>NC_141690.1:229397201-232209701 GCF_964263255.1 Lissotriton vulgaris
TGTTTAACCCTCAGGTAGCTAGGCACAGGCAGTCAGGCTTAACTTAGAGGCAATGTGTAAAGTAATTAGGTTGCAAGAAAAATCCCACACCAGTTTAGAAAAACTTAGTAAAATTTAAGACCAAAACAACAAAAATGCAATCAGAAGGACCGGAGATATACAGTTTCAAAGATCTAAATGAGAATAGTGAGAGAACCACAAATCGCCAACTGTGGTTATCTGGTTGCACTGTTCAGGCCTACTGTGATGGATCACGGGCAGAGTACATGGACCAAGTTAGGCCCACTGAACAAAGCACTTCAACCCGGTTTGCCGAGCATTATGAGATCCGGTGTTGAGGATGCGTTACATAGCAGTGGATCTGAGGAAGCTTCTGGGATGCGATGCAAAATGTCCTGCATCAAAGATGCTTTGCACACCGGAAGAAACTGCGGGACTCAAAGAGAAGTCCTGCATCGTCAATGCGTGGCTTGCGATGCGAAGGCCTGCGTTTCGTTGATATGGGTCTTGCAATGCAAAGGCCTGAGTCGAGGACACAATGCACAGCTGTGGTATCGAGGAGACTGCAGGCTGCAATGTGAAGTCCGAAGTCAGACATTCATCACACTGTGGCTGTTTCACAGCAGAGCAGTGAAGATAAACTTCATGCTGCATCGATTCTGAACACAGCCTGGCTGGTAGAGCACCTTCAGGCCCACGTTCGGGACTGGGATGGCATCACTTGGTGGATAGGACTCACAGCAGAGAGAGGCCAGATGCTGGGTTCAAGGTGTTTGAAGCCTTTTCTGACCCCGAGGCTCTGATTAGGCCTACGCTCTGGTGGTCATGGGACCAAGATGTGGGTTCAGTCCTTTTCACTCAGGCTGCAGGGCAGTAGGGCAACAGAGTAGCAGTCCTTCTTGTGGAGCAGTACAGTAGTCCTTCAGAGTGTACAACAGGTCCAGAATGCTACTGAAAAGTTGGGTCAGAGGGTTTACTATTTATAGCTGGTGCCCACTCTGAAGTAGGAGAAGGTTCTGGAGGTTTCCACACTCAGATGTGTTTGAAATTTCCTATCTCCCTGCCCGGCCCCAACTTCTCTGGGGACACAAAAGACTAGTGTCAACACCCTTTGTGAGTGTGCTGGGCAGAGCCTTTGTAATATACAAGTGTAGTAGGTGACAGCTCCTCTTCCTCATCACGTCAGAGATGGCCCATCCTGCCAACACCTATTCCCTTTTTGACCCACTGTCTGGCAGCAACTCGCAAAGACCAACTGCCAGCTGCAACTAGCAATGTGACTCAGGATACATGCTGCAGGCACCAAATGGTTGGGATAAGAAAATGCCAACTTTCTAAAAGTTGCATTTTGAGAATTGTGACTTTACCATTAAAGAGGATTTTAAATTTAAAAAAATGACACACCAAACTCGATATTCCTATCTGCTCTCAGTTGAAAATGATCACTTTTTAAATTTCAGAAGGTAACCCAATTTTATCCTATGGGGGTGGTAGGACTTGCAGTAGTAAAAATGAATGTAAGAGTTTTTCACTGCTAGGACATGTAAAACTTAAAAGTACATGTCCAATTACTTGATACTCTCCACCCTGTCCAAAAACGTTCATTTTGCCAGGTCGAAATGGCAGTTTAAAACTGCACACACAGGATGCAATGGCAGGCATGAGACATGTTTGAAGGGCTACTTAAGTGGGTGGCAGTCATGACAGTGATTCCTCACCATCTCACCATATCCGCCTTCCCTGGGGCCTTAGTCTCTACCTTCTCTGTCACTGTTGGGAATTTACGTACATATCTCAGCCCCCCGGCCCATATCATGTGGTTAAGCCCAAGTCTTGCTGCTCAAGGAAATTTGCTGCTATACAATGTGCTTATGTTGTTAATGTGTTAAGCTTATTGTATCATGTAATTGTGCAGTCATAAATTATTGTCAATATGCACTTCTTTAAAGAAAAACTTCAGTTACCAGCAAGATTCCAGTGGTTATGTCTGTTATTACCGCTGATATTGTCACCCCGGGAGCTATTAATATTTAAATTACGCCAAAACTTTTACACATGCTTTGCCTCAAGTTCCTGCATGAAGTGTGTTCTCCTTCCACTTGATCTACCTGACTTACCTGAATTCAGGCACCGTTGGAACCTTCTCTCGCCTTCGACTCCGAAATCTTGCTCCCCTCCACAGGATGGGCCTTCTCTCCTTTACATCTTAGCAACCCGCGGCTGCAAAAAAAAGGAAAGTACTTGAAAAAACAACCTGAAAATCAAACTAGAGAACAAACAAGGTACCAACTTTTTTTTTTTACAAATGGATAGCTATGCAAAAGACAACTGTGATTCCAAGAGAAATCCACCATTTAAGACCAGAAAGTATTCATTACAGACCTTCGCTATTGAAACCTGAAAAAGGTGTGCATGTCAACAGCGAACAAAAGTTACAGAGATGTAAAAAGTAAGATAAGGTACATTATAACTGAGTAAGCTACATGTGTTGTACATTCTACGCTGTGTAAGATATCATGTGCTAACTAAATACTGATTATACGAAGCTGCTATTGTAGAATATCCCTGAACATTGAACCCTGCAAAGGATTCAGAGAAGGCATCTGGAATCTTCCCTGCATGACACGCCTTTTTAGAGAATATGTGAAGACTTCTAAATGACATGAGCGTCCCCTGGAGTAAAAGCCAGCTAGATTTTCTTGTATTATTCCAAGGCTAGACAACTGCTCCCAGAAACATGTGAGGGACGCTTCATCAAGACCCTCTTGATTGGTCTCGACCAATCTTCCTTATCATTTTAAGTCACTCACGAGTAAGAGAGCTAGGGAGGGTACTTGGAGTTGGGTTCATATCACCTCTGCAAAACTACAGTGCAGATTTATAAGGTAAGATACACATTCTTCATTCAGGCAGAGGCAAAATTAGTGCTTCAGGCACACTAGTATCATTTAAATCACAGGTGCTGGGTTCATGTAATATCACTTTACTAAGGACTTACAAGTAAATTATATGTGCCAATTGGGTGTAAGCCAATTTAACCATGTTTAAGGGAGCGAACCCAAGCACTTTAGCAATGGTTAGGAGTAATAAAGTGCACAGAATCGTAAGGCCAATAAAAACGGGTTCAGAAAACAGGAGGTTGAAGGCAAGAACTTTGGGGAGGTCCTTGAAGCAAGGGCCAAATCCAGCATTTGTCTTGGTGAAAGTTTTATCTACAGATTTAGAAATATTCATTCATGTACAAAGCCAAAGGATGGTAGTTCTTATATAAATCATGATTGGATATGTGGCAGGGATCCAAGAGGTAAGAGATAAAAATATATTAGAGTAAACCCCAGAGATTACCTTTAATGAGTGGGCACCCTAGACATGATTAAAACCAGACAATGTGTCTCATGATTGAGTAGCCATGTCTCAAAAAGACCCTGATTAAGCCAACATGTTTTGGCCCGCATTAAAAGCCCACATGAGTCTAGGCCTTCGTCAGGGATGGGGGTGTCCCCTGTCTATTTAGGAAGTCATGCCATGCAAAAATAAGACCTACTTGTGCTTGGTTGAGTCTGCCCTGGTTGTACTGTCATACCAGGGTGTCAATTGACGCCAGTGATGAAGCATGCCACTATTTAGTGGGTGAGAAGTCTACTCCAAAATCTTTGGATTTCCCCCGGACAGTCTTGTTCTGCCTACCCATTCTAGCTGCCCTTTTGTGTTTGTGATTATAGTTGGGAGAATGCAACTAGGATTCGTGTGTTCTTCTCGCTCTCTCTTTGTGATGGAAATGAAAGGAGGTCAGTCAGGAATGCGGATGGCCTCTTGAAAACACTGTAGCTGAGCCAAAGGGTGACTATAAGTCATCCATTGGTAAAGCATTATAGGTAAATACAGTCTGGTCATTCAGATGATCTCCCATATGCTCCTATTTTTTTTTTATATACAATTTAATGCGATATCTTTTTACCTCTCACCATGTACTTGTGGAAACGTAATCTCTAAACATGTAAAGCGCTCTGTTACCTTTGGGTCGAGCCAGCACTATAGAAAACTCAAAAAATAAATACTCGATTACCTATATTCTGCCAATGTTGTGTTGTTTCCTGTCCAGAAGTGAGGGCTAAATCCGTGCTTTACATTCAATATTGGATTTTGCAGACTTGTTGCAGTAAATCATTCACTTACAATTTGGGTGCCAATTGGAAAGTTTTTCCTCCGATATCCCATATCTGGCCTTTGTACAGCTTTGCAAACCTTTTGAACAAATATTCTTGATTTAACAAAGCACCAGGTAGACAACCTTAAACTTAAAATGGTTATATGTTTATTGCAGAACACAGACCTGGTTAACAGGCCTCAACTAACTCACCGGGTAAAAATATTAGAGGTCCAGAGCAAATAAAAGAGAAAAAATAAATATTTTCTACATTTCTAAGCAAAGATTAAATAGTGCGGCACTTTAGATTAATGCAACATAATTGATATAGTGATACCCATCAGTATTGTGTCTCCAGTACCTGACCCTTTATAACAGCCGATAATTCCACATTGCTGAAACATTTAAAAATAATACATCATCATCATCTTTATAGCGGACTAGCAGCCCTCCCGACGTTGTCCGGGTATGAATTGCTGCCGGCCAGTAGTATATTGTTTTGTAGGATTTCGTTTTGATATCATTTCTTATCTGTGACAGGCCTGTGAAACGCTCCGATTCACAGTGCACTGTTGATGCACTTAAGAGTGGGCGTTCAGTAGTGTGTGAACTCAAGTTTCCCTACTTTATTTTTCCTTGCAATATTATATAGCGCGAACTCGACAACATGGCACGAGCACAATTTACATTACAGAAGAACACATTCATTTGTGGTAGGCACGGGGAGACAAAGCGATTTGCTTGGAATCACAGGATGTTGAGCTGATGCCGAGATTCAAACGTATTTCCCCAGCTCTAAAGTTCGCAATTCTAGAACTTGTGGCGGGACGTGTGTCTTAAAGTCTATGTTGGTGCTGGCCATCAATGAGAGAGACCTGTGCATTTTTCAAATGGGTGGTGAATAAATATGAGTATGTTACTGGAGATGTGGGCCGCCGTGCCACCAATGTACTTACCGGGGGAGGGTAAACACCCATTATTCTGCAACTTTCTTTCCGCATACCATCACTCCACATACTTTCATTACGAAAGTACCATGGGCCTCATTTATGAGAAATGACGCATTGCTGCGTGAAAGCAGCGATGCATCACTTCTCAGTCCGCACTCCTTGCTTCATGATTGATGCGTCATATTTATAATATGGCACATCATGTCGCAAGGAGTTACAGATACGTCAGTATTTCTGACGTATCTGTAGGCGCAAAAGTGACGCATTGCTGGAGTGTGTAACAAAAGTGACACAACTCCAGCAATGTGTCCTTTCACATGGGGCAAGGGCCTGCATCAGTCTTACGCCTGCTGTGGGGCAGGCGTAAGATTTTGACGCATCTGCGTCCTAGAAGTGGCGCAGTGAAATCTTATAGATTTCACTGCGCCACTTCCATGACCCTTTCTTACGTCAAAACGCCCTCCTTGCATACATTATACCTGGCGCAGGTATAATGTATGCAAGATGTATGTAAAAGTGACGCACCGGTGACATAAAAGTGATGCACAGCCTCATAAATGAGGCCCCATGACTCCGCAATGTCATAATAACACATGGCATTACATTTTATATGCTTTTACCACGCATACATTTACAACGAAATGCGTTGTAAATGCTTGAATGGTAAAAGCATGTTTTTTTTAAATGTTTGAATAAGTTAAGTATGGGTATAGGGGTATATGTTTTGGGTTACTGAGGTATATGTTTTGGGGTGTTTGGGTATTTTAAGGGTTCAGATATATTTTTGGGTTATGGGGTACAGGGTTAGTTTTAGAGTTTAGGGATAGGTATGGGTTTTGAGGTACAGGGGTATTTTTAGGATTCAGGGCTAGGTTCGGATTTTGGGGTATAGGGGTAATTTTAGCGTTCAGGGGTAGGTTTGGGTTTTGGGGTACAGGGGTATTTTAAGGGTTCAGGTCTAGGTTTGGGTTTTGGGGTACAGAGGTATTTTTAGGGTTCAGGGCTAGGTTTGGGTTTTGGGGTACAGGGGTATTTTAGGGTTCAGGGCTAGGTTTGGGTTTTGGGGTACAGGGTTATTTTTAGGGTTCAGGGCTAGGTTTTGGGGTACAGGGGAATTTTTAGGGTTCAGGGGTAGGTTTGGGTTTTGGGGTGCAGGGGTATTTTAAGGGTTCAGGGCTAGGTTTGGGTTTTGGGGTACAGGGGTATTTTAGGGTTCAGGGGTAGGTTTGGGTGTTGGGGTACAGGGGTATTTTTAGGGTTCAGGGCTACGTTTGGGTTTTGGGGTACAGGGGTATTTTTAGGGTTTAGGGATAGGTTTGGGTTTTGGGGTACAGGGTATATTTATAGGGTTAGAGGTCTAGCCCGGGACCAGGGTTCAATTCCCCGCCTCGGGGGTCTTGGGTTCAAAAATTCCACGGACCTGATAATTCTCGCCTTGGCGCCTATTCCAATCATGGAGTCCCACTCTACAACTCTGGGCAATAGCTTGCTTAATCTCCACAACGGCCCCCACAACGCTAAGGATGCCTGGCCTCCACCTTGGGGGTGCCCAGGAGTGGACACCTTACAGGGAAAGCCAGGATGGGTTCCATAGCGGTATTCGTACAAGTGCCTTGAGACCCTTGCAGGTGAGTAGTGCGCTAAACAAGTATCAATTTTTTTTTTTTTAAGGGTGTTGGGGTATTTTAAGGAGTAAGGGTGGGTTGTGATTATGGAGTGCAGGGGTATTTAAAGGGAGCAGGATGGGATTAGCACACAATATGAGACATGGCTTGAAGGGCAGAACGTACCACACGCCCCCAGCGTTTGTCACGCCCCCAGCACACGCCCACAGCACAACGCAGACATGCCCACAAGGGACTACTTTGCTGGCACGGTTCTTTTACCTTTAAAATGTTTATGGTGGGCGTCTGCATAGCCTACGTCCTTCTGCTGCAAATGCCCTTTCCAACGCTGTATTGGGTGTTGTGATTGGTGCTGTGGTTCCTGAGATTACCCGCCTCAAAGGATTGGGCTCTCTCTTTATTATATTAGTATGGAAAGACAGACAGACAGCAAAGTCTATGGATGTAATCACTCCAAGACCCAGATTAACTAATTCTCTGCACCTTGTTTGCGTTACTCTGGTAATGCAAATCCAATGCAGTGTTATGCTGTGATTCGATATACTATAGTTACCCGAACTAATGCAAAGTCGGGCTATGGGCTGCTGTTTAGGTCTCGCTGAAGCAATGCGTAAGCATTGTTCGGCGAGATTCTAGTGGACTTGATGGAGAAACATTCATTGTCAGGGATTTGCACCTTTATCCTACACTTCCTCGATGTAGGCATGACAAAGAGAATATTTAATTTCTCCTAATTTTTCCTACTTTGCATGCTTGATGCATTGTACAACACACATACAAAGCAGGAGAAGTGTTATAGGATAATACAAGCTGAGGCCAGGGCAGAGCAAGGGCATTCCAAACACGGCTGGGAGTGAAACCCTCCGAGAACTTCTCCTACTTCAAAGCTGGCACCAAGTTTAAATATTGGACTCCCGGACCCAACTCTTTGGTACACCTCTGGACTCAGAAAGTCTACTGTGCTGCTCTGCTGCAAGATGGAGTGCTACTCTGCTGACTGAGTAAAACGGACTGGAACTGCTCTTGTACTCAAGATCACCAGAGTGACTCCAAGGGTTAGTTGGCTAGCCTCCTGATCAGAGCCACAGGGACAGAAACAGTTACAACCACTTTGAACCCAGCACCAGGACTCTGCCTTCTGTGAGTCTTGCCTTCCAAGTGGTGCCACCTCAGGCCTGTACCCTTGGAAGTGTGTCTGAAGGTGCTCTGTCAACCCACCTATGGTCTTTTGGGAAGAACCCATATAGCAGGATGAGTCTCTTCGCAGCTTCATATCAGTACCGCTGCTGCATGACGCTTCCTTGACACACAACTTTGCAGATCCTCTGAACTGCAGCTGCATGACACATCACCAACGCAGAGCTTGGCATCCCAAGCCTCCGTCGACAGCCTCCTCGACGATGACGCAGGACCTCGTATCGCAAGCCCCATGGATGGCCGCATCGGAATCACCACTATGTGGCACATCTCCGACGTAGGACCTCTCGTCGCAGCACACAGCTTTTTGGGAGCCACCATTGCGTGGTGCGTCCTAAACCCAGGATTTTGCAATGCTCCGCAACCAGGATCTAAGGTACTTTGTTCAACTGGCCTAGCTTGGTCCCTCTATCCAGCCTGCGTTCCATCGCGGCCGGTCTTACCTTGCTAATTTAGTCCCGGTCTGGCGTGTGTGCTTCCAAGCACTGTTTTGTTTGAAATATTTAAAATTGCATATCTCCAGTTCTACTGATTACATTTTTGTTGTTTTATTACATTTTACTCTTGTTTTCTAAATTGGTGTGGGATTTTTCTTGTGCTGTGTTTTCCCTTTATTAGTATTTGAAGTTCTGCATAAATACTTTGCTTATTATCGCTTGGTTAAGCTTAACTGCTTCGTGCCAAGCTACCAGAGCATTAAGCACAGGTTAATTTGGGGGTTGCTTGTGCCATTACCATTACAGGAATTGTGGTTGCTGCTTCAGTAGGGTTTCACCCCCCCCAATCAATAACCCACTTTCCTACACAATCCATTGAGGCCTTTTCCTCTTTTTACGCGTGATGCAAAATGCATCACACATAGAAAGAGGAAATAACAAGGAGAAACATTTCCCCCTCACACTATTACATAAGCATTTGGGAGACTTGTCAATTTGATGCAATCCTAGGTTTGAAAACCTTTGTAAATTCGGAACAATGTAAAATCCATGGGTTACTGCACAAAAACTCTCATGCTTCACCCAAGGAACACCTACCAGCTCAAAATATATTGTAAGCATTACATTTCTTGACAAAGCCATGCAAGGTGCTGCAAATCGCCCCTCGTGTGGCTTTGAAGTCTTACTGAAGCGTGTGGGTTGTCCTTGTGTCACCTAGCGCAACACAAGGACAACGCAAATGCTTAGTAAATCTGAGCCATAGTGCTTTTCACCATACCCCATCATGATTGTCACAGGTAAGCCCACTGAGGCAATCAAACCCTTTGCAGTGTCTGCTACAATCTGAAAGTTACAGTCTTCCTGCATGTCGCTACCACGGTCTTAAAGCGCATGTCTTCCAGTGCAGAGACTCCTTTCATGTCAGTTTGAAAACATTGAGATTGAACATGCAACAGGTGAAAAAATGCTATTCCATCAAATGCACATTTCTAGCATGTACTTCTGTTCTTTAAATGTGTCATGAATTTATGATAAGCAAGAAGCTATAAAAACATGTTCAGGGATTGATTGATTGATTGAATTACTAAACTAAACAATCACTAATCAGGACATTTGTTAAGTGCTCTACATACCCGTGAGGGTCTCAAGGCGCTGGGGGTGGGGGGGAGGGCGGGGAAGGGGAGTGCTGCTACTGATCGAAGAGCCAGGTCTTGAGAAGTCTTCTGAAGGCCAGTAGATCTTGAGTCTGCCGTAGGTTGGTGGGGAGGGTGTTCCAGGTCTTGGCGGCGAGGTGGGAAAGGATTTGCTGCCGGCGGTCGTTCTTCGGATGCGGGGTACTGTGGCGAGGGTGAGGCCGGCGGAGAGGAGCTTGCGGGTAGGGGTGTGGGAGCTGAGTTGCCTGTTGAGGTACGCTGGGCCGGCGTTGTGGAGGGCCTTGTGTGCGTGGATGAGGAGCTTGAAGGTTATCCTCTTGTTGACGGGGAGCCAGTGTAGGTCTCTCAGGTGTGGTGTGGTGTGGCTGCGGCGGGGGATGTCAAGGATCAGTCGCGCCAAGGCATTCTGGATGCGTTGCAGCCGTCTCAGGAGCTTGGTTGGCGTTCCTGCGTAGTCCAGCCTGCTGGTGACGAGGGCCTGGGTGACTGTTCTTCTCGTTTCGGTGGGGATCCACTTGAAGATCCTTCTGAGCATTCGGAGGGTGTTGAAGCAGGAAGAGGAGACTGCGTTGACCTGCTTAGACATGGAGAGGGTAAAGTCGAGGATGACCCCCAGGTTGCGTGCGTGGTCGGTGGGTGTCGGGGCTGTTCCCAGTGATGTTGGCCACCAGGAGTCATCCCAGGCTGAAGGGGTGGAGCCAAGGATGAGGACCTCCGTCTTTTCTGAGTTCAGCTTCAGTCGTCTGTCCATCATCCATTCGGCGACGGCCTTCATTCCTTCGGGGAGGTTGGTTTTGGCGGTGTGAGGGTCTTTGGTGAGGGAGATGACCAGCTGGGTGTCGTCTTCATAGGAGATGATGTTGTGGTCGTGCTGTCTGGCGACGTGGGCGAGGGGTGCCATGTAGATGTTGAACAGCGATGGGCTTAAGGAAGAGCCCTGGGGAACATCGCAGATGATCTCGGTGGCGGTGGAGCGGAAGGGTGGGAGGCTGACGCACTGAGTTCAGCCAGAGAGGAAGGATGTGGTCCAGTCCAGGGCCTTCTCTTGGATCCCGGCGCTGTGTAGGCGTGTTCATAGTGTGCGGTGGCAGACAATGTCGAAGGCAGCTGACAGGTCCAGGAGGATGAGGGCTGCTGTTTCCCCGTTGTCGAGCAGGGTCCTGATGTCATCGGTGGCGGCGATGAGGGCAGTTTCGGTGCTGTGGTTGCTGCGGAAACCGGACTGGGATGGGTCCAGGATGTTGTTGTCCTCGAGGTAGCGGGTCAGTTGTTTGTTGATGATTTTCTTGGTGACCTTCACCGGGAACGGGAGCAGGGAGATGGGACGGAAGTTCTTGAGGTCCTTGGGGTCCCCCGTGGGCTTCTTGAGTAAGGCGTTGATCTCGGCATGCTTCCAACTCTCCGGGAAGGTTGCTGTCTTGAATGAAATGTTGATAGCTTTCCGGAGATGGGGAGCAATGATTGTGCTGGCTTTGTTAAAGACGTGGTGTGGTGTGGGCATGGGTCAGACGGGGATCCGGAATGGACAGAGTTCATGATCTTTATGGTGTCATCGTCGTTGATGTTGGACCAGGCGATCAGGCGGCTGGTGGTAGCGGGGGTGGAGGTCTCGGTGGTTGGTGGGGGAGTCGTGGCGTTTAAGCTGTCGTGAATGTCGGAAGAAGGTGGCAAGTGAGTTGCACAGGTGCTGCGAAGGGGCGATGTTGTTGGTGTTGGAGCTGGGGTTGGAGAGTTCCTTGACGATGCTGAAGAGCTCTTTGCTGATGTGTGCGTTGTTATCCAGGCGGTCCTTGAAAGTGGTCCTCTTGGCGGTTCTGATGAGTTGATGGTGTCTGCGGGTGGCGTTCTTGAGGGCTGTGTATTTGTCTGGTGATCGTTTGCGGAGCCAGTTCTTCTCCAATTTCTGGCATGTACGCTTGGAGGCCTGGAGGTCTTCAGTGAACCAGGTGGCGTTCTTGCTGGTGTGGCTGTTGGAGGATGTCTTGAGCGGAGCGAGAGTGTTGGCGCAGCCGTTGATCCACTCTCGGAGGTTGAGGGCAGCGGTGTTGGGTTCGATGGGGTCAGCTGGTGGGCACTGGGAGAGGGTGGTGACTAGCTGCTCTTCGGTGACTTTGCCCCAGCAGCGACGAGGCATCTGTTGGGTGCGGTGGAGTGTGGTGGGCTTCCTGAAGGTGAAATGTACGCAGCGGTGGTCGGTCCAGTGGGGTTCGGTGGTGTGGTTAAAGGAGACGTGGGGGCTTGCAGAGAAGATGGGGTCAAGTGTGCGACTGGCGGCGTGGGTGGGTGTTGTCACAAGCTGTCTGAGTCAGAGGTTGGCAAGGTTGTCGATCAGGGTGGCTGAGTTGACGTCGTTGTTGTTCTCGAGGTGGAAGTTCAGGTCCCAGAGGAGGATGTAGTCTGTGGAGGCGAGGGTGTGGATGCTGATGAGGTCGGCGATGGAGTCGCTGAACTGTGGTCTGGGTCCAGGGAGTCTGTAGATGAGGGTTCCTCCGAGGGTGGTGTTGGGGTCGGTGTGGATCTGGAAGTGTAGGTGTTTGGCCGTGCTGAGGGTGTCGTCGGTGTTGGTCAAGACTCTGAGGGTGTTCTTGTGGACAATGGCAATTCCACCTCCTACTCTGTTGGTGCGGTCTCTGCGGGAGATCTTGTAGCCTTCCGGGATGGCAATGTCGGGTGCTGAGGCGGGGTTCAGCCAGGTCTCCGTCAGGAAGGCGACGTCTGGGGCGGTTGAGTCGAGGAGGTCCCAGAGTTCGACGGCGTGTTTGGGGGCGGAGCGAGTGTTGAGGAGGATGCATCTAAGGTAGTTGGGTTAGTTGGTAGGTGGTTTTACGGGTCGGAACCTGGTGAAGCTGCATTCCGGCAGGTGAAGGGCCCTTGGGTGCGCTTCGGGGTGGCCCGGTAGCAGGTGTGTTCTCGTCCGGGGTTGAGTGCGTGGAGGGTGCTGGCATCGTAGTGCAGTCGGAAGTTGTGGTGTCTTCGGGGTCCAGGGGTTCTGGCGCTGGGCGCGGTCCAGGTGCGGACGGGTGCAGACGGGCTTGCCTTTGGCGCACCTTTGGAGCGCCAGCGGCGCAGCCGCTGCGAGGCCGCCTTAGGAAAGGGAGGTGGGAGGGAAGAGCAGCTGGGTGGGGGGAATGGGCGAGTGGGAGCTGGGGGGTAGGGCCGCAGGGGATGCAGCGGCGGGAAGCGGGACTGGCGAGGGAGCTGGGGGTGAGTGGGTGCAGGAGAAGGCAGGCAAAGGCCAGGGCCCAGGGCACCAAAAACAGTAATTAAGCCGAGAATTAAACAATTTTAACCGGCACTGGATGCAAAGCAGAGAGGGACAGAGCAGATCAGGGCCTACCAGCCTACCAGGCGGGCCTCGAACTTGGCAGCAGCTAGGTGGAAACAAGGGCGCAGACCGGTGGAGCTACGAGGCATGGGGAGAGACCTGCCTGGATGCAGGGTCAAGGGTCGCTCCAGGGAAGTCATAAACACCATGACCAGCCCCCTTCATAATTCAATTATTTTATTTATTTGAATGACTTGCATTTAGGCTTTTTATTTTAGTACTAGGTTCTCAAACACATCAATCAATTGTAAAGTGCATCACTATCACCCTTAAGGGTAGCTGGGCACTGAGGGTGCTCTGTCTCCGTTGAAAAGCCAGGGGGCATATTATCAAGAACTGTGATAAAATTATCGCCGCTGTAGCGGCAGGAAACTGCAGCTAAAACAGCGATGATGTCCTTGATAATGGTTTCTTCCTGAAATCTGCCATTGAGGGTGCTGTCCAGAGATGAAGGGACAACTTGTTCCAGGTCTTGGCGGGAATGTAAGAGAAGGAGTAGCCACCTCTGTGTCAGATGTGTGGCGTGTGTGCGGGGGAGAGTAAGGCAGAGTGCAAATTCCTGGAGGGCTGGTGGATGTTCAGTCAGTGGTTGATGTAGGATGGTCCTTGGTCGTGAAGAGCTTTGTAGGATCCTGAACTGGCATCTCTTCTGGATGGGGAACCAGTGGAGGTTTCTGAAGTGTGGAGTGCTGTGGGTCCGTTTGGGGACATAAAGGACAGACTAAGGTTTGTGCCTGATCATTCATCTGTCTACCTTTGGCTCAGATGTCGCATGTCCTTATCTTTCCAGGAACCTGTGAAAATATTAAATCATTCAGACAATGACTTTGTCAAACACCTAAGGTGACATAAGTCAGAGGCAATTTCCCTGTTATCTATTTATCAAGGTCAAACAGTGAACACTTAAAGTCAACATGAACTAAAGATGACACAAATGCATAGGGTCTTTTTACAGAACTGACATATTTTCATCATGCTGGGTCATACCTGCTATGTCTGGAATTAAGTGAAAATTTCCCAATCTAGGGTAAAGGTCAGTGTCCAATACTATATACACCACATGAATTAGAGTCAAACCTCCCCAAAGGTGCGGATCCAGGTGGGCACAGCACCAGATTCTATTTCAACTGAAGAAGGCTCAAGCAAGGCTCTCCGAAGCTCTGCAAAGCTTTAGCCTTCACTGACCAGTGCCAGGATTGTGTTCTCCCACAGACAGTCTCCTTGCGCCTGTACTAAAAGATGATGGCAATATATTCCAAACAGAGAAAAAGCCTTGTTCCAGGAATGCACGCCACCTCTAAAACTCGAGAAGTAGGCTTATTAATTAGTAATCTTCTAGAAGTAGCGCAGCGCCTCAAGATAGGAAAGTGAGGGTGTTAAGGGCCATAAATTGTGATGTGACAATTTTTTCTATGTTGTTTTCACAGTTCATGAAAAAGCTTTGCTGCTTTTAATTATTTTCTTCTGTAATGTTACCAAACAAAACTATGTGCACTAGATCAAGAAATTTTTAAATAATGTTGAAATGCATATTCTGTTTCTAGTGATCCCTGAGTGTGTAACAAACTAATGAACGATCATTTGGATTACCACTGCTCCATGTCAGTAACTCAGAAAGCATGGACCCACATCAGAGACCAACTGCAGACCCAACAAACCAAATAATGTTTCTCTAGTTCTTCGCTTAGTGACTCTGATGGTACTGACGGGGGCCCTCTCAGCACCCCAAGCTGGGCTCCTCTCCTGATATTGTTAGGTAACTCTAGCATAACTTCCATCTTCACCAAATGTACTGCTGTATTTATTTTCCAGGTCCCGACCCACCACTGTATCTGAGTGGAGCTATCGGTTTTCCCACTGCAGTGACTTTATGTCTTGTTTTCACCAGCTCTTGGTTCATACTCTTCACCCTTCCAGAGAAAGCCTCCAGATGCTGCTGCACCACTACAACTGCTCTGTCAATATTGAAAGGCTTTGCGACCAGGCCTGCAGCTAATGGATTAATTGGACAAAATTCTGACTCCTCAGATCGATCACCCAGCAAGTTGTTCTTCCCTTCCCAGGGAATAGTGGGAAAATGCCTTCTCTCCATATCTTCCAATTCATCATGGCCGATTAGCACAGCTAAGTACCCTGAAGCTAACACCGAGGATGACCGCCCAGTCCCATTGAATAAATCCTCTCACAAGCTCATGAGCCACTACTAGACCAACAGGCATCCATCCAGTAATGCTGTCAGTGATAGCATTTAACATGTCATGAATGATGTAATATGTGAGGTCATAAGCAGTGCATGGTGAGGGTGAAAGTTATAATAAGGTCAGTAAAGTGTAACTAATGATTTTCTGCGTTTTTTGGTTTTGAAACATGACTTTTTACATTATTACAAGACCTAACTATAACTTCACTTGAACCTTTGTTTTTTTTAGTGAAGTTCAGATTTTTTTTAATGTAGAGTAAAATCTTTTTGCTTTACCCAACTATAATTTCACTTTAACCAGTAGCTTTTGCAATGAATTTCTGACAAAAGCTTGAGGCTATGTGCAGCATAGGCTTGGTGTTGTATCCTCGTGCTTATTCTCGTGCTCGCCTCGCCGCATGCACTAGAACTTGGAATCCGGTGTCTCGGTATTCCTGGCATTCCTGTGCAGCGGTTGGCGTGGGCTCTTCACCTACCTTTCTCGGCTTATCAAATAAATTACCTTTATTCACCCAACGACGTGCAGAGTACTTCTTCGTTACCAGATTACTTCACTGGCGACATCGGAGAAACAAACTCACGTAACTACAGAGCCTACAGCCCCGAGACCTTCGGACCAGATTACCGTTGCTAAAACTCTGTGCGCAATCCTCACAACGTCCTTCGCCGAAGTTCTGTCATCTTTGAATCAGAACCATCCTGAAAATCCCGCTCTTCCTGCTAAAGCGGTGAGACTTATATGTTTTTTCTACGCTTTTTCTTCCTTTTCGCTGCCATTTAAATCGACGCATGCGCATTCTCTCGCGCTAGGAACACTGCTCCTCGAGCAAACTGGTGCAGGCGCATGAGCTCGCGCTCCACCTCCTCTGTACTTCACAAAGGCAGCGTCAGAACAAGCATCACAAAGGCAGCGTCAGAACAAGCATCACAAAGGCAGCGTCAGCACAAGCAGATTTCGCGCTCCACATTCTACCTTACATCATAAAGGCAGCGTTAGCACTAACAAACTTTACTTTCACAGATCTCTTGCCTTTATGACATCACAGAGCGTCTCTCCTCACTAAAGAACCACTATTACCTCACAATAACTTTTGTTCTTTTGAAGGGTTTAATTCCAATTTAAGACTTTTCTCAAAGTTATTTATGTCATCATTTTATCTCTGAATGCACATTTACAATGGAAAGTTTTAATGCCCCACCACCATTTCTTGCAAGTCCAGGTGAACCTCCATTGGAGTGGAAACAATGGCGTGAAGGTTTTGAGGCTTACCTGGAAGCCATTGGTGGAGAAAATTATACAGATAAACGCAAACTCGCTATTCTCAAACATTCTCTTGGTGCTGAAGGAAGACAAGTTCTTTCTCATCTCCCTCCCCTTGCTTTGGACAATTCCTCTGAAGAAGAAACTGATGTTTATGAAAATGCCATCATGCAATTGGATAAACAATTTATCAAAAAAGTCAACGAAGTTGTAGCACGTCACAAGTTTCTTAGCAGACAACAACTTCCCATTGAACCCATAGATTCTTTTGTCAAAGATTTAAGAATTCTAGCTGCCAAGTGTAACTACCAACAGTTCCATGATCAAATGGTTAGAGACCAGCTTGTCCATAACGTTTCTGATGTAAAACTCCAAGAAAAATTACTCGATGCAAAAGATTTATCTCTTTCTAAGGCTCTTGTTATTGCGCACCGATTTGAAGATATGAAGTTGGGCATCAAAGAATTGTCTGATAAAAAACCAAAAGAGTCTCCTTTGGAAAAACCCAATATTTCTGTGGTTCAAACTGTCAAGAAAAATCCATCTGAATCTTTTCCCAACAAATGCGATGTTTCCTTCTTCATCGTATCAAGGTTTCAGGAAAGATGTAGTTTGTTTCAAATGTGGCTTTCCAGGCCACGTTGCAACTGATAAAAGGTGTCCCGCTATCGGACAATTCTGCAACTATTGTAAATCTAGAGGTCATTTTGCCAGAATGTGCAAAAGTCGCAACAGATCAAAAAACTTTTCTTCTGATTCTAGACGCCCCAAATTCTCTGAGGTTCATGCTGTGGACATGGATGATGATGTCTATGAGGATATTTGCACCATTTATGAAGTTGGGGAAGAAAAAAAAGATTCACCTTTCTGTATGCTTCAAATCGGATCCAAGTCTATAAAAGTCATGGCAGACTCTGGGGCAAAATACACGTTGATTGGTGACGATGTTTTATTGAAAGAGTTTCCGGATGTTATATCCTTATTTCCTTCTGACATAAAATTAAGGAGTTATGGTAAAAAACCTATTGAGGTATTTGGGTACTTCCACTCCACCTTATCATTCAAGGGCAAGTCAATACCTGCTAAAGTTTATGTTGCCAAAGATGGGTCATGTTTACTGGGTTGGCCGCAACAAAGAGAGTTGATGATGAAGCTTGATCCCAATCATCCTGATCAAGTTCTGGGGTATTCTGATTTTATCAATTCTGTTGATGTGTCTCCTGACAATAAATGGGAAACACTTTTTCCACAGGTTTTTTCCCCGAAGTTGGGTTTGCTAAAAAATTTTAAACATAAAATTATTCTTAAACACAATGCTGTTCCCAAGGTACATAAAGTACGCAATATTCCTTTGGCTTTAAGGGAATCTGTTAAAAAAGAACTTCAGAGATTATGTGACCTGGATGTAATTGAGGAAATTGAATCCTCAGAGTGGCTTTCTCCTGTAGTAGTGGCCCACAAGCCCAATGGTAAAATTCGTCTTTGTGTTGATATGCGCGATTTAAATTCCAATGTGTGGGTTGATAGGCATCCTCTACCCAATATTGGAGAAATGTTCTCTAAACTTAAGGATGCATCTATTTTCACCACATTGGATTTGTCTAACGCATATCATCAGATTGCCCTTCACGAAGATAGTAAACATCTTACATCTTTTATAACCACTGAGGGTGCGTACAGGTATAAGAGAATGCCTTTTGGCTTAGTGTCCGCGTCCTCAGTGTTTCAGCGGGTTATGCACAACATGTTCAAAAATGTTTCAAACGTATTATATTTTCAGGACGACATATTAGTTTTCGGCAAAGATGAATGTGAACATTCTGAAATTTTATTTAAAGTCATGTCCATTTTACAAGACAATGGTCTTACCCTTACCAAAGAAAAGTGTAAATTCAACAAAGGTTCCGTTGATTATCTAGGCCATTCCATCAGTAAAGAAGGCATTTCTCCCAAATTGAGTTTAGTTAAGGCTATTGAAAATGCTCCCGAACCAGTTAACAAGGATCATCTCAGATCCTTTCTCGGTTTAGCCGAGTATTATGCGAAGTTCATTCCTTCCTTTTCTGATAAAACTTCTCACTTACGGAAGTTGATGAAAAATCAACAACAGTTCATTTGGGATGACAATTGCAAAGATCAATTCAATTTTGTAAAAAAATGTATTGTTGCTGCTCCTGCCTTATCTCCATTTGATACCAGTTGTAAATCATTTATTGTCTTTAAAAAAAAATTCCTTTTATGGATGCTTTTACCATGCATGCCTTTACAGCGCAGGTTTTTCTACGCAAGGGGGTGCTGGATAGTGAATAGTTTAATTTACTATTCCAACTCCAGTCCCCGTGGATAGTAGGGAAGGTGTTGGATAGTAAATTACTACCTATCCTACAGCACCCCCTAGCGCAATTCGTTGTAATGACTTGCGTTGAAAAACCTGCGTTGTAAAGGCACTGCGTGGTAAAAGTTGCGTCGTAAAGGATGTTTCCCAGTGGAACGCAACCAGGCGTGGAGCTGCAACGCCACCGTCGTGGAAATTGCCCAGCCCAACGAATCAACGGTGTCCAAACCACACCTCCTCAGAGCACTGAGGCAGAACATCCGTCGCCGAATCCCACACTGTGTGGGAGTAACGGCCCAATAAGCAGGCGGTATTAACCGATATCAACCCCAAAGTGGCTGAGGAGAACAACCTCTTGCCATATTGGTCCAGCCGCTTAAGAGTCCTTATCCGGCAGAGGCACTCTGAGGTCGAGGCCTGAATGGCCAGGCTCTCAGGCGTCGGGCGAGTGGTCAAGAATGCTGGATCACCAGGTGCCGGGCGAGGACGCCTAGCGACATTCTTATCCACCGGTGCCCCGAGGCCGGCCGCAACCAAGTACTCAAGAGGACTTCAGTAAGGGCCTCATTGAAAGGGAGCAGCGGCTCCGACGACGTAGACTCCGTCTGGAGCACCTCCGTAAGGAGGTTGTCCTTAAGGGACACTGTAGGGAGGTCGAGATGGAGAGCCTCCACGGCGCGCCGCAGCACCATAGTATAGGAAGCGCCTTCCTCCATAGTAGGCGGAGGCGAGGCAAACCCCGGGTTAGAAGACACATCAAGTTCACCAGCATCTTGTAGGTCATCCACCGAATCCTGCTCGGAGTCACACTGACACGTAAGGGGGTCCTTGGAGCGGTCCCAGTCCCCGTCTGGCTCCGGGGTAGAAGGAGCCGGCGGCGGCAGGGCCAGAGAGGGCCGGAGAGGGGGTCAGCGGCGTCAGCCAGGGCCGCGCCGGAGCCACATCCCAACGTGGATCCCAGGCAGGAACAAAATGGTCCGGGAACCGAGGTAGGAGTGGGATAAACGGCACCCAGTGCCGCACCTGTGGCGGAGCCAGAGGTGTCGCTGGGGCCGGAGCCAGCGGTGCCGCACCTTGTGGCGCCGGAGCCGAGGGCACTGGATTCAGTGGCTCCTGATCTGGCACCAGAGGCAGTGCTGCCGGGCCAACTGGATCTGGACATGGGACTGCGGGGCCCGCTGGCGGGAGCCCGTGACCTAAACAGGCGGTCCATGGCAGCAAGAAACTCTTGCACCTGTTCAAAATTCACCGATGGACCCGGGTATAGCGAGTAGGCCCTGGGACTCCCAGGCTCTGGAGGAGCCGCAGGGGCGGAGCCACTGTTTCCCACATCCGCCTCCAGGGAGCGACGGGGGAACGTCGGAGAGCAAACACGCTTCTTTGACTTCTTATGGCGTTGCTTACTGGAATCTGATGGGGAAGACTTAGAGTCCGAGGGGCGATGGCTCCGGTCCCGTGAGTGGTCCCGAGAATGGCCCCTATACCCGGAGCGGCAGTGAGAGCAGTGCCGGACCTCCAGCAACTTCCGGCGGCGCTCCCTTAAAGCCTTCGGGGCCATGGTACGGCAGTTCCGACAACCCCAGGAGTCATGGTCATGCTCCAGGCAGCAGAGGCAGACATCATGAGGGTCCGCCACAGACATAATACAGTGAGGACGAGCCGCAAGACTTAAAGCTGAGTGTGATGACCTGTCTCTGTGTGGTGGTCTGGTTCCATGCTAGAACGTAGAGCTTGGAACCATCTGTCACCAATGTTCATCTAATGTGAAAGTTCCATATTTGTCAGTTGTTAGCTGACTGTTGGTTGGGGCTGAATAAATACTACATATCAACCTTATCGTGGATCAATCCTACTTTGTTACACCGGGCATCCCTACGTGCACCAGGAGACAAGAAAAGGAGTAAAAAAGTCATCAAAAAATGACGGAGGTATGCGCTCAATCCGGATTTGTGCTTTCTTGCAAAAAAAGAAAGAAATGACGTCACCTCGCATGGGTGGTGCCTAAGTACTCTCCGTGAGGTCATCTCGGCGCCTACGATGCCAGCGATGGATGCAGAGCCGCAGGATGTCACCTACTGGCGCACAGAGGTACTGCTAAGAAGAAAAACTTTCCGGATCCAGCCTGATGCCTGGGGATATTCTAAGGTAAGGAATCCATCACTAATGTGTCTCTTTCAGATATAAACACTACAAAGAAAGTGTCAGTAAGTGATCACAATTGAACACTACTAAGGGAGTAGCAGACAAAACATAAAAATATCCCCCACTTTCATACATATTACAAATGGTGCAGAGAACAAATGGAGCAGAGATGCTGAGCCAAGAAGTCATTCAGCAGATTCTTCCGCCCAAGGAAATTCTAAAATTCTTCCTTCTCTCCATTTTCCCATCTTTCTTTCCTTTCTTCATTTTCAACCTTGTATCTGGTTTTCCTCCATCAGTATCCATCCTCTTTTACTATGTTTATTCTTCCCTCTCTGCATACATTCTTATCTCGATCTAGCTAATCTTTCTTCGGAAGGCGAATTAGCAGTAAATAGCTCTTTAATTGTGTTTTTATGTTGACCCATTTGCTGTGTGTTTAAAGACAGAGGTCAAATGTCTTGCTATGTTTATTGCTATTTAGTCTTATAAATGGGAGGGTTGTGTTTACTTTTCTTTCTCCGACTGCGAAATTAAAGGATTTTGCAAAGTGAACGATGTCACAGTCATGCTGGGCTACAAAGAGTAAGAAGGGAAATGCTAAGTAGGGTGCCATTTTTTCCAAGCACCTAACATTTATATGCCTGTAAATTAATTGTACAAATATTTCATAATATAGTAACAGTTAGGAAAGCACAAATCAAGCACTTTTTTTGTAATTCAGAACTGTGATGGAAACAAATACTTTACAAGGAACAAAACAAATCAGTACAATTGGTGATGCGCAAATGAAATCTTCGATGAAACCTGATTTCCGCAGATTATCGTTTGTGCACTGCATAGTTTTATCATTAAACCAGTATGTCTGTGCAAATTTAGGAGTCACTTCAGTGGAAAATCTGTTGTCTGTAAATGACAGTGCGCTTCTACACCTTGCTTTAGGAATATATTTGCGGCAGTGTGCTCCAAAATGTACCACCAGCCTCACACAACAACCTTACCACTCTCCTGCTAAATATATTTGCTAAACTTTCTTTGTGTGACGGTAGGATTCTTCACATACCTATGACTTCAGTGATGTAACATTAATGGCAGCACCCTCACTTTGTTCCATTACCACTGGTGCATTACAATTGCAAGATGTCATATGTGCATGAGCCCTTGCTGGCACACTTCTTTTCAATGCTCCTGTTTCTACACAGGCCTTGAAGGCAGCAGAGCACTGTCATTTAAACAGCATTTGCTCAAAAATCTTCGGCACACTTCTCAGCTTTTACTTCAGTATTAAGGGTGAACACACAAGTGCTGAAATAGATTAGCCTTCATCCATGAAGCACATCTACAGATTATTACCGTCTGTCATTCACAACTCAACACCACATTATAATGGATGTAGAAGGACCCACTGAAAACAGTGCAGACACATTCAGAGGACTTTTCACAAGAATCAAAATTACACAGTGATAAAATAAAAAACAATAAAGGAAGTTTTGTGCACAGAGATTACAAACAACAATTAGGAGAACCATCCAATGTGCCCGTTTTATTAGCACCACTTATAGACTATACTAAGGGCCCCATCCTATCGGAAATCGGGACCGCCCGCCCTAAGGGCGGTGGTTTTTGCACGCATCATTAGGATGTGCCCGCCACAGTGGCGGGCACATCCTGTATTTATAGTATTGTGGCGAGCGGAGCTCTCTGCTCCGCCCGCCACAATACTAAAAATGCTTAGCAGCATTTACATAATC
Source organism: Lissotriton vulgaris (assembly GCF_964263255.1). Lineage (NCBI taxonomy): Eukaryota > Metazoa > Chordata > Amphibia > Caudata > Salamandridae > Lissotriton > Lissotriton vulgaris. The sequence continues at coordinate 229,419,726 of NC_141690.1, forward strand.
AAAGCGGCAGGCACCGCGTGGTGCCTGCCGCTTTGATTATGCAAATGCAGGGGGTACCACAGGTACCCCCCGTGTGCCACCCCCCTTTAGCCTTCACTCCGGGGACCCACAGGGGGCTCCCAGAGTGAACACCGCCTGCCTTTCCGTGGCGGCATTGCACACTTGCCATTGTAATATGGCTGGCGGTGTCTCATAGACACAGCCACCATATTAATCATTTTCTGCCCCGGCCGGAATGCGACCGGGGCGGAAAAGTGGTGGGCGGTTTTTCCCTCCGTTGCGGTCCCCCCGCCATTTTAATGTGGCGGGGAAAAAGGGTGGCGGGCGGTCATTTCTGTCGGGCGGATCGCCACCGCCACCATGGCGGTGGTGATCCGCCCGACATCCTAATGGAGCTCTAAGTCTCAACAAACCGGGGGCCCTTGTCAAAGAGTTTTTAAAGCTCTTTAAGCATTCCTAATGTTTACAGACAAAAGACTAAAGGAATAAGGAGGCTATGAGGCCTAAGAATCTATTTCATTCAATTTCAGTGATCAAGTTACGTCCTTTGAATGTTTGACTAGCTAAAGGCAGCAATAGGATTCAGAAAAGGCTTACCTCAGGGTGCGATTGATGGATAGCTACTAAGATACAGTATATAACACATTACTGTCAAATCTGTGTCTCCTCTAGAAACTTGAGGTCATAATTTAGAGATCAGTATGAATTAAACTTTCAAAGAAACTCCAGGACCCAGACCACACTATGCAATTGCTTTGCTCTACCTATGCCCACCTTTCATCCACCTTTCCCCTTACCCCTGCCCTGCTGGCATCAATGCGGTTCTTGGCCACAACACAGATCATACTTTTTGGGAAAATATTTAGGAGTACCCATGATGTACACCATCACTAAAAACAACTGGCAAAGGCAATAGTTCCCACAGCTTGTGTTTACAGATTTTCCATGTTGCGTCTGAACGCGGTTGGACTGCGCTATTTATCGAATGTACAGACGTCTCTCACTCTCGCACTATTGACGGTATACAGACAAAAAATCTAATCAAAAATATAGAATAGCACTAATATCGAAGTCAAAATATAGAATAGACAAAATATCGAATGGACAGAATATAGTCAACAATAATATCGAATTTAACCCCTTCCATGCTGATGACGGCCCCCATCCGTCATGCATTACAGTGCTCGTGTGCTCATGACGGCTGGGGGCCGTCATAAAGCCATTGATTCTTCAATAAGCCTAGCACACGAGAAAAATCGGCCCAGCATGGAAGGGGTTAAGGTAAGTAATTTAATATCATATTTCATACATATAAAAAGTCAAAATATCGAAGTATATAACATAGGTATTAAATATATCGGATTTTTTATAATATCGATTTTTTTAAGTGTTTTGTATGTTAGTATATGTGTGAAAAGTGTATATTTATTTTATAATTTATTTTAAGTAATGAATTTTATGTTATTTAATTTTTGCGTAATTTAATTCTGGAGCGGGTTGTGGGTTTATAGGGGAAATAGGGTGGGAAGTAAATTAATTATAATTAAATATTTAAATTTATTTATTGGTTTTTATTTTGAATTAATTGTTGATACATTTTTATTTGGTAATTAATTAAATTTTAATTGGCAATTAATTTTACTTAATTGATTAATTGATAATTATGTTAATTTTATTAATTTATTTTCCGTAGCGGGTTTTGGGTTTATAGGGGAATAGGGTGGGAAGTAATTTAATTATAATTAACTAAATATTTTAATTTATTTATTGGTATTTATCTTGAATTAATTGTTATTTTTTAATTGGTAATACATTTTTATTATTTGATAATTATGTTAATTTTATAAATGTATTTCCCAATGCAGGTTGTGGGTTTATAGGGGAATAGGGTGCGAAGTAATTTAATTGTCATTATTTAAATATTTTAATTTATTTATTGGTATTTATTTTGAATTAATTGTTAATTAATTTTTAATTGCTAATCAACGAATTTTTAATTGGTAATTAATTTGTATTAATAGGTGATGAATTTTAAAAATTAATTTTTATTTGTATTTTTAATTGATTATTTATTATATTAAATTGGCAATTACTTTTAATTAATTTTTTATTAGTATTAATATATATATTTTTTTTAATAATATATGAAATATTTACTTTCCCTACTGTTGCACTCACTGGAGTGGGAATAGTAATTTTTACCCCTACACCATCCAACGCTTTCCCTACTGTTGCACTCACTAGAGTGGGAATAGTAATTTTTACCCCTAAGCTATCAAACGCTTTCCCTACTGTTGCACTCACTGGATTGGGAATAGTAATTTTTACCCCTACGCTATCCAACGCTTTCCCTATTGTTGCACTCTCTGGAGTGGGAATAGTAATTTTAACCCCTACGCTATCCAACGCTTTCCCTACTGTTGCACTCTCTGGAGTGGGAAAAGTAATTTTGACCCCTACGCTATCCAACGCTTTCCCTACTGTTGCACTCACTGGAGTGGTAATAGTAAATTTTACCCTCCCGCTATCCTACGGTAAAAATATTGTATTTTTTTTAATTAATATTATGTTCAAATATATATATATATATATATATATATATATATATATATATATATATATGTTTTGAAAAATAAAATTGTACTTTACTTATAACTTTAATTATTTAATAATTTTAAGGTTAAGTATTTTTAAGTATATTTTAGTAAATATTTTATATTTCATTAATTTTAAATTATTTTTAAGACATTTAAAAAAATTCGATATTTTGACTAACTATATTTTTTTAAACTATTTTTTTGATTCAATATTTTTGTACTTACCTGTTTGTAGATAGGAATTCGATATTTTTGTATTCGATATTTTGTCTTCGATATTTGTGTAATTCTATATTAGTGTAATCAATATTATGTCAGTGATCCCTATTAACATGTTGATAATTAAATAGGTTGTGTCATTTAACTGAAGCATCCAATGTTTATCAACTCTTGAACATTACATCATTATAATAACTTGCCCGTTTGCAGGCAAAGCGTCCAATTGTATAGATGTATTCCATGCAGTAAAATGGTGTTATGGACTTAAAGCTCTTTGCTGTGCTTCTCTCCAGATTGGGCCACAGTTAAGGATTTTGCAAGTCTGTACTTTAATCAAGTGGATGCACCTCATTTTGTAGGTTACACAACCAAGGCATACTTGTCAAACCTAGCAACTAAGGCAGTAGGCCAACAAGGGGGGTCTGCTGAGCAGACATTGGCAGACTGTGGCGAACTGCGCCGACTCAGCAGCCAGCCTGACTGTGGGGCCGTGAGTGTCTCCGCGCATGCGCTCTAGACCAGCAGCAGCAAATGCCTCGCCTGGCGCCAGGCAGGCAGTGGGGCTCTGTACTCTGGAGTACTCATCCTCTGGCGCCAGGCAGGTAGTGCCACTCTGACCTCTGGGGGACCCGTCCTCTGGTTTGCTTATTCCCTTTGCCTCTTTAAACGCCATCTCATTGTAAGGAAAGTACACGTTACTCCCCTCTAGTGGTTCTTGTGCTGGTAGTGCTAGTGCATAAGTTCCACTTCCCCCTGGCGGGTTAGATGCCTTACTGGGAGGAAAGCAGAGCAGGTTCTCAGTGTAGAAAAGTGAAGGTAGTTTGAAACCGTGCATCTGTGGCTTCTCATGTGTCGGACCATGACCACCCTAGAGACATGCTTGTGGCTTCTTCCACACCTAGTTGAGGACAGAGTGCAGGCGTGGCATCCTACAGAAAGTGCATACAAGTTAATATTTGAGCTTTTACATATATTTTTGTTCACCTTCCCTTCAGACTGATTGAAATATTAGAATACCAAGGAGATTCTTGACCCATGTGTCCACAGGACATGTAGACACCCTGTAAAAAGGACCTGAAGTCCCCTTAAACATAGAATCTCAATCCTGCAGGTCCTGTAGTGGCCTGGACCCATTCAAGGTGAGAGGTGTCTCATGACACGTTCTACGCCATGAGTTTGATATGCCTGGCCTTTTATTCCCAGGTCTGTCCTGTCTCGCACAACTGGCGCCCATGGTAATGCTTCGGTTTTAGCCGGATGACCTGATCTCCCATCTGAACACATGCACATCATACGCTTGTCATCGTCCTATCAATGAAGCTAGGGCACATGGGGGCTGGAGCATCGAAGTTAGAGCTCGCCACCTTTGTTACGATGCTCGTCATGCACGGAAATCAATGGGTAAGACCTGTAAAATGCACCTGTGCAAAGGGGCACTCCAATCTGTGGTTCCTCCGATTACAAAGGGACATCTGAATCAAGCAATCACAGAGAACAACTAGAATGATAGATGCAGGCGCTTGTGACACATTGGTTTGGGATGGTTGAGCACTAGGAGGGAAAATGCTATTGACAGTCCAATGAGACTTCAGGCTCGCAACTAACAAGAGTTCATCAATTCCATCAAAATCAAGACAGGTCTATTTGCTGCCATTTGGACTTCTCTGCAGCCATCAACAATGTACACAGAAAGAAAAATTAAAGATGGCTGTTCACTTGACTAAGGTCCTGGAATAGGCCAACTCAGAACTGGTGGCCCAAGTAGGATATGGCCCAGAAGACCAACTGATGAAAAACTCTCAAAAAATGGTTATCAAGCTGGAATTTCCCATTGTTCCACTCTTGTTTTTTTCTTTTCAAAACCAAGTTTATTGAGCATAGGAGTATCAAGAATGTGGTATCTCCACACACCAAGATCACCACAACAATATCAATGCATCCATGACATATGCAAGAAGAGTTGAAGTAAGTACAAAATAAGCTCAGTTTAGAAATGCCCCAGCAGCCTACTCTAACCCCCAACTACTCCTCCCCCCCGTACCAACACTCCCCCCCAACCCCCCCACCACACGTGTACAAAAAGGCAACAGAAAAGGAAATATACAAAGAATAAGCAGGTATAGTGCCGCCAGGGCTTTGCCGCTGCAGGCCAGAAGTGTCTCTGTGTTCAAACGTCCTCCTCCTGCTCCGCCGGGGGGTCCAAGGACAGGCCACGGTAGTCGGCCCACCGCTTCCAGATCTTGAAATGTTTGCGCGGACAGCCCCGCGCCTCAAAGATCGGCTTCTCCAGGCTCATGAAATAATCTAACCCAGCCTTCCATGCAGACAGGGGGGGGGCCCTCACAGACTTCCATGCCCGAGCTAGGTCTCGTTTGGCCACCACCAGCCCCAGGAGCAACAGGTGACGCTTATATATGTTGCCCCCAACCCCTTCCATAATATGCAGCAGGCCCAGCCGGTGGGTACGAGGAAGATCCCAACCCAGGACCCCAGCCAGGCAACTCCACACGCCCCTCCAGAATCCAGTCAGGCGACCACACGACCACACCGTATGCATTAGGGAGCCAGGCACCGCCCCACAACGCAGGCATTCCGGGGACGCAATCAAGCCAGCCTTCCACAGACGTTCACGCGTATAATAAGCACGGTGCAAGTACTTGAATTGAATCAGGCGGAGCCGGACCGCAATGGCGGTGCCGCGCGGGGACTCCAGCGCCTCCCTCCAATCGTCCTCGTCCAGGGCGCCCACGTCCACCTCCCACGCCTCCCGAAGGGAGCGGAGAGTGGAGGAGCAGTGGATAACAAGCGTCTGATAAATCTTAGAGACCTTCCTGTCTCCCAAGTCTCCCATAAACACTTTTGCCTCAATCGGGCTGAACTCCGGCAGGGAGTCGAGGCCGGTAATGCTCGAGGCGAGGGCATGCCGCAGCTGGAGGTAGCGGAAGAATTGGGACTGAGGCATCTGGAACTCCGCGCGGAGTTCCTCGAAGGACTTGAGAGTGGTGCCGGTCATGACCTGGCCCAGTTGTGTAACTTCAATGGCCTCCCAGCCCTCAAACCCGGCCAGGGCCGCCAGCTCCGGAAGCAGGCCATTGTGCCATAGCGGCGTTTCAGCTGTTAATTTGCCCCACCAACCCATGCGGCGCAGGGATTGTCGCCATACCGCAAATACTACTTTAGTGACCGACGGCAAACCACGGCGTATTCGAGCCGAATAAAGAATGGTGTGAAGCGTGCGATCACCCATGAGCAGTCGCTCCAGGGCATAGGCCGGATCACCCCTGTCCCCATACCACCATTATTAAGGACAAGTAGGTGGGACGCTTGGTAATAGGAGAGGAGGTCCGAGGTGGCCAAGCCACCACAGTACGTGGATAAAAAGCACGTCTTCAAGGCCACCCTGGCTGCACCACCATCCCATAGGAAGCGGCCCAGCACAGAATTAACCTGACGGAACCACTCCACTCCAATGGGGTGTGGGAAGTTTTGGAGCTGGTATAGAAGCCTCGGCAGCGCCACCATTTTGAAGATGGCCGACCTCCCAAAAATGGTGAGCGGCATCCTGGACCAGGTTTTAACATCAGTCTGGACCCGTTCCCACACCGGCAAGACACCACGTGTCCAGGCCACGGCCCGCGAGTCCGAAAGAAAAACGCCCAGATATTTTAGGCCATCTGCCGCCACACGCAACTCGGCGGCCCATGGGTCGGCGACCTCTCCGCCCCCCCAAAATCCACAGGGTCGATTTGTTCAGATTAAGATGGAGACCTGAGGCCTCGCCAAACACCCGCATGATCTCTAGAACCCGGGGACCCGAGCGCCGCAGATCAGTGAGGAATAGAAGGACATCATCTGCATACAGTGCAATCCTATCCGTCAGGTCATCGTCCCAGACAAAGCCACGCAGCTGGGCATCTGTCCGTATCCGCGACGCCAGGGGTTCCATCGCTAGGGCAAATAGGTAGGGGGACAGCGGGCAACCCTGCCGAGTACCGCGACCGATGCGGAAGCGCCCAGAGACAGCGCCGGCCACGCGGACCGAGGCCGTAACATTAGTGTAGAGGAGACGAATATATGACAGGAAGATAGGCCCCAGGTTAAGGCGGGTTAACAAGGTGAACAGATATGTCCAACTCACCGAATCAAAGGCTCGGTCCATGTCCGCCAGAAGGAGTGCCGCCTGTTCATCCCTAGCCCCCATGGCGTCTACCGCCGCCTGCGCCCGTCGGATATTATGCCGGGTGGCCCTGTGCGGCATGAATCCGGCCTGGTCGGGGTGGACCAGGTCAGCAATGTGAGGCAAAAGGCGGTTCGCCAAGGCCTTCGCCAAGATCTTGGCCTCGATGTTGAGAAGGGAAATCGGCCTGTAAGAGTCGTGCCGGTCCAGCGCCCTGCCCGGCTTCAAGAATACCACTATTTCGGCATGACGCCAGTCCGGTGGCAATTCACCCTGAGCCCGTGCCGCCTCCAGGGCGCTGCGAAAGTGGGGTCCCAGCTGGACGTGAAACTTTTTATAAAACTTTTTATAAAATTCACTAGGATAGCCGCTCGCTTGCCAGTATTTAATTGCCCAAGGGCCTCCCCGAGTTCTTCGGACGTAAGCGGGGCTTCCAAGGCGGTTCTGGCCTCGTCAGGGACTGCCTGCGGGAGCAGGTCATCCAGGTATGACGCGATCTCATCCGCCATCAAAGGATCACGAGGAGCGTATTGCGCCTCGTAATAACGGGCGAAGCTAGCCGCCAGCAAATCTGGATCGGTCATGACCGAGCCGTCGTCCGCAGTAAGGCCCGGCAACACTAGGGGCTGGAAAGTCGCCTGGCATAGCCTATGGAGCATGGTGCAGGACTTGTCGCCCCACTGGTATACCCTGCTGCGCGTGGCGAGCCACGCCTGTCGGGCCTCCTCGTACAGGACTGAGGCATACATCTGTTGGGCCTGCAGGAGCTGTCTCACGACCCCCTCATCACCACGGAGCCGACCACGCTGCTCCAGTTCCTCAACCCGGGCCGCGGCGGCCACAATGGCCTCCCGATGCTTTCGCCGAGCTGCCACACACCAAGCTATGTCGACGCCCGGGAGTGTAGGCTTCAGCGCTTCCCATACAACCAGCGCGTCCACCTCCCCCACCAAATTCTCGCGCCAGAAGTGGTCAATCGCCTCGCGTAAATGGCTCACATACTCAGGCCGTTGCAGCTGCCAGGAGGACATACGCCAGCGAAAAGGTTGTCGTTTCGAAGGGAGGGTCACGGTAGCCAGGACAGGGGAGTGATCCGAGAGGCCTCTGGGGAGTATCGCGGCATCCCGGACACGACTCAGGCAGGCACCCGGCACAAACAGATAATCTATTCTCGAGAAGGACCCATGCACCGCCGACACATATGTGAATGCACGCACCGCAGGGTGAAAGTGCCGCCATACATCAACCCAGCCCAGACCACTCACAGTCGCACGCAACCTGGTGGGAGCAGCCGCGGAGGGGGGGGGGGGAGGGGGGGGGGGTCAGACACAACGGGTACTCGTCTCAGGCGATCCAGGCCCACATCCATAACCTCGTTCCAATCGCCCCCCACCATGGTCAGTACCTCCGGAATCTCGTCCCACAGCGCGAACAGCCGCTCAGACAAAGCCCACTGCAGGGGGGGGAGGGGCGTACACACTACCAAAAACCACTGGCTCGGAACCCAGCAGGCCCTTGATAAAGACATACCGGCCCTGAGGATCAATCCATTGTTTCTCATGTACATAAGCCACCCTACGGTGTACCAAGATGGCCACCCCCCGCGACCCCCTTGTGAAGCCCGCATGATAAACCTGTTGATATCCAAACCTCTGGAGGCTAAGGGCCTTAGAGCCCAGCATGTGAGTCTCCTGGAGCAGGAGCACGTCCACCATCTCCCTCTTCCCCCATCGCAGCACAGCCCCACGCTTGATTTTATCCAGGATACCCCGCACATTCCATGTCACAACCCGCAGGGTCTTTTGAGGAGGCATAGTCACAGTATCAGCCATTATCGTCACAAAGTCTAAAATCCGTCCCACCGTCACACCCTCCCACCCTGGCACAACCCACAATGCAACAAAAACCCAGACCTTAGACACGTGTGGTCCCACCCCCCCAACCCAAACACTCAGCAACCCCCCCCCAATCCAGATCCCCCCCAACATTAGCAACAAAAGAACCTCCCCCCACACCCCACACCCACCACCCCAATACCTCAGAGAACTTTGAAGTATCTGTCGCGGCATGGAGGGACCCGGGTCCAAAACAGAGAACCCAGGGCCCGCCATACCAATGGATCCCAACAACCCAACCATGACACACTCACCACCCCCCCAACCACACTCACATCCGTGAGGGTCTGAGGCCCACAAAAGGTACCCCCGAGCCCCACTGCGTCCCCATGAAAACCAACAGGAGTCCTCACATGGGAACCGACTGGTACACGAAAGACACAAAAGAACGGTCTCACCAGCCAATGTAGGGCAACTCAGTGTCCAGCAAAAAAGTCCAGTCCCAGCAATGTTCAGCTGCCGGCATCAGAATGCTCCGAGTCCCTGGCACCACCCGACTGCGATGCACTGGCGGAGGCCGACCTCTTCTTAGAGCGAGACCTCCGATGGCGACCCTTCCTGTTCGGGCGATCCGTCCGCTCCGGCGACGACCCCTGGGACCTGCCCGGGTCCAGTCCCGGCTGGGGGTGCGGCCTGAGTCGCACCGCCTCATCGGTCCAGCGGAACACCTCCTCAGGTGAATCAAAGAAATGGGTCCGGGACTGATACACCACCCGCAGGCGGGCTGGATACAGGAGAGAGTATTGGAGCTTGAGGCCCCTCAGCTTGGCCTTAGCAGCCACGAAGGATTGTCTTTGCTGCTGCACCATCTTCGTGTAGTCCGGGAAAATCATGATGGTATGATTTTCGAAGGCGAGCGAGCCCTTGTTCCTCGCCTCCCGCAAGATAACATCCCGGTCATGGTAATTTAGCAGCCGAGCGATGACTGGCCGCGGGCGCTCACCCTCCGGCGGCCGCTGGGACAGAGCCCTGTGAGCCCTCTCAATCACGAAGCACGCTGACAGTGCCCCTTCGGGGAGCCAGCTCTCCAGCCACTGGGTCAAGAACCGCTCCATGTCGTCCTTCTCGCACCGCTCCGGAAAGCCGACGAAGCGGAGGTTGTTCCTCCGCGCGCGCCCTTCGGCATCCTCCACGCGGGCCGCCAGTGTCTTTTGGACTCCCTCCACCTCCGCCAATCGTTTCTTCAGGGCGCCAATGTCAGCCTCGGTCACTGTGATGCGGGACTCAGCCCCGGTGATCCGCTCCACCGCGTTGCGGAGGTCTTGGCGTAGCAGCGTGACATCCGCCCCGACCGCCCCAATTTTGGCATCAAGCATGTCCCGGGACTGGGTGATGGCCGCCAGTATAGCTGCATTGTCCGACCCAGGGCCACCGCTGCCACCGGCCGCCCCAGAGCCGCCACTCGGTCCAGTGAATTTGTCGATAGGGCCATGTTTAGGCGGGCCACCTCCCCTATCCCTGGTCATGGCACACGCTGGGCAGGGCGAACACCACCCCCGACCAGGCTTAGGGACCCTTGGGCACTGTCACAAGTCCTGAATGGAACGGCCGCAATGAAGTCCCAAATGAAAGCGGGCCGGTCGGCACAGATCCGGTGTCGCGAAAATCGAGGTCCCGGCCTCACCCAAGCGGAGCAGGCCCCATCCACACTCGTCGTCACGAGCGGCCGTTCAAGGCTCAGAAATAAGCTGCGGCTCCGTGATTCGTGGGCGGCCGTAGCCCGGGAGCCGGACCAAGAGCGGTGTAGCGGATGCCACCACCGCCCGCCAGACCGCCACCGGTCGCCTCGAAACTCAAGGACCCCGGTCTCCAGCCGGTCACGAGGCCCCGCAATGTCGTCGCCTCTTTTCGGTCACACAGGGGAAGAGCCGTCCTCCCAAGGAGCAGGAGCAGGTGGCACTGTCCTGATCTGCAGGCGGCCGCAGCTGTAGAGTTGAGCCAAAGGCGGTGCAGCGGATGCCACCCGCACCCGCCAGACCGCAACTGCCACCAGGCGTCTCGAAACTCGAGGACCCCGGTCTCCGGCCGGTCACCAGGCCGCACGTCGCCGTCGCCTCCCCTCGATCACAGGAAGGGGAGAAATGCAGGATCGACACACCAAAGCAGACAGGAGACTTCGCCAGATCGATGCCAACCACTGGGTATCAACAGCGGGCTCGGGGGCCAGGATAAATGATCGGATTAAGTCCGGGCCGGCGGGAGCTCTACAAGGCTGCGACCGCCATCTTCGCCCGCCAAGCCACGCCCCCCCACTCTTGTTTTTTTAACCTTTATTTTCTGTGTTATTTCACACAAGGAAACAGCATAGCGGGCATATCACGGTACGTACATCAATAACCATCAATAACCAATCCTCCCTTCCACAGTTTCTAAGAGCCCAACAAGAAGACAGTCTCTCTCCACACATAGACACGTCAAGTCGTTCCAAACTTCTAAGTGGAGACCTCATCCCCATGTGTTCGTTCCACTTCTATGTAACATATATACCAATAATAATGTCATCCCAATTCTGAAAGAAACCACCCAGAACGTACCACCTTGTACCAACTCCTCTTATACCCCTCTTTTAGGGGGTGGGACCAGAACACCCCAACTCCCCTAAAAATAGTACAATAAATAATATAATGAGTGGCCAGAGCTTCTTGGCTTGAAGTGCCCCATAATGGCATTAATTTCCATGCGTTTTCCAGCAGTATGTTAAAAAATGTTGTGGGGGTGTAGGGGTAGGGGGCAGCAGGGAGTGCAGCAGCCCCCACAAATCATCTTTTATATAACCATATTTTTTCCTGAGGTTTATACAGCGTGACTTAAGGAAAGGTTGATGGTGTTTGTAAAAAGAAAAAAAGATTTGAATATGTGCTTAATATTTTTGACAAAGCAATCGGTCTGTCTTGCATATTGATGCTGTCACCCAAAGCCAATAGGTTTGCCTTCATATAAAGACGTGGTGACCCCTTGACAGAGCCAATAAGCCTGTCTTTTATATATTGGTCACCTCTTGACAAGGCCAATAGGTATGCCTTTTAAATATTGGTGAGGTCATACATTGACAAAGCAGGTAGAGCTGCATTATTTAAAATGACACCCCTTCATATTGGGCTGAGCGCTCTCCCTGCCTGGCTGTGTACAACTTTGTTAGGTAGGGTAATACGATCTTACTTTACGTTTAAAAAGCCTCAAATTCATTGAAAAAAACCGAAATGTTCAAGTTATGTTATCGTTAGGTGAAAATTTCAGTTACCATATGCCATGTTAGAAAAATATATATTTTTTTATCAGTTATAGTTTACTGAGCTAACTATAACTTGCGCCCCCATGCCCTGCTTTTGACTTCACATATATCACTCATGACATGTATAATTACATCACTAATGACATCTCAAATCACATCACTGATGACATCATGCAATATGTGTGAGAGTTTGCTATAAGCTTCTGACCTTGAAAGGTATTTAGTGAGCTACATCTAGAGCAAATTTATTATAGTTTCTTCAATACTAATGAGTGCATGCATTTAGAACACACTTGGACTCCTTAAAGAGCTTGCATGCGTTGAGGTTGCTGGCTGTCCATGAAGAGTTGTTCACAGGACAAAGGCTTTATGTAGTAATAGCTTCTACAACCAACAGGGTCTGAGAATCCGTAGGTTGCGGGCTCTCTGCGTTTTAGCCAACTTTGGAAATGTGAGTAAAATTAGGTTGCCCATTGTGGCAGTGTATAAATATCCAGTTTTATATCACCTCATCTGGAGGAACTTTAGACATTGGGGGGCACAATGAACTGGCGAGTGTCCTTTGTAAGAACTCAGACTACTGGCAACATATGGGCAGCCCTTTCCTCGGCTAGCCTCAGAAAAGGTGTGGGGGACAGAGATATATTTCCAGGCACTGGCAGAGAATGGAACTGAACACATGATTCTTTTAGTCCTCCACCTATGTTATTTTATTCATAGAGTGTGGCTGTTACTCAACGTGTGTCCTGCTACTAAGGCTCATTATTATTAATAGAGCTTGGCTGAACAGCAATCGAAAATTACTTGCCTTAAAAAGCAGAATCTTAAAGACCCTTCCTGAAGGCAATACAGTCAAAACTCAAAAGAGTGGCAATGCATTCCACTCCTTGGCTGCCCGGCACGAGGAAGAGCGTCCACCACAGTGTTCCTTCTTACCCCACGGAATCACAATTGTAGCATCTGAGAAAAAAATACACAATTCTTTTAACCTATGATGTTAAAAATGGAGCGGTCCATCCTCCCAGAATGGCCAATATGTAAGACAAAGGCTTCTAAATAGGACTCCTTTTCTACCAAAAACAAACTGGGAGCAGTTCCTGGCAAATCTGAAGCAATCTCATTGCCAATCGAGCTGCTTGTGATGTAGCTCTGGTTGAGTCAATCAGACGGCTGTCTGTTAGCTGCTGCTCTTCAAGCACAGAGGCTATTTACACGGGTCTGATGGCCACAGGGAATTTCATTGGAGAGGTGCGAACCCTTTGGTTTGCCATGATTTCAGCCACTTAGTGTATTAAACCTAAATCAGTTCTGGCAAGATAAAAAGAGGACAACCTTCAGCAACCTCTGGAAAACCTAAAGCTTGACAACAAGCAGAACTTTGAAATTATCCACATCTTAAATATATATCGATCAATCTGGCATCCAAGACAACTTGCTCTAGTCTGTTCAACTACCTTTATCATCAAGAAAGCTTATCATTGTAATATTTAATGTGCCTAAAGGACAAGGACTTTAATAGAAATGTTGATAAGGAAAAGAGCATTAGACGAGCAAACAATTCTGAAGTATATGTCCAATTATAAGTCCAACATTAAAGTATAAAACACATGGTTCAGTTTCTCATCTTCTTCCAATTCAATATTTTTCCCCATAAAATATAAAGAACCTTCATCCAAAGTCACATGATGAATTATTAAGAGGACTCTTTGCCCTGAAGATGCAACCAAGTTAGTGTATGACACACACAACTATTTGTCGACTATCAATGAGTTCTGGGGTGCTGTACGGAGATCTACGACAGAATGAGTTGGAACTAGTTACAGGTGTTCAGCTCTGTTAACACCACAGCTGTTTATGCTGAATTATATATTCTCAGTGAGTACAGAAAAAACACATCACTTCGAGGAACTCAAAACACTTGAATTGAATACTGGCTGAGCAACCTAATCACACGTGCTTTATTAGAGGCATTGACCAACAGGTTAAAAGATGAAGACCAGATGTTTTCTAAAATATGGCAAAACCACCTAGACCTGTTTGAGCAATCCGTTCTATTAAGACTTAAACTGTACCTTGTTTATTGTGCCTTTTATGTATATCCCTATATACCTTCCTTTAGCTTTTTGCTTTAAACCACCAGTCAATCAATCATTTGTATTGCTATCCTTTTATTCGGAATATTTATGTAATTGTTGTCAGTCAATGTAATTATTCTATTTATTGCTCCATAAATTGAAATCAGCAATGTATTAAAAACAAAAAGAAAGAAAATAGTACAGCACAACATTACACCATTTGGTTGTGTTATCATTCAGATATTTAGAATCATATGCAATAGTGGAAAACCAACTGATATATGTCATAGAACGTTTTAGATGTCCTATTATATTTTAATTTCACAAGACACACAACTTAGAAATGATATATATTTTTTTATCAGTTATAGTTTACTGAGCTAACTATAACTTGCGCCCCCATGCCCTGCTTTTGACTTCACATATATCACTCATGACATGTATAATTACATCACTAATGACATCTCAAATCACATCACTGATGACATCATGCAATATGTGTGAGAGTTTGCTATAAGCTTCTGACCTTGAAAGGTATTTAGTGAGCTACATCTAGAGCAAATTTATTATAGTTTCTTCAATACTAATGAGTGCATGCATTTAGAACACACTTGGACTCCTTAAAGAGCTTGCATGCGTTGAGGTTGCTGGCTGTCCATGAAGAGTTGTTCACAGGACAAAGGCTTTATGTAGTAATAGCTTCTACAACCAACAGGGTCTGAGAATCCGTAGGTTGCGGGCTCTCTGCGTTTTAGCCAACTTTGGAAATGTGAGTAAAATTAGGTTGCCCATTGTGGCAGTGTATAAATATCCAGTTTTATATCACCTCATCTGGAGGAACTTTAGACATTGGGGGGCACAATGAACTGGCGAGTGTCCTTTGTAAGAACTCAGACTACTGGCAACATATGGGCAGCCCTTTCCTCGGCTAGCCTCAGAAAAGGTGTGGGGGACAGAGATATATTTCCAGGCACTGGCAGAGAATGGAACTGAACACATGATTCTTTTAGTCCTCCACCTATGTTATTTTATTCATAGAGTGTGGCTGTTACTCAACGTGTGTCCTGCTACTAAGGCTCATTATTATTAATAGAGCTTGGCTGAACAGCAATCGAAAATTACTTGCCTTAAAAAGCAGAATCTTAAAGACCCTTCCTGAAGGCAATACAGTCAAAACTCAAAAGAGTGGCAATGCATTCCACTCCTTGGCTGCCCGGCACGAGGAAGAGCGTCCACCACAGTGTTCCTTCTTACCCCACGGAATCACAATTGTAGCATCTGAGAAAAAAATACACAATTCTTTTAACCTATGATGTTAAAAATGGAGCGGTCCATCCTCCCAGAATGGCCAATATGTAAGACAAAGGCTTCTAAATAGGACTCCTTTTCTACCAAAAACAAACTGGGAGCAGTTCCTGGCAAATCTGAAGCAATCTCATTGCCAATCGAGCTGCTTGTGATGTAGCTCTGGTTGAGTCAATCAGACGGCTGTCTGTTAGCTGCTGCTCTTCAAGCACAGAGGCTATTTACACGGGTCTGATGGCCACAGGGAATTTCATTGGAGAGGTGCGAACCCTTTGGTTTGCCATGATTTCAGCCACTTAGTGTATTAAACCTAAATCAGTTCTGGCAAGATAAAAAGAGGACAACCTTCAGCAACCTCTGGAAAACCTAAAGCTTGACAACAAGCAGAACTTTGAAATTATCCACATCTTAAATATATATCGATCAATCTGGCATCCAAGACAACTTGCTCTAGTCTGTTCAACTACCTTTATCATCAAGAAAGCTTATCATTGTAATATTTAATGTGCCTAAAGGACAAGGACTTTAATAGAAATGTTGATAAGGAAAAGAGCATTAGACGAGCAAACAATTCTGAAGTATATGTCCAATTATAAGTCCAACATTAAAGTATAAAACACATGGTTCAGTTTCTCATCTTCTTCCAATTCAATATTTTTCCCCATAAAATATAAAGAACCTTCATCCAAAGTCACATGATGAATTATTAAGAGGACTCTTTGCCCTGAAGATGCAACCAAGTTAGTGTATGACACACACAACTATTTGTCGACTATCAATGAGTTCTGGGGTGCTGTACGGAGATCTACGACAGAATGAGTTGGAACTAGTTACAGGTGTTCAGCTCTGTTAACACCACAGCTGTTTATGCTGAATTATATATTCTCAGTGAGTACAGAAAAAACACATCACTTCGAGGAACTCAAAACACTTGAATTGAATACTGGCTGAGCAACCTAATCACACGTGCTTTATTAGAGGCATTGACCAACAGGTTAAAAGATGAAGACCAGATGTTTTCTAAAATATGGCAAAACCACCTAGACCTGTTTGAGCAATCCGTTCTATTAAGACTTAAACTGTACCTTGTTTATTGTGCCTTTTATGTATATCCCTATATACCTTCCTTTAGCTTTTTGCTTTAAACCACCAGTCAATCAATCATTTGTATTGCTATCCTTTTATTCGGAATATTTATGTAATTGTTGTCAGTCAATGTAATTATTCTATTTATTGCTCCATAAATTGAAATCAGCAATGTATTAAAAACAAAAAGAAAGAAAATAGTACAGCACAACATTACACCATTTGGTTGTGTTATCATTCAGATATTTAGAATCATATGCAATAGTGGAAAACCAACTGATATATGTCATAGAACGTTTTAGATGTCCTATTATATTTTAATTTCACAAGACACACAACTTAGAAATGATATATATTTTTTTATTTTTCGGTGCTTTACGAGTTGTATTTCTATTGGTGGCATGTCTGTCCATTAGATATTTAATAAGCTGGCTCCCAAAAAGCATTTTGTTAAAGTTACTCTCTCAAAAATAAAACTAACAACACATGCCATAGACATAACAAAAACATAGAAGTGCAAAGGAAAAACAGTTTGAAAATAGTAAATTCGAGGAGTTTTACTTTTACCAATTAATGTTAAAACCATCTTTGAATTCAAGCCCACTTTTATCAGATCATTAACGTCAAGATAGGCCTTAATGTAAGACAATGACTTGGGAAGATAATGAAGAAAGAACAAAAAGCAAAACATAAATATATGTTCAGGACGAACAATGTAGTTTCAAATACACATTGTGGGTTATCAAAGTAAGTACTACAAATCCAGAAATATCTTCTCAGAATCCCAAAATAGATTCATCCCAAAGTTTCTCCTCCTCAGTTCTTGGATCCTCATCCTTTTTTTTCTTAACTCGCTTGTGTTTTTTACTCTCTTTGTCGGCATGCGTCTCTGCTTTACATTTTTTCTCCTTCCTGTGCTTTAGAGTTTTCACATTTGTGGTGTCTGTGTCCTCTTTTTGAGGTTCAAAATGTAAATCATCCTTCCCTGAATCTGCATCTTCACTACTCATCTTTCTTTTCTTCACAACATGTTGTCCTTCTTTTTTTATGTCCTCACTTCCTCTGTGGCGTTTTTCTTTTCGCCGTTTCCTTTTCTGCCTCCTTTCTCTGTGATAGGACCCGCTGCTGTCATCAGAGGAGGAGTGCCTTACATCCTCACCGGAATCTACAGCATTGTTGCTTTTAAGGGAAGTCGGTTGTGTGTGTTGCTCTTCTGGAAAATACTTCCTGCGGTATTGGCTATTCTTCATGTACTGCCCTCGAGGGTAGTTTCTCTCATACGTGGGGCGGTAAGGTAACCTGTTACTCACTCCTCGGGAGCGGTATGGTGGGAGAATCCGGGGTCTCTCATAAGGCAATCTCTGAGCAGGAGTCAATTCTTCAGGAGGGGGACCCTCCTCCTCCTCCTCCTCCTCATAGTCACAGTTTTCAAAGCCTTCTTTGGTTTTTCGTAAACTAGTCTTAGGCACCAGGCCTCGGGCCTTTTGAACTTTAATGTAATCTGCTAGTTCATCTTGAAAAGAATCGTAGGATTTCTTTGAATTCTTTATTATATTAACGACCAAATTCTCTCTGCAAGGAAAGACAAACATTGCAAAAAGAACAGTAATTAAAGAGCTGCACTGGAATAAGAGCAAGTCAAAGCAGTGCCAAGACGAAGTAGTCCATATGAACCAGAAATTTGTGAATTAAAATATTACGGAGTCATAATCATCAAAACGAATACATAAACACTCATTTTGTAGAAATTATAAATGGAAGAAAAAGTTACTTACCTGCGGTAACAATCTTTCAGGTGGGTACTCTATCTACCTGCAGACTCCTCACCAATAGAATAATCCCATACCATCAGACTGGATCGGGACACTTCAAAGCACTCACGTCGCCTGTAGGGGGCATTGGATTTGTATCAATGCCAGAAGGTGCATCCGATGACATCATCGAACAAAATAGTGGCCACTTCGGCGTAGCGGCGTCAGTTTACATACATTTTATTTTTGGGGAAAGAATGGCACTGATATCCTTGTGATGTACCGAAAGTTATTTGGGATCCTATTTGCTTTCCTTATAACACATCAATCAAATGAGTGAGTGTGCGGGTCGGTGAGGAATCTACAGGTAGATAGAATATCCACTAGAAAGATAGCTGTGATGGATACTTCTGCCAGCAGGTTCCTCACCTATAGAATAGATTCCATAGAAATACCCTGCCTGAGGATCTTGCCTAATTGAAGACTTTAAGCTGTTTTTGGTGAGCCTTGAGAAAGCCTCAGGCCATCGAGCCTCACGGGGCGTGAAACACGTGTCGTCTGATTTGGAAATGTCAACAACCAAAATTACATATCGAAATGTGATATAATTCAAGAGATAAATTAGGGAGAATAAAATAACTATCACAGAAAAAGGCTATATTTGTCAAACTTATTCACAAAAGAAGTTTCCGAGTGACTATACAAGACTACTTTTTTTCTTGAATTTTGGGTAGATACACTCAACCTTCATCTCCAACCTTACGCCCTTGGCTGAAGTATTCGCTACTAAAATTACTGTCTTTAATGATAGCATTTTTAAGGGAAACATTTGCAGGGGTTCAAATGGATTCCCCAGTAGAAATGTAGCAAGACTCCAGTGTTCTACAACAAATGGAGTTGGGGATACAGATTTGTTATCTCCTTCAGAAAAATCATTACAACTGCACTTTAACTGAAACACGTCCCCCAAGGTTGCCGTCAATGGATACTGGAGAGCACAGAACTGCTGGCAATCAGCATTTTCCAGGGAGTCAAAGAAGCCCATTTGAGGTGTGCCCCAATGGACAGAGATGTCGTGGATACCTCAGGCAGGAGACACTACTTATGATTGACAAGATGATGCCCAGTCAGCCTGAGACATTGCCAGGTGATAAGTGGTAATCCAGATCTCTTGGCGGTGTGCCCAAGACCACAGTATCTGCGCTTCCAGACAAAGGATGTGAGATCCTGGTTTGTTGATGTATCACATTGCTGTCATGTTGTCCGTCAAGATCGGGCTGGACAAACCTTGGATGGAGGGGAGAAAGGCTTGAGAGTCAGCCAAATTGCATGAATTCCAATACGTTTATATGGAAACCCTGTTCTTTCAGAGACCAGAAGCTTCTGATCTACAGATTCTCCAGATGAGTTAGCCACCATGAGGTCGAACCATCCATTACTATCATAGCCACTATTTGCAGAAGAGCAAGAACCACCCCACAATTCTGGTTCACCTCGCTCCACCACCAAGCCACCTCTACTGCAGCGCTGTAAGAGCGGTTCAACAAGACCCTTATCCTGGCTAAAAAGCACTATAATTTCCACAAATGCTCACCCCACAATTCTGGTTCACCTCGCTCCACCACCAAGCCACCTCTACTGCAGCGCTGTAAGAGCGGTTCAACAAGACCCTTATCCTGGCTAAAAAGCACTATAATTTCCACAAATGCTCCCGGAGGAAAGTGTATGATCCTTCACTAAAAAAGCAATACAGATCAGCGATCAAAAATTACCACAAACTGATCTTAAAAGCTAGGACAGAACATTTTGCAAACAAAATCTGTAATAGCAAGAACCCTGTGAAAAATATCTTCAATTAAGTCAACAGCCTCACGAAACCAGTGCTATCAGCAGACCCTATTGAATCCTCCAGTGCATACTATTTAAAAGTTGCAGATTCTTTCACTGGCAAGATAGAGGACATCTACTTGCATTTCCTCCTTGATGCTCCCAATGCAAGGTTAGATAGTAAGGTACCGCCAGCTCACAGTAATCCTACGCCCCTGCTCAACTTGATGTCTCCTTGGTGTCTACCTGCTCTCCAAACTCTCTGGAGACATGTTAAATCAGGCTCACACGATGATCCACTTATCCAGATCTTTTAATTAAGTTGAAGGACCTTCGCCTTTCTCCCTGTTTAGAATCGATTAATCTCTGCCATCTGCCGCTGTGCCCAGCGTATGAAAGCAGGCTAAAGTCACCCCTCTTCTGAAGAAACTGTCTGTGGAAGTCTCAAACCCTAAAACTTTTTACCCCGTCTGCCTTCTACCCTATCTTGCTACGGTTATGGAGAGACATGTCGATGGAATCCTCACCAAGTTCCTGAATAAATAACCATATCTTGGACACATCCCAGAATGGTTTCTAGCCTGCGCACAGCACTTATACTGCTTTTCTTTTAGTTACCGAGCTACTTCGCAGGGACCAGGATAAAGGCAGATCGTCAGCTCTGATCCTGCTTGACTTGAGCGCCGTTTTTGATACAGTGTCTCACAATATTTTACTTGAACGCTTAACGGGCATTGGCACAGGTGTCTGCTCTGTCCTGGTTCACCTCCTTCCTATCTGAGCGCTCCTTTAAGGTCATCTCTTCTCCACTTAGATCACAACCTAATTTTTTACACTACTGTGTTCCCCAGGGCTCTTCATTGAGCCCTCCCTTGTTCAACATATATATTCAACCTCTGGCACAGGTCGCTAAATCTTCAGTGTTTGCGCAGGTATCATATGCTGACGATTCCCCGCTTGTTTTTACACTATCCAAAAATCCAACACAAGACACGGCCAACTACTAAAAGGGAATGCTCACTGTAGCAGAGTGGATGAACAATAACTGTCTACGCTTGAATGCCAATAAAACTGAAATACTTCTTTTAGGTAAACATTCTCATGCCTGGGGACACCACTGGTGTCATTCCTCGCATAGGACTCCCCAAAGCCCAATTCCGCTGTAAAGAACCTAGGAGTCTGGGTTGATAAAACCTTGGCCTTTGAGGCTTAAGCCAAACCGGTTGCCAGCACTTGCTTTGTGCTTAAGAAAAGCCTCAAACCCATACAGAGCCCCTTTGATCCACCCATCCTCCAAACTATCATTCAGGCGGTTATTCTGTCCTGATTAGATTATTGAAATACTTTGTACCTAGGAGCCAACACATCTGCACTAGAGGACTCCAGCTTGCCAAAATGCTGCAGCTAGGCTGCTATTTCCCTCCTTAAATCCTGCTCCTCTTCCGGTCTTCTTTACAAGCTGCATTGGCTCCTTGTGGGCAAACAGATTCACTTTAACACCCTGTGCATGGCCCCCATTCTGTCCAACCTCCTATCTTCTTACTGACACTTGTAGCCCTTGCGCTCCACCGACCTTAACCTGGCCATTGTTCCTCATTTCAGGAGAGTAAGAGTGGGTGGCTAAGACTTCCGTGCCCTGGCCCCATGTCTCTGGAGCCCAATTTCCCTTTCTATTAGGAACACCCAGACCCATCTGCTTTTCCAGAAAGCTCTTAAGACATGGCTTTTACACTCCTAATCGCTCATCCCCTCTAGCAGTTGCAGCTCATTTGTCTTCTGGTTCCAGAGCTGGAAAGCCCCATTATTGGGGCAGCTTTGCGCTTTATAAACCTTATAACATAACATAATGATGAAGTCCGATAAGTCTACCCCCTACTGTAGCCACTGTCTGGGGAGGCACCACTGCAGGGCCCTCATGTGTCAATGTGCACAAGTGGCTAGGAGGATGCAGGAAGCTAGAAGAACCAGGAATCTGAGTACTCTCACATTTGGAATTTGCACACCTCGTTGGAAAAGTGGGACCATTTCCTGAATGTTGGTAATCCTTAGAAGTGAAGGAAACTCACATAGGAGTGCTGTCCAGCACTGACAATATGAACTGAAGTTGCCTAGAGGGCCTCAGAGATGACATGGGGGCACATTGATTGAAAACCCCAGGTTGAACAGTAGAAATACTGTTGACTTTAAATGGTGAGACATCACCTCTGGCAACCACGCTTTGGTTAACCAGTTGTCCATGTACAGGGAAATTGGGATGCTTGACTTTCGGAGATGAGCCACAACCACTACCATCACCTTTGTGAAGACTCGAGGTGCTGATATTAGGCTAATCTGGAGCAATACAAATTGGTAGTGCGTAGAACCCACCACAAAGCAAAGTACTACCAATGCAACCACAGGATCGGTATATGGAAGCATGCAACCTGCAGGTCAAGCAACACCATTCAGTCACCAGCTTCCAACGCCAGCAACACTTGAGCGAGGGTCACCATTTTGAACTTTTCCTTAATGAGGTAGAAGTTTACTTCTCTGAGGGTCAGGATCAGATGCAAACTGGTGTTCTTTTTGGGAACAAGGAAATATCAGGCGTATCATCCTTGGCCTCTCTCCTTCTCTAGCACTAACTCCTCAGCTCTCTCCTTTTGGTAAGAGTGTTGCCATTTCTTTTTGCATGATGGAAAGGTGATCAGTGGAGCATGGTTTGAATGTTGGGGGAAGTGGGAGTGGAGCCTGAAGGAAGGAAAGGTTGTAACTCCTTTCTATGTTTTGTATGACCTACTGGTCTGAGGTAATGGCCTTTCAGGTCAGATGAAGGACACCCACCCTCCCACAGGCTCTGAGTGGGCTTGGTGAAGCAAACTAGGTCTGCTTGTCTGGCGGTATGGGGAGGAGGAGAAGGATGACTGCCAGGTGGAATCTCGGCCCTTTCATCTGGCTCTTTTGCTATACTGCTTAAGCAGTGGGTTTTGCTATTGTTGCGATCAGGGCTGGTAGGACTGACGCTGATGAAACAAAAATGCTCTTGAGAAGCTACAAAAACATCGAAATTGGAGGCCAACCCTTATAGGAGGCATCAACTGAAGACCCAAGGAGTTGCTCATTGACTTACTAGCCTTAAACCTTTCCAGTACTAAATTCATTTTATCCCGGAATAGGCACGTCCCATCACAAAGACAGTCCCTTAGATTAGCTTTGACATCAGGGGAAAAAAATGATGTGCGGAGCAAAGCATGTCTGCCTATTGAGATCAAGGTACCCAAAGTTTGGACTACGGAGTCAGTGCAATCCAGTCCTGATATGGTGTGAAGAATTCAGGCCACTCCTGAACCACCTCTTGAAAGTATGCCCTCATCTCTTCTGGCATGAGGCAACACCATTTGAGCCATATCCAATAGGGCAAAAGTGTAGTGTGCTAGAAGGCAGTTTGCATTCAGGGATTTTAAAGTCACGCTCTCAGTAGAG
Organism: Lissotriton vulgaris; assembly: GCF_964263255.1. Taxonomy (NCBI): domain Eukaryota; kingdom Metazoa; phylum Chordata; class Amphibia; order Caudata; family Salamandridae; genus Lissotriton; species Lissotriton vulgaris. Next base: position 229,443,352 of record NC_141690.1, read on the forward strand.
AAGGTGGTTTTACCCCAGGCGTCTAAGTGCTTGGACTCTATCTGAAGGGGTAGTTAATATCTCAGCTTCCTGCCCTGACAATCATATCCTTGTATGACCAGGCTTTCGGCGAAGGATGAGATGAAAGGATGAAGGGCCCCCCAGGGAAGAATGGTAGCGACAAGCCACTTGTATGGCGTTTTAGGACACATGTGTAATTTTCCCGATTCATGCCCTTATATAGGTACAATTTACATTGCCCTTATATAGGCATAGAAATCATACCCATATTTAGACATAGCCCATGCAGTTCAAATACAGGCATGGCTACTTCCACCCGTACTAAAAAGTCACAACAATATCTTGGAAAATCGGCTTAAGCAGTCAGGGACATCCCCTTGCTTGAATATTGATTTGTCCAAGAATTCATGGAGTTTTCAAAGAACTACCATTCCCTTGGGGTTCTTTGCTGACATGCCCGACTTTACGTCAAACCAGGCACCTTCAAGGTATAAATATGCCTTCACTTGCCCTAGCAAACACACGGTGGTGTGGAGCAGTTCGAATATCTACTTGCCCGATGCAGCTCGCTACAGCAAGTGCCGAAGGAAGCCGACCCTCCAGCTGACGCACTGATCGAGAAGCTGTCCTTTCTTTTGCTGAGAATCCAGCTCCAGTGTTTCCAAGCTCCCCTTGCGGGGTGTTGGGAAATCAAGTCCGAGACAGAGAGATACCAGACCTCTTTCATTCTAAACCAAGCTTATTAGACCCTAAGAGAAATCTTGGATAGATTCTTGGCAAAGATACTAAACCTATACCACACTTACTTCTTCCCTCGTACTAGACTTAGGTTAGGTAAATTGGGGTAGGCGTATTTTAGAAGCACCAGTTGAGTAATTTTAGCCATTGTTATTTATGTATGTAGTCTTATGGCTTAGAAACCATACAATGCTTTTACAGTATTATTTTATAATACTATTTATGCTGTACGCATTATACTTTACAGCCTGTATTACGATTGTAGCAGTTCATTTCCTCTGCATGAGAAAGAAGACTGTTCAATAAACCTTTTATTAAAAACACCAGTCTCTCTATATCTCTGCACCTCTGGTGAAACGAAGCATGCACGATTGACTGAGTAAAATATCTATCTATTGTTTCCACGACTCTGAAGATACGTTTATTCTTGGGGAAACAAAGTTGTCATGTTTATGCGGTTGTCAGAAACTAATCCCTTCTTGTTTATTCGAGAAAGTTTCTAGTGACCTCTGAGCTAGCTGGCACTCACTATTAAGTCTAATATATTCGATAGAGAACTAGTCGACCTCAGTCCTACATCAATTCTATAGGATATATTATTCCAATGCGCAGAGCCTACTGGGAATATAGGAACTACACTACACACTTGCCCATTAAACTGCTCTTAAAACATACACATCAAGTACAGTGATCTGGGCCTAAATCCATTGTTGTTTTGCTCCCCACACCATTCCAGTTTAAACCCAGCCATATGCAAATAAGTCTTGACCCTTATCCACATAGGAACAGTCCAGCCCGAACTGGCAGGCCAGGTCCTCCCTGGACTGGAAACAAGCATCCTGGGTCCGGTTTGGAGTTTGTATCCCTCATCAGCCAGGCTAGCTTGACTCCAGTGGCATGGAGTGTAAGGGACCCAGGTCTGGGCATACACGTCAGACTCGGGGTGACAAATGCTGCACCAGGAACTAGGACATCTTCAGTAAAAGGAAGTGAAACCTCTGCAGTAGGAACTGCTGAGAGAATGGCTACAGTGAGCACATTAGACTTGACCTTCACTGTCCGAGGCTGCAATTCCGGCTTCTCAGGTGCCTTCTGTACCATAGACTGAAAAGACATCACATCCAGCGTGGGAGTCTTGTTGGAAAGTCCATTTGTATCTATGGGGAAGTGTACTGCCCCCTTGCAGACAATAGGCCTATGAACCCCTTGACCTGACTTCATCATAGTCCAAGGCATACGAATTTAAAGGATCAGAGTCCTATCTGAAATGTTTTCCAGCAGGCTTCCTCCTCCACTAAACCTCTGAGCTTCTCTTCTTGACAATGTGCGACTCTGGGACTGGCGACAACTGTGGAGGTGGACCAGTGAAGCAGGTAGATGTGGTGCAGCATAACCAAGTGCAAAGGAAGGTTGAGCCGGTGCCGGTCCAGATGGAATGGAGCTGAAAAGTATCTGGTCCAATGAATACTGGAAAGACCGTAGGTGCCATGGGGCCCAAAAGCCCACAAGGGGCCTAAATGCTCTGGTGAAAATAGAATACATGCCATTTAGAAATACAGCTACATCTGAGTCTGGAGTCGGGAAGTTGTGGAAGGCTGGAGCTGGTAACTCTTTGGTGGAATGCTGCAGTACCGAAAGGTTGGCAAAGGGCTGATGTGGTCACTGAGGTGTCTCAGGGCCAGGTCCAGTGGTGTCACTAGAGTAGAGGCGATCAGAGTGGGGATAAAGGCCCTACTGGAGTTGGTGTTTGTCGCGAGGACTTGTCTCTGGAGTGTTTCTTTTGTTTCCTGTGCTTCCACTTCTTTCCACTTGAGGAATGTGATGAAGGTAAACTTGATCAAGGCCTAGAACGACATAGACTTTGTTTCTCGTCCCTGGCAATGACGAGTTTCTGCTCCTTGATGGTCTTCAGATGCATGCTCCAACGGAATTCACAGGATTGCGAGTTGCGGTCCAATCCAAGGCATCAAAGGCAAATCGAGTGGGGGTCAGTGGCAGACATCTGCCCCTCACAGTCTCTACAGAGCTTAAAGACTGAGCACTTAAAAGGAGACATAATACTGCACAATAATTTTCGGTGAGAAAAATTCACAACTCTCAAAAGCGACCTCCGGATCTGCATCGTCGGCACGGAAAAATGGGAACTGATGTCGTTATGCCAGGATAGGTGCTATATATAGTTTCAGTGATGTCATCGGACACCACTTACGGCAATAATAGGTAGCCAGCGCCTCTTATTGGTGACATGAGAGCTTTGAAGTTTCCAGATCCAGAGTCTTGTCTGACATTATGCTACAAGCAAGGAATTCGCAGGTAGAAAGAGCCTTCAGAATTAAATATACAAGGAACAGAATTAAAAGGTGCAAAGAAAATACGGTTTCACTATTTTTTTTAAAAAGGGGTTATTTTTCTAGAACAATCTCCTTTTAGATGTAAAGTGAGTACTGGAGCCAAAATTCTCAATCCAATGAATACTGGCATACAGTGTGCCACAGTAAAAACACAAGGGCAATCAAATACACAAAAATAGCAAATGAATGATAAACTGTATATAGGGTAAATTAAGTTTGAACAGGGTTAAGTGAGCAGAGCAATCCACAAAAAAATGATATTTGGTCCTGAACGCCTGTATGGAGTTCAAGAAATGAGTGCGCCAGCTAGCATGGCTTAAAGAGGAGCTCCAAATGTCAGCTGGTCTGTCCGCTTCCGGTATAAATGCCAGCTGTGCCACCACATTTGTGGTGATGCAGACTCCATGTTGTGGTTAACAAGCAATACATTCAAAGATTACATTTCTCTGGGGTGCTACCTACGCCTTGACATGGATGTCGCAATGGTTGATGAGAGGGCGGTCTACACCCACATGGGATGTCCCAAAAATGGTCCAGAATATGGGGAAAATGGAACAAATTCCGGGGAAACATATGTGAGCCTCCACAAACGGCCTCAACCCCTGAAGCTAGCCCGTGATTACAGGAAGGGCTGAATATGCTGAACTATGGCAATGAATAAATGAGGATGTTGGTTATCGGAGGGATACTAGGAAAGTAATGCCACCTGTTGTGGTGTAAGTTTTTACGATGTAAGGTGTTTATCGTGTATGTCATGGGATGAACTATGTACAATTTGACTGCAGAAGGAGATGTTTATTGTTCATTGATCATATGGAAGTGTATGACAACGCAACGGCAATAAAATGTAAAAAAAAAAGATTACATTTCTGCACAAGTCGACTTAAAAAGGACTTTGGAAGCGATTGTCTGGATAGTTCTCGGACACCATGGGCCACCCATGTGACAAGTATGGTCTTATTTTCCATGGAACCACAGGAACCAGTAAGCACCTACTTTTTAGACTTGGAACAGTCAAGGCGTACTCTTATAGGGGAGAATGTAGGAATTCAGATAGGGTACACACTTAATTACACACAAATGGATAGTTCCCAGACGTTTGTTCTCTTCACATTTAATACTGTATTTAAGATGCAATTGCTGTAGTCATATATTTCTGCATGGGGCAGTATTGTACAGGCAGACGTGCAGGTCAGTCAAAAATTCAAGCGCCTTGAGACCCTCCGGGTAAGTAGTGCGCTCTACAAATGTCTTTGATTGATTGATTGAAAAATGATGTGTGTTCCAAAGAGTACTTCAGCAGTGCCTTGTAGGTCAGTACTCTGTAGACACTCGTACAGACCAGTGCGGAATCTAAGAAACCTTGTAGTATGACCCCTACTCTTTCTGGGGTTGAGGGAGCGGAACCCACGGTTCCTGTCCCCGGCTCAGTCCACTTTCTCTGTGCAGGTATATTGGGCCACTTGCAGTAAAAAGAGGGAACGAATACCTGCCTCGCAGGGCCAGCTTATAGGCTGAAAACATGTCAGATGGTTATAAGCTAAATTGTACTCAGATATCTAAATTTCTCTCCTATTGAAACCCTGTTGAGACAGAATAGCTTATTCGGGCCATTTTTCTAGAACCTGCCTTTATGGATTGCTTAAAAGGTGTTACACCTAGAATATAGTTTTGACTGATGGTGACCTTCCTGAATGATCAGTAGCTGATAGCAACCACATCTTAGTAGGATTTTTTGAATATTCTCCTAAGGTGACAGCCTCAGTATCTCCCTCTGAACGGTACCTGGATGACACTACCATGGTCTGGTCACATGTGGAGCATAGACCGATGCGGTCTGAACTATCTATGGTGGATATAAAAGATGCTATTAGAAGCACAACTAGATGGAAGGCACCAGTTGCTGATGGTCTTGTGACTGAGTTTTCCACAGTGTTTAGAGGTTTACTTCCCAGCACCTCATGGCTTTGTGCAGAGACGCTGGAGGAGGACGTGCCATGCCTACTGCCCGGAGGCCACACTCATGACCCTACTTAAGTCAGGTAACGAAGACCCTTGTGGTCAGTCCTACAGGAATTTATCTTTGATAAATATGGACAATAAAATCCTGGCCATATTGTCACTAGCATATTAAATCCTTTGATGTGGGCCCCTGTGTTGCTCTGCCAGGTGTGATTCATTCACACAAGTGTCACTTCCCACAACCTAAGCACTATATCTGTGCTAATGATAATGCACCGGATACACCTTGCCTTTGCAGACACATCGATTCTTCTCAATGTAGAAAAGGCATTTGATTGCTTTTCATAGCCTTTTATGGTGACCACGCGTAGGAGAGTTGGTTTGGAAAACTATACGCACAAACTTATCAGCTTACCTTACAAAGAGCTAGTAGCTACAATGTGTCGTAAGGAATACCATCCAGCCAATCATCATCTCCAGATGGAAGGACGTCCATGCCTTTGTCAAATATCCAGAAAAGAACGAACAAAAGTTACTTACCTGTAAACTGTGGTTCTCCAGTATTGGTGTCTTTCATAGATTCACATGCTTGAATATTCCCCGTCGTCGAAGTGGGAGTCCCACGGTACATAAATAGCAGTAATATATATGCATGTATACATGAGAAATATCATAAATAAAAATACATACATATAATGCAATAGAAATGTAAACTTGAAAAAAGTACCATAGAACAGAATAGGCCCATTGAAAAGCCCAAGGGAGAAATCACTTTAGTATCATATTAGAGTCATTATGTGTTGGTCCACCTTCCAGCCAATCAGGCTGTAGCCTCCTCTAGAACCTTCTCCTCAGAAGCCCCAGTCCTCAGATTTTCGTAGCACAAGTAAGTACCAATGCTTGAGGAGAAGAGAGAGAGCCTCTGAGGGGAGGATGGGAGGGTCGCATGTGAATCTATGAAAGACACCAATACTGGAGAACCACAGTTTACAGGTAAGTAACTTTTGTTCTTCTCCAGTATTAGGGGTGTCTTTAATAGATTCACATGCTTGAATAAGAATAGAAAGCAGTAAATCATACATGAGTCATAAAGGAATACAACAATTAAGTCTTGGTAAATCAAATCACTCAATAAGCAATTACTAAAAAACCAAAACATGACAAAACCCTTATGACTGGAGGCGGGTAGCAACAGAGGCTCACCTTTATCGGAAAAGATTCCGCAGCACCGCTTGACCTACTGCCGCGGCATCTGTTGATTGCAGGCAGTAGTGCTTCATAAGCGTATGGCTGCTAGACCAAGTAGCAGCTCTGCAGAAGTGTCTCAGAGGTACCCCCGCAAAGAGGGCAGCAGAAGTCGACACAGCTCTCGTGGAATGCGCACGAGCTGGAGCAGGAAGGGGCTTGCCAGCCCGTTGATGACAGTAGGATATGGCAGACGATATCCATCTGGTGATAGTCTGCTTAGTTACAGGTTGTCCTTTGCACACTGGGCCATATGCTACAAACAATTGATCAGTCTTCCTAAAAGGAGCTGTGCGTTGAATGTAAAATTTAAGGCAGCGCTTCACATCCAGAGTGTGCAAAGAGCGTTCCGCTGCAGATTGGGGTGCAGGGAAGAAAGTCTTAAGGACAATAGGTTCATTGAGATGGAAGTCACTGGGAACCTTAGGAATAAAACTGGGATTTGTTCTCAAAGTAACAGCCTCGTTGGAGAATTGTAGAAACGGTGGCTGTATAGTAAAGGCTTGAATGTCGCTGACGCGCCTGGATGAGGTCAGAGCAAGCAACAGAGCCACCTTCCAAGTGAGGAATTTTAGATTGGAAGAATGGATGGGCTCGAATGGGGGCAAAAGTAGTTGAGACAAAACTAAGTTGAGTCGCCAAGAAGGTGGGGGCCGACGGATTGGTGGGAACATCCGAAAAATTGGCCGACTGTAAAACCGAGGTATTTCCTGTGCCTGGGATGAATAGGCACATGGAAATATGCATCCTGAAGGTCTATTGTCGAAAAGAACTCTCCTGGAATGAGGAAATTCAAGATTTGAAGCAGGGTAAGCATCTGAAAAGTCTTTGATGCGATGAACTTGTTCAGAGCTCTCAAATCTAAGATGGGACGCCACTCTCCTGATTTTTTCTTCACTAGAAAGAAACGGGAGTAAAACCCCTTGCTGCGTTGACATTGCGGTACCAATTCTATGGCTCCTTTCCTGATCAGAAGCTGCACCTGGGCCAACAGTTCCTTGAAATGGGGAGAAGGTGGACCCGAAGGCGGGCGAGCGGGGGGAAATTTCGTAAATTCCAGGGTATGTCCTTTTAAAACAACGTCCAAGACCCATTGGTCGTTGGTAATGTGCGACCAATTGCAGAAGAAGTCCGAGATTCGACCTCCAAGATGCACAGTCATCTCACTGGTTTTTGTTGGTGTTCGCACCACCTCTGTAGTTGGACTTACGCTGGTAAGGTCTGGAGGTGGATGATCGATTTTGGGACTGATAGGATCCTCTTTGTCGGTTGTCGTTGTAATTGTAACCTCTATATTGGCCTGTTCCACGAAAAGTAGAGGTTCCTCCTACTCTACCGCGTGCTCCACGAAATGGCCGTTTCCGATATTGGAGAGTTGTTAAGGACTTTGCTGTATCTGTGTCCTTTTTTATTAGTTCCAAAGCATCATCAACATGCTTACCGAACAAAGATTCACCGTCGTAAGGTAAATCTAACACTCTGGATTGAACTTCTGGACGGAAGGTGGTTGATTTCAGCCAGCCTTGACGGCGCAAGACTGCAGCACCCGCTAGTTGCCGGAAACCAGTAGAGGATATATCGACGGCACAGTCGATTATTTCTGCTGAAATTTTTTCTCCTTCGAGAATGATGGCCTGCGCTTCATCCCGGATGGAGTCGGGCATTTGAGGGATTAGACCAGCGATCTCAGACCACATTTGACGGTCGTAGCGACCCAGAATGGCTAAGGCATTGGATGCTCTCACCGTTGTAGCTGCCATAGTGGTAAATTTCTTTCCAATTGAGTCTAATTTACGGCCATCCTGATCAGGCGGAGAGGTCAGGGGTATGGCAGGATTCCGAGATCTTTTTTGCGCCGCCTGAGTGATAACTGAATCTGGCTTGGGTTGTGAAACCAAACAGGCCGGAGAAGTAGGTGGCGCTTTATATTTTTTGTCCAATCTAGGTAGAACTGCCGGTATGGAATCAGGGCGTTCCATCAACTTTAGACCCTCTTCCCATATGTGATCTATGATAGGGATGGTATGAGTTTGCCGTTGCGGTCCTTAAAATCATACAAAAAGCATTCCGTTTGTTGTGCCTCGATTGTCAAGTGGAACCTTTTTGCTGCACGAACCATAAGGTTATGGAAACTTGCGATATCCACTGGTGGCGAAGTTCTTGGTGATGCCGGTGGAGTAGAGGGTGTCTGTGCCCTATAATTGTCCCATTCCTGCATTTCATCATCAGTGTCATTATCCCCGGTGTTATGATGAGTTTGATTCTCGTTATCAGTATCAGGAGAAACACCCAAAGGAGACGTAGGCGCGACAGGCGCCGGAGCTTGAGGCCTAGGTGCTGGAGACTGTGGTCGAGGTGCTGGAGACGGAGGGCAAGGAGCTGGAGACTGAGACCGATGTACTTGAGGTGCCGGGGAAGGAGGCAACGAGGGTGGAAACCTACGATTGTAGTCATCCAGCATATGTTGCAGGTTTTTCACCATTGACAGAGGAATTTGCGTAACCTGTTCGAAAGTTTGAGGTTGTGATCTATCTATTGGAAAAAGTACGTTATTATCGACATCCTCATCCTCGTCACTGTAATCCTGACATTTAATGTGTAATTCAGAAGGACTGGATGCTGGTTCATAAGCATGATCCATTTCAGAATCATTTCCGGACTCCTCTTCTCCAGACTGAAATAATTTTTCCGGAGGCTGAGATCCACTCCGTACTGGACTTAACTGGATAAGTGGTACAGTCTTGAGAGACGAAGCAGTAACCACTTTGAAGGTGGTAGCAGTCTGTAGGGGTTGGTGCGTCGTCAACGAGCCCGTCGACGAAATTTCCAAAGCCTTAGCACCCCCTGGTTGTTTTTTCGTCGCCGCCGCAGAATCCGGCGTAGGAATTAACAGCTTAGTCTTGGTCGACGAAGATTTTTTGGTCGTCGACGTCGACGAGGTTGCATTCTTCGGTGTCGACGATGAGGCTGTCGACGACGAGATAGTAGCCGTCGACGGAACGGCCGTCGACGGGGGGGGGGTCACCGTCGACGAAGATGTAAGCGTCGACGGGACAGTCGTCGACGAGGATGATCCGGCCGTCGACGGGACAGGCGTCGACGACGATGGCTTGCTCTTCGTCGGCGGAGGGGCCGTCGACGGGAGGCGCGTCGACGATGATTTCTTCGTCGACGGTTTGATCGACGATATCATAATGATAGACGAGATGGGTCTCACCTCATGGGTGCTCGTCGACGAGGTGGTCGTCGTCGTTGCAGAGCTGGTTGACATGGAAGAAGTAGTCGTCGACGTCGACACTGCCAAAACGGACTTCGTAGACGCTGAAGACGTCGACGGACGCGTCGACGAGCCAGTGCCCGTTTTTGAAGAGGAGGGCATAGTCTTGGGTCTAGACGCCAGAGAGCCAGGTCCCGTAGGCGCGCCCTGAAGCAAGTCTTGTGGGGAGACATCCTTGAAAGAACCCAACTTTTTAGTCTTTTTAAGAAAAGGAGAGGGAACTTCAGTCTCAGACCCACGCTTCTGAGAGGATTTCGAAAATCCAGATGACATACTCTCAGCATCGGAAACCACATTCTCAGATGATTTTAACTTCTGTAGCCACAGAAGGAGACGGGCCTCTCTATCCCTCAAAGTCTTAGGGGGAAAAGTGCGACAGAACTTGCAGGTAGAGGCAATGTGGTCCGGATAAAGACAGTAAATACACTTACTGTGAGGATCCTCATGAAAAAGGCGTAATTTACCACAGGATGGACAAGCCTTGAATAAAGTTTTCTTAGATGAAGACATTTCTGAAGAAAAATAGGTAGAAAAACTGGAAAAACTGAGCAGAGCTCAGGGAGACTCCCTTCACACGACGTGCGGTAGAAAATCAGAGGACTGGGGCTTCTGAGGAGAAGGTTCTAGAGGAGGCTACAGCCTGATTGGCTGGAAGGTGGACCAACACATAATGACTCTAATATGATACTAAAGTGATTTCTCCCTTGGGCTTTTCAATGGGCCTATTCTGTTCTATTGTACTTTTTTCAAGTTTACATTTCTATTGCATTATATGTATGTATTTTTATTTATGATATTTCTCATGTATACATGCATATATATTACTGCTATTTATGTACCGTGGAACTCCCACTTCGACGACGGGGAATATTCAAGCATGTGAATCTATGAAAGACACCCCTAATACTGGAGAATAGTTACTTACCTGTACACTATGGTTCTCCAGTATTATCTTTCATAGATTCACATGCTTGTATCTTCCCTGTCGTCATGGTGGGAGTCTCTCGGTAAATAATAACCATAGCAGTAAAAGAAAAAACTGCCTGGAAACCATAGAGTAGTGAAACAATAGGTAACCTCTCCTCCTCAGTATGTGGCCTAAACTACAGACAATCAGCTGCCAGCACCAGCCTACACCATTCCCAGCAGAGCCAACATACCTCAGATTTCCTACCGCCCAAGAGTGAGATATGCAGGAAACCAGAGATGTTATGTTATGTTATGTTAAATAAAATGTATTGAGCGCACGTACGCCCGTAGGCTTCATGGCGCTATTGAAAGATTTGCAGAGACATAACACAACAAAAGAAAAGACAGAATTAACTATGGATACGCTTGCCTAAAAAGCCAAGTTTTAAAGGCTTGTCTAAAAGCCAGAATGTCTTCATGGAGTCTCAGTGTCAGTGGCAGAGAGTTCCACAGGGAGGCAGCTAGAAAGTGAAAAGAGCTGCCTCCCTGATATAAGATAAAAGGTGGTCTACCTAGCAGAAACAGAGAGGTGGGCGGGCGCATGTGAATCTATGAAAGATAATACTGGAGAACCATAGTGTACAGGTAAGTAACTAGTTCTTTCTCCAGTATTCAATCTTTCATAGATTCACATGCTTGTATCAGAGTAGATAGCAGTCCCTGTTGTCAGAGCATTTCTAGGCTAGACCCCCTTTTTTCTCGGGGCTGTGTGCCATAAACTCTTTTTAGAAAAAGAACTCATTAAGAATCAAAAGGTACGAACAACTAACCTTTGTCATTACAGTCATTTGTGCAGAAAACAACGTTCTAAAGAAAAAACAGCAGAAAATTCATAAACATGTACCTTATTTAAAAAAATGTCGCAGAACTGCTTGTCCCACTGCTGCATCTACTTTCCATTCAGTGTCCAGACAGTAATGTTTGGTGAATGTATGAACATTCGACCAGGTTGCTGCTCTGCATATGTCTGGAAGGGGTACTGCTGTGAGCTATACAGAAGACGTTGCCATCTTCCGTGTATTGTGAGCACGGACTTTCATGTCGAGAGGTCTTCCTGCTTTCTCTTGACAGAAGACGATGGCGGATGCAATCCATCTAGAGATGGAGGATCTTGAAAGGGCCAGGCCTTTTCTGGGCCCTGAGTAAGAAACAAACAATTGGTTCGATTTGCGAAAGGATTGTCTTTTCCATGTAGAACTTTAGACATCTGCCAATGTCCAAAGTATGAAGAGCCTTTTCAGCCGCTGTAGAAGGATGTTTGAAATATGTAGGAAGGATCACCGGTTCATTTAGATGAAAGGAAGAGGGTTTTTAGGTACAAATTTCGGATTAGTTCTTAGCATCACCTTATCTGGCCTGAATTGTATGAAGGGATCCTGTATTGAAAAGGCTTGGATTTCGCTGACTCTCCTGGCTGATGTGAGTGCCAGGAGTAATGCTACTTTCCATGACAGGAATTGCAATTCCTATTTGTGGATTGGCTCAAACTGAGCTTTCATGAGTTGTGACAAGACTGTGTTAAGCTGCCACGGAGGCGGAGGACGCTTAACTGGAGGAAACCTTCTATATAACCCTTTTTAAAAATTCCTTGATTAATCTTTGGGACCACAGAGATGGGCGTCCTGGAGATCTTCGGTATCTGGATATTGCTGCTAGATGGACTTTAATAGAAGAATGCGAAAGTCCTGATCTGGCTAAATGCAGCAAATAAGGAAGAATTTGCTCAGGTGAAGACGAGAAGGGATGCACTGTATGAGCAAGGCACCAATTACAGAATCGTTTCCATTTCGCAGTATATGTCTTGTTGGTAGGCAGTGCTGCAGAACTTTTCAATATTTCACGACATTCCGGAGGGATATCTAATGACTGGAATTCGTGCTCAAAAGGTTCCAAGCCGACAATTTTAGAGAGGTCAATTGTGGATGAAGTACTTGGCCTCTGTTCATGGAAATCAAATCCCTGATTATTGGGAACTGTATCCTTGGTTCCACCGACAGTTGGAGAAGTTCTGTATACCAAAACTGCCTCGGCCAGGCTGGGGCTATTAGAATTATTTGGCAAGGTTCCGATCTCATCTTTCTTAATATTCTCGGAATTAGGGGAAAGGGAGGGAATGCATAAGCAAACATCCCTGTCCATCGGAGATGAAGAGCATTCCCTCTCGAACCCTGCTGAGGGAACCTGCTGGCATAATGCTTGCACTTTTTGTTGCTCTGAGTTTCGAACAGGTCCAAATTTGGCTTGCCCCACAAGTTGAAAATCCGATTCAGTTGTACTTGACATAGTTCCCACTCGTGGCAAATGTCGGAAGACCTGCTTAACAGATCCGCTTTTGTGTTTTCTATCCCTGGAACATGTTCCACTTGTAGAGATATTTTGTGACGCAGAAGCCAAGTCCAGATTTTTTGTGCCTGTGTCGACAGGGGCTTTGATCTTGTGCCACCCTGCTTGCGAAGGTAAAACATTGTTGTAGTGCTGCCCGTCCACAATAAGACCAATGAACCTTGGATTCTGGGAAGAAAGGCCTGAAGGCCCAGGGAAACAGCTTTCAATTCCAAGAGATTGATGTGAAGTTTTGCCTCTTGGGGAGACCAAAGGCCTTGAATCTCTAGATCCTGCAGATGTGCTCCCCAACCTTGTAATGAAGCGTCTGCTGTCATGACGTAACTTGGTGATTGTGGTTCGAATAACAGGCCCTTTGTCAGGTTTCTCCTGATACCCCACCATGACATTGCTCGTTTCATCTGACAGGTTAAGACTAGCTTGTCGTCGAAGGAACCCAGAGCTTGAACCCATTGTTTGTAATGAGCTTCTGGCAGTGGTCTCATCTGCAAACGGATCCACGTTCTCTCCTGAGGCGGAAGCCGGGAGCGCGACTTGCACTTTTAAAATTTGAGAGTCACAATACTTTGATGTGTTTTTAACTCACCTTAATCCACTCTTGGCACCACTTAGGAATAAAAAGCCTGATCCTCATTCACCGCGCAGCGGACTTAGCGCTGCTGCGGACCCAAGGAAACAAACAAACACTTCTTGCCGCCGACCCGCGAGGCCACACCCACTTTGAGGCTACGCCCCCCGCCCGGACAGTATATAGACGCTGACTGCGAGCGCCTGTGTTCAGATCCACTTTCTCTCCTGAGGCGGAAGCCGGGAGCGCGACTTGCACTTTTAAAATTTGAGAGTCACAATACTTTGATGTGTTTTTAACTCACCTTCATCCTCTCTTGGCACCACTTAGGAATAAAAAGCCTGATCCTCATTCACCGCGCAGCGGACTTAGCGCTGCTGCGGACCCAAGGAAACAAACAAACACTTCTTGCCGCCATTGCCGGCGACCCGCGAGGCCACGCCCACTTTGAGGCCACGCCCCCTGCCCTCGCCTCCCCCTTTTAATATGTGCATCCACCGGACGCGCAGCGGACGAGCGCAGCGGGCACGCCGTTTGCGCGCCGAAGGCGCGCCTAAAGCAAGCCCGTCATCGCCAAGACATCGCCTCTCGCCTGTCCCCCTGGCCGAGCTCCACGAGAACTCTATCAATATGATAGAGAACTCCTTATCGCCCTGAACGGAGCTGTGAGGAGACATCAGGCAACCTCGGTCACACTTGCCTTCAATGTAAGTCCTGCGACTTTACCACACCTAGTCCCCGTCATCTCGGGCAGAGACTAGGCTCGCCCAAACTTACTCCTCTTACCGTCCTCCAACTCAACGTTAGGTCGCTCGCTAAACACCATCTAGAGGTAAACACCCTCTTACTTGATGAGAACCCTGACATCCTCTTTCTATGTGAAACCTGGCTACGCGATGATATGACTACTATACCTAACCTCACGTTACCAGAGAACTACCTAATGACGACCCTAAATAGAGACGCGAGAGGTGGAGGTATCGCTGTCATTTACAAAAAGCAATTTATCTGCTCTTTCTCCAAGGAAGATATTCCAGGCTGTGAAAGTGCCTATTTCAAAATCACAACTAGCCCTCACTTTGCCCTGTCAGGCCTCTACATCTATCGCCCCCCCTGGACCTGCTTCTAAATTCATTGAAGCTCTTCTTGAGGTGGCAAACTCCTTAGTGGCGAGGTCAGCCAATTTCACTATACTAGGCGACCTCAACCTTCATTTTGATCTGTCTCAAGACCCCACTATCAAAAACCTTTTGGCCGACTTTGCTGCCTTACAACTTAATTCTCTAATCCAAGCCCCCACACACTCAGCCGGGCACATATTAGATCCTGTTTTCACCAACATCCTGGAGGTTAAAACAGATGTGCCCAAACCTATGGGATGGACTGACCATTATCTTATTAAAATGACTATGTCAGTTAAAGAAGTGCTGATTAAAACTGAGCCAACTCGACGCCTAAAGAGGCCTTGGCATAAACTTTCAACCAGTGACCTACATGTCACTCTAGGAGAATTCCATCGTGAGGCTAACCTGGACATCAATCTGACCTATGATGCCTTTCATGACTGGATCCCTAGAGGATTAGATACTCTCATCCCAGCCAAATGGACTAAAGGACGCAGCTCTCCCTCCAACCCATGGTACAACGACACCCTAAAATCCATGCGAAAAGACTGCAAAAAAGCTGAGCGTATTTGGAGAAGGGAATATAATAACGGTGACAAAGTCCTTTACTTATCCAAACAAAAACTTTACCACAAAGCTATTAGTGCCGCACGTGCCTCCTTCTATGCAGAAGAAATTAACTCGAGCTCGAATCCCGCGAAAGTTGTTTTTAAACTGGTACAAGAACTGCAGAGTAGCAAATCTCCTTCCTCGAGCATTTCCTCCGCGCAGCAATGTGAGGATCTTGCCACGTTCTTTGTAGAGAAAGTACAAAGAATATACAGATCTTTTCCACCGCACTCCTCCAATCTGAATACCTCCACTAATTCTATCACTAATGGCACCACCATGACGCACATACCAGAAATCTCATATGAAGACCTCACCAAACTTTGCAGGAAAGTTAAGTCTGGCTCCCCAGCAGACCCCATGAGACCTACCCAATTTAGGGAATCACTTGAATTTTTTCTGCCTTCCCTGGCTTACATACTGAACCTCTCCTTTTCATCGGCCAGTGTCCCGACAGCCTGGAAACAAGCTTGGGTCTCCCCTATTATCAAAAAGCCCACCCTAGATCCCTCCAAATTGGAAAATTTTAGACCTATCTCGCTGCTCCCATGGCTGTCCAAACTTGCTGAGGCCCATGCTAACAATGTCCTGTCCCTACATATGGACCAAAACAGCATCTTGGACCCATCCCAAAATGGGTTTAGACCAGGCCACAGCACTGAGTCTGCCCTCCTGGCTACGACTGAACATCTCCGGACGATCCTTGATGCCGGTCAGATTCTATTAGACCTCAGCGCAGCTTTTGACACGGTATCCCATAACATTCTGTTAAATCGTCTGGCGACAGCAGGGATCTCCGGTCTTGCCCTGGAATGGTTCCGTTCCTTCCTGAAGGACAGATCCTTCCGGGTGTCAGCTCCCCCGTTTCTATCAAAACCCCATCCCATTGGACAGGGAGTCCCGCAGGGCTCTGCACTGAGCCCATCCCTTTTTAATCTTTACGTGCAGCCACTTGCGGCAGTGGCTAAAGAGTGGGACCTAACACTGGTGTCTTACGCTGATGACACGCAGCTGGCCATCACTCTCACGGAAAGCCCTTCCACTTCGGCCTCAAGATTTAGGGATGGCCTTGCTGCAGTAGCCCAATGGATGACGGACAACTACCTGCAGCTCAATGCAGGCAAGACGGAGGTACTGCTCCTCGGAAAGAACACCAGTTACTGGAATGAGCACTGGTGGCCCGTGTCACTAGGCACTATCCCACTTCCCAAATCCCTGGTCAAAAACGTAGGCGTCTGGATGGACTCCTCACTCAGCTTTCAAACCCACACAAAAAAGTGGCAGCTACTTGTGTTGGCCTGCTGAGGAGTCTCAGCCCTATACTTGGCTTCTTTGATGCTAAGGTTCGTCAGCTCATTGTCCAAGCCACTATCTTCTCCCGCTTGGATTACGCCAATGTTCTACTTCTTGGCGCCAACAAAGGAGAGATAGCGCGACTGCAACGCGTGCAGAACTCTGCGGCAAGAGCCTTGGTTGGCCTTCCCCGCAGATGCTCGGCTAGAGCCACTATCCGTAAGCTGCACTGGTTACCCATAGAATCCAGAATCCAGTTCAAAACCCTCATTATGACGTTCAAAATACTTAAACTCGGACGCCCCGAACTGTTGCGACCTCTCCTTACGCCGTACGTGCCGGGGCGCAACCTGCGCTCATCTGGCCAGTACCTACTGAGTGTACCCCGTATAAAGCTCTGCCGCACTGGCGGTCGCTACAGGGTCATGGGAGCCAAGCTCTGGAACGCTCTGCCATTGGACATCCGTTCTTTGGAAAACTTATCTACTTTCCGGAAGGCCATCAAGACCCTCCTGTTGCCCTCTCCCTAGGCCACCTGTCTATCCCACTCTTCCCATCCTCAGTACAGTGTCTGTGGTTTCTTAGCGCCGGGATGCCTCTTTGCTGGGGCAGCTGTTGCGCTCTACCAAACTATAACATAACATAACGGCAGTTGGGAATCAATGGGAAACAGGAGGACATCATTCCCAGTAATGACTTGAATATCCTGATGGAAGTGAACTTATTTGATGTCAGAGATGCAGTCAGATTCAGGATTTTTGTTACTCGTTCCTCTGATGGGTACGCTTTTACTTCCTGAGTTTTTAAGATTGCTCCTAGGAATTGTAGGGAACGTGTCGGAAGAAAAAAAGACTTTTCTCTGTTTATCCGAAGGCCTAATCTTTGAAAAAGATCCATGCAAATCCATAAAGATCTTTGTGTTGCTTGGTACGATGGTCCTTTTATCAACCAGTCGTCCAAATGAGGGAAAATTTGGAGACCTTGCTGCCTTAGATGTGCCGCTATTGGAGCCATGCCTTTTGTGAATACTCTGGGGCAGACGTCAGGCCGAAAGGCAACACCTTGAACTGGTAATGGCGCCCGCCACCATGAATCGAAGATACTGTTTGTGTTTTTTGTGGATCGGAATGTGGAAGTATGCATCCAACAGGTCTAGCGAGACCATGTAGTATCCCCTGCGAAGCAGTAGAAGAATTTCCTGTAAGGACAGCATACGGAATGAAATTTTCTTTATGTATTTGTTCAGATCTTTGAGGTCCAGTACCTGCCTCCATTTTGAAGAATGTTTTTTCCTTATTAGGAAGAAATGTGAATAAAATCCTGTTCCCTGCTGGTCTGATGGGACTTCCTCTATCGCTCCTTTAAGTATGAGTGATAAGATCTCTGCTTTGAGAGCTGCGAAGATGTTGTTGAACTCTGCAGAGAGGTGGACGATTTGGAGGTTTTTGTGAGAATTCCAGGGTGTGACCCTGTGTAATGATGTCTAATACCCATCTGTCCGATGTTATGGACTGCCAATACGGAAGAAACTGAGAGAGGTAGTGTAACTGGTTGATCTGAAACGGTGTTGGAGGCGCCTGAAGAACATCACTGTCTGCGACCAGAGTCTTGTTTTCCTCTGGCAGCAGATTTTCTCCTTCCTTGTTGTTGGAAAGAAGTATTCGAGGACCGATACTGCTGGTTGGAGGAGTACTGACGGTATCCCTGCTGATTGTACGGTTGGTACCTATTAGATTGCTAAGAGGAACACTGTTGAAAATGTCCTCTGGATCCTCTGCCGCGAAATGACTGCAATGATCCCAAGGATCTAGCATTGTCAGTGTCTGCTTTAATCCTCTGCAGCGCCTCATCAATATGCTTACCAAAAAGGCTTTCGCCATCAAATGGCATGTCCAAGATTTTAGACTGGACCTCAAGTCTAAAGGATGTGGCCTTGAGCCATCCTTGCCTCGGTAGGGCTACCGCCCCAGTCATCTGGCGAAAAGCAACAGACGCTATGTCCATTGCTACGTCTATGGACTCCGACGCTGCCCTGGCTCCATCCTGCAGAATGGAATTCGCCTCTTCTTTCTTGTCATCCGGAAGATGCGACAGTAGTGGTGCGATGTCAGACCACATCTGTCTATTAAACCGGCTCAGAAGTGCCATCGCGTTAGCCACTTTGATTGATGCTGCTGCCATGACTGCAAAGCGTTTACCTATGCCGTCCATTTTCTTGCCCTCCTTTTCAGGGGGTGCAAAGCATGTTGCGATTGGGTTCTTGGAGCGCTTCTGCGCTGCTTGAGTCACAACCGACTCCGGTCGAGGATGACCAATAAGACATGCTGGAGCCGTTTCCGTAGCACAATACTTCTTATCCAGCTTGGGTATAGATGCTAGATTCTTCATCAGCTTGAGTCCTTCATCCCAGACATGTTAAATAATTGGAATGGCTCTTACAGACTTCCTAGAAGGCTCTTTGAAGTCGTAAAGAAAACATTTGCTTTCCTTAACTGGCATTGTAAGTTGGAATCTCTTAGCCAACTTTCACAATCTGATCGGAAAAGCGGCTATGTCCTCTGGTGGAGAGCTTGCTTGAGGCAATGGAGACACCGGGGAAGTTGGAACAATATATTGGTCCCATTCACCCCCAACCACATCATCTTGAGGAATTTCTCCTTCCTCCTCTTGATCGTCATGATCGGAATCATTCAAATCATCCTGAATTGTAATAACCTTTTGGACATCCGTCCGTTGAGGTGGAGGAGGTGGCTGAACCAGGGGTGTTTCTTTCACAGGCTGAGAGACAGTAGCAGAGGCAGTGGAAGAGGCTGTAGCATTATCTTCTGGAAAGCGACGGTAATAGCTGTCAATCATGTGTCTTAAGTCTGATATCAAAGATACAGGCACTGACATAGCTTCTTTCCGAACAGATGTATCCACTTCCTCTTCGTCCTCATAGTGGTAAGCCTGATGAAAAGACTCATATCTCTTTTGGCCTCTGAC
Organism: Lissotriton vulgaris; assembly: GCF_964263255.1. Classification (NCBI taxonomy): domain Eukaryota; kingdom Metazoa; phylum Chordata; class Amphibia; order Caudata; family Salamandridae; genus Lissotriton; species Lissotriton vulgaris. Next base: position 229,462,816 of record NC_141690.1, read on the forward strand.
CGGGCGATCTTTGAAAGAGAAATGCTCCTGGACCTCTTGAAAGTCTTCCTCATCCGAGTCCTGGCTTTTAATATGAAGCTGCGAAGGACATAGGGACCTTCCTCCTGAGATTCCTGGCAGTCCAGTATGGTAGAGGGAAGTAGAGGTGAAATCTTCGGCGTGGAAAACTCTTCTTTGCTCGCCGACGAGCCAGTCGACGGAGCAATCCTTTTAATGGAAATGTAGGTTGAAGTCATTATCGTTGGAGATGCAGGCATCGTTGACGATTTTCTCGTCGTCGACGGTGCCGTCGACGGAACCATCAGCTGCATCGTCGACGGGGTGGTCGTCGAAGAACATCTTGCCATCGACGAGGGTCTGGTACTCACCGTCGACTGAGTCGTCGTCGATGAAGCTGTCGTCGTCGAGATTGTCGTCGACGAGATGAACGTTGTTGAGGTTGTCGACGGCCTAGTCAGCGATCTGACTGGAATTTCAGCAGATTTCGTCGACGGAAGCGACGACGGAGCCTTCTTTTCTGAGGAAGGCTTGAGAGGAGTTGGAGGGGGAGAAGAAGAAGGTTCACCTTCCTTGTTTTTTCCTGCTTTTTGTTTCTTCACATCTCCTTTTTCCTTAGAGTACCCTCTTTTCTGTTTCTTAGAGGAGTGTCCCTTGGCTTCCCACTCAGACTCCGAGTCTGTAGATTTCCTATTTTGAAGCCATAATAAGAGGCGAGCTTCTCTATCCTTAAGGGTTTTGGCAGAGAAGGTCCGGCAATATTTGCAGTCCTTAGGGATATGCTTAGGTTACAAGCAGTACAAGCATTCCTTGTGTGGATCCTCAGAAAATAATCTGGCCTTGCCACAGGACCTGCAAGCTCTGAAAAGTCTCTTCTTGGAGCCTTCAGACATTTTGAATGTAATAATCCTGACAAAACAGTACCTGACGTCCAACTATGAAGGTCAAAATTTCAATGAAGAGAGAAAAACTGAGCTGAGCTCAGGGAGACTCCTTCTCACACGAAGGCGGTTGGAAATCTGAGGTATGGTGGCTCTGCTGGGAATGGTGTAGGCTGGTGCTGGCAGCTGATTGGCTGTAGTTTGGGCCACATAATGAGAGGAGAGGTTACCTATTGTTTCACTACTCTATGGTTTCCAGGCAGTTTTTTCTTCTACTGCTATGGTTATTATTTACCGGGAGACTCCCACCATGACGACGGGGAAGATACAAGCATGTGAATCTATGAAAGATTGAATACTGGAGAACTGACAATCCCTGTCCACCCCCATTATCAGGGATATGACTATATGGACAATTTTCAGGGATATAGATTAACTGGGAGAAAAAAAAAAAGAGTTTTTTTCTGATCACTCCAGCCAGAACTCTGGTGGAGCTGGAATATCCACTGCATTGGTGCACTGATTCCATATGTTACTCTGAAATTAAAGTGCATGGGAACAAGGTGCTGGTACAACAATAAAAATGCCCCAGTACTGACAATTTGTCTAGTATGGTGGGGTGTTGGACTGGAACCCCTCCCCAACCCCTGATCAGTGGTGGGTAGAGTAACTTTAGTAAAAATAGCTCTCGTCTTTGGGGTCTATTGGCTTAACCAATGGGTTTTAGCTAAGCTGATAGCATCTCTGATGTTGAGCAGCATGGCTAAAGAATACAACAAATGCTATTGACGCGTCTCCCCCCCTCCCGCCTCCCCCCCTTTTTAATTACTGATCAGAGTTAGATCAATAACTAAAAAGAGAAAACATGCATGAAAGATTTTTTTAAAGCAGGTGGGATAGAAGCAGCAAGGGGTGTGGCGGAAGAAACATGGAGGGCGTGGGGGAGGGGTAAGCAACACGAGAGATAGATGGGAAAGCAATACAGAAAGCAACACGACCGACTGGGCATAAGCAACAAGGAGAGTACAGGTGGGAAAAAAAGCAGACGGGCAATGGAGATCAACATGAAACTGGTGGGGAGAAGCACATGGGCGAGAGTGAGAACATGGAGCGCGACAGAAGGTGGAGAGACGGACAAGTGGGAGAGATCTGGAAAAATGTTGTAGAGTCCTTAAACACAAAGGAAAAGTAATGCTTGGTAAGCGAGCAGAGGAGGGCATACTTCAGAAGATGGACAAACATAAGAAGAGGAAGGAAAGTCCACTCCAGCTGACGAATTATAAGGAAGAAAATGGGAGGGATAATAAAGCCAACCAATTGAAAGCAAGAGGTGGGCTCGAAGCCCACTGTAAACTAACAATACGTTTTGCAAAAGACTGTGCATGTGCTGTCTTGTAGGTGAGACCTATAAACGATTGTTCTTCTGAACTGCTTTATTCATTTATTACTATGTCTGTCCCTCTATTACAGATGTTTGCGACCTTATCATCTCTCCTGATAGGGCTGATAGCAGGCATGAATTAGATGGAAGCTACTACAGCTGCCCTATGTACTGGTTTCAAACTCCCGTCTCCAACCCCCTCCAAAACTTAGTAGTGGACTGGGACATTTGGATGTGGGGCACTACAGGCTTTCATGCATTCACGGATACTGTTTTAGCTCAACATTTGACCCATGGCTTGGATTGTCAGGGTGGTCGGAGTGTGTCTGCCACTGTACCCCAGATATATCACTTTTAGATAACATAATGCTCCACACTGACGTCTGCTAGGTATAAGGAAGCATTTTTAAGGGTTGGAACAACAGGTTTGAATCAGGTCTCTACAATAGGTGATAATTTATATTCCTCTGAAATTAGAAGAAAGGGAAGAACCACCACCCCGGTAATCATATTTATAGATTTTGGAGTTTGTGAGAGATGCTGCGGGAGGTGAGCACAACTTTCCCTGTCCAATCAGTGGAGTTTCCCCTCCATGAGCGAACTGATACATTCTCAATAAATGCGGTGCTGGGTCTCTGGCTCATATACTCTATTTTTGGCTCCGATGGACCGTGGTGCGGTCCTTGCTAGAAGACGCTGGAAGGCTGATATAGATAATTCCAGTTCAACCGCTGTGGTTTCTCTGAATAGCAGCATACGCAGGTTGCCTCTTTCTACATTGCATACATTACACTCCCGTTCCCCTGCACAATTTGATTTGTCCAAAAGCAGAGAATTAACTGCAGTCAGCTTTATTCACTTACCCTAGTTCTGCTCTGGTGTGGTGTGCTAACCTACTGGAGACCACTTGCCAACATGTCTGAATGTTGACTTTGATCTACCCTCAACTCCACTGCTAGCCTTTATGGGGTGTGTTGCTGATGTCCTAAGGCAGTGAAGAAGCCAGTTGCTCTGACACTGCTCCTTGCTGAGAGAACGGTGTCCAAGACACAAGCCAGACTGGATAAAGCGCTTGCTGCCTGTAATGACAGCACAGACACGCAGGCCTCTTCCCACCCTAATTTTTAATGTGCCAGGGAAATAAGGGCCCCCGAGGTCCAATATCCCTGAACATTGAAATACCAGTAAGAAGTTATGATACAGGTATCCCTCTTCTGTCACTATGCTCACTGTTGTCCTGTACTGTCACAATTGCTATATTCTCACAGATATAGTTGTGGGTGGCAGTGCACATGCTCAGTTTCCATTCCCTGCTAGCCTTGCACCTGGTTACCATTCAAGAGTTCAGTTTCCTGTTTGTAACTGGCTATGGTAAATGATATGCCACTGGTATTCCAGGCGAGACTGTACAACCACCACCATGGTTGTGGCTGCTATGTCTTGTCGAGCTGTAATTTTATAAAGTAATTAGTAAAAACATTAAAAAGCCTAAGCCAGAGTTTTTTTGAACTTTTGCATAGGGAAAATATTTGTAATTGTAAAGATCCAGAAAGGAGTGGTGTCCCACGTCCGCTGTACGTCTGAGGAAATAGTGTCACTGGTACTTGGTGTATCCTACCGACTCTCTTCTGACATCACAGTCTGCCCAGGGCTTCTCACTCCTCCACTGGATGTCCCCAGGTAGCTCTCTGCACAGGATTCGTCCCAATTATTGCTCAACGCTTCACCTCCACGCAGTGCTGCTACTTTGAGCAGAGCTACTCCATCCTTCACCCCACTGACTTCACAGGACTTCACTCACTGACTGTAGACTACTTCTGTCCAACCCACTGTACATTGCTACTCAGTCTGCATGGTACCCCTCCCTTGCTCACCGCACTCACTGTCCCAGAATGAACCTCCCTATTCAAGGCCTCCGCAGTGCTCCTCACTGACTCCGTGCATAGTGCCTCGCACTCAGTGCCATCACCCACTCACCACCTGCAGGGCTTCACGCGGAGTCATTGGTGCAGAGCTCCTCTTGCCAACTTGCTAAATAGGGGCACATGTATCAAGCCCTTTTCCTGTTTGCAAACAGTCCGATTCTCAGAATTGGCCAGTTTGCGAACAGGAAAAGGCCTTTTGGGATCTACAATCCCAAAAGGCCATTGCAAAATAGGGAATCTTAAAATTTGCGATTCCCTATTTTGCGATTCGCAGCTAAGGAATATGTAGGAATCGCAATTATTATTGCGATTCCTACATACATTGCATTTTGTGAGCCCTCAATATCGATTTGCTAAAAATCGCTATTAAGGACTCGCAAAACCGTTTCTCAATACATATGCCCCATAGTGCTTTTCCCTCACGTGCTCACCTCACGGTGCTTGGGTAGCTGATCTCCAAACACTGCCTACACGGTTCTTTCCAATGCCTGTCCAGGTCTTTCCTCTCATTTAGTAACTCTCTCACCCTCACCTACTCCGAAACTGATATTATTATAGAGATTAGTAGATTCATCAAGCATTTTTGCGAGCGCAAATGGTGCGAATCGCAAAATTCGTCCGTTTGCGCCTGCAAAAATGGCATTTGAGATTCATCAATGGTTCATGAACTCGCAATTTGAAAAATCGCAAATAATTGCGATTTCTCAAATTGCGATTGCATTTAGGGAATCGCAATTTGCGATTCCTTAAATGCAATTCATGAACCATTCTACAATTGCGAATTCGCAATCTGGGGGCGCTATTTACTACGTGGTAAATAGCGAAAACTTAGAAAAATGCACTTTAGTGCATTTTTCTAAGTTGTATGTTACACACACACATGTCCTTTGGACATGTGTGTGCGCAACAGCAGTGTACATTACCATTTCAGGGGTGCTACAGGGTGTCGTTGGACACCCTGGCACCCTTGAAATCGCTTCCTTATTTGCGAATCGCTAATTGCTAATCGCAAATAAAGAATGACTCCCCATTCATTCCTATGGGCCTAGCCCATAGGAATGAATGGGGAGTCAATCCTTATTTGCGATTAGCAATTAGCGAATCGCAAATAAGGAAGCAGTAGAAATCGCTAAAAATATTGCGATTTCTACATGAATCCCGTTTTGGGAGTCTTTAATAGCGATTCCTTATAAATCGCTATTAAGGACTCGCAAAACGGCCTTTGATGAATCTGGGGGTATGTATTTATTTAAAGTTTAAGGCCGTCTTCGAGGCAAGTCTTTTCTGCTGATATGATAAGGACCTTCTTTTTTAACAATACAAATAATTCTCAATAATCGGGTGAAATCTTCTTGAAAAAGTACTCCTGTTGATACTCTTTTCCTTAGTTTCTCCTATCTCCATCTTTTGAACAGGCTGGCGCAAAAGGAGACATCCATGAATCGTCAGAAAAACCTCTCGACTGTCCTTGAAACACCAATGTCAGCTTCGAGAGAAAGAATTAAATGGTCTACCCACACTTACTTGGTTTGGTGCTTGTTTCCTTGCATATGGGACTGGTACATTTCAATGGAAGTAAAGGTGATGGAGCACATGGGACACATGAAGCTGCCAGGACCAGCTGCTGAAAGAAGAGATTTGTGGGTTAATCAGGGAGCAGCAAGGCTAGCCATGGCCACTCTACTGAAAAGATGCACAATACAAGGGAACAATACGGATGTACTTTCTAAGACCACATATTGTAATGAATTCTTAAGATTTATTTTTAGACTGGGCTATCTCACAAAATAACTTCTGAGAGCCACCAAATACTGGGACAATAGCAGGGGGAGAACATTAGCAACCAATTACAGGGACAATACCAGGGGGAGGACCTTAGCAACCAATTACAGGGGCACTACCAAAGGGGTGGTCCTTCCGCCAAATCCTTGAGCGGTCTCCCCCAACACACCCGGGCCTCCTCCTTGCTTCTTGAATTCCACAAGAAGCTGAAAACCTGGCTTTTCAATGAGTCTTCTTGTGAGACTATCTGCATTCAAGCCCTGCCTCACCACACACCTAATCAGACCTACTCAGCACCTGGGTACCCTCAAGGGTGACAAGCAGCACTCTAAAAATGTCTCTTACATTACATCCCTGGAGACCTTGATGAGAACCAAGCGCTACTAATGCTGCTCACCAGAACAGCGGTTGAGCTCTCCCTCATGTGATTGCCCCTCAAAAACCCTGAATCCTATGCTGCTCTCTCCGTCATGTGCTTACCCCTCCTGTACTCAGAGTTGCTATATCACTTGTCTGCGTCTTCGCCATGCAAAACCTCCCCCCACTCTTTGTTGCGCTTTCCCTTGTGTGCTAGCCAACACAGCAGCAGCAACAAGCATTTGCAATGCAATCGGTCTCACCTTTGGAACCTTATATGTATTTAGCTGTGCAGCACATTAGCCTGGGTGCTGAAACATCTACTGTTTCTTAACATGGAGGGAAAGTAAACACCACCCTTTCTACCCACAGCTCTCAACTGACACAGGGGGACAAGTTGTCTAATTCTGACAAAGGTGAGTCCACTGCTAACTACATCCGACCAACAATGTGAACTTCACTGCTAACCACACCATCAACAAAGCATTACACGCTTGCAGCGCCCGCCCACTGCCACCCACATACTGGAAAACCCACTATCGTTAAACAGAGGAGAAGACACTGTGACTGGCTAATTAAGCAACAACCATTTCTTCCCACCACCAACCACAATTATCCAGCTAGTAGGCCACAAAGTCTTCCATTGTTCACTATTGACAAGCAGCACAAGTGACTTGCCATCACCACTCACTACCAATCATGGCCATATATCAGAGGGTACAACATCTCCCAGCCACACTCAACATAGGCAAAGGAACTCAACTCACTTTAAATCGATCCCTGCCGCTGCTACTACCAACAGGGAGAATCCACAAATATATCTGCCCACATAACACCAGTCAACTAATTGAGGAAACTAACCACAATATTTCCCTTAGCCTTTAAATCAGCATAGTGTATGTAACCAGTCCCATTGCCTGCAGCTAGTTATTACAAAAAAAAAAAAATACACGGTACCCACTGTGACCTGCCTCCCCAACATCTATCCAACAGCGCCCTGCTCATACTTTGTAACCTCTACAAGCATCAACCATGACAGGTGTACCACCTACCTGTCCACCTTTCCCCTCTCCTTCCACATCTCTAGCCACCACCAATCAACATATGGGAATTCAACGTCGATTCTCTCCCACCACCTCTCCAGAGCAACAAACAATCCTTTCTCTCTACCCTAACAGTAACAAATAGAACAAGCTACCACCCTGATTCCCCACCCCCATGTGCTGTCCAAGAACAAGAGGCACATGGAATCCTCTTGGGTTCATCAAATCTTCTCCCACTAAACATATAGGGCCCTGACACCTCTTTCCTTCCACCACCACTGTCCACACCACTACCCACGACATCCATCACCCATCACCAGCACAATTCAGCACTCTCTACCGGCCACAACTTATCTTTTGGTCTCTGCCTTCGCCACATTTCTCAAAAAAAGGTGAGCCCCTTCCCTCTCCATCAGCCTCTGCATCCCACACAGAGAAACCACCCCTCTCTTTACCATCTCCACTATGCGACACCTGTCTATCAAGCAGGAGAAATCCACCCGTGCTCCCTCGCTCCATCACAACCTTTCATCAGATCCTGCAAAATAGCACCTTCTCTTCACCACAAATCTATCCACCGTCATCCAACATCCACCAAAACAGATCAAGCCAACGCCGATCTCTCATGAGCAACCTAGCCACGTCATCCACCACAGTTTACTGCAACCATCATCCACTGCATCTGGTATTCACCAACGCTTCCAGGACCACACCATTTTATCTCCCTATCTGCTCTCAGCGCCAATCTATCAAAACAGGACCACAGCCTCCACCAACCTCAATTCACTAGGTTTTCATGTGTAGCTCATGCACAGACTCTTCGAGTCAAGCCATAGACATAGCTAGACTCGCCCTTTTTGTGTCCTGCCCTCCTCTATTTGCAACTTGGGCTTAGTACGTGGGCTGTCAGTCACTTGATAAAAAGACGAGATCTAGAAACATGGAGCCCTGCCCACATGAACTGATTTGACAATTCTATCATGAAGATTTCTTGTAGAAGAGACAAAGAAGAGTGCATGCAATGAAAATACTTTTAAAATAAGTCATAACAGGGCAGGGACTCCAGGCTGTTGAGTTGTATGTGACCATAAAGTCATGAGATCCCAGAGTGGAACTATGCCCCTAGTGAGGGAGGTGAGGGTGAGTTGAGGCGTATTGGGTTGGTAGACCTAAAGGGAGGTAAGGATGACATTCAGGGGTGGGTACAGGTAAAGGGCAGTGAGGGTGATGTGGGTTCAAGGGGTGGGGTTGTAAAGTGAAGTGAGGGTGACTTGAGAGTTATAGGGAGGGTAAAGGAAGGCAAGGGTGACTTGAGGGTTATATTACGGGTAAAGGGAGGTAAAGGTGACTTGAGGGTTCAGGCGTGGGTAGAGGTAAAGGGAGGCGAGGATGACAAGAGGGGGAGCTAGAGGTAAAAGGAGATGAGCATGACTTTAGGGTTATGGGGAGGGTATAAAGGAAAGTGAGGGTTCAGGGTAGGTAGAGGTAAATGGAAGTGAGGATGAATTGATGGTTTAGGGGTAGGTGGAAGTAACGGGAGAAGAGGGTTCAGGTGTGAGTAGAGGTAAAGGAAGGTTAGGGTGACTTCAGTATTAATGGGTGAGCAGAGGTAAAGCGATGTGAGAGTGACTGGATGTGTCCAGGGTACGCAGAGGTAAAGAGAGGTGAGGGTTGCTGGAGGGTTAAGTGGTGGGCAGAGGTAAATGGGGGTGAGGGTGACTTGAGGGCTCAGTGGGTAAAGGGAGGTTAGGATGATGAGGGCTCAGGGGTGGGCAGAAGTAAAAGGAGGTGAGGGTGATCTGAGGGCTTGTGGGAAGTGAGGATGACGAGGGTTCAGGGGTAGGTAGAGGTATAAGGAGATGAGGGTGACTTTAGCATTATGGGGTGGGTAGAGGTAAAGGAAAGTGATGGACACTTAAGGGTTCAATGTGGGTAAAGGGAGGTGAGGGTGACTTGAGGGCTCGGTGGGTGAAGGTAAAGGGAGGTGCAGGTGACTTGAGGGTTCGGGGTGGGTAGAGGTGAATAGAGGTGAGGATGGTTCTGGGGGAGGTGGAGGTAAAGAGAGCTGAGGGCGAAGAGGGTTTAGGGGTGCACAGAGGTAAAGGGAGGTGAGGGTCAATGGAGGGTTCAGGGGTGGGCAAAGGTAAAAGGAGACGAGGATGACTTGAGGGTTCGGATGGGTAAAGGTAAAGGGAGGTAAGGGTGATTTTACCCTTCATCCATCTACGCAGGATGTCTCATCATCCATTTGCATAGGAAGTGACATCACTCTCCTCCCCTCCGAGGACCTACTTAATGGCTGCCACAGCGTGAGCGCTCAGCAGGAGTGCCACATGCTCATCTGCACCATTCCATGCCTGGATAATGTCCAGCTCCAGGAACCCTGGCCTTCCCCCCTCTGCCATGCTGCGACTCTCCGTGCCCTCAACCTTGGCCTCTGCTCCACACGCTGCTGCCTTGCTTCACCACACTACACTGTGGCCACATGCTGCTGTGCTTCCTGCAAGTTTTCATGCACTTACCCACACCGAACACTCTCCACACCCAACTCCCTCACACTGTCCTTTGACCACAGACACTCCACTCCACACTTGCATGAAAGTTCCTCAACAACTGCTCTCTCACCAAAAACACCACAGAAATGTAGGACCTGCTGCACGACAATTCCCCGATCTACTTTTCCTCACGGAATCCTGGCTGAACCCATAATCACCTAACTTCGCCAAAGGAATTACCCTGGATACAAGATTGCCAGACAAGACAGGCAGTTGAGTTGAGTAGTTGAGCCCACACAAGTCCCCTGGACAGACCATGTCCTTGTCAAGTTCAGCATCCCCATCCCATTTCAATGAACACGCATCACCGCCAGACCAGCAGGCCGAAACTGGAACAGCATCACTGAAAAGGACTGGAACACCAGTCTCAACACTCACTAACGCGAACACAGCAACAGCCTCCCAAAAGCCATCGAGAATGTCAATAATTGGTTCACCTCCTGCACTGACTTCCTGGCCCTCCACACATACAGCAATGCATAAAGATCCAGACCCCAGGTCAGTTGGTACGTGGAGGAACTCAATACTGTTAAAACGCAACTGCTAACTGGAAAATGAGCCAAGACAATGCAAACAAGATCACTTTCAAATCTGCCGTAAGACACTTCCACCAAATGACCCAGGCCACCAAGGGTGCAGCTGTGGTGGACCACATCGATGCCAGTACTAACAGAAGCAAATAAATCTTCACCATTGTGAACACTTTCACCTCACCATCGCCCATCTCCAACTCAATCACCCCATTCCAGGACCTCTCCCAAAATCTTTCTAAATTCTTCAGCAAAAACTTCAGTGCGCAAACAGATGTGACAGACCTTACCAAACACCTTCCGATATTATCCAAAGAATCAAAGCTAACCACACGATCTGTCATCACCCCAGACGAAACCACTGCCACCATAAAGTTCATTTACTCAAGGTCCCCATCAGACCTCTGCCCCCACCACACCTAGTCATGACGACTGCAACTCATCAGTGCCATGCTCACAAGCATGAGACAGTGCCATGAGACTTTTGTCTCCTTCTCTGCTCTCCTGGTGCACGTAGGGATTCACAGCTTTAAGTCTTGCTGGTCGTGCCGCCGTAATATGTCGTAGGTGGACCCCCATGATGTCTGCCTCTACTGCCTGGAGACCGACTACGACTCCCGAGACTGTCGGGACTGCCGTGCCATGGCCCCGAAGGCCTTGTGGGAGCGGCGCCGGAAGTTGCTGGAGGTCCGGCACTCCTCTCACCGCCGCCCGGCGTCTAGGGGCCAGTCGCGGGGCCGGAGCCGCCGCTCCTCTGGCTCTAAGTCTTCACCTTCAGATTCCTGTTAGCGACGCCATAAGAAAAATTCAAAGAAGCATGTTCGCTGTCCGAAGCCCCCCGTCGCTCTTCGGAGGTGGACGAGGGGGACAGGGGTTCCGCCCCTGCGGCTCCTCCGGAGCCTGGGAGTCCCGCGGCCTACCCGCTATACCCGGGTCCGTCGGCGACTCCCGAACAAATGCAAGAGTTTCTTGCTGCCATGGACCGCCTGTTTAGGCCTCGGGCTCCCACCGGCGCGCCAGCTGGCCCCCTGGTCCCATGTCCAGATCCTGTAGGCCGGCGGCACCGCCTCTGGCGCTGAGCCACTGGATCCAGAGCTGCCCGTGGCTCCGGCCCCAGCGCCGCCCCTACCTCCGCCACAGGCGCCGCACTGGGTGCTGTTTCTCCCGCCTCTGCCCCGGTTCTCGGACCATTTCGTTCTGACGTGGGATACGCATTAGGATGCCCTCCAGTCTGGCCCCTCTCCTCTCTCTCACCCCCTTGCACGGCAGTGTGACTCCGAGCAGGATTGGGTAGATGACCTTCAAGATGCAGGTGAACTTGATGTGTCTTCTGACCCGGGGTTTGCTTCCCCTCTGCCTACTAAGGAAGAGGGCGCTTCCTACACCATGGTGCTGCGTCGGGCAACGGAGGCTCTCCATCTCGACCTCCCTACGGTGGCCCTTAAGACCAACCTCCTAACGGAGGTGCTCCAGATGGCGCCTATGTCGTCGGAACCACTGCTTCTTTGAATGAGGCCCTTACCGAAGTCCTCTTGGGCACTAGGTTGCGTCCGGCCTCGCAGGCACCAGTGGATAAGAACGTCTCTAGGCGTCATCGTCCGGCACCTGGTGATCCTGCCTTCTTGACCACTCACCCCAGGCCTGAGAGCCTGGTCATTCAGGCTTCGATGTCCTAGAGTGCCTTTCCCACGGCTCCGCCGGATAAGGACTCCAAGAAGCTGGATCAACATGGCAAGAGGTTGTTCTCCTCGGCCAGCTTGGAGTTGAGGTCATTTAATACCGTCTGCTTATTGGACCGTTACTCCCACGCAGTGTAGGATTCAATAGCAGAGGTCCTGCCTCAGTGACTCAGGCCCAGGCTTCCAAGGACTTCAAGTGTGAAGGTCCAGGTTGTCCTTTCCCAGGCAATAGCGGAGGGCAAGGATGCAGCGAAGTTTGCCATCAGGTGTGGTCTGGACATGGCTGATTCCTTGGGCAGGGCGATTTCCACGACTGTGGCGTTGCGGCGCCATGTCTGGTTGCGGTCTACCGTGTTTTCGCTTGATGTCCAGAGCTCGCTCATGGACATGCCCTTTGATGGCTATCGCCTCTTTGGCGACAATGCGGACGATGCCCTGGAGCGCTTTAAAGACCTCACGGGCCACGGCCAAGTCTTTGGGTCTTTCCACGCAGAGCCCTGCCATGCCTGGGTTTCGTTCCTTTCGTTCGTAGCCAGGGTAAAAGCGCCCAGGCGCGCTCCTCCACAAAGCCTGCGCAGCGCCAGCCTCAGCTTGGCCGCAGACGTGGCTTCTGCAGGGACGGGTCTGGTAATCAGCGGGCGGGTCAGTCTACCTCCACCCTCGCTGCTTCCACCTCCAAGCCTTTCTAATCAGAGCTTCAGGGGGCACCCGACGCCGGTAGGAGGCAGGGTCCGTCACCACCTCCACCACTGGCGCGAAATCAAATCGGACAAGTGGGTGCTGCAGATAATCTGCCAAGGTTACTCACTGCCCTTTCTGTCCTCTCCTCCAGCCATGCCACCTCGGTACCACCGCATGTCAGGGAATCATTTGGCTCTTCTCCGTCAGGAAGTCTCGGCCCTCCTGGCTAAGGGGGCCATCGAGTACATTCCTGATCAGGAAGTAGGGAGTGGTTGTTATTCCCACTACTTTCTGGTCCCCAAGAAGGAAAAGGGGGCCTGGCGCCCCATCTTGGACCTCTGGGACATCAATCGCTTCCTCCGGAAGGAGACGTTTAAGATGCTGACTCTGGCTCAGGTCCTGACTGCCCTGGACTCTGGAGACTGGATGGTAGCGTTGGACTTGCAGGACGCTTATTTTCACATCCCTGTCCTGCCGGCCTACCGGCGTTACCTGTGGTTCATGGTAGGCCATGAGCATTTTCAGTTTGCTGTGCTCCCCTTTGGCCTTACCAGCGCCCCTTGGGTGTTTACGAACGTGATGGCGGTGGTCGCAGCTCATTAGCGCAGATCAGGGGTGTCAGTCTTCTCCTACCTCAACGACTGGCTGTTAAAGGCGGGGTCACCGCAGGCAGTCGTCTCCCACCTCCAGACTACGGCCGGCCTCCTGCATTTGCTGGGGTTCTCCATCAATGTGCCGAAGTCGCACCTGAGTCCCTCTCAGAAGCTCCCTTTCATAGGAGCGGCTCTGGATTCGACACTGTTTCGGGTTTATCCTCCCGAGCAGCGAGTCCAGGATATTCAAGCTATGATTCCGCTCTTTCAGCCTCTATCCCGGGTTTCAGTCAGGATGACCCTCCGGCTACTGGGCCTGATGGCCCCCTGCATCCTGCTGGAGACACATGCCAGATGGCATATGCGGGCTCTGCAGTGGGACCTGAAGTTCGAGTGGGCACAGCATCAGGGCAACCTGGCCAATCACGTCCGGATTTCGGAGGGCGCTGCACGACAGTTGCAGTGGTGGCTCACGAAACGCGATTGGGTCAGTGGCAGATCCCTCTCTACTTCCCCAACCGGAGCACACAGTGGTGACGGATGTGTCCCTCCTGGGATGGGGAGGCCACATAGGAGAGGCGGAGATCAGAGGCCTCTGGTCTCCGGCGGAGTCCCGGCTCCATATCAACCTTCTGGAGCTGCGGGCGATCTGGCTTGCACTGAAGGCATTCCTTCCCTCTGTCTGGGGAAGTAAAGTGCAGGTGTTCACAGACAACACCACCGCCATGTGGTATTGCAACAAATAGGGCGGGTGGGGTCCTGGACCCTATGTCAGGAGACTCTGCGCCTCTGGACATGGCTGGAACATCAAGGCATTACCTTGGTGGTTCAACACCTGGCAGGTTATCTGAATGCTAGGGCGGACGAACTCAGTTGCCGGTGCATGGTGGATCATGAATGGCGTCTGAACTCGGACGTGGCGCAAGGTCTCTTTCTGCAATGGGGAGAGCCTTGGTTAGATCTATTCGCCAATGAAGAGAACGTGCAATGTCATCAGTTCTGCGCGTTGGAATTTCCAAGACGGCGCTCGCTCGTAGATGCACGATTGGAGCTGCGGTTTATTGTACGCTTTCTGCCCAGAATGCTGAAGAAGATCAGGCGCGACGGGGCCCAAGTCATTCTTGTGGCTCCGGACTGGGCTCGAAGAGTTTGGTATCCCGAGCTACTCAGTATGAGCATCGATCCCCCGATCCGTCTGCCTTGTCGGGAGGATCTTCTGTTGCAGCAGCAGGGGGTGGTCCTCCACCCGAACCTGTCCAGCCTCCACCTGCATGCATGGAGATTGAGCGGCGACAGGTGACACCTTTCGATCTTCCTCCCAAAGTCTGTGATGTCATTCTGGCGGCCAGGCGGCCCTCCACTAAAACTGTATACGCCTTCTGATTAAACAGATTGGTGGCATGGTGCACAGCAAAAGCTGTAGACCCCCTTTCGGCCCCTCTTTCTGAGGTTCTTCTGTGTCTTTGGCCCAGCAGGGCTCTGCTCTGGGCACGATCAAAGGTTATCTTTCTGTCATTTCCGCCTTCCTGCAGCTTCCTGATCAGCCGTCTCTTTTTAAGTCTCCGGTTGTTAATCGTTTCCTTAAAGGCATTACGCACGTTACCTCCCGTGCCTTTCATAATGCCTCAATGGGACTTAAATTTGGTCTTGACTTTTCTGATGTGCACTCCCTTCTAGCCTCTTCATAATGTCCTTTACGTCTTCTTACTCTAAAGACGGCTTTCCTGGTGGCTATCGCCTCTGCAGGAAGAGTGAGTGAGCTCCAGGCTCCTTCTTATAAACCTCCTTTCCTTTCTGTTTATCCGGACAAGGTGGTGTTAAGGACCCGTCGTTCATTCTTGCCAAAGTTTGTCACGCCCTTCAACATCGGGCAGACCATCACTTTGCCCACCTTCTTTCCACCTCCGCATCCTTCCAGGGAAGAGGAGAGGCCCCACTGTCTTGACCCAATAACGTGTGCTTGCTTCCTATCAGCAGCGTACACAGCAGTTCCCGGTGGATGGTCAGCTCTTTGTTGGCTACGTGGGCGCCAAAAAAGGTCTGGCTGTGCAGAAACGGACCGTTTCCCGGTGGATCGTTCTGTGCATTAAAGCTTGTTACTCCTTGGCCAAGAAGAAGCCTCCTGTGGGGTTGCGTGCCCATGCAACTGCAGCCACTACTGCCCTGGAACGCGGCGTTCCCTTGCAGGACATTTGTCAGGCAGCTACATGGGCCTCGCTGCACACATTTACCAAGCACTACTGCCTTGACAGTCAGGTCCGGCGAGACGGCTTCTTTGGCCATTCTGTACTCCGTGACCTTTTGGTGTAATCCTGTTCGCAGACCCACCACCCGGATTGGTATTGCTGGGGTATCCCAGTACCCAGATCAAGTTCAAAGCCTACATGACTAAAATCGACCACTGGAAGAAGACCACCTGTCTAAGGCTAAACACAGACAAGACCCAAATCGTGAGTGGGTCCGGAGGTGTGTGGCTCCTCACATGGGCAACTGTGGTGTTTTTTGTAAATAGCTGCTTGCTCGGCCGCGGGGAGCCCCGACTCAGAATGGCGGATCCCAGGTGCGAGACACCGCTTGCACTCAGAGGGACCAAAGGAGCCTCACACGTGGTGACATTGGAAGCTTTCAACAGCAGGCGCTTTCAGCTTTCCTCCCTACAGGGTATTTTATCAGAGTGAGTGGCAGGACTGGGGCCACTTGGTGAGAGAACATTGAGTCCTTGGGCAGCTATTTTGGGACTACTACAACCAGCATGCCTCAGTGACAACGCCCACAGGGGCGAGGACTCTAATTATTTAATAAAGAAGTGTTCTTCCAAACCGGTTTCCTGCCCCTCTTTGCCAGTGATCAAGGGCGTTCCAGCCCGAAACGCGTATGGCTTAACAGGAACGCGGAGTGCCTGCCATGCATTCTTCCACATACGTGGCGGTGTGAGTCCGGAGGTGTGGGGCTCCCCACATGGGCAACTGTGGTGTTTTTTGTAAATAGCGGCTTGCTCGGCCGCGGGGAGCCCCGACGCAGAATGGCGGATCCCAGGTGCGAGACACCGCTTGCACTCAGAGGGACCAAAGGAGCCTCGCACGTGGTGACATTGGAAGCTTTCAACAGCAGGCGCTTTCAGCTTTCCTCCCTACAGGGTATTTTATCAGAGTGAGTGGCAGGACTGGGGCCACTTGGTGAGAGAACATTGAGTCCTTGGGCAGCTATTTTGGGACTACTACAACCAGCATGCCTCAGTGACAATGCCCACAGGGGCGGGGACTCTATTTAATAAAGAAGTGTTCTTCCAAACCGGTTTCCTGCCCCTCTTTGCCAGTGATCAAGGGCGTTCCAGCCCGAAACGCGTATGGCTTAACAGGAACGCGGAGTGCCTGCCATGCATTCTTCCACCTACGTGGCGGTGTGAGTCCGGAGGTGTGTGGCTCCCCACATGGGCAACTGTGGTGTTATATATATATATATATAAAAAAAATATATTTTTTAAGATAACTTTTTTCACCCTAAAAACTAATCCCACCCAAGTCCCTTAAAATACCCCAGCACCCCAAAATACTAAGCCACCCTTACGCCTTAAAATACCCCAGCACCCTTAAACACTAACCCATCCTGACCCTAGAAATACCCCTATACCCCAAACCTATCCCTGAACCCTAAATTACCACTGTACCCTAAAAATACCCCTGTAACCGAAAACCCAAACCTATCCCTCAACCCTAAAAATACCCCTGTACCCCAAAACCCAAACCTACCCCTGAACCCTAAAATACCCCTGTACCCCAAACCCCAAACCTACCCCTGAACCCTAAAATACCCCTGTACCCCAAAACCCAAACCTATCCCTCAACCCTAAAAATACCCCTGTACCCCAAAACCCAAACCTATCCCTCAACCCTAAAAAAACCCTGTACCCCAAACCCAAACCTACCTCTGAACCCTAAAATACCCCTGTACCCCAAAACCCAAACCTATCCCTCAAACCTAAAAATACCCCTGTACCCCAAAACCCAAACCTACCCCTGAACCCTAAAATACCCCTGTACCACAAAACCCAAACCTACCCCTGTACCCCAAAAACCCAAACCTACCCCTCAACCCTAAAAATACTCCTGTACCCCAAACCGATCCCTCAACCCTAAAATACCCCTGTACCCCAAAACTCAAACCTACCCCTGAACCCTAAAAATACCCCTGTACCCCAAAACCTACCCCTGAACCCCAAAATACCCCTGTACCCCAAAACCCAAACCTACCCCTCAACCCTAAAAATACCCCTGTACCCCAAAACCCAAACCTAGCCCTGAACCCTAAAAATACCCCTGTACCTCAAAACCCAAACCTACCCATAAACCCTAAATTACCCCTGTACCCCAAAAACCAAACGTACCCCTGAACCCTAAAAATACCCCTGTACCCCATAACCCAAAACCCACCCTGAACCCTAATAAAACCCCCTACACCCCAAAACCTAAACCTACCCCCTTAACCCTAAAAATACCCAAGCACCCCAAAAACCAACCACACCCTTAAAATACCCCTGAACCCCTAAAACATATACCCCAACACCCCCAAACTAAAACCATATACTTACATTAAACTTAAATTTAAAAAACATACTTTTACCATTCATGCTTTTACAACGAATTTCGTTGTAAAAGCATGCGTGATAAAAGCATATAAGATGTAATGGTATGCGTTTTAAAAGTATTGCGGAATAATGGTACTATTGTTATGATGGTATGCGGAGTAAAGGTATGCGGAAAGAACATTTCGTTGTAATGGTGTTTTACCTTATTGACTACATGGAGCAGCACTCCGCAGTACGATGACTTTACATACTTTTAAATCTCCATTAAGGAGGCCGTCAAAACATCTAGAATATGAATATTCATATACATTTAGTATAAATAAGCATATTTTAGCACCTCTACTAATATATTTCATGGCTATTCAAAAAGGCATAATTCAAGCGGGCACGAAGGAGTACTACTTCAAATACTCAAATGCCTTTGTGAATTAGACCGTAAGAATATGAATGATTCAAATGTCTTACCACCTTTACTGGAATCTGAGAGCACAGGTTCCTCCTCCATCTCTGCCATCATCCTTATGCGATGCTTACTTCTCGCATGCCTTTTGCCAACATAGTGATCTTGGGCCATCAGAGGATTGTTAAACTGAGCAGAGCACAACTTGCAGTACTTGTCAGGGTCATTGAAATCAACAGTATTATCAGTAAGAGAATTTAAATCAATCTTCACATCTTGTTTGGCCTTCTCAGTCTGTGGGGAAAGAAAGTCTGAATCTGTATCAGGAACGGGAGTATCTGAGAATAAAATAAAGACGTTGTGCATAATTAGACTATTTTGATATATGAAATACAAGGTGAGAAGATGACAGTATCAGAAGGCTAGAAGTGGTTCATCTTAGGGCTAGGGCAAAATTCTCTATATATGCCCTCAACTAGAAGTGGTTCATCTGTGGGGGCAAGGGCTAAATGCTCTACATATGCCTGCAACTAGAAGTGGTTTATCTTTTTTGGAAAGGGCTCAATTCTCTATATATGCAGTCATCTAGAAGTGGTTCATCTGTGGAGGCGAGGGCTCAATTCTCTATATATGCAGTCATCTAGAAGTGGTTCATTTTAGGAGGCTAGGGCTCAATTATCTATAGATGCCCTGGTCTAGAAGTGGTTCATCTTTGGACGCTAAGGCTTAATTCTCTATATATGTTGTCAACTAAAAGTGGCTCATCTTTGTAGGCTAGGGCTCAATTCTCTATGTATGCCATAATCTGGAAGTGGTTCATCTTTGTAGGCTAAGGCTCAATTTTCTATACATGCAGTCATCTAGAAGTTGTTTATCTTTGGAGGATAGGGCTCAATTCTCTATATATGTTATATTCTGTAAGTGGTCATCTAGCAGCGGTTCATCTTTGGAGGCTAGGGCTCAATTCTCTATATATGCTGTATTCTGTAAGTGGTCATCTAGAAGCGGTTCATCTTTGGAGGCTAGGGCTCAATTCTCTATATATGCCCTCATCTTGAAACTCCAAAACATCTCAGTAAGTTCATGTCCTAGGAGGCAGGGCTGGGTACCACCGAGTTCAATCCCCTTCCAACTTATTTCTAAATGAAAATCTTGAAAACACTCCGAATTATTATAAATGATTTGAATATGGTCTACCTATATTTGCCTTTGCATGGGTATAAGGCACTTGTATTGGATGAAATAATAGACCTTTCAACCAATAAGCCTTTCAACAATGAAAATTTGGGACTACTGTTTTATAATATCTGTTGTACGTTTCATACATCCTGTTATATTTTTAATAAACATTATAAAAATACAAACAATATGAATATGGGATGCACTTTCAATTTTTTATGGAAATGCAAAAAAAACCCACTAAATGGGCTAAATTAGAAGTAGGGAGGTTGGGGGTGCAATTAGAATTAGGGAAGATATCCAGCTTCACATCCCTAGTCTACAATACATTCAACAGTGAGGCGGGCTAACATTTCTGGCTCACAGGAGGTATGTACGGTGATAATATATGTTTCAACTTCACAATGTTTTTTTAAAAATTTGTATTAAATGTAATGCAATGCAATGTTTTACGGATGCCGGAAGAACTGATGCTGAACTTTCGTTACCTATTCCGGCGAAGGCACAATATTTGAGGTTTTAAACAAATAATGTGCTATAATCCTACAAATTGTAGGCTATGGTAAGCTGGTAGTACGTGTTTTCAACGAAACAAAGACCAGAAGAAACTGGTTCTGCTGATTTTTTCCGTCAAGCCCGTTTTATTGAATTCTTCAATAGTTGCTTTTACCAAGTGAAAGAAAACATCTTAGAGAAAGTACTTCTTGTAGAAAAATGCATTTCTTCTGGTGTGATTTCCATTAAAAAAAAAAAAAGAAAATTACCCCACCCCACACTCTTCTTTTTCTTTTAAAGGGGGCTTGGGGGAGGTCCCCTTAAACCATTTCACGATTTTTCATCCTCTGCACTTTCATTAAAGCACTTTGACTGCTCCAATTTCTTTGTGCTCCCACCACGTTTTTTTTTAAAACCCTACAGCAACCCACCTTACCCTTCTAAACTAGCCGCACCTTCTCTTCCCACACCCCACCCTCCTCTTATCTGAGTGGAGTTTTCTTTTTTGAAAAAAAATCAGAATACCTTTCATACAAAAACAGCACACTCGTTTTGTGGGAAAGGCATTTTGTCACAGTAGCATTTCTCCAAAATGAAGTTTTGTCAGCCTGAATTTGTCACTCTGGCTTGCTTCGCTTTGGAAAACCGTTATAATGAATACTGTAAAGCTTCCTAGTGCCTTATTTTCAACCTCTCTCTAGTGTTCTTGTATGTTCTGTGCATTGATTGCAGATTTCTGAAAATTATAAATTTTCAAGTCAGTCAATACTTGTTCATCAAACGGGTGTAACTCGAGGACTTCATCGGGGCTTTACACAGTATACTTTGCTCTCTGATAATACCCGATTCAAGACTACGACAGTGCCGAACTCCATACCTTTACAATACACTTTCAACGTTTTAAGCCCTCACAGACAACAACGTTCACCCGCTACACAGATCTGCATTGCCATCCAGACTGGACTGTATTTTCACGCTTAACTATATACAGCCTGATGAAGTCAGTGGGTTACACCTATTTGACGAAACACACATTGGCTGGCTAGGACATTTATGATTTTAAGAAATCTGAATAAAAAAGAATTCTAGATGGACTGAAAAGATAATTCCATTTCAAAAGGTGTGCATGCAACAACAGTAATATACTGAGATTACAGACCCCTTTTTGAAGTGCATGCGAGTGGCTGCTTTCCCACCTTGCTGAGCACCCAAATAGTAACCAAAATGGACTGGACATTTATAGTTACTGTATAATTGGAACTGGTGCGTGCTGGCGTTACTCTGGTGACCGGAAATTAGCTCACAGCTTTATAGCATCAAAACATTAGTGGAGTGTGTCAGGCAGTCGACAGAAAAGGCTGCCTGTCTGTTCAGCACTTTTAGAGTACAAAAAAGAGTTCCTCCCATAGCTTTGCTTAGTACTACTTCCCCATTTTGGTGACATCATCTACGCAGAGGATGGATTTGTGCTCACTCCAGCGCTTTGTCAGGCTCCCTCATCTGTCCGGTTCGGTGGGCCGGACCAATTTCTCGATTCCCTTGCAGCATTCTTTAGGATGTACAGACTGTGGTCTGTGGCCCACATGTCTCTATGGCTATCAGACCATGTCAGCAATGCCAGGTAGATCCAGAAATGCCTCTGTGCACAGAGGCTGAAGCAGCGTGAAGTGCTAAAGTTATGGTGAGACCCTGTCTAGAGTCCAAAAAGTAAGACAAGCTGACAGCTTCAGTGTGATCTGAAAGAGGGTCTCTGAGGAAATCTTTGGCCCTCCGCTGGTCCTACATAAACACAACTGAAGGATCAGGCACTAACAATAAAAAATCCCAGATTTAAGGTAAGTGGAAGTAGAAAGCCTGTTGCGCAGAGGGCTAGTAATCTCAACTGAGGGACTCCGTAAACCAGCAGGTCAACATTTGACCAATGACTGCTTTTATGTGGCAGTATGTACTGAGTGGGAGTCACATACACTCATACTAATGCACTGTTATACTTGGCACCATTGGCGTGCGTCTCCCTTCCATTTTTTGCTGTTGACTCCTGTGTTTTTGATGGTCTAGATGCTAAGGGCTCTTTGCCACTGCTGTTCAGTGCCAAAGTGCAGTCTGGGACTGCCATGTCGACTTGGCAAGTGCACACACTTGCCAATCCCTAAACCTTCCCTTTTCTACATGTTAGTCACCCCTAAGGTAGGCCCAAGGTACCCCTGTGGGCAGGGTGCATTGTATGTGAAAGGTCGGACATGCCCTGATGTGTGTGGCATGTCCTGATAGTGAAATAGTGCCAATTTCGTTTTTCATTATTGCAAGGCTATGTGTTACCATAGGCCAGAATGGGCAGTTTGCTTATAACATCTTATAGATTTTAACTGACCCAGGGAACAAGATAGGGAAATAAAGTTTAGTATGCCTGAACTCAGAATGGTAAAGTGCATCTTTTAGGGTGGGTGATTTTTACATTCTGTGTTTGAAAATACCACTTTTAGAAAGTAGGTATTTTCTTGCCGACCCATCCAGTGTGCTTCTGCTAGGGTTGTGTATTGCATGTATGGCTTGTGAGTGACTGGGGCTGGAAGAGGGCAGCGCTCCGGCAGTCTGATGAGTAAGGGCTGGGCTGAATGGACCTGGGTTGAATTTAGAGTAGGGGGAGGAGATTTCCTTTCACCTGCCTGGGCCAGGTCTGCTTTCAACAATGCTGTCTCCACCTCCTGCCAGGAAGCTGCACCAGAGAGGACAGAACTGGTTTTGGCTGGGTACAGACACTCCCTGGCTTCAGAGAACAAAGTATTTGTGTGTATAAAAAAGGGGCCCAGACCCCAGACTTTTAGATCACTTCTGGGCAATCAAGAGGAACCTTTGCCAAGGAGAAAAAACGGAGAAGCTGAGAAAGGTTACTGCCCCTGTGCTGTTTGCCGTTTGGGGTTGGCCTGCAGTGGTTACTTGTTGCCAAGGAAAGGAGAAAAAGGACTTTGCTGTTTGCTTTGTCACCTGCTTGAAGAAAAAGATCTCCAAGGGGTTGAAACTGAGCTTACCTCCTGTTCTGAAGTCTCAGGGACACTAAGACTTCATCACCAGCTACCCTGAATTTTCTTGCTGGGAATTTCAACCTGCCAAGAGGTGCCTGCTGCTGTTTAGGACCTCTAGAGAATGTTTGTCGCTGAGAGCTGGAAGATCGACGCAACGAGGAAGAAGCGTGTCGCAGCTGCACTGATTCCTGACGCCTCACTGAGTCACGGAGAAGACGCATGCCGCAGCCGCACCTGGTCTTGACGCATTGCTGAGCCACGAAGAAGCGTGCCGCATCCACACCGGGTCCTGACGCATCACAGAGAAAACCATCGCAGCACCTGCCGTGCGGCTGCAAACGTTCACGCATCGTACTGAATCGTCGCCACGCATCAAACCGCCATTTTGTCGCATCGCACCGGATTGTCGCCACGCATCAATGCGCCATCTTGTCGAATCATAACCAGAACGCAGTAAGAAACAGACGCATCGTTTCCTCTGCGGGAAGGAACAGGCACATCACCTCCCCTGTGCTGCAGTAAGGAACACGGTACAAAAGGGGGGGGTGGTAATGGACGGGGCATCTGAACTAATCAAATACTCACACCCAGTCAAAAGATCTGGGTTTAATCCATCACCGTTCTTTAGCCCACTCTGCCACCCCAGTTCAGACATGGCTATATGCAAATCAGTCTGACCCTGTGCCTCATGGGAGCAGCCCAGCCCGAACTGCCAAGCCATGCCTTCCCAGACCGGAAACAAGCTTCCGAGGATCGGTTTCTGGCATTCCAGCAGTCTTCAGCCCGGCTTGCTTGAATCCAGTGGCAAAGTGAGCAAGGGACTCACGTCTGAGCATACCCTGCCACACTTATGGCGGCCAAAAGCGGTACAAAAGGGGGGGTAATGGATGGGGCATCTGAACTAATCAAACACTCACTGCCCAGTCAAAAGATCTGGGTTTAATCCATCACCGTTCTTTAGCCCACTCTGCCACCCCAGTTCAGACATGGCTATATGCAAATCAGTCAGACCCTGTGCCTCATGGGAACAGTCCAGCCCGAACTGCCAAGCCATGCCTTCCCTGGACCGGAAACAAGCTTCCAAGAACCAGTTTCTGGCATTCCAGCCGTCTTCAGCCCAGCTTGCTTGAATCCAGTGGCAAAGTGAGCAAGGGACTCATGTCTGAGCATACCCTGCCCCCTTATGGCAGGAATGCCAGAAACCAGTCCTCGGAAGCTTGTTTCCGGTCCAGGGAAGGCATGGCTTGGCAGTTCGGGCTGGACTGTTCCGATGAGGCACAGGGTCAGACTGATTTGCATATAGCCATGTCTGAACTGGGGTGGCAGAGTGGGCTAAAGAACGGTGATGGATTAAACCCAGATCTTTTGACTGGCTGTGAGTGTTTGATTGGTTCAGATGCTCCGTCCATTACCACCCCCTTTTGTACCAGTAAGGAACAGACACAATGCCTCCCCTGAAGCAAGGAACTGACGCATCACCTTCCCTGCGACCCTTTTGTTTGTTTTGCGTGACACATCTAAGGTACTTTGTGGGAAAGGTGTCGCATTTACAACTTGCATTGAACTGAACTATTTCTACTGTTTAAGAGTCTTATTTTTGATACTGTATTGTGGATTTGTTGTTGTTTGGTCTAGTGTTAAGTCTAGATAAAGATTATTTATTTTTCTAAACTGGTATGGTGTCCATTTGTAGTGCTTTCACTGTATTTTTGTATGTGTTCACAAATGCTTTACACATTGCCTCTGAGATAAGCCTGTCTGCTCGTGCCAAACTACCAAGGAGGTAAGCAGGGGTTATTTTAGGAGTGGATCCCCCTTTCCCTGACTAGAAGCAAGGGTCCCTATTTGGACAAAGGTGCAAACCATTGCCAACTAGAGACCCCCATTTCTAACAGGCACCAAGATCAGAAACTGGCAAGCTTTGAATTCTACGTCTTAATCGTCTCTGACCCTGAAGAAGCCTTTCCAAATCTTCTCTTATTGTAGCTGAACACTGCCATGAACCAAGGCATCGAACTCTGGTGTTAGAAGAGATCACATTGGAGATCTGAAAGTGAAGTTATCTCCGAAGGTTGACACTGCATTGACTGAACCCTTCCCGATACCTCCATAAGTGGTTCAATAGGCCTACATGATTAGGAGCAAGGTATCTAAAATTGATACACGTTGCAACACACAAAACCTAAACAAATGTTCAATCTCTGAGTGTCCTCATCCTGAGGACATCAAAAACCTTTGTCGATATCCAAATACCTCATTATGAAATGACAGAACATCAAGATGCGAGACCCAGGGAGTGAAGAATGGGTGGGACCTTCAGGGCAGATTATCGTGGAAAAGAGCCAGGTTAGTACAAGAGGGTAAGCAAGTCTACAACTAATGCAGTGGCAGATTCACTGCAAAATTACTGACTTCAAGGTCAGGGACCTGATCACAAAAGACAACACAGGAATCTGGTGCAATACACAAAGCCGAAGGGACAACCGTAAACAGATCCCTCCTAATGTTTATGCAGGAAGCAAGTATCAGAAAATCCAGTCCTCTGCAGCTCTTCGACATTTTTTCTCTCTTTTTACTGTATATTACTAATGGTATGTACTATCACATCTAAAGTTAATTCACTTACTAGATTCAAACTGACAGAGTTAGTTAATCTTGGGACTCAATGCTATCTAAGAATTGTTCCAACTGAATCTCATCATGGTTCCCTAAAAAAGAATACCTATCCCTGTAATATTCCGTGAATACAACATTCACCTTGTCTTCAGTCTTCACCTCCATACCTTCGAGACTCACCAGTGAATCTATCAAGCTGGTACATGACGTACCAGCTCAATCATGCAGTCAACTTGCCTGCTTTATTCTGGTTCATATAACATTTTCTACACACTAGCGTAACATGATTTAGAAGTACGTTTGACCAATTAACCAAACCAAATAGGGTTCAAGGAAATGATCAAAATGAGGGAAACTCAATAAAAATGATTTTTAACTATGAAAACATTTTCAGCTGCAACAGATCCCAAAGATAAGTAAACATCCACAAATACAGAGACACTTGTACACCCAAATCTTAGCCGGATTCCAACCTTAACTATGAATACTGTAATTATAGCATTAGTTCTTGCCAAAAGACACATGGTGATTGCATGCAAGGTTTCAATGGCCCCAGAGGCTTGACTCTCGGTAAAAGATGTGAACTACTGGGCAGGAATTGAAAGCGAAGTAGCATATTCTGAAGAAAAGGGCGAAAGGGAGCCGAAGAATATTCAAAGCTAGGATTTTCCATTACAAATTTATGAAATATCCACAGAAGATAATACTAATCTGAGGTGATAGCAGTATTTATATAAATGGAGAATTGAAGTGATGTAAAACACACAAAAGGTGATGGAGGAATGCTTACACTAAGTCTAATCACTGGCAATCACTCAGGCAACATTCCAACACATAGTTCTGGACTGTTCCTATTGGAGCAGAGCTGAGACTGATTTGCATATGGGACGGTCCAAACTGAGGTGGAATTGTGGGCAAAAGAATTATGGGTTGGAATGCTACCCCAAGTAATTGGCAGTAAGACTTATTGCAAGCATTTGTTCTGCTACCGTTTGTTTGTTTGAATTGAAGTGACATTCTGTTCCATCTCCCAAGATCCTCTTATTTTTAGGTCGACCCTGGGCAGCCATGCGCTGCTCTGCGAGGCATGCTGCACTGGAGTATGGACGTGAAACCCCGCCAACTCTCGGCGCATATTTGTCATTGGCTTGTGTGATTGTCCTTCGTAAAGGCTGGCTTCTGATTAGTTAATAGGCTTGTTAATCCCTCCTTAGTACCGCCTTGTCTTCATTTGTAACCTCCCATGAGGATTTACCTTGTTACACGGTACGTCTTATTTAGTCTGTAAGGGCTATTTTCTTTAATACGTTTTTCCTACTGCAGGCACGACATGCTTTCCTGTAACATTCAGCACATTTATATTTTGTTCTGTATATGGTCAAATTGACGGTGGTTTCTTGTTTCTTTTCAAGTCCTTCACGATCCATTAAGTACATAATGTGGGAAGTATCATAGTGAGTTGGAAAGGTGGAAATGTTTTCCCTTTTCTCTGAAACTTCTTTATTGTAATGATTGGCAAATATTTTTGAACAAAGTACATAACAAACAGCACACATGTAAATAACATACTCTGACACAGGGGTACGCAGCTCGGGGCAGTCTCTTGAGCGCCTTGCATGTTTCTATGCCTTGCTTGCCTTTCCCGACAGAGCGGATTTTCTCCCAACTGAGAACTAAACGAATTTGTTCCTTTGGTGTGGAAGGTTTTATTTCTTGCCTCTGACTTATCAGACTGTCAGTTAATTAAGCAGGAGCCTTAGAAATGCCTAATGTATACCACTGGCCCAAAAGTGTCCCATCCAAGAGAATACTCCAGTTTTAGGTTGTTTAAAAAAAAAGAGTATGTGCTTGAGTAAAAGAGCGAAGGGGTGTTCCGGTGTTTTTTTAATGTATTTATATCTCGTATCTCGACAGAAATGCTGATCGGCGATGTTATGGTTCAAATTTGAAGTTTAACATTCACTGCTTGACAATCAAAACAGATTAAGGAGCAGAGGTGTGGAGTGTAGAGGGAATACAAAATAAATAGTGATCCGGTGCACTTCTACCAAGTGAGGTCTATGGGGGAAGGAATGCTTCAATACCGTTTACTTAAAAAGAAAACAAAACAAGCATTTGCAATGCAATAGGTCTCGCAATTGCGTAATTTTGAGACATTGGCATTGTAAATGATTATGCCTTTTATGTGTTTAAAAAACCTGCAATAATAAAAGGCATTGTCATTTACAATACCAATAGGTCAAAGTTTTAAAAATGTGTCGAGACCTATTGCATTACAAATGCTTGTTTGTAAATACAATTAATGCATCAGTCAGACCGACCTCACAAGATGTGATATACACTGAAACGTCCATTGAGGAAAACTGACCACTAGGGAGACAGATTTACCTGCTGCTATACAGATCAGAGTATGGACACTATAATTTAGGAACTATGGTTTAAAATTCTAAATGCACTGGTGGCAACGAATAATGAGAATGCACAGAAGTTACCTTAATTTCAATGTTGCCCAGTGAGGATTTAAACAGATGAATATTGCCCAAAAACAAATTTGTTAAAAACTAAAATTAGAAAAAATAAAAAAAGATGTACAATGCATCAAATACCGTAAAAAGGAGCATGTATTTTTAAAGTTAAAAGCCCAGCGTTTAAATTTATTTAAACATAACAAAGTTGTTACTTAATTTTTTTAAAATGTTTATTCAGATTTTACATAAAACAACACTGAATAGCCTTAATCAATTATCAATACAACTACAATGCCATTATTGACATAGAAGGCTAACACCTATGTGCAAAAAAAAGACACAAGTATCCCCCATGTCATGGTGTTCTCCCCTTCATTTTGCCATTTCTACAGATTTTGGGAGGTTACATTGGATATAACATTCCAGGAACATTCTAGACACACAGCTCAATGACTAGATGGTGAAATATTTTCTTTTCACCCACCTTTCCCATAGCCTCCCAAGTCCCACAGCGTTTTTCAGAGCTTCTATTTAATTTTAATGTTTGTTCTGCACGGCCAATATTAACGTGTGCCACATGTTTAAAGTTGTTGAGCACCTCATACCACCTCTGCAACTTCCCATTTGGGCGTTTCCATGGCACAATGTTTAACCCAGAGACTTCCACGACATGGCTTTCTGCTGCAGTACCAATAACAAAAACAAATCTACAAATCTGGATCCCGGTTTGACGTCTTTGGGTTTGCACCCATTACCTAGCATACATTCTTTCAATTGTAACAGGCCAGCCCTGTCTTCCCGGTAACTAAACATACAGTATCTGTGACCTCCTTCAAAGTAGAGCAAGTACAGCACAATGCCAAAACATGTGCAGCAGGCCAGCGTCCGCATTACCACATCTGTGAGACCTACTCATTACTGCTCTGTATATCCTGTGCAACTGACGCAGCTTCGGGTATGCCCTCACCAGGACTTTGGATAAATTTAAATTTTGGCGGCCCTGGACACCTTAGCCGCTTATTGCAATACCTTTGTCCATAAATCTGCTTCCCACCGTAACCGCAGCTGCCAATGGGAGATCTTAGCTTGGGCAGTAATGGGCTGGTATATGATTGTTGTCAGCCCCCAACACCTCCCACGATTCAATAATTCTTGAAGGACAACATGTATCGGTGGTTCCTCAAAACAACACTTCCACAGTGTCCTAACCACCTAAACAAGAGCACCATAGGTTAGGAACTGGCCCGCAAGCAACCTCTGTGAACCATGAAGGTCTTCAAGTGATCTAATCTGTTGACTCTCATTCAATGTTTTCAGGGAACGCGGATCTGTCTCCCGTCAATTCGCCACATTCACTTTACCCATTAGTTTTGTAAATTCTGCGCACCACCAAATCTTAAGGTCTAAAACACAGGCCAGTGCCGTTTTTGGATGACAAAGACGCAGCCACAGTCAGCGGGCATGAGTGTAATGTCAGATGCACCAGGTGCGGCAAAACCTTCACTTCCTTCTCAGCCAGGACTTCACCAGAACCTTATCGTCCCGGTTTAACATGGACAGAGGTCTGTATGAGCATATCTCCCTTGAGGCTTTGTCAACTTTATAATCAATGCTTCTTTTTTCGTGGATGGAAACAAAACCCATTGCCTTGGCCTTCCAATACATTTCCAACAAGGATGGGCCACCCTAGATGTGTGTCATACAAATCAGTCAATGGGCTGTCACTTCCAGGTGTTTTACTGTTAGCTAAGACTCACTTTCCAGCTTTCTACCAGTAGCAAAGTTTTTTAATAGCTAGTTTGATATCATCAAGGGTTAGGGGAGAATCGAGAGACTCATTCTGCCCTTGTGCCAACAGTCTAAAACCGGCAGCTACCATATAGTCTGTTGTGTAAAGTATCAGAAAGTCCAGGACAACATAGCTTCTTATAATATCCGATGAAGGCCTCATTTATGCCTACCTGTGGATGAATAATTTCTCCACTTGGTCGCTGTATATCAAGAATAACCTGAGATCTGGAATAAGTTCTCACCAACCACACCTGTAGGCGCCTTGCTTTATCCCCTTTACTGTCTCTAGACAGCGTATACTTTATAACCGAGTTTCCCCAACCTAACTATCAGTTCACCGTATTCTGCTCTACCGTTTACCAGCTGCGGTCGACCATCCAAAGAGGTAACGGCTTCCGGTTCCAATTTCCACCGGCTGCCCTTGAATGCTTTTACTTGATTTTTTATAACATCATATGTCATTCCAATACAGATACCTCTGATAAAGACCTTGAAGGCTTCCCAAATGATGTGAGAATCATCAACTGGCCTACTATTGGATTAAAGAAATTGAATGGCCTCCCAAAGGGACACCAGGTGTGGGGTATCCTGTAATGCCATCGGCTGAACCCTCTATGTCACAAAACACTATGCTTGAGTCCCGCATCCCAGTTCGAGCTTGCCTGGGTTACGATCTGACTACGCGTTACTTGACACAGCTATAATGTCTTTTGTTTAGTAACTATTAAATTGATTGAACACAACAAATGTTTCACTCATAATAGCTATAGTATTTTGGGAATGGAATTGAATTTCAGTTATCAAAGACAGCAGGAATGTAAGGAAATCTATGGCCGGAATGCTCGAGAGAATAAAGTCTGCCTGTTTCTAACGGATAGCAAATGGGTTTGATGGATGGTGGCAGAAAGCTTTTACGGTTTCTTCTGCAGAAAAAGTGCACCCTGCATATATGGCAAACAATATTTGTACTGCAAAGAATTATTATTTTTTGGTCTTTCAGTGAAGTTCTTTTTAAAGCCAGAGGGCCCCTTTTGAGTAACATTTTAGCTCCATGAGCGGAACTCTCTTTCAGAGGAGCCCAATAAGGTCCAGTACATGCCCAGAATCTGCTACCAGTTTTTAGCTTTTTTTTTACATTTCATACAACAATATTTTCGATATTCAAACCAAACAGGACAGGAAAATGAGGCTAAAGCTTAGTACCACATAAGATTAATGATGAGCTAATCAAGTCAGGGAAACTATCCAATTACGACGAAACAAACTTTTCACCACTTATGTTGTTTGGGAAATGTATAGATGTCTGGGGTGGGCAAACTCTGAATAACTAGTATTGAGGTTGAAAAATACTGTACATACCTGTAAAGAGCTCTATAGAGTCACATAATACTTGCATAGTATTCTATGCAAGGTAGGAATCCTCAGAAAAGCACGGAAACATCTTTAAACAGAGTTCTACAAAGAACTAATTTATTTTACATACAGTTGACCTACACACACACACCCCTACTCATGCAGTGAACCCTTCTCCATAAGCACCAACTCTATTCAGTGGTTAAAGTTCTTGCTTCGATGTCAAAGGCTATATTAAATGTAGTGCACAGTGGATGGACGCCAATGGACATGATGCCACGTGACCCCTTGAAGGTGTTAATATTGTGCAAGATAGGGAAGGTGTAGAATTTCTGCACGGTCTTGTCTACTGTAAAGTGCACGAAAACCTTTGTCTTCCAAATGGCTCTTTAGATTACAAGAATATGAGACTAGGATTGAATATGTACCTAGATCAAAGAATAGTATACCAGACTGTTTGTCAATGTTTTGTTTTGTTTCAGTTGTTGAAACTAACCTTGTTGAATCTGAGGATGTGTGCTTTGTGACTGAAGTGTGTGATCTTATACAAAAAAAGTGCATCTCAAGATGAGTGCCTCAAAGCTGTGGAAGACAATGAGGTGTTATGGAACAGGAAGGTGCGTACAATCACAATGGCCTAAAAAAGATTTGCTGGGTGAATAAGAAAATATGTTTTGGGAAAACAGCAGTTAAATTGATGCAGCATGTGGCATTTTGAGGAGGAATGGGTTGTCCATAGTGTTGCAGAGTATCATATAAAGTTTCCTACCTAATGCGCATGAGGGACAAATAGCTATGAATGCCAAGAAAAGAAAGTTAAGAGCACATTTCTGGTGGCTGGGTCTGGACAAGATTCTTGAGCGCGTGGAAAACAACTGTATGGAGTGTGCTTTGAGTGAGAAGCCTCCGAATGCTGTTGTATATCAACACAAGTTGTTCGCAGACCCAAATTTCCTTGGACAATTCAGAGCAGGGCTTGCTTTTCACCAACTGTTGTGAGGGTTTTGTGATGGTGGATTATCTTTCTCAGTGACCTGAAGTCAAATTTGTAATGTATATCGAAACAAAGATGGTCATTGAGTTATTACAGCAACTTTTTGTAGAAGAGGTTATTACAGCTTCAATTTTAACAGATAAAGCAAGTTGGAGGTACGTCTTGTTCAGCGTATGGCCCCGCAAAACAAATGGGCTAGTAGAAGTAAGTGAAAGAGTCGATTAGAAAATGGAAGTCAGGAAATTGGTGTGGGTGTATCACATGATACCCAATATAATGATGGGCATTACAATGTATAAAATGATCGGTGGTATGTAATATTGTTTTGAGCTTAAACAAAGTTGGATGCTTGTTAATTCAAAGAAGAAGGTCGTTCCAAGTAAGATGGAAGAGGCCAATGTGGCTGGTGGCTGGGTCCAAGGGAAACAGACACAAGGTGAAGAAGGGACAGCACTAGATCTTTAAACCCTTACATATAGCGGAGCTTGAAAATTGGGTGCCGAAACTATCAAATGGAAATACGTGGAGTTTAACGAAGACTGTTCGGCTATCAGATTGCGTTCTGGGCGAGGGTGGTGGCCAGATTGTGGAGGGATGTGTGAAGGGTAAGGAATAGAGTCTTCTGGTTGAAGGAAAAGAATCAGAAAGATACAAGCATGGTTGGAAGACTATGGGCTAGATGTAGGTAAAATAGATTTACCGATTTTTAATTACCGAATTTAACCGATTCGGTAATTAAAAATCGGTAAATCTAAGCTGTGGACATGTAGGTATTCCAGATGTGCTGGAATACCGAATCGGAAGTATTCGGTATTTACCGATTCGGTAAATACCGAATCAGTAATGCCCATTCATTCCTATGGGCTTTGAAGCCCATAGGAATGAATGGGCATTACCGAATCGGTATTTACCGAATCGGTAAATACCGATTTTCACAAGGGTGCAGGGGGTGTCACTTTGACACCCTCTGGCACCCCCAAAACAGGCTCGGGTGCCATGTGGCAGGCATACATGCCCTAAGGGCAGGTCTGCCTGTCACATGGCATAGGTGTGCATGCACACCGGAATCGGTATTTTACCATCAAATTGGATTTGATGGTAAAATACCGATTCTGTAAGGCCTCTGGGACTCAGAAGAGTCCCACCTACATCTGGGAGCCTCAGATTCGGTAAATTTACCGAATTTGTATTTTACCGATTCGGTAAAATTACCGAATCGATAATTTTACCGAATCAGTAAAAAAATGCCCCCTACATACCTGTCACCCATTTACCGATCGGTAACGGCCAAAATCGGCCGTTACCGATCGATAAATGGCCTGAAACGACCACCTACATCTGGCCCTATGTGACTTCGTTATGAGCATATGATGATTTGATTACCTGTTTACCAACCCACAAAGTGGATGACATTTTTTATGCATCCAATTAAGGTTCTTGTCCTATGTATTTGTGCAGGTCACTATAGTTCGCTTTCACTAATGTGCGCTATTTGTATCCGTATCCTGTATATCATTATATTTGTCAGCTTTCTATTAAGGAAGGGAAATACGTAGTATTTCTGGAAGGTCTGGTCTACTGTATTTTCATGGAAACCTTGTTATGAAGGGTGTATAGTCATGAGATTCTATGAAGGGTATAAGGTTCTAGTTTGTAAGATGCTACATCACAAGATTCTGTGCATCTGGGAATGTTCCAGTCAAGCAGTTGCAGACTGGTCCTCAATAAATAATGCTCATGTTCCTCTAGGTGTGTAGATCTTTACAGAAGGCGACGGTGCCAGTGCCTACATCTATGGTTACATCTATGGTCCTGGTGCCGTACACATTGTAAATTATATCAGACCCAGAGTGCATGACGTGGAACTTGATATACATTAAAGGAACATCTGCGGTGGAATGGGTAGCAAATGAGGCACAGCTTTGGAGAAGTGGGTTATGATTGTCTCAGTGTTGTAGAGTAATGGGGAAGTATCTTGGTAGTTGGTGGGACAGGTGTAGGAGAGGCCACTTTGCCTGAGGCACAAAATGGAGGAATGCAATCTTCCTCAGCCTCAAAAAGCCTTCTCGATGGGGCTTGGAATCTTTTGTTCTTAGATGCGGAATTATTTCCGAAGCTTCCTTGTGAGTTTTTCTGGTCCTGTCCCGCTTATCCTCAGACTCAAAGTCTCAAAGCCCTTTCCCTCCTGGTTCTGGAAGAGAGGACTTAACATATCTCAAATTCTGCTAACTAATAGCCAGAACAGAGGCAAATTAAATGCACTCCAAGTGTGAGTAATCTTCAGAAATGTTGCTTTGCTAATACTGGTAACATGTCTAGAGGTAGGATTTCTTTCTTGTCTCCATCCATATAAAGGTTAGTTCTGTTACCCCAAGTACAGCCATGAAGCAGTCACCAACAAAAACCTCGGAACTATTAAAGGTAGTAGTGAAAGCGCTTTTGGAGGACAGTCGGGGATTATTACCCGTGCTAAAGATCTGATGAAACGTGATGCCTGGAGGTGGGCTCACTGCCAGAGCAGTGCTGTGTGGGCAAAGTATGCACAAATTGATATAAATAGACAGCCCTATTGCACAGTTCTGATGAAGGATATAGATTTCTGTCTTTTTTACTAAAGATTTCAAAGAGGATGCATAGGAGAATTCAAATATAAAGATTCAGTGCTGGAGAAACAGTGCTTCTATGAGGAATTTGGTAGAAGGAAGCAGTTTTTCTAGATTTACCGCCGCTGCAATCCTGAGAAAGTGATTATGGATAGGAACCAATTACTTGATCTTCAGGCCACAGAGACACAATTTCACTTTTTCAGACACCACTGTCATGTTCACAAAATATTAGATCTGCTTTGTTTTCAGGTATACAGAGTCAAGGAGGTCTAGATCAAGACTACATAAAAAAAACTAAGGAGAAGAGAGGCAGCTACGACCCTGAAATAGAGAGCTGAATTTAAAAAAGATTTTTTCCACCAGATTTAGCACTTGAAAGCAGGAGGAGGACTGTGACCTTTGAAGAGGAGGTCGTCATCAAAAAGTACATCAAGAGATTTGAACTTGATGTTGGCTTGGCAGATTGCCCTGGTGTTGAAGGGCAAAGGTTTCCTGCCAGGGCTGTTTGGACAACCCGGCAACCTGCTGCTCAGTTTTATCATCATTAGCTGCACAAAGATTGTTTGATCACGCCCCACGATGTCCCTGTCATTCGTAATAGCTCAGTGTCGATGCCAAACTGCCAAGAATCCAAAATGGCGGACTCATCCAAATACGCAGACAGCCGCTTTGCAATATTCCTTTCAGTCACTTTGTTCCAGGAAAGAAGCCAGACAGCTGGACAGTAACTGGCAGTGACAATTTTGTCCAAGATGCTCTTTGGAGCACAGGAGTAAATAACTCGTTCTTTACATTTAACTGGGACTATTCCTGCAGACAGCGACAGAGCAGGGGCGG
The DNA here is from genome assembly GCF_964263255.1 of Lissotriton vulgaris. NCBI lineage: Eukaryota > Metazoa > Chordata > Amphibia > Caudata > Salamandridae > Lissotriton > Lissotriton vulgaris. Next base: position 229,498,567 of record NC_141690.1, read on the forward strand.
CCTTAGGCATGTGCAAGCTGTGCACCTGCACAGGGCCACCAAACCCCAGGGGCCACCACGCCAATATATATCCTTAATATAATAATCCTCTGAGGATGGATACATATTTGCGCGGCAGTCCCTGGCAGGGATTAGGCGGCCTGCGGCTCTGTTCCACTTCCAAACCCCCTGACCCCCCACCCTCCCCCCCCCCACTGGCCTCCGTGCTCTGCCCCGCCTGGACCCCCTCTTCCGGGGCCCCCTACCTACGCTCCCTGCCCTGGGCCGCCAGGAGCCTAGAGCCGCCCCTGGACAGAGTGATACACTCTGTCTAGGTCTGATTGTAGGATCGAAAGACTACAAAACTATTACCAAGCAAATGCAATCTAGAGAAGCAGGCTTGAATTTATGAAGTAACACCATTGGTTCTTTTTACTAGTTCAATATCAAGGCAGGTGAAGGCTGCCTCTCACCTAGAGGCTTTCAAAAGCACTAGACAAGCAATCTCCACAGTAGCCGCCATCGCTACAAGCCACTTCATAAGGAATGGCAAACTATTTTTGAGCAAAGTTAACTGAAGAGAAAGATTCATAAGCTTCAAAAACCTAGGATACAAGAGAGCTGCTGACCACGTACCGCGAATCTCAAAGGCAATACAATGTAGCACAGTAGCATTTGGAAGGAGAAAACAATTCACGTCAGAAGGCACCTCTTTAGTTTGAAAAGGAGTTTACCTGTACTTCAAGACTAAAATGTAAATCCATATTTGTAAAGCGCAAACTACTCACCCTTACGGGTCTCAAGCCGCTGGGGGTCATCGTGGAAATTAAGTGAGCTATTGCCCAGAGTCACACGGTGCTGAGCTGAGCTGAGCTGCCGCCAGGGATCGAACCGTGAACCCTATGCTCTGAACTCAGCTGGCCTGGCCGCTGCACCACACCTGGTACAATACTTAGAATGAGAAAGTACCACGGCACGTCTCATTACCAAGCAGGTGCTCTGGGGTAGCGAGTACCTGCACTTTTCCATTTGAGGCACTGTGTGGGGCACTGGCCACAGTGCCTACAGCAGTCAAGCTCTGAGGCACAACCAGGCTCCAGTCCACACCCGCCACCAGAGGCACACACTGAAATTGAGAGGCAGCAGAGGATCTGTGGATTGAGACCTATTATGGAATTGGAAAAGTGAGAAATTGCCCAGGGCCCCCACCTTCTAAGGGCCCCCTGGGAAAGAAAACGTTCTCTCTATCTAGATCACTTTTGTCTAATACCATATGTCAACCTCTCTCTTCTCTGCTTACCTCTACTTCTGAGTCTGTTTCTCTTTGCCCAGTGGCATCCTATTGATTTTGGGGGGACCTGGAAATACATATTTCAACTGTTCTTGTGTGAAGCCTCTAGTTAGAAATTGGGTTTCTAGTTGGCAGAGGTATGCACCTTGTCCAAGTAGGAACCACAGACCTAGTCAGGGTAAGCTAGATACATACTAAAAGATAACCTGTGCTCACCATAACAGAACAGTCAAGTTAATTCCTCTCTCTCTCTCTCTCTCTCTCTCTCTCTCTCTCTCTAACACAATAAAAATACTCCACACTGGTTTTGAAGAAAATAATATTTTTATGAGAAATCAAGACCAAAATGACAAAAATCCAATTCGTGAATTTTTAAAGAATAAACCGAAAATAGTGTTTAGAAGTGAATAGCACTAAAGGGGTTACTTGACGTTAAGCTAGACCGAGGTAAATCCAAAGTTGCAGCTGATTGCAATGGAGGGCAGGCCGGCTCCATGACTCAGGCAGGTCCCGCTGACAAAACACCTTGAATGGAGCAAGCATTACCGTCGAAGACTCGATGTGAGGAGTCGAGGCGTAGCATCGATCCCGTAGATGGAGGTGAAGCATCAGCGCCGATCCGCGCATTCAATGAAGGCCTTGGTGTCAAACCCCTTGACGATGCAGGTGCTATGTCGATGTTGAGCCGAGCTGTCCGTCGGCGTTGAGCAGTGCAGTCCATCAAGGCGATGTCATCGATTGGCGTCGAAGGTCAATGTGTTGTTACCAATCAGTGCAAAGTCATCACTGTGTAGATTTTGATGCTTCTGACCAGCACAAATCACCTTTCAAGGGTCCAGGACTAATTGGCACCACTTGGCAGAGAAGGACTCCCTGATGGCAGAGTCTAGGTGCTGTTTCAGACTTGAAGGAAGTCTTTGATGGCCGTGAGACTTTAGAACAGGGGGCAAGCCAGCAAGCCCATGGAGTCACTCTGGGTTCAAGTGAGATGGGGCCTGTCCTTTTACTCAGCAGGGCAGCAAACAGCAGGCAGCAGGGCAGCTCAGCAAGCAGTTCCTTCGGAGCAGAGGTCAGGCAAAGTAGCAATCCTTGTGGCATAGCAGTTTTTACTCTTGTGAAGTGTGCACACATTAGTGCATCCTCTTCACGCGAGACAACATTCCATACCTCTACTTTAAAAAAGCAAGCGGCACGTGAACAAACTCACTTTCTTGTTTATGGCGAGCAATGCAGGACGTTTCGGGTGAAGGAGAAGACCGCTGTGCAAGAGGAGGGTACGAGCAGCAGGTCAATATTGCTCGTCCATGGCAGTCTGTTAAGGGTGCAAGTGTGGTCTGCACATGCCTCTTGCTGTGTTATTTTTATAGATGGGGACTGGGTTATGGGCTTGACAAGCAGCAGTGGCATCTCGCAGCATGACGCTCGCTTTACTGATAAATATATTTTTTAATGCTGTGCAATAATCGTGCACAAGCTCATTCTGTCTGTTCCACTCCCCCCTCCAAATGACAGACCTGTGGTTGTGTTAGTCATGGAGTGTGCCAAAGTGCTCGAAAGAGCGATGGGTGCATTCCCCTTCAGAGTACATGTCTGGAGTCATGAGCCATAAAGAATGATATCGCTCGTCACTGATTCCCATTCACCTCATGTTTATATCGGGGTCTCACTAGCTGCCTTGTTGCTCCTTACTTTCAAACCTGTATTCTGTAAATTAAGTGCCTCCAAGTTTTTATGTTGGTTGATGTGGCCTGAGTTCAGCGCGGAAGCCGCCTCAAAGGTTGACAGGGGCTCAGGAAAAGGAAATGAGGGAATAGCTTTCGGATTAGACAAGTTTCCCACAAATGCTCAATAGAACAACATCGCATCAAGACGCCTTCATCAGGGGAAGAGCGGTTGTACAGGAAACATGGGTATAAATATATTTTCTGAAATCTGCATTGTTTAGCGTCCAAGGGCACGCACGTGATTTGCAGAAAACAGGCATTTTAATCTCAGTATTTGGGGCATTTCTTGTGATTTATGAGAGGGCAGCAGATGTGAGGGCTACTGTTTTTCATCTTACTGGTGATGTTCGGAGATAATGATTAGTCTACCCACTCTTGAGTGCTTTAGTGCACAGGTTCTACCTGATATGGTTGTCGCAGCAATTTTCGGAACCATTACGGTTGCCACCTTTGTAAATGAAATGCTGGATACTTTTTCAGGTTTAAGACCCTGCAAGGGCCTAGTCATTCTATTTCAAAAGAACAACTAATGAAGTAATCTGTGTTCATTTGTAAAATAACCTTTCTGTTTTTGTTCACTGGTCAGTCAGGGGTCATTAGGCAGCTCACACGCCCTTTTTAAAGTGTTGTCTGTTTAAGTATTCAGCAAATGGCATCTGCAGGCTGTTGGTAGAAATAAAGACGATAAATAGAAAACAGATCTGTAGGTAGAAACCCCGAAGTGCCTCCAGCTGTACTTACCTGTCCCAAGCAGTAGGGTGTCACAATGGTCTAGTGTGAGTCAATCTCACGCTGGTAATTTGTGGTGTCGCTGCGCTTTAGGAATGGGTGTTCCCTTATATGCAGCGTAAGGTGATCAGTTTCTGCTAACCTAGTTGTTCATCAACATTCTGGCTAAAGGTGGGCGAGCCACGGAAAGCTCGGGTCTGTAGTCTGGCTCAAGTAGAGGTCCTGTTAGAATCTTCTAGACCATAACGAGCTGAGCTGTAATGTGGCTTCTGACAGTCACCTTCCCTCTTCCTAGGATGTGGATTTATGGCCAGAGCTGCTGACTTTGGAACTAGGAGACCAGGGTAATTTCTCAATATTGACTCAACATCCTGTTAGATTTGGCAAATCAAGTAAAATCCCTGTGCCTTTCAAAAATCAATGTGACCTTATGTAATGTAACTGGTACTCCCATAAAAAGCTTAACTACCTTCAGGTCAAGTTTGCGCTATATAAAAGCTATTAAAGAACTCACAAAGAGGTAAAAACCAAGCGTCAACATAAGGAAAGACAAATATATTCTCATTTAGAGGACGATTTGTACAAAGTAAAACCAGAAAACCCAGGTAAATCACAGCATTTCTGCTTGAATTGTGTGATCCTAGGCAAATATTTTATTTTACCCCAACGCCTCCGTTTTCTTCATTATCGGGTAGAAAAGCACTTTCAAGTAGGCAAGTTCAGAATACGAATTGTACAAAAACCTATTTTGTTTGATTTAATAAACTATAATATTGCTCTATAATAATTTGGGCCAGGTACAGGGCTTACATGACAACTGTTGTGGCTCTTAGTTTCCTAATGTTTTATGTGTAAAAATCTCAGTGCAGTGCTCTAATTTGATTTATTAATGACAATCTCATGATACTATGAGGTGGAACTGTATGTGTGGAAATGCACCTTTTTTCACTTTTTTGTAAACAAATATGGAATGGTATTTGCCACTGATAATTGTAGATACAGTCTCGCATGCAGTCGAAATGTTGTCGCACACAGAGACGCACAAAAAAAAAAGAAATTAGAGGGAACATTGGCCAGCTCCCCCTCTTCCTGCCCAGAAAGAGCTACTAGAATTGAGATGAATGCAGTGAGTTCTCGGTCATGCTAACCCTTCCTGTTTTTGTGGCTGTCTTGAGGGAATGCACAAAGTTTAGCTGTCACACATCCCAGATGTGTATTGAAGACAGGCTGCAAGACACACATAGTAGTAAGATCAGTGAAATGTCCACTTTCTAAAAGTGGTATTTCTCAAATAGTAAAATTAAAATCTAAATTTACCATTAAAGAGGATTTATCATTACCATTCCAAAGAAATGAAACATGATGCAGCTACTCCTTTCTAATCAGGAAGTACAACTTAAAGGTGTTTTATGAAATTCCCAATGCTCACCTATGAGAGGAGTAGGCCTCAAGATAGTGAAAAACTAATTTCTGTGTTTTTCACTACCAAGACATACAAAGCTAAAGAAGTACATGTCCTATCTTTTACTAACACAGCACCCTGGCTTATGGGCTACCTAAGGTCTACATTAGGGATGACTTATGTGTAATAAAAGGGGAGTTTAGGGCTTGGCAAGTATTTTTAAATGCCAAATCGAAGTGGCACACACAACTTGGCTGGCCTGAGACAGTTTTGAAATGCTACTTTTGAGGGTGGCACAATCAGTGCTGCAGGGCCACTAGTAGCATTTAATTTACAGGCCCTGGGTATATGGTATATCACTTTACAATAGAAAAATAGTTAAATTAAATATGCCAAACAGGGGTAAACTGATCATACCATGGTTAGAGGAGCAAGCACATTCACATTAGCATCGGTCAGCAGTGATAAAGTGCTCAGAGTTCTAAGACAACAAAAAGAAGGTCAGAAAAAGAGGAGGAGGAAGGTAAAACGTTAGTGGTGACCCTTCAGAGAGGGATATTTTCCAAAGCCTCTTTTTGCAAGTTTGTTTGGCGTCATGTGGGCTTCAATTAGTAAAAAGTGGGTAATAAAATTGAGAGTTGTTACAGAGGACCCCAAAAATATGTCCTGCCCAAGGCCCTGAAAATCCTTAAAGCAAAATTAGGATGTCCTGTTCTCTGCCAAACCTATTCTTTACTTGCTATACTTAGGGTTTAGCAACAGTTGCTCTGACAATCCTGTGTTTTCAAGAACTGTCCAGTTGCCACAATGGTTTTTCCTAAATTAAATACACACCCCGGTTTGTGCGACAGGATCGGATTAGCTTTCACACAAATTGCAGGGTGGAACATGCACAGGCCTTCCACAGGCCCAGGTGTTTGGTTCTGCAAATCTGGCAACCTAGCTATGGGACCTCTCAACAAGGTGGCATACTTCTAAATTCCCAACAGGAATGCAATGGTCAAAGGAGTATTGATGGGACACAAGAGGACTCCAACACGATTTCAAGCTACCTACGGAGAACATCTACGCATGATACATTTAACAAAACTATTTAGTACAATTTCTCTGTGGTATACGATGAAGCACGTGCATATAAAGGTATATGGGATCATTTAAAGCCGGATCCTACCTGTAAAGTTTTCTTCCTCCTTAATCTGTTGGGTGACCGGCGTGAATGGCGGCCTACTTGAAACGTATTCACCAGTCGTGTTCTTTAGCTTCTTGGCGTGGATCTTTCCCACATAGTGCGACTCCGCAACAACGGGTGAACTGAAAACCATATTGCACAGCTTGCAAAATTTGTTTTCGTCAGATACTTCATTTCCGTCCATCTAAAATCATGCATAATCTCTTGTTAGTATGAGGCCGAATGTGACATTAGTTGATGTTTTCTTTGGTTACGACGTCAGAGTAGACCCCTCACCTGAAATGTCAACTGGTCGGTTTTTGTTTTCTTAACGAGCGCTTCCACTGGTTCTTGGTCAGGATGCATTTGAAAGTAAATGCGAACTTTCTGGGCATGTTTCTTTCCCTATAAATACAAACATATATTATAAAAAATCTTTAATAGCTGGGTCAGTAAATATCAACAAAAAGTAAAGAACATTTTCACGAAAACGAGTAGCAACTTCTATATTCTTAGCTCCAACTCTATCACATGACAAGGTCTGCAAGATATTAAGGAAATAGACTATTTATGTATGCTTAAGAAAGTGACTGATAAAATCCTTTTGTGCGCATGGTAAAGATCACCTTACTGTGTACAAATATGGGGCGTCTTCGTATCACACACCTTTTCTTTAGGCTGTGGCTCAATGTACTCTACTATACCACTATTTACAGAAAATATATTCAATATACAACATGCACTGGCAAAGCCAATAGATTTTGGTCTAATGTGCTAAAGCATGTAAAAAGAAGAATGCACAAATATGCATTCATGCATGCATTCCCAATAAGAACATGGCAGAGGGGAAGACAGAGCGATGTAATATAGCATGGAGTCATTTAGGGGGTCACAGCTGCGACCCCTGGCTTGCCCTTCGCTACCTCTAGCACTGCCTTTGCGACCCCTGATCTCTGAGGTGGCAAATTCAGCGCAGGGGCAGCTGGGGTTCCACTCTCTTTATTTTCTGTCAAATTTTTATTACAGTAATAGTGAATGAATAACATATATTATTCACCAAGTGTATTAAAAATGGAGAACAATAAATTGGAATATGCCCTTGCATGGCAGTTGAGGTAAGTAAAAAATGCTTTTAAATGTATGTTGTGTACGTGCTTGCGGGTGAGTGCATATGTGTGAATTTATGTGGATGAAAGTGGAGGTCATAGGATGTGTGATGGCACTTCCGCAACCACTGGCATTTCGGCATCCTGTGGCCACAATTAGCATTGATTCTGTGCTGTGACCTTGTCTAAAGCCGAACTGAGTGTCATCCAACATATGATTGTTATGTACAAAGGCAGCTAATTGCGCATTCATTGTTTTCTCTCCATCTTTGGCCAGAAACGGAAGGTTGGAAATTGGTCGATAGTTGTTTGGGTCCAGCACGTGTAAGTTAAAACATTTTTTACATAGGAAGAACTGAAGCAGACTTCCAATAAGTGGCAAAATGCCCCATCTCAAGCAGAACATTAAAAATCTTGGTCAAGTGTGAGGCTACTATTTCCAACGCCGTCCAGTTGCCGCTCTGATTCACTTTGGTTATTTCCTAGGATTGATTCAGGATTTAATCCCATCAACACTGTTATTGATTGGTCTGCCCTAGTACGAAGGAACCTCACAACAACAATGCAACTGTGCACACCGCAGTCGCACAATCCGTGACGCCTCACTCCTACCACTATATCGAACTTTTGAGAGCCTTGGAGCCCTTTCTCTCCGTGATTGGACCGTGAGAGATGCTCCCTCCCCTACCCGCAGCAACACTTATGGTGTCCCCAGCCCCCACCACTTCACTCTCGTCCCGATGAAGACCCCACTAGTAAGGTCCAAGATACCTACAGGAAAGGGGTTGAACCATCGACCTTAGAACACCTGCCAATACCTGATCGACAGTGATATATAAACTGTGACCTCCTGTTTTCTATGGCTATTATGTGTTGAATATTTTGATTTTGGCTATCCGGTATACAATCAACATATACCTGAACTGTTTGTGATATTGTGTCACCATCACCAAGCTTTCCATCACGTACCATCTTACACCCCCCAACCCCCCTTTTTCTCTGGGCACCATCCATGTGATTTCGATACCTTTGTAAGGTTGTGTTCCCATGAAAAATCTAACTACATGAAAAGTTTATTCCCAATGTGATTAAATAACATTGGTTCGAATAATTATTGTTCTTTCGCCTTCATTTTGAACTTTTAAAGTATTTTCGTTATTTGTGTTTTTCCCCTCTATGAAAAAGTCGCTAATACACTGGGACCACTTTGTCTGCATATCGTCTAGTACCCAGGTCCTAGTGATTCCGGGTTTACCCTTTTCTTGCAAGAACTATCTTAGGCGGCAAGGGTCTTGGGGAGATCTAGATTTTGTGCTAATAATGGCTGCTTTAAGTTGGTCAACTGTAGGAGGATCAAATTTCCATAAGATCACATTTCCCACATTAACCTCAGTTGACAGCTTATTATCGTGGCAACTGGAACCAATAGCCGTAAATCTATTAAAGGTAATCTCCAATTTCTCCTGGAAGAAACTCACTTGAGTCACAAAAAGACTGGCTGCTCACCGCTGAATTGCTCCCGGATGGTGATGTCCATTTTTTTTTTCCTGTTTGCAAAAGGGTTTTATTAGAATCACTAGTTGATTTTATTTGTTCTGTATAGTAGGCTGATTTAGCAGCCAAAGAAAGCTTTTTATATTCTGCAATACACAATTCATATTTTTCTCTTTGTCTCGAATCGTAACTGCCTATGTGTCTCATTAAACCAAGGTTGAGAGAACATCATGCTTTTGTAAGACTTAATTTTGGCAGAAGCAATGTAATAAGTGCTGCATCGAACCATTCTAAATAATCCACCAACATCTGCCCTACATTATGTGATACTTCAGGCAGGGAATCGCTAACAAAGAATTCCACTCAGAGGCTTATACCAAGCCCGAACATCTGATGGGTTCTTGTTATACAATACAGATGTTTTTCCTTAAAAGCCTGATCCCTCAGAACACAGCAAGATGGTCAGAGCATGTCAGCGGAAGGGTGTGGGGGCTAGACATACAGGAGTAAAAATCGCGTCAAGAGAGCGCCCTGCTACAAAGTTTGAAGCAGGACAAATTATCAATCAAGAGCTTTGGCATATTTAGTGCCTCATAATCCAGGAAATCGAAAGGACCATTAATAATCACTTAGGTAGTCATCTCAAATACATCTAAATATAGCATCACACATTGACCAACTGTGCAAATTGTGCAGTTTTCTGGGAATAACAAAATAAAAAATGCATTAGCAAATCCAACAGATCTCGGCCATGTGAGAGTTACAGGCCTTGTAAATGTTTCGTTTAGCCATGGTGTGCAGCATGGATGAAAGTAAAGAAAAAAGCGATATGATGCAGTCAGCAGCGGCTGCGTCTCATTGCTTTTTTTTTCCAGCCATGCTGCCCAACATGGTTAAACAAAGCAGTTACAAAGCCAATAGCTCCTCCCTAAGCGAGACCTATTGGCGTTGCCAATGCTTGTCTTCTAAAACAAGTAACTGACTAGAACTACAGAAACTAATGTAAAACATGTTGACATTTTTAAATTTCTACTTTCCTGTTGAAAAAGCTCAACTAATAAGTGCGTAAAAACGCAGAAGCAATAGAGTTAGAAATACAGAGTACTATAGGCGGAACCAAAAGCACATAGTACCTCATAATGTGAAATTCGCTGGGATTCGTACAGTAGTTTGGCGCAACAAACGTTACAGTATGTGTCCGTAAATAGGCTCTTTCGTAATTTTTCAGCTGAGCTAGTACCTACAGAAATAAAAAATAAAATGGTTAAATTAGTAAACTTATAAAAAAAATCATAACATTGCTCTATATTTAATCATCCCATTCTCTCGCTCGGCATGTGGAACATGCGCCTCCATCTTTTATAAAGTCAAGAGGCGAGAGAAAGTGGGGTATGGCACAAACTTTAAGAAAAGTAACCAAGTGAGTAATTCATCATCACAGAAGGAGCAGAAAGTGGAGAAGGGGGGCAAGTCCAGACATTAGAAACTATTGATGTGAGAATAGTGTATTCCATGACACAAGTAACAGAAATGCAAACTCAAAAAGTAGCTATTACTACACAAATAAATACACCAACTGGGTATTTCTTTACTGCATATAATATGATCACTTTCGATACTTCAATGAAAAGGTTTCAGGTCACTACTCATCCTGCTAAATAAACTGAAGTGAGTGGATCTTATTCTTCCTCTCTCACTGCTGATGGGAATCTTTAGTACTGCCATCCCACAAGGCATCTTGATAAGTGCCTCATACGGTCTGCTCCTCAACAGATATTTGGTATCCTCTGGCCTAACTGCTGGGCAGCATCAGGTGACCTTACAAAATGTCTACTGACCATACTCAATCCAGATAAAAAACATGCCAGTGTAGTGTACTTCCTATATTCCCAATAGGCTCTGCGCATTGGAATAATATAAACAGCAGTGTAGACGTAGGACTGAGGTCGACTAGGTCTCTACTGACTATATTAGACTTAATTAGTTTTGCCAGCTAGCTCAGAGGTCACTAGAAACTTTCTTGAATGTTCAGGAAAGAGTTAACTCTCCAGATTTAGACAAGAAGGGATTAGCTTCTGACAACCATACAAACATGACAACTTTGCTCCCTTAGAAAAGAGTGTATCTCTAGAGTCGTGTGACTACAATAGGCAGCTATTTCACTCAGTCAACCGTGCATACTTAGTTTCACCAGAGTGCAGAGAAATAGAGAGACGGGCGTTTTCAATAAAAGGTGTTATTTATTGAGCAGTCTTCTTTCCCATGCAAGAGAAATGAATTGCCACAATTGCAATACTTATCATAAAGTAAAGTGCGTACAGTAAAAGTAGTATTTTGAAATAATACTGTAAAAGCATTGATACGGTTTCTTAGTCATATGGTACTTTAAAATGGATAAAATATATACATACATAAAAACATTGACTAACGTACTCAATTGGTGCTTCTAACTACGCCTACCCCGGTGTACCTGACCTAAGCCTAATACTTGGGAAGGAGTAAGTAAGTAGCAGTTTTAAGTTAAGTTGGTTAAGATTGTTTTGCCAAGAATCTGAATCAAGAATTCTCTTAAGGGTTTAGTCAGCTCCGTACCTTGGTAATAGAATGTGGGAGGTCTGGTATCTCTTTCTTCAGGACTCGATCTCCCAGCAACCCGCAAGGGTGGCTGGAAACACCGGAGCTGGATTTTCTCGGCTGGATAAAAAGACAGCGTCTCTCTCACTGCGTCAAAACGGGAGGGGCGGCTTCCGTGGGCTCTCGCATCAGCTGGGCTCTCAGGCAAGTAGATAGCCGCTCTTCTCCAAACCACCGTGTGTTTGCTTAACGCAACTGTTGGTATATTTATACCTGAAAGGTGCCGTGTTTGACGTAAGGTTGGACATAAGACGTCACTAAAAACGAAAAGTTCTTTCTGGACTCCAAGAGTTCTTGTTCAAATCAAAACAAAAGCAGGGGGGGATTTCCCGGGCTGCTGGAGGCTTGGTTTGTTTAAAGAACGCGTTGTGCTTTCTAGGAGTCAATGGGAGTAGCCGTGCTGTGGACTGCATGGGCTATTACTGAAAATGGATATGATTCTTACGCCTTTATAAGGATATTATTAATTATAACCACATAAGGGCATGAATCGGGAATATCGAATTAGGGTCCTAGATAGAAATACAACACCAGCAAGCAAGGTCAATATAACTTTCTGATGGAACCATATATTCCACTGGCTGAAGGAGACATTGCTATATTTGAAGAGAAAGGAGAATTAAGTTGGAAGTAGAACACAAATCAAGGCGCCAACCTTGAAATGGCTGCCTAGAGAAGGTGCATCAAAGCCCATCTCATTAAAAGCAACTAACCTAGGAGCCATGTTTGATGCAGAGTTCTCGAGAATCCTCACACTTCTCTGAGCAGACCAGACAGACAAAATACTTTAATTAGATATTTAAGTCCATTGAAGTGCCAAGCAAAATGATTTAAAATGGTATCATTAAGATGTGACAAGGAAAATAAGCAGCATCTCTTTTTACACACTAATCATCTTATAAAGGCACAGTTAAAGCAGCGGATAAGGCTCAGGAGGTACGGTATAGAGTGCACGCGCCTGGTAACATTGGACGGCATCAATATCTCAGCCTTGAATTTGTTCTATATTAAAAACTGTAGCAGGGCATTAATTCTATATAAAACCTGCTACAGCACGTTGCTTTAAAAAGTATCACAAGTATATATAAAAAATTCCAAACTTTACAATAGTAGCAGTATCTGTGGTCACATTTAAAAGAAAGACAACAGATTTTAAATGACAGTGACTCGCAGATTTCCAGCTTTTTTGTTGCAAGCTTTAACAAGCATTTACAATGCAACGGTTTCCCCTTTGCAAAAGTTAGAGCTATTGGCATTGCAAATGACAACATTTTTATTTATGTGTTGGTTTTGAAAACAGATAAATAAATGGCATTGTCATTTACAATGCCAATAGATTAATCTCTCGCAAATGCCACACACGACACACCCACAGAGAGCCCCCCCCACACACAGAGCCCCCCCCCCACACACAGAGCCCCCCCACACACCCACACAGAGCCCCCCACACACCCACACAGAGCCCCCCCACACCCACACAGAGCCCCCCACACTGCGAGCCCCCCCCACACACCCACACATAGCCCCTCCCACGCACTGCGAATCCCCCCACACCAGATAAGTTTCCGCTCTCAGACCTATCATATGAAAGAACAGAAGTGAAGGTTTAATTCGCCCCTGTAATTACCAGCATAATTATAGCCGTGCGAGTCTGCGGGGCGGCCGGCGGTGCAGGTTCGGGCTGGTCCCGGCCAAAAACTGAAGGCTGGTCCCAGAATCCAGATACACAGTGGGAGGAGCACCACGAGCAACAGGCTTCAAGGTGCTATAGCATAGCGCTTTTACTCCGGTTCACCGCAGGATGGACTGGTTTTAGCCGTCTGTGCTGTTGAGCCATCCTAGAGCGGAAGAGCTACAGAAGTTCTATTTGGCCAGCGGGGACTCCAAGGCGCTGCAGCAAGCGCCTTGTGTTCTGTAGGCAGGCAGTGTCTGCTACAAAGTGCTGCCACAGCCTGCATTTATTCACAGGGCCTCGGGAGGAGTGGAAGAGCTGGAGTGGCCTACCTTCATTGTGTGGCAGCAGCTTCAATGAGATGCGGCGGCCTGAAGCGCTCTAGGCAGCAGGGGGTTCAATGAGCTACGGGGCCTGAGTAGAAGGCGGCAATGGGTGTCAATGAGCAGCACAGGGATCAAGGAGCTGCTGCAGCCGGTGCTCACTAGGCCCCTGGGCCTTCAAAGACAGCAGATGGCCTGTGTGCTCTAAGCTACTCGTTGTCCACCAGCGCTATGTTCTCTAGGCATTCTGGCTTCAAGGAGCTGCAGCATCTTGTATGCTTTGGGCCGCCTTTACTTCCTTTGCAGCGCGGCTTTAAAGTGTCACAGAGGCCTGTGCTGTTTCTGGCATAAGGGCTACAAGGGGGTTCAGACCAAACATTATCTAGGCAGGCAGGGCTACAATGAGCTGTTATCGTGTGTGCCCTCCTGGTAGGCTTCAAGGACCTGCATGGCCTGTGCTGTCTGGCCGGGGCGGGCGATTTCTAGGCGGTAAAGCACTTCAGACAGCAAGGGCTACAATGAGCTGTCGTGGTTTGTGCTCTCATGGTCGCAAGGGCTTCAGGGGCTTCAGTGACCTGTGCTGCCCGGCAGCGGCAGGTGATTTGATTTCTAAGCAGTAATGGATTCAATGACTAGTAGCTGCCTGTGTTCTCTGGCTTCAAGGCGCTGTACTGTCTGTGCCATGGGTCTGCATAGGCGTGAACGAGCTGAACGGCCTGTGCACGATCTTTGAGGAGACTCAGTGGCCTGGGCTATTTCTGCAGCACCGGCTTGAAGGAGCTGCGTGGTATTCGCCCACTGGGAAGAAAGCGCTTCAAGGAGCTTTAGTGGCGCTAGCCACAGTCGGCCTTTGCTTGGATAGGGAGGGCCCTGGGATGATAGAAATGTGTCGCTCTTGTGACTGCTGGTGAATAAAACGAGGCAGAAGGCGGTGTGTTCACAGGTCAGTCACACATCTCAGCAGTGACTGACTGGCCTCTAAGTACAAACTTCTCACCACCTCCCACAAATATCCATATTCATTCGCAGCATAGCTGGATCACACTCATGCCAAGTTGTTGGTGATGTGACTGGCCAGTTTTGGTGTGTGTGGCCACAGGGATGAAACGGAGATGGGAGGGGAAGGAAGGGTGTAATCGGGTATAAAACGGCACCTGCTGACACTAAAAATGACGAAAAGCAGATTAGTCGGAATAATTTGAGTCTAGTCAGAGGGACGCTGCTGTCTACAGGACCTTGATGCAGACCGTGCGCCACTCTGAAGATTGGCGCCCTGGGCCTGGACTCAAATCGCCCACGACGAAAGCCGGCCCTGCCTCTCGCCCGCAAGGGCTTCAAGAAGCTGCCACGGCTTATGTTTTATAAGCTGCGAGGGCTTCAAGGATCTGCAGCGTCTCGTTCTTCTTGCTTAAAGTAAGCTCTAGGCATCACCTGCTTCAAAGCGCTAGCTGCGGCGGCCACTGCTTCCCGAGCTGCGGCCTCTTCTGGTTGTGCTCCCACGGGCTTCAAGGCGCTGCACACTCTCATGGTGCCTCCAAACCTCAGAGATCAACCATTTCAGCTGAATCGAAGGTTGGGGGTATAGGAGAGTCCCAGCAGGTGAGGAGGTATAACTCAGAACTAAGGGGTGGATGTGTGTGTGTGTGTGGGGGGGGAGGGGGGTCGAAACATACATATTCACAAGCCAAGGAAAAGTAGTCTCCCACTGTCCCACTACTCGGAGTAACGGGGAGGGAGCGGCCAGAGGAGAAACAGAGAGGCCGGCACTGAGACTGCTACGCGATGAACAAAGCCGGCAGGCAGGAAGAAAGTGTACCCAGCAGCGAAGACTCCTCTCTGACCAGTGTGCCTTGCGGATAGATGGAAAGAAGCCACGGAGACGACAATCGTGCTGATACAGTTGCAGTTAGTAAAACAAAAGTAGTAAGGGGAGCATGTACGCCACTGGAGAGGGTGAACTGCAGGCTGCCCTAAGAGCCGTGAAGCCACTGCTAGAATCAATAAAGGCGTCACTGCTACGCGATGAACAAAGCCGGCAGCGAAGACTCCTCTCTGACCAGTGTGCCTTGCGGATAGACGGAAAGAAGCCACGGAGACGACAATGGCGCAGCCCACTCCAGCAAAAGACACTTCGAAAAAGACCAAAACATGACGGGAAAAAAAAACAACAAAAAAAACCATCTGCCCACCGCCGCAATGACGTTGTTAAAAGGGCGGAGAGCCAAAAAAATCGCCGGATCGCCCATGAATCTGCTCGGACAATAACTGACACATCTCTGTTCCAATGGCTAGCCTCCATTTATGGAGCTAGCCAATGGAACAGAGAGGCGGGTTAAAGCCCCATACTGAAACTCAAAAGATTTCGCCTGCGCGAACACTGCTGCGCAGTGGATGCCAGGCGAAACCTAAAAATTTGGTTAATTGACAGTTCAAGGTAATGTCCATTGCCTTAAGGCATGCAATCACAGCTTGTCTTCATGAGCGTATACCTCGCTGATTAAAAAGTACTCTTAGCAGCCCCCTCCTCTCGTTCAGCAGAACAGCACAAAGACACATAGGGTGGATAATGTTCTCCTCCCTAGTTTTACACAGTCTGCAACAAACGTTTTGAGTGTCCCTGAGTCAAGGCAAAGTGGACCTCATTTATGAGAAATGACGCATCGCTGCGTGAAAGCAGAGATGCGTCACTTCTCAGTGCGCACTCCTTGCGACATTCCTGATGCGTCATATTTAATGTATAACGCATCATGTCGCAAGGAGTTACAGATACGTCAGTATTTCTGACGTATCTGTAAGCGCAAAAGTGACGCATTGCTGGAGTGTGTCACAAAAGTGACGCAACTCCAGCAATGCGTCCTTTCACATGGGGCAAGCCCCATGTGAAAGGGCCAGCGTCACTCTTACGCCTGCTGTGAGGCAGGCGCAAGATTTTGACGCAACAGCGTCCTAAAAGTGACACAGTGAAATCTAATAGATTTCACTGCGTCACTTCTACGACACTTCCTTGCGTCATTATGCCCCCCTTGCATACATTATACCTGGCGCAGGTATAATGTGGCGCAGAGCTTTACAAAGTGACGCATCTACCTAGATACGTCACTTTGTAAATATGGCGCAACAAGGTGCATTTTTTACGCCACTGGTGCGTCACAAAAAGTGACGCACCGGCGGCGTAAAAGTGACGCACAGCTTCATAAATGAGGCCCAGTTTGAGCAAGACCTGGGAGAAGGCTGACTCGTGCTCGATAAAAAAAAAAGAGCTCTTTTAGCTACCTGGACCACCTGGCCTCTAGGTAGGGCTGGGGTTTACTAGTTTTATATTCGCTTAAGATCATCCATGTGTGGGATCTAGTTGAGAGGGCCTCTTTGTCTTTTAACATGGATATTTTTTTCATCACTTTTTGAAATGACTCTGGAGGCAAAGGCCTTTCCCACAATGGTCGACTGGCCACTTCGTCAATTGCCAGATCTAGGTACTGCTGGGAAGGCTCGTTTGCGTTTGATTGAACTTCTTGCCAGAAAGCCTGGCATAATTGGTCAGCCATCAGTGACTTGATTTTTATCTATACTTTAAGGTAGGCTCCTTTCCTTGCAAATGTTTGGTTTAGTAAACCAAACTCGAGCCTTATCTGGGCTGACGAAGCATTGCAAGGAAGATGAAAAAGCAATCTAAATATTTTCGTGATTATCAGATTTGAAATGGTCACATCTCTCCCTTGTAAAGCCTTGCATGCATAGGAGATATTCGGTGGCAGTTTTGCGGTTATTAACTTTGGCAGTAGCAAAAAGAACAAATGATGGATGGAATGCTGAAAAACAAAACATTCACCCCCAGCCACAGATATGGGTTTAATCCATTGTTCTTTTGCTCACCACGCAACCCCAGTTTGGACCCAGCCATTTGAAAATCAGTCTTGACCCTGTTTCCTATGGGAACAGTCCAGACCGAACTGCCAGGCCAGGCCCTCCATGGACTAGAAACAAGCATTCTAGGATCGGTTTTGGGGTATCACCCCTCATCAGCCAGGCTAGCCTGAATCCAATGTCACAGTGAGCACAGGACCCACATCTGGGCATACCTTTCCCAACAAAAGCAAAAAGAAAAGATAATGGACGGAATGCTTGAAAAAAATCCAAACATTCACACCCAGTTACAGATCTGGGTTTAATCCATCCATTAACTTTAGCAGTGGCAAGTATTTTGGGTGGTCTAGTGATCTCTGTAGAGTGCAGAATGCAAGGAGTAGATTGTTGCCCTTCCTCTGCAGGTCCAGCTTGTACTGGAGGAAGGAGCCCTTGTCCTCAAATAGTACTCCAAGGTGTCTGTAAGTTTTAACCAGCTCCAGTTGTCGACCCTGTAAGGTCCATTTGTAAGTTTTCCGTACCCTGTTGCTCACTTCCATGGCCTTAGTTTTCTTCTTGTTTATTGACATCCCGTGGCTGTTGATATATTGTGATGTGAGACGTTGCTGCAACACATTGAGCCAGCACCTGAGGACACCAAGAAGCTGCTCCACTGCAAAATATTGAGCCTGCACTTCAACTTTAAATGAGATTATCATCATGTTTTTGTTTTGTAGAGAACCCTGTAGTGCATCCCTTAAATCGGTTTACTCCAAAAGTACAATATTACATACTGTTGTGGTTCAAATGCCTAGTTTTATCTTTAAAGGCTAGTATTAAGCTGGGAATTACTTTAAGGCATCTATGGTTTGATTGTGTGAGTACTGAGACTCTACCCCGATACTACCTCCCTGAGAAGCCTTGGACTGTTCACCCTTGCTACTCTGAGATCAAGACCCAAAAGGGTGTAGATGGCCCAGTTTGCAGAACCACAGTACTCTGGGCGATCAGTTGGGGCACGTATTTGCAACCTTAAGTTCTGAATGGCTTACTCTTTTGTTTTGGTCCTGAGGAAGTCCCAAGGGGATGAAATGAGTCACACATATTGATCAGAGGGTCGAAACATCGACGCTTTAGAAAATAGAATGTGGACTACTGACATCTGGTTGGGAGACAGTTTATTTCAGTGCCCGCCACTATTAGGATGTTGGCAAATGGATCGTAGACACGTTTTTTGCAAAGATATTTCTAAATTATCATAGAGAAATCTGTTACTAATATTAGCACTTCATCACCATTACACCAGCACATCCTGCTTCTAAGAAGTATTGTTGCAATCGTGTCCCTGGTTACATTTAAATAGCTGGATCTTGCAGATAAATACTTTTAAATTACTCGTTATATAGAGAGCAGCCCTCTAAAGACACTGGATAGAGACATCAGCAGCCATTTATAAATGTGTCTTTGTGATCTCGTTGGTATGTGTAGCTCTGGAGGATGATGGCCTCTTACTACCGTAATAACACTCTGTGTTAGCTAGCCTAACTCCGTAATAACACTCTGGGTGAGCTAGCCTAACTCTGTAATAACACTGTGAATTCCTTAATAACACTCTGTGTATGCTAGCCTCACTTCCTAATAACACCCTTTGTAAACTAGTCTCACTATGTAATAACACTGTGTAAACTAGCCTCACTCCCTAATAACAATCTGTGTAGGCTAGCTTCACTCTGTGAGAACGCTCTGTGTAAGCTAGCCTCTTACTACCGTAATAACACTGTGTAAGCTAGCCTCACTCTGTGGAAGCTAGCCTCAAACCATGATAACACTGTGTAAACTAGCCTATTCCATAATATCACTTTGTGCAAGCTAGCCCCAATCCATATTAACACTCTGTGTAAACTAGCCTCTTACTACTGTAATATCACTCTGTGTAAGCTAGCCTCTAACTACTGTATTAACACTGTGTAAATTAGCCTCACTCCGTCATAACACTCTGTGTAGGTTAGCCTCACTCCGTCATAGCACTGTGTAAGCTAGCCTCTTACTACCGTAATACCACTGTGTAAGCTAGCCTCTTACTACCGTAATAACATGTGTAAGCTAGCCTCTTACTACTGTAATAACATGTGTAAGCTAGCCTCTTACTACTGTAATAACAATCTGTGTAAGTGAGCCTCACTCCGTAATAACACTCTGTGTAAGCTAGCCTCACTCCGTAATAACACTCTGTGTAAGTGAACCTCACTCCGTAATAACACTGTGTAAGCTAGCCTCACTCCGTAATAACACTCTGTGTAAGCTAGCCTCTTACTACCGTAATAACACTCTGTGTAAGCTAGCCTGTTACCACCGTAATAACACTCTGTGTAAGCTAGCCTCACTCCGTAATAACACTCTGTGTAAGCTAGCCTCTTACTACTGTAATAACATGTGTAAGCTAGCCTCCTACTACCGTAATAACACTCTGTGTAAGCTAGCCTGTTACCACCGTAATAACACTGTGTAAGCTAGCCTGTTACGACCGTAATAACACTCTGTGTAAGCTAGCCTCTTACTACCGTAATAACATGTGTAAGCTAACCTCTTACTACTGTAATAACACTCTGTGTAAGTTAGCCTGTTACCCCCGTAATAACACTCTGTGTAAGCTAGCCTGTTACGACCGTAATACCACTCTGTGTAAGCTAGCCTGTTACCACCGTAATAACACTGTGTAAGCTAGCCTCTGACTACCGTAATACCATGTGTAAGCTAACCTCTTACTACTGTAATAACACTCTGTGTAAGTTAGCCTCTTACTACCGTAATAACACTGTGTAAGCTAGCCTCTGACTACCGTAATAACATGTGTAAGCTAACCTCTTACTACTGTAGTAACACTGTGTAAATTAGCCTGTTACCACCGTAATAACACTCTGTGTAAGCTAGCCTGTTACCACCGTAATAACACTGTGTAAGCTAGCCTGTTACGACCGTAATAACACTCTGTGTAAGCTAGCCTGTTACCACCGTAATAACACTCTGTGTAAGCTAGCCTCTTACTACCATAATAACACTGTGTAAGCTAGCCTCTGACTACCGTAATAACATGTGTAAGCTAACCTCTTACTACTGTAATAACACTCTGTGTAAGTTAGCCTCACTCCGTCATAACACTGTGTAAGCTAGCCTCGATCCGTCATAACACTGTGTAAGCTAGCCTCACTCCGTAATAACACTGTGTAAGCTAGCCTCTTACTACCGTAATAACACTGTGTAAGCTAGCCTCTGACTACCGTAATAACATGTGTAAGCTAACCTCTTACTACTGTAATAACACTCTGTGTAAGTTAGCCTCACTCCGTCATAACACTTTGTAAGCTAGCCTCGATCCGTCATAACACTGTGTAAGCTTGCCTCACTCCGTAATAACACTCTGTGTAAGCTAGCCTCACTCCGTAATAACACTCTGTGTAAGTGAGCCTCACTCCGTAATAACACTCTGTGTAAGCTAGCCTCACTCCGTAATAACACTCTGTGTAAGCTAGCCTCTTACTACCGTAATAACATGTGTAAGCTAGCCTCTTACTACCGTAATAACACTCTGTGTAGGCTAGCCTGTTACCACCGTTATAACACTCTGTGTAGACAAAGAAGGGGGTTCTCCGAGGGTAGCTTTAAGATATGGGCAGGTAGTAGGGGGGAGAAACCAATTTAAATAGAAGGAAAGAAAACCCTGCCTCAGAATATAAAGGCCCTAGCTAAAGGGTCCAACAAATATATGTAAAGGGGTGATTCGCCTAGGGGTTGACACTACACATAACAATCACATGGTCAAATCAAGAATAGACTGTACAGTTCATGTTTAGAAATATATATATTTTTTATTTTTTAAGGATAACAAGAATATAAATATAGAGTTTTTTTTGTATCACAAATATATATAGGTCATAGATAAGACAGACATAGATATAGGGGCAACAAAATTGGGGAAATTTATCCTACCCAGTAACGGCCACACTTCACACACTCTATCTCTTTCACTTCAATCTCTACCCACTCTTTCTCATTTAGTATCATTCACCATTCATTCTACATTCGTTCTACTAGTCCTGGCGAATACAACACATGGGTGGTTAGCGTGTTGTATAAATCGGGGTGTTTAGTCCAGGTAGATGGTTTTAACTACGGGTCCTGATGTGGTGTGGGCAATAACCGTATTCCTGGAGACACAAGCCGACGCGCGTTTCGGTGACAGGCCAGTGAGGCCGCACCTTCGTCAGGGCAAAGGGCAGTATACTGGGAAGGGGCACAGGTGTAAAAATCTGTAGGCGTGTTTTATTCAGTTAATTCACACATGTCAGGCTTCTGATGGCAATATAAATATATAGGAGCACCACTGTGGCTAGTTTTTGTAGACAAGACTTCCGGTCGATTCGGGTCCGATATGACCAGTACTTCGGCGTAGTGCTTTTTCTTCCCAATGCCACAGGGGTCTTGCAAGTTTTAAACACCAGTCGGCATCAATCAAGCCGGGGGAGCCGGCTCGTTAGTGCTGGATTTTCCTTTCCAATGTCCACGGGTCTGCGGGTCCACACAGGTACACAACTCGTATTAGGTGTATAGCGAGCCTTCCATACAGATAGGCGGTCGTTCCTAGACGGGGATTCAGATAAGGTTTTTTTGTTTCGTAGATTTTCTTCGTGGATCGCGGGTCGATGCAACGTCTTCTCTACGTAAAGGGTTGCCTATGAAAGGGGCTGGCTGGTGCAAAGCCTTCGTCCCAAGGGCTGTCTCTGTCAAAATGGGGTTCCGCCGACCGAGTCTGCCGGCCCACTAGTGAAGACTGGATTCACTCTGTGTAAGCTAGCCTCACTCCGTAATAACACTCTGTGTAAGCTAGCCTCTTTTTTTTTTTTTTTTTTTTAAATATATTTTTATTGCAGGAATTAGTAAATCGTTACAAAATCGACCAGCATTATATCACAAGCAATATCAGCGAAATACAACCCTCTGTCCCCGCACCGTAAGTTCCGTCCACAGCCATCCGGCCCACAACCCTGGGGTCGGGCGGCGAAATTCAATGGGGGCTCAGAAGGATGTCAGAGCTGGTCCGGATGATCCACTGTCCGTCATCTGCTTTTCCAAACAAGCCTATAAACCCAAAAGAAAAACCCCCACCCTCAAAATACTACTAACCAAAGTAAACCCCACCCAACCCCGCCATCAGCGCCTGGGAACAACCGCAACAGGATCTGCTATGGGACCCACGGGGAAAGCAACAGGACTAATAGTGCAAATGTTTAACGGGACTCGGGGCGAGTCGCTTCTTCACCTTCAGAGTCGCTGGGGGCGCAATAATCCCTGAGGGCCTGCACTAACATTTCCCACTCCAACGCTGCCTCCTGCGCCTTCTCATTATGCTGCCTCCAAGCCAGTTGGTATCTCAGTGTGCTCTCCCCCGCCGCCCACTTCAAGAGCTCGCTGTGCCATCGGCTTCCTGTCGGACCAACTCGTGCCTTCCAGTTCCTGGTCACCTCTCGCTTAGCAAGGAGGAGCCCTAGGTCGATAAATGTGCTGGAAATTTTATTCTTGGGGGTATGAGGGAACCAGTGTAGGAGTCCCACCGCCGCATCAAATGATAAGGATCTCCCCGTCACCTCCTCCAGGGTCTTCCCCACTTCCACCCAGTAGGATGATAATCCCGGGCAGGCCCATAACATGTGGAGGAGGTCCGCCTCCTGAGCTGGGCACCTAGGGCAATCCGCCGAATTCGTGGCAAAATATCGCTTAATTTTCACTGGGGTCAGATATGCTCTATGGAGAACGTAATAGTGGACCAGCTGAAAACGGGCGTGGCGTGTGCCCTTCCAGGCTCGCCGCACCAACTGGGACCAGGTCGTCTCCGGGATCTCCCTGCCAATATCCTCCTCCCAGTGGTTTCTCAAAGTAGTGAGAGGAGCCACCCCTTCGTTGATCAATCTACCGTAAAGGCAAGTGACCACCTTCACCGTGCCCGCAGACATCATCACGTATTGGCACACCGGAGATAAGGCGGGTTCCTCCTGCCCGCTCTTCCAGTGTGCCTGGATCGCTCGGACAATGGCCGAGTGCAACAGAAAGTCACCACGGGGGATCTCGAAGCGGTCAATAAGATCCTGGAAGGGCAAGAGCGCCCCGTCCTCATACAGATCCCCAACTAGCTGTAAGCCGGCGTCCTCCCAGGCCGCCAATCGTGACCAATCGCCTCCATGGGGGAGGGCCGTCAGCATCCCCAAAGGTATTTCGGGCGCATACGGCGTTCTCAGATGGCCTCGGGCGTGAGCCCGATTCCAACACAGGCGGACGGTCCGCTCCTCCAGCGACAAATCCCGCAGGGCCAAACGTTGTCGCAGCGCTATGAAGGAGAGAACATGCCTGGCCATGCCCGTCCCCCTTCTGTCTTCCGGGCCCCGGAATTCCCGGGCGATCTCCTGGGTGAAGGTCTGGAGCTGCGCCGCCAGATAATACTTTTCAAAGTCCGGCACCGCAAGCCCCCCCTCATCTTTCGGCCTCATCAGGGTCTTGAGGGCCACCCGACGGTGGCCCGAGCCCCAGAGGAATCCGACCATCATAGATCGTAATAGTCGAAACGTGGCCGGTGGGACCCAGATCGGTAGTGTCCGGAAATAATATAATAGCCGGGGAAGCGCCACCATTTTAAGCAGAGCGATCCGTCCCGCCACCGAGAGCGGCAGCGTGGCCCAGAAGTCCATGCAGCCTCGAAGTGCTCGAGTGCTGCGGGCAATGTTCCCATCCAGGAGGTCGGACGGGTCGTGATAGACGAATACCCCCAGGTACTTAAAGCAGTCGGGTTCCCATCTAATCTCCCTACTTAAAGTAGGGGCGGGGGCACCCTTACGAACCGGGAAAAGACAGGTCTTGGACCAATTCACCCGGAGGCCCGAAACCTCCCCAAACTCCGTGAGCGCCGTCGCCGCTCCATGTAAAGCGTCGAGCGGGTCCTCCAGGAAGAGCAACAGATCGTCTGCATACAGCGAAACGTAGTGAGGGCCCGAAGGCGTCCACAGGCCCATATAGTGGGCTCCCGATCGAAGATGCAGCGCGAGTGGTTCCACCGCCAGTGCAAAGAGAAGTGGGGACAACGAACACCCCTGCCTCGTGCCTCGTTCTACCGGATATTGTGAGGAAATCAGTGGTCCCGCCCGGACCCTGGCCGATGCAGAGGCATAGAGAACCGCGGTCCATCTGATGAAGCCCTCACCGAGGCCGAATCTCCGCAGCACCGTGCAAAGGTAGTCCCACTCCAGGCTATCAAAAGCCTTCTCTAGGTCCACCGATAAGACAACCGGGGACGGGGCATCCACAAACGGTTCCCCTAGCAAACGGAACAACCTGCGAATGTTCATAGTCGTGTTACGCCTTGGGATAAAACCTGCTTGGTCCTCATGCACCAGGGAATTCATGTGTCCCAGCAGCCTCGAGGCCAAGATACTGCTCAGTATTTTATAGTCCACCGTCAGCATCGATAAGGGACGGTAAGACCCCGGGTCGGACGAGTCCCTTCCTGGTTTGAGGAGAGGAACCACCAACGCCTCACACATCGAGCTCGGGAGCCGCCCCAGCCTCTTCGCCTCTCTGTAGACCACCAATAACCTAGGGGCTAGGAGGTCAGCATAAGCCGCATAAAACTCCACGGGCAGGCCGTCCAGGCCCGGGGTCTTATTTCTCGCCATCCGTTTAATGGCACCGCGGATCTCCCCCAATTCTATGTCGGACCCCAGGGCTTTCGCCACTTCTTGCTCCACTGTTCGGAGCTCCAGTGGGCGTAGATAATTATCGAGCCGGTCAGGGTCTTGGGCGGAGCGATTGCGGTACAAACGTTCGTAATAATGCCGGAAGCAGCTGAGAATCTCCGATTGAGTGTATACCTCGGTTCCGTCTGCCTTACGCATACTTGTCGTCAATGAGGACTGACGCGTGGGGTTGGCCAGCCATGCCAGCAACGCGCTTGATCTGTCCCCCTCCGCGATGGACCGGACCGTATAGGCCTTGTAGTTAAAACAGCGAAGCCGTTCGACCTCCGCCGCCACCTTCTCCCTCGCCTCCGCCGTGTGTACCTGTAATTCCGGGCGCCCGGGGCGGCGAATTTCCAGCTCGCGGAGTTTCCGGTCCGCTGCATCTAGGTCAGCTAGGATAACTCGCCTCATGCCCACCTTTTTAGAAATGCAGTAACCCCTCACCACTACCTTAAAAGCATCCCACTCTAACGCTCTCGTACTCGCGGTGCCGCCGTTGGACGCAAAATATTCCGATACCTTATCCCCCAGGTCCGCCCTGAAAACACTGTCCTCAAGAATCTCGGGTCGTAACTTCCAGGTGGGCACCGCCGGCGCCCCGGGGAACCAGCGAAGGTCCAGCAGGAGGGGGTTATGGTCTGAAATGGTTCTGGACAAGTACTCAGATCGGACCGCTGCCGAAACCAGTTCGGGCGTGCCAAGAAATCCATCCAGTCTGACATGCAACTCATGGAGGCTCGAGAAGTATGAATAGTCCCTAGATGTGGGGTGGTGCGCCCTCCAGATATCCGTCAGACCCCAGTGGGTCTGCCAATCCTTACGACCCTTAGCCGTGCGACGAACCGGAGAATCGGGAAGGGGTGGATGTGAGCGGTCAGTGTCTACGTCCACTACTGAGTTGAAATCTCCCCCGAGCAAAAGGGGCCCGGAGAAGAAGTGGGCCAACGAGCCCGATAACCTGGAAAGGAAGGCAGTCTGGTCTATATTAGGAGCGTACACACAGCAAACGTTCAAGTCCCTCCCTCCTAAAGTGCCCGAAATGGCCACGTAACGCCCCTCTGGATCTATCACTGTTTTCGTGACCTGGAAGGGGACCCCAGCTCTAACCCATATTAGCGCCCCTCTGGCATACGCGGAGTACGATGTGTAAAAGACCTGCCCCCTCCATCTACGCTGTAGCGCCGCCCCTTCCGCCCTGTTCAGATGAGTTTCCTGCAGCAGCGCCATTTGCACTCCCCTACGCACTAAATAAGCGTGGACTTTGTGGCGCCTGGACATAGTATGAAGCCCCCTCACGTTCCAAGTAACACATTTCAAGTTAGCAACATCAGCCATTGTCCCACATTGTTCTCGCACAGTCTCCCCATCCGGGTCCCCACACAAAAAGGACATCATACATCCCAGCTCTGATGGCGGCCATTTTCCCCAACCAAAACCAAACAACCCAAGAACGAACCAAACCCCCACCCATCCTCCCCAGAACAGGACCCAAACAGCACCATCCAGATCCCATCCAAACCTTGCCCTCCAGCAACCCAATAACCCCTACTAATCCTGCGGTCGCCACCGTAGGAAGGCCTTAAGGGCCAGGTGCGGGCCGGGCGGAGGCAGTGGGCCCTCGACGCTCAGGCTACCAGGACTAAAACAAGCCCAAAACAGTGCCGAAGACCCTCGGGGCAAAAACAGGGGCACCCCACCCTCCCCGCCCTCGTTGTCAGCATCAATTGACGGCAACCGCCTCCCCCCTGCCGTGCCCCTGTGTAAGCTAGCCTCTTACTACCGTAATAACATGTGTAAGCTAGCCTCTTACTACCGTAATAACACTCTGTGTAAGCTAGCCTGTTACCACCGTAATAGCACTCTGTGCAAGCTAGCCTCTTACTACCGTAATAACACTGTGTAAGCTAGCCTCTGACTACCGTAATAACATGTGTAAGCTAACCTCTTACTACTGTAATAACACTCTGTGTAAGTTAGCCTCTTACTTCCGTAATAACACTGTGTAAGCTAGCCTCTGACTACCGTAATAACATGTGTAAGCTAACCTCTTACTACTGTAATAACACTGTGTAAGTTAGCCTGTTACCACCGTAATAACACTCTGTGTAAGCTAGCCTGTTACCACCGTAATAACACTCTGTGTAAGCTAGCCTCTGACTACCGTAATAACATGTGTAAGCTAACCTCTTACTACTGTAATAACACTCTGTGTAAGTTAGCCTCTTACTACCGTAATAACACTGTGTAAGCTAGCCTCTGACTACCGTAATAACATGTGTAAGCTAACCTCTTACTACTGTAATAACACTGTGTAAGTTAGCCTGTTACCACCGTAATAACACTCTGTGTAAGCTAGCCTGTTACCACCGTAATAACACTCTGTGTAAGCTAGCCTCTGACTACCGTAATAACATGTGTAAGCTGACCTCTTACTACTGTAATAACACTCTGTGTAAGTTAGCCTCACTCCGTTGTGCGACTGGTCATGCCTGGGACCACTGAAATAATGTCACAGGAGAGGATCAAATAAAGCAGCAGCTCGGCCTATATTATGCAGCAAGAAAATAAATGCATATTACGCAGCATAATGCACCACACTTTGTGGCAGCATTAGTTCATTCAGGATATTACAAGTTAACACTCTATAGGCAAATGTTTTACCACATTAGCATCCGTTTGAAACCTGAATACATGATTTAATACCTGAAAGGTGGCCAGTTAATCTTTGCAAAGAGCCTGCCACTAAGCGGCAACATGCGTTGCAACTTTTAACAAAGTTTGACTCGTTTGTCCTAGAAACGGATTTGTTTTTGTTAAATCTGCAAATTGTGCAACAGATTCTGAATTGTGGCAAGTGCGGCACAGCCATAGTTTTTAATTTTTTTTATTTATGTATTTATTGACATTTCAAAACAGGAAACCAAGAAAATCAAAGGACATGCACAGAAATTAGGAGCTTGATTCATCAACACTTCAGCATACACATTTCGAACAAATAACAATACATTGACACCGGAACAATAATCATTACTGACAGGCAATAAGAACATAATTACCCCCTGAACACCCACTCATGGCCCATTGCGGGCATAACAAGCGGAATCGCAAACCAACTCAAGGATTCCTGAAAGGCCTTACAAGACTAGAAAAAGACTAAGACTAAACCTCCTAGTGCCCTCAACCCCACCTCACCGCATAGAAAACAATTAAACTCTCAACACATAATCAGTCGCCTCCACTACCTCTACCCCAATCACTTATTGATCGTCGCCCCTCCACCCCCCAAACAAACCTAGACCCCCTCAGGAACGCTCCACCTGGGCGACATGGCCCCACCACCTTCAACCATGACTTTCGACCCCAACCCCTTGTCCTCCCCCCTCATCAAACGTCACGGACCCAACTCCTTCTCCATCACCCACACACATAACATCTCACCCAGTGCAAAAAAGTCCCTTAAGCACAAAATAATCAGGCAATTCCCCGAATGCCTCTTCGCAGATGTCTACCACTGCCCCTCAAAAGGCCAAATAAAAATGGACTTCATCTTCCACACTGTCAGACCAGGCTACTGGATCACTAACCTAAGAGAAAAACGCCTAATCACAAAGACAACGAAGACGATCCATAGCTGCAAGCTCTCCTTCCTCACCCCGAACCAACTACCCAACCATGGGATCACCTCAGTGACCATATACTCCAACGGCACAGTCCTGATCCAAGCCAACAACGCCAACCTAGAGGCCTTTGACCGCCTATTCCCCTCTCTACTCACAAACCCTACTACTCCGGACCCATACCAAGCACACCAGCCCATCATGTTGCTCAACCAATCCTCACTACCCCCAAGGCACACAGTCACCGCCAAGCATCCCTCACCCCTTTTAAAAAACCTTGTAAACAAGGACACAGCCCTGCCCAAGACCACGACCCACCCCCCAGAAACAACACCGAGGCAGAATACCCCCCCCCCCCCCCACCACCACCCCCAGCGCAATACAAGGTCAAACCTAAGCCTCCCCACACCCAACCAACACTGCCCCCCCTCATGAATAACCGCCCTAAGCAACCCAACTACAGCACCCCTCCACCCAAGCCCCTGACGCAAGCAGGCGTCCCAACCCAATCGGATACCCCGAAGGACCCCAAATCCCAACATAACCACACCATACCCGAAAAACAACTCACCCCCTCTCAGGAGATCCCAGACGACCGCCTCACCCGCATCGAAAATCAAATCAACACGATTATTCAAGGCCTGAACCTTATCCTAACCAACCTCGCAACCCCCCACAACCCTAAACACCAACCCGCACCATCCGACACGTACGCTTCATCAAGATCAACTAACGCAACACCCCACACAATCTCACACCACCGCCCACCTTCACAGACCTGGAGACCTAACAGAGCGGCAAAAGCCATGACCAAAGAAGAGGCGCTCGAACTAGCCGCCTCCTTCACAACTCCCTCCTCCCTACCCACCCAGTCCTCAATACAGGTAGTCACCAGCCTTAGAAACGAGCATCCCCTACGCAAACCCCCTAGACCCCCGATCGCCCTCATCACCATCCCCACCGAACTCAGAGAAATAGAATCCCCCCAGACCAACTGCATGCTTATTAACTGCAGATCCGCAACCAAACACTTGACGGAGCTAGCAGAGACCATCCTCAACCACAGCATAGACCTAGCATTCATCACCGAGACCTGGCTAGACGACTCCTCCTTACCCATCCTAGATATGCTTGTTCCGCCAGGCTACTCCATCATTCAGAAAGATAGGAAGGACCATAAAAAAGGCGGAGGTGTGGCAGTTATCCACAAAAACAGCCATGCAGTGGTCGAATGCGAGTCCTTTAACTACAACTCCTTCGAATGCCTTACAACCAACATCAAAACCATCGACAACAACCTGCTACAATGCCACCTAATATACCACCCCCCCGGGAACAACGCCATATTTACAGAACATCTTTCAAACCTAATCGCCAACTGCTCCCTTAAAGAATCCAGCTCCATCATTTTAGGGGATCTCAATCTCCATTGGAACAACGAGAACAATGCCACAATAAAATCCCTAAACAAACTTCTTCAAGCGAACAACCTATCCCAACACTGCACAAAAGAGACCCACAAAAAAGGGGCTACCCTGGACGCCATCATCGCCAGGAACGACGCAATCTCCATTGAACACATCCTCCCGGTAGACTGGTCCGACCACCACCTAATCCTATTCCACCTCACACTCCAGATCAAGTCACATCCCAAAATCGCAGCCCCCAGCACGTGATCCAGGAATCTAGCACAAATTAACCCTATAGAACTAGAAGAAAGAATTGCCTCCTCCCTGACGATCCACACGGAAGGCCTCTCAACTACCGAACTCATCACTCATTACAACACCTCCACGTCCGCCATCCTAGACCAACTGGCACCCCTAAAACAGAAAAAATTCAGGAACATCCCTTCAAGAACCTAGTTTAACAAGGACATCAACGAGGAAAGGAGACTCCTCAGAGCCACAGAACGTCAGTGGAGAAAGAACCCCTCCTCTGGCCATCGGGAGGAACTCAGAGAAATGAGAAGAAGGTACAAAAATCACATCAACAATGAAAAAACAAACTTCTTCTGCAATGCGCTTACAAAGGCAAAAAACAGACCAAGAGAACTCTTTGACATATAAAAAAACAAACCTCCAAACCATCCAATGTCCATGCCCAACCCTCCAAAACCCTATGCGACAATTTCGTCTCCTTCTTCAACGAAAAAATATCCAAGATCGAACTATCCCTAGACATCAGCCCAGTGCCGATCATCAACATCAATACAACCTCAACACTAACCACTTCCGGAGACTCACCCCCCATTGCCTGGTCCTCCTTCGACCCAATCCACGAAGCCGAGATCCACAATCTAATCTCAACCTCCAAACCCTCCTCCCATAACCTTGATCCCATCCCCCCCCAAATGGCAAAATACCTCAAACTCTCCCTTGCCCCACTCTGGTGTAAAATCATCAACAGCTCCCTAAAAACTGGCATCGTTCCGGACTGCCTTAAAGTTGGACAGGTCACCCCCCTCCTGAAGAAACCAGGGCTAGACTCTAACGACCCAAACAATTTCAGACCAGTCTCAAGTCTCCCCTTCCTAGCCAAAATCTTGGAAAAATGCGTTCTTCGCCAACTCAACACCCAGCTCGACAACATCAACCTCCTAGACCAAAACCAATCAGGCTTCAGAAAAGGCTACAGCACCGAAAGCGCAATCCTGAACATAGTAGATGACATCCGCAACTCCCTTGACTCGGATCAATGTTGCCTACTCATCCTCCTAGACCTGTCATAAGCGTTTGACACGGTTGACCATAGGCTCCTCATCAAGGCCCTCAGAGAACGAGTAGGTGCGGATGACGTGGTCCTGAAATGGTTTGACTCCTTCTTTCAGAACCGCTTCCAAAGAGTAAAAATAAAATCCTTCACATCCGATCCTCTCCCCGTGACCAGAGGGGTCCCCCAAGGTTCTGTTCTTTCCCCTCTTCTGTTCAACATCTACATGGTTCCCCTCACCATCATACTGAAGAAAGCCAACATCCCTTTCCATTTATACGCGGACGACACACAAATCTACATAGAAACCACTTCCTACAATGATATTCTAAGACTCAATAACACACTAAAAGAAATCCATGACTGGCTAGGGACGAATCACCTCAAACTCAATCAAGGAAAAACCGAGATCCTCCTCATCTCCAATAAAGATGACAACCCCCAAATAACTGAATGGGTGAAGGCCATTGACGCCCTCGAAGGAAATCTTAGCCTGTCCAACTCAGTAAAATCTCTTGGAATCACCTTGGATCAAAAACTAACTATGTCCAACCACATCAAGAACTCCGCAAAAAGCGCCTTCCTCAACCTGAAGCTCCTAAACAAAATCAAACCACACATCCCACAAAAGGATCTCCAACAAGCCACCCAAGCACTGGTCCTGTCCAGACTGGACTACGGGATCGCAACCCTAACCGGCACAGCCATATCCCACCTAGCGCCACTGAAAACCACCCTCAATGCAGCAGCCAGAACTGTCTCAGGCGCTAGGAAATTTGACCACATATCCCCCGCACTCAAAGATCTCAAGTGGCTACCAGTGGAAATGCGCGCAAAATTCAGAACGGCCTGCCTTACACACAAAGCCCTACACACAGGGAAACCGGAATATCTAGCCGCCAAGCTCATAAAAGCGGGTCAATCCAGAAACCTCAGAAGCTCAAACTCCCTACTACTGATCCCCTTGAAAACGAGGAAACAAAAAACTGCCTGCCGCTCTTTTGCCGGCAACGCCCCAAAAATCTGGAACTGCATCCCAGTGGACATCAGAACCACCCCGTCCTTCCCCGAATTCAAGAACCGTCTAAAAACACTCTACCTCAACCTTGCGTTCCCGAACTCTACCTCTATTGCACATCCGAGAACCATGACTACCTCAAAAACACTACCGCACAACCACCCCTCAGGCGGAAGAACACTTTGTTAAACACTGAACTTGTATGAAGCCTGCGGAAAAAATATATATATATTTACTGTACCATTTCTCACTTGTCACTCCCAATGTAAAGCGCTCCGATACCCTCGGGTCTGGCCAGCGCTATAGAAAACTCCAAAAATAAAATAAAAATAAAAACTCAGGCTGGGGCCCTCATGGTCAGCAAGTGCCTACTCGTCAGTGTGTGGGGACGGACCCACCTGTGACCTCCCCACCGTCAGAATACTGTCAGCCTCACGTGAAGCGGAAACGTCCCGAGCAGATCCCTTCTCTAGGTACAGTGCCCAGAAGTTCTTGGGTCTATTGCGGGGGGAGGGGGGGAGGGGGGCAGTAAATCACTATATAACTCAGTTTGTGTGCAGCAGTAGAGCATTTCTTTAGACCACTGAGAGAGTATTGGGACCGGGCCTCGCATCCAGGAAAGAGCAACGCACCTCTTGGCCACCAGAAAGGCCATGTCTACAAGTCTTCTATGTTTAGTCACAATGCCTTAGAGTACCCCAGAATAGCTAGCAGAGGAGCAGGGACAAGTGAGTTCCACAACTCTATTTACTTCCTCATAGACAGCACACCAAAAGGCAGAAATTTTCGGGCAGGACCAGGACAAGTGGAGAAAATCAGCTACCTGTACTCTACACCTCTCACATCTGGGGCTCTCCCACAGAACGGAACTGAAAAGCCGCTTGGGGGTGTAATAAACCCTGTTCAGAAATTTAAAATGCAGCAGTCGGTGGCGTCCGTTGAGCGATACCCTTTTGATATTGGCGCAGCAGTATCGCCACGTTTCCTCAGGTAAGTCTACAGCCAAATCAGTCTGCCACGCCAGGTAGGGCTTCGTATAATCAGTCGTTCTTTCAGAGAGCACGATTCGATACAGATTAGTTATTAATTTGGTCGGCGTCTTGGCATTAATGATAAAATCGGATGCTGTAATCACCGGAGGTTCCGACATGTCCTCCCCCAACAGTTCCTTCAGGGTTTGCCGAACTCTGAAGAATTGAAAGCGGGAAGGAGGGAGCTGGTAGTGTCCTCCAATTCCACCTCCTCCCAGGTTCGAGCCCTACCGTCCAAGAATAAGTCGCCCATGTGCGTAATATCTAGAGCAGCTTGTGCCGACAGCACTCCCCTATCCCTTCAAGGGGCAAGCCACGAACACCAGGCGAGTGACGCCTCCGGGTCATATAGAAGCAAACAGGCCTGCGCGTCCATCATGTGGTGCCAGGCATGAGTTACAACATTCAAGGAATCAAGTATATCCGTACGGCGATCCCTGGGGCGAGATATCAATGCAGGAAGAGGGGCCGGGGCCGCAACAATCGTTTCTAGATGTATGTGCAGGATATCCACAGGCCCGTGTATCTAGCAATACGCATGTGCGCTCTGCGCAGCTCGATAATAGAGCTCCAAGTCCGGGGCATTCAGACCTCCCTCCTAATAAGGACGGGTGAGAATTTCCCACTCGACTCTAGGCTGCTTCCCAGCCCATGCCAGACGTAGAATAAGTGAGTGAAGCTGCTGGAAAAACGCCCCAGACGGCACCATAGGTATGTTACTGAACAGAAGCAGAAAACGAGGAAGAACAATCATTTTCATTAAGGAAATGGGACCCATTAAGGACAAAGGAAGACCTATCCATTTAGCCACATTGTCTTCTAATTTAGAAACGGCCACCCCATAGTTCTCCCTGAGAACCACCTCCGAATCTGTGTGCAGCCGGATCCCCAAATAGTGTACCGAGTCTGTGGTACACTGAATAGGATATTCCGGTTCAAGTCTCTTGGTGGCAGGCGTGAGCGGGAACATGAGTGTCTTGGCCCAATTCACGTGTATACCCGATAGAGAGCTAAATAAAACAACTTCATGCAGCACCGTCGACAGGTTAGCCTCCGGGTTTCGCACATACAGAAGTGTGTCTTCCGCATATGTGGACACTATCAGATTGTATGTAGGGAATCGTATACCTCGATGCCCATGATATTTGCGCAGACGCACGCAAGAGGTTCGGCCACCAAGGCGTAGAGTATAGGAGAAAGGGGGCATCCCTGCCTAGTGCTGCAGCCGATGTTAAAGGGGTCCGTAATAAGCGACCCTATGCGAACCCGGGCCGTAGGAGAAGCGTAGAGCGTGTTCAGTAAATGTATGAAGAGGTCCACCACCCCCATGAGGCTCAGAACCTGTCTAAGGAAAGGCCACTCGGCAGAGTCGAAGGCCTTTTCCATGTCCAGGAAAACCGCGACAGCAGAGACGTCTGTGTGTGTGTGCTGGAATGCCACTAACACAGTCCGCAAGTTGTAAGTGAGGTTTCGAGTGGGGACAAAGCCCGCCTGCTCAGGGGCAACCAGTGTGGTGACCAACGGACTGAGACGATTAGCGACAATCTTTGCAAAAATCTTCGCGTCAACATTTAGCAGCGATAACAGACGCTACAAAGAGCAATCCTCCGGGGGTTTCCCAGGCTTAAGAATTGCGACAATTATCGCTTCTCGCTTCGTGGGGGGCATCTCGCCCGCCTCTGCCATATGCTCAACGAGCGTCAAGAGTCGTGCAATCAACAGGTCCCGTTTTGTAAAATGACACAGTTAGGCCGTTCATACCCGGCGCGCTCCCTGCCCTCATTGACGATAGGGCCCAAACAATTTCCTCCCGTTCAAACGGCCGCACCAAGAATTTGCGATGCGTGTTGGTCAGCCAGTGCAGCTTAATACAAGTCAGATAGTCCTAAATACGTTCCTCCGGAGCAGGGCCTCTGGAGGCGTACAGTAATGCATAAAAGTCCCGGAAACGATCTGCGACCTGCTCATCACTTAGAGGCTGATCAGTCTGGGTGGATCTCATGTCAGGTGTCATCGTACCACGCCTGCGCTGTTTCGCAAGTTGCACCAAGACCGCCCCAGGACGCTCTCCCTCCCGGTAGGATCGCGCAGTAGCGTATTTGCCCAGATGCTTAACCTCGGAATCGGCCTCCTCATGGTACTCTCGAAGCGTTTGAGCTAGTTCCTGGGTGAGGTCCTCGCTAGAATCCCGCAGGCGTCGTGCCTCAATGTCCTTAAGCCTATTCTCCAGCAGAGACAGGCGACCTCTAATAGATTTAAGGACCCCCGCATGTTCAGATATGGCGACTCCCCGTATAAATGCCTTAAAGGCCTCCCAGACTGTCAAAAACGAGTCGACAGAGCCGACTTTCTTATCAAAGAATTCCTCAATGGCAACGGCCAGCTCCTCCCTGAAGACATCATCCAGCAAGGAGTAAGGGGGAAAGCACCATGGGCAAATGGTGGGAGGCGTTTCACCGGCGCAGTAAGTGTAATAAGGACAGGGGAGTGATCAGAGAAGGTGCGCCGAAGAATCGAACACGCCCAGATCAGAGAGAGAAAGTGGGAAGTGGACAACCAATAGTCAATACGAGTATGAATATCATGCGGAGCTGAGTAGTGTGTGTATCCCCCCGGGCCGGGTGCCTAGTCCTCCGAACGTCCTGCAGTCCCAGTCGCATCATCTCAGTATCCAACACCCTGGCGGAGGCCGAGGGGCGGCGATCAGGTCCATCTGACCTATCCAGTGAGGGCTGCCTTGTCATATTAAAGTCACCCCCCCCATAGGACATGCCCTCTGCAGAGTTCACGAACTCTAGCAGCTAAATCCAAGTAGAAGGCGGGGTAGTCTTAGTTAGGTCCGTAAGTATTAACTATGTAGAAACCCATACCTTTCCCAATGCATTCAGTGATGATGTATTGCCCCTCCCTCTCCGTAGCTATTGGGGTAAATTCCAGAGATGCCTTTGGGTTTTCCCAAGTTAAAACGCCCCTAGCGTGTGAGGTAAATCCCGCTGCGTGTATGTTATTCGATAAACCTCTGTAGTGTAGTGTTAGGCTGTCCGGGCGTAAGTGGGTCTCCTGCAGAAGCGCTACGCCTATCGCATGTCTGGAGAGGTACTGAAGGACTCGCCGAACTTTGCGATGGTTGTTCAGACCCCTAATATTCCACGTCAGCAATGTGATAATGTCAGTAGTGGAATTCTGTTGAGCCATCTCGGGGCCAACAGTGTGTAGAAATGACCGTGTAGGGCAGTCTATACTTGTGTCGACCGTACCTGTCGCTCCGTATCTGTGCAAAAAAGACCCTCAGTCACACATAAAATTTGCAACCATTCCCCCCTAACCCCCTCAATACTGAAGAACAACTAGACACCCCCCTCCCCTGTCCCTCCCACCCCCTGCCCACCAAAACCTCCTCCTCATATCGCTTCATGTCTCAAAGCCCCCCCTCCTCCCTTAAAAAAAATTAAAAACCCACAAATAGAAACCCTACTCAGGGAAGTGTGATGCACGCAGGGGCGTAGGTAGTCTGCAAACAACAATACAAAAACTGTTCGTCACATTATGTCCCGCTGCCGTGCGATACCCCCCCGCCTCCGAGTCAAAAGAACAATTGAGAACGTGTGATCATAGTTATCGTGTTGTACTCAAAAGAGAGAGAGGTGAACTAGAGAGGCTAGTCCGTTTCCCCAGCTTATATGTTGGTAATCAATGAGAACTAGCTCTGGTTTAAATTGTTTGTATGTCTGCGGGTGGAGGAAAACCATTAGGTTTTATGAAGGCCCTCACCCACCAACCTAGTTGGTGGCATGCTTCATCATCGGGCCCCACCCGAGGTACCGAGTGTACCTCAAGTGTGCTTCGCCGCCGGATTACTGCGGAGCGGGTTTTTTTGGTTTGTGAGGGTGCTGTGTGTGTGCTCTGAGTGAGGTTTAAAATACTGTCCTGGGTGTCCCAAAGACTGTTTTAATAGTGGGCCCCAGGCAGTCAATAAAAACAAAGGCTATCGACGTGCACGGTAGGCTTATGGCCTCCGACGTCCTGTGCGGTCAACTAGTTCAGCCAGGCCTTTTCTTCTACTGGCTTTCGTCAGGACCTTATATGTGTAGGGTGTTACAGGGGTTAGTATGAGTTTGTCAGTGCCCTGTGTGTAAAGCACACGCTACGGTGCTTATATGTGCAAGAGGTGCTTCCTCTCGAGTTGTACCTGTAGGGGGTAAAAAAGGACAGATATCACATTTAAGTAAAGGCTCCTTGTAGCGGGCTAAAAGCATTTAGTGAGGCCGCGCCAGGTGCCTAGAGGTGACCATGGACAAGGCAGCAGTGTTGGCGTCAGTGGCGGGTAGTGAAAGTGTGGCCGGTCTCACAATATGCGTTATTATATGTGAAATTAGGCCTAAGTACTGTGACCCCCGGCTGAGCTCCATGCTGAGTTCGCTAAAATCAGGTGTAAGCAACTCAATTTTAATGTTTTTTATTCCTTCACCACTGTTTACGCCAACTGTGGTCACAGTACTTAGGCCTAATTTCAGATATATTAACGCATATTGTGAGACCGGCCACACTTTCACTATTCGCCACTGACGCCAACACTGCTGCCTTGTCCATGGTCACCACTAGGCACCTGGCACGGCCTCACTAAATGCTTTTAGCCCGCTACAAGGAGCCTTTACTTAAATGTTATGTCTGTCCTTTTTTACCCCCTACAGGTACAACTCGAGAGGAAACACCTCTTGCACATATAAGCACCGTAGCGTGTGCTTTACACACAGGGGACTGACAAACTCATACTAACCCCTGTAACACCCTACACATATAAGGTCCTGACGAAAGCCAGTAGAGGAAAAGGCCTGGCTGAAACTAGTTGACCGCACAGGACGTCGGAGGCCATAAGCTTACCGTGTACATCCGATAGCCTTTGTTTTTATTGACTGCCTGGGGCCCACCATTAAAACAGTCTTTGGGACACCCAGGACAGTATTTTAAACCTCACTTAGAGCACACTCACAGCACCCTCATGAACCAAAAAAACCCGCTCCGCAGTAATCTGGCATCGAAGCACACCTGAGGTACACTCGGTACCTCGGGTGGGGCCCGATGATGAAGCATGCCACCAACTAGGTTGGTGGGTGAGGGCCTTCATAAAACCTAATGGTTTTCCTCCACCCGCAGACATACAAACAATTTAAACCAGAGCTAGTTCTCATTGATTACTAACAATCATAGTTACCGTACCAGAGTCCCTCAAAAGGAGAGGACAACAGTGTCCTAAATCCTTCTAAGCAGCCCCCCAGCCCATCATCACCTGCAAGGATCAAAGCTCCGCTCTATAGAGCACGTGGAAGGATCCAAGCGCTCATCATTATATCTAGAGAGAACGCTACGCAACAGAATCTTCAGGTAACAACAACCACAGCGCTACCAGCGCAACGTGGCGGATGTCAGCAGATAATGCAGTACTGGTGCCAAACTCAACAACAACCTCCCCCCCCTCCCCTCCTCCCCCTCCAGGGTTTCTAACCAACAGGAAAAAAAATAGTGGAGCACAGAGGGCAATGAATGTGCAGAGGCAGTTCCCCAGAAAACTTGTACCAACAGTGAACTCTCAGATCTAGTCCTCTCTAGCACACAGAAACAGAGGACCATCGTATCTCGCACAGGAACTGCGGTTTCCCAGCTCAGTCCTGATCATCCAGAGAGCCTTCCATAGATTCCACATGCAGTCCGCTATCTGGGGGATGTCTCATTTCTCTGCGTCATTCCTTAAGAGCCTTCTGGAGAGCCCTAGGGTCGGTGAAAATCATGGACTTCCCCCTGTCTGTTGACTCTCAGTTTTGCTGGGTATAACATTGCATAGTCCGTGCCCATTTCACAAAGCTGGCGTTTCATTGGCACAAACTGTCCCCGCGCCTCCTGTACCTTCGCAGTAAAATCAGGAAAAAGGGAAATTGCCAAGCCCTCATAGGTCAATGGTTGCTTCTCCCTGGCGAGCCTCAATGCTGTGTCTCGGTCCCTATAGTTAAGCAGTTAGGCGCCCCCGGTTTTGGTCTCGGGCCCAGGGAACGGTGTGCCCTCTCCATGACAAACATCCCAGAGAAGGCCGAATCACCCGATAGCGTTTTTAGGAGATTTTCCACACACAGTTCCATATTCCCAGTCTGCATGGTTTCCGGCAAACCCATGATGCGTAGATTACATCTTCGAGACCGCACCTCTAGGTCCTCAGTTTTGTCCTGCAGGAGTTGGATCACCCTGTCAAGTTGCTAGTTTTCCGAGTCCAAAGAGGTCTGCGCCTCCTCCACCTCAACAATGCGGCGCTCAGACATGTCGATTCGTTCAGCATGCTTATCTAGCTTTTCCGCCATCCGTTCCATGCAGTATGTGAGAAAGTCCATCTTTGATCCCAGTGAGGTAATCCCGCCCTGCAGGTCCTTTTCCATGGCAAAGAGTATGCTGCGGATATCTTGCTACGACGGGTCGCCCACAGCGGCTGTCTCAGCGCAGTTTTTGTCCGGCGGAGGATCGCTAGAATTAGATCTTTTCTTGTCAAAAGACAGTTTGGGTTGGCTCCTGTCTGTGCACCCCATTGCAGCACTATCAGGCTCACCGCCAGGTGAAAAGTAAGCACGTAGGCCTCAGGGGTCACCAGCAGCAAGGTGCGCAGCTCTCTTCCCGCCAGCCAGGAGCGCGACCAGCATGGGGGCCGCAACCCGCAGAGCAGAGGAGGCAAGGCACGTGCCTGATGCTATAATTCAGCAAATACCCAATACAGGGAAAAGGGGAACCATGCACAGTGCCCAACAGCAGTCCCACTCGGATCTCCAACTCAGTCGCGAAACCGCCACAGGGAGGTCCACAGCGCCAGGCCCCGAAGACACCACAGAGGCGTCAGGAGGGGGAGGGCAGCCCCTCACACTACTCACAGGACCCAGGACTCAGGAGGCAGTCCGTGTGTCGTAAAGGCCGTTAAGCAGTGCCCAGCGCCGCTATGGCATAGAGAATATGTCCACGGGGGACGCCCCCCTTCCGAGAGTCCGGCGCTTGCACCAAGTTAAGAAACTCCCGGCTCACCTCCCTTGATTCGCAGCCTTACCGCCAGGAGGGCCGCACCTCGCAGTCTAGTCGCCTAAGGGGAACTCGCGATGTAAAGCAGAGGCAGGGCAATCCCCAGATGTCTCAGCCTCACCTCTCAGCATTGCGCCTGCGAGCTGCGGCACCCACAGATCTCTACCGAGGCACAGCCAGGCCCTCAGTGTCTCCGCAGATCTTTCGTGGCTGCAACGAGGCGCTCGCCCGGCGTTGTATCCCCAATAGCCTCCAGAGCTAGGCGACGCACCACAAGGCCACCAGGAGGGGCAGGGGGCAGCGGCAAATAGCAGGTGGGCCTCTGCTCCCCGCAAGTGTCTTCAGGCAACAGGCCGATCGTAGCCAGGCCACCGCCAGCAGAGTAGCCAGAGCCCACCACAGTCCACGATTTACACGGGGAACTCCCCAGCACACTGCTCGACTCACAGGGCCCCGTCCGACGTCGCTCACCATCCTGGCGCCAGAGTCCCATAGGGCCGCCAGAAGCCGGGCGCTCGTGTGATGTGCCTCAGCCGCCTGGCAGGATCGCATTCCAGTCCGCTCGCCCTCCGCCGCAGCCGATCGGGAGCAACCAGGGCAAGATTAGCAGCAGCAAGCTCCCACCGGGCTTCGCCAAGCACCAGGGTCGCAGTCATAAGGCCCCAAGCGTCCAGGGGGCCGCAGATCTCTTTTCGGCCCACAGTAGGCTCCGCCTCACAGGGGCCTGTAGCACGCCTAGGCCCCGCAGCTCGTCCGGAAGGATTCAGAGGCCGGACACCCGCCAATCGCCAGCCGCAGGTATTCCGGGGTACAAATCCGGCAAGCAGGGTCGCGCAGATCACCGCAACATGCAGGATAATGAGCAGGATGGTGTCGGAAGAGAGGGAGCACTCGGCTCAAGCAGCCATCTCGGTTGCACGCTAGCTCGGCCCCCCACGCGGCACATCCATAGTTATGTAGAAAACACCAAACCTGCCTAATGGCATAATTCAGGAGGCTGTGCTCATGCCCATCTGCTGTAGAGCAGGAAAGGATAAAGGTGAAGGGGGCTAAAATCCCTACACTGCCCTTGTAACTCTAGCCACAAGGGTAATGACCAGGATGGAACCCCTCCCTTTCCCCCTCCCACCGGCCCCCCCAGATCTTTTGATTCCTCGCTGGAGTAGGAAGAACTTTGCTGTGTAGCGGAACTTCGAGTAGCTGCTCAGCCTCTCCCATCTTGTCACATAGTCTACCAAGGAATCCTTCACCCTGTTACACAAAACCACAATGGAGGACTGGAGAAGAGAAATCCGGGATCTCTGGTAAGTGTCAGATGGTCCACAGTGGATTCCAGAGAAGTGTTGGCCCGCTGCTTCACTGGCAGGAGCGAGTCACTGGGACTGGCAAGAGTGTGCATCCGGGTACTGGCATTCAAGTGCCTAGTGCCACCTGCCCACTGCTATGTGTCTGTCATCAACCAGTGATGGCAGTCACACCAGTGGACCAGACTGTAAGAAAACTGGCAGATTGTAACTGGGTGTAATGTCCACCAATTAGAAGCAGGGATTGGCAATAATATGTGCCAGGTCCTGTCTATGCTGTCTGCATGTTTGATATTTGATATTTTGGGGGTTTATATAGCGCAACTATCGCTCCGGAAGGAGCATCTTGGCGCTGAGCATGCAGAAGAACCAGCTCGGTGAGGCATGGATCAGATGGCTGCGAGAACTAATGAGTCGGGCTGTGGGAATATCCAGGTCTTCAGGAGTTTCCTAAAAAGGCTTTCTGTAGGGGCGTGCCTGAGGTTGACGGGGAGGCTGTTCCATGCCTTTGCCGCTAGAAATGAAAAAGTTTTTCCTCCCTTCGTTTTTAACTTAATTCTAGGAACAGTGACCAGGTTGGCTCCTGATGACCTCAAATGGCGCGATGGGGTGTAGTGCAAGAAGCGCTTAGAGAGGTAGAGAGGGCCTGTATTCCTGGTGGCTTTGAAAACCGTGACGAGGAGTTTAAAGAGTATTCTTTTGTGGAGGGGCAGCCTGTGAAGGGTGTTAAGGGCTGCTGAGGCCAAGGACCTTCTTGGGAGTTTGAGAACGAGCCTGGCCGTCGCGTGTTGAACGCTTTGCAATTTTTTAAGAGTGGACTTCTTTACTCCTGCCATAAGGCCATTACAGTAATCTAGCCGGGAGAGGATTAAGGCCACCGCGACAGATTTCCTGGCTGAGATGGGTAGAAAGTCAAAGAATTTCTTCAACTGTCTGATGAGACTGAAACAGCACCCCGCAGTGATGCGCACATGGTCGTCAAAACTGAGGGACGAATCAAATTGAACACCCAGGTTACGGGCCGAGGAAACCGCACTCGGCGGGGCTTCAGAGTTTTGAGGCCACCAATCTTTTGGGGAGAAGAGGATGTCTTTACCTAAGGGTATAATTTCCGTTTAGGCACTGTTGCACTTAAGATGGTTATTATTGAGCCAAGAAAAGACTTGAGAGAGGCAGTTTTGAAGTCTCAGGGCGGCATCAGTGCATTTTTTATCTATGGTGACGACAAGCTGAGTGTCGTCAGCATAAGATGTTACGAGGATTCCGTGGGATTCAATCACTGTAAGAAGGGGGGCCATATAGATATTAAAAAGGAGTGGACTGAGTATGGACCCCTGAGGCACTCCTGATGAGGTGGGTCTTTCGCCGGAGAGGAAGGGGCCTAATGAGACTGTTTGAAATCTGTTAGATAGGAATGATGTTATCCATGTTAATGCTGTGCCCGTTACACCAATCTCGCGCATTCTGTTAATGAGAATGGCATGTGAGATGGTGTCAAATGCTGCGGTTAGGTCGAGCAGGATGAGAACAGCTTGTCTCCCCTCATCCTGCAGGAACTTGATGGAGTCCGATAGCTCGATTAATGCAGTTTCAGTGGAGTGGCCAGGGCGAAAACCTGATTCATGTGGGTGCAAGATGTGATTGTTTTCCACAAAGGCTTTTAACTCCTCGTGTACTAGCTGCTCTGTAATTTTGCCTAGTGCCGGAAGTAAGGAGATTGGGCGCATATTGGCTAAATCTGTCTGGGATTTGTTTTGTTTTTTCATAAGGGGCTTGACAATGGCCTTTTTCCATTCATCGGGAACAATGCCTGAGCTTAGGGATTCGTTGACAATGGCATTGATTGTGGGGTTAACAGCCTCGATGAGATGGTGGAGGATAATCGGGGGGCAAGAGTCCGTGGGGGCTCCCGATCTACAGGTCATAATAGCCTTCTGTGTTTGCAAGAGGGAGACTGTTGAGAAGCTACCCAAGGTGGGTGAATTGGTGACGGCTTCCTGTGTGGAGATTAGGGGGGGGGGGGGAAATCCTTGTGGATGTAGTTGATTTTCTCAATGAAAAAATCAGCTATTTGATCACAAAGGGTTTGGGATGGAGGAATTTCAAGTGCGAGGGCTTTGGGGTGGGTGAAAGACTTGACTATGTCAAAAATTGTTTGCTGTTTCTGTTTAGCTTCCTCTATGGCTGTGGTGAAGAACTCCTT
The DNA here is from genome assembly GCF_964263255.1 of Lissotriton vulgaris. NCBI lineage: Eukaryota > Metazoa > Chordata > Amphibia > Caudata > Salamandridae > Lissotriton > Lissotriton vulgaris. The sequence goes on from NC_141690.1 coordinate 229,542,645, forward strand.
TTTAGCTTTTTTTATGTTAGAGAGGTAACGTTTCCTCTGCAGGATGTAGAGGGTTCTGGAAGTGTGGTCATAGGTTTTCCTCCACTCTCTTTCCAGGACCCTGCACATGAGATGGCTTTCGGTGAGGGCCTGGGTATACCAGGGGGCATTGGGCTTTCTTTTGCGATGGACTGATTTTTGACTATTTAGGTTGGAATTGACCGAGACCACTTTCTCGATCCACGTGTGAAAGTTGTTGGAGTCTAACGATACGTCTCCGACAATAGTAGGAGGGGGGGTCGGAGGCTGGGGGTTCAACTTAATGCGCTCGGCCACTTTCTTCCAGTTGGTCGAGAAGGGGGTGGGGGAGCACTTAGTGTTCAGTAGAGCTGAGGGTTTTGCCTTAATAGAGAAAGGGATGAAACAGTGATCGGTCCATATTTGTGGATGTGCACCTGAGCAGGCGCTACCTACGCTGTCAATCGGTGAAGCACCAGCTCTTCAGTTTTTTCGGAGCACAAGCACTCAGGAGGTGGCTCTGATGTGAAGGAGCATGTTGTTCCAAGCTTTGGAAGCTAGGTTGGAGGAGGCTCAACCTCCGGCTATGGTTCTGCATATGTGGGGAATGCGTGCAAGTAGGAGTCCGGCCTGTATGTATGAGAAGTGTGAGACATTTGAAGAGTGCCCATCTGTGGACAGGCAGACAGTGGAGGTCGTTGTGATGTGTGTGAGATCGGTGTGGGGAGCAAGCCTGAGTGGCAGTCAGGTTGCCAGGTTCTGAGTGGTCGGAACTCTTCAGGTCAGTTAGGTGTTGATTCCAACAGAGTGTGTTGACGTGGTTCAGCTTGGTGTCGATGATGGCCTGGGTAAAGATCCAATGTGTGCTCACTGGGAACCATTGGAAGATTTTCTTCAGCATTTTGAGGGTGGGGAAACAGGAACTGGATACTGCATTCACATGGCTGGTCAATAAGTGTTATGCCAAGGTTCTTTGCTTGGGTTGCTATCCTGGTTGGTGGGGGGTATTAGTTGTGCCAACCACCAGATGGGGTTCCATAGCGATGTGAATTTGCCGAAGAGTACAACTTCCGTTTTGTCTGTGTCGAGTATGATGCAGGAGGTGAAGTTGTTCTGGGTGTTTTCTGTTTTGTTTGAGAGGCAGAGGATCAGCCGGGTGTCATTGGCGTAGGAGAGTACTTTACATGGCTGCAGATAATGCTAACAAGTGGGGTCATGTAGGTGCCTAAGAGTGTGGGGCTGAGCAATGATCCTTGGGAAACCGCACAGATGAGGTTAAGGGAGTCAAGTTGACTAACTAGGTGTGATCTGCTAAGAAGAAGCAGATCCAGCTCGGTGCTGGATGTTCAATCAAACAAACAGGATTTATGAAGCGCAGCTAATCACCCACAAGCGTGTCCAGGCACTGGCAGCCAAGCTGATTGTGTGACATCAGTTAAATACCCAGGTCTTGAATCCGCTTCTGAATTTCTGGAGGGAGGTTGAGGTCCGCAGGTGGAGGCGGAGGCTCTTCCAGGACTTAGCGGTGAGGGAGGATAAGGAGCGTCCTCCACTGTTGCTTCAGCGGGTGAGGAGGGTGTGAGCGAGGGAGGGGGATACACAGTGCAGGGGTCTGGAGGGTTGGTGGAAGCTCAGGAGGTGGCAGATGTAAGTTGGGCTTTGCAGGCATGGGCCAGAATCTTGAATTGGCATCTCTTGTGGACAGGGAGCCAGTGGAGTTTCTCCAGGTGAGAGGTGATGTGGGTCCGTCTGGGGAGGTGGAGGATGAGTCTGGCTGCTGAGTTTTGAATGGTCTGCAGTCTCTTCAGGTGGCGTGTGGTAGTTCCTGCGTAGAGTACTTTGCCATAGTCAAGGTGGCTGAACTTTCGTGGCATTCGCAGGGTAAGGATGGGCTGTGTGCCGGATTCGTGGAGGCACGGAATGTAGATGTGTGGGAGACTTTGTTGGAGGAGGCGAATACTTAGGTCCAGGAGGACGAGGGCAGTTGTGTCTTTTCTGTCCTTGATGTAGTAAGTAGCAGCTATGAGGAAAGTCTCAATGGTATTGTTGGGCCTGAATTCAAATTGGGTGGGGTTTGAGGAGGCGTTTGTCACTTAGCTGGTCGCCTAGCCATTTGTTATGATTTTCTCCAAGGCTTTTGCTGGGTTAGGAAGCAGGGAGATCAGCTTGTAGCTTGGCTAGTGTCTGTGGGTCTTCTAAAAGTTTGTTTAGGAGGGGTGAAAACAGTGGTGTGCTTCCAAGAGACCAGGAAGGTGGGCGTGTTAATCAAGACATTCAGTATCAGGGTTTGGGCTACCCTGATAGGGTCCAATCCTTTGGTGAAGATGTGGATGGGCAGGGTTCCGGGGTACTCCACAAAGTATATAGACTGCTTGGTTTACGAGCTGGTCTCCATGGGCAGGAGGGCTGCGCCGGGTGGTAGGGAGCAGACGGGGTTTAAAGTTATTGTAGGCGTTGCTGATCTTGCTGCTGAAAAAGAGGGTCATATGAGCACCTGAGAGGGGGTAACTAAAGTGGTGCTAGATACAGGAGACGAGATGTCCTTCACTATGGCAAAAATGTAATTAGTATTAAATGCTGTGCTTCCAAACTGATTTGTTTGCATCCCCTTGGGCACACCTTGGGTTCCTATAAACAAAAGGACTCCACGAAAACTCTTGGTTCTATGTATTACGTTTTTAATTGCTTCAATGTTTTATCATTGATCTGAAATTTCCATCATTTCATTCTCCATGCTTATTCAACAATCAGCAATCCTGTGATTTCCATATACACTTTATTTGCTCCTATGCATTTCGAGCTGAAAGCCCTTCTTCGGGAAGCATATCTACAGAAACTAAATCATAGCGTCAGCTTTTACTACAACCATATGTCATGTGTCACTGCCTATGCATAGTGTTTATTGTTTCACCCCATGATGTGATGATCATACATTTTATGGTGTCCCTTGTGCTTATTCAGCAGTGCGATAAAAAAAAACAGATTCATATGTGCCCAAGTCGTGAATGAAAACGTGATATAAGAAACGTTTATTCACTTACAGTGTACTTCGCGATGCTTTTTAGTATGCATCTGTGAAAGTACGTAAAAAACGCAGCGGATTAAAGAAGAGTTCAAAAATGCACATTTGTTCGTGCATTATGAGACCGTTCATAAACTTACTTTTGTTGGCGCGGACGCCGTTATTCTGGTTTGCAGCGTTCGTGTTCTTGCCGTTTGTACAGAAGCAAGTTGCACTTGTGTTTATCAATCTTAGGAGCGCGCATTGGTTCCAGAGGATATCACGTGTTTTTTTGTAACGACAGATCTAGAAGACAGACTTATCTCACTGTGTGCCGAGCCAACGCTACAGCAAAGTATCGAACAGCCGCTTTTGGTGCTAAAAATAAAAGCTAAAACACTGTCAAAAAAACGACAGTAGAGTTAGTGACTATAATTGGTATATAACGAAACGTTGAATTGGAAAAATCAAGAAAAGTGACTGTGTGAGCCCCCTGGTGTTCAAGTCAGGAACAGTTCCGTGAAATTGTAACTATGTATGGCACATGTCTACAGTGTGAGGTCAACACCACCTTCTATACTTTAGAAACAGACATCAAATGCCATATTGGTAGCATGTTACTCTATGTTATAGGTAACATGCTAGTTCCACGCGATCATTTAACCTGTGTGGTTTCCCCGAGTTCAACTTATATATCCAAAAATTCTCTAGGCGCAGGAGATATTTATTATTGTCTCTGCCTTCCTTCTTTTCGATTACTTCCAAAATCAAAAACTTAATTTGTGAGATAATATGATTCTGTTCACTGAAATGCATTGCCACGGCTGATTTTTCATTCCGTGTTCTGATGTTGGACTTATGTTCATTGATCCGTATTTGAATTTTTCGTTCAGTTTTTCCTATGTAGACCTTCCCACATGGGCATTTGAGTAAGTATATTATGTTGGATGTGTCACATGTGGCCGATACTTTCAATTTTATGTTGTGACCCTTCATGGGATGTGTTATGGTACTGCCTCTTATGATATTGTTGCAATTATTGCAGTTGGTACAGGGTCTAGTTCCTATAGCTATTGTTTTTTGGGGTGTGTCAGTCTTCAATATCTCTCCCATATTGTTACTTCTAGTATAGACAAATACCGGTGGTTGCAAAAATACAGAGTTGAAGTCTGGTTCCATACCCATTATTGGCCAATGTTTTGTGATTATTCTTTTAAAGTCAGTACTCAAAGTTGAGAATTTTGACACTATTACCATTCTGGTATTACTCTGTTTTGTTGCCGTTTTCAATAAGTCAACTCTTTTAACACCTTAGCTGCTTTGGAACGTCCAGCTCCAGTGCTGAACGTTCCATTGCGCAGGTGCAGCTCAAAAAGTCCAACGGCCGACGGCAGCACTCCCGAGGTAGTGGTGCTGTCAGCCGTTGGTATAGGCGCAGCACTTAAGAGGTTAAGTGAGTGTCCATTGTTTTGCTTTCTCTATTATATGTTGCGGGCAGCCTCTGTCCAAAAATCTGTCCCTTGTCTTCAATTCTGATGGTGGCCTTATCGGCTTCTGACGTTATTCTTTCGGCCCTTATCATCTGTGATACTGGTAGGTGTTGTTTTAAAGACATTTGGTGGACACTCATAAAATGTAAAGTGTTGCTCCTGTCGGTTTGTGTCAGAAAAATGTCAGTTTCCAGTTTGGTTTTGGAGAGTGTAATTTCCACATCCAAGCACATAACTTTCTTTCTGTATTTCCCATGTAAATTGTATCCGTTCATTGATGCTGTTCAGTGTTGTCAGTGCTCTTGCAGCATTTCTTGTGAATTCTTCCACATTATAAAGACATTGTCAATGTATCTCACTAATAGTTTGACGTTGTTGTGCCATTCAGGTTTTGGAAAAATGTGTCTCCTTGTATTGTTTCATAAAAAGGTTGGCACATACCGGTTCCGCACAATTCCCCATTGAGGTTCCAGTTAATTGGAGATACCAGTCATCCTTGTATTTAAAATAGTTCTGGTACAAAGTGAAGTATAACAGTTCCATCAGGAAAACTTGGCTATGGCCATGAACAACAAGGTTTTGGAGCGGGCCTGGCTACAACACACTATACACATCCTATGGTTGTGCACCACAGGTGTTTCAAGCTCGCAGCTCATGTAAACATAACTTACAGAAAATGGCCTTCGAGCATGTGTAGTCAGAGACTGGGGACATAGCATGGCGTTTGCCCAAGCCTTGCGGCAGCTTCGGTCTCACCAAAACAAGCTGCACCTGGCCTTTTGCCATGTACAAAGATCGCCTGGACACAGATGACATCACAAAGGATTGAGCTGAAGGTGAAAGCACATAACACGTCACCATTTACATCTCCACTATGCATGGCACACCAACAATAAACTTTCATAAAATGACAGCACCACCAGGCACAGCAATAATATTCTGAACATAGTCTACATTGTGGCACAGTTGATCAGAGTGTGGCCTTTAGTCATGCCTCATACAGGCACCCTGCACCATTGTGCCCAGCCTTTGACCACGTGCAGTGACCAATGGGTGAAAGTCATGGGCTTGGCTCTTGTGCCCACTCCCAGTGCACTCTCAACCACTGTGCACTCGCTTTGGTTGAGTAGGGGGTGATCTTTGGCCATGATCTGTGGCCACGCCCCATGCACCTGGAAACACTGTGCACTGTATGTGGCCTTGCACAGCAGGTTGTGCATGGGTTTACTTTTAGGTCATACTTTGTGGGTCGTCCTCCCAGTGGGAACAAGGCATGGCATTCTACAACGTTCTGTAAAAGATCCAATTTTCATACCATATTTTTTACATTTTATACAATCTAAGATACTCAAACCTTAATGTACCATTGCCATTTCAAGATGTTAGAAGGTCTAGATTTCCGATTTTGCGCTGTAGGTTTAATTTCTTTTTGTACATGCTCTTAATTAACATAATGATAGTGATTGCATACTTTTACTCATAGGTTCCAGTTTTAGATTGTGATTTTTTTTAAACGTACACCGGTACCGGTCTAAGGTACATGCCAACATCCTGTAAATTTCTTTCTTTAGTTTAACACTGTGGTAGATGCCAAGCCTCTATAGCCCTATATGTTTTAGTACGGAGACGGATGCCACGTCCCATAGCGTTGACCAGAGCAACATTCACCCACCTCGGTTTTTAATGTACTGCCTTGAGACTTGAGACTTGGGCCTAGCCTTAAGCCAAGGTCAGGGAGCAGAGGGGGCACATACATTCTCCTCCGGTCACTGGGAAAGACTGGGGGAGGTTTCCAACTGGATAAAAGGTCTGATTGTCTTTCACCTGCCAATGTGCGAGAGCGGAGTGCTTATGGGGATTCCAATCATCCCACTCGAAAAGTCAGCGGTGAAGGTCATAATACTCCACTTGCCCGTTCAGAATAATGCCCCACCCCACAAAGTCCTGAGAAGGATAGCATTTTTAGGGGAGTGGATGTGGTCTCATGGCTAGACTGCCGACTTTGGAGCTGGGAAACCAAGGTTGGAGCCTCGGTGTCGGCTCAACATCCCACGATTCTGGGCAAATCACTTAATCTCCCCATGCCTACCAAACATTTTTTAAAAAGGAATGTGTCCTTGTGTAATGCAACTGGTGCTCCTGTAAAGCGCTTCAATACCTTCGGGTCGAGTTCGCACTATATAAATCTGCACACAAAAAAAAAACATCTCCTCGACTGTTATGACAGATGGGGGGAGGGAGAAAGCAAGAGATGATATAAGTGGAGTTGATGGGCTTTCACCATGGAGAAGGAAGAGAGAAAAGAGTAATGGTGGGTGGGGCAGCATCCTGCAGCAGCAGTTGGTCTTACATTGTTCGGCAGCTTGTTTTAATTCCTGGTGCTGGGTTGTCCAACGCAAGAGTGCATGCACTCCATCTTCACAATTTCTGAAGGGAGTAGCAGGTTTGTGAAGTTTTTTGGAGAAAGCAGACCCTTTCCATTTGACTCTGCTAACTATGAACATTGTCATGTTCGTCATCACATGTAAAAGAAACAAGTGGGGGGGGTTAAGTTAGATTAGTAAGGGCTGCAAGGGGCTCCAGCAGGAATGAGGCTCAATGGGCAATAAAAAAAAATGATGTGCTCAGGCAGTATTGATCATGCACTGCTCAAGGCAGCAAGGAACTTGAATAGCCCTAAGCATGACGGGACTAACAGGCTTCAGGCAGTGATGACTCAATAGCTCTAGGCAGCAATGAACCTCTTTGGATGAGAGGACGTTTCGCCACTGTCTGCGCAGCACCGCCTAAGTCTGTACTGCTCTTCCATACTACTATTCTCTCCTCAGTTGGCCACAACAAACACCTTCTGCTAATGTGGCGGGAGGCTGTAGGTATACCAGCGGGGAAGAGGTTTTAACATTAGAAAGGTTTATGGTGTAGTCGCCATAAAAAGGGGGAGGCATGACGCAGAAGCACAGTATGGCTTAATTTCTTCGAAACACCAGCCAGCTTTGCTGGTTGCCATTTCCCAAAGGAACAAAACAATTTTGGACAAGGGACACCACAAAATACAACAAGGCGCTCAAGGGGCTGAAAGAAGGGGGCAGACCCATTAAACAAAACCTGTTAGCCATGGACTTCACTGCGGGAAATTGATGGTTGGGCTGCATGTGTCAGTAAGTTCACAGTGGCCAAAAGTAGTACTAGAACTACCTCAATGGCCCAAGGCAGTAACAAACCTCAAAGGCTCCAGGCAGAGACAAGCGTCAATGGCTCAGCATTCATAAACATCTATGGCCCCAGGCCGTAGAAACTATCACTGGTCCCAAGCATTAACAATGAGCTATGAGCCCAGGCACTAATAAGCATCAACTGCCCCAGAGGGAACAGAACATTAAAACTGGTAGGTCCAGAAATTAACATAAATGGTCAAGACTGTAATGAGCTTCAATAATCTCAGTTAAACAACGAGAGGTACGCAGTTCCCCAGTAAAGTAGAGGAGGCTAAAAAGTGAGGGAAGGGAATGCACCAAGAAGTGGGTGGAGGCACAACTAAGGGGGGATCCTCCCTTTTGGAACTAAAACCCTCACACACCCAGCAAGCTAGTTGTCATGCTTCATCATATGGGTCTGCTCCTCGTCGGGTCGGCGGTGCAATACCCGACGGGCACCCATAGACGGGCTCTTTACCTGAGATCTTTTGTTCCTGCCGTATGGTGCCGTGGGTGTGAGGGCCCTAGGGAAAAAATGTAGATGTGGATGGGTAGTGGATTAAAAAAGGTTAGATAGTCCACTGAGTGAGTTTAATAATGTGGTATTCTGCCTTATTAAAAATCGTGAAGAGAGGCTGCTCGCTGGGGCAATGATCCAGGGGAGCAATGCTCTACTCTGTTACTGGTCAACATGTTTCATGCTAAGTGTTCAATCAGATACAGTGCATTTCATCAGGACCTAAAAAGTAGCTATCTACACACTGTGGTATGCGAAAGGTATTCTACCTACCACAGGATTCGGAGGCGGACAGAGTCCCGTCACTTTTAGTGAAGCCCTATTAATGTGAAGCGCTGGCTTCAACGGACTTCTTTGTAAAAAGCACCTCAAATGTAGGTACCCTGTCCGTTTGAAGGACGCACTCTTCAAACCTACCCGCGCACTGGGAAAGAGAAGCCGGAGCTCAGTCTTCTAATGAGCATCAATGTCACCAGTAAGCAATGAGTCCCCATCCTTTCTGGCATTAAAGAACATCCGTAGGCCTATTCGATCATGAGCATAAATTGCTCTGGTTCCTAATGAACATCAAAGTCCTGATGACCCCCAATAACCATCACCAGTCCCAGGAAGTAGCTAGCATTAGTGACCCCAGCGAGTAACATGCATGCATACTGACCACTCGCTCCATAGAATGCCAATCATCAAAGGCCCCATGTATTATACTTAAAAACACATTAAACAAAAAACGTTTGTAATGCCACTTGGTGTTCACAATCACCAATAGAGATAAAAAGGAAGAGAAAGATGTTACAAGCTCTGCTCTTAATGGTTCAAGAAACAACATTTAGGTTCTCAAAGCACAAAAGAATGTGTACGTTATTTATGCACTTTCAACAATGCTTTTTTTTTTAAATCTCGTTTTGGGAGGCAAGGCTTATTACTAATTTTAAGTAGAGGGACGAAGTCCAAACAGCAAGATTGGTTTTGGGGGTGGGGCACTTTTAAAGACTCCACCTGATGGCATGACAACCAGTGAATACTCTTCGACTATCCTGTCCTTGCCAAAGGTTAGGAGGGTTTTTATGGCTCCCATTATTGCCCAAGGACAAGAAGAGCTCTAGGGCCCAGTCTCCAATGTGGGTAGATCACAGCACTTGTATTCTCAGTGTGAACTGCACACAGACACAGCTGCCCTGGTTCTCCACCTACAGCATGCTTTTGCAGGAGGACTGCTGCCCCGGTGTCCAGTTCGTATATAGGAACCCTTGGAATCAGGATAGCGTTACCGGGCCAAATAACAATTTCCCTAGTGTCTTCAATGCGGCTACAACTTTTTAACAGACGAATGAATCTATTTAGTATTCCTAAAGACCACAGCTGCTAAAAGGTATCCTGGCGCTAAGTTACAAAAGCATCAGATGAAGTCTGTCTAAAGCTTGTTTATGAAAAGGAAGGTTTTAAGCTTTTCTTCGATAGACTAGGTCATAGGCAAAAAAGCCAAAGGTCAAAAGGTAGGCGGCTCTAGACCACAGAACATACGTAGGAACATAGATCCCTCCAGTCAAACATTTATAACGTACAAAAGTTTTAAAGAAAAAGACCCAAAAACCAGAGGAAGAAAATAAGTCTTGAAATAGGAGGTAAGACAATACAAGAAACCTAATGAAATCCATCAAATGAAGCTGAACATTTCATGCCTGTTGAATTTCAGGCCTCCCATTTCCCTTTTATTTTTTGAAAAGTTTCCAATGAGGATTTTCATCTCGAAAATTAAACACTTGAATGTGGAACCTCCGCCCCGCACACAGTATCCTTGCAAAACCCCACTAACCAATCTGTACCATATCTGGCACTATGGAACAAAATAATCTTCTACCCTTCCTGTCTCCACCGTTTAGTGAATATTGGTCAAGGTGGAGCAAAGTTATAAGTAATGCAAAGAAATTGTTTCCGATGGAGCGTCATGTTAACGTGGCATGAAAGCCACATTTGTAATATTACAGAGTGAGCCATGATAACTCTGTGGGTATTCCTAAGAGACTTTCTGGTTTGCTATTAACTTTGGTGCTGTCTGCTGAATACGCATTACTGCTAATTAATTAATCCTGATTTATCTGTGGATTTAGGCATACAGAGGATCAAAGTAAAACAAGCATTTACAATGCAATGGTTTCGCCTTTGTTAAAGTTTGAGCTTTTAGTATTGCTTTTGACAAATGGTCTTTTCTAACTTCTTTTAATTATGTGTAAAACGTTGATGTGTTTTACTTTACACATAAATATGGATTGCATTTATAATGCAATTAGTTGCAGATGCACAGTGAATTAGAATACACGTTATTTCCTAAAGCATGTTAGTGAAGCCAGGAGTGAGAGAAGACAGGAGAGAGAGGGCAAGAAGGAGAGAGATGGAGACTGAGTGCAAAAGAAGAAGTGATAGATATAGAAGTTAAGGAGAGCAGAAGGAAGAAGGAAGAGAGGTCAAAAGGAAGAGAGGGCAGGAGAGAGAGGGAGGGCAGGAAGGAAAAGAGGCAGAAGGGAGAGGGAGGGCAAGAAGGAGTGGGAGGGCAGGAGGGAAGGTAGGAGTGTGTGAGAGAGGGCAGAAAGGAAGGAGAGGGAGGGCAGGTAGGAGAAGGATGGCTAGAGGAGGAGAGGACAGGAAGGAGAGAGAACACGAGAGATGGAGGACAAGAAGGTGAAAGAGAGCAGAAGAGAGAGGTGGAAAGGGAGGGCAGGAGGGAGTAAGAAGGCAGAAAAGAGAGGGATGGTAGAAGAGAGAGAGCAAGAAGGAGGGCAGAGGGAATAGAGTGAGAGAAGGCAGAAGGGATAGGGAGGACAGGAAAGAAGAAGAGAGCAGGAAGGAGGGCAGAAGCAAGAGAGTGAAAAGAAAAGCTAAGGAGTGCAGGATAGAGAGTGAGGAGAAAATGGCGAGGTAGATGGAGTGAAAGGCAGGAGTGTGAGAGATGTAGAGGGAGGGCAAAAGGAAGAGAGATTGAAACAGAAAGGAGAGAGAACAAGAGAGAGATGGAGGACAAGAAGGTGAAAGAGAGCAGAAGAGAGAGCTGGAAAGTGAGGGCAGGAGAGAGTAAGAAGGCAGAAGAGAGGGATGGCAGAAGAGAAAGCAAGAAGGAGGGCAGATGGAATAGAGTGAGAGAAGGCAGAAGGGATAGGGAAGACAGGAAAGAAGAAGAGAGCAGGAAGGAGGGCAGGAGCGAGAGAGTGTCCAAAAAGGAAACATAAAGAGAGAAGGATAGAGAGTGAGGAGAAAATGGGGAGGTAGATGGAGTGAAGCCAAGAGTGTGATAGAAGACAGGAGAGAGAGGGCAAGGAGCACATGTGATAGACACATTTGGAAAGGAGCAGGTGAAAAACATCAATCGAAGTGAGTGTTAACACGTTCTTTGCATCCTCAGGGAAGAGCTGTCTGAAGCAGCAGTGTCACGGCATTCTTCATCATTACATCAGCAATAGGGAAGTTCATACTGATTGCTATCAGCATTCAAAGTGGCCCAATCACCGGGCCAGCAAACACTGCATGCTTCGTTTTCAGGGGGAACCGTGGGCATTTTGGGCGGGTGTTCATGTGCGCAACTTTGATCCACGCGACAGGAAGCAGCCTTTGGGGAGCAAGTAATCCTCAAGCAGGGAAGCTGTGCGAAAGTGGAAAACACAAGGGGGAGACCCGAAGAACAAACAGGAAATTACCGTCCCTCTCTCAGCCATAAAGAACCCTTTATGAATGCTATCAAAACGTGTTTGCCAAAGTCTGGAGGGAAACCACAGATATACAAGAAATCAAAAGCACTTGTTCTGCCCCAGACACGCTTAGTGCCACATTTGCATAAGATAATTTCAGGCCAACACACAAGAGGTGTATTATGCCACTATGCTAGGGTATATGGTTTAGACTGCCATGTGTACAACTGACAATCGTTTACATCTGAAATACACTTTTGTTCAATAATGTGTATCAACCTTTATTAATGTGAGCTCATGCTTACTTGAGACTCCTGTAGATGGCATGTGGCAGTTTTAGAGTAAGATCACAACATATGCTCTGACTGTCCCAACGCACCGCACCCGCCGCCCGAGTACAAGAGGCGCCTGGTTCACTGCTCGATGCATCATGCCTGACAATAATAGGAGTTTGTTCGGATTTAGATTATTGCACTAAAAGAGTTCGGGTAACTAACTCTGTGCACAGTAAGGTGTGTGCCATAAAGCAAGTCCCTTTGCAACTCTAGTAGAACCCGAGATGACTCTGTGGAATCAAACATACCTTTTCTCTGGGAAGGTGAATGGTCCACCCGTTCTGGGCGTCACTCAGCACAGAATGAAACACGCATTAAGCACGGGCACACGGACAGCGGGAGGGGGGTGGGCGGTCAACGGGCAAACGGACAGCGGGAGGGGGGAAGGGGGCGGTCAACAGGCAAACGGACAGCGGGAGGGGGGGCGGTCAACGGGCAAACAGACAGCGGGAGGGGGGGTGGTCAACGGGCAAACAGACAGCGGGAGGGGGGGCGGTCAACGGGCAAACAGACAGCGGGAGGGGGGCGCTCAACGGCCAAACGGACAGCGGGAGGGGGGGGCGGGTTAATGGCACACGGACAGCGGGAGAGCAGCGGGGACGGGCTCGCAGCTCTGGGAGGCGATTTGCTTGCTTGCGAGCCTGACCCAACATCACCCGGCTGCAGCGCCGCGTGGCACCTCGGGAGGGAGTCGACTTCTCGTTCGTAGGTTGAGGATGGAAGGGGGCATCGTCAGGAGTCCAGGAAGGTTGGAGGGGTGTCACCCAAGGTGCTGGCGACCCTCCTAGAACAAAGGAGATAAAAGGCCGGGGTCTCTTTGTCCCTTCACCACGGTGTCCGGCGGATCGGAGACGCAACAAACTGCCGGGGGGCATACGGAGTGGCGGCGACCTGTCGATCGGAGCATCCAGGGGAGGGGGCCCTTTATCTGCGTAGGTGTACATGGTAGCAGGAAGCGAAGGCCCAGCATGAAGCCAGCGTAGCGCTGTGCGGGAGTGGGAATGCTGCACTGAACTTTGACCAGCGTCGATGCAGAGGCGGGGCCCAGGGCGCGATCGGGGAACAACGGAGGCCCAGCACGGAGCGGGCATTTAGGCAATGAGGCAACAAAAATAAACAAGCACTCACCTGGGGAACAACGGAGGCCCAGCACGGAGCGGAAGCACACGGACGGGGGGGGTGGGGGGGGGGGGGGTGGTAACGGACAGCGGGAGGGGGGTCGGGAAGGCTTCCTCCGTTGGCGGTCGGGCGCGGAATGGCCAAAACAAACCTGGACGGCAAAAAAAAAATAAACCCCGCCCACGGCCGCGATGACGATGCAGAGGGAAGAAATCGCGGGAACGCCCCCGAATCTGGTCAGCCTTGACGGACAGATCCGGCTTCCAATGGCTAGCCTCCATTTATGGAGCTAGCCAATGGGAGCCGGGGGACGTTCCTATATCCCATATTGTAAACATTAGATTTCGCCTGCGCGAACTGCTTGCGCAGTAACGCCAGGCGAAACCTAAAAATGAATACAACTTTCAAAGAGGATTGAACAAATAAGCATTTATCAAGTGATAACCTTGGATCAAGTCATCTGATTGCTCGGCCATGCTAGAACACTTGTGGTCATCATTTTGAGATGCAAGGGATCCATGGCTATTTGCCATGATCAAGTTATGTGTCATTGCCAGAGGGCTTAAGACAACTTTGGAGAAACTAGGATGGTTCATCCGAAATTCGCCCTACGCCCTTTGCTATAGGTGCTACAGTGCTGGGAGCTCCCTGTAGTAGAGGTGTCTGCCAGGGTTGCTACAGAGGCATTCATTAATTGCCTCGTATCATTACAAACATTGTGAAGGAATACGCATAGTGGACATATTGAAATCATGTGGGCCCTTTTTGGTCTGCTTGGTATTCTGCAGAAACAAAAGTAGCAGTTGGGTGGGTCTGTGCTCTGCTTCGATGTGCACTGTCCACTCTTACTCACAGCCTCAGCGCTACTCTTAAAGGGATCCATGGGGCTCCTTCTACTGACATTTCTTGGAGCTGTGCAACAGTCCTTGTCTGTGTGTGCTGTAATTTGTAAGTTCAACTCAAACTAGTGAAGAAAACATCCAGACCTATCCCTGGACAGCGAGGTTATGTGTGTTCTTATTTCTTGCGTTTCATGGAGTTATGACTCGAGTTCAGACACGGCCATATGCAAATCAGTCTGACCTTGTGCCTCATGGGAACAGTCAAGCAAACACAAGGAGATGATTGATGGTGCACTGAAACTTTTCAGACACTCACCCCCAGTCACAGATATGGGTTGAATCCATCATAGTTCTTTAGCTCACTTCGCCACCCCAGTTCAGACACAGCTATATGCAAATCAGTTTTGACCCTATGCATCCTGGGAACAGTCCAATGACGAAGTGAGCAAAAGAACGATGATGGATTCAACCTAGATCTGTGACTGGCGGTGTGTCTAAAATGTTTCAGCGCTCCGTCCATCATTTCCTTGTGTTTGCTTTGTTCGCCCTAAATTGGCAGGGTATGCCCAGACGTGGATCCCTTGCTTACTTTGCCACTGGATTCAAGCTAGCCTGGCTGATGAGGGCTGTTCACCCGACACCGGTCCCAGGATGCTTGCTTCCGGTCCAGGGAAGACATAGCTTGGCAGTTCGGGCATGACTGTTCCCAGGAGACACAGGGTCAAGACTGATTTGCATATAGCTGTGTCTGAACTGGGGTGGCGAAGTGAGCTAAAGAATAATGATGGATTCAACCCAGATCTGTGACTGAGGGTGAGTGTCTGAAAAGTTTCGGCGCACCATCCATCATCTCCTTGTGTTTGCTAGCTTTCTACGGTGGTCTGAGACCTATTAAATCACTGAAAGCGTTGTCTGGACTGGTGCAAGGTGCCCAATTACATTAGTGGACATCATATACCAGGCCAGGTTCTCACACCACTTTACTAGGGTCTTACAAGTAAATATGCCAATTGAGAGTAAGCCAATTTTACCATGTTTAAAGGAGAAAGCACAATCACTTTAGCACTAGCTAGCAGCGGTAAAGTGCACAGACTCATAAAAGCCCCCCCCAAAAAAAATGTGGATAATGGGCCTCTACTTCCAAGGCACTTGTCAGTCTACTCCCTTCTGAAACCAGTTGGATCACTCTGTTAACATTCTCCTAAGCCACTGGACTGAGCCCTGGAGAACCATCTCCTTACTTGTGAACCTCCTCTGCAAAGCTCTTAACCATAACTTGCTCACAGATACATCCCAGTAGGCAGACAGTACCACCATGCCCAACAAAGTGCGAGGCCCATTGTGCCCCTTCAATCAGACTAATGTCCCCAACCCAAGGAAAACTCTGTCCTTAAGGACACCAACCAAGAGAGGCTACTGAAAGCTAACCAGGCAGACTAACCCTACTGAGTGTGAAACAGGCGGACTAACCCTAAAGAGTATGAACCAGGCAGACTAACCCTAAAGAGTATGAACCAGGCAGACTAACCCTAAAGAGTATGAACCAGGCAGACAAACCCTACCGGGTATGAACCAAGCAGGCTAATCCTACAAAGTGTGAAGCAGGCAGGCTAACCCTACTGAGTGTGATGCAGGTAGATTAACCCTCCAGGAGTATAAACCAGGCAGACAAACCCTACAGAGCATGAACCAGGCAGACTAACCCTAAAGAGTATGAACCAGGCAGACTAACCCTAAAGAGTATGAACCAGGCAGACTAACCCTAAAGAGTATGAACCAGGCAGACAAACCCTACTGAGTGTGAAACAGGCAGACTAACCGTAAAAGAGTATGAACCAGGCAGACAAACCCTACCGAGTATGAACCAAGCAGGCAAACCCTACTGAGTGTGAAGCAGGCAGGCTAACTACTGTGTGTGAAGCAGGCAGGCTAACCCTCCAGGAGTATAAACCAGGCAGACTAACCCTACTGAGTATGAACCGGGCAGACAAACCCTACAGAGTATGAACCAGGCAGACAAACCCTACAGAGTATGAACCAGGCAGACAAACCCTACAGAGCATGAACCAGGCAGGCTAACCCTAAAGAGTATGAACCAGGCAGACTACCATACCGAGTGTGAACCAGGCAGACAAACCCTACCGAGTGTGAACCAGGCAGGCAACCCCTTTCTGAGTATACACCAGGCAGACTAATCCTAAAGAGTATAAACCAGGCAGACAACCCTATCGAGTATGAACCAAGCAGACTAACACTCCTGAATGTAAACCAGGCAGATTACCCTACTGAGTGTGAAGCAAGCAGGCTAACTCTACTGCATGTGAAGCAGGCATGCTAACCCTCCAGAGTATTAACCAGGCAGACTAACCCTACTGAGTGTGAAACAGGCAGACTAACCCTAAAGAGTATAAACCAGGCAGACTAACCCTAAAGAGTATGAACCAGGCAGACAAACCCTACCGAGTATGAACCAAGCAGGCTAACCCTACTGAGTGCGACGCAGGCAGGCTAACCCTACTGAGTGTGAAGCAGGCAGACTAGCCCTACTGAGTGTGAAGCAGGCAGACTTCCCCTCCGGAGTATTAACCAGGCAGACAAACCCTACTGAGTGTGAAACAGGCAGACTAACCCTAAAGAGTATAAACCAGGCAGACTAACCCTAAAGAGTATGAACCAAGCAGGCTAACCCTACTGGGTGTGAAGCAGGCAGGCCTAACCCTACTGAGTGTGAAGCAGGCAGGCTAACTCTACTGCGTGTGAAGCAGGCAGGCTAACCCTACTGAGTGTGAAGCAGGTAGATTAACCCTCCAGGAGTATAAACCAGGCAGACTAACCCTACTGAGTATAAACCAGGCAGACTAACCCTAAAGAGTATGAACCAGGCAGGCTAACCCCACTGAGTGTGAAGCAGGCAGGCTAACCCTACTGCGTGTGAACCATGCAAACTAACCCTAAAGAGTATGAACCAGGCCGACAAACCCTACCGAGTATGAACCAAGCAGACTAACCCTCCTGAATGTAAACCAGGCAGACTAACCCCACTGAGTGTGAAGCAGGCAGGATAACCCTACTGCGTGTGAAGCAGGCAGACTAACCCTACTGAGTTTAAAACAGGCAGACTAACCCTCCTGAGTATAAACCAGACAGACTAACCCCCCAGACTATGAACCAAGCAGACTAACCCCACAGAGTATATAAACCAGGCAGACTAACCCCACACGGTATATAAACCAGACAGACTAACCCCACAGAGTATTAACCAGGCAGACTAACCCTAGAGTATGAACCAGACAGACAAAGCCTACAGAGCCTGGACCAAGCAAACTAACCCTCCTAAGGGTGAACCAGGCAGACTAACCCTCCTGGGTGTGAATCAAGCAGGCTAACCCTCCCGAGTCTGAACCAGGCAGACTAACCCTCCTGAGTCTGAACCAAGCAGACTAACCCTCCTGATTCTGAACTAAGCAGACTAACCCTCCTGAGTCTGAACCAAGCAGACTAACCCTCCTGAGTCTGAACCAAGCAGACTAACCCTCCTGAGTCTGAACCAAGCAGACTAACCTCTATACTTACGGAGTCTGAACCAAGCAGACAAAGCCTACTGATGAAGTAAAGAAAAGCTGCTGAATGGCAGCACAGAGGAAGCCCAACCTGTTGCAAAGAATGCATGTGCTGAGATCCTGGTTACAGCTTTTTAGCACTAACTTGAACTTACAGAGCCCTTGCTAAGAAAATATAAGGTCAAGGCAAACCTTTTTCAGGTCCTCTTTGATAACAATCAATCAAAGAGCATTTGTAAAGCGCAATGCTGTCCCCTCTAGGGGTATCTGGGCCCTGTGTCTCCGTCGAAGAGTCTCTTTCTGAAGTCTGCCAGCAAGTGGGCTGTACAGAGCTGGAGGGGAGGGTTGTTCCAGGTCTTGGCAGCGATGTAGGAGAAGGAGCGGCCATGGCTACGATGGATGCAGGGAGTCTGTGCGAGGGGGAGCATAGAGGAGCGCAGGTTTCTAGCAGGTTTGTGGAAGTTCAGTCTGTGGTTGAGGCAGGTAGGTCCTAGGTCGTGGAGGGTTTTGTAGGCTTGACAGAGGATCTCAACATGGCATCTTTTCTGGATGGGAAGCCAGTGGAGGTCTATCAGGTGGGGGGTGATGTGTGTTTGTTTGGGGAGGTCCAGGATGAGTCTGGCTTCAGAGTTTTGTATGTTCTGGAATCTTCTGAGGAGCAGGTTGGAGATGACGGCGTAGATGGTGTTGCTGTAGTCAATGCGGCTGGCGACGAGGGCCTGGGTGACGCTTCTTCTGGTGTTGGTTGGAACCCATGTGAAGATTCTACCAAGCATGAAAAATGTGTGTAAGTAGGAGGAGACGACTGCATTAACTTGCCGTTTCATGGTCAGTTGGCTGTCGAGGATGATGTAGAGATTGCGTACGTGGTTGATTGGTGTGGGCTCAAGTCCTGCAGGCCACCTGCTGTAGTCCCATCGGCTACGTTGGCCATGGCTATGCAGAAGTTGGTTTTAACATTGGAGGAGTCCTCGGAGAGCGTGAGGATCAGCTGAAACAGTTGATGAATAAGATCTTTGTTCCTCCGGAGGCTCGTCTTTGCCCTGCTCAAAGCACCATGATAAAGTAACTGCAGCTCTTGATGATCAGCCAGGAGGGGCTTTAGACATCGTCACCCACCAGATTCTGTTAACTCAGCCCACTAGCCCTGCGACTGAATGCTCAGAACTAGACCTCAAGTGCTTCTTGGCCATCAGAGTTCAATTGGTCTCGATTCCCTCACTTCTATCAGAGCCACAAAACTGCAATACAAGGTCCAACTGGCCTTGGCTCAGACATCTAGTTTTTTACAGATACCTCTTGTCCCTTGAAAAACTGGTTTGGGGATTTCATGAATTGCATATGACACAGATCATCTTTCAAGTCAAATTAACAGTTGTGTTTTAGCAACTAATAAATGGATGGGCCATAGGAGGTAAATAAAATAAAGAAAAAACAACAAAGTGTTAACAATGGGCCAGTACATCCCATACAATCTGGCAAGTAATGTTAACAGAATGACCTAAACCTTCATCAGTGGTAAAGAATCGATGGTACTATTTAACGAGTATTAACATTTACTGGTACCCCATATCATTAAAGTGCTTAAGAAGGGTATCAGGTGACTTCTTCAATTTCCAGCATATTCCCATGAAGGTAAAGTTGTTGGTTGTACTAATTCTGTTGCATAAGGCGTCTCCAGAGGATGTGGCTACAAGACTGTGGCCATCACCAGTCGCAGTGCAGTGACCATATTACACCAGTCCTTGTGATGCTGTATTGGCTGTAAGTGGAGAAGAGAATCTCTCTTGGGAAGGCATGTTAAATATACATCATCTGGTCACGCTCTTCAGACAAATTGCCTCCTCTTTGATGTCCAATGTGATCTGAGGACTCAGGACAAAGATGGCCTTCAGTCAAGCACCTGCTATTGCGGAATACACCTCCTTGATGGCATGTACTTTCACAAGAGCATAGAGACAAGGTGTTTAAGAAGTAATTGCTACATGCAATGATCAAGATAAACGCTCTCTAAAAGTCTAATAACATTAACATACAAACCAGGCCATGGTCGCAATTGGTGCTTTGTTCTCATTTTAATATGCATAGTAAAGTACTCGTCTACAATCTACTTAATTTCTAGGAAAAAGGATGCCTCTTTCTGAATCACAAAAACAACACCCCTGGTTTGGCACTGGGTAACGGAGTCTTGGGTGGGACTGCGCAATCCCACCAAGTCCAATGAAGGCTGTACCACATGAGTGCCAGTATCATTCGGTATCTCAGAGACAACCAAATAAATCCATTACTTCACTGGTTGCTCTTACTGGCACCGATATATCTTACTAGCATACTGGCATGCTCGTCATAGCCTCAACCAACTGAAGACCTCTTGTATATAGAGGGTAGTGAAGCATGGGGCATTACAATTTAGAAATACTATAGTATCGCAAAAAGCAAAAACTGCTTTCCCTAGAGCAACGATTATGGAGCCGAACATCCTCTCCACTATTTTGAGGTCAATTCAGACTCATTTAAGGATGTGAGCAGCAGAAACATTTTTTCGAGGTAGCACCTCCACAATATACCAGTGGAGGAAGGAGTGCCATATTTAGACATGGCCACTGAACCTGCAGGTCTTACACCTCCTCTCAGTTTAGAGTTAGACAGCTCCCGCTATCAAAAAAGAAGCAACATTGGTTGGGAAAAACAAAGTAATGGCAATTTCATCATTCCCACGTGGTGAAGAGAAACTGGTACCACCACAAACTGGCACTAGCAATGTGCCCCAACGTAAGAGTACCACTACAACACACTCAAACCAATGCCCACTACATGGTGAGTGTTTTCAATGCAAGACCGCCACAGTTTACATGAAGGGCTTGTACAAGGTAGGTGAAGCTGAAACTGGTGACCATTCTAACATCGCCCACACTGTGTTCCTGATGGTGGATCAGGTGGAGGGACGTTATCAACGAGCATGGGTGATCACGCTGACACCCCCCACATGATATTCCTGATGGTGGATCAGGTGGAGGCATGTCATCAGGAAGCATTGGTGGCCACGCTGACGCCGTCCACGCGATGTTCCCGATGGTAGATCAGAGGCGGGATGTCATCAAGAAGCATGGGTGGCCAAGCCGACACCGCCCACGCGATGTTACTGATGGTGGCTCAGGTGGAGGCATGTTATCAGGAAGCATGGGTGGCCACGCTGACACCGCCGCCCAAGTGATGTTACTGATCGTGGCACAGGTGGAGGCATGTCATCAGGAAGCATAGGTGGCCACGCTGACACCGCCTACGCAATGTTACTGATGGTGAATGGGTGGCAATGCTGACACCGCCCACGTGATGTTACTGATGGTGGCTCAGGTGGAGGCATGTCATCAGGAAGCATGGGTGACCACAATGACACCTCCCACACAATGTTCCCGATGGTGGATGAGGTTGAAGCAGGTCATCAGGAAGCATGGGTGGGCACACTGACACCGCCACGCGATGTTCCTGATGGTGGATCAGGTAGAGAAATGTCATCAGGAAGCATGAGAGTCATGAAGACACCACCCACGTGATGTTCCTGACGGTGGATCAGAGGAGGCATGTCATCAGGAAGCATGGGTGGCCACGCTGACACTACCCACACAGTGTTCCTGATGGTGAATCAGGTGGAGACATGTCATCAAAAAGAATGGGTGGCCACGCTGATACCGCCCACGCAATGTTAATGATGTTGGCCCAGGTGGAGGAATGTCATCAGGAAGCATGGGTGGCCATGAAGACACCACCCACGCGATGTTCCTGATGGTGGATTGGAGGAGGCATGTCATCAGGAAGCATAGGTAGCCACGCTGACAGCGCCCACATGGTGTTCCTGATGGTGAATCAGGTGGAGATATGTCATCAGAAAGCATGGGTGGCCTCGCTGACACCGCCGCCCAAGTGATGTTACTGATGGGGCTCAGGTGGAGGCATGTCATCAGTAGGCATGGGTGACCAGAATGACACATCCCACACAATGTTTCCTATGGTGGATGAGGTTGAAGCATGTCATCAAGAAGAATGGGTGGCCACACAGACACTGCCCATGCAATGTTCCTGGTGGTGGATCAGGTGGAGGCATGTCATCAGAAAGCCTACTTTCCACTACCCTCAGAAAAGGCAATCAAAATGAATAGGGGATTTTTCAGCCTACTTTTGGTGCAAGCCCAATGTCTGACCTGAACTTGAGAACTTACATTTCTTTATTGAGCATACCGCGGTTGACAGACTCTGTGTAATTTGCGGTGGGTCACTTGACAAGCGTCACGGTCTAACTGATTTCACAAGTATGTTATTTGAACTTTTTCTTACGTTTTGTAAAAGTACACTTAAGGAGAGTGCTCTCTCGAACCTGCCGCTTGCAGCCAGGCACTGCCAAAACACAGGGTCAGGACTTCCTCAACCAAAGCTCGGGTCCATGAAGAGAGTAACTGATTTAATTCTGATGACTGAGTTCAACGTGCGCGAGCGGAAAGTAGTGGTTGTTTTTAAAATCTGAACCACACTAAGTAAGGTGCAATGGATGAGCTGCGTGGATCCTTGCTCAGCTTTGTAAAACGAAATAAGGTTGACCAAGCAGCCTACAAACCCTCCAGAAAAGCTGTATTTGGCGGACAAACTCAGTGGGGAAACAGCCTAGCAGAGCAGATTTGAGTGTATTCTTACTGTCTCCCAGAAAGGAGAGCAATAGAAATAGGAGGAAGAAAAAATTTACACTAAGATGCCTTTTTGGGTGAACAATTGCGCTCTATAAGTCTTTTTTCATTCACTCATTTAGTAAACCTGTGAGAAGCCACGAGGTAGCTTCAGGCGGATACCTACACTATTCACAAAGGATGTGTCCAATAGACACATCTGCAGGTGAAAGGCATATATGTGGGATGCCAACAAATGTTATTGGACACCTTGCTTCCAGAAGAAAACAAGCATTTACAATGCAACGGTCTCGCCTTTGCAAAGGTTAGAGCTATTGGCATTGTAAATGACAACATTTTTATTTATGTGCTGGTTTTGAAAACAGATAAATAAATGGCATTGTCATTTACAATGCCAATAGATTAATCTCTCGCAAATGCGAGACCTATTGCATTCGCACCCACACATAGAGCTACACACACACACAGAGCCACACACACAGAGCCACACACACACACAGAGCCACACACACACACACAGAGCCACACACACACACACACAGAGCCACACACACACACACAGAGCCACACACACACACAGAGCCACACTCACACACACACATACAGAGCCACACACACACACACAGAGCCACACACACACACACAGAGCCACACACACAC
This sequence comes from Lissotriton vulgaris, assembly GCF_964263255.1. Taxonomy (NCBI): domain Eukaryota; kingdom Metazoa; phylum Chordata; class Amphibia; order Caudata; family Salamandridae; genus Lissotriton; species Lissotriton vulgaris. The sequence continues at coordinate 229,565,713 of NC_141690.1, forward strand.
AGAGCCACACACACACACACACAGAGCCACACACACACAGAGCCACACACACACACACAGAGCCACACACACACACACAGAGCCACACACACACAGAGCCACACACACACACAGAGCCACACACACACACAGAGCCACACACACACACAGAGCCACACAGACTGTATGTTGGGCCGGCTCATGCTTAGCTCTCTGAGCTAAGTCAAACTTCTAACTCGGCTCTGACACGACTCTTTCTAAGAATTCTCCAGCTTCTCCGCTTCTATGTATGATTTGCAGGTTACCTGGACAAAGAATGCCATTAACTTGTCAGATTTGTAAGCCACGCATCTTACATATGGCACACAGATGCTTTTCCAACTTCACCTTCCAGTTGAAATCCGCTTGCACTGAAGAATATTTAAGCAAAGTCAAGATTAAAGTGTCCCTGTTACCAAAATGAAGACTGAAATTAGGATATTTTGAGACCTTCTGGGCTGATGTCAGTGTAGACAGTGGAAACATTCACATGCGGTTGCGGGCCCTCACCTGTTAGCGACAGAGCTCGGGATCTTCCCCTGTGAGCCCCTTCAAGCTCACGCATGCAGCCCACTGCCCTCTCCGTCCCACACACACCACATCGCCGCCCAAAATGAGCAGCAAGTTTCTAATCAGGTGTCTGCTGGGCTGCCGGTTCCCGGCCTTGTCCCACAGCCGCGCTACAACACATGATCTGCCAGGGATTCCCGCCACTGCTGTCCACCGCCTCCCGCCATCACACTCCAGGCACCGGCGAGGGGACTGTAAACACCACTAAAGAAGCCGGGCCAGACGTGCGCAGTACGCCACGCGAGACCTAAAAAATAGGCATCATGGCGAAACAGCACTTGAAAAGCCACAACACCTGGCTTTGGGTTCATCTAAAGAACACAGTTTGTCAAATACAAACATTTTATGTACAGAGAACATGGTTGCGTATTTACTGAAGGGGAGGACGTGCTAGGAGTGCAACATTGCTTTGATGCACTTTAGTGCTATTACTGTGTGTGGTTCAGGGCTGTGGAATTTAATAAAATATCTACTTTTCCATGGAGGACGTTGCTCAATAAATCAACTTGTCCTGTAACAACACCCACTTGTCTCTTTGGTGCCATGTGACATCAAATTATGGCAGCAATCTCATTATGTAAGAGCTCTGATATAGCCTCTCTCATTATGTCAGGATTCATACCATAGTAGGATTTGAATACTAGCAATTTGCTTATGTTGCCATGTTTACACAGAGCTTCATACTGGGGCTGAAAGTAGTGGTAATCAATAGTTCCAGGGTTGGAATGCCCCTTTGAGTCTGTGCTAACCTACTAACTTGCATGTTTCAAGTGTTTTCACCAACTCTTTCCTAATCTTTTCCCATACTGAAAAAGGTTGGAGAATTTTCTCCGGACAATGACAGATATTAAACCTCTTCCAGGGTTGGGAAAAAAGTGGTTGGAGGAGGGAAAGTGACCTTGCAAACACTCAGATTTACGCATGAGAAAATCTACACATTGATATTTGCTAAAATGCAGTACACAAATATTTTTTAGAAGTACTATTTCTTGGCCTACGTCTGTTAGTTCTTGTGAATTCAAGAAAGCTGTATATCTGCACTAAATACAAGGACATATACCGTGGGTGCACATTTGACTTTCTTTAATAATTGGTATGTTAATAAGGTCTGGCGTTAACCATGACCTTTTGTGTTAATTAAAATGTTGTCTCTGTCTATTGGTTGGCTTCACTGTGAGTGACAGCATCCTGCTCTTTCACTAGGAGAATATCAGCACACAAAGTAGTTTTGTTTAGGTCCAGGAACTACTATGGCAATGTGTGCTTTTTGAGACCTAAAACAATTTTTTCTTTTGACAATGTTTGTTATAATTGGAGGGCCTTGCAGCTTCCATCCCAATAAGTTTTACTAAAAACCATGCCAAAACACGTAACACATTGACACAACCAAAAGGCTGACCACCAATTTCAGACCCACTTGCTTTGCCAATGATTGTTTATTTTTATGTTTCCCATAATCTTATTGAAACTGGTTACGTTGATTTTCCATTATGAATATTTTAGGGAAATACTAGAACACATCAACACATTTTTACTAAATGATGCTGCAAAGAAATGGTACCTAACATTTTACTGTAGTTTAGCGAATGTTTTTGTTCCTACTTGCATTTTTTTGTGAACATTTTATTTTGAAAGAAAAGAATCATCAATCTTGCTTTCAAGCTTCTGCAAACAATTGCATCTAATCAGAGAGCTTTCTCAGAGCATTATACATAGCCTCATATTGTTAGACTTTGAAAACGTGTGTACACATTTTTATACTGGAAACACTTTCAGTAGTGCAGTCCAAGCTTACAACATATACTGAGAGCAGTCACCCTAATAATAAAGTCTTTGCATTATACAATCATGAATACAAGTTTGAACAGTGTTAACACATGCACACAAATATTACCTTAACTGCAGACAATGCCCTTCCCTGATCCTTTTGGTACTGCAAAAGGGAGTGAAAGGGGTTGGCTCTACTTGTCCAGCGGACAAAACACACATGAAAACTTGTTGCCCTTAACCCCAAACAATATGTTCTGGGCGTCGGGCTATAGAAATATAACATCCCAGGTGGTTACAAAGAGACAAGCACCTAATGTGTGGAATATGCGCCTGTGGGTCCTGTTTGTATTATATGAGGATATTAACGCCTTAGCTGCGGCGTGCTAAGGGGGCCGCGCGGCGCTCCCGTGCTCGTGACGGACCTGCTCCGTCACGAGCCTCGGGTGGGCTGTGCTTGTGACGGAATGGTTCCGTCACGGTCCCTCCCGCCTAATAGAACGCTCAGCGCAGGCGCGGAATTCGCGCAGCGCAGGCGCGGCGAGCGGGCCTTGACGGAACCGTTCCATCACCAGCAAAGCCCACCCGAGGCTCGTGACGGAACGGTTCCGTCACAAGCACGCAAGGGGTTAAACAAGCATTTGCAATGCAATCGGTCTCACCTTTGGGACCAAACATGCATTTAGTTATGCATCACATTAGCCTGGGTGCTGAAACGTCTACTGTTCTTTAATATGGTGTTCCCATACCTGGCGTGACATGCCTGGTATGGGAACACATGGAGAGAAATATTGCCTTTAAGCGGGAAATGGAATAGTCCAAAGCTCTGTTTTTAATATAAAATCAGGGCCTTTGGTGGTCATATCACTGAAAATAGGAGATTTGAAAAAAATATTATTGTCTACAGGTACTCGTGGAACACAATTTCTATGGACTGGAATTCAGAGAATTCTGAAGTGATTCTGGTACTTTACTGACCACTGCTGGTCTTTTTCTATCAAGAAAGTTAAATAGAGGCAGTAGCCAGAAAATGTTAAAAAAACTAAAAAGTCCCTCAGTAGAAAGCAATTCTGGTATTTTACTGACCTCTACTGGTCGTTTTCTATCAAGACAGTTAAATAGAATCAGTTGAACAAGCAGAAAGCAATTCTGGTATTTTACTGATCTCTGCTGGTCATTTTCTATCAAGACAATTAAATAGAGGTAGTTGAACAGAAAGAAAGTCCCCAAGCGGAAGCAGGCAAGTCCTAGGGCTGATCTCCAGAGCCCACATAGTACATACACATAGAAGTATATACAAAAGTATATACAAGAGGTCTCGAACGCTCGACCTAAAAATGAGAAGTACATGGTGTACACTTTATTTGAATGACTTCAATGCGGTACAATCATGTTTCAACAAATGCTGCTACAAGACAGCATTAAACTAATAATGTAATTTCTGGGGTGTCAAGTTTTAAAAATATCAGGTTGAGTTGTGAGGTCACATCTTGCGGATTATACCAAATTAAGGGATTTGTGACAGTGAACCATTAATGACCGGTCACCATCTTTGCATCTTTAAAGAATGTAGAAATTAGATAAAAGTACATTGATGCTGCTTCCAGGACTTTTAATTCTTGATCCCACTTAAGGTGCGCAGGTGTGTTCGGGACTTGTATTTAATGGCTCAAAATACTCCTTCTCAAGTCAGCCAATGGGGGCCTCAACTTAAGACAGCAGCTGACCATTCTTAGCCCTGCATGTGTAAATAGTATATATATGCAGATGCACAGGGCTCTTTATTCAAATTGACAAGTGTTGGGAGAGGCCAAATAAGGGGCTGAATACGTGCAAAGTGGTTAAAAAATCATAAAACTAGGGCTTGTAAGTGCAGTCACATTTCTTTTCTTATATATATATGACTCATCTATAATGTAGTCATATCACCTTTGCAAATCACCTTTGCACTGTACTAATCAGAGTACATTGGTGTTTATTAGTATATTAGTTACAAATATATATCATTATTTGTCATTTGATCATTTGTTTGCATATCTTTGAAGAATTAATCTGATTTGAATCATGTTAGTCAAAATGACTACGAATTTGGTTATTTAAGGCGATTTATTCATTGTATTTTAACAGTTAACATTGCGCAGCTGATTAATGTCAAATGTATTTTCTATTGATCCAACTTGGAACTTAATACGAACATAAGTGATTATAAGTATTTCTTTCATGTTTGGAACAAGTGGACTATGTATTGCACTTGCAAGTTGCGCTCATTGTGATCAAGGTTATGGTTGTAGCCGAAATGCATTGAGCTCTGTGGCGTGAAAGAGAAAAGCACTTCAAGGGATTGTGCTGGCGCCTCTTTTTGAGTGGAAGTGAAGGATTTTGAAACATACACATTTTACCAACTGGCAGTTGGCAGTTGATAGTTATAGTTCGAACCTGGTTTCCATAGGAAGAGCGTTATTTTGCTAATAACTTTGGCGTCATTTGACGAATCTTCACAAAATGTTCAAAAGTTTCCCCACGCAATTTCCCAAAGGGATTTTCGACATGACTAAAGCCTGAACCACTGAACCGAATTACACCAAGTTTTTCAGAAAGCTAAATCTTGGTCCATAAAGAGTGTTTTTTGTAATATGGTGTAAATCTGTTTAGTCGTTTTGAAGTTACTAAAGTAAAAAGCTTTATCTATATCTTGAATTGAAGCTACTCACACGCACACCCACACAAAGGCAGCGATACCCTATTGAAATTGCGGCAGCATGTGTTTGTAATAAATGTATTGTTTTAGTATTTAATGTGTACTTTTAGATAAGAACGGATCCGTGGATCCATTATATGAATACAAAAAATAAATAAAAGACTTGGTGCATTGCATTCATAGAAAGACTAGACGTTACCTTATGTTATTTTTTTAATTTTTAGCTGTAAAATATATATTTATGAATGTGTAAATAAAAATGTATTCTTAAGGTTTTGAAAATATATGCTAGTACATTTAACTTATAGGTCAAATTGTAGCACAACTTAAATAAAAAAGGGTGAAATTCACACAAAAAACAAGTTACAAGGACGTTATAGTTAAGTTCAGATTTTACACAAACAGAATCATAGAAATTCAGCAATAATAGTTACCTAAGCTAACTATAACTTACGCCCCCTGCAATGTTCAGCTTATGACCTCGCATATTATACCACTGATGATATAGTCAGAGACATCACTGATGACATCTCAAATGACATAACTGATGATATCATTCAGTAAAGCAAAAATCAATATACTAAATAGAATACCATTTACATTTTTTTAAATTAAGAAAAAGACACAGGTGAGAGACATACAGAAGACAGCTCATTGTAACCATATCAACTACTACTCTCACATATCACCCACGAGAGAGTTCTCAGTGGATAGTTCTGTCTCTTCTAAACCACTACTCTAAACACCAATGATCAAATTAAGATTCTAACCATACATGCTAGTCTAGTCTATCGCAAACCATAACTGCATTCATGAACCTGGAAAGAGGTTTTAGTGCAGATGTCAGTTTTACACAAACCACTATAACACACCCAGTAGAGCGATCTTAGCAGGTAGGCCACTGCGTCACAAAAACGAGTAAAATAATTTTTTATCCTGGAGAAAGATGTCAGCAGAGAGGTCAGTCTGTTGCACACCACTACTACATTAAGCTCTCACCCTTGAGAGAGGTCTTAGTAAACAGATGGACTTATTGCAAACTACTACTACAGTTAATCACCACAGAAGGAAAGAGGTCTAAGCAAAGTGGTCTGCATGTTGTAAAATACAACTATAGTGAGTCATCACTGTGGAGTGAAGTCTTAATGAACAGCTTAGACTGTTGCAAAGCACTACCATACATATACTTCAGTTGGGGACATGTAATAATTTGTGAATTATATTATGCTCTACTTATACTGTTAATATTTCAGTGTCACATGGACTATCCTGTACCATATTGTGTTATATCCCATTACCTTAGAACTTCTCTTATCCTCGTAACATGAATTGCTCTAGGTATCACCAACTGTGAGGTGACACTGGAGGTTGTATGCTGTAGTCTGAATAAAGACAACTCTACTTTATGATTTATGTGTCTTTTTAACAAGATATGTGCCAGCTTAGAGGCAAGTTTACTCAAATAGTGCAACTGCTTTGAAAACGGAATCATAGTCCAGATTATATATGCCAGAAATACTAACACTCACTACTACTGTAAGAATGGTAATTTAACTAATGCTGTAGCTCAGCGTTTATTTTCAGTGTCAGAAATGTTAACAAAACACTCACACACGGAACATGTCATGAGTGAGAGCATGCGAGATCGTCAACAATGCATTGTGGTGGCCTATAGTTAGCTCTAATTGCTTAAATTCTATAGTTTTGTGTGTGTAAAATCTAAACCTAATTGGAATGCCCCTGTAACCTTTTTCTTGCCAATGACTATATATATTTACATAGTTGTCCAACATGTGTACTATGATATTAGCATTGTTTAGAGCATTGTTTGGAAGGGCCAATGATTCATGAGAAACGAAGCCTTGATTTGGTTGTGATGCCTACCACTCCCTCAATAATGGTAATACCACATTAAAATCTGCACATATGGTTTAAGTTATGGAACTTGTTCATGCTTGTTTTGTTTATTGAAAGTTACCTAACGAGGGCGTGGCTTAGCCAAGCAGCGAGATGGCCGCTTGTTAGGTGAGTTCCGCCTGCTGGGCTCTTTATCCTACAACATCCTAAAGCTTACAAAGTATTGGAGACCCTAGAAACTGCACACATACTTGCCGGACAGCACCGCACCATTAACGCCTGCTCCGGTGTTGCTAGGGTGCCTGCGAAACGAACTGTGCCTGCGGCCACATTCCGCGAGAAGCAACATGGCGGATGAACCACGTGGCCCGCCTCTGCCTGGTCTATAAAACTGAAAATGCTGTCACATAGGTGAGAAGGATGGTAGGGACTGCGGGGCCGTTCCATCAGCAATCGGAGATCCGAGGGTGCGGCTGTGATGTCGCGACAACGTCCGATGAGGCCCACGCAGCACAAGAAAATGCCTCGGGTTCATGAGGACTGCGTAGTCAGCTACAAGAACCTGCAACCGCGCTGCTACTGAAGTGGAATCTCTGCCCCTGAAGACATATTTGCCACAGATATTGTGCGAGGGCCGCTGTGGTGACGATCCGACCCACGCTGGCCCTAACTGGCACGGCCGCTACACGGAGCCCACATGCGCCATGGCCTGGCAAGACAACGGAACGCTGATTATGAATGCTGACACCTGAGGCCTGAAGGGCGCATAGAATGATACTGACCAGGTGGACACTTCCCAATACCTGAATTGGGGGTGAAGCAAACTGCCAGACCAATACCGAGCACCCTGGGCGACTAATATAGCCTCTACCTGCCTCTGGGACGGTGCTGTAGCTGGCGTGGTGTGATCCGGAGCCACGCAACACACTCGTACCCCGGGAAAGAAGCGGAGATACTTGGGCATTCAGCACCTTTAGGGGTCCCAGCGGAACCGCCACATTTCCTGACCTGCTTCGGCGCCTGCAGTGAAGCATGGCCTACATCAACCGGGAGAGGGTGAAGTGCTTTTTGAGAGCATACCACGCGAGGCGAAGGTACAGCTTCTTGGGCCTAATCAAGTCACGTACAGGCTGCACTTGAAACCGCTAGCTGTGGACACTTGTTGGCCCGCCGGGCGAGTTGGGAGTGTGTAGATCCGGTGACCGCACCCACATGGGGCTGAAGATACAGGAGGCCACGACGCAAAGCGCCCGTTGACCTCTCTGGGCACCTACAGACACCACGCAGGATCCGTTCACCACGATGTGGATGAAGCAACGCTGGCAGTGATTCCCACTGCGGGCCCTCAATGTACTGCAGTGACTGAGACTCAGAGACCCCTATCCCCGAAAAAACTGCTGGCGCTGGTGGGAACGTGATCACTGGACCCCCATCTGGGAGCGGAGTCAGCATTCGCCATGGAGCAGAACCTGGACTGCATCCTTGTGCAGTGATCATCCGCTGTGACCCCGCGAGACACGCAGGAGAGCAATACAGGACCCAAACAGTCAACGCAGGAGGGAACGGCAAGGTGCCTGTCCATCACAGTGAGCTTTTGATTGTGTATGTGGGCTCCTGTGGCCTAGTGCCAGTGCACATATACTCGCTGGTTACCCACCAGGCGCAATACTGAGCCCGAGGGGGGGTGGGGGGTGCGTGCGGGGCGCTGGGTGGCGGGGCCTACGCGCTGGAGGTGACTCAGGGGCAGGAGGGGCGGTGGGTGTGGCTGAGGTGCGAGGTGTCTGGCACTGCACAGCTCACAACTCCTGGTCCTCGTGGTACTTGGGCCTGTGCTGGGTTGCGTATCGCGCTACCTCCGGGCCGTTGCTGGCACCCACCCTGTCTGGAGCCTCACTGTGCAGACCAGCCCATCATCCCGCAGAGTCCTGGTCATGTTCAGCGATCCTACCTCATCACAGCCTACATAAGACATACTGCCAGAAGACAATAGGAGTAAGAACGACTCAAAACAGCCTTTGAAACAAGCGACACACACGCAACATCAACCCTGCCTCTGAGCTTGACTCAGACTCCCAAACACTTGGCACTTCACATGACGAAGAACTGAGCTCCATCATGCTAGATGTCCAATCTAACCTCAAATCCAAAGACACTAAATTGGACGCTCTCATGGCCAGATTAGACTCTGCGAAACGTCAGGTAGACACACACGAAGCCAGAGTTGACACCCTAGACAAGAGAGCAACGGAGGCTAACGAATTCCAAGGTGAAGCTAAACAACATTTCACTTGTATGTAGAAAGTCCTATCTGGTATACAAGCCAAGAATAACGATTTGGAGGCACACTCTTGGCGTAATAACCTCCGCATAGCTGGTATAACAGAATTTACTGCCATCTCCAAGATGGATCCCTATGTTGAGTCACTACTGCGAGATTTGTTCCCTCAGGCTCTGTCCACTGTTTTTGTGGTGGAGAGAGAACATGGATCACCTGGTCCCATGCCCCCTGTAGGTGGAAAACCAAAAACCTATCATCGCCCATATTTTGAATTACCACATTTGCACCAGGCGGGGGTAGCCCCGTTCCACACAGCCCATGGAGAAAGATGCCAATCGTAGTGATAATGACTGACAGATAATAGTAACTACAGGGTGACATGGTCAACTTCATGTGTACACTTAATGCCGGACGCTCCACATGACATATTGATGCTTGAGACTCTGATGGTTTTTTCCTTTGTGCACTCTTACATGTCTTCTACGTAAGCTGATGTATTTTATCGCACGGCCACCTTGCCGGGAAACATCCTTTACAACACAACTTTTACAACGCAGTGCCTTTACAAAGCGGTATTTACAACAACAACCATTACAACTCATTGCGCTGGGGGGCGCTCTAGGATAGGGAATACGTTTAATTTATTATCCAACACCTTCCCTAGTGTCCACCGGGACTGGAGTTGGAATAGTAAATTAAACTATTCACTATTCAGCACCCCAAAGCACTAAGCGTTGTAAAGGTATTCGTTGTAAATACCGCGTTGTAAAGGTATGCATGGTAAAAGTATGCGTTGTAATGTCATACATCCCACCTTGCCATATGGCAAGGGTGTTAGCCAGCAACCCGTGCCCCAACTGGGGGAGCTCCCATGGTTCACTCTGTTTTTTCCGTTTGTGGGCTATTAGGGTGGAGGGGTTTTCACAACCTGATCGGGGGGTTGGTGTGGGTGGGGGGAGGATAATGGGGTTTGACTTCGCTCTTCCCCTTCCCAGTTGGGGTTCCCTTGGGTTTGGGGGGTTGGTTTGGGTGGTGGGGGCTCCTTGGGTATGTTGCCGCATTTCCGAAGCCTGTTGTCTCTCTTGTTCCACGACCTCTTCTGCACCAAGTTACTTGTTACACTGTCTTTTGCACTGCACATCCCTTCTCTATCACATCTGGCTCCTATCACGCATCAGTCCTCATCCGTCACTCACCTACATGACATGGCGATATGACAGCCACCACACTCTGGACCTGGAGCATACGCAGTCTTAATAACCATCGGAAAGCCCACCTAATACACGCCCAGCTCATCCGACATAAGGTTGATATCTAGTTCCTTCAGGAAACCCACCTATTTCCCGCCACCACTGCTAGGCTTCACTCTCGATATTCGGGCGAAATTCACTCCGCCTTCTACTCCTGTTATTCTTGTGGGGTATCAATTCTCATGCGCAGGGGGCTTCCCTGGCACACATCCCGGGTCATTGAAGATCCTGAGGGGCGCTTTGTCATCCTGCATGCCACTCTCCTGGCCCATCTCCTGATCCTGGCAGCTGTATATGGCCCTAACTCTGATGACCCTGATTTCTTTGCGCAGGTTTTCTCCCGCCTGGACCCTGCCTCGCTGTTCTGGGGAGGGGGGGGGGGCGACTTCAACATCACACCTTCAGCCACCCTTGATCGCTCTGGGCCTCGCGCTCTGCACCCGCGCGCCACCTCTTTTCTGCATTCCATACTATCTGATAACTCACTGCTTGATGCGTGGCTGCATGCTCACCCCAAAGGTGCGCGGGGGCACATGCGTTATGGGCTATTCCAGCTGCTGGTCCCGCCTGGACCTCTGGATTATCACTCAGGACGCCTTTGCATGGGTTATCTCTGTAGAGCATATGGCGCATACCCTTTCCGACCACGCTCCCGTCCGCCTTAGTTTGCTCCCCGCACTCCTCGCGGCGCACTTTTGCCTGGCGGCTGCGCTCCGCGATTCGGTGTTCTACGATGAAATTTAAACCGCAATCACGAACTACTTTGACCTTAACGCCGGCTCCGTGGACTCCCCTTCCACAGTCTGGGAAGGTTTCAGAGTGGTGATGCGAGGCAAATGTATTTCCAAGGAGGCTGGCGTACTGCACTCTATTTGCGGTACCCTGGAATGATTGGATGGGGAAATTAAGGCCCTCGACTCTTCACACTTTTTTAGCCCCTCTCCCGACAACCTCGCGCAGCTCCCGGGTAAACATTCAGATTTTAACGATGCGGCTCATAGGGAACCTTCCTTTTTAGGCAGAGAGATGAGGGTGCGTCGCTATGGCGAGGGGGATCGCCCGGGTAAGACTCTGGCCAATCTCCTGCGTCGGTCTCTTATTTCACAGCGCTCCAGGATGTAGGTCTTGAACGGACAACCTCTCCTGACGAGGTGGTGACCAGGTTCACCACCTTTTATTCTCAACTCTACACTGCTGGGATTGTTCCTTCGCACAATATCCTGGACCAATATTTTGACACTCTTGAGCTCTGGCTGGGCAACAGTCATTGGGCGTACCTCGACGAACCTTTTTCTAAAGAGGAGATCCTGGCAGCCATTAATAGTCTCCCTGGCGAGAAGGCTCCGGGCTTTGACGGTCTACCTGCATCCTTCTACAATGCCTGCACTCCTCTCGTTCCGCACCTTGCAGCTATGTATAATGACTCCTTTGAGTGTGGCCACTTCCCTCCGTCACTTTGCGAGACCCTGTTGACACTGCTCTTGAAACCGGACAAGTCCCCAGAGCTCCTTGACTCTTACCGCCCCTTATCGCTCATTAACACAGACTATAAGATTTTCGGCAAGCTACTTGCCTCCCGCCTCCTTCCTCTTATGCCCCTGATAGCCCGCAAAGACCAGTCTGGTTTCATCCCTGGTCGTGCCACATCGCATAATCTTCAGACAATATATGCTGTTCTCCACCAAATTAACCCCGCTCTCCCAGCCGTGGCTACCCTACTAGACGCTACCAAAGCCTTTGACACTCTTGAGTGGCCCTTCCTCTTTTACCTCCTCCCTCGTTTAGGCTTCAGCCCGGAATTTTTTGCGCAAAGTCCACCTTCTCTATTATCTCCCTACAGATCGCCTTCATATCAACTGTCAGATTTTGGAGCCCATCCCCGTCTCTAGGGGTAGCTATGGAGCCCCTTGCTGCTAGGCTCCGGCAACATCATACCCAGAGGGGTCTTGGCTTCGCGGCTCGTGCCTTGGTCGTCTCCATGTATGCGGATGATGTCACACTATGTCTGCAACTCCCCAAAAAATCTCGCCCCATGGTCTGCAAAGTGGTGCGTTTGGGGGCTTGTCTGGTATCCAGGTTAACTGGGGTAAATCTACTCTCTTTCCTCTAACGGACGCTACTTCCCCCTACAACCCAGACTATCCGTTTATGTGGGCTTCCGGACCCACTAGATATTTGGGTGTTTGGCACAGCAGGAACGTGGACGAACTTTGGAGAGCAAATTTTGCTTGGGCGGTAGACTAGCTGGAGACCAAGATTCCCCTCTGGCGGCGCTTGCTTTTTTCCTTAGCGGGACGCATAGCCATCGCCAAGATGGTGGTGCTCCCAAAGATTTTATACCTGCTCCTGAATATCCCTATTCCTCTCATGGCTCATTTTTTTCGTACACTTCTCTCCCTCATCATCTCTCTTCTCTATGCGTCAGCCTAGAATTGCATATGACATACTCACTCTCCCCTTAACTTGTGGTGGGCTGGGTGCCCTGGATTTCAAATAATACGCCCTCAGTGCCCAAGCCAGCTTTCTTCATTTCTGGTTGCATCCATCACCCTTTCAGCCCCATGTGGCAGTGGAGGCTGACCTTGCGGCCCCCTTGCCGATTCGAACAACTATATTTGCCCCCGCAAACCCCCACGCAGAGAAATTGATACAGTGGAGACCCTGCGCTGAGCATGGAACGGTCTTCAGAGATACTCTGGCTCCAGCTTCCTCTCCGTCAATACCATGCCCATCGTATACAACCCGGTATTTCCTTCCCTACAGACAGGAGGGATGGTAAAACGCGCGACTCTCCTGGGATTGTCCACGCTGTCTGATCTATATCCTGCCGGCGACTTCTTTTCTCTTCCAGATGAGTCCGGCCCCTTGGATACCCTGCTCTTCAACCAACTTAGAACGGCCTGCCAGGAGTTGCACCCCACGTTTCCCCAGCCCCCTCCCTCAATGGCTGCCCATGACCTTGCATACACTTCTGTCTCCCCCCGGAAACTGGTCTCCAGACTTTATGCCTTTACACTGGTGGCTTCCTCGATTTTCGATGATCGAGCCTTTGCTGCCTGGAGTGAGGACCTGGGCACCAATCTCTCCCAGAAGGTCTGGATGTATTGTTGCAAGCAAACTAAATGTTTGTCCCTTAACTACCCCCTGCGCCTCATATATTTTAAATATCTGCACAGGTTGTACAGCTCCCCCACTCAAGTGTGCAGAATAGACCTTGCTCCCAGCGATAGATGTCTCTGCTGCCGATTTCTCTCCTCTCGCCTGGATGTGCACCAAGGTCTCTGCGTATTGGTGCAAGGTGTATGTCTCCATCACTGAGATCACTTCTGCGCCCGTCACACCAGACCTGATGATATTCCTCTTAGACTTTGAGTCAAAATCGACAGGGGTATACCCAAATGACCCCTTTATACCTGGGCATGGGAAGAAGTTATATACAATAACAGGAGGTATAAGGGATAGATGCAAGACAGTTACTAAGTAGAGTACATTTAATTACCCTCTCCACAATTATTATTCTTGATGAATGTATCAAACCATAATTATATCCCACATGGACGATAGCACCTAGTCAATGAAATAAACACAAAAGATGACATATCACACCGTTCTATACATAAACCAAACAACATACATGTATAACACAATAACCCTAACAAATTATTCTCACTAGTGTCTTCCATATAATTCTGGACAGACCACTAAGAGGTAGTCCAGGTGACTTCAAGGTTAGTCAACGAATACAATCTTTCTAGTGTCACACCCTACAATTTAAAACATCACTACATTTCTATTGACTCCTCCTTAGAAGTGTTGACGTGACCACGATTCAGCCTATAATCTTCTTAGGCCTCCTCAGGACAGGGTTAATACATTACTGTACAAAACACAAAGACAACAACATTACTACCATCATATGATATGTGAAGAGCAAGCTGGCTAAGAATCGTGACTGCCCCCATCACCAAAAAGTGCCTATATATAACACCAACAAACAATCACCAGTGTCAATCCTATCAGCTCCTTATTAAAAGAACAACCTATACAATGTGAATTCACACCATGCACCCAGTGCTAAACGCAAGTACCACATTCCCACTTAAACTTAAACCCTCTAAACACAGTGACTCTCCAAAACGATATGTCATGTAGTCAAATGATGACAAAGTGCTAGAATAAATAAAAACCTTATTTCCCCATACAAGGATACCATGTCAAAAATCCTAAAAACATAGGAACTTACATCTGTCAACCCTCCAAATGGACCCAAACTCATACTTAAGCTATTACGCCTTGCGCCACATGGGTATTGCGGATAGGATTGACACTGGTGATTATTTGTTGGTGTTATATATAGGCACTTTTTGGTGATAGGGGCAATCACGATTCTTAACCAGCTTGCTCTTCACATAGCACATGATGGTAGTAATGTAGTTGTCTTTGTGTTGTGTATAGTAATGTATTAACCCTGTCCTGAGGAGGCCTAAGAAGATTATAGGCTGAAACGTGGTCACGTAATTAAATGTACTCTACTCAGTAACTGTCTTGCATCTTTATACCAGTTGTTATTGTATACATCTTAGGCTTTGTGAAACACTGTCCCGATGCGTCCCGTCGACTCACCGCCATGCTGCTTGTTCTCGCACGCCACAGGGTCGCCATGCATTGGGGTCGAAGACCTGCATCCAAGGTCAGCGCTTGGCTCGACGATGCTGCACGTTGTCAGGCGCTTCTGTCCGAATTCTGGGACTTGATTTGATGCCAGCGCGTAGCCGGCCGCTTGACATCTGGAGTCCCCTTGTTTCATACCTCCAATATCAGGGCAACCTGCCCTCTGCGACCTCTCCATGCTCCCTGCCTGCTCATCGCCCGCAGCGGCTGATGGTGCTGGCTCATGAAGGATCACTTGCCCGCCTATGTGCAATGCTGGTTCCCTGCGGCCCCTCTCGCCTGCACTCTGCCTCTCTGGGGCACTTCTCCAGAACCCTCCTGCTTAACCTCTCGTTACTCCCTCTCATGTACTGATGTCGGCTACTTATGTACAATTATTCCTAGGAGGTATATTTCAGATGTGTTTCTCCCTCTTCCATTGCAGAATCCCCGCCTGTATGCCTTGTAACTTGATGTGCAAGTTTTCAATAAAGTTTATTGGATAAGGAAAGAAAAAAATAAGTTACTTAACAGAAAACAGGATGCAAGAGGTTAAATGTGTGCAATAAGGTAAAAGCACAATGAAGAGACTTCATGAAAAAGTTGGAGTTGTTTCCAGTAGTAAAGCAATTGTTGTATGCAGTCTGTAATACTATAAATAGTATTCTTTCTCGTGCCAAAGCTGTATTTGAGCAATACATTTGAATTTGATATTGGACCTGGAGTAATAAATGTTTAGGTACAGTTGCCCAAATTAACATGTTATTGGGCTCTAATTACAAACCTTATCTATATATGTGTGTGTGTATAGATATATATCTATATATATATATATATATATATATATTTTTCTTTTTTCACTGAAATAGAACAAAGGTTAAAGGGAATTGGTTAGGCTCACACTTTACTCGTACAAAACCAGTGAAATTCAGCAGTTATAGTTACCTGAGCTAACTATAACTTACGCCCTCACAATGCACTACTTAGAACCATACCCATTACATCACTCATGACATAACCCCTGATGACATCATCCAGAACCATTCACACACTGAGAGCCCCATACAACCTCTCATATACCTGCTCACACACCCACAGAACCATTCACATACCTATTCATACAACCACTCATATACCCATTCAGTCGTCAGTACACCCACTCACTCACCCATACAGCCACTCACACAAGGATACAGTCACACAGCCACTCAATCACACATTCAGCCACTGACACATCCACTTGCTCATCTATACAGTCACCGATACACCCACTTATTCACCTATACAGCCACTCACAGTTATATTCTGGCGCACACAACTGCTCACTTACCCACTCACAGACCCATAGAACCACTCACCCACCTATGCAGCCACCCATACAGGCCCTCACATACCCAATCACCCACCCATACAGCCACTCACTCACCCAAACACCCACCCATGCAGCCACTCACTCACCCATACAGTCACTCATACAGCCACTCACACCCTCACTTACACGGACGCGCACTGTCACACAGCCACTCCTCTAATATATTTAAAAAATTGAATTACTCATTAGTAGTACACAAAGTATACTACTTTAACTTTTGTGGTACGTTAGTACATATATTTAACTCTCAGAAACATTTAGAACAAACACAATACTAGATGATGTCATCAGTGATGTTATTTGAGATGTCATGAGTGATATAATATGCGAGGTTATAAGAAAGTGAATTGCGGCAGTGTCAGTTATACTTAGCTTTTGTAACTATAACTACTGAACTTCAATTGTTTTGTACGAGTGAAGTGTGAGCCTAACTATAACGTTCAAACAACCTTTTTCTTTTTTTTTTTAAACTTCTGCATTTTTTTAAATGTTATTTCCTAACTATAGCGTCCTTGTAAAATGTGGGTTTTTTAAAGTGAATTTCTTTGGTTTTTAAAATGTAACCTGTAAACCTTTGAGAGTGAGTGCGTGAGTGCATGAATGTCTCAGTGTGTGTGTGTGTGTGAGTGCATGAGTGACTCAATGGGTGTGTGAGAGGGTGTATGAGTGGGTCTGAGAGTGCCTGCATAAGTGTCTCACTGAGTGTGTGAGTGGGTGCGTGAGTGGGTGCGTGAGTGAGTAGGTCTGTGAGTGGGTGCATGAGTGTGTGAGTGAGTGTCTGAGTGGGTTTGGGAGTGCCTCCATGAGAGTGAGTGGGTCTGTGGGTGGATGCATATATCTCTGAGTAGGCCTGTGAGTGGGTGTGAGAGAGTAGGAGTGGTTCTCTGACTGGGTGCATGAGTGCCTTAGTGGGTTTATGAGTGGGTGTGAGAGTGTCTGAGTAGGTCAGTAAGTGGGTGTATCAGTATCTAAGTGGGTCTGTCAGTGAGTGTGTGTGTCTGCATGTGTGTCTAAGTGTCTGTGTGGGTGTGTCAGTAGCTGTGCCAGTGACTAGGTCACAACGGAACTGCACCTGCCCCATTTCCCAAAAAGCATTTTCAATGCAATAGGTCTCGCATTCACGTGAGTTTGAGCTATTGGCATTGTAAATGACAATGCCTTTTATTTATGTTTTGAGTTTTAAAACATCAATAAAAGGCATTTTCATGTACAATACCTTAATCTCTCACAAATGCGAGACCTCTTGCATTGCAATAAAGGGTCTTCCCAACCGCTTGTTAAATTGTAAATATCAGAGGAAGAGACCAGCCTGCAACATCTTCAAAGTAGTGCTAAATAGTGCATTGAAGAAGATGTGTAAGTGTTGTAAGTGACACAGACACAAAGTGTGAAGTGAGAGTTACATATGATCCGAGCTATTTACACTAACAAAGCGCTCAAACACCTTTCGCTCTGTGATTACACTGTCGCGGCTGAGGAGGAAGATCGGGGGGCTATTTTATGCCCTGTCCATGATTTGAGTGTGATTTGAGTGTGCAGTGTGGCAGTGCATAATGTCATTGTTATCTATGACCTAATAAAAACACTCCAGCTGTAGTAGGGCTCGAGCTTCACCCTCTGGGGCAGGGTGGGCTGTGCTTTATGTCAAGCATGAAGGGACGGGCGGAGGGATGCTCTCAGCTGCAGCTCCAGCTCCAGCCTCATACAGTGCCCCTGCTATTACTAGTGAGCAAGAGGCGCTGGGGAGATGGTGGTGGTATTTGTATTAGTGGTATTGGTTGTGGTAGTATTGGTGGAGGTATTGGGGGTGGAGGTATTGGTGGTGGTGGAATTGGTGCTGGTGGTAGAGGTGGTATTGGTATTGGGTGTGGTATCTGTGATGGTATTGGTGGTGGGACTGGTGGTATTGGTGGTGATGGCATTGGTGGTGGTGTTATTGGTATTGGTGGTGGTATTGTTGGTATTGGTGGTAATGGTATTGGAGGTGGCATTGGTATTGGTGGCGGTGGTATGTGTGGAGGTGGTTGTTTTGGTGGTGGTATTTGGTGGTGATATTGGTGGCGGTGGTATTCGTGGCAGTGGTATTCGTGGTGGTGGTACTTCTGCTAGAGGTGGTATTGGTGGTGGTGGCATTGGTGGTGGGGGTATTGGTATTGGTAGTGGTGGTATTGGTAGTGGTACTGGGGGTGGCAGTATTGGTGGGGTGGTGTTATTGGTGGTGGTGGTGGAATTAGTGCTGGTAGTGGTGGTGGCATTTGTGATGGTATTGGCGGTGGATTAGGTGGTGTTGGTAGTGGTGGTATAGTCGGTGATGGTATTGATGGTGGTGTTCTTGGTATTGGTGGTATTGTTGGTACTGGTGGTGGTGGTGGTATGGTATTGGCGGTGGCATTGGTATTGGTATTAGTTGTTTTGGTGTTGGTATTTGTGGTGGTGGTATTGGCGGTGGTATTTGTGGTAGTGGTGGTGATGGTGGTATTGGTGGTTTTAATATTGGTGGCGATGATGGTGTTGGTATTTGTGGCGGTTTGGTATTGGAGGTGTTGGTATTGGTGCTGGGGTATTGGTGATGGTGATGGTATTGGTGGTGGTGAAGGTTGTGGTGGTTTTGATGGTGGTGGTATTGGTGAGGGTGGCATTGGTAGTGGTGATGGTATTGGTGGTGGTGGTGGTATTGGTGGTGGTGTTGTTAATAAAAAAGGGTCTTGGAAACAGCCCATAAGGTGACTTTAGTTCAGATGACAGGTAACACAGATGTCCTGTTGTAAGCTTCAGCCCATTAGCAAAGGATTATGTGCTACCTGGAATTCACATGACTTAATTCGCTAATCATTTCTAAATCCAGTTTACTAGGGGGGGGTTGAAACAGACCTGAGATAAAGCCGGGTTACAGTGATTGAAAGCAGGCACCCTTGTAGCTTACAAAAACACAAGCGGTTTCAGCTGAAGCAGCGCATGTCCAGCCAGCAGTAAGAGAAACTCAATAAAGTAAATAGTGCTTACAGACTAAATAACATGTCCTGTGTAACAACCGAAGTAATAGGGCCAGTAGCCATGGGAGGTTACAAATGAAGACAAGGCCGTACTAAGGAGGGACTAACAAGCCTATTAACGAATCCGAAGACAGCATTTACGAAAGACAATAACGTAAAGCCAATAAAAAATATAGGCGGAGAGAAGGTGCAGCTTCTCTCCAAAACTCTACTACAGCAATCCCGCAGAGCGAGAAGCGTATGTGCGCCGCCGCTAGGCTTGACCTAAAAAGGGTCCACAATTTTGCAGAAAATATCTACTCACGTGGAGTACTTTCTACTGGTTAATTACTACATGGTACCTCCTTGGGTAAATGTCCAGTACGTATTCAACACTATAGCTGCGTAATGGAGCACAAGGAAATGTCACCAGTGACCTTATGTGCGTTTTGGCAATGTGATTATTCCTTGTGCGTCTTTATCCAGAAATTTGTGATAACATGAATCTTTCCATAGAGAAGACAACAAGAGTACAAAGAGGTAAATCTCCACCAAACAGGGGTCCTTCCAATTAATTATATAAAGTAAATGCTTCTTTGTTTGGGGGAGATGCTCTATATTCCTCAGCATCAAGAACGCGTCACCAAAATCAGCGGGAAAAGCACTGAGGTCCTTTTAATCATCTGCATATCAGCCTGGTAAATGGCGGAAAGGCCATTGCAACATACTAAGGTAGACGGATCAGGGGCAAGAAGGACGAGCTTCAGATGATTTTGCACATTTGTATACCAAGTCATTTAAAGCAAGAGCCAGGGACTCTGCTCTCACCCATTAAGGAGAAGAAAGAACCCGCTTGTCACAGTCACTACACATTGCACTCCAATAGGTCAATGATGCAGTCACTTCCAGCAAAGCATTTCAAGTCGTTTTTAATGTGGGATTGACAAGAAAGGCAGTATCATTCGTTCTCTACAGAAGTCGAGCTTCAATAGGGGACACCTTCTATGTTTATATATGTGAGTGGTTCCCGGTGAGGTTTACTTTCGGAAAAAATAAAGCAGCTTCTCGTGCTAGCTCCCCCTGCAACAGTTCTCTTGTCCAGTTTGCCCGCAGTCCACTACCCTCTGTCTGTCTACCTGCTGCCCTGTTTGTGCCTCCTCAGCTCGTTTCTAACTCTGTTTTGTCTTTTCTGCTCGTTTTTCTGTCCTCTGTTATGACTCTCTGCTCTCCGTTTTGCCTTTTTCTGGTCGTTTTTTTGCCACTTTGCTTTTGCTCCTAATTTTTCAGCCTCCGTTTTGCCTTCACTGCTGGATTTTCTGCCCTCTGTTTTGGCTTTTTCTGACCTGTTTTGCCGTTTCTGCCCTCTGATTTGCCCTTTCTGGAAAATTTTCTGCCATTTTGCTTCTCCTGCTCCTTTCTCTGATCAGTTTTGTCTTTTCTACTTGTTTTTCTACCCTTTGCTTTGCCTTTGTCTGCTAGTTTTTCTGCCCTCTGTTTTGCCCTCTTTGGCTCCGTTTTGACTTTTGCTTGTTTTTCTGTCCTGTTTTGCCTTTTTCTGCTCGTTTTTCTGCCCTCCATTTAGCCTTTTCTCCTCATTTTTCTGCCTTTTGTGCTCGATTTTCTGCCCTGCTTTGCGCCCTCTTCTGCTCAATTTTGCTTTTCTGCTCCTTTTTTTTTATGTTTTTCATTTCTGCCCAATTTTTTGCCTTTCTACCTTCTGTTTTGCCTTTTCTACTCTATTTTCTGCCCTTTGCTTTGCCTTTTTCTGTTTGTTTTTCTGCCCTCTTTTTTGCGTTTTCAGTACATTTTTCTAGCCCTCTGCTTTAGCTTTCCTGCTTGTTTTTCTGACCTCTGTTTTGCCTTAACTGCTCATTTGTGGGTCCTCTGGTTTGACTTTTCTGCTCACTTTTCTGCCTTCCATGCTCGATTTTCTGCCCTCTGTTTTGCCTTGTCTGCTCATTTGTCGGGCTTCTGTTTTCCTTTTCTGCTGTTTTGCCCTTCTGTTTATTTTCTGTCCTTTGTTTTGTCTTTTTCTGCCCCCAGTTTTGCCTTTTCTGCAGTTTTTTTCTGCCTTCCTTTTTGTCTTTCTTCTTGTTTTTCTGCCCTCTGTTTTGCCTTTATTGCCTTGTTTTCCTTTCATGCTTGTTTTTTGCCCTCTGTTTTGCCCTCTTCTGCTCTGTTTTGCCTTTTCTGCTTGTTTTTCTCCCCTCTGTTTTGTATTTTCTGCAATGGGGAAGAGGGATTCCGGCCCCGGGTATCCAATCCCATGGAGCCTAGCCACGTCTACCTGGGTGCCCTGGCCCCACCAAGGACACCCAGTGTGCTTTGAATCGGACCCTGATGGGAGCTCTAAGGTCCCCACAGTCCCAGCTGCCTCTCAGCCTCCTGAAGGAACTGCCAATACTCCCACACCCAGGGAACAACTAAATATGCAGCTGACTGCAAGTGGGAGTAATGTTTTAACTTATGAAAACTCAGCTCCCAGCAAGAGGGAGCTGTTTGACAGCTCCCGCTCGCTGGGAGCAGAGTCAGTGTTTGCTCTCGCTTGGCAGGAGCCGTCACATCTCCTGCAAAAACTAAAGCAAACTGCTGTCTCCTGAGGGTGGGTCCGAGGGACATTAATGGCTCAAGAAGGTGGGGGGTCCCAGAGCGCTCCTTCTTTATTATTATTATTATTATTGCATTTCTTATAGAATCGACCCCCGAAGGGGTATCTCCGCGCTTGCCTTGGGAACCCGTCCTGGTTTTTCCCTGTGAGATAGCCCCTACAGGGCATCCCCAAGGTGAAAGCCAGGCATCCCGCCGCGGGGGGCCGTTGTGGAGATTAAGCAAGCTTAATGCCCAGAGTTGCAGAGTGTGAACCCATGATTAGGTCAGGCACCGAAGCGAGAATTATCGAGTCCGTGGACATTTGAGCTCAACACCCTGCCGCGTCGGGAATCGAACCCTGGTCCCGGGTCTGACCTCTGCTTCAGGGTCTGCCTGCTCTAACCAGTGAGCCACACTTCTCCACTTTAGCATGCATAGGCGGGGCCAGGGGAGGTGGTGGTCCCCGTGCCATTAATTGCTCAAGAAGGGGAAGCTCATGGCATGCATTTGGCCCTGGGGAGGTGGTGGTCCTGCAGAGCCGCGGGGGGGGGGGGGGGGGGGGGGGGGCTGGGGGAAAGAGACCCTCGCATCGGTTTTTTTACCCAGGGGAGGTGGTGGGCCCCGGGTCATAATAAAGCACCAGGGCGGGGGTCTGCGTGGCCTCCCTCCCACCACTAATTTTTTGTAAATCCCTAGTCCCCGGGGCTAAATGAGCACAATGGCGGGGGGGATCTGCTAGCTTCCCTCCCTGTCAAAAGAGCCCTATGAGGGGGTCCTGTGCACCTCCCTCTTTTTTGAAATACCACCATGCTCCTGGGACCTGGCCCTCTCGGGAGTAAAGTGAAAAAAAGCGTGGCAGACCGCCCAGGGTTTTCCCCCCAATTTTGCTGCAAATTCACTGACTCACCTGCGATTGTGTGGCAAAATAAAAAAAAGACACCAGACCTAGGGGATCAGGGTAGACTTATTCTGTCCTCTTTTCTTTCTTTATAATATTTTTGGGGGGACTTTGCGAAGTACAGTGCCAATGTGGCTGCCAATACTTCCAGGTTGAAGTCTGGCAGGCAATAAGATTTCAGCACAGGGTCTGATGGATCAGTGGAGGGTCTGCGTCCTGAGATATACAAATTTGAATTTCAGTTAATATCTCTAAAACTACTAACAGGTTTACACCAATTAACAAAAAACATGCTTTCTGGACCAAAAGCCAGCTTTCTGCCAAATTTGGTGTCATTCCATCAAGCAGTTCAGGCTGCAGTTTTGTTCAAAATCCCTATGTGAATTAACATGGGGAAAATGCATTTTGAGACACCCACCACCCCCTTTTTCTTGGCCCCCGCTTGCCGGAATACCCTGAAACTTTCAACACAGCAGCGGAACCGAGAGCTGTACTAATTTCATGAAGATTCTCAAACGGCACCAAAGTTATCAGCAAAACAAAAACACTTTCCTATGGAAACTAAGTCCTAACTAGAACTACCTATTGGCTATTGGTATATATGGGGTGGTGCAGAGTAGATTGCAGTGGCTGGAGTGGAGTAGAGTAAAGTGGAGGGGTGTATGCAGCTTGTGGTAGCACACTGCCATTACAGACAACAAATTTTCAAATGAAATGACCATTACATTTGCACAGACATACACTTTTACTAACAAAACTACACGGTGCACAAACAATAACGAGTGGACGTGGCATCACCTTATGTATTGATTTGCTTTGATCATACGAAAGTATTTTTTATCAAAACACTTCAGAATTAACAAAAATGTGCTTTACTGGTGGCTCTGCGAATTCTGATACATTCTAAAATACTTGTACAGTTCATTTAAATGTTGCTGTGTGCTAGAAAAAACCCTTTACCCCCGAGTATTCAGCAAGATACAAACGGAACCCTGACCACCTAATACAAAAAGCCAGCAAATAGAAAGCCAGAAGAATAAGTAACTTACCTTCTGTAATGCTTTTTCTGGTGGATACAGTATCTGCCTGTGGATTCCTCTCCTATTGAATTACCCATGCATTCCACTGAAACTTTTTTCTAGCTCTCTCACGTCAACAAGGACGTCACAATGCATGGCACCGCTCGCGACTCCGTATGACATCACCGGAGCCATAAGAAGACCTTGTCGGCATGCGGAGGTCAGTTCCAACCTTTTTTTCAGTGCCTTCGAGGCGAACCGTGGACCGACACATAAATGGAGTATACGATATTCACACCAATACACACAGTATATAGAAAATAGGAAAGCAAAAGAAACCAAAGCCTTTCCTAAACTCCAACGGCAAGGCAACCAAAAGACATAGGGAAACAACCTTGCCAAATAATGAAAAAAAAACTTTTCGGTATACGAAGGTGGACAACAAGGAGGAGGGTGGGACAGTGTGGAATCCACAGCCATATACTGTATCCACCAGAAAAAAAGTTACAGAAGGTAAGTAACTTGTTCTTCTGATGGATACATCTGCCTGTGGATTCTTCACCTTTTGAATTGAATCCCACAGCAGTCCTGCTCCCAGAGGAGGGTGTTCACCTGCCTATACCTAAAAAATCTTGCAGTACAGAGCGTGCAAAATGGCCATCCCTCCTAACCTCCGAATCCAAGCATTAATGCTTTGCAAAGATGTGGCGGGAGGCCCAAATTGCTGCCCTGCAGATGTCGACAACAGGAACACCTCTAGCCAAAGCAGAAGAAGGTGACTTCGCTCTGGTGCAATGAGCTCTTATACCTTCAGGCGGCTCCTTTTTGGCCAGGGCGTAGCAGATTTTGATACACAAAATTATCCACCTAGAGAGTGTTAGTTTGTGGACAGCTTTGCCTTTCATTCGTCCAATGTAGCCCACGAAGAGCTGGTCATCCAGCAGTAGGCCCCTGGTTCTGTCCAGATAGAAGCTGATCTTAGGATCCAGGCGGTGATGTCTCTCCTTCTTGGAAGGGTGAGGGGGGTGATAGGATAGAAGGGAGGCATGGTAATAGACTGCCCTAGATGGAAAGGAGTGACCATCTTAGGCAGGAAAGCAGCACTGGTCCTGAGAACCATCTTATCTGCATGAATGGTAAAAAACTGAGGTTTAGAACTATGAGCCTAAAGCTCACTTACCTTCCTGGTTGAGGTAATAAGGATGAGAAAGAAAGTCTTGAAAGAAAGAAGCTTCTACGGGCAACTATGAAGAGGTTCAAAAGGAGACCCCATCAGGAAAGTAAGAACTACATTCAAATCCCACTGAGGCATAATGAAGGGAGTGGGAGGAAACTTATTGGTGAGGCCTTTAATTAATCTCATAACAATGGGAGACTTAAATAAAGATGGCTGTTCTGGCAAAGGAGAACTGACAAATAACCCTGAATTGTAGCCACAGCACAACCCTGCTGGGCCAAGGAAAGACAGAAATCAAGCACATTAGACAAATGGGCCTTGAAAGGATTAATGGACCTCTCTCCACTCCATTTCTCAAATTTGGACCACTTAAGAGGAATAAATAGATTTGGTGGAGTGTCTACTGGATGATAAAGTAACATCCACCAAATCCGATGGGAGAGAGAAAGAACTCACATAGCCCCGTTCAATCTCCCAAGCATGAAGGTGCAGGCTCTGGAGGTGGGGGTGTAGAACCTGCGAGAGGAGATCTGCCCTCAGAGGGAGACGGAGCAGAAGGTGCAATGAAAGGTGAAGTAGATCTGTGTACTACACCCTACTTGGCCAAACCGGGGCGAACAATATAACTTGGGCCCGGTCTTGGTAAATCTTCCTTGGAACCCGAGAAATCAAGGGTATGGGAGGAAACGCGTAAAGCAGCTGTGAACCCCATCCCAACTGAAACGCGTCCCCCAATGCTCCCCGCACAGGAAACTGGAGACTACAGAATGATGGCCAGTGATCGTTCTCTTGAGTGGCTAAAAGATCCAACCAAGGGAATCCCACTTCAGGAAGATATGATGGACTACCTCTGGACGAAGCCTCCACTTGTGGTTGTCTGAGAAATTCCGCCCGAGACTGTCCGCACGAACATTCAGCACTCCGGCCAGATGATTAGCAAACACACAAATCCAATGGTCCTAAGCCCAAGAACAGAGTCGCAGAGCCTCTCTGCAGAGACAATATGACCCTAAACCTCCCTGTTTGTTTATGTACCACATCGCAGTAGTGTTCTCCATCAGGACCTGCACTGACTGACCGCAAAGGGAGGGTAGAAAGGCCTTGTTCTAATGTGACGTAACCTTTTCTCTGGAGTACAAAGACCCTTGATCTCCAGATCCCTCAGATGAGCACCCCACCCTAGAGTGGAGGCATTTGTGACCACTGTGGCCACCGGTGGACGAAGTTGAAAGGGTTTTTCTAGTGACAGGTTGCCCTCCACACTCCAACAAGACAGATCCGCTGCAGTGTCTCTGGAGATCCTGGCCATTTCCCTGAGATCACTGTTGTGCTGAAACCTCTGCCTGCTGAGGCACCACTGGAAAGCCCTCATGTGCCACCGTGCAAGATTGGCCAACAGTATGCAGGAAGCTAACAGACCGAGCAGGCGTAAGACCATCAGGACTGGAACAACCGCTCCATCGTGAAACAAAGGAATCATCTCCTGAATTTCGAGAATCCTCTGTGAAGGCAGGAAAGCTCGACACACAGTAATGTCCAGTACTACCCCTATGAACAGGTTGCGCTGTTAGGGCATCAGGTGAGATTTGGGTACATTTATCGAGAAATACAAGTCGAACAACAGTCTTGCTGTTAATTGCAGATGACGCAGCACCATCTCTGGTGACTTTGCTTTGAGCAGCCAGTCGTGCAAATAGGGGAATGCAGAATCCCCCACTTTCTGAGATGAGCTGCTCCACCGCCATCACCTTTGTGAAAACCTGTGGTGCGGAAGTGAGACCAAACGGGAGGACCACAAACTGGTAGTGGTGAGACCCTACCATAAACCGGAGATACTTACGATGTGACTTCAGGATGGGAATGTGAAAATACGCATCCTGTAAGTCGAACACCACCATCCAGTCTTCTTGTTGCAGCACGAGAAGAACCTGAGCTAGGGTCAACATCTTGAATTTCTCCTGCCGGAGGTAAAAATTCAAGACTCGGAGGTCTAGGATTGGCCTTAATCTGCTGTCCTTCTTGGGAATCAGGAAATAGCGGGAGTAGCATCCCTGACCCCTTTCCTGCTCCGGAACCACCTCTATTGCACCTTTCTGAAGCAAAACAAGAACCTCCTACTGCAGAAGAAGCAAATTGTCCTCCGAGCACCAGCCCTGGTGAGGAAGGTAAGGAGGAGGAAACTCCCGGAAGGGAAGGGCGTACCCATTTTCCCCAAGATTCAAACCCCAAAGGTCGGATGTGATAGATTTCCAATCTTGTAGAAAATGGGACACCCGACCCCTACAGGACCAGCATGCTCCAAGATAGGGGACCTAGAGCTGCTTTCCCATGGTACAAGTGGTAAGAACAGAGGAAGAGGAAGAAGAGGTGGAGGAGGAGAGTTGCTGGGATGCACCCCACAGACGACCTCTGCCATTCCCTGTACGACTTGTACAGAGGGTTCTGCTGCTGCTGAGATTGCTGACGGCCCGAAAGGAAGCCGCCTTACCAAAACCACGGTACCTCCTATAATCAAAACCCTAGATTGGGACTGAAGACCCAAGGATTTTGCAGTGGCTCTACTGTCTTTGAACCTTTGCAGTGAAGAATCCGCCATTTCACTAAAAAGCTTGGATACATCGAAGGGGAGATCAAGAAGAGTAGCCTGCACATCTGGAGAGAACCCAGAAGACCCGAGCCAGGCATGCCTCCTGGTAACGATAGAGGAATCCATCACCCTGGCCACCGAATCAGCAGTGTCCAGGCCAGACTGAATAACTTGAAGGGCTGCAGCCTGTGTATCTGCCAAAACCTCTAAAAAGGAACCATGGTCATTGTCCAGCAACTTAGGAGCCAACTGTTTGGGGGAGTCCATTAAGGCATGTATATACCTCCCCAACAAACACGTTGCATTGGTAGACTTCAACGCCATACTCGAAGAAGAAAAAACCTTCTTGGCAGAATGGTCCAATTTCTTAGAGTCTCTGTCTCCGGGAGCTTGAGGGAAAGACCCAGCTGACTGTTTAGAACAGGAAGCCTGCACTACCAAACTTTCTGACGAAGGATGAGCAGTAAGAAAGGCAGGATCTTTAGGAGCAGGCCTGTACCTCTTTGCTACAGTCTTTGAAACAGCAGCCGATAAGGGCTTCTGCCACACCTCCAAAATTGGCTCTGTCAAGGCCTCATTAAAAGGCAAAAGAGGCTCAACCACAGATGGAGAATGTAAAACCTCTGTGAGAATATTTGGCCTAAAGTCAGCTGTGGGTAACTGAAGGTCTAAAAGTTCAGCAAGTTTCCTGATGACAGCATGGTATGGTGCAACATCCTGAGAAGGCAAGGACTGTCTTCGATGAAAGCTCCCACTCAGGGGAAGTGTCTAGACCACTTGCCGCTCAAAGGTCCTCGAACTCATCAACAGAGTCATTGATCTCACCTTCTTCAGCCTCACCCTGCTGATATTCTTCCTCATCCAGCAGTCTTTGGGCTTCCCTCCTTGACCGCAACTTCGGAATTGGCACGCCAAACGCAGCGCCGGAGACACAGGTGCCGGTATCGAAGGAAGACCTTCTGAATCGGGCAACGGCGCAGATTGAAGCAGAGGAAGAAGGACCACCAGATGGTGCCGGAGATTGAGAAAACGCTGTCAAAAACCTCTGAGCCGGAAAGTTCCAGGGCGGCCCTGACGGCATAAAGGGCACGAAGGGAGCCTGGGCATATTGATGGGGGTGCCCAAATTGAAAGCAAGCTGACCCACGGGGCCCAATGGCGCACCGGTAGGGTAGTCTGGCCTGGCAAACATGCCATAAATGGCCTGGCTATGCGAAGGATCTGGCCCAGGAAAGGGTGGATGAGGAGCAGAGTCTGAATCCACTCGAGGTCGATTTGAAGGCTGAGGCTCTGGTGCCGGGGACGTCGGATCCCGAACAGGTGAGGCCACAGGCACAGGAGAAGACTCCCTGGGCTCCGGAGAATCGTTTGGCGCTGGAAATATCCTTGGTGCTGGAGAACCCCTCAGCATCGGTGAGTGAGTCTGAGTAGCTTGAGGAAAAGGAGAAGGCAACGGTGAGATGGCATCTTTAGAGATACGTCGCGGAGAAGGCGATCTCGAAGCTCTACCCTTTGTAGAGCGGCGTCGAGAACCATTCCTTCTCTTCTTCATGTGCTTCTTTGACTTCTAAGTATGCGAGGTTGACGACTTTGATTTTTACCTCTTATGACCCTTCTCCTCTCTTGGTTTTGCCATAAAAAACTTAGCCTCACGCTCCTTCAAAACCTTCGGATTCATCTTCCGACAACTGGAAACACCTCTGATGTCATGGTCCGACGAGAGACACCAGAGACAGTCATCGTGGGGATGAGTGATGGACATATGTCCCCCACACTCTCTACAAGGCTCAAATTGAGACTTCTTCTAAGTAGCCATCGCACTGCTACTCCAAGAGTGAAGAAAAAACTAAGTAATAGCTAAACCAGCTGGAGAGTCCCAGAAAAGCGTTACGCAACGACTGCGTGGAAAAAAGGGAACTAACGTCAGCAAGCCAACAAGGTCTTTTTATCGCTCCAGTGACGTCATACCGAGCCACGAGCGTAGCTGTACCATTCATTGTGTGGTCCTAGTCGACATGGGACAGCTAGAAAAAGGTTTCTGTGGAATGCTGGCACAGGGGTAATTCAAAAGGTGAGGAATCCACAGGCAGATGTATCCATCAGAAAATGCGAGTTACAAACCGTTAAGCCAATGGTAAGCAATAGGCGGAATACATTCTCATTGGGAGACAGCTTTCAGAATGTCCCAAAGATGCCTTTAGCAAACAGGCAGTAGTAGCTTTGAAATTGAGAGCAGTGAAAGGACACTGGGCAAGGAAGCAGTACTTGGGCCATGCTCCAGGGGAGTAACAAAACACACAAAGAGGAAGTGAAGGTTGCAAGCGCTGACCAAAGAGAAACAAGGAAATGTGTGAAGGTGAAGCAAACCAATGGGAAGCAATGGGCAGGCTCTTAGCATAAAAAATGTCTTGCAAGTGACAGTGCATGCGCGGTCTCAGGTGAAACCCAATATGGAAAAAAGCCACTTGATTGGATGAACCGGCACAGAGTAAACAGCAGTCTTGTGACTGACTGACTATAATTGAAGAAGAAGCATTCTATGATATTTTTGTAAAAAGAGGCAGCATTCCCCTTAAAACCTCCAGATGGTTACAAAGATCGGGAAGAAGATTTTTTAAAAAGCTGCATCACAGCAGGAGCCACACTGCTGAACAGTGCAACTATGGCCTTCCCACTTTGCTCTTTCTCTCTGAGCCTGCAGCTGCAGCCAATAAAGACTTCACATACATTGGCAAAGCTAACAGCTCTTGCCTTTGGGACCTATTGATTTTGCCAATGCTTTTTGCCAAGCTGCACAGCATCCTGATTCAACATCGAGGGCAGAAGCGGAAACAACATGGAGGTTCCGGTGGATGGCAGTAGCAACATGGAGAGCGAGAAGAGAAGTACAAGAGGACAGATGGAAAATGTTCACAATGGTCTAGTGCTTCCGCAAAAAGAAAATAGTGCTTGGAAAGAGAGGAGTGGGAGGACATAAGTGTGTCCATGCTCCACGGGATGAATAAGTACAAGAAGAGGAAAGAAAGCCGACACAATCAAAAGAATAAGAAGCAAGCAAATGAGTGACGGTAAAGACAACCAATGGAAGCAGTGGGCGGGCTTTAACCCCAATTCAGGCAAGAATAAGAAGGCTTTACTATCAAGCCCTGCCTTGCCCATGGGCCAGGCAGGGCAAGAAACATAAATCTCCCCAACCCTTTCCTTTAACAAAGGAATGGTCATAGAAGGACAAACCACCTTCATCATGAAATAAAAAAGGGCATTGTGAATCTTGGGGGAAACTTCCCCTCCTTTGTTAATGGCGAGGGTGGGTTTTGTGTGCTCCCACAGTCTGCCCAAGGGGTGGGGGAGAGGTTCCCTATCCCAGCCTGTGACAGAGGCTGAGGAGGTAACAGGGCTCCATGTTCCACCTCAGTCTCACTTCAATATGCCTGAATGCAATTGTCAGGTGTTGTCATGAGCAGTGCATGCTTAGGGTGGGAGTTAATGTTGCACAGCCACCTTAATTGTTGAACTGTAAGCTTTTAAACTGTTTACAATAAAGATATTAGCCCTCTAGTTACACTGGAAAAATAAGCTAGATATCACGCAGTTCTTCTTGTTTGTCCTGATTCAAGGATGCACTCTTCAAAGTTATCTTTCCCAGTTGATATCGATTTTCTATTTCTCGTTCAGTCACTCATCTGTGCTTGAGCACAGCCCCTGCTGTTGCCCCAGACATCTGCTCCTTTCTCCATTACTTCATCAATTTAATGATGGAGTCCATAGCTGAATGGATGCATGTTGCGGTTAGAAGCATAGTAACTTCTCTAATCCCAGTAAACTCAGGTGCAAGAACATGCAATTCCCCATTACTGTCATAGGAGCCCATCAAGGGCCTCGAGCTTTAAAAGGGAAAAAAGACCTGTTTGAAAGGAAATCACTCTGTAAAAGCTCAGGCCAGGCATCCAGTTGCTCGGACCAGGCGAATCCTCACTTCCGGTCGTATCCCCGGAAGGGACTACAGCACTCTAGATTCCGTCCCCCTCTCCCTACATAAGCAGGAGGAAGGCGCGGATGCGCGCAACGGCACCCTGATTGGAGGGAATGCTGTTCAGCAACACTGCCATTTCCTGATTGCATTCTAGTGTGTCATGAATGCGTGTGCAGAATAACTGTTTTTAACCTTTTTAGGTCGAGCTGGAGTTGCATCCGATAGGATGCTCCAGTTCGACAACTTTAGTCAGCCGTCTCGGGGGAATTAGGGACAGGAGGGCGTTACGCGCCTCTGTTGCCGATTTGGCTGGATTTGGGCACGTGAACGCGCATGCTTTCGCGTTGGTGAACAGGCACGCACGCAGGCACACACACACGCGCACATGCAAGCAGACACACACACACGCGCGCAGGCAGGCACGCACACACACACACACACGCAGGCACACAGACACACACATACAGGCAAACTCACCCGCCCCCCCCCCCCCCTTACCAGGCTCGCACCACTGTGGCCAGTGTGTCCAGGTCTTCCAGCCGGTACTGCGGCAGCTCCTCTGGAAGCGGCGGAGGCGGCTCCTGCAGAGAGGTAGGTGGGCACCAGGCTGCCTCCTTTCCTTGCTGTTTGCCAGTGCTGCTCGCCGAGCCGCCCGGCGCTCTAGCCGCCCCAGCCTCCATCGGCGGGGATCCCCCCTCACAGCCGCTGTCCTGGCCACGGAGTCCCCCGTCGGACGCCGCCTCGCAGGCCGGAACACAGCACTAGGAGCCCGGGGCTTCCGCGCCATATTACCTCGGCTCACAGGGAAGGCATGTGGATCTCGCCGGGGGACAGAAGCTCCAAACGGAGACAGCGCACCTACAGCCGGCAGCGGCGCCCAGCTACACACAGAGCGGCGCGGAACACACAGCCCCGCCCACTCAACAACTAGTAGCCAATACCAAACGCCCTAGGTCTCAGTACAGGCTCTATTGGCTACGGCACGTTCCTACTCCTCCCAGCCCGGATACCACACTCGCGTTTTTTTTTTTACTTTTTATTCGCGTCCGCCAATGCTTGTTGTGTTAGGTTTTGGTTAGCTGTTGACAGCCGCCATCCCCTCTTTACAACCTGTTGGAAGGATAGGAACAGTACGCAGAATTAATGGGATAGTCGAAGTTAGTCAGGTCCCCCCTCTCATGGAATGGCTATGAGAAGGGTCGAGGTTTCCAGTCTTACTGCTCAGCCGAGGGCAGCAGCGCGTGTGTTGTGCAGTAGAGCTTAGAATATGCAGTTTGACTGTAGGGGGCACTTTGTTCAAAATCACAGTCGGACACTGCTTACTTTGTAAAAACAATAAGTATCAGGGCCCTTGTCAGTAGGTCACTGCAGATTGCACCACCAATTGCCCCTGCCAGCGCTGCCAATAAAAGCACCGCACAACTATGTCAAAAGCAGCTGCTGTTTGTGCGTTTTATTAACAACTTCTCTTTTTTCCATTGAGATGAAATACCGCCAGTGCACAGGTCCCTTTAATTTGTGACTAACCACGTCTGCTTTGAGGTGAAGTTGCTCTCCGTTCAGTATTCAAAGGTGCTTTCATCTGCGCCGGTCGGGGTGTTTGCTCTTTGACCTGATATATCTGAAGTGCCCTTTTTGTTGGTATTAATGGTGAGGTTCATTGCATTTTGTAAGCTATTAGTATTGTAAATAACAATGCCTTGTATTTATGTTTTAAAACCCAAAACATAAATAGAAGGCATTGTCATTTACAATACCAATAGCTCAGGCTCTCACAACTGCGAGACCTATTGCATTGCAAATGCTTGTTTATTCTGTTGCTCTTACTTTGCGCTGCATCAATTTAGTTCCCTTTTAAATCACTGTGCATTGTAATTCACCTACCTTGCCTGCCTGAGACCCCAGTCCGTCACGGCCTGTGCCGCTTGAACGGAGGGTCGGACCAGGCGAATCCTCACTTCCGGTCGTATCCCCGGAAGGGACTGCAGATTCCGTCCCCCCTCTCCCTGCATAAGCGTCAGGAAGGCGCGCAGCGGCGTGCCAAAGGCAAGCCCGTCTGCGCTAGAACGCCGCCAGTCGCCAGGACTTTATCGGAGCCAGCAGGCGTCTCCTCCCTGTCTATCCCATCTGCACGTAATGACAGGCACCAATATGTCAACCTTCAGGTATTCAAGGGAAGAACTAATAGACCTCAATCTCCCTCAGGCCTCGGTCTCCGATGCCTTATTAGCCAACATTGACAGGTTCCCGTGTCTCTTCACCTCTGATTCATCCTTTGGCCGGAGGACCAATACGGCTTCTTTAAGTCTCAACCCGCCCACTGTAGTCTCCAAGGAACTTACTGCTATATACTTTAATGCCCGTTCCATTCCCAGACATGCGCTGGAAATATGGAGCCTTCTTGACGCAGAAGCCCCAGACCCAAGATCTCCTTTTTACCAATTCCCCTAACATCAGGACGTGACCTCCGGTTCCACTACTCTGGACCGATCACTACTTAGTGAAATTTACCATCCCTGCCCGTATCACGGGACCAACCCACAAAGAGGACTCTAAAGTTTGCAGACCCCTGAAAAAGATTACACTATCCTCCTTTTCTAACCAATTTCAGACAGATTCCATAAATCTGACTGCGAGTGTTAGTATAGCCGCACAACATCTTGAGACAGCCATTAAAAAAGCACTGTACAAAATCGCCCCCCGGCGCATGGTCAAATGTAAAGAGAAGCCGGCACCTTGGTTTACAGAACAGCTAAAAAATACCAAGTCGCTCACAAGAACCGCTGAGAAAAAATGGCAGAAAAACAAGGATCCAACTGACCGTAATACATATAAAATTTTGCACACTAACTACATGAGGGACATAAGATCAGCAAAGCGAGTGTACCTAGCGGAGCGTATAATTAAAGCTGAAAATTCCTCCAAAGAGCTATACCACATTCTGAAGAATTCACCATTCCCAAGAATTCAATATCCATCCCAAATTCTGTAGAATGGACCGAAGCGCTCTCAAAATTTTTTGAGGATAAAATTACCATTATACATGAATCCTTCTGTCCAGATACAGCGCCAACACAGTATCAAGACCCAACTCCCACTTCGGATAACTCCCCCCATAGATGGACTACATTTGAAATGCTTGACAATAACAAGACTGTGGCAGTAGGGCTAAAGATCAAATCAGGGTCCCCTAATGACCAGGTATCCCCTAAACTGTTTACCATATTGGCCCCGGGTCTTGTGGATTGTCTTACCAGCCTCCTCAATAAATCTCTTTTGGAAGCCGATTTTCCTATAATATGGAAGGCGGCGAGAGTAAGGCTTTACTGAAAAAAACGGGTGCTGACGCGAACACTCTTCTGAACTATCGACCTATCTCCCTGTTGCCTTATTTTGGAAAGATATTGGAATCGTTTGTTAATGGACAACTGGTGAACTATCTGGAGAGTAAGGAGTTGCTGGACCCTTCACAGCCGATCTTTCGTGCCGCCCATAGCACGGAGACGGCACTGGTCGAGGTCGCAGACAACATCAGGCTTGCCCTGGACAAACATCAAGCAACCATTCTTGTCCTCCTGGATCTGTCTGCGGCCTTTTACACCATCTCCCATCGCATTTTGATTCAATGGCTATGGGAGATTGGTGTCAGAGGGCAGGTACTGGAATGGTTCAGCAGCTACCTATCTATTCGCACAATCACTGTGCAAGTGGGCAAGAATATAGCAAGTACTCGACCTGTCAAAAGGGGTGTTCCGCAGGGCTCTATTCTGAGCCCTACGCTTTTTAATGTTTATATGGCGCGTTTGGCCAATGTGATCGGAGCGTTCGGCTTTGATGTTTTATCCTATGCCGACGACACTCAAATTCTGGTCACTCTTCGCCCTGATATTAACTAAACAAAAGTTTGCTTTAAAAACTGTATGATTGAGGTTAAGAACTGGATGGGCAGGAACCACTTGCAGCTAAATGGCAACAAATCAGAAGTCATGTTGTTTGGCAAAGCCGCTGAACATTGGACCCAAGACTGGTGGCCTGTACAGTTGGGCAACTGTCCAGCCCCCAAGGAATCGGTGCGCAATTTGGGTTTTCATATGGATAACAAACTCTCCATGAAAACCCAAATAAACCACATTGTAGGAACCTGTTTTGGAATCATGCGCAGCCCGCACAAAGTTTTCAAGTGGATACCAGCCGAAGCACGAAAACCCTTGGTACAGGGTCTCATTATAAATAGGCTGGACTACGGGAACTCGCCATTACTTGCAATAAATGAGCACCACCTGAAAAAGTTACAGGTTCTGCAGAACACTGCAGAGCGACTTGTTTTAGATTTACCACGAAGATCGCCATCCGCCCCGTGCCTTAGAAAGCCTTCACTGGCTTCCTGTAAAAAATTAATCATGTTCAAAACATTGTGTTTGGCACACAAACATATGTATGGGAATGGCCCTAAATACTGGTCCCGTAAACTTACTTGGTACGTGCCGAGTAGGCAACTTAGATCCAGCTCTGAGTCACTGCTTACCCCGCTGAGAATTCAAACTACCAGGAACGGGAGTCGTGCTTTCTCCTTTCTGGCACCCACCCTCTGGAACAAAATGCCCTTGAGCTTGCGTATGACTTCAGAACACATCTGTTTCCGCAAGAAAATCAAGACTTGGCTCTTTTGCTAACTCAGCTGTCCATCCCCCGTCAGAGCCGTCTGCAAGAGCCATGAGACTCTTTGGACGTGATATGTGCGCGTTACAAATGTCCTGACTTGACTTGACTTAAGATGTTTAACAGGTTCTGCTGATGCTCTTTGATGAATACCCTTGTAATCAGTAACAATCTTGGCAACATGAGACATCCCTGGCCTAACAACCTGGACTATTGTACATGGGCAGGCAAACATTTCTTGGCACTGTGATTCTATGGTGGGGGAGTGGCCTAATGGTGGAATAGCTGGCCCTGTGCCACTGGCCCGCTGTAAAGCATAAATGGTCTCTAAAGCGAAACTGGTGGATGGACATCACTAGGAGCCTGCAGTGTGGCATGGTGTTGCAGATCCAGCTAGGAATGGTCTGGTCACCTGAAAAAGGAAAGCCTCTATGTCAGTGACTCAAAACCAGCTTAGGGGATGTGGAGTCATCAGAACAGGACGCTGAGCCCTTGAAACTAGGACTGCGACCAGTGAAAGTTGACATTCACTGACAAAGGATTGTATTTGGACAAAAATAAGAAGAGCCCCTGCAGTGGCAAACTCTGAGGCAAAGGTAAAGAGTATAAGAGGCTGAGGCCAGGTTGGGACGCCTGTCCTGACATGGGGATAGTAGAATTTGGTCTGAGGGCGGTTTCAAATGACTGGGCCACTGCCTACTCAATGAGGCATGGGGTTGGCCAGGGTGAAGATGTAGCTGCAGAGGGAGAAGTGTATTAGTGCGAACCACTGCTTTAGCACCGCAACACTCTGAGTAACCGTACGCATCACAAAACCTTAATAATAAAAAAATAAAAAAGGGAGAGTGCTACACAGGTGGTCCCTAAAAGATTGGGGCCCTGGTTCCTTATTGAAGGTGGCCAAGGGCGTACTGGAGATGTCTGGGTGCAGGAAGGGAAGAAACGGGGCAGTGGTGGGGAGAGAAGGAAGGTGCCAACAGGGGGCTGAGGTGTTCCTAAAGGTACCAGGGGCTCATTCCTGTGGAAAGGAGAG
The DNA here is from genome assembly GCF_964263255.1 of Lissotriton vulgaris. Taxonomy (NCBI): domain Eukaryota; kingdom Metazoa; phylum Chordata; class Amphibia; order Caudata; family Salamandridae; genus Lissotriton; species Lissotriton vulgaris. Next base: position 229,603,079 of record NC_141690.1, read on the forward strand.
GCGACAGCTCGTCACCCCTGGAGCCAACAGATGCAATGGAGTGATGGGCTTCATGAGACCTGCTTCTTATAATCCCTATATGTGAGAAAGTGCCATCTTTCTTGCATGGTATGCCCCCACTGTTTGTTGAATTTCTGTGGCACTTTGACTGAGTGTGCCCTGGGCTCCTGCCAATCAGGTGCCCAGGGCCTGTGTTCCTTCCCTAAAACTGCATGGAAACCTAAACCCCATTGGCATCTCTGACCACATGTCAGCCCCTGGTAAATGGTACCCTAGGTACCCAGGGCACTGTGACCAGAGAAGGACCCTAAGGGCTGCAGCACTTATTGTGACACCCTTAGGGTCCTGTACCCTGAGACACAAACACACACACACACACACTGCCTTGCAGGCTGAGTGTCTTGGAGCAGAACAAAACGAAGAGTCGACATGGCACACATCCCTGTGTGCTATTCCCACAACACACTGCCTTGGCATACTTCAGTCACCCCTCTAGCTGGGTGCCCTATGCCAGCGGTGTGGGTAGAGGTGGATGAGCCCTGTACCCCTACAGTACCCAGGTCCATTCCTGGGCACTGTAAGTGCAGTGCTGCCATTAAGAGTATATGGTACTGGGAGGTCGTCATCACAAACTCCACAGCACCATGATGGCTACACTGAAGACTGAGAAGTTTGGTATCAAACAGACCAGCATTTTAAACTCACACTGCTGCCAGTGTGGGATTCAATGCCAAATGCACGACAGAGGGCATCTTAGAGATGCCCCCTGAAACCTACCAAACTCCCAGTGTCCTGATTGCGTGGCTGCCGAGACTGCCACCACCAGACATGTTTCTGGACTCATAGGTCGCGAGCTTGCCGCTCTCGGGCCTGAAGCAATGCACATCCTGGGACGAGGTGCCCATCCCCTGCCCAAGTATGGGCAGGGGAGGCTTCAAAGGCATGCCGCCTTTGTGAGCTTCTCCAGGCCACTTGCTGTACTCAACACCTGGCCCCCACCGGTTCTGACCCCCACTCTGGCAGGAAGACAGGCGGGAAACCCTAAGTGAGGAAAGGGGGTGTGCCAGCCTCCGTCAACCCCACCCCTCAGGTGGGAGAGGCGAGGTGAAGCACAACTTCCGGCTCCCGCCAATCAGAGACAGGCTCCTGCCCCCCTCCCACAGGAGAGTAGCAGGACAGGGGGTGTAGTCATCCCAGGGAAGGGACCCATTGGTCCCTGACCTTCCCATACCTGTAACACCCCTAAATTCAGTATTTAGGGCCACCCTGAACCTTCCTTCCTCAGATCCAGATTCCAAAACAAGAAGAAGAACAAGAAGAAAGAAGACCTGCAGTGCAGCTGCTAACAAGAGGACGACACCAACAGACTTAGCCCCAGCCCTACAGGCCTGTCAACCCTCGAACCTGCTCCTGCTAAATCCTGGCGCCTCTTGTGGTCAGCAAACTCAAACTCAGGGGGACCTGACTGCCTTGCTCATCCAAAGATTGGGAATCCCACGAGCAGTGGTTCTGCTCAAACAGCAACAACCCCTGGTGCCAGCAAAGAACCGCGAATCCAGCACACTCTGCACCCGGCGAACCCTGCCTGTGCCCGAGTGAACAAAGACCACAAGGACGTCCCCCTGGCGATTGTGACCATGAATCCAGTGCCCAAGGACACTCCTCGACGCTCCGGACGACGCCTGCAGCCTCACATCCAGGGACCCCTCCAACCGTGACCAGTAGAGGGTAAGATTTTCCGACACCAAAATACACCCGTGCACCCGGCGCACTGCGGCCCCCTGTGCCCTCCTCTGCATGGCCTACCTAACCTACAGCATCCCAACTTACCTCTCGAAGTGGTGGTCGCACCTGAAGGATCTCCTTCCCCGAGCCTGCAACCTTTGTTCAACTTCCAGCTTTTTCATTGAAATACATGGGGCGCCCGGCGGCCCAAAAGCACCCTACACCCAGCCACCCGAGTGCCACTGGAAGTGCAGCATTTGTCTTATCCTACTTCCCCACCTGCCCTGTGAAAGTGACCAGGAGCTCAGCTCCCACAGCTGCGCGGCCTGCCTGCTAGCAGCCACCAACCTATGGCCCCCTGCCCGCCACAGGCTAACATTGGGCCTACTCTCTCTGCACCCGGCTGCCCCTGTGCCGCTGAGGGTATAACAACTGTCCCTATCTGACCCTGGGAGAACCCCGAGTCGTACCCCAGAACCCTAACTCAGTCAGTCGAGTACTTACCCTATGGAGAAAATCAAGTTATCGGGCTTTGGGTAACATTGGCTGGTTTCACTTGGTTTTAAGTGTCGAGTTTTGCAACTTTGAAATATTCCTTAAAAATCGTCCGAACATCAAAAACTAAATTACTCACCTGTGATCAGAAGAGATCCTAGTGCTTGATCTTTGTTCCCAGCCCTGACCTTGGAAAGTAATTACAACTCTGATTTTCCGATAACTCAATTTCCTCCCATATGATAACATTGCCTGGTTTTTGCCAGAAAATCTTCTAAGTGTTGATTTTCAAACCATACAAATATTCCTTAAAAATCGCCAGTGTAACGAAAACGATTTCTTCTAACTGTTTACAGGAAATGCACCAGGGCTGAATCCAGGATCCAGACCCGAGTAAGAAAAACATTTGTAAAGTGATTTTATTGCATTTACTTAAAACTTCCCATTGAGCTCAATGTTATATTGTGTTTAACTTGTGTTGCATATTGCAACAACTGTAACGATTGCATTTAAAAGTCTATTGCTATTTGAAAGTATTCAATTGCAACATCTCATTCTGAGAAAGTATTTATGATACCTACTGTGATTCTAAAATAAAGTAACTATATATTTTTATATACAAAACAATTGGCCTAGAGTTCAGTTCTTCAGTTCTTGAGTGTGTGAGACCATTTGCTGACTGAGTGTGTACAACAAATGCTTTACACTGTCCTCCGATACTGCCTTACTGCTCGACCAAGCTACCACTTTAGAGAGTAAGGTTATATTTAACTTTAGCCTCTGCCAAACCTCTGGGGACTGTGGACTCTGCACACTGAACTTTACTTTGGTGCAGTATATACAGAGCCACTTTCTTACACTATACTACACACCCAGTGGTGACACCAGGGAGAGGGACGCCCTCTTTGTCCTAGGACTGACTGGCTGGACCATCAGAGTAAAATTTCTGCAGGCTGGCACATGGGGACTAGAGATCTTTGGCCCCCTGAGGTGGTGAGAAATTTCCCTGGAATGCTGCTCTCACATTTTGCACAGCACTAGTCAAAGTGAGCACCCAGCGGTAAGGACTGCCAACATTAGATTCAATAACGATTTGGGCTGTCTGCACAGAGTTTTATGAGCTGTTGAATGCCTCCTCTCCCCACTCATCCAAGGAAGAAATTGCCTGTGGACCGATATCGGCGGGTAGGTGCTCAGAGCATCACTTACTAACACATTGGCCTAAAATAGCGACTACTGAGGTGACCTACTAAGTGGCAAAACATATGGGAGGACTCCCTTCCAATCAGGGGAAGCTTTACAAATTCACACCACCAATCTCAAGCTCCAAAAGACATGCAGCAATGTAGAATGCCTTCACCTCGAGGTGCTTGACCTAGAGATATCAGATTCATCTGCATCTGTGATAAGGTAGTCAACCAACACACAAAGGTCCATGAATTTAGAATTTGATAAGTGGGAGTGGATGTAGGCTGATCAGACAAAATTTGCTTAGCGTATTGGGTAGGGTCATTAAGAAGAGAGAATCTTGAATCTCGAAGGCACACTTGGTAATCTCAAGTTGACCAAGATGCAGCTGGGGCACATGTTTCAACACACTGGCGGAGCAGGTGGAAGATATAGAGGGGAGGAGTCAAACTGTTGGAATGCCACATTCATCAGAGGGGGATAGGACTGTTCTCATGGGGCACTGGCTGCACAGGTTACTCCTGGTGCAGGACATCTCCCTATCTTAAAGGTTGAGAGACCCCTATGACCGCACGTCCATTGCTGGGTGTGCCCCTCTAGACTCTCGTGCCAGATATTTGCTAACCTCCTTAGCTCCAGAAACAGATCTGAAGATTGTGTGTAGACTGAAACATATACAAGTACTCACAGGTAATGTTTCTTGTGGACTACCCCAAACTGATCCAAAAACAGTCAACAAAATAAGGAAGAAACGAAGAGCTATCCCTTGGAATATAGACTCATCTTTCCAGCTAAGCTGAAATTGATTTTTAATGGGAATAACATTTCATAAAGAAAGAAGGGCTTGATAGCAGAGTAAAAGACATCAATAGGTCATCCCACCTACCACAAGAGGGTATTACACCATGGTAACCTGAGGACTAAAGAAAAGAAGACAAATGGAGGAGGAGGCTCCGAACTTGGTTGCAATCGAAGTTCCCAAAGCAGACACCATTGGGGCAGAAAAAGATGTATCTATGTATGCATGTAGGGAATTTACACGGAGGAATCACCCCCAAAGGGGTATCTCCGCGCTAGCATAGAAAACGGGTCAGACAGGCACAGACTCCCATAGCTCAAACCTTGAATAATTCCTTCTTCAGGAGTTTCCTGAAGCGAGCAAGACCAGGACATTTACATAAATCCTCTAGCAAAGAATTCCAATATTTTGGGGCTGGATAGGCAACAGTTTTACCTCCAGATCGTATTTTCTTAAAACGAGGAACCACCAGCAACCCTTTGCCTTCCGATCTTAGACACCGGTTCAAGCAGTACACTTTGAACTTATCCGCCATATAGATCGGGCTTGTGCCATTAACAGCTCTGGGGACAAATCATATTCACAGCCAAGGAAAGACACCTGTTGTACCCAACACAGGACACAAGCATTTAAAGCCTGAGTTGGACAAGTGCTGGAATTGCTCCCTTAGCCCTCCTTTTCTCAGAATCGTCACTGTGCCAAAGCCCAATATTTGTCTTGGCTGCTTAGTACATAGAAGTATATGTCATACAGTAATCAAAGATGCTTAATTGCAATCTTAAAAAAAGATAACTATAATATTCGTGTGAAAGGTTCTAGACACATACATAGGGAAACAATGGATTCATAGAGTGGCTTATGTTTTCCACACAGGAGTGGAGGCCAATTGGAGTCCGGTAGTATGGAAGAAAGGAATAGGGTGACCGTAGGGGGTAAAAGGGACGAGGGAAGGCTCCCTGGGGAATCATTTCACTTACATTCATTTCACTTACATGAGATGCTGACACCCAGCTGACATCAAAGAAAACAATCACCTATAGGTAGAGGGAGGAGGAAGTTTTCTTCCTTTGAGACGGGGAAGGGTAGATTGAATATCTAGGCTACAATATGCTTTGAGAGTGAAATAACAGACAGTGGCCTGGAGAAAATGAATACCTGGACTGTTAATGGGTTAGGAGGCAAGAACAAGAGGGGAATTTTGCCCCGATTCCTACAGACATAGGCTGGACCCGGTGCTTATTCAAGAGACATACATGCGGCAGACAGAGTGTATATTTATAGGAAGGGACAGGTATACCCTTCTGGCACATGCTTGCTATATAAGGAGGTTAAGAGGAAGTGGCTACTTTAACCGGGACGTCAGTACCTTTTGTAGTAACCATACCATCGCTGCTTAGATGTTACCAGGGGAATGTGGGACTACTCAGATTTTAGAGTATATGCCTCATCACAATTGCAGGTGGCTGCCCTTCACCATTTGGGTAAGGCATGCCTGGTAATCCCAAACTCCACTCCAAGTATATATTCTATGACATGACTTCAACAGAAAAATAGTTATGGTACACCATGATGTTATGAGGCATTTCTAAGCCTGTTCACTGTTGCCTTAAAACACATTTTATCCAAGACCATAGGGACAATCAGCAGGCACTTTGGGTGGCTTATAAAAGTGCGCTGAGGGGGCATGCACAGGCAAGAATACATTTGAAAAAAAATGGAATACGAAAAGGATTTGTGGGCTACACAAGGACATCATGGTTGTTAGAAGTGATGCAACTAAATTGCATCACTCTAAATAGCAAAACAAATTTTCAAAAGTGGATAGAAACTAATCCCTTAGTCACAACATAGACTTTACAAAGTAGGAAAAAGACTTGGAAATTCCTTACTTGGCTAAGTAAAAGGGTAGAGAAGAGCATATGGGCGAAGAAAGTAAACAACTGCCCTGATGACTCCACTGAGAACAATATTTCCACCCTTAGAAACACTACAGGGGCAACAGGTATCAAAACATTTGTGCATCTCCAAGAGTAATATATTGAACCACTCACAAAGACCCAACCATGCGGTAGCAATGTGTGATATCCCCAGTCAATATCTCACATTGCCTCTGCATGGTGGGTCTTTGTGAGTGGTCCAATTTATTAGTTCACCTTACCAGACTACTAACAGAGTGGCTAATTGAACGAACCTGTACCATTCATTAATAAACAATGGCTATGAATGCCTGACCAAACGTAGAACTAAATGGAAATATGATCTCAGTCACTTGGAGGTCATGAATTGGGAAGCAAACCTTAGGATAATTCAGTTAAAAGTGCTACACCAAGCCTATCATAATTAGGGCTCCCAGTTTTCCGTATTTACTGATTTTTACAGATAAATACAGATGGAAAACTATTTATCCCCTTCGATGCTTCTGTCGGCCAACGACACTCGAAAGCACTACCTCCGTACGTTGGCTGACGCAGCCCCACCCACCTAATTAACCCGCCGCACCGCAGCAGAATTCGCACTGCAGTTAAGCTGTTACTTTACTGTCTGTATTTATTTTTAATTACAGAAAAATATACGGAAAATAGGCCTTATTTGGATACTTTTTCTACTGTCAATACGGATTGTCAGGTCAGTAGGTGTACAGACATAGGTGTGGAGATTCAAAAAGACAATAGAATTCCTAATTAAGCTTAATTAAGTGCAGAGCTAGAGTTATTTATGCTATTCTATAATGCAAGTGTTTTCAGATGACACTATTGCCATGTATACTGCTGAAAGAATATATTTATCAGTTAAATAAAGGTGTTAAAATAACCATTGCAGCTTTATTTATACAGAAAACACAAAATAAAAATGGATAAATGCAGAAAAAATAAGCAAAAAATAAATATGGATAAATACAGACGGAAATGTAAAAAAAATATATATATATCATAACAGCAGGAGACCTAATCACAGTTAATACAGGAGCATCCTTTGGACAAGGGAAGGCCCAGGCTTGATAAGATACCAGCTGATCTTTTCAAATCTGATCTAGCTGTCCGAGTGGGTAATCTATATATATGTTGCATCTAATTTGATCATAAAGGAATAGACCATCCCTTTGTCCTGGATGGGTGCTGCGATTGTGCCAATTTTCAAAAAGGAGAACCCCAATATCCCCTCTATCTGGCTTTTAGATTGGTGGGAAGAGAACCACATCCTCTCAAACCTGAAGGCTGGTTTTAGGCACAAGACTAGTGCTGTTGACCAGGCCTTCTGTTACTTCCTCATCAAATGGAGGAGAGTGGACCTGGCCAAGTGTGAATTCTCTGTGTCCTTGCTCAAACACTCTTTCTCCTACACATTACCAACTTTGCCAGCGATGTGAAGAATTGCGTTAATGACTTCCCCTCCTTAGCAGGAGAAAAATATCCTGGTGCTCCTCCTCATGGATGACATGCTGTTGTTGTCCAAAACTAGTAGGGCCCGCAAAACTTGATTGATAGTTTCAATCATTTTTGCATAGAGTATCGCCTTGCAATGAACACCTCCAAAACTAAATTTATGGTCTACAATAGGAGAGGCAGGGCAAGGAGGGTTAAAAGTGAATAACGAACCACAAGAAAGAGTTCAATTATTTTAGGTATTAGATTAGCTGAAACCAGGTCTTCGGAACCGCAGATTCTAAAAAGCACCATTACGGTAAATCATAGAGCAGGGGCAATAAGTAAGTTTGCTAAGAAGGCTAATTGGACATATATTCTGCTAGTAGTGGAACTGTATAAGGTGCAAGCTAGCGGAGCAGCTCTCTATGGTGCAAAACTTTGGGGCCATTCCAATGCAGACTCTTTGAGCGTGGCAGAAAACAACTTCCTTACAGCCCTCAATGGTCTAGGATGTGGAACACCACTTGTACCGCTGCACTTGGATCTATGAAATTGCAGTGTTAACTGCATTAAGACCTTCGCTGTTTGCTATACTAATTTTCAACACTAATTCTTTATGGGTTCCGGAGTAGCGTGCTACTCGCAAGAAAAGCACTCCAACACCCATCAGGGGTAACAAGTGCTATATGAATGCAAACCGTTCTTCCCCTTTTATCCCTCCGCTATCCTTTTCACTCCAAATAACTGACTAATATCCACCACTGAAATTACTTCATATTTCACCATATTAATTCACCACTAATCCTTTACGGGCTTCCTGAATAGCGTGCGTCAACACCCTATCAGGGGTAACAAGCTCTATATAAATACAAACCTTTTTCCTCCTCTATCCTTCTGCTAATATTCCAAATCAAAAAAACTGACTAACCTATCCACTACTTAAAATGTACTTGCATGTTTCACCATACTAATTCAACACTAATCCTCTATGGGTCCCGAAGTAGCGTGCTACTTGCCGAAAAAGCGCTTTAACGCCTCGTCAGGGGTAGTAAGCGCTATATAAATGCAATTACAATACAATACAATATTGGATACCTATCTGGAGTACCAGTGAATTATGCCATTCTAGAGGGGGGTTAGTAGATATTCTAAGAATGATTTTGGTAATAAAAGTGAAATGGTTGGGATCCATGAAAAAAGGCATGGCCAGACATGGGCTTACGAAAATGTTCGAAAGAACCACTTTCTTTTCTTCCATGTGATGCAAAGCAAGTAAAAAAACAACTTGTCTATGAGAAGATGGCATCAGCAGGGATCATCGAAAGACAACAGGCAGTTTAACAAGTGCCTTCTTGCTTCATAAACCTATATAAGCAGGCCTGAGGAGTTTTTAGATTTCATACGCCCGGTTTGCATATGATCCGGTTTCCGACAGTTCAGATATGGGACAATCCCAGTAGCTGCTCCTATTGCTGCATGGGGCTCACACTAGGGGTCACACCACTGCTTTTATTGTAAAACCGACACAGAAACAAACATCTCCTATTCTTCTGTCCCTCCCGTATGTCAGTCAGAATTAGGTAACTAGTACCTCTTTGCTGATCCCTTAGTTTAACAGCTAGGGGAGAAGCTTATAGAATCTGTAAAAGGGACACGTCAATGATAGTGATAATCGCAGTGTTGACGTTTTTGTATAAAGCCTGCACAATGAGGCAGAAGCTACTAGCCAACTCCCCAGGTTGAGTACTTTAATGCAGTAGATTTGAGGTATACCCAATGGATCATATATATATAAATAAACTCAAACACTTCTCCTTTCTGGCAGAAGAAACGAAGGACACAAACAGGGTTTTCACTGGGGTTCAAAACTGCTTTATTTCAAGGTATTCTGCAGACCGGTTCAGCTTCTTGCTTTCGTCAGTGCCAGCAGTCAGCAGTCCTTACCAGCGCTTCCTCACTCACGATCTTATGCGGTGCAGCCCCGCCTCCCTTTTGGAATGAGGGTCACCTGCTCCTGACATCACACCACGCCGCTTCAATACCGGGGACTACCAGTCCCACAATGCTGCGTGAAGATGTCCAGTACTTGTGGGTAGCTCTGGCAAAATCTTGTTCACTCGCCATGTGTCCCCTATATATATATATTTTTTTTTTTTTTTCTAAAACAGCTCAACATCCAATACGACGAAGAAGGAAAGCACTCGGATCTCCGGTTTAGAAAAAGTGTTTAATTGCGGACCCCCTACCCCTCCAACAAAAAAAAAAAAAGAATATATATACCAACTTGCCTCCAAAGTGCCTCGTGCACAGACAGGTACGCAGACAGCAAAATGTACGCCAGAGTCGGACTTCCATTCGTGATGCTTTTATTTAGTGCAAAATACGGTGCATGTCGTCAGACGCGTTTCGGGCACGTCCGTGCCCTTGCTCACTGATCATACATATATTATATATCCATCCACGGGAACCTCCAGCAAGCAGAAGGAAGAGGACACACGAGGAGTACAGGGAAAGGCCTTTAATTGGACAGCAGTTTGGGGCATAATGCATTTCGGCTTGAGTGCCTTCTTCAGATGCCGCTGCTACATTGGAGCATCACCACGCCTCTGCTTATGAATGCATCTGCAGTCCTCTCGTGTTTGGAAGGACACACCTCTCCAGCCATGTGATTGCTCAACTACAGCTCCCATAATGCATCTTCAATGGGGAGGTAATGTGTGAGGAAACTCGATTTTGTACAGTCCTTGTGGAGTTGATGTAGTACAGGGCAGGGCGCGCTGATTCCAATGTGAATAATGTCCTCCAGCCAACTGGGCCCACATACGCTCCAACCTCCAAAGCACAGGACAGCCGGGTCGTGGGCTGATTTCAATGAACCATACCGCCTCGTGACGTCACGAACTGCCGGCTGGCAGCGTTCCATGCTTGACCTGCACTAAGGAGGTGGGCTGGTGCAATCCAATACCTTGGTTGAAAGACACACTGCTTGCGCAGACACCCGTAAAACACCAGCCAGCTTAACAGAGCGGGCCCCTTGAAGGGTCTCTGGCTGGCGCGAAATATCCACAGAAACCTCCAGCAAGCAGAAGGAAGAGGCCACACGGGGAGTACAGGGAAAGGCCTTTTATTGGATAGCAATTTGGGGCATGATGCATTTCGGCTTGAGTGCCTTCTTCAGATGCCGCTACTACATTGGAACATCACCAAACCTCTGCTTTTGAATGCTTATGCAGTCCTCCCGTGTTTGGAATGACACACCTCTCCAGCCATGTGATCGCTCACCTGCTGTAGTTAGGTAAGTCACTACAGCTCCCAGAATGCATCTTCAATGGGCAGGTAATGTGTGGGGAGACTCGATTTTGTATATATATATATTCCACAAGACGATTGGGACGACCGCTGCCTCCAGAGCAAAGGGCGCGTCGACACCTGGACCTCCCAGTCAAGGTCCAAATTAATTCACCAACACTTTCAAAGAAAAGCAGTCCACGCAGTGTCTGTGCGAAAATTACTTTAAATGCCAGCTGGCTAGTGCTAGACGCGTTTCGCCTGAGCTGCAGGCTTGGTCACTAGCAATTCAATAAAGTTTTCAATGAATTTTTAACTCTTAGTGCAAACAAATCACGTGATGGACTACAACAATAGAGGTAAACAACAGACTAGTAGTTTTTGGTATAAACATACAAAATGCAGTTCATTAATAAAACAGACGCTACCCCATGCTGTTATTAACACAAGCTGCTTATTTCAAACAGTATACAATTTTACCGACTTTAATATCAATTCATATTGGGAAGCATTTATCGAGTATCATGCATCGCGCTAGCCCAAAATCCGGACCATGGTGGTTTACAATGCAGCATGAACTTGGTTCATATAATTCAGCAACTTTGTAGATTTAAGCTACTTGCGATGCAGGAATTAAACATATTCCGCCCATGTGGGCTTATAATTACGTATTCCAATAATACAAGTAATGTCTTGTCAGGATGAACACCACAAAAGTAGCTTAAATCTGCAAAGTTGCTGAATTGTATGAACCAAGTTCATGTTGCATTGTAACCTTTTCAGCAAATGTTTCTGCTCTGTGGAACTCCCTACCTCAAGCAATCCAGCAGGCTCCATCTGAACCTTGCTTTAAGAAGTTGCTAAAGACTTGGCTCTTCTCCCAGCCTCGCTAGGTCTCCCACTTCTGCCCCTGGACCTCTGTGGTACGTTTTAGCGCCGGGACACCTCCTCGTGAGGTAGCTGTTCGCGCTCTACAAAACACAGTATTATTATTAACCACCATGCTCGGGATTTTGGGCTAGCGCGATGCATGATACTCGATAAATGCGTACCAAGGTTTTAGATTGGAATTTCCTCCACCTCAGCAAGTCCAAAGACTGAATGTTTCATCAGCTGGTTTTTCATGGCCTCAAGTGCTAATGGACTCTTTTGTCTATCAACATTTTTATACCACAGATAAATACCCATTTGTCTAACCTGTAATGGTGGCTAGCAGATCCCAAAGTGAAAGCAATGGATGCCTTCTGGCAGTACTCAATGGGGAGCAATGTTTTCGGACGCCTTTTTCTATGGTCACCAAAGTCATTTTGCATGCAGTGAGACAGACAGCCCCTCTTGGATTAGTGGCTTTCTCCGGCAGACCTACGCCTGGTATCCAGCACTCTTGGGTTCTCGGACTGATGATTTTACACTCCCGAGGGTCAGTACCAAGTCATGATGCACACTTGATGCTGCTTGCCAAAGCCAGCTCGTGCCTCGCCTCTGCTTGAAAAACTGCCCTGGCTCCCTGTAGCTCACAGTCTTTTTAAAACTACGATCGTCACACATTGGCACTGTTTGGTGGCACGCCAATGCACCGAAAGCAACTTTTCAGCGACTATTTTCACACACATCTTTTATCCCCTTATTTCCCCAAAACATGTCTGTTAAAAAGCAGGAATTGCGTTTCTTGCTGTAGCTGCAAGTTTTGAAGGGAACACTGTCTAAAGCTTTTAGACATATGAAGGAGCTTCCAACATTCAGAAAAGCAGTAAAAAAGCATTTGTTTTACTGCTCTCTCTGGTGCTTGAATGCCCCTCCTTGAGGGTTTTGGGCTATGTACATCACTGATTTAATGACAGAAGAGGTCCTTTAAAAATACCTGTAAGTAGAGGTCTGTGCAGCCAGTATAGATTTGAACACGCAGTCAAGCTGCATGTAAGACTTTCCTTGTGAGCCAGAACTAGGAGATTTGTAGACTGACTGTTCAACAAATCCGCATATTAAAAGAGGATGCCGCCTATCGGCTAGAGTGGTCAACCTCGAAGCTGGGGAACCAGGTTCGAGCCTCAGCAGTGATGCTCAGCATCCTGTGATTCTGGGCAAATCACTTAATCTCCCCACGCCTAACAAAACTGAATGCGTCGGTCTGTAACACAACTGGTGCTCATGTAAAGCGCTCAAATTTTATTATTACCAGATTCTCTAGGTGTATGAAATAATTGGATTACAACAAAATAATGCTTCTGAGCCCTGCACCTTTAATCTAATCTCACAAAACTGGAGGGAACAAAAGGAAGAAGAAAAAATAGTTTATTAAGTTCCCTAAACAACACAACTCATACTGAATAATCTTAGACCAGTGTATTTCCTGCTACTGTGTATAACAAAGTTACATTGTGTTAGCTCCCTAAAGACAGAAATAAAAAAAACTCCTCCTCTCTCACTTGTGCAGGTGTGTATCAGTGTTTCTAAGTTTACAATGATGAGGGTGGTTTCCCTTTCGATGGGGTTTTATTAGTTACTATAGGTTTAAACATAAAACACAATAACTTAGGTATATTGGACCCAGGTGGGATCTTGGATGTCCAGTAAAGCAAAATGAACATGCAAAAAATACAAGTAAATAAAACCTGAAATTGCAAGTCAAAATGAATGCAAAAACGTTAAAAAAAATGGCCTGTGTTTGTCTTTCCTCTATGTCTAGAGGACATAGACAGTTCCTAAGGTTCAAGTACAAGACTTTTGGCACCTAAAACTTGGAATCAACTGTCGCTGGATCTTAGGATGCAGCCCTCAGAAGTGCTGTTTCATAGGATACTCAAAACATAAGTACGGGGACACTCCGATGGAGTATTTTTTGGGGAGCTAGGTTAGTGGTACTTGACTAGGTTCTGGCGCCACAAGGGAAAGTACACCTTTCCTAATTCTAGGTAACTGATTTGTTTTAGTAATTATGGTGCTACAAGGAGAAGAGAACCACTTTCCCTCTTCTAGTTCGGCAAGAGCCACAAAATGCTTGGTACTCCTTAGCACACGTTTTGTATCACAGTTTCATCAATATACATGTGTTTCCACCATACATCAGTCATGCATTCAAAATAATTCCAGTTCCTTTTTATTCAGGTTTGTAGTTGGTGTTTTATTTCTGGAGACGTCACAGCCGACACGTGTTTCATCGTTAAGGGAATGTAACCCACGACTTTCTCAAAGCTATTGTCCGAAATGTCGTTCTCTCTTTTTTGAGGTGATAATTCCAAACCTCAAAGGGGTTCTGTATGGGGATGATGCACGTCTTTTGGTCCGTTTATCCATGTTATAACCGGAGTGTTGGTTGCTTAGTATAGCAGCTTTATGCCGCAGTCTTCGAAATGAAGCTTCCGTCCCCACTGACGCCCTTCTATGGTGCCGTAGAAGTGGCAGTGGGGACGGAAGCTTCATTTCGAAGACTGCGGCATAAAGCTGCTATACTAAGTAACCGACACTCCGGTTATAACACGGATAAACGGACCAAAAGACGTGCATCATCCCCATACAGAACCCCTTTGAGGGTTGGAATTATCACCTCAAAAAAGAGAGAACGACATTTCGGACAATAGCCTTGAGAAAGTCGTGGGTTACATTCCCTTAACGACGAAACACGTGTCGGCTGTGACGTCTCCAGAAATAAAACACCAACGACAAACCTGAATAAAAAGGAACTGGAATTATTTTGAATGCATGACTGATGTATGGTGGAAACACATGTATATTGATGAAACTGTGATACAAAACGTGTGCCAATGAGTATCAAGCACTCCGATGGAGTAACCTGGCGCTTTCCAAGCTACTTATCTAATCTAATCTAATCTAGAGCAACCCAGAGAAGAGGACCTTCTATGGGTAAAGAAAAGTTTTTTTGCAAAAACAAAAAAGGGCATTCACTAGGTTTCTTTTGCCATCTTGGTGAACGTCATTCTAGAAGAAAACGTCACCACAAAAGGCGCAATGAAAAAGATTAGTATGAAATGGTTTCTTCTGGCTGGATGCTACTTTATTATAATCAGACAAATGTTTGCCGTTGATGCCGCTAATTTCGGAGAAAAAAAAAATCAGGAGCGTCTAATCCTCACTTGGAAAATTTTACATATGTGTTTTGTAGAGTTTGTGGGTTGGATGGTAAAACTGAATAAGTGAAATCTAAGTATTATTTACTATGTACATGATTATGCTCCATCCTGGGTGCTTTATTACTGTGTGCACAAAACTATTCCTCTTCATACAGATGATCAACTTTTTTGTTTTATACAGCACAAACTTGACCTGAAGGTATGAGCCAGTAACGCAACTGGTGCTCATACAGAGGAAACATTTGTTTTTTGTTTTTAGTAGGCACGGGGAGATTAAGTGATTTGCCCAGAATCACTTTATGTTGAGTGTCCCTGCCGAGACTCAGACCCAGTTTCCCAGCTTCATGGTCGACCAGTCTAGCCGTAAGGCCACATCCTCTCTCAAGAGGATGACTTTGTCATCGTTGGCGGATCACATAGTAATAATGCTAATATTTCTACTGAACTAAGGTACTAATTCATGAAGCATTTGCTGTGGTACAATATCAGCCACTGACACACCAACAGTGGAAATCACTTATAGTAGGAATGGTACTGCAATTGAAAAAAGAAAACACCTTCCACTTTAATCAATAGTAACACAAAAGGTCTTGCCTATGTCTTTTAGAAGGTGCAATGACACGACCACTGCTAGTGATCACGTAATTCCTCTGGTGTGTAGTTGCCTGATGACGTATGTGTGTGCCTGTGGAATGATGCAGGCGCCATTTGCTTTAATTTATTTACCGATCCAAGATCACAGATGCCACTTGGATCGGTAAATATTTATTTTTTAGCCAAAAAGTAGAAATCTATAAATACATTTAAAAAAAGACTGTGGGACTTAGGTGCAATGATGGATCAAATGGGAGAACGGGCAAGGAGGGGAAAAAAGCAATGCACAAGGGAAAAAGCAATTAAGGGGGCTACATCTGAAGAGGACAACACAGCGTGCAGAGGGGTGAGGAAGGAGAAGCAATAGAGAGTAAGGAGCACCAGAAAGTGAAATCAAAAGAGGTAGTAAGGACCACACATGGATGAAAAAAACACAGAGCTGGAATGTGCATTTAGAGGGAGCACGCAGAGATGAGGAGGAGAACGCTGGAAAACATATGCACGCTCATGGAGTAAGACAACAACGTTCCCTAAACGTGAGCAGAGGAAGGATAGAAGCCATCCAATCAGTAATATGGTAAAGAGTCGGTACTCCAGGGGATTGACAAACACAAGATGAACAAGCTGGAATAAGGAAAATTATTGAATAAGAAGCAAACAAATGATTGTGAATAAAGCAAACTCATGAGAAGCAATGGGAGGGCTGTAAGCCCCTGTAGTTTATTGGCAAGCGCATAATTAACCAGCTGTGCTGTCTGACAAACACAACCTAAAACAAAGGTTCTAGTGGCTGGCAATCTGAGATCAGCGTCTGCAACATTTGCTTGTCTGTTACATCCAACAGTGAAACCGCTCTACTCTTGGTCTGACCTATTCTCTGGACCCTAAAAAAGACAAATAACCGATTTATATATAATTCTATATTAAGAGAGACACGTTTATCAGCTCTTAATTGGGTACAAAGCAAAGTAGATTGCTAATCAGAGCAACTGTCCTGTCTAAACTTAATGCTGCTAACTTGATGAGTGATGGATTTCCATCTATTTAACACAGGGGCTATAGCTAGAGCAGTTACAGCAATCTATAGAATGAAAAGATGGTAACATGTTACCCGAACTTGCACATTTCAAATGCTCGACACAAATACTATCCAGAGCATTATCTAATCCAGTATCAGCTATGCTCCTGAAATACTCCAGATTAAACACGTGGAAACAGGGAATGCACAATGGCTATGCTGGACCCAAAATGGTATATATTATTGTACGTGTAGTGTATGAGTATTTGTATAGTCGCAATACAATCAAAACGTGGAGGAAAGCTGTACAGGGCCAAAAAAAGAAACCGTCAATGATTGAATAGAGTGGTAGCTTGCGTCCGAGAGCAGAGGTTCACTGCGTTGAGAAATATATTTACCAGTGTCTATAAAGGCTGAAAACCATCTAGATTCACTGTATGGTATTTGCAATGTGTAATCATTCTTGGTCTGTACTTAGTCAAAACTATCCAACACGTTCTTCCACAGTCTTAGCAGCTAATGTTTAATGGACTCATTTATAGGAAGCACTACCCTTTCGCAAAATATAAACCTGCTTACATTGGACCCTTGTCGCCATAACCATTATCTATATGAAATAAGTGAAATTGCCTTTGAAGATGTATGAAAATCTGGTAATTTGTGTTTCCTTGGTAACAATTGCTTTAGTTTCGAGGCATATCAGATATTTTCCTCACCTTATGGTACTTAACAAATCAGATGATGCAGCAAGGGGGTAAGAGGCCAGAGTGTAGACGAGTTATGACAGACCTACTACAACATCCTAAACAATCAAATCCTCTAAGGAATAACTGCCTCACCCTTGGTAACATGACTCAAACAGATGGTTTCCTGGGACATTTGAAGAGGTATATGTGCTACAATAAGGAAATAAATAATGTAATATTTACGAAATTACATAGAAAAAATAAATAATTTAATAATCACAGTGCCACAAAAACGAACTACATTGGATGTAAAATTGAAAACTCACAGCAAAAAATAAAATACAGAAAACGCACCAATAAAACAAAGAAATGAAAAATTGCAACGAGTCTTTAGGGTTTGTGATACGGTACACTGGGACATAGCACTCTTCTTAGTCCACTTGTGATGGACTGCAGTAGAGTAAAAGTCGGTGGTTCATCCCAGTCAACAGATTGACTGTAGGGCACTAATCCACTTGTTTACATTGTAAGAGTGTGCCTCACAATTCCAGTTTGGGGGCATATCAAAAAGGCCAAATCCAATTATTTCCTGGGAGCCAACCTCCTTTGACCACAGGTCCTTCTGTGCTTGCCAGGCACTGGGGACAACTTTCACAGAAGTAGCCAAGAGAAAAGTCCAGTTACACCCAGTCCACTATTTTTCTTCCAGGCAGACAAAACTTCTACGCTCTTCAGCAACAGGACAGAAAATTCACAGGGTAAAACAGGCTTCACTAACAA
Organism: Lissotriton vulgaris; assembly: GCF_964263255.1. Taxonomy (NCBI): domain Eukaryota; kingdom Metazoa; phylum Chordata; class Amphibia; order Caudata; family Salamandridae; genus Lissotriton; species Lissotriton vulgaris. The sequence goes on from NC_141690.1 coordinate 229,621,105, forward strand.
GAACTGGAACTCTGTGTACAAGGGTCAGCAAGTGACTAGCATCACTTACCCTGGAACAAATCTTTTGTCCCTGAGAGTCAAGCCACAATTGGGATGCTCTGCTTGGATCGGTCTCGGTCACAAATTCTTCAATATAGCAAATGGGGAAATAATCTTCTGTTCTGGTCAGTTTTCTGTTTGAAGTTTGTAGGCATTTTAAAAGGCAGACTTGTTTGCGACTGTTGACAACCGCATAGCGACTAACGCTAAGAATGAAAAATTGTCCTGTCCTATGTTCTGCAGCAATTTGTCCTAGTTCCTGTTGTCCAAGTTCCTGTTCCAATAGAACACATCCCATAGTCGCTCACGCCCCCCCAAAAATGGTGCATATGCTTTTCCTTGTGCTCGGTTCTCCAAGCTCCCATCTGGGTTGACCCAGTTATGCCTATAGAGCATCACTCCACTTCCATTCTCCAATCTACTCCAGGCAGCTTGGGGCTTCAAACTCTGAGAACAGGCAGCGGGAGCTATTCACAAATAGTGGGGAGGTGGAAGGCCAGAGATTTATCGTTTCACACTTCCAGAGTTACAGTGCATATTTCCTTTCACTTGCATTGGATAACCAACCACAGGCATGAGAATAAGTCAGAACGACAGGAGGTCTGCAAGGAATGTGAATACATTTTCTTGAGCAGTGCTGAGGAGTGCAGGTTGACCACCTTTAATATTTCAACAATGGTTTAAACACTATAAATCTGACCAGTCCACTGGCCTATTAAGACTGGATTACCTATATATTGCAACGTTAGTTTTGAAGGACGTTTCTTATTAAACATTACGGAGTAAGAGTGTGAATCCAGGTTTTTCATCAGAAAACCCTCTGTTATCCTAGCTGCAGAAATCATGCACATCTAAAACCAAATTTTAGGTGGTAAGTAAATGAAATGATTTCCTCCACTCGGTTATCCCACATCCGCACTTTACACAACTGCTAAAGGTGTATACAGAAATAATGTTTTTTTCTCCTTTTCTTCAACGTAGCATACATGTTTCCTTAAGGACTAAAAGCACTTGCCCTTTTAAACAGAGTACATATATCTAACACCCGCTCTGTGCCTTCAGACAGCACACGCAAAAAGCAAATGTCTAGCGAAGAACGATATCGAACTATGAAGTGCATTAAACTGCATGGTAAAAACCAACCCACTTGTGAATTGTGTTATGGTCGGCAGGAAGACAGCAGGTGTTGGAAAAGCAAGACTGCAATATTCCATCTTCAGGTTCAATAGCACGCAAGAGAAAATAGGCGTACTGGAGATTAAACCCAAAATGGGGAAATGGAGGAAGTCTGGAGGTTTCCATGTGGAAAAATGAACACAAGCACAACAGAGGGGATGGTGGTTTGGCCAGAAGTGTGTTTGTGAAGGCTGTGTCTGTTTGGAAAGAATATGAAAGGCTTTATAGTCAACAGGGCCGAAGCCTCAAAAGGCATGTGGCAGGAGCTTCAATCAATGGTGGATTGCAGAGAATTATCTATTACATGGATCGCTGCTATTATAAGCACTGCATCGTGGGTAAAATACTCATGCAGTCAGTGGCAGCTGTTCTGCCCCTGGTGTTCACTGGTGGCCGCCAGCTAAAGCAAGTTTTCTGATTAGGAAAAGTGGGAGCTGGGTCCACCACTGGAGCATTTATACGGATTGAGTAGAACTGGCCCATTTTTCTTAACGGAGGCATGGTAGGCGCCTTATTAAAGAACAGGTGAATATGGGAAGGATGTGAAACATTCAAAAGAGGGGTTGCAAGAGGTGATTTTGATGGTGGAAGAGGGAGTAATAGCATAAGGTTTCTTTTACAGAGCTGATGTTGCAAGCTGGAACTGAATGACCAGGGACTAAAAAGAGGGCACTGTGTGAGGTGTTGAGGCATTAAGTTTTCTGTTATGGATTTTCTGTCTCAAAATTATGTTCAGTTGTATCGATTTTGCCCACAAGGTAATGTTTAATGGGAGCGGGAATTTAAAAGAAGACTTATGCAGAGCTTGCAGTCTCTTAAGAGGGATTTGCTTTAAAGGTTGAGCAGCAGCACGGTTATTAGGTAGTCGGACTTGCGGTGGTGACAGTCGATTGAAATTCATTGCGGAATAGGATCTGAAACACATTTTTCAGGGTGCTAATGGTCTTGATGCAAGATTTTTTTCAAATACGAAGTGTAAACAAAGATACGAAAAGTGCTAGTGTTGTGCTTATGTTGGACAGTGGAAAGAATGCTCAGCGATGCTACAATAAGGAGGGATATTCGTGTGATCTCGTCTAGTCATGGCTGGTTGGAGCTGGTCTTTTCCTACACTGAAAGTGTTATATTGAAAGTGAAAGGAAGGTGGCCAGGTCCGTTTCTGGATTGCCAGTCAGGCACCGTAGTGCTGAGTCGGTGGAGGTCAATTAGTTGTTTTTGCAACGTTTATACACATTTATGTGTGATCATAATATTTATAAAAAGGCCAAACATGCTCTCAGCTTCCACTTGCTGGAGAGTACAAGTTGAAGGAAAACCCAGAACGGATGTCCAAAAAGACAAAAACTGGCTGGTAAAACGTAATTCATCTGGTAATAAATTTCAGATTTAACTATCAGGGAAGGCAAATGAGCTACATCCGGCAAAGGTTCATTAAAATTCCTTTAAGAGTCGAGAATTTTGTTTTAACCGCAGAAGTAATAATCTCGTTGGCATGCACGCTTTTAAATGGGATTTGAGGTATTTAAGCTAGTTCTCTTGAACGTCTGTCTGGTATCAACAGCAAGCCATTGCAATCTCCTAAGAATAAAGGGGATGAGTTATTGCCAAAGAATATTTGTTAGCACCTTATGGGCAAAATACTGCAGCACCTGAAGCAGCTGCAAGGTGTTTCTAAGACGATCTACATCTGCTCATGTGAAAATCTGCTGAGCGATTGCAAATTCACTTTCTCTACATCCTTTTTCTCCCACCCTGAAAATAGTTTTACTCCTGCCCTTGTCAGGAGTAAGTTTCTAGTCTTTTACGGCGTGAGAAGATAAAGAAATGGTGAATATGCTTAGACCTTTTAGTTTTTGGGTGCTCACCCAAGGAGCATTTCAACCCTGGGACAACAATGTTGCTCTATTTCCAACCTCTTTATGAAGATTTTGCAGTAAGGTAGTAAAATCAGTCTTCCTAGAATCTAAACCCTATAAAAAATACGAGCCCTAATCATGGAGGGTACTGTCAGTACTAAGATATAACAAGAATGCCGGCATAATCCATCACCTCACTGTATAGCATCAAATAGGAAAAGTGTTTGTGAGTTTTTTACAGGTAAGTAGATTTCTGGAGTTTCTGGTCTCTTACATAAGTAGATATTTTACATAATTCCACACCCCTGCTTAAAGTATTGTTATATATGCCCACATAATGCATATATATCTTAAAATATTTATTTACTGAGCAATGTCATTTAACATGTCATGAGTGATGTAATATGTGTAGTCAGTTTAGAATATTCACAAAAGCACAACATTTAAAAAAAAATAAAAAAGAAAATGTGCTGCGGGTAGATGCCTGCTCTTTGAAATGAGAAAGTGATAACTGTCTTGTACTGCTAGAAGTTATTTAAACCTGCTGAACCTAGGGAGACCGTGAGTGCAGATGAAAGCAGTATGTACTGAAGATACATGTAATGATGCCACTGATGCTCTGTGTTTAATCTGAAAATTTAATTAAAAAAAAAAACTCATTCTGTCCATGCAACAATTTGGCAGCGCTGAACACTTTGCACTTTATACTGTTTTCCACCCTTTACAACGAGCTGAGGGCACAATTCCTAATTCCACTCTAAAGAGAAATCCGCACCTGTACCTACACAGCAGGTTTAACATTTTTACGTTCTCTGTCTCCCGCCCCTATTTGTACTGCCGTTTCTAACTTTATCAGAATGGCTTTGGCAATACGAAAACACTGAGTCACAATAGATAAATAGGTGTTTTTTTGATTCGTTTTAAAATTTTTACAGCATAAGTACTGATGTGACGGAATTTGATAGTGGGTAATAATGCCTGTAGTCCAGGGCACTGAGCATGTGGGACTAGTTTGGGGTTTTAGTGATTTTTAAAAATATTTTATAAATTTGACTTGAAATTCCTTTTAAAGATTTCATATGTTTGTTAAACTTTTATGGTCCACTGAACCGAATAAAGTTATTCTAAACTGACTACACATATTACATCACTCATGACATGTTAAATGACATTGCTCAGTAAATAAATATTTTAATATATATGTATTATGTGTCTTTATATAATAATACTTTAAGCAGGGGTGTGGAATTATGTAAAATATTTACTTATGTAAGAGACCGGAAACTCAAGAAATCTGCTTACCTGTAAAAAATTCACAAACACTTTTCCGATTCGATGCTATACAGTGAGGTGATGGATTATGCCGGCATTCTTGTTATATCTTAGTACTGACAGTTCCCTCAATGATTATGGCAGGGCTCGTATTTTTATAGGGTTTGGATTCCAGGAAGACTGTGATTTTGCTACCTTACTGCAAATTCTTCATAAAGAGGTTGGAAATAGAGCAACATTGTTGTCCCAGGGTTGAAATGCTCCTTGGGTGAGCACCCAAAAACTAAAAGGTCTAAGCATATTCACCATTTCTTTATCTTCTCACGCTGTAAAAGACTAGAAACTTACTCCTGACAAGGGCAGGAGTAAAACTATTTTCAGGGTGGGAGAAAAAGGATGTAGAGAAAGTGAGTTTGCAATCGCTCAGCAGATTTTCACGTGAGCAGATGTAGATCGTCTTAGAAACACCTTGCAGCTGCTTCAGGTGCTGCAGAATTCTGTACATAAGGTGCTAACAAATATTCTGCGGCAATAACTCATTCCCCTTATTCTTAGAAGATTACAATGGCTTGCTGTTGATATCAGACAGACGTTCAAGAGAACTAGCTTGAATACCTCAAATCACATTTAAAAGCATGCACGCCAACGAGATCATTACTTCTGCGGTTAAAACAAAACTCTCGACTCTTAAAGGAATTTTAATGAATCTTTGCCGGATGTGGCTCGTTTGCCTTCCCTGATAGTTAAATCTGAAATTCATTACTATCAATGGCCTGGAGCCGTTTGGGCGAGAGGGAGTCATGTGTATAATATTATACTGGATTTGCTTAAAGCGGTTGCTCACTGACACTTTCATGTATTTTTCCCACTCTCGGGGGGTAATCTCCTGTGGACATACCTGCTGCCACTTATCTTCCACCTTCAGGGGCCGCAACTTTTTATCCTCCCTTAATGCCCTATATAGGTGAGTCACAAACGTACGGCCCCCCGCAATCGCCAACATGGTGACCAGAGTGCGGGTGTGCACCGGAGCCTCCGGAAACGACGGCCAGAGCTGCCTTGCTGTTGCCGCTAATTTAGCGTATTGGAGAAATTGCCCCGGTCCCAGCTCGAAGGAGGCCACCGCCTCCTGATAGGTAATACATTTATCGTCTGGATAAAGGTCAGCTAGCAATAGGCAGCCCCCTCCTTCCACTTGTCTGTGGTCATAACCGGTTCTATCCAGGCAAAGGGTGGCATCAGCCAGAGATCCATGTCGGGGGCGAACGGTCTGTCGCGAATTAGGTGCCGTACTACTCGACCCCATATCGTGGCCACCAACCGCGCTAGTGGGGGCCTTGGTCTCTTGGCCCCCCCACCTGCCAGAGCAGCGCTCTCAACTGCCCACTCCCATAAGTACCTACCAGCAAGGACCTCTCAGAAGAGGGGTCCGTATCCAACCGGGCAATAGCATGTTGCAGTTGTGATGCAAAGTAATAGAGTTCCAGATCCGGGACTTCTAAACCCCCTGCGCCCGATCTACGTTTCAGGACCTCTAGACTCACCCTACACCGCTTACCGTTCCACAATAGGAGGACTAATAAGGAACCCAGTTCTCGAAAAGACCCGGTGCGGCAGCTCATAAAAAGACCCTTGCATTGTGTACAGATAGCGCGGGAGGACCACCATTTTGATTAAGGTGTTCTTCCCCATCAAGAAGAGCTTAAGGGTATTCCAGAAGGTGATACTCTTTCAGACCCCGGATTATCCTACCCATACTGTGCTGGAAGAAGGTGGCCGAGTTCTGTCCGATCCAGATCCCCAGATAGCGAAGTGTATCATCCACTCACGGGAGTCCTATCTCCGGGCGTTGAACCCCCTACCAGTCGGACCGCTCCCAAATCACGTAGAGCTGAGATTTTGCTTTATTCACCGCAAGACCAGAAGCAGCTGCAAATCGTGATAGTGCGGCCATCAAGGTCGGCAACGACTGCGTCAGCTGATTTAAATAAATCAGCGCGTCGTCCGCATACAGGGACACCACATGCTCCATATCCCCCACTCGGATGCCCTGACCCTCAAGTACCTTGCGGAGATGACATGCCAGCGGTTCGATTGCCAGGGCAAAAAGTAAGGGCGAGAGAGGGCACCCCCGACGCGTTTTCCTCGTTATGGGTATTTCGTCTGACACGTATCGTCCCGTGCGGACCCTGGCCACCGGTCGGGTGTAGAGCAGTTGTATCCATTTTACAAACCCCTTCCCCAGTCCCAGTTTCAAAAGCACCTTCCAGAGGTAGGCCCACCGGATCGAGTCGAATGCTTGTTCAATATCAAGAAATACTAGTGTGTTTTGCTGGGCCCGTCCCCCCAAGGCCTGCATGACATGGGCCAAGCGACTAATATTCCGCAACGTATTGCTGCCCGGAATAAAACCCGAATGGTTATCGTGGACCAGTCGCCTAAGGTAGGGGAGGAGTCTACTGGCCAGCACCTGGCTGATAATTTTCAAGTCCACATTCAGCATGCATATAGGCCTATAGAATCCGGGAAGAAGAGGATCCTTGCCCGGCTTGGGGATCATGACTATCGTTGCTGCCCGCATGGAATCTAGGAGCGAGCCTCAGTCGTAAGCCTCCGTGGCAATTTCAAGGCGTTTCGGGACCAAAACCCCCTTAAACTCTTTATATAGTTCAGCAGCTAATCCGTCCATCCCTGGGGATTTTGCCGTCTGCAGGTGGGCAATTGCGGCTCGTAATCCTCTTCCCGGAGGGGCCCCCCCAGTTCCTCCTGGCTGTCCGCATCCACACAGGGCAGCTGCACCCCCTCAAGAAATGTTTCCATGCCCACAGGGCCCGCAGAAGGCTGAGACTCTAGGTACATTTTACATTGATGGGACCAAAATACATCATTAATAGCCTGTTGAGTATACACCAACTGGCCCATCTCATTCTTCAGTGGCAGAATCGGGTGGGGTTGAGTTTCCGCCCGGATTAGACGCGCCAGCAGCCTCCCAGCCTTATCGTCCACACGAGTACCATCTCCGCCTACTGGCCGTTCCATTAAATTTGCAGAGCGAGGCCCACGTGTCCCCGGCTGTTGGCACGTGGCCGTCCACTCTGGCAGCCGTTCCTTGTCTGTGGGAAAGTCTTTTTCCATCACTGCCAGACGGTCCTCATACTGTCGGAGATCCCGTTCTAACACCCTTTTTACCCCTACCTCCGTGAACAAACAGATCCCTCGAAGTACCACTTTCATGGCGTCCAACTCCGTCGACCTGGTGATAGCCGCGCCCCAGTTCACCTCCAGATACCGCTCGAGCCCCTGCGAAATAGCTTCTTTATAGGTAGTGTCGCGCAAGGCGTCTGTGTTGAGTCTCCAGAGCGGGATCTTGGGCCGTGGTCTGCCTATCGAATACGTAAGCAGGAGCGGGGTGTGATCGGACAAGTAGCGGGTCAAATATTGGATCTCCGCTACTTGATACATTGCCGTTCCCTTGAGGAAGTAGTCATCCAATCTGCTATGGGTATCGGCAGCAGGAGTGTAGCACGAGTACACCCGATGGGCTGGGTTGCGGTGCCTCCATACTTCTAACAGGCCATAACTCTGGAGCATCTGGTTCATCGCCTCCCTCATCTTAGGTTTGGCATCTAATTTAGGGGGTATCCATCTAGTTCTCCATCAAGGGCACAGTTAAAGTCCCCTGCGACAAGTAGCTCCGTGTCCGGGTCCAGGTCTAACTGTCCCAGCACCTGACCCAGAAACTCCCCATAATCACTGTTCAGAGCATAAACATTCACCAAGCATACATTATGCCCATCTAACGTCCCCACCACTATTACAAACCTGCCCTCCGGATCCAGTTTAGTGTGCTTGGCCCTGAAAGGAACTCCCGGTGCCACCCATATCAATGCACCTCTGGCCAACCCAGAGTAAGATGTGGCAAAAAAATTGCCCCGCCACCTACGCTGGACATACTTAAGACAGTCTCCCCAAAGGTGTGTCTCCTGTAGCAATGCAATGCTGACCCCATAGCACCGGAGGTAGGTGGCCACCCTAATTCGCTTTATCATGTTATTGAGCCCCCTAACATTCCATGTTACTAATTTGTACTTATCACCTGCCATGAGTCAGTAGTCCATGATATCTCAGCATCCAGCTCGGATACATGTGATTCCCCCACCACAGGGCAATGTGACCTTCCAAAAAAACAGACAACTTATACATCCCCTAACAAGGTTACAATTCGGCCCGGCAGCATCCCCCCCACAACCAAAACATAGATCCCCAACACCCCCCACCCACAGGCGGTAGTACTGCATCCCCTAATCCAATCCTGGTCAGAAGACTCTGAAACCCGCCTCAAAGCTCCACCCTCCCCCTTAACTTGTAATCAATTAATAGAAAAAGGAAAACACAACAATTGTACATGTACCAGTCCAGAAGAGTCTCTCTCCCCATACTTGGATGTTCAGCCGACTGACTGGTACCGCACAGCCTTGCCCGACCAGTGGTCTAGCCGGCCACCTCAGCACTCTACAGCCGGTCAGTTAATTGCATGCTCGGCAATAGTGTAGCCATGGTAAAAAACAGGTTTCCAGCCCCCACCCTCTCTTTGTCCCCCCCAGTCTCCGGGAGAACGGCCCCTTCCATAAGTCACTCGGGCCTGTACAGCTCCCCCCAGGTCGGAAAATAAAGATACTCACATTGCCCAAGACCCCACGTGTCTCGCTCTGGCCACCGGGTTCATCAGTCATTTGTCTCGTGCAGGTTCAACAGCCAGGCTGGGGGCGCCCCCCGAATCTGACTGAGTTTCTTGTACCAAACACAATGGGGAGAACTAGTTTTGGGTCGGGATCGCCTCCAGTTCTGTCCGGAGAGTACCATCCGGGCCCACCGTGATACGTCCACTTTCTGCAAGAGCGCGTCCTCCCAGGGGTTGACCTCCCTCTCCGCGCTGCTGGCTCCGCCGTCGCCCGCTCCAACGTCTCTGCTCCTGCCAGCCCTGTGAGTGGTCGTCGCCCGCCAGGCCCAACGAGTCCATCCAGTCATCCACGTCCGACGGGCGGTCGAAGAAATGCGTCCTGTCGTCGTGTTGCACTCGGAGCCTGAACGGTAAGAGCAGGCTATATTTAATGTTCTGGCTTCGCATCAGTCTCTTAACCCGTAGAAAGTCGTTCCGGAGATCCTGAACCTTTCTCGTACAATCTGGGAATACACGCATGTCATGATTGTCAAATTTGGGCGGACCTGTTCTGCGAATGCGTTGAAGGATCAAGTCCCAGTCCCTGAAATTAAAGAACCGGTCTATGATGACCCTAGGTGGGATCCCGGCTTCGGCGGCGGCCCCAGGGTCCTGTGAGCCCTCTCCACTGCAAACAATTGGGATAATTGCAGATTCGGAAAAACCTTGCCAATCCAGTCCTCAAGGAATAGGTCCACCACCGGCCCTTCTGTCCGCTCCGGAAATCCCAGGAAGCGAAGGTTGTTCCTCCGAGACCGGCTTTCTGCATCCTCCGCCCGATCCTCCAACCGGCCGTATGATCCTGGAGAGCTGTGACCGTCTCCCTCAGCTGACGGACCTCAGATTGCAATATACTTTCCCTCCGTGGTGGTAACCCTGTCCGCCACCTTTCTGAGGTCTAGGCGCAGATGGTTGATGTCCATGGGCATCCCGTCCATTTTGGTTTCCAACGCCACCCTGGAATCGCAAATTGCTGCTAAGATATCGGCTTTGTCCCGGGCTGCTGTATCTTGGTGGGTCTCCATCTCCCAGTCTACTCTGGGGCGTTCCGCTGATGTGGGGCCTGGGACCGTGTATTGCACGATCTTATTCGCCTCGGCTCCCCTTGTCTGCCGGTCTTTCCCCATAATGGCGCGACCGCTCAACGAGGGCGTTTCAGAGGGCACCTCGCAGGGTGTGGGGGGGGGAAGGTTATCTAGGGCAACCACCTCGCAAGTCTCGGCCAGGCCCGGAGGCAGCCACGCAAATCCCGTCGGTTCTGGCCAATAGTCACCGTCCACGACGTCCAGGAATGTATTGTCTGCGGGGATCCCACCTCTAGGCTCCAAAGTCTCGCCCACGGGTCAGCCGTGGATCCGCACACTGCCCGTCCACCCAGTCACTGAATCGGGGACCTCCAGGGCATCATGCTGCAAAGAGGGGCAGGGGGGGTCATTCCTCAATATGTTCAATCCAGCTTGCAGGTCTCCACGTCACCTCAAAGCATCAGGAGCCGCGGTGCCAGTGGATCGCGCCACACCAGCCGCCCAGAGGCGTGGCTCTCCCAATCACCCCTCTCCAAGAGCCAGCAGTCCAGGATTCCCTCGCCTCTGAAGCACCACTGGGTGCACTCATCCCCTAGGGGGTGGGTGGAGGGTGGGGGGGGGGGGCGAGAAACGACAACCAAGCAACCCGGCCCGGCGGGTACTGGTCTTACTGTAGGCCCTCCCAGTGTCCTCAGGCTGTCGCAGCCAGGACGCGAGTAGGCCGCTCCTCACCGGCCTCACGTAGGTGCCGAGGGTCCGCAGCGATCCGCCCACCGGTCACGCCCCGTTGCCGCCGATCACCTGCACTCCCCCACCAGGGTCCGCACTCCACTCCGTCCCCTCACGCAGGGACACCGCCAACCTCCAGGGCTTTTCTGATCGCGACGGCACCCCTCACTCGCTCCGCAGCATGGCAGCCGCCATTTGCAGGCTGCAGGTTCCAGAGTGTCTGCCGCGGGCCACCGGGCATATCTCTATCGCAGGTGAGGATTACCACGCAGCTTCGGCACTGCGGAGATCCAGGGGGGCTTCTCACCTCAGGAGCTGTGTTAAAAAGTTCAATGTGCCAGGATTGTGAAGGATTATGGAGGCATTGCTGTGTTTCCATCCCATGTGGGTACCTGGCCACCTCTTTCACTCCTTTGGTATACCACTTAGGGGAACTGCATACCTTTCTTTGTTCACATATTCCTTGGGCCTGTACGCTGAACCCCGATACAAATAACCCAACCTGTACCTCTCATTGTGAATTACATTTATGATGACCCCACACTCTTGTCCTGTAAGATGCGACAGCTATAAATTTAGCATTATATAAGATAATCAACTCTGCTACTGGCTTGTGGCCTAAATGTGTAGTCATAAGCAGTGCATGTAACAGTCACAGTTTACTAAACTATAACTGGTGAATTTCAATTTGTTTTGATTTTTAAACCGATTTTAACACCTGACTAAAACATAACTTCAACTTCTTGTTTTTTGTTTTTTTCATAGTAAAGTTCTGTGGTGGGGGATTTAACGCATGCCAAGATCTTATTATTATACCCAACTATAATGTCCTTTTAACCTTTGTTTTTTCAGTGGTTACATTTTTTTTATTTGTTATTGTATTCAGTCAACACCACTGCGGTCTATTCTATTTTCTCCCGTCACAATGTCTGCTGCAAGAGCGAGCCACCAAGATGAAAGGCGGGTCACCGGGCATCATTACTGCTGTAGTTTAAACCAGAACAGAATTTGCTTTTCTGCCTTCTGATAACAAGAAAAGGGATCAGTAGAAAGAAGATAATTATGGCAACATATTTATTTTTTCTATGGTACAAGTTATTAGTGGAAAGTTAGAATCTCTGCATGTCATGGTCACGACTGGCAGCTCTAACGACTTGGGGTCATCTGTGCCATGCGCCTTCAGTGCGGTTCCTTCTGGCAAGATTCATGGTGACATTGCCAGCAACAAGTTCCTGCTCCATTTTTATTGAAGGACATGTCTGCATTGGGACTATGTACAGAACACATTCTTATTTGGGTAAAGCTTGCACATATTGTGTGCCTTTTATTTATTATTTTCTTTTGTTGCAGTTTTCTTGAATTTGTTGCCCTGACAGGCTGGTTCGGGTGCTTTCTACCCTTGGGAACTACATGTCCCATCATCCTGTGGGTGGCGGCCATCTTGGGAGGGGTTCCTGCATCAATAGAGACATTTGATTTAAGCACAAAAGGCATGTGCAATTTTGGAAACTTGACATTTACATATGGAACCAAGCGCCATAGTGCGATCTGAGTCATTATATTCAAATACCATATTGTTGTGGCATGCAAGGCTGGTCCTGCAACAAAAACTCATTGGGATTTTGAAGGAGTCCTAACTGAATAGCGAGCCACGAATACTGTTGCTCCAGGCATGCTCAATGTCAGAAAGGCCACTTTGGATGACATTGTAAAAGCCTTACTGTAGGTAAAATAGGAACTGGCAGAGTCTGAAGTGACCATGTCAGCATTAGCTGATAAGGTAGCGCAGTTACAGCACAGGGTGGTCACAAGGGGTAGCAGATAAAAATCTGTTTGAGATTCCTTTAGGAAAGTACCCTAGTGTTGCACACTAACACTGCAGGACCAGGTGCATCATCAGGGGCTGTCCCTCTCACTAACTTATTGGTCACAGTCCCATCACAGATACCACTCTCTGCTCAAGAAAGATTTGTGGGAGATCATGGGTGAAGTACAGGTGTTTCCCTACCCAGATAGAATTGCACTTTACTTGCAGGCCAGCATCCTTTCCAGATGCCCAATAACGCATCGCCTTTTTGATCTCCTACGTGGTACGAGACACTGCCTCTGTACCCTTAGTTAGGAGTGACAATCCCATATTATTAAATTGGAAACAATTTATTAAGGAGCTTTAAAAAGTCTTTGCTAAACATGCACCCACCTAGTCAGTGGCCGTGGAACTTTAACACTAAAGCAAGGCAACAAAGACTTAATCAGCTATTTGACACAATTTAACAGCATAGTAGCTGAGACAGCTTGGCCGGAAGATAAGCGGTCTGCAGTTTATTGTCAAGGCCTTAAAGAAGCCATAAAAGACATTTTACCACAAATAGATCAGCAACCTCAGACTTGTGTGGTGCTTATTAATCTCCCACGGAGACTTGATCACAGATTAACAGAACACAAAGGGGATCGGAGACGCACTGAAAGTACTGGCCCTAGATTTGATCACCACTGGACAGTGACCGCAAATACTGGCCATGACAATTCTGGTGAACCTATGGAAAGAGAGTCAGTTCAGCCAGCCTTGACGAATGAGGAGATAGAGCTCAGATGGAGAAGTGGGCAATGTTTATATTGTGGCAAAAAGGGGCATTTTGTGAAAGAGTGCCCACCAAACCCAAAATACAACAGTACAGGAAAACCTACTGTAAAAAAAAGTAAACACCATAGAGTCGTTTAAGGAAAACTAGACAGCTCAAAAGACAAAGGAGGAGATCTTTTGAGCGAATGGAGAATCCCTTCACTAAGTTCACAGATATATGATAATGTGGCACATTTCCCTTTGAAAATAGAGTTAATGCCTGAGCCCGATCAATGCCATAACATTGTAATCTTAGATCCTGGAGCCACTGGCAATTTTGTTGATGCGAATTTAGCAAAGACATTGAAATTACCTTGTATATGCAAGAAAAAAACCTGAAGTTGTGCAAACTGTGCCTGCACGAGTATTAACCTCAGGCACAATTACTCGGCAAACAGCTAAAATGACTTTGGAATTCTAGTTGGTAGACTTACGACATTCAGAACTGATTCATTGTAACTTCATCAGTGCCCCACAATATGGACTTATCTTGGGTTTGCCTTGGCTTATGGTGCAGAACCCCAGTATAAACTGGACCTCTCGGTTCATTACTACCTTATCCTCATATTGCAAGAAACACTGTTTAAAACCAAAGCAATTAGAAAGAAGTCATTCAAGCCTAACAGCTGCAGAAAAGGAAGTATCATTGCCAAAACAGTATTTGAAATTCAACCACGTATTTGACTAATAACAAGTGGAAGGACTACCATCCCACCGCTCTTATGATTGCCAAATCGATCTAGTGCCAGGAACAGTGATTCTGAACTGCTGCATTTATGCACTGTGGAAAAAAGAGAATGTCTACCTCTGGGATTATCTGGATAGGTACCAGGTAAACGGGGTATTAGACCCTATAGGTCTCCTGCAGCATCCCCCTTGTTTTTTGTATCCAAAGAGAATGGTGACTTACGTGCTTGCATTGACTATCGAGCACTGAATCGGGAGACAATCAATAATAAATTCTCACTCCACCTTATTCCCATGCTTCTAGACCCGGTCAAGTCGGCTGTTATCTACACCAAGTTAGATCTAAATAGGTAAAACTTGTAAACTTGAGTATTTATCGAGCGCAAATTGTTGCCCGAAGGCGTCCAAGCGCTGAGATAACCATAACCTACTGAAGAACAGAGGGGGGAACAGCAGTTAGTAGGCGGATGTGAATAAGTAAGTCTTTAGTTGCTTACGGAACACAGTGAGGATCGGAATGGCTCTGAGATGGAGTGGCAGAGTGTTCCAAGCCTTGGACGCGTTGTAAGTAAACGTCCTTCCGCCAGCTCTAGATCTTTTTATTCTTGGAACCACTGCCAAGAAAGTCTGGCAGGAACGAAGACTTCGGTTTGGGGTGTAGTGGGTGACCAGGTCACGGGTGATGATGGGTCCCATGTCCCAGAAGGCTTGATGGGCTATGCATAGTGCCTTAAACAGAACTCTCTGCCGAACCGGTAGCCAGTGAAGGCTAGTCAGTCCGGCCCTCACTGAGGGTCTACTGGGGATTTTGAGTAGAAGGAGTGCTGCGCAGTTCTGTACAATCTGCAGCCTGTGAAGGGTGTATTCTGGTGCGCCAAGATAGAGTGCGTTATTAAAATCAAGGCGAGAGTGAATGAGACCTTGAATGGCTGCCTGTTTGGCTTCCATGGGGAGGAGGGGAAAAATTTTATTTAGCACTCTCATGATGCCAAAACAGGTAGCTGAAAGTTTTGTGGCTTGGACATTGAAAGATAGAGAACTGTCCAGCCACACTCCGAGGCTTTTGATGGTATTTTTAGGGGTTTGGGGGGGGGGGACCTAGGCATGGGGGTCATAGAGAGGGAGAAAGGGTCGGCTCTGAAGGTCCTAGGAGCATCAGCTCAGTTTTGTCCCCGTTCAACTTCAGGGATGATGACGACATCCAGTTCCTCACTTCCTCCAGGCATTCTCTAAGCCCGCCTGGAGCAGTTCGGCTTGCCTCCTGCGCCAGTGAGACCACCAGCTGTGTGTCGTCCGCGTAAGAGATGATCTTGACTCCAAACGGGCGGACGACACTGGCCAGCGGTCTCATATATAGATTGAATAGTGCGGGGCTTAGAGAGGAGCCCTGAGGAACACCACAATTTAGAGGTCTGCTGGAGGAAACGGATTCGCCATCAAAAACCCTGAAGGATCTGTTCTCCAAGAAGGATTTAAACCATGCCCAGGCTTTATCCTTAATCCCCGCACAGGACAGGCGACTCAGTAAGGTGTCATGACTGACCGTGTCAAATGCCGCACTTAGATCAAGGAGGATCACTGCCACTGATCCTCCTTGATCCAGGATTTTTCTCGTTTCCTCCGTGACCATGAGGAGAGCGGTCTCAGTCCCGTGCTTTGGTCTGAAACCCGTCTGAGTAGGATCTAGTATGTGGTGATCTTCTACAAAGTTCACTAACTGTTGGTTCACATATTTCTCTAGAACCTTGCTCAGCCAAGGGAGCAGAGAAATAGGGCGATAGTTAGCCAAGTCAGACGGGTCCAGATAGGTCATATAATTTAGTATGGATACGCCATGGGGACAAATGGAGACGGCTTTTAAAGCCTGCTATGGCCTGTTTGACCATAGAGTGATGCCATTTGGGCTCTGCAATGCACCAGCGGCCTTTCATTTATTCCTCAATTACGTACTCCCAGAATACCTGGATGATTCATCATAGTTTATATCAAAGATATCTTGATTTCTTCAAACAGAACAAAAATATGTAAATCATGTAACAGCCATTAAAAGAAAAAAAAGAGTTTTATATAGTGCGCACTAGACCCGAAGATATCCTGCTTTACAGAGCACCTGTTTCGTTACAGAAGGACACAATCATTTTTTTAATTGGCTAGGCACGGGGAGATTAAGTGATTTGCCCAGAATCACAGGATGTTAAGTGTTGTTGACGAGACTCGAACTTGGTTCCCCAGCTTCGAGGTTGACCGCTCTAGTCGGAAGGCTACATCCTTTCCCTACAATTCTAACTGTATTGCAAGAACACAGATTATATTGTAAACTAAGCAAATGCGACTGAATGTGAATTCTTGGGAAAGATTTTATCCTCAAGAGGATTACAAATGGCAGAACGAAAGGTACAAGCTATTTTCAA
Source organism: Lissotriton vulgaris (assembly GCF_964263255.1). Lineage (NCBI taxonomy): Eukaryota > Metazoa > Chordata > Amphibia > Caudata > Salamandridae > Lissotriton > Lissotriton vulgaris. The sequence goes on from NC_141690.1 coordinate 229,637,643, forward strand.
CACCAAAATATGTCTGTGATGTCCAGTGTTTCCTTGGATTTGCCAACTTATACAGAGGTTTATAGATAATTTCTCCCAAGCTTTAGCATCTATAACCAGTCTGTTGAGAAAGAACACTGTTTCTGAATGGAATTCTGATGCTCAGGAGGCATTAGAGCAACAAAAAAACTGACCTTATTTCAGCACCCTGTTGAGAAAGAACACTGTTTCTGAATGGAATTCTGATGCTCAGGAGGCATTAGAGCAACAAAAAAACAGACTTTACTTCAGCACCCACCCTGGTGCACCTAAACCCACTCTTGCCTTACGTCATGGAAACTGATGCTTCAGAGGTAGCAATTGGAGGGATACTGTCTCAAAGACTAAACAGGACAGTTGGATCCAGTGGCATATAGGTTTGAAAAACTGATCTCAGTAGAAAAGTAGAAAATTATTATGCTATAGCCAAAAAAGACATTTTGGCTATACCCAAAGCATTAAAAAAGTAGAGGCCTTACTTGATCGGTGCAAAGCATATTGTCACATTGTTCAATGATCATCAGAATTTGCAATTTATGAAAACAACAAGAGTACTCACTCATTGCCGGCTCAGATGGATGTTATTTTTTGCAGAATTTGACTAATACATATATACATATATACAGAAAACGGCAAAGCTGATGCGTTGACCTGACAAGATTCCACCTTACTACCCACAACTGATTCTCTGAAACCTATCAGACCGAATTAAGGTTCTGAATTTATTTTCCAATGAGGATTTCCTAGCTACAGTAAAAGGTCACTTCATGATAAAAGCCTGGCAGGCATGGGTACAAAAAGCACCAAGAAGACATATCATACAAGGTCTACTAATCCACGACACCAACTTGGACATACCGAAAAAGAAGCTACGGAAGGTGGTATTCCGATGGAATCATGAACATCCTTGTGCAAGTCATACAGGAATACAGAGACCAAAACATGCCATTATGCAAACTTTTTGGTGATCCACTTTGAATTGAGGTGTGAACAAATAGACAAAGCTGTAACAGGACTAAAAGCGACCACAGAAAAGCAAAAGGTCTATTACTTCCACTACCCACAACGACAACTCCGTGGGAACACTTCTCTCTGGATTTTATCACAGACTGGCCAAACGATCAAGGATCTACTACCATCCTTGTAGTAGTCAACAGTTTCACCAAAATGAAGCATTTCATAACTCGCAAAAAACTTTCCACTTCAGGACAATTAGCCTAACTTCTCTTGCATAATATTATTCGGTTACATGGTATCCCGAAAAAGATAACTTCTGACCTGGGTCACACAGTCCACGGCCAATTTTTGGAAAAGCTGGTGCAAAGCCCTACAAATAGCCCAAGCATTAACTATGAGCCATCACGGGGGCGGAGCTTGCTCGCGACCAAGATGGCCGTTTGAGCATCGAGCTCCGTAACGCCACCGAATTATCCTTCAGATATCCGACAGCCTCCCGCTGCCCAATAACTACCAGACTGAAAATAGGACATCGGAGCACACCCGCAATCCGGAGATCCAACTCCGACCTCCATTGCCCCCTTCAATCCGGAGGTACTGCTGCGCTCAGCGGGCGACCCACAAGACCTGAGATCTCCGTCCTCGAGTAATTGGAGGGGCGGAGCAACGTAAGCGTGCGTGCCCCGAAAGACGGCGGATTCGACCGGACCTCCAGCCTTCAAGGGTCAGATCACATCAGCGGCATGCATTGAACTGCGTGGACACCGGCTGCATCAGGACAACTTTCAGGCGAGACCAAGCGGCAAAGGCGCTTTGCGACCCAGCGCCGGCAAAGCTAATAGACCCTCGGAGCTTGAGAGACTGCAGGAGTTGCGGTGCGCGAGAACGGACTGCGGAGGCTAAACGCGGCGACGGGCTATGAGAGCGCCTGCCGAGAAGTGTTGGGGAGAAACAGGTAGCAGCCTTCAGCAGTGAGGATGGGCAAGATTTCACAGGTACGAGGAGCCGCCATTTTTTGAGGCACCACTGGCCTTGAGAGCGCTACAATCAGCAGAGGGTGCACAGGGGTGTGCCTAAGTCGGCGGCTCGACACTGCACAGCAAGGAGTGATGTAGGCGGCGTGGAGCAGATGGACACCCCGATGGGAGACTACTGGCAGGGACTGTTCAAGCCCCAGGAACGCTGCACAGCATCACCAGGCAGGTATAGAACAGTGACATTGAATAGAGGCACATACTGGCGGAGAGAATTCTGCCACACATAGCGCCAGGTTTGGCATCGACAAAAACATACTGTGCAAAGTGGCAGTCGTGCTGAGAAGAACGTGCGGAGAGCAGCTCTGACACTGAATGCCTCAGAGGCATCGGAGACCTGAGGTGTGCTCGGAGCGGCACGACACAGCCGGGTGACACTGGCTCTGGAGCGGTCTGGAGGTAGGCGGCGACACGTTTAGCGACCAACGAGGTGCCTCATCATCGGAATACCTAAACAACCTAGCCCCAAGAGATACCTTACCTGATAATCGCCAACAAAGCTGCAGTGATAGTCTGGAGTTGCTAGCCTTAGCTCAGCCTTTACCAGATAAGGACTTGTGGGGGCAGAAGGGCGAGCCCTAGAACAACGGCCTCTCCTGGAGGGGACAATGGGCAGAACGGACAGGACGCAACCCAAGTTCACTTTTGAGCAAAAGGGCTCCAAGTCACATGACACCGCGACAGAGGAAGACGTCGACCCCTTTAGAGGCTTATCAGGACATCCAGAATATGCTCCTGCTGTCGATGGAAAAAGGCTTGCAGAATGGTATTACCTCGCTGGGTTCAAAAATTGACGCCCTTTCATACCGGATGGACAGAATGGCAGAGCGTCTGGATAAACACGCAGAGCGATTAGATATGTCCAAATGGAGGATCAACGAGGTGGAGGAGGGGCAGACTACACTAGACTCTGACCACAAACAGCTTGAGAGAGAGTGGTATGTGTCTGCAAGACAAAGCAGAGGACTTGGAGGCTCGCTCGAGGTGCTGCAATCTACAAATTACCGGCCTGCCAGAGACAACTCCAACTGGCAACATGGAACACTTTGTAGAGAAGTTGTTAGTAAGCCTTCTAGGGGGAAGATGTATTCTCCAATATGTTTGTGGTGGAGAGAGCGCACCGCGCCTTGGGGCCTCGTCTGCCACCAGGAGCCCAGCTGTGCCTAATCATAGCAAAACTGTTAAATTATCGTGACCGAGATGCCGCCCTGGGGACGGCGCGGGAAAAACAGGCGCTGGCATACGAAGGATCGACCATTTCACTATACCCGGATTTCCCTGCTCGAGTGCAGGAGGCGCGTAGACAATTTGTACCTATGAAAAAGCAGTTGTGCGAACTGGGCTTGGACTACTACATGCTGTATCCTGCTAAGCTATGGCTGAACAAACAGGGCCGCTCCCACATCTTTACAGACCCAAAGGCTCTACAGAAAGAGCTGGAAGACTGATCCGGAGAACAGCGACAGAGCCCGGAACGACAGCTACTGGACGAAGCGGCTGGGAGGTCGCTTGAAGAGCAGGACTGAGACTAACTTATTCACATTCAGTCGATAAGTATCATGGGGGCATGGCGGGGGCGGGGAGAAGGTAGTTGTGCTGGGACTACATAGGTTGCATGGAAGAGATCGTACCCTGTGGTCCCCTCCATATACTTGACTGTGCTACGGTTGTCTGAAAGGAATAGTGTAATTAAGACGGGGGCTAGATTTAGTGGAACTATGCCAGGCGCAACACGGGGAATAGGGACCTACCTTCGAACTGCAGGACACTGGAAAGGGGAATGGGTTGGATTAAGATATAGAGCTCTGGTGCACAGAGACGCGGTGTGCCCTATAGTGGGGGCTGTGACACTACAAGTCAGAGTGCGGAGGCTGGGGCAAGAGATTGCCTGCATTTAACAGATTTCTGTACATAGAGTGACCTCTGCCCACGAGTGACAAACACTAGTACTGTTAATCAAGTTTAGTGGGGGAGGCAGGGGAAGCGGATTGACGTTTAAAGGGATGCTGCGTGACCAAGTTGTGGGTGGTCTGCTGTGGGAGGGGGGGAAGGAGGGGCAGGGTGGGGGTAATGTTGTTCTTAATGTTGGAGAGGTCAGTCAAGTTGTTGCACGGTACACACACGGCATGCAAGCTACACGAGTCAGGATACACTGTGAGAAACGTATGGCAGGAACGACTAGCAGAGCTACTGCTCTGAGAGCTATTGACTCCCTCCGGGCACTGACGTGGAACGTTAGAGGTCTTAACGACTATCGCAAGCTACGTAAAGTGCTGAATTATCTAGCATGACATGACAGATGTTGCCTTACTCCAGGAGGCTCACCTTCCACTACATAGCCCAATGCTGCGTAGCAAGGGACTTTTGGGCAATGTCAATGCTTCAGGCTTTACAACTCACGCTCGAGGGCTCAACCTAAGATCTGACTACACGACCAAGCCGCCGATTTGTAATTTCCAAATGCCAGGGTAGGGGATTAGACCGGACTATAGAGAATGTCTATGGCCCCAACTATGACTGCCCAGAGTTCTTTGCAACACTGGCTAACACGATAAGCAGATGTGTGACGTCACAAGTCCTCTGGGGTGGAGACTATAACCTGGTTAGAAACCCCGAAATAGACAGATCCGGAGGCCCGATGAGGAGGTCGGCGTCGGCAGCCAGAACCATAGATAGTATTAGGATTAGCAAAAACCGTAGCGATGTATGGAGGGAGGTGCATCCGCATAATGGAGGTTTCACACACTATTCAGCCTACTATAACCTACATACTCGCACAAACTACTGGCTGGCTTCCACATCTCTCATGTCTCAGATCCGTACCCGTCAGGTTTGGACACACACTTTGTCAGATCACTCACCACTTTTGCTGGTCCTAGCCACTCCTAAGAAAACAATACCACCATTTACATGGCGCTTTCCCCCTTATTCGCTGCTAGATCCGCTCTTCAAAGAAGAGATGGCAGAAGCTATAGATACATTTTTTTCTATTAACATTGGATCGGTAGACAGTTTTCAGACAGTATGGGAAGATTTTAAAGTGTAATTCGGGTGTGGCTATGACTAAACACTCGAGGCTTCTTCGCTCCAAACGACCGAGGTTGTCGGCCTTGGAGCTGGAGACCTGCCAGTCACCTGGAGACAGTGAGGAAGTTGCAGGAGCAATGAAGAAGTTGCTAGCGGAATATCAGGAAGTGGCGGATAGTAAAGTGAGACAACTGGGCAAATATGCCACAGCACGAGCCTATGGTGAGAATGATAGGCGCGGATCGGTATTTGCACATATTTTGAAAGCTAAACGCAGTAAAACTCCGATTACTGAAATCCGATCGGAAGGGGGTGAAATGCTGACCGAGGAAGTGGACATACATAACAGGTTTAAACAATACTATTCGGAATTGTATTCTTCCCGCTGCTTGGACATGGATGACGAAATCCTAGACTAATTAGAACATATTAAGCTGCCCTTCCCTTCCTACGTGCTTAGGAGAGTTCCTCATGCACCACATTGAAAAAGACGAAATTGTGGAAGCACTGGCAGGAATGAGGGCAACCAGCACCCCAGGAACGGATGGCCTTACTGTAGGCTTCTACAAGGCCTTCATCGAACTACTGTTACCATACATATCAGCGCTATTCGATGACTTATACGTGACGGGCAAGATGCCACAATCTATGAGAGAAGCAATTTTAGTGGCTATCCCCAAACCAGGTAAGCCCCTTGAGGAATGCAGCTCCTATAGACCGCTTTCTCTATTAAACGTGGGCACCAAGTTGTTAGCAAAAATCTTAACCAAGCGCTTGGCCCTGCTGACCCCAGAGCTGGTCCGGAACAGACAGGGTTTATACCAGATAGGAACCTCACTTACAATCTGCAAACAGAATTTGGAACAATGCAACATGTCCGACAAGACACTAGGGCTATTGCGGTCTTCCTCGATATGGAGAAGGCTTTCGACTCGGTAGCGTGGTCCTTCATGCGGCAAGTGCTGACTCGAATGGGACTCGGCCTCGTCTTCGTACAGCTGATAAGAGTGTTATACAACGCCCCATCAGCACGCATCCGGCTGGGGAACCTAATCACAGATGCCATCGCTTTCTCCAGGGGAACTAGGCAAGAACGCCCCCTGTCACCGACGTTATACACTTTAATTAATGAACCCTTAGCTTGAGCGCTTAGAGAATATCACGGGCATAGAGGTGTCTGATTCCCTACCTATGAAATAGTGGTGTCTGCGTAAGCGGATGACACATTGCTGTACGTTAGGGACCCAGAAAACAATCTCTCCCCGATTCTTAGAGAGGTGGTGCACTATGGAGCAATATCTGGGCTGAAGGTCAACTGGACGAAGTCCATAGTCTTCCCGCTCACCCAGATAACTACACAATTTGAGATGGATACCTGCTGCAATGATCCGACGACTCGGTTAGGTACCTAGGTATCAGATTACATACAGACTTGGAGATTGGGTACTGAGAGAATTATGGCACAGCAGTTGCTAAACTGGAGGACAACATTGAAACTTGGATCGGATTGCCACTGTCTTTAATTGGCAGGGTCTCCATAATGAAGATGGTGGTACTGCCCAGGTTCCTGTTCTTGTTCGTAAATATCCTGATAGTGCTATTGCGCTCCTTCTTGGTCAGCATTAATAAATCATTGACAAGATTAGCTTGGGTGGGCAAACAGGCACGGGTACAATGGCGAGTGCTCACTCTGCCATATCATCTGGGAGCACTAGGCACGCCTGACCTTGAGTTATATTATAGAGCGGCGCAAGGAGCTCATACTCATAGTTGGGTCGACGGTGCAGATGACATACCGTATCTTCGGCTGGAAAAGCTTTTTGCCGATCCTCTCCCTCTCCCAGCCGTTATTTTCAAGCTGGTCGATCGCAGGACCGTAATACTGGACTCCCTCAACTCGATGCGCTTGGCACAGCTTATGACAGCTGCAAGCAGGGGCACTGTTATATTCTCCAGAGATGCCAAAAGACTGGAGGTCTGGTGGCCCCCCTGCGTAGATGGAGGGGTCAAACGTGCGTTGCATGCATTCAACATAACCAAAGCGGGGGATCTGTTCTTAGACGGAGTGGCAAAGACATGGGATGAGGTCACGGGCACAGCAGAAGCTTCCATCTTATTGCAACGCTTTCAGTTCCAAAGAGTGCGTAGGGTGCTACACCAACAACTGGGTGATTTTTTATTTATTTTATGTAGTTTATAGAGCGCACAGCTACCCCCGAAGGGGTGTCCCGGCGCTAAAAACCTGAGCCTCCAAGGGAGAAGAGAGAGCATAGAGCAAGGAGAAACAGTAGGGTGAATCAGAGTCCGGAGAAGAGCCAGGTTTTGAGTTTGGCTCGGAAGATGGGTTCGGAGGGACAGAATCTCAACCCGATTGGCAGAGAGTTCCATAGTTTAGCAGCAATGATACTGAACCCTCTGCCACCCATTCTAGATAATCTAAAACGGGGGGAGATCAGGAGGCGGAGGTCATTGGATCTCAAGGATCTGATGGAGCGGGATATCGAGACACGTTTTTTCAGGTAGTTGGGTCCGCGGTCGTTGACGGCTCGATAGGTGAGGGTAAGGACCTTGAACTGAATACGGCTAGCCACTGGTAGCCAGTGGAGTTCCTTACGATACGCAGAAACAGATTGGCGGTAGGGGATATTACCAATCAATCTGGCCGCAGCATTCTGGACAATCTGCAGCCGGCCTACCAGATACTGGGGGGCACCAGCATAGAGGCTGTTAGCATAGTCCAGGTGGGACGTGATGAGGGCTTGGGTAACTGTACGGCGGGAATCCAGAGGGAGATAGGGAAGAATTTTTTTGATCATGCGCAACTTCAGGAAACAGGCAGAGGTCACTTTATTGACCTGAGTTTTGCATGAGAGGGAGTCATCAAACTGAAAACCCAGATTCCGAGCAGAGTGAACGGGAGAGGGGGCGGGATCAAGCGCCGTGGGCCACCACCAAGAAGAGGGGATGGAAGCTTTCTGATTGAAAAACAGTACCTCCGTTTTGTCTGCATTCAGTCTGAGGTGGTTAGCGGTCATCCAGGCACTGATGTTGTGGAGGCACTGGCGGAAGTTGGTGAATGCGGAGTCCGAGTGGTCTCTGAAAGAAAACACCATGACAGATGACTGGAGCGAACCCCCTGAGTTACATAATAAAAACTAAGTCGCTCCACAAAATTATCTCCAACAAATACAAACTGGCGATGTCGCACAGACCAAACCAGTATATAAGGGCCAGGCTAGCCTGGCAATGTGATCTGGACTTGACAATAGACGATGCCATGTGGTCTTACTCTTGCAATAATATGAAACGCATATCATTACATGGCAGACACACACTTTTACACTTCAAATACATTAACAGTGTACTATACACCGAGACTGCACAGATACGGGCTGAGGGAGGAAGCAACAGATGTCACTCCCCAGCAGCAGATTTCATGCACTTAACATGGAGTTGCCCGGGTGTTTTTCAGTATTGGGAAAAGGTCTACTGCGAACTGAGCACCATATTTGGCTCAGGGATTACTCCCGACCCAGCTGTGGCACTGTTGGGATATTCTAGACCACTGCCGAAGGTGATGCACAGACTAGTGGACATGGGTCTACTAATGGCAAAACGTAGAGTGGCGATGTGCTGGATGAGGGGACCCCTGCCTAAGTTGCCACAGTGGTCACACAATGTGCTCTATTGCTGCACGCAATTGGGAATACTTCAGCGAATTACTTCCACCTCGGAGCAGGTCGAAGAATTTTTGGGGGCTATACACTACATATCTGCTTAATAAAGGGGAGGGTCCAACTAACGAGACTACAACAGAGCCTGGTGTTAGCACCAACACCCTGACTCCATAGAGGAAAGTCTTGATGCAAGAACTCAGACACATATACACCTTAGAGCATAGGGGCAGAGCCCAGATTCACGAAAGGAGAAGTTGACATTGGTGGGAAATTTTGTGGCATTGGAGAGATTTAGCAGGAGGGAGAAGGCGCTGACTGGCAGCCTGCCATGGGCTTAATGGTTAAAAACTGATGCAAGATGTAGGTGTCCTGACAGTAGCAGGCCATGTTGACATCTCTTTGTTAATTTGGGAAATATACATGATTGCTGATGCGCAGCAGACACGCACTGCAGAGTGCTAGGCATGGTAATCCTTAAAACTTGATGCTGCCCTTCCTCCGGGATGTGGGCTACAAAGCTGTGTATTGTGTCTTCTATATATGAGCCGCTGGCCCCAGGGTTGCAGGCGTGTGACTGTGTATATCAGTGACAATCTTTTTCAATAAAACTGTTTAAAAAAAGAAAAAACTATGAGCCATCACCCATAGTCAGATGGACAAACTGAAAGGTTAAATCAGACATTAAAACAATATCTGTGATGCTATGTCACCACCACTGATGATTATTGGGTGAATATGCTTTGGTTAGCAGAGATAGCCAACAACTCTGCTCATTCATCGAATCTTCGCCATTTTATTGTACTTATGGTTTCCATGCCAATGATCTTCCAGTTCAATGTCCAAAAGAACAATGCCAGCTTTAACAAATGAAGTCAAGAGAATCTGAAAAATATACGCTTGAGTCAAGCAGTTGGAGAAGGCAAAAAGACTGTAAAACCACTGCAGACAAAAGACAATGCTGAGAGTCTGGTAGTCAACCAAGAAAACAGTATTTTGTGGAAAGAAGGCCTTCCACCCAAAGTTCATTGGCCCTTACACTGTGGACCGACAGATCAATCCTGTTGCTTTTCAACTGAAATAGCCTACACAACTTAGAATACATTCAATGTTCCATACATCCCTTTTGAAACCTGCGATTCAAAACTGTAGGACAAAATCTCTCCCTCAACAGGAATATAAGGTACATCGTTTTCTGGACGCCCAAAGGCGCGGTCCAAGTTGTGGCATTCCATCTCTTGGAAAGGGTCCGGTCCAGAGAGTGACTCCTGGGAGCCGTCCGAGAACGTTCATGCACCATGTCTTGTGGCCCAGTTCCATCATGTGCTGCATCCCCACAACTCAGCCCTAGAGACAGCCTAAAAGGGTGGAGGGGTACTGTCATGGTCACAACCGGCGACCTAGGGACCTGGAGCCTTTAATTTGGTTGCTTGTGGCAAGATTTATGGAGACTTTGCGCAGCAAGTTCTGGCTCCATTGTTCTTGAAGGCCATGTCTGCATTGGATGTACGGAACACATTCTTATATAGTTAGAGCTAGCTCATATTGTACCTTTTATTATTTTCCTTTGTTGCAGGATTCTTGACGTTGTTGCCAGGACAGGCGGAAGTTGGCGCTTTTTACCTTTGGGGGCTACATGTTCCATCATCCTGTAAGCGGCGGCCAGCTTGGGAGGGGTTCTTGTATAAGTTGAGCCCCACGGTAGACTGCACAGTCACTACTCCAGAAGTCTCATCTGATGCGGAGGCGGAGTGCTTCCTGCATGATCCAGGGCATGGTTCCTGATTTGGCCTGACCGCTCACCAACGATATGCACTTCTCTGGCTGTGGAGCTAAGAAAGGCTTAGCCGCAGCCTTTGATTTGAGCACAGATGCATGTGCAAGTTTCGGAAAAGTTTGACATTTAAACTGGAACCAAACACAACAGCACAATCTGAGTCCTTGTGTTTAAATACCTTATTGTTGTAGCATGTACTGTTGGTCCCGCAAAAAAAAAAACATTCACTAAAACTGTTAGGGTAGCATGTATATTCATCCCTGAGAGAATTGCTTGAATCTATAGACTGTTGCCCCGAACTCACCATAAACGTGCGTGCACGAAGGGAGCGTTAGTAGCGCCTAGAAAAAACATTTCATTTCAGTGTAGGTACTGCGCAACTCTACTGCAGACCATGTAAAAGGATAAACAGTGTTTAAAGAGCTGTGATGTGGTTGGTATTGCTGATCATTGACACTATATATTACGACTTTATTGGTATGAATAGACATTAATACCACCCCTCAAAAAAGATTAATGAATGTCACCCTTTTTGTTTTAAAGCGATACAAAAGGGGATGATGGACGGAGCGTTTGAGCAAATCAAACTCCCCCAGTCAACTGGTCTGGGTTTAATCCATCACCATTCTTTAGCTCACTCAGCCGCCCCAGTTCAGACATGGCCATATGCAAATCAGTCTGACCCTGTGCCTCATGGGAACAGTCCAGCCCGAACTGCCAAGCCATGTCTTTCCTGGACCGGAAACAAGCATCCTGGGACCGGTTTCGGATTCATAATCTTCATCAGCCAGGCTATCTTGAATCCAGTGGCCAAGTGAGCAAGGGACTCACGTCTGAGCATACCCTGCCAGCTTAGGGCGAACAAAGCGATACAAAAGGGGATGATGGACGGAGCGTTTGAGCAAATCAAACACTCACCCCCAGTCATCTGATCTGGGTTTAATCCATCACCATTCTTTAGCTCACTGAGCCACCCTAGTTCAGACATGGCCATATGCAAATCAGTCTGACCCTGTGCCTCATGGGAACAGTCCAGCCCGAACTGCCAAGCCATGTCTTCCCTAGACCGGAAACAAGCATCCTGGGGCCGGTTTCGGATTCATAATCCTCATCAGCCAAGCCATCTTGAATCCAGTGGCCAAGTGAGCAAGGGACTCACGTCTGAGCATACCCTGCCAATTTAGGGCGAACAAAGCGATACAAAAGGGGATGAATTCATAAACCTCATCAGCCAGGCTATCATGAATCCAGTGGCCAAGTGAGCAAGGGACTCACGTCTGAGCGGGCGAACAAAGCACAACTAAAAGTTCCCAAAGCACATCCTCAGCTCTGGATCCTCATGCAACTTAATAGAGGTGATTCTTGGATTATAGTGTAACCGAGCTACAAAGCCGGTGAGGTGTTTCTAAATGCAGTTACGAATCCCTATTTCTTTTATAGGTCTCTCTACCGGCAAATCCTACCCAATACATTCTTTCCCTCGCCTGGCCTCTCCAATAGTCTGCACCATTATGGACTACAGATTTGGTGGTGCCTGGCGGTAGACTTCTATATCATTGAGTGCGCTCCGTGGAATCTCAAAAGCACCCTGATGGCTTTTCTACACAATCAGAGCTACAGCATTTTTTTATGATTTACATTAACCTAATACCTTCTAGCAACCCTTTTCAGCTTCGTTTTGGGGTATTTAATTTCACAGTACAGATTCTGCTTTTATTCTTCATATCCGTAGCAAACATGAAAGAAGAAAACAAGTATTTAAGTGGTTTGTGGGAAGGGTAATGGAATGGAATGTCTGACATAATATCGACAGACAGAATATCGATATGCAAAAATATCGGAGCAAAAATATCGGAATCCTATCTTCATTAAGGTAAGTACAAAAATATCGAAAAAATAATATCGAAGTACAAAAATATCGGAATCAAAAATATCGTTTTTTTTAAATGTATTAATAATAATGTAAAAATAAATTTAAAATACATATAATTTTACAACTATTAAATAAAAATATTAAAACAAAATTAAAACTAATACATATACATTTAAAATAAATAAAACACTTAATAATTTAAAGTAATTTTAATTTTTTTCATGTAATTTATTTGATTTAATGTAATTTTTTTTGTTTTTACCCTGTACGCCTGTACCCCAAAACCCCAAAACTGACCCTGAACCCTAAAAATATCCCTGTACCCCAAAAACCCAAAACTGACCCTGAAACCTAAAAATACCCCTTTACCCAAAAACTGAAAACTGACCCTTATCCCTTAAAATACCCCTTTACCCAAAAACTGAAAACTGACCCTGAACCCTAAAAATACCCCTTTACCCAAAAACTGAAAACTGACCCTAAACCCTAAAAATACCCCTTCACCCAAAAACTGAAAACTGACCCTGAACCCTAAAAATACCCCTTTACCCATGAACTGAAAACTGACCCAGAACCCTAAAAATACCCCTTTACCCAAAAACTGAAAACTGACCCAGAACCCTAAAAATACCCCTTTACCCAAAAACTGAAAACTGACCCTGAACCCTAAAAATACCCCTTTACCCAAAAACTGAAAACTGACCCTGAACCCTAAAAATACCCCTTTACCCATGAACTGAAAACTGACCCTGAACCCTAAAAATACCCCTTTACCCAAAAACTGAAAACTGACCCAGAACCCTAAAAATACCCCTTTACCCAAAAACTGAAAACTGACCCTGAACCCTAAAAATACTCCTTTACCCAAAATTAATTAATATTATTTAATTACCAATTAATTATTAATTAACAATAACAATAAAGTAAATATATTAGCACATTTGCTGTAATTAATTTAATAATTAATATTATTTTTCCCAATTAATTAATTAAGAATAACAATAAATTATATATAAAAAACATTACTATAATTAATGTAATTAAATAATTATTAATTAATTACCAACTAAATAATTATAAATATGTCAAAAATTATATTAATTAATTAACTAATTAATAGAAATTAATTACCAATTAATTATTAATTAAAATATGTACAAACATATATCAATTAATTAATTATTATTAAATTACTTCCCACCCTATTCCCCTATAAACCCATAACCCGCTACACAACATATTTATCAATTAATCAAAAATTATTTCTCAATTAATTAATAATTCCTACTAATTAATAATTAATTTAACATAATTAAATTACTTCCCACCTTATTCCCCTATAAACCCACAACCCGCTACAGTAGTAAAAGACAATATTTAATTAAATTACATTACAAATAAATAATAAAACATAATAAATACAATATATTATACACTAAATTTATTTAAAAATTGATATTAGTAACATCAAAGTTATTAATTTCGATATTATTGACATCGATATTTACAACTTCGATATTACTGATATCATACCAATATCGATATTAAGACTGTCGATATTACTTACCTTCGATATTTTGTCCCATCGATATTTAAACTTTGATATTTTTGTATATCGATATTTAAAAATCAATATTTTGTCTGTGTACCAATGGAATGAGCATGTATTATAAGGAATAAAGTACCCTCTGTCGGCATGTGGCAGATGCTTGACATGTTTAGCTTACTCTTGCTATTTTTAAATTTGTACAGATTTGTCAAGAGGGCAGTTTTAAAAAGAGGAGAGGTCAAAATGTGTTAATAACTTTGGTGTTATCTGATGAATCCACAAGATACTTGGCAGATATTTAGAATGTTTAATCTTCTGTGGGTATGACACATTTTGCGAAGATCCACTGCTGGGGACGGGGTCAAAAACGATTACATGTGCTAATAACTTTGCTGTACTGAAATCAATCTACGTGAAATTTGGTAGGCTCTTAGCAGGTTAAGCCCAATTTTGGAATCTCAGGTTTCATACAGATCTAAGATTGTAGGGGCTGCATATTAAAACAAGGGGTGATCAAAACATTGATTTGCTGATACCTGTGGCACAGTTTAACAGTTCTGCACAACACTTTGCAGACACTTACCATATTTAGATGTACTAACTATACTGACTTTATATAATGTGGGTACATTTAAAAGGGGTAGCCAAAAAAGCAGCAGTTTATATTTTAACCCCCCCAAGGGAAGCTTTGTTATCAGTAGGGACTTGAAATGAAACGAAAGATTTACTCAGGGAAGTGCTGTTGCTTGGTGTTAAGTAAAATAATTTCAATAGTTCACAAAAATTTGCATTACATCAACAAGGTAGCGGGATTGATAGGGTTAAAAGATAGAGACAACTGAACAGTCTGGATAAACAGTTCTTGAACCTGGTTCTGAAGGATTTCCGTGGACTTACATTTATAAATAAAAAGCTCCCATTTGATTAAGAAGCTTTTACCTCCTGCTGTCCATTTCAAGACCGGAATACCAGAGGTTGGTCCATTAAAACAGGGTCCACAAATGAAATACCTCCCCAGGCTGCCAGCTAGGCACTACGGCCAGCCCATACGATGCATCTTTAAAGGCTGTATGCATTCGGGGTTGGCAGTCTGAGGCAAGTTGATAAATAATCGGCAAATTAATACTTTGTGCACCTCCCGTAGTTGTGCCCCATGTTGATGGATTTGCAGGGAACATAATATACTATGAGTAAGACAGACATGGCAAATTTCATACTGGTCCATATTATGGCACTTTTTCAAAAATAGCTATTTATTTGGTGTTGTCATGGTAGCAGTAGTTTCCAGGTACATTTCCAAACTTTATAATAAAATTGGTCATTCATGCATACGTACATTGGTTATCTGTACATGCACTGATCATGAGCATTAGTACAGTGTAACAGTAATGTAATAACGTTTGAACCATAGTTCAGAAATTGTACACCCAAGATTTACCAGTCATGCCCATCATCTTACATCCCTCCTTCTGTTTCCTAGTAACATACTTCCCTCATATCAATTTATGTTGGGTCGAAATGGCAGCCCCTCTCTCTATACTACCTCTCCCCGCCCTCTCGCGCTCACCTGCTTCATATGTTGGTATGGTTCAGAATCAAAGGATCCTGTGGAACCCCACGCATCATCGTGTAGTATGTGGTCAGTTACCCTCTCTCTACCAGAGGTCAGTTGTGGAATACTCAGGCTATATTTAAGAGGCGATTTCGTCTAATTTAGCTTTTAATGTTTTTTGCAATCTACCCCATTGGGTAGTGGGTGTTCCTTGTCCCATCCGCTTGGGTATACGAGTCATACCACTAATTTCCAAAGTGCTTCATTTGATAAGATCCTGAAGCAAGCACGATGCAGGCAGGGAGAGCAGCAAACACCTTCCAGTGCATTGCTATCTTCCGTTTCCCCAGGAGCAGGGCATGGTCTATAAATTTGGATGTGTGTTTGCTTTCACTGGAACTGCCCCAGTAAACACACCGCTATAGTAGTAGGCACCAGTCGTCCTCTAAGTAGGCCAAGTAGGGACGTCCAGTAAGTACATATGTGGGGTCAATAACCTCTCATATAGACAACACCCGCCAGTGTAGCCTGACATCTTGTGCATTCTGATGGAAGCCCCAGGTATATTTTCATTAGTCATGCCGGGATAAATATGTGCAGTATAGGTAGTTGAATTGTGTATATTTAAAGTGGGGATTCCGGTTTTCAGTTATGGCATTTTCCAGTATGCGCCCCCATTCTCTGTCAGAAACATCTTCTCCCATTTTTTTCCCCATTTGGTTTTCGGGGGGTTGTGGTCACCTAGAATGTGGGGGCCAGGGCGTGGTGCATAGAGGTCACTGCCTTGAGTTGTATTCTGTGTGTCAGTATTGCAGCCAAAGCTTCCAGCTTCAGTGCCTCTTCTCTGCCCCTTTCCTGCATATCGTTGATCGCTTTTTGTAGTACCTTGGATGTCAGGACTATGTAAACCATAGTCTTCCACTAAATTGTATAAGGTGAGAAAATCACCCTCTGTATATAAATTACCCAATGTAGTGCCACACTTGTGTGCCCAGGTTCTCAGCCACAGCCACTAGATATGGTGTCACCCATAGCGGGAAATCTAGGGGATTTGTGCCCAGATTTCTGGAATAGGTATCCCAACAGGCCTTAATAGCTCGCATTGCCCAAGAATATGTGCTTAGGCCTAATTCTAGCAATTCAAGAGGGGCAGCAATATATTAAGTCTCCAGGTTAGGCACCCCTATTCTGTCTCGGTCTAAAGGGGAATTGCTTTTTCTGCCGCTAGGTGTCTGCGTTGATGACAGCAATCATTTTTATTATAGCCACTCATCCAAGAAGGAAATGCGAAAAGGGAAGAGACTGATGGCCTTTGGCACACACTTATCTAGGCTGCTCTCCTCAAGTCCAGATCTGTGTGGTAAACTTAAACACCAAGATATTTAAAAGTGGTGGGTTCCCACTTCAGCGAGTCTTCTAAATAAGATGGGTGGTCTGCCAGGTTCATTGATTTAAATGGGAACAGGCAAGACCTCTCCCAGTTAACTTTGAGACCAGAAACTTCCCCAAATTCGCTCAGTAATAGTTCAAGTTGGGGCATTGCGTGTTCTGGGTCTCTCAGAAACAGTAACAAATCATCTGCATACCATTCCACAGCATTGTGCCTGTCTCCACTTCCCCACGCTGGGCCTTTGACTCACAGTATATACGCCAGTGGTTCGAGGACCAGAGAAAACAAAAAGGCGATATGGGGACTCTAGTTGGTGCCCCTGTGTAGTTGCAATTTATCTGAGAATACCTTGATGGTGTGTACCCAGGCCAGAGGTTCGGAGTATATTTGGGATATCTACTTCACAAGATTTCTACCAATTCCTCATAGTGCCCACTTCGAACAGATATGGCCAAAATAAGGTATAGACGGATTTTTCTATATCCAGGGAAACCACTGACTGGCCCAGTTAGGCAATCGAGGAGGTCCACAATATGCAGCAGTCGTTGAACGTTAATGTGTTGCTGCCCAGGACAAATCTACACTGCTCTGGGTGTACCAGTCCCAGGAGGTAAGGAAGCACCTGGTTTGCTATACCCTTCGCTAATATTTTAGATTCTGTGGTCTACATGATTAGACAGCTAGCAGGTCTCTACCCTGTTTCGGTGGGATTTCAATGGTGGCTTCCCTAGTAGAGTGTGGGAGCAGTCAAGTGTATAGTGGCCAGGTATGCATAATGTACAAGTAGTCCACTAGTCGGAACTGGTAAGTAAAGAAAATTTCAAGGGGGAACCAGTCTATCCCTGGCATCTTCACTTTTGCAAGGGGATCTATGGCCACCTTTACCTCCTGCACCTCTAGATTGGCCAAGTGGTGAGGGAATTCTCAGGCATCGCATATCAGTGTCATTCTTCACTAGCCAGACAAAACTGCAGGCCCACACTGTCCACTTCCCTGCATTGATGCTTGAGATTTTTTTTATAGTATATTCATTCATAAGAGTCATTCCATCAGTGACTGGTGAGTTCTTCTTAATTCCAGCAGGCGTGGTCTATCTGTCAGGATCTCCGCCACCGAGATTTCAAGTTCACGGCACTGCCTCTCCACATCATAAGAGCCATTTAACATCGTAGGAGGGCTTAAACATAACCCTCTAATGACATCAAATGTGTCCCAGTCTTTATTAAAATGGGAGGCGGTGAGGAGCCGCGCCAGCGACCAAGATGGCTGCTTGAGCATCGGCTCCGCCGTCCGCCAAATCCTGACTTGCCACCCGGCACATTATCCTGAGCCCCGTCCCTACCATCAGGTGGGGGACTGGCGCCTGAGCCGCTGGGCGAAATTCCGATCGGTTTGGGTGGTCTAACGACCTAAATCCACAGTCTGGAATTTTTGGGTCTACAGGGAGCGCCACCGTGACCCTGCGTGTGGCACTGCCCGCTCTGGAGTTCAACAACAACGGCGAGTGGAACCGGAAGTGCGCGGTGGCACTCGATCCACAGTAGTCGTGTTGCATCTGCGGGGCCTCGGGGTTCCCCTCTCGAACAATCTTGTGCAAGTGCCCCCTGCCAGTACAGAGCAACAAACTATTGCTTCGATAGACTATGCGAAGCATTGACTAGCTCGGGCGGCGGAGTTGGTGGCAGTGCAGAATCTGACAATGGCGGCGAGGGGGGACCCCGTAAAGCTACCTCCGAAATCATCGAGGTCCAACAGACCGGTTCAGTCCAATAGACTGGAAAAGTATAGCTTCTCCAAGGGCTCCCCGGTGGACGAGAAACGCACCCAAGTGAGTGGCCAGGAGGGTGGCCCATCCGGAGCGGATCCGACACTAAAAGACCTGATGGCAGCGATAACTGAGATCCAGTCTTCCCTTGGTAGGATGGACTGCAAATTGGACACAGTGACTATTGAGGTGGGCTTAATCCGAGCTGACCTGACTAAAACCTCGGAGAAGGTCAAGTCACTCGAGATCAAAACATCGAGTCTCACGGACGATGTGTCGGAACTCCAGCGAGAGGTGAGAGAACTCAAGGTGTCTCGGACACAGTTTGCCCGCAGGCTGGACGAATATGAAGGACGTGCGAGGCGCAATAACGTCCGCATTCTTGGCATACCGGAGAGATCGGAGGGACAGGCCCTGGATCTGTTTGTGGAGAATCTCATTCTGAATCATCTAAAACCTAAGGGCCTCAGTAACTTCTTTACGGTCGAATGAGCCCACAGAGTCCCCGGCGGACGACCGAAGACGGGGGCTCCTCCTCGCCCTATGATTGTCCGCATTCTGAACTTCCGGGACCGAGACACTATTCTGTAGGCCGCAAGATCCTCTGGACCTCTGGCAAACGAGAACGCGTCCTTGCTATTTTCCCCTGACTTTACCCAGGTAGTCCAGAAACAGCGGCAGGGTTTCATGGATATTAAGAGAAGGTTTCGCGCCTCAGAAATCAAGTACTCTATGCTGTTCCCTGCTCGCCTCCGGATAGAACGCGACGGCAAAGCTTGGTTCTTTGATCATCCTGGTGCTGCAGCGGACTGGCTGGACCGAGTTCAGGGACCGGACAAGGAGGGGGACACATCAATGGACAACGAGGAACAATGATCCCTTTTTGGTCATGTCAATTGAATACGGTGGCGGGGGCGCTGGTTTGTTCGGGGCGATCTCTTTTTCCCCCACTGACTTTGTTAATATTTTTGGGGTTTTCCATATGTGCATATGGGGATTGTAGGCGGGTTGGGATGGTGGAGGTTGGTGGCCTGTTGTAAGGTCCTCCTCCGTTTTCTACATTTAGATTACATAGTTCGATCTGGGGAGACAGGCACACTGCTAGTTGGGGATGTGCAAAAGTTGCATGCAGGGGTGCAGGGTGGGGGTTGGGGGGTTGGGTTGAGGGGTCTTTTGTTTGTTGATTTGTGTTTTGTTTATGACCAATGCTTGCAATGGATGTCACAGTATGCTTCAGAATTCTCGGGGGATGAGTATGGCTTCAGCTAGTTTGGGCTTGTGAGTGTCCGTTCTCAATTGGAACGTGAACGGTTTGGGAGATAAGATCAAACGTGCCATGGTGGGGCAACTGATCAGGCGCCGGTCACCGGATGTGGTCTTACTCCAAGAGACTCATCTTATGGGAAAGAGATGTATGGCGCTGCATAGAGGAGGGTATAAGTTGGTGGCTCATGCCGGTTTCACCTCGGGCTCCAGAGGGGTGGGGATACTGGTTAAAAATTCCTTTCGGTTCACTATACAAGCTACCTGGTCCGATAACAGAGGCCGCTATGTCGGCGTCTCGGGACAATGGGAGGGCAGAACAATCACGTTCCTCTCTGTATATGTTCCCCCCGCACTGCAGACAGACACCTTTCGTGATCTGAGCAGGGTGTTCGTGTCGCTACCCCTTGGCATCATGGTAATAGGGGGTGATTTCAATGCGGTCATGGAAGGGGAGCTAGATAGGTGCCCCCCGTGTGTTACTGCCCTCTCGTAGATGGTTATCGGATTTTGTCTCCGGTACAGGCATGGTCGATGGGTGGAGACTCCGGCACCCCGTTGGCTTGGAGTGCACACATGTGTCAGCAGCGCACCACTCTTTTTCCAGAATTGATTATGTGTTAATGCCTGCGTCGCAGACGATGTTTGTTCAGGAGGTACGTCATCTAGCCAGAGGTGTGTCTGATCACTCGCCGATCTGGCTGCAACTGAAAGTCGGTCCAGGCGATGTAGCTAGGGTTGCCCCTATTAGCGCCTGGCGGTTGAGAGACCCAGTTACCAAAAAGGAGCTGGTGCGTGCAACTGATAGCTACTTCCGTGAGAACGCAGGGACGGTTGACTGACTGCTTAATCTGGGAGGCCTGCAAAACTGTAATCAGGGGGGAGGCTCTCTCTTTAATCTCGGGGCAGAAGAAGAAGAGCAGGGCGGAAATTGACAGGATCGAGGCGGAGCCATCTGCCTTGGAAAGAGAGGTCTCCACCACTGGAGACCTGGGGGATATTCACCACCTTGGTCTCCTTCGAGACGAGTACAAACGCTTGGCGCGCGATGGGGCGAGGGAGCAACACGCTAACACCCAAAGCAGAATTTATGAGCACGGCGATAAGGCCGGAAAACTTATCGCATGGTTGGAGAGGGGTGACTGGGGGTCGCTTCTGGTGCCTGAGCTGCAGATTGCGGGCTCGGGGGTCACGACGGACCCACAGCTCATAGTGGACGAGTTTGCCAGTTATGAGGAGGTCTATACTTCAGCGGGGTTGTTTACGGTGGAAGAGAATGCGGAGGTCATCCGAGACATCCCAATGTCCGTTTTATCGGCCGAGAACAGAGAGTTTTTGGATTCTGATATAACAAATGATGAGGTCGCGATGGCAATCCGGGGAGTTCACTCTGGGAAAGCGTCAGGTCCGAACGGTATTCCTGTTGAACTCTATAAACTTCATGCAGACCACCTGGCTCCGTTCCTGAAGGCTATGTATCTCGAGAGCCGGGAGAATTGTGTATTCCCTTATGACCAACGTATCGCTAATATTATTGTGATCTATAAAGAAGGCAAGCCTCGTTTGGATTGCTCCTCCTACCGCCCAATTTCTCTCCTAAATGCAGAGCCTAAGATTCTGGCCAAGCTCCTAGTGAATCGGTTGGTGAAGGTTATATCTGAGCTGGTGCATCCGGACCAATCCGGCTTTATGCCGCGCCGCAACACTGCTCTTAACCTTCGTAGACTTCACGGGGTGGTGGCGGGTTCCGCTCGCATTCATGAGCCTGCGGTACTTCTGTCGTTGGACGTCACTATGGCGGTCGACAGAGTGGAATGGTTTTATCTTTTTGCGGTACTGGAGAAACTCTGGTTTGGTCCAGAATTTATACGGTGGATCAGTCTCCTGTACTCGGGTCCGTTGGCCCGGGTTGTGGTGAACAATCACAAGTCCCGTTACTTTCAGCTAGGGAGAGGCACCCGTCAGGGATGTCCCCTCTCGCCACTTTTGTTTGCCCTGGCCTTGGAGCCGCTTGCGGCGCGATGGGATAGATCGATCAAAGGGTTGCGGTGGACTCCGGAGTGGGAGGACAAAATTTTGCTATATGCGGATGATATCCTTATGTATTTGACCTCCCCCCGGCAGTCCCTAATTGTTTTTATGGATATCTATGGGAGATATTCGGGATTCGCCATTAATTGGAAGAAGTCGGTCCTCTTTGTGTTGAGTGGTGACCCCCCTAGAGTGCCGGAGAATTGTCCGGTTAAAATAGAGCTGGTAAGCTTCCGCTACCTTGGAGTTTTCATCTCTCTGGATCCTAAGACGCGTTTCGAGGCTAATTTGGTTCCCTCCCTGCCAGACTCCGCCGGGATATTGCAAAATGGAAGGAACTGCCGCTTTCCCTACTAGGTAGGGCGGTTCTGTTTAAAATGATGGAGCTACCTCGGTTTCTATGTTTTGCAGAACTTTTTTGATCCCGTGCCCCCCTCCTACTTTAATGAGATCGAATCTTTGCAGAGTCAGCTTCTTTGGGATGGGAAACCGCGGATCGCGCTACCCAAACTGATGTTGCCCTGGTATGACGGTGGGATCGGGCTGCTCAGTATTAGGAAATATTATTGGGCCTCCCAGCTGGCTCCAATCAATCATGCGATTTATGGCTCCCCGGCTGACCCCGGGTTCGCAATGGATCGTGGCCAGTTGCCGGGGGGCGAGTACACCCGGATTTTGTATGCTCGGCGAGGCAGGTTTCCTCTTTTGGGTCCGGCATCGGTGCTGGCATGGCATGAGGCCAACCGTGCTCTTAAATGTGAGCGCAAGATAACTATGGCCACACCATTATGGAACTCGGAAGCTCTGGCTAGCCTGTGGAAGTCGAAGGGTTTCGATCGCTGGGACCTGATCGGTATCTCGCAGGTCCGGGATATATGGGGCAAGAACGGGATATTGACTTTTGAGGAATTGCAGACCAGACACCACCTGAGAGTGAGCGATACCGCTATTCGCAAATTAAGCATGCGCTGGTGGCGCCCATCCCACTCGATGTGAAGCCTCCGGAGGCTTCTCCTCTGGAGGATTGAATCCTAGATGGATATCTTCCCACCAGGGTGATTTCCCTGGTTTACAAGAAGTTGGTCAACCACACAGAAGATCCCCTGGTGAAAGTCCAGGAACAATGGGTTGCAGATGGTCTGATCTTGGAAGATGAGGATTGGGTGGAGGCTGTGTCCTCCCCCCGGGAAGTGGCGATCTCCATGAGACTTCGGCTGGTACAGCTTAGGATCCTTCACCGGTTCTATACCACTGGCCCTGGGTTGTGTCGCATGGGGCTCGCCTCAAGTGCAGATTGTCGTAGGGGTTGTGGTATGACTGGTACCTTTATGCATATTTTGTGGGAGTGCTCAGAGATTTATAACTATTGGACTAAGATCCATGAGAAAATGAGTGAGGTGTGGGGTGTACAGATTGCACTTGAAGCACGCCGCTGCTTACTTAACGTATGGGAGCCTTCCGACCTCACGAGTCATGGCAAGCTATGGGTCACTCTCGCTTGTATGATTGCTAAGCGAAATATCGCACAACTATGGGGTGTTTGTCGTACTCCCCAGATTGGGAAGTGGTTGGAAGACCTTGATTGGTGTATGTTTCGGGAGAGAGCTGTTTATGTGGCCAGAGGGAGGCCCCGTAAATGCGGGAAGATCTGGGATGTCTGGAATGCTTACCGAGGAGATATTTGTACACCACCAGAAATAGATCCAACATGTGAGGACATTGAGGCACCATGAGCCCACTTGTTTAACTCCTTCATGATTCTGTATTGCTGTAACCCACATTCGCCGACTTTATTTCGCAGACGTCCATGGCATAATGGTCTTGTTAATTGTAATTTTTTTGCTTATGTTTAATAAAAACATTTTTTTTTAAAATGGGAGGCGGTGCCCTTGTTGAATTAGCCCTCTCTTACGTCCCCCCCGCTTGTGGCTCTGAAGGTTGGGGATCTAAAAGGGCATGTGGTTCTAGACTCCACGTCGGTATTACTGTTAGTGCCTTCCCAAATTTCAATGTCACTAGAAGGGGGTTATGGTCAGTCAGTACAACAGTACTCTATATTGTGCAGCATGGTATAAGGGTCACTGATCCCTGCAGTCCATGCGCCTCTGAATAGGAGTATTCTCAAGTAACAGGATGTGCCTCGTGCTTCAAGTCCATCAGATCTCATCTTGAAGCCCACTGGCAGAAACCTCATGCCAACAGCTTGCTTGGACCTGCTGGAAGGGGTGAGAGTGGAAGGGGTGAGAGTGAAAAGTCCAAAGTGTAATCAAACACCAGGTTGAAGTCTCAACCCCTCCCCCAATACACACACACACACACACACACACACACACACACACGGTGAGTTCATAGGAAACTGACGAGGAGCATAGAGAGGGAAATCGATGAACTGTAAGCGGTCTGGCATTCAGTGCTGGTTATCTATCATCCCATCCAATATACCATTAAGTAATCTGAATCTGTCATCAGGGTCTATAGTTGTCTGGTAAATCACGAGAGAGCACTAAGGTGCCACCCAGAAAACGTGGCTTAGTGGCTAGAGGGTCGACCTCAAAGCTGGGGAACCGGGTTCGGGTCTCGGCAGGGTCACAACATCCAGTGAGTCTGGACAAATCACAATCACCCAGTGGCTTACAAAACAAATGCATCTGTCTGTAACACAACTGGTGCTCATGAAAAAGGGCTCGACACCAGTTTGCCCTAAAACAAAATATATATAAATCTATGCCCCTTGCAAAGGGAGAGAACATTGCCTCACGTAGTTGACCCCTCCATCATTTCTCCAGCTTCCCCAATACTGCTACCTTACCTTTCCCTCCTGAGGCGGAAGCCGGGAGGTCTCTCTTCTATTCTTTGGCAATTTTAAAATCGAGTGTGTTTTGTCTACATGCTTGTCATTTTTATTTTTACTCTGTGCACTTTGTTATGTTATGTTATGTTAAAATGTGTTTATATAGCGCTCGGCTACTCTGAAAGAGTGTCCCGGCGCTTTCCACAGGCAGCTACAGTGTATAACAACATAACAAGAAAACAGAGCCCAAAAAAAGAAAAGAAAGAAACCCACCTAAACAGAGAGATTAAAAAGCCAGGTCTTCAGGTTCTTCCTGAATTGAAGCAAGTGGGAGTACTGCGAAGTGCCAGTGGGAGCGAGTTCCACAGCTGGGAGGCCTGGAGGCTGAAGGAACGCCCCCCAATGCAAGCCTTCCTCACGCGTGGAACCACAGCAGTGAAGAGGGATTCCGAATGCAGTGAGCGAGCAGGACGATAGAAAGCCAATCTCTTCTGCAGATATCCTGCGCCTGAGCCAAACAGAGCTTTGTGCACCAGCGTCAGAGATTTGAACATGATCCGCTTCCGGATCGGGAGCCAATGAAGCGTCTGCAGGAGCGCAGAGGCACGCGCGCGTCTATGCAAACCAAAGATCGCGCGGGCTGCAGAGTTCTGTGCCACCTGCAAACGCTGGACCAAGTAGTCTGGGAGGCCTAGAAAGAGGGCATTGGCATAATCTAGCCTGGAACCAATGAGCGCCTGCACCGTAATCCGTCTGTGCTCCGCAGATAGTAGAGGAAGAAACTTGCGGAGCATTTTCAGAATACCGAAACAGGTGCCGGCCAGGCCAAGAATATGCGCTCTCAGAGAGAGCTTGTTATCAAGCTTGACGCCAAGATTTTTGGCCATCAAGGAGGATTGTGCCGGAGGACACATGGCAGCCGGCCACCACTGCCGCCACTCGGGATCAATGGCACAGCCGAAGAATAACACCTCCGACTTACTGGAGTTGGCCTTCAAACTGTTCTGCTGGAACCAGCCAAAGACCATATCCAGGCAGTCCCGAATTCTCTCCCCATCAAATGGCTGATCTTTTGCACATGTGAAGAGGAGTTGCGTGTCATCGGCGTAGGACACGATCTGGGCTCCGTAAGCCTCCACCGCAGCCGCCAAGGGGGACATAAAGATGTTAAACAATGTCGGGCTCAACACAGAACCCTGTGGAACCCCGACTCCCAATGGCGGCATCTCGGCGGAGCTCTGGGAAACCCAGACCGTCTGGCGGCGGCCCTCCAGAAACGATGTAAACCATCTGAACACCGTCCCCCTTAGGCCGATGTCGTAAAGCCTGGCGAGGAGCGCCTCATGGGGGACGGTGTCGAAAGCCGCCGACAGGTCCAGCATGACTAACATGGCCTTGCCACCCACATCCAAGGTCTCCCTGATGATCTCAGAGACCTCCACCAATGCCGTTTCCGTACTAAAATTCGGACGGAACCCGGATTGGGATGGATGGAGCAGATTGTTGGATTCTAAAAAGCTCGACAAGACGCCATGGACATGATTCTCAGTGATCTTGGCCAGGGCCGGGAGAAGGTCGCGCTTGTGTTATAAGCGTGCTGCTGCCTTGCCTTAGACTTCCCAGCGCTTGTAAGCGCTTCGCCTTGCTCCCTCGCCCTTGCTTGGGATTGTAGACTGCCCTCGGCTGAGTGTTGACGCCGAGGGCTGGGATCTCATTTCGGCCGCCATCTTGGGGGTAGGACTCTCCGCCCTCGCACTCTAGTAGCGCTATAAAAAGCTCCCCCCTCCCTCCGCGCAGCGGACTCGTACTGCGGACGCGCCGGACCTGTGCCGGAGTCGTGCCCGTCTGCGCCCGTCAGCGTCCCGGAGGCGTTCGGCGTGGCAGGTACTTCTGGCCATTATGCTCTCATACTCCGCTCAGCTCTACTCCCTGCGCGCCGCGGATGCTACCTGTCCCTCAGTATTTCCTGGCCGTTATAGGGGGAAACATAAGTGCCCTGTATGTAAGTGGCACCCTACCAGCAACCTCCCTTCCACCTGTCCTATTAAGGATTGTAGCATTAAACATATTTTTCTACTCCTTAATACGAGGTCGCTGCATAGACACACTCAGGAGATCTTTGATCTCCTTTCTACGACTAGTCCTGCTTGTCTGATGCTCACTGAGACCTGGCTTAACGAGTCCTCCCACCCGGACATAATGGCAGCCATTCCCTCTGATTACATCATCCATCGACAAGATAGAGACAAGGGAAGAGGGGGAGGAGTCGCCCTAGTTGTGAAAAAATCTCTTTCGTGCACGGTCACGCACACAAACACCATCGTAGGGGTCGACTCTCTTGCCTTCACCATCTCCCTATCGCCCCAGCAAGCGGTGAAGGGTCTTGTCGTTTACAGACCTCCGGGCCCTGTGGGATCGTTCTTCGATGATCTCCAGCAGGTTCTGTCGGTTCTTGTTTTAAGATCTGAGCAGTGTTTATTGGCTGGAGATTTTAACTTCCACATGGATGACCACCAAGACCAAGATGCCATCAAGCTATTGGATATTACATCTACCTTGGGCCTGTCCCCCTATCTCTATGGCCCGACCTATGATAAAGGCCATACACTTGACCAGGTCTTTTCCACTTCACCTATTATGGCTGTCACACTTCTACCGGTCTTGTGGTCTGATCATTGTCTCGTTCACTTCGAAATATCTTCTACTGTGAAACCTACGGTCAGTGCCACAAGACTACAGGGTAGCAGCCATAGGGCGTTCCATCGGGTGACACCAGATCTGTTAGCTCAGGCTCTGGTAGATCATCCTCTGTCGTATACGGGTGATATGGAGAATGACCTGGAGAGCCTGCAATCCTGGTTTCTAGCTAGATTAAATGAGCTCGCCCCACTACAGCCAGCTAGGTCTGCCACCCAACGGATCTCGGCTCCTTGGTTTACGGAGGAATTGGCCCATCACCGTAGGCAATGTAAAGTTGCAGAACGGGCTTGGAGAGCCCAGTACGATCCTGAGGCTAAACAATTCTATAAATCTATGATGAAATCCTATCATGATTTAATTCTTCAGGGCAAGAAATGCTATTTTGCCAAAAGAATTGAGGATGCGGCAAACTCCTGCAAAGAGATTTTCTCAATTGTTCGCGAATTTACCACCCCACGCTCAATCTCAGCTCAGGACGCTCCGGCGGAGACCTGGGCCAATACCATTGCTAATTTTTTTACCACCGAAATTAGGCAAATACAGGACTCTTTTCCTTCGAGATCCATGGATGACCCTCTGACTCTGCCGGCTGAGACAACTCTTCTGCCGACCTCAGGCCCTGTCCTGCTAGACTTCCCACCCCTTTCGGTTTCCGCATCCTTAGTTTTGATGAGGAACCTTAAATCGGGCTCACCGCTAGATCCTTGCCCAGCAAAATTCTTAGCGAAAATGGCAGATGTTGTCAACCCTATAGCTAATCCCATCCTTAACCTCTCCCTGAGCCAGGGGTCTCTGCCTCAATCTTGGAAACAGGCCATGGTTATCCCCCTCATCAAGAAGCCCAACCTGGACCCAGTAGTGCCATCCAATTACAGGCCAATCTCGCTCCTTCCAGCACTCACCAAAATCTTAGAGAAACACGTGCATAGCGTGTTATCTAGCTTCCTGGAGTCAAACGAGCTACTCCATGAGTCCCAATCGGGCTTTCGATCTAACCTAAGCACCGAGACGGCGCTCTTGGAAGTCACCGAGATTGTGAAGGAGGTGCTGGACACCGGAGGCAGGGTGATGTTAGTTATGCTAGACCTGTCGGCGGCGTTCGACACCGTCCCCCATGAGGATCTCCTCACTAGGCTACATGACATCGGTCTAGGGGGGACGGTGCTCAACTGGTTTAGTTCCTTCCTAGCCAACCGCCGACAGACGGTCTGGGTCCCACCTGGATCTGCCGAAATGCCGCCATTGGGAGTCGGAGTCCCTCAGGGCTCCGTACTGAGCCCCACTCTATTTAACATCCTCATGACCCCTCTGGTGACATTGGCAGAGTCCTATGGGGCCCGGATCGTCTCTTATGCTGACGACACCCAGCTTCTGTTCACCTGCCGCAAGAGCGAAGATTTCGATGGAGAAAGTATCCGTGAGTGCCTTGGGGCTGTTTTTAATTGGTTCCAACTCAACAGCCTCAAGTGCAACTCTGACAAATCCGAGATACTATTCTTCGGATGCCCATCGGAACCAGACTGGCATGGCTGGTGGCCCGCAGACATGTTCCCCCCCCCAGCTCAGTCATCTAAATGGGCTAAGAACCTGGGAGTCAAAATTGACAATGAGCTCTCGCTCAAATCCCAGGTGTCCACTCTTACGGGAACGTGCTTCGGGATTCTCAGGATGTTGCGCAAATTCTTTCCTCTTCTATCCGAGGAACATCGGAGGATAACTGTCCAGGCACTTATAGGATCCAGATTGGATTATGCAAATGTTCTATATCTGGGTCTGCCAGAATATCTTTTACAGCGTATGCAGGTGACCCAGAACGCTGCAGCGCGAGCGATTTTTGGCCTGCAACGCCGTTCTAGTGCCTCAAGCCTTCTTCTATCCCTCCATTGGCTTCCTGTACGGAAGAGGATAATGTTTAAAACCATGACCTTAGCCCACAAAGCCCTGCATGCCAATGGTGCGAAATATCTCCAGAAGAGACTGGATTTCCACCGGCCTACACGATCCCTAAGATCGGAATCATTAGCTCTGGCAGTGGTGCCACGTATAAAAAGGGCTCGACAGGGCGGTCAGTCCTTTAGATTTCTTGCCCCCCAGCTATGGAACTCCCTACCGTTATCCTTGCGGACCACATCGAATCTGCTTGCCTTCAGGAAAGGCTTAAAAACTTGGCTGTTTTCTGGTTAGAGCGTTTCTCTTCTTTGGTCTCTGTTCTTTCTAATGTTATGTTTTCCAGTTCTTTCTTAAGGTCTGGAGCACAAAGCGCCGGGACACTCCTTTGGAGTAGCCGTTGCGCTATAAAAGTCCCTTTTAACATAACATAACTGTGGCTGTCATAAGTGTCATAACACGTTGAGGAAGATGTACATTTACAGCCCCTGTGGATGTCTTGAAAAGACGTTGCTGGTGCAATGTATGCCTTGGACAGTAAATGTAGCATAGTGTCTTACTATGTGTGGACACCTTTACCCCGGTCAAAGTGAAACGTGCTTTGAGAACCTGAACTGAAGCCAACTAAACAAAAAACAACTCAAATTTGTCCATATATACACTTTAATATCTGCAGTGCTCCGTTGGGGGGATCTTGAAGTTGAATGCAGAGACTCAGCCACTCAATCATAATAATGATAAAGGTTATGTGCCCGGCCCATGGACACTTGTGACCAACCACAGGTCGTTCGATGCAGCGCCTCCTTGACAAGTTCAGATCAAATTGTCTGCAGATCTCGGAGAGACAAGGGGGCTCTTAATGGGTGATGTTTGTCCTTCGGATAATTGTTGTTCACCCTCGGCTGCATTTGTACGTGTCCCTCTCCTAATGCGGATGTCTAAGATCAGGGACCTTCGCTCTGCCGCAGCTCCTCCTTCGTGGGGGCTCCCAATAGCAGTCGTGGGTTGATTTGCCTAGGTCAACATCCTTGGTTGCGTCGGTCCTGGCTTTCTGCAGACGGGCGATGTCCTGGCCCTTTCTCTAGCCATGTCCAAACCCTGTCGGGTGGTGAAGAAAAGCAATGTATTATTTGATGTGACTCATAGGTTCACTGAGTAAAGAGGTCCATAAGACATCCCCGAAGGGTTTGGTGCTTGTTTGGCCTTTATGAAGCTAGGTCACTTCTTCTGTACCACTATCGTATAATCAGGGAAAATTTGCACTTTGTGTCCTTGTAGGTACAAGGAGCTATAAGAGCGGCTCTTTGCAAGAAATCACTTCAATCACATTGGTGTAATAACCTGATCACAATCTGTTGCGAGGGGAGCAGTCTGAATGGCACTCTGTGCGCTCTTCCAACTGTAAAGAACTTGGGCTGACTGTTCATGAGCACCGTAGTAAGCAATCAGTCCTTCAGATACAGTTCCACTGAAGGCCCCACCACTCTATTATTTTCCTGAGACCATTCTTCTGCGTCTTCCACTCTCTCCTGTGAAGTCTGTAATTCCCCGAGCATTTCGTTTATCTCCAGTTGTAGGGCTGAGCCAGGGTAGAATCAGTTTCCTCCACCCTGTCGAAGAGCATCCTAAGATCTTCTAGTAGTAGCTCCACATCTATGGCGATTGCGTCAATTTTTTTGTTCTAGGATTGTGTGGGAGGCCCATGTGGCCTGGAGTATCATCTTGGTCCTGACAATAGTGGTGGAATCCCTCTGAGTCTAATTAAGGGGTCACAACCCTCTCAGTCCTATGATCATCATGGGGGCACTCCCTTGCAACCCTATTAAGGGCAGCCTTGTGGGAGGGTTAACCCATTTCCTATGTCATCTTGCTCAATATGTATGGGCTACACCCGTTTGAGCAAGTGTCCCACACTGGGTCAGTATCCCAGGAGCACAGTCACTGGGCCGTCACTGCCGCATCTTAGCAATGCTGAGGTATGAAAGGGCGAGGGGAGATCAAACCCAATGGAGGCTCACTCACTGTGCATTATATTAGGCCTCTTCATGATATCCACCATGCCCTGACCGTCTTCCATCTGCCGCTCTGTGAAGCTAACTCTAACTGCCCCATCCGTTAGGGACCGCAACAATATCAGGGCTGCCAAGCATCGTCGTGCTCCTCCAGTTTCTGCAGTGAGCCTCAGGTAGTCATCGCCGGGTCTCTCGCTCAGCGACCATAGCAGCCAAGATACTCTCATTGCTGGCTCACCTTCGCCTGCACTCTAGAGACGGCCGGCTTGTTGCTATAATATAGGACCGCCTTAGCCACCACAGGCCTTGTATCAGCGCACACTCCACTACTCCTCTCAGTTGGCTATCGCTCAGGCCTGTCCGCCCCACAATTCAACTCTTTCATGTACCTGCATAAAAATCGATATATAAAGCGTACGCTTAACAGGATAATGCAGATCTGTGATTGGACACCAAAATTATAAGTATGCAAATATTTTGTGCCCCCCACCACCACCTTTAAATGAACTCTCCCTTGCTTTGTCTGCATAAAACTTGGCATACGGATGCGAATCCTGGCACCAGCCAAGATGGCCGCACTCTAACAAAGCGCTTTGACAGCCACTAAATTAACCCCACTACCTGTCCTAATCTTTGCTCAGAATTGCAATAAAGAGCCAGGTTGAGTGCTCGGGAGCGATAGGTTGTTGGTTAGGTGCGACTGCTGCCATCCCAATTCACAACTGGAGTAAGATGGGCGTCCTGGGTGCAGGGCGCCGGCGCCACATCAAAGGCCAGACAGCACACTGAGACGAGGCAGCCTCTTATCAGGAACCAGAAGCAACAGAGGAGTTTGCCCAGACAGATCCGCTCACGACAGCATGGTTCTGGCTCTAATAGACCAATGGCTGCCCCCCCACCTGGCCACCCGGGCTGTAGAGGAGTGAAAGGGGCCAGACAACGAGAAGCGGGCCTCTCGCGGAGACCAGCGGCCAGCACATATGTGCCAGGAGAGGGGTTAATCGACCTGAAGGACGTGAAAGCAGCAGTTAGGGACTCCCCGCAGAAGTGAGTCTGGCAAGTGGCCAGGACGAAACGACCGCACTGCTGAGATCGTGGGCCGGTTACATGGAGGCCATGACGCCATCCAGGAGTTGCCCCATTTAATCAACAGTGCCGCAAGGGCTGTGACCCCCAGTGGAGACCTCCATCTACCCCTTCCCACAATACAATCTAAGCGGAGGCCCCTATTGGCGATTGCGTACTGGGTATAGGACAGTTGAGGACTCGGAGACACAATGGAGGAGTCTGCCCCAGTTTGATCTGGCCATGGCATCCTGATTCCTGCTCTAAAAGACCAGTGGCTGCCGACAGCCTAACTGTCCGGGCTGTGGAGGCATGAGACGGGCCAGTCAGCACAAAGTGGGCCTCTAGAAGAGACGAGCGGCCTGCTTTGACTTGCCAGGAGATCGGTTAGTCGACCCAATGGACGTTTAGGCAGCAGTTGCTGACTCACAGCCGAGCTGCTGCAGCAGGGGGTGGTCAGGACGGAAGGATCATGTTGCCAAGATCGATAGCCTGGCGCCGCAAATGAGGCCTTCCACGGCAGCCATGATGCTATCCAGGAGATGTTGCATTTAATCAACAGAGCTCTGAGGGCCGTAGCCCTCCAGTTGAGGCCTCCACCTACCCACTGTCCATGATACAATCTACACGCCCCTCCACCCCAGTGATCGAGGACCAGGAGCGGCTTGACGGCTGGGAGACACTGTGAGAAACTACAGAGAAAAGGAAATAGACCACGCAGAGGACACAAATTGCCCTCTGAAATGCATAAGTGAAACAATTTCAGCACCTGATTGAGGTGAACCAGTAGTCTCGGACCCTTAAAGGGGTGTCCAAAGAAATACGACAGACAGCATCCATACAGTAAGGTGAGCGCCACAAGCACTTTGCACTGGGAGGGGTTGCAATTTTGAACGGCTCTGCTTGCAGCCTATAGAACTGAATAACAGAGAGGTAACCAAAGTCAGGGAGATGCCTACCTGCGGGAAGCCGCTCAACTGAGGGTGGTGCAGCACAACATTAGGACAACAAACTTGTACAGAAAGGTAGCCTCCTCTGCGGGGCTATGAAGCCCAGTCTAATAAGATGGACAAGTACATGGTGCTCAGACAATTTGCAGAAGCGTCCAAGCTTGACAACGAACAACTGGAAGCGGGTGAGCCCTCCCTGAGTGTTAACATGGCAGCCATCTGCGACCTGAAGAACAGCTTGGAACCCAAGATAGGCGCGGGAACAATAGAAGTAAATCTCCTCAGGGCATTTATTAAAAAGATGATGTAGAAGGTCAAAGCAGCAGACAGACACTCACATCAACCAGCTACCATCTACATTAAAAAAGCTGGAGAAGCAAGTACAGTACCTGAAGAAACACAAGGTTATGACTGCGAATCTGAAAGACCAGGAAGGTAGGCCTCGTAGGAACAACGTAAGGGTGGTCGGAGTCCGGAGGGGGTGAAGGACCCAGTGTAAACCTTTTTCTTGAGGATATCGTCAAAACCTTGCGACCCAAGAACCTTTCAAATTTATTTCTGTTGAACGAGCACACAGAACAACACCCAGGCCAGGAGCACCACCTAGGATGATTAAAGCCCGAATCTATAACCACCATGACCGCAATGCCATCCTACAGGGTGCTCACTCATATGGTGACCTTGCCTATGAAAAAACAAATTGTCGCATTTTATGGACTTTACATTGCAGTACAACGCCAGCATTGCCGCTTTGATGAAGTTAAGAAAGCACTACAGCCCAAAGACCTTAAATATATGAGGTTATACCCTGCAAGACTCCATGTAGTGGCAGAAGGAAAGTCATGGCATTTCACCGTGCCGGAGGAGCCCTGGAAGTGGCTTGAGGGCTGTCGCTTAACAGGATGACGAGCCCAACGGGAGAGGAAGTTGAGCACTCAGGCGAACGACAAGAAGATGATCACCCAACTACTATTGATGACGGCTCCGGAAAGAATGCCTCACAAGACAATCGGCCAACGGACCCCTCAGAATAACAGTACTGTGCTGTCACTTTGCCGTGTGGAAAAGAGCACACTGAACAGTTGGTGGGAGATGCTGGGTAATGCACACAAGAGTCAGGCACTCCAGCTGTGATTGTGTCTGTCCGGGCGGCACGCGATTGACCTATGGGGTGAGGAAATGTGAATGACTACTGAGACACTCATATTGCAGTTCTGAAGACATTTCACTATGTTAATGGGGTATAATATTGCTGTTGGGCTTGATATGGCGGTACTGGCCAACCGCAGCTAATTCGTATGATTCTGTTAGGGCGACAGGCGCTCTGCAGATTGGGGAAGTGGGCAGTTTCAGACCTACAATCCTGGGTAGCAGGTTGGGATTCCTTAGGGGTGGACAACATTATTATTGTACAATAACTCAAACACAACGTCAAGGGATGCGGGCAAGAATCTGGCGCACAGGTGTATAATCCTGGTAACTGTATTTCCAATCGTTTAGGACACACTCCACGTTCAGTGGTTCCACCGCCACAGGACCAATTTTAAACCAAATATAACCTTGATCCGAAAGGAGCGCTTTAATTCAGCAAAATTCCCAATACATTATTATTCATGTTACTTGGCGGGAAGGATCGCACCGACCAGATGGGCTTCATTTTTAATTAAACAGAGGAACTGAAAGATCACACATACAATTGAAAGGACAGACTGACAGATACTGCTAAGAAGGATATCCGGTTAGAAACTAACTGCTAATAATAATGTTTTAAGCACCGATGATGTCCCTAATGGATGAAACGCGTCGGCTGACATTGATTACTATGGTGTGAGCTGGAGTTATTAAGAGAACACTGTGAAATAAAATGCATTAATTGGATACTTATAAAACTGCCTATGGAATTTTTGTGAATTGAGCTACATAAAGAGTAATTAACTTGGGAATTTTGATTAATTAAAGTGCTCCTTTCGGATCAAGGCTACATTGTGTTATTGTACGATATTTAGAATATTTATATGTTATCTGCATTTGGCTCAGCATTACTAGGATACAGGGAACAGAGAAAATGGCCATTTGATAGTGGGGCAAGGGACGTGCCGCCTGCCTGGAGGGATGGCCCACACCTCAATCAGATACGTGACATACCACTTGGAGTCTTGCACAGGTTCAGTCTTTAGGGTTATAACATGGAACATCAATGGACTCTGTAACAAAATTAAACGTATCATTGTTCTGCAATATCTTCAGAGGCACGTCACAGACTGAGTCCTCCTACAGAAGACACTTGAAAGGCAATCACTATAAAGCCCATGACAGATGTATTTATTCTCCTGGCCCACACGGGTTTCACTTCAGGCTCCGGAGGTGCTGGCATTCTTACTAAAACATCTATGCCCTTCATTCCAGGTCACACCTGGCATGATCCCCTTGGCAGATATGTTGCACAGACGTGCACCTGGGTGGGCAACACACTTAACATATGTTTAACATATATACCACTGAGGTTCCAAGCTGATACACTTCCAGCACTTAGCACCCTACTGCTCGACATGTCACCTGGCATTCTTACACTGGGGGTGACATGAATGCTACTATAGAAATATAGGGTAACATAGTCCTGCAATGGTGCTGGCCAGGGACCCATGAGGCCTTTGTGGACACGTTGGGGCTGATAGACTGCTGGTGGTGTGAACACAATTCCAGTGAGGCAATACATGTACCTTTTCTGTTGTACACAGTAGCTGCTCCCACCTAGATCACATTCTCACCCACTGTACACACACATGCCTGTTTCAAAGCGCAACCCATAGAAACATGGCATCTCGGACCACTCCCCAGTGGAAGAGCTATTGCAAGGACCTCTAAGGGACACCACGCTGCCTCTTAGAATAGACCCCTGGCATCTCAAAGACAATATTCATGGACAAGATAAGGGACAGGTAAATATTTTCATGAGAAAGAACGGGTGACTCGAACTGCACTCTTTGGGAAGCCTTTAAGACAGTCATACCAGGGTATGCCCAGGCTCCCATGGGTGGTGGGGGGGGGGGGGGGGGGGGGGGGGGGAAGGAAAACATTTTAAAATGTGAAGAACTTGAAAGGGATATCGCGCTATTCTGCTATTGACTAGGGTGCCACAGGAGAAGACGCTTGGCTCTCCCCTGGGCCACCAGCTTCACCTTAAACAACTGAGGGATCTAGCTGAAAACAAAGCCTGGGCACACAAAATAACGCCACAACGCAGGCTCTACGACATAGGAGACAAGGCGAACAAACTAATAGCCTGGTTAGAAAAAAGGGACAATGAGAGGAATTGGGTTCTAGAAATCCAGAACTCGTGGGGAGAGAAGGATGGCTATAGCAGAGGCCTTCGCAATTTATTACTTCTGATAGGACTGGAGAAGACTGCACTGAGCTTCTCCGGGATTCAACCAGATGAGGTGCAATCAACCACTATAGGTTGCCTCCAAACATCCCCCTGTATCTCGTCCTGAGGAAGACTCGCAGGCAAAGGTTAAACAGTCCCATATGCAACAAGTCGAGTCGAAACGTCGACATACAAACACCCTTGTACCTGGACCCATCCAGCCTATCCCTACCACGTGCCACAGATGATTACAATCTGTGATTGCACTAATCATTGTAAATAGACCATGTAAAATAGTATTGGGACAGGACTCCAAGATTGATACGTTTGATCAATCTCACACAACCTCTCAACCTTTTTTTCCGTTACTCTGGGAATAATTTCCCCACCCACTTACTTTCGAGCACCTCTTTCTTTGCACGTTCCCTTCTGGAGCAGCCGTCACAAATGTACAGTGATTCAATTCTATTGATGAAAATAAATGTGTTTTGTTTCATGTGAAATCTGGTTCCTGCACATCCTTGTTTGCATTGTTAAACTTTTGCGCAGAAGGAATATCTTTGATAAAGAGCGTGAATTCATGTTTTAGCTCTAAAGTAGGAATTGTGAATTTATTTTGAGATTGTGATTGATTGGTTTAAGGACCATTGTTTATCTATACAGTATGTTTAAGCCAGCTAGGAAGGAGGGTTGCCTGCCGGATGACCCGAGACTGGCAACCAGTGTAGTCATTCCCAAAACAAAGCATACCTCCTGAGGAGTATAGTTCGTTCAGACCCATACGACGTCTTTATCTAGAAGCCAAGATATTGGCAAAGGCCAATGTAAACAGGCTACAAACTGTGATATCATCTGTGGTCAACGCTGATCAATCAGGGTTGATGTCCCATAGAAGCACCTGATTGAATATCAGGTGCATGCAAGAAGTAGTGCACATCACCAAAGCCCGGCGAGGGAAAGGGGCTGTGCCTCTCTCGCTGGACGAGAGAATGGCTGTTGCCAGCATTGAATTGTCCTATATATTCGCTGTCCTGCCTAAATTGGGATTTAGCCCCCGATTTTGTAAGTGTCAGACTCCTTTATCGAGACCCACATAAAAAGTGCAGGTTACCTGTATGGTGTCTCATTCTGTTGCCCTACACATGGGCATGAGGCAGGGATGCCCACTGTTCCCCATGATATTTTCTGTAGCACTAAAGCCTCTAGGGCATGGGTCCATCAGGACCCCCTGGTTCACTGTATTACAGACGAGGGGGACTGGGAAGAAAAAATCTCCCTATACACCGACATACAGTTGTATACGGTAAAGACCTGCCTTAAGGTTGATAGGCTGGTATATATTTTCCAGTTGTTTGGCAGATATTCTGGGTATCAAATTAACTGGGACAGGTCTCGAATCTTTAAGCTTAATGGCAATAATCCGTATTGGTCATCCAGGCGTTAAGCCCCGACAGTGAAAGAGAGGTTTAAATATCTTTGCGCAGACTCCTATGGTATGGGGGTAGTTCCTGTATAGCACTATGCAAACTCCAGAGAAAGGTGTTCGAGGGGACCTAGCAGTCCCAGGCATACAGAAATATTACTGAGCAGCAGAGTTGATTACAGTTACTGATTGGGTGTTCATGGACAGAGGCGAACCCGCCTACTGGGTGGATCACCAGGCAATGGAAAGTCGTGGCTACTGTGTTTTCCAACTGAGTCAGTAAGTACAGTAGCCAATCCACACACAGACAGTGGTTTGTGCGTGGCGTGAAGCCACTTGATTTCTGGGCTTGGAGGGCAAACTAACAGAGGGAACACCGCTGTAGGACAGCGATCTGCTGCAGGAGGTGGGGAACCTGAAGGGATTCCACAAGTGGAAACACCTGGGCATTGATCACCTTGGGGACATCTGGAGGCCAGGCACTGATTACATTTGATGACATGCGGGCAGAGTATCAGATGACTGACACAAAGATTTCAATACCTACAGCTGGGACACAAACTGCTGTGGCAGATTTTTGAGGGGGGAACAGCTGCCAGAATCCACACCCCTGGAGAACAGGCTACTGCTTGACCCTATGATAGACAAAGCCATCTCTTTAACTTATAAGAAACTCATGAACTCCCCCCCAGATCAACTGGGAACCCTAAGGGAGGCAGATTTGGGGCTGCTTCAGGATGACGACTGGGCAGAGAAAATCCAGATTCCTCAAGAGATAGCTATTCAGGCGTGCGTCTGCCTGATACAATTGCAGACTCTGCATAGGTCCTATTTTTCCAGAATACTCATGCAAGGACTTGGGAGAGGAGACTTGGACCTGTGCACTAGGGGCTGTGGCGCACTGGGGTCCTTCCTCAACATATTACGGGATTGTCCCAAAATTGAACAATACTGGAGGGAGATAACACAGGTCATGGCCAGGAGGCACAGTGACATATCCGGTGTGTGACGGGAGAGGAGGAGTAGTTGCCTAAATATACTAAAATGTGGCAGATGTTGGCAGGAGTGGCGGCTAAGTGAAACATAGTGAGGGCCCGAGGTGCAAATCGTCCGCCGAGAGTGGGGAACTGGAAAACTGACCTGGATTGGTGTCAACAAGCCAAGAAGGTGGTCTGTCAGTCAGGGATGTCCAAGGAAATGGGAAAAAGTCTGAGGCTTATGGGGGAGTATTGAGGTCACTGACACCACACCCGGAGGGGGACAACAGACACATTCATATAAAGGCTTAGGCAGTATAATCATCTATGCTGAGATGTGTATAGTATACATTAGGAAGTCTGTTATCTGCCCGACTATAATGGACACTGTATAAATTGTGTATTTGTATTCTTGCACTGTTAATCGTGAGTTTGCTTGTACAAACCTGTCCATGTATGCTGTGCAACTATTTAGTAAAAAGAGGTTTTAAAAAAAACTTGCCATACCATGAGACAAATGAACATGCTTAGGTTTGGCAAATTTCATGCTAATGTGTGGCACCGTATCAGTTATTTGTAAATCAACATGTTTAGTATCCCCTCTTGTAAACATGCCCGAGGCTTCATGAATCAGCCCAAATTTGAAAACCGTACTAGGGAGTTGAAAATACTAAATGATTGCTAATTATTGACCAGATTTAGCGTTTAGCGATAGCTCAAATGTAGTTATGGGTGATTGAGAGCTTCCAAAGGATAGCCCAACCTCCACTGCATACACCCTTGGACGGTAGGCAGCTGATGCAAAAGGGTTGCCCACAGGCCTTGGCTTTCAGACAGGCCCTTCCTTTATTTACTGTGTTTTATTTTTTATTTGGAATTCTGATGCAAGCTTCACACGATTGCATCAGAATTGCAAATTACATTTCTGGCCTGGGAATCCTTGACACTAAAAAAGGTAGTTGGGGACCCATTAACAGAGCGAGGAGTCAGAAATCAAACTCTAAATTACCGCAACAGTTTGGCTTTATCAAAGCATCATTATAGATTTAATCCAAATAATTGAAATCATACTTTATGAGTAGATTTCTACTATCATGCAACTTTTTGGGCAAACTTTTTCAGCATTTCAGACTGTAGGTATAAGCAACATTTTCTATTGGATTTTAAAACATGGAAACACTTTTTCATATCCCCAACCCCCAAAGCAACTTAATTTTTTCTTCAGCACGGATCTGCCCTAAAGAGCATGCTGGATCTAAGCTGATTGTGCTTGAGATACGCCAAATTTCGTGCAAATCCGTCCACCGAGTCAAAGGCTATAGGCAAATCAAATAAGCATTGGCATAGCCAATAGGTCTCGCCTTTGGGACCTTTTAAGTGTTTAGTTCTCCAGCACAATATCCTTGGTGCAACAACATCATGTGTTGCATGGCTAAACACTTATACGGTCCCAAAGGCGAGACCTACTGGCTATGCCAGTGCTTGTATTGAGTGAGGGGCTCGTGCAGGTATGCCACTATGAGGCAGAGATGCTGCGAGTGCTTTTACAGGAGCCCCTGTGACATTGCGCCTCTTCAAAATGTATCTTGGGTCTGGTGTAATACTTCTAGCCCCTATTCGTGTCTTTTTGCACCCAATGCATCCTTAAATGTCGCATGTAGAGCCGGGGTTGACACTCCTATTAACCCTGCTCTCCATTGACACTTTACCCGTCACGTGTGGTGGTGGACGACGTGGTGGTGGTGTACGCGGTGGTGGTCGTGGACATGGTGGTGGAGGTGTGGATGTGGTGGTGTAGACATGGATGTGGTGGTGTGGATGTGGTGGACGTGGATGTGGTGGTGGTGGCGGAGGCCGTGGCGGTGGTGGAGGACGTGATGGTGGTGCAAGTGGTGGTGGATGGGGTGGTGGTGGACGTGGTGTTCGTGGTGGTGGAGGTGTGGCCGTGGAAGTGGTGGTGTGGACGTGGAGTGGACATGGATGTGGGAGTGTGGATGTGGTGGACATGGTGCTGGACGTGGTGGTGGTGGAGGACGTGATGGTGGTGCAAGTGGTGGTGGATGGGGTGGTGGTGGACGTGGTGTTCGTGGTGGTGGAGGTGTGGCCGTGGATGTGGTGGTGTGGACGTGGAGTGGACATGGATGTGGTGGTGTGGATGTGGTGGACATGGTGGTGGACGTGGATGTGGTGGTGGAGGACGTGGCGGTGGTGGAGGACGTGGCGGTGGTGGAGGACGTGGCGGTGGTGGAGGACGTGGCGGCGGTGGAGGACGTGGCAGCGGTGGAGGACGTGGCGGCGGTGGAGGACGTAGTGGGGACAAGGCGGTGGTGGAGGCGTGGCGGTGATGGAGGCGTGGCGGGGGTGGAGGACATGGTGGTTGTGGAGGACGTGATGGTGGTGGAGGTGGTGGTGGATGTGGTGATGGTGGACGTGGTGTTCGTGGTGGTGGAGGTGTGGCCGTGGATGTGGTGGTGTGGACATGGATGTGGTGGTGTGGATGTGGTGGACATGGTGGTGGACGTGGTGGTGGACATGGTGGTGGTGGTGGTGAACATGGCGGTGGTGGAGGACGTGGCGGAGGACGTGGCGGTGGTGGACGTGGCGGTGGTGGAGGACGTGGCGGTGGCGGAGGATGTGGCGGCGGCGGAGGACGTGGCGGCGGACATGGTGGTAGTAGACGTGGCGGTGGTGGTGGTGGTGGACGTGGTGGTGGACATGGTGGTGGTGGGCATGGTTGTGGATGTGATGGTGGTGTTTGGTCGTGGTGTTGGTGGATGTGGTGGTGGACATGGTGTGTGGTGGTGGTGGTGATGGTAGACGTGGTGATGGTAGAAATGGTGGTGGTGGTGGACATGGTGGACGTGGTGGGGGATAGTGGTAGAGGACGAGGTGGTAGTGGACGAGGTGGTAGACGAGGTGGTGGTAGACTAGGTGGTGGTGAACGTGGTCGTGGTGGAGGTGGTGGACTTGGGAGTGGTGGTGGATGTGGTAGTGGTGGTCGCGGACATGGTGGTGGTCGTGGTAGTGATGGTGGTGGATGACTATTGGGTGGGAGGGTGCTGGCAGAATGCGGAAGGAGAGGAGGATCTCGAAGGGGGCACATGGGAGAGCAGAAGGATGCGAATATTAGAAACAAGCTACAGCATCGCTCTGGTTGATGCTTGGGAAGTGGGAGGGGTGTTCTGTGCAGAAAGGCACTATGGCACTCTAGTAAATAAATAAAACAAGCACGGTATGGGAAAGTGAAAGCGACTACATTTGGAGCTGAAAGTGCACGCTGTGTTTAATGAGCCACGACAAGGGAGGAAAGCCGTGCTCGCTCCCGCGGACCCTAGGCCAGGGCAGAGAAGGCGGGACATGCACCCGCCTGTGGCCAATTGTGTGCTGTCTTTCTTAGAAAGACGCATGCAAAGGCCAATAGTGGGTGAAGAAAACAAAAGCACACACACGAGCGTGTGTTCCAAAGTTTAAAGCCCTTACTAAATGTCTCGCAGAGCATGCACGCTGGCCTTTTCATTGTAAAGTGCATCTGGAGAGAGAACTTGTTTGAAGATAGACAGACAGATAATCCAAATGTTCCAAAAATTTAATGAATTTGATTCCATAGGATTTTGCTTAATGCTTTGCACACAAAATAAGGTTTCTACAATAGCTTATAAGAACAATTAGGTAGGTTCAACATACGAATTTAACTGAGGAGAAACTCCTGTAGCTGCTCAAAGGGAGATGTCAGCAATTTAGATCATATGACGCGGTATCATTGAAACAAGTAAAACTAATTTTAAAATGTCATCTGAGTTGTACGGCTAAAAAGCAAAGGCGAGACCTACTGGCTATGTCAGTGCTTGTATTGAGTGAGTGGCTCGTGCAGGTATGCCACTGTGAGGCAGAGATGCTGCGAGTGCTTTTACGGGAACCCCTGGACATTGTTCCTCTTCAAAATGTATCTTGCGTCTGGTGTAATACTTCTATCCCCTATTCCTGTCTTCTTGCACCCAATGCATCCTTAAATGTCCCATGTACAGCCGGGGTTGACACTTATTAACCCTGCCCTCCAGTGACACTTTACCCGTCAAGGGTGGTGGTGGACGACGTGGTCGTGGTGGTGTAGACGTGGATGAGGTGGTGTGGACGTGTATGTGGACGTGGATGTGGTGAGGATAGTGGACATGGTGGTGGACGAAGTGGTGGTTGTGGTAGACGTGGTGGAAGTGGTGGTGGACGTGGTGGTGGTGGTAGTGATAGTGGACGAGGTGGTTGTGAACGTGGTCGTGGAGGTGGTGGAAGTGGTAGTGGCGGTGGTAGTGGTAGTGGTGGACGTGGTGGTGGGCGTGGTGGTGGCTATGGTGGTGGTGGACGACTATTGGGTAGGAGGGTGCTGGCAGAATGCGGAAAGAGAGGGTGTTCTCGAAGGGGGCACATGAAAGAGCAGAAAGAGGCGAATATTAGAAACAATCCACGGCATCGCTCTGGTTGATGTTTGGGAGGTGGGAGGGGTGTTCTGTGCAGAAAGGCATTATGGCGCTCTGGTAAATAAATAAATAAAAGAAGCACGGTATGGGAAAGTAAAAGCGACCGCATTTGGAGCTGAAAGTGCACACTGTGCTTAATGAACCTTGGAGGAAAGCCGTGCTCGCTCCCGCAGACCCTAGGCCAGGGCAAAGAGAAGGCGGGATATGCACCCACCTTTGGCCAATTGCGTGCTGTCTTTCTTAGAAAGACGCACACAACGGCCAATAGAGGGTGAAGAAAACAAAAGCACACCCACGAACGTGTGTTCCAAAGTTTAAAGCACTTACTAAATGTCTCGCAGAGCATGCACGCTGGCCTTTTTAATGTAAAGTGCGTCTGGAGAGAGAAAGTGTTTGAAGATAGACCGACAATCCAAATGTTCCAAAAAATTTAGGAATTTGATTCCATAGGATTTTGCTTAATGCGTTGCACACAAAATAAGCTTCCTATGATAGCTTATAAGAACAATTAGGTAGGTTCAACATACGAATTTAACTGCGGAGAAACTCCTCTAGTTGCTCAATGGGAGATGTCAGCCATTTAGATCATTTGATGCAGTAGTGTTGAAACAAGAAAAACTAATTTTAAAATGTCATCTGAGACTAAAGGAATGTGATTAAATTCCAATTTTGGATTTTTATCCTTCAGTTTTACAGATGAGAGCCAGAATTGTGGCTGAGTCAAAATGTCAAATGTTTTCAGCACTCTTTCAAAACGGTTTCGTTCACAGAATAATTTCTACTTTTTCTTGATAAATCTCATTTGGAGTACCTAAGAAACTTGACAAAAAGAAATCTTATGTCCAATTTTATTTTTCCAGCCTGACTAAACACCTTTTTTTCGGATTAATTTGTTTTCCCGCAAACATGTATAGGATGTATTCAGTGTTTTATTTTTAAAAAGCTATAATTTTTCTTGTTTAACACCGAAACACCTCGGATAAGGGATTTTTTAAATCCAGTGATGATTTGAGAAGCACATATTTAGGGTTAGTTATTTTATTTAGGTT
Organism: Lissotriton vulgaris; assembly: GCF_964263255.1. Lineage (NCBI taxonomy): Eukaryota > Metazoa > Chordata > Amphibia > Caudata > Salamandridae > Lissotriton > Lissotriton vulgaris. The sequence continues at coordinate 229,682,246 of NC_141690.1, forward strand.
TGCAATATCTCAGATTTAGTGCCATTTAAAAATGTTGCTTACAGCAGCACCACAGAACTTAAAACACCCTGTAAAGCAGTTCTTGCACCCAACATCAAGTAAGCAACCATCTGTAGGAAAACAGGATTAATTTGGGACCCTGCCTACTGTTCTTAAACTAGGTTGCCTGGAAACAGCAAGGTTTGCCATGCTATGTTAAACAAGTTCTCACATGCATCAATTTGACCAAAGTATGAGCTGTCCATTTAATATTAGAATACAACACTACTTCTAAATACTATGTCTTTGAGCTTGTTCCAACATTATGTTCAAGTGCAAGATATGAAGTGGTGTATTTTATTCAAAAGCAAAGTTTATAGAGCACGGTGTACCAAAAGACTGATTAAGAAAAATATTGGTCACAAATTACACATCAACATTTTTCACCAGTCTTTAATTTTACGAAGTTTCCTGTTGTAGGGGGTTGCAGAACAACCTGTATAATGAATAATGACTATGTAGGTCGCTACTTGCGATTCCCTGAGATTAGGTACAAACACAGGGATGCTGGCCTACTAGGAATAAACCACCATCACTGTTTTCGTTCCCCAACAGGAAACTTTTTTTAAGCAGTCTGTATTATTTAAAACAACCAGCGCTACTTTTATTTAATTTTTTTAAACTGTGGTCGCAAACCACTGACACATACCACAGCAACAGGAAAATATTAACAAAGATCCCAATTCAAGGACAAAATAAAATCCACTCTGTTTTAGTGTTGGTACTCAGAGCCGTCTACTACCATTCCTACCAATAAACAGAAAAGACAATAGTACAATGGAGTCTGTTTGTTTATCAATTACACCCTCTATTGTTCGGCACAACCTTAAGTTGAGGCTGGTTTGGTACAGTGCGTGCAACAAGACTATAAAAATAAGACTATGGAAAACACAGTTCTGGAAAATAAGACTTCTAACAGTGTCTGCTTGGTAACATTAACATTTAAATTTTTATTTCACATAAACAAATGACAATTTACAATTCATTTAAAAACATCATAAAAGATTTGCAATCTGTATATCAATAAAAATTTTTTTTAAAAAAAACAAAGAATCACAAGGTCGACGCGGCGTTTCGGCTTTCTTTTGTACACCTTCCTCAGTCGCCGCGTCGACCTTGTGATTCTTTGTTTTTAAAAAAATTTTTTTTTATTGATGTACAGATTGCAAATCTTTTATGATGTTTTTAAATGAATTGTAAATTGTAATTTGTTTATGTGAAATAAAAATTTAAATGTTAATGTTACCAAGCAGACACTGTTAGAAGTCTTATTTTCCAGAACTGTGTTTTCCATAGTCTTATTTTTATAGTCTTGTTGCACGCACTGTACCAAACCAGCCTCAACTTAAGGTTGTGCCGAACAATAGAGGGTGTAATTGATAAACAAACAGACTCCATTGTACTATTGTCTTTTCTGTTTATTGGTAGGAATGGTAGTAGACGGCTCTGAGTACCAACACTAAAACAGAGTGGATTTTATTTTGTCCTTGAATTGGGACCTTTGTTAATATTTTCCTGTCTCTTCCCCCGGTCCCTTATAAACACTGTGTCGGGTCCTCCTTTTTCTTCAAAAAACATACCACAGCGATACACAAATAGGAGCCAGCACTTTCATGACCCCTCCCAATGTCTATTTGAAATGGATCAAAAAACCCATTTTGCGACTCGTAAAATGAGTTTTAGTAAGTAGATGAAAAAATCCATTTTGGTGGAAAAATCCTGTGAATGAAAATCGCAGGATTTGGAATTTTAAAATTGTTTAGTGCATCTAACCCTTGGCTTCAAAACTGAGTTAAATTCAGTTTGTTTTGAGGAAATCTTCTAATTACTCTATTTTCATTACAGAACCTGCTATCTGATTTATTGACTTTGTATCACATGAAAGTAGTAGTTCAGAGTATTCTACTCCTAAAAGTCACGAGTAAGGTTTTTAAAGTCTGATGCACAGTGGAAATAAGTAGAAACGTTGCTGGCCAAAAACACTGAAGAGAAGGAACGCTAGATGTTTCTCCCATGTAATGTTTCCGCTTTCAAAATGTCATCAGAAAAATATTTTCTATAGCATTACCACACTCAAACTATACCACAAGGACGGGTACAAGAAAGCAATTAGCACAACAAAAAATAAAGAAACAAATTAAACTGTGCACAAATTCACAGAGGAAACAAATAACCAAATGTGACGCATAACATATATATGTGTGGGAAAAACGAATAGAATTAGCATCGCCAATATAAATATATAAACATTAATTCAACTAATAAAGAATGGGGAAAAAACATTGACTGACCCCTCTGGAAAGCTACGTTGTTTTGCCATAGGGAACCATGTTCATTTATTTAATTCAAAACTTAAAAATCTAAAGTCAATTCTACCAACGATAGGATTTAGAAGACTGTTTCTGCAGTTCATCGATAAGACGGGGCCTATTCCAAAAAGTACATCTGGTTGTAAACATTTGCTTACAAACGTAATGACCTACACCCACCAGGAATTCTCCTAGTCAAGGATTCCTGGCTGGCATGAGCCTCTCTCCATCAGTAAATCCCACTGATGGGATGGAAAAGAGGGACATGGCAAGGTGTGGATTAGCCATGGACGTTTGTGAACACCCACAAATACAGACGTCTGTCAGCGTTCACATACTTTTCTCCTTTACACCTTATAAAGGGTTAGATGTTTACTCCAGCCAATGGTTTGCATTAATCCCTTTCCAGAGTGAGAAGGGAAAATGGATCACCTCCAAATTATTGGGGGTGTAGCAGAAGAGCATTCATCACAGGGCCAATTAATTCCTCTGAGGAGAAAGGGCTCTTTTTTCTGTGTGGAGTTCTTTGCTACGAAAAACTACAAACAGAAGGAACAGATTCCCACTGGGAATGTCAAACGACCTTCCCAGAAGTGCACCTAGAAACCTGCAAAGAGGGCAAGTTTCCAGGCAAACTCCTGGAATAAAGAAAGTAGGAAACGTACATGCAGGTAGAGGCGAAAATCTCAGTCTGTGCTTTTGCTATTTTCTTTGCGAATCAGGCCCACTGTGCCTGAGAAGCTGTTCCTGTTGTCCAAGGCAGGCAAACTGATGCTGGTTATTGTTGAGAATGGCCACTGCCCATGTTATTATAATAACATGCAATCATTATAATCACTCCACTGAAAGAAAGGCTATGTACATTGCCTTTGGATGTTAGGGAGTACCTTAATCTAAAGTATTGGGAGAACCTTCAAAGCAATAACTAAATACAGATAATTGAGAATGCAATGATGCTTCATGGTTGTGCCAGGCATCGAGCAGGTGCGGCAGAGCTGTGCAATGCAGAACACACATTTGGAGCTGGTAATGTCCATGTGTTAGACGGAACCGAAACATCATGATGATTCAAAAGAACCGTAATTTGAGGGCCTTGCAGATGTTAATTTATATATCCCTATGTGCCCTACCCACATGAAGCATCTCATATTTGTGTTGAAACGGTCTGGTTAACATTGCAAGACATTGGTCACTACAGAAATATGGTAATTGAGGATGCATCATATGCTAGTTCAAATGTGCCATTGATAGGGAGTTCATAGGGATCCAGTAACCACTCTTGGTATTGGTTAATGTTTTGGGAATACCTGAAAAGTAGGGTCTAGACTGTAGACGAAGCTTTGGAAGAAAATCATCTGTGGTTTGCAGCTTCATTCAGCATGGCACAGCAAGCTTCCAGTGCAAGTCTGACCATTCCCGTACCACCTAGAGTGGCTCCCTTGGATGTCACAAAAGTGCCTAATGAAAAAGCTTGAATCAGTAAACCTCAGGTAATTTACTCTGGTTGCTGAATTCTTCTTGTGAAGCAATTTGGCCTATCAGTTTGGGTTTGACTGTTCACTTTGAGGCAAGGCTAAGACTGATTTTCACATGGTTGACCTACTCTGCAGTGACACCGTGAGCAAAAAATAAGGTCATCCAAAGTTGCCTGAGAAACTACCAGTGGTCAGGATTTATTTAAGCACCTATGCCACTTTTTGCTTTTTCTCTTGCTTCTTTTCATAGTCACCTGCTCAAATACAAACATCTGAACTCATACAAAATATTAGGCAACATGTTTATGGATCATTTCAGATGGTTCAGAAGTCTATCCAAAGTCTGCTGCTGGTGAAATACATCCCAAGCTGATGTGTATGCTTGAGGAGTAATCTGTTGTGCAGGATCTCAATTCTGGGACTCCACAGGAAACATGACTTCTCAGTGTTAACCATTACATCCCCTGACAAGAGAGAATAAAAATCTCAGACGCAAGCGCATGTATCGCAGGCAGTAGTCCTGCTGATGAGAACGAATTACGAGTTATTATGAAAGCAAATCTCTCCTCACAAGTGAAGGCCTTTCCCGATGGGTCTAGAGTGTCACTTGTGGATATGATGAACATTAAGGAAGAAAAACCTCTGGTTTCCTTATCACCCCACTCGGAGGAGGCATTGCCTATCAGTTAAAATAATATATGCTTTTGGGACAGGACTAAAACCGATTTCCATATGGTTCGTTCCTAACTGTAAAACATACGCTAACAATGTAATATAACATCCGAGTAATAATCTGTGTTTAAAATGGATTAGATTATTTTCATCCGAAATTTCTTGGCTACCTTTAAGATGATTACTTAGATGGGGAAAAAATATGTGAAAAATCTGTTAATAACAGACAATCCTACACGAATGGGTGTTCTCTGACGATCACTTTACTCTGTTTCTAAGAACATGATAACTTTATAGGGCCAATCTTAATATCTTGCTTTCAGTGATGGTCTCTATCTTTGATTCTCCATTCGTGCTTAGGTCTCACTCTTCAACTGAAGAAAAAAGTTACTACATTTTGTGATGCACTTCCCAACTATTTAAGGTAAAGCATCTCTTCAACCTGCCCTGAGATATCCCATAGTCTCAGCTGTTCTCTACATTATCTGTGAGATTGTAAAGAACAGGAAAGTGGGCTCTGTATGTACGGGGGACCAGTTTCCTACATGCACATAGGACGGGCCGGAAAAAATGCAGCTTGTTCTTACTAATACATAAATACACGTAGAGAAAGCACTGACAACACTGCGGCAAAGTACACATACAATAAATGCCTGTTGGCATATTGCATTCAGCACGTCTTGGTGATACTGATCACCAGGTGAAGGTGGTTGGCTTTGTTGTGTTTATACTTTAATTTTGTTAAAAGGATCGATTTGAAGTGCGTAATATAGCCGTCAATTTAATTTTCTTGTAATGATTTGAGAGATTATCTAGATTCTCTGGGATCCATGTTTATTTTATATTTTTGCTCCTTTTAGTGCCTACAACACAATCAAGTATACCTGGTCTACAAACGTATAATTTTAAATTCCCAGCTCACCACCTGCTGCTTTTCCCTTCACAATCATCTGCATTTGCTGAATTGCATCTCAAGATGTGTAATGTAAGGAGTGTCACTGGCACTTTGGCTGGAGCTGCCCATATTATAAAAGAATCTCTAATTTTTATTGGAGGTGTCTACATCCCTTCTGGGCTTGACCATGCTACGTAGTAGCGCTAAACAGTGTACCCTGAAATAGGGATGATAGCACTCTCAAATAAGATGAAATCCCAATTCAATTTATGAATTTTTCAATCTGCTTGTATTTCAGTATTCTTCGAGGATATAGATTCAGTCAAAATGTATAGATATTCTAGGAATTGCCTGTAAATTGATACCCTGCAGATATGTGCTCCACTCTTGGCTCTTATGCCAGGAAGATTTCTAAAAGCTTCTGTGTGTTTATATCCACTTTTAAACAGGTAGCTCTAAAATGGAACAGCATGTGTCTTGAGTACCCAGATTAATATATTTTTCTTGATTTGTGTTGAATGAGATGTCTGTGCGTAGTCCTTGAATCCTACACTTACTCTTGGTTTTCTTCCATTTTTTTTTATTTCCGAATTTCTTGCAGTCCTGATTTTAAGTATTCTGCTTTTTCTCTCTGTGTTTTATATAGCACGACCTTGACCCGAAATTAGGTATTAGAGCGCGTTCCATGAGCACCAATTGCGTTACATTAGGACACATTCATTTTTGTTAGGCACTGGGAGATTAAGCGATTTGCCCAGAATCACAGGATGTTTAGCATTGTTGCAGAGACTCGAACCCGGTTCCCCAGATTTGAAGTCCACCACCCTAACCGTTAGGCCACATCCTCTCCCCAATTCGATTTAAACTTTTCAGACACGGTTTAACCGTATGGTATGAGAAGCTGTTTATGTGTGGGCTTTTGTGTTGCACACAACTTGCAACTTTTCACACTTCAAACAATTAAGGGTCTCCCGATTTAAGTCATGAGATTGATGACAACCAACGACTGCTGGAGTTCACCCGCCCAACTGTAAAGACTTTAAAAGAGCCACTGGTTTACACCCGACCCTACTGAACAGTTTACTGAAAAGAAAATAGCAGACATGGCCTAGAGATTGATCCCACAACTATCCCAATAATGTTGTACCAAAAAAATAACATTAATCTCAGTGATAGATGCTGCGAGACACATTGCTAAGATCTTCAGCTTTACCAGCCGCAAGGCACACTGCTGAGCTCTTCCCCTTTTAGGTGTTTTAAAGAAGGTGGAGGAAGGTGTTGATGCCTAGCAGAACTGCCACACAGAGATCAAATGTGTTACACTCCAGTGATACACTCCATGGTCCTTTCTACTATCGCTGTTTCATATTAGTTACGTTTGGGGATGTACAACTACTCAATCTAAAAGCATTTCCCGAGGTGTGGTTGCTCGTGTAACAAGATCTTTGCTAGCCCATTATTATTATTATTTTTTTTTTAATCACGATATAACTACACAGATACTGGGTTATCTTGTGTGTCTATCCGTCTAACCAAATCAACAAAAGCTCAAAGAGTTGCTGATACATAAGACCTCCTGATTCCTCATCCTACCGGAGATTTCTGAAACCTAATGATACACCGAAAGGGTACATAACATTTACTCAGAGAGGGCCAAGTCGTTAACAAGGGCTCAGTAGCTATTTGTGTCTTGGAGATTGTCTGAAAAGATGTCCATGACACGAGGTAGTGTAGAATAAACGTTTTTCCTTTTCTTACACTACTACATATGTAGTGGCTGCCATATAGGGAAGACAAACGAAACACTTCCAACTGAAAAGTGATATGTACTGCTCTTGACAGCGATGTGTATATATTCCTGAAGAGCATTTTATAATAGGTTCATTTTGAAGACTGATGGTGCAATAAGTATCTTCGCGAAACAGCTAAGGAGTATGAGGCGTTAGTCTCAATTTAAGCCACCAGATACCAACTGCTTTGCACTGCTTTACTCACACAAGTTCTACACAAGCAGGTCTCTGTAGCTATCCCTCTGGAGTACAGAACATGTTTTAATTAAACGTCAATGGGTTGTCCGAGCCTCTCTGGATGCTGTCAACGTTCCTAAGTGCCAATAATGAGGTTGTCGAAATGTATGCATACATTGCAGTGGTGCCAATTGGGTGTTTTTGTATATGTTACGTAAACTGAAAAATAAAGTTTTTTTTTTTTTAGACATGAATGGTTGGATTATAACGTTGATTGTAGTAACTGGGAAGATAGTTGTGGGGCAGGAAACTGCTTCAGAATATTTTCCCGACACAAGATGTTTCTTCTCAATTATTTCAATCCACTTTAGTGGTGCTGCTCTATTACAATCAAACACACAATTTAGGTGAAAAAAAGAAACACCTACCTGTAATGCTGCATCCCCAAGCTCGTGTCTGTACTCGTGACCACCATGCCTCCTTAGCATTCCTCCTCCTGCGTTTGATGACATACTGTCTGACAGCTTTGGACAGCATCGCTGAACTACTCGTCATTTGGTGACACTTACAGAAGGGTTTGTTGCAGCCATGGTTGGAAAGGGATCAAGTCATGGTTATAAGTTGGACTACTGTACACCAGTGTCCCTTTCGCATAGTCAGGAGTGATTCGAGGTAATGGTAACATCACAGACACCAGAGCTCAGGGATTGAACATTACAGGTGAGAAGTGTCATCTTCTTTTACATTCTCTCTGACATCAAAAGGAAACATTCCAGTTCTGGAATCCTTGTTGCTATGGGTGTCAAGCTCAGAGTGGATACAATTTCTTGTTTGGGTGAGTTAGTCACTTGAAAAGGTCTATAGAAACTACAGAAAGCATTGTGTTAGTGAAAAGTACTATATGTGTACATCACACAGCTGGAAAAACAGAAAGTCTCGCCTGTTTTTAACGTGTACAAATCTACATGCCAAATGTTGAATATTTAGTTGCCAAATAAGACCAGAGGAGACTCAGCTACAATCAGTCATTCAACCCACACAAAAGGGCCAATGCATTTCAGTTGTTTTATTTCCGACATAATTGGGTAGGTACCCATTTCTTCCTCTGCCCCACCCATGGTCTTCACAATCAAATACAACTGTAAAACCATATGGACGTACACCCTGTGGCAACCTTATTAAATTAGCAGGGTATTTAAATAGTCAATGGAGGCACTGAAAACTCATGATGAAGTATTAACTGCACATAAATGTTAATGCAATTTAATAAAATCTGAACATTTCATTGTTGATATCACAACCAACAGATGCATCCAGATATTGTGTGACCGCCAAGATTTCCACTTGGTGGCAGTTTGTTACAAATTAAAGGACTACAGTATCAATCTTTTCGTCATCCTGATTAAGATTTCCTTTGTATAAAAGCAAACAAATAAAATCTCACTCTGAAGGCGAAAAGACTAACCATCCTTCTGCTTCATCCCCTTCCACTCAATGTCAACTAAACTCCCCATCTTTCCACTTATGTGTTCTAGAAAATCTGTCAATCACAATATGTTTGATTAAATTCACCTTTGCCAGAGCTCTGTGGGACCAAAACAAAAAAGTCACTTCACCTGGCCATGAGCTTTACATCGTCAACATAAAAAGCAACAATAGAAATTCTCGTCCAACACGTGCCCATGAAATCTTTTTCCATCAGACTACAGAAGTTGATCAGGTAGGTTAATGATTGCCAGTGAATTTGTAAGTATTGTATACTTACAATTCAAACAAACGCAAATAGGTTTTAACAAAACCCCGAAACCCTGAATACATATTTGAGTGGGTTCCTCATATAAAGCTCCAATCTTATGATATGTAAAGTTGACGAGGGTCAACAAAGCACTTTCATAATACTCAAATAAGGCTCAAATGCATCTAATGTGTACTTTCCCCACTTTGATCGACAATAAGTAGTGTAAACAAAAACGACAACCTTAGTTGGCGTTTGTAAACATTTGGATGATAGGTCACCATTCCTTGAGCTCTTCTTTCACAGTTACATTCTTTGTTGAAAGTATGCACTCACGACAACACCTTCACATCTTGTAAATATTGAAAAGAAGCAGCCACCTTAGTTGGGTGCCATATTAAGCTCCTCTGTCAAACTACTGAAATAGGAAACTCTCTCCTGGGTCAGCTGCTTGCTCAGCATAGGCAACATCTTTCACCAGGACCCCTCATCCCTGAGCTCAATAAGCGCTCATTTTTCTGCTCCATCGCTCATGGCAGAATACCTATTCTTGCCTCATGTACAAGAAGCTATGCCTGGTCTGCTGTTCCCTTTTCCCTACATGTGCTCTCCATTGCTCAACATAATTCCGGTCCGAGAGCGGAACTGATCAAGGCTTCCTGTTGATCAGTGGAACTTGGTTCTAGAAACCATTAGACCTACCCATGACCTCAACCTTAATTTGGCAAATGCTGTGGAGACATTTAATTCTTGGATCCAAAGTTCCTTGAATATAGTACTCCCCAAGAAATCCTCCCATAGAACTCACAGATTGAAAAATGCCCCTTGGTTCACTCCTAAATTGAGGGAACTTAAACAACACTGTAGAAGGCTTGAAAGGAGATGGAGATCGAATTACTCAGCTCTTAGCAAAATTGAATATACTGATTCTATTAGATCCTACAAATTTGGAATCAAAGTTACCCAAGCTGCCTTCTATGAACAGAAAATTAAGTAGACGGTGAACTCTCCCAAAGAAATTTTTTAAATTGGTAAAACTGCCAAACTGCCTCAGAATCCTCTTATGCTAAAACGATGTCCTTACACACTGTAATAATCTGGCAGAGTTTTTTCAACAGAAAATTCGGAATATATATCCAACTTTTTCATCTCCTCAGTCCATTAATCTCTCAACCTCCCCTTCTGAACCGATTGTAGGAACTCAAATCCTACTAAGACAGTTTCCCCTGCTGGATCTTGCTTCATTGGATCCAATTATGACGAACATCAAATCGGGCTCCCCCCTCCCCCCAGGGCCTCACCTTAGTCGCAGAGACTATTCGTCCTGCGATTCTTGACCTGGTGAACTCCTATATCTCTACAGGTGAAGTGCCATTGGCCTGGAAATGTGCGATGGTTAAGGCCCTTCTTAAAAAATTTAATCTGGATCAGGCCAATTTGGCTAACTACCGTCCCATTTCCCTTCTGCCATGGGTGAGTAAGATTCTAGAGAGACAGGTAAATACCACACTTGTATCCTTTCTGGAGTCTAACAATCTCCTTCACCCCTCCCAGACTGGGTTTCGTCCCCAGCTTGGTACTGAGACTGCCCTTCTTGAAGTGACAGAGGAAGCAAGAAGGATTCTAGATCAAGGGGGCACTGCGGCAATTATCCTTCTTGATCTCGGTGCTGCTTTTGACACCGTTAACCATAATACTCTGATCCTTAGACTCAGGAATTTAGGAGTATCCGGATCGGCAGTAGCATGGCTGCAGTCTTTTCTCAGCAAACGCTCTTCTAGGGTTTTAGAGGGAAATGTCTCCAACCAGTTGCCTCTCAGCTGTGGGGATCCCCAGGGTTCTGCCCTGAGCCCCACACAATATTTATGAAACCCATGGCAGCGATTGTCTATCCATTTGGCATAAAAATCATCACCTATGCAGATGATATCCAGCTCATTGTGGCACTTAACCACCCCGAGAGGTCATCTAGCACCCTAAGCCGCTGCCTAAAAGAGGTGGCCAGATGGATGGAACGCTCATGCCTTAAACTCAACGGGGACAAGACGGAGCTTATGCTCCTGGGCAACTCCTCCTCCTTCAATCCGGCATCTCTTTGGCCAGACTGCTTAAGCCCGGCCCCAGCCCCTAAAGACCAGATTAAGAGCCTTGGGGTATGGCTGGATTGCTCCCTTACTTTCAATCAACAGGTAACTAAGCTTTCTGCAACGTGCTTTGGCCTACTAAGGATGCTTCAAAAGGTCATCCCCCTTCTCCTTTCCATGCTGGAAAAATCATGGTTTAAGCTCGGATCCTCCCCAGTTTGGATTATGGGAATACCTTATACCTGGGAGCCCCACAGTATATCATCAACAAGCTCCAAATTATTCAGAACTGCGCCGCTCGCAGTCTCCTGCATATTCCTCGTCGGCAGCCCGTTAAACAAGCTCTAAGGAGCTTGCACTGGCTGCAGATCAGGGAAAGGATTGAGTTTAAGGCTATGTGCCTGGCCCATAAAGCCTTTTGGAAGAAAGGCCCGCCCATTCTCCAGTCTTTGATCATTCCTTATCAACCGAGGAGATACCTTCGATCAACTGCCGCTTTTCTTGCCCTTCAACCCAGAATAAGGAGAGCCAGATGTGGTGGGCGCTCCTTCTCATATAATGGTTGCCATCGGTTGGAATGCCCTCCCACTTCTACTGCGGAAAGCGCCTAATCTGCTATCATTCCGAAAACTGTTAAAAACGTGGCTGTACTAGATCTGTAGTCACCTCTTACTGTTCTGCCTCCTGTACCTGTCTGCAGCTCTGGGAGGCCTCCGGGTAGCCATCTCGCTTTATAAATTTTATTTCATTCATTCATTTCATTTAGAAGGAACTCTAGGTTTCCTGTGTGTCCCTTTGGACTTAGGTTACCCAGGTCTACAACCCTACATTTGTATGAAAATGTCTCGCTTTCCCCCGTAAGAACCCCTTATCACTTTGCTCCTTTATATAAGACTCTTGCTTAGCTTCTGCCATTATCCCTTTAGATGAGCAGCACCAACTTATCTCCTAAATTAGAAATGTTCCACTGTCTTCTGCTTTTCCCTTGTAGCCAAAAACGTACATTCTTTAAGTTTTGACGTGTGCATAAGACGTGCTTCATTGGCTACTTATTCTTCGTATCCTAGTCAACAAGCCTCCATTTGCATGTTCTAATGTCCTTCTGCCTACGACGCTCTTTTTCTCTTGCACTCTGTTTTCTCTCTTTATAGAAGTCCTCCTTTACACACTAACTTGTCCTCACTTGCTTACCTCTGGATAAGGTCTCCTGTGCCAATTACATTGTGCTTCTTAATCAAAAGTTTTCCCTCAATCGGTTTAGATACAATACAAAAAAGAGAAGTTCTCTGTTCCATGCTATCTTGTTCCAGTTGATAACAATGACGCCATTGGTCTGCTCAGATTTACTGCAAAACAGACTCTCACTTATCTGCTCTCTTTTTGTTAAATTAAAGTATCTAGCCAATCGCCCATAAGACAAGTGCGCCTGTAGCTAAAGATATTATCTGCCTGCTCTGCACACCTCAAGACAAGAAATGCAAGGAAGAGGCATGTTCTCGCTACTCCTGCTTCTGTTCGTCTAGGTGCACATCTTGTTGCCTTCTGGATACACCCCAGCATACCATTATGGTGTACTCTATTTTCCTGATCAGCAAGATCCCACCCTTTGCCCAGGTGAATATGATCGTTTCAGACTGCTTTTTTTTTTTATTCATGTGGATAAGTAACTCTTCCTTGATTGTGGATAAAAACCTCTTGTACTGGATCTTGTGTCCCAGTGGCAAGGAAACACTTTGCAGCGTGCCTTGTGAAAAAATGCACTTGCCCTTGTTAATCTGTAGCTTTCACTTGCCTTCTGTATTTTGTCAAAGATTTACCTTGGACCGTTAGTAGGTTGTTGTGCTTTAAGATGGTATAGTTTGCCTATTTCTGTACCTCTGCGACTACAGAGCTCGCCCATGCCTGTTCCGCATTGGTCGTAAATTCTTTCTTGATATGCTTAATAATGCCCGTGTTAAAAGACTCAATTCTCCGAAAAAAACTTTTTTTTTTTTACATGGGACGTGATCGCCCGCTGATGGCTGAGCCTCACAAGGTGGATAATCATTGCGGATAAAGTGTCCATGTCGCTAAAGACAGGGCCACTGAAATTATACAATTTTGCGGCTAGAGCATTCTCCAAAAAGGATGGATTAATGCCACTTGCAAAACGATCCATCATATCCTGGTGCAGATTTCAACAAAACAATTTTGTTTGTAGCGTTAAAGTATAAAATGTTATCCCAAAATGCCATAAGTGGTGCTGCTCAATGGCAGAGACATCAAATGAGCAGCTTTCAGCTGCTGACTTCTGTATTCAGGGGTTTGATTGGCACCCAAACAGGAAACAGTATTAATGTATTAGTGACAAAACATCAAAATACTACCATTGAACGTGACGCATGAGTCTGCCCCGCCGCACAATTTGATCCTCCACTGCTGCATATGTCCAGTGTACCTGCCTACAGATAAGATTAAGACTGCCCTCTTGTGCCCATGGTCTCTTTGTTGCCTGCTCCCAGAGATCATCTCGACTGACAGTTTCCCAAACATTTTTACAAAAAAAAATCTACTTTTCCCTGTGCATGAGATGCGCTTCGCTGACCTACTTGTTTCTGTGGTTTGAAAGTACTTCCTTTGCTGTTTCGTCTCTAAGCATACTCGTGGGCCTTTACTTTTTCCTCTCTATGCACCCCCGTGGCCTCCTCGTAACTCACCCTTTATGTGCCTCTTGCCCCTCTGTATTGGCCTGGCTGGTCTGCATTTGATGAGCTTTCGTCATGTCCCTTTATCCCCATTAACATGTGGGTACAGCCGTGTCAACCCCTTTGTATCCACAGGTAATCGCTCCCTTGGCCTGGCCTCAGCAGATTAAATGTCCCCACCGACTGCTACAGCGCGCGCTTAAGTCCCATTTAGTTAAAAAAACAACTTTATTTTACCAGATCCCCGTCCCCGAAACACTGCTGCTAGACATGTGTCAGCTTCCTGCTCCCAGAGCAGAAAACCTCCCTGTACCAAGTAATTGGATCCCTGCGGATGAGGCTCTCCAACTGTGTAACTCCGTGTATAAATGGCTACCCCCTGGGTCCGGGCTTCGGCTTCACCCAAGGGTCTCCCGCTACCTGTGAGGTTCCCTCGACTGTGTCCCCTGCCTCCTCTCTCTGCCTGTGCCCGCAGCTCCCCCATGCACCCATCCCCCGGGACCCGTCTTTCCGGCTCTTCCGGGCTTCCTCGACGGTCCAGGGATCAGGGACACTCTAGGCTCTGGCAGCCTGTAGATGGGACTCACCTTTGCGGCTGTGAGTTCTGTGTACATTACTATAACTGCCCCTCTGCCCTGCCGGTGCCGGGGGGGCTTGACTTAAACTCTCCACTAGCTGCGGGATCGTCACCGCCCCCTCCGACTCCATGTTTGACAGACTGTAACACGGAGGCGGCTCGTTCCTATTGTAAGAAACGATCACGGTGGCGACGCAGCCATTGACGTCATGAACGCAAGCACGTAACCAGCGGCGATCACGCATGCGCACGCAAGGCCTCCGCTTTGTAAACTTCGAGATTGGTGGAATGGATTCGTGAGTAGGCATGCGCACTCAACCTCCATACTGGTCTGTTGCAGTTTTGGTAATGGTAGGCTGGATGGTTTACATAAGCGAGGCGAGTGTAGCAAAATAAGGAGGAGCTGGGGTGAGCAGGTGTCAGAGCGCTTACATAACTCGTTGCAAAACATAAGGACTAAGGATTACATGCGTTACATAAAAGATACATACAGAATTTTTTTTGCAAATGTACAAGATGTAAAGTCACACAAAGAAGAGACTGGTGATTAGAGTTATCTCTGTATACATAGGGAGGGGCTACGGATGGATATACTCTTAAGAGTCACATAGGAATAGTAGAGAGTACAAAGGTCTACTGCATGTACTAGTGATTAGAGTTATCTCTATATACATAGGGAAGGGAATACAAATGTATAGAGTCACATAGGAATAGTAGAGAGTACAAAGGTCTACTGCATATACTAGTGATTAGAGTTAACTCTATATACATAGGGAAGGAATACAAATGGATATATTTTAAGAGTCACATAGGAATGGTAGGTAGTACAAAGGTCTACTGCATATACTCGTGATTAGAGTTATCTCTATATACAGAAAAGCAGAGTTCCATTAAGTGGGGTCGGAGGGGGGATGCAGTCAAAGCACCAAAGGAGGGACAGAGAAGGGCAGGAAAGTGAGACAAACGAGAGAGGGAAGCAGATAGTAACGAGTAAGACAGCGAGGAGTGTGTCAGAGGCAACAGGAGAGACAATAGAAAGGTCGCTAGGACAGAGGGGGAGGTCAGAGATCGCTAAAATGGCGGAGGAGAAAGATAGAAGAAGAAGCGAGTCATAAAAAGAAAATGGCGGGGAGCACAAAGGTCCAAGTCCGAAAGTCCAGGAATAGGGCTGCCATAGCCAGCAAGTCCGAGGGGATAAAGGCAGTCTGCAGCAAAGTCACAGCCTCATCGTCCATGCGGAGCTGTGGCAGAGGATTTCGAACCAGAGACCAGGGATCAGGGAAGAAGGACCACTGGCACCAAGGCAGCTGTTCTCAGAACGGGAGGCAGCAAAGTCAAAAACAAAGTTTAAAGGGAAGGAGGAGGGGGCCTCTCACCAGAGCGATCAACAGAGTTTCATGTGAGAAGAAAGTTGCCCCGGGTGGAAGGCTGTGCATCTTCCTTGGAGCTTCGTGTAGCAGCGCCTCATCTCCCTCGCCTGCTCCAGACGCAGGCGGAAGCTCCGGGGTCAGAAGGGGGAGTGCCCTGACCCGGGGCTCCATGGCTGCTGGTCTGAACTCGGACCCCGGCCGGCCGGTGCCCCTGGTGCCGCCGGAGGGCATTGACTGGCTGCCCCGCGCCTTCCTGCAGACCCTCTTCGATAGCCTGGGCGGCGGGGCGCAGTGTACATCACGGAGATCCAGGGTCTTTTGAATGAGAAATTCGGACAGTATTTCCCTCTTCAAGATGGCACCCATTATAAACTGTGTTGTCGGGGCGATTGTGTTTAAGGATGATCACACAGAGGGATTAAAGTAGACCTCGGCCCCCAGGAGACCATTGTCTGCGCTAGGGATGTACGATGTTACAACGCGTACTTTTACAACGCGTGCCGTTACTATGCAACTTTTACAACGCAAGCCGTTACAACGACTTGCGTTGGGGGGTGCTGGATAGTAAATATTTTAATTTACTATTCCAACTCCAGTCCCCGTGGATAGTGGGGAAGGAGTTGGATAGTAAATTAAACTATTTACTATCCTGGAGCGCCCCCCCAGCGCAAGTCGTTGTAACGACTTGCGTTGTAAAAGTTGCGTGGTAACAGTACAGCGTTGTAAAACCTTCGTTGTAAAGGTTGTTCCCCCTGCGCTAGAGTATTACCGCAGACATGTTTAAGCAAGCTGGCAACACGAAGTGTGCGGTTGGAGGAGTATATCTTGGCTGCCAAGTTATAAGTATGCATATGTGTGACATTTGTAATTTCAGTCGGGCGTGCCTACGAGTGACACTTTTACTCACAGTTTATCGTGTAGTAATAAAATGTATGCAGCACAAATATCTGCCTGCCCAATTTATGTTATTTCAAAGCAGAAATGTTTATTTATTTTAGGGGTCTACGATAAACTCCGCTCCGCCCCACCTGTGATGTTTGTGGAGTTTTGGGCTGAGTTTTGGCAAAACTCTGCCAACTGCCTCGTGACTGAGTTTTTTCTTGTGCACAGTTTGCCAACTTTAAATTGTGGTGCGTGAGCGAGAATTTGCTTCATCTCGTGCAATTTTTCGGTGCTCGAATGCCACCAGCTGAGATTTTCTCAGTGTGGTAGGTCGCATCTGTTTGCGTTGAGAAAGCTGCCTCTTGAGTACAAGAATATCCACTCGAGTGGCAGAAAGAAGCAGTGCCTTCTGGCGCGACACATGAGTTCACACTGATTTTACAGTGAGGAACAAGCTCCTGGCGCTAAAAATCACTGTGATCAGTGCACCTTATGCAACTCCGCGAGTTCTGCCCTCTTCCTAGTTTACTTAGAAGTTCAGATAGCACACTTTTGACATTTCTGAGAGTTTCGATTATTCACATGAGTGACCTTAAATTTAAATAAAGACCAGAAGGCTGATTTGTTTTTTGTGGGATTCCTACGTTCTTTAGAAAATGGATGTTGGGGGACAGCATTTCACCAATTGAGCGCTTTTCTACTGACCCACTATAATGAATCACTGATGTATTTGTATAAATTAAGCCTAGTCTTCTTTTAATCACACTGTTTTAATGTTTAGTCTATTTGGAGCTACAAACCTTATTTTATACCTGAGTAGCTAATTCAATCCATACATTTTCTTTGTCTTTTGAGACTTCTAGTCTTTGCTTTGTTCTTGTAAAGGTAGGACTACAAGTCCCAGAATACAAAGAAAACCCTAAACATGTATGAGTTAGCCAAGGATGAAACTGGGAAGCATAAGTGATGCGTTCCTTGTTCAGTTAAACTTTGATACAGAAGTCATAAAGGAGCACTCATCCTTCCCCTTAACCCCTTGGACGCTAATGATGGAACCGCTCCGTCATCAGCTGCGGGTGCGCTGTGCTGATGACGGAGCGGTTCCGTCATGGCCCGCTCGGCGCGCCTGCGCGGCGCAAATTTCGGGCCTGCGCTGGACGTTCTATTGTGCGGGGCGGGCCATGACGGAACTGCTCCGTCACAAGCACAGCTCAACCGACGCTGGTGACGGAGCGGTTCCGTCATTAGCATGCGGCCGCCCCGCCCCCTTAGCACTGCAGCGGAATAGCCGCCGCAGTCAAGGGGTTAAAGAAGGGGTGTTCTCAAACATACAGACAGTTCAAATAATATCGGGTTTTTATTGAAACATTCCATTCCAATTCATTCAAGAATTTCTTTGCCTTTCTGCCTCAAGTAGAAAGGCTCAGAAGTGTTGTGAGTGCACCTGAAGATCTGCTACAGAGTTAGCCCGTATCCAATACGTCCACCTCCAATTACACATATAGATGGAAACATCAAGCTGGCAAATCATTGGCAAAAACACTGTTTAACTGAGCACTTGTCATGTGGATTTTTGCCCTGCTTTTCCTGTGCACTCCCCTTTACCAACTAGAGAACAACAGCTGTGATAACACAAACCTATGCAGTCAGCAGTCGTGACTACACACCATTACTGGCTCACATGATTGTTTCTTCGCAGCTTCCAGCTGTCATTTCCCAGAGAAATAATTCAGAGTAGAGCAGCCACAGAGTGGTGTCTGTCACCTAGGGGATTTCTCCTTGGTAGTGGCAGTGCGTGTCTCGCTGCTGCCAGACTCACGTCCTGAAGAATTAAAACTGTGTGCTCTTCCCAGAAAATGCTTGGTTTCTTTGTCTTGCCATCAGTATGCCTTTGATTTTTTTCGCTCTATTTCATAATTGCATTTTTTTTCCCTGCTGATGACATATTGTACTTTCATATTAATTCTGTCAATAAAGCTTTCAAACATAAAAAAAACTGTGTGCTGCTGCGGAAACACAAGTCTAGATATCACAGTGAGGCACTTCGCACTATTGTGAACACAGCAACAAGTCTAGGCTGACAGGGCTGAGTAAATTTTATGTGGCAGGTAGCAGTAAACACCAAGCCGAAGCACGACCAGACACATTTTTTAAAATTATCCTACAGCATCTCATTGCACATTCACGAGGTCGGAGAAGCTGTAATGCTGTACTACTGGATTTTAGTGCAGTGATGTGTCCTGCAGCACTAACATGCATTAGTCTAGCTACTTATGCATGGTACTTGGCATGGCTGGTATAGTTTATCGGAGCAAATACAACTACATAATGATTAGTCCGAAAGCCTTTTAGCTGTAACTGCCATTCTCTAGAATCGTCTAGGATGCGTAATCCATGTGTGGTCTGCCGTTGGGCATGGCCGTCATTTGAAATAATTGCGAACGAGAATGTCCTTAATGTAAGAAAGTTAATGAGCAGAAATTGGACTTTTTTCATTAAAGTGGCCTGTTTACACGCTGTCTATTTTCTCAAGGTATCCCTTAGACCGAATTGCCGACACTGTAGAAGCATCTTATTGACCCTGAAAAACTTTTCTCAACTTCCTACCCCGTGCTCCGCTTGGGAGAGTGTCAGTAAGAAAATAAGGCAGGCTTAAGTTTTTTCCTCATAAACTAGTGGTATAAAGAAATTGACTACTCATGGAAGTAGTTGTTGACTGAGCTAATCGGATATCAGACCATCTCCATGCACACCCGGTGTTAGAATCAGGATGTGTTGCTCTGAGGGATCATAACTCCCTACTCAAGTGCTTTAAGTGAGATGAAGAAGATGTCAGCCTAAAACGGGTTTGACTTGAGAAACATTTAAACGAGGTTTGGAGTATGTAAATAATACATACGAAATTGCATCATGTGTTTGACAAACTCATAAAGGAGGTCTCACTGGAACAGTTTATATAGCATCTTTATCCATGGCCTTAAACAATACAAAATGACAAAGTAAGTCTAAATGTAAGCTGTAAGCCCTGAATAGCAATGGCAAGCAACAGTAGCCTTCTGTTAGTCCTTGTGAACTTCTAATGTGTGTGGCACTAGACTGTAACAGGAAATACAGTTGTTTGTTTTATTTATACTGTGAATGATCAAAATAAAGGGCCCCTATTGCCTGAGCTGAATCCTCCATGGAGATGGTTTGGGCATACCCTTCCCACATAGGGATCTTGCAGCTCATATCATGGAGCTGTTTGGCACTATCGCCAGCTGTGTCCTGGTCATAGCCGCTGGCCGCCATCTTGCATTGGGCTATGGTGGGAGAAAAGCCCTGCTCTGTTTGTCTGCTTCCCGCCCACCTTTGCCTTCCTGGGAGCCCACACAGTTCCATGAAGGTCCGTCTCGAGTGTAGGAGCTCTCTACCTGTAGCCTCGCTCTTGACTCTTGTTGTGCTGTACCACCGGGTCTGAGTGTAGTCAGCACCTGGGGACCATATCATACGGTGAAGGTACTGCCTGTTCAGTCCCGCCTGGACGAAGCATTCCTAGGGCTGCATTAGGAGGTCGTTGGAGAGATCACTTGCTCCTGGTCTCAATGCAATGTCGTAACGAAACTTGAGGTGGCCTTGATAGAGCGCGCAGTCCACCCGGGTCACCGAGATTACCAATTTCTTACACGCACTGGGCCCTGGCGTGCAAATTCAGATACAACAATGACATTTGGGTGAACCGGGTGAAGATTATCTTTGTTTCTTCTTCCCCCTGCACGCTGCTATGAGCAATTAAAGTTTGGTTTCACCTCTGCTTACCATGTACCCGACTTACCACAGGCACATTACTTATGACAGATCTGGAGCTATCAGGGAAATGGTAGACAGGGGCCTAGAAAAAATACTCTTTATAAATCAGTACATACTTATCCACAATTTCTGTAAAATGACCACAGACACCTGATGATGTTAAAAGTTTTATATAGAAGTTCAAAGAAAATAGGACAAGGCAATAAGTGATATGCAGAATAATACGTCAATCATTAGTATCAAAACCATTAGGTAACTATGAATTAAAGCTAGGACCATTTGAGTATATGGGAAGACTAAAGGTAGGAATTTAGAACAGAACTAGTCACTGCAACTTTATACTAGGACATAGGACATGGATGGGACCTAGAACATGTACTTAACCTACGTTC
Source organism: Lissotriton vulgaris (assembly GCF_964263255.1). Lineage (NCBI taxonomy): Eukaryota > Metazoa > Chordata > Amphibia > Caudata > Salamandridae > Lissotriton > Lissotriton vulgaris. The sequence continues at coordinate 229,703,116 of NC_141690.1, forward strand.
TTTAGACTATTCTTGCTAAGTTCACTACAATCACACTAAAGGAAGGGGAAAAATTTGGAACATACTAATAAATCCGACAATTCAGCAAAGTTCTAAAGGAAGGGAGAGATGTGGAACAATTTCTAATAAGCAAAACGTATATAGTTTGGCATTTCAGAAATCAATCTCAAAGTCAAGATTATTCCCTTAAGAAAGAGAAAAAGATATGAGTCTAAGTGAGAGAAAACTATGAAAAAGACGCAACCCCACAGTTCATATTTACCTAATTAGGAGTGAGAACTAACCCTGGCCACGGGTCAGTTTGGAAAAGACGGGGACAAGGACCCTCAAGGATTTGGACTCCCAGAATGCGAGTAGACGCAGCCCAAGGACAGTCAGGACAGGATACCCCTCAGGTTTTGGATCAAGACTGGGCCTCCCAGGGTACGACCAACACCCACAGCTTCGGACAGCAACGCCTGCGTTACCCCTCTCCTGCAAGTAATCCGCCAGCAACCCCGATTGGGTTTTCGAATTTCCCAGCAAAGTGCTTCGCCAGCACCCCTTAGGAGTTTGTGGAAAGTATGGACAGAGTGCTCCGCAGCACTTTAGATTGAGCACCTATAGAGTTCGTAGGGTCAGTGACAGGTCTGCTACTCGGACAAGTCGGACAATTTTCCTAAGCTAAACTAGGGCAGTTATACTGTTTTGGGGTCCCTCAGACCACCCACTAATGTTGCAAGTGACAGTTTCCCACATTATGATTGGTCAGGAGAGGTGGTGCGGTCATTACCACCTCCTAGAATTCGACTTTCCCATCCTAAATATTAAAATTTTCCTACCCGCCCCTTGGGTTCACGTTCCCATGCATAAGCATACAGCAGTACAGTAAAGTTCATAATAGGTAGCAACAGTATTGCTTCTTCCAAGGTGAGATTTGTTCTTCCCAGAGAGTTTCTCAGGCGCATTGTGCTTCAGGAGCCAGATGGCTTGTTTGAGCTTCTGCGCAGTAGAGTTTTTCCCTGGTCACATGTCGGAACCCAGCAGAGCCTCAAGTATGGCTCCACTCCCGAATTTCCCAGCCCCAGAGACGCGGTACATGAAAAGTAAGCGAGAACAAATTAAAATCACATATAAAATGATCACACTGTATACCATGATGAAATTCTAAACATCCCTTACTTTATAATAACTACAGCATTACTGTTTAGGGCGAAAAGACAGATAGGATGAAGCAGCTGTAGCAAGCACAGAGCGTGGTAAAAGACAAGCGGCCATGGTTGCAGCAGTGCGCATGTGCAATAGACTCCCTCCAGAATGCGAGTGCGTCACATCACATGGGTATGACCGACGCATGCGCAGACTGAACTTCGGCGAAGCAGCCGTTCCTTTAGTGCAAGCTTCGTTAGTATGGGAAAGACATACAAGCAAGCATCCTGGGACACCCGCGTGTTTGGAAAAAACGTTTAATAAATGACGAACAACTGGATTAATATGATTATACATTTAGGCAAGGTTCTTGTATGTGAGCAAGGCGCTTTACATGCGAATCCTTGCTCCATCAATCCCCTCTTTGATGATATTTACTATCATCACCACATAAAGGAAACAGATGCCAACTTTTTCTCATTCATCCACATCACTCATTTGGATTTCAACAAACTTATTGTTGAGTTTTCTTTCAGCTTCTCTATGAGAGTGGTGATTTTTCACCTTTTTGTAGACTTCATTCCTTAATTCTTCTAATTCTAGTTCATCAATATTTCTCTTCACCCCCCTCTTATTTACTGTATATTTCTTTTTGCATTTCTGGCATTTGCAGCAAATGAAAATGATCAATACGACTACGCCTATTACAACTATTGGCATCAGTATTTTCCACAAAAGATTTCTACCTAGGTTAGTAAACCAACTACCTATAGAGGAGAGACCTCCAGTCAGTCTCGTCCAGGCACTGTCAACCTCCAATGGTTTGAGTTCTTTTTCCAAATTAGTTATGTTCTTCACATATTGTTTTAATTCGATACTTTTATCAGGAATGTAAGTGCAACAATGTTGCGCTTTCAACATTCTACAGACTCCGCCCTCTTTTGCTAATAGGGTGTCAAGAGCAAGACGGTTTTGCAAAACCATTGATCTGATCGCAACCATTTCAGTATTGACCATCAGGAATCCAGCAGCAGTGTCCGTTGATAGCCGGTCCACTACTGTAGACAATTTGCAGATTCTATGAGTGTTCAGAACTACCCCCATTCCAGGTATCAGTGCACTAAAAATATCACCTATAATTTCACCTACACTTTCACGTTTACTACGCACTAAGCCATTAGTCTCTTCATCGCTTCCAGCTGCGTTATTCACATGGTATATTTTCGGGAAAACAATGCCAAAGTAGCAGCTTCCATACCAGTGATCCGGCAATTTGAAATAAGCCTTGTTCCCACATATATAATATATTCCGGGAAACACAGGTTCTGACCCATTTTTGAAACCCCAACCTCCAATTACCTTGTAATTATGTTCACACTCGCTGGAACCGATGAATACATTGTTATAGTACTCTGTCTTTTCCCTATGGATACAAAGTTTCCCCTTTCGTTCAAAATCCAACAACAAGGCAGGATTAGCTTCGCCTTCCGAGGTGTTATCCATGTGCTCAGCCCACCTAGGGACCCTATCCTTTTCGTCATTTGCTTTCTTCTGAAACTTTTCCCTCCTTCTGTCTGCCATTTTTATGAACATCTTTTCCTGCTCCTGCAGAGAACAGGTCAGATTAGCTTGTCTTGCTTCATCTAAATCTATGTTGCCTATAGTCAGAAAATATTCTCCCATATAACGGGTCACGTCACTTTTAATATGTACAAGGTTCAGGTGTCCTCTAATAGGAAGCTCAGAAAATACTACGTCAGCATTTGAATAATAGTACTGTAAAGTGCTCCTATAAAACAAGCTAGCTAATATACTACAGGAAATTCCATAGGTTAAAGGTAGATGGTGATATGTCACGCCTTCAGCCACTGAGGTTGGTAGCTTCATGCAGACATAACAGTCCTCTATTTCCATGGCTTCTACGTAATGCACTAACAAGTTAGCAAAAACATTTAAATGTGTCTTGTTTCTCATTTTGTGAAAATGTAGTCCATCCTCATCTGATGCTTCTAAATTAGGTCGTGTGTGTGTCAGCCTTATTTGTTTGTCACGTCTTTCTAAGCTTCGTGGTGTCTCTGCAGTCTGTACAGCCCCTACGTCTACTGCTTCTGGTTCAGTAGGGGACAAGTTAGGATTTTTACTTATCATAAAAGGTAGAAAAACTGTTAGTCCTATCCACATTACTATTAGCATTGCTATACTACACAAGCATATCTTACAGCAAGTTTTAAGACACCCACATCTGGATCTTCCAGAGACATTCGGATCAGACATTTTTAGCTTACGGGTGGCTTTTGCTACCCCTCTTCGTTTCTTCGTACCAGAGGCTCACTTCGGGACTTTCTCAAGGAGGGTCTTCGTCAGAACTCCGATCAGCGATGGACTCTTCGTCACTGTTGCCACTGTGGTGGGGCTCGTCAATTTCCTCCAACACAAAGTAAGTCCATTCAGGGCTCCGATACAGTCGGTTCTGTTTCTTTACTCTGTCGCTCTTTCTTAGCGATTTGCCTTGGGCTGCCTTTCTTTCACTTTCAGCCCTTTTTCGGTCTTTCAGTTTTTCTTCGACTGTCTTTAGTCTGAGCCTCAGTCTCTTGACGTATCGGGGTGCACTTCTGCCTCCGTGCCTCCCAGTAGTTGAGGAAACTTGGCCTTCTTCGTGCACTCTCTTTACTTTTTGTTGTGGCACCTTTGTTTCCCTGCCTGTCTGACTAGTTCCAGGTCTTTCATCTATTTCTTCTGCCTGGTCCCTAACCTGACCCTGCTCAGATTCAAATCGTACTTGCTTTTTATTTTTGGTTGCTTTTATTTCGGGTGTCTGAGCACGTTGGTCTATTTCTATCTGTTCCTGTTCATGCTCTTCGATTTCTTCGTTTTCTTCTGCATGAACGTCAGCTCTAATTATTATCTGTCCCTCTCCAGTCTCCGGAGTTTCAGGAGGAGTTTCGATGTCTTGATCTGACCCTACTTGGCCTACTTCCTGATCAGGTGTGATGTTGTTCTCGTTGACCTGACCTTCTTCCTCTATTTCTAGCTCACCTGGACTATCCCACTCACTGTCTAAGTAGGAATATTTCCTGGTTCGTATTGGGTCATGAACCTGGTCGTCGGCGGGGAACCATTCAACGTCTCGACTTGTGCTCGGCAGTTCGATGTCAGCTAGCTCCGGACTTTCCTCCTCGGAAGCCTCTTCAGCTGCGCTGCCTTCAGCTCCAGTCGCGTTTTCTCCAGTTACCCGCTTTGTGTGGCTGGCGTGGATCCACTTCGGTACACCAGCACACTTTACAGCAGTTGTAGTGACGAGGATCACTTGTCGTGGCTTTCCCCACCTTGGTTTCAGGCAACTGCTCCGGGTGTGTTTCTTTAACGCCACCCAATCTCCTGGTTGCAGTTTATGTGCTGGAGTCTTTGGCCATTCGTCAGCTGTCTCTCCAATCTGCTGAGAGAGAGAACGCACTTGGTCACCCAGCTGCTTGCAGTATTCTAATACCATATCATCAGAAATGCTTAGCAGTTTGTGTCCGGGTACCCATGCCTGTCGCATCACTCTTCCCATTAACACTTCATGGGGACTTAGGCCAGTTTTTCTGTTCGGGATACTTCTCAAACTCATCAGCACAAGGGGTAAAGCCTCTATCCAGTTCATCTTTGTGGAATCACACATTTTGGCCAATCTGGATTTCAGGGTGCCATTTATTTGCTCTACTACCCCAGAAGCCTCTGGATGGTAGGCACAATGCAGTCTTTGCTTCATTTTGAATGCTTTACAGAGTTCTTCTAGGACATCGTTGGCAAAATGCCCACCTTGGTCCGTTTCGATTGTTTCGGGAATTCCGTACCTAGGTATCAACTCCCTGAGCAATAACTTGGCTGTAGTTAGGGCATCATTTTTCTTAGCTGGGTAAGCCTCCACCCACCGGGAGAATAGACAAACTATGACCAGGATATATCTATATCCCTTGCATTGGGGCATTGTTATAAAGTCTGCCTGCATTCTGACAAAGGGACCTACTGCCTTGCCGATGGTACTCTGCTCTACTACAGTCCTCTTTCCTGCATTGAATTGCTGACACACTAGGCACCTCTGGCAAAGCCTTTCCGCCTGGTTCCTGAATTTTGAATTACAGAACACCTTGTCAAACACCCGACACATTGCGTCCCTTCCCATATGTGTTGGTTCATGTATCATTCTGACCATGGGGTCTATCAGGCTGTCAGGCAGTACAGGCACCCCAGTCGAGTTTACCACCACACCATCATCTCTCAATTTGCATCCATTTGCTGCCCACCTGCCTTTTTCTTGCCTGTCGGTTGCCTGTTGCAAATCCTTTAATTCTTCCCACGTTGACACATTCTCAAACAACATAAGTTGGCAGCTGGTTCCACCCCACAACGCAATTTGGAGGGACATTTGGTATCGGGCACAAAATTGGGCAATTTGGTCAGCGTACCTATTACCGGCGGTCACATCATCATTCCCAGATTTGTGAGCAGCGCACTTGACCACAGCCAATTCTTTGGGCAATTGGATAGCTTCCAGTAAGTTATGCACCACCTTTCCATTTCTGATAGGGGTGCCTGAGGAAGTCATGAATTCTCTTTGCAACCACAATTGGCCGAAGTCATGAACAACCCCGTAACAGTACTGGCTGTCGGTGTAAACAGTTATTCTCTTGTTCTTACCCCTCTTACATGCTCTGGTTAACGCGATGAGCTCTGCCACTTGTGCAGATTTCACCTCGCACAGGTAAGATGCTTCCAGAGTGTGCGTCAATGTGACCACAGCATAGGCAGCACACAGTCCGCCACTTTCATGTCTTAAACACGAGCCATCCACAAAGATGGTAAGATCTCCATCAAGTAAAGCTATCTCACGGATGTCCGGACGGGGCTTAGTACTGAACTCAGTTAAATCGATGCAATTATGTTCCCCTCCTTCTTCAATTTCTACATCCAGAGGAACAGGTAACAGTGTCGCAGGGTTTAGGACATTGCACCGGGAAATGGTTACATTTTCAGCACCAATCAAAATTCTCTCATACTTAGTCAGCCGACTAGGTGTGAGGTACTGGGTCTTAGTGCTTGTCAGTAGGATTACAACAGAATGAGGAACATACACAGTGACGTGATGTCCCATGACAATGTTCTCACTCTGTTCCAGACTGACGCAAGTAGCAGCCACTGCTTTCAGGCATCCAGGTAATCCAGCAGCCACCGGATCTAGGGTGGCCGAAAAATAAGCCACCGGTCGTCTAATTAATCCGTGCTCCTGGGTCAGGACTGAAAGAGCACAATTCTCTCTCGTGTCACAGAATAGCTCAAAGGGCTTACAGTAATCAGGCATACCCAATGCAGGAGCGGTACATAGACAGTTTCTCAGAGTTACCCAAGCGTTCATGCTTTCACTGTCCCAACTGACGGGGTCTTCTACTCCTTTCTTGGTCATTTTTATCAGGGGTTTTGCTAGAGCCGCAAATCCTACAATCCATTGTCTGCAGTAACCCACCACTCCTAAGAACATTCTCACCTCTTTCTGTGTTCTGGGCAGTTCCATTGCTTTAATTATTTTGATTCTTTCTGTAGTAACTTTCCTGATTCCTTTTTCTATCTGGTGCCCCAGATACTTCACTGAGTTCTTACAAAATTGTAACTTGTCAGGTGACACTTTATGTCCTCCTTTTCCTAGGTGATTCAGCAAGGCAATTGTGTCTGTGACACAGTCCGTCTCGGTTTTAGATGCCACTAACAGGTCATCTATGTACTGTACCAAAACAGACTCTCTTGGCAGCACTAGGGTTTCAAGGCACTTTTTTAGTATCTGGTTGAAAATCGATGGACTTTCGGTGTACCCCTGGGGGACACGATTCCAGACATAGATATGACTGTCAAATTCAAAACTAAAAAGGAACTTGCTTTCTGGATGCAATGGGATGGAAAAGAATGCATGGCACAGGTCGATGACAGTGAACCATTCTGCATTCCAGGGAATCTGATATAGTATCACGGCAGGGTTAGGCACCACAGGACAGCAAGGCACAACAATCTGGTTTACCTTGCGCAAATCTTGCACCACCCGGTATTTCCCACTAGGCTTTTTGATCCCAATGATAGGTGAATTACAGGGACTGCTCATCACTTCCTCTATTATTTCTGCTTCGAGCAGCCTGGTAATCTCAGTCACTACTCCTGCTTTCACTTCTGCACTCATTTTGTACTGTCTCGTTTTGGGGTATACAGCATTTGTTTTTATTACTATTTTAACTGGGTCCACATTTGCCATTAAGCCTACATCTTTTCCGGTGAAATCCCACACTTCTGGAACTACTCTTAACTGGAGCTCTTCAGGTAAATCCTCAACTGTTAAAGGTTTGATATCAGAATCTTGTCTGACCAACATCAGCTTGTACAAACCATCTTCATCGGGGGTCTGAATTTCGACGCCCTTTGGTGTGCAATAGATGGTACAATGCATCTTGCACAACAAATCACGTCCTAGCAGGTTCACAGGACTGGAATCACAGACCACAAATCTGTGCATTTCTTTGAAATTTCCTATAGAAATTTCCATTGGTTCAGTTACTGGAGTACTTATTATTTGATTGGAAACACCCACTACTTGGATCGCTTCTCCCGAGAGGGGTAGGTTAGGAACATCCACTGTTCTTACAGTAGATCTTGTAGCACCAGTGTCCAACAGAAAGGTGACGTCTCTTCCTTCAACCTTTCCTTCAATGTATGGTCCAGTCTGGTCTACCGGTAAGGAGGCGCCAAGCACGCACTCCTCGTCCTCCCCTCTCAGGCCCCGTCAATCTTGATCTTCACGGAGGAAGGTATCATTTAACAAATACTGTGGAATGATGGCATCTCTCTCATTCTCGATTTCCCATACTTCCGCCCTCTCATTCTGCTGACCCTGATTCTTAAAATTTTGTCTAGGAGCGCGAGGTACTGGAGGTAATTTTACCTGTTGCTGGTTCTTTCTTGTCCCCTCTTTCGGCACCTGTGGATTTAAACCATTTACAGGGGCATTACCGGCCTGCAGGTGTGGACACTCGTCTCTCCAATGCCCTATCTGGCCACACCCATGGCACGGAAACTTCTTCATGGCCTCTTCCCGACTCATTTTAGCTCGGGGCTTTCCTCCTCCCCCAGCAGTGGCATTCTGAGCATTATTACTAGAAGTCAATTTACTTAACTGTTTTTCCTGCTGTTCAGCTAATTTCACCTGTGCCCACATTACCTTTTCTTTGAGAGCCTTCTTTTTATTTTCGATTTCATCTTCGCAGTATTTTGCATACTTCAGGACATCATCTATGGGTTTTCCCTGCCAACTGATTTTATTATCTCGAATCCATTGTGATATTTCAGGTCTTAATCCTAGCACAAATCTGTAACTGAAATGGGTCATGTCTTTCATGTCCACATTATCGATTCCACTGTAAGTCTTGAATACTTGCAGTAACCTTTCATAAAAGGAATGTACAGTTTCATTACGTTCTTGGGTGGTTCTATCTATTCTGGTCCAATCTGTCTCTTTTGCGGGCACCTTTTTCTTCAGGTACTGTATGACCTGATCATACTTCCTCATTACCTCGGGTGAGGGAGCTCCGGTTTTCTCATCTCTGGGATATTCATCATTGGGCCAATTAATCTCTATTTTACATTCAGTCCATAGGTCTACAGGGACCACAATGTCGAAAAACCCATCTAGGTCTTTCAAGAGACACTTCTGAACTTTTATGAAGCGTTCTACCTGCCTGTACCAATCAACGGGTTTCTCCCGTAATTTCGGGAAGTCATTAGTAAATGACACAATATCCTGTCGGGACCAAGGGACGTGTACATATTTTCCTCCTGGGACCTCTCTCATGGGGCACAATTTTTCTGTCGGCTTTACTTCTTTCAACACAAATTCTGAAGCCTGAGACTTAGCCCTGCTGTCTTCCTTTTTCTTTGCCCACCGGGTTCTCCATTTCCCCACCTCTCCCCACTTCTGCAAGAGTTTCAACAATTCCTTTATCTGGATCTGTTTTCCCACCACATTCAAGCTTTCTAAATCTTTGTCTGAAAAGTCTACTCTGTAGGGTTTCTGAAGGATTTTGGAGCGACTGACATCGATTCCCATTTCTGAGGCTGTGTCCATTATCCTTTCATGGAGCAACCTAGCATTTCGGGTAAGATTTTTGCTGATAAACAGTAACTCTTCTTCACTGTACGAGTTTAGGCGCTCAACTCCTACGTTTCCAGCCATCATTTCTTCTATTTCTATCCTTAGTTTATAAATTTCTAATGCTTTCGGTTGGGGAGGGGCCTCCTTCTCCAGCTCCTTGGTCCATCTGTCTAATTCTTCTGGGGATACTACGGTGGCACTCCTAACCCCAGATGCACCTTCAATCAACACCTCTTTTGGTCTAACCTGACTTCTTGCCCCCGACATACTAGTCCTAGGCTCTCTAATGGGCAAGTCCATCAGGACCACAGATTCACATTCACTCTCTTGATCATCATCTATGAATACTTCCTTCCTCGGGGGAGGGATGCTAGGAGTAGGCAGTATTGGGGAGATAACAGGAGGACGAGGACTAGCCAGGTCATCTCTATACAGTGGAATAGCTGGACCAATAGTTACTGGAATAGTCAGGGAATCAGGATGGGGATGTATCTGGGCAATGGTTCGAACTAAATCATCTCGCTGTCTAGCCAGGGCTTCTTTCTCCTTCTCTCGTAAAACCTTTTCTGCAGAGTGGTCATGCAATACCTGAGGTACTAAGGGAGGATAAATACTGGGAGCAGTCGGAGTGACCAACCTAGGTGGATCTTCTCCGAACGGCTGATAATTTGGGACCGTACATTTTGGTCTGCAAAACCCATCCCCATTACTGATTTTACTGTCTGTACCCGTTCCATCTGTATCACTATCCCTCCGACATCTGGGATACTTCGAAAAAGGGTTTGGAGAATGCACAGGTTCTGATTCTGCAACATAGGGAGGTGGATTTTTCATTAACAGATCTTCTAGGTGCTCATCCTCTGAGTCCCCCACGGGCATTAAATGATGGGTCTTTTCTTTACTTTTTCCTTTCCCCTCTTCTAACACCCCCATCATTGGGAACAGTCCTTCAGTCATCATGGTTTGCCTCCACTGTTTCATTTTCTGCTCTTTGGTCTGTGCTTGAACCCTCGGATACCATTTACTTACTCCCTTGTCCATCCGGGGTCTATCTCGCTCTAGAGCCTCAATCTCCCATTCTTCCAGGGCTTCGTACTGGGTCAACCTAGGTCTAGGATGTAATTCATTCATGCGGGTCCTTAAGTTAAACAGAATCCGACCATTAAATGTACCTTCAACAGGGAAGGCTAGGACTCCGTCATCTGCGGTATACTTTGCCCAGTTTTCTAACCATACACAGGTATGGTACCCTTTATCAAACATCATGAAAGAGGCTGGAGTATTCGGCGGGGGAATGAGCACGCCTTCCCTCGTTCTAATGGGCTTGTCAGTTTTAAAAAAATTCTTTATTTTATCAGTAAATGACATTTTCCTTTTTACTCCATACATCATGTGCGGTCTACCTCGTATAAGCTGATCCTTATGAAACCCTAGGTATTTTGGATTCGGTATGAAATCTGGATACCACATGCAACTTTCCAGACTCGCTTCTAACTCGGCCTGATTAATTTTGTTTACCTTTGTGCTTCCAATACTAGCGCGACTTTTATTTCGTAATACCCAATCAACTCAGAGAACACAAAAGATCCTTAACCAATGGGTGCGCGGCCTTTCCGCAAGACAGAGTCTCACGCTTCGGCATTCACCCCTCCTTCACAAATTCAGCTTCACTACGCACCCGCTGTTTTGACCAATACCAGCGCGGCACGGAGTGACGTCAGAGCAGCTTTCCGCCCGACTCCCTCCTTCACAAGGTAACGGAAACTTTTAACTTTTCCTAAAGTGCGAATACAAATCTTAGTCAACAACACGCAACGTTTGCCACTATGTCTGAGTGTTCTAAAGAGATAAAAGAATTTTCTTTCACTGCTAGTAAACCACTTCTGTCTACTTTTCATTCACTCCGGATAGACTTCTTTGCCTAAACTTTTACATACATAAAATAGAACCCGTTATTCCCCTGACTTATCCACTTCTTCCTGGGATATATACTAAGTCAGGCTTTCACCAGCGGACTAATTTACTTACCAGTCAAGCCTCGGAGACCCTACTACTTCTTCCGTATGCGACCCTTACTAGGTGATATCGCAATGAAAGTTTTATAAAGGACTCGTAGCTATCATTTACTTCAGATGCAAACAAAGGTCCTAATTAGTGCTTCCAGTTATTCCTAACCCTGCACTAATGACTCAAAACCAGTGACTTCAACAGCTAACCGGATTCTGCTCACCGTTAGCTAAATACTTCCCCGGGGATTCGGACTACACTGAACATTTACAAACAATTTTTCTGTTAATATTACACACACATTAACAGCAGCAATGCAATATTCATATGCATAGACATATATATCCTAAAAATTTCAAAATCTTTAAATCAATGTAATAATAAAAAATATCAGCAGCATAGAAATTTCAGCAGCACATTTTATTTTCACGGTTTATTTATCAGTTATCCTGTCTACCTAATCTAACTAGTCCAAACCATCCTCTGGTTACCAGAAAATTACTGATAGAGCGCGCAGTCCACCCGGGTCACCGAGATTACCAATTTCTTACACGCACTGGGCCCTGGCGTGCAAATTCAGATACAACAATGACATTTGGGTGAACCGGGTGAAGATTATCTTTGTTTCTTCTTCCCCCTGCACGCTGCTATGAGCAATTAAAGTTTGGTTTCACCTCTGCTTACCATGTACCCGACTTACCACAGGCACATTACTTATGACAGATCTGGAGCTATCAGGGAAATGGTAGACAGGGGCCTAGAAAAAATACTCTTTATAAATCAGTACATACTTATCCACAATTTCTGTAAAATGACCACAGACACCTGATGATGTTAAAAGTTTTATATAGAAGTTCAAAGAAAATAGGACAAGGCAATAAGTGATATGCAGAATAATACGTCAATCATTAGTATCAAAACCATTAGGTAACTATGAATTAAAGCTAGGACCATTTGAGTATATGGGAAGACTAAAGGTAGGAATTTAGAACAGAACTAGTCACTGCAACTTTATATTAGGACATAGGACATGGATGGGACCTAGAACATGTACTTAACCTACGTTCTTTAGACTATTCTTGCTAAGTTCACTACAATCACACTAAAGGAAGGGGAAAAATTTGGAACATACTAATAAATCCGACAATTCAGCAAAGTTCTAAAGGAAGGGAGAGATGTGGAACAATTTCTAATAAGCAAAACGTATATAGTTTGGCATTTCAGAAATCAATCTCAAAGTCAAGATTATTCCCTTAAGAAAGAGAAAAAGATATGAGTCTAAGTGAGAGAAAACTATGAAAAAGACGCAACCCCACAGTTCATATTTACCTAATTAGGAGTGAGAACTAACCCTGGCCACGGGTCAGTTTGGAAAAGACGGGGACAAGGACCCTCAAGGATTTGGACTCCCAGAATGCGAGTAGACGCAGCCCAAGGACAGTCAGGACAGGATACCCCTCAGGTTTTGGATCAAGACTGGGCCTCCCAGGGTACGACCAACACCCACAGCTTCGGACAGCAACGCCTGCGTTACCCCTCTCCTGCAAGTAATCCGCCAGCAACCCCGATTGGGTTTTCGAATTTCCCAGCAAAGTGCTTCGCCAGCACTTAGGATTATTTCCACCCCTTAGGAGTTTGTGGAAAGTATGGACAGAGTGCTCCGCAGCACTTTAGATTGAGCACCTATAGAGTTCGTAGGGTCAGTGACAGGTCTGCTACTCGGACAAGTCGGACAATTTTCCTAAGCTAAACTAGGGCAGTTATACTGTTTTGGGGTCCCTCAGACCACCCACTAATGTTGCAAGTGACAGTTTCCCACATTATGATTGGTCAGGAGAGGTGGTGCGGTCATTACCACCTCCTAGAATTCGACTTTCCCATCCTAAATATTAAAATTTTCCTACCCGCCCCTTGGGTTCACGTTCCCATGCATAAGCATACAGCAGTACAGTAAAGTTCATAATAGGTAGCAACAGTATTGCTTCTTCCAAGGTGAGATTTGTTCTTCCCAGAGAGTTTCTCAGGCGCATTGTGCTTCAGGAGCCAGCTGGCTTGTTTTAGCTTCTGCGCAGTAGAGTTTTTCCCTGGTCACATGTCGGAACCCAGCAGAGCCTCAAGTATGGCTCCACTCCCGAATTTCCCAGCCCCAGAGACGCGGTACATGAAAAGTAAGCGAGAACAAATTAAAATCACATATAAAATGATCACACTGTATACCATGATGAAATTCTAAACATCCCTTACTTTATAATAACTACAGCATTACTGTTTAGGGCGAAAAGACAGATAGGCTGAAGCAGCTGTAGCAAGCACAGAGCGTGGTAAAAGACAAGCGGCCATGGTTGCAGCAGTGCGCATGTGCAATAGACTCCCTCCAGAATGCGAGTGCGTCACATCACATGGGTATGACCGACGCATGCGCAGACTGAACTTCGGCGAAGCAGCCGTTCCTTTAGTGCAAGCTTCGTTAGTATGGGAAAGACATACAAGCAAGCATCCTGGGACACCCGCGTGTTTGGAAAAAACGTTTAATAAATGACGAACAACTGGATTAATATGATTATACATTTAGGCAAGGTTCTTGTATGTGAGCAAGGCGCTTTACATGCGAATCCTTGCTCCATCAGCCTCACTGCAAAGTAAATGGATGGGCCCCCAACCTGACTCAGTCAGGAGCTCTCAGGCTAGGGTACTGTGCTGAGGGCCCCCCTGAAGCTTGGGCACCCTGTACGGCGGAGGCTAAGGGATCTAATGTTACACCACTGCCCCAGTGGTTTTTGCTCCTTTTTAATCCTCATGACCTGGAGACACAGTGACTCCTGCTGGCTCTGGTGCTTTGGGTTTGCTCGGGACTAGGTAGCACAGGACTCTACCCACAGGTCTGATTCTGGTTGCTGTGAGGCACTAGGGGTGACCCTGATTGTGGGTGTCAGTAGTCATGGGGAGTGGGACTTGCTGCCTTTTGTGTGATTGGAAGTAAGTGTAGGTCGTCAGACTTTCTTGCTCCGTTTTTTCTCTTTGAGCACAAAATGAGATGTGGGATCAAGAGGAGGCTGATACTTGATCCTGTGCTCCTTCCAGGCCTATCGTCTAGTCTTGTTGTTTCCAGGATCCGGTTGCACCTTTGCAGCAAGAACCAACATCACTGTCATTGCCCCATGAGGACACTGGCCCTCCTAGCATGTCTACAATCCGCTGCCCACCAACTGTTATTCTCACAATCGGTTGCCTGCGTAAAACTCATTACATACAAAATGTCCACGGGTCTAAATGCAACAAAAACTACTACCTCGACAAAGATGCGATTCTAAAATGCAGCAAAGGATGCGAGTGTGTAAGTAATTACTGTAAAGTAAGGATACCTATCAGTCACCACACAGTACCACCCTAGTCATTATCTGGGACTCCTTTTGACATTCCCATTATGAGACATAATTGTTGAACATAGGACTAGATGAAATATCCTACATCAAATTATGACTCACTGAATGGTCCTTCAGATGTTAACTGATAATCCAATGTGATGGGTAAAGAGAATTTGCAGTGCATGTGAGTGTGAAAAAGTGAATTAAGATTGTGTAAATGAGCAACACTGTATTTTATTCTTTTTACTCAGTTCCCAAGATTAAAAACAGAGCAAAATAGAGCAGTTTAAACAAAATATCTGCCCAGATTATATTTAGGTCGGCATGTTTCAGCAATATAGATGGACACCCTGGTCCTTGCCTTACTCAGGACCTACAAAAATGATTGCTACTGCAATGTGCAACATAAACAAAAATGTGTTAGCAATAAAGAAAAATTTCACCTGATATCCTAGGAGTCTACCGATTCCTTTCTGCCTGTGGGCTGATTGGCCACTATTTTGCAGGAGGAAAAGGTCTCACCTCACCTGGCTGCGGCTCAGGGAGAGGAAGCACCGCTCTGTCCGTCGGTACTTCACGCCGGCGTCCAAGCCGTCTCGGGGAGGTGATTACATTTAGACCCGTGGACATTTTGTATGTAATGAAGTTATAATTGAGGGCTTTGTCCATGCTAGGTCTTAAAACATTCCTTAGGGCCCTCCCGTAACGTTCTGTTTTGCTTGCATAAAACTCAGCCATGCAATGAAAACCTGCGCACCTTCAGTGCTCAAGATGGAGATCCTGTTGAAAGATATCACAGTCATAGGCACAACGCTGTCAGCTGTTGACTCCATGATGACTGACTTCATAGCTAAGGTGAAATCCATGCAGCAAGCATTCTCCACCTTCTAGACCCAACTAGACACAGTGGATCAGTGACTAGACTACATGGAGTCCCAACAGTATGCTCTACTTGACTGGGGCAGAGATATCAACTTCCTGTTCGCACAAGCATAATAATTTTCACATCTATGGTATCCCAGAGGCTGCTGAGAAGGGGGGGCATGGTGGGGCTCCTTTGTGATATGCTCCTGTGTCTCCTGGGCCTACAACTCACAGAACCACTGAAGTTTCAGAAGGCTTACAGTGCATCCGAGCCTGGTATGCTGCTCACCAGGCATCCCCATGCCTGATCTTTGCATGTGCTCTGTGGCACCAACATATCAGAGCTGCAAGTGACGTAAAGTGCCAAAGATCTGCTACAATGCAAGGGCATCATTCTCCGCAGATTACTAGTCCGTAACAAGCATCAAACAAAACAAAATCCGGACCCTTGGACCCTGCCTACAACACTGGGATCTCAAATATGACTGCCTGGTGACTACCGACGGTAAGATCAAATACTTTATTTAGCCAAGTGATGTAAATGTAAATGTAAATGTATTTGAGCTTATATAGCGCACAGCAACCCACAAAGGGTTTCCCGGCGCTTGCTTAGGGAACCCGTCCTGGTATTCCCCTGTGAGATAACCCCAGCAGGGTATCCACAAGGTGAAAGCCAGGCATCCCGCCGCGAGGGGCCATTGTGGAGATTAAGCAAGCTATTGCCCAGAGTCGCAGAGTGTGAACCCATGAGTTGAGAAGGCACCGGAGCGAGAATTATTGAGTCCGTGGAATTTTTGAGCCCAAGACCCGCCGAGGCGGGGAATTGAACCCTGGTCCAGGGCCGATCTCAGCTTCCGGGTCTGCCGCCTCTAACCCCTGAGCCACACTTCTCTACACTTGGAGTCCTTTGGAGTCCTTCCTGGATAAGCTGGATGAATCTTATATAGATGTCTCCCCTCCCACAATACTTTGCATCTACCTTCTTCAACAGGGACTTCAGCCCAGAGATTGCACCCATGAAACCTCCAGATACACGTCTGGGTTATGCAGGGAATTAGACCGGGCTGGCATTCAACAGGTGGTAGACTCCTTCCACAAGGATTGTCAAGCCGGCGCTGCAATCCTCGACAGCACACTTGAGAAGGCTCTTTAGCGGAGAACTTTATAAAAAAAAGCCATATGTTAAGTGCCTGTGTAGGGCCCTAGGTGTAGATGTGTGCATAGTGAGTTTAGGAGTGGAGTGGGACCAAAAAGGATCAGGTAAATCTCAGTACTAAAGACTATTTATTCAGTGAGTGCACCTATCCTGATTAGAAACAATTGTTCCACCAATAGAGTGAATGATATCAAGTGGCTGAAAAAATCAAGGGGCCGACATGTTTCTTGTCTCAGATTGTCAATGAATATTATACGCAATTCTTCAGGAATGACGGGATTACATTTTAGAGGACGCGTACAAGTAACCATAATTGGATCTACCTGGTTAGGTCCAAAAAGGCCAGCCTAAACAGGTTTTTCTACGGTGCAATTAGTACACTAGGACACTCTTTTGAGTAGCCGAGCGCTATAAAAGACCAAATAACATAACATAACATAACATAACAGCACCCAACTGCCTGGAACACGGGCTGCATATTAATGGTTCCAAGCATTATGTAGATAGAATTTAATCCACCCGGTCCTGAAGAATTGCCCAAATCATTCATTGATCATTGCTAATCTGGGCTCAATAGAGCAATTCCTCCACCTTTGTTCTTACTTACCTAGAATGCCAATGGTTAATTGCATTACATTATGTGCAAGAAGGTTTTACACTACACTAACATGTAGCAAGTCAACATCCCTCTTACTCAGGACACACTCTTCTTACCAGAGGAGTCTCTCACCGGGAGTGGGTGAGCACAGGGTGGGTAGTATCAGACTGGTGGGTGCCTTCACTGTCTTCTTCTCATAGTCTGTCCAAGAAGAAATGGTGTTTCATGAGCAAGGCAGTAACTGTGGGCTTGCTTTACACCCCAAATTCAGATATGATGAACTTTCTGTCTCTCCTAGCCCGATTGCTGGCCTTATTGGGATACACACTGTTACTCATAGGCGGTAACTCGAGTTTGCCCCCTTTTCCTGTTATGGATCATACCCCACGACCCGACTGTCACTGTCGTCATGGCAGGGCCTTGCTGCAGGATTTTCTGGGTGATCATGCTCTAATGTATGTAGGTCCCTGCTCGACCCCATGACCAAAGATTCCACCTTCGTTTCCTCTCCCATGGTACACAATTGTGCATTGATTACTTTCTTATTCAGGGGCAGATACTTCCAGATGTGAAGCAATGTGATCTGCTGTGAAGCAGACCTTTGGGACCACAGCCGGTCGGACTAAACTTGAATGTGAGGTTGGTGTCATCTCCGGCGATCAGACGGCGCATGAGAGTGTTATACTATAAAAGCTTCCTGAGTAGAAAATTCATCTCCCCTCTCATATTGGCTTGTACCTTGCAGACAACGAAAGCTTGGTGGGATCCAACAGTACCCTATGGGCAACTGGCAAAGCAACCATACCTGAGGACAGTTATGTGGGATTCTGTCATGGCAAAGCGTAACGCTCACTCTGATGTTCAGTAGCTGCAACAAGTGATACAGGATCTCCAGAAGGTATGTTCACACCCACTCATAAGACTCACCTTGAATTTTCTAAACCATACCTAAATTCTAATTTTACAGAGAAGGGTGAAAAGTCTTTGGTGATGCTACTGTGGCAGAGGTATGATCAGGGGGAAAAAGCGGACCATCTTTTTGCAGCAAAACTCTGTCAGGGGGAATCCTAAATGTCCATCTCAGTGATCGCAGACACACACCCTTTATGTGCTAACTCATCCGGTTGACATCATTGATCTTTTTGTCTCAATCTGTTCTTCTCTTACTCCTTGGATTTGCAAGCTACACAAAAGCGAAAGGATTCCTTATTGGTGCTGTTGCGCCTCCCCACTAGAACTGTGTTGGGCCGAGAATATCTGGAAGGGAGTTTTACAGAGGAGAAAGTTGCCAAAGCCATCGCTGCCCTCCTGGGATGTAAATCACCTGAGGAGGACAGTTACCTGGGAGAGTTTTAGAAGAAACGCTAACATTTCCTAGTGCCTCTTTTGACTAAAGCGTTTCAGAAGGCGAATGCGGTTGGATCCCTGGGAAGTATTTCGATCAAAGCCACTATATCACTCATTAAAAGAATGAAAGATCCAGCAAGCTTTCGGCCTATTACCCTGATCAATGTTGATCTGAAAATACTGGCCATGATACTCGCAAAACTGACTGCGTAAGGTGATCTTGCAGTTCATTTATAATTCTTAGGTGGGCTTCATCTCTGGCTAAAGTTCTCGTAATCACCTTCAAACGTTAGTGCACTTTCTCTGGTGTCCTTGAGATGCTGCTGACTGTAAACTGGCCTTCTCTGAGAAGGCCTTCGATCCCGCTGAACGGCCATGCTTGTATTGGGTGATGGCTAAGATGGGTTTAGCCAAGGACTTTATAACCAAGGTTAGACTTCTGTATGACTCCCCAAAACGGATGTACACTGAGGGAGTCTATTGTTCCCCACCTTCTGAATACACCATGATACCTGGCAGGGCTGCCCTCTGTTCCCTCCCCTATTCCTCTTAGCTCTCGAGCCCTTGTCTATGGTGTTGCACCTTTCCGTGGCGGTGGAGGGAAAGGCATGTGGATAGGTGATAGCAAGATGAAGGCATTGTTGTATGTTGATGACTTTCTGCTTCTTTTATATAATCTGGAATACTCCATCTTCTGCGATTTCGATCGTAAACGATTTCTCACTTCTTTTTGGTTATAAAATTAGCTGGGCTATATGCGAGGTGCTCCCAGTGTCGAGCATGTGTACAGGGGATGGGTATCTAAATGTCTAAACTGGGGTTTTGCGTTACCAGAGGGCCTGCTGGAATGGTGGAGCACAACCGTATTCCTCAAATGGAGAAGTCTAAGCATGACTTTCACAAGTGAATTCACTTGAATCTTTCATTGTGAAGGGAGGGAATGTCGGTGTCCCCGGTACAATTATATCCTGGGGATGCTATCTCTATGGATTCCCTGCACTCTAGTGTAGAGGACTGAATCAGACATTCAATCCTATATCTGGAGTGGCCACAGACTACGGCTTCTTGTGTTGCGGCTATGAGCGTTTGTCTACCACATATGGCTTATTATAGTTTGGCCCTCCCATCACTCTCAGCTGTCACCGTACATGGGAGCTCTGAGAGATGCTTCCATGTGGGTGCACATTAAACCCCATCTATAGGGGTGCCCAACGAATGTCTCCTGGTGCATTTATGCACCTTGAATCTGCCTACAGCTGAGAATGTGATTCTTCATGTGAATATGACAGCATGGTGCACTGCATTTAGGGTTTTGGACATGATTCTGTTCCTTCACATTAGAGCTCTGTTGTGGCATTACGCAACACTGCAAATAGACAACACACCATTTTATTGGGCATCTTGGCATGACAAGGGGATACAATAGATCAACTGTATCGGCACAAGGTCCTTAAACCCTACCAAGTTCTAAGAGAAGAATCTAATCTCCCGACAGCAGCTCATTGGGAATATTGGCAATTGACCCACTGCCTTTAGACAGCGTTGGGTTCTTCGCCGGGAGTGTTGCCAGTTTCTCCCATTCACTAATACCTGAGGCTCTAGTTGATTTAGGGGGTTGTTTGGGGTTTTTATATGGTTTTGATCAAGCCTTTTGCACTCAGGCCCCCCTTAATACCACTAAATGTCAAGTTTCAGGTCCTTTTGGGCAAAGACTACTGTCCTGTATATTGGGCGACGCTGCTTCTGGATCACAATAGAGTCCTTCGAGATTCAGGGTTAAAATTTCTCTATTTCAAAGTCCTCCATGACTGGTGTTGAACACTGCGACTGGTCAAGCTGTGGTGGACGTACATCCTGCCACATGCTCAATGTTGGCGCTGTGGAGCTGAAAATTGTGATCTTTATTATATCCTTTGGTCCTGTTCGATTCTGCAATCCTACTGTATGGGTCCAAATGCAACTTTGCAGTACCCGAACATTTGTCCCCTCACCCTTTGCTCATGCACGACACAGTTGATACTCCTGACTTGGATGCCCACACCCATCGCTGGTTGGCAACATCTCTGGTAGTGCCCAGTATACATCCTCTGCCACTGGCACCAACCCACTTACCCTACGGCGCAGGAGTGGCTTACGGAACAATGCAGAGTGGTGCTCCATTAGCGCAGCACTTACACGCTTAATGATAAATTCGATGTGTCTGATAGAGTATGGGGTGTGTTTCTTGTAGAGCTTGTGGAAAATAATCGGCATGCCCAATGTTTAGCATTTCCCTGCACTGACTCACTTTAGTCCACTCCCTTCCTCCTACGCCACACATACATACTCTTGACATTACTCTGTGGGTTCCTTTGCGGTCCGTGTCTTGACAGAAATTGTCCCACCCAAACACTAGAATGCACTGAAACAACAATGGCATCCCTGGCTGTGCCAGAAAGGGCGGGTAAAAATGGCTGCCTTCACCTCTTCTGCAAGTGGACCGGGAAGTGAAGGAAAATACAATCAGGTACTCAAATTAGTTAGAGTGTACAGACAGCAAATTAAACAGCGTGCAGTTTGCAGTTAATAGCAGCTGTGAGTTGTTTATTTTGGTTAGAGTCATGGTAACGTGAAGGATTCAAAAAGGTAAATTATATTTAAGGATCCCAGTTTTCTATTTTTACAGATTTTTACAGATAAATATAGACAGAAACAATCTGTTTCCTGTCTGTATTTATTTTTAAAAGCAGAAAAATGCAGAACTTTGTGTTTCTTGTGGGCGACTCTCCATGCTGTTTTTTTGTGCTTTCCAGAACAGCTGAACAGATAGACAGCAAGTGAGGTCAAAAGACATGTTGAGATTTTCCTAAATAGAGGTATTTGTCAACATATATTTGTAGTATAATGCAATTTACCAGTGAGTGTAGTGTTTTACTATATTTGGCTGCTTAAAGTGCTAAAATGCGACAAGCAGATGAAAAGTATGTGTGTATGTTTATCAGTTACATACATGTGGAAATGTACAATTTTATGACTCCATTTATTCGAAAAACGCAAAATAAATATGGATAAATACCAATAAGATGGCCAAAGAATATATGGATAAATACAGCTGGAAATGTTAAAAAAAGGAATACCATAGAACTGTGAGCCCTATTCATATTTGGTGCCAATGGATGCACAGAATATTGAAAAAAGGGTTATGTGGTCTTTGAGGATAGTAGACTCTGGAATATGACACTTATTCTGCATTTAGCTACTGGCATCTGAATGAATTTTAAGTTTTTAGGTGTCTACTGGTTGTATGGATGTGGGTATGTTTGTGTGTTTTGATTAATGAGAAGTATTTGCCACAAATTAGTTTGGACAGAATGAGTGCCCTACGTGATGTGATGTCATGGAGAATTGGTATGAGTGTGAAATGTTGTGCTGGAGAATTTGGAGGATGAATTGGGATGGGCAAGCTTGCTGTGCTCTGCGCTTTCGTGATCCCACCTCCTACTCCCTGGGGATGGGGGTACTCACCCTAACCCATAATGCAACACATTTGTTTTTTTTACCAAAATGATGGATGTTTGAATCCTGGCTGGAGCTACTGGATTATTGAATCTTATCCACATTCACTGCTGAGTTGCAGCCTTACCTCCAGCTGGATGACTTTCACCTACATTGTTTCATAGTTTTATTTTGAGGGCAGAATCTGCCCCACTGTCATCTCTCCTGCTCAATAGCACTGTGAGGGGCTCCTCTAGACCCATAGACTCACCACTTTTTTTTCTATATTTTTTACCACAATGAGAACTTGAATCTCAGTGAGATCATCTGATTGTTGGATGCTTGAATCCTGTCCAGATCTTCAGATCACACAATGCAAAACTATATTCTTTTTAAATCAGTGATTACTGTTTGTGCTTTCGGTATTCACATCTGGAATTTCTTGGCACCCTTATGCTCCAGTCAGGTCATTTTTGTGCTGGGTCCTGGAGTCCTCGACAGATACTCAAATCCCTTGCATCATGTAATGTCAGCTGTAAAATATTTTCTTGTACTTGCTTGTCAGCCAAGCTAAATTTTGTGATCCGCAGCTCCAAAAATGGTTGATTGGAGAACAGTTATTTCCACCAATCAATGCAAATTTGTAAGGCAAATATTTGAAAAACTTCTGGACGGAATTACACCAAATCCATCAATGACCTATTTTTTCTATGATACTGTTTCCTGCCTAAGTTTAATGTCACTTTGTTCTTGGTATTGTGATATACAAAACCTGTTCTGTGACTTGGTGGGGTGTACCAAGCACACCGCCATGGTATGCATATAACTGGCCGTATCAGTCATTGGGCATTTCCCTGGGAGTCTCGAAGGGTGGGGCCCGATTTTGCAGCGATGGGAGGCATTTTTATTGCTGGGGGCGAGGCTTTGCAGTGGTGCTGCCATATCGGCCCCCAGTTACAAAAGCAGCAGGGGGGCTGGTCCATCAACATTGCCAGGGCTGCTTTGGGTTCCCAGTCTGGCCCTGGGGGAAACACTTAACTTGCTCGCAGATGCATCCAAGTAGGCAGACAGTACCACCATGGCCAACAAAGTCTTGTTGCCCCCTGACTTCTGTCCCCAACCCAAGGAGAACTCTGTCACAAGGACAGCACCCAGCAGAGGCCACTGACAGTTGTCAGTGTCAAGAGCCAGGTCACAGGCCATTCAGGGGGTCTCTGTCCTCTATGGTTTCTCAGAGTTGGGGCTGTAGCCCCCGGTGACTGACACCTTTTCTCCACTCCCCCTCGCAACAGTTATGGGGTAATATCCTGAACCTGGTCATTCAGCCCAGGGTCTGTACATCTAGGTTGCACAGGAGTACGGGTGAGTCCTTTCCCCCTGGCCCTCCATCTGGAGTTCTGTCCCCTCTTTTTGGGAGTGGTACCCACAGAACACTGAACTGTCAGGGCACTAGTGGCAGCTGCCCTTCCCAGTTTTCCTGACTCTGTGGGCAACTCATCCCCCAAAATACACTCAATGGGCATCTGGGGGCTAACTATGACCCTTCTTTTGGGGTCACCTTCCTACTTCACTCTAGGGACACCAGGGCCATAGGGCGCAAAAAGTTCTGCTCATGGGCTGGAGTCACTCTACACACCACGCCAGTGTACTGCTCAGGGAGACTAGCTCTTCGACAACATGGGCCTGCTCGCCCCAGTATGTCCCAGAGCAGTGATTGTGCCCTTATTCACTCCCACCTGGTGGAAGTGATGACTCCCACCCTCAGGGATCACTAACTCACCATCTGAAGTCTATCTTCCGGCTGAAGGAGATCATGGCCTGTTCTATGACCTGCCCCCGGGGACTACCCTTCCTGAAGGCCACATGGGCCACTCCTGTAGACTTCCCACCAGTGTGTTGTTTCTTTAAACAGACAGTCCCCCGGCTTGTGTCCTAGCTGGGAGCACTCAAAGCAGTGGGAGTTGGAAGTGAAGCGCCCTGGGCCACCTCCCACCATAACCTCCCTCCTTCTTCTCAGAAGGGACAGAGGAACCCTTTTCTTCCACCTTACCCTGGGACTTGTCTGGTTCTCTCTTGACCTCCCCTCACCCTCTTGGAGGGAACCTTAACCACCCTTCTTGGGGTCACTCCCAGGTACCTTTTTGGACACTGGTATATACCCAGATGTCCACTTCCTCAGCAAGCTTCATCGGGTCAGCTAGTGTGCTATCAACCAGGTGTTGGCTCATTTCTGTAAAACAAATATCAACCATGTGCCCCTTTAAAATTAAGTTGTACAGCCCTGAATAATCATTTACTTTGCTGCCCCTCACCAAGCCCTTCAGTGTCTTACTAGCAAAGTCTAAGCAGTCAACCCAACTCTGTGTGAATAGCTTGTGACTGGCCCTCAACCTCTGCTGGTATTTCTCAGGGGTCAGCCCAAAATTACTGGCCAAGGTGGCCTTCATAGCATAGTTGCAGGTTTGGTCCCCCACCTCTAGTGGGGGACCAAACCCCCGTGGGCATGTACCTCCATAGACTACCACCCCAGAACTCCTCTGGGACCCTCCCCTCCGTGGGCATGTACCTCCATAGATTACCACCCCAGAACTCCTCTGGGACCTTGTGCACTCTTAAGCCACTTCATAGGCTTCAAACTGATTGTCCACATCATCTCCCATCTCATAGCTTGGCACCAAATCCTTGGGTATTCTAAATCTTGGCTCATGTGAAGACACTCCAGGTATACCACCACCATTCAGGACCCCTTGCAGGGCTGCTCTGATGTCCAGTTCTCTGAGGTTTGGCTCAAGTGTACGTTTCCTTTCCCCCAGAGCTAATCTTCTCTCCCCTAGACCTCTTTGTTTCTCCACTTGAAGCTTAGCAAGTTTCTCTGCTTGTTTCAACTTCATTTTGGCAAGTTCTAGTTTCATCTTTCCCTCCTCCTTTCACTGAAAGTTCATCTCTTACATTGTTGAACTTCAAATACTCACTGTCATAGTGAGAGGTCTAGAGTGCTGGTTCCTTAATTGATGAGCAATAATGTCTTTTAACTTTATAATGTCACAATCTTGGCTCGTGGCAGTGACAATTTGTTCTAAAGACATGGCAGCTGGTGTGCTCGGTTTCACAATACAATTGATGTAGGCCTCCGCTGTCTTAGATTGGGGAACAGTACATGGTAATGGTCTCTTTAAAAATAATCAGTATGATTGATATATTCCTGGATAATGAAAAACTGTATAGTCTTATTCTTGTAACCTCAAACCCCAACGTTCAATTTGAGGTGGCATTATGGCTGTGGGTTTGCCAAATATCGTCAACAGTGCTTGATGATCAGTCACTACTGTGAAAGGCTTTTCGTACAAGAATACATGGAAATATTCACAGGCCCAAACCACTGCCAAACTTTCTTTCTTTGGTTGTGAGTAAGCACGTTCTGTTTGTGACAGGCTTTTAATGGCGGATGCAATGGTATGCTTGTAACCTCAAACCCCAACATTCAATCCGAGGTGGTATTATGGCTTTGGGATTGCCAAATATTGTCAACAGACCTTGATGATCAGTCACTACTGTGAAAGGCCGAACCTAGTATGTGGGGCATCTTGCTCCAAAAGTCTTTAACACCATTCTGCATAGGGGAGCCATTCTGGAAACCTGTCGGGGTGCCGAAATTATTCCCATCCACAAAAAGGGTGACAAAGGGTCACCTGGCAACTATAGGCCATCAGCTTAATAGACGTTTCCCCAAAAATATTTAGCAAAATCATTTTGACTAGAATCCATAATTGGATTGAGGAAAACAATATTTTGTCTTATCTACAGGCAGGATTTAGGGCCTCCACAAGCACCACTGACCAAGTCTTTAGATTCCTCCTGTTAATATGGAAGGAAGTTACCATCAGACGAGGTCATCTATATGTGGTGTTTGTGGACCTAAAGATGGCTTTTGACTCTATAGATCGGTCCCAACTCTGGCTAGCATTGAGCGAATTAGGAAAAAGGATTCGACTACACTACGACACCTATGCCAGGGTTAGGTGGAATTCCGATGGCAGCCTGACCAAAAACATACTGGTCCGGAAAAGGCATGCGCCAAGGTTGCGTCCTTGCCCCTACATTATTCACCCTCTACATTAATGGTTTAATAGGTGAACTCTATAATTGTGGTGGTGACCCCCTGAAATTGGCAGGCCCTGTCTGCTTTTTGTGGACAATAAAAAAAACAACGAAAGAGTGCCCTTAGTTTATGAGAGGGGAAATTGGGAAAGAATCCAAATGGATTCTTTAGAAAGCCCTCACTCGCCAACCTGGTTGGTGACATGCTTCATCATTGGGCCCCACCAGGAAGGTCTAGAACCCCCCGGGGGTCCTGACGAATGCCTAGCGAATTTGCATGCAGATAGGCAGAAACATGTTGACCGCACATAGCGTGGCATAGCTGAACCATCTATTCAGCTCTTTCAACTGCCCGCGCTTTATTTTAACCATGCTGGGTTGGCCTACGAATAAACATTTTTTAGACACAACCTAGTCTCTTTCATTTCACATCACTTTATCACCCACACACAAAATAACCAGCTCCGCAGTAATTCTGTCGTCGAAGCACATCGAGGGGTTCTAGACCTTCCTGGCGGGCCCGATGATGAAGCATTTCACCAACCAGGTTGGTGAGTGAGGGCTTTTTAAAGAATCCATTTGGATTCTTTACCAATTTCTCCTCTCATAAACTAAGGGCACTCTTTCGTTGTTTTTTGACTGTATTGCATAGGGAGACTATGAGTGCTTACTTTTAGACTTCCTAGTAGCTGTCTCTCTCTTGTTGTTTATAGATGCTTTTTGTGGACGACACACTGCTTATAGCCAGAACACCTGAGGAATCCAAAACCTCTTAAATAAATTTGCTAAGGTTTGCAAAGAAAAGGGTTTAGAAATAAACTGCTCCAAAACCAAATATATGTCTTTTAATCCCTATAAATCCAGCAAGGGTAAACTCGTGCTGGGCACCAAGTTTTGGAGCAAGTTAAGTCCTTTGATTACTTGGGAGTTCGTATCAGCGATAAGCTGGTATGGAATCTGCATCTGGAAAAGAGTACTTTGACCCTCCGGCATGTAGATTGTGCCAAAGCACGCAGGACTAGAGCCTCCCCCTACCGGCCCATTTCACCTATTCTAGAACTTCATAGGGCAAAAGCACTGAGAGTGGCCCTATATGGGGCTGAGCTACGGGGGCTGGAAAATCTGACGGATCAAACCCTTGCTGAAAATAAATGTATTCCAGCCATCATGAACCTGCAAGCGAACACACCACTCCTGCCGCAAAGACTAGATCTTGGGTTAAAACCTATTGAATACTTTGCCATTCTCAGGGCACTCTTGTTTTGGATAAGGGTTTGGACAACATGGTCGAACTGATTGCCCTGCACAAGCAAACAGGTCGGATTAAGTAGTTCAACAAAATAGGTTTGGGGCCGCTCTGGGAGGAACCTGGGACGATTAATAACCCCTTCCCTGCTCATGACGAGCTCAGCTCGTCATGCAGTACACTGGTCGTGTGTTTATGACGAGCTGAGCTCGTCATGAAACAATGGCAGGGGGATTTTCCAGCACAGGAGAAAAATCTCCCTAGCAGCCAAGGTGTTAATTCTGTGGTCCCCCTTGTAAAAAAAAGGTTCTGGGGACTGATGGTCTCGGAAAACATTGAACGTACTGCACATGGCACTCTAACCGTGAGGTTCTTAAATGTTAAAGGTAGCTTTAGTTTAGAAACTTTTCTGAACGATATTGAACCACCACAGGCACGAGCCCAGTATACCCAACTTTGATACGGAACCATTCCCTTAAATGCAAGGAGAAGCTGCTGGGGAAATGTGTTGGTCAACCCATCGTGCCCTTCATGCCAACCTGCTCCCGAGACACTTTCTCTTTTTTTGTCCATCCTATGCTGATTTTAGAAGAAAATGGATAGCTCCTGTCTGCTGTATGCTTTCTATTAGGTGTCCTTTGGAAGCCACCCGCTTTTTTAAATCAGACACCACAAGTTGGCTAGTGTTCGCTATTTTGAGATTCCTGCTATTTGCCTGGTGGAAGGGGTCAAAATGTGCTAACTAGTCTCTGAACATTGTTGTGCCTACTTAGCTCAACCTGTTTTTATGATTGATCCTGCTCACTATGTTTTTATGGGACTTATAACTTTGAATTTTAATGGATATTTTAATGAACATTCTTTTAATGCAATATTAATTGTTTTTATTCTGATGTATTGTTTTTATTATGAGAATGATCATACTTTTGATCGAATAAATATATCTACTGTGAAAGGCTCTTCATACAAGAATACATTGAAATATTCATAGGCCCAAACTACTGCCAAACTTTCTTTCTTAGGTTGCGAGTACGCACGTTCTGTTTGTGACATGCTTGTACTGGCGGATGCCATGGTATGTCTCCAGGCATTTGGCTGTCCGTTGTGCTGTGCAAGGATTGGGGCTAACCCAACAGGGTTAACGTCAACTTCAACCTCTGCATGAAGTTTGGGATCAAAGTAGGCCATTTCAGTGGAACTCTCAACAGCTTACTTGATTTCTTGAAAGCTCTTCTCACATTCATGTGACCAATGAAAAGACACATTCTTATACGTTAGTTCTCATAATGGTGTACTGACTGTAGCAAAGTCTTGCATCTAGAAAAGTAACTGACCATGCCAAGGAATGATCGATTTGCAGTAGACAACACTTGCACTTTAGCTAGATCCGGTTTCATGCCCGCATCAGAAAAGACATGGCCAAAGAATTTGAAGCTTTTCTTGTGGAATTCACATTTGTTAGCATTCAGAGTTAAGCCTGCATCATTCAGCAAGTGACATACTTGCATGAGAGCTTTGTCATGCTCTTTCTGTGTGGCTGTGAAAACTAATATGCCATCACTATAGTGATATGTATTTACTACAGGCTGTATGATATGTTGAATGATGTCCTGGAAAAGTTCTGCAGCAGAGGATACATCAAAACGAAAGTGCTTGTATTAAAACAGACCAACATGTGTAGAAAAGGTTGTAAAGACCTGAGCAACTTGGCTTATGCCCGACGGAGCTGCTAGACAGCTAATGAGGAGATTGGCCCTGGTTTCCCTCTTGACCGTCACCTACCCAGCCGGACATTTATCACAGTTCCTCGCAGTCTCCCAGCTATTACTCCTTCCTCCCCTCCCTCCTACGAATTTGTGAATCATTGTTTATGTGTACTGTATCTTACTATGATCTTGTATCTGATGTAACTTTTAACGCAACAATCCTAAACGTAAAGCGCTCTGATACCCTCTTGAGTCTGGTTCGCGCTATATAAAACTTTATAAATAAATAAATGTACCTGGAATTTTCTTCAAGTTCAAGTTAATGATATCCTCTATTTAAGTCAAATCGAGAGAAGAACTTTGCACCATTCAATTGAATTATTATATCAGCAATGTGCGGACCGGGATGTCTCTCTCACTCACTTGCCTTGTTGGCCTGAAGTATGTCAATGTATAGGTGTACAGCTCCTTCACTGTCTCTCTTAGACACAACTACAATGGGAGAAACCCATGGTGTTGGACCAGTGGTGCGTTCAATGATGTCATGTTTAAGTAACAAATTATGTTTCTTTTCAACAGCTTCTTGCTACTGAAATGCAATTTTCCTGTGTCTTTGAGCAACAGGACGGACGTCCTCATTTATATGTAACTTTACATTCATTGCTTTGAGTTTTCCTAACCCATGAAATAATAAAGGATATTGACTTAAAATTTCATGATGAGCATTCATATTGTAGTTCACTGATATCAGTCCCATATCAGCAGCAGTATTGAAAGTCAGCAAACAGGCACTTGAAGCAGTTCCTTCATATACATGAATAAGTGCTTGTACCACAGTTTTCTTATGCTTCATCATGAATATAAGGGTACCGTGACTCTTTAAGGGCGTTGAAGCAGCCCATGTGTATACTTTAGTTTTTGTTTTCTTAAGTTATGGTAACGGAGACAATTCTTGATACTTCTCCGCAGGCATGATATTTAACAGCACACCGCTGTCAATTATGAATGATATCGAACACCCATTTACTTTTAGAGTGATCTTCAGAAAATTTTGAATGGCTTTGGTGCGTTTTTTATGTTGAGGTTTCTTCACTTTGGAGGTTTCCTCACATTTGAATAGTTCCACATGTGCATGCCTTTTTGAAGTAAACATCAACATTGTACAACTGTCATTGGCACTTTTACTGGAAACGGATGCTAACGAACTCTTTGTCAATGATTTAGATGACGATCAACTTTGTTTGGTGTCCAATAGCCTTAGTTGGTGGGACCGTTTCGCCTTGTGGGAAAGCGTCGAACATTGCTGAGGTAGAGTTAGGTCAGCCATTTTGTCTTCACACTGTTATGCACTTACTTTTCTCTTCGCCTTGTAAGTCATCACCGACCCCTCGGACCACGCCCCCAGTTCAGCGACCCCATCTCTCACTTGATCAGCACGCACGTCCAGACCTCCACCGACTACATCCTCCTCGGAGACCTGAACTTTCACCTTGAGAACAACAACGTCAACAACTCCACAACCCTGATCGATAACCTCGCCAACCTCGGACTGAAGCAACTTGTCACAACGCCCATCCACTCCGCCGGCCACATACTCGACCCCGTCTTCTACTCAAGCCTGCACGTCTCCATCAGCCACACCACCGAACTGCTCTGGACTGACCACCGCTGCATCCACTTCGCCTTCAAGAAACCAACCACACACCACCGCACCCAACAGATCCCCCACCGCTGCTGGAGCAAAATCACAGAAGACCAACTACATGCAAACCTCGCTCTCAGCCCACCCACCGAACCCTCCAACATCAATGACGCTGCCCACAGCCTCAGACGCTGGATTAAGGACTGCGCCAACACCCTCGCCCCACTGAAGAAACCCCCCACAGACACCAGCAAGAGGGCCAGCTGGTTCACTCCAGATCTCCTAGCCTCCAAGCAAGCCTTCCGGAAACTAGAGAAGAAATGGCACAGTGAACAAACTCCGGACAGCCATGCAGCACACAAGGACCCCTCGACAACAACGCACACAATAGCAAGGAGCTCTTCAACATCGTGAAGGAACTCTCCAACCCCAGCTCCAACACCAATGACATCCCGCTGTCGCAAGCCCTGT
Source organism: Lissotriton vulgaris (assembly GCF_964263255.1). Lineage (NCBI taxonomy): Eukaryota > Metazoa > Chordata > Amphibia > Caudata > Salamandridae > Lissotriton > Lissotriton vulgaris. Next base: position 229,734,385 of record NC_141690.1, read on the forward strand.
GTGACTCCCTCGCCACCTTCTTCCACCGCAAGATAGCAGACATCCACGACAGCTTCCACACTCAGACAGCCCCAACAGACAGCAACACAACAGACCCTCCGCACACCATCCGGCATCGATAACACCATCAAGACCATGCGCACAATCCACTCCTGCTCTCCGTCAGACCCATTCCCGCACCGCGTCTTCAACAGAGCAAGCAGCTCCATTGCACCCCACCCGCGCAACGTCATGAATCTCTTCCTCGAGACCGCGACCTTCCCAGAGATCTGGAAACACGCTGAGATAAACGCCCTTTGCAGACATTGTGATCCTGTATTAACTTTCTCTGTGTAAAACATTTACAAAATCTGGGAATTTATTAAAGAAATAACTTCTTAGCAACCACTTTCCTCTGTGTCAGCCCTGCCAGCACCTCAAAAATTTAGGGCAGTCTCAGTCCTGGAGCTTCCAAACAAATTACAGCATTGATACAGCAAAGTAGGAGTTCAGGATTACCTCTAGAATGTACCAAATGGCAGTCTTTAAAAATATTGCACTGTTGCCATCTACCCCAGATCGTTTCTTTACTGCAGTCATGGGATGCTTCAGAATAATTTAGAGAAGTAGTGGTAATACCTCTTCTAGATAAACTCATAGGCTGTTACTTCTGATCTAAGGAACTATTGCCGGGCTTGACATTTATCCACCCAGTGAGCCTCCTCGAAGAGGTACAGATTTCACTGGGCTAGGGGTTTGTCGAAAGAAAATATTGTTAATATGAAGGGTCGGTGTGACTTTGCTGAGCTCAGGAAATTAGTCATTGTCTCAGTGTTGGATAATTTAGGGCTGAGATTTACCATGAGAGAGTAACTAAGCCCATGCACAAACAGATTAAAACTATTTCCACACAAGGAGTAGGACAGATTAGAGATCCTTGAACTAACCTACTGGCAATTATAAGTCTGAGGAAAATGTGTTTTACTCCTGAGATCTTGAAAGGGAAAGTGATTGTGCGCAGCATGAAACATAGTAATATGAATGCAGTATTTTACTAAAAGCTGTACTACTTGTGCAGAATAATATCGGTGAAAATTAGAAATGCAATATTTTTTGTAGCAAAGAGAACGTCTTTAGGAGCTACCTTGAATAAATACAGATTTTACTATTTTTGATTAACACATTTTTCATGTTTTTTATTACAGAATAATAAGTCACATTTGTGGTCCTTGATAAGCTCCAAACCACATCATTTACAATCAGGAGCAGAGCCAATGTGATATAAAGAGAATCATTTGATGGAATAACCTTCAATATACATACAGTAAATTTCCAGCAACCCAGCGTCCACACCGGAGACCCCAAGCCATTTACCCCAAACTTTGGCTTGCTTAGCGGTAAAAACCTGTGTCTCATATACTGGCCTTTTCTGTTGAGCGCAACAATCTACTCCTATGTCCCGATTCACAGAACTAACTTAACCTCTTCCATGCTTGTGACGGAACCGCTCCGTCACAAGCCACAGGTGAGCTGTGCTTGTGACGGAACGGTTCCGTCACGGCCCGGTCGCCGCGCCTGCGCGGCGCTGATTACGCGCCTGCGCTGACGCTTTAATGGGCGGGCGGGTTCGTGACGGAACCGTTCCGTCACAAGCACAGCTCACCCGCGAGCCGTGACGGAGCGGTTCCATCACTAGTATGGAGCCGGCCGCCCCACCCCCTTAGCGCTGCGGCGGAAAAGCCGCCGCAGCGAAGGGGTTAAGACAAAATCCTAAAATTACTACCATTTTGGTATTCACAGAAGGCACTTACTCATTTTGGTATTCACAGAAGGCACTTACTCATTTTGGTAATCACAGAATGCACTTACTAATTGATGAGAAAGTGCCTTCTGTGAATACCAAAATGAATATGTGTACTTACTCATTTTGGTATTCACAGACGGCACTTACACATTAATGAGTAAGTGCCTTCTGTGAATACCAAAATGAGTAAATTGTAGTAAGTTTAGGATTTTGTCTTAAGTTAGTTCTGTGAATCAGGCCCCCGTTTCCACATCAGCAGCTTTGGTGCTTTGGGTGCCTTCCAGTGGGTTGCAGTGTCTCTTTTAGCTACCACAAGGGTGGTGCCCAGTAGTGCCCTGTCAGCTCGGGAGCCTCCCACCCCGTCATCCACGCCCAACAGGATCAAGTGTGGAGAGAGTACCAATGTCAGATCTAAAGCATTTGGAAGCTCAACCAGCACCGTCTCCCAGTAGTGCGTTATTATGGGGCAAGACCATACCATGTGAAAGAAATCTGCCGGGCATGAGAGCAATAGCCATACTCGTAGCTGGCTCTGAGCCCACTCGAAACAGCCTGGCGGGGTGAGGTAAGCACAGTGTAGGTAGTATGTCTGCACCAAGCGGAGCCTAGAAGAGATTGTAAGGACTCTGGGGGCCATTAAGGCGTCCTGCCAATCCTCATCCTCTAAGCATCCAAGCCATGCCTCCCAACGGGTTCTGAGGATGTGAATTGTCTCGGGGGCAATTAGGATCAGGTATGATAAATCTGGGAGTCACCTCCCTTATCTATTATTAACTTGGCCTCGATAGGACTGAATTGAGGGAGATTTGTATCTGGGGGGATATGAACTCATAAGGCATGGCGTAGCTAAAATTTGTGGAATTGCGTTTTGTATAATGTGCATGTCTGCCGGAGCTCCTGGAAGGAAACCATATGTGAGCCTGCCCAAATTACAAGATAGTGATACCTATGGCGTCCCACCATGCAAATCCTTCCAGGGCCGCCACTTCCCCCCAACCACGTGCCATGCCACAAGGCAGTGTGGTGATTGATTTTCTTCCACCATCCTATGTGTCAGCCATTAAGCAACTCTGAATTTGTAGAAACGTTAGTGTGGCAAGTTCTTGTTTATAGGCTGGGTCCGACTACCCTCCCGTGAGCCAATCATTGATGATCAAGAAATGGGATGCCAAATAGTATAAGTATAGCTTAATGATACCCAGGCCCCCATCGTAAGAAGCTCGTTAACAGATAAAGAAGGCTAAAAGGGGTCTGGAATTATGCCACAAAAAGGAGACAGCCAATGAATCCATCTCTCTAAACCAGTCGCGATAGATACTATGGGAGAAATTTTGGAAGAGATACAAGAATTGGGGCAGTACGATCAGTTTGTAGAGTGCTATTCTTCCAATAATATTCGATAGTAGAGTCTGACACTTCTTAAGATCCGTTTTGACCTTGCATGTCAGAGGGGTGTGTGAGGAAGAGCAGTCCGGAACCCCTGTAAAGGAACATTTTCCCCATTATCTTTCCCCGTCTCCTCTCATGTATTTGCAGAGCTGGCCCAAGGAGTGCTTGTCCTTTAAGACGACGGACTTCCCAGGTCAGTCGATCGGGTCACGTGGGGAAGAGGTGTTCAAATAGGAGGCCGCCGGAGGAAGCAGGTGTTTTCTGGGACCAACGCACGAAGAACGCTAGGAGAAGACGCTTGCACGAACCTACCTGGTGAGCCCATGAGTGAAAGCAGGGGACCACCAAGATTCGGCAACCGAGGAGAAGAACCGGAGCGGGTCGGAGCCAGCCGAAGAAACAGCCGGGCAGCCAAACCCTACCAGGCAAAGCGCAGACTCGAGCCACGGCCCTGGAGGGACGTGGCTTCACAAGGTACGGGGACGGTTTTCCTTGGTGTGGGGACGCGCATTAGAGGGCTCTAAAGGGGGAGTGAAAAGGGGAGACCAAGTATCTGGCTCGTTCTCGGCGTAGTAGTAACGCGCACTGCACGGCACGTAACACTGGTGACGATATTGGTGGCAATTACCTACACTTCCCCTGACTCCCTGCACCACTGTTGCGATAAACAAACAAGCCCCTTACTGGGATTTTCTTTCTTTTTGTTTCTTATCTTATGGTACCGACGGGTCACGGCCGCCAAGCTTAAGATCCAGCTGAACTCCCACCTTCCATCAGAGATTTCGAGAGGAGTGGCTAAACCACACTACAACACCCAGAATTCCTTGCCCAGAGACCTGGGTTACTTTGCTTTTGCCTTTTGCCTTTTGCCTTTTACTTTGGACCAAAGACTATAACGAACAAATGTTTTGCTTGTTGTACCCTACTGACATTAAAAATCCTTAATCAGAAACCTGCCTTCCCTGGTCTGCTTCTCCACCGGGCCACAGGGTGATAGTAAGAGACCAGATTAAAGCTGGGTCGAGAGCCACCTGGATGCCCAAATACCGGAGCCTAAGAATACGGATTGGGATGGATGTTTGCCAATCAACACAGTCAAATGAGGGCGTAAGTGGTATGAAGCCTCTGCAAAGAGCTGCTAAAGGCGGAGACATTGAGGGCCACTATTTGGTGGGTTCGAAAGATACAGCAACACATTATCCACATATGCAATCTTCGTGTTGCTTGTCCCATTCCATCCTCTGAGCTGTGCGTCACACTGCAGAAGGAGAGCAAGGGGCTTGATGACCAACGCAAAAAGGAAGGAGGACGGGGGCAACCTTGTCTGGTCCCTGGCCGATGGGAAATTCATCGGAAACCACCCCGTTTATTTGCATTCAGGCAGTCTGGCTGGAAAATAGGATCCGCACAAGTCCTTGGAAGTGGGGCCCAAGTCCCGCCCTCTCTAGCACACGGGTCATATTGTTCCAGTCCACCATATCAAAGGCCTTCTCGAAGTCTATCAAAAGTAAAGCCAGTGGAGATGATAGCCTGTGACGATGGGCTAGTGCCACGTGTAAACCTCGCAAACAATGCCTCTTATTCATAGTGGGCATAAAGCCGCATTGGTCGATATGTATTAGAGACTGGAGAACTTGTCATAGGCGGCTGGCCCACACAGTTGCCAAGATCTTAACTTCCCCGTTAATAAGAGAGGTTGGTAATCGGCAAAGGAGATGGATGTTGGGTGCGTCTTTAGTATGACCACTGTGGTTGCCTGAAAGGTCTCAGAGGAAGCAGCCCACCCGGATTACCTCCTTATGAAGGGCTAATAAATGAGGTGCCAGGAGATATTTATATTTAGTGTAAAATTCAATAGGTTAGCCATCTGGGCCAGGTGTTTTCCCAGATGCTATCGCTGACACTGCGTCTCCAATTTCTTCAATGGAAATTTGTTATTCCAGCTCTCGTCATTCAGGACTAGAAAGTCTGGGCAAGGCTATCTAATCAAGGAGGGGGAGGCTATTTCAAAGTTGGGATGGGGGACTGTCTTGTATAGGGTTGCATAGTAGTCCGCAAACACCATGTATGCAGCCCTGGCTGTCCACTATCTCAGGTATAAACCGTCCGGCCAGGGTCTAGAGGCCAGCTAGTATAACAGCTTTCTGTTTTTGTTCCCCCACCCATATACTCATGCAGTAGAGGCACACCAGATTTGCTTTGCTGCTTCTAGGGATTGGGCCCTAATCTCCTCCTGAAGCATGGCCAATTCGCTGGGGATAGCAGTTTGGTTGGTGCCAGAGAGCTGAGTCTCTAGGCGTAGGTCACAATCTTCCAGTTGGGTGATTCGATTGTTTTTCGGCTTTTTCTTTTTGTCAGAGGATGGTTTAGGCATGGCCCCGAATAGTGGCCTTACATGCCACCCACTGATTACCCATTGACTGGACCGACCTTGTGTTTGCTTAGAAATATGCCACTCTTTCACCTCTCACATCCTGAGTGTATGCTACATCTTAAAGATGCCGGGCACTGAGTCTCCACATTGGTTGTCTGGTGGAGTCCAGCGTACCAACGCAAAGAAGCAAAGAGGCGTGATCAGAGATTCCATGTGGAAGTATCTGCACCCAGGAAACCGACTGAACAACGGGGCCAGCATAAGAAGCAGATCAATGCGTGCATGAGTATGGTGTGCTGCAGAGGTATGTGTGTATTGCTACTGTCTAGGATTCCTGGTTCTCCCCATGTCACATAAACCTAGAGTGGACACCCATTTTTGTAGGGAGGTAGCCTTTTGGCAGCAAATTTCTGATGGGGGACCAGTAGAGTCCATCACAGGATCTAGCACTGCATTGAAGTCACCTCCTATAATAGTTAGACACTGGGGTATTTGGGCTATGACATCAATGAGTGTGGCTAATAAGGACTCCTGCGCTGTGGGGGGGGAATGTATAGACAGAGAATGTTCAAGGGGCTGCCCTCGATTGTACCTCCTAGAGCGAGATATCGACCCTGTGGATCTGTTTAGGTTTAGGCTATGATCAAGGGAAAAGAGCGGCACAGCAGGATGCTCACATATAGCGAGACCCCCTTGTATACTCAGCATGGTAGACTCTGTCAAACCATTGCTGTGCTAGGAATGGACGTTTGATGCCCATCAGGTGTGTCTTCTGGATCATTAACTGGGCAAGACTGGCCAGAGTGGGCACTGGGCTTTTCCCTGGGAGGCTGGAAGGGTGGGTCCGGTTTTGCAACAGTGCTGCAATATCTGTCCACAGTAGCAAAAGCAGTAGTGCTTCACACATGCACCTCAGGGCTGTCCTCCCCACCCCGGGGGCTGGTTCAACAAAATTGCCAGGGCTGCTTTGGGTTCCCAGTCCGGCCCTGATCATTAAACTAGAAGGGAGGTAGCGTTGGGCATACTGGATCACTGCTGAGCACTTGAACTGGTCTAAAAGACCAGTTACAGTTCAGGACATAACACCGTAAGAGGCCTTCACAAGGTTGCGGACATGAGATGCACATGAGCGCAAATATACTGAATGTGATGTGTATGTGTTTGAATCCGTAGCTGGCTGGGCTGTGATGAGACTCTGTGATAACTTAAAAAGGAAAAAGTACAAAAAAGCATGCAGGAAAACAAAACCATGAAACATTATGGCAGAAACCCCATCCCCCTAACTTTACCCCACCCCTTACTTCCCCCTTGAGAAGCATCTGTCGCCCTATACGTGTTACTCAACTTATAACCAGTTTATCTTAGATAGGTGTGAAGTGGTGGACCCCTCCAAGATGTAGGATCAATATTGTTCAATGTGTACCTGTGCACCAGCAATCAGGAGCTATTCAGTAGTGCGTGCTGATGAATGTGCGGGCCCAGCAACCAAAAGCGCTTCCCATATTGTCACTAGGGAAGTCGTTCTTCAGTCCGGGGTGAAGCGTGAGCATCTTCTCTGGTCTTTGGGGACTGACCCGAGCGTTGCGATGGTGGTGGCACTGAAGATCCAGAGCTCAATTAGGGGGATGCAGTCCATATGTGTCAGCTCCCACGGAGAGCACGTGGCGCCCACATTAGTCGGTGCCAGCCCCGGACGGCTAGCCAGTTGATGGAGGTGGGTGGTGTAAGTGTTCTTCTTCCATTAGCCATTCCCATGCTGACTCAGGGATTTAGAAAAAGTGGGCCTTATCTGCAAAATATCACTTTGAGGCCTGTTGGAAACAAAAGTGCATTCTGCTTGACAAATTCATAAGACCTGCATCTGGCCTGCACCTCTCGTGTGTAATTGGGAAAGATTAAGAGTTTTGAATTCTTATAGCAGAGATCCGGGTGCATATGAGCTTCACACAGGATAGAGTCTGTGTCCTTGAAGTTGAAAAACCTAGCTATCATAGGCCAGCATGAAGCGCAATAAGGATGTTTAGGAGTAAGTACTCTGTGGGCTCATTCCATCGCAAACCAGGACGTGATTCTATCAGCCGGCATCTATGGTTTGCTCCATTCTTCCAGGAATTCAGCTAGTTGGGTATGTTCTGCATCCTCCGGAAAGCCCACGAGATGCAAATTGTTGCATCTTGAGAGATTTCCTGCATCTTCTACCCGATGGCGGAGTTCGGTAGTACGAGTGAGGAGGCGAGCGACTTTGGTCTTGAGGTCGGCGACCTTGCCTTCAACAGTAGAGAAGCGTCCCTTTGCTTCTGTGCTGTGGCTGGTTGCGTTCCTTAAGTTTTGGCAGAGGAGTGCCATGTCCACCCGCACCTACCCTACTTTTGTTGCGACCACTGTGTGTGTGGTGAGGATGGCTTGCAAAATTTTTATCAAGGTCTCCTGCTGTTGGGTCAGTTTTGCCTAAGGCTTCCCCACTTGTCACTCCAGTTGTGGTCTTGAACTGGTCGATGCGCGGTTGGGAGGGATGGGGTTTTGTGTTCTTGTCTTTTCCCATGTTTGACGTACTGTGGGTAAGCTGTTGCGACTGGGCCCTGGCCCACTTGCCACGGTCCATAGCAGCACGAGCAGCCAAAAGTTGGGTGGGTCTCAGCTGGAATGTACAGAGAGCCGGGAGGCCAAGTAGAGGAGCACAGGGTCTGTCAGTAAGTCAGCATTGTTGCACTACAGTTGAGGTGGGTCTAGGCCAAATGATCCCCAGTTGCGGTATCAGGCAAGGAGGGGGTCAGGTTTCTCACTTCATCGGTGTCTCAGCATATAGTCCCCTTAACCATCTTCAGCGAGCCAGTTCAACTTCCCCTAGGTCAGAAAAGGGAAGGATACTACAGGAGAAACTGCAGTGTCAGGCCTCTAATTCAACCTCACTGCCCATCAAGTGCCAGCAATAAGCAGCAGGGGGTGACTTATGCCCAAGGGTGAAGCAATTAAGGGAGCCCGCCAGGCCTGAACTCAACTCAACCAAGTGCTGTCTGGTGTCACCTGGAGAGAAGGAGAGGGAAGAACTCATATGTCCTCAGGGCATCCCAGTTCAGATGTGAAAGCATCCAGGGCAGTACCTCACCATGAGGAAATGAGTAGTGTGAGGGACTATACAATCAGGCCCTAAGTGAACCCTTCACCAGGGCACTGATCTTCTGCTGCTCAGATCGGTGGTCAGGAAGCAGGGGACCACATCAGGCGGGTGGCTCTTGGGGCCGATCAGGGTGTTAGAACATGCGAAGTTGGAGTCCTCACGCCGAAAGCGAGTCCCACCATCCAAGATCCCCCAGCACCTACTGGCAAGGAGCATTCCCTCTGTCCACACCACTGGACATGCACTGTGCCAGGTCCTTACCGAATCAGGTGCGTCAGAGTCATTATCACTGGTGGCAACTACCCACCAGTATCACGCCAGCGGAGTTGTAGACTTTCAGGCGGTGTGTGTGGGTGACGGAGTATGAAGTAGCTCGCCCCTAAGCAACTGGGCCCAGAGGCCTGATCCTCGCACAGGACCGTCATCTTGGGTGCCACTCGGGATCTGGCCAAGCGGGCCCTGGCCGTCTCGGTGCTCTACTGGACGCCGCCCTCAGGAACAGGCAAGGTGCAGAGACCTCGGCAGAGCATTTGCTGGCTCACAAAAGGCAGGGCATCAAAGTGAATGACAGAGGGGTCAGGAGCACTCTTAGAATGCGACCACTATCTTGCCACCCAAGCCACACCCCTGAATCTATATTTAAGGCTAGTTAGTGCAATTTCAAAGGTTCATTATCCCAATCAGCAAATAAACCAATACACTATTGAAAATTGGATTTTCATTACTTGATTTACATCGCACTAACTAAACTTAAATGTGTATTTATTTAAGGGTGCCCTTTAAGATGGTTTGGTATTGAAAGTATAACCAGTAACACCCCAAAGCTAAAAGATTTCTTATCTGAGCACACCTTGTGCTAGGCCTTTAGCATAATTACTGCTTGTCTTGAATAGTGATGAAACAAATGCTCTTCTGATTAGTACAAAACCACAATTCTCTGAGCATTAACGATGTCAGGAGTGCTGCAGTTCAGCTTTAATGCAAGTCTCCATATTTAGTAGAATGTTATACCACAGAAACCCTCAAACACCTGCAGTAATAGGATATCAGAGTCAATCCTAACCTACACGCACCGACACCTGACCATACTCCACCTCAGCAATTAGTAGTTTATCAAGGGCCAGAAAAAACACCACTTTCAGAACAAAACTCATCATGACAGCATAGTCTGCCCAGCCTCTCATGGTTTCATGGAAGATGTCTACGACAATGACAAAAACTGTGAAGATTGCTATTTGGGTCTGTTAGGGCCGGATTGTGCAGAAAGCCTGAATCCTTGCTTCCACATCTAGAGAGATTATAATCATGAGACAGCTTATGAGAACCCCACAAAATCCGCCACCCTCACATATATGCACACAGTACACCCACACTCAACATTCAGTCTTTTTATTACATTGATGTGGCACTCGGCACCTGTAGGGAAGTAGGATCTGCTTTCATTGTCACCCCCACTTTTTGCTGGTGTTATTATGTTTTACTGACTAGTCTCACTAGTCTGATTCGGATCCTTCTAATCAGGACCCCAGTCTCTGTGCGCTTCCCAAAATTGGAGATGGTGAGTACCTAGGTAGACTCGAGATTGGCTACTGGTGTTCCCTGATAAGACCCTAGCATATGGTACTAAGATACCCGGGACAAAGGTACACCAGGGGTCTCCCATGGGTTGAAGCATGCATTATGCCACCCATGAGAGACCAATCAAATTGTGACTACAGGCCTGCCATTACAGCCTGTGTAAGCTGGTGCTAGCACCACTTACAATAGATATAAGTTTCCTTATATCTGAGGTCACTGCATTAAATCCTTCAAGTCCCCCCAAGGCAGACCTTACAATCCTGAAGGCAGGGTGCTCGGTTCTAAGTCTGAGGGTGCCCCTGCATGAGCAAGACACCCCTACAACCTTCAGAGTCCATTTTCCTGGGTTGTAAGTGCATCAACTATTAACATACATAGAGAGGCCATGTGTCATTACGCGATGACCATCTCTAAACTGGCTGTAACAAACCCAGTCGTGTTTGGTATCAAACGTATTGGACTCATACTCCCAAACCACAAACGGTGTGGGAGGCATGATTCCATGCATTGTAAAGCTCCTCCGTGAGGCCCTCAGTGCTCCTGGTACCAGTCTTCTAGACCTGGACAGGAAGCTATGGCTGTTGCCGACCAGAGACATGATTCTGCCCTCCTGTTGCTGAGCCAAGCTCGAGCAGAGGAAGGCGGAACAATATGCATCCTGTCACAGGGAGGTGTGACCACCTCCCAGACAGGACTAAGTGTTTTGGGACAGGGTGAGGGCGCTTGCCAGCGCCACTCAGACTCTTAAAGGGCACATTTGGTGCCCTCCTTGTATACTCCAGTCCAAACCTGTTCAGGGAGCCGTTGGCTCCAGCACTGGTGCAAAACTAGACAAGGGACATGGAAGTATCCTCCCCAATGACCCCTGAATCATTCCAACCCTTTCCTTAGTGTACTTAAGGGCTTACCTGTGGGTGGGTGTCTAGATTCAGCATGGGACAAGCTTCAGATCACATACCACTTCAATTTCAACCGTCTGGGCACTCTGGACCTTGCTGGATTTTGCATTGGGAACTGAGACTGCAACTGGGAAGACGCCTGCTGCTCCTGGTCTCGTCGTCCTGCAAGTCTGCTGCAACATCTGTACCTTTGCTTCGTACAGGTTCTTTACGGGGCCTGTGGACATTCAAGACACCTAAAGGCATCTCCCTTGGAGTGAAGGAGTCACTCCACTTTATCTGCAGGTACCGCAACAAGGCTGACCGGTCTGCTGTTCCTGGGCTACCACGAACTCCAAAGGGCTCAGCAACACAGGTGGCAGTTTTGCAACTCCCTCGAGGTCTTCTCACCAAGTTTGAGGCCAGAATCCCTCGTTGGAACCGCTGGAACAGAACCCCTGTGCACCGTTTTGGCTTGCCGTTGCCAGGGCTTGTTGACTATCTCCTCCAGAGATCTTTGGGCACAAAGAAGCTCCAGCCTCAAGCATCTCCTACAGCCAATATCTTCCCCTGCACCTCATCCTTTGCACCATGGGCATTCATCCTTTGGTGAGCTGCTCAAGGTCCTCTTGCGACCCCTGTGCCTTCTGCCCATGGGTCCCCTCAAGAGTCTTCTATGGCTCCAGTGGGCTCCCTGTTTGCTTGGGGACTGCTCTGACTTACCTGCTAGTGGTGAGTCACTTATACCTTGCTGGTCCCGACACCACACCTTTTTCTTCATCTACGTTGGTTGCTGCTGCCGAGGCTTGTTGGTGCCCCTGCTGGACACTGACCCCTTGGCTCTTCACATCTGACGTGGGACAGCTCGTGCATGGCTCCTGGTTCTCCTCTGTGTTGCCTGGTCCAAACAGCTGCAACTTCAAGGGTACCGTCAACTCTTCTGCATCTCTGACATCTGTGGTCATTCATCTTCCGTGCCTCCTGGTCACTCCTGAGTGGCATTCACTCTGTCCCCTCTGCATGCAAGTACCTCTCACCTTGAATCCACCTTTGGGTTCCACCAGACACTTTCACGTTCTTTGCCAGCTGCATCTTTTCTGAAGTCCTTCATTGTGGTCTACAGTGGTTTCTGACGGCACTTCACACCTATGCACCCAGCTTCCCTGGTGTAGGTATCCTGGTTCCTTGGGTATTCATGGGTGGGGTGACTCTCCAACCTTCCATCATCCACAGGGTTTCTTCGGGGTCCGCTGGGAAGGGTCCTTCTTTAAAATTGCAACCGTGACTTACCTATTGACTAACATTGAGCACGCTGTCATGTTCCCACTCTGCACCCGACCTTTGTGGGGCTCCTAGATAGTCACCTTGGGTGGGTCCTTGGGTCCCCTGCTCTTCTACGACGATTGGGTTCATTCTCGACTTAGGTCGTGGTTCACATTCCACTATTTTAGTATATGATTTGGTCTCCCCCTGGGGAAAACTGTGTATTCTGTGCTATTTACGAATTCTATTGACAAAGTATTGTGTGTATTGTGTTGTATCTCCGGGTAGGAGATAATACATTGTGTTAGTGAGTGTTAATAATAAATACATATTTTTATAACTACACTGTGTGGTTCTTTTTCACTTAACCTATACCATAAGATTAAGTACTGGTAAAACAAGTTGCTTTACACTACTTCTAGACTAAGCCTGAAGGCTGCTCTCTACAGCTACTACTCATAGATCTTTCTACGGTTGTCTAAGATCACTTAAATCCCCATAAGGGTTGTCTAGATTAGTGCAGGGTGCTACACTTACATAAGTGAGCACCATATACTAAACCAGCATCTCACAGCGCCCGTTCTCAATATCCTCGTCTCCAGTATGCAATGCATCCACTGCAAGATCACAGACGCCCTCTGGGTCACTCAACAGTCCCACCCTTTTACTCTGCAGTAACTCAACATTCAGGAGCTCTTCTCTTGCAACCGCCCCTTCTCCATCTCAGACATGTTCCAACCAAATTTACAGCCCACCTAGAACTGAGTGATTTAATCAAGATAAACATACGCCTTCAACATCACATTTATCAACCACTGCAATAACTGCTATAACATCTTCCTAAGAGAAATCAGCCTTTCAATAGAATCCTCCACCAGGACACTTATAGAAGCACATTTATACCTCCTTGATACCCTGAACCTTAAGCCACTCAACACAGAAGCAACCCACCCCAAAGGAAGCACCATATTACTGCCATTTATCTCTATCCACTAGTCAGACCCTCCAGGATATCGCGATTTCGCGATCTCGCGATTTGCTGCGAAATCGGCACTTTTTAAAAAGTGCCTCGATTTTTACAAAAATCCCTGCGAAATCGGCATTTTTTGTAGAAATCGCGGCATTTTTCGCTATATCCTGGGGGGTCTGCTTTATGTGGCTATCACCTGTGAATTGGGCTAGCAGCCAAGATACTCAGCAGCATTGGAGAGGCACAGCGGGGTGGCAACCCTCACACCTCCAGCCCTTGATGACCTGTTAAGAGGCCCTGCGAAGGTGACTGAGAGGGAGGGGCTGCAGGCTCAGGAGCAGCGACATCTATTCACATGCAAACAGCCCTGAATGCATCATGTCTCTGCTATTCGGAGGGGGCTCGCACATTCCATTTCTACCCAGGGCCCCAAACATCCGAGACTCGGCCAGATTACACCCCTGATTACACCGAGGCAGCACGTGGTTCTCTTCACAGAGCGTAATTACTGTCACTAAATTGTAAGCAAACCTCGGTTCTTCAACATGCAGTCTATAATGTAAGAAAATAAAGAAATGGCACAATCGCACCCACACTGATTAACAAAGTATGGTGGACAATCAGTTCTCTTAGAGTATCTCCTGTAAGTACTGTACATCACAGTGGGGGATGGCATTTTGGACAGAGAGCCTGTCTTCTCGTTGTCTTGTGCAGGAGGGGGCGAGGAGCCCAAGATGATACTAGAATACTGCATGCCCACCCCTGTGCCCACCCTGGTGGATCCTGTTCCCTCTCCTGTGATGGCTCCTGCCCTCCCCTCAGTGATGGCTCCTGTCCCCCCATGTGGTGGCTCCAGTCCATCCCCCGCCTGTGATGGCTCCTGTCCCCCCATGTTGTAGCTCCAGTCCACCTACACCTGTGATGGCTCTTGTCCCCCCCTGTGGTGGATCCTGTCTCCGCCCTGAGTGGCTTCTGTCCCAGTCCTGGAACGGCCCCTGCAGCGAGGGTGAAGTTCTTGATGGGCCTCTTCTCAAAAGGGCTCAGCTCAAGATTAATATGGAAAGGTCGGTGAGTAAGTAAGTGAAGGGATGGGCGAATGGCTGGATGAATTAGTGAAAGGGTGAATGGATGAATGAAAGATTGAATAAATGGATAATGAGAGGATGGATGGATTGATGAGAGGGGACGGATGGAGAGAAAATGTAAATAGCTGGATGTATGGGTGGAAGGGTAGCTGGATGATGGATGAGGGGAAAGACGGATGAGGGGAAGGATGATGGATGAGGAGAAGGATGGATGGATGAGGGGAAGGATGGATGGATGGATGATGAGGGGATGGATGGATGGTTGATGAGGGGGTGGGTGAAAGGATGGATGATGAGGGGAAGGGTGGATGGATGGATGAAGAGGGGAAGGGTGGATGGATGGATGATGAGGGGGTGGGTGAAAGGATGGATGGATGGATGGATGATGAGGGAATGGATGGATGATGAGGGGGTGGGTGAAAGGATGGATGGATCGATGAATGATGAGGGGAAGGATAGATGGATGATGAGGGGAAGGATGGATGAAGAGTGGGTGGGTAGAAGGATGGATGGATGATGAGGGAAAAGGATGGATGGATGATGAGGGAAAAGGATGGATGGATGGGTGATAAGGGGAAGGATGGATGATGAGGGGAAGGACAGATGGATGGATGGATGATGGGTGAGTGAAAGGATGGATGGAAGGAAGGATGGCTAAGTGAAAGGGTCGATGGAGAGAGAAAGGGAGGATGGATGGATGACTAAAATAGTGGATGGGTGGAAGGATTAGTAAGTGAAAGGATGGCTGGATTGGTGAAAGGGTAAATGGCTGAATGGATGAGTGAATGGATGGATGGGATGAGGAGTGGATGGATAAGTGTACAGATGGATAGGGTAAAAGGGTGGATGGATAATGGAGATGAGTGAAAGGATGGATGAGGGGATGGATGAAGGGATGGATGAGTGAAATGATAGATGGAAGGATACATGATGGATAGGTTTGCAAACGGTTGAATATGTTTGGAAGTGGCTGGGCTTACTTATATACTATTGCGCGACCTCTGATGTGTTAAAACGTACCTATTGTCCTGAAGTTTTGTCCTGAATTTTGACCTCCTGTCCTGAATTTGTACACTCACCGTCCTGAATTTGCACCAATGCCAGTTGGTCACCCTATTCGCGGGCTTGGAGACGGAGCGCCGTGCAGAGATGTCTGTCCCTCAAGATAAACAGACAGAACCACTCAGCCGAGAGAGCTGAGGCGCACACGGGACGGGGTATCTGCAGAGGCGCGCTGGACAAGGGATGAAGTCAGAGGGTTGAGCTCACCTATTGCAGACCATTTCCCCCTGGGAGTGAGCAATGGGAAAAATCCTAGAGGCGAGAAATTTAACACGGGGGTCAAGTGGCCCCATGTCATGGGTGTCAACTTCAACCAGTCCCCGCTTTTAAATCGGAGACGATTTGCAGGCTGACATTTTGCAACGAAACTACAAGTACCAACATGCAGTTCGCTACTGTTTAACAAGTGACCACTTGGCGGTTTTGACTGCTCTTTCTCTAGTGTTTAGATCTGTCGAACAGGCATCCGGTGGGATATCAGGTCGTGTTTAAAATACACTGTAAAGGGGCGATAGGTATAGCCATCATTAGTGCAGCAGGTACAGTGGCACCAAGCTCTAAGGCTATTGCAAGACACAAACTGACCTGCAATGGTACGCCTCTTCTGGCGCAGGGCTTTGCAACGTGACGCATCTGGGAGATGCGTCACGTTGTAAATACCCCGCACCATGGTGCATCTTTTGCGCCGCCGCTGCTTCACAAAAGTGACGCAACGGCGGCGTAAAAGCAGCGCAAGGGGCTTGTAAATCTGCCCCAAAGTGTCTACATTGTAAAGAAACCAAATATACATAGCTTCATGTTGTTAAATAACTAAAAAAACTAAGATATCTGTGTTTGTTGTAGGAAAAATGGCCACATAAAATGCCGCAAAATTGCCGCTAAATTTCCATATTTGTGCCGCTAAATTTCCATTTTTGTGCCGCTAAATTTGCTAATCCATGCCGCTATATCCTGGGGGGTCTGACTAGTATCCGGAGAGGTAGATTATATAGTAAGAGTATGTAGAGGTTCGTGGAGAGTACTCCAATCCTTCAATTCGGCTCACAGCGAGTACTCTCCATGAAGGCGAAGCTGATACATTCTCTTACTATATAATCTACCTCTACAGGATACAAGTAATACTAAGATCCATGCTGTATGGGATTAACTGCAGCCTCGCCTGGAATTTGGCAAACCTGTCTTCAAACTACTCTTTGCCCTGAGGAAGTCAATGGGCAACAAACCCAAGACGAAACACGTTTTGGCTACATTGTTAAAATCTATGGCTACATCGTTAACATCTATGTGATGATATAATCTAAATGTAATGACAACAAGAAAATAAAGACGATCATTAAGAAACTGACTGTGGACTAAAACTTATTTTTCGGACTTTATTCCTTCAGTTCAAATATATTTTTTTGTTTGCTCGGGAATGGGACTCAGCTCTGTATTTTGCTCTCGGTGAACCCTGTCCACGAGAACACTTGGAAACATGAGTGGCCATTTCCCCCTTGTTCCCTTGAGCACTGACTGTACACTACTCTTGTTTCTGTAATAGTGATGGTATTGCGCGATACCTAACCCAGTCTCGTTCTGAAGTTGTATACTTATCATTGTCAAGTAAGTCTCTGTTATCTCCAAGGAATGATTCTTTGAGTTTTGGTATCTGGCTACAAACGTTTTGTTGCATCAACTAAGTATTTAGATTGCCTAGCATGGAAAGCTCTGAATGACTAGGAATTTATTCAGTGAATCCGATTTGGCCACCGCATTTGCAAATCATCTGAGAGTTTTGCGTTATTCTGCAACATGTAGTCTGTCTTGACTCCATGTGTGTTTCGGGTGAGCATTGCGGACCCGAAGCCTTACACCAAGCAGTGCCCACACTTTGCCCACATGGCTGACATGTTTTGTTGTTGAAGACTTGCCCACCCTAGATGCTGGCTGAGTTTATTGAGGTGAGCGTGGGCAGCAGGTCATGGCAGTGACGCCGCCGAAGGGCTGACGTCTCAGCGGCAGTGATCCAGGTTCATCTGGATGGTTTCTGTAGAACTCCCAAAGCAAGCACAGAGCATGAAGACTAAAGTACAGTACTCCTAACAGTCTATTAATACTGCAAATTAGCTTCTCACAGTGTGTGCATCTTACATAGTTTATATTCATATTCCGAATTCACCTGAAGAAGTCATTATCTGTAGCAAGATATGTTTTTGCAGAACAAAGTTTTAGCAAGGATATGTGAAATGCATGATGGATTTTCATAGACAGCAGCAATCTTAATCGTACAGTTACAGGATTCACATTTAGGCAGCAACTTGGAAGCTTTGAAAGTAGCCAGTCATTTTCACCCACAGTACATTTAAGTGCTAGAATTATTCTTCTGTTAGCATGCACCTTGTAGCTAGCATTGGCTATTTATAATTCCTTAACTTCCGGTAAATGTTCCTGTACTGAAAGATCTGATGGAGTTGAATGTAAATTGAATGGCAAAATCCCAGGCCAATGTCAAAACATTTAAAAGAAAGGAGGTGCCCAAGTGGAAAATGCTCAGGATTATTGTAGAATATTCCTGTTAACCATCTTTTACTTCAGTCCTCTTCTTGCAATAATGCTTGGTGCCTCAGATATTGTTCAACACAGTGAATCAATCTTTCTATCTGCCCGTCAATCTAAGTACCATAGCTTGTAGATATGCACATTTGCATGTCTAACACTACATAAAGCAGAACACAATTTTAAGATAAATTGAAAACCACTGTCTGTTATCAAAATCTGTGGTACGCCATGGAATATTATGTGCAAAAATGTATCCTTGTTCTTTGGAAGATGGCAACCCAGTCAATAAGATAAAATGTCCCACCTTACTCAAATGATCAACAATGACAAGAATGACAGTACATTTTTGAATCCTGGGTAAATACAATAAAGTCCAAGGAGACAGAGTGCCACAATCTGGGAACATGCTGGTGTTTTTCCCTTAAATCAGCAGGAAAGTCGGCATTGAGGCATTTCAGACAGATCCTCAGCTCCTCCAGAAGAAAGTGCAGACTCTAGGTGATGTCTCCTTACCTTCAGGAGACTGGCTGCCAGGCAGACATCATCCCTATTTATACAGCCACTCATTGAGTACTCTGCAGAGCAATCCCTTTCTTGGCCAAGAAGGACTTGGAACTGGAACAAAGTGGGGTAATTTGGATCCTAATTTTATACATATTTTCCAGATAAGGAGTATAGATCCACTGTCGTAGCTTGCAAAACTGATTTGGGTGAGGTTCTCTTTCAAATGTTGTTTTCTGGGTGCTTCTCAAACACAGCCTGTGTCCAAGGTGATAGCTCCGCAGCAAACAACAAATGAGCTGGGTCTAAGCAGGATTATCCAAACCACGGGCATAATTAAGTGTCTGATATCTGCACGTCTTCCCGAAGCTGTAATCATACACAGACAAAATGCCAGGGCCTCTCTAGAAACCTCCTCACCCTGAACAACAGAAACTGCAGCCCCTCCCCTTGCCCC
Organism: Lissotriton vulgaris; assembly: GCF_964263255.1. Classification (NCBI taxonomy): domain Eukaryota; kingdom Metazoa; phylum Chordata; class Amphibia; order Caudata; family Salamandridae; genus Lissotriton; species Lissotriton vulgaris. The sequence goes on from NC_141690.1 coordinate 229,753,381, forward strand.
CACCATTTATCAAATGGCAGTGCTAATGAAGAACTAATCAACAGCCCTTTGTTAACAAGGGTCTCACGAAATTTCCCAAGATAGTCCTGTCTCCATCATCTCTCACTGCTGTGTCTGGGTCTCCGCCCTCCAGCCACAGAAATGCATGCAGCACAGTTCCACTGTCTGGGGAAGCTGTATCCCCCCTCCATCTTGTGTCATACCAAACCAGGGACAATCCAGAAACATCCCACTGGTTCCAGTGCACAGACTCACCAAACACAACGTTTTACTACCATACATGGAATTATGGTTATAATCACTGGCTATAGACACATGATACTCGTCAGTGCAAGGCTCCGGGTTTCAGTAGGCTTGCTTCTCCTTGACACATAAAAGGTCTGGCTACATTGCTGATTCAAAAAACACTGTGCGCTGCCTCCACCACATTAAGTGATGCACCAAGTGCTTGGACAGTAGTTTAGTGCCCGTTAAAAGGGCATGCTTAGCGCGCCCCTCCAGGTCAGAGAACTAGCTCTGGACTTCGCATTATCAGGGACAGTTCTAGATCTCTGGCCACCCTCTGGATGAGTGTGTTGACAAGGCAAAAAATAGAAGGAAGGGTCCCAGTTTCACATGCAATCTGTAATTCAGAGCAGGATTACAAACCCATTTACCATGTAGGGGACATTCCCACCCCAACACAGGTGCAGGCCAGTGAATTATTGCAGCAACATTCTTGTCATCCATTTTGATTACCTGTGGGCTGATTATATGCCAAAACATTTACTAAGCTAGTAAGGAATACATCAAAGAGAGTATTTAGTATCACTATACCAGTCTCCCAAGTCTAATATAAATTCACAAAAAGTATACCGGTACTTGTGCAACGCTTTAAAGTATCAACAAATGACTTGCTAGTGTTCCATCAGCTGTTAAATGTAACTTCTCATCATGCATGGTCAACATTATATTTGTGATTTTGAAACTATTCTAGTCTACATTCAAATACAATATTAAACTCAACACTTTGAAAATATGGAACATACCTCAATCTGAAATTAAATGTGTTCATTAATAGGTTAAACCCTAATAGAGAATATGCCCATATAGAATACAAATAAATTGCACTTTCTTTGCAGTAACTCACTATCAGACAAATATATTTCAGTTAGTTTATGCCTAAGGTCAGTGGTTTCACCCTGAGCACTATCAATTTGCTGACACATCACCAGTATCACCATGGGATTCCTATTGGTAATCGTCATCAGGGATGAATGTTATGTTTTTCCGCAGGACAATGTTGTGCAGCATACAATATAACACAGCAATCCTGCAGACCTTGCCAAGAGAGTAGGGGGAAAGTCCAGTCTTTTTCAGGCACCTCAACTGGGCCTTCAGAAGTCAAAAAGCCTGCTGCACAGGCCCCATTGATTCACAAATAAGTCTCTTTGAAACAGACTTCCCCTGGTGTCATCAGTTTCCTCAGAGGTGTTAAAAGCCAGGTGCACCTTGGATGACCTGTGTCCTCTGAAAGCCATAATCACAAAAGAAAACGTTAAAAGTGAACTGATCTGTGGATCAGCACAAAAGTACATAATACATTGTTTAAACCAGCACCGGCTCCTCCGCTAAGGCGGAGGAGCTTCGCCCCACAGCAAAAATAAAATGAGAATAATTAATGTTATTTTCATTTTATTTTTCACTATCGGCTCTGTAAAGGTGTGGGGGAGGAGGCTGTGCTGCTCGCAGAGCAGGGGGAAGGGTGGTGGACACTCTCTTAAGTGTGCATGACGGTTTGGCCAGCCAAACCACCATGTGCACTTTGCATGTTCCCCACCGGCTGTATTGCACTTCTAGGGTGGAGAACATGCACAGCCCCCCACTTTTTCTCTGAGCGCTGAACCACGTTGCTCAGACCAATCACAATATTGCTGTAACGCAGTGTGGTGATTGGCTAGGGGAGTCTGGGAGCCTCGGTGCTCCCTGCTTCATTGACAGAGGAGCGCCGGCTTCCAGGAAGGTAAATGACATGTTCTTTTTTTAACCCTGCCACACCTCTACTGCCCTGTAGCAGCCGCTACTGGTTTAAACACAAAGGTCAAAACATATAAACAAGCCTGGGCCTCCTTGATTCAGGGGCTAGCATTTGTTGTGTTATTCAGCTGTAGTGTAACAACAGTAAGTCATGTGTGGGACCTGGAAATCTTGCACGTACACTGGTGATGTAGAGGTCGCAGTGCAAATCACCAGCACATTGATGGAGTGTAAATGCTTCCTTTTGTGATACATGTGCTCCTGGTCATGATGTCACACCAATACAATGAGGGTTCCATCAATGGCACCAGCCAAATGGGTATGCCTCCCATACATACAACATGGCCTTGAAATTGTTCAGTGTAGCATTCTCCATTGGAAACTGTATGCAGTCATTCATGTGTCTGAGCATAACACCCACGCCAGCTGAAAAGTTGACATGTAATTAAAGTCTATAATTTGTACAGAAAGGAGCCAATAGCACAGAAATGTAAGACTGCCATAATCTTCACAATAGGTGGGATGGCAGTCTGAATATATTTGTATATGTGTTTGTGGTATTTCTAAAGCGCATTAGACCAGAAGGCATCAAAGCACTATAAACGGAGTAGAACAAAGTGAACTGTGGCAACCCAAAGCAGACAAACCCTCCGTAATAAAACCCCTAAAAGAAGCCTAATCCACAAAACGCAACATTTTAATTTGCGTATGGAACAGCAGGAGCGAGCTCAGGCTTCTGATATGTTCAGGGAGGGAGTTCCACAGCCTGGCAGCCGCCACTGAAAAAGCATGTTCCCCCACCTGGCTTTCTTACATCGTGTAACTGTTACCTTGGATGTATGAGGTTACAACGCATACTTTTACCACACATACCATTACAACTAAACTTTTACAACGCAGGATCCATTACAACGCATGCCATTACAACGCATGCCATTACAACGTAAGTATGGGTAAGTATTTTTTATTCTAAGTGTTGGATAGTGTAGGGTTTTAATTTACTATTCTAACTCCAGGGGGGCATAACAGTAGGGAATGTGTTGGATAGTGTAGGGGTTAAAATTAAATGTAATACTTACCCATACTTACGTTGTAATGGCATGCGTTTTAATGGCATGCATTGTAATGGACCCTGCGTTGTAAAAGTTTCGTTGTAATGGTAGTGCGTGGTAATAGTTGCGTTGTAAAGGATGTTCCCCGTTACCTTAAGGCGTCCCGCTGATCTCAGAGGTCTCCTAGGGACATACCAATTCAGGGTTGTCCTAAGATAGCTCGATCCCTCAGAGTGGGGGGGGGGGGTGTTATGTGACAAGTATAGTGCTTTAAAGCTTTAAAAAAATGTTTATGTCTTGCAAAATTTCAGATTGAAATTCTTGTGATAATGAGCCAATGGCATCACAGGTCAGCTTGTACTTCTTAATGATGTGTATTTCCTGCATAGTCTCTTCATCTGGACATGGTCTTTATACATGTTCATTACGTTAAACTATCCTTTTCCTTCTTGCCAGGGTGGATAATGGCCATATCTGCAAAATACAATGTGTAATTAATATAGGTACCGACATATTTGATGAATACATTTCAATAAGAATACATTTAGCCACATGGGCAAAGATATACACATATAAAATGGAAGGATTGGGAATAATGTATGGTACAAACCTCTTTTATTATTGTTATTATTGTAGTGTTACAAAAATAACGTACAACAAGTATGTTAACTCCACATACTGTATCCGGACCCTGAGAGCCCAAGCTTGTAAAGCAAGGCAAAACGTCTGCCAGATAAATAAGAAAGAATGTAAGAACTACGGGCCAGATGAATGACCATTTTTTTTGCGGTCACAAAAGGGTATTCAAACCTTTTCAGACCGCAAAAAAACTGTGGTGGTTTGTACCAACGCTATTTTTCGAGTCACAGACTTGCAAAATAGTGTTTACCACTCACTATTCGGAAGGGGCATGCCAAGGGCGTCTCTTCCTATTAGCGAGTCCAAATGGTATGTACCATTGTTTTGCGACTGAATTTGCAGTCGCAAAACACTTGCAGTTTACCACCTACTTCAAGTAGGCGGTAGACCGTTCGCAAACGGGATTGAGTCTGCAGGGGACCGCTCTGTGAATTGGTGTGAAAATATTTTTTAAGAAAAGGCAGTGGTCCCAGGAACCACTGCCAACCCTTAAAAAATGAAACTGAAAAGTTCTTTTTTTTCTTTTTTAAATGCAGCCCGTTTGCCTTGAAGAAAAAGGGGCTGCATTTAAAAGAAAAATGATTTATGTAAAAAGTAGTCCCAGACATGGTGGTCTGCTCACTCCAGCAGGCCACCATAACTGAGAGGGCCAGCCATTCCCATTGGGATCGCAAATTGCGCTTGCCTCATGAATATTGATGAGGCATGCAATTTGCATCCCCATTGGGAATCGCTGTCAGTGTCTATGACAGTGTTGTACATTGCATTTTGCGACTTGCAAATTGCGATTCACAAAGCAACGCAATTTGTGATTCGCAAAATGCAAGCATCGTATATCTGGCACTAAATCCCTCCCCCCCTGTACTCACTCACTACCGGGTAAGTTCTAGGCTATTTAGGGACCCAGTGGGGTGGGCAGGGTAGATTTCTTGGTGTATCCTTTCGGCATATGTTCTTGTATCCCAATGGTTCTTCTACGGGGGCCTGGTTGGGACCCTCGATGATTAGGCGTAGGACCTGTAGATATTTAAATCCCTTGGAAAGGAAGGAGATAAAGAGGTCTCAAAGCTCCTGATATGCATTTGGTTGGTGTTCCACTGTCAATGTTAGTTTCTCCATGCCGAGGACCCAAAACAGTCTATGCATCCAGGAGCTGTGGTAGTTCCCCAGTCTGAGAGGATCACCTGAAGTCCTGTTCTCAATGCTAGTCTGATCTGGCACCCCACTTGGATTTCAGTGGGTACAGTAGGGGATTCAGGAGGCTCAAAGTTGTATATGTCATGAAACAGGACAGGGGGTGTCCATATGTGTGAAAACGTCCCCTAGAATATCCTCCCAGTACCGAGCTAATTTTGGACAGGACCGTAGGAGATGAAGCAGTGTGCCTGTTGCTCTGCAGCCTCGCCAGCATCTGTCACTGCAGGTGGTATTCCCCTTGTAAAGCATGGCTTGGGTGAGGTACCAATATGGTGATATCTTGGTGGCTGTTTTGGTACTGGCTACGTTATGCGCTGTGTGCTGTAGTGTGAGGGGGCTCCCTAGTTCTCGCTCCCAGGGCAGCTGAGCTGGGGTCTTCTCACCTGAGAAGGCCCATGAGAGGAGGGCGTAGAGTTCAGTTATGAGGTGCTTATCTCCTTCTTTTAGGAAAAACATTTCTTGAAGGAGGTAAGTGTTCTCTGCAAACCCCATCTCATGGATGGCTGCATGATCCAGTGTCCAAACCACGAGGTAGCAGTGGAGTTCAGATTCTGGGAGACCAGAGTCTGCCTTTAGTTAGTCAAACAGGATTATCCTGCCTTCGTCAAAGAGGTGTCCCACTGACCTGTAACCTGCCTGCTGCTGGGCTGCGAAGGTTGTAGGGTAGAGGCCAAGGGTGAAGTTAGGGTTGCCCAGAATAGAGGTCACAGTGAGGGGAACTTCATCAGTCCCCTTGTATCGCCACAGAGTCCCAGGTCGCAAGTGTAGACCTCGTTATGGGTAAGAAGTACAGGCCTCAAGCTCCATACATGTGTCCCTGATATTACCATTTATGAAGCACCAATGCTTCTCTGATTTGCTGCGGTGCCATTCCACTAGGAAGCAAAGCTCTGCGGCCTGGTAATATCGCATCAGGTTGAAAACCCCAATCCACCCTCCCCTGCAGGGTGGTATGCCACTGTTTTGTGCATGCCGGGGCAGCTGACATTCCATACATAAGGGAGCGGTTCAGTTTGCAGTGCCTTGAGCATACCTGGTGGGGGCGTAAGAAGGAGTGCTTGGAAAATGTACAAGGGCCTAAGGAGCAGTGTCATTTTCAGGGCCTCAATGTGGCCTAGCGATGAGAGGCAATAGTGTTTCCACTGGGTTAGGTCCACCTTGATCCAGTGCAGCAGAATGCAATAGTTCGTCGCGACTGTGTCGTCAAGCATAGTTGCTCTCTGTACCCCAGGGTAAGACATCATAGACCGTGACTAAGTCAGCAGGTATTGAGTAGCCAGTTGCACCTGAAGGGCCTGGTGGAACCAAGAGGTTGAGGGCTTGAGAGTTCTGCAGGTTGATTTTAAAGCTTGGTGCCTTCCCGAAGAGCTGCAGCTCATCTATAAAAAATGGGAGAGAGTTGTTGGGGTTGTCAAGAGAAACCAGGATGTTATCTGTGTCCAAGCTGATGATATGTGTGTCCCCTCCAAACCTGACTCCAGTGATGCGTGGATTGTCGCACACTCTCTTTGCGATTGGCTCCATGTAGAGGGTGAACAATAGGAGGGACAAAGGACATACCTGTCGCATCCCCTTTGAATAGGGAAGAAGTTGACTCTCTCCGCTGCTTCTGGCGCGCTGTAACTGCTTTGTAAGCAGCTGCAAAATCTACTCCCGAAGCCAAAGTGTCACAAGGTAGCGATAAGCAGGGTCGGATTGGGACTGAAAATCGGCACACAAAAAAAATCGGCCCCCATTTGCATAATACCTTTCCTCAAATCACTGCTTCAACGTAATTGCATTAAAAAGAAGGAGAGGGGGGGGGTTTAAAAAAATGCACGCATTAGTTTACACTAGTGAAACACACCTGAAAACAAGCAAGGCCACTTCTACTGAGGCCCCACTCAGTATGTGCACACATTAATGGGCCGGCCAGCGAGACAAAGGGAGTGATAGATACCTCTGCCTGTTGCTAAACCGGGGTTGGGGGGGTCGGCGGTGTTGGTGGCGAGGGAGGGTGGTAATGAGCGCCCATCTGCCTGCAGAAAGGCCACTCAGCCACCCACTGGGCCGCTGGCTGTATTGCGAAAATAGAGACACCGCCCAAATCGGCCCCAGACAGCTCAAAAAAGCAGCCCACAGCAGGCACTCAGACACCTGCCCCTCGGGCATTGCCCGAATGCCCGCGTTACCAATCCGAGGCTGGCGATAAGGTAGGGCCAGTGCACCTTATGAAATGTTTTGTCTGCATCTACCACCAAAAGCATAACCTTCCGTCGAGAGGGTATGGCCTTGCCTACCAGTTGCAAAGTACTCTTGATGTTCTCCTCACATTGCCTGTGAGGGATGATTCCTGCCTGATCCGGGTCTACTAGGGATGGCATGAGAGGGTTGTGGCGTGCAACCAAGATGCCTGTGCAGGGTTTGACATCAATATTAATCAGTGGGATGGGGCGATAGGAGCCACACTGCATTCCCTCTTTCCCAGGTTTTGGGATTGCTGTTATAGATGCCTCAAGCTTGAAGCGTGACAGGGCCTCCATGTCCATGAAAGAGTTAACTAACTGGGGCAAACTCCAGGCAGAAAGTTTTTTAAAATAGGGCAGAACAGCCATCCGTTCCAGGGTATTTCTATGGGCTTTGAGCAGTCAATCGCTGAAATAACTTGCCTTATGTGGATAGGTTTATCTAAAGACAGTAAACAACTTTTACATCACCTGTTGTGGGGTCAATTGTGTAGAGTGTGTGTGGTGTAAATACAATAAGCTGTCAGTCACTCTAAAGAGCCTGGGCATCGTCTAGCGTTTTTAAAAAGTCTCTGAAGCAGACCGTTATACAGTATCTCCCGTTGCTTCTTAGCCATCTGGTTTACGAAGGACCTTGACCCTTTCGGTCTGTGTGCAAGCAGTCTACTTAGTGTAAAGCTTATGTTGGAGTTGTAGTAATGCATATTTGGCTCTGTCCAACTAAAATAGTTGTATTCGGGACCGAACAGCCTCCAACTGTCTCCAGCTCCTAGGGGCCCCAGTGCGTTTATATATTGCTCCTTATTCTTTGCCCCGTACTTCTAAATCTGTCCTCTTTTCTTTTCGGAGTTTGTTGTCATCTGTGGAGATATCAATAAGTTTCCCCCTCATCACCACCTTCAATGTCTCCCAGAGATTAGGTATGCTTACATCCTCTGTATCACTGGTGGTTAGGAAGTCTGTCAGAGCACGTGTCTGCTTTTGGACTATGTCGAACTGGTGGAGGAGAGTGTTGCACACTCTCCAAGGGCCTGTGGGCCCTTTTGGAGCTCCTGCATAGAGGGTGAGGGCCAACGGGGCATAATGTGAATAATATAGTTGACGTTTGTTACATAATAGTAAAAAATGTGACATATATATTATATATATACATAAAACTATACCCCCTGTACCTGTGGATTTACCCCACTTTAATGCAACTCCGGCCCCCGCCTATGCGCTATCTCTTTCCACTCAGATACCTTAGTTCTACTTCTTTCTTGTAAACCCCACCGACGAGTCACTGACCATCCCTAAATAATGGTCTGGTCCACCAACTCTGCAGCAATACTCATTAATCGCTAAATCAGCGTTAGCATTGCTGTGACGTTAGCCCACCGCATCCCTATCTTGCAGCACCCATCTACTCATTCAGCCTGACCACCTTACGTTAAACCGCAGTGCCCGAACTCCTTCTTGATCAGTCTCCCCCACAACCTCTCACCCAAAGCGAGAAAAAAAACTCAAACACAAACTGATTAGGCAATACCCAGAATCACTATTTGCTGACATATATCACTGCTCCTCCCAAGGTCAAGTAAATGGACCTCATTTTTCACACGGAAAAGCCCGACAAGTGGAACTCCATCCTTAGAGCACAACTCCACTTTACCAAAAACCACCGATACTTCCCATAGCTGCAAACTATCATTCTCTATCCCGAACCGCACAACGCGTTGTGGGAACACCTCTGTGACCATCTACTCCAACGGCACAGTCCTGATTCAAGCAAACAATGTCAATCTTGAGGCATTTGATCTCCTCTTCCCCTCTCTGCTGACTAACGCCGTTCACACACATCCACCCCTCCCATTGCTCCCCTTCTACCCGGACAACAAGTCCCCCCAGCAGAACACCCACACCATTCCTGCGCCGGCTATCACAAAGCCCTACACTCCACTTCGAGCCACCACCAGCACCTCTACCACCAAGAACAAGGTGCCCTCTTCCGCACCGGTCCGTCCCCTCGAACAGCCCCTGCTCATAACCTCCTTCAAGCAAAACCGGTCGACCTCAATACTTAGCCTAAGTCTTCCAATCACCCTCCTATACCCACCTGTAAATGAAAACAATTACCACAACATGACCCTCTTCACCCCGGGCCTAATCCCATAGCCCTAACTGACAACACAACAACTACCAGAAGACAACACAACATCGTCAGGTCTTCTCCCCTCCAGGAAGACCACACCCAGAATCCACCCACTCCCCCCCGAGAAGAGACGGGGTGCCGTCTCTCCCTGATTGAAAGCCAAGTGGCTATTATAATACAGGGCTTTAACGAAATCCTAAGCAACCTCGCTACACTCCATAAGCCCTCCTTAAACCCCCACTCTACTCCCATCATCTCCAACCACAACCACCAAAGGCTCCCGCAGGCTCTGCGAACCTGCTGGACCTCATCCCCCCTTTCGAACCTTACACCGAGACCTAATAGAACTATGGAAGCCATGTCCTCTGATGAAGCGACCGAGCTGGCCTCCTCGTACACCACCCCCTCTACTCAGATCCCCCAATCCTCGATTCAAGTAATCACTGGATTCAAAAGTGATCACTCGACTCCAAAACCCACTAGACCCCCAGCCTCCCTTATCAACATACCTACTGCTCCCCTAAAATAAGAACCAAAAAAAGCGACACCCCCTACCAACTGCATGCTCATAAACTGCAGATCAGCCACTAAACATGCACAAAGCTAGCTGAATCCATCCTCAATCATGACATCGACATAGCCTTCATAGCCGAGACCTGGCTGAATGACACCTCACCTCCAATCATGGATATGCTCGTACCCCCGGGCTTCTCTATCATCAACAAAGATAGAAAAGACCAAAAAGGTGGGGGGTTAGCAATCATTCACATCAACAACTTGTCTGTGCCCCAAATTGATACCTTCAGCTATAACTCCTTCGAATGCCTAACCGCCAACATTAACTCCAGCAACAACAAACTACTACACTGCAATTTCCTATACAATCCCCCAGGCAACACCTCCACGATCACTGAACACCTCTTAGACCTGGTTGCTCACTGCTCTCTCCGAGACAGCAACAACGTAATTCTGGATGACCTCAACCTGCACTGGAATGATAAAAACAGTGCACCAATACAAAATTTGAAGGAGCTATTACATTCCAATAACCTTACTCAGCACTGCTTAGAAGAAACTCATGACAAAGGGGCATCCTTGGATGCCATCATCCGCCAACATGACCCAATCACAATAGACCACATCCTACCGGCCGACTGGTCAGACCACCACTTAATCCTATCCTGCATCACGCAACTGATCAGGTGCCAACCTCCCATCCAAGACCCCCCTACATGAACAAGAAACCTAACACAGATCAACATAGTCGACTTAGAAGAAAAAATACGCACCCTCCTGCCCATCTCCCCAGACGGTCTCTCCACAACAGAGCTCACATCCCACTACAACACAACTATGTCCTCCATATTAGACCTACTAGCCCCCCTGAAACTGAAAAAAACCCAGGAACATCCCTTCCAGATCCTGGTTTAATAAGGACATTAACGACAAAAGGAGGCAACTTAGAGCTACAGAACATCCATGGAGAAATAATCCCTCCTCTAGCCTCTGTGAGAAACTCAAAACAGCAAGAAGAAAGTACAAAAAGCATAGCAATAATGAAAAAACCCAACTTTTTCTGCACCGCTCTTGCCAACACGAAAAGCAGGCCAAAAGAGCTCTTTAACATCATCAAGCAACAAACTTCCAAGACCTCTGCAACCCCTGTCCAGGCCTTCAAAGACCTATGTGACAACTTCGCCAACTTCTTCAACGACTAAATCATCAAGATTGAGCTATTACTTGACATCAACCTCAATTCCTCCTGCAAAAACTTAGCCCCAACAGTCGAAACCACCACAAGCTTGCTCCCCACGAAAGCCTGGATATCCTTCGACCCCGTACCTGAAGCTGAGTTTCTCAAATTAATCTCCTCTTCCAAGCCCTCATCCCACATCCTCGACCCTGTACCCACCCAACTGACCGAAAAGCTGAAATTCTCCCTTGCACCACTATGGTGTGAAATCATAAACAGCTCCTTAAAAACCGGCATCATACCAGACTGCCTCAAAGTCGGCTAAGTCACACCACTACTGAAAAGGCCAAGCTGAGACACCAACGACCTGAACAACTCCAGACCTGTTTGCAATCTCCCCTTCCTAGCCAAAATCCTCGAAAAATGCGTTCTCCATCAACTGAATCAGCACAATGACAGCATCAACCTGCTAGACTATCACCAATCGGGCTTCAGAAGAGGCTGTAGCACTGAAATTGTGATCCTTAACATTGTGGATGACATCCTCAAGTCCCTTGATACTGACCAATGCTGCCTACTCATCCTCCTAGACCTGTCGGCAGCCTTTGGCACGGTTGATCACAATCTTCTCATTAAGGCTCTCAAAGAACGTGTAGGTGCGGACGAGGTGGTCCAAAGCTTTATAAATAAATAAATAAATCTCCTCCTTCTTTCACAATCGCTCCCAAAGCATAAAAATCAAATCCTTTACGTCCGACTTACTCCCCGTCAACAGAGGTATCTCCCAAGGCTCAGTACTCTTTCCTCAACTGTTCAACATATACATGGAACCCCTCACCACCATTCTGAAAAAAAGCCAACTTCCCCTTCCATCTATATGCAGACGACACCCAGATCTACTTGGAAACCTCCTCCATTAACGACATTTTAAGACTTAACAACACTCTTAGAGAAGTTCAGCAATGGCTATCAGCAAACCACCTTAAACTCAATCAAGGAAAAACTGAAATCCTCCTTATCTCCAACAAAGAAGAAAACCCTCAAATCGTAGAGTGGCTGAAAGGAATCGATGCTCTCAAGGGTAATCTCACCCTGGCTAACTCGGTGTACTCACTAGGACTCACCCTCGACCAAAAACTAAGCATGACCAAACACATTAAGATCTCCGCAAAGAGTGCCTTCCTCAATCTGAAGCTTCTCAACAAAATGAAACCCTTCACCCGCCCATGGACCTCAAACAAGCCACCCAATCACTGGTGTTATCTAGACTTGACTATGCGAACGCAGTCCTCTCCGGTACAGCTCTCTCCCACTTAGCGCCACTCAAAACAACTCTCAATGCTGCTACCAGAATGGTCACCAGAGTAAAAAATATGACCACTTATCACCCGCACTCAGAGAACTAAAATGGATCCCAGTGGAAATGCGTGCCAGCTTTAGAGCTGCCTGCTTCACGCACAAAGCTCGGCACACAGGGAAACCAGAATACTTGGCCTCTAAACTCAAGAAAGCGGGCCAGTCAAGAAACCTCAGGAGCTCCAACAACCTCTTACTCATCCCTTTGAAAACATGCAAACTAAAAATCGTGTCACGATCCTTCGCAGGAAACACACCCACATCTGAAACTCCATCCTTGCCGATATCAGGACTATCCCTTCCTTTATGGAATTCAAAAGACTCCTAAAAGACCTCTACCTCAACCTTGCCTTCCCGAACAGCGAACAAAAAACGCACAATCCTGCACTCTGCAGCCACCAGGCAATGCTCCACCACTCCATACCTCATCCCCCTCCCTAACCCCCTCCTTGTTCACCTCCTCTCGGAGGAAGATTTAGCCCAAGACTTTGTGTACGCATCGAGACTACCTCTGGACCTCTCTACCTCAATGACGCACCTCGAACACACAGCACACTGGGACTTTTGAACACTTATGCTTACCTTTGTCTCTTTTATGTGATTTCTCTCATATCTGTTGTAAAGCGCTCCAATACCTTTGGGTCTGGCCACCGCTATATAAAACCTTTTAAATAAATAAATAAAATATATCTTAATATATTTCTCTTAATCAATGATCTCAAAACTCAACCAAAATAGACAAACAAAAAATAAGTTAATAAAGATTAACATTTTACCAATTGAATTCATTTAAAAATAAATAAATAATGTATGCATTGCCAAATATTCAATTTCAGACTTTTTATTTTATTTTTCCTTTATTTTTTTAAGAAATCCGTCAAATACATTAAATTACATATGTTACATGGCCGATGGCGTAAATGTTTGTAATCGGAAGGGTCGAGTAGTTACTGACAGAAGCAGCATCAGCGTGGTTGGGTGCTTCTATCGATAACATGCTACCAACGCTATATTGTCAATGTTGGTTTTTGATGGTGGACCAAACATGGCTGGAGCAAAGAGACAGAGCTCACAATTATCACTATTTTCATACCTCAATGAATAATTAGAAAACAATGGGGAGACCTATCTGTAACACGAACAGGAAAAAATGTTCGATCTGTTCAACATAGAGATATTTACAAAGAAATAATTTGCCATTGCGTCTTATATCCAATAAACCTTAAAGGGTGCACAGTGGAACATACCCAATATTGATGGTACAGTGTACCACTCCCAATGCAAGGTGTCAGAAGTTCTGTGAAACACATAAAAGCAACATCACCGGCTAAATGCTGATTTTTAAAATAACACGGGTAATATATGTGCAATGACCTTTAGATTCAAGTCTATTGGATCACTTGACATTGCTCCTTTTTTACTTATTTTCTGCTAACCTGTCTTCAGCTTTTTGAAGCCTTCAGAGGTTTGAAATGAAAATAAAACGTTGGAAAAGGTTGCTTGTCTAACTGTAGCATTTACATTGCTGTGACGAGGAAGGAGGCAGTCTGTGTGTAACTGCCAGTGGAGCACTTCAGATAACACGTCCACTTCAGATGACGTATATGTCATGGTAATCAACAGCCTCTGTTCCCAAGTGTTCCCAGAACACATTCTCTATTTATAGAAGGAATTCCACAGTGTCTGGGTCCTGTGATTAGTGACATGAAGCAAACACTAAATTTGGTGTCTGTATTTTCATGTAAAGCCCCTGCACAAAAGGATTCTGCTGCATGCTCATGCGTGCAAATAGTTTCGATGTATGCGGACTTTTAAGCCAAAAATGACATGTAGCTGTCTCATACTCATAACCTCTTCCACTTCAATGCAAGTCAATGGGGACGTTAGATTCCCGCCATTTTCATCATAAATCTCCCTCTTCTATTACCAAATGTTGGCAAGTATGCATGCTATCCATTCACTCCTTTTGTTTTAGTTCTCTTACCTAAAGTAGGAGATCATGGTGGTCATATTATGGTGCACAAATAAAAGTTCCAAAAAAAAAAAAAAACTCCATGAGCTATTCTAGTTGTGCCAGTGGAATACCACTGCGCTCAGCACAGAGGCGTAACTATCACTGCGGTATTTCGTATTGAGGGCCAGTTGGAAAAAACACATTTCCTCTTTATCGAAACACCACAAAACCTCAATTGGTGACGTCTTTTCAGGCAAAAAAACGCGCCAAAAAGTACAATTTCAAACCTTTCTACTATGCAAATGGCATACATAAAACCTGATGTGAGATTTAACAGGGAGCAAACACTATGTGCTCTCAAAGCCAAAAGTGCCTTACCCAAATGAACTGGTGTTCTGTGAGGTCGCCCCTCCACATATGTGAAAGATGCTATCGCATTTCACATAGTGTGACACACAGACCATTTGAAATGGTAACACAATGCCATTTTATAACGCTATGACCACTTAAGGAATAATGGGGCAACTATCAAAAAATAATGGTTACTTTTCCAGCCGTCGGCTCACACCTACAATTTTTATAAGTTGCAAAACTCTCTGGGTGCATTCCTTGAAATCTACAAACATTATAGATTCAAATGTGTACATCTGTTTTTCTGAACTTTACTCCTTTGGACTGGGTGTTAACGGATCATCTATCTTTTTAGGGTTAGTGGACATGTGAATTTACAGATATTTTTCCGAAGATTTTCTTCCACACAGAAAACATATTTCCATAGGAAACAAGAATTGGCAAAGCCTATAGGTCTGGCAGGGGGTGCCACCCTTTTGGCTGCAAGGGTGCCTGCCTCTTTCGCTCCCCTGGACTGCTTGAGGCCTGCTTAGTGCACCATTGGGGAGGACATCTCACTAATTTTCGCTAGGATCTGCGGGGGGCTGCTCATGCCACCCCGCCTCCATGGAAGAATTGTCTGGCGAGGTAAGCAGGCCGCTCACCTTTGGGATCTCCGCTGCCTGGCTGAGGGGTCTCCCCTTGCGACCTTCTGTCCTCCAAAGAGTTGGGGGGCTGACGTGCGGGCCGGGAAGGCTTTCAGGAGTCCAGGGCCAGCAATATGGTTCGCCCGAAACCAGCAAAGATGCCATAGCTATCAACACATTCCTCTACCAGGTCCCCTAACCAGGACCAGGACTCAACAGGGGCGTCCTCAACCCTGGACAAGCAGGATTCAATCCTGGCTGCCATTGAGACATCACGTCTCAGCTTGGAGAGGAAAGTGGATGCGATCGCCATAGATGTCAATTTCCTCCAACAGGGCCATAGAAAGTTGGCGGAACTCCAGCCTCAGGCGTTGAACCTTCAGAAACAGATGTGGGACCTCACAGATTGAATTTAGGTTTTGGAGGCCCATGCAGAGGATGCAGAGAGTCACGTGCGAGGCAACAATGTCCACGTTATTGGCCTCCCTGAAGGTAGTGAGGGCCCGTATTTGATCACTTACTTGGAGGGGTGGTTTCAAGAGCTGATCTCTGCAGAGGAACTCACCCCTTTCTTTTTCATCAAGACACCCATTGAGTCCCAGCCCGGAGACCCTCTGGGGGCTCCCCAAGGCCCATTGTTGCCAAAATGCTGCATTTAAAGGACAAATACACTCTGCTCTTGGTGACCCACCAGTCCTTTCCACTCCTGAGGGACAATCATGGCATCATACTTTTCCCAACGTTTACACTGTAGGTTCACCACAAGCAGGCCTCCTTCCTAGGAGTCAAGCTCAGGTCCACAATTTGGGCCTCAAATATGCATAGCTGTTCCCCTGCAGCCCCAGGTGATTCACAACAGTAACTCCTATTTCTTCCAGGAACCCTCAGAGGCTTGGGACTGGATTGAAGTCTTCTCGCCTACCCTGACTGCCTTGTCGGACTAGGTGGATGGGCCTGGGAGGTGACCTTGTTGCCTCCGTTGCCAGGGTTATAGCCGGCCAAGCCAGCTGCAAACCCGAGCCGTGCCCTCTCCCGGCACAGGGCAGTCGGCTTTCCATCATGGAGGTGGCAGTGTCCTTCTGGGACCCTCCGATGGACTACTCAGCCACTTCCTCAGCCCTTTTAGACACAGGTAGTTCGGTCACCCCCTCAGTCTCTAACAAGGGCACGCCTCCATGGGTGACCCCCAATAGGCACTAAACACAGACTACAAGATATTGAGCCTGATACTGGTCCACAGGTTTCAGTTGATGTTGCCCTGCTTGATCCATAGCAATCAAAACACATTCATCCCTGGGAGGAACACTTTCGTGTGCACCCGTCGGCTATTCCGGTTCATGATGCCGGTGTGGAGCTGCTGGCCTGGAACGGCGGCACTAGTGCTGGATATGCAAAAGGCCTTCGATCCCGTCGGTTGGGATTACCTTTTTGTAGTCCTGAGGAAGTTTGATCTCGGTCTTTGCATCACCAAACTCATTCAGCTTCTATATACCTCCCCCATGGCTAAGACGTGCTTTGCAGGGTCGCTATTGGGGCCCTTTGCAGTCGGGCGTGGCACCCTGCAGGGCTGTCCTCTTTTGCCCTTGCTTTTCACCATGGCTATGGAGCCGCTGGCTTCTCGGGCGTGGGCTGAGTGCCTGGGATGGGGTATACCTCTGTCCAACAGAACCCATTTGGCCTCTTAGTTTGCAGATAATGTCCTGCTTTATTTGCGGGACGGTGACTCTGACCTATCCACGTTGGTTCGGTCGCTAGCGGACATTGGCTGGGTGTCAGGACTAGTAGTCATCTGAGATAACTCAAGTTTGTTCTCGTTGGTGTAGGGGATGGAGCAATGGGTCATTGATCTGGTGGGGGATGTGATACATTTGATGGAAACACTCCTCTGTTTGATACTTGGGGATTAAGATATATCACTCAGATGTATAAAGTGATTTAATATCTTATGTACACAATAGAACTGATTCATCTGGTTTAATCACTACTTCGTTGAGTTTGGATAAAAAGTCAGTTGTGTCTTTGATGTAGGTGGTAATTTTTTTAACTGTCTCCGGTGCTGTTGTTGTTTTCCTACTCCCTGAGCCCGCCCCGCCTCCCAGCTGAAACGCCCTCCCACTACCTATTTCAGCGCCCCCCAGTCCACATAGCGCTGTGACTCCTCGTCGCTCCAGCTGCGAGTGGTCGCTCCCTGGTCTGCCTGTCTGCTACTACGCGAGATTGGTGATCAGCGCTGCATAGCATTTGAATGTGATAGTGCTCTTTTGTTGAATTCGTATTTGCTTATTCTGTGCCTGGATTTGCGTTAGTAGCGCGACCTGCCCCGGCGCCCTGCTCTGCTCCCCCCTCCATTTTGTCTCCGGTGCTGTTGTTGTTTTCCTACTCCCTGAGCCCGCCCCGCCTCCCAGCTGAAACGCCCTCCCACTACCTATTTCAGCGCCCCCCAGTCCACATAGCGCTGTGACTCCTCGTCGCTCCAGCTGCGAGTGGTCGCTCCCTGGTCTGCCTGTCTGCTACTACGCGAGATTGGTGATCAGCGCTGCATAGCATTTGAATGTGATAGTGCTCTTTTGTTGAATTCGTATTTGCTTATTCTGTGCCTGGATTTGCGTTAGTAGCGCGACCTGCCCCGGCGCCCTGCTCTGCTCCCCCCTCCATTTTGTCTCCGGTGCTGTTGTTGTTTTCCTACTCCCTGAGCCTGCCCCGCCTCCCAGCTGAAACGCCCTCCCACTACCTATTTCAGCGCCCCCCAGTCCACATAGCGCTGTGACTCCTCGTCGCTCCAGCTGCGAGTGGTCGCTCCCTGGTCTGCCTGTCTGCTACTACGCGAGATTGGTGATCAGTGCTGCATAGCATTTGAATGTGATAGTGCTCTTTTGTTGAATTCGTATTTGCTTATTCTGTGCCTGGATTTGCGTTAGTAGCGCGACCTGCCCCGGCGCCCTGCTCTGCTCCCCCCTCCATTTTGTCTCCGGTGCTGTTGTTGTTTTCCTACTCCCTGAGCCCGCCCCGCCTCCCAGCTGAAACGCCCTCCCACTACCTATTTCAGCGCCCCCCAGTCCACATAGCGCTGTGACTCCTCGTCGCTCCAGCTGCGAGTGGTCGCTCCCTGGTCTGCCTGTCTGCTACTACGCGAGATTGGTGATCAGCGCTGCATAGCATTTGAATGTGATAGTGCTCTTTTGTTGAATTCGTATTTGCTTATTCTGTGCCTGGATTTGCGTTAGTAGCGCGACCTGCCCCGGCGCCCTGCTCTGCTCCCCCCTCCATTTTGTCTCCGGTGCTGTTGTTGTTTTCCTACTCCCTGAGCCTGCCCCGCCTCCCAGCTGAAACGCCCTCCCACTACCTATTTCAGCGCCCCCCAGTCCACATAGCGCTGTGACTCCTCGTCGCTCCAGCTGCGAGTGGTCGCTCCCTGGTCTCCCTGTCTGCTACTACGCGAGATTGGTGATCAGCGCTGCATAGCATTTGAATGTGATAGTGCTCTTTTGTTGAATTCGTATTTGCTTATTCTGTGCCTGGATTTGCGTTAGTAGCGCGACCTGCCCCGGCGCCCTGCTCTGCTCCCCCCTCCATTTTGTCTCCGGTGCTGTTGTTGTTTTCCTACTCCCTGAGCCCGCCCCGCCTCCCAGCTGAAACGCCCTCCCACTACCTATTTCAGCGCCCCCCAGTCCACATAGCGCTGTGACTCCTCGTCGCTCCAGCTGCGAGTGGTCGCTCCCTGGTCTGCCTGTCTGCTACTACGCGAGATTGGTGATCAGCGCTGCATAGCATTTGAATGTGATAGTGCTCTTTTGTTGAATTCGTATTTGCTTATTCTGTGCCTGGATTTGCGTTAGTAGCGCGACCTGCCCCGGCGCCCTGCTCTGCTCCCCCCTCCATTTTGTCTCCGGTGCTGTTGTTGTTTTCCTACTCCCTGAGCCCGCCCCGCCTCCCAGCTGAAACGCCCTCCCACTACCTATTTCAGCGCCCCCCAGTCCACATAGCGCTGTGACTCCTCGTCGCTCCAGCTGCGAGTGGTCGCTCCCTGGTCTGCCTGTATGCTACTACGCGAGATTGGTGATCAGCGCTGCATAGCATTTGAATGTGATAGTGCTCTTTTGTTGAATTCGTATTTGCTTATTCTGTGCCTGGATTTGCGTTAGTAGCGCGACCTGCCCCGGCGCCCTGCTCTGCTCCCCCCTCCATTTTGTCTCCGGTGCTGTTGTTGTTTTCCTACTCCCTGAGCCCGCCCTGCCTCCCAGCTGAAACGCCCTCCCACTACCTATTTCAGCGCCTCCCAGTCCACATAGCGCTGTGACTCCTCGTCGCTCCAGCTGCGAGTGGTCGCTCCCTGGTCTGCCTGTCTGCTACTACGCGAGATTGGTGATCAGCGCTGCATAGCATTTGAATGTGATAGTGCTCTTTTGTTGAATTCGTATTTGCTTATTCTGTGCCTGGATTTGCGTTAGTAGCGCGACCTGCCCCGGCGCCCTGCTCTGCTCCCCCCTCCATTTTGTCTCCGGTGCTGTTGTTGTTTTCCTACTCCCTGAGCCCGCCCCGCCTCCCAGCTGAAACGCCCTCCCACTACCTATTTCAGCGCCCCCCAGTCCACATAGCGCTGTGACTCCTCGTCGCTCCAGCTGCGAGTGGTCACTCCCTGGTCTGCCTGTCTGCTACTACGCGAGATTGGTGATCAGCGCTGCATAGCATTTGAATGTGATAGTGCTCTTTTGTTGAATTCGTATTTGCTTATTCTGTGCCTGGATTTGCGTTAGTAGCGCGACCTGCCCCGGCGCCCTGCTCTGCTCCCCCCTCCATTTTGTCTCCGGTGCTGTTGTTGTTTTCCTACTCCCTGAGCCCGCCCCGCCTCCCAGCTGAAACGCCCTCGCCCCTCCCCCTCCACTATCCATATATGACAGGAGTTCCCGCGCGCAGCGTTTACGCGCAGCGTCCGCGCCCAACCCGCGCCGAAGGTGCGCCAAAGGTAAGCCCGTCTACGCCCGTCCGCGCCTGGACCGCGCCCAGCGCCAGACCCCCTGCCCCTCGCGCTGCCCAGCCCTCCCGCATTACCTACGATGCCGCCACCCTCCTAGCCCTTAACCCCGGTCGCGCCCCCAACTGCGTCCAAGCCGCTCCTGGACGCACCCATGGACCGTTCTCCTGCTTCTCCTGCAAATTTAGCGGCACCGACAACATCTCCGCTACGACCACACCACAGATTCCCGACCCCAACCACCTACAATGCATCCTTCTCAACACCCGCTCGGTCCACAGGCACGCCATTGACCTTTGGAACCTACTTGACACCATCTCTCCTGACGTCGCCTTCCTAACGGAAACATGGATGAACGCTTCCTCCGCCCCTGACATCGCCATCGCTATCCCTGATGACTATAAGATCACACGCAAGGACCGCACCGACCATACAGGAGGAGGAATCGCTATCGTCCATAAGAAATCCATCCGCATCTCTACCAGCTCCGACGCCAACCTCGCTAACTCCGAACACCTTCACTTCCAGATCCACATCGACCCCAAGACAACTCTCAGAGGCACCCTCCTCTACAGACCACCAGGACCCCGCGCAAAATTCAGTGAAGACATCACGGACTTCATCACCCCACACGCGCTCCCCTCCAAAGACTACATCCTTCTGGGAGACCTCAACTTCCACCTTGAAAAGATCAACGACCGCAACACCGCCACCCTCTTAGACAACCTCGCCAACCTCGGACTTAAACAACTGGTCACTTCCCCCACCCACATCGCAGGTCACACACTCGACCCCATCTTCACCTCCAGCAACCATGTCTCCTTCAGCCACACTACGGATCTCCTCTGGACTGACCACAGCTGTGTTCACTTCACCTACAACAAGCCGAAACCCATCATCCACCTCCAACCAACTCTACAAAGAAACTGGAACAAAATCACCACGGATCAGATCTCCACATCGCTCCTTCGAACCTCCCCAGCCCTCTCCTCTAACGCCAACGAAGCCGCCTCCAACCTCACCCTTTGGTTATCCAACACCGCCGACACCTTAGCACCACTGAAAAAACGTCAACACAAACTTGGCAACAAGAAGGCCTCATGGTTCAACGATGATCTCAAGAAGTCCAAGAAACTGTGCCGCTCCCTTGAAAAGGCCTGGAAAAAAGACCCATCCACCAGCAACAAGGACGCCTTCAAAAGCGCCACCCGTACTCACCACCAACTGATCCGAAAAGCCAAGAAAACAGCATTCAAGGATCGACTTGACAACAACGCCCACAACAGCAAGGAACTTTTCAACATCGTCAAGGAATTTTCCAACCCCTCGGCCAACTCCAACGACATCACCCCCTCTCAAACCCTCTGCGACTCCCTAGCCTCTTTTTTCCACAACAAGATTGCTGACATCCACAACAGCTTTGACAACCAACCCGGAAGCCAACCCACCCTACCATCTGCTGACCATCTTCCTCCCGTAAACACCCTTAACGCCTGGAACCCAATCTCCACTGAGGACACCATCCGCCTGATGAATTCCATCCACTCTGGATCCCCCACAGACCCATGCCCTCACCACATCTTCAACAAAGCAGACTCCGTCATAGCTCCGCACCTCCGAGACGTCATCAACTGCTCCTTCAACTCCGCTACCTTCCCAGAAGACTGGAAACACGCTGAACTCACCGCCCTTCTGAAAAAACCAACAGCAGACCCCACCGAACTCAAAAACTACCGCCCCATCTCGCTTCTTCCATTTCCGGCCAAAGTCATCGAGAAAGCCGTCAACAACCAGCTCGCCGCCTTCCTCGAAGCCAACAAATCACTCGACCCCTCACAATCTGGCTTCCGAGCCAAACACAGCACTGAGACCGCCCTCATCGCAGCAACAGACGACATTCGAACTCTACTGGACAATGGAGACACAGTCGCCCTCATCCTCCTCGACCTCTCTGCAGCCTTCGACACAGTCTGCCACAGCACCCTTTTACAACGCCTCAGAAACATCGGAATCCAAGGAAAAGCACTGGAATGGATCACCTCGTTCCTCACCGGAAGAACACAGAGAGTCCGCCTCCCACCATTCAAGTCCGAGGCCTCTGAAATCATCTGCGGCGTACCTCAAGGATCCTCACTCAGTCCCACCCTCTTCAACGTATACATGAGCCCCCTCGCGGCCATCGCCCGCCAACACAACCTCAACATCATCTCTTACGCGGACGACACTCAACTGATCCTTTCTCTCACCAAGGACCCCAGCACCGCCAAAACTAACCTACACGAAGGAATGAAAGAAGTCGCCGAATGGATGAAACAAAGCCGTCTGAAACTGAACTCAGACAAAACAGAAGTCCTCATCTTAGGTACATCCCCCTCTGCATGGGACGACTCCTGGTGGCCGGAAGCCCTCGGAAAAGCACCCATCCCAACAGACCACGCACGGAACCTTGGCGTCATCCTGGATTCTTCACTCTCAATGAACAGACAAGTCAGCGCCGTATCCTCTTCCTGCTTTAACATTCTTCGCATGCTCAGAAAAACATTTCGCTGGATCCCCTCCGAAACAAGGAAAACAGTCACCCACGCTCTAGTCACGAGCCGACTGGACTACGGAAACACCCTCTACGCAGGTACCACCGCTAAACTCCAGAAGAAACTACAACGAATCCAAAACGCCTCAGCCAGGCTCATATTAGACATCCCACGCAACGAACATATCTCTGGTCACCTTAAAGACCTCCACTGGCTACCCGTCAATAAGAGGATCACTTTCCGACTGCTTACCCACGCACACAAATCACTCTACGACATCGAACCAGATTGCCTCAACTCTCGACTGTCCTTCTACACCCCCTCCCGCCAACTTCGCTCTTCCAGCCAAGCCTTCGCCACTGTACCTCGCATCAACAAGACCACCATGGGAGGCAGATCCTTTTCATACCTGGCTGCCAAAACATGGAACTCACTCCCCGCTTACCTTCGCCTCACCCAGAATCACCTAGCGTTCAGAAAGCAGCTTAAAACGTGGATATTTGACAAATAATCCTCCTCCCCTTCCTAAGCGCCTTGAAACCCTCTGGGTATGTAGTGCGCTATACAAATTTTATGACTTGACTTGACTTGACTCCTTAGCTCTTTGTACGATTTCTCTCAGTATTCCCATGTATTCATTAGTGGGGTTCTGGTCTAATACAGCATATGTGGTGGAATCTGAAATGTGCACTTTATACATCAATTCCACATGGCTCTGGACTTGAAGCAATGGAACAGGCAATACTAACAACTGATTATGAATTACCAATGCAAACTTTCCTGATGGAATTAATGGTCTTTACCTTATATCAAAGCTACTTCAAGCATGACAATAAATGGTATCAACAACTGGTAGGGACCTCCATGGGGAACTGCGCTGCTCCTGTATTCGCGAATATTTACATGAAGATGTATGAAGAGAACAACATATTGAACAATGCTAACTGGACATCCGACCTAATAATGTTTGTGAGGTACATTGATGACATTTTTATTATATGGCCTAACACCAAAGAGAAATTGGAAGAAGCATTGCTGCACCTGAATGCACTTGATGAAAGAATCCAACTGACTTAGGAAATTTCGAATAAAACTATAACGTTTTTAGATGTTCAAATCACATTATCGAACAAAGGTATTGAAACTGATGTATACCGTAAGACTACGGACAGAAATAATACCCTACATTATCACAGCTTTCATCAAGAGGCGCTCAAACGACACTTACCTCTCTCACAAATTGTCATGGGCCAACTCGCGCCTCACCTAAAAGACGCAAATGAAATAAACTACATGGTCCAGAATGCTTAGCGGCATGGAGGCGGGAATATAAGGCTTGAACTTCCTGTTTCCGGTGTCGGATATTCTGACTCGTGACCCGGCTGGTTAGTAACCAGATTCTGTCTAGTGATATCGTGTCTATGCTTGGAGATACGTTTGTTTGTTCTCCTGATCCCAGAGGAGTTGGAGAGATTTACCGTTGTTGGAGCCAGTGCCTTGAGTTCTGCGGTGCGCTTTCTGCATAGCCTTCCGTTGGCGAGCCTTCTCATCGGCTCATGCGGAAGGCGGTCTTGGGTCTCCATTGTGCGCATCATTCCCTGTACCTCCGTTGGCGAGCCTTCTCATCGGCTCATGCGGAGGACAGAAATTTCCTGGTCAGTGCCCAACGAGTTTGCCCGTTTCCGTTGGCGAGCCTTTTTGCATCGGCTCATGCGGAAACGGATTTGTTGTGACATCCTAATACCGTAACCCTGTTCCGTTGGATAGCCTTCTTGCATCGGCTAATGCGGAAAGGGTTTTTGTGCCTATTCGGTTTAATCCTCTGTTGGCGAGCCTTTTTTCACCGGCTATTGCAGAGGATTAATTCATCATTTACTACTAAGGGAGAAGTCTTGGTGGCGTTTAACCAAGTGTTCCACCCTTCATCTTCTGGAGGCCGCTGATGCTTGTCTCCAAAATAATCAAAGGTACTCGCTTAACCTTACTTTATTCGGGTGACGTAACCCATGTTCATTTTTTTGTTAAGGCTGCTGTGAAGGCGTTTGTCCTAGACACCCGTGTTAAACCCTGAAAGGAAGGAGTTTAGGGTAGGTGGATTCCCAGTTTTAAGTATCCCATCTATTATGTGGTAGCTCTATTGCATGACATCTCATACATTGATTCAATTGTGTATTTCAGAGGGGAAGTTCCAGTTAGTCAGACAGGGCCTGTTCTCAGTAGACGAGAAGTATCTCCTGAGTATCGCAGCCTCTTTCTGTTATTCAGGTAGGGAAGTAGTAGAGGTACAACAGGATTGTGTATCCGTGAATAAGAACAGTTACCAATATTATTGTTCTTTGTCTTGCAGCTCTCCCTCCCCGCTGTCCCCTTCCTTTCCTTCCCGTTTGTTCCTGCAGCCCTCATCTGATCCGTCTTTAGCCCACGGCTTTAATAGCACACTGGGTTTGGATAGATCTGGAGGGGGCCTTTGTAAACTACATACTGATCCTGAGGAAGCAGAGGTTAACAGAATATCCGACCCACGGTTACACCTCCTCCCGGTCAGTACGTAGAAATGGCCACCCTAGATGACGTATTGGCTGCTTTAGTCGTAGTTCAGTCAGAACTACTGTCCTCCAGACAAGAGACCACAGAGTTACGTAATCGATTAGATACCATACAGAAAAACCCCTTTAATGCAGGGGCTTCTGGTTCTACTCCTCCCAGTCCAGTGGTTCTCGAAATCCCTACTAGTGTCCCTCTTGCCAACCCCGAACGTTTTAAAGGAGATGCCGGTTCTGTACAAGTATTTATGTCTCAAGTACTGATGCACTTCACTTGTAAACCACGCTCCTTTCCCACAAATCAATCTAAGGTAGCGTTCGTGATATCCTATTTAGCTGGGGATGCGGCTCAATGCGCGATTCCCCTAATCCAAAGGAACGATCCCCTGATGCATGATTGGGAGGCATTCTGGGATGAGTTTATCAAGGTCTTCGACAGAAGAGCTGACTCTTATACAGCCGACAAGGAATTGTTGGAGCTCCGACAAGGAAATCAAGATATTTTGACATATCTGAATTCCTTTAGGAGATTAGTCACTGAGACCAAGTGGCCGGAGGCAAAACTGTCGTCTATGTTTCATCAGGGTTTAACAGAGGACATGAAAGACATCATCGCGCAAATAGATCCCCAGCCCACAACTTATGAAGACTTAATCAGTCTAGTGTTGCGCTTGGATCACCGTCTCAAGAATAGAAAGGGTGATTCCAAGGTCAAATCTAGAACCATACCTGTATCTGGCCCTACTAAGTCCTCTGATAGCCCCCTCGTGTCCACTTCTGAACCTATGGAGATTGGTGCAGTACGCGCCTCTCTTACGCCTTCAGAAAAAGAACAAAGACGTAAGAATGGCCTCTGCTTGTACTGCGGGAAAAAAGGACACTTCGTTAGGGAATGTCCTGTAAAGCCCAAATTCTCCAAGTTTCGTTCCAACAGAGGGGTATCCGCTGCGATTGAGAAACCGGCGGAAAACGAATAGACTCTAGGGAGAAGGAAGGGGGGTCCGTGGAGTCGTGTTTGTATCCCTTCAATGGTAAATTCGGTATTAGGGGCGCAACATTTGTTTATCAATATAGTATTGGTGATCAGCATGGTACAGGTCCCTACACGAGCTATGGTGGACTCAGGGGCCACGGGTATGTTCATAGATAAGGCTGAGGCGGAAAGGATGGGAATGTCTCTGATACCTAAGGAGCATGGTGATGAGGTATATGCTGTGGATGGGAGAAAACTAGATTTAGGTCCCGTTTGTTATCAGACTGCTGAAACTGAGATGAGGTACGGGAGTCACAGCGAAAGGGTCACTTTCAGTGTCATACAAGCCCCTCAGTATGGTATAATAATAGGATTGAGGAAAAGGGGGAAGTGAGGCGCATGTCGCCTCAACCAAACGCACTATCGAATATGCCTCATTGGCAAACGTGTATATATATTTAATCCAATATTTATTATTAGTTATTCAAATTTCATGCGGTGTCCATAGTCTTATCGTTTTTACTCCAATATAAATCCCCATCAGGAAGTGAACGCCATTTTTCAAAATCTTCTATTGTTCACACTGTGCCCCAAATGGCCTCTTGTAGGAACATGACAAAAGCGTAGTTCATCAGTAGCAGTGTTTATTCGAAAAAACCCAATGCATTTCAGGCATCACAGTGCCTTTCGTCAGGGGTCACTACAAATTACAATCAAAAGAGAATACATTAAAATTCATCCATATTATGTAACCCTTAAGTTCATCATCATCGTCGTGTGCTAACATGTCTTCACTTTTTTTATCACCCCGTGTAGTCACTCTAAAGCATAATCATGCTGTTAGAACCTCGCAAATGTCCTTAATACCACCCTGTCAATAATCACTCGTTTTAAGGTAGTATTGCGTGCCTTACTTTCATAGAGTCTATTTTCTAAAGAGTCCATAAAATTGGCTCTATATTATGTTTTAAACAATTGTGTAATTCGTTCGAGCGTTCCTACCTGCCACAAGTCTTTAAAAACCTCTTCATCTTTACATCATTACCGGAAGTCAAAACCTCGTACCGCAGTTGCTCCCACTTTTAAATCCCTCGCAGCTGGTTTGTTTTAATTACACCTTACCCGCCCTCTCGTTAACCTACTCGGAAGTGTCTGCACACTACAAGACCCATAATGCGCTGTCTCGACAGTTACCACACAGTAATATTATTTCAGAACCCTTATATATATAAAAAAAACGTGTCTATGATTTAGCTGTTTCTCAAATGTTGTTTCTAAACTATGAATAAACACAAACATTTCAAACGAACATTGATGTTTGTACCCCCCTGATGAGGTAAAAATCGTATTAAACTTCAGTGTCAACAAGGTAAATGCAGTTTTCAGGTGGGTGCTATCCCGTGGGTTGGGCAACAGTGAAATACAATTTTGAATGATGTGGGATGCACTCGAGTTTAAACGTGTGTCAACAGAGTTTCTCATTATATGCGTGCAGCTTGGTGAAGGTACCTTGCCCAGGTGGCACCTTGTTCATCATGAGGAAAAGGGGGAAGTGAGGCGCATGTCGCCTCAACCAAACGCACTATCGAATATGCCTCATTGGCAAACGTGTATATATATTTAATCCAATATTTATTATTAGTTATTCAAATTTCATGCGGTGTCCATAGTCTTATCGTTTTTACTCCAATATAAATCCCCATCAGGAAGTGAACGCCATTTTTCAAAATCTTCTATTGTTCACACTGTGCCCCAAATGGCCTCTTGTAGGAACATGACAAAAGCGTAGTTCATCAGTAGCAGTGTTTATTCGAAAAAACCCAATGCATTTCAGGCATCACAGTGCCTTTCGTCAGGGGTCACTACAAATTACAATCAAAAGAGAATACATTAAAATTCATCCATATTATGTAACCCTTAAGTTCATCATCATCGTCGTGTGCTAACATGTCTTCACTTTTTTTATCACCCCGTGTAGTCACTCTAAAGCATAATCATGCTGTTAGAACCTCGCAAATGTCCTTAATACCACCCTCTCAATAATCACTCGTTTTAAGGTAGTATTACGTGCCTTACTTTCATAGAGTCTATTTTCTAAAGAGTCCATAAAATTGGCTCTATATTATGTTTTAAACAATTGTGTAATTCGTTCGAGCGTTCCTACCTGCCACAAGTCTTTAAAAACCTCTTCATCTTTACATCATTACCGGAAGTCAAAACCTCGTACCGCAGTTGCTCCCACTTTTAAATCCCTCGCAGCTGGTTTGTTTTAATTACACCTTACCCGCCCTCTCGTTAACCTACTCGGAAGTGTCTGCACACTACAAGACCCATAATGCGCTGTCTCGACAGTTACCACACAGTAATATTATTTCAGAACCCTTATATATATAAAAAAAAGCGTGTCTATGATTTAGCTGTTTCTCAAATGTTGTTTCTAAACTATGAATAAACACAAACATTTCAAACGAACATTGATGTTTGTACCCCCCTGATGAGGTAAAAATCGTATTAAACGTCAGTGTCAACAAGGTAAATGCAGTTTTCAGGTGGGTGCTATCCCGTGGGTTGGGCAACAGTGAAATACAATTTTGAATGATGTGGGATGCACTCGAGTTTAAACGTGTGTCAACAGAGTTTCTCATTATATGCGTGCAGCTTGGTGAAGGTACCTTGCCCAGGTGGCACCTTGTTCATCATGAGGAAAAGGGGGAAGTGAGGCGCATGTCGCCTCAACCAAACGCACTATCGAATATGCCTCATTGGCAAACGTGTATATATATTTAATCCAATATTTATTATTAGTTATTCAAATTTCATGCGGTGTCCATAGTCTTATCGTTTTTACTCCAATATAAATCCCCATCAGGAAGTGAACGCCATTTTTCAAAATCTTCTATTGTTCACACTGTGCCCCAAATGGCCTCTTGTAGGAACATGACAAAAGCGTAGTTCATCAGTAGCAGTGTTTATTCGAAAAAACCCAATGCATTTCAGGCATCACAGTGCCTTTCGTCAGGGGTCACTACAAATTACAATCAAAAGAGAATACATTAAAATTCATCCATATTATGTAACCCTTAAGTTCATCATCA
Source organism: Lissotriton vulgaris (assembly GCF_964263255.1). Lineage (NCBI taxonomy): Eukaryota > Metazoa > Chordata > Amphibia > Caudata > Salamandridae > Lissotriton > Lissotriton vulgaris. Next base: position 229,782,735 of record NC_141690.1, read on the forward strand.
TCGTCGTGTGCTAACATGTCTTCACTTTTTTTATCACCCCGTGTAGTCACTCTAAAGCATAATCATGCTGTTAGAACCTCGCAAATGTCCTTAATACCACCCTCTCAATAATCACTTGTTTTAAGGTAGTATTACGTGCCTTACTTTCATAGAGTCTATTTTCTAAAGAGTCCATAAAATTGGCTCTATATTATGTTTTAAACAATTGTGTAATTCGTTCGAGCGTTCCTACCTGCCACAAGTCTTTAAAAACCTCTTCATCTTTACATCATTACCGGAAGTCAAAACCTCGTACCGCAGTTGCTCCCACTTTTAAATCCCTCGCAGCTGGTTTGTTTTGATTACACCTTACTCGCCCTCTCGTTAACCTACTCGGAAGTGTCTGCACACTACAAGACCCATAATGCGCTGTCTCGACAGTTACCACACAGTAATATTATTTCAGAACCCTTATATATATAAAAAAAAGCGTGTCTATGATTTAGCTGTTTCTCAAATGTTGTTTCTAAACTATGAATAAACACAAACATTTCAAACGAACATTGATGTTTGTACCCCCCTGATGAGGTAAAAATCGTATTAAACTTCAGTGTCAACAAGGTAAATGCAGTTTTCAGGTGGGTGCTATCCCGTGGGTTGGGCAACAGTGAAGTGAGGCGCATGTCGTTTGCCAATGAGGCATATTCGATAGTGCGTTTGGTTGAGGCGACATGCGCCTCACTTCCCCCTTTTCCTCATGATGAACAAGGTGCCACCTGGGCAAGGTACCTTCACCAAGCTGCACGCATATAATGAGAAACTCTGTTGACACACGTTTAAACTCGAGTGCATCCCACATCATTCAAAATTGTATTTCACTGTTGCCCAACCCACGGGATAGCACCCACCTGAAAACTGCATTTACCTTGTTGACACTGAAGTTTAATACGATTTTTACCTCATCAGGGGGGTACAAACATCAATGTTCGTTTGAAATGTTTGTGTTTATTCATAGTTTAGAAACAACATTTGAGAAACAGCTAAATCATAGACACGCTTTTTTTTATATATATAAGGGTTCTGAAATAATATTACTGTGTGGTAACTGTCGAGACAGCGCATTATGGGTCTTGTAGTGTGCAGACACTTCCGAGTAGGTTAACGAGAGGGCGGGTAAGGTGTAATTAAAACAAACCAGCTGCGAGGGATTTAAAAGTGGGAGCAACTGCGGTACGAGGTTTTGACTTCCGGTAATGATGTAAAGATGAAGAGGTTTTTAAAGACTTGTGGCAGGTAGGAACGCTCGAACGAATTACACAATTGTTTAAAACATAATATAGAGCCAATTTTATGGACTCTTTAGAAAATAGACTCTATGAAAGTAAGGCACGTAATACTACCTTAAAACGAGTGATTATTGAGAGGGTGGTATTAAGGACATTTGCGAGGTTCTAACAGCATGATTATGCTTTAGAGTGACTACACGGGGTGATAAAAAAAGTGAAGACATGTTAGCACACGACGATGATGATGAACTTAAGGGTTACATAATATGGATGAATTTTAATGTATTCTCTTTTGATTGTAATTTGTAGTGACCCCTGACGAAAGGCACTGTGATGCCTGAAATGCATTGGGTTTTTTCGAATAAACACTGCTACTGATGAACTACGCTTTTGTCATGTTCCTACAAGAGGCCATTTGGGGCACAGTGTGAACAATAGAAGATTTTGAAAAATGGCGTTCACTTCCTGATGGGGATTTATATTGGAGTAAAAACGATAAGACTATGGACACCGCATGAAATTTGAATAACTAATAATAAATATTGGATTAAATATATATACACGTTTGCCAATGAGGCATATTCGATAGTGCGTTTGGTTGAGGCGACATGCGCCTCACTTCCCCCTTTTCCTCATGATGAACAAGGTGCCACCTGGGCAAGGTACCTTCACCAAGCTGCACGCATATAATGAGAAACTCTGTTGACACACGTTTAAACTCGAGTGCATCCCACATCATTCAAAATAATAATAGGATTACCATGGTTGCAGAGGCATAACCCTGAGGTTCACTGGGGTACAAACATTGTAACCATGAATTCACAGTACTGTAGGGAGCACTGTTTTAGTTGTACTCAGAGTCCCTCTTTGGCCCTCGCTAATGGGAATAGCGTAGCTACTGCTGCTGAAAAAGATGTGGTATTGCCAAACGTGTACAACGAATTCCAAGACGTTTTTGATGAGGTGTTGGCAGAAGGACTCCCCCCCCATAGGCAGTACGACTGCCAGATTGATTTAGTGCCCGGGGCCGTGGTGCCTTCGGGACGCTTGTATGCTTTAGCCGAACCTGAGAATAACCATTTGAGACAATATTTGGACAAACTGTTGAAATTGGGGTTCATCCGCCCTTCCAAGTCTCCTGCTGCGTCCCCCCTTTTTTTTATTCCTAAAGCGAATGGGGAATTGAGGTTGTGTGTAGATTTTAGAGCTCTCAATGAGATAACGGTCAAGAACCGATACCCATTGCCTTTGATCAACGTCTTGTTGGAACAAGTGAAGCATGCAAAGATATTCACTAAATTGGACTTAAAAGGGGCCTACCATTTAGTCAGGATGAGGTCGGGAGACGAATGGAAAACGGCATTTAAGACCCGGTATGGGTTGTTTGAATACCTGGTCATGCCGTTCGGACTATGCAACGCTCCCGCAGCGTTCCAATTCTTTCTTAATGATGTGTTTCGGGAGATCTTGGATCAATATGTCATAGTGTATATTGATGACATCCTGATCTATTCTGAATCGGAGGCCATGCATGTAGTGCACGTGAAATCTGTCTTGTCAATCCTACGTCAGCATAGCTTGTACTGCAAGCTGTCCAAGTGTGACTTCCACGTGTCTACAGTAGAATTTCTGGGGGTTATGCTTAGCCCTCAGGGTCAGGAAATGGCGGAGCGCAAGATACAGGCGGTTCGTGACTGGCCAGTCCCGAAGAATGTTAAAGATATTCAGTGCTTCTTGGGATTCGCTAACTTTTATCGCCGCTTTATTGATCAGTTCTCTAAGGTAGTGGCACCCATAACAAGATTGTTGCACAAGGATCAGCGGTTTGTGTGGGATACGGAAGCTCAGGCCGCCTTTGTGACCTTGAAACAGGCGTTTGTGTCAGCACCAGTGCTAATTCACCCCAATCCTGAGTTGCCATTTATTGTTGAGGCAGATGCTTCCGAGGTGGCAGTAGGGGCAGTTCTGTCCCAACGTAATGAGCAGACTCGGATCTTGCACCCTGTGGCATATATGTCACGGAAACTCAATAGGGCTGAAAGAAACTACTGTATCGCTGAGAAGGAGCTTTTGGCAGTAAAGATCGCTTTCACAGAATGGCGACACTTTCTGATGGGTGCCAGGCATAAGGTAACTGTCTACTCAGATCATAGGAACTTACAATTTATGACTGCAGCACGCCATTTGACCCCTAGACAGCTTCGGTGGATGCTGTTCTTTTCGGAATTTGATTTCGTTATAACTTTCCGCCCAGGAGTGGATAATCGAAAAGCGGATGCTCTCACACGCCAGTCTTCTTCGAAGACGTCTACAACGGGAATAGATACCTCCATTGTGAAATCTACGCAGGTGATAGGTGCCATCCAACCTGATGCCTTTTTACAGGGTATACTTAGAGGCGTCACTACCGAGCATTGGAAAAGGTGGTTGCAATCACATCCAGAATGGCAAATGAGGGATGGCTTCCCCGTTAATCGGGGGCGGTTGTTGATCCCTACAGAACCCCTTCGTAAACAAATGTACATGTGGTGTCATACTTCCCCAAGTGCTGGTCATATGGGGGTGGAAAAAACCGTGGATCTGATCACGCGTAAGTCATGGTGGCCATCAGTGAGGTCTGATGTCAAGAAGTGGATCTCATTGTGTGCTGTGTGTGCTGCAGCAAAGTCGGATCATCGGCGTCCTGCTGGTCTTCTTTGTCCCATGCCCACTCCTTCAGTCCCGTGGAAACGAATCTCCCTGGATTTTGTGGTGGGTTTGCCCAGGGACCAGGGATGTACTGCGGTATTAGTGGTCATTGACTTTTTGACCAAGATGGGCCATTTTATCGCCTGCCCTCAGGTTCCCACAGCTGGTCAGTTGGCACAGTTGCTGATGGTGCATATCGTGCGTTTGCATGGTCTCCCTGCGGTCATAGTATCGGACCGTGGCTCCCAGTTCACTGCTATGTTTTGGAAGTCTTGGTGTTCCTCCCTTCACATTGAAACGTCACTGTCAACCAGCTTCCACCCTCAAACCGATGGACAGACAGAGCGTCTCAACCAGTCGTTGAAACAATATCTGCGGTGTTTTGTGTCTCAGGGGAAAGACAATTGGGTCGAGTATTTGTGGCTAGCTGAGGTGGCGTACAATAATGCCACACATTCAGCCACCAAGGTGTCCCCTTTCTATGGAACGTATGGTAATCATCCTAGGTTCTTGCCGTTTTTACAGCCTGTTCAAGAAACCTCGGTACCGGAGGCGGCTAGGAGGATTGGTGAACTCAAAGACATCTTGGTGAGGGTCCAGACCAATCTGAGGGCCTCTAAGGTGGCGTATAAAACCTCTGCAGATAAGAAACGTCGTCCTGGACCACTTTATCAAGTGGGGGACAGAGTGTGGCTATCGACTAAGAACTTTCGCTTCAAAAAATACAGTGTATTCAACCCTCGTTACATCGGACCTTTCCCTATCGTTAAATGTGTCAATCCTGTGGCCATGAAACTAAGGTTGCCTCAGCATCTCCGAATCCACCCTGTGTTCCATGTCTCTTTGCTGAAGCCTGCGGCGCGGATTGTCCAACGTCTGCCTCCGCCTTTGGTTGTTGCGGATGGAAATGAGTTCGAAGTAAGCGGTATCTTGGACTCAAAGTGGCATGGGAGAGGGTTGCGTTACCTGGTGGCATGGAAGGGTTATGGACCAGAGGAGAACTCCTGGGAGCCGGCGTCTGGTGTTCATGCTCCCCGTCTGGTTGCCGAGTTCCATCGACTGCATCCTTCGAGTCCGGGTCCTGTTCGGCGCTCTAGGTGAGGGGGGATATACTGTCATGGGCCAACTCGCGCCTCACCTAAAAGACGCAAATGAAATAAACTACATGGTCCAGAATGCTTAGCGGCATGGAGGCGGGAATATAAGGCTTGAACTTCCTGTTTCCGGTGTCGGATATTCTGACTCGTGACCCGGCTGGTTAGTAACCAGATTCTGTCTAGTGATATCGTGTCTATGCTTGGAGATACGTTTGTTTGTTCTTCTGATCCCAGAGGAGTTGGAGAGATTTACCGTTGTTGGAGCCAGTGCCTTGAGTTCTGCGGTGCGCTTTCTGCATAGCCTTCCGTTGGCGAGCCTTCTCATCGGCTCATGCGGAAGGCGGTCTTGGGTCTCCATTGTGCGCATCATTCCCTGTACCTCCGTTGGCGAGCCTTCTCATCGGCTCATGCGGAGGACAGAAATTTCCTGGTCAGTGCCCAACGAGTTTGCCCGTTTCCGTTGGCGAGCCTTTTTGCATCGGCTCATGCGGAAACGGATTTGTTGTGACATCCTAATACCGTAACCCTGTTCCGTTGGATAGCCTTCTTGCATCGGCTAATGCGGAAAGGGTTTTTGTGCCTATTCGGTTTAATCCTCTGTTGGCGAGCCTTTTTTCACCGGCTATTGCAGAGGATTAATTCATCATTTACTACTAAGGGAGAAGTCTTGGTGGCGTTTAACCACGTGTTCCACCCTTCATCTTCTGGAGGCCGCTGATGCTTGTCTCCAAAATAATCAAAGGTACTCGCTTAACCTTACTTTATTCGGGTGACGTAACCCATGTTCATTTTTTTGTTAAGGCTGCTGTGAAGGCGTTTGTCCTAGACACCCGTGTTAAACCCTGAAAGGAAGGAGTTTAGGGTAGGTGGATTCCCAGTTTTAAGTATCCCATCTATTATGTGGTAGCTCTATTGCATGACATCTCATACATTGATTCAATTGTGTATTTCAGAGGGGAAGTTCCAGTTAGTCAGACAGGGCCTGTTCTCAGTAGACGAGAAGTATCTCCTGAGTATCGCAGCCTCTTTCTGTTATTCAGGTAGGGAAGTAGTAGAGGTACAACAGGATTGTGTATCCGTGAATAAGAACAGTTACCAATATTATTGTTCTTTGTCTTGCAGCTCTCCCTCCCCGCTGTCCCCTTCCTTTCCTTCCCGTTTGTTCCTGCAGCCCTCATCTGATCCGTCTTTAGCCCACGGCTTTAATAGCACACTGGGTTTGGATAGATCTGGAGGGGGCCTTTGTAAACTACATACTGATCCTGAGGAAGCAGAGGTTAACACAAATGATGAGAGTCAACAGAATCACATCAGACCCCAATAAAGCTATCTTGAGGATTGAGGAAATGTGTGAGAGATTTGAAAAGAGAGGTTACCCCAAAGAAATCATTGGCACAGCGAAAGAAAGAGTCAGGAATATTCAAAGAAAAGATTTACTTAAAGGACGGTTAAAAATGGAAGAAACAAGAACAACGATGGTATCAAAATACTCAACATCAAGCATTAAGTTTAAGAAAATCATTAAAAGCCATTGGGGAATTTTAAAAGCAGAACCAGATTTCAATTCTATTTTTGAAAAACCTCCAATTTTCGCTTTCACCAGAGGAAAGAATTTGGATGAATTACTCAAGATGCAAAATGAAACATCCATCATTTATTGAGGAACCAGACCTTGTTTACACTGTGGTAACTGTAACAACATTATCAAAGGAAACATCCTCACACATCCCATGAAGGTTTATAAGATCAAATTACGAGTCACACCGAATGTGATCTACATGCTGAAATGCCTGTGTGGCAAAGTCTACATTGGCAAGACTGAGAGAAAGATCAAAACAAGGATCAATGATCACAAATAGAATATAAGAACCAAGAATCATAAATCTTCAGTAGCACTCCACTTCTGTGAAGAACATTATAATGTATCTCAATTATAGTTTCTTATTTTCGAAACAGTATTGAAAAGAGAAGGTGTGGACAACAACCAACAGCTACTTCAAAGGGAAAACCATTGGATCTATATGATGAACTCTAACAAACCTTTTGGTTTAAATGATCGCGTAGAATGTTCATGCTATCTATAATTATGTGCTATCCAGATATATGTGCAATGTAAATAACATGTAGGCATTTCCTACACATGCTTTGTACCTGTTCCATGATGTTTTTTGGTACGTCCTATAACGCCACTGTGACCATTTTTTAATTATTGAATAATCTTTATTTATTTATTGACTAGTAACACAAGTTGTTATTTAGCATTCATTTAATTCAATTAAATTTATTTACTGAGTTTCCTTTCATTTTCACTCATATCGACCTTATACGATCGAAATATAAAGCAGTATTTCTTCTACCCGCATGAGCACTTGATCGGCACTCGGCACCAATCAAAGCGCTTTCTCTTCGTTTTTCTAGGAAGTCGCGTTTAGAGCCATTTTTTCGAGCGGCCTTCGAGCATGCTGGACAACTGGCATACGCGTAAAAGAAAGAAATAGGAAGAGACACTTGCCGTCCCAGAAGTAAATTTTTTCGACATACTACGAAGGTGACATTGTAACCAGTGTCAAGCTCATCCACTTAGATACTAATCATCGCGCTACCTTTTTTACTATTACTCAGGATCGTGAACATTGAAACTTGAGATAGCCAAGTTGCTACCATCGACATGTAAGTACGCGCCATATTGCGTACGGCATTTATTTATTTATTTTTTGACACAGAGCACTCTTCAGCACCCGGTACTCGGTCACTTTGTCGCACTATCACGGAGCACAAAATCACGAATGCTATATTACCATGAGGTTACACTAAAGTAAAAAATGTCACACAGTTTCTTGTCAACTGATAGGATGTTATATTCAGTTTTGAAAATGTTCTGTTTAATTCATCTTTTTTAGCATATGCTCCCTGACGAAGGGCTATCTAATGCCCGAAATGCATTGGAGAAAACAATAAGCGGCATTGATGTCGTGTAAATATACTATATAGAATGGAATGAAAACAATTTCATGAGGAAAGAACGACAAAAATAAGAATAAAGTAAACTGTTGCAATGAACATGTTGAAGAGAATCGTCATTTAATTTAAAGGAAATCCTTTATTCACTACCAAGGAGAAAAGGTGTGCACCTGGGGATGCGACTGACTTTCAATTAGAAGCACTATTTTGCAATTCTTAACTAGACGTCCTTGGACAAGAGACGTCACCCAGGCAGCACCCATACATTAACTCAATTCACGTTGAACATTATGAACTAAGGCTGTGCACTAACATTCGTCTACTTTTTCATAAATCTGATGGGAACACTCCTCTGTTTGATACTTGGGGATTAAGATATATCACTCAGGTTCTGACATTTTTGGAGGATAATGGGGTGGATACGGGGATCTTGATTCACGCACCATCCCCTTCTGGGCGACACTCCCCTTGTCAGAGGCAGGTCGGGTGGCAATCTCTAAGATGATCATCCTCCCCGCCTTCTTCATTCCTTTGTAAATCTCCCCCTTTTCCTCCCTAGGTCCCTGTTTTGGGACTTTCGTGCCCTTCTGAGGGATCTCTTCTGGCACGGTTCACTCAGACAGGTGGCCCCTTGTGAAGCTCCATCTCCCCCGGAGTGGGGCGGCCTTGGGCGCCCAACTCTTTGAACACTATTATCTAGTTGCAGTGGCTTTACTGTTGGTCGGCAGGCCGCTACTTGAAGGACATTGAAACGATTAGTCCCCCCCTCTCGAGGGCACTCCTCTCTTACCTCTTCAACTCCAGAGTGAGAGCCCCCTGCCGTCTCCCGAGTATAACCCTCGCATTCCTGAAGCGCGACCTTCGCCTTACCAGACATGCTGGCCTTTATGCCCCAGCAATTCCATTGCTTGGATTCCCTGCACCGGGAGCAGCCTCACCAGTGGAGATGGGAGGAGGCTGGTATCTTTTGTGTAAGTGATTTTCATGCGGATGAAACTCTGCTACCATTCAAGGTGTTGGTGGAATAAAATGCTCTTCTAGAGGGCCAGCTTCTCCTTTATGCTTCCCTATGTGAGGGGGGGGGGTGCTGGAAGTCATGTGGGGAGCGCGGGTACAGAATCTGACAACACCTGCAAACACTCCACACAATGGGTACAGGCCATAGGTTAATCACCTGGTTACTAAGGCCATCCCTACGTACACGCAGGTCTCACTCAAGCCGTTGCTGTGGGTGCGGGAGAAGTAGTTTTGCAGACAACTTTGTGATGGGGAGTGGGAGAGGGCACTGGCACACCTGCAGAGTGTATCTTGCAATGCCCACCTCAAACGTATACTTCTCCTTCCCTAAACAGATCATACAGATCTTTCCTGGAGCCTCAGACACCTGTCCTAGATCTGGCACCCAGGCAGCCGGCCTGAAGCATATCTCATGGAACTGCATACATTTACATACTTATTGTCCCTCTGACCTTACGCAGCTGGCACACGTCAAAAGTATCCCAAAGCTTTCCACCTGGAAGGTGGGTGCCATTGACATTTATACTAAACCTTGCATTTGCAGGGCTGCTACCTGTATTCTTTACTTGCCTTTCATAGTGGATAAGAAAATGATCACAGCCCGCTGGAAGTCCCCCATCCCTCCACACTCTGCTCAGTGGCAGTTACTGGAAATCTTAGCAGAGAGGACCGGGGCTAAAGAGGACAATGCAGTGGAGTTTGGCAGAACCACATGTTGTATGTTAACCTTGTTGATATTTACAGTGGCCTCACTGACTGAGTAAGTTACTGTCATGTCCACCAGAATTAGGCCATTTATGGATTTACCCCGTTTGCCGCATAATCCCCCATCTGGTGCATAGCTGTCAAATTTAATAAACAAATGTTGTTTCTTGCATACAAAAAAGGATTAAGAGTGATTTTTGAAATGTTTCACAAGGTTGTGCCTCGCACTGGCACATGCTTGGGAAAGGTTAACTCATGGGTACTCCCAAACTCTCTCGGGGGCTAAATTTACAGTGTGGTTTGTGGCTGAGGGCTGCACTGACGGGGGCGAGGTCAGAGGGAGAGGGGAGGGGCTAAAGCAACAAAATTGTGACGAGGTTGAACACAGGCCCCTGCAGCGGACGCCTTCATCCACGGAGCCATCAGACCTGGCATACACACATCTCTCTCTCTCTCTCCCTCCCCCTCTCGCTCTCCCTCTGTCTGTCTCCCTCTCTCTCCCTCCCTCCCTCTCCCTCATTCTCTCTCTGTCTGTCTCCCTCCATCTATCTCCCTCCATCTGTCTGCCTCCGTCTGTTTCCCTCTGTCTGTCTCCCTCCGTTTGTCTCCCTCTGCCGCCCTCCCTCTGTCACCCTCCCTCTGTCACCCTGTGTCTACCTACTCCCTCTGTCTCCTTCCGTCTCCCTCTCTCTCTCTCTCCGTCTCCCCCTCTGTCTCCGTCCCTCTGTCTCCGCCCCTCTGTCTCCCTCCCTCTGTCTCCCTCTGTCTCTCTCCATTGTCTCCCTCCTCTGTCGCCCTCCTCACTCTGTCGCCCTCCTCCCTCTGTCGCCCTCCTCCCTCCCTCTGTTGCCCTCCTCCCTCTGTCGCCCTCCTCCCTCTGTTGCCCTCCTCCCTCTGTCTGTCTCTCTCTGTCTCCCTCCCTCTGTCTCCCTCCCATTGTCTCCCTCCCTGTCTCACTCTCCCTCCCTCTGTCTCCCTCCCTCTCTGCCTTCCTCTCTCTGTCTCTCTTCCTCTCCCTCCCTCTGTCACCCTCTATCTCCCTCCCTTTGTCACCCTCTGTCTCCCTCCCTCCCTCTGTCACACTCTATCTCCCTCCCTCTGTATCCCTCTGTCTCCCCCTGACTACCTCTCTCTGTCTCCCTCTCTCTGTCACCCTCTGTCTCCCTCCCTCTGTCAACCTCTGTCTCCCTCCCTCACCCCCCTCTGTCACCCTCCCTGTCTCTCTCCCTCTGTCTCCCTCCATCTCCCTCCCTGCCTCCCTGTCTCCCTCTCCCTTCCTCTCCTTTGTTCTGTCTGCCTCCCTCTCTCTGTCCCTCTGTCTGTCTCCCTCTCTCCCTCGTTCTCTCCGTCTGTCTCCCTCCATCTATCTCCCTCCGTCTGTTTCGCTCTGTCTGTCTCCCTCCGTCTGTCTCCCTCCGTCTGTCTCCCTCTGTCCCCTCCCTCTGTCGCCCTCCCTCTGTCGCCCTCCCTCTGTCACCCTCTATCTCCCTCCTCCCTCTGTCTCCCTCTCTCTCTCTGTCTCCCCCTCTGTCTCCGTCCCTCTGTCTCCGCCCCTCTGTCTCCCTCCCTCTGTCTCCCTCTGTCTCTCTCCACTGTCTCCCTCCTTCCTCTGTTGCCCTCCTCCCTCTGTCGCCCTCCTCCCTCTGTCACCCTCCTCCCTCTGTCACCCTCCTCCCTCTGCCACTCTCCTCCCTCTGTCTCCCTCCCTCTGTCTCCCTCCCTCTGTGTCCCTCCCTGTCTCACTCTCCCTCCCACCCTCTCGCTCCCTCTGTCTCCCTCCTTCTCTGCCTCCTTCTCTCTGTCTCCCTTCCTCTCCCTCCCTCTGTCACCCTCTGTCTCCCTCCCTCTGTCTCCCCCTGACGGCCTCTCTCTGTCTTCCTCTCTGTCTCCCTCTCTCTGTCACCCTCTGTCTCCCTCCCTCTGTCAACCTCTGTCTCCCTCTCTCACCCTCCCTCTGTCTCCCTCCCTGTCTCTCTCCCTCTGTCTCCTTCTGTCTCCCTTCCTGCCTCCATGTCTTCCTCTCCCTCCCTCTCCTTCCTTCTGTCTCCCTCCCTCTCTGCCTCCCTCTCTCTGTCCCTCTCTGTCTCCCTTCCTTTCCCTCCCTGTGTCCCTCCCTCTGTCTCCCTCTGTCTCCCTCCCTGTCTCCCTCTCCCTCCCTAACACTCTCGCTCCCTCTGTCTCCCTCCCTCTCTGCCTCCCTCTCTGCCTCCTTCTCTCTGTCTCTCTCTATCTCCCTTCCTCTCCCTCCCTCTGTCACCCTCTGTCTCCCTCCCTATGTCCCCCTCTGTCTCCCTCCCTCCCTCTGTCACCCTCTGTCACCCTCTGTCTCCCTCCTTCTCCTTACCTCTTTCTCCCTCCCTCTGTCTCCCCCTGACTGCCTCTCTCTGTCTCCCTCTCTGTCTCCCTCCCTCTGTCACCCTCTGTCTCCCTCCTTCTCCCTCCTTCTCCTTACCTCTTTCTCCCTCCCTCTGTCTCCCCCTGACTGCCTCTCTCTGTCTCCCTCTCTCTGTCACCCTCTGTCTCCCTCTCTCTGTCACCCTCTGTCTCCCTCCCTCTGTCAACCTCTGTCTCTCTGTCCCTCTCTGTCTCCCTTCCTCTCCCTCCCTCTGTCTCCCTCCCTCTCTCCCTGTCTCCCACCATCTGTCTCTCTCCCTCTGTCTCCCTCCCTGTCTCCCTCTCCCTCCCTCCCACCCTCTGCCTCCCTCTGTCTCCTTCCCTCTTTGCCTCCTTCTATCTGTCTCTATCTCCCTTCCTCTACCTCCCCCTGTCACCAGGGCCGGACTGGGAACCAGAACCGGCCCTGGCAAAGTGCTCGTCCGGCCCCCCTCCCCCACTCCGGGAGGAGAGGGGAGGGGGGTGAGGTGCGACCGTGCTCTGTGACAGGGCCGGTTTTCGGCCGTTTTTGTTACAGGGCCGTTTTTGCAGCATAACGGCCCTGTAACAAAAACGGCCCCCAGGGGCCCAATACCGGCCCCCAACCATGCGGCCTACCGGGGGATTGCCCGGTGCCCTCAACGGCCAGTCCAGGCCTGCCTGTCACCCTCTGTCTCCCTCCCTATGTCCCCCTTTGTCTCCCTCCTCCCTCAGTCACCCTCTGTCTCCCTCCCTTTCCCTCCCTCTGTCTCTCTACCTCTGTCTCCCCCTGACAGCCTCTCTCTGTCTCCATCTCTGTCTCCCTCTCTCAACCTCTGTCTCCCTCCCTGTCTCTCTCCCTCTGTCTCCCTCCGTCTCCCTCCCTGCCTCCCTCCGTCTCCCTCCCTGCCTCCCTCTCCCTCTTTCTCCTTCCTTCTGTCTCCCTCCCTCTCTGCTTCCCTCTCTATGTCCCTCTGTCTGTCTCTCTCTCCCTCGTTCTCTCTGTCTGTCTCCCTCCGTCTATCTCCCTCCGTCTGTTCCCCTCTGTCTGTCTCCCTCTGTCACCCTCCCTCTGTCGCCCTCCCTCTGTCACCCTCTGTCTCCCTCCTCCATCTGTCTCCCTCCTCCCTCTGTCTCCCTCCTCCCTCTGTCTCCCTCTCTCTCTCTGTCTCCCCCTCTGTCTCTGTCCCTCTGTCTCCGCCCCCTGTCTCCCTCCCTCTGTCTCCCTCTGTCTCTCTCTACTGTCTCCCTCCCTCCTCTGTTGTCCTCCTCCCTCTGTCCCCCTCCTCCCTTTATTGCCCTCCTCCCTTTGCCGCTCTCCTCCCTCTGTCTCCCTCCCTCTGTCTCCCTCCCTGTCTCACTCTCCCTCCCACCTTCTCACTCCCTCTGTCTCCCTCCTTCTCTGCCTCCTTCTCTCTGTCTCCCTTACTCTCCCTCCCTCTCCCTCCCTCTGTCACCCTCTGTCTCTCACCCTCTGTCTCCCTCCCTCTGTCTCCCTCCTTCTGTCTCTGACTCCCTCCCTCTGTCTCCCCCTGACGGCCTCTCTCTGTCTCCCTCTCTGTCTCCCTCTCTCTGTCACCCTCTGTCTCCCTCCCTCTGTCAACCTCTGTCTCCCTCCCTGTCTCTCTCCCTCTGTCTCCCTCCGTCTCCGTCCCTGCCTCCCTGTCTCCCTCTCCCTCTTTCTCCTTCCTTCTGTCTCCCTCCCTCTCTGCTTCCCTCTCTATTTCCCTCTGTCTGTCTCTCTCTCCCTCGTTCTCTCTGTCTGTCTCCCTCCGTCTATCTCCCTCCGTCTGTTCCCCTCTGTCTGTCTCCCTCTGTCACCCTCCCTCTGTCGCCCTCCCTCTGTCACCCTCTGTCTCCCTCCTCCCTCTGTCTCCCTCCGTCTCCCTCTCTCTCTCTGTCTCCCCCTCTGTCTCTGTCCCTCTGTCTCTGCCCCTCTGTCTCCCTCCCTCTGTCTCCCTCTGTCTCTCTTTACTGTCTCCCTCCCTCCTCTGTTGTCCTCCTCCCTCTGTCCCCCTCCTCCCTCTGTCGCCCTCCTCCCTTTGCCGCTCACCTCCCTCTGTCTCCCTCCCTCTGTCTCCCTCCCTCTGTCTCCCTCCCTGTCTCACTCTCCCTCCCACCTTCTCACTCCCTCTGTCTCCCTCCTTCTCTGCCTCCTTCTCTCTGTCTCCCTTCCTCTCCCTCCCTCTCCCTCCCTCTGTCACCCTCTGTCTCTCACCCTCTGTCTCCGTCCCTCTGTCTCCCTCCTTCTGTCTCTGACTCCCTCCCTCTGTCTCCCCCTGACGGCCTCTCTCTGTCTCCCTCTCTGTCTCCCTCTCTCTGTCACCCTCTGTCTCCCTCCCTCTGTCACCCTCTGTCTCCCTCCCTCTGTCAACCTCTGTCTCCCTCCCTGTCTCTCTCCCTCTGTCTCCCTCCGTCTCCCTCCCTGCCTCCCTGTCTCCCTCTCCCTCTTTCTCCTTCCTTCTGTCTCCCTCCCTCTCTGCTTCCCTCTCTATGTCCCTCTGTCTGTCTCTCTCTCCCTCGTTCTCTCTGTCTGTCTCCCTCCGTCTGTCTCCCTCCGTCTGTTCCCCTCTGTCTGTCTCCCTCTGTCACCCTCCCTCTGTCGCCCTCCCTCTGTCACCCTCTGTCTCCCTCCTCCCTCTGTCTCCCTCCGTCTCCCTCTCTCTCTCTGTCTCCCCCTCTGTCTCTGTCCCTCTGTCTCCGCCCCTCTGTCTCCCTCCCTCTGTCTCCCTCTGTCTCTCTCTACTGTCTCCCTCCCTCCTCTGTTGTCCTCCTCCCTCTGTCCCCCTCCTCCCTCTGTCGCCCTCCTCCCTTTGCCGCTCTCCTCCCTCTGTCTCCCTCCCTCTGTCTCCTTCCCTGTCTCACTCTCCCTCCCACCTTCTCACTCCCTCTGTCTCCCTCCTTCTCTGCCTCCTTCTCTCTGTCTCCCTTCCTCTCCCTCCCTCTCCCTCCCTCTGTCACCCTCTGTCTCTCACCCTCTGTCTCCCTCCCTCTATCTCCTTCCTTCGGTCTCTGACTCCCTCCCTCTGTCTCCCCCTGACGGCCTCTCTCTGTCTCCCTTTCTGTCTCCCTCTCTCTGTCACCCTCTGTCTCCCTCCCTCTGTCAACCTCTGTCTCCCTCCCTCACCCTTCCTATGTCTCCTTCTGTCTCCCTCCCTCTCTGCCTCCCTCTCTCTGTCCCTCTCTATCTCCCTTCCTCTACCTCCCTCTGTCACACTCTGTCTCCCTCCTTCTCCCTCCTTCTCCCTACCCCTTTCTCCCTCCCTCTTTCTCCCCCTGACTGCCTCTCTCTGTCTCCCACTCTCTGTCACCCTCTGTCTCCCTCTCTGTGTCACCCTCTGTCTCCCTCCCTCTATCAACCTCTGTCTCTCTGTCCCTCTCTGTCTTCTTCCTCTCCCTCCCTCTCCCTCCCTCCCTCTCTCCCTGTCTCCCTCCATCTCTCTCTCTCCCTTTGTCTCCCTCTCCCTCCCTCCCTCCCTCGGTCACCCTCTGTCTCCCTCCCTTTCCCTCCTTCTGTCTCCCTCCCTCTGTCCCCCCCTGACTGCCTATCTCTGTCTCCCTCTCTCTGTCACCCTCTGTCTCCCTCCCTCTGTCATCCTGTCTCCTTCCCTCTCCCTCCCTCTGTCTCCCTCCCTCCCTCTGTCCCTCTCTGTCTCCCTTCCTCTCCCTCCCTCTGTCACCCTCTGTCTCCCTCCCTCCCTCTCTCCCTCTCTGTCTCCCTTCCTCTCCTTCCCTCTGTTACCCTCCGTCTCCCTCCCTCTGTCCCCCCTCTGTCTTCCCCTGACTGCCTCTCTCTGTCACCCTCTGTCTCCCTCCCTCTGTCAACCTCTGTCTCCCTCCCTCACCCTCCCTCTGCCTCCCTCCCTGTCTCTCTCCCTCTGTCTCCTTCCATCTCCCTACCTGCCTCCCTCTCTCCCTCTCCCTCCCACTCCTTCCTTCTGTCTCCCTCCATCTCCGCCTCCCTCTCTCTGTCCCTCTCTGTCTCCCTTCCTTTCCCTCCCTGTCTCCCTCCCTCTGTCTCTCTCTGTCTCTCTCCCTGTCTCCCTCTCCCTCCCTCCCTCCCACCCTCTCCCTCCCTTTGTCTCCCTCCCTCTCTGCCTCCCTCTCTGCCTTCTTCTCTCTGTCTCTCTCTATCTCCCTTCTTGTCCCTTCCTCTGTCACCCTCTGTCTCCCTCCTTCTCCCTACCTCTTTCTCCCTCCCTCTGTCTCCCCCTGACTGCATCTCTCTGTCTCCCTCTCTCTGTCACCCTCTCTCTCCCTCTCTCTGTCACCCTCTGTCTCCCTCCCTCTGTCAACCTCTGTCTCTCTGTCCCTCTCTGTCTCTCTTCCTCTCCCTCCCTCTGTCTCCCTCCCTCTCTCCCTGTCTCCCTCCCTCTGTCTCCCTCTCCCTCCCTCCCACCATCTCCCTCCCTCTCCCTCCCTCGGTCTCCTTCCCTCTCTGCCTCCTTCTATCTGTCTCTCTCTGTCTCCCTTCCTCTCCCTCCCTCAGTCACCCTCTGACTCCCTCCCTTTCCCTCCTTCTGTCTCCCTCCCTCTGTCTTCCCCTGACTGCCTCTCTCTGTCTCCCTCTCTGTCTCCCACTCTCTGTCACCCTCTGTATCCCTCCCTCTGTCATCCTGTCTCCCTCCCTCCCCCTCCCTCTGTCTCCCTCCCTCTGCCTCCCTCCATCTCTCTCCCTCCCTCTGTCTCTCTCCTCTTGTCTCCCTCCGTCTCCCTCCCTCTGTCTCCCTCCCTGCCTCCCTCTCCCTCCATCCCTCTCCTTCCCTCTGTCTCCCTCCCTCTCTGCCTTCCTCCCTCTGTCCCTCTCTGTCTCCCTTCCTCTCCCTCCCTCTGTCTCCCTCCCTCCCTCTGTCACCCTCTGTCTCCCTCCTTCCCTCTGTTACCCTCCGTCTCCCTCCCTCTGTCTTCCCCAGACTGTCTCTCTCTGTCTCCCTCCCTCTGTCAACCTCTGTCTCCCTCCCTCTCTCCCTCTCCTTCCCTCCCTCTCCCTCTGTCTCCCTTTGTCATCTCACCCCTGTGTGTGTGTCAGCCCTCAGCCCGGGCTGAGGCAGCTTCTCCAGCGCACACTCACAGCTGCACCCCAGGACTTCACAGGTCTTTAAAAGACCATTTAAATGTTAATTAAGCTTTGTTGTATTTCACCTCTTAGCGCCCCTGCATCTCCACTCTGACAATCACTGGAATACCCCGGTCCCCACAGAGCAGAGTCTCTGAGAGTCCGTGCAGCTGCAAATGGCAGTGTTTGCTGACACAATTAATTTTTTATTTTAAACACAGGTACGATGTCTGCAAGGTCCGCAGGCCGCCAAGGAAGGCTTGCTGGGCCGCTGGTGGCCCGCGGGCTGTACTATGAGTACCCGCAGGTTAACTGCTCATCAACTTTCTGGTGCTTATTGCTGTATTCAGGCATTAAAACTAGTATTAATGAGGTCAAACATTTGCCGACGCAGTTAATGTATTTACAAGACAAAATAGCAAACTAATAGTACCACAGGATATGCTAGATTATGCTGCATTTATTTAACCCACAATTTATTCAACCCTGGCACATAAATTGTTTCCCCACTATTGTGGCTAAACTCCAGTGACCCTTTTAAGATGATAGCAACAATGCACTTACAAGCATACCAAATTCATTGAACATTTTTTCACATGTTTATTCTATAAATACAATGTAACTCAAAGATTGGCCCTGGCGTCGAGCTGGCTGCAGGTGAGTGGGAGCAGTTTAGGGGGTTAGGAGAGCAAACATTTATCTCTATTCTGAATACAAATGGTGTTCACTTTGGGATGAAACAAAAGTGCACACGCTCGATGAGAGGAAACTCAGGAACTAGTGATACCACTGCCTGTTAACTTGCCGCTAGTGCTTGTTGGAATCCAGGGTCGGAGCCATCCACATCCCAGCCCATTAAGCCTACGTGCATGGTGGTGGTTAACAACCAAAGTGCACACGATCTAGGAGCAGAAACACAGGAAGCAATGAAAACGTACTAGGAAGGGAAATACAAGAACGTGCGTTAACACAAGCCCGAGGCAGACCCAAACAAAACTAGGAGGGTGAATGCTGAAATAAAATGTAAGCAGCTAAGCCTGAGCACCCACTGTGTAACACGAGGTTGAAAACATAATAAAATAGTCCCCCCACAAGCAGTTCAACAGAACAAAGCGTAATGATGTTGTCCTAAGTCCCTGCTCCTTGGAGGAAAAAGGTGTGACAAACAGGGCCGGACTGGGAACCAAAACTCCCAAACAAAACATTAACTGCCCTACTCATCAGGCCGGTCACACATTAGACGGTATATTCACTAACAGTCCTCTCGTAAATATCACCCAAATAATTCCACTAATCTGGACAGACCACTCAGCTATTTGTTTCACAGTGCAAACAAACCCCACTAAACCGAGCTTCACTGCACCAGCTCGTTCAACATACAGAGACTGGAAAAACATCAACATTACCCAATTAGCAGAGATGATGCAGGATAATCATATCCCCAATGAGCATGACCCTACTAAAGCATCCTCTAACTACCTGACAAACCTAGATATGGCCTGTAACAAGCTAGCCCCACTTAAATCATCACACCGGACCAGAAAAATACCTTCAGCCCCATGGTTCACTGAGGCCCTACGCATGCAGAAACAATACTGCAGGAACCTCGAAAGACAATGGCGCCGCAACTACAGCCCTGCAGACAAATCAAACTATAAAAATGCCCTCTCCATCTACAAAAGAGCGATAACTACTGAGAAAAGCCATTACTTTATCACTCAAATCAATCAGGCAAAGAACTCGGCAGGAGAACTATTCAGGGTAGTTACCACTCTATCCAACCCCCCTACGCCGCCCTTAGAAGGCTCTCAATCACTGGCAGACGCCTTGGCCAGCTACTTCGAGGAAAAAGTCAGCTCCATCTTCCAGACTTTCTCCCACTCTGCCCCCCTACCATCTTCGAGTCCACTCCTTACGGGCACTCAGCCAACCCTATTATCTTTCAACTCCGTGGACCAGGATCACATTCAACGTCTGGTAGCCAGCACTAAATCCGGCTCCCCCCTCGACCCATGTCCCCCTTCCATTCTGAACCACATCCCGGAAGCAATTTCCCCTCCGTTGTCTACCATATGCAATGCTATGTTCGCAACAGGTATATATCCCTCAGTCTGGAAAGAGGCGATCATAAAGCCATTGCTGAAAAAACCAACGCTAGACCCTCTCATCCCAGCAAGCTATAGACCCATCGCCTGTCTCCCATTTCCAGCAAAGATTTTCAAAAAGTCCATGAACATTCAGCTATCAAAATTCATCAACGACAACAATTTGCTCGATGACACACAGTTCGGCTTTAGGCAGGGACATGGGACAGAGACAGCACTATTGAAAGCCGCAGACGAAATCAGAACAACCATGGACAAGGGAGGGACGGCAGTCTTGATACTCCTAGATCTCTCCGCTGCATTTGATACGGTCGATCATGTCACCCTGATCGACCGTGTCGCAGCTCTGGGAATAGGAGGAACAGCTAAAGATCTGATTGCCTCATTCCTCGCCAACCGTCCACAGACTGTCAAAATGGGTAATTTCACCTCCCAGACCTTCTCACTCCCCTGCGGCGTTCCACAGGGCTCCTCGCTAAGTCCGACGCTTTTTAATATCTATGCATCAGACTTAGCGAGGGTGATAAAATCCTATGGTATTGCCCTTACCACGTACGCCGATGACACGCAACTTGTACTATCGGTGTACAATAACGGAGCAAGCGTGGCAGCCAACTTTCAGGAGGGAATGAAGGCGATAAGCTCCTGGATGTCATCAAACTGCCTCAAACTTAACTCCGATAAAACGGAGGTGATGACATTCGGGAGCTTGAGACCAACATGGTCCCCACAATGGTGGGCACCGGAGTTGGGATCCCCTCCCCAACCGGTGGTTAAGGTCCGCAACCTGGGAGTCACCTTTGATAACAAACTGACTTTCCACCATCATGCCAATGCCGTCGTATCATCTGCCTTCTACACCCTCAAAAAAATCAAGAAACTCCTTCCTTACCTACCACAGTCAGCCGGCAAAACACTCATCAGCACTTTAGTGTTTTCAAGAACGGATTATTGCAACTCTTTACTTCTAAATGCTCAGGAAGGAGTTCTCAACAAACTCCAGACCGTGCAAAACGCGGCGGCCAGAACCTTACTATCTATTTCCAAATTCACATCTGTCTCCCATCACATCAAAGAGCTCCATTGGCTCCCAATCAGGAGCCGAATAAAATTTAAGGCTCTTTGTATAGCCTATAAGACCCTTAATAACTCAGGGCCTAAGTTCCTAAAAGAAGCTCTTCGACCATTGGAGCAACGCAGGACCCTTCGATCCTCCACAGCCTTCATGCTGTACGTCCCTCGGACAAAAAGGGCCACTTGGGGAGACAGGTGCTTCACTACAGCCACTGCTAAGTTGTGGAACACCCTCCCACTCCACATCAAAACCGCTCCTACGCTCCTTAAATTCCGAAAAAGCCTCAAGACATGGCTTTTCTCTTCTTCCTAACCCCCCCGTCATATTGTAGGGAGTTCTGTGATCACCAGCGCCGAAACACCTGTATGGGTATTTGCGCGCTTTAAAAATAGCAAAAATAAAATAAATAAATAAAATAAAACCAAAGTGCTTGGCTGGGGAGGTTGGGGGTGCGACCGAGCTCTGCCGGTGCCGGTTTTCAGCCAATTTTGTTACAGGGCCGAATTTACAGCTAATCTGCATAAACGGCCCTGTAACAAAAACGGCCCCCAGGGGCCCAAAACCGGCCCCCACCCTTGCGGCGCACCAGGGGATTGCCCGGTGCCCGCAACGGTCAGTCCGGGCCTGGTGACAAAGAGGCAGTACTGGCCACTAGTAAACAATGATTTTTAAAGGACATTGAAACAAACAAATGAGAAACATTGAATGGCATTCGGCCCACAGAAATATAGGTATACTAACGTATACAAGAGGTCATACGCTTATGCTCGACCTAAAACTCTTAATAAAAAGATGTGTTAAAAAAAGCCTGTCCTTTATTTACTAGAGCCCAACTGTGGAGTTTTTTGTACTTTGCAAAATTTGACACAAGACTGCTGCTTCGCAGCAAATTTGGTGATGTTTTTGTCAACCTCAGAAGGATGAGAGTTTGAGTCCGCTTCTTAATATTTAAACCTGTTACTTGCAGTGATGTACACATTTCTTCCTGCAGTCAGCTGTCACACATATATTAATCACTTTATGTCAGAGAAATAGCGTGAATGTGTGGTCAAGTTAAGATAGCATGCTGTCAGTTTTTTTTTCAAACAGTAATTTGTATTTTAATAATAAAGTAGTTGAATAACAGTTACAAATTATCGTCTTACTGTGAGACCAATGCCACGACCACAATACACATGTTGTACCAGATCAAACCAGCATATGCACCTTGCACATGATCACAGTGGGCCAACCAGGTTTTCCATGATCTTAGATATGAACCACAATCCTAACACATGGTCCACAGTGACATGGGTTTTCATACAAGTGCGAAAACGTATAAATAATATATACTTCACCCTTGCTGCGGTCTGATCGGTGCACTTACACCTCATGTGTGCACTTGGGTACAAGGGTTCTTGCGCCTGTGTCACCCTCTGGGCCCTCCATCTGCTGGGGTCTCCATCACAGGCTTCCCTCGTAGTCATTGTCTGCATCACGTGGAGCACAGGAGTACATCCTCCATTGCCCTCTCATCCATCCCGAGTTCCCGCTTACTAAGCTCTTACGGTGCAACCATAGAGTCCTGTTCGCAGAACTCTATGGTTGGACCTCTTGGTCTGACCTATCTTATCGCTACCGCCTCTTTGCTAGTTCTAACCCAAGCATAGAAAACCTATGTTGTGTTTTCATGTCTCTGGGTTGACAGATAATGATGATACTTGTAAAGCACACTGTTACCCCATCTCGGGGTGTCCTGGCGCTGAAAACCGCTGGGGAACCCGTCCTGGCTTTCCCTGTAAGATGGTCCCTTCTGGGTATCTCCAAGGTGAAACCAGGCATCCCCGGCGTCTGTGGGGGGCCGTTGTAGAGATGAGGCAAGCTTAATGCCCAGAGTTGCCGAGTGTGATCCCTGGTTAGAGTAGGCACCGAGGCGAGAACTATCGAGTCCGTTGACCCAGGTGCACGACCCTGCCGCATCGGGAATTGAACCCTGGTCCCGGGCCGTTCTCTGCTTCCGGGTCTGCCGCCTCTAACCAGTGAGCCACACCACTCCACTATGATGCCTAGTATGCAGTGTTTAAGGGTAACACTACTATGAATGTTTGTTATTCTAGACAATGTGCGCACTACCTGCTGCCTGTAAAAATGTACCTCATCACCGCTCCCTATCATGTGTGAAAAAGTAGCTTCTGGCGCCTCACAATGAGGGTATACTGCCGATGGATGGGGATAAATTACCTCCTGAGGAAATTAAAGTGCACCTGTTGAAAACGTGCGTTACTAGACACCTTATTCACCAGCGTCTGCGTCTGTTCTTGGTTCCCCTAGAACCACATTCCCCAACAGTTGCACCTACATGAGAGCCTTGACTTAATCCCCTATTAAGGTCCTGTACATGTGTTTGATCAACTTGCGACCCGTGCCCATCTCCAATAGCACATCCATCATCACCGTAGGGACTGGAATGCTAGGCAACTCAAAGATTTCTCTTCCTGTTTGCACCAAGTTAGCATATTGTAAAAATGGTCCTGATTCAATACTTAATTGATTCTGCGCCTCCGCAAAAGTGATAATTTGGGTATAGATCCCTCAGTGTGTGGCGACCACCCTCCTTTCAGCATCCTATCATCTTATCTCTATTAAAATTACTTTACTAAAGGTATGTCATCTCTGTCTTTCGAGAGATCATGAGAATGAAGGGTGCCACATCACCCCCGTCAGTGCCACTTCCCACCTGTGAGCCCTGTGCTGCACATTGTGTGTGGAAACCTTAGGAGCATTCCCTCCTATCAGGACATCTGCTAAAGCCTCTCTCTGCAGTGTTCTACTTAGAAAGTTTTTGTTCCAATTATTATCCTTATTGTACTCCATGCTGAGACTGCGCAGCAAGGTAGTACAATTCTACGGGGAACATCCTTTACGATGCAGATTTTACTCCGCAGTGCTTTTACGACGCGTCCGTTACAACGCAAGTCGTAACCACAACTTGCGCTGGAGGGCGCTAGAGGATTAAGAATAGTATATTTACTATTCCAACACCTTCCCTAGTGTCCAAGGGGACTGGTGTTAGAATAGTAAATTATACTATTCTCACCCCGCGCCCCCAACTCAAGTCGTGGTAACGACTTGCGTTGTAAGGGATGCGTTGTGACGGTACGCGTCGTACCGTCATACATCCCAATTCTACATCATGGAGACCAATTTCTCTATTCTCTTTATCCAATGTCCAACGTAACCATGTTCCTCTTAGCAGTTCATCCCAGGGAGATCTGGAAACTAACAAGTTCCTTGATCAAAGCATGTGGAGGCTTGCACATCAAGTTTTGCAACATATAAAGACATCAAAGGAGTAACACCATTTTGGCCAGCGTCACCTATTCCACGAATAGTGTGTTACAAAACTGTACCGATGCTTTGAGCCCCTCCAGCACTCGACCCATATTGTATTGGTATTCTTTTTCATCCGTGTATGCAATCCGTACAGCACAGTAGCAAAACCTGTCTCTCCCGCATTTTAAACCCATTTCTGGAAGTTCCTCGTTGGAACCCTAGCCAACCTGCCCAGTAGGAAGAGTATTGTTTTTTCCTCATTGGTCTGCAGTCCCAATACGGTTCACTGACATAATATCGATGTTAAAAATATCGATGAAAAAATATAGAATGCAAAAATATTGAATCAAAATATTGAAGTAAAAAAGATAGAAGTAAAAAATATCGATTTAAAAATATATATAGAAAAAAATAAAATCTATTAAATCTATTAAATATTAATAATATTTTCAACAAAAGAAATTAAACTTAATATACATTACAACTGAAAATAACAAATTAACATAATTTACAAAAATTATAACACACAAACAATAATTTATACCTATACATATATTTAACTATGATCTTTTTTTATTGTCAAACTTTCAAATTAGATAAAAATCTAATATATATTTATCAATAATTAAAACATTATAATTCTATAATAAATTAAAACATAACATGTTTTTAAGGAAATCAAAACTTACATTTCGCAATACAATAAATGCCACAGTAGGGAAAATATTGGATAGCAAAAGAATTAAATTTACTATTCCAACTCCAGTGAGTGCAACAGTAGGGAAAGTGTTGAATAGCGGAAGGGTAAAAATTAATATTCCCACTCCAGTAAGACAAGCAGTAGGGAAAGTATTGGATAGCGGACAGAAAAAAATACTATTCCGACTCCAAAGAGTGCAACAGTAAGGAAAGTAATTGGACAGCGAAGGGGTAAAAATTACTATTCCCACTCCAGTGAGTGCAACAGTAGGGAAAGTGTTGGATAGCAGAGGGGTAAAAATTACGATTCCTACTCCAGTGAGTGCAACAGTAGGGAAGGTGCTGGATAGCGGAGGGGTAAAAATTACTATTCCCACTCCAGTGTTTGCAAAGGTAGGGTAAGTGTGGGATAGCGGAGGAATTATATTTACTATTCCAACTCCAGTGAGTATAACAGTAGGGACTGTGTTGGAAAGTAGAAGGGTAAAAATAAATATTCCCACCTCAGTAAGACAAACAGTAGGGAAAGTATTGGATAGCGGACTGAAAAAATTACTATTCCCACTCCAAAGAGTGCAACAGTAGGGAAAGTAATTGGATAGCGAAGGGGTAAAAATTACTATTCCAACTCCAGTAAATGCAACAGTAGGGAAAGTGTTGGATGGCTGAGGGGTACAAATTATTATTCCCACTCCAGTGAGTGCAACAACAGTGTAGGTGTTGGATAGCAGAGAAACAAAAATTAGTAAAAACATTTAAACAATAGAATTTTTTTTAAAATCATAAAAATGAAATAAACAATATTAAAAAATATACCCTTAAATATATTAAACATATAAAGAGAACACATATTGTAATATAAATTAAATATAACAAAAAGCTACAAATATTATATACAATATAATAATTAATACATGTATAAACAATAATTATTTAAAAGGAGCAAATATTAACAAACAAAAAAATGATTTAAACATAAAAGTCTTTATTTTATTCCCTACCCTATAACACCACACCAATAAAAAAACCCTTCAAAAGTTTTATCTACATTTATTTCCACAATTAACATAATTATTAATCAATTAAAAACGATAATTATTGAACAAATATATTCATTAAATACACATGCTTTAACACTATAACATCCACAACACACACTTAAAATTAATTACACAATTACCATAATTAATTTCTAATTAATACATTTAAATTAATTAACAGCTAATTATTGATTCATCAATTAGAAATACATTACTTTCCACCCTTCCCACCATTTACACCTATAAACACAACACACACCTAAAACTAATTACACAATGACCATAAGTAATTACTAATTAATTATTTAAAATTAATTAACACCTAATTAATAATACATCTGGTAAAACTAAATTACTTCCCACCCTCCCCGCCATTTACTCCTATAAACACCACAACACACACCTACAACTATTTACACAATGACTATAATTAATTACTAATTAATTATTTAAAATTAATGAACAACTAATTATTAATTCATCAATTAATAATAAATTACTTCCCACCCTTTCCACCATGTACACCTATAAACACTGCAACACACACCTAAAACTAATTACACTATTACTATGATTAATTGCCAATTACTTAATTAAAATTAATTAGCAACAAATTATTAAATATTTCATAATAAATTACTTTACACGTTTAACACTATAACACCTCAATTAAACAAATATTAATAAATGAAAAATATTTAATACATGTAATATAATTAAATTACTTCCCACCTTATTCCCCTACAAATCCACAACCTGCTATGGAACTAAAAACTCCAAATTCAAATAAAAAATAAAAATAACTACGAAACTTTTAACAAATATAATAAAAATACAAACAATTCTTATACAAAAAAATACACCACATACATATAAAATATATACTAAAATACATAGCATTAATAAAAAATCGATATTTTTAACAACTATATTTTTGCAAACGATATTAAGCACTTCGATATTTTAAACATCGATATTACTTACCTAAAAGCGATATTCTTTACCACAATATTTTGTCTGTCGATATTTCTGACCCACGATATTTTTACTTTGATATTTGTGTGAGTCGATATTTTTACATCGATATGCCGTCTCTACACCATTTGTATATAGCAATTTAACCTATGCAAGAAAATTTGGCCAGAAGCCCATCTTTTGAAGGACCTATAGCATGGTGTCCCATTCCAGAGTGTTGAACACTTTTTAGGTCTCGCTGAGCGTATGTGCATGCGTTCTCAGCGAGACTTAAATAAGGGCCCTCAAAAATGCACCCAAAGGAGGATTGCCTACAGTACATGTGTGTGGGCGCGTGCACATCGCACACCATTTGCCTCTCTCCTCACTCATGCTGGTTTGCTTGCAGCCGGCATCAGACTTCAAAGGCATCAGGCTTCAAAGGAATCTGCTCCCCCACCCCCCGTCGTTTCTGGCTTTGCTCGCTGAAGCCTGTCATGCCCAAGTTCACACCCGATTAAACAGCCGAGGTAATGCGCCCATAAATTACATTGTTGCTTCCTGCTACATCATTGGATCCCAGTCTTTTGCTACCTAGATGTTGTAAAATAGACATGAAACGTTTATTTATGTCCTGATTAGGGTCACTTTCGGAAAGTTTTACAGAAACTACACTGTACGCATTTCTACCCGTTCTGGTTTAGTTTCTTAGAGGTTTATGGTGTTGTTCATTCACACTTGCCAGAAATGCCAAAAGAGCTCTTTTGAGCTTCTTATTTAATTATGTGCTAATAAATGTTTTATTGTGTACTATACCATGATGCTAAATTCTGTGTGAAGTCCGTGCATTGCAACAAACGCCTACAGGCGCTGCTGAATTTTGCACGGCCTGCTGGCAGACTCCTGCAGGATTACCACCACACCCACCTCCACCACCACCACGTCCACCACCCACCACCACCATGTCCACCAACACTACCACCACCACTGAATCCACCACCAGGTCCACCACCACCACGTCCACAATCGCCACCACCATGTCCACCACCACTACCACCACCACCACATCCACCACCACATCTACCACCACCACGCCCACCACCACCATGTCCACAATCACCACCTCCACCACCACCACCACCTACACCAAAACCACATTCACCACATCTACCACCACTACGTCCACCACCATGTCCACCACCACCATATCCACCACCACCACACCACACCCACCTCCACCACCACCACCACATCCACCACCATGTCCACCACCACCACCACATCCACCACCACTACGACCACCACCACCACGTCCACCACCACCACATCCGCCACCACTATGTCCACCACCCACCACCACCATGTCCACCACCACTACCACCACCACCACATCCACCACATCCACCACCACCACCACATCCACCACCACATCCTTCCACCACCACCACATACACCACCATCATGTCCACCACCACCACCAGGTCCACCACCACCACCTCCACATCCACCACCACTATGTCCACTACCACTACGTCCACCACCACCATGTCCACCACCACTATATCCACCACCACCACCACCACATCCACCACCACCGCATACACCACTACCACGTCCACCACCACCATGTCCACCACCACCACATCCACAACCACCACCACCACCACGTCCACCACCACTACCACCACATCCACCATCACTACATCCACCACCACCACGTCCACCACCACCACATTCACCACCACTACCACATCCACCACCACATCCACCAGCACCACAACCACATACACCACCACCATATCCACCACCACCACCAGGTCCACCACCACCACATCCACCCCCACTATGTCCACTACCACTACGTCCACCACCACCATGTCCACCACCACCACATCCACCACCACCACCACATCCACCACCACTACCACCACCACCACTACCACATCCACCACCACCACGTCCACCACCACCATGTCCACCACCACCACGTCCACCACCACCACCACCACCACGTCCACCACCACTACCACCACATCCACCATCACCACATCCACCAACACCATGTCCACCAGCACCACATCCACCACCACATCCACCACCACTACCACCACCACCACATCCACCAACACCACATCCACCACCACCATGTCCACCACCACCATGTCCACCACCACCACGTCCACCACCACCACCACCACCACCACATCCACCATCACCACACCCACCACCACAACATCCACCACCACATCCACCACCACCACGTCCACCAGCACCACGTCCACAATCACTACCTCCACCGCCACCACATCCACTACATCCACCACCACCACATCCACCACCACTACTACCACCACCACATCCACCACCACCACCACCACGTCCACCACCACCATGTCCACCACCACCACATCCACTACCACCACGTCCACCACCACTACCACCACCACATCCACCATCACCACATCCACCACCACCATGTCCACCACCACCACATCCACCACCACATCCACCACCACTACCACCACCACCACATCCACCACCACCACATCCACCACCACCATGTCCACCGCCACCACATCCATCACCACCACGTCCATCACCACCACGTCCATCACCACCAGGTCCATCACCACCACGTCCATCAACACCATGTCCACCACATCCACCACCACCACGTCCACCACCACATCGTCCACCACCACGTTCATCACCACGATGTCCACAACCACGATGTCCACCATGTCCACCACCACGTCCACCACCACCACACCCACCACCACCACCACCACACCCACCACCACCACATCCACCACCACTATGTCCACCACCACCACCATGTCCACCACCACCACGTCCACCACCATCACACCCACCACTACCACAATATCCACCACCACCACGTCCACCACCACCACGTCTACCACCACCATAACATCCACCACATCCACCACCACTACATCCACCACCACTACGTCCACCACCACTACGTCCACTACCACCATGTCCACCACCACCACATCCACCACCATCACCACACTCACCTCCACCACCACATCCACCACCACCAAACCCAGCACCACCACCACCACAACTACCACCACCACCACATCCACCACTACCAAATCCACCACCACCATCACCATGACCACCACATTCACCACCACATCCACCACCACCATGTCCACCACCATCATGTCCACCACCAGCATGTCCAACACCCCCACGTCCATCACCACCACGTCCACCACCACCCCATCCACCACCACCACCACGTCCACCACTACATCCACCACCACTACATCCACCACCACCATGTCCACCACCACCACATCCACCACCACCACATCCACCACCACCACCACATCCATTACCACCACGCCTACCACCACCACCAGGTCCACCACCACCACATCCACCACCACTATGTCCACTACAACTACGTCCACCACCACCACATCCACCACCACCAAATCCACCACCACCATCACCATGACCACCACATTCACCACCACATCCACCACCACCCCATCCACCACCACATCCACCACCACCACATCCACCACCACCACGTCCACCACCACCACGTCCACCACCACCACGTCCACCACCACCACAACCACATCCACCACCACTAGGTACACTACCACTACGTCCACCACCACCATGTCCACCACCACCACCACATCACCACGTCCACCACCACTACCACAAGCACATCCACCACCACCACGTCCACCACCACCATGTGCACCACATCCACCACCACCACATCCACCACCACCACACCCAGCACCACCACCACATCCACCACCACTACAACCACCACCACATCCACCACCACAATGTCTACCACCACCATGTCTGTCACCACCATGTCCACCACGTCCACCACCACCACGTCCACCACCATATCCATCACCACTACGTCCATCACCACCAGGTCTATCTCCACCATGTCCACCACATCCAGCACCACCATGTCCACCACCACATCGTCCACTATCACCACGTCCATCAGCACCACGTCCATCACCACCATGTCCACAACCACCATGTCCACCATGTCCACCACCACATCCACCATCATCACACCCACCACCACCACCACCACGTCCACCACCACATCCACCACCATCACATCCACCACCACTACATCCACCACCACCATGTTCACCACAACCACATCCACCACCATTACACCCTCCACCACCACAACATCCACCACAACATCAACCACCATGTCCACCACCACCACGTCCACAATCACCACCTCCACCACCACCTCCAGCACCACCACCATAACATCCACCACATCCACCACCACTACATCCACCACCACTACATCCACCAACATGTCCACCACCACCATATCCACCACCATCACCACACTCACCTCCACCACCACGTCCACCACAACCACACCCAGCACCAGCACCACCACCACTACCTACACCATCACATCCACCACCACCACGTCCACCACCACCACATCCACCACCACTACCACCACCACGTCCACCACCACTACCACCACCACCACATCCACCATCACCACATCCACCACCACCATGTCCACCACCACCACATCCACCACCACATCCACCACCACCACGTCCACCACCACCATGTCCACCACCACCATGTCCACCACCACCATGCCCACCACCACCATGTCCACCACCACCACCACCAGAGCATCCACCACCACTACAACCACCACCACATCCACTACCACCATGTGCACCACCACCATGTCCACCGCCACCACATCCACCACCACCACATCCATCACCACCAGGTCCATCACCACCATGTCCATCAACACCATGTCCACCACATCCACCACCACCACGTCCACCACCACATCATCCACCACCACCACGTTCATCACCATGATGTCCACAACCATGATGTCAACCATGTCCACCACCAAGTCCACCACCACCACACCCACCACCACCACCACATCCACCACCACCACATCGACCACCACTATGTCCACCACCACCATGTCCACCACCACCACGTCCACCACCATCACACCCACCTCTACCACAACATCCACCACCACCACCACGTCCACCACCACCACGTCTACCACCACCACCTCCACCACCACCACCATAAAATCCACCACACCCACCACCAATACATCCACCACCACTATGTCCACCACCACTACGTCCACTACCACCATGTCCACCACCACCACGTCCACCACCATCACCACACTCACCTCCACCACCACGTCCACCACCACCAAACCCAGCACCACCACCGCCACAACTACCACCACCACCACATCCACCACTACCAAATCCACCACCACCATCACCATGACCACCACATTCACCACCACATCCACCACCACCATGTCCACCTCCATCATGTCCACCACCACCATGTCCAACACCCCCACGTCCATCACCATCATGTCCACAACCACCACTTCCACCACGTCCACCACCACCCCATCCACCAACACCACAACCACCACCACGTCCACCACTACATCCACCACCACTACATCCACCACCACCATGTCCACCACCACCTTGTTCAAGACCACGACATCCACCATCACCACACCCACCAGCACAACATCCACCACCACCACCACATCCACCACCACCACGTCCACCAGCACCACGCCCACAATCACTACCTCGACCACCACCACATACACTACATCCACCACCACTATGGCCTCCACCACCACGTCCACCACCACCACGTCCACCACCACACCCACCTCCACCACCACCACTTCCATCACCCACCAACACTACCACATCCACCGCATCCACCACCATCACATCCACCACCACCACCATGTCCACGACCACCACTACCACCACTACACCCACCACCATGTTCAACACCACTACGTCCACTACCACCACCACATCCACCACCACCACATCCACCACCACCACCACATCCATTACCACCACGTCTACCACCACCACCAGGTCCACCACCACCACATACACCACCACTACGTTCACTACAACTACATCCACCACCACCACATCCACCACCACCAAATCCACCACCACCATCACCATGACCACCACATTCACCACCACATCCACCACCACCCCATCCACCACCACATCCACCACCACCCCATCCACCACCACATCCACCACCACCACATCCACCACCACCACGTCCACCACCACCATGTCCACCACCACCACGTCCACCACAAACACATCCACCATCACTAGGTACACTACCACTATGTCCACCACCACCATGTCCACCACCACCACCACATCACCACGTCCACCACCACTACCACAAGCACATCCACCACCACCACGTCCACCACCACCATGTGCACCACATACACTCAATCAATCAATCAATCATCGTATTTCTATAGCGCACTACTTACCCAGAGGGTCTCAAGGCGCTGGGGGGGATCTGCTACTGCTCGAACAACCAGGTCTTGAGTTGCTTCCTGAAGGCGAGGTGGTCCTGGGTCAGGCAGAGGTGGGTGGGGAGGGAGTTCCATGTCTTGGCGGCGAGGTAGGAGAAGGACCGTCCCCCTGTGGTGGCTCTACGGATGCGGGGGATGGCGGCGAGGGCGTGGCTGGTCGAACGAAGCTGGCGTTTGGGAGCGTAGAAGTTGAGGCGGCTGTTGAGGTATCCTGGGCCTTGGCTGATTAGGGCTTTGTGTGCGTGGGTGAGGAGACGGAAGGTGATTCTCTTGTTGATCGGGAGCCAATGCAGATCTCTCAGGTGTCCGGAGATGTGGCTGCGACGGGGGATGTCCAGGATGAGTCGTGCTGAGGCGTTCTGGATCCGCTGGAGTCTCTTCTGGAGTTTGGCGGTGGGGCCGGCGTAGAGGGTGTTGCCGTAGTCCAGACGGCTGGTGACGAGGGCCTGGGTGACGTCTTCCTGGTCTCGGTGGGGATCCACCGGAAGATCTTACGTAGCATGCTCAGGATGTTGAAGCATGACGAGGAGACGGCGTTGACTTGTCTGGTCATGGAGAGGGAGGAGTCCAGGATGAAGCCCAGGTTGCGTGCGCCGCCTAGGGCGGGGGGCCACCAGGAGTCGTCCCAAGCGGCGGGTGAGGATCCCAGGATGAGGACTTCCGTCTCATCTGAGTTCAGTTTCAGGCGGCTGTTCTTCATCCATTCGGCTACCTCTTTCATCCCCTCGTGAAGGTTGGCTCTGGCGGTGGCGGGGTCGTTGGTAAGGGAGAGGATCAGCTGGGTGTCGTCGGCGTAGGAGATGATGTTGAGGTTGTGCTGGCGTGCGATGTCTGCGAGGGGGCTCATGTAGATGTTGAAGAGGGTTGGACTGATCGAGGAGCCTTGAGGGATGCCGCAGATGACTTCGGTGGCTTCAGATCTGAACGGGGGGAGGCAGACTCTCTGTGTTCTTCCGGCGAGGAAGGAGATGATCCACTCCAGTGCCTTCTCCTGGACTCCGACGTTGCTGAGGCGTTGTACTAGGGTACGATGGCAGACAGTGTCGAAGGCCGCGGAGAGGTCGAGGAGGATGAGGGCCGCTGTTTCTTCGTTGTCGAGCAGCGCTCGGATGTCATCGGTGACTGCGATCAGGGCGGTCTCGGTGCTGTGGTTGGCCCGGAAGCCAGACTGCGAGGGGTCGAGGGATCCGTTCGTCTCGAGGAAGGCGGCCAGCTGCTTGTTGACGGTCTTCTCGATGACTTTTGCAGGAAACGGGAGCAGCGAGATGGGGCGGTAGTTCTTGAGGTCGGTGGGGTCAGCCGATGGCTTCTTGAGTAGAGCGCTGAGTTCGGTGTGCTTCCAGCTCTCCGGGAAGGTAGCGGTGTCGAAGGAGGTGTTGATGATGTCCCACAGGTGGGGTGCGATGATAGCGTCGGCCTTGTTGAAGACGTGGTGAGGGCAGGGGTCGGTCGGAGATCCGGAGTGGATGGAGTTCATCGTGCGGACGGTGTCTTCGGTGCTGATCGGAGTCCAGGCGCGGAGGGTGGTGGTGGGGGGCGGTGGTTCGGTCGTGGTGTTCATCGGTTGAGTGCTGACGCTGTTGTGTATGTCCGCGATCTTGTTGTGGAAGTAGGAGGCGAGGGAGTTGCAGAGGTCTTGCGAAGGGGTGATGTCGTTGTTTCCGGCGTTGGGGTTGGAGAGTTCTTTGACGATGTTGAAGAGTTCTTTGCTGTTGTGTGCGTTGTTATCCAGTCGTTCCTTGAATGCAGTTTTCTGGGTTGCGCGTATGAGTTGGTGGTGTTTCCGGGTGGCGAGCTTGAGGGCAGTCATGTTGTCCGGTGTTGGGTCAGTGCGCCAGGTTCTCTCGAGGGCTCGGCAGTTCTTCTTGGAGCTCTTGAGTTCGTCGGTGAACCATGGGGCTTTCTTGCTGCCGGGTCTGCTGGGCAGGGTCCTCAGGGGGACGAGCTCGTCTGCGCAGACGCTGATCCACTTCGTGAGGTTGGTGGCCACTTGGCTAGGGTTCGTTGTGCAGGTGGGAGGGTTCATGCTCAGGGAGGACGTGAGCTGGTCGGCTGTGATCTTGTTCCAGTTGCTGCGTGCAGCCTGTTGCTGGTGGTGGTGGATCGTGGTCCTTGCGAAGCTGAAGTGGACTCAGCTGTGGTCTGTCCAGTGGAGTCCGGTGGCGTGGCTGAAGGCGATGTCCTTGCTGACTGAGAAGACGGGGTCGAGTGTGTGTCCGGCGTAGTGGGTGGGGGTGGTCATCCACCACCACCACACCCAGCACCACCACCACATCCACCACCACTACAACCACCACCACATCCACCACCACAATGTCTACCACCACCATGTCTGTCACCACCATGTCCACCACGTCCACCACCACCACGTCCACCACCACATCGTCACCCATCACCACGTCCATCACCACCACGTCCATCACCACCATGTCCACAACCACCATGTCCACCATGTCCACCACCACGTCCACCATCATCACACCCACCACCAACACCACCACGTCCACCACCACATCCACCACCACTACATCCACCACCACCATGTTCACCACAACCACATCCACCACCATTACACCCACCACCACCACAACATCCACCACAACATCCACCACCATGTCCACCACCACCACGTCCACAATCACCACCTCCACCACCACCTCCAGCACAACCACCATAACATCCACCACATCCACCACCACTACATCCACCACCACTACATCCACCAACACTTAACTTGTGTTAACTTAATTTGTGATCTGGGCGCCCTCGGCCTCTCCCTGGCTAATTCAGGAGCCACGCATTTGAAAGGACATCTGCTCGACCCTGTGTTCTCGAACATCCCTTCCCTTCAGTTTACTAATTCCCTCCCCCTCCCGTGGACAGATCACTTCTTGGTCTCGGTCTTTCTTCCAGGCTCTTTTAAAAAACCTCATAAACCTACAACCTACACCAAGGACAGATCCTGGGCCAGACTTTCGGTGGAAGACTGGGCCCTGGCTCTGGACGCCACCACCCCCAGTCTCACAGCCGACCCCGCCATTGCGGACACCCAGTTCAGAGACTGGATTTCCTCCTCCCTTGACAGCCTCATCCCCTTCAAAAACCGAGAGGTCAAAAATAAGATCAAGGGCCACGCACCTTGGTATAATCCCGACCTCAGAACGCTCCGTAAAGAGTGTAAAAAGGCCGAGAGAGTGTGGAGGAAAGACTGGCTCCACAGTAACAAAGACTTGTATCACAATGCAGTAAGACGTTACAAAACTGCCTTGAAGTCAGCCAAAGCGACATATTATGACAATAGAATCAAAACCGCGACAAACTCCTCCAAAGAATCATACCGGATAGTCAAAGAACTACTGAACATCCCAACAGCACCCTCTTCTCACTCCCCCCCCCAGACAGAAGTAAGGATCTGGCCAACTATTTCGACTCTAAAATCTTGCGGATACTGGACTCCCTACCCACCGTTAGTCCCCCTTCCATCTCGGACATAGCGGACGGTAACAACAATCCACAGCTGGACACTTTCAGAGCAGTCTACCTCTCTGAAGTCACTTCCACGCTGGAGAAAATGAAAAGCGGCTCCCCCCTTGATCCAGCCCAGGCTAGATTCCTAAAAAAGGTATCTCACAATATAGCCCCTATCATCAAGGACCTTATCAACACTTCCTTGTCAGAAGGCACGGTGCCCCCCAACTGGAAGAATGCAGTCGTTAAGGCCCTGCTGAAAAAGCCCCAACTCAACCCGGACGACATGGCTAACTACCGTCCTATCTCGCTGCTCCCTTGTATCAGTAAGATGGCGGAAAAGCTAGTCAACTCGCAACTGTCCCAATTCCTTGAGACCAACCATCTCTTGCGCCAATCCCAAACCGGGTTCCGACCCGGCCATGGCACGGACACCACCCTCCTCTCTGTCATCGAGGAGGCAAGGGGCATTCTGGACTCAGGAGGATCAGTGGCAGTGATCCTCCTGGACCTAAGTGCCGCCTTTGATACGGTGGATCACCGTGTCCTATTACATCGCCTGGCCAAGGCAGGAATTGTGGGCACGGCGCGAGCATGGATTGAATCCTTTCTTTCCAACCGCTCCTTTCAGGTGTGGGACGGTAATTCTCGGTCAGAACCACTTCGTCTCAAGAACGGAGTTCCCCAGGGGTCGTCGCTCAGCCCCACCCTGTTTAATGTTTATATGGCCCCCCTGGAAGACGTAGTGGCCCCCTATGGTATAAAAATAATAAACTATGCAGACGACACTCAACTAGTCGTCTCCCTGTCCCACCTGGATAACCATCCTGACAGCCTGCTGAACTGTCTCCAGGACATCCATACCTGGATGTGTGACTCGGCCTTGAAGTTGAACGGCGCATAGACCGAGATCATGCTTCTGGGCAACAAATGGACGTCCATCCCACCTTCAGTTTGGCCTGACACCTTTGGTGAAATCCCCTCACCTAAAAAGGAGATCAAAACTCTAGGAGTATGGCTGGAACCCGACCTAACCATGAAGACGCAGGCGACCAAGACTGCAGGTACGTGTATTGGTCTCCTGCGATCCGTGCGTAAGATCCTACCCCTTCTCCCCCCGCTATCCAGGAAATTACTGATCCAGGGACTTGTCTTAGCCCGGCTCGATTACAGCAACGCCATCTATCTGGGGGCTCCGGAATACACCCTGGCCAAACTCCAACGCACCCAAAATGCAGCGGCCAGGCTCATTATGAACCTCCCCCCCAGAGTTTCAGCCAAGCCTGCCCTCAAAGCCCTACACTGGCTCCCTGTCCGCCAGAGAGTAGAATTTAAAGCCCTGTGCACCACCCACAAGCTTATCAATGGAGTTGGCCCAGCCGCACTAAGACACATGGTTACCCCATATAAAGCTTCCAGACCCCTCCGCTCTGACGCCGAACATCTGGCCACTGTACCAAAATTCAGGAAGGCTCGAACCGGCGGCCGTCGCTTTGCGGTCAAAGCCTCCATAGGTTGGAACGCACTCCCTCACAGCCTACGCCTGGAACCTTCGCACACCCTGTTCCGTAAGAAACTCAAGACCCTTCTGTTTCCTAAATAATTTTCCCCCTCTCCCCCTCTCCTGGTCTGCACAGATTTATAGCGCGGGGATGCCTACGGGTCACCAGGCGCTCTAGAAATCGCAAAATAAAATAAAATAAAATAAACACGTCTACCACCACCATGTCCACCACCATCACCACACTCACCTCCACCACCACGTCCACCACAACCACACCCAGCACCACCACTACTACCTACACCACCACATCCACCACCACCACATCCACCACCACCACGTCCACCACCACCATGACCACCACATTCACCACCACGTCCATCACCACCACGTTCACCACCATCACCACACTCACCTTCACCACCACGTCCACCACGACCACACACAGCACCACCACCACTACCAACACCACCACATCCACCACCACATCCACCACCACCACATCCTCCACCACCATGACCGCCGCATTCACCACCACGTCCATCACCACCATGTCCACCACCATCATGTCCACCACCACCACTTCCACCACGTCCACCACCACCCCATCCACCACCACCACAACCACCACCACGTCCACCACTACATCCACCACCACTACGTCCACCACCACCATGTCCACCACCACCATGTTCAAGACCACCACATCCACCATCATCACACCCACCAGCACAACATCCACCACCACCACCACATCCACCACCACCACGTCCACCACCACTACGTCCACCACCACCATCACACCCACCTCTACCACAACATCCACCACCACCACCACGTCCACCACCACCATGTCCACCAGCACCACATCCACAATCTCCACCTCCACCACCACCTCCACCACCACCACCATAAAATCCACCACACCCACCACCACTACATCCACCACCACTACGTCCACCACCACTACGTCTACTACCACCATGTCCACCACCACCACGTCCACCACCATCACCACACTCACCTCCACCACCACGTCCACCACCACCAAACCCAGCACCACCACCGCCACAACTACCACCACCACCACATCCACCACTACCAAATCCACCACCACCATCACCATGACCACCACATTCACCACCACATCCACCACCACCATGTCCACCACCATCATGTCCACCACCACCACTTCCACCACGTCCACCACCACCCCATCCACCACCACCACAACCACCACCACGTCCACCACTACATCCACCACCACTACGTCCACCACCACCATGTCCACCACCACCATGTTCAAGACCACCACATCCACCATCACCACACCGACCAGCACAACATCCACCACCACCACCACATCCACCACCACCACGTCCACCAGCACCACGCCCACAATCACTACCTCGACCACCACCACATACACTACATCCACCACCACTATGGCCTCCACCACCACGTCCACCACCACCACGTCCACCACCACACCCACCTCCACCACCACCACGTCCATCACCCACCAACACTACCACATCCACCGCATCCACCACCATCACATCCACCACCACCACTATGTCCACGACCACCACTACCACCACTACACCCACCACCATGTTCAACACCACTACGTCCACTACCACCACCACATCCACCACCACCACATCCACCACCACCACCACCACCATATCCATTACCACCACGTCTACCACCACCACCAGGTCCACCACATCCACCACCACTACGTCCACTACAACTGCATCCACCACCACCACATCCACCACCACCAAATCCACCACCACCATCACCATGACCACCACATTCACCACCACATCCACCATCACCCCATCCACCACCACATCCACCACCACCACATCCACCACCACCACGTCCACCACCACCATGTCCACCACCACCACGTCCACCACCACCACAACCACATCCACCACCACTAGGTGCACTACCACTATGTCCACCACCACCATGTCCACCACCACCACCACATCACCACGTCCACCACCACTACCACAAGCATATCCACCACCACCACGTCCACCACCACCATGTGCACCACATCCACTCAATCAATCAATCAATCATCGTATTTCTATAGCGCACTACTTACTCAGAGGGTCTCAAGGCACTGGGGGGGGATCTGCTACTGCTCGAACAACCAGGTCTTGAGTTGCTTCCTGAAGGCGAGGTGGTCCTGGGTCAGGCAGAGGTGGGTGGGGAGGGAGTTCCATGTCTTGGCGGCGAGGTAGGAGAAGGACCGTCCCCCTGTGATGGCTCTACGGATGTGGGGGACGGCGGCGAGGGCGTGGCTGGTCGAACGAAGCTGGCGTTTGGGAGCGTAGAAGTTGAGGCGGCTGTTGAGGTATCCTGGGCCTTGGCTGATTAGGGCTTTGTGTGCGTGGGTGAGGAGACGGAAGGTGATTCTCTTGTTGATCGGGAGCCAATGCAGATCTCTCAGGTGTCCGGAGATGTGGCTGCGACGGGGGATGTCCAGGATGAGTCGTGCTGAGGCGTTCTGGATCCGCTGGAGTCTCTTCTGGAGTTTGGCGGTGGTTCCGGCGTAGAGGGTGTTGCCGTAGTCCAGACGGCTGGTGACGAGGGCGTGGGTGACCGTCTTCCTGGTCTCGGTGGGGATCCACCGGAAGATCTTACGTAGCATGCTCAGGATGTTGAAGCACGACGAGGAGACGGCGTTGACTTGTCTGGTCATGGAGAGGGAGGAGTCCAGGATGAAGCCCAGGTTGCGTGCGTGGTCTGTTGGTTTGGGTGCGCTGCCTAGGGCGGGGGGCCACCAGGAGTCGTCCCAAGCGGCGGGTGAGGATCCCGGGATGAGGACTTCCGTCTCATCTGAGTTCAGTTTCAGGCGGCTGTTCTTCATCCATTCGGCTACCTCTTTCATCCCCTCGTGAAGGTTGGCTCTGGTGGTGGCGGGGTCGTTGGTAAGGGAGAGGATCAGCTGGGTGTCGTCGGCGTAGGAGATGATGTTGAGGTTGTGCTGGTGTGCGATGTCTGCGAGGGGGCTCATGTAGATGTTGAAGAGGGTTGGACTGAGCGAGGAGCCTTGAGGGATGCCGCAGATGACTTCGGTGGCTTCAGATCTGAACGGGGGGAGGCGGACTCTCTGTGTTCTTCCGGCGAGGAAGGAGATGATCCACTCCAGTGCCTTCTCCTGGACTCCGACGTTGCTGAGGCGTTGTACTAGGGTACGATGGCAGACAGTGTCGAAGGCCGCGGAGAGGTCGAGGAGGATGAGGGCCGCTGTTTCTCCGTTGTCGAGCAGCGCTCGGATGTCATCGGTGACTGCGATCAGGGCGGTCTCGGTGCTGTGGTTGGCCCAGAAGCCAGACTGCGAGGGGTCGAGGGATCCGTTCGTCTCGAGGAAGGCGGCCAGCTGCTTGTTGACGGTCTTCTCGATGACTTTTGCAGGAAACGGGAGCAGTGAGATGGGGCGGTAGTTCTTGAGGTCGGTGGGGTCAGCCGATGGCTTCTTGAGTAGAGCGCTGAGTTCGGCGTGCTTCCAGCTCTCCGGGAAGGTAGCGGTGTCGAAGGAGGTGTTGATGATGTCCCGCAGGTGGGGTGCGATGATAGCGTCGGCCTTGTTGAAGACGTGGTGAGGTCAGGGGTCGGTCGGAGATCCGGAGTGGATGGAGTTCATCGTGCGGACGGTGTCTTCGGGTCTGATCGGAGTCCAGGCGCGGAGGGTGGTGGTGGGGGGCGGTGGTTCGGTCGTGGTGTTCGTCGGTTGAGTGCTGAAGCTGTTGTGTATGTCCGCGATCTTGTTGTGGAAGTAGGAGGCGAGGGAGTTGCAGAGGTCTTGCGAAGGGGTGATGTCGTTGTTTCCGGCGTTGGGGTTGGAGAGCTCTTTGACGATGTTGAAGAGTTCTTTGCTGTTGTGTGCGTTGTTGTCCAGTCCTTCCTTGAATGCAGTTTTCTTGGTTGCGCGTATGAGTTGGTGGTGTTTCCGGGTGGCGAGCTTGAGGGCAGTCATGTTGTCCGGTGTTGGGTCTCTGCGCCAGGTTCTCTCGAGGGCTCGGCAGTTCTTCTTGGAGCTCTTGAGTTCGTCGGTGAACCATGGGGCTTTCTTGCTGCCGGGTCTGCTGGGCGGGGTCCTCAGGGGGGCGAGCTCGTCTGCGCAGTCGCTGATCCACTTCGTGAGGTTGGTGGCCGCTTGGCTAGGGTTCGTTGTGCAGGTGGGAGGGTTCATGCTCAGAGGAGGACGTGAGCTGGTCGGCTGTGATCTTGTTCCAGTTGCTGCGTGCAGCCTGTTGCTGGTGGTGGTGGATTGTGGTCCTTGCGAAGTGTCAGAAATGGGATCCCTGGCTGGCCAGGGCTTTCGCAAAAGTCAGTCAGAGACCACCACTCCTAAGTCAGGGCAAGGGAGTTACACGCCAAGATAACCCCTACTCGCCCTCTAGGTAACGTGGCGCGAGCAGCAAGGCTAAACTTGGAGGCGATATGAGTTAAGTATTTGCGCAAGCACCCCAGCAACAACACCCAAGGCCCACCACAAAGGAAACTCCACACAAGGTTATATATAAAAATAGCCTTTGTATTACACCAAAACACATTAGATAAAAACACACACTTTACAATGTGCCAGAGGCACGGGCAGAATTTACAGGGGATATGTACAAGACAGGGCCACCTGGACCACTGTCAGGAATCAGCACTTTTAGAACTTAGAATACAATACTTGTAGGCCTAGAACTTAGACATAGAGCCTAACGGATAGTACCTCCCGACCTGGTTGCAGGGATAATGCGAGTGACCTCCTTAGTAAACTTGAGCGGGCAGCCCAGCGAAGCGGCACGACTCAGGGGAGAGTGGTGCGGCTCGAGGCTTGAGCGGGCCACCGGCAAGGTACAAGCGTTTCTCTGGGGCAACCAATGTGTGCGGCTCAGAAGAAGAGGGGAAGGCAGGATGCAGGCGACCCAGCGAAGCGGCGCGGCTCAGGGGAGAGCGGCGCTGCTCGAGGCTTGGACGGGCTGCCGTGCACGAGCTGCCGAGGGGAATGAGCGAGGCACATTTCAGCGAGGCCCCAGGGGCCCAAGGGAGATCAGACAAGTCCCAGCAATTTGTCAGGGCAGGCACAATAGAGTCCACTGGTCCTGGGACTCTGGTCAGGGGGCGAGCTCAGTATCAAGCCCTTGGAATATCACTTAGAACATAACAGACAATCACTGTAGCACAAAACAAGTAACTACTGGTAATCAGGTAAGTACTCCCTACGCAATCCTAACCACCTTAGGAACAGGTCACGCAGGGAACCAGGACCTCACTAGCACCACCTGTACTAGCAAGAACAACCAACTAAATATCACCATACATTTAGGGGTATAGACCTGGGGACAAAACACATGATGCATCAACAACACATTCAGCGGTGCAGGACAACACAATAGCGCAAACATCACATTAGCCACCACCTGTGGCAGTCCCTAGGCCAACTGGCCTCTCTAGGGCTAGGACGCCCTGTGTCCAAAGTCAGGGGCCTAAACGTGGCAGTTGCCCACAAAGTGCTGGGCAACTGGTGCAAGCAAGGATGGGCCAACGTGGGAGCCTCGCAGGCTCTGCATAAACAAATGGCCCCTGAGCCTCTCGTGGGCTCTCAGTAATCAAAGTGCCCCCTTGAGCCTCGTGGGCTCTTTAGAAAGATAGCCAGCGTTGGAGCCTCGCAGGGCTCGAGAACAATGCGCAAAAGGTGGAGCCTCTCAAGGCTCGAGAAACAACTGGGCCCCTTTGA
Organism: Lissotriton vulgaris; assembly: GCF_964263255.1. Lineage (NCBI taxonomy): Eukaryota > Metazoa > Chordata > Amphibia > Caudata > Salamandridae > Lissotriton > Lissotriton vulgaris. Next base: position 229,826,236 of record NC_141690.1, read on the forward strand.
GCCTCTCGGGCTCGGAATTAAATAAACGGAGTCCCTCTCGGGGGACTCTGCATCAGGGGAGGCCTCACGGGCCTCTGAGCACCAAGGGTCTTGCTCTGGAGGGGAGGGGCGGGCACCGGCAATGTGCCCCGACTGCCCCCTCCCCTTTGCAGGCACTCACAGGGAGAACAAGGAGACCTTCGGACGGCCCGAGCCTGGCTGGGCTCGAACACCAGCAATGCCCCTGAGCCTCAAGACGCCCATACTCACCGGGCCATGGGGCGGGGGCTCCTCTCACTCTCCAGGCAGCGCGGGCACTTACTCGGCAGACCGGGGCTCTCCTCCCACTCCACATGGGGAGACTTGCTGGCGGTCACACACAGGAACACGGGGTCGGCTCCCGCTGCTTCCTGATGCCCAAAAGGTCCTACCACAGCTTGCCTGACTTCCGGGTAGCTGGGGTAATGGAGGCGGGACTTCCGGGTCGCCGTAGGCAGCGCGGTGGCCCGGCAGGGTTTCTGGGCTGCGGCGGTGATTTCCACACGGGGTGAGCTCCCGATAATTTAAATAAGGCGAGGTGGGCTCTCGCTATGGCCACGAACATAGCGGCACGGTCCCTGGTGAGGTGGGCACTCGTCAGGGGCTTCAAAAATCGGCAATTACAGCGGGCAAATGCCGGGTGGGCACCGGCTTGGATAAACAGCGCTCCCAAGCGCTGTGGGCATGAAAACCGCGCTCCCAGCGCTATAGGCAGGATAAAGCGCTCCCAAGCGCTAGGAAGGCACAGAAAGCAACACAATCCTTTGGCAATACAGCATCTCAGCAGTCCAGGGGCTGGGCAGGGCTCAGGGAGGCAAGCCTTCCCCTGAGCCCAAGCAGCAGCAGGCCCCTGGCAGATTCAAGCAGTAAACAAGAACATTTTCATGGGGTCACAGCCCCTCTTTTATACAACTTTCTCTTTTGTCTGTAGGTGCAGGGTGGGGGCAGAACCAATCGCAGCTGGTCTGTGAGCACTGTTGATGGCCCAACCACCCCTTTCTTTCACTGGCAGGGCTAGGGTCATCAGTCACACCACAGGGGGGCGGAGCCAGCATTGTGTGGGGAAAACCCAGCCCATCCAGGACACAGGTACACTCCTCCCACACATCACTCATGCTAATCTCTCCATTCACCACCGGGGCAGACCCACACAGACTCCTGGAGCCTGGCATCCCAGCCAGCTCCAGCCAATCACACGCCAGCACCTTCACAGCACATACACAGCCATGTCTAGAAGTGGCGCTTCCGCACAAGACACATACACGCCGCACATACCATTGCGCAGCATTCACTCTCACGAGTTCGCACATACCAAACTTGACCATGCACGCCTCATGCATCAGGAACTACCAGGGACACAGACATTCCCCATGCATTCCTATGGGAGAGCAGGCCAATCTCACACACGCACTCAGGGAGAGCACGCACTTTACACTGCGCCACAGTGTCAAAGTGCGCAAAGACCAGAAATCACTAGGCAAAAAGTTCAGGGGTGAACCTGCCAGAAGGGCCAAGTCCAACACGAAGCTGAAGTGGACGCAGATGTGGTCCATCCAGTGGAGTCCGGTGGCGTGGCTGAAGGCGATGTCCTTGCTGACTGAGAAGACGGGGTCGAGTGTGTGTCCGGCGTAGTGGGTGGGGGTGGTCATCCACCACCACCACACCCAGCACCACCACCACATCCACCACCACTACAACCACCACCACATCCACCACCACAATGTCTACCACCACCATGTCTGTCACCACCATGTCCACCACGTCCACCACCACCACGTCCACCACCACATCGTCCACCATCACCACGTCCATCACCACCACGTCCATCACCACCATGTCCACAACCACCATGTCCACCATGTCCACCACCACGTCCACCATCATCACACCCACCACCAACACCACCACGTCCACCACCACATCCACCACCATCACATCCACCACCACTACATCCACCACCACCATGTTCACCACAACCACATCCACCACCATTACACCCACCACCACCACAACATCCACCACAACATCCACCACCATGTCCACCACCACCACATCCACAATCACCACCTCCACCACCACCTCCAGCACCACCACCATAACATCCACCACATCCACCACCACTACATCCACCACCACTACATCCACCAACACGTCTACCACCACCATGTCCACCACCATCACCACACTCATCTCCACCACCACGTCCACCACAACCACACCCAGCACCACCACTACTACCTACACCACCACATCCACCACCACCACATCCACCACCACCACGTCCACCACCACCATGACCACCACATTCACCACCACGTCCATCACCACCACGTCCACCACCATCACCACACTCACCTTCACCACCACGTCTACCACGACCACACCCAGCACCACCACCACTACCAACACCACCACATCCACCACCACATCCACCACCACCACAATGACCACCGCATTCACCACCACGTCCATCACCACCATGTCCAGCACTAGCACGTCCATCACCACCACACCCACCACCACCACCACAACATCCACCACCACCACCAGATCCTCCACCACCACGTCCACCACCACCACGTCCCCAATCACCACCTCCACCACCACCACATCCACCACCACCACATCCACCACCACCACGTCCACCACCACCATGTCAACCACCACCACATCCACCCCCACCACCACCACCACGTCCACCACCACTACCACCATATCCACCATCACGACATCCACCACCACCACGTCCACCACCACCACATCCACCACCACATCCACCACCACATCCACCACCACCACATCCACAACCACATACACCACCACCATATCCACCACCACCACCAGGTCCACCACCACCACATCCACCCCCACTATGTCCACTACCACTACGTCCACCACCACCATGTCCACCACCACCACATCCACCACCACCACATCCACCACCACTACCACCACCACCACATCCACCACCACCACATCCACCACCACCACGTCCACCACCACCATGTCCACCACCACCACGTCCACCACCACCACCACGTCCACCACCACTACCACCACATCCACCATCACCACATCCACCACCACCATGTCCACCACCACCACATCCACCACCATATCCACCACCACTACCACCACCACCACATCCACCACCACCACATCCACCACCACCATGTCCACCACCACCATGTCCACCACCACCACGTCCACCACCACCACCAGCACGTCCACCACCACTACAACCACCACCACATCCACTACCACCACATCCACCACCACCATGTCCACCACCACCACATCCACCACCACCACGTCCATCACCACCAGGTCCATCACCACCACGTCCATCAACACCATGTCCACCACATCCACCACCACCACGTCCACCACCACATCGTCCACCACCACAGCGTCCGCCACCACCACGTTCATCACCACGATGTCCACAACCACGATATCCACCATGTTCACCACCATGTCCACCACCACCACACCCACCAACACCACATTCACCACCACCACATCCACCACTATACGTCCACCACCACCATGTCCACCACCACCACGTCCACCACCATCACACCCACCACTACCACAACATCCACCACCACCACCACCACCACCACCTCCACCACCACCACCATAACATCCATCACATCCACCACCACTACATCCACCACCACTACGTCCACCACCACTACATCCACCACCACCATGTCCACCACGTCCACCACCATCACCACACTCACCACGTCCACCACCACCAAACCCAGCACCACCACAACTACCACCACCACCATGTAGCGATCGCTACCATCGACACGGCCAAATGTAAAAGATTCCGTATTGACAGTCCCTTGCGGAAGTACTACAAATCCCAGAAGGCCATCCGGCGCTGGGGGTTGGCTCAATGGGAGGACCTTATATAAGCTCCACCTTTGGAACAAAACGGGGCTTGTCAATCGTGTTCCGTATTTGCTCATAGCAGATGAGCATTCTCTCTTCGAGTGGTATTCTTGAGGACGATGCTGAGGAAAAGCCTGCGTGGTCAGTTGTCCTGTTCTGCACGACGCCGAGGAAAAGCCTGCGTGGTCATTACTCTGATCTGCACGACGCTGAGGAAGAGCCAGCGTGGTCAGTCGACGTTGGAGCAATCAACGCCGACGAAGAGCCAGCGTGGTCAAGAATCCTGGAGAGTCCCTGTACAAGCCATATTCAGTCGTGCAAGTATCCCTGAGGAGTGCGGGCTCGCCTCCTGTTCTTTTGTATACTTCTACTGTTTAAAGCGGTACCAAGGCTGCCGCCATTTCTTGTTTACATTGCGGGGAAGTTCTGTGTTCTCTGTCAGTGGTTGCTGACTCTACCTGATACTTGGGCTACACAGTTCCACAAGGAGTATTGTGGTTCTTGAAAGCGTGGCGCTTAAACGCTTGTATTTCGTAGTCCTTCAGATCTACTTTGTGCCTACTACAGCGGTAGGTAGAGGAGTGAAGTTAACTTCTCCGTACTTCTGGTAAACTTTTCATTAGTGTGCTTTGCATATTCTTGGATTTCCTTCAAGGATACATGGGGTGGATAAACTGGTGAGTGTGGAATCCAAGGGGGGAATTCATGGTTCACATAGTTACCTCTGTGGTACTAATCTCTTGCTCTCTGTCCCCTCCTCTATCTGCAGTGTCCCTGTACCAGTAACCTCATGGTGTAACGACCAGACGATACCAGAAGTACCTTCCCCCGATGCCAATCTACCTCCCGGCCCCTATCCGTACAGGCTCAAACAGTGGGTAGATTCCATTGTTGGGGTTTGTGTGGTGCGGAGTTGGAAGGACTATCGTCTATCGTCTCTGCTGGCCATCAGAGTAAGGTCAGTGGCGCTTGCGTACTCTTGCGCTGCTCTCAATCCCGACAGATTGACAAGCCCAAGAGTACAGCCCAGCCTAGACGATGGATACTAATGCTATTCTAACTTCCTTGTTGGAGAGCTTTACAGGACTTCAACAAGAGGTTCAAAACTCCCGTGTGGAGAACCAGGCTTTATATAAAGAAGTCTCTGATTTACGCACAGACGTATCAGACCTTGCCCAGAGAGAGCCGGTGGTGAAGCCATTGATTAGACCGGCCACCTTGCAGCCACCTCCTTCCTTCCAAACAGGGGGTTCGCTGGCAGCCCCATCCACTTCTACCGAGACCACTCCCACTGTCCATATAATCCAAAACCATGGGATACCCCTAGCTCCCCCCGAAAGGTTTTATGGAGACCCGCGAAAATTTGAGACATTTCTGAATCAATGCCGTCTGCATTTCCTATGCAAACCTATGGTCTTTCAGGATGAAGCTTCCAAAACTGCTTTCATGATGTCCTATATGGGGGGGAATGCGTCCAGCTGGACTATTCCTTTATTGGAAAGGAATGACCCTGTTTACATGATTTTTCTACCTTTTGCCTAGAACTCTGTAAATTGTTTGATCGGAAGTCCCACATGTTGTCCCTAGATCATGAATTAATGACCTTGAGACAAGGGTCCCAAGATATGTTGTCCTACATCACCACCTTTAACCGCCTTATCGTGGAAACAGATTGGCCGGCTCAGAAACGGATCTCCTTGTTTTACCAAGGACTCAGGGGAGAACTGAAAGACGTATTAGCTCAGGTGGTGCAATTACCTACTACCTGTGAGGAATTAATAGATTTGACCGTCCAACTAGATCACCGGTTGCTGGAACGAAAAGGGGATAGAAATAGGGGGGATAATAGATACTCTTACCCCTTGGTCAAACCCCGGCAGGGGGGTGAAGTAAAAGTAAAGACACCAGAGGGACCGGAACCCATGCAAATAGGGGGAATACGTGGTCCTCTCACCAGGGAAGAAAGAGACAGGAGACGGAGGCTCAAACTCTGCCTATATTGTGGCAAAGGTGGGCACTTCATCAACGACTGCAGAGCTAGGAATTACGTTCCAGGAAAAAACCCCGTCCCAGAGGGCAGGCTGCTCTTTGTTCCAGTGAGCCGGCGGAAAACTGACGGTCTTGGATCAGATAGAGACCTCTGATTTGAGACGACCTCTTGATACGGTCTCCCCTTATGTCGCCAATACTCTACACCCTGCCGTCGCCCATATGAACGTGAGTGTTTCGCTATGGGTTACCAATCAGGACCCTGTAAGACTAGATGCCTTGTTAGACTCAGGTGCAACTGGAAACTATATAGACCAGAACTATGCCTTTCGCATGGGTATCCCCTGTGAAAAGAAATCGATACCTGAAACCGTTAAAACAGTGGATGGTACGGTACTAACTTCAGGCCCTGTCACATACCATACGCTAGCCCTGTTAATGAGATTCGGTGAAGATCACTGTGAGTACATCCAGTTCGACCTTATCGATTCTCCTCAGTTCCGTCTCATTCTAGGTATGCCTTGGTTGACACTGCATAATCCTTTAGTGAGCTGGGCGTCCCGTACAGTATGTATGACGTCCGAGTATTGCAAGGAACATTGTCGAGAAGGAATACACCAGGACTTCCCCCTTGTTCCCTCACCCGCTACTTTCTTAGCAAGTGAATGTACCGTTGATTCCTTTTGTTGTGCCACCGCATTACCTGATGAATACAGGTCTTTTCACGCCTTGTTCGATAAGCAAAAGGTTACCCAATTGCCTCCTCATCGCACCTACGATTGTCGGATTGACCTCATTCCGGGTGCGGACATCCCTTGCAGCAGGATGTATGCCCTGACAGATAAAGAAACACAGTATCTCAAAACCTATATAGAGGACAATTTAGCGTCTGGGTTCATAAGACACTCCACCTCCCCTGCCTCGTCACCCATGTTCTTTATACCGAAGAATGATTGTGAGGAGCTGAGACCTTGTATTGACTATCGAGCCATTAACAAGGTGACCATCAAGAACCGCTATCCTCTGTCCCTAATTCCTGTAATGATGGATCAGTTGAAAGGTGCTCGCTATTTTACAAAACTTGATCTCCGCGGGGCCTACCATCTGGTCCGCGTAATGAAAGGGGATGAATGGAAGACTGCTTTCAGAACTAAGTTTGGTCTCTACGAATATCGGGTAATGCCCTTTGGCCTATGCAACGCCCCAGCCGCCTTCCAGTTCTTTATGGATGAGGTGTTAAGGGGGTGTTTGGAGACATTTTGTGTGGTCTACATAGACGATATTTTAATCTATTCTGTGTCTCTGTCTGACCACATAATCCATGTGATAACTGTGTTAGAAGGCTCCAACAAAACTCCCTGTATGCCAAACTGGAGAAATGCCTTTTTCATGTTCAGCAAGTTGCCTTCTTGGGTTATGTTATTGATGCGCAAGGGTTTCGAATGGACATGAGTAAGGTGAAAGCCATTCTAACCTGGAGAACGCCACGAAACATCAAATCTGTGCAAAGCTTTCTCGGTTTTGCCAATTACTATCGGCGTTTCATTCAGGATTTCTCCAAAGTCATTCATCCCATCACTTCCCTTTTGAGGAAAAATGTCCCTTTCAAATGGGGAGAGGCTGCCGAAACCTCATTTCAACTCCTAAAAGAGAGGTTTACACAAGCTCCCATTCTTCGACATCCTAACCGAAAGATGCCGTTTGTGTTGGAAACTGACGCATCTCAGTTTGCTCTGGGAGGAGTCCTGTCCCAACGTCACCCTACCACGGGTCAGCTCCACCCCGTGGCATACTACTCTAAGAAGCTCACCCCGTGTGAGGTGAACTATACCATCACTGACAAAGAGCTCCTAGCTATTAAAAGAGCGTGTGAAGAATGGAGGCACTACCTCCTAGGGGCATTACATACTGTCGAAATCATCACAGACCATCGCAATCTGTTATTCTTAAAGACAGCGAAGGCTTTGACTCCTCGACAACTGAGGTGGACCCTCTTCTTTTCAGACTTTGATTTTGTGATCAAATATAGACCTGGGACTCGTAACGGAAAAGCAGATGCGCTCTCCATGTTGGGTGAGGAAGAAGCAGGAGTCCCAACAGAACACCCTTTCATTCTAAAGGGGATCGAATATCCGGAAATTTCTATCGCCTTGATCACCTCTGAAGATTTTCTGGAGGACGTTAGAGTCGCCCTAACTGACCAGGATATAACTGCTTGGGTACAGGAAGAGCCAGATAATCGATGCGAAAAGGATCAGTTAGCCTATCATTTCCATGCCTTATATGTACCCTCATCTGCGTTGCAATGCAAAGTCCTGGAATGGGCACATGATTCTGTTCTAGGGGGACACATGGGCATTCACAAGACAACCGCTAACGTGGAACGATCCTTTTGGTGGCCTGGTGTTTGACCTGATACTAAGGAATATGTCAAGAACTGTGCGATCTGTGCCCAGGGTAAAGCCAGTCATATCAAACCACAGGGACTATTGCAGCCATTACTGATTCCACCCAAGCCGTGGCACACCCTGTCCATGGACTTTATCGTAGAAATGCCCCCTTGTGAGAAACAAACGGTCGTTCTGGTGGTTGTGGACCATCTTACAAAAATGGGACACTTTATCTCGTTACCTGGTCTGCCTTCCTCCAGTGAATTAGCCAAAGTCTTCCTGCAACACATCGTCCGTCCACACGGATTGCCGAGTGTGTTAATTACGGATCGGGGAACACAATTCACCTCTCGTTTTTGGAAAGCTCTATGTACCATTCTGCAGATAAATGCTCGTCTCTCATCAAGTTACCATCCACAAACGGATGGTAAAACGGAACGTCTGAATCAGACGCTGGAGCAATACCTGCGTTGTTTTTCGTTACAGAACGCCACTGATTGGACCATCCTTTTGTGGTTGGCGGAGTTCGCCTACAATAACGCTGTACATACCACCTTGGGTTGTTCTCCGTTCTTTTGCCTTTATGGATTCCATCCGAACATGCTTCCCTTTGAGTGGCCGGCTGAATCTTTGGTTCCTGCCATTCATGAACATCATGCTCATCTTCGGGCTATTCTGATCGAGGCTCGGAACAATTTGGAAAAAGCCCAAGCAGCCCAGAAGCTGTTCGCTGATAAGAGGCGTACCCCTGAACCTGAGTATAAGGTGGGGGACAAGGTTTGGCTTTCTACACGCAACCTGCATATTAAGGGACTTACGAAGTTGAAGCCTAAATATGTTGGTCCCTATGGCATTTGTGAGGTAATAAATGCTGTAGCTATGAAACTCTCGTTGCCAGTGTCACGGGCGATTCATCCTGTATTTCATGTATCGCTCCTACGTCCTTGTCCTCCGAGCGTGAGGTTGCCTGATCGTCCTCGTCCAGTGGAAATCGAAGGCCACGAGGAATATGAGGTACTGTCTATTCTGGACTCTCGCTTGGTCCGAGGTCGGATCCAATACCTGGTGGATTGGAAAGGGTTTGGCCCCGAAGACAGGACCTGGGAGCCCGTGGACCATCTCCATTGTCCCGATTTGGTGGAACAATTCCATGAGCGGTTTCCCGGAAAGCCGGGACGTCCGCCGGGACTGCGGTCCACGAGAGGGGGTTCTGTAGCGATCGCTACCATCGACACGGCCAAATGTAAAAGATTCCGTATTGACAGTCCCTTGCGGAAGTACTACAAGTCCCAGAAGGTCATCCGGCGCTGGGGGTTGGCTCAATGGGAGGACCTTATATAAGCTCCACCTTTGGAACACAACTGGGCTTATCAATCGTGTTCCGTATTTGCTCATAGCAGATGAGCATTCTCTCTTCGAGTGGTATTCTTGAGGACGACGCTGAGGAAAAGCCTGCGTGGCCAGTTGTCCTGTTCTGCACGGCGCAGAGGAAAAGCCTGCGTGGTCATTACTCTGATCTGCACGACGCTGAGGAAGAGCCAGCGTGGTCAGTCGACGTTGGAGCAATCAACGCTGAGGAAGAGCCAGCGTGGTCAAGAATCCTGGAGAGTCCCTGTACAAGCCATAATCAGTCGTGCAAGTATCCCTGAGGAGTGCGGGCTCGCCTCCTGTTCTTTTGTATACTTCTACTGTTTGAAGCGGTACCAAGGCTGCCGCCATTTCTTGTTTACATTGCGGGGAAGTTCTGTGTTCTCTGTCAGTGGTTGCTGACTCTACCTGATAGTTGGGCTACACAGTTCCACAAGGAGTATTGTGGTTCTTGAAAGCGTGGCGCTTAAACGCTTGTATTTCGTAGTCCTCCAGATCTACTTTGTGCCTACTACAGGGGTAGGTAGAGGAGTGAAGTTAACTTCGCCGTACTTCTGGTAAACTTCTCATTAGTGTGCTTTGCATATGCTTGGATTTCCTTCAAGGATACATGGGGTGGATAAACTGGTGAGTGTGGAATCCAAGGGGGGAATTCATGGTTCACATAGTTACCTCTGTGGTACTAATCTCTTGCTATCTGTCCCCTCCTCTACCTGCAGTGTCCCAGTACCAGTAACCTCATGGTGTAACGACCAGACGATACCAGAAGTACCTTTCCCCCGATGCCAATCTACCTCCCGGCCCCTATCCGTACAGGCTCAAACAGTGGGTAGATTCCATTTTTGGGGTTTGTGTGGTGCGGAGTTGGAAGGACTATCGTCTATCGTCTCTGCTGGCCATCAGAGTAAGGTTAGTGGTGCTTGCGTATTCTTGCGCTGCTCTCAATCCCGACACACCATCACCATGACCACCACATTCACCACCACATCCATCACCACCATGTCCACCACCACCATGTCCACACCCCCACGTCCATCACCATCATGTCCACAACCACCACTTCCACCACGTCCACCGCCACCCCATCCACCACCACCACAACCACCACCACGTCCACCACTACATCCACCACCACTACGTCCACCACCACCATGTCCACCACCACCATGTTCACCACCACCACATCCACCATCACCACACCCACCACCACAACATCCACCACCACCACCACATCCACCACCACCACGTCCACCAGCACCACGTCCACAATCACTACCTCCACCACCACCACATCCACTACATCCACCACCACCACATCCACCACCACTACCACCACCACCACATCCACCACCACCACATCCACCACCACCACGTCCACCACCACCATGTCCACCACCACCACATCCACCACCACCACGTCCACCACCACTACCACCACCACCACATCCACCATCACCACATCCACCACCACCATGTCCACCACCACCACATCCACCACCACATCCACCACCACTACCACCACCACCACATCCACCACCATCACATCCACCACCACCATGTCCACCACCACCATGTCCACCACCACCACCACCACCAGAACATCCACCACCACTACAACCACCACCACATCCACTACCACCACGTCCACCACCACCATGTCCACCGCCACCACATCCATCACCACCACGTCCATCACCACCAGGTCCATCACCACCACGTCCATCAACACCATGTCCACCACATCCACCACATCCACCACCACCACGTCCACCACCACATCGTCCACCACCACCACGTTCATCACCACGATGTCCACAACCATGATGTACACCATGTCCACCACCACGTCCACCACCACCACACCCACCACCACCACCACCACATCCACCACCACCACATCCACCACCACTATGTCCACCACCACCACCATGTCCACCACCACCACGCCCACCACCATCACACCCACCACTACCACAACATCCACCACCACCACCACCACGTCTACCACCACCACGTCCACAATCTCCACCTCCACCACCACCTCCACCACCACCACCATAACATCCACCACATCCACCACCACTACATCCACCACCACTACATCCACCACCACTACGTCCACTACCACCATGTCCACCACCACCATGTCCACCACCACCACCACACTCACCTCCACCACCACGTCCTCTACCACCAAACCCAGCACCACCACCACCACAACTACCACCACCACCACATCCACCACTACCAAATCCACCACCACCATCACCATGACCACCACATTCACCACCACATCCACCACCACCATGTCCACCACCATCATGTCCACCACCAGCATGTCCAACACCCCCACGTCCATCACCATCATGTCCACAACCACCACTTCCACCATGTCCACCACCACCCCATCCACCACCACCACCACGTCCACCACTACATCCACCACCACTACGTCCACCACCACCATGTCCACCACCACCATGTTCACGACCACCACATCCACCATCACCACCCCCACCAGCACAACATCCACCACCACATCCACCACCACCACGTCCACCAGCACCACGTCCACAATCACTACCTCGACCACCACCACATCCACTACATCCACCGCCACTACATCCACCACCACTATGGCCTCCACCACCACGTCCACCACCACCACCTCCACCACCACACCCACCTCCACCACCGCCACGTCCATCACCCACCAACACTACCACATTCACCGCATCCACCACCTCACATCCACCACCACCACATCCGTGACCACCACCACCATGTCCACAACCACCACTACCACCACTACACCCACCACCATGTTCACCACCACTACATCCACTACCACCACCATATCCACCACCACCACATCCACCACCACATCCATTACCACCACGTCTACCACCACCACCAGGTCCACCACCACCACATCCACCACCACTATGTCCACTACAACTACGTCCACCACCACCACATCCACCACCACCAAATCCACCACCACCATCACCATGACCACCACATTCACCACCACATCCACCACCACCCCATCCACCACCACATCCACCACCACCACCACCACCACGTCCACCACCACCACGTCCACCACCACCACGTCCACCACCACCACAGCCACATCCACCACCACTAGGTACACTACCACTACGTCCACCACCACCATGTCCACCACCACATCACCACGTCCACCACCACTACCACAAGCACATCCACCACCACCACGTCCACCACCACCATGTGCACCACATCCACCACCACCACATCCACCACCACCACACCCAGCACCACCACCACATCCACCACCACTACTACCACCACCACATCCACCACCACAATGTCTACCACCACCATGTCTGTCACTACCATGTCCACCACGTCCACCCCCACCACGTCCACCACCATGTCCATCACCACTACGTCCATCACCACCAGGTCTATCTCCACCATGTCTACCACATCCACCACCACCACGTCCACCACCACATCGTCCACCATCACCACGTCCATCACCACCACGTCCATCACCACCATGTCCACAACCACCATGTCCACCATGTCCACCACCACATCCACCATCATCACACCCACCACCAACACCACCATGTCCACCACCATATCCACCACCATCACATCCACCACCACTACATCCAGCCCCACCATGTTCACCACAACCACATCCACCAACATTACACCCTCCACCACCACAACATCCACCACAACATCCACCACCATGTCCACCACGTCCACAATCACCACCTCCACCACCACCTCCAGCACCACCACCATAACATCCACCACATCCACCACCACCACATCCACCACCACTACATCCACCAACATGTCCACCACTATCACCATATCCACCACCATCACCACACTCACCTCCACCACCACGTCCACCACAACCACACCCAGCACCAGCACCACCACCACTACCTACACCACCACATCCACCACCACCACGTCCACCACCACCACATCCACCACCACTACCACCACCACGTCCACCACCACTACCACCACCACCACATCCACCATCACCACATCCACCACCACCATGTCCACCACCACCACATCCACCACCACATCCACCACCACTACCACCACCACCACATCCACCACCACCACATCCACCACCACCATGTCCACCACCACCATGTCCACCACCACCATGTCCTCCACCACCACCACTACCAGAACATCCACCACCACTACAACCACCACCACATCCACTACCACCATGTCCACCACCACCATGTCCACCGCCACCACATCCACCACCACCACGTCCGTCACCACCAGGTCCATCACCACCACGTCCATCAACACCATGTCCACCACATCCACCACCACCACGTCCACCACCACATCATCCACCACCACCACGTTCATCACCATGATGTCCACAAACACGATGTCAACCATGTCCACCACCAAGTCCACCACCACCACACCCACCACCACCACCACATCCACCACCACCACGTTGACCACCACTATGTCCACCACCACCATGTCCACCACCACCACGTCCACCACCATCACACCCACCACTACCACAACATCCACCACCACCACCACGTCCACCACCACCACGTCCACCACCACCACGTCCACAATCTCCACCTCCACCACCACCTCCACCACCACCACCATAAAATCCACCACACCCACCACCACTACATCCACCACCACTACGTCCACCACCACTACGTCCACTACCACCATGTCCACCACCACCACGTCCACCACCATCACCACACTCACCTCCACCACCACGTCCACCACCACCAAACCCAGCACCACCACCGCCACAACTACCACCACCACCACATCCACCACTACCAAATCCACCACCACCATCACCATGACCACCACATTCACCACCACATCCACCACCACCATGTCCACCACCATCATGTCACCACCACCATGTCCAACCCCCCCACGTCCATCACCATCATGTCCACAACCACCACTTCCACCACTTCCACCACCACCCCATCCACCACCACCACAACCACCACCACGTCCACCACTACATCCACCACCACTACGTCCACCACCACCATGTCCACCACCACCATGTTCAAGACCAGCACATCCACCATCACCACACCCACCAGCACAACATCCACCACCACCACCACATCCACCACCACCACGTCCACCAGCACCACGCCCACAATCACTACCTCGACCACCACCACATACACTACATCCACCACCACTATGGCCTCCACCACCACGTCCACCACCACCACGTCCACCACCACACCCACCTCCACCACCACCATGTCCATCACCCACCAACACTACCACATCCACTGCATCCACCACCATCACCTCCACCACCACCACCATGTCCACGACCACCACTACCACCACTACACCCACCACCATGTTCAACACCACTACGTCCACTACCACCACCACATCCACCACCACCACATCCACCACCACCACCACCACCACATCCATTACCACCACGTCTACCACCACGACCAGGTCCACCACCACCACATCCACCACCACTACGTCCACTACAACTACATCCACCACCACCACATCCACCACCACCAAATCCACCACCACCATCACCATGACCACCACATCCACCACCACCCCATCCACCACCACATCCACCACCACCACATCCACCACCACCATGTCCACCACCACCATGTCCACCACCACCACGTCCACCACCACCACAACCACATCCACCACCACTAGGTACACTACCACTACGTCCACCACCACCATGTCCACCACCACCACCACATCACCACGTCCACCACCACTACCACAAGCCCATCCACCACCACCACGTCCACCACCACCATGTGCACCACATCCACTCAATTAATCAATCAATCATCGTATTTCTATAGCGCACTACTTACCCAGAGGGTCTCAAGGCGCTGGGGGGGATCTGCTACTGCTCGAACAACCAGGTCTTGAGTTGCTTCCTGAAGGCGAGGTGGTCCTAGGTCAGGCAGAGGTGGGTGGGGAGGGAGTTCCATGTCTTTGTGGCGAGGTAGGAGAAGGACCGTCCCCCTGTGGTGGCTCTACGGATGCGGGGGATGGCGGCGAGGGCGTGGCTGGTCGAACGAAGCTGGCGTTTGGGAGCGTAGAAGTTGAGGCGGCTGTTGAGGTATCCTGGGCCTTGGCTGATTAGGGCTTTGTGTGCGTGGGTGAGGAGACAGAAGGTGATTCTCTTGTTGATCGGGAGCCAATGCAGATCTCTCAGGTGTCCGGAGATGTGGCTGCGACGGGGGATGTCCAGGATGAGACGTGCTGAGGCGTTCTGGATCCGCTGGAGTCTTTTCTGGAGTTTGGCGGTGGTTCCGGCGTAGAGGGTGTTGCCGTAGTCCAGACGGCTGGTGACGAGGGCCTTGGTGACCGTCTTCCTGGTCTCGGTGGGGATCCACCGGAAGATCTTACGTAGCATGCTCAGGATGTTGAAGCACGACGAGGAGACAGCGTTGACTTGTCTGGTCATGGAGAGGGAGGAGTCCAGGATGAAGCCCAGGTTGCGTGCGTGGTCTGTTGGTTTGGGTGCGCTGCCTAGGGCGGGGGGCCACCAGGAGTCGTCCCAAGCGGCGGGTGAGGATCCCAGGATGAGGACTTCCGTCTCATCTGAGTTCAGTTTCAGGCGGCTGTTCTTCATCCATTCGGCTACCTCTTTCATCCCCTCGTGAAGGTTGGCTCTGGCGGGGTCGTTGGTAAGGGAGAGGATCAGCTGGGTGTCGTCGGCGTAGGAGATGATGTTGAGGATGTGCTGGCGTGCGATGTCTGCGAGGGGGCTCATGTAGATGTTGAAGAGGGTTGGACTGAGCGAGGAGCCTTGAGGGACGCCGCAGATGACTTCGGTGGCTTCAGATCTGAACGGGGGGAGGCGGACTCTCTGTGTTCTTCCGGCGAGGAAGGAGATGATCCACTCCAGTGCCTTCTCCTGGACTCCGACGTTGCTGAGGCGTTGTACTAGGGTACAATGGCAGACAGTGTCGAAGGCCGCGGAGAGGTCGAGGAGGATGAGGGCCGCTGTTTCTCCGTTGTCGAGCAGAGCTCGGATGTCATCGGTGACTGCGATCAGGGGGGTCTCGGTGCTGTGGTTGGCCCGGAAGCCAGACTGCGAGGGGTCGAGGGATCCGTTCGTCTTGAGGAAGGCGGCCAGGTGCTTGTTGACGGTCTTCTCGATGACTTTTGCAGGAAACGGGAGCAGCGAGATGGGGCGGTAGCTCTTGAGGTCGGTGGGGTCAGCCGATGGCTTCTTGAGTAGAGCGCTGAGTTCGGCGTGCTTCCAGCTCTCCGGGAAGGTAGCGGTGTCGAAGGAGGTGTTGATGATGTCCCGCAGGTGGGGTGCGATGATAGCGTCGGCCTTGTTGAAGACGTGGTGAGGGCAGGGGTCGGTCGGAGATCCGGAGTGGATGGAGTTCATCGTGTGGACGGTGTCTTCGGTGCTGATCGGAGTCCAGGCGCGGAGGGTGGTGGTGGGGGGGCGGTGGTTCGGTCGTGGTGTTCGTCGGTTGAGTGCTGAAGCTGTTGTGTATGTCCGCGATCTTGTTGTGGAAGTAGGAGGCGAGGGAGTTGCAGAGGTCTTGCGAAGGGGTTATGTCGTTGTTTCCGGCGTTGGGGTTGGAGAGCTCTTTGACGATGTTGAAGAGTTCTTTGATGTTGTGTGCGTTGTTGTCCAGTCGTTCCTTGAATGCAGTTTTCTTGGTTGCGCGTATGAGTTGGTGGTGTTTCCGGGTGGCGAGCTTGAGGGCAGTCATGTTGTCCGGTGTTGGGTCTCTGCGCCAGGTTCTCTCGAGGGCTCGGCAGTTCTTCTTGGAGCTCTTGAGTTCGTCGGTGAACCATGGGGCTTTCTTGCTGCCGGGTCTGCTGGGCGGGGTCCTCAGGGGGGCGAGCTCGTCTGCGCAGTCGCTGATCCACTTCGTGAGGTTGGTGGCCGCTTGGCTAGGGTTCGTTGTGCAGGTGGGAGGGTTCATGCTCAGGGAGGACCTGAGCTGGTCGGCTGTGATCTTGTTCCAGTTGCTGCGTGCAGCCTGTTGCTGGTGGTGGTCGATCGCGGTCCTTGCGAAGCTGAAGTGGACGCAGCTGTGGTCCGTCCAGTGGAATCCGGTGGCGTGGCTGAAGGCGATGTCCTTGCTGGCTGAGAAGACGGGGTCGAGTGTGTGTCCGGCGTAGTGGGTGGGGGTGGTCATCCACCACCACCACACCCAGCACCACCACCACATCCACCACCTCTACAACCACCACCACATCCACCACCACAATGTCTACCACCACCATGTCTGTCACCACCATGTCCACCACGTCCACCACCACCACGTCCACCACCACATCGTCCACCATCACCACATCCATCACCACCACGTCCATCACCACCATGTCCACAACCACAATGTCCACCACGTCCACCACCACGTCCACCATCATCACACCCACCACCAACACCACCACGTCCACCACCACATCCACCACCATCACATCCACCACCACTACATCCACCACCACCATGTTCACCACAACCACATCCACCACCATTACACCCTCCACCACCACAACATCCACCACAACATCCACCACCATGTCCACCACCACCACATCCACAATCACCACCTCCACCACCACCTCCAGCACCACCACCATAACATCCACCACATCCACCACCACTACATCCACCACCACTACATCCACCAACACGTCTACCACCACCATGTCCACCACCATCACCACACTCATCTCCACCACCACATCCACCACAACCACACCCAGCACCACCACTACTACCTACACCACCACATCCACCACCACCACATCCACCACCACCACGTCCACCACCACCATGACCACCACATTCACCACCACGTCCATCACCACCACATCCACCACCATCACCACACTCACCTTCACCACCACGTCCACCACGACCACACCCAGCACCGCCACCACTACTAACACCACCACATCCACCACCACATCCACCACCACCACATCCTCCACCACCATGACCGCCGCATTCACCACCACGTCCATCACCACCATGTCCAGCACCAGCACGTCCATCACCACCACACCCACCACCACAACCACAACATCCACCACCACCACCAGATCCTCCACCACCACGTCCACCACGTCCCCAATCCCCACCTCCACCACCACCACATCCACTACATCCACCACCACTACATCCACCACCACTACGGCCTCCACCACCATGCCCACCACCACCACGTCACCCACCACCACCACCACATCCACCGCATCCTCCACCACCACCACATCCACCGCATCCTCCACCACCACCACATCCACAACCACCACCAATATGTCCACAACCACCACCACTACGTCCACCACCATGTTCACCACCACTATGTCCACTACCACCACTACATCCACCACCACCACATCCACCACCACCACATCCACCACCACCACGTCCACCACCACCATGACCACCACGTTCACCACCACGTCCACCACTATCACCACACTCACCTTCACCACCACGTCCACCACAACCACACCCAGCACCACCACCACTACCAACACCACCACATCCACCACCACATCCACCACCACCACATCCTCCACCACCATGACCGCCGCATTCACCACCACATCCATCACCACCATGTCCAGCACCAACACGTCCATCACAACCACACCCACCACCACCACCACAACATCCACCACCACCACCAGATCCTCCACCACCATGTCCACCACCACCACGTCCCCAATCACCACCTCCACCACCACCACATCCACTACATCCACCACCACTACATCCACCACCACTACGGCCTCCACCACCATGTCCACCACCACCACGTCACCCACCACCACCACCACATCCACCGCATCCTCCACCACCACCACATCCACCGCATCCTCCACCACCACCACATCCACGACCACCACCAATACGTCCACAACCACCACCACTACGTCCACCACCATGTTCACCACCACTATGTCCACTACCACCACTACATCCACCACCACCACATCCACCACCACCACCATATCCACCACCACATCCACCACCACCACGTCCACCACCACCACCAGGTTCACCACCACCACCTCCACCACATCCACCACCACTACGTCCACTACCACTACATCCGCTGTAGTGTAGTTCCTATATTCCCAATAGACTCTGCGCTTTGAAATAACATAAACAGCAGTTTAGACGTACGACTGAGGTCGACCAGGTCTCTACTGAATATGTTAGACTTAATTAGGTATGCCAGCTAGCTCAGAGGTCACTAGAAACTTTCTCGAATGAACAGGGAGGAGTTAACTTCCCTGATTAGACAAGAAGGGATTAGCTTCTGACAACGGCATAAACATGACAACTTTGCTCCCCCAGAATAAGGAGTATATCTCCAGAGTCGTGTGAAAACAATAGATAGCTATTTCACTCAGTCAATTGTGCATACTTAGTTTCACCAGAGTGCAGAGAAATAGGGAGACGGGCGTTTTCAATAAAAGGTGTTATTTATTGAGCAGTCTTTTTTCTCATGCAAGAGAAATGAATTGCCACAATTGCAATACTTGTTATAAAGTAAAGTGCGTACAGTAAAAGGAGTATTATAAGATAATACTGTAAAAGCATTGAAATGGTTTCTGAGCCATATGATACTTAAAACGGATGAAATATATACAATTACATACAATGATAAAAGTTGACTAAACATACTCAACTGGTGCTTCTAAATACGCCTACCCCAGTGTACCTAACCTAAGCCTAGTACGTGAGAAGGAGTAAGGGAGTTGCAGTTTAAGTTAAGTAAGTTTTGCCAAGAATATGACTCAAGAATTCTCTAAGGGTCTAATCAGCTCCGTACCCTGGTTTTAGAATTAAGGAGGTCTTGTATCTCGTTCTAAGGACTCGATTTACCAGTAACCCGCAAGGGTGACCGGAAACACTGGAGCTGGATTTTCTCGGCAGGAGAAAAGACAGCGTCTTTCTCAGTGCGTCAAATGGGAGGGACGGCTTCCTTCGGCACTCGCATCAGCATGGCTTCGGATAAGTAGATAGCCGCTCTGCTCCAAACCACTGAATGTTGCTTAAGGCAAACGCTGGTATATTTATACCTGGAAGGTGCCGTGTTTGACGTAAGGTTGGACATAAGACGTCAATAAAAGATGTCACTAAGAACTGGCCGTTCTTTCGGACTCGCAGGAGTTCTAGGACAAATCAAAACAAAAGTCATGGGGAATTCCCATGTTGCTGGAGGTTTGGTTTGTTTAAAGAACTCGTTGTACTTTCTAGGAGTCTAAGGAAGTAGCCTTGCCGTATTTGGACTGCTTTGGCTATTACTAAATATGGATATGATTCTTATGCCTTTATAAGGATATGATTTGTTATAACCACATAAGGGCATAAATCGGGGATATTTAATTAGGGTCCTAGATACGTTCACAACACCCACTCCACGTATAATGTCCATCATTACTAAATACTAAGCAATATATAAGCATATAAGTATGCATGTGTTTTCCAGCCCACTCCAAAATACATCAAATGCATTTGAAATGGTATAGATACACGAAATGAGTATTATACTGTACGCTTTCAAGCAGTGGTATCATTCAGATAAAATTTTGTTCATATTGAATGTTGACTGAATGAATCACGAAAATTACATTCATGAAATGGCTCTTAATACAGAAAAAAAAGTCGAGACCGTTCCATCACATATTTATATAAGATTGTATATGTGCTAGAGACTGATTCAAAATATTGTCTCTGGAGTCTCTAAGAATAGACGGTCTGTTCTCTAAGAATAGTTCTACTTTAAGCAGAGTACCTTGTGCCAAAAAAAGGTAAATATTTTGGAAATTGGGAAAAAATAAATTTGCTTTCAAGGGAAAAAAATAGTTCCAAATGTTTTCAGTAGTGTTGTTTATAAAAACTGAAGGCCGAAATTAGAGTTCAGGGAATGTTGTGTGCTCGCTATTTCCAATATTATTCTCGTTGTTAGGAGAAAACATTACCTCAGCTAGACCAGCAAAAAATTTGTCTACAACAGTAGGTGAAAGTTGGGCCAACGCTGAAAAATCAGAAATAGTGCATATACGCGATGCATTGCCATCATCGGTGTTCAGATAAGCAATGTTCACAGAAGGTTGTACCTGTGTGGTGCCGCTTTCATCTCGTACTTCACCACCACCTAATCGTAATGGTGAAGTCTCAACGAATGCCGTCATCAGAATCGGTAGCCGCTGGGGACAACACGTTGCATGAGTCGTTACCGGACAAAGCAAAGCGTCGATATCCATTGGTGCTGCTGATGGTAGTGTAAGACAGACGTCCAACACGCATTCCTCTCCGCATAGCAGACATCGAAGCACAGGTAAGATGCAATTTTGCCAAATTGGTCTGAACGAAAGAAACCAGGTAGTATTCAGATCTCTTAGCCGGGCCAATCCGAGGACCTTAGTGATACGGTCTCGGTATCGTATTGCTAGGATCGTTTCTTCCATCGTAGCCTGAGTTTTGTCTGTGACGTGGCTTGCCATATCGGAGCATAAGGAACAAAAATAAAATTCCTGCTACGAGTCCCAAAATAAGAGGCAGGCCACCGAAAAGAGAATGCACAAAATTCGGGAAGATGCTCAGAACTGTTTCAAAGGGTGCTAACAGTCCCGAAAAAATTGTCTTAAATACATGTGCGATGCCACTGGTATCTGACATGTTTAAGATTTGGCTTAACATTTCTACGAAATGCACGGGGCAATTTGTCGATAATAGGGTATGTATCTCTGCCGCTGTCCTTGCAACTTGCAGGTCATACGTTTCTTTGGACGGGGTTAAAGGAACAGTTGTTTGTAAAAGAATAGACTTCATTCTGCTTAAAGTATCAATTCGAATAGAAGAGATATTCACAGAAGGCCATAATGCTGCCTCCATGTCTGGATTGCTGTTTGGATACAATACTTGCATACAACAAATGACCCTGGAAGTGACGCTCACGAGATAGGGTTTTTCTGGCATCATGCCACAACGGCTGTGGTCACTTAATATAACGTAGCTACCGTTGGAAAGTTGCCTGAAAAAGGGCTCTATCTGTGTAGCAGGGGTGCCGTGCAGATGACATGAAAGGTTGTTTGATCAACCTTCGCAGGCTCCATGTAAGTTTATACCTTGACACAGAAGTGTACTGCTTAGTGATTTTTTACAATTGTTACCACTAAGAAATACCTCTTTTTTTCCCTTCACTATAAGATTTATGTGTAAAAGTTAAATTCCAGGTTGATTTGATGTATCCTTTACCCAACCTTTCATACAAGCCTGCTGGTATATATTTTTGCCAGTATTGAAACGGAAAAGTTGTTATCGGGATTGTAATGGTCCATGTATTATCCATTCAATGACAGGTCTTTCTGACATTGTCAATGGTAATCTTTCTAGTTTTTCAATGCTCAGCACCGTATAATCTGCTCCTTTTTGTGCCAACGAGATTTGTCTATCAGTAAGGTTAAAGATAGAAAATAATGACGTTATGTTGATTAGACGCCATGGCACGTGGCCTGAATTGAGGTTTTGTAACGTCCAGCCTAGCTGTACAATAGAACGCAATTGGGATTGACCATGTTGTAACATTATCATATCCTGTTCTATTATAATAATAGCAGATGATACAATGCTGTCCAGTGAATATATTCTGGAGGACAGAGTCGTTAACCCATTGTCCACTACAGAGAGGGATTTTTCCAAATAAATACGATCAATTTCTCGTATTTTTTCTGCAGCTTCAATTTGTGTTACCTTCCAAGCTTCATTGTAAGCTGCGTATATATACCGGCGTATATGAAACATTTTTTACGCTGTTTGCGCTGTCCCAGTAAGAAATCTCGCTAGTGAGCACCTTCTTTAAGTAAAGTTAAGTGTTGCTTAATTTCGGGAAGTGTGGATTTCTGTAGCCAGTCTAGGCATAGTTTTCCTACACTGTATGTTGTAACTATCCCTGGATGTTGTCTCTGGGAATATCTTGGGTCTGGCCTGTTCTGTTTGAACCCCTGTATTTTGTTCAGGAATCTATCTTGACAGTTATTAGTGTATGTGGGCCAGATCAACCATTTGTTCCAATCAGGAAGTGTTCTGTTTTGTTTTAAAATATAGGACACGTCTAACCCCTCATCTGTAGTGGTGTTTCGATCAGGCATAGGCTTTGGTACAGACGGGTTGTTTAAATCTTTTATCTTGGCTAAACCAAGACAGGTTGTTTGTTGAATTGTGTCATTCAGGATTATTATTTGTTCTTGGATCATGCAAGCTCTAAACAATGATTCTAGAACCCTGTACCTGCCATTTTTTTGTACCCCAGATGGTTTTTGTCTCAATGTTGTTTTTCCAAAATTCAAAACCAAATGTAGACATTTTTTCATAAAATGTTTCCGAATAAATCAGTTTAGTATTTGTCAACATGTTTTTCACTCCTGTCTTATTTACCATTTTGAAATAAAACGTTTCTGGATTAGTGTAATTAAACCCCGAGAAGTATGAAAATTTCTCAAAAAATATTTTCGAACTGCCTTTTGGCGGAGTTGGACAATGTTCCCATTGATTATAACTGAAAACATTTCTAGGATTTGCAGACTTATGCAGATAATGATGCCCAAAGTGATTGTAACAATACATTTCCTCATAATTCGAAGAACCCTGTAAATATTCATGTTCTGTCAATTTTGCTGACATTTCTAAATCTGACATCATATTATTAATATTTTCAAAGTCCCAATCATCAGAGAAAGAACTAGGTGATAGAAAGTCACTTAAGGAGATCTTAAATTGGTGTGGATATTTCAAGAGCTCAACCGGGTCATAGATTTCATTGTCAGTTCTGTCCCATGCTATACCACCAGGTATAGGGATGGCTGTGATGTTCACTGATGATAGTTCTCTTTTTTCGATGTGAGAGGATCTGTGTGGTTTTAGGACTAAGTTGATGTTCTGACTTGCTGTGTCCATTGTACTAAATTTTCCATCAATAAATCTACCCAAACTTAAAACCAAGATGAGCCACAGAAGGAGAAAAAGTACACCTAACACAATCCATAATTTAATCCATGGTGAAGTTAGATATGTTTCTCTCAGCTGATGAAAGAGCTCTGTGATTTCCTTTTTAAAAGTTTTTGTTGCTGGCTTGTCTCCATGTTCACTTGGATCATCAGAAAAGTCATCAAAGTTGATAAAGTAGCCAGATGCAGTTCTGTCAATTGGTGGGATTGCTTCCGGATTTCTTTGATCTTTGCATTTTCTTTTGTTACATTTGTATAGTCCGAGGCTACATTGTTGTAGACTGGTGTTTCTTGACGAACTGTTGCAATTTGGGTTTCAAGAGGCACAAGTTCCATGGCTTTGTTGCATAGTCCTTTTTTAATCACTGTAGGTTTATCAAATGTGATTAGTCTCTCAGTTTGAACCTCTTGGATTGTAGCAAAATTTGGTCTTCTGCTAGTTCTTGGGAGTCCACTGGGCCTACTACTTATTATCGGCCACACGGTTGTGGTTTCACCAGGTCGAGTGATACAACTCTGTTCTCCTTTTTACCAGCAAGGGGCGGGAGTACAACTGATCTTGTTCCGCTGACAGCTAAGAAAGGTACTGCTTTTCTGTAAGAAGGCCCAAATTCCTTCTTCACTGCGATCTTTTCTCTGACCAGATCCCCAATCTTTGGAATCCAGACAGGTCTTGCCTGGACAGGTGTTTTTTCTTCAGTGGTTGTTGGCTTTAGCTTTTCGTTACTCAGACTTTTTCTTGTTTCATTTAAGTCCTGTAAAACAGCCAAACGATCTTTGATATCAAAGGTTTTTTGTTTCACCACTGAAGTCTGACAATCCAAGTCCTGGATGATCATTCTAGTACCAAATAAAAGTTTGTACGGACTGATACCTCCTAGAGAATTTCTTGGCATGTTATTAAGACTTCGTTGGACACTTATTAGATGTTTGACCCACCCGTCACCCGAACCTAATACCCTCGCTGTTATAGATTGCTTTATGTCACGTTTTTTTCTCTCCACTACCGCATTTCCCTCTGGATGGAATGGACTAGAATACAGCAATGCAATGCCCATGCTGGCCATGGCCTCCTTGTAAGCCCGAGAGCTAAACGCAGGACCCTGGTCAGAATGTAGCATGCCAATTGCGTATGTGCCGATAAAGACTCGCAAATCTTTTATAACAGTTCTGGCATCAGCCAAGCGCTGGGGGGTCTCATTTAAATGAATCACGTCTTAATAAATATGGGATCGCATTTTTCCGTCTGGATGTCTGCGCATAGATAGCCTGATGCTGTCTAAGAGTCGTGTCTGGGCTGGTGTCTGGTCCGGTTCACAACTGCGATCTCTGTTGCAGTCCTGACAATTCATTGCAAAGTTATACATTTCTACGCTCATCCCCAGCCACCAGTATTGTGATTGTAATTCTATTAGAGATTTCAGGATCTCTTGATGCCTCAGACCCAACCCCATGTGT
This sequence comes from Lissotriton vulgaris, assembly GCF_964263255.1. Taxonomy (NCBI): domain Eukaryota; kingdom Metazoa; phylum Chordata; class Amphibia; order Caudata; family Salamandridae; genus Lissotriton; species Lissotriton vulgaris. Next base: position 229,852,434 of record NC_141690.1, read on the forward strand.
GCTTCTTGTATCAAGAAGACTCTCCGGTTCGTGTTTGGAATTACTCTATCCCCCCACTCCAGGGATATGAGCAAACGGAACGGAATTCGCATCAATTATGTATGTATTGCCGAGTGGATGGTTTAGAGGTAACGCTGCATAATTGCCTTCCATTGAGGCTTTTAATGCAAGCAGCGTTTCACCGTCTATTTGTTTTTTCGTACGCTTTTTTTTGTAGCTACGGAAGCCGAGTGATCAGCTGCCGCTGTGGCTCTGTCAGCCAATGAATTCCCTGCAACGTAAACGCCATCACGTTGAAGACTCTGCGTATGTATCACGTGAGTCTTTTGTAGTTCTTTCTGCAAAAGAACTACTTGTTCCCATAATTATTTATGCTTTATTGTGGCACCTGTCTCATCTTTGTAACCGTTTTTTTATCTTGGTCTGCATGGAATTATTGTAAGACCAGGCGCAGTAATGCGAATCGCACACTATTAGTGTCGAGAATTCACGATCGGCATTTTCAAGCGCCATCTTTAGAGATCTTATTTCAGCTCGCTGAGCTGTACAGTTTCTGAGTGATTCAGTTTTAGTGACCATCGGTCTGAATTTACCTAAGCGCTAGCGACCTTTAACAATCGCGCATGCTGCATTGTAAATCTGTTTTTCCACAACGTAGTGTTGTGCAAATCTGTCCGTGTATATTACACAGGTGTACTGTTCGAGAGGCAGAATTTCAATTGACAGAGGGCATTCATGTTCGTATTCCAGATTTTCTAGTTTTTTCATTTTCGGATCAAAAGCGTGTTTCACGTCTTCTGTAGCAAGAGAATTTTCCCATTGTGTCCATTTTGGATCTAGAGCTATAGCATTTGAAATGCATGGTCTTGTTACTGCCTCAAGGGCTGATACTGCTGTTAAAACAGATATCCTTTTCCCTTGGGCTAGTGCTCTTTCTTTTGCTACAGCAGTTTGAACCGCATTTTAGAATTTTTTCAGTAGAACTGAATTTCATTTCAGCTTGTGTGTACAAGTGTGATTTGTAAGCTATTGGTACCGTTTCTCCCTCATTAGAGGTCAGGTATGTGAATCTGCATCTTCCTGGGATGACTCGGATTACAAGGTTGCGTACATTTGCGCGTGTTTGCAGTTTTGTTTTAGTTAACATGTCTGTCTGTGTTTAAATTGGGGGTCTCTGGTTGGCGCAAGTATTCACTTGTGACAAGCAGGGACCCTCTCCTCTAAGTCAGGGCGAAGGATGACCCCTTAGAATTTCCTTGCTCACCCTCTAGGTGCGTGGCGTGAGCAGCGAAGGTTATTCTTCAGGCGTTTCTGAGTTAAGCATTTGTAATCACACACACAGTAAATGTACCAATTCCCCCACAAATGGACACCAGGCTGTAGATATATAAAAATACGTTCTCTTTATGTAAAAATATATATATGCAGGTAAGACTTATCACAAGACCAATATAACGATTTAGTTTGGGCCACAAGATTGTAAATAGGCAAGCGTTTCTTCTCAGTCACAGTTCAAAAATGTTTCTTCTTAACCCCTTTTTCCTTAAACACAGTTCTCCCAAGTCCTTGGTGGTTTTTAAACGGGTTATGTACTTTTTTCACCCCTCTAGGACCTTAGGGACTCGGTCCTGCACTCCGTAGCGCGTTGCGGTGCCTCAGACGGGTGAAATCCCGGCCCCCTTCTAATTCTCACGCTTCTCGCGAGAGCCGAGGTTCGCGACGTACCGCTTCTGGCAATGAAGCGTACGGGGCCGTTTACCAAAGTTATGCGCGCTGCTGCCCAGAGGCTCTGAGGCTCGAGGGCGCTTGGGAGAGGCGCATGCGGGGCACGTCAGGCTGAGCCGGGCTTCGGGTGCGATCAAGGTAAGCGCTCAGTTGTGCCTAGGGGAGACGTACCTGGCCCTCTGTAGAGTCGCACAGGGCAATGGGGAAAGAAGAACATTGCGGGCCCCGAGCCCGAGACAGCCCTCTGCGCGGAAGTGGTCGGTACGTCTGGCGGTGTGGTCCGGTTCTGACGGCGCACTCCACGAGTGTGCGGCGGTCCTGGAGAGTGCTTGGGGGTCTCTCCACAAGGCGGACAACCTCCGTGAGGCGGGGCGCAGCACGGGAGCCCTCAGTACCCTCGGTACCGAGAGGGGGTCCCTTCAAAATGCGGCGCGGCCTCTCCTGGGATGACATAGCAAAGCGGGGCGGCCGGGTGCAATGACATGCACGGGCGGCCGTCCAGGGTGCAGGCTGCTCTCGTATCTTGGATTCCGGCGGGAGGGGCTGAAGACGCGCTCAGGCACTCCAATAGCAGGCGGGGGTAGAGGAGCGGCCGGCCTTAGCCCGAGGGCAGAGAGCGACTCTGAACAGAGCGAGGCTCTCAAGGGCAAGAGGGCAGGCTGGCTCCCGGGTACCACGGCCCTAGGAGGGGGTGAGAGGGGGCATACTTCACCTCCGGCGGGAGGAAATACTCTGCCTCAGATAGCAGACGAGCCAAAGCACAGGAGAACCCACTGGTCCTGGGGTTCAGTTCAGGGGGCAAGCTCAATCAAGCCCTTGGAGAAAGTTTCTAACACGAGTCAGCAAAGTCTTTTCATAAAGTCTTCTCCTCTCCTTCCTCAGCCAGGCAGACAGCAGGCCAGTCCTTCCAGCTTCTTCTTCTCCTTCTAGTTGGGCAGAGGTTTGCTGTGGGAAACAGAATTCTGATTTACAAGGAGAAGGGCTCCTACTTTTATACAGCATTTTCTTTGTTCTTGCAGGCCAGGGGGGCCTCTGCATAACTTCTTTCAGTCTCTGAGCACTTTGTTGGGTGTACTCTGGTCTCTCCTTTCAGTGTGAGGGGCAGGCACATCAGACGCTCCACAGGAGGTCCATTATGTGGACAGGGGCAGCCAGGAGTACCTTGTTGACAGTGCTTCTCCCTTCCTGGGCCAGGTGTCGGGCTGAGTCATCAGTCGCTCCCCAGGGGGCGGAGCCAGCATTGTGGTGGCAGAGCACAGCCCTATTCAGAGTCCAGGGGCACTCGCACCTCCCACCAAGGTGTAATCCTTGCATTCACCACCTGTCATCCCCCAGCCCTGTCACTCACACAACCCAGACAGCAGATACACATCCTAGCAGAGGCAGGCTGAAATGGTTAGGCAAGCAAATGCTAACTTTCTAAAAGTAGCATTTGCAAACACAGGATATTAAAATAAACTTTACTAAAAGAAGTATTTTATTATTCTGAGTTCAGGCATACTAAACTTGACTTTCTACCATGTTCCCTGAGCCTGCTGGGATTATAGGGTGTAATAATTCCAGCAGCTCATCTTGGCCTAAGAGAACAGGTAGCCTTACAATAGTGAAAAACAAATTTGGCTGTAATTCACTATTAGGACATGCCACACACATCAGGGCTTGTCCTACCTTACACTTACAATGCACCCTGCCCTAGGGCCTACCATAGGGGTGATTAATATGAAGCAAAGGGAAGGTTTTGAGGCTGGCAAGTGTGTGCACTTGCCCAGCCAGCATGACAGTACCAGACTGCACGCAGGATCTGCAATGGCAGACCCTAGACACACTTTAAAAGGCTGCTTCTGTGGGTGGCACAACCAGCGTTGCAGGCCCACTAGCAGTATTGGCATTTACAAGCCCTGGCACTCCTGGTGCACTTTACTGGGGACTGACAGTAAATCCAATGAGCCAATCATGGAAATCAATCACATATACACTTGACACAGGGAGAGCATATACAATTTAGCACTTGTCAGCAGTGGTAAAGTGCCCAGAGTCATTAAACCAACAAAAACAGGTCAGAGAGAATATTGGAGGAAGGCAAAAAGTTCAGGGATGACCCTGCCAGGAGGGCCAAGTCCAACAGTCTGTAATGATCTTAAAATCTCTGTGTGTTTTTGGGTCCAATTAATTGGTTTAAAATAAGGTTTTATCAGTTCGCAGAGAGGTTTAACCCTCTCTGCATAATTTAGAATGTATGTTCTTCCGAAATTCAGGAAACCTAGTATTGATTGTAAGTTTTTCAGCGTTTTTGGAGCTTGGAGTACTGCACACTTCTCTAAGAAGTTGTCTGCTAGGCTTTTGCCTTCACTTGATAATTCATATCCTACAAATAGGACAGTTAGATGGGCAATTCGTGATATTTTTAAAGTTAAATTTGTACCCTTCAGATGCGAACCCAAGTATTATGGTGTTCACTCTTTTCAAGTGAGTCTCCAGGTCATTGTCTGTAAGTTAGATATCATCGACATAAGATAATGCCTCATCATCATAAATTTGTAGTAACTCTGTTACCCTGGCTGAAAATAATCCTGGGCTATTCTTGAATCCCTGTGGGAGATGACAACATTATTTTTGGGTCCCCATGCTGGAGAAAGTGGTCAAATATCTGCTTTCAGGTGCTATGTTTTGACAGAAGAAACCATTTGAAATATCTAATGTCGTTTTATATTTCTTGTGCACGATGTTATTTCTTAGTGCTGCACTGTGAGAGTTTTGTACTGCAAATGTTTTACAGCAGAAGTTTAGGTGTCTGTAGTCCAAAACTAGACGATATGAATCGTCTGGCTTGGAGACAGGAAACAAAGGATTGTACATTTGTGAGGTGCATCACCCCCTGATATTCAAGTTGATCTAAAATTTCTTTAACTTGTTTTTTAGCTTCTTGCTTAACAGGATACTGCCTCTGTGCAGTAGGTTGATTTTTTTAACTGGATTTTATGGTGAGGAGAATCCTCATCCCATCCTACATGATTTTTATATAATGCAGGGGCTTGGGCCACTGCCCATTTTCGAGCAAGTGTGTATTTTTTATGAATTGGAATATGATTTGAGAAGGCAGGCCTAATAATTTTTTCGCCATGTGGGCACTCCCTGACAAACTCTGGTGGCCAGTTTTCTCTGCTAGAAGGATATCATAGCCTTTAGATAGATTCTCCCAAAAGAGACCTCTTATTTTCCAAGTTTTATCTCCCTCTATACGTAATGTTATTTCATAAAGTTTATGGGGCACGCTAACTCGGGTGTCTGCAGTTTCCACTTGAATGTATTCATTCGTGTCCACTGTCTCCAGAAGATCCATCAGGATCTTGCGATTTATGGTCACTTCTGCTGCTCTGTCTAGCATTGTCTGGGCCCACTCTCAGTTTTTCAGTTGTGTCCTCAGGATTCTCGGCATGTTTTATTTTAATACTGGCTACCTTCTTTCTGGGAAATTGTAATTTTTTACTTTGATGAGCAGGTTCCTTGTCTTTGGACTTGGCGAGCTCTTCTTTATGTTCTGACCATCCTCTTCTTTCCGATTTCTTTGATGAAGTCTGAAAAGATCGAGAGTGACGTGTATCAATATCTTGATATCTGTCAGGTTTTTTCAAATTGTCCCTATTTCTAAGGTTGTATCTTTTTTCTGAGGGCTCCCTTTGTGGAGACTTGCCCCCCCTTCTGGAGATCTATTTCTTCGTTGGGGAGACCTTCCTCTGGAGTGAAACTGTTTTTCTCTGGGAGGGGTTTGTTTATTACCCTCCCACTTCTTCTCTTGAGAATTGAGATTATTTTTAATGAAAGTCTTTTCAGGATTTTCAATTAGTTGGGGTTTTACTGGTTTACCACCCAAACTATCTCTGCCTAATTCTTCATAGGATTTTTCAATTATTTTAGCAAGTTCAAAAGGTTGGCCTGCTATATCTGTCTCTTTCAATTTTTGGCGGATTGCCACACATGCTGCTTCCCCTTTTATGTTGGCTAATAATATAGCCTATACCTGCTTAAAGTCTTTTAGTAATTTCATAACCAGAGTTAAAGCAGGTTCTGGACCGTATTAATTTTGAATCTGTCTTAGTACATCTGGTATAACCGCCATAGACCGAACACCATGTGTTTTTGTGTAGATAGAAGCAAAGACTGTGCCCCAAGTGTCACAGTCCTCCACATGTGGTGCGATCCCCATTGGGAGACAGATAGTCAGCATTCTGTGTTTTTCGTCAGGTGTAGTATCAGGAAATACTGCCTCTATCTGAGTAATTTTTTGAGCTAACCAAAATGGAATTTGTTCCCGTTTTGCGGGTGTTTTACCAAGACATGATTGTATATTCTGTGGTGTAATTTTGTTTGTGTTCCCCTGTTGAGGGGTGTTTTGTGGAATTCTAATAGCAGGTTGAACTGTTGAAGTTCGCATGATATATTGGACCAATTGTCTATGTATTTTAATTAGTTGTTTTAACTGAACTAAAAGTTCTCTGTCTGACATTGTTTCAATGTCGGGATGTGGTGTGTAGCTGGCTAGAACCGGCCATGTGGCTCCTGGTCTACTTAGTGGACCGAGCCTGGTAATGTGATTTTGATTTTTTAGGGCGCCAATAAACCAGAGCAGGTGCTCTTGGTTTGTAAGTGGAATTTCAATTTCCTCGAAAGGAGAGTATTCCAGTGGAGCTTCCGCAATTTTGTAGTAGTGGAACTCATGTGTTACAGCATGTGCTGCTGGAAAATTTATCCAGAATTAGAATACCTCTGTCTGCCGAAATTCATGTGCCTCTACCACAAATACGACTGTACCACCTCTTGATGTTACTCCATTTTCTATAAGTTTTATAGTTATGGTTTTTCATATACTGACCGGGATGAGTATTGCATCCGGGTCGTTATCTTCATTAAACCCTGTAAGGTCTGCACCCGGTTGATTCGCATCTACTGCGGCTCCACCGGTTTCGTTGTTGTCGTCGTGATTTGACATTGTTTAAGGAAGGTTTCTCGCAGAGCAAGTTTTGAGGAAACAAAGATTAGGTGCACAATATTTTGGAACACTGTATCCTTCAACATTGACTATACTGAAAACTAATACATAGGAATCTCTTCCCACTAAGTTTCGCCAGATATTAACCTTTCACCCACTCCAGACGTCTATTGAGTTTTTACGGGAAAAAGGGGTCTGTGTGAAAAAGCACGACTGAGTTACTCTAGTATCTTGCGTTAGATTATCGCCTTACCAAACGTTAGGCACCATGTAGTGTAGTTCCTATATTCCCAATAGGCTCTGCGCATTGAAATAACATAAACGGCAGTTTAGACGTAAGACTGAGGTCGACTAGGTCTCTACTGAATATGTTAGACTTAATTAGGTATGCCAGCTAGCTCAGAGGTCACTAGAAACTTTCTCGAATGAACAGGGAGGAGTTAACTTCCCTGATTAGACAAGAACGGATTAGCTTCTGACAACCGCATAAACATGACAACTTTGCTCCCCCAGAATGAGGAGTATATCTCCAGAGTCGTGTGAAAACAATAGATAGCTATTTCACTCAGTTAATTGTGCATACTTAGTTTCACCAGAGTGCAGAGAAATAGGGAGACGGGCGTTTTCAATAAAATGTGTTATTTATTGAGCAGTCTTTTTTCTCATGCAAGAGAAATGAATTGCCACAATTGCAATACTTGTTATAAAGTAAAGTGCGTACAGTAAAAGGAGTATTATAAGATAATACTGTAAAAGCATTGATATGGTTTTTGAGCCATATAATACCTAAAATGGATAAAATATATACAATTACATACAATGATAAAAGTTGACTAAACTTACTCAACTGGTGCTTCTAAATACGCCTACCCCAGTGTACCTAACCTAAGCCTAGTACATGGGAAGGAGTAAGGGAGTTGCAGTTTAAGTTAAGTAAGTTTTGCCAAGAATCTGACTCAAGAATTCTCTAAGGGTCTAATCAGCTCCGTACCTTGGTTTTAGAATGAAGGAGGTCTTGTATATCGTTCTCAGGACTCGATCTCCCAGTAACCCGCAGGGGTGACTGGAAACACTGGAGCTGTATTTTCTCGGCAGGAGAAAAGACAGCGTCTTTCTCAGTGCGTTAAATGGGAGGGACGGCTTCCTTCGGCACTCGCATCAGCTGGGCTTCGGATAAGTAGATAGCCGCTCTGCTCCAAACCACCGTATGTTGCTTAAGGCAAACGCTGGTATATTTATCCCTGGAAGGTGCCGTGTTTGATGTAAGATTGGACATAAGACGTCAATAAAAGATGTCACTAAGAACTGGCCGTTCTTTCGGACTCGCAGGAGTTGTAGGACAAATCAAAATAAAAGTCATGGGGAAGTCCCAGATTGCTGGATATGATTTGTTATAACCACATAAGGGCATAAATCAGGGATATTTAATTAGGGTCCTAGATACATTCACAACACCACCACCACCACATCCACCACCACCACGTTCACCACCACCAGGTCCACCACCACCACCACCACATCGACCACCACCACATCCACCACCACTACATCCACTACCACTACGTCCTCCACCACCATGTCCACTACCACCTGGTCTACCACCACAGCCACCACCACCACACCCAGCACCACCACCACGTCCACAACCACTACCACCACCACATCCACCACCACCACGTCCACCAACACCATGTCCACCACATCCACCACCACCACACCCAGCACCACCACATCCACTGCCACTACAACCATCACCACATCCACCACCACCACGTCCACCACCACCATGTCCACCAAATCCACCACACCAACCATCTACACCACCACCACATCCACCACCACCACATCTATCACCACCACGTCCATCACCATCATGTCCACCACATCCACCACCACCAGAGTCCACCACCACATCGTCCACCACCACGTCCATCATCACCACGCCCATCACCACCATGTCCACAACCACCATGTCGACCATGTCCACCACCTCTACACCCACCACCACCACCACCACCACGTCCACGACCACATCCACCACCCCCACATCCACCACCACCACATCCACAACCACCACGTCCACCACCATAACATCCATCGCATCCACCACCACTATATCCACCACCACTACATCCACCACCACTACGTCCACCACCACCACCACGTCCACCACCACCATGTCCACCACCACCACGTTCACCACACTCACCTCCACCAGTACATCCAACACCACCACACCCAGCACCACCACCACTACCACCACCACCACCACCCCATCCACCACCACCCTGTCCACCACCACCATGACCACCACATTCACCACCACGTCCACCAACACCATGTCAACCACCACCATGTCCACCACCACCACGTCCATCACCACCACGTCCATCATCATCATGTCCACCACATCCACCACCACCACGTCCATCACCACCACATCCATCACCACCACATCCATCACCACCATGCCCACAACCACCATGTCCACCACGTCCACCACCACCACACCCACCACCACCACCACGTCCACCACCACATCCACCACCACCACATCCATCCCCACCACATCCATCACCATCATGTCCACCACATCCACCATCACCACGTCCACCACCACATCGTCCACCACCACCACGTCCATCACCACCACATCCATCACCACCATGTCCACAACCACCATGTCCACCACGTCCACCACCACGTCCACCACCACCACACCCACCACCACCACCACGTCCACCACCACATTCACCACCAACACATCTACCACCACTATCACCACCATGTTCACCACCACAACGTTCACTTCCATCACACCCACTACCACCACAACATCCACCACCACCACCACGTCCACCACCACCACATCCACAATCACCACCTCCACCAACACCTCCACCACCACCACCATAACATCCACCACATCCACCACCACTACATGGTGGTGGATGTGGTGGATGTGGTGGCTAGCGCCCTCCACCGATAATCTGGCCACGCTTCGTTCAGCAAGATCCAAGTACCATAAACACATCTTCCTTGGGTCAGCTGCACACTACAGAACCCTCCTTGACTTAGCCAAAAATAGACCCAAAAAACGTTTTGATCTCATCAAGAATACTAACTGCTCTCCCCCAACCTCCAAGTTGGAGGATTCTACAAAGAAAGCTGCGGATTTCGCTGCATTCTTTGACAAAAAAGTGAAAACACTGGTGGATCAGGTCGCTCATCCTACGCCTCCAGAGGAGCGCAAATCACTAACCACTTGGCAGAACTTCGACCCCATCTCTGAAGATGTTCTCCTCAAGTGCATCCTCGAAACAAAGCCCTCCAACCATTCTCTTGACCCCATCCCTAGTGCCATTGCCATTGACTTCTATACCCATTCTCTTTCCTATTAGACCACACTGGTCAACCTCTCCCTCTGTTCCCTTCAAAACTGGGCAGGCCACCCCTCTGCTTAAAAAACCCACTGCTGATGCGAATGACCTCAACAACTTCCGCCCCATCACTAACCTACCCTTTCTTGCGAAGATCACAGAAAGATGTGTTGCGAAACAACTCTCTCGTCATATCAAGGACAATGATCTTCTTGACAATTTTCAGTCCGGCTTCATCCAAAACAGCAGCACTGAAACAGCTCTACTGCAAGTGATTGATGGCGCGCTGCAGATACTCGATTCGGGGGGTCTTGTCTTCTAATTCTCCTTGACCTTTCTGCAGCCTTTGACACTGTCAATCACAACACCCTCCTTAACACTCTTCAACAGAGAATGGGCATGGAGGGCACTGTACTTAAATGGTTTGCGTCCTTCCTCACACACATGTCACTTTTTTCCTCATGTAATGCACCATTTGCTACCTCTTGTACTTTGTTCACTCACGATTGTCACTTTTGCCTCATGTAATGTAACTGTTGCTTTTGTAATTTTTTCACTTGTAATGTTCTCATGTATCAGTTCTGTTCCTATTGTGAAGCGCTCTGACACCTTTGGGTAAAGTCTGCGCTATATAAAAACGCATAAATAAATAAATCCACCACTACTACGTCCACCACCACCACGTCCACCACAACCACACCCAGGACCACCACCACCAACACTACCACCACCACCACATCCACCACCTCCACATCCACCACCATCACGTCCACCACAACCATGACCACCACATTCACCACCACGTCCACCACCACCATGTCCACCACCATGTCCACTACCACCACGCCCATCACCGCCACGTCCATCACCACCATGTCCACAACCACCACGTCCACCACATCCACCACCACTATGTCCACCACCACCACACCAACCACCACCACATCCACCACCGCATCCACCACATCCACCACCACTACGTCCACCACCACCATGTCCACCACCACCATGTCCACCACAACCATGTCCACCACCACCACACCTACCACCACCACAACAATATCCACCATCACCACCACATCCACCACCACCACGTCCACCACCACCACATCCACAATCACCATCAGCTCCACCACCACCACATCCACTACATCCACCACCACTACATAAACCACCACTACGGCCTCCACCACCACATCCACCACCACCATGTCCACCACCACACCCACCTCCACCACCACCACCACATCCACCACTCACCACCACCACATTCACCACATCCACCACCACCATCACATCCACGACCACCACCACCATGTCCACGACCACCACCACTACGTCCACCACCATGTTTACCACCTATGTCCACTATCACCACCACATCCACCACCACATCCACCACCACATCCACCACCTCCACTTCCACCACCACCACCAGGTCCACCACTACCACCACCACCACCACATCCACCACCACTATGTCCACTACCACTACCTCCACCACCCCATGTCCACCACCACCACATCCACCACCACCACATCCACTACCACCACATCCACCACCAACACATCCACCACCACCAACACATCCACCAACACATCCACCACCACATCCACCACCACCACTTCCACCACCACCACATCCACCACCACATCCACAACCACCACAGCCACCACCACCACACCCAGCACCACCACCACGTCCACAACCACTACCATCACCACCAGATCCACCACCACCACATCCATCACCACCACGTCCACCATCACCATGTCCACCAGTGCCACATCCACCACCACCACACCCAGCACCACCACCACGTCCACCAGCACTACAACCACCACCACATCCACCACTACCACGTCCACCACCACCATGTCCACCACATCTACCTCCACCATGTCCACCACATCCACCACCACGTCCACCACCACCAAGTCCACCACCATCACGTCCATCACCACCATTTCCATCACCATCATGTTCACCACATCCACCACCACATCGTCCATCACCACCACATCCATCACCACCATGTTCACAACCACAATGTCCACCACCACCACACCCACCACCACCACGTCCACCACCACATCCACCACCACCACATCCACCACCACTATGTCCACCACCACCCATCCACCACCACCATGTCCACAATCACCACCTCGACCACCACCATAACATCCACCACATCCACCACCACTATATTCACCACCACTACATCCACCACCACTATGACCACCACCACCACGTCCACCACAACCATGTCCACCACCACCACGTCCACCACCATCAACACACTCACCTCCACCACCACATCCACCACAACCACACCCAGCAGCACCACCACCACCACTACCACCACCACCACTACCACCACATTCACCACCACCACTACCACCACATCAACCACCACCACGTCCACCACCACCATGACCACCACATACACCAACACGTCCACCACCACCATGTCCACCACCACCATGTCCACCACCACCATGTCCATCACCACCACGTCCATCACCACCATGTCCACAACTACCACGTCCACCACCACCATGCTCACCACCACCACACCCACCACCACCACATCCATCACCACATCCACCACCACCACATCCACCACCACTTCGTCCACCACCACCATGTCCACCACCACCAAGTCCACCACCACCACGTCCACCACCACCACACCCACCACCACCACAACATCCACCACCACATCCACCACCACGTCCACCACCACCACATCCACAATCACCACCTCCACCACCACCTCCAATACCATCACGTCCACTACATCCACCACCACTACATCCACCCCCACTAGGGCCTCCACCACCACGTCCATCACCACACCCACCTCCACCACCACCACGTCCACCACCCACCACCGCATCCACCGCATTCACCACCACCACATCCACCACCACTACGTCGACCAACATGTTTATCCGGAAACACGTCCACCACCACCACATCCACCACCACGCCCACCGGTACCACATCCACCACCACCACCACATCCACCACCACCACCACATCCACCACCACCACCATGTCCACCACGTCCACCAACACCACATCCACCACCACAATGACCACCACCACCACATCCACCACCACCACCATGTCCACCACCACCACGTTCACCACCACCACGCCTACCACAACCACGTCCACAACCACAACCACCATGTCCACCACCACCACATCCACCACCACTATGTCCACCACCACTATGTCCACCACTACCATGTCTCCCACCACCATGTCCACCACCACACCCACCTCCACCACCACCACATCCACCACCACCACCACCACATCCACCACCACCACGTCCTCCACCACCACCATGTCCACCACCACCACGTCCACAACCACCACGTCCACAACCACCACCACATCCACCACCACTACGCCCACCACCACCATGTCCACCACCACACTGTCCACCACCACCACACCCACCTCCACCACCACAACATCCACCACCACCACGTCCACCACCACCATGTCCACCACCACCACATCTACCTCCACCAGCACCACAACGGCCACCACGATGTCCACCACAAGGCCACTACCACGTCCACAACTACCATATCTACCTCCACTACCACCACATCCACTACCACCACCACGTCCACCACCAAGTCCACCACCACAACCACCACTACATCCACCACCACCACATGCACCACCACCACCACCACCACCACGGCCACCACCACCACGTCCACCACCACCCCATCTACCACCACCATGTTCACCACCACCACGTCCACAACCACCATGTACACAACCACCACCTCCACCACAACCGCCACCTCCACCACAACCATGTCCACCACCACCATCTCCACCACCACCACATCCACCACCACCACACCCACCTCCACCACCACCATGTCCACAACCACCACGTCTACCACCATCATGTCCACCACCACCATGTCCACCACCACCACCATGTCCACCACCAACACCAGCACATCCACCACCACCACATCCACCACCACCACGTCCACCACCACCACGTCCACCAAGTCCACAACCACCACATCCACCACCACATCCACCACCAGTATGTCCACCACCACTACGTCTACCAACACCATGTCCACCACCACCACATCCACCACCACACCCACCTCCACCACCACCATGACTACCACCACCACCACGTCCACCAGCACCATGTTCACCAAATCCACCACCACGTCCACCACCACAATGTCCACCACCACCACCATGGCCACCACCACGTCTGCCACGAGGCTACTACCAGGTCTACCCCCACCACCATGACCACCACCACGTCCACCACGAGGCCACTACCACGTCCATCACCACCACGTCCTCCAAGTCCACCACTATTAATATTTCACTTCTGTTCTTGGATTTTTTTCACAATAAAATACACTGAACATAATCATCACAAAAGTTATTTACAAAAGTTTAAGCTATTGCCATTACAAATTACAATAACTTTTATTTAAGTATTAATTATAAAAAATAAAATAAAAGCCATTGTTATTTGTAATATCAATAGATCTAAGTCACGTAAATACAACACATATTGCATTACAAATGCTATAGGTGTCACATTTGCAAAAGTTATAACTACTGGCATTGTAAATGACAAAGCTATTCATTTCGCTATTTTCAAAACCAACACATAAATAAATAAAAATTGTCATTTATAATACCAATAGCTCAAGCGTTCCTAATGCGAGATCTATTGCATTGCAAATGCTTGTTCTACATAAGGCGTGAAAATGGCAGCATCCACGTTTGTTCACTCTAGTGCATGCAGCAGGTGGTTCACCATTCCAAGAATCAAGGATGTATTGCCTCCTGGTACAAACCCACACTGATCCTCGCTCACTACTAAGCACTCTTTTAGCCAATGCATTTGCCAATATATTTTAAGAAAAAGGGGTTACGTCCAATTCAGAGGTCAGATAGGATGTGTAAAACTTTTTTTTAAACAAAAGGAATCTGACCACTCATTATATAAAGTAATGAGTTATAACGGGGTAGACCCTACAAACTCTCTGACCTGGGTCAGTCAATTAGGTACGTATGAAGGTGGTCGGAGTCTATTGCTTTCATAGACATCAAATGACAATATGTATCACAAATTAAACTATTGTAACTTAAATTATAAACAGTCCATAGGTGCAGTGCATATTTTATTCTAGCACATCATAGGTAAGATACCGAGTATCAGTCGTTGAGTAACAAGGTTTGAAAAATCAAAACTTTACAGCATATTAATTACTTCATTTTATCAAGGGAAATTCAGAAAAAACAAATTGAAAAGAACAAATGTGCTCATCAGGTTGAGAGCCATTTACATTATCGTATATCAACGCGCTCTTAAGTGCACAAGAAAGGGGGTAGTTAGATGGGATGGGTGTGATGGGAAAAGAGTGGGGACCGGGTAAAGGTGTTGTGACCATGTAACAATCACAGTGAATTACAATGCAGCCTTTACAGTCTGGTATAGATCGGTAGTTCCGTAATGCTCTTAAGCATAGGATCTGTGTTAATCCATTGGTTATTCCTATGCTCAGAGAAATGCCGTGGGCTAGTTGTCTACGTTTCGACCCCTGGTTGTAAGGGTTGTTGGAAACCTCATGGTGGGGTCTTCTTCAGGACACGAAAGGAACAGGAGCGCCTACAAATGATACAATGGCAATGAATATATCTACCAACTTATAAAGACTAATCTCGCACCAGGGCTAGAATGAAACTGAAGTACATACTTTATGCGGAGCCAGTTCAATGGCCGTTGAGATAGGACCTTCCTCGGTTTCTATGTTGTGGGATATGACCTGCAATTATTTGAAAGGATCGGAGTTAAAAACGGGATGTACAAGGAGGTTCCTTGTCTCCCTAATGGGTGATGTAAATACAAAAGGGGCACTTACTGGGACGTAGTAGCTTTCCAGATTTATAGTCTGTGTATTTTCAAAGTTGTTGTCTGTCCACCGCTGGTCATAGGGGTACGTGGAAGAACTCACTGACCCGGTGGTTCTAAAGAATAGAGTAATCAAGTGGGTCAATTAGTTGTGTTGCTTAACAATCAAAGAAACATTGACAAAAGTGAAATGGGCAAGGTCTGGAGCCCAGTTGTGACTTGTTAAATCTAAAGGCCCTAACTGATGCCGTAGGGGGCTGAATTGATGGGTTGGTTCTTACCTAATCTCCACCAAGGTGTGCACGAATGCATCTCACTCTGATCGCAGCCGATGGGTGTCTGAGCTGCCGCGAGGTGCAGGCGCTGAATACTTCTCGGAGGCTCGTCGATGGACAGCCAATCACTGGAGAGTATTCGGGTTGGTCTTAGGGAGTGGGGAAAAAGGTCTCGAATGTTCATAGTTGGGTCTCGGGGAGCGTGTCAAACGATCTCATTTTGGAGCCCAATTCTCTGAGAGAACGCAAAGCGTTTGGAGTGATTTCAAGGGGGATAGAGAGAGAATATCTACCCGCTGTGTCTCGATGACAGATGTAAAGTTTCAATATTACAGAATCAACATCAGGAATGTCTACTGCACGAGAATACATGTGTATATATACAATCACATATTGGTTATAGATTATTGCTGTACACATATCGATTGCATTTAGAGAATGGTTATTGAGCATGAACACATACATATACACAGGCATATGTGGCAATTATGCATTGTTATTCTGTAGCGATGTGTACCACAGGCTCAAGGCCTGTATTTACAGAAAATGATCCTTCATAGTCAATCAGGGTCAATCAAGGCCATCTGGGCAAAAGTGGTCTCTAGTTCATTTAAACCATCTGGACAGAATCAAAGGACTGCATCCATTTACATTCTCTTAAATTCAAAATCGAGTTCATGTTACCCCCTCGTGGGCCTAGTGTGATTTTCTCGATGACTACCCACTTCAACGATTCTGGTGTGTGAGTGTTTGCTTGAAAATGTTCTACCAAAGGTGTTTGACATCTTATTCTACTGCAATGTTGCAGTATACGTTTCTTGATTTGTTGCTTAGTCTGGCCTATGTAGATAAGCCCGCAAGGACAGAAAATAGCGTAGATGACTCCTTGGCTGTTACAATTCGTGAAAGATTTTAGGGTAATCGTCAGGTTGTTATGGGTGATTGTTTTGGTTTCCAGACATAGTGCACAAGCTTTACAGTTGCTGCATTTGTAATTGCCGAGTGTGGGGGGCAGGTTCCACATTGTTTGTATGGTGGGGGCCGGTGGGCTCCAGCATGGAGCGCACTACGTAGTCTCTGACACTCTACGCTTATTTAAAGGCGTGCATTGGCGTGCATTGGCAGATTGGGCATTTCAATAGTGTCCGATACAACATTCCAATGTTTATTAACAATCCTGCGTATCTCATTGCTCTTGCTGCAATACGTGGTGACGCAGATCATTCTGTCTTCTGAGGTTTGTCGATTCTTGGGTATGAGCAGGGTTTCTCTGTTACTAAACCATGCCATCTTGCGTGCCCTCTTTACGAGTCTTTTGGGGTAGCCTCTTTCCAACAGTCGGGAGATGAGATCATCTGATTCTAGAAAGTAATCCTCCTTCAGCGTGCAGTTCCTCCGGATCCTGAGGAACTGGCCAAAAGGTAAATTATCCCGTAGGGCCCGGGTGTGGTGACTGGAGTATTTTAGCAGTGTATTTCTTTCGGTCGGTTTTCTGTACAAAGTGGTGTAGAGGAGCCCCTCACATTCTTTGATGCTAATGTCCAAAAAGTCAATCGACTTGTTACTGCAATTACTTGTGAATTTGATGTCTGGTGATTGGGTGTTCAGCCATTCAGTGAATGCTTCAAGATCGTGTTGTTGTCCTGTCCATATGATGAAAACATCGTCTATATAACGGCGATATTCCGAGATCTTGTTGAGATAAGGATTCTGGGGGGAGAGAATGCAATGTTGTTCGTACTCATTCTTGTATAGGATAGCCAGGTCCGGGGCAATGCTGCCCCCATGGCTACGCCTTTGCTCTGTATGAAGAAGTTGTTCTGAAAAATAAAAAAGTTCTTTGTCATCGCAATCTCTAGTAAGTCAATTAGGAACTCTGTGGGGACTTCTACAGGTTGTGGTCGTGATTTATTTATTTATTTTGAGAGTTTTATATAACGCGAACAAGATCTTTGCAGATAACAGAGCGCTTTACACAGGCAGGTGGAAGGGTAGGGGAACAAGGGGGGAAAGTAGGGAGGTAGATCATCAAGTTCATGTACATAGCAAAAAACAAATTATTTATAGTATAGGTATGAGGTAGCACGGCCTAGTTGGAGCGTAGGCCATCAAAACGTTGTGAATAATACCGAAATCGATAAAAAACTGATATGAAGTAGCAAGGATCTAAGCACTTTAGACTAATATAAGTCCAGACACACGTACATAGGAATACATAGGCTGTATCATAACAGAATACTGATAATACTGTTCGCAATGAAAATCAAACGAATTGTTCAAGTGTATTTAGCCATAAGGATACTTTGGACTTCTTTCTTAAAAAGAAGGGAGGAAGAGATGAGCCTCGTTTCAGGAGGAAGTGCGTTCCAGATCCTGGGCGCCATTCCAGAGAAGGAGCGTTTGTACGTTTTTTCCTTCCGGAATCTTCGCGGTTTCAACAGAAGATTGTT
Source organism: Lissotriton vulgaris (assembly GCF_964263255.1). Taxonomy (NCBI): domain Eukaryota; kingdom Metazoa; phylum Chordata; class Amphibia; order Caudata; family Salamandridae; genus Lissotriton; species Lissotriton vulgaris. Next base: position 229,871,187 of record NC_141690.1, read on the forward strand.
TGTGCTCCTGGTAGCTCTGGACCCACCGGACATTGTCAACTTATGAGTGAGGTAGCTGGGTGATTTCAGGTGTATAGCCTTGTGCGTCATGCAGGCAATTTTCAACTGTATTCTGGCTTCAAGAGGCAGCCAGTTCAAGGATTTGAAGTCAGGGGAGATATGCGAATGTTTTTTTGATCCAGTGATGAGTCTTGCAGCCGCATTTAGTGACGCTCTGAGGGGTGCAGTTGTCGATAGGGGGAGGCCACAAAGGGCCGCGCTGCCGTAGTCTATGCGAGGGATGACTAGAGCTTGTACTGCTGTTTGGAAGTCTTTTGCTGGGAGGAAGGGTTTCAGTTTCCTCTAGGTATTTATCTGGAAGTTCGCCCCCTTAGTAGCCTTGCTGATATGCTGCTACATGTTGAGGTTGGTGTCGAGTGTTATGCCTAGGGATTTTGCTGAGTCCACGATGGTCGGTTGGACATTGAGTGCTGTTAGGTGCTTAAGCCATGTTTGTGCAGAAGATATTTTCGTGGGAGGTGAGATTAGGAGGAACTCAGTCTTCATAGCATAGAGTTTGAGGTGGTTGTCGGCCAGCCAAGATTGGGTGCTTCTGATCGTTAAATTCAGACTCAGGATGTCTTTAGGGGATTGTAACTTGAGATATATTTGCGTGTCATCAGCGTACATGTGAAAGTGTACATTGGATGCTTGTAACAGAGTGGTGAGAGGTTCCATAACAAGGTTAAACAAAGTAGGGGATAGGCAGGAACCTTGCGGGACACCTAACGATACCGGTACTGGGGTTTTTGCTCTTGAATTTTTGAGACCTGTTGTGTAGAAAGGAAGTGAACCAACGAAGCACAGACCCAGAGAAGCCCATTCTTGTCTTAAGGAGTTCGAGTAAGTTCTCGTGTTTCACTGTGTCGAATGCTGAAGAGAGATCAAGAAGGATGAGGAGGCAGGTATTATTTTGATCTAAGATTTGGATGGCGTCGTCAATTATGTGAGTCATCGCCGTTTCAGTATTGTGCCCTGCTCGGAAGCCTGATTGGTGTGGGTTGAGGAGATCAAACTGTTCTATGTGCTTTGTCATTTGTAGTTGGACGCATTTCTCTAAAAGTTTGGCGAGAGTGGGAATGTTGGTAATCGGACAGTAGTTGTTTAGGTCCGTGGGGTCGGCTGTTGGTTTCTTCAATAAAGGTGTAACTTGACCAACTTTGAGGGAGTCCGGGATGGTTCCTTGTTGTAGTGAGCTATTGATAATTTTAGTCCAGAGTGGGAGTAGCAAAGGGATGAAGTCTTTTACGGCGTTAGCAGGAAGAGGGTCCGTAAGGTGATTGGATGGTTTTAGGGTGCTGAGTATTCTGTAAATTTCTTCTTCAGAGTAGGTGTCAAAAGATGACCATGTTGCATTGTTTTTTAGTTTATTTGGTGTTGAGCAGTTGGGTATTGAGTAGAGGCTTGCGTCAATGAGGAGGTCGCTCCTTATATTGTCAGTTTTTTTGTTAAAGAAAGCTGAGAACTCTTCACAGGAAGGAGTAGTGCTCATGATCTCGACAGCTGGGAGTTGTTCCTTAGATTGAGATAGGATTAGCTCGAACAATTTACTTGGATGGTTTTTTGCTTGGTCTAGCTGCATTCTGAAGAACTCTGACTTTGAGCGTTTTATTTTCCTGAAGTATGCATTTCTCTTTTTCCTCAGAGTTTTGAGATGCAATGTCGAGGGAACTGCTCTACAGGTGCGCTCTGCCGTTCGCATAGCCCGTCTCTCTTCATTGAGACTCCCGTTGTACCAGGGGTTGGAAATCTTAGTAGATACTCTTTTCAGTTGCATTGGAGCGGCCTCATTGATTATTGAGGCCATGGAGTTGAGATAGTGGTCAGTTAGGTCCTGAACGTCAGTAGCATCGGTAGGGGGAGTAGGCGATTGCAGCTGTTGGGGGGTAGAGAGATTGGATTGAGTTTCATCATGTCTCTTTTCCAGACTTTGGGCTTGGCGTATTGCACCGGGATGAGTTTTACTTTTTCCTTGATGAGGAATGTGATAATATGGGGGTCGGACCAGTCACACGGTTGTATTGAGTCAAGTTGAGTGGTGCCTTCTTTGGAAATGACCAGGTCGAGGATAGAGCCTTTGTCATGTGTCGGGGTGTTGCAAATTTGAGTGAGGTCCGAAAAGGTAAGGGAACTTTTAAGGCTATTAACTACTGCGTCACCGCAGTCATTCCAATGGAGATTGTAGTCACCAAGGTAAATTTGTGTGTTTTGCCGTCCTGCGTTGATTGATATTGTGTCCATGAGTTGTTGGGAGAAGACGATGTTGTCCCCCGGGGGGTGGTACATGATGTGTAGTGAACATAGAGGTTTGTTCTCACTGGTGACATCAAGGCAGAGGTATTCACATGAGGTAAGAGAAGGAGTGGTGACTTTGTTAATAGATAGGTTGCTGTTGTAAATGCAGGCGATTCCGCCACCAGTCTTGTTGTTGGACCTGTCAAGTCTAGTGATGCAGTAGTTGGGGGGGACTAGGATATCCATGATAGGGTTGGAGGCTTCAGTTAACCATGTTTCAGTTAGTATGGCCAGGTCAAGGCTCCTGGACAAGATGAGGTCAGCGACCTCCGCCGCGTGTTTTTGGGCCGACCTACAGTTGAGAAGTGTGCATTTGAGTCTGGGGGTGCAAGGGGAGGTGGAGGGTTCCGTAGCGAGAGGGACTTTAGTGAGGTTGTTGGGAACAGAGCCTCTGTTGCTATGAGTGGGGTGCCTACTAGGGTTGGAGAGTATCGTAGAAATAGACATGTGCGTGGTGGTTAAGCTGTTTTGGGTTGCCGGGACATATGAGCTGAGTAGGGTGTGTATGTCGCGGTCCGAGAGAGTCTTGATTCCGCGCTGGGGGCGGTTGGCGGTATTGCGAGAGGGGATAGAGGTCCAATGTAAGGGGCGGTTAGGAAGTGTATTGATAGTGCGCTTAGGCCTAATGGAGGTATGCGAGAGGGGATAGAAGTCCCATGTATGGGATGCCTAGGATGTGGGGGGGAGTTGTTCATTCGTTGAGAAGTGGTCGTGGGGGGGGTATTGCGAGAGGGGATAGAAGTCCCATGTAAGGGGTGCCTAGGATGTGGGGGGGAGTTGTTCATTCGTTGAGAAGTGGTCGTGAGGGGGGGGTGCTCGGTGTGCGGGAGTAGTAACTCTTTGAGCGAGTGGACCTCTTCTTTCACTTGGAGGAGGGTGGTCATGATTATATCCAGCATGCCGTTGGGAGTGGGGTTAGAGTTATTGGAAGGGTAATCAGCGACAGGAGGGGTGAGGCAAATGCGGGACGAGTGGAGACTGATCGTTGTGGGGGGGCAAGTGTAGTATTGGGGAGTGAGAGTGGGGGGGGAGATGTTGAGGGGGGAGTGGGGACCAGGAGTGGAGGGGGGGCTAAGGGTGGGGATTGAACTGTTGAAGGAAGAGTGGAGGCTTGGAGTGGCGGGGGGGAGATGTTAAAAAGGGTCAGGCTCAGGGACGAGCCCTGAGGCACGCCCTGGGCCAAAAGTACCCCTTTAGAATAGCAGTCGCCTTGCCTCACTTGAAAGCTTCTTCCCGTTAGGAAGGCCTGGATCCACCTCAGCGCAGTGTTAGCGATGCCACCTCTGTTCAGACACTGTAGCAAGGTGGTATGTGCTACAGTGTCGAACGCCGCGCTGAGGTCTAGCAGGATCAGGGCCATAGTTTGCCCCTCATCTACGCCCTGTCTCAGATGTTCTGTTGCCATGAGAAGGGCGGACTCTGTAGAATGGCGCGGTCTAAAGCCAAACTGCGTGGCGTGGAGCAATCCCGCCTCCTCCACATGTTTCATAATTTGGGTGTTTACCACCTTCTCCGCCACTTTGGACAGAAAAGGCAGGAGTGAGATGGGCCTCAGATTTTCTAACAACTCAAAGCCAATGTGGGATTTCTTCCGGAGAGGGAGCACCACTGCCTGTTTCCACCACTTAGGTAACATGCCAGACTTGAAGGAGGTATCCAGGACATGCCTTATATAAGGCTCCAGGACTTCCAGGCTGTCCCCCAATCGTTTAGGGGACACCGGGTCCAAGGGGGAGCCAGATTTAACAGAGAGACATACCCTGCCTAGCTCTTCAGGAGGGGGGGTACTAAAGTCTGTGAGGAGCCCCGCAATCTCCGTGCCCTCCGATATAACCTCAAACTCAACCCCTGTAGGGGGAGGGTTAGGAAAGGTCGAGTAAATTTTCTCGACTTTATTGGAGAAGTAGTCGGCGATGCGATCGCATGTTTCCGTCGAACAACTCTCCGGGTCTGCAGACGAGTCTATAGTATTATAGAAGAGTAAAACTCTTCGTATTGTGGCCAGTGCGGGTTCTTGAGGGATACTTGTGTATAGGGACACAATGTCCATGGTAACTAGTAATTGGTTGTCTTTATCGAAAGGTCGTTGGTCTACCAGATTAATCATCTGCATGGTGTCTCTCAGATAGGTAGGAGTCGCTTCTGCTAGCGGTTTAAGGAAGACATCGATGTACTTGCAGAGGGGTTCCAAAAGGGACCCACATCCCGATATAATAGGTCTACCCGTGGTTTAGTGGGGTTCTTATGGACCTTGGGTAGGACATAGATGGTCGGAATCCGTGGTTGCTTGAAATTTAGATATAGGTATTCTTTTTCTGTTAGAAAGCCAGCTTCTTTCCCTTTTTCCGTGATAGCGAGGATCTGGAGTCTAATCTCATTTGTCGGATTGGTAGCTATCGGCCGATAGCTAACGTTATCTCTCAATTGTGAATATATCTCCTGTTTATAGTCATCAGTGTCCATGATGACTATTGCTCCCCCTTTGTCCGCTGGTTTAATAACCAGTGATTTGTTGTTCTTCAATCCCTCAAGGGCGGCACGTTCGTTCTTGGAGATGTTATGCTTCACGTATGGTTTTTTCTCGCACATCTTGAGTACCTCCTTCAAGACAAGGCTCTCGTAAGTCAAGATCCGGTGGTTAATCATGGCGGTGTGGGGTGTGATATGTCATTATATAAACCACATTTTTTTTATTGATGTGATTGTTTGTTTGTATCCAATTGTGCCTTAGGCAAACATGTAAAAATGCATTACAATCTAAAACATGGCAGTGAAATAGCCTAGACCAGGTAAAAAGCACTTCTATTGGTCCAATACCTGCTAAAATAATAGGCAGGAGCTGTAACGAAGTGGTCAGATTCATTTTGCCAATATCTTGGCATCCATATTAATTATTGTTGCAAAGTCATCTTTGTGCCCTGAGCACCCCTTATATATTGTGTTGACTGGTACTGGTGGTAACTGGCTCTTCTTAACCAGGCCCAGGGCCACTGCTATGTTGAAAACACAATTAGAATACAGTGAAAACACCTAAATACACTAGGGTACACTATTGGTTAAGGTAATGGTTTGATTGGCATGACCTCCTCTATAAAGCCCTGGTACATAATAGAGCAGGGGGTTTAAAACTACCTTTAAGTTCCTAGTATATATTAGGGCATGGCAGTTTAGAGTCCAGCAGCCCTTTGTGCACTTCCATGTGTGCACTGCTGACAGCTGAGGTCAGTTTAAATCAGCCCTGTGTTGCAAGACTGCTTTTAAAATGTAGATTGTGCCGAAACTCGACTTTAGTGTTTGGGGGACTTGTAAATTAATAAACTGCAATATGTTTGCATATTAGGAACCCCAAGGATCTCCCATAGGTGTCCCAGTGGTGGGGGTCATGTGCTTATAAGGAGGACCCTTATAAAATAGGTTTTATATGCCTTGGGTTTAGTGAAATTGCACATTTCACTAAAGCACATTATTGTAAAGTGCTTCCCTAAATCGACGTTTGTGCTAGGAGCACTGCGGGGCGAGGATCTGCAATATTTTTACATATTCAAAACCTCTAAAGACTCCCCTAGGTGTTCCAGGGCTGGGGCGGTCCTGTAGATATAGGTAGGGTCCTTACAAAAGATCTTTTATAAGCCATGGTGTTGGATAAATTGCCCTGTTTATTTTACCCATTGCAGATCTTCAACCACATAGGTTAACATGGCAAGAAGTTATTAATTGATAACGCCTGAAAGAAAACACATAAAATATCATTCAAGGACTTACTGTAATTGAATTGATAAGTCCAACAGTATGATATTGTTGGCTGTATCCTAAAATGTATAGACAAAAAGTTGTAATACTTTCTTGGCTGTAAGCCAAAATTCAGTCTTCCAGTGATCTGTCCTGATTGGTCAGAGTTAAGTGGATTAGCCAGGCTACATTGATGAGGTGATAATTAGCCCCTGGGGTGAAGAGCCATTCTGGAAGGAGAGTTGTCAGCTGCATAGGAATGCCAGAGCCAGGGGAGGGGTCGTAAACCATGATCTTCAAAAGAAGGAGGGGACAGGCAGAAAAAGCCAGTTTCATTTACACCCCCTACTCTTTAAACCCAGCCAGATGGCAGGCATAAGGAAGGAAGGTGCAGAAGCCAGAGTAAGGGAGAATATGGAGGTGAGCCATCCTGCAGGTTGGTCTAGCCAGCTCTTGCTCGCTGCTGATACTTCGGCCATATTGTATTTTGCAGAAATTGTGCTTTATGGTAGACCATTGTGCAACCATTTGGAAGAAATTGTCACTCTCTGGATTGTTGCTCTTCACTTCATTGGACAGGAGTACCCTCATGTGTGACCCCAAAGAACACTGAATCCGTATGTGAGAGGGGCAGTGCCTCTCAGCTCTGCTGCTTGAAACTGAGAGAGTACTATGTTTTGTCTAAAATAATCCTGGTCATCCTAATTCCCTTCTGGCCTCAAATAGTTCTCTTTCAGCCTCCGGGACAGTCACTTCCCGTTTTTGTAAGATTTTCACTCTTTCTACTCTCAATTATTAAAGTCATGCCACATCAATGTATACCCTTCATCAATTGCTTTAGTGCTTATCTGTAGGTGGTTACAAATGTTCATGCTCCATTCACAAAGAGTTTGCTTTCACCTATCCTTGGAGTACTCCCAGCTTACTCCTGGAATTCAGGAGCACTGCAGCAGTAAGTCACACCTACTCACAGCAGAATCTTTAGTCATCGAGCCACAGTGATAAAACTGGCTCTTGGAGTCATAATTTTAGTTCAGCTAACCTAGAAAAACGATAACCCTGCCAGGTGGGACAGAGCCAGCCAGGTGCCTTGTGCCCTCTTGGGTCGCCCTAAATGATACAACATTCTGTTCTAAACTCTATCATGAGAACCTGGTGCAGATTGAGCCAGAAATATGTAAGGAGAGCTTATTTTCCTTATGTTAATGTACTCAAAAGTTGAAATTTTAGTTAATTGTTCTGCTAGCCAGTGACCAAAATGGTGAAACAACATGGTGGTACGAAGCCAAGATTGCATTTAATGACACGATATGAGTGACTGCTGTCACGGGTCCTACATTCCACTCCCTGCAACTTATGTAATTTAACTAGCACATTTGGACATGGGTTTACCCTGAAAGCTTGAGTCTATAGAAGGTGTGGAATATAATGTTCATTACCGTAGCTCTAGATCTCTTCAGCCATGTCTTCGGCTCACACTAACAGATGATTTGTGAAAGTTCATGAGTCTGACGTTTCAAGCCTCTTTTTCACATATTGGCTCTTGAAGAGGAGAAAGTGTTGCTTAGCTTGCTCAGCTTAAATACTTACATACTTGTTACGATTGGGATGTTGTCTTCCTTTCTCCTGATCCCAGTCTACAGGCACCCGTGTGCTGCCTTTGAATGCATCAGGCCTCCATTTGCAAACATAAGCGTTCTCTTCTTTAAATGTGTGCAATGCCTTTGTTGTCGAGTTAGCTCCAACACAGTTTGCCAGGGGACACCCCTGTACGACTGATTCTCTGAATCATAGACTATTATTTATTTTTCTTTTGTTTATAAACCTTTTCAGACGTGGCTTGGCATGAAAGCAGATTTTCTTTAACAAAGGTCAAACAAACAGTCCTGATTGCTAGTATTATCAACGAGTATCAGCATTACACTAGTTTTTCTGTGCACGTGCAACAGTACACTTGGCAGCCCAAGTATTTTTTTATTCATTCCACACTTTAATGCAAACACCTACTGAGTTTTTTTTCTTAACTTCAGGTGGTTTATATCACCTGAACATGATCTGTAAGTATGCCCGACAGTTAGTTGCAACAGGCAAAATATAAACATAATTTTTCATGCTTTGTATGTCTAAGAGAGCCTTTGTTTGGATTCCCATGGCTGAATGCTGAAATGTACTTACTCACTTTAAGCAATTAATGGGTAAACAATACCTCCAGAAGTAATTTTCTGTCGAGAAACATGTCTTCTGTAGTTAAAGTATTACTAACAAATACCCAGGGGCTTAGCTTCTGGGTGGGGGTGTCTGGGGTGCTATACCACCCCTAATAAATGCATTTTCTAATAAATAGTTGGGTACAGGTGCTGTCAGTTGGTAATTGTGAGATGCCAGTCAGATTTCACCACTATTTTTTACATGTACACAGAAAAAACACACACACTCTCTCACTCTCTCTTTTGAAAGTCCTCAAAAATATTGGTTAATTTACAAAATATTGGGCCTCATTTATGAGGCTGTGCGTCACTTTTACGCCGCCGGTGCGTCACTTTTTGTGACGCACCAGTGGCGTAAAAAATGCGCCTTGTTGCGCCATATTTACAAAGTGACGCATCTAGGTAGATGCGTCACTTTGTAAACCCCTGCACCACATTATAACTGCGCCAGGTATAATGTATGCAAGGGGGGCGTATTGACGCAAGGAAGGGTCGTAGAAGTGAAGCTGTAAAATCTATGAGATTTCACTGCGTCACTTTTAGGACGCAGGCGTAAGACTGACGCAGGCCCTTTCACATGGGGCTTGCCCCATGTGAAAGGACGCATTGCTGGAGTTGCGTCACTTTTGTGACACACTCCAGCAATGCGTCACTTTTGCGCTTACAGATGCGTCAGAAATACTGATGTATCTTAACTCCTTGCGACATGATGCGTCATACATTAAATATGACGCATCAGGAATGTCGCAAGGAGTGCGCACTGAGAAGTGACGCATCGCTGCATTCACGCAGAGATGCGTCACTTCTCATAAATGAGGCCCATTGTGTTTTGTCTCTTAGTACTCCTACCAATCCGCCTTCTATTCCCTTTCCACCGCCCCTCAGGCCCCTCTCATGTTCTTTGCTCGTCGTATAATGTATTTAAACATTATATGCCAGCCTTATTGTCTGAAAATCTGAAGCCCCCCCACCACCCCCCCATGTTACTGACCAAGCTATGCCCTGCCCTGCAAATACTTAATAACGACTACAAGGAAAAAAGATTGAGTAAAAGTAATCAGTGGCATAACACAAAATGAGGAGGGCATTTGAAAAATGTGTTGGAGACACCTCTAAAATGTCAATTGGGCGACCACATCGCAGATATAAGAATTCCGTGGGCCTCATTTATGAGAAGTGACGCATCTCTGCGTGAAAGCAGCGATGCGTCACTTCTCAGTGCGCACTCCTTGCGACATTCCTGATGCGTCATATTTAATGTTTGACGCATCATGTCGCAAGGAGTTAAGATACATCAGTATTTCTAACGTATCTGTAAGCGCAAAAGTGACGCATTGCTGGAGTGTGTCACCAGCAATGCGTCCTTTCACATGGGGCAAGCCCCATGTGAAAGGGCCTGCGTCAGTCTTACGCCTGCTGTGAGGCAGGCGCAAGATTTTGACGCAACGGCGTCCTAAAAGTGATGCAGTGAAATCTCATAGATTTCACTGCGTCACTTCTACGACCCTTCCTTGCTTCAAAACGCCCCCCTTGCATACATTATACCTGGTGCAGTTATAATGTGGAGCAGGGGTTTACAAAGTGACGCATCTACCTAGATGCCTCACTTTGTAAATATGGTGCAGCAAGGCGCATTTTTTACGCCACTGGTGCGTCACAAAAAGTGACGCACCGGCGGTGTAAAAGTGACGCACAGCCTCATAAATGAGGCCCGTGAACTTAGCTGTGGCGCAATCAAATGAGGAACCCCTGCACCGGGGCTTAAATTACTGCACAGACTATAGTAACACATGGGTGAGTAACATAAATCTTGGTATTTAGATTTACCAGAGGTACTGGCCAAGTTATATAAACAGATTTGCATCAGCATTATTTGAATTGTTGGCAGTAAAAGCAAACGATGTATTCATTTACTTACTGAAGTAGCACAGAAAAAAAATTAAATACCTTATATGGTGCTACTATCGAGCTGTGTGCAACTTACTGCTGTGAAAATAAAATATGCAGACCTCTTTTACCATCAACTAATTCACATCCCTCAGACAGCACTCTTGTTTACATGATACGGCCAATGCCTCTGATGTATTCAAATACCACAAGCACGAGACTGTGCGCTACGGTCCAATGTGATAAAGCAGTTGGTAGCCAATGCTTAATTTGAGGCAGGGGTTGCTGGTATGGCCCACCGGAACTCATTTTTGGGGACTCATAAAACTTTGAGCCAGAACAAGATTACGAGGAAAACACACAGAAAGGATAAAGAAGGAGGAAGAAAAAGATGGAAAAAAACAGAGACAACCCGAGAAATGAGAAAAAGAAATGTCTGTACAAGTGAGATAAAGTCAAAAGAAGCATACATATATGGAATGGTGGTGGATAAAAGAAGCAGGAGGTGAGAAATCTTCGGGCACCAGCAGTTATTATATCAAATAATACTGATATGAGCGGCATAAACACGCGTGGTGTTAGTATTATTCAGTCTCTGCAGCACGTAATAAACATGTTGCGCGCACATCACTCCCTTGTCAGTCTGCAGAGCTCCGCGGATCCACTCCAGGACGCGATCCCGCGGTCACGCGCTCGCAGCGGATTCTAGACCTTTCCACGGGATTCCGCACTCCTCCTGCTGGTTCTCAATGGGAGCATCTTCCAGAACTTTCTGCCAAACTTCACGTTGACCGCTTCTGCGTGATCGGTGCTCTGTTTCTAGTCAGAATATGAGAGAATCAAAGCCCAGAGGCGAGCCTTGGAGGAGAGGGGAGCAGGCGGCATTCCCCGCGCCGACATGTGTCCAAACAGATCGCCTTTTTGATGGTTACCACTGCTCAGCTGTTGATTCCTGACACGCAGCAACAACTGGCTGCTAAAAATACACCTGCTGGAGCGCTTCATCCTTCCAGAGGGGGGCAGGGGCGACGGTAACGATAACAGTAATTCATAATTTCACGACAGGCAGCGCCTGCTTTGCATGGTTCGCCTGCAGATGGGGGGCCAATGCGCCAGAACCAGCCCCGCCGCCCCCCGGGTCAAGTTTACTTTTAATGCCCAGAGCATCCCTCCGAGTCGCATCCCCGCAGGGAGGCTTGGTAGGGGCTGGGGGCAAAGGGGGGCGGAGAGGGCGTGTGAGTCCATTTATAGGGCCGGCCTGCAGGAATGCAAGGTGCTGAGATAGCAGGCGTGACTGGGAGCAGGCCTCACTCGAAGGGGCTCCTGGCATGACTCTGGAGAACATGGAGAGCGTGGAACTCTGCGAGTCCGAGGGCAAGGGTCGGGGGCTGAAGGCCACCAAGGAGTCCTGGGCCGGCGACGTCATCTTCGCGGAGCCCGCCTACGCCGCCGTGGTCTTCGACAGGTAAGTGTCCCCTCTCCCACCGTGGGTCTGGGGAGGGCAGATGCGCCAGGGTCAAGCCTCGAGATGTTTCATCTGACCTCTATGTGGAGTTTTTTTGGTTCCATCTGTCAAAACATTAAGGGGCAGAGTTACAAGCCCCTTGCGCCACATTTGCGCCACTTTTAACATGGGGAAAGTGCCGCAAAAGTGGCGCAAGGGGCTTGTAAATCTGCCCCTAAGGGCGGCTTAGAGGCGCTCTGCATATTGGTACCCTGTGGCCCCAATGGCACGTGTGATACCAGTTGCCAGTCCTGACTGGTTCAACAAGAGCGCATTGCAGGCCGGAACTTGCAGCTTTACTTTTAGCCACAATGTATGTCATCAAGGCCGCCCCAATAATTCACGAATGAGGCGCGTGAAATCTGACCCGGCGTGCCACGCGCTGATGCAGGGGCCTGTGCTGTGCCCGTGTAATGTGGGTGAACGAGATGGAAACAAGACATCCCAGGATGACAAAAGATAACCTTTCTTTTCGGCTCTAGTCAGTTTTGCCAGGCAGCGCTTGGTTTACGAAAAAAACAAACAAATATGATCATGTCTGAGGGATGCAGATGAAACGCATATGCACCTGCAGTGCAAAGCAATCTCGAGCACTATTAGCATATGCTGAAAACATTTGATTACTCCGTGAAAACTGACATTTTTTAATGTAACATTTAAATTGTATCCCCTTTGTTTTAAAATCTTGTTACTTAGTGTCACTTAAAAGCTGAGCATCTTAATTTGTAAACAATTACAGGCGATTTTTCAGCAGTCAAACATAGTTTTCAATTTCTCTACTAATCTGGAATGTTTTTGTGGTTTTGGATAGCACTCAGAAGACCAGGTGGCGCTTCACAGCACTAATAAAAATAGACCATGATCACATACATTTAGGAGCCCGAATGGAAAGCTGCGTTCAAGCCTCCACGTGCACAGCCCTTACCGCAGAACAAAAACCTCTATCATTCTATATTCATTGGATGAAATCCATATGTAAAGAATGACGCATAAGCCACGCCGTATTGTTTGCAAGCTTTGCGTTCCTCTATCTGTTTCATTGCATGGCAGGTATGATTGATTGAATATTTATAAACACTTTGCATATTTTTTAATATATAGTCATTCATCACCTCTAACGTTCGATACTGCTGGGCCTTGACAGACAAAACGTTGATAGGCCATGTCTGAACTGGGATTGGGTGGTGAGCAAAATAACGATGGATTAAACCCAGATCTGTGACTGGTGGTGAATATTTTGTCATTGTGCAGCATTCCGTCCAACATCTTGTGTGTTTTGCAAACCGTTGATAGACATGAATATTTAGTTTACGTATAACCATGTTTATTGCACAGTATACATACATTTACATTTCCTTATATAATATACTAGCAGCCCACCCCAGCGTTGCCTGGGGCAGAAGGGGGCTGGGGGCAGTATTTCAGGTTTGCGTGCACTCCCGCCCCGGCCCCCGCCCGCCACGACATTGTCTGTGTCCCGGACAATGTTGTGGCGGGCGGGGGCCGGGGCGCGAGTCCACGCAAGCCTGAAATGCTGCCCCCAGACCCTGAGCCTTACCGCAGTTGTTCCGAGCCAACCTCCCGCACCGGCTCCCTCCCGTCCCGTGTCCCAGAGCCTTACCTGAGCTGCCGCTCGTCCCCGAGCTCCTCACTTCACCGCTGCTCCTCCTCGTCATCACGTACGTTGCGGCCAGCGCTATGTCGTGGCCGTCAGCGTCGCGGCCGGCGCTACTTTCAGGGCACTACTTTTTTTTTAAGTAATATTTTTAAATGTACTTTTTTAAAAATTTTCTATAGCCTATGTCCATCTGCACACCCTGAGGATTACAACAATGTATTGGGTGTGAGGATTGGCGCTGTGGTTCCCGAGTTTACCTTGCCAAAAGGTTTGTGTTCTCTCTTTATAATAGTAGTATAGATTTAGGAAAGTTTGACCTCTGCATTAACTGGATAATAGGTGCCTGGCGCCAGTTGGTTGGCGCTTTACAGCATTAATACATGAGTGGCTTGTTCGTAGTTCAGGACCTGAGGACATGTGGGGGTCCAAGTTTTGTCACCTGTAAATCGGGCCCAGGGGTCAGAGCATCCCGTGTGCCACCTGACCGTGATGTAGCTCTAATGACGTGGCATGAGCGACCCAGGTAATGAGGTGAACTTGGCTCCTAGGAGTGGGGCCCCCTAGGTCGGTGTCGCTGAACCTGCTGCACAAACGATAGATCTGCCCATGATGATCTTACAACAGGTAGTGAAGACGAAGGGGAAGTACATGGTATGAGTGGGAGGGGGACACAGCATCTAGGACAGTGGAGGAGGTTACAGAACACAAGTGCTTAATTTAAAAAAGAATAGGTGCCGGGGCTCTAACCAGGAGAGCCCCTGCTATGCTGCCAATGCTAGAAAGGACACAACTACTAACCATCACACTGTTAGAAGTGTGACAACTCAGACTATTCCAGGACTTCAAAGCTATAAGAATGGCTTAGACGGCAATCAATAGTATTTTTTGATGTTATTATGAATTAATATGTGGAGAAGTGTGGCTCAATGGTTAGAGCGGCAGACCCTGAAGCAGAGGTCTGGCCCGGGACCAGGGTTCAATTCCCTGCCTCGGCGGGTCTTGGGCTCAAAATTCCACGGACCTGATAATTCTCGCCTTGATGCCTATTCCAATCATGGAGTCCCACTCTGCAACTCTGGGCAATAGCTTGCTTAATCTCCACAATGGCCCCCACAATGCTAAGGATGCCTGGCCTCCACCTTGGGGGTGCCCAGGAGTGGACGCCTCACAGGGAAAGCCAGGATGGGTTCCACAGCGGTATTCGTACAAGCGCCTTGAGACCCTTGCGGGTGAGTAGTGCGCTATACAAGTATCAATTTACATTTACAATAATTACCTATTATTGTGATAATCTCTAAATTAGGCAGACAGTGCTACCTTGTGACAGACTGTCACAATCAGCCGCGTTGAAAATTATGTGCCGGTGCAGAGCACCGGAAACCACAGGCTCAAATTAAGCACTGCAGTGCACCCTGCTGGGGTACAGCATAAAAGGATATGGTAGACTTAAAACTCCCAGATTATTCAGTGGTGATAACTACAAACTTTTTTTTGTTGTAAATCCTACATCGCTAGCTTTAGGAAATCCAAATTTCCCCTTGGCTTGGCGAGGGCTCGTTGGGGTTTGGCATCTGTTGTAAATATTGTCCCTGGGCGGCAGCTCGATTGAAGCATCTGCCAGAAATCACAAAGCCCAGATCTGAGGCTGTTGAGAGATATAAAGGATGGCCCTAGAAATGCCACTTCTTAATGTGGGGTGCAATAAAACTTGGTGGGGGTCTAGGGTGGCTAAAGAACCCTCTAATTGTTAATCCCCCCTGCATCACCAATAATATTCCAAGCCATCTCTAGATGTACCAATAAAATCTGAGAACTATAATAAGCAGGGCCACTGGAATTATTTGAGCCTGCGGCCGTGGCATTTTCCACATAATTACCAAATTTGCCACAGAATCCACCATCTGCTGGATAATTTTACACCTTCTGTTGCTTAATTCGTTTCTTTATTGCCGAAATAATTTAGTCAACCCTGCCACATAATTCGGTCCACCGCTGCCACATATTTCCAGTTGCTGTGACTATAATATCCCCATGATGACACTTCTGTGATTTGCTACGTCCATGCTTCCATATATTAATTAGACTGGTTCTTCCTCACTCTTTTGGCAATCGCTCACCCTCTGTACCCACCTACACCAATTGTACCAGCGCATCCCAGGCCTCGAAACTCTCACTTTCTTTTTCATCAGTTTTTCGCTTTGCGTAGGACCTCACCCTCAATTCTTGTCCAATATTTCCTATTCTGTATCCAGTGTCTAATACAGGGGCCATGGTGGATTTCTACACAAACGCAGTATGTCTTCTGACAAGCACCAAAGCCAGCTCAATACATTTGGTATGGTGTTTCTTCTTCTTCAGTCTCTGCAGTAGCCCCATTATACATTTTCCTGGTGCCATGTCTCAAGGCCCCTCCATTCACAGACCCACCAGTTCTTTAACCTTTTTCCAGTTCTCTCCATTCACATTGCAGTTACAGACTATCCCCCAGATGCATCAACAAACCAATTTGCGATTCCTTAATAGCAAAAAATACCGATTCGCTATTAAGGAATTGCAAAATGGAATGCATCAAGAAATCACTTAAAAAATAGCGATTTCTTAGAATTCCTTATTTGCGACTCGCAAATTGCGAGTCGCAATTAAGGAATACCTACCCATTCATTCCTATGGGCCTAGAGGCCCATAGGAATGAATGGGAAGACAATCTCAATTTGCGAATCGCAATTAGCGATTCGCAAATTGAGATTGCGATTTCAAGTGTGCAGGGGTGTCCAAAGGACACCCTGTTGAACCCCTGAAATTGATATGTGCACATATGTTGCGCACACACATGCCCTTATGGCATGTGTGTTTGCAACATGAAACTTTGAAAAATGCACTTTAGTGCATTTTTCAAAGTTTTTGCAAATTACCACGAAGTTGTACTTCATGGTAATTTGCGTGCCCTATTAGCGAATTGGCTATTTTAAACACTTTCATGCATTGCATTTAAGGAATCTCAAATTGAGATTCCTTAAATGCAAATAATCGCAATTTAGCAATTTCTAAAATTGCGATTTTTGCATTTGGGATGATGCATCCCAAATGCAAAAATACCGCTTGCAAAGGGCCAGATTCTCAGAATCTGGCCCTAGCTCTCGGCAATGTGGCAAGTGTGATATGACTGAAGTGTAGACCTTGTGCAACCTTTTGGGTGTGAACATGTCATGCAGAACCAAGTAGAAAATTAACATAAAGGCAACACAGAGCTTCTATTTTAACATAACTTGTGAAAATCTAAATTTTTTGGTGGATCTATGGAGTTTGCTCTTGACGGGGTGATAACATCTGGAAACTTCCAAAGACAGAGGCTTGACATCTCTGCTAGTTGAGCCAGCCTGTTCATCATTCACTTAAAAGCTGATCACTGGAGTCTCATTGAAAAGTACTGTTTGATCTTATAGGTGGCAAATAGCTCAACTCTTAGGGGCCGATTACGATGCCGTCTGGAAAAATCAGAATAGGATTCGGATTCAGCGAATCTGATTCGGAACCTATGTGTCCGACCGAATCGCTGAATCGGACACATTTCCCAATGACCGATTACAATGCAAGGAAACCATTTGGGCTGTCTGAATCGGTTCCGAATGGCATTCAGACAGCCTTAGTCGTTCAGAGCCGAATTGTACAGCTCCATGGACACAGGTCTGAAAGAGCGATTACGATGACTGATTCGGACAGCCGTTCTGATTCGGTCTGCCCAACACAAAACGGCTGTCGGAATCTGGCTTTGGGGGCCTGTAGCAGGCCCCCTTCACCCAGAGGCTTCCGATTGGTTCCCTGGGGGTAACCATGGGACCCCTCGTTACCAACATGCACAATGTGGCAGGCACCATGAGGTGCCTGTCATAGGACACATTTATGTTCCCCAACAACATTTTTTTTGCAATGGGAGCCTGTGTACTCGTTCGGAAAACAGGCCCCCATTGAAGTCAATGGGAGTCTAAATGAACGATGTACAGATGCATCATAATCGGTCAGACTTGCAGAACCCGATTCGTTTGGAAACGATTCCGAAACCGATTAGTTCAGAAGAGTTTCCTAATGAGATCGTAATTGGCCCCTAAGAATTTAATCAGAGCTGGACTTGGCACTAAAAAGGAACCCTAGAAAATGTTAAGACCAGGCCCAGGTAATCAAGCAAAGCCTGTCCCTGGGAAGAAGTATAGGGTGGTCAAATATTGAAAACCCAAAACAGGGACAATCTTCTGACTCAGAAGTAGGACTACAATTTTCCAGCAACCATGTGTCACAGAATGACTTAATTGACAACACTCTCAAACATAAAAACACGACAGTGAGGCTGCAAGGGGTAAGGGTTGGTATTGTGCAGTAATAGCATGTAGAAAGTAAATGCAACTTTGTCACACAGCATCAGTGGCCACTTAAATTGAATGGGAACTCTTCCCGTTCGTGAACGTACATGTAAGTGGAAACCACCCAACCAAACACCTGTTGACTGTCCATTTTGTACTGGTGTAGCTGAAACTATCCAGCATTTTTTCTTTGTATGTCACGCTATAGCAAACCTAGGTCGAAATGGTTAAAACCTGTCTGCCGTCAGTGTGAGTTCAAGAATCATTCTTCTGCCCTCAGAATTTTGCAGACAGATCCTAGCACCACCCTAGCTTGCGGGTGGCTAAATTCCTTAGTTGGGCGTGGGTGATCAGACTGAAAGACTTGCGTTGAATCTACAAGACGACTTCTTTTTAACCGTGTCCAAAGCTGTAATTGGTTTAATAAATTTTTATTATATTTGTATTTTTGTTAAAGATCTTTTTGATGTATGTTTAAAATGAATTGTGATTTTAATTGTAGATGTGCTTTTTAAGATATTTTATATCGAAATAAAGCTTTGTACTACTACTGCCCTTAAATTGCTTCCTGATCAGCGCTGCCAACTAATCCTGCACGGATACACAGGGAGCAATGCCTTCAGTTGAATTTAAGTTGCCCCTCTTAAAATAGAGGCATTTGGCACACTTATAGAAATTTGTAGTGATAGATAAAATCATAACTCCCCAGGCAAATCTGGGACATCTTGTCACCGTAAAGTGGTTCCATAGAATTCATTTTACAGTAGACATCTTCCAGTGATTTTGACTAGAGAGTCATAGATTTTACAGGATGTTCTGAAGAAACACACAGCATATCTGAATACTTCAGGGTGTGATTATTCGGGACTTGTAGCAAGCACAACGTTTAAGTTAAACTACCATCTGCAGTAGGTACAGAGACTATTTTCATTACTATAAAGGGATTCAGAGGAATGCCAGTTCCAGCATTTAGGGCAGCACACACTTAACATTGTGATATAGGAAACATGTGATGACGTCTTGTATGCACTTCTGGGCCAGGTTCTACTTTAGATGTGGTCTGTGATCCATTTGCTGAGTCTGAAACCAATGGACATTGGTTTTAATTACCGCTTCACATGGGATCAGATTGTTTGGTGCTGGGCAGATCACTTTATCCCCTGCCTCACCCCAAGGGCCTCATGTCCCTACTTTGCTTTAATTGCCATCACCCAGAAACAGGTTAATCCTCATTATTAGGTCCTAGTGCCTTGGGGACACCAAGGGAGTTAGAAAAGCACTATACAAATGCTGCTATAACATGATGAAAAAATGTGCACGTGTTCCTCACATACATACTGTGATAATCATAGTTTCAACTGAATCTCTTACACATCAGTGAGGGTGCAGAAAGTGAATGTACTGTATTGGAGAACACCGCGCTTGCCTCCTTTCACCCTATCAACCTTTTTTCGCTCGCCTAGAACTCAAATTGAAGCTAATTAATAGGGCCTGATTTACAAGGTTTAAGACTGGCAATGTCTTAATATGTGCCTGCCTGGAAAACAGAAAAGGATTCCTGGCAGGAGAAAATGCATTTGCTACTTTGGATGTCTTTGCCAAAACTGTTCAGTAGCACATCCCATGGAAAAAGGAAGTGGGCGTTACAAGGAGTGGTGCGCCTTGCAAGTTTGTAAACATCTCCGGAGAATAAGGAGAATCAGGAATTCTTCACGAAGGAAGCTTTCATCCAAGTCCTTCTTGCTCACGTGATTTCCCGGCTTGACTATGCAACGCACTTTATTTGGGATTCCCAGATGGCCTTGACAATAGGCTGCAATTGGTTTAAAATCAGGCCGCCAGGCTGGTCATTTGTCAGCCACGACATTGCCACACTAAACCTTTAATAAAAAAGCTCCACTGGCTTACAGTAGCTCAGAGGAACATCTTTAAACTAGCTTGCATTATTTTTAAGGCTCTATTATGCAAAAAGTCCTGCTTTTGTGTCCTCTAGAATCCAGTGTTACCTTCCAAATCGCCGTCTTAGATCGGCTCACCACAATTTATTTAACCTCATCGCTGCGGCGGTCATTTTTGCGCTACGTGGCTTTTTTCAAAAAGCCGCGTTAGATGACGAGCTCAGCTCGTCATCCGCACACGCCCCCCGTGGCTGATGACTCGTCATCAGCATCGAAGGGGTTAAAGTGTCGAAAAGTAAGAGGAAAAGCCTTGGAGGGGCCAGATTTTCGGTATCGGCTCCCCACGCCTTGAATTCTCTTGCTCCTGACATCAGATCAACTTCCAACTATGCGAGTTTTAGAGTGCTTTTAAAAACCTGGTTGTTCCAACAAGCTAGTTGCTGTCTTTTGCTAACTTAGCGCCTAAAGACCTTATGGTGAACGTGCTCTATAAGTTTTCTATACCATAACATAACGTCTACAGACATACTTTTGTGGGCATTCACAAACTCTGATCCAATATCTTTCAACTGTTTGGAAATTTGCAGGATATAAAGGGGTGCAGATTAACCCCACATTTGGTGGGGATGTAGAGGGATGACTTCCTCAACATGGATTTGTTTTCCCTGCAGGGAAGAAAAGGCACACTATTGTGAAGTTTTGTTATATGACTAAAACATGTAAATAAAAAACGCTTTTCAGTCGGAAATGTAAATCTCCACACGTACTTTTATGTTTTTTTCATGAATCAGGCCCTTAAAGTGCCTTCATATTTTGAAAGGCCAACCCACCTTGGTGAACACAAGTGCGAAAATTAGAAACTGAGCACAAATTCATGAATCTGCACCCACAGGTTTGTTTACTAGTTCACTTCAGTGTGGGTTTACTCATTTCAGACATTCATAAAGGTCTCTGAGAGAGTGCTCGGAAACGGTACAGAGCAGGAATATCGTCGTAAAAATATCGACTAACATAAATATCGCTGCAAAAATATCTACAGGAAGAAATATCGATGACAAAAATATCGTCTGACCAGAATATTGACAGACAGGTAAGTAATATCGTTAACATTAATATAGTTGTAATAAATATCGTTTACAAAAACATAGTTTACAATAATATCGTTTTTTAAATAATTATAAGTAATGTAGTGTTTTTAATGATTATTTTTAGTCAAAGTAGTATTTTTAGTAGTATATTATTATTTAATAATGTATTTTCAGTTGAATTTAGTATTAATAGTTCCGTAGCGGGTTGTGGGTTTATAGGGGAGTAGGGTGGGAAGTAATTTAAATATAATGAAATAATACATTAATTAATGTTTTAAATGAATATAAATAGTGTAATAAATAATAGTTAATTAATTTCAATTAGTTAATTGAATAATAATTATGTAATTAATTATGTTAATTTTTTAATTATTTTTATGTGTGTGTACAGGATTTTTTTAGTGAAAATGTTTTTGGGTAAAGGGGTATTTTTAGGGTTCAGGGTCAGTTTTCAGTTTTTGGGTAAAGGGGTATTTTTAGGGTTCAGGGTCAGTTTTTAGTTTTTGGGTAAAGGGGTATTTTTTGGGTTCAGGGTCAGTTTTCAGTTTTTGGGTAAAAGGGTATTTTTAGGGTTCAGGGTCAGTTTTCAGTTTTTGGGTAAAGGGGTATTTTTAGGGTTCAGGGTCAGTTTTCAGTTTTTGGGTAAAGGGGTATTTATAGGGTTCAGGGTCAGTTTTCAGTTTTTGGGTAAAAGGGTATTTTTAGGGTTCAGGGTCAGTTTTTAGTTTTTGGGTAAAGGGGTATTTTTTGGGTTCAGGGTCAGTTTTCAGTTTTTGGGTAAAAGGGTATTTTTAGGGTTCAGGGTCAGTTTTCAGTTTTTGGGTAAAGGGGTATTTTTAGGGTTCAGGGTCAGTTTTCAGTTTTTGGGTAAAGGGGTATTTTTAGGGTTCAGGGTCAGTTTTTAGTTTTTGGGTAAAGGGGTATTTTTTGGGTTCAGGGTCAGTTTTCAGTTTTTGGGTAAAAGGGTATTTTTAGGGTTCAGGGTCAGTTTTCAGTTTTTGGGTAAAGGGGTATTTTTAGGGTTCAGGGTCAGTTTTCAGTTTTTGGGTAAAGGGGTATTTTTAGGGTTCAGGGTCAGTTTTTAGTTTTTGGGTAAAGGGGTATTTTTTGGGTTCAGGGTCAGTTTTCAGTTTTTGGGTAAAAGGGTATTTTTAGGGTTCAGGGTCAGTTTTCAGTTTTTGGGTAAAAGGGTATTTTTTGGGTTCAGGATCAGTTTTCAGTTTTTGGGTAAAGGGGTATTTTTAGGGTTCAGGGTCAGTTTTCAGTTTTTGGGTAAAGGGATATTTTAATTATATATATGTATTATTGTTGTTATATAAAGTAATGTGTAAAATCAATTTATATGTCCACATTTATTAAGTTTATAATTAAAAAGTGTAGTAAATTTTTTTGAAATAGTTAAAAAATAAAAGTAATGTAATGTATTTTGTTAATAGTACTTATATTTATTTATTATTTAATGTAATTTTAATTATTTTAAAAAGTCGATATTTTTTACATCTATATTAATTACAACGATATTTTGGAGTCGATATTTATGTACTTACCTGTTTAAGTATAGGGTGTCGATATTTTTGTAAACGATATTTTTGCAACGATATTTATGTCAGCTATATTTTTGTTATCGATATTTTAACACCCTACCCTCGGAAACCTGCAACAGTTGCAGGTTTCCAGGTGTACTCCTGGAAAGATTTTGTGAATTCCTAATTATGTTTATGTAGATGCAGGTTTACATGTGTAATTGTATCTTGTGTGCAACTGTGCATGCTGAAGTTACTTCACTTACAGGCAATAACACTTTTTTCTTTTCTCCGTTTACCAGTGGAGAAATCCCTTCCGCCAATACCCCATCGATGGTTCTCTTTTTCTTGACATGGTTTTGATGTATTGGCCTGCTATAGCATGCAACACTAAAAAGCGTGACATGTGTCACAATAGGAATTCTGATGAGTGGAATTTTCAGCTCATTCACATCCTGAAAAGGTCTTTAATTCTGCCATTGACATTAGTAAACCTCTGACCATACCCAGAATGGAAATGGGCCAAAAACAAATTTGTCCAAATTCTCAAACACTCTAGTTGGTGGGTGTACCCAAACCTTTAAGGATATCCCTCCCCTGCAACAGCCAGTCCTTGCCCTTGGAGCTGGATTGGCACATTAATAATATTACACCATTAGGGAGTATTGTTAAACATTGGTAAATTAGTTTGTGACTTCAAGTTCAACTTTACATTTGCAAGCATAAATTGAACTTAAACGTGCCACTGGCTTTCAGAATTGCGCCAGAGATCTCTGTGCTATATGTGCAACCCTCTGCTTTCTGTGTTGAATTCCTAGACAAAGCCTGTTGGGAAATTAGGGGATGCGAGAGAGAGAGAGAGAGAGAGAGAGAAAGAGAGAGAGAGATCGATAGAGAGAGAGAGAGAGAGAGAGAGAGAGATTCTTTCTTAAAGTTTTAATAAATTCAGAGCAAGAACGTCATGTCACTAAACAAAGGCAGAGGCTGGATTCTTATTAAAAATATTTGAATGCCAACATCTCATAATTTCCTGCAATAATCCCAAGAGTAATATTTACAGAACATAGCCCATGAAGGCCAAAAGAAGTACAGATGTTTGCCTGCAGTCTTCAACTGGGTTCTCTAGCAGTTTTTCCTGAATAACAAATAATATGCTGTAACAAGTCGTGTCTTACTCATGGCTTGGGTGTAACTTTTTAATATATTTTTAGGTTTAGGACGAATGTACTCATTGAAAAAAAAGTATGTGCATCAGACGTCTCAGAGAAAAGTCGCCCCCCAGGTTCCCATGTGTAACTGCTGGAAATTTACATTAGTAGCAGCGGCAGCCGGTAATTTGAGCAAGCGCTGGGTGGGTAAACCACACACACACATACTCACACTTACCCATCTATGTGCACACTCACTCAAACCCATACATTCTCAAGCATGCACTCACCCATTCGCAGCATGCACTCAATAATAAGGCCCCTTAAGGCCTTGCTGGGTGCACCCCAAATCATTTTCCTCCATCTTGTGAGTTGCAGCCTACCTGTGCCCCAGATTGCAGTGAGCAGAGTCCAGGAAGTGGTAAGGAGACAGACTAGTGCTGTCTCTTCCCAAGACAAAAAGTTGTTTAAAAAACGATTTTCACTTTCTTTGTTTACTGTCTATGCCTGTGGTTGTTATAGTTAAAATTGTAGTTTTAGCCTGCCTGTAATTGCATATTTTATCACCTGTGTTGTGTTTTAAACTTGTGGTTTTCCCTGCCCATGATAGCCTCCATTTAGTGTATTGAATTGGGGGGTTTGCATTTGCAGTCCAACCTCTGTAGTTTGTTGCTCTCATTCCTTGGTGACAATTCTGTTTTCCCTCCAAATTTCTCCCTTGCTCTGTACTAAGACCTGTATGTTAAAACAGTGCACATCCAGCCACCATTTTGTGTTCACAAGCCAGTGAAACCATCCCTCCTCCCTCCCCCCTAGTAATAGGGACTTTCTACATCAGAGGGTGCTTCTGTGAGCTGTTTAAACCGTATTTTACTAGGGCCTGTGCTCTTCGTTTTTTGGCCAGCAGGGAGAGTAACATTTTATTCAAACAGTAATGTTAGATTTTTAAGTTAGTGAGGCCCTTACCTGCTGAAGTCCAAAGTGTGGATTGAGCCTGTCTGTCTCCTAGGAGATTCTGAACAGGAGAAGCACCTCCCCAGCCCCCACCCCCAGGCCAGCAGACCATTGGCTATTTGTTAGAAATTGGATCCCTGGCTGGCCAGGGCTTGAGCCAAAGTCAGTCAGAGACCACCATTCCTAAGTCAGGGCAAGGGAGTTACACGCCAAGATAACCCCTGCTCACCCTCTAGGTAACGTGGCGCGAGCAGCAAGGCTAAGTTCGGAGGCAACGTGAGTTTAGTGTTTGCACGCGCACCCAACAACAACACCCAAGGCCCACCACAAAGGAAACTCCACACAAGGTTATATATAAAAATAGCCTTTGTATTATATCAAAACACATTAGATAAAAACACACACTTTACAATGTGCCAAAAGGCATGGGCAGGATTTACAGGGGAGATGTACAAGACAGGGCCACATGGACCACTGTCAGGAATAGGGACTTTTTAGAACTTAGCACTGGGTAGAATTAGCACTTAGAACATAGAATATAAATCACTGTAGCACAAAATAGAACATAAAGCACACAACCAGTAACTACTGGTAACCGGTAAGTACCACCTACGCAACCCTAACCACCTTAGGAGAATATTTCGCAGGGAACCAGGACCTCACTAGCACCACCTGCACTAGCAAGAACAACCACCTAAGTATCACAATACATGTATGGGTATAGGCACATTACGCATGATGCATCACAACACATTCAGAGGTGTAGGGAAGGAAAACACATGATGCATAAACATACATTCATCGGTGTAAGAACAAGGCACATGACGCATAATCAACACATTCAGAGGTGCAGCACAGGAGAACACATGATGCATAACCAACACATTCAGCGGAGTAAAAGAACACAATTGCGCTAAACTCACATAAGTCACCACCTGTGACTGTCTCTAGGCCAACTGGCCTTGTTGGGGCTAGGACGCCCGGTGTCCCAGAGTCAGGGGGGCCTAAACGTGGCAGCTGCCCACTAAGTCCTGGGCAGCTGTGTGAGGATGTGGCCACACGCCGGAGCCTTGCAGGCTCTGGCCAAATCACTTGTGTCCCCTTTGGAGCCTCTCGGGGCTCTTGGCACCAAGGTGGGGGGGGGCAAGGTGGGAGCGGCCGCTGCCATCTGGGGCCACTATACCAGAAACAGAATGCCCCCTGAGCCTCTGTGGCTCGTAGAAATAAATAGCACCTTGAGCCTCTTGTGGGCTCGGTACAAGGAAATGCCCCCTTGAGCCTCTCTGGGCTCCTAATAAACAAAATGCTGCCCTGAGCCTCCGTGGCTCTGAACGCAAAATGTCCCCGCTGCTGGAGTCAAGTTCAAGTTTGAAATTTGTATAGCGCCCTATATACCCAGAGGGTCTCAAGGCGCTTGGGGGAAGGGGAAGTTTATTTGTCGAATATCCAAGTTTTTAGTTGTTTTCTGAAGGTGAGGTGGTTCTGGGTAAGGAGGTGATGGGTGGGGATAGAGTTCCAGGTTTTGGCCGTTAAGTAGGAGAAGGATCTTCCTCCCATGGTGGATTTATGTATGCGTGGGATTGCGGCGAGGGCTTGTGTGGATGATCGCAGTTGGCGGGGGGGGGTGAAAAAGGACAGGCGTGTGTTGAGGCAGTCGGGTCCTAGGTCGTAGAGGGCTTTGTGTGCGTGGGTAAGGAGGCGGAACGTAATTCTCTTGTTGACGGGAGGCCAGTGGAGGTCTTTCAGGTGCCCGGAGATGTGAGCTCGGCGGGGGAGGTCCAGTATAAGTCTGGCTGAGGCGTTTTGGATGCGTTGGAGTTTTTTCTGGAGTTTGGTGGTGGTTCCGTCGTAGAGGGTGTTTCCGTAGTCCAGTCGGCTGGTAACCAGTGCGTGGGTGACCGTTTTTCTTGTTTCGGTGGGGATCCAGCGGAAGATTTTTTTAAGCATGCGTAGGATGTTGAAGCAAGATGAGGTGACGGCGTTGACTTGTCTGGTCATTGAGAGGGAGGAGTCTAGGATGAAACCCAGGTTGCGTGCGTGGTCAGCAGGTGTGGGTGCAATTCCCAGGGCCGGTGGCCACCAAGAATCGTCCCAGGCGGAGGGGGATGAGCCTAAGATGAGGACTTCAGTTTTGTCTGAGTTCAGTTTTAGACGGCTGTCTTTCATCCATTCGACTACTTCTTTCATTCCTTCGTGTAGGTTGGTTTTGGCGGTACTGGGATCGTTGGTGAGGGAGAGGATGAGCTGTGTGTCGTCTGCGTAGGAGATGATGTTGAGGTTGTGTTTGCGTGCGATGGATGCGAGGGGACTCATGTATACGTTGAAGAGGGTGGGACTGAGTGAAGATCCTTGTGGTACACCACAGATGACTTCGGTGGCCTCTGATCTGAAGGGGGGGAGGCGGACTCTCTGAGTTCTTCCGGCGAGGAACGAGACTATCCAGTCTAGTGCTTTACCTTGTATCCCGACGTTGCTAAGGCGTTTGATAAGGGTGGTATGGCAGACTGTGTCAAATGCTGCGGAGATGTCAAGTAGGATGAGTGCGGTTGTTTCTCCATTGTCCAGTAGTGTCCGAATGTCGTCAGTTGCTGCGATGAGGGCGGTCTCTGTGCTGTGTTTGGCTCGGAAGCCGGATTGTGAAGGGTCGAGGGATTTGTTGGATTCGAGGAAGGCGGCGAGCTGATTGTTGATGGCTTTCTCGATGACTTTGGCAGGGAAAGGAAGGAGTGAGATGGGGCGGTAATTCTTGAGTTCGGTGGGGTCTGCTGTGGGTTTCTTCAGGAGGGCACTGAGTTCGGCGTGTTTCCAGCTTTCTGGGAAGGTGGCAGCGTTTAGGGAGCAGTTGATGACATCTCGGAGATGGGGTGCGATAACGGAGTCTGCTTTGTTGAAAATGTAGTGGGGACATGGGTCGGTTGGTGATCCTGAGTGGATGGAGTTCATCAGACGGATGGTTTCTTCAGTGGAGATTGGGTTCCAGGCGCAGAGGTTGTTAGGGGGGTGTTTAAGTTTAGATGAGGGTGGTGGGGCTTGGATTCCGGTCTCATTTGCGAAGCTGTTATGTATGTCTGCGATTCTGTTGTGGAAGAATGAGGCTAAGGAGTCGCAGAGGTCTTGGGAGGGGGTGATATCGTTCGTGCCGGCGGGGGGGGGGTTGGTGAATTCTTTGACAATGTTGAATAGTTCCTTGCTGTTTTGGGCGTTGTTGTCGAGTCGGTCTTTGAGTGCTGATTTCTTGGTGGATCGGATCAGTTGGTGGTGTTTGCGGATGGCGTTCTTGAAGGCTGCCTGGTTGTCAGAGGTTCGGTCTTTTTTCCAGGCTTTCTCGAGGGTGCGGCAAGTCTTCTTGGAGTTTTTGAGGTCCTTATTAAACCAAGGGGCTTTATTGTTGATTTGTTTGGATTGCTGTTTTTTCAAGGGTGCTAATTCATCAGCGCTGTGGGTGATCCATTGTGTGAGGTTGGTTGCTGCAAGGTTTGGGTCCGACGATTTTGCAGGGAGGATTTGTTGCAGTGATGTGAAGAGTTGGTCGGTTGTAATTTTGTTCCAGTTTCTGCGTGGAATTGGTTGAGGGAGGTTGTGGGTTGTAGTCTTTTTGTAGCTGAAGTGAACGCAGCTGTGGTCTGTCCATTGGTGGGCTGCGGTGTGGTCGAAGGAGATATGCTTGCTGGAGGTGAAGATTGGGTCGAGCGTGTGCCCTGCGTTGTGAGTGGGGGTGTTGACAAGTTGTTTGAGTCCGAGATTGGCGAGGTTGTCCAGAAGGGTGGTGGTGTTGCTGTCATTGTTCTTTTCTAGGTGGAAGTTGATGTCTCCTAGCAGGATGTAGTCCTCGGAGGGGAGGGCGTGAGGGGTGACGAATTCAGTGATGTCTTCGCAGAATTGTGCGCGGGGTCCTGGTGGTCTATAGATGAGGGTGCCTCTGAGTGTGGACTTCGGGTCGGTGTGGATCTGGAAGTGGAGGTGTTCGGCGGTAGCGAGGTTATCGTCGGAGCTGGTAGAGATGCGGATGGTGTTCTTATGGACGATGGCGATGCCTCCTCCTGTTTGGTGGTGCGATCTTTTCGGATGATCTTGTAGCCGTCCGGAATGGCTATGGCGATGTCGGGTGCTGAAGATGTGTTCATCCAGGTTTCTGTGAGAAAGGCGATGTCCGGCGCTGTGGTGTCAAGTAGGTTCCATAGTTCAATGGCGTTACTGTGGACCGAGCGAGTGTTGAGCAGGATGCACTTCAGATGGTTGGGGACTCGGAAGCGCGGAAACTGCCTTTGAGCCTCTCAGGGCTCCAAACTTAAGCAATGGCCCGAGCCTCGCAGGGCTCATTAACACAATGCCCCCGTTTGGTTGAGCCTCCGTGGCTCTTGAAACAACTGGGGCTCAGTACGCCTCGAGCGTACTCTTCATCAAGGGGCAGTGCGGGCCGCAGTACATCTCGAGCATACTCTTCATCAAGGAGCAGTGCGGGCCGTAGTACGCCTCAAGCGTACGCTTCGTCGTGGCCCTGGTGCGATTCTGTACGCATCTAGCGTACGAGGCGTACGGCGGCGGTGCGATTTTGTACGCTTCTAGCGTACGCGTCACACCTTGTTGGGCTCTTCAATTCGCTTTGGGGCAATGCCGGGTGGGCACCGTTTTTCAGCAAATAAGGCGCTCCCAGGCGCCAGAGGGCCAGTGAAGCACTCCCAGCGCTTAGGGGACCATTGAGGGGTCTATTTCCAAATAAAGGTTTCCCTACACTAGCTGCCAACAAAAATAAAAGCGCTCCCAGGCACTATATGCAATCAAGCGCTCCCAGCGCTAGAAAATACAAATAAAGCGCTCCTAGGTGCTTAGGGGGAGAAAATAGGTGCTTCCAGGCTCTTGGAGGCCCAGAAGTCCAGAAAAAGTCCTCAAGAGTGCTGCAAGGCAGGGAAGGGGGGCAAGGCTGGGCCCAGGGGCCTGCTCACTGGTCCCTCCAGACAGGAATGTGGCCTCAAGTGGCGGTTCCTCCTGGCACCCAGCAGCAGCAGCCCCCCTCTGTAGGATCAGAAAAGAACAACTTGTGTGGGGACACAGCCCCTCTCTTATACAGGTACATTCCTTTGTCTTTGTCACAGGATGAGGGGAAAAACCATTCGCAGCTGGTTGGTGAGCACCCTTGATGTGCTCAGCCCCTCACTCTATTCACTGGCAGGGCTAGGGTCATTAGACGCACCACAGGGGGAGGAGCCAGCATTGTGTGGGGAAAGCCCAGCCCTATTCAGGACCCAGGTGCACTCCTCCCCAGCCATCAGCATGCTAATCTCACACTCACCACTGGGGCAGACCCCTACAGACTCCTGGAGCCAGGCTCACCAGAAAGCTCCCGCCAATCACACGCCAGGCACATTTTACACTAATATGCCAACTCCTAGAAGTGGCACTTCCACAGAAGACACAATCATGCCACATACATCATTGCGAAGCATTCAATCACACGACTCCGCACATACCAAACTCGAGCCTGCACTCCCCACGCATCAGGAACTAACATGGTCACATACATTCCCCATGCATTCCTATGGGAGGGCAGGCCATTCTCACACACGCACTCAGAGAGCGCACACACTTACACTGCGCCACAGTGAAAGTGCGCAGAAACCAAAAAATCACTACCACCAATTTACATTCACAAAGCAAAAAAGTTTAGGGGTGAACCTGCCAGAAGGGCCAAGTCCAACACTATTCAGCTACCAGGCAAGTCAGAGCCCTCCTCTCACACCTGTCCAGGCCCCTTAAGGCCTTGCTGGGTGCACCCCAAATCATTCTCCTACATCTTGTGAGTTACAGGCTACCTGTGCCCCAGATTGTAGTGAGCAGAGTCCAGGAAGTGGTAAGGAGACAGACTAGTGCTATCTCTTCCCAAGACAAAATGTTGCTTAAAAAACGATTTTCACTTTCTGTGTTTACTGTCTATGCCTGTGGTTGTTACATTTAAAACTTGTAGTTTTAGCCTGCCTGTAATTGCATATTTTATCACCTGTGTTGTGTTTTAAACTTGTGATTTTCCCTGTCCATGATAGCCTCCATTTAGCGTATTGAATTGTGGGATTTGCTGTCCAACCTCTGTAGTTTGTCCCTCTCATTCCTTGGTGACAATTCTTTTTTTCCTCCAAATTTCTCCCTTGCTCTGTGCTGAGACCTGTATGTATTTTGTGTTCACAAGCCAGTGAAACCAGCCCCCCTGCCTCCACCCCCAGCAACAGGGATTTTCTACATCAGAGGGTGCTTCTGTGAGCTGTTTAAACTGTGTTTTACTAGGGCCTGTGCACTTTGTTTTTTGGCCAGCAGGGGGAGTAAAGTTTTATTCAAACAGTATTGTTAGATTTTCAAGTTAGTGAGGCCCTGAGCTGCTGAAGTCCAAGGTGTGGATTGAGCATGTCTGTCTCCTAGGAGATTCTGAACAGGAGAAGCAGCTTCCAACTCCCTGGTCAGCAAACCTTGTCTGAGGTCGCTGGGACCTTATATGGTCTGCTAGTGGTTGGTACATGTCTACACTGATTGGCGGTTGTATCTAGTGTTTCTATTGGATTAGGGTTAATGTCCTCATTTGTTGTGTATTTGAGGGTTCTGATTGGTTTCTGGGTCTGTGATTCAATCATTGTAGGATTGGAGCTAGGGTTAGGATTTCTATTGGATGTAGGGACTAGGGCTTCCTATGTTATTGGTTGTTGGGAGTAAGGTGAGACTAGGGCTAGGGTTAGACCTTTAATTGGAAGTAGCAATTAGGGCTTCTGGTGTGATTGGTTGCTGGACTAGGTGTGGGACTTAGAGTAGGGTTAGGCTTTCTATTGGAAGTAGGGGCTAGGACTACCTGTGCCATTGGTTGCATGGACTTGTTTTGGGACTACTGGTAGGGCTAGGAACTTTATTGGACGTAGAGATCAGGGTTTTTGAACTGATTGGGTGCTTGGACAAGGGCTAAGATTGGCTGTAAGGTCCTGGTCTCCTATTGGCTCTAGATTTTAGGGCTAGTGTTGTGATTGGATAGTGTTAGGACTAGGGTTCCCATTGGCTGAAGGGGTCACCTGATTACTAGGGCTATAAAAAAGGCCAGGCTTAGGGCGTCTCAGCCCGGGCGTTGAGGTGAAGGGCAGAGAGGAAAAGGGCAGTGTCCTGTTTGAGCCTGTTCGAGACTGGTTGGGACTAGGGCCAGAAATGCTGCCCTTTTTCTCATTTAGCAATACCCAGCCCACACCATCCACATCCACAAACAGAGCAGCACACTCACACCAAATGTACACCATGCACAACACTAAGCACATATTAATGTACCAGCCTGCACTACAAACCCAACCAAACCACAGCTACATACCCTACTATCCCAACTACCACACATATCCACCATCACCTATAAACAGTACACAACTCTATCCTATACCACTAACTAATACTCTCATCACTAACACAACGCCAATCAACACCATACATAACTACATCCCATTCAGACACACTCTCCCTGCTGTAATTACACCTAACAGACCACCTTTTATCGCCTACTTTACCCCTCCTTGCATCATCTGACACCTCTTTTACTATACCGATCCCCTAAAACAAACTCTAAACTCTTTACTCTGAGTCCTCGCTTCCAAAACTCCTTTTTACTCATCCAAAAGTCTCCTCCTACTGCTAAGACCTAAAAAAAATGAAAAAAGAACATCTTTTACTCTTTTATCCCTCCACTATCCTTTTCAATCGAAATTAACAGACTAACATGTTTCCTTCTCAAATTCCATATTAAACTATACTAATATACTACCCAAATAACTGAATAACATATCCACTACTAAAATTATTTCATATTTTTGTACTACACTAATTTTCAACAGTAATCCTTTATGGGTTCCGGAGTGGCGTGCTACTTGCCAGAAAAGCGATTCAACACCCATCAGGGGTAACAAGTGCTATATGAATGCAAATCTTTCTTCCCCTTTTATCCCTCCGCTATCCTTCTCACTCCAAGTAACTGACTGATATCCACCACTGAAATTACTTCATATTTCACAATATTAATTCACCACTAATCCTTTGTAGGCTTCATGAATAGCGTGCGTCAACAAGCGTTATATGAATACAAACCTTTGTCCTCCTCTATCCTTCTGTAATCATTCCAAATCCAATTAACTGACTAACCTATCCAGCACTTCAAATGTACTTGCATGTTTCACTATACTAATTCAACACTAATCCTCTATGGGTCCTGGAGTAGCGTGCTACTCACCGAAAAAGTAGTTCGATGCCTCGTCAGGGGTAGTAAGTGCTATATAAATGCAATTACAATACAATACAATACCAGGCAGCAGTAGTGATCTTGGGTGGCGAGAGGGAAACCCCTGAGGTTCATGGAGTATTGGGACTGCAGTCTCCACTCATTGGTTGGCCTAGAGCAGGTTGTTGTCCCTTACACGTCACAGAGCCCGCCCCACTCTGTGATGAACGTCACTGATGGACACTCGGTACTGGGCACTGCAGAGCTTAAAACTGAAGCACCCACTTCTAAGTGACCTGTCTCAGGACACCCCCGCGCCGCACGTCCACCAGCTGCTGCGTGTGCTCCTCGCCCCACTGCTGCTCGCAGAGCCTGCCTCGCTGACCCCGACCCTCTGCCTCGCTGATCCCGACCCTCGCCGTAACTGCGTGTGCTGTATTTCTTTTGTGCCGTATAATATCACTTTGTTTGTATTTTTCACCATTTGTGCCTTATAATATCATTTTTTTCCCCATTTCTGCTGTTTATTCTTTCGTCTCCATCCTGTTATTTGCATTTTTTCCCCAGTGTTGTGTTTGTATTGTCATTGCCCGCCCCGCTCCCCGCCGCCGTGCTAGCGGCCACGCCCCCTTTTCCTCTGTGCCCTCCCCGCTCCCGCCTCCCAGCTGCTACTTCCTCCCTCCCACTTCGCCATAAATGGCGACCGCGCGGACGCGCAGCGGTCACGCGCAGCGGGCACGCCGATTGTGCGACGAAGGCGCGCCAAAGGTAAGCCCGTATGCGCCCGTCCACGCCTGGACCGCACCCAGCACCAGGACCCCTGGCCCCCACCGACGATGCAAGACGACCCGACAGATCTACGATGCCGCCGCCCTCAACGCACTCAATGCCGGCCGGAACCCCGCCTGCTGCCGAGCCGCCCCGAAACGCTTCCACTGACCCTTCACCTGCACAACCTGCAAGTTCACCTGCCTCCGAACATGCACCGCGCTCGCAAAGCCAAACCCCAGCAGCGATCTCAAGTGCATCCTGCTCAACACCAGCTCCGTCCACAGACACGCCGTCGAACTCTGGAACCTGCTCGACACAACATCACCAGACGTCGCGTTCCTCACTGAAACATGGATGAACGCCTCCTCAGCCCCCGACATCGCCATCGCCATGCCGGATGGATACAAGATCATCAGGAGGGACGGTGTCAACCAGACCGGAGGAGGCATCGCCATCCTCCACAAGAACACCATCCGCATCACGACCGACGCCGACGACACCTTCACCGCCGCTGAACACCTCCACTTCCAGATTCATACCGACCCAAAGACGACCCTCAGAGGCACCCTCATCTACAGACCCCCGGGACCACGCACGCAATTCAGCGAAGACATCACAGACTTCATCAGCCCACTCGCCCTCCCCTCCGCCGACTACATCCTCCTAGGGGACCTCAACTTCCACCTGGATAACAACAAGGACCGTAACACCGCTGCCCTGCTGGACAACCTCGCAAACCTCGGACTCAAGCAACTGGCCAACACCCCCACCCACTACGCCGGCCACACGCTTGACCCCGTCTTCTCATCCAGCAAGCACATCGCCTTCAGCCACTCCACCAGACTTCACTGGACCGACCACAGCTGCGTCCACTTCAGCTTCAGAAAAACCACTACCCACCACCACCCGCAACAGGTTCCTCACAGAAGCTGGAGCAAGATCACCGCCGACCAGCTCACCACCTCCCTCAGCCAGAACCCACCTGCCAGCACACCGGACCCCAACGAAGCAGCCCGCAACTTCACGCAGTGGCTGACAGCCTGTGCCGATGACCTCTCACCACTGAAGAACCCTCCCAGCAAACCCAGAAGCAAGAAGGCCCCCTGGTTCACCGGCGAACTCAAGGACTCCAAAAAGACCTGCCGCACCCTCGAGAAAGCCTGGCTCCTCGACCGGACCACTGACAACATGACCGCCCTCAAACACGTCCCCTCACAAGATCTCTGCGACTCCCTCGCCTTGTTCTTCCACCGCAAGATTGCCGACATCCACAACAGCTTTGGCACACCATCCTCGCACCCAACCATCGAACCAACACACCCCACCACGACCCTCCGCACCTGGACCGCAGTGACCACCGAAGACACAGCCCGCACGATGAACACCATCCAATCCGGATCTCCGACTGACCCCTGCCCCCACCACGTCTTCAACAAGGCCGACTCCACCATCGCACCCCAACTCCGAGACGTCATCAACACCTCCTTCGACACCGCCACCTTCCCGGAGAGCTGGAAGCATGCCGAGCTCAACGCCCTACTGAAGAAACCAACAGCGCATCCCACCGACCTCAAAAACTTCCGCCCCATCTCGCTCCTCCCTTTTCCTGCCAAAGTCATCGAGAAGATCGCCAACAGACAGCTTGCCGCCTTCCTCAAGACGAATGGATCCATCGACCCCTTGCAGTCCGGTTTCAGAGCCAACCACAGCACCGAGACCGCCCTCATCGCAGCCACCGACGACATCCGAGCCCTTCTCGACAACGGGGAAACAGCGGCTCTTATCCTCCTGGACCTCTCCGCCGCGTTCGACACTGTCTGCCACCGCACCCTAGTCCAACGCCTCAGCAACACCGGCATCCAAGAGAAGGCATTGAAGTGGATCATCTCGTTCCTCGCTGGAAGAACACACAGAGTCCGCCTCCCCCCGTTTCGTTCCGAGGCCACCGAAGTCATCTGCGGCGTCCCGCAAGGATCATCACTCAGCCCCACCCTCTTTAACATCTACATGAGACCTCTCGCAGCCATCACACGCCAACACAACCTCAACATCATCACCTACGCCGACGACACCCAGCTGATCCTCTCCCTCACCAGAGACCCCGACACCGCCAGAACCAGCCTCCACGAAGGGATGAAAGACGTCGCCGAGTGGATGAAGAACAGCCGCTTGAAACTGAACTCAGACAAGACGGAAGTCCTCATCCTTGGACCATCACCCTCCGCCTGGGACGACTCCTGGTGGCCCCCAGCCCTGGGCACCACCCCCCAAGCCGACAGACTACGCACGCAACCTGGGCTTCATCCTGGACTCCTCCCTCTCGATGACCAGACAAGTCAACGCCGTCTCCTCTCCATGCTTTCACACCCTCCGCATGCTCCGCAAGATCTTCCGATGGATCCCGATCGAAACCAGGAAGACGGTCACCCAGGCCCTCGTCACCAGCCGGCTGGACTACGGAAACACCCTCTACGCCGGAACCACAGCCAAGCTACAGAAAAGACTACAACGCATCCAGAACGCCTCCGCCCGACTCATCCTGGACATCCCTCGACGCAGCCACATCTCCGGCCACCTGAGGAACCTGCACTGGCTCCCCGTCAACAAGAGGATCACATTCAGGCTCCTCACCCACGCACACAAGTCTCTCCACAACCTGGGCCCCAAGTACCTCAACGACCGCCTGACCTTCCACACGTCCACCCGCCAGCTACGGTCCGACAGCCTCGCCCCCGCCGCCGTACCACGCATCCGAAGAGCCACCGCCGGAGGCAGATCCTTCTCCTACCTGGCGGCCAAGACATGGAACTCCCTCCCCATCCACCTTCGGCTGACCCAGGACCACCTTGCCTTCAGGAGACAACTCAAGACCTGCCTGTTCGAGCAGTAGCGGCCCCCTTCCCCCAAGCGCCTTGAGACCCTTCCGGGTGAGTCGCACGCTATAGAAGTGTTTTGATTGATTGATTGATTAAGTCTATCAGTGACATGCCCCCTCCTCATGAGGGGGAGGACCTCCAAGCACTCTCCCAGGCTATGGAGGCCACGCCCACAGGGCTGTGAAATCCTCAGCCTGGTAAAGTTCAGCTCAGGCGGTCAGGTGCCTGTGCATTCACAGCGCCTGGCTGCCTGACCTTAACAAGAAGATTGTCTGTCAGGTTGACCTTTGCTCAACAGACACTTTTCATATTTTAAAAGGTTGGTGGACGGGGCCCCTCCACCCTTAAGAATGGGCTGCACCTGGTTGGTAGGTTTCTAAGACTGTACCAGGTAATACTACTGGGGTTTGTAAAGTGTTTGTTACTCATGCAAAGTCTAATGTAGATTCCAGTTATTGTTCTATCTATAGCTTGTGGAGGTCTCTGCTATTCCTACATTTGCACTCTGGCATTGCCCCACAGGGTTGAAATATGTCCTGTTAGCGCCAGTTAGCACTCAAAAATAGTGTGTTTCTTTTGATGTGCGGGCCTGGTGCACCGTTTTGGCAAGAGAACAGATTCCGACTGGTCCCTCCTCTATGCCAGCTGTGCAAAACTCCAAAGCTACACAGCTGTCCCGGCCAGCCTACTCCCTGATTGACAGACTAATTCTCCTCACGGGCAACATCTGCCCACAGTTACGGGTTTGTAATAGCCCAATTTAGACTCTCATCTGAGCTATTAATTCCCACCCCTCCTTGCAGAGTGTCACTTTCACAAGTGGAAGCAGCCACTGGACAGAGCACGCTCCCTTTCATTCCAGTTTAAGCTGGTTTTAAACCCTGGCCACGAGTTGAATTGGTTTTTATGGTCCCTCGGGCCAGCAGCGCTCCAGGTTCTTTCTGTGTGACGAGGATTACCACTTTTTAGCTCAGCCTGTCCGAATCAAAACGTCCAGACACCGTTACAGTCGAAAAACAGTGTCTTTTATGTACTACTTTATTTTCACCATAAAACAGCCATCTCTCAAAGATGTCTAAAAATCGCAAACACTTTCAACCTGCTGAGATGGATTTTGACAGCTGGTGCAATGTAAACAATTGTCAAAAATCAATGCGAAAACATGAATAAATTAAAGGAAAGCATAAAGTGATAGTGAGCAGGAATTTGGATAAATGCCGCATACATTGTAAATTTTCCAGTTTTTTTAATGCAGCTCGACCCGGAGGTTTTGGGGCTTTGTATATGAACAGTAGCATTCCACTAGGTCACATTCGTTTTTGTAGGCATGGGGATGGGAGGGGGGTTTGGTGGGGGTAAGTGACTTCCCCAGAACCACAGGGTGTGGATTCTGTTGCCTTATTTGGAAACACAGTGGGAAAGCTTACCAGGAGTGTGTATAGTCAGCAGGGATGCTCACAGTTTTACTGCACCGGCTCCAAGTCATCTGATAATCTGTTCTTGGCTTATCAGTGTTTTACGTGCCCTGATGTCTGCAACATGTCAGCCTGACCTACAGTTGTTACAGCCCAGAAAGATGTCAAACACTGCTATGTTTCATAGTCCACTGTTGACACAAGCCCAGTGCAGTGCGCGTTCTGGCTTTCTAGCCAGAGGCACAACGCAGGCTGTGACATTTAGGTTCAGCTGTATAATAAAACAAAGCTGCACGTCCCAGAATACGCCATGGCCCTCGCTTCGAGTGTCCTGCTCAACCTGTGTTGAAATCATCAACGTGCTGATGAGTCTACGCTCCAGAGACATGTGGATTTTTGCATGTTGCATTCACAACTGGAGAATCATTGCAAAAAATAGTTTCCCCCATTAACTTGTGTGGCATTACGACCAGCAAAATGGACGGTTGTAGTGCCAATGTTTGTTTTCCATGCAGTGATACGGACGGTATTGTTAACTTTCTAAATCAGTCAGACGTGGTAAATAAGCTGTTATCTGTTGAACGACCATATATTGTATTTTTTGCATAGGATGTAATGAGGGCTGGCTGCCAGCAGAGAGTATGACACGTGACATGCGGCCGTTGGCTGTCCTGCAGCCTCTAGTATGCACAGAACTAGCAGCCTTGCAGAACTGGTAGTCACATTTTCACAAGTCAATTCATGTTATTGTAAGGCGCAAGATAACACTAATGCCATAATATGTTTGCATCTTAAGAATAAGATATGAAAATGTAAGTATAGTGTGTTTTATTTCCTTTCAGCAAACCTCGTTTGGATGGTTTGTAGCATATTATTATGTCAGACTTTCTGGTGACCTGAAACCTGTATGTTTTTCTTACCTAAAGAGTGCCTTCTCTCCCGCAAACCTCAATAGATGGGTATTGAGGGGAAGGGTGCAGCTCTTGGCATGTCTTGTCAATTATTACTCATGCCAGTGGCACAGTTGGCACCTACTACAGAGGAGAAAGAAACTGGTGGCTCACCCTAAGCACCTTGTCAAATAGGTCCCGAAATTGGCAGTTCTTACAGCATTATCGACTGCTCACCCGTGGGCTCGC
Organism: Lissotriton vulgaris; assembly: GCF_964263255.1. NCBI lineage: Eukaryota > Metazoa > Chordata > Amphibia > Caudata > Salamandridae > Lissotriton > Lissotriton vulgaris. The sequence continues at coordinate 229,909,857 of NC_141690.1, forward strand.
GGACACTGAGCCTGGTATGGAGGTTATGTCCTTCTCATCTCGGTGCTTGGGAGTGATGGACACCTTGATGCTGCCGCGCCAGTCTCGTGGCTGTCATGTGCCTGCAGGATGTCATCCCCACGAAGGTCATGCCAAGAGAACGTCTTATGCGAACCGTCTTGAATGCTATTTTTATATGCTGAATCGCTAATTATGGAGGCATTGCATAGCAGAGATGGCAATTATTGTAAGGGGGGCGGATATCCTGAGTCGGTAATAAAGACACTTTTTTTAAACGCAGTAACCTGTCCTTGTAATGCCCATCAGCCTGCTTGTGCCACTGTCACTCTTAGACAGCATGTCACACCGTCTCAACCCTGCATGTTCTTTTTATTGTAGGTTGGAGGGCTTGGGTGCCAGTATAGTATATAATAAGGTATAATAATTGAGCAGCTGTTTTAAATCTTAGTCAAGAGCACAGTTTGAACACCAGTGCCACTTCCATGTATGCCTTGTAGCCCCAAAGACAGGGTGTATGATATTTAAAAGTAGGACATGTAGAAACTTAATGTTAACATGGCCTTACCATGACCAGCACCCAAAAGATATTTTTTCATTGTTATAGGTCTAGCTGTCCTATGTTGAAATCTTTTGAAATAAAGTTACATTTTCTTATTAATTATTAAAAATCTGATTTCACCACTTAATTGGATTTGATTATCTATAACTTATTTAATTATTTTTCTAGCTAGTCCCATTCCCGAGACAAAGTATTCACATTTAATATTGCTTCCCAGTGTTTATGGGCTACCCAACCTTCTTACAGATAAAAAAGCTTTTGGGTGCTAGTCACTGTACTTTTAAATACCAAGCACCCTTCCCTTTAAGCTATAAGGCCTATATTGGGTTGACTCATTAAAATTCAAAGTGATATTTTGTCCTCTCAAAAGGATTTATTTTGCAGTTTTGCACTGGTATATCGTTGTCAGGCTACAATGGTAGGCCTACATTCATGTTTGCACTGCCACTAAAGATGATGATGGCACAACAAAAGTGATGCAGCCCACTAGTGGCATTTAACTTCCAGGCTCTTGGTACACTCAGTACCATATATTAGGCAGTTATGGGAAAGTTAAATATGCTAATTAGGAGTATGTCAATTAAACAATGTTTAAAGTGGGAGCACAGGCACTTTCCTACTGATTAGCAGGGATACAATGCACAATGTTCTAAAGCCAGCAAAAAATAGGGTGCAGCAAAAGGCGAAAATCCGGGGTGACCTACAATGCTCTAAACCCAAATAGACCTAATTAAACAAAGTAAAACTGTAAAGTGCTTGCTGTTGGTGATTGTTAGAGTTGCAGGCCTGGTGAAGAGGCCGACTTGTATTTCCTACACTGGATGGTCCCTTTAATGAAAAGACTTGCCTGCTAGATGTGACCATCACGAGGCACACTGCCATAAGCCCAAACCCTTCCTTATCTTTCCACAAGGTCACGTCTGCAGAGCATGCTGTGCCTATTAATAACACACTCAAGGGGCAGTCTGTACTAGCCTTAACCTTCCATTCATTTCCCTCATTTAGCAGTGCTGCTGTTGGTAATTTCTTCCTCAATGAAACAAACCTGTCAGCAGGGCAGTTCAAGTATTCAAGTTAGGGATTATAGTTAATGTGATTTTCCACATAGGCTGCACCCAGAGAGGTCGAGCGTGCAAGAATATATATTGTAATAATCAACAGTGACATTTTGCAGTATTCAGTTTTGCCTTTTCCCAGAATGTGCATGTCATTTTATTAAAATCTGCCAGCTAGAATGGAGTCGGAATTCAGAATTCGAAAAGAACATTTTACATATTTTTTTTAAAGATTTGTTTATTGAGTTTTACAAAACAAAACCAAAGAAAATGTAATTAAATATCACTCAAAACTGAAATCTTAACTAAAGTGTATAGAAATGGAATGTATGACTTTACAACACATACATTTGCAATGCATGGATTTACAAAGTAGTTTTTACATCGCATCATCCTTTACAATGCAAACTTTTACATCGCATTTTCCGAAACTACCTTTACAACACATTCCATTACATCACATTATACCTTTACATAGCATACCATTACAATGCATATCATTACATTGCATTTAAGGTAAGTGTTGGATAGTATAGGGGTAAAAATTACTATTCTAACTCCAGTGAGTGCAACAGTAGGGTAAGTGTCAGATAGTGTAAGGGTACTATGCGTTGTAATGATATGCATTGTAAAGACTTTCGATGTAATGCCTGCATTGTAGTGACATGCATTGTAATAACATGCGTTGTAGTGACATGCAATGTAATGGTTGCGTTGTAAAGGTAGTGCTATGTAATGATTGTGTTGTAAAGGTTGTTTCCCATGAAAATGCAGGTTTTCCATAACAATGATGGTGACTAGTACACTCACAATAAGAAGTGATTAATTATTCCTTAACCCCTTCGATGTGTGTGACAAGGTCAGCTCGTCATGGGCGTTACCTGCGCTGTGCGTGTGACGAGTTGACCTTGTCACGTAACGCAGGATTTTTTAAATCGCAGCGCTCAGCGGGAAAACCGCTAGCGCGCATGCGGTTAATACCCTCTGCTCAGGGTGTTAACAGCTTCTACGGGCCTAGTTAGAACTGTCTGACAGCAAGAAGCCTTTCAGCATCGGTCTCCCTATCTTCACCCGGGTAGGCAAATAAACAAGCTAACTGACTGACCGTTTTTAGGTCGAAGCCTACCAGACAGGGCAGCTAAAGACATCTTGGGGACATTCAGAAAGCTTCACTGGGAATACATTCCACCCATTGCTTACCATTGGCTTTGTACTCACATTTTTTGACTTTCTATTTTCTGGCTTTATTTGTTTTGGCTGTCCAGGGTAAGTTCTTCCCTCCCGCGGAGCAAAGCCTTTACACTAGGCATGGGCGGAAAATCCGTTCCGCTCGCGGATTTTGCGGATTTTCGGGAAATCCGCAATCCGCGAGATTTGCGAATTTCCCGCAAAATCCGCAAATCCGCGAGCAGCGGATTTTGCTCGCACTGCTCGCACTGTTCGCGTGAGTTCGCGCCCCGCGAATAAGTGCAAAATTGCAGAAATACGATCTTAGCAAAACTGAAAGTAACTACTTACCAGGTTCAAAAGTTCAGGCTCATCATTAGTAGCCATTTCCTGGAGTGCTTCCTGAGGGGCCCCTCCAGAGTTCAGTTGCCAGTTGAAACTATTATGTGACCCTGCTCTGAACCTCAGAATAGTTACACATATGCCACAAAGGTCCTGAATTACAGCTAAGGGAGACAAGCAGGAGCCAGGCTGGAAGTTAAAATCCATTAATCAGCCCCTAATTCATTATTGTCAGTTGGGGCAGGGCAGGTGTTGTAACTAATTTTGCAACAATGAAAGCACTTAGCAAGTGCAAAAGATCACTAATCAGGGCGCACTAAGGAAGCAGGTGCCAGCTAAAAAAATATTCTGTGACACATGAATCAGCCCCAAATTAATTCAGGTCACTTGAGGCAGGGAAGGTGTGCTTTGCTTTGCCGAAAATAATGTACACTGGACAACCAGAGGGTGTGGTGATGAAACAGAGGGTGGCATGGGTGGGCCAGAGGGTGGCATGAGTAGTCAGAGAGTGGCAGTGGTGACAGAGAGTGGCAGTGATGAAGAAGAGTGTCCCAAACGGGCTGGACACGTAGAAACAACAAGTTCGCGAAACTTGCGACCCGACAGGTAAGTTCGCAATTTGCGAAAGTGTACAAAACCCTCGCGAACTGGCAGAAACACGGGCGAACACACAAAAAAAAAAAATCCGCAAATTCGCGGGAATTCGCGGATTTTGCGGATTGCGAATCCGCAAATCCGCAAAATTCGCGAACGCGAGATCCGCAAAATTCGCTCATGCTTACTTTACACGCCAAATGTCTTTGTATTCTTGCACGAGTGGTCCTTTATGTAAACAGGCTAGTATATCTTGCTCTTTTTTTGTCACATTTGTTGTGTATTCAAAAACATTGGTCAAATGTCAGACTCTGTCTCCTGAGACAGCTTGCTGTCTACTTCTCTTTCTCTGACTTCAAAGTGAGAGGATTTATGTGACAATTTTGCTGCATGGGCGTAGGAAAGTGTCCATTTGTGACATGGCCATCCCCACCTTTTGCCATAGGTACTAATGCTTTTCGATTGATGTGCACTGGGTCCCTGCAAACCAGGTCCCAGTGCCAGTGCTCTTTCCCTAAAACAAACTGCATGTTCAATTGTTTAATCAATTGCCAAGGACTTTAGCACCCCTGTAAGTCCCTAGTAAATGGTACCCCTGGTAGCTAGGGCCTGGGTACTAACGAGGGTCCCCAAGAGCTGCAGCATGTTTTGTGACACCCTAATGGACCCACACCTAAATCCATGTAGACTTCCATTGCAGGCTGTGTGAAATGGTGCACACCATTGTGAAAACATGACGTGCCACCCTCCCTGCATGCCAAGCTTGCAGACATTGCATGCAATATATGTAAGTTATCCCTATAGCAGACCTTAACGCCCTGAGGCTGTGTGCATTATTTTCCATGTGCAGACACATCTGCATGAGCAGATATTCCCATGTGATATCTAGGTCCATAGTTAGATATGACAGCAGTGCCACTCTTGGTGCTGGCCTCGGGGATGTCACTCTGGTGTACAGCATGGCTAAAACACATTGGCAAAGCCAATAGCTCTTACCTAGGTGAGAACTATTGGCTTTGCCTATGCTTGTTTGTCTATGTAATTGAGCCTGTAGTGCAAAACAGACAGCAATTTGTGGCAGCACTCTCAGGATTCTTAGGGGCTAAGCTAAAATTGACATTCTATACAAAGTTCATGTACGTACTGGTTATAGGAGTAGAATCTCAGGGCATCTGCAGGATTTCTGACGTTGCGTGGGTGCAGGTGAAATTCACAAAGGTTTTCCTTGTAGAGCCTGAAAGATGTTAAGAGATGGTACCTGGAAAACCGTCAATAACTCAGTTTTCTCATGCAAAAATATACATTTGTCAGTACTTAATTTGTTAGATGAAAGACTGCCAGTCCCCGAAGCTCTGGTCAGAATCCATCGGCTGGTGAAATTAAAATGTTGGTGCACCAAATGCGTTTTGTCAATCCACCTGATGCCTCTTTAATAGACTACTAGACACACACCTGCCTCTTTATCTCACTTTTACAGGTTGCTGGTTTCTCCCTTTGTCACAGTATTTCTGTCTTTCTCTTCTTCCTTCTTTACCCTTTATGTGTTTTCCCCCTCTTGCTGTCGGTCAATGTCTGAAAATGATAAAAAAGAGCCGATCCCCAAAATGAGTGCTGATGGGCCCAACCGGCAACCACTGGCTCAAATTAAACACTGACATGCTTATATTACAGTGCTATTACAAATGAACTTGTTACAGTTGCTAACTTTTTTTGTCTCCATGGGGAAGCCATTTGTTCTGTAGAGACACCTCTTCCTCTCCACCCTCACCACGTATGTGGATTGCCATTTTTCCTTGCAAAGGAATTTATTCTTGTCTTGACATGAGGAAATCTCCAAACTTTTACAAAGATGGAAAGGGTTGGATCCAATTTTGTGAATACTCACACAGATGAGTCTGTGTGTGTTTACAAACTTATAGGGAATTCTCACATTTCAAAGCCCAATCCCACCCTCTTTCCATCCAGCCTCATGAATTTACTCACACAAAAATCTTTGAGTAAATCCATTTATGAGTACCAAACTAACCTCTTTGATTTACAAATTGGTTTTGCACTCCTAAATCTGGCTATTTCTATGCATAAGTCAGAGGTATATGGTAATCAACTTTGAGAATTGTGCCCTCTGAGTTCTACTCAATGGGCATGAATACATTTTGATGGAGAACGTACTTGGTAAATTATGTTTAGTTCTATCTTTTATAACATTTTCATCCTCAGCCCTGTTACCAAGGGTTCACAAAGACAAAGAAAAATTCAGATCTATTTCAGGAATGTAAGTCTTAAATCAGTCCCTGCTGTTTGCATACTCTTTTCTCAAACGAACGGCCCATTGCAGTGCATCACACTGTATCAGGAATTTGAGAGCAACAAACTTTGACAGGATCCTCAGCCATTCAAGAGATTTCAATCAGTTAGTGGATTTATAGAGTGCTTCTTGTCACGTATGAGGGTATCCATGTGCTGGTAGGGTCCAGTTGATTTGCAGCATAGTCAGGTCTTAACAGACTTTCAGAACTCTGAAAGAGATGGGAGAGTTCGTAGATGAAAGGGTAGCTTGCTCCATGTCTTTGCTGCTAGGTATGAGAAGGAGTAGTTTCTGCATCTGCTACATCAGATGCGGGGGCCAGAGTTAGAGAAAGAAATGCAGAGCAGAGGTGTTTGGTGGACTGATGGAAGTTTAGGCGGTGGTTCAATTAGGCAGGTCCGCAGTTGTGTAGGGCCTTGTATAATGTATAACGGATGCAGCTTGAACTGGCATCTATTCTATCCTGGGAGCCAGTGGAATTCTCTTGTAGGGGGTGATGTGGGTTTGTCTAGGGTGCTCCAAGACAAGTCTAGCTGGAGCATTCTATATAGTCTGTAGTCGTCAATGTGACCTGCAATCACTACATAGAAAATGTTGTTGTAGTCCAGTCGGCTAGATATGAGGGCCTGTGTGATGGCGTGTGTTGAGCTTTGGGGTAGCCATTACAATATCTTATGTAGCATGTGAAGAATGAAGAAGCAGGAGAAGGAGACGGAGTTGACCTGTGTCATCATAGTTAGCTTGTTGTCCGGAATGAGGCCTAGGTTCCTAACAAAATTGGGGATAGAAGTAGGTTTGCATTCTGAGGGCCATCATGATACGTCCCATGTTGAACTTTTGTTTCCAAAAATTAGTACCTCTGTCTTGTCCGAGTTGAGCTTCAGGCAGTTGTCCTTCAGTTGGTGACGTCTGTTATGCAGTTGTGGAAGTTGGTCTCGGTGATGTCTTTGGAGAGGGGGAGGAGGTTTTGTTTGTCATTAGCGTAGGATATGATATTGAGTCCATGAGTTTTAGCGATGCTGGCCAGAGTAGTCTTTTAAGTGTTGTAAAGGGTGGTACTGAACGAGGATCCTTGGGGTACTCCACAGATGATTTCCTTGGTTCGGAGGTGAAGAGGAGAAGGTGAACTTTTTGAATTCTCCTGGTGAGAAAAGAGATGATCCATCTGAGAGCGGCTCCTTGGATGCCTATGTTGTACAGCCTTGCGATGATTATGTGGTGGGAGACCATATCATAGACTGCAGAGAGGTTTAGGAGGATCGGAACCGCAGTATCTCCTTGGTCAAGTAGGACATGGATGTCATTGGTAGCTGGGATGAGGGCTGTCTCTGTGTGGTGGTTGCTGTTGAAACTGGATTGGGAGGAGTCAAGTAGGAGGTTCCATTCCAGATGTGAGGAGACTGTCCCTCAGGCTGAGTGGTCGCTCCCCAGTGTCCCCTCGTGACACTCGGTATCGTTGTGCTGCTTTTGCCCTTGATTTCTGCCTAATTCCATTTGCCTGCTGTGTGCCTGCTTGGCGAGTTGTTCTTTTTGTAATTTAATTAATTATATGTGCCGCTTTCACTGTACTCGGTATCGTTGTACCGCTTTTGCCCTTGATATCTGCCCAATTCCATTTGCCTGCTGTGTGCCTGCTTGCCGAGTTGCTCTTTTTGCAATTTAATTGATTATACGTGCCGCTTTCACTGTATGTGCGCGTTTTGACTAGCGCGATGCTGTGCTCCCCCCTCCGCCTCCATTTTGTTGTTGTTGTGATCCCTGGAGCCCGCCCCGCCTCCCAGCTGAGCCGCCCTCCCACTGACCTGATCAGCGCTGCAGAACCTTAGAGCGCCGTGACTCGCTCCTGTCCCTCAGGCTGAGTGGTCGCTCCCCAGTGTCCCCTCGTGACACTCGGTATCGTTGTGCTGCTTTTGCCCTTGATTTCTGCCTAATTCCATTTGCCTGCTGTGTGCCTGCTTGGCGAGTTGTTCTTTTTGTAATTTAATTAATTATATGTGCCGCTTTCACTGTACTCGGTATCGTTGTACCGCTTTTGCCCTTGATATCTGCCCAATTCCATTTGCCTGCTGTGTGCCTGCTTGCCGAGTTGCTCTTTTTGCAATTTAATTGATTATACGTGCCGCTTTCACTGTATGTGCGCGTTTTGACTAGCGCGACGCTGTGCTCCCCCCTCCGCCTCCATTTTGTTGTTGTTGTGATCCCTGGAGCCCGCCCCGCCTCCCAGCTGAGCCGCCCTCGCCCCTCCCCCTCCACTATCCATATAAGACAGTAGTTCCCGCGCGCAGCGTCCACGCGCAGCGACCGCGCCCAATCCGCGCCGAAAGTGCGCCAAAGGTAAGCCCGTCTACGCCCGTCCGCGCCTGGACCGCGCCCAGCGCCAGACCCCCTGGGCCCCGTCCCTCCCAGCCCCCTCGCATTACCTACGATGCCGCAACCCTCCTAGCCCTTAACCCCGGTCGCGCCCCCAACTGCGTCCAAGCCGCCCCTGGACAAACCCATGGACCTTTCTCCTGCTTCTCCTGCAAATTCAGCGGCACCGACAACATCTTGGCTTCGACCACACCACAGATTCCCGACCCCAACCACCTACAATTCATCCTTCTCAACACCCGATCAGTCCACAGGCACGCCATTGACCTATGGAATCTACTAGACACCATTTCTCCTGACATCGCCTTCCTTACGGAAACATGGATGAATGCTTCCTCCGCACCAGACATCACCATTGCCATCCCTGAAGACTATAAGATCACTCGCAAAGACCGTACCAGCCACACAGGAGGAGGAATCGCTATCGTCCATAAGAAATCAATCCGCATATCAACCAGCTCTGACGCCAACCTCGCCAACGCCGAACACCTTCACTTCCAGATCCACATCGACCCCAAAACCACACTCAGAGGCACCCTCCTCTACAGACCACCAGGACCCCGCGCAAAATTCAGTGAAGACATCACGGACTTCATCACCCCACACGCGCTCCCCTCCAAAGACTACATCCTTCTGGGAGACCTCAACTTTCACCTCGAAAAGATCAACGACCGCAACACCGCCACCCTCGTGGACAACCTCGCCAACCTCGGACTTAAACAACTAGTCACTTCCCCCACCCACATCGCAGGTCACACACTCGACCCCATCTTCACATCCAGCAACCATGTCTCCTTCAGCCACACTACGGACCTCCTCTGGACTGACCACAGCTTCGTTCACTTCACCTACAACAAACCAAAACCCAGCATCCACCTCCAACCTACCCTGCAAAGGAACTGGAACAAAATCACCACGGACCAAATCTCCGCATCGCTCCTTCAAAACTCCCCAGCCCTCTCTTCTAACGCTAACGAAGCCGCCGCCAACCTCACCCTATGGTTATCCAACACCGCTAACACCTTAGCACCACTGAAAAAACGTCAAAACAAACCTGGCAGCAAGAAGGCCTCATGGTTCAACGATGATCTCAAGAAGTCCAAGAAACTCTGCCGCTCCCTTGAAAAGGCCTGGAAAAAAGACCCAACCACCAGCACCAAGGACGCCTTCAAAAACGCCACCCGCACTCACCACCAACTAATCCGAAAAGCCAAGAAAACAGCATTCAAGGATCGACTTGACATCAACGCTCACAACAGCAAGGAACTTTTCAACATCGTCAAGGAATTTTCCAATCCCTCGGCCAACTCCAACGACATCACCCCCTCTCAAACCCTCTGCGACTCCCTAGCCTCATTTTTCCACAACAAGATTGCAGACATCCACAACAGCTTTGACAACCAACCCGGAAACCAACCCACCCTACCATTTGCTGATCATCTTCCCCCCGTGAACACCCTTAACGACTGGAACCCAATCTCCACTGAAGACACCATCCGCCTGATGAATTCCATCCACTCAGGATCCCCCACAGACCCATGTCCTCACCACATCTTCAACAAAGCAGACTCCGTCATAGCACCGCACCTCCGAGACGTCATCAACTGCTCCTTCAACTCCGCCACCTTCCCGGAAGACTGGAAACACGCTGAACTCACCGCCCTTCTGAAAAAACCCACAGCGGACCCCACCGAACTCAAAAATTACCGCCCCATCTCGCTTCTTCCATTCCCGGCCAAAGTCATCGAGAAAGCTGTCAACAACCAGCTCGCCGCCTTCCTCGAAGCCAACAAATCCCTCGACCCCTCACAATCTGGCTTCCGAGCAAAACACAGCACTGAGACCGCCCTCATCGCAGCAACAGACGACATTCGAACTCTACTGGACAATGGAGACACAGTCGCCCTCATCCTCCTCGACCTATCTGCAGCATTCGACACAGTCTGCCACAGCACCCTTTTACAACGCCTCAATAACATCGGAATCCAAGGAAAAGCACTTGAATGGATCACCTCGTTCCTCACCGGAAGAACCCAGAGAGTCCGCCTTCCACCATTCAAGTCCGAGGCCTCTGAAGTCATCTGCGGCGTACCACAAGGATCCTCACTCAGTCCCACCCTCTTCAACGTATACATGAGCCCCCTCGCGGCCATCGCACGCCAACACAACCTCAACATCATCTCGTACGCGGATGACACTCAACTGATCCTTTCCCTCACCAATGACCCCAGCACCGCCAAAACCAACCTACACGAAGGAATGAAAGAAGTTGCCGAATGGATGAAACAAAGCCGTCTGAAACTGAACTCAGATAAAACAGAAGTCCTCATCTTAGGGACATCCCCCTCTGCATGGGACGACTCCTGGTGGCCGGAAGCCCTTCGGAAAAGCACCCATCCCGACAGACCACGCACGGAACCTAGGCGTCATCCTGGATTCTTCACTCTCAATGAACAGACAAGTCAGCGCCGTATCCTCTTCCTGCTTCAACATTCTTCGCATGCTCAGAAAAACATTTCGCTGGATCCCCTCCGAAACAAGAAAAACAGTCACCCACGCTCTGGTCACGAGCCGACTGGACTACAGAAACACCCTCTACGCAGGTACTACCGCAAAACTCCAGAAGAAACTCCAACGAATCCAAAACGCCTCAGCCAGACTCATATTAGACATCCCACGCAACGATCACATCTCTGGTCACCTTAAAGACCTCCACTGGCTACCCGTCAATAAGAGGATCACTTTCCGACTGCTTACCCACGCACACAAATCACTCTACGACATCGGTCCAGAATGCCTCAACTCACGACTGTCCTTCTACACCCCCTCCCGCCAACTACGTTCTTCCAGCCAAGCCCTCGCCACTGTACCTCGCATCAACAAGACCACTATGGGAGGCAGATCTTTTTCATACCTGGCTGCTAAAACATGGAACTCACTCCCCGCTTACCTTCGCCTTACCCAGAACCACCTAGCATTCAGAAAGCAACTTAAAACGTGGATATTTGACAAGTAATCCTCCTCCCCTTCCTAAGCGCCTTGAAACCCTCCGGGTATGTTGTGCGCTATATAAATTCTTTGACTTGACTTGACTTGACTTGTTGGTTGATGGGTTATTCTAATACTTTGTCCAGGAACATGAGCTGGGAGATTGTTTAGTAGTTGCTGAGTTCGCTGGGGACTACCAATGTAAGTAAGTGTGTACATTTATGTTTAGTTAGTTAAAAACCTTAACAATTTGTTCACAATTACACATAATACAAATAATAATTAATAACGCCACTGAATAAAAACAACATTTTAAAATCTTAGCTAATTTTAGTACATCCCTTATTCTAAAATCAGTAACCATTGCCTGGGCTCAGCCAATGGTTTGTTTAGTAGGGAGTTAACTTCTGCCGGTTTCCAGTCCTCGAGGAAGATGGCTGTGGCAGTTGAGGTGTTGAACAAGGGGGTGAGTATGTGGCTGGCTCTGGCTTTGCCTAGGTTGAAGATGTGGTGAGTGCACGGGTATGTCGAGGCCCCTGAGTGGACTGAGTTCATGATGGAGTTGGTGTCCTGTGGAACGAGCTGGCTCTATTCGGTTTGTGGTGGTAGTGGTGTCGCTGTGTTGCTTGAAGAAGTCGGTGGCCTTGGACTAGAGATTGGAGTTTCTATAGATGTTGGCAATCTTGTTGTGGGTGATGTTTGCAAGGTTGTCACAGAGTTCCTGCGAGGGGATAATGTTGTTTGTGCAGCTGAGGGTACGGCCGGACTGGGAACAGAAACCAGCCCTGGCAATTCAGCTCGACCGGCCCCAGGAGGGGGGGGGGGGCATATGGGGGCTATTGAGAAGCTCATGCACGGGGGACGTACTAGTATCAAGCACCGCTGCCGCTTTTGTTACAGGGGCCATTATTACAGCACTGCTGCAAAACCAGCCCCCAGTAACAAAAAAACGCCCCCCACTGGTAAAAAAACAGCCCCCACCCTCCCAGCTCATCAGGTAAAGCGCCCTTTGGGCGCTATGGCCTGTCAAGCCCTGGCTGAGGGGTCGGAGAATTCTTTGAAGAGTTCTTTGCTGTAACTAGAGCTTGATTTCTAAAGCCTTTTCCTTTGAATATCTCAGCTGTCTGTGTAGAGGTTGAGGGCTGCCATGAAGGTGAGCTTGCCGGCCGTGTCCTTGCTGGTGCACCATCTTTCCAGTTGAACCACTTTAGTGTAAACATAAAGGCCCAGATGCATCAAGGTAAAATCCGCTCGCAAAGGGGCAGATTCTCATAATCTGCCCCTTTGCGACCGGTATTTTTGCATTTGGGATGCATCATCCCAAATGCAAAAATCGCAAATTAAGAATTCGCTAAATTGCGATTACTTGCATTTAAGGAATCTCAAATTGAGATTCCTTAAATGCAATGCATCACAGTTAAAAAATTAAGGATTTCGCTAATAGGAGTGGCAAATTACCATGAAGTTCAACTTCATGGTAATTTGCAAAAACTTTGAAAAATGCCCTTTTGTGCATTTTTTGAAAGTTTCATGTTGCGCACACACATGCCCTAAGGGCATGTGTGTGCGCAACACATGTGCACAGATCAATTTCAGGGGTGTAACAGGGTGTCCTTTGGACACCCCTGCACCCTTGAAATCACATTCTCAATTTGTGATTCGCTAATTGCGATTCGCAAACTGAGAATGTCTTCCCATTCATTCCTATGGGCCTTTAGGCCCATAGGAATGAATAAGGAGGTATTCCTTAATTGCAACTCGCAATTTGCGAGTCGCAATTAAGGAATTTTAAGAATTTGCTATTTTTTGAGCGAGTTCTTCTTGCATAGCATTTTACTATTCCTTATTAGCGATTCCTTATTTTTCGCTAATAAGGAATCGCAAAATGGATGCTTGATGCATCTGGGGGAAAGAATAGGCTGTTATGCGCACTCTGTACGCAAAGCAAGCACAGGAATTCATCAGTAGTCCCCAGAGGCCAGATAACTTTAATGATGTTTCTGAAAAGCTACTACCAAAAGAACATTTCTTTAAAGAGTTGCCTATTTAATGAACTTAGCACGTTCTAGCGTGTTGTAATATTTGCTCAGTTAAACAGAAGTCTTGTAATGCAGTTGTTAGTTCCTTTGTTTTCATGCAATTTAAGCCTTTCGAGTTAATTGAAAATGTGTAGCTAGAACATAATGCAGATGGAGAGGGACATACAAATGATTATTTAGCTTTTAAAGCTATCTTCAGCAAGACAGGAGATTGCCTAAGGATACAAGAGAAAGTGGAATTTATCCCATTCAAGGCCACCTTCAGATAAAATGTGTTAAACCTCCTTCCCAGATCATAGAATGAGCTTTGGTCTTATCCCTCCAACCTGGTACCCACAGATTTTTGTAGATGGCATGTTGCATGTAGTCGATCAATCGAGTTGTCGATCAAGTATGTAGACATATAGTTTTAGAATTGAGCAGTGACAGCTGTCTGTCCTTGGTCTCAAGGGTCATGAAGGTAGTTGCAAAAGCAGGTAGTGATCAGGGCCACAGAAGCCATGATTGCTTTGTGTTGTTTTCATTCATTGCCTTCAGAAGCAAATGAGATGGTGTTGAGGTGTCAAAGGTGGCCCAACTGGTCAGACTCTGGGATGTCTTCGGGGGTTATAAGGGTGTATTATTTCATTTCCACTGCTGCTGGCATTCTAGGGAATCAACAACGGTGCTCAAGTCTGATGACATATTTGGAATTTGGTTCTTGGCTTGCAGCTACATTTGGGGGACACAGGTGGATCCAAATGTCCTAAAATGTGAATTGAAAGAGATGGTCTTTACCGAAGTAATTGAGCTTCTATCCACTTATTTCCTATTGCTTAAAATATATTCTACATGAATGTACAGCAACGATATGGATTTAACTCTTTGTTTCCCTTTGTGATCTCAGCCTGACTCACCGGGTGTGCCATACCTGCTTTAGAAGGCAAGAGAAGCTCCATCGCTGCGGCCATTGCAAGTTTGCGCACTACTGTGACAGGACCTGCCAGAAGGATGCCTGGGCGGTGCACAAGGGCGAGTGTGCGGCCATCAAGAAGTTAGGAAAGGTGCCCACTGAGAATATAAGGTGAGAGTTATACACATTCTCATAGACGGCTGTGCATTGGGATATAGCCGATACATAAAAGCAAAATAGGTGAACAGTGGTCTTTGAATGCGGTGCCTGTCGGCTACTGTTAGCGATTAACGTCCCTTTAAGACAAAATAGATGGTGCGTTTATGTTCATTAGCAGTGCCTACCCTCAGAGGCGTTAATTGTGTATGGAAGGCTCTACTACCCCTTTTAACGTAAAGATTACTTCCCAAGTTTACATACAGGAGTTGCTCTATATTTCCACTGTCAATTAAGAGATATGTAAAACTATGTCTTTATGGCTTGCATGATGTCATCAGTGACGTTAATGGTGCTATTTACTGTCACCATTAATGACATTGATCATGGTATATTTTATGTCAGCCTGAGTTTATATCTTGGCACCTCTGCCACATTTACATTTACAAAAAATGCATACCTTCATTCAGACATTGTTTGTATTTGAAGATATGCAGTAATATAGCTTTCAACATCTAGATGTCTGTGCAAAGCATACACTCAGAAACAAGCGTTGGCAATACCAGTAGGCCTGGCCTATTGAAAAAGTGCCTCATTGACTCTTCATGCACTTGTCTATGCACGAATGTATTGATTAATCCATTCTCCGACTCATTCTTCAATTCATCCTCTCAGGCGACGACGATAAAACATAAACTTAATAACATATGCCAACTATATTAAAAGGATACAAGTAGAAAAATAGAACATGCAGCTCTAAACACGTGGGCAAATGCTTGCAATAATGAAACTAAATTTAGCAGTGCTAGTCTGTCTCGCAGAGGAATTATATTAAAAAGTCTAATGTTATTTTAAAGTTTCAGCATAGTTACCACATTTAGAGCAAAAGTGTTGGCCATCCTGGAATGGTAAAAAATGATACACTATGAACAACAGTATTTCATAATGGTCTAAATTAGAGGAAGTGGCTATTTAGGACACACGCACTGTAAATGAAATGCCGGCAAGCAAGCAATCTGTTAGCGCTGCCTGAAGGGCTGTATAGCTCCTCTTTCGAACAATTAAAAAAAAAGAGAAACTAAGAAATGAAAAGGGAACTAAAAAGGAGAACACTGAAAAATAGGGTATGACCGATCAGCCTTACACTGAAGTACACTTGTTTGCAGGTGGATATACACACTTGATCGGAAGATGCTGTCATTCACAGAGCAAGAGAGCAAATGACTCGTGTGGACTTCAGTGGCACAACATAGCAGACTTAAAGGCCCTTTATGCAGCTATGTAGATATATGTTTATGTATATGGTTGTATGTATTATTTAATGGCTTTTTTATGACTAGATTGTGGCAGACAGCTTAAAAGAGATTCTAGAAACATTAATTACAGTCAAAACCACACCTAGGGTTTTTCAAAGGCAGTAGCAAACACCAAAATCCTTCTTAAAAAGGTCATCTGTGACATTTCATCTAACAAAATACATAGCTATAGGCTTTAATACAGAGAAATAACAAATGAACCTTAAATGCCCATTGACTTTAAAATATGCTTTTCACAATCAATGTGGCAGGGCTATTGGGTTTATCATACCTTTCTACAATAAACAATCAGGCCTATGGCCTTCATCATTGACGTGTTGCAAAAACCAACTCGAGCCTACTGTTTTGAGTATGTACCTTCCACGAGGGTAGTCACCAGACATACAGTCATAAAAGTACAAATGCATGTAAAATTATAGTTGTCAAAAGCAACACAACATGTTTCCTAGGAGAACCCCACATAGATTATATTAGTGCATATCTTCTATCCCCACGGGTTGTTCGGATGGATCACCAACACCAAATTCCAATAGCACAGTATAATAACAATCCTATAAAAAGACCATTTTCTTTAACACATTCTCACGGGGCAAACCTTCTATATCAATGGTTTGTCACAAGGGGTACCAAACACCAAAACCAATGTCTACTGTGGTAATCTGTAAGATCCCCATGTAACAAAATTCATATCTGTAGGCTTTACCATAGAGTAACAACAAACCACAATTAAATCCCTATTGACTTTAACATATGCTTTTCACAATGAATACCAGCGGTCTACTGCATCATTCATAACAATTCAAAACGGATGCCTGTTCATATTTCACTTTGTACAGGAAGGCCATGTTCTTGCATACTTTGGGGGAGTGTCGATCGCACACAGTTTTTGTAGTTTACTGACTCCACTCATCAGGGGAAGGGTATGCTCCAGCACAGCTTTCTTTGCATTTTCTAGCAGTGGATGGTATTTTTTTACATTTTACCCCTGTTGGTTTTGAGATGGCGGACCCTTGGAAAGCATTTTGGCCTCCTGACATGATAGATGCCCCTTCCATTTCAGTGTGTGCAGATTAACCGGGCAGCTATCAAGCTGAGGCATGCTGGGTTTACCACTTATCAGAATTCTGTCAAGGTGAGACATGCCAAGAGATAGACATAGCACAAAGTTTTCTCCTTGGCCCTTCGTCAAACTCAGGCAAAAGGCAAGGTACAAGGTTGACTGTCATGGAGGGTGTTGCTTACTAGTCCCAGTAGGGGAACATCCTTCACAATGTGGTCAAAACACTGCAGTGCTATTACGACGCGTCTTTTACAACACAAGTCGTTACCACGACTTGCGCTGGAGGGCGCTCTAGACTAAGGAATAGTAGAATTACTATGCCAACACCTTCCCTACTGTACGTAGGCTGGAGTTGGAATAGTAAATCTTACTATTCCTTAGTCCAGCACCCTACAGCGTAAGTCACGGTAACGACTTGCGTTGTAAAAGATGCGTTGTGATGTACCGCAATCCTTTTGATCGCGTTGTAACATCATACAACCGTCCCACTAACATGCTGGGGGCGATTTCATAAATCATAGGCAGTAGCGGCTGGTTTCGCAGCAAAGTGATGGAGTGGGGAGGTATGGAATGGGGGGCGAACGGACAGCAAAATAAATAAAAAAATAATATTAACTTACCTGCTCCTCACCAATCACCACTCTGCTGCTCTTCTCCATCCTGCTGTGTACATGCTGAGGCTCCCAGACTCCCCACGGCCAATCCCAGTGCTTCTATTATGCCGGCCAGCATGAGAGCAATGCTGGGATTATCCTGGGCAGGCTTGTTTTCTGTTCCAAAGGAGACTGGGAGCCTACGCCTGCTCTCCATCCGACAGTGTAGCTCGGGTTGGCGAGTTGTCAATGCGCATGATGGTTTGACTGCCCTAAAATGGCCGTCCAAACCAGCATGCGTACTGACTGCAATGCTGCCCATCTCTCCCCTTCCGTGCTTGGCATAGCATGGCCACACCCCCAAAGACTCAGCTCCATACTGAAGAAATAAAAATGAAAATATTACTATTTTATTATCATGTATTTTCCCTTTCTCTCGGCTGGCCAGGAAGGTGGGGGCGACGCTCCTCCGCCATAGTGTAGGAGCCACCACTGATCATAGGTCGCAAACCTGGGGTTACTTTGATACTACCTATTGATTTTTCTTTTTAACTCAGCATGTGCTGTCAACGTCAATAAGTATCCTGTTTGTTTAGTTTTCTAGACTAATAGAAAGGATATATTTCAATTAAAATTGGACCCAGAAATCTAATTGTCATATATCTATAAGTGGCTGATTTGCCTATATATAAAGAAATCCTGGATGGTTTTACACCACACCAAGCAATGGCAAAGCAATAGGTCTCAGCAGTGAAACCTGTTGGTTATTCCAATGCTTGCTTGAGTTACATATATACTGCGAATGCACACACAGTGGCTTTGTAAGTGGGCTGAACATACCAGCAATATCATTGGAAGAAAACTGTGAGTACCTTTTAAACTGAAGACTACATAGCGCTGTAGCTTATGAAGAGACTAGGGTTGCCACCTGACCAGCTTTCTACCAATCACCACCGGTATTTTAATTTACAAGCCGGTACAAAAATAATCAAAATCACAGAAAGTCGAAATTTTTAGCCTTTATCTGTACATACTTCAAGCAGCAAATACAAATTGCAAGCATTTTTTAATGTGTTCTAGGGCTACATCAACGATCCCTGATTAATAATTTAAGTAAACAAAGGCAGAAAGTAATGTTACAAATTAATACATTCCACTTTGTTTAAAATCCTAATTAGTATCATGTCCGGCCTCTGCAGACTCCTAAAACAACAAGAAATGGGAGTATTTTTACCTTGGAAAGGTGGCAACCACAGAAGAGATCCATATAATCCTTTATTTGTAGTTTAGTCTTAAATATGTTTTTTAAGTATTATGGTCCCTATAACACTATTTCCAGTAGATACGCCATAACAAAGGAATTTAAAGGCAAACTATTTAGGGAAACAATGAAAACCTGTCCTCTGGTCTGCAGATCTCTTGAGAATGCACATACCGCATACTTTAGTGTCAATGGATGACTGCCAAGTGCAAGCATTCTTCTCCAGCTCCCAGTCCTCCACGCAGGCCAAACCCAGTGTCAATACATACTACTCCAGGCATCCTGGCACCCAGAATAACTGAAAGAGATATTTTGAGACTGAAGTAGGAGGCTGCCACTGGAACTGTGAATAATAATTTAAATTCTCCATGCTTTTTGGGAAAACTTACCACCCTACTCAGCAGCTTGGATGGAAAATATTAAGATGGCTTTTTGATAGTTAACAACTTTTCTGTCTTTTTCACTAGGAAGTTTAAACCATTGTACAATACACATTCTACACTGTGTTCCCACCATTCCAACATATGTGTGTAAACATAACTGAAACATTTGCATCAGCAAAAATTAACAACTCATTTTCCTCTAGAATTGGAACTGCAATGCAGCTAATGGGTAAACCAGTTTCAGTAGTGTTGCATGGTATATGACTAACTGCAACACATGCAAGTAGAATGAGAGAGTAAGTCGTGGCACCACGGCGAAGTATGCTGCTCGTCTACAGAAGCACTCAAACCCCTCACCGGGGGTACTGTATATCTACGGTGTACTACAATAAAATGACACTAGAAAACCAAAATCTTGCGAAAGAGGTTATTCAAATCCTTTAAAATCTGAGATCAGAATTGTAAAGAAATCTGATCAATCAGCAAATCTCCATTGACAAAACCACAAAAACCTCCAAGCCAGTGAGTGAGAGTGAGCTGTCTTTGATAATGCTTAATGGAGAAGATTGACTAATTACCGGCGGAATTGGTAAACCCAGTTCTGAATCCTCATGTAATTCTCCCATGCAGCTTCCCACACATCTTTTTATTGCTACTTATGGTCCACGTGTAATGAGATCCACCGTGAAGTCATATGCACTAAATATGCTTTTAGATTAGTTTGCCTTTGTTATGACAACACACTATTGTAAGGTGTTTAGTGTTGAAAAGTAGTCCTAAGCATGGCTTTAAATAGCTGTGCCACTCACCCTACCCTGCCAATATTTTAATGACTTGGCTTATGTTTTCCCCATATTCCCAGAGGATACTAATAACAGGCCTCATAATGAGTCATTTGGTTCCTTAGAAAGACTTCTAAAAGAGGTTGTCATCTCTTCTATGAGGATTTTAACCAATTACAGGCCTAGTTCACAGGAGGTGTGGTATTGTTTTTTTGGTTTTCAATATATTTGAAATGGATTCGCTTTTTGTTTTACAACTTGTAACATTCCCCTTTGTAGTCTGTTTTCCCCTACTCCCAGACGAAGGGAAGTAGTCTACGCCTGCCCTGGGACCCCTGTACTCTGACTCTATCCAAACAGTGGTCCGACTTGTCCCTTCCCCGGTCCTCTAACACAATGTTGTTTTTTAAATTTCGACCTACAACAAGATCGATTGCACATGTCAAGCTACACAAAATTGTCAAGGTAAGTAGAGTTACAAATGCAAATCTACACTGCCCTGTGTGTGCTTACCTTGACAATATTGTGCAGCTCGATATCCTGCAGTCTATCTGGTTGCAGGTCGATATTTTTTTATTTGATATCTGGACATCTAACAAACAGGATTGCCCCTGCGCCTCTCTCATTTCCCCAAAGCTTTATTTGAAAAAATAGTGCAGCAACGACCTGAATGCCTAGATATAAATCAATCAGAGTACTTGTAAAGCGCGCTACTTACCCATGAGGGTCTCAAGGCGCTAAGGGGTGGGGGGGTTGGGGGTGGGGGGGGGGAAGGTGCCGCTACTGCTTGAAGAGCCAGGTCTTGAGGAGTCTTCTGAAGGCGAGTAGGTCTTGGGTCTGCCGTAGGTGGGTAGGGAGGATGTTCCAGGTCTTGGCGGCGAGGTAGGAGAAGGATCTGCCGCCGGAGGTCGTTTGTTGGATGCGGGGGACAGCAGCAAGGCTGGAGGAGCTGGCGGGTGGGGGTGTGGAAGCTGAGTCTGTTGTTCAGGTAGGCTGGTCCGGCGTTGTGGAGTGGTTTGTGTGCGTGGGTGAGGAGTTTGAAGGTGATCCTCTTGTCGACGGGGAGCCAGTGTAGGGCTCTCAGGTGGGGGGTGATGTGGCTGCGGCGGGGGGCGTTGACGATCAATCGGGCGGAGGCGTTTTGGATGCGTTGTAGTCGTCGTAGGTGTTTGGCTGGAATCCCTGCGTAGAGTGCGTTTCCATAGTCCAGTCTGCTGCTGACGAGGGCCTGTGTCACCGTTCTTCTTGTTTCGGTCGGGATCCACTTGTAGATCCTGAGAAGCATGCGGAGGGTGCTGTAGCAGGAGGAGGAGTCAGCGTTGACCTGTTTAGACATGGAGAGGGTGGAGTCGAGGATGAATCCTAGGTTGCCTGCATGGCCGGTGGGTGTTGGTGCTGTTCTCAGTGTGGTCGGCCACCAGGAGTCATCCCAGGCTGAGGGGGTGGGTCAGAGGATGATTATCTCCGTCTTGTCCGAGTTTAGCTTCAGACGGCTGTCCCTCATCCAGTCGGCGAAGGCCTTCATTCTCTCGTGGAGGTTGGTTTTGGCGGTGTGTGGGTCCTTGGTGATGGAGAGGATGAGCTGGGTGTCGTCGGCACTTAAGATGATGTTGAGGTCGTGTTGGCGGGCCACTTGTGCGAGGGGGGACATATAGACGTAGAACAGCATCGGGCTGAATAATGAGCCCTGGGGGACACCGCAGATGATGCCGGTGGCTTCGGATCGGAAGGGCAGGAGGCGGACGCTCTGGGTTCTGCCGGAGAGGAAGGATGTGATCCAGTCAAGGGCCTTCTCTTGGATTACGGCTTCTAGGAGGCGTGTCTTTAAAGTGCAAAAGCAGACCGTGTCGAAGGCGGCTGACAGGTCCAGGAGGATGAGGGCTGATGTTTCGCCATTGTTGAGTTGGTGCCTGATGTCGTCAGTGGCGGCGATGAGGGCTGTCTCGGAGCTGTGGTTTCATCTGAACCCGGACTGGGACGGGTCCAAGATGTTGTTGTCCTCCAGGTGGCGGGCTAATTGTATGTTGACGATTTTCTCGATGTATATATATGTAGATATCCGTTCCACACTCCTACTGATCGGCAATAGACTCCGACTCCACAGACGTAGGTACAGACCACAAAACTGCTCTCTATTCAAATTAAAGGTGGTTTATTGTTCTTCTGTCCCCAGCATGACGCGTTTCGGCTGCAACACGGCAGCCTTGATCACATGACCATAAGAACCAATAAGTGCAATTTATATACTGTGTGTGTCCCCAATGGTGAAACGTCAGCAAAACATAGACATAAAGAAAATACTACATAATCGGAGATATTGTCTAAAACCAAAATTACAATTTGCATTGGTCTATATACAAAGGGAAAGGTAGATTGATATATTTACAAAATATCTACAAAATATATCATACATTACATTTACCCATTGACTGAAGTGTTATTTCCAATCAATTCTCCTATCTCCCTTTTTCCTTTGTTAAATAATACACATGTTGACCCTCTCCATATTATGGTTTAGTATATAAAGTCAAAATTTGCTGCAAAAGTTTCACATTACAGGGAACGTGCAAAATATGCTATTTAATAGAGTGCATATGTCAGGTCCGTCCTGGAGGCTCCTCAGGATTGGGTCGATGCTATTAGGGGGCCCACCTCTAGATCAACCCAAGTCTGACTGTAAATGTGACCAGACTGTTAAGGCGATCAAGCGGGGGAAAAGTTGGGTCCGGAAGAGAACAGCTGGGCACTTGTAACCGTCACCTGTAACCACAGAAACAAGGGATAAGTACCTCAGACCCCTAAACTGGAACATATACTACGTAACAAAACACCTGTTACCTCACCTGTATATCCCACAGGTGTGCCTGTATGCAGGAAGGATCTAGGGGCGGCTTCTATATCCCCTGGTTAAATTACTGGAAAATATAATACAGAGAGCATTAGCAAACCCCCAGGTTCCCTCCCTTCCTGCTTCTGAAAGATTAGGCCAGCAATGAACACCTACCCTTGTGTAGGATAAAGATAACTTAAAGTTGCCCCAGAGCACCAATAATGGAAAGCAAATAACGATCACATTCCTGGAAAACGGTGGTTAATAACAAAAGGTCTGTCTCCTCCGAGGAAATGCTTAGAATAATGACCTCAGGGTGTGCAAGACGCGACTACCCCCAGATCTCTCCAACATTCCCTATAAAGTAAGAGTTAAGAAAACAAATCATATGCCCAGCTTACAGTATGTTTATAGCGTCTCTACAGATCCTGCTCTGTAAGCGCTTCCAAGTGAGTAAATAGTACTGAATAGGTAAGGCGGCACCTATACCCAGGTGTCCTGCGCTAATCGGAGCAAGACGCTCCCTGAAAGTACACAATAAACGGATTCAACAAACACACTAGGAATGTTAGTGCCCCACTCGATTCCGAGAAAACCTGTAGATGGAATGATGGTCAGATACGGGCGCTTCCTAAGCCCCTCCGGTTATTCCACACTCGAGCGGCACCACACCAAAGAACACCACGTTGTAGGCGCTTCCTAAGCCCCACCAGAATAATCCACAAACAGGTTCTGAAAACACGAAACGCTGAACCCACACGCTGAAAGCGGCGTGTCCCTTCAGCACGAGCCAAACCTTGCCTCCGCCGATCTCCAAGAATCCTGAATAACGAATCCAAAGTACACGAACCAAGACGCAAGCAGGAATAATCGGCAGCGCGTCTGCCGTGAGACTTCCTGATAATCCCTAGTCGCGTCGCGTCATAGGAGCGCGCGGCGCCAAGGATCATGGGAAATGTAGTTTTCTATTCCGTTTCGTATGATAAGGCAGGCAGTGATTTACCAGAGGTCGGGGGAGTGAATCGTGACAGTACACCCCCTCTCACAACACTCACTGACTGCCACCAGGTTTACCAGGATGTGCTAGATGGAACCTCCGCACCAGTCTAGGAGCATGAACCGCCCCCACAGGTTCCCACGAGTCCTCCTCGGGACCATACCCCTTCCATGACACCAGGTACTGAAGCCTCCCCCTCACCCTACGAGAGTCCAAGATGCGCCGCAGCTCGTACTCTACATCTTGTTCCACTCTCACGGGCGCAGGCGCAGCCTGACTCGGACCACGCGCAGGCTTGATCAGCGAGACATGGAACACAGGGTGTATCCTGAAATGCGAGGGGAGTTTTAGCTTCACCGCTACGGGGTTAACATGCCGGATCACCTGGTAAGGACCAATGAACCGGGGGTTGAAAACACTGAACCTTTTGAAGCGGATGTTCCGAGTGGACAGCCACACCCTATCCCCTTTCTTGTACCCAGGACAAGGCCTACGATGTCTATCGGCTTGAGCTTTGTACCTAAGCTTCGCTTTTACAAGGTTGTTTCTGGCCTGCATAACAGTCTTCCGTAACTTCACCAATCTTGTCTGTAACTGTGGAATTGGGGCTTCAACTCCTGGCACACTCAAAGGGACGAATCTGGGATGAAACCCATAAGTACAGAAAAACGGGGTACACAACGTTGAGGAATGAATTGCGTCATTATATGCCACCTCAGCCGACCATAACCATTCCACCCATGCTTCAGTAGAGGTATCCACAAAACACCTCAGGTATTGTTTGAGGGTCTGGTTTAACCTTTCGGTCTGCCCATCCGTTTGCGGATGAAAGCTGGTGGACAATGAGGAGGCAATGCCCAATCGATCACACCAGACCCTCCAAAATTTGGCGGTGAACTGTGCCCCTCTATCTGAAACAATGACCTTAGGTAGGCCATGCAACCGAACAACATGTATGAGCAGTAACTGGGCTAATTGACTAGCTGTGGGTACCCCTCTACAGGCAATGAAGTGGCCCATCTTGGTCAAGTAGTCCACGACTACTACTATCGCTGACATCCCATGATCCCGAGGGAGTCCCACCACAAAATCAACTGAAAAGCTTTCCCAAGGACTCACAGGCGTGGGCATTGTTTGTAACAGCCCTTGTGCTGGTCTATGATCGCTTTTGGCCTGCGAACAGACCTCACATCGTTGAACCCAAGCAAACACATCCGGCCGGATGGTGGGCCACCAGTAAGAGCGTAGCAGCTTTTCCAAAGTTTTCTTCCCTCCAGTATGTCCTGCGCAAGGTAGATCGTGGCACCACTTGAATACTTGCTGTCTCAATGCAAGAGTGGGGAGAAGCAATTGAGACCCCTTCCTTGGCAGTCCTTGACGTATTTTCCATTCCGGGTGTAACCGAATCCATGTTTTCCAAGCAAAGGTCTGGATGCCTTTCTTGACCTTGTGGAGAAATTCTTCCGTATGGGCCACCCCTACCACCTGTTGAGGTTTGATGATGCTGGTTTCAAGAGACTCCATCAATGGGGGGTGACTTTCTTGACGTGTGAGAGCATCAGCTTTCCGGTTGTCACATCCCGGACGGAAGGTGACCACAAAATGGAATTCAGAAAAGAAGAGCATCCATCTCAGTTGTCTGGGTGTGAGATGGCGAGCGGCTCTCAGAAACTGGAGATTGCGGTGGTCTGTATAAACCGTGATTTGGTGCGTGGCACCCATCAACCAGTGCCTCCACTCTGTGAAGGCGTCTTTTATTGCTAGCAATTCCTTTTCTGCAATAGTATAATTGCGTTCTGCAGGATTTAGCTTGCGTGACATGAAGGCGATGGGATGTAGGTGACCTGTATCTTCACTCCTCTGCGAGAGAACAGCCCCCACCGCTAGTTCTGACGCATCAGCCTCTACCACGAAAGGGAGGTTAGGGTCAGCATGAACCAATATTGGAGCAGATGTGAACGCTGTTTTCAAACGATTAAACGCTGTTTGCTCATCGGTTCCCCATAAAAAAGGGGTGTTCTTCCGGGTTAATCGTGTGAGAGGTGCCACCAGATCCGAAAAGTGAGAGATGAACCTCCGATAGAAGTTAGCAAAACCCAGAAGTTTCTGGATATCCTTGACCGTGGTGGGTTGTGGCCACTCCACAATGCCTCGTACCTTCCTTTCAGCCATTATCTGCCCTGACGGAGTGAGCATGACTCCCAGGAATTCCACAGTTGTGACGTGAAACTCACATTTCGTTAATTTGCAGTACAGTTGGTTTTGTTTTAGAGCCTCCAGCACCTGCCTCACATGTTGGATGTGCTCCGATTCCTCATTAGAGTATATAAGAATGTCATCAATGTAGACGACTACAAAGATGTCCAGGTAGTCTCGCAACACCTCGTTAAGAAAAAATTGGAATGAGGCTGGGGCGTTGCATAGCCCAAAGGGCATCACGAGATACTCAAAGAGCCCATACCTGGTTTTGAAAGCGGTTTTCCATTCATCGCCTGATCGTATGCGTACTAAATGGTAAGCTCCCCTAAGATCCAATTTTGTATAAATCCTGGCCGATCTCACTTGTTCCAGTAATACAGGAATCAAAGGAAGTGGGTATTGGTTTTTGGTGGTGATAGCGTTTAATGCCCTGTAGTCAATACAGCAGCGTAATTCCCCATTGGCCTTTGGAATAAAGAAAAGAGGGGAAGCTGCTGGGGACCTTGATGGTCGGATGAATCCTAATGCAAGTAGATTATCCAAATATTCCCGCAGGTGTTTCGTTTCAGGTTGAGACAATGCATAGATACGACCACATGGAACCACGGACCCTGGTGTTAAATCTATGCGGCAATCGTATTCCCTATGGGGAGGAAGTACTTCTGCTTTAGTTTTACTGAAGACCTCTTCGTACTCCTGGTAACATTGAGGTAGTTCCACTTCTTTTTCCGCGGCAGTGGAAATGGTGTGAGTAACAGCCAGTATCATAGATGGTTGGGGATTCTCCTGGATACAATGGTCGTGGCAATATGAGGAGGTAAATTCCAAAGATCGCTCTTTCCATTTTATATCTGGTTCATGCTTTTTCAGCCACGGGAGTCCCAATATTATTCCATAATTCGGGGCATGGATGAGGTTAAACGACAGCTGCTCCTTATGATAACCCCCATACCACATCTCATACTCCGGGGTATGTTGGGTGATAGGACCGGATTCCAACACATGACCGTCTACTGCAAACACTTCTTCTACGACGGTTTTATCCACCGGGGTTACTCCCAACCTCTGTGCTTCTGTCAAATCCATGAAGCAACCTGTCGCTCCGGAGTCTACCATGGCACGGACATACTTAGGGTCGTGATCAATCCATAATTCAATGTCCACAAAGAACAGCTGGTTTCCCCCTCGTTCTTCTTCGGTTATCGAAGGGATAAAATGTGCACTTGAGTCCCTCCCTTCCTTAGAACTCTGTGGTAAATATTTGATTTACCGTCCTAATTTCTATGCAGGTAAGTACTTAAACAAAAATAACTCAATCGGAAAGAAAGACGCAGAGTCCGTGGTGTTAGAGTTCTTAGGGGTTTTATTCCTTAAAAAGGAATGGTTCTGGTACTGGATATCGGGTTCCTGACACCACTGGGGTGCAGGAAGGGATAGAGCATACTTTATTGACAAGACATAACTTTTATACTTAAACCATATAATGAATACCAATACAGTAGGCGTAACAGCTGAGAGAAACAAGATAAAAACACACACGTGTTAGCAATACGTAATCAAAAAGGCGTGAACTAGGCGTGAACATGGAGGTGTGTGCTAGAAACGTCACATAAAAGTGTCACAAGTGGGTGGATACATAGCAGAAGCTTGCAATTTTATGAAGACGTGTGATAGCTTTATATACTGTTGGCGCGTTTTCTGGAATGAAAACACAGCAACTTGACCCGATGACCTTACAAGCTCCGCCCCTATCTGCTAGGATGACGTCAATAACAAGACGATTTTGGAGAACAACAACCCGCATGGCAGATTGCTCCTCTGTTAAGTTGCCTAGAGCGGAGGTAGTTTCATTCACTACTGCTTCGAGGGTTCGAGTTAATCTTCGTATCAGTTTACTATTAAAGACAGTACCTAAGTAGGGGAAGAAACCTTTATTGAAGTCTGTGTATTGCTCCCATGCCGTTTCAGTATAGTCGACAATCGGGAGATCTCTTCGGAGTCTATTCTTTACTAGATTTGTATTTCTGTGGTAATCAGGAGGGGCTAGGAAAACAGGTGGCAGAAGGAATGCAATGTAACAGGTACCATCCCAATCTGGAGGTAAGCGTATGTATGCGGTATGGCCACAAACAAAGTAGGAATGACGAGTAGCTCTAAATGAAGACTTGCCTTGATCACTGAATTCGACCACAGTAGTACATTTACTATGACCTAAGTGTACTGAACCCTTCTTTCTGACACATAAGTCACCTGTGACTGGTAATACTGACATAGCAGGGAGAACTGGTGCAGCTTCGGATTCAACAGTAAGAATCATAAGGTTAATTGTATAATTACCTAATCCATATACTTCATTTTCTAGATCAGTTCCTATCCTAGTGGGGAGTCCCTTTTTGTCGGGATAACAGGCGTTAAGCAGAACTAAGTTCAGGTTTCCCCAAACCCAATTTCCTTCGAAAACAGCAATATCAGGATCTAAGGAATTAATTATTCTAAACCATGCTCCACATGAGCCATTGTGAGTGAACGGGTACGGAAAGAGGGGCAGAACTCCCTTGTATTTCTGATAGGGAGGGAGTCGGCCACATATCCAACAGTTTGTAGCATTATTAGTCTGATGGGAGTGATGTAACATACTAATGAATGTGTTGTTGCGCAGCGCAAGTCTGTAAGATAACTCATGAGGGGGTAATTCGCTAAAAGAATGTTCGGCAGTGACATTGTAAACAGATTGTTCACGCTTGAAGATAGGGTAATATATGGGCAGCAATATACTGGCAACAATAATCAAAAGACTTAGAAAAAACATAACCAATAATGTCACTATACAGTGACTACGAAGTGATTTACAATATGCATGTTTCTTGAATTTTCTCTCTCTCTCTTTATCTCGGTCTAGGGGATACATGTCAGAAACTAATTTAACCGATTCACCTAGGGGAGGACTTAAACAATTAAACTGTCGGACTTGCTAGACCGTAGTTTCGTTTTGTACTCCTCTTGGGGAGTTTTCTCTCTCTTGGGAACTTTAAAGTCACTAGTATCCAGGCAGTCCTTTGAGGGGGTGGAAGAGTCAGTCTCTGGCAACAGTTCATTACATTTTTTAATATGACTCGTGTGGATCCACCCCTTTCGGCCCTCAACTTTAATTGCCGTCCTCGTGGTCAGAAGGACGATCTTCGGCTCCTTCCAGCGGGGCTCCAGCGGGCTTTTCCTGTCGAAGTTGCGAATCAACACAGTGTCACCGGGACGGACGTCGTGTGGCTTTACATCAGTGTTGTCGGGAAAGGCTGCGGCAACCTGTGAACGACATGATTGGAGTGCAGACATCAAGGAGGCAAGGTAATCTGTCAGCATATTACAATCAACATCGGTTATTTTCTTAGGCATGGGCGTCCCCCACATATTTGGTGGTCTGCCAAAGACCACCTCATACGGGGATAGTCCTGATCTCGAATGGGGGACCATTCTCATATAGAACAGTGCAACTGGCAGGGCGACTATCCAGTCGACCCCTTTCTCTTTACATATTTTGGCAAGGCGTGTTTTCAGTGTCTGGTTATGTCTTTCTACAAGGCCAGCTGCCTCGGGATGTCGGACGCAATGGAATTTCCACTGATATCCTAGCAGAAGTGAAACCTGCTTCATGAGCTCGGACGAGAATGGCTGTCCGTTATCTGAGTACACGATACGAGGCAAGCCGTACCGTGGGAAGAATTCTCGAACCAGCTGCCTGGCAGTGGTCGGGGCAGTGTAGTCTGGGACTGGATATGCTTCGGTCCAACGGGAAAGTGCACAAACAACTACGAGGACATACTTGAATCCTCGACAACGGTCCATCTGGACATAATCCATCTGGAGGACTTCAAAAGGGTGATCGGGAGGATGAAATCCACCTTGCTCTACGGGGACGCTTTTACCTGGATTGAACTGACAACAGATCATGCAGGTACGCACTTTCTGTTTTGCGGCTGCTCGTAAATGTTTGTTGTACCAGAGATTCTGTAAACTGTCTAACATAGCTTTTTCTCCTAGGTGTGCTGGACTATGTGCTGTATTTATTATGACTTGAACCATAGAGTCGGGAGAAACCATGTAGATTTTCCCTTCGTCATCCATCCCTGATCTGTCTGGATCCCTCCTAGTTCAGTCCATTTCTTGATTTCATCTGGAGTAGCATGTGTCTGAATATCGATTACATCTAGTGTGGGATCCCTAACTGTCATACAATGTGTCGGCACTATTGTCTTTGTCACATCAGTTGTCTGGGTGTGAGTCAATGCTGTATGTTTTGCTGTTTGGTCTGCCAGGTCGTTACCCTGGGAAATGGAATCTGTAACTTTAGTATGTGCTTTACACTTCATGATGGATATGCCTGAAGGCAGATGTATTGCTTCTAATAGTGCTTGAATGAGGGGACCGCGTTGGATCTTGGCACCGTGAGAGGTCAAGAAACCTCGTTCTTGCCATAACACTCCGAAGTCGTGTACGACTCCGAAAGCATAACGTGAATCTGTGTATATGTTAACATTTCTGTTCTTGGCTAGTGTACAGGCTCGGGTCAGAGCGATGAGCTCTGCTGCTTGAGCGGACAGTGTATCAATACGATGTGTTTCTTTAACTTCAGTTTCAGTGGTCACTGCATACGCGGCCACTAATTCTCCTGTGTTTGTTCTCATACATGAACCGTCCACATAAAGTGTCAGATCCGGATTTGTCAGTGGAACATCTGTTAAGTCTCGTCGGGGCTTTGGTACTGCATTAATGATCTCTATACAATCATGCGGGGCTGAATTTGTCATAATCGAAGGTAACAATGTTGCAGGATTCAGAATGTTACAGCGTCTGATTTCTATGTGTGGCTGGAATAGCGTCAATTCATAACCTGTCAGTCGTGTTATAGTCAAGTGCTGAGTCTGGATTCGGTTTAAAAGAACCTCTACAGAATGTGGAACTTGTACTGTTAATGGATGTCCTAATACAATTGAGTCGCTCTGTCTGATTGCTAGGGCTGTCGCTGCAACTGACTTTAAGCACGCAGGGAGTGCCTGGGCTACTGAATCCAATGTACTTGAAAAATAAGCACAAGGCTTATGTGAACCTGCTTGATCTTGAGTGAGGACAGACAACGCTGTACCATCACGTTCTGTAACAAAAAGTGTAAAAGGTTTGCTGTAACATGGTGTCGCTAAAACTGGGGCTTGACATAAAGCTTTCTTTAATTCCTCAAAGGCCTGTGTATGTTCCTGAGTCCAAGGGAGGGCAGTCGAAGTCGCTGCCTCCTGTGTCGTCAACTGAATGAGTGGTTTAGCTAGAAATGCATATTGAGGAATCCATTGTCTGCAGTACGAGGTGAGGCCTATAAAGGCCCGCACTTCCTTTTGTGTCTGGGGTTGTGGCATATTTATAATTAACTGGATGCGGTCAGGTGTGAGCTGTCTCCCCACTTTGGACAGCAAGTGACCCAAGTACACAACTTGCTGAACACAGAATTGTAGCTTCGAAGGAGACACCTTGTGTCCCTTGTCGGCCAGAAAATGTAAAACTGTCAGTGATGCTTGTTCACATTCGGGTTCACTTCGTGCGGTGATCAGTAGATCATCGACGTACTGTAGTAAGGCGGTATTAACTGGCATTTGGATACAATCAAGTTGTCTTTTCAGTGCTTGACTATAGATGCTGGGGCTTTCTGTGAATCCTTGAGGTGCGCGTGAAAATTTGAAACTTCGTCCATTTAAACTGAATCCGAAGAGATATTGGCTCTCTGGATCAATGGGTACACTGAAGAAGGCGTTCTTGAGGTCAATTACAGTAAAGAACGTTGCTTCTGAATCAATAGCAGTCAATAGGGATGAGATGTCGGGAACCACAGGGTACTGTGGAACAATGCATTTATTCAGTTCTCGCAAATCAATCACCAGCCGATATACTGGCGGTGCATTGGGATCAGTACGTTTAAGAATCGGAATGATAGGGGAATTACAGATATTGGAGTCGGTTTCTACGACCACTCCTTGGGCAATGAGCTCTTCAATGATTTCCAGTAAAGCCACTACAGCATCGGGTGGCAACTTGTATTGTCTGATTCGCGGCAAAACAACTCCTGGTTTGAGTGTAACATGGTATGGTGTGATGTGCATGCAACCTACATCGGTTGGGCCTAGTGCCCACAGGTGTTTCGGTACATTTTTCAATCTGACATCAAACTCTCGTAATACATAGTGACCCTTAAAGTCACGCAGGAAAAGTCTAACTCCTTCCGGAGAACAACATATCACAGCTCCTAGAGCAGTGTTTCCCAAACTGTGGTCCGCGGACCCCCAGGGGTCCGTGACACATTCCCAGGGGGTCCGCAGGCAACAGTTTTAAAAGCACAGAAACTTTCATGTATAATTAGCAGCTTTCCGGCAGCAATAAAAGTGTCAAGAGAATGCCAGTATTTAATGTACCTGCTGGAGCTGAGGAGAGTTTTGTTCAGTTGCAGCTTTGATTGAACTAATATTGCACAGAGGGTTAATGTGCCTACTGCAAAGAACGTGTATCATGCATCTTAAAAAGCAGTATTTTAGGTGCATAGGTTAGGGGTTACGTCTTTTGTCACAGCAATTCTTTCGTTACTGTGAACTTCATAAGTGACAATTGTAATCTAGCAGAGGGACCTATAAACTGTCATCAAAGAGTTGCTTGCAAACTGCATGGTACCAGTTAGTAACTTATATTTTTACCCTTCACTTTGATAACTTTATTTCGGTCAAAGACCATAAAAGTGCAATAAAATATGTACAAGCACAATAATAAAACATAGATACTTCAGAGTTAAAAAGTTATTAAACAATGGTTATCAAAGGAGTAGTAAGTGTAAAAGCATATTTTTACCCAGTTATTCATTATCCTGATGCTGCTAAAAAGATTTATTTGGGTGGAAATACATTTTTAATGTTAAAGTCGGTGCTAGCCACTGTGTTATGTTCTGAATCCTGAGTTTGTGCTTTTCCAGACCGAGCACCCTTTAAACATTTTATATACACACTGATTTACATGTAGGATTCAATGTCTCTATATGTGTGTGATGTAAAGTGCTCTGACATCCTACAATGGTATGAGAGATGCTATAAAACAAATGAAATACATGTGACAGAGGGGCTATTACTTCAATATAAAATACTAAGCTCCAGATGTACGATCTGTTTTTATATGCGCGAACGAGTTCGCGAACCCGTTTATGCATGCAAAAGCCTATTGAGCCATGTACATAGCCTATTTCGCGAGTCACAATTTGTTTGCGACTCGCTAAATACGTTTTGCAACTTGCTATTTGGAAGGGGCATTCCCTTCCAAATAGGGAGTCTCAAAACCATGTGCAAATGTTTTGCGGTCGCAAAACAGTCGCAATTACCACCTACTTCAAGCAGATGGTAATGCATTCACAAATGGGAAGGGGTCCCCAGGGGACCCCTTCCCCTTTGCAAATGCATGCAAAATTATTTTTTAAGGGCAGGCAGTGGTCCCAGGGACCTCTGGCTGCCCTTAGAAAATGAAACGAAAACGTTTCATTTTCTTTTTTTTTAAATGCATCGTAAACAGGCTGCATTTTTTTTAAACTGCTTTATTTAAAAGCAGTCCCAGACAAGGTGGCCTGCAGAGCCCAGCAGGCCACCATCCCTGGGAGAGCTGGCATTCCCAATGGGCTCGCAAATTGCGAGAGGCTCATTAATATAAATGAACCTCACAATTTACAACCCCATTGGGAATCCCAAACAATGTTAAACACACTGTTGTACACTTCATTTAGCGACTCGCAATTTGCCACTCACAATGTGTCGCCAATTGCGAGGAGCTAAATGAAATGGTCGTACATCTGGCCCCAAAATCCTTAGTACTTTGAGTATTTGTTTTGTGTGCACACGTGTGTATTTTTTTCGAATTACTGTTTTAATTTTGAAATTTAACTCATACAAATTGCTTGGGGGTCCCCGGCTTCCAGTGGTGACTCAATGGGGGTCCTCAGGAGTCAAAAGTTTGGGAATCACTGTCCTAGAGTCTTCAATGTTTTGATACCTAACAAGTTTTCTGGACATGACTTTGTGAGTAACAAGTCTGTAACGCGTGATAATGGACCCACAGCTAGGGGGACTGGTTTCGATACCTCATTTACAATAGGCTGTCCTGAAAAACCAAGGGAAACATTCTGTGAGCCTGAGAGGGGTGCCCCTGGGACTTCATCATGGCTGATTGTTGTGCGGCTTGCCCCTGTGTCAATTAAAAACTTTCTGTCTTTTCCCAATACTTGACTGTGTACATAAGGACCCTCTTGATCTACAGGAATCTCAATAAGAGGCAAGCCAACCTCCCTCTCTAGGCTGTTTCATGTGTATCGCTGATAATCGGGATAATCAGATTGGGCATACTGGTTCATCTGTCGTGAAACTTGCTGTGTCGCGGCAATGGGCTGTGGCTGTGGCTGTGATGCAGCTGCGGTCTGTGCTGTATGTGGTGAAGCATGCATAGGTTGGGAATTCTGTGAAGTCTGTTGCTGGACCTGGTCTTGTCTAGGCGGATGCGGTCTTTCTTTAGTTTTACCTGTTGCTATATTGTGTTTCAGGACTGGACATTCATGTACGTAGTGACCTGGCTGCTTGCAATAGTTGCATGTCCCTTTAACGGGAGCTGCTGAATTACCTGTCTGGGTCGTACCCTTTCTCTGGCCGTCGGCTGGAACCGACTGGGCCACTAACATTTTCATTTTAGTGTCTTTCATACGTCTCTGTTCGTGATCCTGTTCTTCTCTAATTCTGTTCTGGTGGTATTGTAACATTTGTAACATCTGGGATGGCGTATTTGCTTGCCATGTACTTTCAACTTTATATACACGGTTCTTAACTGATGTCAGGGAATTCTCGACTAACTTTGTTACAAAAAGATGCGGGTACGACTCGCTACCTGGTTTTAGGCCACTATTAATAATGAAACATTTCTCGAATCTTGAATAGAAGTCACTGGTATCTTCATCGTGTTTCTGTTTACATGCTGAGATTGCGTCCCAGTCTTCCTTTTTAGTTGTCAATAATCTTGGCAAGACCTGTACTATTAAACCTGGTAATGCTTTAGCTTTATCCCCAAGGCCTAGCCCTGGGGTACAACCTTTTTCCTCGTCTTCTATTTCAGTCCATATAATCTTTTTATCTCCCACCTGCCATTCCTTTTCCTTGAGTTTCTCGTAGATGCCGGTGGGCAGCAGTACTTTTAACAATTTCATAATGTCTGTGTATGTGTAATCTCCCATGAGTAACATGTCTTTAAGTTCTCTGTGAAAACCTGCAGGGTCTTTATCATGACAGGGTACTAGTTTCTTCATTTCTAATAATTCTAACTTTGTTAAAGGTGTGTACACAAACACACGTTCCAAGGCATGATTGGCATTCATAACTGGGTGTACTTCTCGTAAAGGATTCTGCCTGTCAAAATGCTCAAAATGACACATTTTTCTTTCTGGTGGCTGAGCTGAAACATATTGTGGGCCTAAGAAAGCGTTATATTTGCGTCGTTGTTCTAGAATTATTTGAATTAATCTGGTACTTAGGCCTCTCCATCTATTCATAAGTAGTGCTTCTAATGTATCCGGTAAGGGACCTGGATCAGAATGTTGTTGTCTGTATAACGTGATGAGATGCTGAATCATGTATACACCAGCTAATTTCTGCTCGTCTGGGGAAAGGTTCAGAAATGTCTGTGCTACTGTATCATCATTGTACGTGTTAGGGTTGTCAGCCCATAGTACTGCTGACCGGGCTAGTTCTTGTTCATCCATAGAATTGAGTACATGGTACCCCATTTGTTCTTGAAGCATTTTATCGGTAACTTGAAACAGATGTTCAGGAGAACTTGGTTTTGATATGCCAGAGAGAAAAACTCTCTTGCTTTCCGGACGAATGCCTTTCCTAAGGTAATTTCCCTTACCTACATACGCTATCATTTCTTTAGTCGTTTCTGGTTCTTCAGGTTCGTCCTCCTCGGAGGAGTTGTCATTTTCTTTTTCCTTTTCTTGTTCTTTTCTGTGTATTTCTATTACTTCCTTTCTGATTTTCTTGTACATGCTTGCTATACAATTCAGTTTATCATGCTTTCCGTCGGCTATATTTTGACCCCACTTGTTTAGTGCTTCCATTTCTTCCTGGTCTACCCCAGGCCTGTCTCGGTCTCTTATTAAGCAATTTATGAAAAAACGTAATACATATGCTTGAGTGTCAACTTTCTGGTGTGCCAGGGCCTCCTTAATACTTTCAGGATTTTCCCCAGTCTGGACAAAATGATATATTCTATCTAGATGATCAGCCATCCCTGGGAATAACACTAGGTAATCTGTAGCTTGTCGCAAGCGTAGTGATGCTATCAACATTCTATCGTCTTTACCGGGTACTGGATCGTATCTGCAAATTGGAAGGGGTTCTTTGAGTAAGTCGAGACGGGGTGATTGGGGTGTATGTTGCTTCAGCATGTCCCTTAAGTTGAATCTGTGTGTTGCTGGCGGGGTCTGGAGACCCCCTGTCGCACCTCCTGAGCCAGAGGCTTGAGCATTATTTCTCTGTGGAGTCTGTATGTGTACCTGAACTTGTCTCTTACTGGGATCAGGCGCAGTCGGATTCGGTATATTAATCTTAGGTGTGGGAAGTGGTGGAGGTGGAGGAACAAGTGGAGCAGGCTGTCGATCGGGTGAACCTTGTTGCGGCAATGGCGGAATATGGTCTTGAGGCGGGTTGCCACCTCCGTCACCGTCAGTAGGCGGGACGCGGGCACGTGGATTGGTGTAAGCGGGTGCTACATCGTCTAGATAGGAAGCAAGGAATATGTCTTTGGTGGTCCTGTGATTTACTTTAGTCGGAACCAATGGTGGCGGCAGATTTTTCGGTATTTCCGAAGTGGCTTCAGGCAAACCCTCGGCCACTAAGTACATGCCATTTACAAGATTGTTTCGCATGCGGTCTACTTGTTCTGCTTTTACTCGGATCCCTTCATTAACTAATTCGTTTTCTCGGACTCTATCCGACTCTTCTCTATGTCTGTCTTCTTTACGGAGTGCTCTTTCAGCACGTTTATGTGATTCTTTACGCCAAAATTCTATGGCGTCTTTCTGAGATTGTCTGGCTTTCTTTTTCCATAGCGCTTCTTCTACCTTCATGATGCACTCGGCATCCCATGTTCCTGTAACAGGCCATCTGTGTCTCTCGTCTAGGTGCTTGGTATAATCGGCCCATAAATCTAGATACAGTATGGCATCTAAGCCATGCTTATGGTACATAACATTTCCAGGAGTGTCCCTAGGGGGGATAGGAATTTCTTCCTCTAACATCCCTTTCCTAGTTCCTATCTGTCTTAGTTTATTGAAAAACGGCATCTTGTTACTTAGTACTGGATACTCGATACTTGTTACTTACTCTGGACACAGCTAGTTACACAAAAACACAGTAATGTACATCAAACAGTCACTCATACCACGACATTAATCACATGAAAAACATTTTGAACATATATGACTACCTTGATACTAGATGTGCCGCTAAACAGCACAGAAACACTGTCGAGAACAGTGCAAGAACTTGAATGCTTGATATACTGCTAAACAGTACAGATACACTGTCTAAAACAGTGCAGACCGCGTTTGTGTACCCAAACCCGTCTTTACCGGATACATAATAATGCACCCGTCTAGATACGTCCCAGCAATGGTACTCACCGGGAAGCACGGAACAGAAGGCCTCGGAAAACTCGACTGGACTGGACCGGACTGGACTCGACTCGACACGACACGTGGATACTTCGGAAACTGGTGGGCCTCTTGACACCTCGGACCTTGCTTCTTTCGACTAGGCTCTGGTCGGGATCCTCCGCACTCCTCACCGCCTCGTCTGGGTGCTGATCGCAGTCTCCGTCACCTCCGTGGGCCAGAGGGAGATACAGGAAATCCTGCGGGTACGCGTAATTGTCCGTCTTGACTTATGGCAGGGGGCAAAGGTTGCAACGCACCAACCGGCGCGTAAGGTGGGGGAGGGGTCCCTGTTCGGGCGCCAAAATAATGTGGTAAATATTTGATTTACCGTCCTAATTTCTATGCAGGTAAGTACTTAAACAAAAATAACTCAATCGGAAAGAAAGACGAAGAGTCCGTGGTGTTAGAGTTCTTAGGGGTTTTATTCCTTAAAAAGGAATGGTTCTGGTACTGGATATCGGGTTCCTGACACCACTGGG
Organism: Lissotriton vulgaris; assembly: GCF_964263255.1. NCBI lineage: Eukaryota > Metazoa > Chordata > Amphibia > Caudata > Salamandridae > Lissotriton > Lissotriton vulgaris. The sequence continues at coordinate 229,947,988 of NC_141690.1, forward strand.
GTGCAGGAAGGGATAGAGCATACTTTATTGACAAGACATAACTTTTATACTTAAACCATATAATGAATACCAATACAGTAGGCATAACAGCTGAGAGAAACAAGATAAAAACACACACGTGTTAGCAATACGTAATCGAAAAGGCGTGAACTAGGCGTGAACATGGAGGTGTGTGCTAGAAACGTCACATAAAAGTGTCACAAGTGGGTGGATACATAGCAGAAGCTTGCAGTGTCAGCAGAAATCTGAGGTCTGGATGCGCGCGCGGCTGCATGACGTGTGATTGACGTGGGGCTGGAGGGTGCAGGGGACTTGACATTTACACTAGCGGAAAGAGACAGAAGTCTGGCATGTCAGATCAACTCGTACCTATATCATATCTGATATCTGATGTTTGGGAACCATATTATCTAGAGGGAAAGGTCTCTTGGGCAGAGGCTATTCTATACTGACTGTGAGTGCGTGTATAAGCGTCTACGTGTCTGCATGAGATGCGAGGGGGCATGGGCCTACCATGGTAACAGAAGCTATGAATTACTTGCACGGAGACAGTGAGGCCGGGCCCTTTGCTCTGCAGCTGGAAGGATGTTTACTTGAACTAGTAGGCAGGAATGTATGTTTGAGGAGCGGAGCAGATAATTCGAAGGTTGAATACAGTCTTGGCAGGCAGCAGGCTGAGCTAAGCGCCGTTAGCCGCGCAGGGAGTAAGGCAGAGGTCACGGGTACAGAGGCAGCCCAGGCTGAGGCGTTCAGAGTCAGAAGGCAGGAAAAGGCTCGATGGCAGAATTCAGGGCCTACTTCGCCAGAGCTGAAAAACGTGTAAAGTACACCACAAAAAGACGTTGGCATGGCATACTTAGGAACGGAATATTCAACCCGTTCAGGGTGGATCTGAAAGAGGACATGTTAACGTTGGACGCAAATGTATTTGCGTCTTCATAGCTGACACAGGAGGGAAGTTACATGCACTTTAAGCTCGTACATGGAGACGGTGGGGTACACGCTAGGGAACATTTCTTGACCATTAAAATTTATATTTCCTCAACTCAAGCATCGGAGTTTTCCGAACCCTTATCGACAGTGGATACTGCTCCTTGACCCGTACGATAGCGCCCTCCTTTCGGTTTCACCGGACATTCTCGTAAAAAGTGGCCTTTCTTCCCACAGTATAAACACAGCCCATTTTTGCGACGATGCTCTCTTTCACTTGTAGTGAGGGATGCTCTCACCACACCAATGTCCATAGGTTCAGGTTTACCTTCTGCTTTATCCCCGCCATTTGGTTTCTCCCCGAACACCAGGGTTCTGTCTCTTCTTCCAGTCTCTCCCTTTCTCTCTCTCAATCTGTGATCCAAGCGTAACGCCAAATCGATAAAGGCTGCACATGTGGTAGGCTGGGGTTCAACTTGTGCTATTACATCTTTGAGATTATCCGTGAGCCCTTGGTAAAACAGAACCATCTGTTTGGCTTCAGGCCAATCAGTTTCAGCAATCAATCTCCTAAAATGATTAAGGTAGGTCACTATATCCGAATTGCCTTGTTTAAGAACAAGCAACTCCTTATCAGCTGAGAAGGTCTCAGCTCTCCTATCAAATGTTTTTTCAAATTCGGCTCTAAACAGGTCCCAATCATAAAGGATACCATCATTATTCCTGACTATAGGTACAGCCCACTGGGCTGCCTCTCCTCCTAAATAGGAGATCAGAAAGGAAACACGTGATTGATTGGTCAGAAAACATTTGGGTTTACAGGTGAAGTGCATCATCACCTGGGTCATAAACACCTGCACTTTCTTTCTATCTCCCATAAACCTTTCGGGGGGAGCCAAAGGAACTGGAGAAGGCATTTCTACTACCAACGAGGTTGGCTGAGGGGCAGGATTCCCTGCATCAAACGGGTTCCGCTGCATAGCATCCATTCGTGCTTGCAACGCAGCCGTTTCCTGGCGGGATGCGGCCAATTCCGCCTGAACTAAGCCTAAGGCTGTCACTACCTCATCTAAGGTGGCCATTCCTTGTATCAACCCAACCGGGAGGAGCAGAACTTTTAGGCCGATTATTCTGTCAGGTCTGTCCTGGAGGCTCCTCAGGATTGGGTCGATGCTATAAGGGGGCCCACCTCTAGATCAACCCAAGTCTGACTGTAAATGTGACCAGACTGTTAAGGCGATCAAGCGGGGGAAAAGTTGGGTCCGGAGGAGAACAGCTGGGCACTTGTAACCGTAACCTGTAACCACAGAAACAAGGGATAAGTACCTCAGACCCCTAAACTGGAACATATACTACGTAAGTCAAGTCAAGTCAAGGGATTTGTATAGCGCACTACATACCCATAGGGTTTCAAGGCGCTTAGGAAGGGGAGGAGGATTACTTGTCAAATATCCATGTTTTAAGTTGCTTTCTGAATGCTAGGTGGTTCTGGGTAAGGCGGAGGTGAGCGGGGAGTGAGTTCCATGTTTTAGCAGCCAGGTATGAAAAGGATCTGCCACCCATGGTGGTCTTGTTGATGCGAGGTACAGTGGCGAGGGCTTGGCTGGACGAACGTAGTTGGCGGGGGGGGGGTGTAGAAGGACAGTCGTGAGTTGAGGCAATCTGGCCTGATGTCGTAGAGTGATTTGTGTGCGTGGGTAAGCAGACGGAAAGTGATTCTCTTGTCAACGGGTAGCCAGTGGAGGTCTTTAAGGTGGCCAGAGATGTGTTCGTTGCGTGGGATGTCTAATATGAGCCTGGCTGAGGCGTTTTGGATTCGTTGGAGTTTCTTCTGGAGTTTTGCGGTGGTGCCTGCGTAGAGGGTGTTTCCGTAGTCCAGTCGGCTCGTGACCAGAGCGTGGGTGACTGTTTTCCTTGTTTCGGAGGGGATCCAGCGAAATGTTTTTCTGAGCATGCGAAGAATGTTGAAGCAGGAAGAGGATACGGCGTTGACTTGTCTGTTCATTGAGAGTGAAGAGTCCAGGATGACACCTAGGTTCCGTGCATGGTCTGTCGGGATGGGTGCTTTTCCGAGGGCTTCTGGCCACCAGGAGTCGTCCCATGCAGAGGGGGATGTACCTAGGATGAGGACTTCTGTTTTGTCCGAGTTCAGTTTCAGACGGCTTTGTTTAATCCATTCGGCAACTTCTTTCATTCCTTCGTGTAGGTTGGTTTTGGCGGTGCTGGGGTCATTGGTGAGGGAAAGGATCAGTTGAGTGTCGTCCGCGTAAGAGATGATGTTGAGGTTGTGTTGGCGTGCGATGGCCGCGAGGGGGCTCATGTATACGTTGAAGAGGGTGGGACTGAGCGAGGATCCTTGTGGTACGCCGCAGATGACTTCAGAGGCCTCGGACTTGAATGGAGGAAGGCGGACTCTCTGGGTTCTTCCAGTGAGGAACGAGGTGATCCATTCAAGTGCTTTTCCTTGTATTCCGATGTTATTGAGGCGTTGTAAAAGGGTGCTGTGGCAGACTGTGTCGAAAGCTGCAGAGAGGTCAAGGAGAATGAGGGCGACTGTGTCTCCATTGTCCAGTAGGGTTCGAATGTCGTCTGTTGCTGCGATGAGGGCGGTCTCAGTGCTGTGTTTTGCTCGGAAGCCAGATTGAGAGGAGTCGAGGGATTTGTTGGCTTCGAGGAAGGCGGCGAGCTGGTTGTTGACGGCTTTCTCGATGACTTTGGCCGGGAATGGGAGAAGCGAGATGGGGCGGTAATTTTTGAGTTCGGTGGGGTCTGCTGTTGGTTTTTTCAGAAGGGCGGTGAGTTCAGCGTGTTTCCAGTCTTCTGGGAAGGTAGCGGAGTTGAAGGAGCAGTTGATGACGTCTCGGAGGTGCGGAGCTATGACGGAGTCTGCTTTGTTGAAGATGTGGTGAGGACATGGGTCTGTGGGGGATCCAGAGTGGATGGAATTCATCAGGCGGATGGTGTCCTCAGTGGAGATTGGGTTCCAGTCGTTGAGGGTGTTCACGGGGGGGAGATGATCAGCAGATGGCGGGGTGGGTTGGTTTCCGGGTTGGTTGTCAAAGCTGTTGTGGATGTCTGCAATCTTGTTGTGGAAAAATGAGGCTAGGGAGTCGCAGAGGATTTGAGAGGGGGTGATGTCGTTGGAGTTGGCCGAGGGATTGGAGAATTCCTTGACTATGTTGAAAAGTTCCTTGCTGTTATGGGCGTTGTTGTCAAGTCGATCCTTGAATGCTGTTTTCTTGGCTTTTCGGATCAATTGGTGGTGAGTGCGGGTGGCGCATTTGAAGGCGTCCTTGGTGCTGGTGGTTGGATCTTTTTTCCAGGCCTTTTCAAGGGAGCGGCAGAGTTTCTTGGACTTCTTGAGATCATCGTTGAACCATGAGGCCTTCTTGCTGCCAGGTTTGCTTTGACGTTTTTTCAGTGGTGCTAAGGTGTCAGCGGTGTTGGATAACCATAGGGTGAGGTTGGCGGCGGCTTCGTTGGTGTTAGAAGAGAGGGCTGGGGAGTTTCGAAGGAGCGATGCGGAGATTTGGTCCGTGGTGATTTTGTTCCAGTTTCTTTGCAGGGTAGGTTGGAGGTGGATGTTGGGTTTTGGTTTGTTGTAGGTGAAGTGGACGCAGCTGTGGTCGGTCCAGAGGAGGTCTGTGGTGTGACTGAAGGAGACATGGTTGCTGGATGTGAAGATGGGGTCGAGTGTGTGACCTGCGATGTGGGTGGGTGAAGTGACTAGTTGTTTAAGTCCGAGGTTGGCGAGGTTGTCCAGGAGGGTGGTGGTGTTGCGGTCGTTGATCTTTTCAAGGTGAAAGTTGAGGTCTCCCAGAAGGATGTAGTCTTTGGAGGGGAGCGCGTGTGGAGTGATGAAGTCCGTGATGTCTTCACTGAATTTAGCTCGGGGCCCTGGTGGTCTGTAGAGGAGGGTGCCTCTGAGTGTGGTCTTGGGGTCGATGTGGATCTGGAAGTGAAGGTGTTCGGAGTTGGCGAGGTTGGCGTCAGAGCTGGTTGAGATGCGGATGGATTTCTTATGGACGATAGCGATCCCTCCTCCTGTGTGGCTGGTACGGTCTTTGCGAGTGATCTTATAGTCTTCAGGGATGGCAATGGTGATGTCTGGTGCGGAGGAAGCGTTCATCCATGTTTCCGTTAGGAAGGCGATGTCCGGAGAGATGGTGTCTAGTAGATTCCATAGGTCAATGGCGTGTCTGTGGACCGAGCGGGTGTTGAGAAGGATGCATTGAAGGTGGTTGGGGTCGGGGGTTTGTGATGTGGTTGTGGCGGAGCTGTTGACGGTGCCGCTGAATTTGCAGGAGTAGCAAGAGAAAGGTCCATGGGTGCGTCCAGGAGCGGCTTGGACGCAGTTGGGGGCGCGACCGGGGTCAAGGGCTAGGAGGGTGGCGGCATCGTAGGTAATGCGGGGGGGCTGGGCAGCGCGAGTGGCAGGGGGTCTGGCGCTGGGCGCGGTCCAGGCGTGGACGGGCGTAGACGGGCTTACCTTTGGCGCACCTTCGGCGTGTCCGAAGCGCGTGGACGCTGCGCGTGGGGGCATTGGCCATAAATGGATGGTGGAGGGGGCGGAGCGTGGGAGGGTCAGCAGCTGGGAGGCGGTAGCGTGGAGGAGGGGCAGGGAAAACAACAACAGCACACAAGATGGAGGTGAGGGGAGGCGAGGCAGGGGCAGTAGGTCGCCTGGGACAGCTAAACTTAATACTGAAATATACAATGCTGCCAGGTGGCCAAATAAAGTTACATGCAGTGCAGGGCGGGCGGCGCTACAAACACACAAGCGCTCTGAGCAATGACAATATCTAAAACACAGCGCAAATTGGTTACATGCAGGCGACACCAGTGACCAGCACAATGCAGGCGATACCGTGGCAAAATTAGCGGTGTGAAGATCACCAGCAAGACAGCAGCTGTGCTGGGAGAGGAGCAAGGGAGCAACCGGTCAGGAGCGAGTCCGGGCGGTCACAGGGGCTGGAAGGACGAGGTAGGCTCAGTGAACGTGGGTGGGAGGGTCAGCAGCTGGGAGGCGGTAGCGTGGAGGAGGGGCAGGGAAAACAACAACAGCACACAAGATGGAGGTGAGGGGAGGCGAGGCAGGGGCAGTAGGTCGCCTGGGACAGCTAAACTTAATACTGAAATATACAATGCTGCCAGGTGGCCAAATAAAGTTACATGCAGTGCAGGGCGGGCGGCGCTACAAACACACAAGCGCTCTGAGCAATGACAATATCTAAAACACAGCGCAAATTGGTTACATGCAGGCGACACCAGTGACCAGCACAATGCAGGCGATACCGTGGCAAAATTAGCGGTGTGAAGATCACCAGCAAGACAGCAGCTGTGCTGGGAGAGGAGCAAGGGAGCAACCGGTCAGGAGCGAGTCCGGGCGGTCACAGGGGCTGGAAGGACGAGGTAGGCTCAGTGAACGTGGGTGGGAGGGTCAGCAGCTGGGAGGCGGTAGCGTGGAGGAGGGGCAGGGAAAACAACAACAGCACACAAGATGGAGGTGAGGGGAGGCGAGGCAGGGGCAGTAGGTCGCCTGGGACAGCTAAACTTAATACTGAAATATACAATGCTGCCAGGTGGCCAAATAAAGTTACATGCAGTGCAGGGCGGGCGGCGCTACAAACACACAAGCGCTCTGAGCAATGACAATATCTAAAACACAGCGCAAATTGGTTACATGCAGGCGACACCAGTGACCAGCACAATGCAGGCGATACCGTGGCAAAATTAGCGGTGTGAAGATCACCAGCAAGACAGCAGCTGTGCTGGGAGAGGAGCAAGGGAGCAACCGGTCAGGAGCGAGTCCGGGCGGTCACAGGGGCTGGAAGGACGAGGTAGGCTCAGTGAACGTGGGTGGGAGGGTCAGCAGCTGGGAGGCGGTAGCGTGGAGGAGGGGCAGGGAAAACAACAACAGCACACAAGATGGAGGTGAGGGGAGGCGAGGCAGGGGCAGTAGGTCGCCTGGGACAGCTAAACTTAATACTGAAATATACAATGCTGCCAGGTGGCCAAATAAAGTTACATGCAGTGCAGGGCGGGCGGCGCTACAAACACACAAGCGCTCTGAGCAATGACAATATCTAAAACACAGCGCAAATTGGTTACATGCAGGCGACACCAGTGACCAGCACAATGCAGGCGATACCGTGGCAAAATTAGCGGTGTGAAGATCACCAGCAAGACAGCAGCTGTGCTGGGAGAGGAGCAAGGGAGCAACCGGTCAGGAGCGAGTCCAAAACACCTGTTACCTCACCTGTATATCCCACAGGTGTGCCTGTATGCAGGAAGGATCTAGGGGCGGCTTCTATATCCCCTGGTTAAATTACTGGAAAATATAATACAGAGAACATTAGCAAACCCCCAGGTTCCCTCCCTTCCTGCTTCTGAAAGATTAGGCCAGCAATGAACACCTACCCTTGTGTAGGATAAAGATAACTTAAAGTTGCCCCAGAGCACCAATAATGGAAAGCAAATAACGATCACATTCCTGGAAAACGGTGGTTAATAACAAAAGGTCTGTCTCCTCCGAGGAAATGCTTAGAATAATGACCTCAGGGTGTGCAAGACGCGACTACCCCCAGATCTCTCCAACATTCCCTATAAAGTAAGAGTTAAGAAAACAAATCATATGCCCAGCTTACAGTATGTTTATAGCGTCTCTACAGATCCTGCTCTGTAAGCGCTTCCAAGTGAGTAAATAGTACTGAATAGGTAAGGCGGCACCTATACCCAGGTGTCCTGCGCTAATCGGAGCAAGACGCTCCCTGAAAGTACACAATAAACGGATTCAACAAACACACTAGGAATGTTAGTGCCCCACTCGATTCCGAGAAAACCTGTAGATGGAATGATGGTCAGATACGGGCGCTTCCTAAGCCCCTCCGGTTATTCCACACTCGAGCGGCACCACACCAAAGAACACCACGTTGTAGGCGCTTCCTAAGCCCCACCAGAATAATCCACAAACAGGTTCTGAAAACACGAAACGCTGAACCCACACGCTGAAAGCGGCGTGTCCCTTCAGCACGAGCCAAACCTTGCCTCCGCCGATCTCCAAGAATCCTGAATAACGAATCCAAAGTACACGAACCAAGACGCAAGCAGGAATAATCGGCAGCGCGTCTGCCGTGAGACTTCCTGATAATCCCTAGTCGCGTCGCGTCATAGGAGCGCGCGGCGCCAAGGATCATGGGAAATGTAGTTTCCTATTCCGTTTCGTATGATAAGGCAGGCAGTGATTTACCAGAGGTCGGGGGAGTGAATCGTGACAGTATAATTGTGCAAATGTGCAAAATTGTGCATGTTAAAACCAAGTATCCAACTCATATATACAGGTGAGTGCATTGGTGATGGCACGTTAATTAATTCTCTCTTTATGAAGAGTTACATGCCACCCACTAACAGAAGTGGTTGTATTGACAATATTATCAATGCCGAAAACCAAATTAGACACAGCTTATAATATGACAAAGAGTAAACATTATGGCATAGTGCCCATTCCATGATCCATTGAAAGCCTGGAGAGATACGGGGTCAAACAGGGGCGCCCAATGCCTTCAGAAAAGATACCCATTAAGATGATTTCAGGGATCCTTGTGTGTATACTACACTAAGTAGCCAGGCCCACTGGGTCATAAATTGCTATAATCTTTTCTGCCCCTGCCCAATCAGGTTCCTGAAAGATGGTGACACGGCAGGTAGGAGTCCAGTATTCCCATTACTACACCCGCTATAGGAAGCAATAAAGGTCTTCCCCTGTGTTTAATCCATTAGGGATCCTGGTATCTAGAAGTAAGATGTATTTACTTTCAAGCTGTCTTAAGGCTTTCTCCCTATTCCCCCCTCTAATATTTTTGGGCACCGCATCAATGATGAAATACTTCAGTTCGTTGAGATTTTTATTATGGACCAATTCAAATTGCCGGGCGACCGGGTAATTAACATCTGAATTGACCACAGCTCGTAGGTGTTGCAGAATGCGGTTAAAAGCCTGTAGTTTTGTGCTGCCAACGTACCTGAGTCCACAGGTACACTGGAGCACATACACCGCAAAATCTGTGCGGCAGGTGAAATGCTCCCTGATCTTAATGGGGTTAGGATCAAAAGCAGAGCAGTACTCGCTGGTATTTACACCAAACTTGCACGCTCTGCAAGAGATACACTTGAAAAAGCCGCATTTATTTGATATCCGATGAGGTTTCATTACTACCTCAGGACTAGATTTGACCAACACGTCCCTCATGGATGGAGCTCTTCTAAAAACCACCCCTGGTTCAACTGGTATGAGTGGAGCTAAACTGATGTCTGTCTTCAAAAGGGGCCAATGCTTTTTCAAAATTCCTCTCACTTTTTTGTGTTCTTCATTGAAAGTTGTTATTAAACTGATGTTGTTGCTCTCTGTCTCATCCTCCATCTCAACTGGACTGGATGTAACCTCAACATTGATTGAGGCGAGATAATTATCCCTGTCCAGTTGGTTGGCCCTGTCTCTTGCCTCTAATAACAGAGCAGCATAATACCCTCGAGCACGAAATCTTTCCAGAGCCTCATTCTGACATTTTTCCAGATCTATTGGGGTGCTACAGATCCTCCTCATCCTTAAAAACTCCCCATAGGGAATGCTTCTAATCAGATGGGTAGGATGGGAGCTACTTGCATGCAATATTTCGTTGCCCGCTGTAGTTTTCCTGTGCAAACGGGTATGTAACCCACCATCTTCAATGTAAATTTCCACATCAAGAAATTGGATAAGGTGAGTGCTGATCTGTGAGGTGAAACGTAAATTGAGATATATAAAGCTACTAAATGGAACTACCAATGAAAGTAACTACTAATATTGTCATTTTTTGAACTGGTCATCTGTAACACATCATTAGAACTATTTGTTCCATCAAACAATGATTGTTATCTAAATGTCTTGAAAGATATATCCTTTCCAAATCCCACTAAAAATATCAGACCAATTTCTATTGACTTACATGTTATATATTAGTTTTAATAAATTAAAAATCACTGGCCACTCCACTGTGGAGCTCTGAAAAGTTGGGTATGCTCTGGAAGACTAAGGGGTTTGATCATAACGTGTCGCTGATGAATGGGAGCCCAGTTTCTTCATGAATGATTAAATTTGAGGTTACCTTTGGTACTCCCAATAATTGTTTAAAAAAATTATTCTCTGCCACCTGGATGCCCTTCACTGCTGTATATCCCCACAGCTCACTGCCATAGCTGCCAATTACGACACCTTTTGCCTGGTACAACTTCAGCATTGCGGCAATTGGGCATTTGCCCATTTTGCTTGCAAAGCTGAAGATGGCGGCATTCGCCCGTGTAATCTCCCCTCTTTTTTTCTCAACTAAAGCAGCCCAACTTAAATGGTCATCAAATAAAACTCCCAGGTATGAGAAAGTTTTAGTAATGGGCACTTTTCCATTGTTTATCATAAAGGGGAAGTTGCGTTTCGGGCGAGTTCCGACCTACAGTATGAAAGACTTGGAATTATTTATGGCTAAATCACATTCAGCCATAAAGCTGCGGAAAACATTCAGTAAAGATTGCAGGCCTCTGGCAGTTCTAGCCAAGAGGACTGCATCGTCCACATAAAGGAGGACGGGAAGGCCCCTGCGCCCTACATAAGGGAAATCCACCCCGGTTTCAATTAGAGACTTCTCTAACTCATTGATATATAGGTTAAAAAGAAAGGGCGCTAAAATGCACCCTTGCCTTACTCCCCGGGTAGCTGTAAAATCCCTCGCTACTCCAAGATCGTATGAGAATCTAATGTTTGCCCTGGTGTCCCTGTTTAGGTTGGCAAGAGTGACATCCACCCCCATGGACTGCCACAATTTCCCCCGATTGACACAGTCAAAAGCAGAGGAAAGGTCCATGAACGCCATTCAGATGGCACCCCTGCGAGCAACAGTATACTTCCCAAGGGTCATGTACAGGATAAGACATTGTGCCAGGGTAGAATGCCCAGGGCGAAACCCGTACTGAATATCAGAGATGACTCTATTTTCTTCTGCCCAAAGTGGTCAGTCTGTTCAGGACTACCCCTCCCACTACCTTTACTACAGAATCAATAAGGGAGATTGGTCTGTAACAACCAGTGCTATTGTGGTCTCCTTTCTTAAAAACGGGGTCGATCGTGGAAGTACCCCATGATTCTGGGCATCCTTCCAGCACTGCTGCATTAAGCACAGCTGTGAGGACTGGGGTCCAGAGAGGTTGATTTGATTTAAAAAGATCTGGGGGCAAGCCGTCCGGGCCTGGAGCCTTATTACAGGTCAGGCCGGAGATGCCTTTCTCAACCTCACACATCGTAAACGGGGACAATGTTTTATTACTGCCTTCCAGTTTCGGGTATGCCTTTAACGTGGTGCAGGAAAATATGGACTCAAAATGGTGTACCCAGTCATCTTCTGTGATGTTTGCGCCAATAGCATCCGACCCTTCTTTTTCAAATAGGGGTTTGTTAATTATTCCCCAGAATTTCGAGCTGTTACTTAATGTTTCGGGTTCAAGAAGCTCCTTCCACGTATTATCCTTAATTACCGACTTCCGAAGTGCCAAAGCCCGTTTATAATTAAGGCGAAGGAGCCTGATTCGAGATTGGTCTCTTGGGGTAGACTTCAAACCCACCTTTAACTCTCTCGCCACTCTCGAACAAGAGCAGTCGAACCACTTGGGGTCTCTGGGTAGTAATTTTTTGGAGTGGGTAGACAGCAGGATTCCCGCCTTTTTAGTAATAACCTCGAAAGCATTAAGTACAATCTCTGGGGAGGAGTCAAGTGACATGCATACTGCTAAGTCAGGAACACAGGATTCCTGGATATTATCATAGAATGTTACCGGGTCCACCTGGGACCATTTAAGTCGGCGCCCACCGTCTGTAACTTTCAACACACCAGGCGCTACTTTCTTCCCTTGTTGGATCAATAGGTCACCACCAAGGCGTACACACACAGGGTTATGGTCGCTATATATACTACATTTGATTTTAAACTCCACAAAAAAAGATTGTAGGCCAGTAGATATAAGAATATGGTCAATGAAAGAACCCCCATTGTGTCCTTTAAAAGAAGGAACAAGCTGTTTACTAAAATCGTCTACCAGGGACATGGCTGAGAACAGGTCTAATTCATTAAGTAGATTATTGAGCACATCTCCCTGCACCGAGTGCTCAAAATGAAGACCCCCCATCTTTGCACAACCCAGTTCTCCCATGCGAGTCAATGTCGGGTCTCCGCACGGTCTCAAGTTGAAATCACCTAATACCATAAGGCAATGAAGGGAAGAGCCGCAATGTTGTTTGACAAATTCGCCCAATACAGTCATCTTGCAAGATCCCACAGTATGCACTGCATTATAAAAATTTATTAAATAAAGATTTGCATTCCCTTGGTTTAAAACGATAGCTTGGAGTTCTGGGTGGGGAGAGCAAATTCCCTTTATTTTACATTTCAAGGCTAAGGATGTATAGATAACCAAGCCGCCCTTGGCTCTACCCCTCAGTGAGGGTGATGCAGGGACGAAGAATGCTTTATAGCTCTCTAGGAATAAATTGCATTGTAATGTGTAATGTAATGTAAGGTACACTTTTATAGCGCTACTACCACTCCAAGGAGTATCTTGGCGCTCAACACCAACTCAGGTGGAATAGGTTGGGGGGAAATGGAGGCAAACTTAGTCACAATAAACTTTACACCAGTGCTCTACAAGCAGCGTCAGTGAAGGAGAACATCCATGTTTTAAGTGCCTTTCTAAAGTGACTCTCATTGGGCATCGATCAGAGCTGCGGCGGGAGTTTATTCCAGGCCTTGGCGCCTAGAAGGAAAAGAGATTTACCACCTTTGGTTGCCAGCTTAAATCTAGGTATTACCAACAAGTTCTGATTTGCAGACCTCAGGCAGCGCGTGGGCTGATAACATTTGAACCCATTGGATAGGTATCTAGGCCCTTGCTGTTGGAAGGCTCTGAAGGTAATCTGAAGAATCTTAAACAGGATCCGTTTACAGATCGGTAACCAATGAAGCGCCTTAAGCGCTGCCAAAGCAGATGACTTACGAGGCCAGCGTAGCACTAATCGGGCAGTTGCATGCTGGACCATCTGCAGCCTGTGGAGAACGGACTTATTTGCTCCCGGATACAGGCCGTTGCAGTAGTCCAGTCTAGATGTTATCAGAGCAACTGCTACCGTTTTCCTTGCTGACAAAGGAAGAAGATCAAAAAACTTCCTCAAGGATCTAATCATATGGAAACAGGTGCCGGCCACAGCCACTGCTTGTTGTTTAAAAAACAGCTGGTCATCGAATTTAATGCCCAAATTTCGGGCAGAAGAGATGGTATTTGGGGGGCTTCAGCTTCATCAGGCCACCAGTCTTTCGGGGAAGACAGATTTTGAGAGCCGAACGGCAACATTTCAGTTTTACCGGAATTACATTTGAGGTGATTGTTATTCATCCACTCAAAAGTAGCCGTTAGGCAATTTTTCAGGTTTTCCTCGGCCCCAGGCAGTTCTCTATCCAGGACCAGAATAGCTGTGTGTCGTCAGCGTACGATATTGTGCTAATCTGATAGGAAGCGATAAGCTCAGTCAGGGGCACCATGTACAAATTAAAAAGTACAGGGCTCAAACTAGAGCCCTGGGGGACCCCTGAGCTGACGACTTTAGCTTCAGATTGAAACTGGCCAGTACCGTGACTAGGCGTCTGTTGTTAAGAAAATTTCTAAACCACGCCAATGCCACTCCTCCTATTCCTGCATTAACTAAACGGTCCTCTTAGATGGTGTGTGAGACCGTACCGAAGGCCGCCGATAGATCGAGTAAAATCAAGACGGCCATCTTTCCCTGATCCACAGCCATTCGTAGGGTCTCTGCCGTAAATAGCAGGGCTGACTCGGTGGAATGTTTCGAGCGAAACCCTGATTGGTTAGAGTGCAGGATGTCGTTCTCCTCCAGAAAATTCGTAAGCTGGTTATTAACAAACTTTTCTGTCAGTTTAAACACCAGGGGGAGCAGGTATAGGGTGCAGGTTAGAAAGAGTGGTCGGGTCAGGCAAAGACTTTTTCTGGAGAGGCTTGACCGCTGCAATCTTCCATTCACTGGGAATTTCTCCCGTGGCCAAAGATGAATTGATGATGCTGTTGATAGTGGGGTTAACTATCTCCACTAAGGCCTGCAAAACCGAAGGTGGGCAAGGGTCAAAAGGGGATCCAGATTTGCTTGCTAAAATAGCTTTGTTAGTATCCTCTAAAGAAATAAGAGCAAATGAGTCCAAGCAGGGGGAACTCGTAGATATCTTACCCATCTTCGTCTTTTCCAAATTGCTAAAGGTGGAAAGCACAGGGGGAAAAACCTTCACAATATCCAAGATCTTATTTTCAAAATAATTATCAAAGGCATTACAGAGAGATTGGGATTGGGGGATTTCCTGCGAAAGGGCTGATGGGTTGATGAAATGGTTTACTATCTTAAAAATTTCTTTTTGGCCATTTCCAGGGATAGATATCGCTTGCAGATAGTAAGGTTTTTTAGCTAGCTTAATTGCTACATGATATCGTCTTCTGGCAGATTTATAGGCATCACGGGAAACAGCCTCGTAGTTCCTACGCCACCTCCGCTCCAATGCTCTCACTTCACCTAATTCCATTTTTAAAGCTAGCGAAAACCATGGGGCACTCTTTTTACTTTCCGAACAGCCTTCATTTTTCCTACGTGTTGGGACTAAAAAGTTCCCAACTGTGGTTATCCAGTCGCAAAACTGCTGATTATCAGTGGAAGTATGACCTGTTGGGGTAGGCTTGTTGTCTTTTATCTTCTCTACCAGATCTAACCTTGTAGGTAAGTTCCTCCACACTGGTTTGCCTACGGCGTCTGTTTTAGTCCTACTATTTACAGAAGCATTATGTTTCAGGAGGTCAGATGGAATTAAATTATGATCGGACCATATTTGAGGACAAGGGGATTTAACTATTAGTCTCCCTGAGTTAGAGCAGATACAGTCTAAGACATGCCCTGCTATATGTGTGGGGTCCAAGGTAAGAAGGGTAAGGCCCAGGACGTCAATAATGTCCATAAAGCAACTTACTCCTGGCTCTTTAGGAGAGTCTAAATGGAGATTCAGGTCCCCTAGGATTGTAAAATAGGCAAACCTGAGCACCAGGTCGCTCAATACCTCTCCTAGAGTCTCTAAAAACTCAGTAGGTGACCCAGGGGGTCGATAAATTAGAGCACCAGAAAAAGGTAAAAGAGTCATGAATACCTAGGCAGAAGGCCATGGCCTCTGCCCCTTTAATATCTGGTAAATCATATGTAGAGCACTTCAATGTGTCACGGTAAATAATTGCTAAGCCCCCACCCCTTTTCTGAGGCCTGTCTAATCGTTGTATCAAAAAATTCTGCGGGAGGGCCACAGCTAGGTCCGAATTACACCAAGATTTAAGCCAAGTTTCTGTGATTAGGAGCCAATCTAAATTTAACTCCATAATCAGGTCGTTAATATTTTGGGCATTTTTACACATCGACCGGGCATTAATAAGCCCTCCTCGTAAAATAGTGGGTTGTAGGACTACTACAGGAATAGGTTCTGGAACGAACGTTACCTTGCACTGGCCACAGCGAACGGGACCATCCCATGTATCCGGTTTAACGACATCATGGCAGTGCATGGGGAGCCTGTTGAGGGAGCATAGAAGATCTCTGGACGAACCTGGGTTACCAATGCATGGAGCGTGGCATGGAGCATCATGCAGCGACTCCAGCGCCTCCTTAGCGCTGACGGGCGCAGACGGGCAGGACTCTGGCTCGACTCCGGCACGAGTCCGGTGCGCCCGCTGCGCGTCACCGCTGCACGTCTCCATTGCAGGTTTAAATAGGAGAACTCGCCTCGCCTGGATGCCTGAGCACTAGAGCACTCAGCAAGATGGCGCCCCCAGAACGTCCCCAGCTACCCCCAAGATGGCGAAAAACGCGAGGAGCTGCAGGTAAATCCGCTAAAACAGCTGTGAGGGGCACAATTATAGTGCAAATGTGTGCTATGTGGAACCTGGTAAAATCAGGGGTTAAAAAACAATATTACAACCAAAATAAGCAAAACAGGAGTATTATTCCACCGTCCAAGTCTCCTGTAGACAAATCACTGGGAATTGTTTGATAAACCAGACCCACTTGGGTCAAGAAACTTCCCCTCCAAACCTGCAACATTCCAGGAAATAATGTTATGTACTGCTGTCTCAGGGGAATCCTCCGAGGGGGCAGACAAATGAATCTTTGATAATGCAGGGGTACACACCTTTGGGGATGGCTGCCTACGGTGTAAAGATGGTGTAGATAGCTGTCAATCCCAGGATGCAGTAACCAAAACAATTCCAGGGCTCAGTCAGTTGCACTCTTCAAGACCTGAGAGGGCAGCAAATCTATTTGACCCCTGAGGAATTGACGAGGAGGGGTACCCCTCCAGGGAAGAAACTCTTGGAATATGTGGGGTTGTGCAAGATCTCTCATTTTTCTCTTTCTGGGTGTGTCGGTGATTGTAGCCATAACGATTATCATTACAGACTAACACAGGATTATAGAAGTAGCCTAGGGGCAGAATCTTGATATTTGGTCCCCTATGCAGCTGGACAGATCGGGATTCTCTCAGTATTCTTTCCGCTATCATACGGTTATTGAAATTTATAATAATGCAATCCCCCTCCCCTATTTTCCTGGTATTGCCCACCCAGCCCACGCGGCGGACCATTATGATGTTTCGGTCCACCGCCGTGCCCACAGAATTGTTACTCGAAGGCCAATATGTGACCTTATTCTTGAGGTGGCTAAATTCTTCCTTGGTGCCTGGGGAAGAGGTGGAACATTCCCCAAGATCACCACCAAAGGTGTCGATTCGGGGGGTAGATTAAAGGATACAAATTTTGTGGAAGCAGCAGAATAGTTACCTACAACATTACCAGCATAGGCAGAAACATGTCGATCATCCCAAAGGAGTAGCGTTATCCCTCTCTTAACTTTTAACCCTATCTCTGGGGGACAACATAAAACTCAATAAGTCCACCCAGGAAATAGTTTTAGCACACATTGTTTTTTCCATCTACACTTTCCACTCCCACCCAAAGTACGTTTTGGTAGGTGAACATGCATTCATATCTCCTTAATTAAAAACATAGGCCATTTAGGCTCTTCACCATCATAGTGGGTAGTAGGTTTCACCTAGACCTTTAAGGATGGTACTTGGAGGGGCCCGAGGATGAAGCATACCACCTATTAGATGGGGGAGGGCTTTGGTCCTAAAACTGTGAAGCACTTCTTACTCACTACAGCCACCTCCTGGTTTCAGGAGCAGTCAGTCTATGTGGATTGTGATAATTATCATACCTTATAAAATCGGAGTAGGAATTCATCAGATGTGATAAATACCACCTGAATGCGATTTTTTGGGGAAAATAAACTGGATTTAGGTGCTTACCACACCAAAATCTGCATGCTCTGTTAAATACCTTTTCCGCCGGTCTTGCTTGATATTTATCACAAAACCCAAAATTGTGATATATGTGATAACAGGAGATGCTCGTAATGAAAGCCATGGTCTTTACGTTGATAAAAATAGGGCTTACTAAAATAGCTTTCATTATATCACAGGAAATGCCATCCTGGAAGGCAACAATTATCCTAAGAGCAGGTCTTCTGAAATAGCCCTTCTTCCTGTTTGTATGTGTGTATCCTTATACTAAGAATACGATTTATAAATAGTGCTATGCTCACAGATTATGTGTTTATCTTCAGCACGTACATGACATAATGTACTACTAAATGGTGGGCCCAGTACAGATGTGCCACTAGTGCGACAAAGAGGCACTAAAGACAAGTCTGTCTACTTTTGTCCACATCCCTTTTGCACCCCACACCCGAAACCCTGGCAATACTCCCTTCTGCTCTGGCCTGGGCGCTACTCTGCTGCCAAACTCCTCACCCTCAACACAGGTAGACCTTCCGGTAACTGCACCCGTCCTTTCCCAGCTGCATTAAAGGTGCGTTCTCCTGCGTCACTTCACCTGCAATATGCCTCCTTTCTTGTCCCCTGCAGAGCAGAACACTCACTATCACTATGGCAAAACACCTCCACAGACTGTGCATGCCTCACACTGTTATGCCTCCTTCTTAACACTCTCTCTCTCTCGTCAAACACGCTGTCACTTTTGGGGACCTCCTGAATGGCTCTCCCCAAACCTCCTCCTCATGGCAAAACCTGCCTCACGCCGACGTTGGCCCCCAACATCTCCATGGCTATCCCCCCACTTCAAGAAAACAAGGCAAGACAGAACCAGCAAACCCAGAGAGGGACTAGACATCATCCACAAAGAAAACATCTGCTGTCCCCACATTCTCTGCAAAATCCAACAGTCATCTAGAACATCTGGCCTTTAAACTTCACTTCTCCTGCAACACTAATGTGGGCGGAGTCCTCCCCTGCTGACCACCAGGACCTTAAATCAATTCTGGAAATGCTATCACCGAACGAATGTCCTCCTTGGTGCTCATCTTCCACCCGGAATATCTCACATATACAAATACCAACAATTTCCTAGACGACCTGAATTCTCTCAGACTCACCCAAAATTTGAAGAACCCCACCCACACCGCAGAACATCTTCTTAACCCCATCTTCACGAACTTCAACAACATCACAATGGACCATTCACCGTATCCTCAGGAAGGACTACTCCCTGGTCAGCTTCACCCTACACATCCCCGACCTATGAGGAGCCACACTGTCCAAGACCACTTGAAGAAACCTGAACAGAATCTCAGAAAAAGCCTCAATGTCTGAACTGCAAACCGACCACCCGCAACTCCGAGACAACCTTACACATTCCGTCACTCGGTTCAGTGTCTGTGTCACCTCCTGTGCAGACTTCCTGGCCTCACTCAAAACCGCCACCAACTCCAAGACCACAAGCAAGTTAGGATACAAAAGATCTCACACTCTCCCAGTGTCACTGCATTGAACTGGAATGCCCCTGTAGACGCACATATGAAGACAACGACAAAAGAACCTTCAAATCAGCCATGAATGCTAGCATCACCAAATCAAAGAGGGCAAGCTTTCAACTCTGACTGCCCAAATCATGAGCAGCACCAACAACGCCAAGGAAATCCTTTCAGTGGTGAAAGAGTTCATCACGACTGCTGCCAGCTCCACCACCATTACCCCCTCTCAGGACCTTTGACACAAGCTCTCCCCTCGCTCTTTTTCCACAACAAAATAAGCCAAACCAACCAAAGCACTGAAACTGCCCTCATTAGTGTCACTGACAATATAATATTAAACAAGTTTGTAAAGTGCATGGTTACACTAGCTAGTTTGTCCCCGGGCTGATCGCATGATCATGAACAGAAGAGACAATGGCACTCATCATGCTCAATCATTCTACCATTTTCAAAATGTCTGACACACTATCCTCATCCAACTCCACCATGACTCTGAAATAATAACACCTGCACTGCAATGTATCAGCTCCTTCTTCACAGAAGGATCACAGTCAGTCAGCCTGACACCTTACACCTCGACGGCCCACATCCTGATCTTTGGTGTTCCCAGGGATCTTTGTTCAGCCCTACAACCTCAACATATACATGACTCTGCTCATGGGCATCATCAGATCCCACTGAATTAACATCATCCCTTATGCAGACAATACCCAACTCATCCGCTCCAATGACATGCCCAACACGCGACTATATTTGCCAACTGCTTGTCCGAAGGTGTCAACTATATGAAGATCATCTGCTTCAAGCTCAACTTTGACAAACAGAAGTGTCTGTTTTCAGGAAAGACAGCACTCTTTGGACTCCAGCTGGTGGCAAGATGAACTTGGACAAGCACCCAACCCTGTCAATCAAGCCAGAAACCTTGGCATAGCAGTAGACAAACAAAGCTCTATGACCAACCAAGTCAACACTGCAACATAATTCTGCTTCCAGACCCTCAAACTCCTCAGAAAGATCTTCAAGTTGAGATCTTCACCCAGAGAACAGTCACCCAGGCCCTGATAACCAGCAAACTAGACTACAACAATGCTGGCTGCATGGGTATCTCCACATACCTCACCAAATGTCTCAAGGTCATCCAGAACTCCGCAGCTGGACTTATGCTCCAACTCCCCCGCACTCATATCACAAACCACCTCAAAAAACTATGCTGGCTGCCAGTTCACAAGCAATCTTTCTTCAAACTTCCCACTCATGCATACAAGGCGCTACACAGTCTTAGCCTCACATACCTAAACAGCCACATCAGCCTTGACACCGTGTCCAGAATCCCCTGCTGGCCAACCTCCTGCTGACCCCTCCCCCCCCCTCCTCCTGCATCTGCAGAACTAGAGGCGGCGGACAAGCTTTCTGGCACCTTGCTCCTAATGTGTGCTACATTGTCTCCCTTCACATCAGAGCCGCTAGCTAAACACACTTAAGATAACATTACACAGCAGTGTGTACTTGTGCTACTACATGTCCTTATGTTCACACATGCTGTTGTATTCACAGACTCGCAGCCCGGATCTTGTGGAGGGTAGAGAAAGAAGGCACTGGTCTCTCTGAAGGATGCATTGTCGCCGTAGACGACCTGCAGAATCACGTGGAAAGCCTAGGAGAGGAACAGAGGAAAGACCTCGATGCCGATGTCCAGGCCTTTCTTAACTACTGGCCACCTGAGAGCAGCATGTTTGGCGTGCAGTACATCGCGAACGTGTTCGGAGTGGTAAGTCACCAGAGCAGCTGCTCACTTTGATCCTCCTACTAAACGTGAACAAAGGGTGGGCTATTCACACTTTATATTTATAACTATCAGGATGAAGGCCTGCATGCCGTGGTCATTATAGACAGGATTCACATACACCGAAACACATTGCTTGACTGCCTGCATCTATCCATTCCAAATTATTTTTGACATGCGGTGCTGTTTTTTTTAAAACATTTGCTATTTGTGATATTATAGTCTACTAAAAGACACTTGCCAATTGCATTTTAATAGCCACCAAGATTGATTCATAAAGAATCTCCTATAATCCTGTTTCAGAGAATCAGTATTGATTTAACTTTATGAGTGTAAAGCGCATTTGATAGGCTGTGATCTTTTTTTGTGTGCACACATGCAAAGCAGTTGAACACCCACAAATGTGCTACTTTGTGGATTTTCACAAGTAATTTCATACTGGGGCAACACATCAAGTTGAAGGCGAAAGTATGTGTTCAATGGGTGACTGTGGAGAGAATACCTCCATGTTTAATGGGGGTGCAAGGGAAGGGATTCTACTAGGGGAAACTGTTTCCTCGTCAAGGTAAAAAATGAAATGGATATTCGTGTGAAATTTGTAGATTCCGAATGTTACTCTATAGTGTGGTAACTCTGAATAGCTATGCTTTGTACAATGAGTACTCCTTAAATTCTTTATAGATCAAAGTGAATTCAGAAATTTGCTTCAGGCAACAAATTTCCAACTCAGAAAATTAGGGTCTTGTGCATCAGGACATCCCTCTTGGCGATGAGCATTACTACATCCCAAAACTGAACTGACATAAAATTTACACCCTTACAGTATTACATGTCGGCCTTGCTTACTCAATGTTTGTGGGTTTTTTTTGGCAGATAAACTGCAATGGCTTCACAGTGAGCGACCAGAGGGGGCTGCAGGCCGTCGGTGTCGCAATTTTCCCAAATCTATGCCTGGTGAATCACGACTGTTGGCCCAATTGCACGGTTATATTCAACAATGGCAAGTAAGTGTACATGTGCTCTCAATGTCATCTTTGAAACTATGTTCACCAAAAACAGGCACATGAGTCCTTCATGCAGGCGGCATCATGTGAAACGTCACTTGGTACAGCTCAACTCTCCCTCACGTGAGACAGGATGCCAGATCCCTACAATACACTATTTCCTCCTCATTCAAAACAAGAACATAGGCAGTACTCTATACTTTAAGATTGCCTGGCGTTTGCCCTGGTGCAAATAGTCTTTTTTTTTAAATCTGTTTTATTAGGTTTTCATAAACAGGACAGACATACACAGTATACATTCCTTTTGCCAGTGGCCATTTGGTGGGTAGATTGATATTGATTATACAGCAAAGCAGATGTAATTAGAATAAATCCACATTTCCGACTGCAGCGCACATATATTGCTACTGTGTGTATGTGTGTCTTGGACATTAGTCGCTGGTGCTCATGGAGGCTCTGCGGCGCCTGAGCCTATGATACATGTCAGCTCTGTTAAGGCACATTACACATATAGCAGCACATGGTGTGACCTTCGGGGAACTTGTTTGCAGCTTTGTGTCTGGATTTTGTCGGCTGCCCACGAGTACCGTTTTCGGAATGGAATTTGAGCAGGTGTTGTAGGAGCATTTCGATGTTGGGGCGGAGGACATTGCAAAAGGCCAGCACAGATTCACAGTGCCTTTGAAAGTGAAACTCGATCATTGCTTCAGTCACCCATGCATTACACCATGCCATGACAAGTACTTTTCTTTCCCTTCGTTTTCCACCGTTGTTCCATGTATATTTTTGTAGATCTCACGATTTCCAAATGAATCCCTCAACTAGATCGTGATTCTTGTGCGTTGAAAGTTCATGTGCTCTGCTACTTTTTGGAACTCATTGCATGTATTTTTTTTTTCATTTTTATTTTAATGCTTGTTTATGGGAGTCTGTTGTCTGTGTTAACTGTGCTTAGTATTTTGCAGGCTATTCAAGGCTTAGATTGCTTTTTCTATGATATTTGATAAGGTGGACTTTTTAAGGATTCACCAATCTTTGCTAAGCTCTTGTCATGCTTGTTCTCTAGGCTGTTGAAGCTAAACTTATTTTTGAAGTGTTTTTTTGGTGGTAATGATCTATCTCTGGCCTTTATTGGACCAAATAGGAAGGGCTGGCGGTCGGCCATAGTCATAAGCAAAGCCAGAGAATTTACCACCCGAAAACTCACTGCAATGTACAACATCACCAGTGTCAGGTGGCTTAGTGTCTGGAAGGGTCTGCAGAAATGCCTTCCTGTGATCTTCCTTGTGGAAACAAATGTCCTCACTCTGGACAGCATCGCTGGTGCTTTAAACACAAACTAGTACAGCCAAACCCGCCCTGCCGCCCAGTTGCAAGGGGAAGCGGGATGCACAGGAAAAGATCATTGCATCATTTTGCATATGAGAGTAGAGAATCTAGCAAAGGACCGCACGTGCCAGCACTACAGTATTGCACCAGTTTAGGGACGGCACCCCTACAGCACCACACTCTTATTTTAAAGGAGTCTCTAGCAGAAAACTAGTATGTAAACCATGTTACAGTTTATCTGATCATTGATGGTGGCATGGGATGTAAATTAAACCAAGTTTATCTAGTGATACTTCTATCACGCAAATAAACAATTTTATTAATTGTTATTTTATTGGAACCTTCCTGATCCTGCCTCAGCGCGTGTCAACATCTGTGGTGTCTGTAACGTCTTTGCATTTAGAATATAGTAAAGATTATGGTGGAGTAGCCCACTGTAAGATATGGATCTGCCGACTGCACTAAATGCGCATGGTGATTCCAGAGACTTTCAGAAATTGTGAAGGATTTACAACGAGAGAGCAATAAAGCTGCAGGAAAATTTAAGTGAGTACCACATTCAGTCTTGTAGTACATGTACAGTACTAAATAACTTAGATGCCAGTATACCCTGGAATTAAATTAGCTATTTGGTAGCTGCAGACCCGAATAGTAATTCCCACTATTTCATGGGGACATATTTGGGAACGTCTTGACACATCATTGTTCTGTTTGTACCTTTAGATGCCACACCAACCTTGAAAATGCTAATAGGTTTTCAATAGAACATCTGATAATTTATTTAAAAAGCAATGCCTATAAAGTAATACTACAGATATTCTAATAGCATTCTGTTTGTTTCAGCCATTTTTATAGGATAAAAACAGAAATACCAAACCTCACAGCATCCTGCCCTTGTAAAGTTGGCTATTGACCATTCCTTGACAATGTGTGTAGCATATGCCTGCTACTTGAGGCAGTTAGTTGTAAGATGAGTGTATTAGGACTACTGTTAGCTGATTCAGTTGCTTCGGCCATTTACCCAACAGCTAATGAGGACGCTGTCCTTGGAGTAAAAGCAACTCACAGATAAAATTGCAACCCTGTGGAATATGTGTGATGTTTTTGAATTGTGTTTTGTACTGTGCATTTTAGATCTTTGTTTTGTTTTTCAGTCGTCAGGCTGTAAAGTCTATGTTTCATACAGAGATGAGGTGGGTCAAGCTCGTAAGCATACAAAGTGTTCTGGTGACAATCATCCCTCATCCCACTAAAATAACCAAGTCCATTGGAACTTGAGCTATTGTTTGACCTTGTCTTACAATTAAAGTTCTACACCTTGTACTAGAGTATATGAAAATAACGTTCACCGCCCTTCCATCTAATCTACTGCACCAGTATCCTTGCCATACCTTCCCGCCACCCCTGACATGGTCATAAAATCCATTTAACATTGAAACTCTATCTGCAACGTAAGCCTAATCCACGGTCTGTACTGATGATGCACCACGCAACACTGACAAACTAAAGTAATGTTTGTTCCTTGTTAACTATTTGATGACACTGCCATTGAAATGCTGGATCAATTATTGATTTAACGTCATTCTATATTTAGAGCTTACGATAAAATGGTAATTGGTTTCACACTTTTTTATGATGCCACTGTTTGCCAAAGAAAATTAGCACATGCCCCTGATGTGGCAATCTTAAAGGGTTATTGTATAATTAAACAGTGCAAATTCGATTGGATTCCTCAAATTAGAATTATACTTTGTCTTTTTTAAAGTGGAATATTTCCTTTCATTGATTTATACACATTCCGTTAAATTAGGTTGTGCAATACATATATATATTTATACAATTTGTCAGTTAGCAGTGTACTATTACATTTTGTCTACCTCTATGGGAAACCTTAAAACAGGGCTTAAGAATTTCTGCCTTGATTATTTTTGGATAAGCCCTAGTCTCAAACATCTTTGAGGACTGAATATTTATTACGCTGTACTGCTGGCACATTTTTAGTTTATGCTAGAGTGGCCCAACAAGCCTATAATGTAACTTTTCAGATTAATTTCAGTGTTTTATGAAACATGGATAGCTTTAAGCCGGCAATCCATTAATTTATGCTTTAATACACCAGCAATGATAGGCATCATAAAAAATGTAAGGTTTGATTCAATGTATTGGTTTGTTTTACATACTCCGAATATTGAGGAGACATGTTGTGACTGAATATCTTTGTGTTTAACTCTGTAATGCATTAGAAACACTTAAAATAGTTTATTGGTTCTAATTAAGAATTCTTCTAACTAACTTATAACTCTAATTAAGATGGTTGCTTTTTTAATTTGTAAATTATTAATCTCAGAGGCGAGAAATAGAAAAAGTCAATTTTAAAGCTTTGCCTTGTCTGAATACAGATTTCAGATGTGTTAATAAAGAACAAAAAATTGCTGATGTCCCAACAGCATCACAATTTCTGTCTGATTTACTCTCTATAACATCTGTAATCTATGCATGCTTGTAACATTATCTATGTTTAAGGTTTCAGGCTCAGTTTAGTGAAGAAAAATAACAAGTCACAATAACCTAAGCTCTGTATTTTTTTGCATAATTATCGAAATGGGTGTCTTTGAACACCCTGAGACACCATCCCATATTAAAATAAAAATATCTTGGAAGATTGCAATTTTTAGTTTAGAATATCTTGGAAGATTGTGTGACATGGTGCTTTCATTTCTAATAAGCATGGTCTCACAAGTAGACCCTCATAAGTTTGCTTATCTTTCAAGACTGACCTCATTAAATGTTAATATAGGTCACATTTCATAAAGTCTTACATCTTTTTAGGGTGTCTTAGAGAGCTGGCTACTTTAACCTCTTTCAATAATAACATCTTTAAATTATCTTTTATCTTTAAGAATGCTTATTTAACTTCTGCTTTCGTTTGACAATAGTGGTGTTTTATTAGAATGTCTTGGAATTCTGATCTCCTTAAATCCCTTTGCTTTTTATGGTTATACGTTTTGGACAATTTTTTCTTGAAAGTTAATTCTTCTGAATTTCTTGCATTATTGAAATCTCATTTGCTTAAATTCTTACATAATGTAAAGCTAATCTTTTAGAAATACTTATATCTTGGATGGGCTTGGCCTGCTTCCTTACATTCATGTATCTTGCATTGTTAGACTCATAGAAGTCATATCATTTTAATCAAACAATATTAAATTATTTTTAAATGATCAAAATCCTATCTAATGGGGTCTATTAATTCTGCTATCAAGGTAAGCCTCTAAATGATTTCATTAATTAAGGCTAACTTTTAAATTCCTGTATGTTGAAACACTGAATTCTGTAATGTTTTTCTTTCTAAAAGGGATACTATTTTGCTTCCTATATTCTGCTATGTTATATTATCATACGCTTTCAAAATTTCTATATATGTCTAATTTGCAATGAGGCTTCATCACACTTACTGATAGGGTATTATAATAGAACAGGGTATTAAAGGTATATTAGAAAACAGAGATATTATCATTCTTAGAATCAGTGTATGCAGCACATAATTTAATTAGTTGTAAGGCTATTACATACGGACATATTTTCTGACCTTGTGTATCATTGATGCTCCTGCACCAGTTCTATGAAGAATTTGTTTTATATGTTACTTTAGAAGGTTCTTTTTGAATTTGTGAATCTACTTTATAATGCTAAAACATGCACACTTGCAATCTGGGGTTTTTGCGTATAGTAACGCTTTACAGCCAAAACTAAGGGGCTGATTAGCATGGCGGGCGGACTTTGTCTGCCCGCCATAGCCCCGGGAAATGGAACCGCCCGCAATGCATGCGGCAGTCTCACATTTGCAATTTGGATGCACCCGCCACTTTGGCGGGCGCAACCCGCATTTTTAACATTGCGGCGGGTTGCGGCGGGCGGTGCTGCCAGCAGCACCCACCGCAAGGTTAAAAATGCAAGTTGTGCATTTGAATGCGCAACGTGACAGGCACCGCGCGGTGCCTGCCACGTTGTACATGCAAATGCAGGGGGGTACCATAGGTACCCCCCATGTGCACCCTCTACCCCCCAAACACCTGGGGGCCCCCTACGGGCCCCCAATGTCAAGGACCGCATGCCTTTCTGTGGCGGCAATGAACATTAGCAAAACAAATACATGGTTTACAAACCCAGTTCATCCTCACATGCCAACCCAACCCTAGATGGTGTCCCCCTAGAAAAGGTCTGTCTCTCTTTGAGTATTTGGGGATTACTCTAGATGAGAATCTGGATTGGTCATCAAACGTCACAAAAGGACGATTAAAAACTAGAGCAGCAATGTGGGGGCCTGCTGATGCTGTATAAAAAGTATTTTTGTAAATCCGTAGCACTGATAGCTCAATTATACTTGCACAAGGCACTGGTGGTAGCACTATATGGTGCAGAGATCTGGGGCCACAGGAACAGTTGAAGTTGAAGTTGGGGAAATTTGTAAAGCGCTCCTATACCAGAAAGGTTTCATGGCGCTAATCAGACTGACAGCAGAACAGGGCGACAATTTAGGCCTCAAAAGCTTTAGTAAAAAGCCAGGTCTTCAGATCTTTACGAAACTCCATGTAAGATTGGGAAGACCGGAGATAGTCAGGAAGA
Organism: Lissotriton vulgaris; assembly: GCF_964263255.1. Taxonomy (NCBI): domain Eukaryota; kingdom Metazoa; phylum Chordata; class Amphibia; order Caudata; family Salamandridae; genus Lissotriton; species Lissotriton vulgaris. The sequence goes on from NC_141690.1 coordinate 229,975,655, forward strand.
GAGTTCCAAAATCGAGGGGCCTGGATATGGTAGAAAACAGGTTTTTGGGGCAAATCCTATTTTTACTGGCCATTACCCCTTTAGTACCTATGAGGCTTGATCTGGGTCATTGATGAGGTATTGATAAGATCGAGATCCGTCCCTTAATCTTTAGGAGACGCGCATTTAGGCCACCCCGTGCTATTGCCCTATCGATGGGCTGGTGGAAATCCTTAAACATCCAAATGCTACTGCCTTACCGTGGATTCGAGTCGTAAAAGATTCTATAATGGCGATGGGTCTGGATAATCTGTGGAGTGACCCAGTGAGCTGCTGTACCATCATTACTGCTAAGCAACTAAAAAAAACAATATTGCACCCATAAGCACAATCTTCTTTTAATGCAGGCACATGGCACATTAACAATAAATCCTTCTTTGATGACATCAAACCAAATTTAGCAAAAATAATTGTACATCCAGTTTTGTCATGGAAACTTGCCTCTAAATTGTTTTACTTCTAATTAATCAACCTACATGTGTAACTCTGCCCTGGGCTGTAGCCTCTGTGGCACTTGTTATTTTTTTGCCCACTGTACAAAGAACTGTGTGCAAAATGATTGACACTAATTTGTAGGAGGCTGGGTGTTAGAAGGCACAAGGAAGCATATAGGATTCTCCAAGCTGATACAACTTTTTATCTAGTCTTTGCAGTGTCTAGATATCTGCCTCATGCTTGGCTAATAAGAAGCAAAAAAAAAGAAAGTTTATATTTGTAAGTAAAAAGTTGCACTGTTCACCCTATAACGTACATTTTTAATCACATTTCCACAACTATTTATTCCCCCTTATGTGCTAATGAAATGGTTGTGCATATAATATACTGAAATTGTTAACAAGTGGTGCTATGCCTATTATGTTTTAACATGCTGATGTTGTTTTTAGTGACTGCTTTTATATTTCTTTTTTGTACCTCTTTTATGGTATGTTACCGAAATAAAGAGTATTTGAATCAATCAGTATTAGTTTAACAAGTTTGTATGCTGTTTTTTTGTTACTGTTTTTGAAAACACATACGGCACTAACATAACACATAGCATACTTTATTAGCACAATAAAGAAATATAACCTAAACTCATCTAATCTGAAGTAACGTAATTGAAAGTGCATAGGTACCACTTTTACTTTGGAAGTTATGCTCCATTTTCTAAACAAAATATAATTTATTAAGTAGTGCGTAGGCTCTCTTTACAAATGGGTAACTAGTACTAGTGATATTAGGCTATTATATAACTTTATTACATCGAGATATCTATCAAATGCAATGAGCTATAGTAAACTTGTACTTTTTCACTTTTTATGGGGCCCAGTATATTGACTCTTCACTTACTATAAATTAATGTATGAGAGACTTCTTAGGCTTGGACGGTATATCTGGCGAGAGACTGCCCATTTTTGAAAACTGTGGATTGTGCTAAAATTGTATTTGTGACCGTTATCCTAATAGAAAAAATATGTACATATTACACAATTGCATTGTCTTAATGTGCTCATCAATGTTACTCTGGCTCAATGACAGCACTCAAAAAAGAGAAGCAACTGGACAAAATGAACATGGCTCATTATAAAAGATGTCTATCTAAAGGGGCCTTTTTTTAGGTCTCGGCTAGCGTAGGCTGCGCTTGCGCAGTCTCGCTGCCGAGATTTTATGTTTTCTAGTAGGGAGGTAAACGAGCTAGCTCTTCTCCATTGGCTGGCTTCCTAAAAGGCAGCCAGCTATTGGAGAAGAGCTTTGTCTGTAACTTTAAGCCCCGTCCGTTTCGGATTGAGGGGCGTGTTTTTTGCTGTCCTTTCTCTCCGTGATGTCATCAGTCACTCAACAAAAAACACACCCCCCAGTCTGAAAGGACAGGGCTTATCCGCAGCTGCTGCCACCATTTTGCTTGTTTGTTTTTGGGCTTGTGGCTGTTAGTGGTCTCACTCCCTGCATGTCCCTCTACCTCTGTATGTGTCGAGGCTCCAGGTCCGGTCTTCCGTACGGCAGCCTTGCTGCTGTGCCTGCACCATGGGGGGCGTCGCTATGTATTCTGTGCGGCAGGCTGGTGCACATGTCGAGCTGGGGCAGCTGCTTGACTGTCAGCCATTTTCTCGCAATTAGAAGCCCAGGGCTTTTCTGTGCAGGGGGCGCAGCGGAATGGCTCGGAGCTTTTTGCCGGGTGTTGCTCGGCGCTGCAACCTGTGGCTGGCGTTATTTTGGAGTGGTTCTTAGGGCTGTGGGGTTGTCAGGTGCTCCTGCGTTCTCGCCGTGGTGTATTTGCTGTATTTGTATGAGCCTCCCTGTTTACAAGTCGGCCGGCGTTGCTGTACCACTGGGTCTCCCCCTCCCCCTTTGGTGCCGATGCACTTCCAGGCTACCCTTCCTGCTTCGGCCCCGCTCTCCCTCCTCCCGCTTCTCTACAGGGATTAGGGAGCTGGAAGACCCCGGTCCGGGATTCCCGCCTCACTCCTTGGAACTACTAAGGGCACCGGGAGTGTATTCTGGGTCGGCCTTATTCCCGGGTCACGCTACTGACTTGGGAGGAGCGGAGGCACTCACGATGGTGGCTGCCGTATGGGGCATTTGCCCTGTGAACCTGTTCTCACCGTCACTCGTCGGTGTTGCAGCGGGTGCCCTCTTTTCTCCTCAATGGTGTTTGGTACACTGCCCCCTATGCCTGTTCCTTCGTCCTTGGTGCGTGTCTGGTGGGAGCTTGTACCGCCCATGGCCATATGGCACTTTTTACGCTTCTAATGGGGGAGTGCCGAAGGGCTTTGGGGCACATTTGCTAGTTTTCAGTCTCATCCTACGTGTTTGCGCCCCCTATTCTTGGGGCTGCTATGTCTTGGCTGTTTTCTCTTCTCTGTGGTTCGACTTTGATATGCGCGCCTCACTCTGTGTTTCGTGGGGTTGTTATGTTCTGGCGGGGTTGTTGTCGCTTTCCTGCTCTGCGTTTTGTGCATGGGTCTGTCTGGTTGGGGGTGTCAGAGGTGCTCTCCGGATGCTTTTGTGTGGTTGCAGCAGATGGGGACCGATATAAGAGACGTTCCCTGATGTTTGGAGGAAATCTCTAGTGTTTTTGGCAGAAATATTGGTGGATTTCATGGTGAGGGCTGTGGAGCCGCTTCAGATAGCGCCCATTTCCCTCGGCCGCTAGCCACGCCCCCCTATGGTCTTTAAAGTTCAAGTTTTCCCTTTCAGACTATGTGTATGTGTGTGTCTCTGTATTTGGGTGTGTGGCTCTGTGTGTGGCTGTGTGAGTAGGGCTCTGTGTGTGTCTCTGTGTGTGGGTGTGTGGCTCTGTGTGTGGCTCTGTGTGTGGCTCTTTGTGGCTGTGTGTGTGTCTCTGTGAGTGTGCGTGTGGTTCTGTGTGTGTCTCTGTGTGTGGGTGCGTGTGGCTCTGTGTGTGTGTGTCTCTGTGTGTCGGTGCGTGTGCTCTGTGTGTTGCTCTCTGTGTGTGTGTGTGTGGGTGCAAATGCAATATGTCTCGCATTTGCGACAGATTAAGCTATTGGCATTGTAAATGACAATGCCATTTATTTATATGTTTTAAAAACAAAAATAATGTCATGAGCAATGCCAATAGCTCTAACTTTAACAAAGACAAGACCATTTCATTGTATATGCTTGTTATGTTTTAGGGTTGGGGTGCCCTGTCAGCCACAGCAAGACTTGGGATGTCCAAAAACTTTAACATACATCTGGAAAAGGAGCAAAGATAAATTCAATGATAGTTACCCATTCATATAACATTAAGAATTTTTAAGAAGTCACTCAGTCTAACAAAGTTCTTGGCTGACTACACTTCATGGGTTTGGTCTCTCTGGGGTGTGTGATGAGCAGATTAGTTAGGTCTCGCAATAAGAACTGAGCAAGTTTTCTTCATGCTTACAGAAAATTGTCCATTATGAGGATGTTCAAGGGCTCAACTGGAACATCTTTAAAGCCAAAGTAGCTCAACAGAACTATCAAGGGGAAAAATCATTTACTGATTTGGCTTTAAAGAAGTAAATCAGATTGTATCTGTTGACTGCATCCAATTGAGCTGATTTATGTCTGTTTAGGAGTTTGCAGAATTTAAGCCCCTTTTACTCAGTGCTTCCAATAAGAGATAGCTTGTGAGTGCTGAAAAAGCATTATAGAAACCATCAGATCTGAGTAGGGTTCCTCATATACTGCTGTTAAAAATACTTTACACATTTTAAGGCTCACTCTTTAAAAAGTGTTTATTTAATAAAAAAGAGTAAATATGTCTTAATGTTTTACATTGGTTAATGCACAGTGTGTTGTGTTCATTGGATCTCTAACCAGCTGACTTGTCCTCATTTAATTATCTGACTTTCTTAGAGTTTCTTTTAAATACATTGTTTTCAGATAATGTAGGTAACTTTTTAACATGATGGTTATTCTTTTCGCGAAACTGATTTATATTGTTCTTCTCTTTGTTGCTTTTCTTTGGGTTTGACTGTTCCGTTAACACTCTAATTAGGAACTTTCCTCATATCACTAATATAAAGCTTGTTTCCTTGTATCTTATCTTATCTTATCTCATCTTATCTTATCTTATTTTATCTAATCTTGTCTAATCTTATCTAATCTTATCTTAATTTTATCTTAATCTTATTTTTGTAATCCCGGTGTATTTTCCCCCAGAGGTGCCAAAGTGTTCTTTGTGGGACCGGAATTGTAACACTTCTAGATACAAAAAAGATAAGATACTAAGAATATCCTGAAACAAAGCAGATTATGTTCTTGTCTGGTGTAAAGATAGGATGCTCCCTAGAACAAGTACTAGGACAGTAAACATCTCCGCCCACATCACTCCCAACAGAACCTGCTAGGGCAGGAAGTTGCATAAACGGGCAATGTAGGTTGATACAGCAAAGTCTAAAAAACAGGGTCACATTTTTGTAAGTTTAACACGAGCCCAGGAGCTTTGCTCGGAAGGGAGAGTAATTCTAGCTATCCATGAAAATATAATCATGTTTTGCATGAAAAATCTAAAACATTCAAGTTTAAATGCTTTTTAATATATTGCTTAAACTATAAAACATGAAAATAACTGATCAGGATTTATGAAAAGAACACAGAATTAAAGGGAAGCACAAAATACATTTTTTTCTACTTCTGGCAATATTGAAGCATGCTTAGTATCTCGCCTATTGCAACTGAGATGGTTTCCCAAAGTGTGGTTGTAGCGGTCTAAAAATGTACACACTTTGTGATTATAGTGTTTATCGTTTGGATATGTCATGTCAGTAATACTGCTGTAAACTTCCTGAGGTTTTGCCAATATGTTGCATTTTTGTTTTCGCTCTGAGGAATTTTGGAGGGAACCCATATACAAGCCCTTGTGGTGAAGGTGCCCAGTCAAAGCATGATAGTAGAGAGCTGGAAAGGATGCAGAACCATTCGAGTTAATGCTACTAACCCCATGAATATTTAGCCTGTCTATTCCAGGAGGGGGGGTCAGCCTCATGTCAATCAATCCAACCCCTTCTAAAACAAGGAGTCCAGCACACTGCTAGGCTACATTCCCTCTCCAAGAGACAAGATGAAACATGGGGCGTGGCTACGGCTGCAATGGAGACAGACGTGTTTGGGTAGAGCTCTGCAGGAGGCTACCCTACACAGGCCGATCTCCCCGCATGCAGTCGCTTCTAAGGACAGTAATCAATCGGAATAAAGGCCTGAAGTTGTCCTGATGTGGCGGTGACAATTTGGCCCTGTCCGAATCTGCTGTGATGCTCCCGACAGGAGGGGCTACCCGCGACGTGGCCTCAATGCGGTTGGCCTCGGCTATGCAAGTCCGAGGTCTGACCCCGCCCACAGGGCCATGAGCATTGGCGCAGTAGAAAGAAATAATAATAATAATAATAATAAAACCATTTTAAAGCGCCTGGCTACAACAAAACAGTGTGTCCCCGCGCTGAAATGGATTGTCGATTACTGCAATTATACCTGCTGCCTTGATGCTCGCTGGGCTGCAGTTTGTCGACTCTGGGACGCCCACTGTGTGACCCGCCCGCCCTACTCTGTCCGCGACAGAGCCAGCAGCCATCCACTGTGCCACGAGAGGAGGAGCTGGATGCGGTGATGGCGCCCGGACCTCCGTCATGTTCACTGCCCTGGAGGTAAAGCGAGCGACCCGTGGCCCCTGGGGCACCATTGTAAGCGTCCGCCCTCATGCCCTGCTGATAGTTATGGCTGGGGGAGGCGAGGATGACGATTAAGCTGCCGCCGCCATCGGAAGAGGACCGGGATGATTGCACCCCCAGCTGCTGTGCCGAGAGCGGCCGAGAGTTGCTGTTTCTGTATTCCTCTGAACGCTGGGGAAGTGTAGTGGAGGTTACCCCTGTGCATAGAAGACCTGATTACAGAGGCTGTGGAGTGGGAGGTCGCAGTGGTGAGGTGATGCCACATGCGCCATTGCGGCAGTCTACCCACTTGTGTTGCTACCCGAGCTAAGGAAGCCCCGCTTTCTAAGAAGCTGCCCACTGTGCGCCGATGTTTTGCACCAGCGCCGTTGAGCGCCACCAGCCAGAAGTTAATTAGCGGCACTGCCGGGTGAGACGCCATGCTGGGCTCTGGCTGCCCTCGCCCCAGATGGGACATCCTTCTTTAATATACTGAGCATCAGCGCTTCATTATTCCGGAGGCCTTCCTGTTGTGCTTGATACGGGGAGTACCTGTGGCTGGCGCCCCTCCTGGGCGGCCGTCGTGAAGACGGAGAGACGCAGCTTTGGGGCTGGAACTGTCACAACCTGAGGAAAGCAGTGCGTTCTAAGCTACTACACAAATGGCCGCTGTGCAGCTGTTGCGGGCTTGCTGCTGCTGTCCAACTGGGCTGTGCCTGGCGGGTCCTCTGAGCTCCGACTGAGTCGGTGGGTGTTGGTGGATGGATGTCCCACCAATCCAGGCCTGGCCTACTCATCTGCTGCGGAGCACGCTGCTGCACCTTCAATTGCTGAAGTCTGCGTAGCTGACTACAGGGGTAGACGATACTGGAAAGTGGTAGACGAGGCCCCGCTGCTTCAGCTGTAAGCTGTTGGCTGTCTACTAACTGCAACCTATTGGCACTGCGGGGAGCTCCAGAGAGGTACTCGAGCCCTGGCGGCACAACACTGTGCTTTCCCTGGATGAAAAGGAGGCATAAGCGAATAGATTCTGCACTTGATGTTGGGCGGCACCCGAGCGCGGACCAGAACAGGTGGAGTGCAAGCCATACCGTCCCCGTCCAAGCCCAGAACGGATAAAATGGTGAAACAGGGGTCAGTGGATCAGACCGCGAGCTAGCTGGATGCAGTACTTGCTGCAATGGAGCTTTTGGAGGAAACTATGAACCAAACCCGCACCTCCCTTGACTCTAAGATAGACAAGGTGGCTATTGACCTCACTCACCTGCATGCGGATCATCGGGCGCTGGCGTACCGTACCACTGCACTAGAGGCTACACTGGACGACGTCAAGCCACAGGTGATACAGACGGATAAGCATGTACAAGTCTTGTTGAACCGCGTGGAGTTTCTAGAGGACAGAGCCGAGGACGCTGAGGAGAGGGCTCGACGCAACAACATCCGCATAGTAGGTGTACCGGAAAAATGGGAAGGGAAAGAGCCTGCCCTGCACATGGAGAATTGGCTCAGAGGCCTGCTTCCGGAGGGATCCCTCTTGTCACACTTCGTCATTGAACGTGCTCATAGGGTCCTAATAAGACATCTCCCTACTGGCTCGAATCCGTGACCCCTGCTCCTTCAGATCCTTAACTACCGAGACTGTGATTCCATATTCCAAGAAACCAGGAATCTCCAAGATGTTCACATTGACAACCACAGAGTAATGTTCTTTCCTGACTATACCATCCAGGTACAGCCTCAAAGGTTCTCATTCATGGCAGTAAAGAAGCTCCTTCAACAAAAATGACCTGAAATATTCTCTGCTGTTCCCTGCACGACTGCGTGTGGTTGCTGGTGACAAAACACACTTTTTTAACACCTCGGAGGAGGCGGAAGACTGGCTGGACACCTTCACCGGTGCGGGACCCCGAGACAAGGCTGCGACTGTAACACTAACGAAACTAAAAGGCCCGGTTCGCCGGCGGCAGAGGGAGCGCAGAGCTACGTGAATGGGGACGTTACCTTCGCCATCTGTGGGCCCACGCTCGGAGCTGATCCTCAGCAGGCAACGGGATGCTCTACATGCCATAGTAGAAATGAGTGGCTCACTACGGACTGAGGAGGCGTCTAACTCCAGCCAACGCAACCTGACCAGTGACGATGAACAAATATATGGCTTGCAGAACTCACAAGACTCAAATGATCAGCCGGAAATCACTCCGCAGACAGCGGACCTGATCTCGTAAACGTTGTTGGCTCCTGCATTGGTATGGACTACAACTCAAGGTACTGAGATGCATGAAAAGGGACATGTTGTTGTTAGCCGCATAGACATTTGCGATATACGTTGTTGGGACCCCACATGGTGTATCTGTTGCAGGTACCTTCACTGTACTTCACGCAGAATGTGGTGAGACTTACAAGATATGTCTTGTTGTTACTTTATAGACACCTATATGCATAATCCACTGGAAATGTACCCCTAAAGTTGACGTATGTAATTTGCTCTTTCTATAGTATGTTCCGCCTGTGAATGGGGAGCCTCTAAGACGATTGACACGTAGTTTGTAAACTAAAGTAGAGCAGATTGTAGTACACCCCCTGTATTGTTTTGACTGTAATCTCCAACTGGAGGTTTGGACGATTGCTAGTTGCATTTTCACCCTTTTGGTATTATTTATGTTTATATATTTCTTTGAGATTTTAGGTGGGATGTCATTTGATGTGAAGAGATTTCTGCAATGTCATGTGCTAAGTGTCACTATGCTGGGTAAAATGTGCTATTCTAAGCCATATTCAATGTATGTGCCTGATGGGCCGTCGCAAACACCCGCTCACCTGACACTTTGTAGGGTTTATGTCATCGTTTAAGATCGGTACATAATGTGTGGGGCATGCACTCACCATCGCATAGGTATAAGATCTACTCATACCTCAAACGGCATCATATACAAATTGCCCTGCTGCAAGAGATCCATGCCGAGGCAGAGATACAGCGCTTACACCGCCGCTGGCGTGGTCAATTATTCGCCACAGGATACTCAGCCTTTGCGCGCGGCATGTTAATATGGGTGAGGGCAGGCGTTCCACTCACAGTAACACAAACACTGGTAGATGTAGAGGGAAGGTATGTAATAGTTAGGGGTGCATTAGATGGCCGCCAAATAGTGCTTGCATCGTTATAAGCCCCTAACACGGAACATGCTGAATTCCTCAAAAGAGTATCGCACATTCTTGTGCCTTGGCACGACATTCCCATGTTGCTTGGGGCGATTACAATAGTGTCCTTGACGTGTCCCTGGACCGATCCTTTACACCCCTCCCAGGCACAAGCACACACTTTTCTATGAAGGCTCTGACTAATTGGGCAACACAGTGGCATTTGAGAGATGCCTGGAGACATCGATACCCCCATGACAGGATATATTCCTATTATTCAGGGGCTCATGATCTGCATGTGCGGCTAGACCGATACATGCTTTCGGATGTACTGCTCCCATATGTGTCGGCGGTCTATTATTAGGGCCGGACGCATTCTGACCACAACCCACATGTCTTAGAATTGGCATGGGGCACCCCCGTCCGCCAATCCCATCATGGCGGCTACAGCCGGACTTACTCTTAGATACACCCTTCCGTGACTTGTTAGCTACTGCTATCCACCAGTATTTCGGGGACAATGCCGGCACGGCCACGACACCTTTGGTAGAATGGGACGCATTCAAGGTAGTGATCAGGTGAAAAAGCTAAGGCGCACAAGCAGGCATGCAGAGACAGTTGGATGTTGACATCACACGCCTTGAGACGGACTCACTTTGCAGAGAGGGGGAAGCGCTGGAGGGAAATACTGGGCTTCTGGAACACTTTCGGGAAGAACACTCCAGGTTACTAGAGCGGCTTTGAAATCTAAACTACGCAGCACACTCAGCGCGCACCCATCATATGGGAGACAAGTCTGGCAGACTGATGTCGTGGTTTATACGGCAAGACATGACCACCACACCTGTGACAGCAATACAGAACACACAGGGAGCCATGGTAAACACTCAAAATGATATCCAGGGGGAGGAGCTACGCTGGTAAACAAGATGGCCGTTAGGCTCCTGGCTCCGCCGACCTCCGTATCCCGCCACAAGATCCTGTACATTATCCTGATTTTACGCCCAGCCTCTGTGCGCATGAACTGTTCCACACTCCGATGGTGAAAACCGTAAACTTTTATCTGCTGGTTTGACGAAGCTGCATCGAGTTGAAGATTGTGGCCTACTCCAGCGGTGAAACCGGGGCCTCGATTATCTGCAAAGCCAGGCTGCAGTGCAACAACATCAGCTGGAAGACCCAGGCAGGGTCCGGTCAATTGTAGTGGAGGCTTCTTTTACGCCTGAATTTGGCGGCGATTGTTTCCTTTGCTCAGCATTGATGGTGGAGTGACTTTGCTTGCTGCTGACTGTGGGTGGGGTTCCCGTAACGCAGACCAGGTGTTGGTCCCCGCCGGGATTCGGTTGGTCGGTTGGAGATGCCAAATTCACCGGGGGAGGTGATTGTGATTGTTATCGTGCGTGAGACTATGGATCGAACGGTGCCTGAACCATCGCTGATGTCAATACTGGCAGAGATTTGGGCGTTTCATTCACAAGTGGATGTTTTATTGAACAAATTGGATGCAAGACTATCTGATATGCTGCTTGTGGTAACGGACCCTGCCCCACTGTTGGAACAGCAATCTGCAGCCATTCAAGCCGTGGCCATTTTGACGTCGTGCGAGGACCCCGTGAGGAAGCTAGTACTGAAACCATCGGATGGTGCCTTGGAAGACGGCGTTCCAGAGGTCGCGAGTGTACCACCGAACCTTCCATCATTATTGACTTAGGCGGTATAGAAAGGCGTTCCCCCCCCAGGAGACTTTTGTTGTTGACTCTTCTTTCATCTTGTGGTTGTCTTCTCCCTTCTTGGTGACTTTACGACTCCGGGGCAAGATACATCGGGACTGTCCATCTAGGAGTAAGAGACTTTCTGCGTCTGAAGTTCTCGTGGACTTACTATCTACGAGTTGTAACGGATTGATTCTTGATGACTTCCTTCTCCTCTATGACTCCTTTGTGTGCTTTTGGGTCTCGCTGGGGGGGGTTCATGTGCTGGTTCGGAAGGGACAAGGGTAGGATCAATTAGATCGGGACGGTTTGGAGTGACTGTTATGGGTGTTCGACCTGCAATTGTTTGATTTAAGAGGCTGGGCGGTGTATCACGGTGCCCCCTAATTTCTTCTGTAAGGGTCTTTATACTTTGGTCTTTTTGCGACAGGGGGTGTCTGTTTCTGGCGGGGGAACTAAAGGGGCTGGGAGCCCATACGGATATGCCCTCCTCCATTCTTTTTCCTACTTTTAGGGTTTTAATTACTTGGGGCGACAGGCATGATGCTAGTGGGGTTAGGCTGTAGCCATCTGCAGGGGTGCAGGGTGGGGGGTTAGAGGGTTTTTTGTTTTGCCTTTATTAATTTCTATGGCCTTTTTTCCTTCCTTTTCTTTCCTTTAGGATCAGTATAGCTTGCGAATTATTCTGATTTTTTACATTGTTCTGGAGTTTAGTGCCCATGCTTCTTACGTTATCCTGATTCCCGGGTGGGCAGGCCCTGAGAACTGGCGCTTACGAAAATGTATATTGTATTGTTGTTTATTCCGACTCGTATGCTTTGGCGCCAGAGTTCCAATTATAGCTGTTCCTATGTGCATATCCTGTCTCTTGGCCTGTCCCCGTATTCCTTTGTCTGATTGTATGGCACCTGATCCATTTATTTAGATAATATAAAATACAACCTCTGTCTCATCCTGGGACTTAGTTGTGCGTTCTAATACAAGTTCTATCCTCAATCGCTGCCGGACCTCAGGGTTGTCGGCTGATGAGCTGTGTCGTACCGTGATATAGTTTGTCCTAATTTTGTTTAGCGGCCGGCCCCTGCGGTTGTAGGCCCATGCTTGTATTTTTATTGAATGCTGCAATAAAGGTTTTTCAAAAAAAATAAATGATATCCACTGTGCATTTGTGACACATTACTCCACAATATACAAATTCTGTTTGAGGGCTACAATTGCAGATATACAGAGTTTCCTATCCACGATAACACTGCTGCAGCTTACAGACAGTCAGCAGGAAGATGCAGGTGCTCCTCTGTCACCGGAAGACATAAGAGATAGTATCTTCTCTCTTTCAAATGGAAAAACGCAGAGTTCTGATGGGCTGCTGGCTGAATTCTATAAGGCATACCCAGATGTGCTAGTGCCAGAGTTGATAGGAGTATATGTAGCGGCGCTAGAACCTTCAACACTTACCCACAAACAAAACGAGGCAACATTGGTCTCCCTTTTGAAGCCGGGCAGAGACCCTGATCTCCTGGGCTCCTATTGCCCGCTGGCCCTGCTGAATACAGACAATAAAATCCTAGGCTCGGCCTTAGCCAGACGAATTGCTCTGTTCATGCCGAATCTGGTGCATGCAGACCAGAATGGATTTGTGCCCACCAGAAGCACCTCCCTAAATATTCGACGATTATTTAGAGTTCAAAAATATGCCACGGAAGTCTGGCCCAGGTCTAGCTGTCTAGTATTAGACCTGCAGAAGGCCTTTGATTCGCTGGAGTGGCCTTGCCTTGCAGCAGTCCTGCACACATATGAGCTGGGAGATGACTACTTGCAGCTGGTACAACTGTTGTATCAGTGCCCCACAGTCCGGGCTCGTACGGGCAGGCTCATGTCATACGAAATCAGGGTAAGAGGAGGGACCAGACAAGGATGCCCTCTGTCCCCGTTACTCTTCTCCCTTGCCATGAAGCCATTGCAAGCGCTCCTCCGAGAGGGTGCCGCAGGCTGGGGCATGCCATTGAGCGATGGATTACACACAGTGTCCTTATATGCTGACGACCTGCTGTTATTCATGCGTGATCTTCTCGCTGTGCCGCCGGAGATATCAGAACAGTTTTGTAGATTTGAGGCTGTATCGGGCCTCAGGGTAAACTGGGCAAAGTCGGGCGCATACTCCTTTTGCGAGGACGTAGCTGCGGCTGAAATAATAATAGACGGAACCGCACTTAGCTGGTATTCAACCACGTTCAGGTACCTGGGTATATATGTTTACAGGACCCCAGCGGACATACTAGAAGGTAATCTGGTCCGTGCCATTTCCTCAATACGGTCCCAAGTACAATTCTGGAAGACCTTGCCGCTTAATGTGATGAGCCGTGTCACCTTGACCAAAAGGATAGCACTACCCAGATTACTATATTCTTTTGCGAACCCAGTGAGGCTCTTTAGAGAATTAGAAGGGTTAGTTTGAGGTCTAATCTGGAATGCGGGGCGACCTAGGGTAGCACTGCAGAAATTATATGCACCCCCGGAAAGTGGTGACTTAGCGGTTCTGCACCTGGAACTATATTACCTGGCAGCGCAATTACAATGGGTTATGCGGTGGCTTAGTGGCAGGAGCCTGGCAGATACGGCAACTGGCACGACGACTTGGACACAAGCCCGCACCTGCGGACTGTTTCACCCGCTAGCGAAGCTCCCTTGCCCGTCCCAAATTCATGTGGAACTGGCACATAGGTGTTATAAGAGGAGCCTTTACCTCACAAAGGTCGTGATCCCGTATGCCCCGGTACCGCCACTTCTTGGGACGCCCAGAGGCAGGGACTTTATAATGGACGTGGCACTGACATCCTGGGTGGAGGCGGGGTTGGAGACACTGGGAGACCTATATGCGGATGGTACACTTCAGCCATGTGCGACACTGTCAGCTGATAGTGGATTACCAGTGGGTCAGTTTATCCTACATGCAGCTATTACGCGGACGTTTACACTAGCGTGGGGAGATTTGACTAACGAACTGCCGACGCATCAGTTGCTGCAATAGCTGCATGTAATGGGGGAGGGGTCGCAAGTGATACATTGGCTGGTGCAGGCCTTGCTTGCCCATGTACTTAAGCCACTGCACAAACTCCGCACACACTGGACTGAGGACAGAGGCCGCCCCTGGACAGATAAAGAATGGAATCGAGTTTTGGCAGGCGCCACACATATACCACGTAATGTGCGATTCAAACATATACAAACTTACATATTGCACAGGGCGGATCTCTCACCGGACAAGCTTAATAAATATTTTAATATCAACACTTCCGAATGCCCAAGGTGTCGCCTTCTAGGTGTGGATCTTTTACATATGCTATGGTTTTGCCCCCTGCTTATACATTACTGGCGTACAATATCAGAAATACTTGCCAGCTGCACTAACACTGAGGCGCCTACTACGTGGGAGGTCTACATCCGGGGATTGTAAAAGAGAAGTAAGACGAACAGGGTGAGCTCTAGGTTCTGGGACCTAGGCTTCATAACAGCGAAGCGCCTCATAACTAGGAGGTGAAAATACAAGGACCCACCGGATGCATCGAATTGGGTCAAATCTTTCGAGGTCTTGGCACGAGCGGAGAGTACCACCATCATAGGGAAGAAACGGCGGGGCTGCGCAAGTACCCCATCACGCAGACCTGGGATGGTATGCTTAGAACACTCACACACTCGGACGCCGTACCGCAGCAGCCACTTCCTGTGCAACGCCACGGGCTGGACCAGACACCTAGGGAGCCACTTGGAGGTAGATGATATGCTGTCTTTCTATGTCACTCTAACTGTTGCTGTTGAACTAGGCGAGGCCCCCATACTCTTCGGAGACATTCCACGGATATAACACCTATTAACCGTCATCTTCCCACAAAGAAAAGAAATACAAAAATAACACGTTACAGCGTATGTGGCGGGAGCGGTGGCCCACGCCTTATACCAGCACGATAACATAGCTGAGATTATGCTTAGTTGACACACTAAACACTTGCTACATATACGTTTGGTCATCTCGTGTCCCCTCTTTTTGGTTTAGATTTAGCATAGGTTATTGTCAAATACAGTTATCTTGTTATAAGAATACATTTTTAAGCAAACAGGCCTGACATCTGCATATCTACTGCTGTAATTGCTTATGATACGATGCCCGCCTCTATTAAAGGGCTGAGACCAGTTATGTGAACCCTTGATATGCATATACTATTGCTTTCACGCATTACTATGTGCAACTATAAAACGACGCACTACATACCGTTACTCCGGCCCTCCATTGGAGAGGACAGAATGTACGGCTGTAGGAGCCCGAAGTAACCTATAAACGCACTTGTAGCATCATGCCACAACAGAAAACGAGACTGAAACAATGAGACAGTAATATCCTGGTTTACATGTACAATGCTGTCGAGTAAATGCTTTTGTAACTGAAGAGAAATGCATATGGATGCCTGTATATTATTGTATCGGAAAATATAAAAAATGTAATAAAGATATTTTTAAAAAAAATGAGACAAGATGAAACACCACACACTGCCTCTGAGATGTAACTGGAGAGTCTAGGCATAGCGAGCAAAGAGTCCACATCTAGACACACCCAGTCCAGTCAGAGAAACATAGTGATAACAGAAGTAAGGGCATGATGGTATCAGAATTTGAGGTAATTAAGAAGGAAATAACACTGACAGGAAACCACTAAATTGATAACATGTGAATCAAATATCTTTTAAATCGGCGTAATTGAACATATAGATACATTTTTTAAACAAACCCACAGATGTTTTGCTTTCGTATTTACTAAAGGAAAACTGTCACTATGATTTGTCTAGGCATTCAAGGTGAAATTTCAATCACTTCAGAATGCAGCTGTTTGCCTGATTTTAAAAATGATCAAGTCTAGCTCAGTATCCAAGAGGATTCATGACCTCCATTGGTTACCAGAAATCAAGAAGGTTACATTTAAAACCCTGTACATTGTTCATAAGGTCTTGTATACTGGAGGTCCTGCATATTTTCAGCAGTACTTCTCTGTGCATGTACCGAATCATAATCTAAGATCCAGCTCTGTTAACTTAGTGGTAGTCCCCAAAATCAAGAGGTTAAAATGGGGAGGAAGAGGTCTCTTGTTTTTGGCTTGTGGATTGTGGAATTCCTTTCCTAGTGCATTAAGATCGCAATCTAGTATTTCCTCGTTCAGAAAAATGTTAAAGATCTGGCTCTTCTCAGTTCATTATTAGTCGATCTATCTTAGTTCTATCCGGATGTATGTCGTTACAACGCGATGTTTTACATCGCAGTACTTTACGGCGCATGTTTTACAACGCAAGTCGTTACCACGACTTGCGTTGTTGGGGGCTGGATAGTGAATAGTTTAATTTACTATTCCAACTCCAGTCCCCGTGGATAGTAAGGAAGGAGTTGGATAGTAAATTAAACTATTTACTATCCTGGAGCACCCCCCAGCGCAATTCGTTGTTACAACTTGCGTTGTAAAAGTTGCGATGTAAGGGAACTGCGGTGTAACATCCGCATTGTAAAGGATGTTCCCCGTTCTATCCAGTAGGAGCGCTTAGTGCTAAGACGCCTCGGCAATTGTGTGCTTAATAAAGCTTCTAATGTCTAATTTGTACACAGCCAACATCTCAATACTTCCTCTTCCTAGTCCTTCCTTAAGAATTAGCTAGATTATTGTGACATTTACGAGGGTTTAACCATCCAACACATTCCTCCTTGGAGTAGCCCATTGATAGAGACATTGGTCTGGAACCAGAGAGTGCATAAGACAAAACTAGAAAGAGAAAAGTTGAGTATATCAATACTTAAAACTATTAATATACATCTTGAAGACAATGGCGTGTGGTCGAAGAAACTGTCTGAAGTGATGATGAGGAAAGCAAAAACTTCTCAAACAAAGCAAAAGAAACCAAACCAGAACAGGTCAATAAGATAAACAAAATAGATCAAACACTTTGTAGTCACGTTTATCAAATATAAATATAATACAGTACAAGGCAGATGCCATTCATAAATCCACTACTGAAGGTCAAAAGGCCGATACCAAAGTCTCTATAGATCACACGTCTCGCTGAGATATATAGGCCAGGGTCAGTATAAAGGAACCCTGAAATGAACTGGACAACCGCTGCAGAAACTACAAAGATATTAGCAGGGACAGATCAGCAGCCATTTGGCGTCAACATTGGATGAAGACTAACAACATGTTGCAAAAGAAAACAAGAATCGAGATGTCACAGTATATCACAAGGGTTTAACAGATTGGCTTCCAGTTCCCCGCCAAAGGCAATGAAGAAAAGCCCTATCCTTGCTACTGATACACCTGATGGCATATGCTATCTCATTAAACATAGAGAGTGTGGTTGCATCTAAGCATACAGGTTGTGTGCATATAGGTGACATGCACATGCACACTGTACCATGTGATCTATTCTACATAGTTGAATGATGCAAGCAAGATCTTGGACTCAGCTGTTCTCATTCTGAAGATGCACCTGCCATATTGTAACGAGCTGCCTGCAACTGTGCATGGCCCAAAAATATCACCGCTGCCACGGGGTTCAAATTCCAAGGATCCACTGGACACATGAATCCCAGGGCTCCCCCCCTTACAGAATGTTGCTTTTCCTGTGCCTGTGTTTACTTGTGTTTTGCATGACATTCGAACAAGTCTTTATTCAATACGTTCATAACATAACATGCGTATTTGTAAAGCGCACGTTCACCCGGAAGTACCTTACCGCTGAATAACAGATGTTTCTTGTTACCCAACTCAATAGTACCCATTTTATCGACCTCAGATGGATAAAAGGCTGAGTGGACCCGCTGGGATTTGAACCTGTGACCATGAGGTCGAACACAGGCACCTACAGTGGAAGCATTAGTCCACTGAGCCACTAGACCCAACTATTCTTCATGGTCTTTGCTAGTGTAATGTTGCACTTTCCTTAGTTGATGAAAGTGTCCTTTGCATATCTCCTATGAAACTTTTCATCTTCTGTTTGTTAGTCCCTGCTCTGCAGGCCTCCAATCAGATTCAGGCATGAAGAGCTGGTTGAACTCATAAATATCTAGAGGAAATGTTGTTATTACTTTAGAAATAGGTGGTGATTTCCCCCTCTACGACCCCATCTGAGTTAGTTATTTAATTAGATATGGCTTCTTCCAGGCAGGACTACCAAGGTCTTTGCCCCAAGAGTTTGGGCCAAGGTTTGTTACAGAAGGATAAATACTGTCCGCTTAGGCCTCTGTGTCCTTCGTTACGCGCTCTTTATGATGGTAACGGTTTTCACTGGGATCGCCCACATTTTAGTAGGTGTTAAGCTCATTGATCTCTCTGCACACACCACTGTGATTTATGCCACAAAAGAATCCTGATTTGTTTCTTGCTATCATGCATAATTCCACTGCCAGGTGCCATACTGTGAAGGTATGGACTGTGAGAAGATCTGTTGATTCCCCTTCCTCATTGCCCAAGGAAAAGGCAACTGCTCCCAGTAGCCAGGGTGCCACTGTGCACAGAATCGTACATGTGAAAGGGTTCAAGTGTCTCCTTAAGAGCATCTTAGGAGGAAAAACCCAAAGTATAAAAACCTCCTTTGCAATCTTGGAGCTCTGGAGTGAAGATGAACCTTCATGCTGAAGTCATTAGCTGGGCACCAAGCTCTGCCTGACATTAGAGATGAGAAAACAGCCATGCAAGAAACCAATACTACCATCCAGTTGTAGTTCCAACTACCAGAAGTAAAACTCAGGGACAAAAGTAGTAGTAGGGAGGAGAAGAATGCAAGGAAACATAAGGAAATTTGTATGTTGCAATGCATCCTTCACTTTTAACAAACAAAATACCTAAATATATATGACTCAGACAAGAACTGACATCAAAGGAAAAGACTGTATTTCATCTTACAATAGGAACCTTAGATATACCACCATCTTGGAAAAGGCGGTTTATAAGCTTCGCAATATCCCTTTCCTGGAACCCATTGCATTTGCTTGGCATGTCATAAGCCCAAGATTGACGGCCTTCACACAATGCTGCTTTCTTCAGCTCCGCTGCCACCCTCTATGCCCAGTGCTCCAGTCAGCTCCAGGAACACCCTACCGATAAGCGAGAATGCTGAAATACTAAGGTAAGCTCCCAGCACAATTCTTACCACAGATGAATGAGATGTGGTCTCTCGTTTACTGGGAAGGAAACATGTAACCTCGATGGGCTAGTGATGAGCATCTTTGGCCACTCTGGCTTTCACATCCTGGAGGCCTGAACTTCACCTGGGCCGCAGTCAGGATGGACTTCTTAAGTCCTGGCCCTCCAGAGAGACATCTCCACCATGGAGTCGTAGCAACAACAGGAAACACAAGATTACCTGGAAGCGTGGCCTCCATCACCAGCAGCGAAGAGCAGAACAGGAAAGATTCCATGTTTTTGGTTCGGTTTGCAGGTTTCCTGGAACAAAGAAACAGAGTCTGCACCTGACACTTGTGAAAGACTTTTTCTCTTCCGGTTGTTGATGCTAGGTTTGCTGCTAAAACCCGGGCACAAGGCAGTCTCCCAGGAGTTATCCTTCTCTCATTCCTTCAGTACATTCACGATGTACCCAATTTTAGGAAACCCTGGCATTCTGTTGACCACTGTTGAATTATTTGTGGCAACTTCACAACACCCTCTCCAAATGTGGTTCTTTCATATATCTTTGTTCTCATCCCGTGCTTGTATTATCTAACTTTCTTCAAGTTGACTCTTATAGAGCTTTTGCACCTTATTATTTATTGCTGTTGTACATATTACTTGTGGATGAGCTGTCTCATAGAATGCCTTCAGAAATATAACATTCTGCTCTATGTGATATATTAGACAGTATGTGATCCAACCTATTCTATACTTTGTGCTTCCACAGATACTTTCTTACCTCTTACACTCAGTTTACACCTGCTACTAAAACAAAGTTCTTCTTGAGCGTTTATCTGATTATTGACCATGTATGCTGATTTAGGGTCAAACTATTTCTTTTGAAAGAAACGTCTTCCTTAAAAGTGGACCGGTAATGCTGAATCAAATGCAAATTGGTATTAGTACCCAATACTACATTAGAAATTGTGTGATTTTTTGTGCAGTCCTACGTTATTTCTTTGCGAAAATTCTGACGGGTAACACCCATCAAACTTTACAGGTGGCAAAAGACGTTGGAAAGAGGAAAATAATTGTTAAAGCGGTGTCAAAGTCCAAAATCGCGTATTATTCCTCATTCTGACCTCATGAACTTAGAATGTTGGAGTACTTTTGCACTTGGGTAAAAAATGCAAGGTGCGGTATCTGATTTTCTACATTGAAAATGAAAATGAACGCATAGTAATTCGCTCGGCTCAGAATGAGGCCCTAAATGTGGTCTTTATGATTTGCAGTTCATGACCCTGCGTTGATTCCATTTTGCTGTGTTGTCAAAAGTCTCTCCAGGGTGCAGTCTCTGCCCTTCAGTGTCTAGAATTTGTGCAGTCTTCAGGCTCTTGCCTTCAGGACTGTGGATGGTACCAGTCAGAGCTACACTTCAAGGGCCTCATTATAGAAAGTGGGCAATAATTATCATTAGTTTATGCTTCTTTTAGAGAAAGAGTTATTATCAACTGTTGGTAGAATGTACTCCACGAATTTACCTCTCAGGGTAAATTTACAACCTGTGTGAAAGTGTTCGCAACAGTGGGTGATAAATGTGTCACTGCCGCAGATCACCATCACTGAAAAAAGTGCCCAAAGCTGATGGAATGTATTCCTTGGAAGAAGATGTTCGCCATACGCTGAGATATTCCTCCCACAGAAATGAGAACGACTTGATGGTTCCCCAAATCCAGATTCAATCCAAAAACCTGGCTTTTTAAAGGCACTTTTCAGGTACAGAGGGCTTTGATGATGGATTCGAGATACCCGAAAGAGAATCCACCTCTCATAAAACTAGTTCAATGTTTCTGCGTTTATCAAGAATTATATCGGAAAGTTTTATTAAATAAAAGAATCCATGTTTCAAGTATTTAAATTTGTATTTTTTGCCACAGCATCTTTTTTGAGGAACTGTTCACCGTCTTTATGGCTCTGAAGTCCTTGATTCCCAAACGTCGGTCTAAAACACATTTCCAGATGTGAATGTGTTCAACTACAGTGGAAGCATTAGAATGCAGTCTGTCCTCTCTGACTGCCTAAATCCACATGCACAAGACTACTTCCGTCTTCAGATCACTGACAGTGAAGAAGGACACTTGGTTGCCAATTCACCAGAATTCCAAGGTTTTTGGAATTGGCATCACATACCCTTCAGCCCACAATATCACTGAGTTGACTCCTTGATCTATCAGTTACTCCTCAAGAGCATCCGATCTGCTTCTATGATGCGAGAGCAAGAGGACAGAGTGAAAACAGCAGGAAGTAATCATTGCCTTCAGTGGCAAAGGGCAGCCATGCAAACTCTGTTTGATGGGCCCATCCGAAAAAGATGACCTTCAGTAGACTTGTATGTATGTGTGTCCTGATTGGATAGTTCACTGTATTGCACCCTGCGTACTGTCTCTCAACTATGCGACGTCAACACAAGGGAGGTAGACACTTTAAAACAACGCCTGCTCATGTCAAAAGTGGGACAGGAACATGAAAGCAATTCCATGAGAGGCCCGTTTGAGAAGGAGCGCCATGGTCAAATACGTGGGGTATGAGTGGTGTATTTTTTGTGTGGCAGGGGTGGGTGGGGGCAACAAATGTTAAATCCCCTCTTTATTTGGAAAATTGTAAGTAGCCTTCCAGGTTGCCATGTTTTCCACATTTATTTGCGTAATAGATACTACAATATTTTGGCCAATTGTAGCAATCTCAGTTTTCCAAGAGGTAATCTGTGTTTTATTTTCCATATTTGCACGAAATACATCATTTTTATTTCCAGAAGCCTTTGTGCCTGTCGGTTCCTTAGAAAGACTTCAGGCATCCATTGAATGTGCCCACACGGCCACGAATGTGCCTTCGTGTCATGAGAGGAAGTCTTTGGTTTTATTAACCCATAATGGATCTATAATTTTAGTGCGAGCTGTAAATTTAAAGTGCTAACTGTAACAGCACTGAATTAACAATGTGCCTGGTTTGTAATCCCAGGTGACCAGTTGCTAATGTTTTTTCTTGGGTCCAGTTGCGTCATATCAGTCTGTGGACATTACTGTATATGTAACCCTCAGAAAAAATACACAAAATAAATTCTACTGATTAAATAAAAGTAGCTATTGAAAGAAAATAACGCAATTCCACCAGTTCTAACCACCATCTGGAATGAACTGGCATTTTAACGGTTCAGGAGATATCTTAAAACGTATATGCCAGCAACTGGTTCTAGTAGAAACCACTTGAAACAGGGCAACTAAAATTACCACTAGGGAAATTACCAGACATTAACAAATTTACAGAATCTGCTCCTCAATAAGAGTTGCAACTTCCTTATCTCTTTGTAATTGTTCTAAAGTTGTTGATGTTGTTTGATTTCTTCCTATTTATTGTGATTGGTGCCCATTATATATCATATTTATTTACATTTATTTAATTTCAACATTTCTTATTCCACACCAGAATTGAGCTGCGTGCGCTTGGTAAAATCAACAAAGGGGAGGAGCTGAGCGTCTCCTACGTGGATTTCCTAAATCTCAGCGCGGAGCGGAAGGAGCAGCTGAGGAGCCAGTATTACTTCGACTGTAACTGCGAGCACTGCACCAAGGGGATCAAAGATGAGCTGATGCTGGCTGCAAGATCAGATGAAGAACACCAGGTATACTCATCTGTTAACTTGTTAACCACAATTAAAGAAAATGAATCAAATGCACCATGGTCACTAATGCAAGGGATGCTATAAGGATTCATGCACAGGCTTGGATCAAATATAGAAAGATTTTTACACCCCTAAATAATTCTGCTACAGGTAGTTACTTACAGGAGTGCAATTCACAAACATGTTTTGTAAAGTTGGAAACTGCTCATCGTAACTTTTCTTCTATGATTATAGTAGTTTTCTGACTTTTAGGGAATTCATCAAAACCCCCAGTTGTATGTATTGAAATCTAGGGAAGTCACAGACTTCCACGGAAAATCTGGCTGCTTCCACTTGTTCCTCAGAGTCTCCAACAGGTAGCTTGTGTGGTACTGTAGCTCTCCTGCTACCTCTGAGTAGCTCACCTGTGTGCAGCTCAGCTTATTAAAGTAGAAAGCTTTTACTTGGTTGAATTAATATACATACAAAAAAATGGAGATTATACAACACTAATACTATTATTAGCTCTTAATGCGTTTCATTGAACATAAGTAGCTCTGAGTACAGAAAAGGTTGGAGACCCATTCACATGGCAGGGAATGCACTTCAGTTGGCTAGCACAGTTGCATACATAACTTTCGTTTCTTTTTTCTTTTTGTACAATTAAACTAATTTCCTGTTGGAGAAATCTCTTTCCCACATCCCTGTGGAGGCCGAGGGTCTTTTCCACCATATTTTCACATTTAAAAATGTATCCCAGCCTTTTGGAGTGTTCCTTGCAATCACTCCAGTTCTTTTGTGGTAGATTAAATTATTGTAAGTTGGGTGTGATAATTAGTTTGTTTCCTTCCTAACATTCTTTAAGAGATAGATACTATCATATAAATACTTAGGATTACATTTTTCAGAAAATCTCTGTTGGGCTTTCCTTTACTCTGCTCTTAAAGCAGCTCTTTTGGCCACAACAGATGTATTAAAGAGCTTTGACTCAAGATATGGTGCCATCTCCTTTAAAATAATAAAGAAAACCATAAATAAGCGATTCAGGGGAAAGTAATTTACCAAGCTTTGTATATTGCTGAGATATTATTCTGAGGGTATATTTGGAATCAATGGAAGGCTCTTGCATAAAAAACACTATTGTCTGTTCATTTGAGTACCATGCCTGCATGTGCAAAGGATAGAATTGGATTTGGTCTCCTGGGATTTAATGGCCATGGCTCGCTGCCTGTTTTTTTATGTTTTCATTAAGACGTTCTCAAGACACTGGGAGAGATTCCAATATTAGTTGGAAAGCAATGATAAACGGGAATGGCAATCTTTCCCAACAAATCATCTCTTGTTTGACAAATTCTAGAGTTGAGGTAAACATATTGGTACACAGTCAAAATATCGAGTTTTAAATTTCGACCTACCAAAATATCGTGTTTGAAATTTCGAAGGTGCAGAATATCGATGTCAAGAATATCGTTGGACACAATATCGACCCTAAGGTAAGTAATATCGAAATTCTTTATATCGATGTAAGTAATATCGAAGTTAGTAATATCGATAGCATATATATCGATGTAACTATTTTTGATGACACTAATATCGATATTTGTATTATATTTTTGTTTTTTATTATGTATGTGTTATATGTTTTAGTTAAGTATTTAAAATAAATAATATTATGGGGCTGATTCCGATCCTGGAAAAACTCTGTACAAACCGTGGTATGGAGCGGTTTCTCCATACAAATCGTACTTGTAAGGAGGCCCCTACAACCTAGGAAGTACGATCCGTACAAATAGACGCACACCATACAAATTGTAAAAAATACCATACAACTCGTATATACAAGCGATTCCGATTCGGATTGCTCTGTACGCGAGGTTCCCATGTATTCCCGGCAGCAGTTTACAACCCGGCAAGTACGATTCGTACAAACGGCATGCGGTACGGCTCTTTTTTTACAAGAGCCAAAAAGTGCGGGAAAAGCCTTGTACACCCGTAAAACAGTACGAGACAGACCCCCCCGTGTACGCGTCGTACACCCCATGAATACAGGGGTACGGTGTGTATGCACAGTGTGTACTGATGACATGGAAAGTGGGGTACGGTGCGTACATACGCGATGAAGGGGTACTGGTCGTGTACGCACCGTACAAGCACCGTACCCCAAAATCACCTGTGTACGAACCGTACCCCAAAATCGCGTATGTACGCACCGTACCCCAAAATCACGTATGTACGCACTGTACCCCAAAATCGCGTATGTACGCACCGTACCCCAAAATCGCGTATGTACGGTGTGTAAATGCGCGATGTTGGGGTACAGTGCGTACACAGGCGATTTTGGGGTACGGTGCGCACATATGCGATTTTGGTGTACGCACCATACACATGTCTCGCATGTGGGGGGACCCCTGTACGCCTCATACCTCTATACGACCTGTACCCCGGTATGAGTAGAACCCCCAGAACGAGTCATACGAGGGTATGAGGCGTATAGGGGTTCGCTTTGTTACCCGTTACGAGTCATTCCCCGTATATAGGACATTTTCCATACAAATCGTATGCTGACAAACTGGTACGAATGGTACTTGACGGGTTGGACAGCCTTTTTACAATTTGTATAGTCTTTTTTACAAGTCCGTGTCGTACAGCTTTTCCCGATCCGATTTGTAAGGATTGGGCCGATCTGTATGTATTTTTCCCGTACGAATCGTACTACACGGTTTGGAAGGGACTTGTACAATTTGTATGGAAAAAAACTACAAATCCTATTTGTATGGAAAAAAAAATCCAGGATCGGAATCAGGCCCTATATGTGTATCAATTTTATGTATTAATACATTTATTTATAAGTAAATTATATGTTTATAGGGGAATAGAGTGGGAAGTAATTTAATTGTAATTAATAAAATATTTATTTATGTGTAATTTATTTTGTAATTAAATATTAATTGGCAATTAATTATTTTAATTGATACATTAATTATATAATTGGTAATTAATGTTAATTTTAATTAAATGTTATGTTTTAGTACCGAGCGGGTTGTGGGTTTATAGGGGAATAGGGTGGGAAGTAATTCAATTGTAATTTCATAAAATATTTATTTAGGTATAATTTATGTTGTAATTATTTATTAATTGGCAATTAATTATTTTAATTGATAAATTAATTATTTAATTGGTAATTAATGTTAATTTTAATTAAATGTTATGTTTTAGTACCGGGTTGTGGGGTTATAGGGGAATAGGGTGGGAAGTAATTTAATTGTAATTAATAAAATATTTTTTATGTATAATTTATTTTGTCATTAATTATTAATTGGCAAATAATTATTTTATTTGATAGATTAATTATTTAATTGGTAATTAATGTAAATTTTAATCAAATGTTATGTTTTAGTACCTGAGCAGGTTGTGTGTTTATAGGGGTATTGGGTGAAAAGTAATTTTATTGTAAATATTTAATTATTTATACATTTTTAGTTATGGATAATTAATGTATTAAATAATTAATAATTGGTAATTAATTATTTTAATAGATAATTATTTTTTAAATTGTCAATTAATATTTGTAATTTGTAAATATTTTTTAATAACCAGAAAGATTAATTAATTAATTGTTAAACATTTAAAAAAAATATTAATTAGTATAATGTATTTTTATTTTTAATATTGATTTAAATTTAAATAATATTTTATTGTTATGATAAATAATTTATTCTTTAATATTTATTATTTGGTGAGTAATATTTAATAATTATTATTTATTGGTGTTTGTTGTTAATTTATTGTAAATTAATTATTCAAATGTAATTGGATTTATTAATTATGATTTGTTTTTTTATTGATGTTGATGTATTTGAAAAATTAATTATACATTATTTCAAATATAAACATTATTTAGAAGTATGGTAAAATAAAAATCTATGTTATTAATCACTTTCCCTACTGTTGCACCCTTTGGAGTTGGAATAGTAATTTTTCCCCCTACGCTATCCAAAGCTTTCCCTACTGTTGCACTCTCTGGAGTGGGAATAGTAATTTTACCCCCTACACTATCCAACGCATTCCCTACTGTTGCACTCATTGGAGTGGGAATAGTCATTTTTACCTACCCGCTTTCCAACGCTTTCCCTACTGTTGCACCCACTGGAGTGGGAATAGTAATTTTTACCCGTACGCTATCCAACGATTTACCTACTGTTGCACTCACTGGAGTGAGAATAGTAATTTTTACCCACCCGCTATCCAACGCTTTCCCTACCGTTGCACTCTCTGGAGTGGGAATATTAATTTTACTCCCTACACTGTCCAACGCTTTCGCTACTGTTGCACCCTTTGGAGTTGGAATAGTAATTTTTCCCCTTACGCTATCCAACGCTTTCCCTACTGTTGCACTCACTGGAGTTGGAATAGTAATTTATACTCTTACGCTATCCAACGCTTTCCCTACTGTTGCACTCACTGGAGTGGGAATAGTAATTTTTACCCAGCTGCTATCCAACGCTTTCCCTACTGTTGCACTCTCTGGAGTGGGAATAGTTATTTTTACCCACCCGCTATCCAATGTTTTCTCTACTGTTGCACTCTCTCGAAGTGTGAATAGTAATTATTCTCCCTACACTATCCAATGCTTTCCCTACTGTTGCACCCTTTGGAGTTGGAATAGTAATTTTTACCCTTACGCTATCCAACGCTTTCCCTAATGTTGCACTCATTGGAGTGGGAATAGTCATTTTTACCTACCCGCTATCCAACACTTTCCCTACTGTTGCACCCACTGGAGTGGGAATAGTAATTTTTACCCGTACGCTATCCAACGCTTTCCCTACTGTTGCACTCTCTGGAGTGGGAATAGTAATTTTACCCCCTACACTATCCAACGCTTTCCCTACTGTTGCACCCTTTGTTGTTGTAATAGTAATTTTTACCCTTACGCTATCCAACGCTTTCCCTAATGTTGCACTCATTGGAGTGGGAATAGTCATTTTTACCTACCCGCTATCCAACACTTTCCCTACTGTTACACCCACAGGAGTGGGAATAGTAATTTTTACCCGCACGCTATCCAACGCTTTCCCTACTGTTGCATTTACTGGAGTGGGAATAGTAATTTTTACCCACCCGCTATCCAACGCTTTCCCTACTGTTGCACTCTCTGGAGTGGGAATAGTAATTTTACCCCCTACACTATCCAACGCTTTCCCTACTGTTGCACCCTTTGGAGTTGGAATAGTAATTTTTACCCTTACGCTATCCAACACTTTCCCTAATGTTGCACTCATTGGAGTGGGAATAGTAATTTTTACCTATCCGCTATCCAACACTTTCCCTACAGTTGCACCATATGGATTTTGAATAGTAATTTTTAGCCTTACGCTATCCAATATAATTTATATTTATTTATGTATTTTATAATATTTTTATTATGTTACATAATGTTGTGTTTAATTAATGCTTTAATGTATTAAATATACATATTTATTATTATTTATGTTATTATTTTATGAGTGTTGATGTATTTGTAATTTATAGTATTTGTTAATATTTTTAAATTAATTAAAAAAATAATAAATATTATAATTAATTAAATATATATTACATATTGTATGTTTAATTTTAATTAAATGTTTAACAATAAATATGTTTTATTTATTCATTTTAAACATTCTAAAATATTTTTACATAACTTTATATTTCTTTTTTAATAACAAAAAAACCCGATATATTTAATTACGATATTTTTAACATCGAAATTTTAGTTTCGATATTTTTGTACTTACCATGTTGTAGATAGGGTGTCGATATACTTGCCTTCAATATTCCAGCGTCGATATTTTGGCTGTCGATATGCTGTCTATCGATATTCTGTCAGAGATTCAAACATATTACAACTGCAGAATCCAACCACCTTGAGTAAGTAAAAAGTAATAATTGCAAAAATGACTGAAGTTAACCAAAATAATGACAGAGAATGCACATGGGATCTTGGTGTAAATTTAACACAACCCACCTATTAGTAGACTGTCAATTGTTTATTTAGTAGAATTTTAAGAGCTTTATTCTTAAGGTATGGGCCTTATACTTTTATCCTTAGACATTGGAGTTTCACTACCACTTTATATAAAGGCTGTTCAAAAAAGAGTCTTTGTGAATTGAGATGATTTTAAACGGGGGACTACTTGCATATTGAGATACATATGCTTTTGATTATCTTTTATTTGGTAGTCAAGTCAAAGGAAACGTTCTAAATAGTTTTTTGGGTTCAATGTATTTTATTGTCATTTAATCCAAAGGGATATACAAAATGGTAAATAGAATAAGTGATACTGGCTAAACAGAACAGAACATGTATGGATAATATCAAGGTAAGCTGAAGGGAAATATAAACGAAAGTCAGATGGCAACAGTAAAAGGACAAATGATACAAAAAATGTCACACCGGGTATGGCCAGGCGTGGGTCTCTGGCTCACGATGCCACTGGATTCATGCTAACCTGGCTGATGAGGGGTGATGCCCCGAAACCGGTCCCAGGATGCTTGTTTCCGGTCCAGGGAGGACCTGGCTTGGCACTTCGGGCTGGACTGTTCCCACGAGGCACAGGGTCAAGACTGATTTATATGGCTGGTTCAAAACTGGGGTGGCATGGTGTTAGAAATGGGGGTCTCTAGTTGGCAGTGGCTGGCCACAGTCCTAGTAGGGACCCTTCTTCCTAAGTCAGAGTAAGAGGGCTACACCCTTTGATAACTCCTGCTCAACCCTGTGGGAACGTAGCACGAGCAGCTAGGCTTATCTCAGAGGCAGTGTGTAAAGCATTTATGATCATACACAGTAACACAGTGAAGGACACTACAAAGGGACACCACACAAGTAGTTATAAAAAATAAGTATCTTTATATATAGACTTAACACAAGACCAATAACGGTAAAAAGCCACAATACTGAAAAATGGGGGAACTCTTGAAAAGTTGGAAAAAGAGTTCAAAGTGTTCAAATAGGGGTTCAGTTCAAAGCAGGGGTCTCTGCAACCCTTTTACTTACAAAGTACCTGGATTTCGTAGCAAAACAGACAAAATGTCGCAAAGGGGCTGTAGCGATGATTTTCCCCCACGCTAGGCTGGCGATGCGTTGAATCCTTGCCGCAAGGGAGGATGATGCGCTGGTCCGGTTGCGTGTGCGACCTTGTTGTGATGAAAGAAAATGATACCCCACAAGAAAAATGGCTCACTTTTCCACTGGATTCAAGCTAGCCTGGCTGATGAGGGGTGTTACCCCCAAACTGGTCCAAGCATGCTTTTTTGGTTCAGGGAAGACCTGACTTTGCAGATCGGGCTGGACTGTTCCCATAAGGCACAGAGTCAAGACTGATTTGCATATGGCTGGTCAAAACTGGGGTGGCATGGTGAGCAAAAGAATGATGAATTTAACCCAGATCTATTGACTGCGGGTGAATGTTTGATTTGCTCTGCATGCCGTTCATCATCTGTGTGTCTTTTTCTTTCTCACTTTAAGTGCGCAGGGAATGGCTAGAACTTGGTCCCGGGCTCACTGTGCCACTGGATTCAAGCTAACCTGGCTGATGAGGGGTGATGCCCTGAAACCGGTCCCGGGATGGTTATTTCCAGTCCAGGGAGGACCTGGTTTGGCAATTTGGGCGGGACTGTTCCCATGAGGCACAGAGTCAAGACTAATTTGCATATAGCTGGGTCTGAACTGAGGTAGTGAAGTGAGCTAAAGATCGATGATGGATTCAACATAGATCTGTGACTGGAGGTGAGTGTCTGAAAAGTTTCAGCCCTCCATCCATTATCTCCTTGTGTTTGAGTTATTTCACATAGCCACCAGGGCATACTAGCAGCAGATGTGCACTACACAGAAGTTGATAACAGTGAATAAAATAAAATAATATACGGACTGCTGTACTCTTCTTTAGTTTCATTGGTTCTCCTCATTTCATCAGAGGGGTGAGTTCTAAGTCAACCTAGTCAAGGAGTATTGAAACATAAATATATAAATATAGACATTGGCAAAAATCATATTCAAAATAGTTCAACTTCAAGGGTTCCCTATAGGACTGACTTTGTATTACGGTAGAATGAAACATTTGAATTTCCTTTGCTGTTCAGCTTACTTGTGCAAAGATACATAGAATAGCACCACAAACTACTTTCTTGGACAGCAACTGCCTGGCAGAGCTGGGGTGGACAGCCTCCTGTGACAAGGGAAGGGTCTGGCATCATCCATGTTTAGCGGACCAGGGCCCGGAGCAAGACCTCGAATGGCAGTCTATTAAATAACTTAATGGAAACATTTGGTGCAGTCCCACTGCAAAAACTAAGTTGAGTGGAAAAAATTGAAACTTCCTTCAAGGTTACAATTTTATTGGTGTGTGCATCCTTCCCAATGGCCAAATACCTGCCTCTTCTCTAAAAAACAAGCAGGGTCTGGCATAGTCTGACACTTATGAACTACTGACACACTTTTTGTATCAGTAACTTTCATGCGTGTAGTGTCTTCAGAGTAATTAACCACTATGCTGAATTCAGCGGCACATAAAATATAGAATCTGATAGAGTCTTATAGCTGCAGATTATTTCCCTTAATATATTCCCCAGGCATCAGACTGGATCCAGAATTTTTTTAGTGCGCCAGTAGGTGGTGTGGTTTGGCACAGCATTTGGCTATGCATGGTGTTGTTGGCATCGTCCGCGCCAGTAGTGATGTGTGCAATGCCTATATAGGTGCAACCCCAGTGCACTGTTCTCAGTTCTTCCTTTTCCATGCTACCAACATGGATCTAGGTAGAGCTCCCCTCAGTCACTTTTTGTCTGACTATTTTGTCAACTACTAATGTGCCTTTGAATATTTTTTTCAAGATGTCCCTGAATGTACTTTGAATGTTCAAGGCAGGGGAGACTGTCATCGACAGATGTTGGTGAAGAACCCCCACTTGGTGTATCAGTGTACCCGTGGGGCCTGGAGAGGGACCACAACTCTGTGTCATATACTGTATGCAGGACCATGAATCCCATCGCCATGGCTTCAGGTCCTGTTAATGGGAGGTTTCAAGACTGCTCCCGGAGTCACTCGCATTGGTCCTCTTTGCGCTCCAAGGCTTCTTGAGGTAAGTCCCATAGGAAGAAGTCCAACAAGTATAAGCACTCTCTGACTTCTCTGTGTCATTTCCATTCTTTGTATAACGAAGCGGTTTATGCCTTAAATCCAAACCTCACTCTCGGGTCGTTCGGTGCAGCCGGCATGGGAAACTTGGGGCTGCTCCACACCTCCCCAAATTGTCTTGGAGCTGGACTGATTCCCTCTCAGCTTCAAGAGTTTTATGAAGCCATGAGACTCACTTTTGAGTTGGCAAACCCCTTGGAGCCCCTTTGGGCCCCATGGTTTGTAACAGTCTCTGTCTGGGGCTTTGCTGGCAGGTCCACCTTTGTCACCAGTCAATCCCTCAGGATCCATTTGGTGGATCTGGATCAGGCATCTTCCCGACCTCCTATGGGGACTTGTCCAGTGGGGACTTTCCTGGCACCGCCATGCCCATTGGTGGAGCCGAAACCATTATGATTCCCAACTCCGATACACAGCCAGACTGGCATGAAACAGTGACGGTCTCAGCGACAGCCAGGCCCACACAGCCAGAATTGGAGATGTAGTTCCTTGAAGGGCCCACTGAGGAGCATGAATGGAGGGGATCTGAGGATCCCTATACCTACACTGACCCCCTTAGCTGAGTTCATGGTTGATAACTACTAGGATAAGGAACTGGCTGACGCCAGTGGTCTGGACAGCTCACATGACGCTTGACTCCTCTCTCCTCCCCTAGTAGCTACGGAAGAAGGGGCCTCTTTCGCAATGGTGGTCTGGAGGGAGGCTGAGGTCCTGGACCTAATGATGCCCATGGTTCAAGTGAAGACCAGTGTCTTGACAGAAGTGCTTCAGCCGGGGGCATCTCCATCAGAATCCTCACTAGCTGTCAACAAAGCCCTCACCAATGACCTGCTCTCGGCCTGGGCCAAGCTCTGCCCAGACACTCCTGTGTATAAGAACAATGCTTGCTGTCCATCTGGCATGTTCCCTACCACACCACCAGATAAGGAATCCAATGGGCTGGATTCCTTTGGCAAGAGAATTTTCTCTTCCACCACCCAGGCACTGCAGCCTGTGAACTCCAATTGCTTATTGGGTTGTTATTCCCACACAGTGTGGGATACTGTTGCACAAGTCCTGCCTATGGTTCCGGATGAGGCCCGCACTATATTCTCCCATGCTATTGCTGATGGCGAGACGCAGCAAAGTTCATGGACCTATAATGTCCCAAGCTATGGCTGATGGGTGCAATGCAGCAAGGTTTGCAATCAAATGCGTGTTGGATACGACCAACTCACTGGGCTGAGAAATTGCTTTTTTGGTGGTGCTCTGACGTCACGCCTGGTTGAAGAATACTGGATTTTCGGTGGATGTCCAAGCCTTGCGCATGGACATGCAGTTTGATAGGACTTATCTCTTTGGAGACAAGGCAGATTCAGCCTTGGAGAGATTCAAGGACAGTAGTGCCACTGCTAGGTCACTAGGGCTCTCTGTGACCCCACTTCAGTCGCATTCCACCTTATGCTCCTTTTGTGGCTATGGGAGGGGCTATCAGCCGTGTCCATTTGCCCTTATTCACCACAGCCAGCAATCTCAGTCCTTTCAAGGTTGTGACTCCAACAAGTCCCGTGAGGCCCAAACCAGAGGTCCTCCCACTAGAAGCTTCAAAGTCAAAGCCTCTTTAGTATTTCTTTTGTCCAGCATGGGCATTGGGATTGCAGAAGAATCCAAAACCCTCTACACCAATGGCAGAAAAACTCAACAGACAAATGGGTGCTCCAGATTGTCCAGTGGGGTAGGCCCTCTCCTTCCAACCAATCCAGTCGCCACTTCCTTCGTCCTCAGATCGGCTGATAGAGGACCACCTTGCGCTCTTGCAGCAGGAAGTACTGGCCCTTCTGGTCAAATAAGCAATTGAGAGGGTGCCAGCATCAGAAGTAGGTTGTGGTTGCTATTCCTGCTAATTTTTAGTGCCAAAGAATGATGGAGATCTTGTGCTATCTTCGATCTGCCTCCTCTCAATTACTACTTGAAAAAGGAAAAATTCAAGATGCTTACCCTGGCTTAAGTCTTATCTGCCCTAGACACTGGAGCCTGAAATGGTAGTGTTGTATTTGCAGGACTCCTTTTTCCAAATTCTCATCCTGCCAGCTCACAGATACTATCTACGGTTCACATTGGGCCAGGGGCATAATCAGTTTGCTGTGTTCCCCAAGTGCCCCAGTGGTTGCAGCACATCTGCCGAGCTCAGCGGTTCCAGTCTTCCCCTACCTCAACAATTGGCTGTTGGAAGCTGGCTTACCCCAGGCAGTTGTCTGCCCTCTCCAGACTAGGGCAAACATCCTGCACCCACTGGGGTTTACTATTAACATGCCAAAGTCACACTTGACTCCCTCTCAGATGCTCCCTTTCATCTGAGCTACTATGGATACATTGCAGTTTCTGATAAATCCTCCGGAACAATGCGTCTAGGATATTCAGACATTGATAGTAATGTTTCAGCGTTTATCCTGGATTTTGATGAGACTGACTCCGAGGCTTCCGGGTCTTGTTGCCTCCTGCTTTAAATTTGTAAAACATGCCAGTTGGCATGTGCGGGCTCTGCACTGAGACTTGAATACCCAGTGGGCTCAGCATCGGGGAAATCTCTCCGACCTGGTCCAGATATTAGAGGGAACTGCAAAAGACCTGCAGTGTTGGCTCACAAACTGTGATTGGGTCCAGAGTAGACCTCTCTTTCTTCCCCACCCAAAGCTCATAGTAGTGACAGATGTGTCTCTTCTGAGTTAAAGGGGCCACCTGGGATAGGTGGAGATCAAAGGCCTCTGGTCTCTGGCAGAGTCTCAGCTCCACATCAAGCTAATGGAACTGAGAGCAATCTGACTGACATCGAAAGCCTTTATTCCTTCCATCGAGAAAGCTTATTCACATGTACACGGATACCACCGCCATGTGGAATTGCAACAAACAGGGCAAGGTGGGCTAATGAATCCTATGTCAAGAGGCTTTGCATCTCTGGGCCTTGCTGGAATGTCAGGACCTATTCCTGTGGTTCAACATCTGTTGGATTCTCTGAACACCAGGGCAGACAAACTCAGCCGTTGATGACAAGTGGATCACAAATGGCATCTCCATCCGGAGGTGGGGCATGGTCTTTTCCTAGATTGGGGGAGAGCCTTGGTTAGACCTAATCACCACTGCTGAGAATACGCAATGTCATGCTGGAGTTTCCAAGGCATCTCTCACTCAGAGATACATTTCATTGTGAGTGGAGCTCAGAACTCCTATATGCCTTTCTGCTGATACCAGTCCTGTCCAGAGTTCTCAAGAAGATCAAGAATAACCTAGCCCAAGATATCCTAATGGCTTTGGACTGGGTATGGAGAGTATGGTACCCCAAACTCCTGAGCATGAGTATCTGTCAGGCTGCCACTCCGGGAATATCTTCTGTCACAGCAACAGGGCAGGGTCCTGCAAACAACCTGTGTACTCTCCACCTTCATGCGAGGAGATTGAGAGCCTACAGTTGAGGGTATTTTATCTCCCTCCTGAAGTATGTAATGTCATTCTAGCAGTCAGGCATTAAATCACTACAGCAATTTATGCCTGCCGACTGGACACATTTGTGGCTTGGTGTACATCTAAATTGGTTTATCCTCTGTCTCCACCCTCGTCTAAAGTTCTTCTTTTTGTTCTATCCCTGGCCCAGCAAGGCTTTGCTTTGGGAACAGTTAAAGGATATCTGTGTGCCATTTCCCCCTTTCTACAGTTGCCAGACCAACCTTCTCTGTTTAAGTCACCTGGAGTGACCAGATTCCTTAAAGGTTTGCAGCATGTGTTTCGTCCCAAGCCGTTCATTATGCCCCAATGGGATTTGAATTTAGTTCTCCCCTTCCTCATATGTTATCCTTTTGAGTTGATGCACAGCTGCCCTCTACAGCTCCTAACTCTCAAAACTAACTGTCTTTCTTGCAGCAATACCATCTGCCAGGAGGGTTAGCAAATTGCAGGCTTTTTCATATAACCCTCCCATCACTTCATTCTTACCAGACTACCTGGTTCTTAGAACTCGAGCATCCTTTTAGCAAAAGGTAGTCTCACCTTTTCACATCGGGCAGAACATCACCCTTCCTACCTACGCAATGGCCAAGAAACTGCCCCCGGAGGGATTTAAGAGCTCATTCTACCAGAGCTGAAGCTGCGACCACTGTGCTGCCAAAAAGGGTACCAGCCCCGGATATCTGTCAGGCTGCTACCTGGACATCACTGCACTCGTTCACCGAACACTATTTCCTCGACAGTCAGGTCCAGAAAAATTGACATTTTGACCATTGGATCATCCAGTACTTCTTATTTCAAAACAGTCCGCATAACCACCTCAGAGGAGAAATTTCTTTGGTATCTATTCAGAGGTAAGGAATCTCCGGCTAGAAGTCTCTATCAAATGAACAAGTTACTTACATCCGGTAACCCCTTATCTGATAGACAATCTATCTAGCCACAGATTCCTTACTGACCCTCCCCATTCTGCGCACTGTTTTAGCACGTGAAAGAGATCCTTCAGTACCTCACTTTGTCACACTAGTTATTCCTCCTCAGCTTGGCTCTGTGCTTCTGATGCGGAAAAGCAGCCAAGAACTGAAGTCAGCGCCCTGGGGTGGCACTGTACACGTCACTTCCAGCGGGGTTGACGCCAACGATGCCACGCATAGTCAAACGACACGACCTTCTGGCACACAAGGGGATTGCTCAAAAATTCCAGATCAGTCTGATGCCTGGGGAATATTATAAGGTAAGGAATCTGCGGCTAGATAGAGTCCCTACGATATAAGGCATTACCTAAGGTAAGTAACTTGTTTAGTTTGAACTCAGAAGGAGTTCCCCTGCTGCCTCATTTTATTCACAAACTCATTTTATTCACTAACAGCAGTGAGGGCATCGAATTTATTTCTACCGAGGGCATTATCCGCCCCAGGGCCGGCTTTGAGGCTATCACACAAAAGTCCGAGACCTGAAACAGTGTTTAAAATGACGTGAAGGGTCAACTATATGCGTATTGTTGTTGGGATCAGTTTTTCCATATTAATATATGATTACTTGCTTGGCACACTACTAAGCCTGTACAGGCTAAATGAGCTGAGTGGGGAACAGAGTGCTTTTGTGAGGGCCACCCTTAAACCAGGGGTGTGCCCATCATGTGAATGAAGGTTCCCATGTACATTGTGTGGGGCACAAGACGTGATGGGTGCCAAGAGATGCAGAGGTAAGATGGCCACCAGGGAGGGGCACTGTGCCACAAAGTGCAGCCCCAGTTCTAAATCATACTGTGAGTGTGACCGCAGGAGAATCTTCGAAGAAGAATACTTGTGGAAAGCTTCGCCCCTTTACCCGCCTCCTTCATAACTCCTTGGCCAATGCTCGAGAGAGGGAGGAGCGGCAGCCCTAAGAAATTACAGCAATGTCTGCTCTTCCAATCCTGGCCAAGGTGTGCTTCCCACATAGTAAAGGTACTGGGTTGTCCCTTGGCTATCTTTCATCAGAAAAGCTTTTCATTTTATCCTGGTAGGAAAAATACCTAATTATATGTTTACCCTACTGACCCTACAATGGCAGCAAGTCCATCCATTCATGAAGCAGCAGTGAGTATTTGAATTGTCCAGTAGTGGTGCTGATGGTTTTAGTAGCTCAGTACGTACATCTCTTCACAGTGGGACAAACTCACACAACAGGTAAGTAATTGTGAATTAACGCAACGGGGTGTAGGAGATTGGAAACATGACAGTTACAGTAACGCAGCGAGCACCATCAGAAATGTTAATGCTGATGACCTTCAGGCACAAGGTCAGACTCCTGACTGTCTTTTGCTTTTCACAGCCGTCAGCAGAGGAGGTCCAAGAGGCCATACAGTTCTCCAAGGACACCTTGGAGAAGATCGGAAAGGCTCGCTCTGAAGGCATGTACCATGAGGTAAATACGCGTCACTGCATGCTCGCGCAAGGTCAAACTGCACTTGAGAAATAACATGAACGTATGCTTGTCTGGGTTGATGTTTAATTTTGTATAACATATGTATTTACATTTCATGAGCCAATTTACAAAAAAAAAAACGAAAATACCTACTCGTATGTTTTGGTATATATTCCCTCAGTTCTGAAATTGGGTGCAGAAAAAAACCTTCTTGAATCAGGTTATGATCACAAATTGCAAATTCTACTTGGAGAAAATAGTTTTACCGGTCACTCACACTTACTCATGCAACTAACGTCTGAGGTAATTACGGAAGCGCCTTTTATATAGGGGTTGCAGCACACCACAGCCGGCAGCAACAGTGGCAGGTTACCACCACTCCTCCATACCTGATAGCAGCCAAACGCGTTTTGAGCATATGATTTGCTCTTCATCAGTGGCAGGTAATAAAACGGAAGCAGTAGTTGTTTGGAATCTCCATTTTATTTGATCTGTTGTGTCATTCACATTTTTCTCCTAGCCTCTACAGCATGGGGCAGGGGTTGAGGCTGCTTCAGCTAGTTGCTAACGTCACTGAGCATGACGTCATTCTGCTCTTTCGCAAAGACCGCATCCTCACACAAAGTAGTCCCCTTCAGTGCCAGACTCAATAATGCCAATTTAGACTTTTTGAGACCAAAAATATTTTTGCTTTTAGACATTTTTTTTATAATGGCAAGGGCACAGGATCCTCTGGCAGATCTATTGGCTTTGCCAGTGCTTGTTATACATAGGCGTCCATTTCACATCATGTAAGGCTTTATGTACATTCTATAGGTAAAACATAGTTAAATGTTGCATGTAATGTATGTGACTGTAATTTAAACACCGCGCCTCACTGCTCTATTATGTTTCACCATTCTAACTGTATGTACTCATTCGACTGTTCAATTGTTCCTAGGGACCACTTCTCCAGTATTAGGGGTATCTTTCATAGATTCACATGCTTGAATATTCCCCGTCGTCGAAGTGGGAGTCCCACGGTACATAAAATAGCAGTAATAAATGCATATATAAATACAATTATAATTATATAAATATATAAATATATATATAAAATACAGTAAAATATGCAGAAAACTCAAAAGTACCATAGAACAGAATAGGCCCATAGAAAGCCTAAGGGAGAAACTCAACTTGGTAACATATCAGTGTCATTATGTTTTTGGTCCAAATTCCAGCCAATCAGGCTATAGCTCCCTCTAGAACCCTCTCCTCAGAAGCCCAAGACCTCTGATTTTCTACCGCACGTCGTGTGAAGGGAGTCTCCCTTAGCTCTGCTCAGTTTTCTTCAACTCTAGCGATTTATTTCTTCAAGAAATGTCTTCAAATAAGAAATCTTTATTTAAAGCCTGCCCCTCTTGTGGTAAACTGCGCCTTTTCCATGAAGATCCACACAGTAAATGCATTTACTGTCTCTACCCAGACCACGAAGTAAAAAACTGTAAGTACTGTCGCACTTTTCCTCCCAAGACTCTGAGGGATAGAGAGGCCCGTCTCCTTCTGTGGCTACAGAAGTTGAAGACTTCAGAGTCTGTGTTTTCTGAGGTAGAAAGTTTGTCATCTAGTATTTCTAAATTCTCTCAGAAGCGTGGGTCTGAAACAGGTTCCA
This sequence comes from Lissotriton vulgaris, assembly GCF_964263255.1. Classification (NCBI taxonomy): domain Eukaryota; kingdom Metazoa; phylum Chordata; class Amphibia; order Caudata; family Salamandridae; genus Lissotriton; species Lissotriton vulgaris. The sequence continues at coordinate 230,015,167 of NC_141690.1, forward strand.
TCTCCTTTTCTGAAGAAAAGTAGACTGTTGGAATCCTCTAGGATTGTTTCCCCACAGAATTTGCTTCAGGGCACGTCTACGGGACCTGGTTCTCTGACGTCTGCGCCCAAAGCCTTGCCTTCCTCTCGTAAATCTGGCATTGGCTCGTCGACGGGCTCGTTGACGTGTCCGTCGACGTCTTCAGCGACGACGAAGTCTGTGACTGTAGCCTCTACGTCGACGACGACATGTACTATGTCATCCAGTACTGCGTCAACGACGATCACCTCGTCGACGACAGCCCAGGAGACGAGACCCATTACTTCTATTGTAAAGATCTCGTCGACGAGTGTCAGATCAGTACCGTCGACGAAGAACTCATCGTCGACGCTTCCATCGTCGACGCGAACACCGTCGACGCTTCCATCGTCGACACGAACACCGTCAACGAAGACCAAGTCATCTAAAAGCAGCTCGTCGGCGGGCCCATCATCGTCGACTGCAGTCTCGTCGTCGGCGCCTCCGTCGACGGCCATCATATCATCGTTGACGACTTCGTCGACGGCTGTCATCCCGTCGACGTCTACATCATCGTCCACGAGTAAAGCTCCACTCTCGTCGACGGCTCCGTCGACGGACAAGAAATCTTCGTCAATGAAGAAAAAGCCTTCAATTTCAGCGTCGATTACATCTATGACGATGACGCAAACGCCTCAGGTTGGTTTTAAAACTGCCGCAGTTACGTAAAACGGGCTTGTCGACATCTCATCTACCTGTGGCTACAGCTGCCACTTTTACAGTGGTTACTGCTTCTTCTTTAAGAACAGTACCTCTCATTCAACTGAGTCCAGTGAGGAGTGGAACCCGTCTTCCAGACAAATTTTCTGGTGGGGAAGAATCCGGAAACGATTCAGAGGTGGAACAACTGTTCGGATAGGCACTAGTCCATCTGATTTGCACATTAAGTGCCAGGAGTATAGTGATGAGGGTGACGAAGAGGAAAACGTCGAAGATGGGAACAAATTATTTCCTGTTGACAAATCAGAAGCAGTAACTTCAGAGCCGGTTACGCAAATACCATTGTCTTTGGTCATGAATTTGCAGCACATGCTTGATGACTATAACCGCAGGTTCCCTCCATCTACACCTGCCTCTCCAGCATCACATCTTCCTCCACAGCCTCAACCTCAACCTCCACAAGCACCTGCACCAGTTCCACCCGCGTCACCGGGGGGTACTCGTTCTGACACCGACAACGAGGATCCTGATCCTCACAACACTGATGACGACGACAATGACGTCGACATGAATGAGTGGGACAATTACAGGGCTCAAACACCTTCCACTCCGCCCACCTTGCCTCTTGCATCGCCTCCAGTAGACATTGCAAATTTCCATAATTTGATGGTCCGTGCTGCAAAGCGCTTTTCATCTCACTGTCGAAAAACAACAACATTAAAGTGAATGCTTCATGTATGATTTTAAGGACGTTTCACAAAGGCAATCCCACACAATACCAATCATTGACTTTATTTGGCAGGAAGACCTTAAATTAATGAAACATCCAAATTCAGTACCTGCAGTCTTGCCCAGATTAGACAAGAAGTACAAGGCTCCGGCGTCTGCTCTGGCCTGTCTGGTGTCACAACCGAAAGCAGATTCGGTTATCACTCAAGCAGCACAGAAAAGATCTCGCAATCCTGCTACACCACTCACGTCTCCTCCTGATCTGGAAGGTCGCAAGTTGGACTCTATAGGCAAAAAATTTACAACAATGGCAGCCAGAGCGGCAATTACCTTGGCTATTTTGGGCCGTTACGACCGCCAGATGTGGTCCGAGATTGCCGCACTGATTCCTCAGATACCCGAGGCCATCCGTGCAGAAGCGCAGGCCATTATTCAGGAGGGAGAGATAATTTCGTCCGAAATTATCGAATGTGCGCTCGACATTTCCTCCACGGGCTTTTGTCAATTGGCTGGGGCTGCAGTCTCAAGGCTGGCTGAAATCTACCACCTTCCAAGGTGGTACAAGCAAAAGTCCTGGACTTGCCTTACGATGGGGAGTCTTTGTTTGGCAAGCATGTAGACGATGCCCTTGAGGCAATAAGAAAGGACACCGACACTGCAAAGTCCTTAGCTACCCTGCAGTACAAGAAACGGCCCTTTCGGGGGGGCACGAGGTAGAGGCGGAGGTTCCTCTACTTTTCGAGGATCAGGCCAATATCGTTCGTACAATACCTATAATGATAACCGGCAGAGGGATTCCTATCAAACCCAAAATCGTCAGTCCTCCACCAGACCATACCAACGGAAAACAACTTATAGAGGTGGCGCAACCAACAAAAAGCAGTGACAGTCTCAGTTCCTTTCTTCTGCCGACTGTGCATCTTGGAGGTCGCATCTCAAAGTATTTTTGCAAATGGTCCGAAATCACCTCCGATCAATGGGTCCTGGACGTTATCTCCAAAGGACATACCCTGGAGTTCACAAAATTCCCTCCCACTCGTCCACCTTCGGGGCCACCCTCTCCCCACCTCAAAGAACTTTTGGCCCAGTTAAAATTGATGATCAAAAAAGGAGCCATAGAGGTAGTGCCGCAAGGTCAACGCGGCAAGGGATTCTATTCCCGGTTTTTCTTAGTCAAGAAAAAGTCGGGAGAATGGCGTCCAATTTTGGATTTACGGGCCCTGAACAAATTTATCATTTCGAAAACCTTTCAGATGTTAACTCTGCTTCAAATTCTGAATTATCTCAATCCAGGGGAATTCATTTCAACCATCGACCTCCAAGACGCATATTTCCATGTGCCAATTCACCCCAGACACAGGAAGTATCTACGCTTCACAGTCGGACAGTTGCACTTCCAATTCAAAGTCCTACCATTCGGCCTCCGTTCAGCACCAAGGGTCTTTACCAAGATCATGGCCCCGGTAGCTGCCTTTCTGCGCCTACAAGGCATACAGTTTTATCCATACCTGGACGATTGTCTCATAAAGGCTCCGAACCTCCAACTGGCAATCCAGCATACACAGTCTTGCCTCTCCCTGTTTCAAAACTTGGGCCTTTCCATCAATTGCCAGAAGTCACACTTTCGCCCATCTCAGCGGCGAGATTTTCTAGGAACCTGACTAGATTCTCAGCTGGCAATGGTTTTTGTCTCCCAGGAAAGACAAGACCGTATGCTTCAGATGGTACGGTCCCTCCAGTCAAAACTGTACGTTTCAGTCCGGATGTTGAAATCATTCCTCGGCATGGCTTCCTCTGCCATACAGTTGATTCCCCACTGCAGACTACATATGAGGGTCGTCCAAGAGGAGTTAGACAAGCAGTGGAAACAGATTTCCGGATCATTCAACGACAGGATCCTTCTCACGCCCCGCATTCAGCAGGCTCTGGAGTGGTGGGCTCACCCTCCAAACATTTCAAAAGGTCGGTCTTTTTAAGACGCTGCCCCGACTCTGATGCTTACCACCGATGCGTCCCTGGAGGGCTGGGGAGCACATCTCGAAGGTCTGTCAGTACAAGGGAAATGGACTGCGGTCCAACGCACTTGGCATATAAACCGCCTAGAGCTTCTGGCGATCTTCCTTGCCCTGAAGTCTTTTCAACTGATTGTTCAAGGCCAATCTCTGCTGGTGAGGACAGACAACACCACCAGCATGCATTACCTGAACAAGCAGGGCAGCACAAGGTCCCTTTTGCTTTCCCAACAAGCACAGGAGATTTGGAAATGGGCGATACGTCATCAAATTCATCTCACAGCCATCCATGTGCCGGGTGTTTCCAATGTTATGGCGGATTCACTCAGCAGATCTCTCGCGGACAATCACGAGTGGGAACTCAATCAATCAACTCTCGAGTTCATTTTCCGCCAGTGGGGCTAGCCGCAGATTTATCTTTTTGCGACTATCACCAACAGGAAATGCCAAAGCTTTGCAAGTCTTCATCCCCACAGAGAGTCGAGCGGAAATGCATTTTCAATCAATTGGTTGAACGCATTCAGATACAATTTCCCTCCGTGACAGTCTCAGTTCCTTTCTTCTGCCGACTGTGCATCTTGGAGGTCGCATCTCAAAGTACTTTTGCGAATGGTCCGAAATCACCTCCGATCAATGGGTCCTGGACGGTATATCCAAAGGACATACCCTGGAGTTCACAAAATTCCCTCCCACTCCTCCACCTTCGGGGCCACCCTCTCCCCACCTCAAAGAACTTTTGGCCCAGGTAAAATTGATGATCAAAAAAGGAGCCATAGAGGTAGTGCCGCAAGGTCAACGCGGCAATGGATTCTATTCCTGGTTTTTCTTAGTCAAAAAAAAGTCGGGAGAATGGCGTCCAATTTTGGATTCACAGGCCCTGAACAAATTTATCATTCCGAAAACTTTTAAGATGTTAACTCTGCTTCAAATTCTGAATTATCTCAATCCAGGGGAATTCATTTCAACCATAGACCTCCAAGACGCATATTTCCATGTGCCAATTCACCCCAGACACAGGAAGTATCTACGCTTCACAGTCGGACAGTTGCACTTCCAATTCAAAGTCCTACCATTCGGCCTCCGTTCAGCACCAAGGGTCTTTACCAAGATCATGGCCCCGGTAGCTGCCTTTCTGCGCCTACAAGGCATACAGTTTTATCCATACCTGGACGCCTTCCCTCCGCTTCCTCTGATTCCGCGCTTGTTGCACAGGATGAGGCTTCAACCATACCACATCATCCTGATCGCGCCCTAGTGGCCGCGGCACCCATGGTTCTCGGACCTGCTCTTGTTCTCCCAGAACGAACCAATTCCTCTTCATCCACTGCCTCACCTCCTCACAATGCAGCAGGGGCAGATTTGCCATCCGGATCCGGCATACTTCCACCTCCATGCCTGGAACCTGAACACCATGAATTTGCGCGTCTGACCATCGACGCTGATTGTAGAGGGGTGTTAGCGCACGCCCGTGCTCCTTTCACCATTAAAACCTATCAGTTGAAGTGGAAGGTTTCTGTGTCTGGTGCCATACCAAAGCCTTGGATCCGATGACCGCCAAACCAGAACAGATCCTGCCTTTCTTCCTATCCCTTGCAAAGTCAGGACTTTCCCACTCCACTCTGAAAGTTTTACTGGCGGCTCTCTCCCGCTTCCGCCATGATGGTTCTACCTCACTGTATTCGTCTAGAATCATTCAACAGTTTTTCAAAGGCCTCTTCCATATGTTTCCACCCATTCAGCGTCCTCCGCCTACTTGGAGCTTAAACCTGGTTTTGTCTCCGCTCCTCCTACCTCCTTTTGAACCCATCCATTCAGCAAGCTTAAAATTCCTCACGTGGAAAGTTGCCCTATTGCTCGCCTTGACGTCATCTAGGCGTGTCAGTGACGTTCAGGCATTCACAATTCAGCCTCCTTTTCTCCAGTTCTTAAAAGAGGCTGTAACACTACGTACTAATCCTAAATTTATTCCGAAAGTTCCCAGTGATTTCCATCTCAATGAACCAGTCATTTTAAAAACTTTCTTTCCAGATCCACAAACTCCTGCGGAACGCTCATTACATTCCCTGGATTTGAAACGTTGTCTCAAGTTTTACATTCAGCGCACTGCATCCTTCAGGAAATCTGACCAACTGTTCGTGGCCTATGGCCCGATCTGCAAAGGACAACCTGTTACCAAACAAACTATTACTAGGTGGATTTCTTCTGCCATTACCTTTTGTCATCAACGGGCTGGCAAGCCTCTTCCAGCTCCAGTACGTGCTCATTCAACTAGAGCTGTGTCAGCTTCTACTGCCCTCTTTGCGGGGGTACCTCTACGACACATTTGCAGAGCTGCTACGTGGTCGAGCAGCCATACTTTTACGAAGCACTACTGTCTGCAATCAACAGACGCCGCAGATGCAGCAGTAGGACAAGCTGTGCTGCGGAATCTTTTCCATTAAAGGTGAGCCTCTGTTGCTACCCGCCTCCAGTCATAAAGGTTTTTCTCTTTAATATGATATGTTTCTTATATGCTTGAACTTACTGTTACCTTTATGACTTACATGATGATTACTGCTTTCTACTCTTATTCAAGCATGTGAATCTATGAAAGACACCCCTAATATTGGAGAAGAACATAAGTTACTTACCTGTAAACTGTGGTTCTCCAGTATTGGTGTCTTTCATAGATTCACATGCGACCCTTCCGTCCTCCCCTCAGAGGCTCTCTTCTCCTCAGGCACTTTTGGTTACTCTGTGCTACGAAAATCTGAGGTCTTGGGCTTCTGAGGAGAGGGTTCTAGAGGTAGCTACAGCCTGATTGGCTGGAATTTGGACCAAAAACATAATGACACTGATATGTTACCAAGTTGAGTTTCTCCCTTAGGCTTTCTATGGGCCTATTCTGTTCTATGGTACTTTTGAGTTTTCTGCATATTTTACTGTATTTTATATATATATTTATATAATTATAATTTTATTTATATATGCATTTATTACTGCTATTTTATTTTCGACGACGGGGAATATTCAAGCATGTGAATCTATGAAAGACACCAATACTGGAGAACTACAGTTTACAGGTAAGTAACTTATGTTCTTTTTGCTCTGTACAGTACCATCTTTAAAAGGGCTGCCACTTGTTAATAATTAGAATGCAGAGCTATCAAACTTGCTTCTCTGAAAGGAAATGGAACTGCCTGGTTGCCAACTTTGTTGGTAAACAGTACAATCTCTGTGGAGAGGTGTGGCAAAGGGGCCAGAGCAGCTGACTCTGGAGTGCATGGCTCAAGGTTAGATCCTCGGTGTTGGCAGCAGCTTAGCTCAGCACCATGCAACTCTGGGCAATAGCTCACTTAATCTCCCCGACGGCCCCCAGCACCCTGAGACCCTTAGGGGTGAGTAGTTCGCACCTTACAAATACCGGATTTCGATTTCTAAGAAATCTAAGCCAACATTAAGTTTCTGTGCTGCTTTTGTCACTTCAGGTGTTCATTTAGGATACCTTGATGCCCCCTTAGGAGGCACCAGATGCCCTGCAATTAGAACAACTTTATAGAAACGCTTGGTGTTTCTCCTGATTTAAGGGTTAATGAATGAGCTTGGTTTTAAGTTTAAATCATTTACGTTGAGTTTTTGATTCAGGAAAGTCTAACTTAAGGTAGGCATACCCACAAAGTAACTTCACTCATAACCCAAAAATGGCTCCTTTTCACGGGAGATTGGGGAAATCTTTGCTGTGAGAAAGGATCATCTCAGGGCATTGTTCCACATCTTTACCTGTTACCTGTTAAATTCCCTTTAGGACATCTACCAAAAGCTAGTTAATATCAGTTAAAAGGAAAGGGTGGTACTTTTCCCATGTGGGCCGACATCTTTCAACGATCGTCGAAATATGAATGATTGGTTGTATGATTGTTAATACAGCAAATGTATTCTTTTGGATTCATTGTAATATGATAATGTATTGTATACATCTGCAAAAAAATAATTACTTATACTCCATGAGTAGCTGAAAAAATGATTGCAAATAAATGTGAAAACCAAGTAAAACTTGCCATTAACGTGTAAAGAGAAAGTTATTTAAATAATTAGAGTAGGTGGAAACAATTTAATAGCACGCTGTGCGCTCAGTAGGGTCGTGATATCTTGATCACGTACCACTTTTCTGTGATAACTTTTCCCAACTTGCCACACCCTCACCAGCAGATACCTGGCTTCACCCATCCTTTGTGTGCAGTCTGGTAGGTATATAGTGGCATCCGTATCAAATATTGTCTCCTTTCCTGGGGCATGCCTGGCAAAATTGTTTGCTGTAAAAAAAAATGTAAAAACTTGCAATTGCTTTGTGTCAAGGGTGGCACTGAGATTCTTCTCTCATGGGAATATTGTGCAGGGCAGTTGTGTCTTTAGAATCTGATAATGTTTAGAGACCAGATATTTAGAAGACGATAGCGATTGGAGCTGTCCCTTAAATAGAATGATCCATCCTGTCATCCCGCTTTTACTTCAGGTAGTAGCACCAAATATCATAGTTGTGCCTAGAGGAATCACTCTGTCTGTAGTAGGGCAAAATCATCTTCAAAGTCCTCAACAGATTTCATCGACCCCTTGTCAGAGAGGTCTTACCATCCTCCCAAACTGTAAATCTATCTCTTTTCAGCAGTGAAGCCAGCTTTCCTGAATAGCAGGCTGTATGGAGTGGGGTACTTAATCAGTCCTTTTCCAAAGTTCATGCCATCCTAAACTTCCAGTGTGACTCCTGAAATTTAGAATAATTGGTCCTGTCCCTGTTGTGCTTTCAGGACCAGTGGGTTGCTACATTTAAATCAGTAAGCAACATAGTTTGTCTGTGGCTCCTCATATCCTTCCAGCATGTAGCAAAGTTAGGATGCTCAGTAGTAGTGTAGAAAATGGGGTACCCTCAGTCCACCTTGCCTTGAGTTTTGGATGTACTATATCCTCTCCATCTCAGACTTTTCCATTCCCAAATGAAGAATTTACAGATATCTTGTAGGTGCCTAATATTGAAATGCTTTAGGGAGAATAGAAGGGCTGGAACAAGTGTAACATTTTTGATAGCTGTGTCATTTTCAGCAACACTATTCATTCCACCCATGACAAACTATGGTTACAATAGGATTTTAATCCTACCTTAACTGTCCTAATTAGGACTGCAAGGCTCTCCATGGCACAAGATTTGTAGTCATTCTGATGCCAAGATAGTTCATACCATAGGTCAACCACCGGAAAAAAGTCCAAGCCTGTAGCCTTCCTACGAGATGGACTCACCCTACCAACACTATTCTGTTGGACTTATTTAGGTCAAAGTGGAAGCCGACTAATGCTTGAAATACTAACGGACCAAACATCAGCTCTTTTTGAGATTGTTATGATTCTTGTAACTCTATTGAGATGTTGGCTGGGAACATGAATCCAGCATGTCCCACTGTGATTCCTTTAATTGAGGGGTTATCCTTGATTTCCAGTAAAAAGATTTCAAGTGTAAAATGTAGAGGTATGAGGGCGACAGTCCTGATAGAGGCCATTTTCAATATCAGTGTTCCTTGAAGGACAGTCATTCACACTGATTCTTGCCCTAAGTCTCTGGTGGTTGACTAAAACCATGGAAGGGAAAGCCCAACATGGAGCCTAGGTTCACAAGGTGCATCTGGGTCTCGGGGTTCTGGAAAAAGAGGATAAGATGTGAGCTCTTGGTATTGTCACTGGAAATATGACCCCAGATATTTACCCGGTTTGATCTGCAGGAGGGTAGTACCTCATCCCGTCCGTTAACTAGGACTGTAAAAAACTTGGCATCAATGTAAAGCAGTGATTTAGGGTGGTGTGAGGTACATTAAATCTGTATTTTGCTAGATTTAAAAGGTAAGGATATTTTTGTTTCTTTCAAATATGTGGTCACTCCCTGAGAACCATTAAATTTTTGGATACCCCTATCAGTAAAGTTATCAGTAGGGGGAAAGGTCTTGTAGAACTCAGCTGTGAAGCCATCCAGCTCTGGGGCCTTGACTGGTTTCACCCTTTGATCATTAACATCACTTTCTCTTTGGATACTGCTGCCTCCACGGAGTGAGCATCTGTCTTGCTGAGTATAAGCAAATCTATGGAATCTAAATATAGTCTTCTGAAATGTGTGCCTGTGGTCTCTGCTGTGTGAAGTGTTTGGTAAAAGGACTGAAGGCACTGTAATTTCTTATCTTCTGCTCTATGGGATACGTCTGTCTCATCGTTCACCTTATCATTATTCAGAGGCCCGATCTGCATGCAGGTTATGAGGCATTAGCTTACACCACAGCATCGTAGAGAGTGTTGCACAGTGGTGGCCTTCTATCTCTTGCAGGTCTTGTGTCAGTTTTGCTAACAGGGCTTTTCTCATTGCCTTAAAATGGGCTACTTCTTGTGTGTTCCAAAATAAGCTCCTTCCAACCTCACGAGGGTCATTATTAGCAAAGTATTTAATCTGGCTCCTAGTTGTTCAAAGCACCACTAATAATTTACTTTTCAGTTCATGTTGCTCTTCATTCCCCTGTACAAGCCAATAGAATATTCCACTTATTAGACTGTGACCAGGTAGCCCTTGGGAGACTTGAACAGCAATTCTAACATATTCATCTTTATCTATCATGAGATATCTGTGGGGCTGTACTGCAAAGTAACGTGAATAGTGAGTTCTCAGGGGGGCCTTGGATGCATGCGCGATCAGGCCTAAGTCTTCCAGCCATTACTTCCATTCGATCGATATTGTCATTTTTCCTGTCTCTTTTTCTTGCTGTGGTATATGACTAGAATGAAATGACCCCCAATAATTAGTGGTCTCAATGTGACATCTGCTAACTCTTGGATTGCCTGCTGATTGAGGGCGTAAATGGGTCCCACGAGAGAGGGTGACCATTCCACTTCCAATCTAATCAGTGGCCTTCCTTACATTTTTTTATGATGGGAGTTATGGGCTTATCAGTATCCTTACCAGTGCTGTTGTCCACAACACTTGGGAGAAATATAGTTTTGGGAATAAGTGGAGTCTTTTTTGGTCTACATATAAAGGGTAAATATCAAGTAGGAAGCGAATGTGTGCATTTCTAAAGAGGCTATCTTTTTAAACACTCATACCCTGGGCTGTAAACTGCATTGTCAAGTCTAAGCATTGGCTTTGCATCTTTTGCACTCACCTGTGGGCCTCCTGGTTTACCCATAGATTTTGTGGGAGAGGGTACAGAAGTATTTCAGCAATACCTCTTTACCATGCCCCCAAACCCTGCCTCTAAAACAAAACTACAGAAACTTTTATCAACATCTTAATAACTTTCAGCTTACCACAAAGGCCCAAAAACAAGCAACAGTTCCTTTTCGTCCCCACTACCCTGCTCCACACCTCCGAACCACCTTACTTTATTTTGACCCGTCGAAGGAACAGGGAAAATGTAGACACCCAACGGTTGGGCCTCTGTAATCAGTGGCTGCTGTCTTCAGGGGACCATGGTTCCTCTGCAGATAGATGTCAGCCACTCAAAGCTGATCAGTGACCCCCTTCAGCTCTCTATTGATGTCTGCTGTGATCAGTTTCATACTCTTTTGTATGAGGCCTTTCTCAATTTCTCTCGCTCTGGGTCCCTTTGGTATTTCTGCGATTAGGAGTCAGGAGACAATTTTCTGTCTTGTGTCTTTTGTACCATGTCGAGGATCTGTTTTGTTTCAGTGATGTATTCTTCCTGATATATCTGGTCTTGCCATTTGAACATTAGGTGAAAGGTGTGGTCATATTTGTAGGACACATATCAAACCCCACATTTTTTTCTGCAGGGTCAATATCAAGACATCCTGGAACCGAAGGATGTATGGACACTCAAGGGGGATACACCCTTTTAGGTCGAGCCTAGAGTCAGCGCACACACGCTGCTCTGCAAGACTTGTTGTGGTGGAGAAGGGAATAGAAGCCCTGCCCACTTTCCGCCCATCTTTTCCATTGGCATGTGTCATTGTCCTTCCAAAATGCTGGCTTCTGATTCGTAATTAGGCTTGTTAGTCCCTCCTTAGAACTGCCTCGTGTTCATTTGTCACCTCCCATGGCGACTGGCCCTTTTACTTCAGTTGTTACATGGTACCTGTTATTTAGTCTTTAAGCACTATTTTCTTTATCCAGTTTCACTTACTGCAGGCACAACTTGCTTTTATGCCTTCTTCAACCCTGTACTCCCTCCCGTTGTCTTTGCCTTCTTTACCCCCTTCCGTTGTCGTGCTTTCTTTAACAGCCCCTGCCCTCCCTCCAGTTGTCCTTTCAATACCACCCGCCCTCCCTCCTGTTGTCCGTGCCTTCTCCCCCCCTCCCATTGTCCGAGATGCCTACCATTTGCAATGCAGTAGGTCTCGCTTTTACTCGAGTTTTAGGTATTGGCATTGTAAATGACAATGTCTTTTATTTATGTTTTGGTTTTTAAAAGGTTTTTAAAACATAAATAAAACGCATTTTCATTTAGGGTGCCAACAGCTTAAACTCGAGTAAATGTGAGATCTATTGCATTGCAACTGCTTGTTTTTTTACTGTCACTATTCTTTCTGTTGTAAGGGGTGCACTCATGGCAGGATTTCAGAAGCTCTGTTGGACTGAGAAGCAATAGCTTCAGTGTGATGGGCCCTGCCCACTTTCATGTTCTCTCCCTCCCTGGTTGAAACACTGACTTCAGCGGAGTGCAGAACAATTTTGTTCCCTTCAACTCCCTGCGTCACTGTTCATATTCTGACGTTATTGATTCTTGGTCGGCTCTCTAAATCTTCCCCATTGCAGTGGGGGCTAACATTTTGTTCTTTCAAGAAATCTTGTACTTCGGGTGGTTATTGTTGGATTTCATTAGAGAATACAACCATTGCCTCGGACAGTCAAATCTTTGTTTCAGTTCTTGAAGTTCATGTTTGAGTGCCCCAGTTAAGGTGGAGAAGTCTTCTCTCAAAGCTTGAAAGAGCTTTCCGTGAAGTTCCTTGTTACCGGGGCACCATTCTTTAGGCTTTTTGGGAGGCAGGTAGAGCATCTAAGGAATCAATTTTTTGGAAATCCCTTGAGTATCTGCTTTCTCCAAGGCCAATTTAGAGAGCAGTTCTTTGACCGACTGGTCCTTTCTCCCTTTGCTAGGAATCCATAACTGAGAATGCGTGGTGCTGTCTCCTACTATCAACAGTAGAAAAAAATTCTTGTTGTTGCCATTGTGGGTTGGATGTTGTTACAATAGCAATCTTCTCATAGGGCAACTAATCATTATCTACCTAGCTGTCCATAACACATGGGAAATATTGCTTCAGTGTCGGTGTATGATGACATACTATGAAACAGAGACAGCCACAAACTTATTTTGTTATTGTCTCGTGTTTTATTTGTTTCATTTTGGAAACACAGGTGATGAAGCTTTGTCGTGAATGCCTTAAGAAACAGGAACCTGTGCTGGCTGAGACCAACATTTACTTGCTAAGGATTTTGAGCATCGCGTCCGAAGTGATGGCCTACCTGCAGAACTTTGAAACAGCAGCCGAGTATGCAAAGCGAATGGTTGAAGGTTACATGTAAGTCCAAACTCTTTTATTTGCACAGTCTTGCACTTTTCATATATGTCATTTTTCAAAATGCACGTGAGATGCGTGAGGAGCACTCACTTTTAGAAAAGTTAAACCTTCTTATAGGTTGGTGCTATGATTGTAAGGGTTGTCACTCCCGGATTCAACTGTGGTTAAGACTAGCCTAAGGGTTAGTCCAATCATGCACTGTTCACTCGGTGTTTTCCCACACCTATTCTGTTTCTAACTTCAAATTAATTCATAATACCATCAGTATTCATACTTTTTAATTTTCTTAGTTTTCACCAAAATTCATTTTATGTACTGTGAATCATTAATTCTTCATGATCATCTCAAAACTGTAAATTACATATACATTTACATTTGTACATAACGTTATTTTCCTTAATTCATATCAAAATCAATCAGCATTGACATTTAACATGCCCGATGCATTTCGGTACCCTCATGGTACCTTCCTCAGGGGAAATACTAAAAATACTAAAAAAAAAGAAGAATATGTATGTTAATTCATGAACCCATGGTAGCTGATTGTGTCTATGTTTCCTAGTGTTTAAATGTTCATACCTTATTTGGGATGATATCTGCGAAGTCTCCCTACAGAGTGGAAAGATATCTGTTTATTATATGTATTCTCACAATTTTATAGTGAGTTTAAACTCTGTCAACGTGTATCTCTTACCTAGAGGTGCTTTGAGCTGGGTCTAATGCAGAAATAAACAGAGACATAACATTCAGGAGCAAATTTAAATTGATGGTTCAACACAGATACAAACCGTAGTATATCGGTAGGCTGTGCAATTTCATTGCATAGAATTTCTTTCATATGGTTGCCGAATTATTTATAGGGATGGTTTTAACACGTTACATTTATAGTCTTTATTTCAGCATTAGACCCAGCTCAAAGCACCTCTAGGTAAGAGATACACGTTGACAGAGTGTAAACTCACTATAAAATTGTGAGAATACATATAATAAACAGATATCTTTCCACTCTGTAGGGAGACTTCGCAGATATCATCCCAAATAAGGTATGAACATTTAAACACTAGGAAACATATACACAATCAGCTACCATGGGTTCATGAATTAACAGACACATTCTTCTTTTCTTTTAGTATTTCCCCTGAGGAAGGTACCATGAGGGTACCGAAATGCATCGGGCGTGTTAAATGTCAATGCTGATGGATTTTGATATGAATTAAGGAAAATAACGTTATGTACAAATGTAAATGTATATGTAATTTACAGTTTTGAGATGATCATGAAGAATTAATGATTCACAGTACATAAAATGAATTTTGGTGAAAACTAAGAAAATTAAAAAGTATGAATACTGATGGTATTATGAATTAATTTGAAGTTAGAAACAGAATAGGTGTGGGAAAACACCGAGTGAACAGTGCCTGATTGGACTAACCCTTAGGCTAGTCTTAACCACATTTTTCAAAATGCACCATAACGGGAGAAAGATTGTCACTTTAAGAACTCACTTATGTTCCATGCTAAATCAAGAGATAATAACCTGATGCATAAATACCGTTATATTATCATATGCAGATTTGTAGAGCACACTATCACCCAGGAGGGTATCCTGGCGCTGATAAGCTGTGACTAGAAGGTTTGTGAAAGCAATTGCGATTGTTGAGGTATGCTGGGCCAGTGTTATGTAGTGCCTTGAAAGTGTGGGTGAGGAGTTTGAATGGTACTAGTTTGTGAATGGGGTGCCAGTGGAGCTCCTTCAGGTATGATGTGATCTGAGTGTAAGAATAAGATCCCCCAGATTTAACTATTTGTGCAAATATAGTGGGAAAGGTTTGCAATAGTAAAATAGAGTCTGTGCAGTGATATGGAATTACCATGTCTGTTTGCGTATTATTGCATTACTCTGATTCAAGGGAGTAGTCAGAAACTTTAAATATTCCCCTCTTAAACTATACTTCTACTCACATTGGGCATATGAAACAAGTGTACCCTACCCTCCTTAGGAGAGCTGTCTCACCCTTTAATCATCAATCCATCTATATATATACATCCATCCTATCACACATGCACCCACCACTATGGCCACATATCCATCTATCCATACTTTCACCCATCCATCCTTTCACATTTCTCCATCTTTCCTTTCTTCGTTCTTCCACACATTCACTGTATAATATATTGATCTTTGTGCTCTTTCATACATCCTTTCACCCTTCCACCTATCCATCTTTTCACCCTTCCATCCTAGCATTCAACTTTTCTTCCTTTTTCCCTTTTTCCTTTCTTCCTCCATTCTTACTGCCTCTATTGGCCCATCTTTTGTCTTTCATCATTAATTGTGAGCCTTGAGTAACAAATCAATCAATCTGTCAAACAAGGATTTCTAAAGCACAGAATTCTGCTTGACATATTATGTAACCTCTACACATATATATTGCCTTATTGGAGATAATAAAAGAAACTTAACATTCTATTAGCCAATATTTTTGCAAGATATATTTAGGACACAATATTTATGTCACATCATATTTCTGTATAGGATATTTTTACATCCAACCTCCCAGTGTCTCTATAATGCTAGTCCGTCCCTTTTTCTTCACTTCTGTACCAGGCCAGTGTTCATAGTGTGTTTATTCCATGTCTCCAGAAATTCCTTGATTTCTACCAGTTTCCCTCCCACTCCAACTCAGTCTTTTGTCTCTTGGATATCCCTGGAGTCTCCCAATTTCCAGCACCTATTTGATCCTCCCCACCTGAAGCACAAGGAGATACTATTTTAATAACTTTGGACCCTGCTGCCATGATAGTTGATGGAGATTGTGAGAGGAGGTTTGGATGGAATGGGAGCTGTATCGTTCATTGAGCCGTATCCACACACCATAACATTTGGGGGCCGATTCTGATTTCGGCTGGAAGGGCTCCGAACCATGTTCCGAGCCCTTCCGACCGAATGGGTCATTGCCGGCCGGATTAGTTCCCGACTGAGCCATTCCGATGGACTTGTTCGGGAAGGAATCCGACTCGGATTTCCGGATTGCGGACGACAGGCTCGCAGAGCCTGTCCGCAGTCCGGAAATCCTCCATTACTCCCCAGGTCGCCTCTTTCCGACCAAGGGAGTACGATGGCAGCTTTTCACTGCCTTTTCATGTCGGTCTGTCTGGCATGAAAAGGCAGTCGGAGGCTGTCTCTGGGGGCCCCCATCAGGGCCCTCATGGGTGTGAGGCCACCAGAAGGCGGCCTGGGGGCACCGATGGTGCCCCTCTCGTTGATCCCTGCACCCGGTTATGAACTATGGGTCAGTGTTTATAACAATTGACAGAAAGACCTAGTCAAAGAAGGTGGGAAGGAACTCATGGTTGCTTCTTCCTCTGCGATTTCTAAGAATTTGGATGACACAGATTATTTGGAAATCCTGAGACGTATGTTCAAGAAGCTGAGTAATTCTCATAATCTTTATCGTATTGCTTTTATTAAATACTTATTGCTTGTCTTTTCATGCAGTTTTGCTACCTGCTGTGGTCACTTACTAAAGAATAGAATATGTTATGTTTAGTGATACATTAAAACAGTATTGTT
This sequence comes from Lissotriton vulgaris, assembly GCF_964263255.1. NCBI lineage: Eukaryota > Metazoa > Chordata > Amphibia > Caudata > Salamandridae > Lissotriton > Lissotriton vulgaris. The sequence goes on from NC_141690.1 coordinate 230,031,748, forward strand.
AAAAGTCTTGAAAAACAGTCCAGGTAATTAACTATTCAAATTTCTGTCTTTCTTTAGGAAAATCTATCATCCAAACAATGCCCAGTTAGGGATGGCACTGATGCGGGCAGGAGTGACTCACTGGCATGCTGGTGTCATTGATGTAGGCCATGGAATGATATGTAAAGCATATGCGATTCTCCTGGTCACCCATGGACCTACTCACCCCATTACTAAAGATCTGGAGGTTGGTCAATATGGTTCTTTTGTGGTTTCCTGACTGTACTTAGCTAATAACTAGTGTAGTATGTTTCCTATGTGTACAGTTGTGTGAGCGTCTGGGCAAGTGTGCTTAAGAGGTCTGCCCTACTAGTCGTGCATCCTCAAGCGAATCCAGCAACCCTTGCCTTCCAACAAGGCATAAAGGAAGGATTAAAAAATACTAGGTTGAGCAATGCATGGGGGGATTTTGCAAAAAAAATCCAATAAATATTGTATGACATAAAAAATGTTTATTACCTAATTGAAGACGATATTACTGATTTACAAATCTCTGTCTTGCCACATGTATGTTTATGGTCCCTGTGGAAGCTTTTCCTGTATTTGGCTTACTTCCAGAGGAATAGGGCTATGGTGGCATTGGTCTTTTCATAACTTTATGACTTCACTGGATGTGCCTTGCCCATTCTTAAAATCCTATTTTAGAGCTGCAAAGGTTTCGCAACAGGAATTCTACATTTTCACTGGACTTAATTGTAGGAAATGTGTATCTCCAGCCAAGCATTCCTTGCACTGGGTTCAATTTCCACATTGCATAGACTTTGTAAAGAAAGTGCTATAAAGTAAAAAAAATAAATGCTATAAAAACACCAAATTATATTCCTTTGAGATCATCATTTGACTTTCTTTAAAAGATCCCAACTGAGGAAGGCTCGGACTGGTGGAAGATCATGCGTTATCCCTTCCATGTGGAATTCTCTGCCTCTACAAATTCGAAACATGTAGATAAAGCTACACTTGGGGAAAAAGGAAAATGTTCCCTTTCCAAAACAAACTAGCAATTAGTCAATTTTCAAAGTCTTGCATAGACAAGCTCACCACACTAAAGACCTTGGGGCTCATTACGCTGACGTTCGGATCGCCGTGGGTAGGGGACTGACCGACAAGATGTCAGCGCCCAAATACAATGTGCAGGCTGATGGGTGAAAAAAGTGCTTAATAACACTGTGGCTTGTGCTGCGGCCCTGGAAAACAACCGCAGCACAAGCAGCAGTGTTAGTGAGCACTTTGTGCACATTTATGTACCTGGTGCCAGGCACCAGGTGGTGCCTGGCACATGGTGCATGAATGTCCATGGGGGTACTCCATGCGCCCCCATGGCTACATAACAGTGGCCCATGGGGGACTGGGGCCCTGCTTGGAACCCCCAAAATCCTTTTCTGGCTATTTTAATGGTTGTGGAACTGCCATGAACAGGCAGTCAGAAAGGTACATCTTAATCCTGATGGCGGTGCCTGAGCAGGCACCGCCTCTATTCAGTATCACAATTCCAGAGCAAAAGATCCTGTCGGAGGCGGCAGTCTGTCCCCAATAGTCACGGGTCCGACCACCTGCATCTGAATGTGGCAGTTGGCCCTAAGGGCTCTCTGTTGGTAGGACCACCACCGACGGCTTGTTGGTGGCGGTCCCACTGGCATTGTAAAGATGCCCCTAGTTCCTGTGAAACCACTTGGCATACAAGTACTTAAAATAAATAAAATAAAACAACGTGAAATATATAATTCTATCCACTGTGTCATTATGGTTAGGTCTCACTTACATCTGAAAAGCAGTTTTTTGTTTGCTAATAGCGTTGCAACCACGTGACGGCTCTGGATGAAACATAACAGTAAAACTGTACAAAGGGGCACATGTTGGCATGCCAAATTTCATACAGATTCTTCTTGGGGAAAGATTAAAAAGGAGTAAAAAAAAAGTAGGGTTTACCTATTTCAACTGCCACAAAATTGTTTGCTCTACACTGCATCGACATCACCAAGCATAGGTTATCTCTTACGGCCACGTGGCCCTTTCCATAGACTTTAGCACTGGTCATCATTCAAAGCACAATCTATTGCAGACCGCACCGACATACTCAATCAATGCCCTCAAAGCCACTTCTGATGAACATGATGATTTACACGCCTTCTAACCATGGTCAAGGCCTCCCTTACTCGAAGCATATTCCCAGCCGCTCTCATGAAAGGTGAGACCTAATCTCACTGTCACCATTTTCTCATAGAACAAATCCTCTAGGGCAGATCTGTTATATGTTAAAGAAAAAAATTAATGTAGGTATATTCTGACAAAATCTTTTTCTTAGAAGGTTTTTAGAGCAAATGTTCATTTTTGTTGACAAATAGAAGTTACTGAAAGTCTTTTATCTGGAAATAATTAGCTCCAGTTGTTTTTAATGGCCTCTCTTCCACCTATTTTTCACTTTTCCTTCCTTTGTTTTGCCTTTTGTCCTTCTCTTCCTTTTTTTTCACCTATTTGATTTTATCCCAGACTGACTTTTGTCAGCAAGGTAGCAGTAACTTGATATTCACCAAATTTGTTTTTTTCACAGTAGAGTGCATCTGTATTATTCGTGTATTCTAATGAGAATTGTAACTTAGCTTTGCATACTAGCTGGTGTTACTAAAAACTTGAGTAGGAGTTAGAAAAGACCAAAGGCTGTTACTGATTATAGTGATGTTTTCTTTCATTCTTACACTACATTCTGAGTCTCCTAGCCCTTGAATCTGTTCTTCTGTTATTTTCAGGTAATTCGTCATCAGACTGAGATGGAGATGCGCATGTTCCATGAAAATGAGTATGTTTATTACAAAATGCGGGAAGCAGCACTTCAGAACCGGCCAATGCAGGTTTTGCCAGAACCAGCCAAAGAACTTCCAGTGGGCATCTTCAACAAGAAACAATAACCCCATCCAGGCTGCACTTGAATAACATCCTGCCAGTCTGCAGTAAACACCAGTCTCAGGTTTAATATTGGAAAATGACTTACCAAGCTTGGATTAAATAACTGTGCAAATTAATCCAGTGTCCACTTGCAGGATGGCCATTGCATGGCTCAAAGGACTTTCCCAAAGGAGATCGACAAACGGCTTTTTCTAAGCAGATCAATATTTGCGTGTGGTGTACCTGTTTTGCCTGATAATTTGAATTCTTAGACGAAAATAAAGCAAACCTCCAGTTTTTAATTTGTTTTACTTTTTCTATCCCACATTCCTTTTTATCATGTACCACAAAATTATATGTTACTACCTCAAGGCTCACTACCTTCGTACATTGATGCCATTACTTCAATAGCAATTATGTTGTTAATATTAGTTTAACATGTGATTTACAGCTTCTTTGATCTATATATTGACTCTACATTTACAAAACCTTTTTAAATTAAAGTAAAATAATTTCATGGAAGTACATTGAATTACATTGTATAATTACCCTAATTATTCCACTAATTGTAAGCCTAGCCCTAAAAAGGTTAAATTAGAAATAGGAATTACTAACATTAAACTTTCTCTTCTGCTAAACATAGCACTAACCCTTGATTAGTTGAAATTAAATTAAAATAATACCCTTAACCTAACCCTAACACCTGCCTTGATTTATTATCATTTTAATTTATTTAAATAAAAAAATAAAATTAACGTAGTAGAATTGCTAACCCTAATCTTTACTCTGATTTGTAATTATTTTATACTGAATTAAAATATCTAATTGACCCTAAGCATAACCTAAATTATTATAAATTAGTTTAAATGAAATAACTAATATCAACTCTTCATTTAAATAAAAATATCAACCATTGCGTCTTAATTCCATTAAAATACTTAATTAAATTAAGTGCAAATGATGTTACTTACATAAATGCAGTGACATCCTCTGTAGTGGTAACCTTGATGCAGAAGCATCAGTGTAGTGACCTTTTGATGTAGTATGGATTCCAATGTTGTTCAAATGAATAAGGAAGGCATTTTTCATAGCTTTTTATATCGGTAGAAAACAGAAGTACACTAGCAAAAACTGACAATTAATCCTACTGCAAATTAGCTATTGGCAACAATGAAGATGTCTGCTACAAAGACGTAAATGTAATGTTTTTCTTCTGTGAGGGATCTGCGTGAGATTACTGTGAGTGCTTGTGATGATGAGTGTGAGTTATTGTTGAGTACACATAGTTCTATTTTCCATTTTAGGAAGTCTTGCTAATGACTTCATGGAAGTTTGTGAAATGCATAGAACCTTTAACAGGAAGTTGTAGGCCAAAGGATGAAGAGGATATTGAAGTAGTGGGCTATTCTCCAGGTTATCAGAGTACTTGCTTCAATATAGATGGGCTGGAAGTGGAAGGATTTTTTGAGTGTTATCTGTTGGTGTAATAAATATTTTTTCATTTTGCCAGTGTACTGTTGTTAGGTCCTCCTTTAGTATGAAATCATGGGTTTGTAACAATTTGAATGGGATAATGAAATTACTCAGTAACAGGCAGGGTATTAAGCTGACTCCTTTGTAAAGTTGACTTAAGGCCTTATTTAGAGTTTGATGGGCGAGTTACTATCCTGTCCACCATATTACAAGTACATTTTATACTAATGCATTTGATATAAGGCAGACAGGATATCCGCCAGGTTTCTGGTGAGTACCCATCCACCAAACTCTAAATCATGCCCTTGACGGTTCACACCATTAATTAATTCTTGCACCAATCGATTTCACAATTATCTGGGGCATTTTGAAATTACATCTGAAGAAATACACAATTGTTATCAGAATGTAGATGAAACCTGGATCACATGGGATAGTTTAACATGTCCTGATGGAGAAAAAAGGGGTCCATTAGGATGACGGGCGGACTTTGTTCGCCCGTCCTCCTAGCAGGGATTGGGACCGCCCGCCTTAAGGGCGGGGGTCCCGTGAGAGGCATTAGGATGTGCCCGCCACAGTGGCGGGCACATCCTGCATTTCTAGCATTGTGGCGGGCGGTGCTCTCAGCACCGCCCGCCACAATGCTAGAAATGCATTCCAGCATTTGCATAAACAAAGAGGTAGGCACCGCGCGGTGCCTGCCACTTTGTTCATGCAAATGTGGGGGGGTACCACAGGTACCCCCCTGTGTGAAGCCCCCACCCCTCCTTCACTCTGGAGGCCCGCAGGGGGCCCCCAGAGTGAAGACTGCATGAGGCATGACTGACAGCCCATTCTAATATGGCTGGCGGTGTCTATGAGACACCGCCAGCATATTAAACATTTTCCGCCCCGGCCGCAAGGCGACCGGGGCGGAAAAGCGATGGACGGTCTTTCCGTCCGCGGCGGTCCCCCCCGCCATACTAATATGGCGGGGGGAAATCGAGAATGGATGTCGGGCGGATTGCCTCCGCCAGGCCGGCGGTGGCTTCCGCCAGCCTGGCAGAGGCAATCCGCCCGACATCATAATGGGCCCCACAGACTGGAATTCAGATTTACATAGCCAGCTTTGAAGGAAAATTATATTGTATCACAGTCCTGGAGGCTTAATTCTGCATCCTCTCATTTGCTAAAGACTGCAAACACCAAAGAAGCTTAGATGTAGAAGAAGATTTGAAACACAACTGTGCAGCTAAACTATTGATACCCAGAAGCTTTGTTTATCACCAACCAGTCAGCTCAACATCCATAGTGCAACTTATTCTCACCCATATGAGCGATGATGGGTGTAACTGTATAAAACATTCACCATGCTGCTACATCTCAGAGTTGAGCCGAACAAAAACCCTATATACAGTTTCCAAGACACTTCAAAGCTATGAGTCTGAATCTTCAAAGTACCCATGTTGGCCAGCAAACCATTCTTGATCAGTCTTAAATTCAGCCAAGAATAGGAATTTAGATAAAATTATCTGCAAGATGAAAGTCAATGGAATTGTAAACAGTTAAGTCATCAGTGTGTCACTGTTTGCTTGAATTTGAGAGTTAGAAAATGTAGGTTAGAAAATAAAGATTGGGGAAAACTATACTGGTGGAAACTGCCAAGAACAGGAATTTGCTTCTGGTTCATTAATTGCAGAGTATATTTACCTGCACTCCACACAGTCCTCAGTGCCTCGCAATGATTTGTGAATGCAATAGCTTTCAACTCTTGTTTAGTTCAACCTCTTAGCTTGCATTCCCCTCACCTTTATCATTTCCTACTTCTCAGCTTCCGTATCTTACCTGACCTAGTTTCTCTATATTCACTGTACTCTTTGCTTATTTGCTGTTGTTGTATTCCATACTACTGCTGTGTTTTGCCTGCTGAACTCTGAGCATTCCTGGGGATCCTCAAAGTGATCTTATGATTGTAACTTCTTTTTCTAACTCCACTGAGAAAATTATGCCATTTATTCCTACTCAATATTGCTTACACACCGAACACTCCATCTTTCTCCTATCAACTCAGATTTAGGGCATGATCTGGAGTTTAGCAGGCAGGGTACAGTCCATCAGGGTCATCACCCTGACAGACAAACATCTGCCAAATTTTACAGGAGGTCCAGCAGTGACCTCCGTACTAGGGGTGAGCGGGAAATCCGTTACGCCCGCGGATTTTGCGGATTTTTGGGAAATCCGCAATCGCGAATTTTGCGGATTTACCGCAAAATCCGCCCAAAAAAATCCGCGAACGTAACGGGTTCAAAAGTTGAACCCCCACTCATGTAACTATTTTACAATGGCGCCAGCAAGCTGCCAGCGCCGTTGTAAAATAGTTACAAAGTTAGCTTGCACAGGAACCACTAGATAAAACGAAGCAGGTGCTGCTTTATTTTATCTAAGTGCTTCCTGTGCAAGCTAACTTTGTAACTATTTTACAACGGCGCTGGCAGCTTGCTGGCGCCATTGTAAAATAGTTGCATGCGTAGGCTGGGCACAGGTCTGCAGCTCACTCAAGGGACACCTGCGCCCTTCGGGGCGATTGCATAGTAACACACACATGGTCACTCGAACTAGTTGATGCTCAAATTCAGTGACTCATTCATTAGCCCAAAAACAATCGTGAGCTCCGTCGAGGCTGGACAGGTGTGCCTTCTTCCCAAATCTACCGTGGAAAATCAGCTGTGATGCTGGATAGGCTTTGCATCCTTGACTTTCACGAGCGCAATACCCGTGCTGTTCCTGTGACCAGGAGCTTCTTTCTCTTCATCTGCTGAACTGATCTTTCTCTGACCTTTTATACACACAAGACCCTACTGGGCACATTGTGTTCGCACGGGTTTCTGCAAGTTCGCAAGCGTTTTGTACAATTTCGCAATTTGCGAAATTGTACAAAACCCTCGCGAACTTGCAGAAACCCGTGCGAACATTAAAAAAAAAAAATCCGCGAGGATTCGCGTATTTTGTGGATTTTCGCAATCCGCAAATTCGCAAATCCGCAAATTCGCGGATTGCCAATCCGCAAAATCCGCTCATGCCTACTCCGTACCTTGATAGGAACAGCCATCATGGCGTTTCCTGTCAAAGTACAAATAGTTTGGTGGAGAGCCACCATCGGTTTTGATAGTCATTCACCAGACTTTACCAAAGGATTTGTTTTTTCAAAAACAAACTCCCAAAGTGGGTCCTGGATTGAGAATGACGTGATGCATTGATGTCACGTCTAAATCACTGACAGAATATCGAAGGTCAGACTATCGACCTACAGAAATATCGGTGCAAGAATATCGAAGGCAAGAATATCAACATCCTATCTACAACATGGTAAGTACAAAAATATCGAAAATAAAATATTGATGTTAAAAATATTGTTATTAAAAATATTGTTTGTTGGTTAAAATAAAGTAAATAATACTTATAAATAAAATAAACATAGTTAAACATATTTAATAATGTTTAAACTTAATAAGTAATACATAATATAATAACAAAACATTAATTAAACATATACATAAAATATATAATATATATAATTACTTAATAATCAGTTTGAATAATTATTTTAATAACTTATAAATTATTAAAAAATGATATAAATTACAAATCCATCTACTCACAAAACAATAACATAAACAAAAACTAAATAATTATGTTTAATAAATTAAAAAAATTAAATGTACTTTCAATATTTTTAAAATTAATTATAATATATTAATTATTATCTAAAATAATACAAAACATTTTAAATAGCTAAAGATATTAAACTACTATTCAAACTCCCCAAAAAACTACAGTAAAGAAAATGTTGGATAGCGTAGGGCTTAAAATTACTATTCCCACTCCAGAAAGTGCAACAGTAGGGAAAGTGTTGGATAGCGTAGGCGTAAAAATGACTATTCCAACTCCCAAGAGTGAAACAGTAGGGAAAGCATTGGATAGCGTTGGGGTAATAATTATTATTCCAACTCCAGAGTGTGCAACAGTAGGGAAAGCGTTGGATAGAGTAGGGGTAAAAATTACTATTCCCACTCCAGAGAGTGCAACAGTAGGGAAAATGTTGGATAGCGTGGGGGTAAAAATTACTATTCCAACTCCAGAGAGTGAAACACTAGGGAAAATGTTGGATAGCGTAGGGGTAAAAATTACTATTCCCACTCCAGAGAGTGCAATAGTAGGGAAAGCCTTGGATAGCGTAGGGGTAAAAATTACTATTCCACCTCCTGAGAGTGGAACAGTAGGGAAAGTGTTGGATAGCGTAGAAGTTAAATATAACATACTTATGAATCATTTTTGTATTTAAAATAATTAATATTTAAGTTTCAAATAACTCTAAATTATTTACAAATACCCATTAATAATTATTTAAAAAACTAATTACAATCGAATAATTAATTAACAATAAATTAATAGTAAATACCAATAAATATTAATTAATCAATATTAATTACCAAATAATAAATATGAAACCATAAAATATTTGTCATAACAAAAACATATTAATCATTAAAAATGTATTAGCAATTAAAAAATATTGAACAATAAAATGATGTTTATACCAAAAAATAATACTTATTAAACATTAATTACCAATTAATAATTACTTTTTAATATCCAAATTAAAAATATCAATAAATAATATGTAATATTATGTAATTACCAATTAATGATTAATCAACAATAAATTAATGTTCATAACCCACAAATTATAACATAAAATATTTATCAATTAATAATTAATGTCCAATAAATTAATTATCAATACCCAACAATACATTTATTAATTGCTTAATTAGATTTCAATTACTTCCAACACTATTCCCCTATAAACGCACAACACAATACAATAATAAAATAATACACTTAACATAATTATCAATTAATCAATTAATAAAAGTTAATTACCAAATAATAAAAATTGATTACCAATTTAAAAAACTAATTACCAATTAAAAAAATTAATTACCAATTAATTAATTAAAAAAAAATAATTATCAATACCAATAAATAAAAATAATTCATTACTTAATTACAATTAAATTACTTCCCACCCGATTCCCCTATAAACCCACAACCCGCTACAGAACTTAAACACAAAAATGTATTAAAATTAATTTATAGTTCCTAAAAATGTATAATTAATTTACTATAATTAAATTACTTCCCACCCTATCCCCCTATAAACCCACAATCCGCTCCGGTACTAATACACAAAATTGACTTAAAAAAACATTATTAACATATAAAAATAGTGAATATATAATTTAAAAGCAGTAGAATACTTAACAAAAAACATATAACACATACATATTGAATACATAATAAAATACATAATAATACAAATATCGATATTAGTAACATCGAGATTAGTAACATTGATATGTTTGATATCGATATTACTAAGTTCGATTTTACTTACATCGATATAAAAAAAATTGATAATACTTACCTTAGGGTCGATATTCTGTCCAGCGATATTCTTGACCTCAATATTCTGTACCTTCGATATTACAAACTCGATATTTCTGTAGATCGATATTTAGGATTCGATATTTAGACTGTGCACCGTCACGTCTGTCACCGTATGACGTCATTCTCTATGCAGGCGCCCGGCACTAAGCATTAAAAAATGCTTCACTGTGCATTTTCCTCCTTGTAGAGACCTTGGAAATCGATAGGTTAATGACAGCTCTGTTTGCTGAGAATGTGAATGAATGAATGATTACGTATTTGTATAGCGCATGGCTACCCGGAGGCATCCCAGCGCTTGGACCACGTTCATTCTCAAAGTCTAGGCAAACAGGAGGGTTTTCAACATCTTCCTGAACCTTAGATGGTTTACTTCCATTCTAACTGAGTCTGGGAGATTATTCCAGAGTTTTGTGGCCTGTAAGGAGAAGCGTCGGCCACCCATGCGCACTCTCCTTGTTTTGGAGACTGCCAGAAAGTTCTTGTTGTTAGATCTTAACTTCCGACCGGTATGATAAGGGCAGAACATTGATTGAATCAATGCCGGTCCTGTTTTATTAACTGCCTTATGGGCTGTGATCAAGGCTTTGAACTCAATTCTCTGTTGCACTGGTAGCCAGTGAAGCTGACTAAGTGCAGGTTTGGCAGAGGTCCTCCGTGGGACATTCAACAGCATCCGTGCTGCACAGTTCTGCACGGTCTGAAGGATCTTAATTGTCCCCTGAGGAGTGCCCAAGTATAGTGCGTTAGAATATTCTAAGCGCGACAGGATCAGCGCCTGCACTAAGATCCTTCTAGCTTCAAAAGGAAGGAGCCGGATGATTTTCCTAAGTAGTCTAATGAGAGCATAACATGTAGCTGCTACCTTCCGGGCCTGCACCGAAAAGTTAAGAGCTGGGTCCATCCAGATCCCCAGACTCTTGATTTGCTCTTTAGGCTTAGGCAGATGGCCAAGACTGTCCGGCCACCAATCCTCCACAGTGGTGGGTGCCTTGTGTCCCAGCATCATCACCTCTGTTTTAGCTCTGTTAAGTTTTAAGAAAGATTCGTCCATCCATTCACGTACTTTATTGAGACAGGTAGAGAGGTTTTCATAAGGGGCATCCTGAGTAGTCAGGGAAATGATGAGCTGTGTGTCATCTGCGTACGTTACCAGTTGTACTCCCCAGGGAAGCACCACCTCAGCCAAAGGCCTCATGTAAATGTTAAATAAGGTTGGGCTGAGGGATGAGCCCTGGGGAACACCACAATGTAGACACATTTGGGGGTAGGAAGCATCGTCCTCCAAGACCACAAAAGTCCTGTCGGACAGGAAAGAGTGCAGCCACCTTAGTGCGCGGCCCGAGACTCCAACTTCTCTTAGCCTATGGATCAGAATGGAATGATTTACGGTGTCAAAGGCCGCGCTAAGGTCTAAAAGTAATATGGCCACACAATTTCCACTGTCCACGATCTTCCATGTTTCCTCAACCACTGTGATAAGGGCACTTTCAGTGCCCTGGTTGCTTCTGAAGCCTGTCTGTGTGAGATGTAAGAAATTATTATCCTCCAGAAAGGCGGCAAGTAGGGTATTTACATGTTTCTCCACAAGTTTGCTGATGGTAGGCAGAAGGGAGATGGGACGATAATTTGCCCAGTCTTCCGGGTTGAGGTTGGGTTTCTTCAACAAGGCCTTAACTCTTGCCTGCTTCCACGCAGAGGGGACCATGCCTGAGGCCAAGAAAGAGTTAATCACCTCCTGGATCACTTGAGCCACAGTATCTGATACCAGATTCAGTATGGCAGGGGTGCAGGGTCAGCTGGGGAACCTGACTTTAGGTTATTTAAAAGAGCCTGGGTTGTCGGGACGTCTAGTGGGGCGAATTCCTCAAGCCCAATTGCATCCATATGAGGGGGTAGGCTTAGTTCAGTGGGTGTATGTTGGAAGGATAAGAATCTATTAGCCACCTTTGTGGCGAAGAATTTTGCTCCTCACACCGAACATGTGATAGGCCGGGGTCGCCAATAGGAACGGGGGGTGTGACAAGGGATTTAAAAATTTAAAAAATTTGCCCTGGGGAATTAGCCGCAGAGCTAATTTTATCCTGAAAATAGTTGGATTGGGTACATTTAATTTCCTGTTTGTACTTCCTTAAGGCAAACCTGTAGCTGACCTTGGCAGCTTCGGAGTAGTTTTTTCTCCACTGTCTCATGTTGTTTGCACACTAATTTAAGAGCTTTCAGCTCGGGTGTGTACCAGGCTTTCTTGTTCTCACCACTCCTATGGGATAATTCTGTCTTTGGGAGGGTGAGATCCAGAGAAGCCTCCACCCACTGGTTAAAGCGCGCATCAGCTTCCAGAGGGTCATTAGTAGTTTTAGGTAAAGTATTTTTGAGGTTAGTGTTCCAAATTTCCGTTGAAAGTGTGCTAGACTACCAAATTCCTCCCATCGCCTCTCTTTGTCGACGGGAGAGGGTACACAGTCATGTTTGTGAAAGAGTATCCTGTCCATCAAACTCTTAGTTTAATAGAGAGCATTACAGCAAGGAAAAAAACATGCTTCTCTGTTATTAGCTGAATTGTGATTTTATGAATCTGTAATTTACAGCAAGACTTGGGGGCTGCAGTTTACAAGTTCAAGGCATATTAATATTTACGGCTTGTATTTACAATCGGTTTCAAATTAAAGGTGCTTTAATTTGTCCAGTCAACTGTATTCAGAATATCTTGGCAAACTCATACTCTGTAAAGGATCTTTAAACCATACCACCCAGAAAGAATGGCCTTAAACTTGGAAGTGTTAATCCCAGCCAAATGCATTGCCTGTCCAATCTGACCAGCATAGCATTGATCATGGAAGATAAGTTCCTTGAATCAAAATCAGGAAATGTGAAGAGTGAGAGTCTCTGAGGTTGGCACATCTCATTTCATAAATCTCTAAAAGATTTTACAACTCAAAGATTTTTGTTTTAAAATTCAGGATAATTGGTCAGCACAGACACACACTTCTTCATTGGTAACAATCATGTTGAATGGTTTAGTGAGTTAAATGCTTGCTGCTGACATAGGTGGTGATCAGCAGGCCATAAATTCAAATCAATTCGACTCATCTTTCCATTCTTCTGATGTTGGAAAACTGAGGAGTGCCAACAAACTGGATAATAGTAACAACTGTCATCTGCAGTGTTTGAAATGCAAAAATGAGTATGCAGCATTATAAAAAGCAAGTTATTATTAGCATTCTCTTATGTATTCTGAACAAACTAAGTCAGACTGTCGAATCCTGCTGAAATAGCTGACCTAAAGAGAATGGCTGTGCGAAAAGTGCTACCTTATCAGATAGTGACGATAGAAAAAGAACTACTTGTACTCCAGAAGCCCTTGACAGATTCTGGTACGGATTGGCCTTATCGGGCACAAAAAAATCCATTGGGGGCTGGCAGGGCAGGTGCTGGTTTTGGTGCTCGAAGCCAGTATGGTTCCTGCTGTGGCAGCCAGCAGGCCTCCATTATCTTTTGAGCTCCAGGGAGAATGTGTGGGCTTGTGGGGCTGTCCACTGGCAAGCTGAGGGTTGCAGCACTGGCCTTAGAGGTTGAACTGGCCTCTCTGAGTACCTCCTGGCCCAATCAATCAATGGGGAGGGACTAGGGATTTGAAGGTCTGTTTCATTCCCCAGGGTAAGTAAGAAATTTATCAAAGAGGAAACAGACACTTGTAACACTTGGCCATTGGTCATATAAATTTAGAGTAACCTCAAAAACCCTATGCAAATGTGGTTAGTGCGGTATATATGGTTCGTCCGCCCCGCATATGGGTTGTTGGCCGTTATCATTGGTTACTCTAAGTTAGTGATGTTGCCAGCCTCAACCGGAGGGACCTCTGGCCTGTAGTGCAGTGTCCAGAGAAGGAGAAAAAGGGTGTGTCAAAATAGAATTTCAAAAAAAGGAAGAAAGGTTTAAAAACTGAAAAATCACCCTGAATAGTTTTATTTAATGGTGTGATTTCCAGGTTGTTAAAAGGATCTGTTACTACTAGATTGATCGAGTTACTAGATCATAGTAGTTGAAAAACACTCATTACACAAACGTCGACATGTTTCTGCTCTGTCGGCCCACAGGGGTCTATAGAGCATTCGTCAGGACTCACAATTAAACAGACAATGTTCGGATTACTCACACCTTTTGTGTTGTATTGCGTTAATAACCTGTATGCTTTGCAGGGTATTGACTCCTCCGGTTTCTGAAAGGAAATAGGAAGAGAACATCGAGAGAGACACACTTATTGCAAAACATCCTGATTTAGGCTAGTGCATAGGGTAGAATAATATTATTATTCATTCATTCCTGAAACTCATCTCTAAAGTGGGGAGGGTTTAGTAATCGGGTAGAGCTTTTTACGCTATAGACATGGTAGTGAAAATTGTAGTATGGTGGAACTGTAGAGAGCACACTCTGCGAGGGTGAGATTTTCTTGTACGCGCTGGCCTATCATGGAGCAAGCGTAACGGGCGGGTTATTAAAAAACGCAGCGCATGGAGCAAGCGTAAAGGAACCTTTTTTGCAAGATGGGCGAGTTATTAAAAAACGCAGCGCATTCTCGTACCTTGTAAACGGAGAGTACTCGCTTGCGTCGGGGGGCCCTCAGGACACAGAGCTGTATTTAAAGTATATCGTGTTAATAAATATTGCGTATGGTCACCTTACCGAGATTCAGTGGTTAATGCTGCGTAGCTCCGCCATTACCCGCGTGTGCTTGCAATCACGTCTAGTGCTGACTCTGCCCCCGGAAGTTCGTGAATCCGGCTGGGCAGGCGTTTTAAAGAGGCAGGCACTCTGGGCTTACGTGTTGCGGGCGTATCCAGATCATTTGTTTTTTTTGACAAAACTTTATTGCTTACATCGAAAAGAAATGGATTTTTTAAATTCCAAACGAGTATTATTTATTTCATGAACTAGGCAGTTTCTTGTATTCTATGGGTGGTGAGTCATTTAGAGAATTGGTGCCACGGTATGGAATCATTTAGGCCGTTTTCGTAGGTTTTAAGGCGTTCCACCCACCTCTGTTCTTTCTCAAATAATGTTTTTTCACATCTTTGGGATTTATCGGTTAGCATTTCGATTACTGTCCAGTGGATATCGTCGCAGGAATGACCTGCTTGCACGAAGTGGGTACAGAGTTTAGTGGTATTCTTTTTTAATCTTATATTACTGCGGTGTTCGCCAATTCTTGTTTTTATTTTTCGACATGTCATTCCGATATAACGCTTGCCACAGGGGCAGGTCACTGTATAGATAACATGGGTCGAATTACAGTTAGTGTGTTGGCGCTGCTGCCATAGGAGGGTGTCAGAAAGTTGTAATGTTTTTGTGGCAGTTGTAGTTTTACATGCTACGCATGACCCACACGGATAATGTCCAGTTACAGGTGACATAGTTATATCCCTGGGCAGATTTGCTTTCAGTTTTTTTGGCGGTGGTCGGGTATGTACCAAGACATCCTTGATGTTTTTTGATCTCCTATTGGCGAACCTTGGTCTGGGCCAATCAAAATGTCCTGTGTGAAGGATATGCCAGTTCTTATTTACTAATTTCTTTACTTCGTAAGACGCCTGGCTGAATGTTGTAACACAGGTAGTTAGATCAGGTGTTATTTCTTTCTGGAATGTTTGCAAAAGGCATTCTCTCGGTTGATTGGTAGCTCTTTTTTTGCAGAGTTTGATGGTTTTCTCTGTGTAGTCTCTCTGTCTCAGTCTGTCGCATAATTCATTGGCTTGCAATCTATAATCTGAGTTGTTACTGCAGTTCCTCTTTAAACGCAAAAACTGGCTGTAGGGAAGATTGTCCCTCAATGGTTTGGGATGAAAACTTTTATAGGACAAAATGCTGTTTTTGGCCGTTGGTTTCCTGAACGTTTTCGTGTGTAACTCATTATCCTTTACGAATATGGTTATATCAAGGAAATCAAGGTTGCAGCTGGTGGCTGTATGTGTGAATTTTAGCCATGGGTCAAGGTTATTGAGCCAGTTCATAAAAGACTGTAGGTCCAGTTTATTGTCCCAAATCATGATGATATCATAGCAAGCCAATGAATTATGCGACAGACTGAGACAGAGAGACTACACACAAAAACATTACAACTTTCTGACACCCTCCTCTGGCAGCAGCGCCAACACACTAACTGTAATTCGACCCATGTTATCTATACAGTGACCTGCCCCTGTGGCAAGCGTTATATCGGAATGACATGTCGAAAAATAAAAACAAGAATTGGCGAACACCGCAGTAATATAAGATTAAAAAAGAATACCACCAAACTCTGTACCCACTTCGTGCAAGCAGGTCATTCCTGCGACGATATCCACTGGACAGTAATCGAAATGCTAACCGATAAATCCCAAAGATGTGAAAAAACATTATTTGAGAAAGAACAGAGGTGGGTGGAACGCCTTAAAACCTACGAAAACGGCCTAAATGATTCCATACCGTGGCACCAATTCTCTAAATGACTCACCACCCATAGAATACAAGAAACTGCCTAGTTCATGAAATAAATAATACTCGTTTGGAATTTAAAAAATCCATTTCTTTTCGATGTAAGCAATAAAGTTTTGTAAAAAAAAACAAATGATCTGGATACGCCCGCAACACGTAAGCCCAGAGTGCCTGCCTCTTTAAAACGCCTGCCCAGCCGGATTCACGAACTTCCGGGGGCAGAGTCAGCACTAGACGTGATTGCAAGCACACGCGGGTAATGGCGGAGCTACGCAGCATTAACCACTGAATCTCGGTAAGGTGACCATACGCAATATTTATTAACACGATATACTTTAAATACAGCTCTGTGTCCTGAGGGCCCCCCGACGCAAGCGAGTACTCTCCGTTTACAAGGTACGAGAATGCGCTGCGTTTTTTAATAACTCGCCCATCTTGCAAAAAAGGTTCCTTTACGCTTGCTCCATGCGCTGCGTTTTTTAATAACCCGCCCGTTACGCTTGCTCCATGATAGGCCAGCGCGTACAAGAAAATCTCACCCTCGCAGAGTGTGCTCTCTACAGTTCCACCATACTACAATTTTCACTACCATGTCTATAGCGTAAAAAGCTCTACCCGATTACTAAACCCTCCCCACTTTAGAGATGAGTTTCAGGAATGAATGAATAATAATATTATTCTACCCTATGCACTAGCCTAAATCAGGATGTTTTGCAATAAGTGTGTCTCTCTCGATGTTCTCTTCCTATTTCCTTTCAGAAACCGGAGGAGTCAATACCCTGCAAAGCATACAGGTTATTAACGCAATACAACACAAAAGGTGTGAGTAATCCGAACATTGTCTGTTTAATTGTGAGTCCTGACGAATGCTCTATAGACCCCTGTGGGCCGACAGAGCAGAAACATGTCGACGTTTGTGTAATGAGTGTTTTTCAACTACTATGATCTAGTAACTCGATCAATCTAGTAGTAACAGATCCTTTTAACAACCTGGAAATCACACCATTAAATAAAACTATTCAGGGTGATTTTTCAGTTTTTAAACCTTTCTTCCTTTTTTTGAAATTCTATTTTGACACACCCTTTTTCTCCTTCTCTGGACACTGCACTACAGGCCAGAGGTGCCTCCGGTTGAGGCTGGCAACATCACTAACTTAGAGTAACCAATGATAACGGCCAACAACCCATATGCGGGGCGGACGAACCATATATACCGCACTAACCACATTTGCATAGGGTTTTTGAGGTTACTCTAAATTTATACCTCCTGGCCCAGACAGCAATGAAGCCCCTGTACACAGCCACCTACTGGGGGTGCAAGGAAAAAGGGGCAGAGAGCAAAACAAATCTCTCCTCTTTAGTGGTGGGCCATCTCGCTGCTGTGTGAAGCGTCTGCTTCTTCACAGTACCATCTGTTAGGGCCCTCCAACCCAGACAGATCCCTGCCACATGAGTAGAAAATTTGATTGGTTCATCAAAGCTTCCAATTTTTTTTATTGCTGATGTCTGATATTTTCATGCTTTCCGTACACATCTGAGGGACATTCACTACCAAATGTGTGACACAAGCAATGAAATCCATGTAAATAGATAAATATGAGATATTTCACACTTTTGAGCAAAGAAAAGCTCTAAAAAGGCCTTGAAACAGCTGCAAACCCCCTGAAATTGATGGTCACCAACTGGCAAAACACATGTTTTAGGTTTATTAATTTTAAGTCCCAATACGGTTCTGAATTCCACCAATAATTGTAGCATAGGTGGCAGATCAGTCTCCTCATCTCAAACATATAACAATAGGTATGATGTCTATGGTATCCTACAGAGCTGGGTCCCTTCCCAACCTTCCAACATACACACTGCAGCCAAAGGTTCGATCTCAATTTCAAATAGAAGCAGGGACAGGGGGCACTCCTGCTTCATACCCCAGAACACACAGTATTCCTGTGAGATACCCTAGTCAGTCTTAACCATGGCTCTCTAGCTGGTGAATAAGAGGCACATCCAACAGATCCATCCCATTCCCAGGCCTATCCTTGCATTACTATTTCCAAATACTGCCACTGGACAGTGTCAAAAGCCTTTCCAAGGTCAATAGAGATCACCATCACAACTGGGTATGTTTCACCCTCTGTATCTGTCAACGCCCTATATAGTCTCCGAAGTTTAAGCGACGTGCTGCCTGCGGGCAGGTACCCGTTTTGTTCTGTGAGTTCAAGGTGATGAGGTGTGGGTAAAATCTTTTGGCCAGGACATAATTTATCATTTTAAAGTAAAGAATGGAGAGCGGCCTAAAGGAGGAAGTGCTCTCCCCAAAGTCTCAGTGTTCGGTAAAGATATCACAAAAGCCTCCATTTTTGTCCCAGGTAACTCACTCTCTTCCACCTTACCTGCATAAAGGGTAACCAGTCTCAGAGGTTCATAACGTTGATAGAAATCCGCGGGGAGTCCATCAGATCCCAGCATGTTTCGTTATGGTAGTTCTTTAATTTCCACCCTTATCCCATTGGCAGCAATTGGACCAGCCAAACTCCCCACATCCTTGGGAGCCAAAGTGACTAATGGTGGCCTGTCCAGGAAGGACTCCGCGTCCTCTGGAAGTGCCTCTGTGGGCCTCACATATAAATTAACTTAATATTCCCTGAAGGCATTGTTAATGTCCCATTGATTGTGCACAAATCTCCGCTCCTCTGTCATTATGTGTGTAATAGGTGTGCCTCTGTTCTCCGGGCATGTCAACAATCTCCCCTGTTTACCCTCCACTTCATGTACTCTAGAATATATTCTTTATGATTGTGGCAACATAACTTTTCATATATGGGAGGCCCACAATTGTAATATTATTTAACCAATATCTGCCTTCTGCATCTTCTACTCTGTATTCTAAAAGGCAAACTCTCTCTGTGAGATCAGCAATTTGTTGTTTAGTTCAAGTGCAAGTGGGCTGAATGCCTTTTATTGAGTTTCCTGTAACCTTCACTCAGTCAGTTAACATACAGTGATGCCTCCTTAGTATCCTGACACCCAGAGCCACCCTGTCAATTATTTAGATTTCTTGATTCTGAGATAGCCTCCTGGATCTTGTAAAGTTTGTTCTTAAGTGTGTCTATCTGTGAGCTCCACAGCGTCCCTGCTCAGCTACTGCACCTGAGCCTCTCTCCATTTGGGTGTTCGCTTCCTTTAGTCTCAACATACCCAAGTCTCAACTTACACCATCACACTGGACACCATTACTCCTTGCGATTGGTCCGATCATCACAGCATCTTTTTTTATCAACTTGGATCTCTCTCTGAGGAAGGCTCAACCAACGAAATCAAAGATTTGGAAAATAGACCTCAGAGATATCAATACAGCCAATCTAACAACCCACTGTAAATTGACCTTTCCGAGGTACACATACTCACTGACTTCTACAACACTACTATCTCTAGAATCATGGATTGCATTGCTCCATTCCAGCAAATAAATGCCCCAACAAAAATTTCCAAACCGTAGTTCCAACGACAACTTAAACTCGGAACGCCGCAACCTTAGGGCAATCGAACATTCCTGGAGATCCAAACCATCCTCGGACCAGCTAATAATCCTTAGATCTGTAAGGAGCTCCTATAACATACAAATCAAGATCGCTAAGGTTGACTACTTCAGATTCCAACTTCATCAAGCTGCTAATCGCCCCAAGAAACCTTTTGAGCTGGTAAAACAACAATCAGTGGAAGCACCAAATCGCTCAGACTGTGGAGTCAGCCCACCCTCATGCAATGACCTGGCTGCTTTCTTTACTGAGAAACTAGACTCATCAATATTGATCTTGAATCCAGGAAGGCCCTATTGCTATCCGGTGGTTCTGTGCCCCCCGCCTCCCAGCCCTATTAGAGAAGCTTGAACCGACTAGCCTGAGCTCAAAGAACAATGCCACATGGGGCACCTTCACTCCCCTCAGTGAAATAGACATTAACAAGTTTCTTAAGAGTATCAACCCATCTAATCAATTCAGCGACCCGTTACCACCATCCATCTTCAAAGAAATCAAGGATGTCGTCGCCCCCATCTGGACAAAGATTGTCAATGCGTCTCTGTCACAAGGTACGATCCCGGAGTGCCTAAAAGCTGCTCAGGTAACACCGATCTTAAAAAAGCCTACCTCAGATAGTATGGACCTTAATAACTTCCGCCCTATTTCTAACATCCCCTCTCTAGTCAAACTCCTAGAAAAATTCTTTCAATCTCAACTGTGTACCCATATCGAGAATTTCCATCTCCTGGACCAACATCAATCTGGCTTTCGGAGTGGGCATAGCACCGAATCAGCGCTCACTCACATTATGGATGACATTTTAAAAATGCTTGACCACAATGAATCCTGTCTCCTTATCCTTCTTGACCTTTCTTCTGCGTTTGACACTGTTAATCACGACAACCTGCAATCCATTTTGGAGCACAGTGTGAGCCTCTCTGGTTCGGTGCTGCAATATTTCTCATCCCTCCTCCACAACAGATCCCAAAGAGTTAAGGCGAACCACTCTCTCTCTCAGCCATCACCAGTATCCATGGGTGTCCCCCAAGGATCCGCCTTATCTCCCATACTCTTCAACTTGATCTTGGAACCTTTACCTAATGCACTAAATTCCGCTAACATTCCCTTCTGTATGTATGCGGATGATACGCAACTCTATCTGAAAATATCCTCCCCGGATAACCTCATATCACTCAACACTACCCTAATAAATACTCAAAACTGGTTAACTGCGAACCACCTCTTGCTCAACACCTCCAAAACAGAATTCCTTCTCATAGGTACTGCTCAGCTACATCGACTGGAGCAATATGGCCTTCTGCCCCCCAATCTTAGTCCAGTCATCTCCGACATCCCTTGGTCAAGGAGGGCATCTCCCGCCCGCACTGACCTGTATTGCGTCAATGTCCCTGAATCGACTCCAGATATATCTGACAATAAAAGAGACAAACTTACGATATATTACCTTAACACTCGCTCCCTCGGCAAGCACCAGCTAGAAATATTCTCCCTGATTGAACTGAACAGGCCGGATATTCTATTTTTCACTGAAACATGGCTGTGCGACGACTCCTCCCCGGACATCCTAGCAGCCATCCCCGCACCCTATTACATTCTCCATGTCGATAGGGATGCGGACAAAAAGGGCGGGGGCGTGGCCGCAATTATTCACAAAAGACACCAGTTTACAGCTCTTACAACCACACAAATCGCTCAGACGTAAACACTTATTATTAAATTGGAAACGCATCACTCCTCGCTGGCATGCGTCGTCGCTTATCGACCTCCACTGTACATGCCATCATATCCGCTGGAGTTCGGCAATTTAATCGGCCATTTGGTCATCAATCACTCTCGAGTGTTGATCGTGGGCGACTTCAACTACTGGCCGGGCGACACAAATGAAAGTCCACTTTCTCGCGACTTCACAGACCTACTACTCAATCTCAATTGCCTACAGCATGTACATACCCCCACCCACGACAAAGGTCATACCCTAAATCAAGTTTGGTCATCTAATCAAGACATCACTCAACTTGCTATCCCTCCCTGCGCCTGGTAAGATCACTGTTTAATTAGTTGCATGCTCGCAGGCTTGGCAGTATCTCCCACGATCAGACCCAGCAGCATGAAAGCGAGGAACTGGGGCCCAGCCTGCACCGAGACCTTTAATACAATCCTTATCAACACTGCCCCATCGACCCAAGCCACTTCTCTCACAAATCAGGCGGAAAACCTAGCCACCTGGCTTGAACAAGCCAGTGACAAGGTTGCCTCTCAAAAAAACATTAAAGCACGTAGGTCTCACGATGCTCAAAAATGGTTCTCTCCCGCCCTAAAGGAAAAAAAACTTAGTCTCAGACAAGCTGAGCGAAAATGGTGAAGGAACTATGAGCCCGAATTGAAAACCAGTTATTTGTCCCTTCTAAAGGATTACAAAATTGCCGTGCTTAAATGCAAAACCGAGTTCATCACAAGAAAAATCTTGAACTCTGCTAACAAAACCAGAGAGATCTTTTCGATCGTCGACGAACTGACAGGGATGGAGAGAGTCTCAGCACAACCAGTGCACTCTCAAGAATTTTGCGATAGGCTAAATAACTACTTCTTCGAAAAAATTGCCATAATTAAAGCAAGCATTCCCTTAACTTGTACACCCATTCCATCTGTCTCGCCCGACCAAATTCTCCCCTCTCAACTGAATCATTTCCCCCCCATCAGCCTAGAATCCTTTTCCAACCTGATGAACAGGGTCAAATGTGGCTCTTCTCTGGACAGTGGTCCCCCCCATATATTACGCAAGGCTTTCGGCGCCTGCCCTGACCCTCCCATATCTCTCCTCAACACCTCTATCCAGAGGCGTAGCTAGAGCTTGTGGCGCCCGGGGCTACCCTTCAGATTGCCGCCCCCTGGACGGGGTGCTGGGGAAAAAGGACGGCGAGCACCTGAAAGAGGTCCGAGAGACATGTAGTATCGCCACTAATAGTCAGGTGAAGCTCACAACTTCTCCTCCACAGGCAGCCCACTGCTAAGCTGAGCTCTAGAATTGGGTGTGAACGAAACAAGCAAAAACGAATCACATCCTGTGCTCGCCCTTGAAAAATGTACAGTAGCTTGAGGCATGTTACCTACCTATGCCTTCCAAAGCTAGAAATGGAAACTTGAAGAACAGGCCCCCTGTACCAGAGTACCTGCTTGTTTCTGAGAAGTGCCGGTACTCTGTAATTAAACGTACTACGTCACTCTTGCGAAGTACCGGTACTCTCCAAATAAACGTATTACGTCACTCTTGAGAAGTGCTGCTACTCTCCAATTAACCGTATTACGTTACTCTTGAGAAGTGCATGTACTCTCCGTCTCAAAATAAAAAAGTTCTGGTACTCAGTACCTGCCCATTTAAAGCACTGTTGCCTTCCTAAAACACAAGTGCTAAGCAAAGTGGGTACACTAAGGTATACTTTAGTCTTCACAATCCATCGAATAGCAACTTAGCTGCTTTGTTATTCTGTCATAAGTGGGGAGGAGTGGGAGACGCCTTATAAGCCCGACATGGTTTTATTCTGCTGTTTGTGGAGTAGATGTTGTCCTTTTTTTATTGTATGGACTTGTCAAGCGAAATGCCAATAACATTTTCTTACAAAAAAAGAACTTAACCTGTAGAATCTTTGAGTTTCTATCGAAGGATGGCCCTGCCTCTGGCACCATTTAGTCAGTGCCAGTAAATAATATTATTGCCTCACTCTCTATGCAAGCTTTACCGAAGAGGTAAATTCCACTGAGAGAGCACTGAGATCTTTGGAAGCATTCTGACCTGTTGTGGCACGGTTTATGTCCCTGTCTGTTGTTCTGTCTGTTAAGTCTCTGCTCACCACCCCCATAGGCAGCCACCCCCAAAGAGGAACAGTGGAGGCTTCTGCTCTGGGGCAGTGAGGCCTGTGGTAGTAAGTAAGAGGAGGAGCAGGGAGGGTATCAAGCTCCTCATGGGGGCGTTCTGTTTTGCCGACACACCATCATCTGCAATAAATAATAATTATTTGAAAAAGAGTTTGAGAGTATAACAAGCTCTGATGTTCCCCAACTGTGCCTGAGGGACACTTGGGATGTGGAAGCAAAATTAGACATAGCATGGGACAAAGAAGGATGCAGTGTTCAAAATAACCTAACGAGGGACAGTGTTGGCTACTGAAATCTGCGCTGCACCTCAATACTTTTCTTCATCATCTGTGTGTTCATCCCCTCTGAAATAGACAGAATTGCTTGAAAGTGACTCTCAAGCATAAAACAGAGGATATTTAGTAAATAGTTTCCAACAAATACTTTGATTCTAGGCAGAGTACTGTTCTAGCTCTAGCCATTGAACACTTTGGAGTTGAAAGGTTTGTAATACTTTTCATGCAAGTGAAGCAGGTATGCTGGGATCCTCTGCACGGCACAGGGAAGAAAGAACACCTTTCACTTGACTGCCTGAATCCTGCCCTTGAAAATAAGTTCTGACCCCCCCCCACTTCTTTTTATAGGACTTGTGAACTGCCACTCACCAAAGATCCTTTCCTCCGCTCCGAAACCCGTTTAAGCTCCCTCTTACCTCACTCAGCCTCCAGTACTCCACAGTGATGGCAGCCAGGGTCTCTATATAGGGGTTGGTTCTCTTCTGCTGCAGCAGCAAATCCCCTAGCACTGCCATTGCCACAGACTCCTCATGAGAGCGCATAGTGGTGGAGCATGTGACACGTCACTGCTACGTTCTAGTCTGCGCGAGGGCTGGCCAAAATTATGTCCAGGGCCGTCATTGGTAGCGTTGGCGTGCTACATGATTGACGGCCCTGGGAACCACATGCAAGGTTACGCCGCGCACCGCACCACCACCACTATGCTTGGTGGTGCATGGGTGCCCTGCAGCCAGTGCGCTTGCAGTTACATAACTGCACGTCACATGTGCAGACAGGGCTCCTCAGCGACAGACTTTGGTGAGTCGGTGACGTGTGTGTCAGTGTCCCCAAATAATAAACGCTGCCGCCACGTGCCACTAGGGCAAAGAAACAATTTGGATGCTTCGAAATCGATCAGGGACAATCGTTTTAACAATAAAGGAAACCTTAATTAATCCTCAAAAGAGAAAATTTCTCCCCAAAAAAACATGTATTCTTAGTATGGACGAACACACACCAGTCAATGAACTAGTTATAAATCAGTATATTTGCCAACAGAAAACCAATTATCTGAATGTACAAACCGCAACATAATGCAAACAAATGTTTTTTGTCATACATCGATAGATACATTTAACATACGTAGACACAAGATCACATGAACATAAAAAAACAAAGAATCCTTGTAGCCCTAACTTCTTAAGGGATTGCGAGGGAACACTTTCTTTTCATAAATTATGGTTCGCAACCCATTATAAAGAGAGAGCCCTTAGTACAGTACCAATGGAGCGCATAATTAATCTGGCGCCCTATACACTATCGCAGGGTACTGTATTTCTCAATTACTGAACAATTTAATCTCAATGGGCTTCTCTTTTATGATAATGTCGACGTGTGTCAGCCCTTTTCATCTGGGCCTCATCAGGACTTGGGGAGGAAAGGAAACCTAAAACACAATAAGGTACAGATCTTCATATTTACATATATACACTTATATACAAATCTATATGAATTGATTCTCGTAGGAGATATAGCTAATCACAAAAACTGACCAGCAGAAAATTCATACCACTGAAAATACTCCTGTGGGCAACACAGAGCATGAAAATGTGCAGAGCGTGTATAAAGACAGGCTGATATTCTATTAACTTATATATCGCCATGTCGGACTAACCTAGTTGGAAAGGCCCAAAGAATAAAAAAGATTCAAAGAAAGAGTGAGATTAAGACCTTGAAATTCATAAGTACTACAACTCTTGCCGAAATTAAGTGGTTCTAAAATCATTAGGGTGAAATAAAAGAGCAAGTTGAAATACAGAGTACTTCTGTATGTAGCTACCTCTAAAAATCGCTGATGGCACTGTTAAGAGTATGCAAATACAGGAAGGTTCCAGGGCACGACACAACTAGAGAGGTGTTCTTCTGAAAAGCAATAAAGGCAACTCATGAAGGCATAGGCAAAAGTAATTTAAAACGAAAGAAATGTAAAGCATAAAGATTCTTTCATAACCTCCGCATATTCCTACTTATTTTAAAACAAGGGAAAAACCCCTTCACTTGGCCCGAGTGAAAACATTCACTGGCTGGCCCATTTTAATTGCTCCACTAATCACAAGCATGGAAAATGTACTTGCTCCCCGTGTTAATTTAAATTATTCCGAACTGGGTTATCTGAAAAGGGAAACTGAATAAACTGGGGAGGTCAAAGTTAAATCGGCCCGACTTCTATCTGTGAAAACACACAAAATGATGCTTACCAGCCTGGGAGATTAATTCAAAGGCTGCATTACCTCGACATCCGTGGAGACTGGCGCCAGTAACGCGGAAATAAACGTGCTGCATAAAAGAGTAACCTACGTGTTGGCCATAAACAACAGACTACGGTCAGATCTCTATCAGAGCAAAAAAATGCTCTAAAGCGAGAACAGACTCGGACCCGTCTGTCTAAATAATGGTAATTCCGGGACGACTGAATGAAGCAGGGGACAGCAAATAAAATAAACTCTAACTCTAATCGAAATAATAAAATAGAAAAGAACCACTAGGGTCGTGCTACCGCCCCCGAAATAGTGCCGCCTGGGGCGGTCCGCCCCCCTCGCGCCCCCCTAGCTACGCCGGTGCCTCTATCTGTAGTGGCAAGGTCCCCGACTCGTTCAAAAGTGCAGAGATCCTTCCCATCCTCAAGAAACCTGGGGCGGACCCCCAAGTGATGAGTAATTATCGCCCAATATCCCTCCTACCTTACTTAAGCAAGATCCTGGAGACTCATGTGGCGGAATGCTTGAGCTCCTTTGTTGAGGAGTCCCACCATCTGGACCCTCATCAGGCCGGCTTTAGGCCTGCCCACTCGACCGAGGCGGTCCTTGTGACGGTCATGGATGAGCTTCGCACTGGGGCTGATCACAACTCCCCCCAGGCCCTGATCCTCCTCGACCTTTCCGCCGCTTTTGACACGGTCGATCACAACATCTTGATCGACCGTGTCCGCAGCGCCGGCGCGGGAGGCCAGGCCCTGAGGTGGGTACACTCCTTCCTGACGGATAGACATCAATCAGTCAGATTAGGTCATTTTTGTTCAAAAAAATGCCGGCTCTCCTGCGGAGTCCCACAGGGCTCCTCATTATCCCCCCTTTTATTCAACCTATACATGCAACCCCTAATATCGGCTTTGAAGGAAATGGGAGTCCTGGTCTATAATTACGCAGATGACCTGCAACTTATTTTTAATATTCAACCTACGAGACTATCAGAATCCAACCTACAGGCCACCATGACCTACATAGCACATGGATGAACACTAACCAACTAAAACTTAATCCCGACAAGACGGAGTTGGTCCTGACACTCACGCCTCTCAACCCCTGGAATGCCAGCTTTTGGCCTCCTGCCCTGGGCTCTCCGCCTACCCCAGTCTCTTCGGCAAAAAGCTTGGGTGTCAAGATCAGCAGTGATCTATCGATGAAACCTCAGATCAGCTCTGTGGTGTCAGCCTGCTTCCTCATGTTACGGAAAATAAAAAAAATAAAAAGATTTTTATCAACAGAAGCTCTAACTCTGGTCGTTCTTGCGCTTATCATCTCGCGGCTAGATTATGTCAACGCACTGTATGCAGGCATTCCTGCTTACCAGATGCACCGCTTTCAATTAATACAGAACCAGGCGGCCAGACTGATCTTTCAACTCCCGGCTCGCCAGCATATAATACCATTGCTCAAACAACTGCACTGGCTTCCTGTGGAACAACGCAGTATCTTCAAGCTCAGTTGCATTACGCATAAAGCCCTATCAGATACAGGCCCCAGGTTCATCTCCAATCGGATCAAGAAATACACTCCCTCCCGTACCCTCCGCTCCTCTGGTCAACATTTATTGACCGTCCCCAGATATAAGCGCCTAAAATATGGCGGGACCCGGTTCTCCACGCTTTCCCCCCAAACTTGGAATTCACTCCCTCTTTCAATTCGATCCACCAACTCGCATTTTCACTTTAGGAAGCTGCTTAAAACGTGGCTATTCCAGCAAGCCAACTCCACCGAAGCCCCCAGTCACATAGAGCTCAATCCCAGAAGCGCCAAGAAACCGATCAGGTGAACGTTGCGCTATATAAATATTTTAACATAACATAACATTTCCCCCCGAATCACATCCTCATGTTAGACCTTTGGATAAACCACTTCACTGCCTTCAACTACTCCCCCCTCATTATTGACTCAGCCAAATCGTTTGGAATCACCCTGGACAAGCATCTGAACATGAAGAATCATATCAGCAATGTGTGCAAGGGAGCTAATCACCTGATGAGGATACTCAGGAATCTCAAACCGTTACTCCCACAAGCTGACTTCAAACACGTGGTCCAAGCACTTGTTTTGCCAAGGCTAGACTATGGCAGTGCTACTTTATATGGCCTCCCCAACTATACCTTGGCCCCATTAAGGGCTTCACTGAATGCTGCGGCCAGATTGGTTACGGGTACCAAAAGAAAGGCGCATATCTCCCCAGTCTTAAAATCCGTAACTGGTTATCCTGTGAAGCAAGAATTCAGCTAAAGATTGCCTGTCTATCTCACAAAGCCCTCCATTTCAAAACCCCCAGTTATCTAGCACAAAAGCTAGAATCATCCAGAGGGTGTAGACCTTCTAGGTGTGCTAACTCTCTCCTCCAGAAACCACAGATCTTTTGCAAAAAGAGAACATGTCACTGAGCTTTCTCCAGCTCTGCATCGAAGATCTGTAACCCTCTCCCACCAGAAATAAGCAGAATCTCCTCCAAGGTTGCCTTCAAATTGGAAGTAAAAAGATTCCTCATGAACAAATTCTTACTTTAAAAGGTTCTTGGATTGTGTGCTCTAATGCTTTGGACCTACACCCTAAGCCCGCGCGGGGTGTTACTCTTCTTTAATCATCATTGGCTCCCAGTAGCGGCCGGTGGTGGGAGTGCTGCGGGGTGGTGGGGCGGGCGGGGGTGGAGCAGGGTGGGGAAAGTAAACTATGGAATACGGCCCCATGGAGGTAAGTAAACAAATAAATAAATAAAACAAATGTTGTTGCACGCGCTGCATCGCATTTGGCAATGCAGAGCGCCCAATGAAATTCGTTTTTATTTATTTATTTGTTTACACACCTCCGTGGGGCCGTATTCCATATTTTACTACCCCCCACTCCGCTCCACCCCGCCCCACTTCCCCGCAGCACTCCCACCACTGGCCGCTACTGTTGGCTCCCTCCCAGTTCGCTATGTACCAGTTATTACCCTATTCTTTGTTGTTCCCCTCTGATTGCAACCTTTTTGTTTGGTATGCCTATTTGATTTGTTTGGGTGGTATTCCTTTTGATGCCTGTATGGCAATGGTTACCTTCCTTTCCCTCAAACTGTAAAGCGCTCTGATATCCTTCGGGATCATGTTCGCGCTATATAAAACATTATAAATAAATACAAATTTCGTTTCTTGGCAGAGTGGCTGCAGTGAAGGGAAGCTGGACCTTCCTACTAGGCTGTTAAGCAAAAATAAGCAGAAGGCAGATTTCTGGAAAATATCTGGGAGGAACATAAGGCTATGTTAAAGAGGAGTAGTGGGCTGAGATAAGTTACGTTGTGCACACAAGAGGTTTCCATCTCTCGTTGACAATTGTGAATGTTAACCAATATTTTATCATTATTGTGACATGTTCGTTATTACCCGTGGGCAGTGGCCTGTCCTAGTCTTCAGACAGTTGTCATATATAGCAGAGGTTATCAGTTTCTTGCCCGTTCATATGGGCTGTCTACTGCCCACCATGGGGAGCCAGACAAGGCATGCTCTGGATCACGCAGGTTCCAGGCTCTCAACAACTTTTTCTGATGTCCCATCTCCAGGTTGATCCAGGGCCCACCTGTGAACACCAGGACTTAGTCAGTGGAGATCCTTTTTAAGACCACTGTCTCTTCCCTTGTAGTCTCAAGTTGAAAGGCTCCATCATCATGCCTGGTGGCTTCCAATACAGTAATCCTTCAGGAGTGTGTGAGGTCATCTATGCTAACTCTAAGGAATAGATAAGAGAGCGGTGGTGTCCCAATCACCAGAGGGATGTGCCACTCTTCATCGGGTAGGGGAAGGATAGTCCTCCAGCCTCCATCCTCCCACACCGAACTCGTAGAACAGGATATTGGTTGCGAATGGGCAGCAAGGTGTTGTGGTGGGTGTGATATATACATACAAGTCAAGTCAAGTTAAGTCAGATGCTCTTCTAGAGCACACTTTCCACCGTGAGGTCTCAAGGCGCTTAGCAGCGGAGAACACACAAACCGAGACAAAGTCATAGTCCTGATACAGCACTGGTTATTATGGGAAACGGCAGGTTTTTAAATTTTTGTGAAAAGATAAGTGATTGGTGATTGCCAGTAGATGAGAGGGTAGTTTGTTCCAAAGTTGAGGGGCAACATAAGAAAAGGACCGTCAAGGCGTCTTCTGATAGAATCTTGGTGGGCTAGGATGTAATAGAATGTAGGAGGCTGGTTGGCAGTCAGTTGGGAGACAGCTGGCTGTCAACCGAAGTGACTGGATGAGACCTTCTCTTCTGGATAATAAATACTTCTAAATCTACACTGCGTGTCCTGCAATCTGTCTACTGGCACTTGTCGCAGTTGGTTATTCATCCCCCGGCCATTCAAACGGCATTCAGGTTTCAGCCAAAAGTGGGCCAAACCGAGCCCCAGAGGACCTGCGTTGCACGGCAGAGCCTAGTCCCAGCTCAGCATGGACCCCTCACTTGTAGTAGTTGGGCACCAGTCGTGGTACAGCCTAGCCCCCAGCCGGCTGTCCCATCCAAGGCCTCCAGGAAAATGCAGGCTGTGTTCTCCCTTCAAGAGGGCCGTGCCCTGCAGCCGGACCGAATCCCAGCCTCACAGCCCTCCATGGTCAATCCAGCTTGGTGTGCAGTACCTCCATCATTCCTGGGTTGGTAGATGGTCTGCAGTTTATGGAGGGCCCACCCATCAGGAAGCAGTAGGAGGATTCTAGGAGAGTCGGCAGCGGAGCTCTGTACTCTAGCGTCCCCCATCTTGGCTGACATAGCCATGCGCCATGCTCACTAGTTTTCATGACATTTGTTGAGGGTCAGTCCAGAAACTAAGTTCAGTAACAGACACCAAGGATTGAATTGAGCATTCTTGAGCCTCTGTCGTACAAATGTGAAATATAGAAGCCCAGTTCAAGATAGGGTGTTTGCAAGCACTACCACGTGTGACTAAAAAGTGATATGCCCTAGAACATAATCTGTTCAGGTGTTGAAGCCACTATTGCCATGTCTGTCCCCTGAATTCTTAAGTACATAGTAGACAATATGCCACAGCTCTTCCTAAATCGGGTGGGAAACAGACATTTAGAAAACAAAGTATGTTCATTGACTTGTAAGGCATATCACTCAATACACAACTCTTGGCATTCCCAGGTGCTAGCACAATGATTGTACAACATACAATGATACGGCTATACTATCATGTGTCAACAAACCCTACTCAATATATTTTATGTACTCTTGATCTCGTTGTTACTATTAACACTTGTTTGTGCGTGCCGGTCTCACCCAGCCACCACCGACTTGAGCCTTAAAGTATAGTATCTGATTTGTTTATATTGCCCTGCTTGAACATAGGACAGGTCGAGTTACCTTGATAGTACCGTGCCCCAGACTTCTTCTTTCTAGGTTTCCTTTAGCTAGCACAAGCCTTTTCCTCTTTGGAACTTATAGCTGAAGCACAGGGCTCACCAATACCAACAATTAATCTGCCAAAAAAGGGAATAGAAAGAAGCTAAAATACACCCCTTCTACATGGATCACCAACAGGAATAAACCATACTTGTTTAGTCAGTGATGTCTTATGGAAAACACACAAACCAGCAACTGCTGTCTCCTAATCTTTAGCTCCCAGTGCTTCTCATTGTGAGTCTCAGTTGTCCCTGATCTCCTTCCAAGGTTTTAAGCCAGAAATGCTACTGTTCTTCACTGTTTACAGCTTACACAAATCTGGCACTGAAAATATCACTCACTTTTTAGACGTCAGACTTGTTTGCAGTTCACACCACAAGTCTGCTTTACCCTCTGCCAAGACAATTTGATGTGCCTGGTGCTGTCCTAAGCTAATTAATAGTGCTTACTCACTAACGCCCATGGGTCTGTACCTGTGACATACTGCCCTAGCAGAAAACTAAAATGTTAACGTTTAGTACTCACAGCCCTTTTAGGAAGTGTCAACTCTGTTCCTCAATGTAGTGAACAATAACTGGTCCCGTTTAGTGTAGTCCTAAAGTTGCCTGAGGTCACCTGCTCTCCAAGATGGAGCACGGATATCTAAAAAAAAATACATTTGAATGTACTTTTCCAAAAGGAATTGCATGCTTATAAAATGTATGATGTGGTCCTGCAAAATGTTGCATAAGGAACAATTCACTACCATCAACACTGATAAATATTTCAATATGTGGGTGAAAATTTACTAATTTTTGACACACCCATGTGCACAAAATTGCTGCATTATATTGAATCAAAGGGATAAAGAAAAACAGCACCACATATAATAAAATACGGTGCTGTTTGTCTGTCTCCTGTGCTGGCACACTATAGACTGCAATGAACCAATGCAGACTCTCTTGCATCACAGTGTAAGTGTTGATGCACTCTGTCAAGCATAGGGTTTCTACTGGGAGGGTACACTTCTGATACAAAATACTATGCTTTGACAAAGTTTAATACTTTTCCCACGTTGTATGTGTGCTGTACAGGGGTAGGAAAGTATGGAGACTGTTTACATTTGCTTAACGATTACGTCTCGAGGAAGCATCATTTTTTGGCACAAATCCCTGGTTGCAAATGTTAGTAAAGAAGGTTTTGAGAATGGATGGTTTGATGGGAACGCCTATTTACCACTCATGTGACACCCTCCTTGATGCAAAATAGTTCAAATTTGTACTTTGCATTACTTTAGGCAACTTTTTTCAATACAAATCAGGATTTGCATAGGGAAGTAAGTCCCAACATAAATAACACTTTGCTCCAATTGCACTATTTCTGTAAAACAAACCTGGCACAAAGAGTAAATTTCACCCCTGAAGTTAGCAAAGGGAATTCAAGCATCATAGGTGACCAGGATGACTACAACTGGAAAAAGCACTGGATGTAGGAAAAAGATGAAGCATTCGAAGTCTGTGGTTGATTGTAAAGACTGAGAATTACCTCTGCTAGTCCTCTAGTTCTCAGCTCCCATTGTGCCATAGTTCGGAAGCTTTGCTCAAGGGGGGGGGGGGGGGGGGTGGAAGAGAGAGGGAGTGAGAGAGAGAAAGAGAGAGAGAGAGAGAGAGAGAGAGAGAGAGAGAGAGAGACTTTAGTATGACAGAGAGAGCACAATTCAGCCAGCCATTGTGCATTAAGAAGGTCCCTGCACATGCTGCAGGATTACCTGTGAAACTAAAGCTCTGAGCATTCCCAAGGCAGGCACTCCACCATCATCTATCATGTCCTCACCTAGTACTAGTCTTTTCGTTCATCCAGAAGCAGGCTGCATTCTGGGACATGCAGTTTTGTTCTAGGTCTAGTGGACAAAACATTACTGAGGTTGATTTGATTTGATTTGATTTATCAATTTCTAAAGCGCACGAATGCCCGGAGGCGTCTTGGCGCTATGATTTGTCCATTTTCCTGTGCAGGTCTGAAGTTAGCGCAGTTTATGCAGCGAATAGCCAGGTTTTGATTTTCTTTCTAAATATCTCCAATGTTGGGCTGTTTTTTATATCTAGTGGCAGTAGATTCCATGTCCGCGCTGCGTGAACAAGGAAACTTCTTCCTCCCCAGTTTGATCGTTTAAACTTGGGTATCGCTATCAGTTTTTGTTGTCCAGATCTGAGTAGCCTAGAAGGTTCGTAATGTTTCAGGTGTGTTTTCAGGAAGTGAGGTCCTTTGCCCTGCAGTGCCTTGTAGGTCAAGCATAGTGATTTAAACTTGACTCTTTTGGCCACTGGTAGCCAATGGAGTGACTCTAATTTATGGCTAATGGGCTGAAACTTTGGAATTTCCAGTATTAGTCGTGCTGCTGCATTCTGGAGTCGCTGCATTTTTTCCATGATTTTTACTCTGGCTCCCGCATATAATGCGTTTCCGTTGTCTGTATCAATATCATCTCAGCATATACAGAGTAGTAATATTAACTGATAAGACAAGCAGCTCAGCTGGGGTGGCAGGCAGTACTTCCATACTACTAAACCATTTGTGTATCACCAACACAGAGCTGTAAATGTGTATCACCAACACAGAGTTGTATATATTACCTATGCAGACACCATCTTCTCACAATTGAGCAATTTCAGCCAACAAAAACACAGCCTCAACAATTTATAGTTGCAATTGCATCATAGCTTAATGTTAAACACAGCCTCAGGACACAGTCCTAGAACGACAATGATAATTAATTTGGTAGAAGCATGACGTGCCTACGCGGTAAACAGCCGAGGGGAAAAGGAAGGCAACAACGGCCATGTACGTACATGACAGCTCATTCTATCTCTAGTTGTAGCAGGATACACACACCCTGGGATGGAGAGGCAACAACACAGTTTACATGGTGCTCAGGATTATGGTGCTCATCAAGACATCTGATACAGCATGGGGTGCGTTACATTTACAACACAGTAAATACCATGTGGTACTATTAGCCATGCAGTCTTTACCACGCTATGTCATTTACCACCCAATACTTTCCCATACATGAGCTAAGTATAAGGTAAGTATGTAGTAGGTAAGTATGGAGTTATTGGGGAAGGGTAGTTAATCAGTATAGGGTTATTATGAAAAGGGAGGGTGTAAAATGTTAGAAGAGGGTTGGAGAGTGTACCCCCTAAAAACATGTATTATAATTCTAAGAATAATGGGAAATTTTTAATAGAAATTGCAGTAGTAACCTTTTTCTCTTCAAAAAGGACTAATGTTTGAGGGAACCCCCCTCATATTAAAAGTGATTACATTTGTGTGTGTCTTGTAAAGCGCACTGCTACCCGGAGGCGTCCTGGCGCTATAGACCACTGGGGAACCCGTCCTGGCTTTCCCTATGAGATATTCCCTCCTGATCTCCAAGGTGAAACCAGGCATTCCCAGCGTTTGTGGGGGGCCGTTGTGGAGATGAGGCAAGCTAATGCCCAGAGTTGCCGAGTGTGATCCCTGTTTAGAGTAGGCACCGAGGATGCTTTTGTAGTATAAAGCATCAATAAATGCTCTAGTAATTTTTTTATCAAAGAAACAAACTATGTAAAGGGTTTAGGGTCTAGGATGAGCAGTAATTTAATGTTGAGGATAAAATTTAAAAAAAATATATACTCTATTTTTTGCAAAATATATTGAAGACATAATAGAGACTTTGGGGGTGATTATAATGGCTAACGGATCACCACCACCGGGCCGGAGGTGGCAATCCACCTGCCACCCAACTTGATTTACCCCCGGCCATATTATCATGGCGGGGTGTACCGCGGTGGACGGAAAGTCGGTCCACCGCTTTTCTGCCGGTCGCCAATCGTTACGATTGCCGGCCGGGTGGAGCTGGGGCATAATATAGTGGTGGTGCCTGGAAGGCACCACTATCCATATTATGTTGCCGGGTTGATAAGGCCTTTCCATGGCGGCGATGCTGCCATGGAAAGGCTGGCGTGGATGTGCTTTGGGGGTCCGTTGCTGGCTCCCGGGGAGTGGAGGGTGCACTTGGGGGGTACTCATGGTACCCCCCTCCATTACCCTGCACAGGGTGTCAGGCACCGCGTGGTCCTGCCACGTTGTGCATGGGAATACACAGCATGTCATTTCACCATTGCTGCGGATGCTGCTCACAGCAGCACCCGCTGCGATGTAAGAGATGTGCAATGCGACCGCCAGGGTGGCGGTGGCATCCTGATTTGCGGTGTGGGACCGCTGCACATATGGCAGCAGGTCCCAGCACCGCTAGGATGGCGGGCGCACTGAAGTCCGCCCACCATCTTAATGGGCCCCTTAATCATTTGTGGCAGGGTTTAAATGATATAAGGGCCCCAGGGAGGGGAGTAATTTAATACTGATGATTTTTTTCTTTTAATAATTATTTTAAATGATTATTACACTAGTATATTTAAAAAAAGCATACTTCTAAAAAATAATTTAGAAAAACAATAAATATTAGTTGTGGGAACAGGATTTAAAGAGTTTAGGTGCCAAGGGAGGAAAGTAATTTAATATGGTTAAATAATAATAATTTAGCATTATTAATTTTAATTATATTGTGTGGATTAATAATCTAGTACTATTTACTATTTTATTGCAAAATGTTTACTACAAAAAATGGACATTTAGGGGTCGATTCCGATTCGGGAAAAACCGCTCCGAATAGCCGTTCGGAGCGTTTTTCCCGTACGAATTGTACCCTGCAACGTCCCCCGTACGTACAACGAAGTACGATTCGTACCAGGAGCCGTACTCCGTACGAGTCGTACAAGGCACCGTACGACTCTAATCTCCGTACGATTCTCCCTCGGAACCTGCTGTACGCGACATCTGTACAGTTCGCGGCTGGTTTTTACGACCCAGCAAGTACGATACGTGACAGGTACGCACCGTACGACCCTTTTTCTACAGGAGCTGAAAACAGCCGTAAAAGCAGAGTTCGTGCCGAAACAGGTACGGAACGGCCCCCCCCGGGTACGGTGCATACCCACCATGATCGCAGGGGTACGCACCGCACCCCTGCGATCATGGGGTGTACGAGCCGTACCCCCATTGTACGATCGGTGTACGATCGGTGTACGAGCCGTACCCCATGTACAATCGGTGTACGAGCCGTACCCCATGTACAATCGGTGTACGAGCCGTACCCCATGTACGATCGGTGTACGAGCCATATCTCCATTGTACGATCGGTGTACGAGCCGTACCCCATGTACGATGGGGGTACGGCTCGTACACCAATCGTACATGGGGTACGGCTCGTACACCGATCGTACAATGGGGGTACGGCTCGTACACCCCATGATCGCAGGGGTACATGCCGTACCCCTGCAATCATGGGGGGTACGCGCTGTACGGGGTATATGTAATCGTGCGCTTTTCCGTACGAATCGCCCTTACCTGACGTGGACCGTACGAATCGCGTCCTGATTCCCCGGTCCGGATCATACTCGTCGGGTCGTATGGCGTGTGTACGAGTCGTACGGTTCACAGTCTCAGCCTTGCAATACGTACGGATCGCGACAATTCGGATGGATTCACGGAATGCGGATCGTACTACACGAATGGGACGGACGGGTACGATTCGTACGGAAAGGGCTACGAATACGAATCGTATGGTGGATTTTTTTACCGGATCGGAATCGAGCCCATAATCTTTAGGGATGGGATGCAAAAGATATCTGCATCCAGGGTGGGGAGCAGTTTAATATTAGTGAATTTTTCTTTTAGCTGTTATGTACAGTATTAATACTCTAGTATTTAAAAAAATACTTTTTGAAAAAATAAGAGATGGAATGGGAAGGGTGTGAGTTTTCTGAGTGGGGAGTAAATAAATATGTACTAGTAGTATTATTAACATGCACACTTTAAAATAATTAGAAATTATTTGTCACTTAAAACTCATAGTAAAAAAAATATATATATGTTCTGTTTTTCAAAAATATAAAAGACATGTTAAAAATATTCAAACATTATATCGATACATAACAAATATTTATTGTTTTCATATAATAGTAAACACACTAAATAAAGACAAATTCCTCCAGGGCTACCCGATGTAGAAGGTCATTGCTTCAATTGGTGGATTACTGTATTGTGTGTTCCCATTTTACAAATTGCTGTCCTGAAATGTATCACTGTGACTTCTGTAATGTGGACTTGGATGCCGTCCGGCCATATTGCGTCTTTTGTGATTGTTTAAAAATTATTACCTAACAGTCCTTTTCACACTGCATGAGTTTAAAACATGTTACCAATTCCTACTGTCTATTTCGCTCCTCTTTCCTCTCCAATGAATCTTTTGTAGTTGACAGGGATTGGCAAAGGATTGATAGAACTCTAGAAATGAGAACCTAAAAATAGAAATAATCATTCAATAATAACGAATTGACATTATTAAAGGCAGACTCTGATTACTTATCAATATGCTTTTATCTAAATTAATGTGAACGCTCATCAAGTACAATACTGCTTGAATCATAGATCATCACACAAGAGAAACAACAATATAGTAATTCATAATAACATCTCAATATCCGAGTCATGAGAGAGTGAATGGGCGAAGAGACAAAAGAGTAAAGGCCTTTGCAAAATAAAATTAATGCAAATTCAGAATATCATACAAACCTATTGTACAAAAAGCTAGAAGTCTTAAAAGCTACTCTCCGGCTGAGAGAGTAAGCTGGGGCACCCTCAAAGGTATGAGGAGCAAAGTCAAAGAGTCAGGATCAGCAGAACAGCCAGCCAGTTCATTTAGGAAACAGTAGCACAGCTCTCTCCTCCTGCAAAAGTAAATTTTGCAACCCTCTCCCTTAACACAGGGGACCATTAGGATGGTGGGCGGATTGCCCCCGCCAGGCTGGCGGTAGCTACCGCCGGCCTGGCGGGGCAATCCGCCCTCAATCCGCACTGAAATGACCCCCCGCCACATTAGGATGGCTGGGGGGGTCCGCGG
Source organism: Lissotriton vulgaris (assembly GCF_964263255.1). Classification (NCBI taxonomy): domain Eukaryota; kingdom Metazoa; phylum Chordata; class Amphibia; order Caudata; family Salamandridae; genus Lissotriton; species Lissotriton vulgaris. The sequence continues at coordinate 230,070,434 of NC_141690.1, forward strand.
CGGACGGAAAGACCGTCCGCCGCTTTTCCGCCCAGTCGCCTTGCAGCCGGGGCGGAAAAGGTTTAATATGGTGGCGGTGTCTATTAGACACCGCCAGCCATATTATGATGGGCCAAAACGGATGGCTTTCCGTGGTGGCGATGCCGTCACGGAAAGGCATGCGGTCTTTACTTCGGATGCCACCTGCGGCCCCCGGAGTGAAGAAGAGGTGGGGGGTGCCCCTGTGGTACCCCTCTGCATTTGCATAAACAAAGCGGCAGGCACCGCGCGGTGCTTGCCGCTTTGTTAATGCAAATGCATTTGTGCATTTTTAGCATTGTGGCGGGCGGTGCTGAGAGCACCACCCACCAAAATGCTAAAAATGCAGATGCGCCCACCACAGTGGCCGGCGCATACTAATACCCCCCACGGGACCCCCGCCCTTATGGCGGGCGGTCCCAATCACCAATAGGATGGCGGGCCGACCAATAATAACGCAAATTGGATCTGCCCCCAGGTTCTGGAATCTCTGCAAGCGCCATGAGACCTAAAGGTGATATGCGCGCTATATAAGATTCTCTGACTTGACTTGACATGTCACAAGGCTACCTCCCCTATAGACATCCCCCAAATAGGAAATCCCAATTTGGTCCCAGGGTATGAAGCCCTCTAAGGTTGAGAGCTGACAAAGCCATGTTCCCCGCCAGAGAGGGGCCATCTCGGTGAAGCGGCGGTCCCAGCCGAATCTCTGACAGAATATCGACGGACAGAATATCGACCTACAGCAACATCGACGCTGGAATATCGAAGGCAAGTATATTGACACCCTATCTACAACATGGTAAGTACAAAAATATCGAAGTTAAAATATCAATGTTAAAAATATCGTAAGTAAAAATATCGTTTTTTTCCGTAAAAAAAAAAGTTACATAAGTAAATAATACTTATAAATACATTAAACATATTTAAACATATGCAATAATGTTTAAAATTAATAAATAATACATATTTAATAATGAAATGTAATAAAAAATAAACATATAATATATACTTACTTAATAACAATATTTATTCATTATTTTAATTAATTATAAATTAATAACAAATGCCATAAATTACAAATACATCTACACACATAAAATAATAACATAAATAAAAATAATTAATTATATTTAATAAATGAAAAAAATTAAATATACTTTCAATATTTTGAAAGTTAATTAAAAACAACATTATCTAAAATAATACAAAAAATATTAAATACATAAATAAATAAAAATACTATTTAAAGTCCCAAAAAAACTACATTAATGAAAACATTGGATAGCGTAGAATGTAAAATTACTGTTCGCACTCCAGAAATTTAAACAGTAGGGAAAGCATTAAGTAGCATAGGGGTAAAAATTACTATTCCCACTCCAGAGGGTGCAACAGTAGGGAAAGCGTTCGATAGCGTAAGGGTAAGAATTACTATTCCAACTCCAGAGGGTGCAACAATAGGGAAATCATTGGATAGCGTAGGGGGAAAAATTACTATTCCCACTCCCGAGAGTGCAAGAGTAGGGAAAATGTTGCATAGCGGGTGGGTAAAAATTACTATTCCCACTCCAGTAAGTGCAACAGTGGGGAAAGCGTTGGATAGCGTAAGGGTAAAAATTACTATTCCAACTCCAAAGGGTGTAACAGTAGGGAAAGCATTGGATAGCGTAGGAATAAAAATTCCTATTCAAGAGTAAGAAAGCGTTGGATAGCATAAGGGTAAAAATTACTATTCCAACTCCAAAGGGTGTAACAGTAGGGAAAGCATTGGATAGCGTAGGAATAAAAATTCCTATTCAAACTCCAGACGGTGTAACAGTAGGGAAAGCGTTGGATAGCGTAGGGGTAAAAATTACTATTCCAACTCCAGAGGGTGCAACAGTAGGGAAAGCGTAGCATAGCGTAAGGGTAAAAATTACTATTCCAACTCCAGAGAGTGCAACAGTAGGGAAAGCATTGGATAGCGTAGGGGGGAAAATTACTATTCGTACTCCAGAGAGTGCAACAGTAGGGAAAACGTTGGATAGCGGGTGGGTAAAAATTTCTATTCCCACTCCAGTGAGTGCAACAGTAGGGAAAGCGTTGGATAGCATAATGGTAAAAATTACTATTCCGACTCCAGAAGGTGCAACAGTATAGAAAGCGTTGGATAGCGTAAGGGTAAAAATTACTATTCCAACTCCAAAGGGTGCAACAGTAGGGAAAGGGTTGGATAGCGTAGGGATAGAAATTACTATTCCAACTCCAGAGGGTGTAACAGTAGAGAAAGCGTTGGATAGCGTAGGGGTTAAAATTACTATTCGAACTCCAGAGGGTGCAACAGTAGGGAAAGCGTTGGATAGCGTAGGGGTAAAAATTACTATTCCCACTCCAGTGAGTGCAACAGTAGGGAAAGCGTTGGATAGCGTAAGGGTAAAAATTACTATACCAACTCCAGAGGGTGCAACAGTAGGGAAAGCGTTTGATAGTGTAAGGGTAAAAATTACTATTCCAACTCCCGAGGGTGTAACAGTACAGAAAACATTGGATAGCGTAGGGGTAAAAATTACTATTCCAACTCCAGGGGGTGCAACAGTAGGGAAAGCGTTGGATAGCGTAGGGGAAAAAATTACTATTCCAACTCCAAAGGGTGCAACAGTAGGGAAAGCATTTGATAGCGTAGAATTTAAATTCAACATACTTATAAATAATTTTTATATTTAAAATAACGTATAATTACATTTTTAAATACATCTACATCATTTACAAACAATTAATAATTATTAAAAGCAATTACATTTAAATAATTAATTAACAATAAATTATCAACAAATGCCAATAAATATTAATTATTAAATATTACTCACCAAATATTAAATATTAAATCATTAAATACATTTAATTACATAAAAATATGATTTAAAATTAATTCACAATTTAAAATTATTAAACAATATACCAAATAATACTTTTTTAAATAAAATATTGATTACCAATTAATTACAAATATTTTCCAATTAATAAGAAATAATTTCCAATTAAAAATATTAATTCCAATTAACACAATTATTTACCTATTAAAAAATGAATTACCAATTAAAAAAAATATTTCCCAATTACAAACATGAATTACCAATTTCAAAAATTCGTTAACAATTAAAAACATGAATTGCCAATTAAAAAAATTAATTATCAATTAATATAATTGTCAATTAATAATTAATTTAAAATGAATTATGTATCCATAACAAAAAAATTATAAATCAATAATAATTACAATTAAAATACTTACCACCCAATTCCCCTATAAACGCACAACCCACTACAGAAATAGAAACACAATTAATAAAAAATCTTTTATAATTCTTATAAATTAATAATTAATTTAGTATATTTAAATTACTTCCCACCCTATTCCCCTATAAACACACAACCCGCTCCGGTACTAAAACATAAAATGTACTTAAAAATAACATTAAATACCAATTAAATAATTAATTTATAAATTAAAAAGAGTAATTGCCAATTAATAATTAATTTATAAATTAATATAATTAATTGCCAATTAATAAATAATTAAACAAAATACTTATCCATAAAAATAAAAAAATCATTAATTAATTAGAAATTAAATTACTTCCCACCCAGTTCCCCTATAAACCCACAACCCGCTACAGAAATAAAAACATACATTAATTAAAATTAATTATTAATTCCAAAAAATGTATAATTAATTTTGTATATTTAAATTACTTCCCACCCTATTCCTCTATAAACCCACAACCCGCTCCGGTACTAAAACATAAAATTTACTTAAAAATAACATTATTAATATATAAAAATAATACAAATATAATTTACAAAAATTAAAATACTTAACAAAAACATATTACACATACATAATTAAAAACACAAAAATAATACAAATATCGATATTAGTAACATCAAAATTAGTTACATCGATATATATGCTATCGATATTATTAACTCCGATATTACTTACATCAATATAAATAAATTTGATATTACTTACCTTAGGGTCGATATTCTGTCCAACGATATTCTTGACATCGAAATTCTGTACCTTCAATATTTGCAACACAATATTTGTGTAGGTCGACAATTAGGACTCGATATTTTGACTGTGTACCGTCCCAGCCGTTTAGCCGAAGAGCCGCCCTCAAGGAGGTAAGAGACACCTGCGTACAATAAGGCAGTGTGGTGGGCAGACGCGCCCGTACAGAAGATCCAGCAGAGATCTAGACTCATCGAGTGAATTTCTAGGTGATATGCTGGGTCAGCCCACCTACCTGTGAACCAGTCGTACTAAGTGGGCCGCAAGGTAGTAAAGGTACATGTCCTATAGGCCACCATCAAAAGGGTATATACGAAATGTCTTAAAAGCTACCCTGTGCCTACCACCAGCCCACACAAAATTTGCGATCTTGACAGTCGGGGAGTGAAACCATTTGCGAGGAATGGGGTAGGGATAATTGGTCCTCATTTGTTTTAAGTGGAATTTGAGGAAGCATCTTTCAGCATGAAAAGGCAGGGGGACATTTTTTCTGGGCTTCTAAGTTGACCACAGAAAAAAAGGACTGCCAGCGTAAGCTTACATAAATTTGGGAATGTTACAATTAGTGTATTGTGCTCGAGCTAAGGGTCTGGTCAGATTTTGAGAAGAAAAGAAAGAGATCATGTAGCTGTCATTAGGACTGACTACATAAAGCTCCGAATACTATGTAATTTGTGAAGAAAGTAGCCAGGTTGTCCTACAAAAAGAACATTACAAATGTCCTGGGCAATCTCGGTAGCAGAAGAGTGATTTTCCTGATTGGTTTGAGCATAGAAAAGAAGGTGGGAGTAAACATGTTGATGTTAGCCTCAAAGGTAGCGTTGTCATCAAAAAGACTTGAAGATTCTGAGCTCTTAAAGATGGCATAGGAAGATCTCCAAAGGAGTAAGACCCTCGGTTAGAGGACCATATGAAGGACACGCCACAAACAATAACCTCAGTCTTCTCAGTATTGAATCTGAGAAAGTTAAAGTTCATCCAACCAGCCACCAAAGACAAGCATCTTTGAACTGGCTCTGTAGGATTTTGACATTTCCATCGAGTGCAGGGCTCAAAGCACCTGAAATTGATGACGTGAAACTCTAAGCGAAAGTATGCCAGAGATACTTCTTCGTGGTGCCACAGCAGGAAAAAGGTATGACATGCAGAGGTAAGTATATCATGTGCATTTTTAATTAAAAGACAGCAAAGCAGCAGAGACAGTACCCCAAGGTCTTCAGGGGAATTTGGGGAGCTACTTGTCGATAGACATTTGCAGTTCAACAGGCCCACTGGTGCTCAGGGTAGAGGCTTCTTCCTCTCATCTTCAAAAATCAGGAAAGGACCTAGTGGTCTGACATTATCATGTGTCTCTGTTTCTCTTTCTTGCCTCATTTCCCTTTTCCTCGCTCTACTTCCAACCTAAAAGTAATTAGTGAATGAGTGGATATGGACTGCAAGGTGAGTGCATCTTGGTAAATAATGGATTCCACAGATACTGGCCACTATCAGTGGCTGCACATCCTGACCCATGATCCATTGCTGCTAAAAGGACCCATAATGACACAAAACATTATTCTTGAATCCTAACCTAAATAATATTGGACAGATATGCCTCTATTTATTAAGATTGCTTTTATGTTCCACTTTAATTTTTGGATATATCTAGTACCTTTTTCTGCAACTTACATTCTTTATCTCTTACCTACCTGTTTGCATTTCTTGGATCAATTTGGGAAGCGCTAATTAAACTCAAAGGGCTCCATTATGATGTCGGGCGGATCGCCACCGCCATGGTGGCGGTGGCGATCCGCCTGACAAAAATGCCCGTCCGCCACCCTATTTCCCCCCGCCACATTACAATGGCGGGGGGGACCGCAGCAGAGACTAACACCGCCCGCCACTTTTCCGCCCCGGTCGCCTTGCGGCCGGGGCGGAAAAGGGTTCATATGGTGGCGGTGTCTATTAGACACCGCCAGCCATATTTGCATGCGTGTGATTTGGTGCCTTTCCGTGGCGGCGATCCCGCCACGGAAAGGCAGGCGGTCGTTGCAACTGGGGGCCCCTGCGGGCCCCCATGGTGAAGGCTGAGGTGGGGGTGCACAGGGGGGGGTACCTATGGTACCCCCCTTCATTTGCATATTCAAAGCGGCAGGCACCGTGCGGTGCCTGCCGCTTTGCATATGCAAATGTTAAAATGCATTTTTTGCATTATGGCGGGCGGTGCAGAGTGCACCGCCCGCCACAATGCTTAAACTACAGGATGTGCCCGCCACTGTGGTGGGCTCATCCTAATTCCCCCAACGGGACCCCCGCCCTTATGGCGGGCGGTCCAGATTACCGATAGGGTGGCGGGCGGACAAAGTCCGCCCGTCATCCTAATGGGGCCCTAAGCACCACTGAATGTAAATATTTGTTCCACACCAAGGTCTAGGAATAGTTTCAAATCAACCTCGATGGAGTAGGGGTTGGGTAAACCTAGCAGATCACAGTGGTCAAAGTTTTTATATTGGGACTTTCCTGATTCCCAAAATCCTCCAGTGGGCCAAAGCAGGATGCTGGAGACAGCGAGAGTCCCTTGAGGCTGTACACATCATTGTAGAACTCTAGCACAATCCTTCAGTTTTGACATCAAAAGCTCAGACCAGGACAACACAGGCTATTGTAGCAACTGATGTAGCTTTACTGTTGGGAGAACTTTGCCTCAGTCACCAATTCTATTCTATCTTCTGAATCTTGGTTCCCAAAATACTGAAGTGGGTCAGGACTGGATGCTGCAGCTGGGTCGTGTTATACAAGGCCAGATGCCTTCACAGCGAAGTCCTGCTGAAACCTTTTTTTCCATCGCAAAACTTCCAAGCACCTGAACCTGAAAGATCTTGCCCACTGAGGGAGCTCATTCATTGTTGTAAACTCAGCACCTTATTCTGATCCACTGGAGTTTGGAAAAATGCCTGAGGGCCTGATTTAAGGTTTGGCAGACAGGGAGCTCACAAATGTGCAGAATACGCCGTTTGCTAAAGCGTCTGTCCACCTGCTCTATTCTGAGTCCAGCCGACTGTCAGTTTTCTGACTGCAATGCTGTTGTATCCAAGGATGACAGGAGAAGGAAGTAAACTTAAGGATTTAAGTTTATTTAAGAATAACAAGTACAGCACTAGATCAGTCAGAGTGCTCTTCCAAGAAGCATCAGTCTTCAACTGAAGATCAGAGGCATAATATTCTAAAATAACCTAGCAACCTAGGCACTAGGATACAGCAGTATAATGGAGAACATGCAATGAAGAGAATAACAGAGAAAACATAGGAAATAAGAAAACATAGGATATAACAAATGCCCACGCTGGCTCTGCCATCCGGCAACTAACTCTGGTAGTCAATATCCAAGGGGACCCCTGCGAATGAATAAAGGGAGGGTGGAGCAGGGAAAATTCCAAAACACCACCTAATCAACAATTCACCCTCCCACACAGATTTATTTAAGGCCCAAGAAACAGGGTCCTGGTATTTAGGCACTAGGGGCTGACCCACATATAAACACAACAACGTCATTATTTATACAAAATATATTGTTCTCTTTATTTAAAAAAAAAAGTGCTTTATATATTAATATAGATATAACATGCAATATACAAAATCATCTATGAATGTATAGATGTATTTGTCCCACACATAAGACAGTCATGAACCTCAATCATACTTACATTCACTCTCCATAATATACACATTCATTCTTCAACACATACACATTCCTTCCTAAACTAAAAAGCACTCTTGGTGGTGAGGCTGCCATTTAACGCCAGAATGGAACAATCTTGTGTGTCCTCCAGATGATATAGGGGAACTGGATCCAAAAATACGAGAGGAAAAACGCTAATCCGCGTTTTGGTGTAGCGCCCTTACAGGAGTGGCACCTTCATCAGGGCAGGAGTGAATACGTAGTGCGGGACACACACATACACACCTAAAATTTCAAAGGAATAAATCAATACATCGTTTAGCAACCTATATGCATAGAGATATATAATTCTTTACTTTCATTACATTCAAGGTTTGATAATACCAGGGGTCAGCCCGGAGGTGCGAGATTTAGAAAAATGATTCCAAAGGATTAAATTCCAAAGAAGCGTGAAATGGCAAACAGAGGAGATAGGGTGCAGTCCAGGGCTCGAGTCTGGGTACCACGCGGGTGGACGGCGTCCTCTCACTTATTTTACAGCTGGACTTCACTCTTTGGCCTCTCTGGGACGAGGAGCTCGGCACCTTTCGTGACGTCACTTCCTGTCGTGACTGTCACTTCCGGTGACAGCATCCCCCCACTTCTTTGTTTAGGACTTGTGGCCTGGGGTGCACCAATATACCACACATATAGAGAATATCTAAAACCAAAAGCCGGGGCGATTACATAATTCACGTTATCAAAAATATCATGAACATATATCCCAGTGCACCAGACAGAGTAGTGTACAAACGTAAAGAAGAGAGAGCAGTGTGCACAGGTGAAGCATGCTGCCATACACAAGTGTTCACATAACGAAGAGTGATGATTCCACACAAACCAGAAATATCTCGGAGACTGCAAATGTTCTCTGTAAGGACTTTTTATGGCTCGAAACAGCCACAGACTTGATGTTCAGAGACACTATCCCAAACCGTGACCTTAGGTAAAAAATATGACACTTGGTCAAAGATGTATTCCCCATGATATATATATATATATACATGCTTTGCAGGGCAGGGAGACTACAATATGGCAGGAGGCCCAGACAGAGATCACATAAAGTTATGTGAAAAACAAGAAACATACCAGGATTGATATCAGAAAGGAAGTTGAATCAAGAATCTTGTCTCAGACAAAAAAGACCATAAGCCAAGGGCTTCGCAAAGTGGGGATTATTCCGGATGAATTCCATAGGCTATGCAGAAATATATTTCCCATGGGGACCGATGATCTTCTATTAGAGAAAATCAGAAAAGAAAATGGACAAATGGGAAAATGGTAGAAAAAGTGCAGAAAATCTATATGCATATGCTCAGTATAGATCCATGCATGTTAGGGGCCCTTGTGCGATCAATTCTTAAAAACAAGGCTTTTCTAAATAAAAATCCGGGGATGAACACCCTGGTGTCAACAGGGTACTCGGCTGTTCGGCTGAGGCTTAAGCGAACAACAATGGCCCGGGTCAGATCTGATGGCCGATATTTCAGAAGTACGGGGTGGGGAGAAAAGGTCGGGGAGGGAGGTGGGAGGGGAGAGAGAAGAAAGAAAGAACAGATGGGAGGGGCTGGAAAAAAACGGGTGGCGGGCAATAAAGGAGGGGGGCAAAGTGGGGGTAAACCGGAGGAGAAAAACGAACAAGCATTTGCAATGCAATAGGTCTCGCATTAGGAAAGTTTGAGATATTGGTCTTGTAAATGATCATTTTTTTATTTATGTGTTGGTTTTGAAAATAGCTAAATTAATAGCTTTGTCACTTACAATGCCAATAGTTATAACTTTCGCATTTGTAATGCAACAGGTTTTGTGTTTACGTGACTTAGATGTATTGATATTACAAATAACAATGATATTGTTCACAAAAGATCTTCGACATCAGAAAATTAAAGCAGCCTGCACTTAAGACTTAATAAAATGGCAGCATCCGCATTACCAACAGTGTCTATTCTTCTCTTACTTTTCTGCAACTGCCAGCACCTCATGCTAATAAGCAGTGGCCGCACGACCCTCGGAGCATATTTACAAACTGGAGGCACTTCACCCAACACCTTCCATATTGCACCTCACTGTGCAGCACTCTAGCAATTACTTAAAGGTGCCTCAGAAGCAGATGTGACTAGGACTGCTCTGTGGCTTTGTCAATGGTGAGAAGCTCAATAATTCTACAATGGATATATGTATGACCACAATGTGTTTTTTTGATCTCATCTGTACACCTTCTCCAGTCAGTATTGTTGCCGTCTAAAAGCTGCTTCAGAATTCTCTTGGAACGCCATGATAGGCACGAGTAAGGCATTAAGTACTAGGTTTTACTTTGCATTTTGGTACCTGTCGTTTTGCATTCCCTTTTAAAATGTAGATATCACAATGCGAAGTTTGAACAAGAACTGGATAAGCTAGTCAAGCTTGACATATGGTAACTCGAAGGTGTCCCAACCAGTGCATGAAATGGAAAAACAGAAGTGCAGGTACTCTATACCCGAGTACCTGCTTGTTTCTGAGAAATGCCGGTAATCTCCAATCAAAAGTATAGCATTTCTCGTTGGAAGTGCAGGTACTCTCGCTCTCAAAATATAAAAGTGCAGGTACTCTGTACCGGTCAATTTAAAGCATTGGTCCCAACTTTTGTCATATTGCTTCTCCTCATGAAGTATAATAACAACTTTAGTTCTCCGATTGCCATCAGTTCCCCTACTCAGAGCGCTATCGATCCCTTTAGACACGTATTGTTGCCCCTTCATGTAAAGTTCCAAGTCCACATACAAGCTTACAGTATATGTCCCCATTATCCCCAGTCGTGATCAGCTCCACGTTGACTGGGACAGAGCCCTCTTCCACCCAGTAGCACCACTTCAACCCATGACTGGAATGTGCTGGACATTCTCACCAGCTCGAACAGGTTGGTACCTCCTCTCTCTTGCACAAGTTTCTTGCCCTTCTTATGTTTACTCCATACAGGGACATCCGCTTCTTCCTCCTCATCCTCTTGCTCAGCTTGCCTCAGCGGCAGGTCCCCAGAACCGAGTGGCTCCTGAACCCGCACTTCACCCTTCAGCCGCCTCAGGGCCCGGCGAGACATGTTACCCTATTCCTTCGAACCCGTGCCTGTTAGGAACCGCAACTGCACATGCGCACATCCATGGTCAGCAGTGTAAATAACAAGGACCCCCTGTTTGGAATATTAATTCAAAATACAGGGAAATAGACAGTGTAAAAAACATGGCATAATATTGACAAATAAACTTGGGAGAAAATGCACGAAGGAACCACAGAAACCAATTAATTATAAAAAACGATATTTCATTTAATAAGTATACAAATCTTCATATTAATTCAGACGAATTATATGGAGAACAAACATACAATTATCATACAATACATAAAAATTATATAAAAAGAATTTATAACAGTGGCAATCAATATTGTTCAAACAATCCATGGTCAGGCAGCGCCAGCGACATAGCACACTTCATGTGCGCGCCACACTACACGGAAGCGTGAAGAACGGAGCGCGTGCGCGCGTCATAGCACTCATTCACTATCGCTTGGACGTAGACACACAAAACCGGCAGGGAAAGTTAAGCCATCACATTAAAGGTTAGTGATAACGAAGAGTGCTCGTCATTTCAATTGTGTGTCGCTACCTGCGACATGAGAAATTCCAGTTTCTGTATATTGTGTGTGTGCGCACGCCGCAGGAGGGTGGGTTCTCTATGTGTGTGTGTGTGTGTGCGTGTGTGTGTATGCGCGGCGGCGGCGGGGGTGGGAGGTTCTCTATGTGTGTGTGTGCGTGTGTGTATGCACGGCAGCCGTTCTGTATGTGTGTGTGTGTGTGCCTGTGTGTCTGCTTACAAGGAGCCATGGGAGACAGGAAGAGCGCACGACCTGATCCGTTTACGCGCGCGTGCACATCTCTTGTCGCCTGTCTCCCTTGGCTCCTTGTAAGCAGAAATGATTGCAATAGAGTCTTGCAGCGACTATCGCTTCGCGATCGGTTCGCAGTGCGAGACCTAAAACGGCCTTTGATCCTTATAACTTGTTCTGATTACTTTAAACTTTTATTTAAAAAAGAAAGAGAGGTGCAAGAAGGTGGGTTAGAGGCAGCAGAAAAAAGTGATCTTCTCACTGGGGTCCACCTATAGTGTTCAAACACCATAAATGATTGGCATTCTAAAAAGTAACAGATATTTTTCATAAGGTGCAATTTCGAATAGCATTTAGCATATAGATAGCATAGATATCTTCCTCATATACCTTGTACCAATGTTTTCCTAGGCTCCAAATTCAAAATTTCATTCACTGGCACAAAAAGGAGAACCTCTCCTCTAGAATCTGTCTGCTTCTGAATGATTCTTCAGTCTAGTAATAGGCTAAAAGAAGATGGGTAGTCAGGGGCCAGATGGTCAAGTTCACAATGTAAAGCTGAGAGGGAGGATTCTGCTGGCCATCCCAGAAGGAAAATCTAACAAGCATTGACAATGCAATGGTCTCGGCATTATTAAAGGTAGAGCTATTGGCATTGCTCATGACTTTTTTTTTAAATCATGAAAAAATAGCATTGTCATTTACATTTCCAATAGCATAATGGTTAAATAAATGGCATTGTCATTTACAATGCCAATAGCTTAATCACTCGCATATGCATGACCTATTGCATTTACACCTACACAGAGACACACACATACAGAGCCACCCACAGTCATTCACATAGAGCCACCCACACACACAGAGCCACCCCCACAGAGCCACCTACAAAAAAAACTACCCACACACACAGAGCCACCCACACAGAGCCACCTACAAAAAAAGCTATCCACGCACACAGAGCCACACACACACAGAGCGACACACAGACAGAGCCACACACAGACAGAGCTACACACAGACAGAGCCACACACAGACAGAGCCACACACTAGCCTAGTGACAGTAAGCACTTCTGAGCCCCCCCTCCCCCGACACAAAATAGATATTATCTTCTCATTTCAACCTCCCAAATGCCAGATAACACTTTCAGAGATTGTTACAATGTCATATTCGCTGAGCAGGTTGTTATCTGTAAAATGGCCTTTTGGTAAATGGCTGAGGAGGAAAATTAAACAATTAAAGGATTCCCCTGTCCCTGGAACACAATCAATAATCTACAGGTTTACACATCAATGCTCATCTCTGAGGAGATCATTTCACTAGCAAATAAAGTCCTACCCGTCCACCGGGGGCAGACCTGCTGTTGCCCACGCATGAGGAAGGCTGTGTAAATGCCTTTCAATCATGCCAGATAAACAGCTGGATCCTTGAGGCACTCTCTGGAATGTCCTGTCGAACCACAGCAGGGCACAGCACAAAAGCACGGTCTGTAAGTGGGACAGGGGAGCACAGCGCTCTGTTACTGTGATCAGCATGCCATCTCTGCTACACATTCATTTGTGCTTCAGACTTTTTCCATACAGCAGAGTGCATGCCAAGCAAGGCGCACGTGGCTCACAGATGTATCTCGCCTTCCCCTCTGACGGCATCCTGTTTGGACTTCTCATGATCGAGCACTGGAGTGTGGGCAGGAACCATCACTGCATTTCCTGTTGAGGGCATCTGTCATCGTTAAGTACTGAGGCCAAGACGTGAGGAAAATGAAAGTTGAACTTCTCTTAACCCCATGCATGAATACTGAACCGGTCCACCTAAACCCCGGTGAAGAGCTTTAAAGGTAGCAGTGAACCACTGAGGTGCTAGCTACCTCTATAGAGAGGCCATGGACTGAATGGGAACATATGCTGCATGGGTAAAGTCTTGTATTGTGAAAATAATGTTATTGGTGTGGTAATTTATGTACATTTTGACAGGAATTATTAACAATCGTGAGCTGGCACAAGTAGAAAAGAATGCAGGAACCGTGCGCTGCCGCAAGGGGTGCCACTAGTGCAGGTATGGGAATACCTGGACCTGTGACCTGCCACAAGGACCCCTGGCACTGAGTACACACAATCAAAGAAGTTTGAGCTGCCTACAACCCGGCATCTCACGGGTGCATGCTGGAAACGCTAGAAATTGTGAATTACACCAGGAGACTAGGAGAATGCCAGCGCTGCGAGGTGCCACCAGGGCCCCGATGTCAGATGCTACGAATGCCAGGGGCTGAGATGCCACCACGGCCCACACTGTTGTAGGCTGTGAAAGGTGGGAGATGTGAGCTGGCACCGGGGCCCCCTCCGTGCCTACAGGTGGTGTCTATTTCTACCCAGTCACTCACAGTGATGGCAATGGCTGATGTGGGGTGACCGTCTACCACGTGCCGAAGTGGGCAAAGAAAAGATAAATATGAATAGGGCCGGGGTAAAAATAGACGTAAAATACACGGTGAAGGAAGCAGCCTCCCCAGAGAGCTCTTGCTGCGAGTCCTGTACGGCCTGGAGCTGTGTTTCGGAGTCCTGGGTGCGTGGCAGGGGGCGCAGCTCGGGCTCCTCTCCCAGCTGCCGCTGCTGCTCGGGCACCGTGTCTCACCGCAGCCTCAGACCCTCCCTGCGCAACCTCTCACACACACTCCACGCAGGCACGCAGGGCTCTACTGCCTGCTCTGACCTAAACCTATTATAGAGCAAAGACGGTGATGAGGCGAGGCGCCGCCCGACTGGGGAGACATGTTGGGGACAATCCTAAGGGGAGACATGTCGAGGCTGCTGTAGGCAAGAAGAAAGGAGGGGGCGGGGGGGGAGGGCGACACAAAGAGCTGCTGGAAGCTGCGTGACTCACCTGCAGCCTTCAGCCAGTACTGCGTCCGTGCTTCGTGCTTGGGTGAGAGAGGAGCGCTCCAAATGACCACGTTTCTCCGAGGCGAGACAGAAATGCCTCGGAGAAACACACGGCCATTTTCGGATTCGGGGGCGTGTATTTGTTGTTCTGAGTGACGGATGAACAGCAAAATGTACGCCCCCGAATCCGAAAGAGACGGAGCTTCATTGGAGTGACTCCCCTCTCCTCCAATGGCTGGCCACGGTTTAGGAAGCAAGCCAATGGAGGAGAGACGGAGGAGAGAGGCGGGTTCAAACATCGTACTAAAGAACATTAATTCTCCTCCCGGAGAATGCGCAAGCGCAGTCTTCTCGGTCCTCGACCTAAAAAGGAAAAAGAAGGGTGGGGAGGAGAGGGGGGGGATAGGGTAGAGGAGAGGGAGATCGGGTGGATCAGCATGCCTGGGTAATGGTCAGCGGGTGCTTGGTTAGATCACAGGTACTCATAGTACAGGTTAGTACCTCCTCTCTCAAGCCTTGCGCCGCGGCCCGCGGACCATGAGACATCGTACCCGTGTTTTCAAAGAGTGTCTGCTAACACTCTGCTGCTCTGTGGGGGCCGGGAAATTCATTCCAGCGAGGCCAGAGTGGTGCAGCAGGGGCGCTAAGAGGACGTGAAATATAGCAAAGCCCCATTCACATGCAAATGTTCTTTTTAAAGACCTTTGAAGTGTTCAGGTGGGAGCTGTGTGTCTGTGCGCGCTGGGGAAGCTGGCTGGGTAAGCTGTCTCAGCCCGGTGACACACAGGCAGGGTGAGATGACAAAGGGTGACAGAGGGAGGTAGAGGGACAGAGACAGAGGGAGTGAGGGAAGACAGCGACAGAGTGAGAGGGAGGGAAAGGGAGACCGAGAAATGGAGACCGAGAAATGGAGACAGACAGAGGGAGGAGGGCGACAGAGGGAGGGAGACGGAGTGAGGGAGTAGGAGTGAGGGAAGGGAGTGAGGGAAGGGAGTGAGGGAGGGGATGAGGGAGGGAGTGAGGCAAGGGGAGTGAGGGAGGGAGTGAGGGAAGGGGAGTGAGGGAAGTGGGTGAGGGGAGGGATTGAGGGAGGGGGTGAGGGAGGGGGTGAGGGAAGGGGAGTGAGGGAAGGGGATTGAGGGAAGGGGAGTGAGGGAAGGGGAGAGAGGGAAGGGGAGGGAGGGAGAGATGGGAGTGAGGCAGGGAATGAGGGAAGGGAGTGAGGGAGTGAGGGAAGGGGAGTGAGGGAAGGGGAGTGAGGGAGGTGAAGGGGAGGGAGGGAGGGAGGGAGAGAGGGAAGGGGAGTGAGGGAGGGAAGGGGAGTGAGGGAGGGAAGGGGAGGGAGGGAAGGGGAGGGAGGGAGGGAAGCGGAGGGGGAAGGGAGAGAGGGAAGGGGAGTAAGGGAAGGAGAGAGGGAAGGGGAGTGAGAGAGGGAGAGACGGAAGGGGAGGGAGTGAGGGTGAGGGAAGGGGCGTGAGGAAGGGAGAGGGGGAATAGGGGGAAGGGGAGTGAGGGAAAGGGAAGGGGAGTGAGGGTGAGGGAGGGAAGGAGAGGGAAGGGAGAGGGAGGAAGAGGGAGGGAGAAGGAAGGGGATGGAGGGAGAGGGAAGGAGAGGGAGGGAGAGGGAAGGATAAAGGGAGTGAGACAGTCAGAATGAGAGAGAGAGAGGGAGAGAGAGGGAGTGAGAGGGAGTGAGACAGTCAGAGTGAGTGAGACAGAGGGAGAACGGGGAGGGAGAGAGGGAGATAAAGGGGTGGAGGGAGGGAGAGAGAGAGAGATAGAGTGAGGGAGACAGAGAGAGAGAGAGAGAGAGAGAGAGAGAGAGAGGGAGAGAGAGCGAGTTGTGTATGCCGGGTCTGGTAGCTCAGTGGACGAAGGAGTCTGCTGCAGGGACCTGTGTTCAACCTCATGGTCACAGTTTTTTTTGTTGCTCTAGCCTCGCCCCCTCCCCCACTGATCCCGCCCCCACCGGAGCGGCCCTCGGACACAAACCACACTGTAAATTTGGCCCCCGAGAGAAAGTTTGTGAGTACCCATGGGTTAGATCAACCATCTCGGGCTTAAAGACTGGCTGATCTAGTAAATTTGGTAAACCGATGCGGTTACAAAAAATGTAAAAAAGAAAAAAAGACAAAGGCCTTACATCTAACCTTTCAAGGGGGACGTGGTGGACATTTTCTATATTGTATGTTATATCTATATTAATATATAAAGCATGTTTTTTTTTTTAAATAAAGAGAACAATATATTTTGTATAAATAATGACGTTGTGGTTATATGTGGGTCAGCCCTCAGTGCCTAAATACTAGGACCCTGTTTCTTGGGCCTTATATAAATCTGTGTGGGAGGGTGATTTGTTGCTTCAGTGGTGTTTTGGAACGAACTCTGGTGGCCCAACGGAGTAGAGGCCTTCAGAATAGGGACATCAGACGACCTGCCTTTTTTTAGGGAAAATGGTATGATGTCCCTTTTTTGTCTGTTTGTTATCACCAGGGAAAACCTAAAAGACGGCTTCTGTGCACAACACTTTCTGTGCCTCAGTGGTGGCTACACCTGTGACTGCAGAGAGATCACAGCTGAGCTAGCAGTGATCTTTAAATATGGTGGACACTCCAACAGAGGTCAAATAACCATCAAAATCAAGCCCTAAGTCCTGAAAGATTCTTGATGCTGGCAAAGTCAGACCTGGTTTCTCTACAGCCTGGGTTCCTAAGGGCAGGTCTCTAGGCACCAGATCTCTATCCAGGCAGTATTCCCTTGGGGCCCAGTGCAAAACGTTTGCCAGAGCTGGCAACTTGGAACTGGGGAGCAGGTTTGAGTCCTGGTGTTGGACCAACATCCTGTGGATCTGGGGAAATCATGTTGTTAGATCTGACACCCTTCAGTGGTAATCTCCCAGATTATTTGCCTTCACTGCTCCTGTTTTGCAAAATTTGTGCTTTAAGACTCTGTGCACTTTACCCCTGCTAAACCAGTGGTAAAGTGCAAGTGCATGTGCACGCTCCCTAAAACATAGTACAATTAGCTTACACCTGATTGACACATTTAGTTTACTTGTAAGTCTCCAGTAAAGTGCTACTACATGTACCTAGGCCCTGTAAGTTAAATGCTACTAATGGGCCTGCTGCACTGATTATGGCATCCACTACAGCACCCTTTTAAAACATGTCTCAGGGCTGCCTTTGCAGTCTGTGTGTGCAATTTTAAATTGGCAGTTCCACCTAACTAAATAAACCTTTTTGCCCAGCCTATACCTCCTTTTTTAATGCATGTAATTCTGCCCTAAGGCAGGCCCTATTTAATAAAAAAGTAGGACATGCCCTGGTAATGAATCACTATTGCAAGGTCTACCTCTCACATAGGATAACATTGGGTGACCTTATTACTCTTAATAAGTGATAATTTAAGTTTCGGAGCAGTTAGAAAAAGTATGTTTACATTCAAAAGAATAGTAATTTAAACCCCTCTTTAATGCTGAGTCGAAGTTTATGTCGCAATCTTGAAAATGCCACTTTTAGAAAGTTGGTATTTTTTTGTGTAAACATTTAGCGCCTGCTGCTGTGTTCTGGGTCACTTGACTAGGTGTAGTTGGCAGTTAAGCTTTTTGTATTCCTCTTAGACAGTGAGACAAAGGGGGGCTATATGTTGGCAGGATGGGCCATCCTGTCAGGATGGTTGGGTGGATAGTTGTTTTCTGTCTCTAAAACATTACAAAGAGCTGACCCAGCACTTTGGATTGGTGGTCTAGTTTTCGAGTTTACCTGGCTCAAAGGACACAGGGGCATATTATCAAGGGGGTTTATCTCTGCTTTTTTGGCTTTAAAAGCCAAGAAAGAGGAGATAAAATTATCTCCCTATTACCTAGCTGTCGCTAACACCAGTTAGCGACGGCTAGTAGGAGATAGCGACCATCTTGGGCCCTACTTTGCATGTCAGTGATATTTATCACTAATGACATGCAAAGTGGGCGTGCCAAGATGTTAGCGACTGGAAACAGTCGCTAACATCGCTATCTCCTATTACCAACTTTTTGAGATATTCGTGCTATGCGCGAATATCTCCAAAAGCTAACACCTGCCCTGAGCAGTTCTTAGCCATGTTATCCAATGGGAGGTGGATAACATGGCTAAGAGCATTAGCTCGGTAATGTATGAATATCGCTGACTTTTCAGCGATAGTCATGCATTGCGGCCGATTTTTATCGCATTTGCGATAAACCTTGGTAATACCAAGGTTTATCTGCGATAAAAATCGCTGCAGCTCAGCAGTACATTTTTGTCTCTAACCAAGCAATAGCGATAATTATCGCTATTGCTTGGTAATATGCCCCACAGTTCTCTCTTTATAATAGTAGTATAGATTATAGGGTGCCCATGCACTTCCATGCTTACCTCTCTGTTTATGGCAATGTGAAGTGATCTTGGAGTAGCAGGTTCACAGATTATGCTGTATGGAGATTGGTGGAAGCATGGTGGCTGCTGATTGGAGACAGCCTGAGGTACATCAAGGACAGACAGGAAATAAAAGTGCCAATTTCATGTTTGTTGGTCTCACCATCCTTGCATCTCACTATAGTGCTTAAGAAATATCCAAACCTTCTCTGAAATATGAATAAGCTACTTAGCAGGGATGTGCAGCTTCTCTGTCTTAACTCACGCCCGCCTCTGGATTGTGGGTGGTAGATGTGTATGCGTTTCCAACAGCTCAATAAACAGCATTGATCCCTCCTATGCACGCTGCAAAACACAATTGCTCTAGTGACACACGCAAAAAGATGATCTACAAAGCACCATCACAACTGCAATGATGAGTTGATTTAGTCTTTTTTAGACAAGTGTTTGGATATAACAGCGATTAGTAGATGGTCATCTACGGGCAGGTTGGGTGTGTTTAGGTGCTTATGTTAAGATTTCTTTCGTGTAGGTACTTAGGAGGTGTGCCTTTTGTTTTCATATGTGCCAATATGCATTTAGTTTGTGTGTTGGTGAAGTGTGTAGCACATGATTGCATTTTTTATATAATATTTGGTATGTTTTATGTACTTTTTAGGAATGGCTTGATACCGCAGCTGTCTGCAATATCCTTTGCTTCCTGTGTAAGGAGAGAGGAAATGGAGCCAGCCCCCTTCAGCCACTAACTTCTTTGGGTCTTCCCCATTCAGCTATTCCTTTGATTCTCTGTCAAACACATCTTGGATCAGCCCAGAGAAGTGTTCATCTCAGATCATGCTACTGGCTGTTGGTTTATCATTCCACCTAGTAAAAAGTGGTTTCATTGCAATATATGAGGGAATATTTTACATTTAAATTCCACCACCACATTGTTAACTCTCATAGAAACCTTACACATGCATATGGAAAATGTAGGAAATTGGGTTACTAGTTGAGGAGGCTGAAACCCTACTCCGGCATCAACCACAATTCTTGTCTTGGTGAAAAAACAAGCAAACCCCAAATTAACCAATGGTTAAACCCTTGGGTAGCTTTGTACAAACGCAGTCAGGCTTAACTAAGAGAGAATGTGTAAAGTATTTATGCAGCACATCAAACAGTAATAAAGTGAAAAAACAACACAAGGTAAAACCCACACCAATTTAGAACAATAGAGTAGAATTGAATAAATTATTTGATACAAAAACAACAAAAATCCAATTAGTAGAACTAAAGATATTTCATTTTAAAGATTCAAGTGAAAACAGTGCTTAGAAGAACAAAGCGCCAACTGTGGTTATCTGGTCCCGCCAAACCGGGACAAAATCACAGGTTCAGGCTGACTGCGATGGAGCACCGGCCGAGGACAAAAAACAATTTAGGCCCGCTGAACAAAGTACCTTAAATCCAGGGTGCACAGCATTGTGAGGTGCTCTGCAGAGGATGCGTCATGCAGTGGCGGTTCCAATGAGCTTTGGGGCTGCGATGCAATGCCCTACTTTGAGATGCATCACTCAGCAACTGTTCCAAGGAGCTGTGGGGCTGCAATTTGAGGTCCTGCATCAAGATGAGTCAAACAGCGGGGGTTGGAAGGGCTGCAGGCTGTGATGCGACATCCTCCATCAAGGTATGTCACACAGTGGCGGTTTGCAGGGCCTTCATGGAGATGCATCGTGCTGTATCGAGTCTGCATGGACCACAACTGAATTGGAACAGCAGCTTCAGGCCCACTTCCAAGAGTCCAGGGCTGGGGTGGCACCACTAGGGGGCAAGAGTCACAGCAGGCAGAGTCCAGGTGCTGGCCTCAAGGGGGTTGGACCTTATTCTGTCCCTGATCACGAGGTAGGGCAACTAGCCCTTGGAGTCACTCTGGTGGTCTTTGATTCAAGATGTAGGCCCAGTCCTTCCCACTCAGGCAGCAGGGCACCAGAGTAGCAGACCTCCTTGCAGAGTAGCTCAGCAGTCCTTCTGAGTCTTCCATAGGTCCAGCAGTGTACTGAAGAGTTGGGTATAAGGGTACATTATCTATACCAGGTGCCCCTTGCTGTAGTAGGAGAAGATTCTAGAGGCTTCCATCCCAAGCGGTGCTTGGAATTTTCCGCCTCCCTGCCCTGGCCGCAGCTAGTATGAGGTAAGAAAAGACTAGTGTCAAACCCTTTGTGAGTGTGCTCAGGCAGAGGCTTTTTGATGTGCAAATATGGTAGGTGACAACTCCACCTTCCTGTCAAGTCAGAGCTGGCCCATCATGCCAACACCTATTCCTCCTTTGTCTCAATGTCTGTGAGCAATACCCAAAGACCACCTGCCAGCTACACCTAGTCATGTAACCCAGAATACACTCGGCAGGCACTAAATGGTTAGGGTTGGGTGTAAGTGAATTTTACAATGTTAAAGAGAAAGATCACAAAACCATTAGCTCTGGTTAGCAGTAGTAACGTGTGCAGAGTCCTAAGGCCAACAAAAACGAGATGAGCCACAGTGGAGGAGTAAGGAAAAAAGTTTAAGGGAAGACGACCCTATGGCTGACAGGTCTAACAGAACCAATCCTTTTTCCTTGTTGTCACTGCAGCAGTTGTTTCTGTAGTTATTTCTTCAGGACTCAGTTTCAAGCCAGTCCTTAAGATATCGGCATAATTCCTTTTCTTTGAGTTTCCATTTTAGGATTGCCTGAACCAAAAATGAACCACCTAAGTGTATTTTAGGATCCTGACTGTAGATCCCAACCCTCTGACTCATGACTGCCCCTGCTTCTGTTTACCACAACAACCATTCCTCTAACCACCACTATGACTACCACCCCGCCATTTCCACAACCAACACTATTATTATCAACCCCACCACTGCTGCCCACACCATTACCACAATCACCACCATTACCATCACTTCCACCATCATTGCCACTACTGCCTTTATTGAGATAATTACTACCACGAACACCATTTTCACCATGATTACCACACCATTACCGTCACCACTAAAAGTACTTCCAACACCAACACCTTTACAATCCCCACCATTAGCTTACTACGACTACAACTACCACCATCACCATAATTATTATTACCATTCCCACCACTATTATATTTACCACCACCACCATGATACCATTATCATTACCATCACCATTACCACTCTGTTATAATAACCATTATGACCTACATTACTAACAACATCACAATACAATCACCATTACCACAATTGCCACCAACATTACCACTACCATAATTTTCTCATCACCATTACCGCCATCACTGTTACTAGTGCTACCACCATTACCACGAAACACACAAAAGGTGATAGGAGAAATGCTTGCATAAGTCTAACGGCTGGCAATCCGACTGCATTTGTTCTTTTGCACACCCTGCCAACTCAATAGAACTTGCCATATGCAAATTTGTTTTTATTCTGCTCCATTAGAAACAGTCCAGCCGGAACTGCCAAGCCAGGTCCTCTCTGAACCAGAACGCAAGCAACCCAGGACCGTTTCCTCCCTGAGTGTGACTCATCAGTTGTGTGTACCTTGGTTCCAATACCTCGGTGAGAATGGGACCCATGTCTTGCCATACCTTTGGCCACGTAGGGTGTTGTACCAAACACAGAAAAGGGATGGGAGGAATGCTTGCAACAAATCTAACCACTGGCTATCGCTTGGGGTGGAATTCCAACCGATTGCTCTTTTGCCCACCATATAACCCTATAGTAGGGAAGTGTGGCTCAATGGTTCAATGGTTAGAGCGGCAGACCCTGATGCAGTAGTCTGGCCGGGACCAGGGTTCAATTCCTGCCTCAGCGGGTCTCGGGCTCAATTTCCTCGGACCTGATAATTCTCGCTTTGGTGCCCATTCTAATCATGGGTCCCACTCTGCACCTCTGGGCAATAGCTTGCTTAATCTCTACAACGGCCCCAACAACGCTGAGGATGCCTGACTTCACCTTGGGGGTGTCCAGGAGTGGGCTCCTCACAGGGAAAGGCCAGGAAGGGTTCCTCGGCGGTATTCGTACAAGCGCCGAGATGCCTACGGGTAGTCGTGCGCTATACAAGTGCGTAATCATTTCATAACCACAGATTAGATCGAGCCATATACTAATCATTCTTAACCATGCTCTAATAGAAAAGGTCCAGCCTGAACTGCGCAGCGAGCCGCTTCGAGAAATGGAATACAAGCAACCCAGGACTTGATTTGCTCTAGTAATGGACTCTTCAGTTGGCAAGAGCTTAATTCCAGTAACGCAGTAAGATGATCCCACGTTTGGGCATATCCATGCCACTTAGGGTAGTCCATTAAATACACTAAAGATGATGGGGGGCTGCTTGCAACAAGTATAATGACTGGCAATAGGGCACAGGACTCTTGTCTGGGCATACTCTTGCCACTTAGAGCGGTACATCGAATACACAAAAGGCAATGGGAGGAATACTTTCCATGGTCACCATTACCACCAACACCACCACCATTACTAGAATTATCATTACCATTACCACCATCCTCATTCCCACAATTACTGTTACAAACTACTATTACCGTTACCACCACCAACATAACCTCCTACCATCACTACCTTCACCACCACAGCTACCTCAGTCTCATAGGCTTGTGTGAATAAGAGCATTGTATGTTTGACAGTGGTGTGTGTGTTCATGAGAGAGGATGATGAAGACATGTCTGTGAGTGACGTGCATGTGCCATCTGTATTACAACAGGCATGGGTAAAGCCAATATGTCTGGCTTTAATGTGGTAACCTTACACAAAAAAATCATTTCTGCACGCATGTGTTACCACATTTAATCCACACCTATTGGCTTTGCCAATACTTGTTCTCAACACACGACTGTCCTTCTACACACCCACCCGCCAACTAAGATCCTCCAATCAAGCCCTCGCCGCAGTTCCGCGCATCCACAGATCCACCATGGGAGGAAGATCCTTCTCCTACCTGGCGGCCAAGACCTGGAATTCTCTCCCCACCCACCTCCGCCTCACACAGAACCACTTTTCCTTCAGAAACGAACTTAAAACCTGGCTATTCAATAATTAATGCACCCCCTCCCACAAGCGCCTTGAGACCCTCTGGGTGAGTAGTGCGCTATACAAATTCCTGAACTTGAACTTGAACTTGATGTGTTCAAACTGCTTATGCATGCATTAAGTTATCAGTTGATATGTACCCTGTAAAAAAATCCAAAGTCCATGTCCTCACCCTGATCAGATTACTTCTCCTTTTCTATCAGCGCTGGACCAGCACAGCTCTGATTATTTTGTAGATTTGTTAGGTTTTATTGACCTTCACCACATTGCCAACTAAATTAAAAGGTCTCAGGATATTTACATACTGGTTTTATGTGATCAAAATGTATTGTGGTTACTCTTATTATTGAAGGCCACGACAGCCTGATTGCGGTTAGTGTCAACCTGGACTTCGCAGGTCTGTGTCCCGGCGGCGAGCTAAAGCAGAGCTTTGTTTTCCCAGAGCAGGTGTGATAAGAAGAATTAGCATATACAATGAGGAGAGTTAGCACATGAAGGCTGCAAGCACAACCGATAAGTCACATTCTCTCTCTTCGCCTCACATAGAATGTCTGCCATGTCTTTCTGTACAAAGTTGAGTGGTTCTCGATGCCATGCCAGTGCCAAATGTTGAAAAGGCCGTCGCTTTAAACAGCAAACACAACCCGGTGACACCACGGTGCACAACCAGTGACGTTGCATGGCACACGAAGTCCCACAAAGTACACTGTGCTCTGCTTATCCTTTTCACCTCATATTCAAAGAACCCCGTCCTGTCCCTTCCTGTCCAGGTTCCTGTGCAGTCAACATGGAGGCAGTTTCTGTGAGTAGGTAACCGGCCTGGCAGAGGTGCATGTGGGGGGAGGGGGGGCAGCTTACACAACACCCGGGCTTAGCAACTAGCAGCAACAGGTCAACAAAAGTACTCCCGGTTACACTTTGCTCAACGATCTATACACCAGTGATCGTGAGAGTTAACTTTGCAAGAGTTTATGACGGATGCAGGAAACAACATATGCATCATTGTTACAGTTTGCGATTTCTTAATTGCGAAAATTAAGGAATCACAATTAAGAAATCGCAAAATGCTCTGCATTAAGAAATCGCAATATTTTTTGCGATTCCTTAATTTTCCATAATGGCGATTCACAATTTGCGAATCGCAAATATGGAATCCCTTCCCATTCATTCCTATGGGCCTAGAGGACCATAGGAATGAATGGGAAGCCATTCTCATTTTGCGATTCGCAATTAAGGAACGCAAAATGAGAATGCTATTTCAAAGGTGCAGGGGGGGGGTCCCAAGGACCCCCCCTGCACCCCTGAAATTTAACTTTAAGAACATTTTTCACACACACATGCCCCAAGGGCATGTTTGTGTGTAAAATGAAACTTTCAAAAATGCACTTTTGTGCATTTTTTAAACTTTTAGCAAATTACCATGAAGTTCAACTTCATGGTAATTTACCTCTTCCTATTTGCGAAGTCGCAAAAAAAATATTCATGCATTGCATTTAAGAAATCACAAATTGCGATTTCTTAAATGCAATCGCAATTTAAGAAATCGCAACATAATTGCGATTCCTTAAATTGCGAAAAAATAAAAAAACATGATGCATCCCAAAAAAG
The DNA here is from genome assembly GCF_964263255.1 of Lissotriton vulgaris. Classification (NCBI taxonomy): domain Eukaryota; kingdom Metazoa; phylum Chordata; class Amphibia; order Caudata; family Salamandridae; genus Lissotriton; species Lissotriton vulgaris. The sequence goes on from NC_141690.1 coordinate 230,096,014, forward strand.
GAAATTGCATTCGCAAACGGCTGAATTTTGCGATTCGCACCGTTTGCAAATACAATTTACCTTGATGCATGTGGGCATTAGGGCCCAATGTGCAGATCAAGACTGCTCGCAAATAGTTGTGGCAAATAGCGGTCGCAATTTGCGCAGTGACGTTTTGAACCTGTGTCTAGTTATGTGGTCGGAGGACTTTTGTAATAATAGGTTACATGGCAAAATGTACCACCATGGTGGGGTTGGGCAAACTGCAGAATATACCTGCCTAATGAATATTAATGAGGTAGATCCATATTTCTGACTCTATATTTTTCTAAAAGCAGAATGATTGCGGACTGCAAGGAACTACAGCCCAACATCACTAGATTTGATTTCCAAAATAGGAAGCTTTCTTTAAACAACCCGTGCACCTTAAAGGAACAGGTGCTGTTTAAAAAGAAAGAGAACTTTTCCATTTGGGAAGACACAGAGGAGGAACACACCATGGTCTTCTGAATCTCACCCTGAGGCGAATTAACTCAATTCCCAAAGGGGAAGCTGTCCATTGGGGACATCGTCCCCTTTGCAAATGGGTTACCATGTCCAGTAACTTTTGGCATAAAACCATAATTGCAGTTGCAGACCATTGATATATCCCACTGAGCATTGCAAATAGAAGGGGAACTCCCTTTCATGTCTCCTGCTATTTTCCATTCGGAAAGAGGCAGTAAATCCATTTGTCTTGTTTTTCTTGGTGATATGTTTCTTTATTGTAATTGTATTGTAATTGCATTTATATAGTGCTTACTACCCCTGCCGAGGCGTTAAAGCACTTTTTCGGGGGGTAGCACACTACTTCGGAACCCATAGAGGATTAGTGTTGAATTAGTATAGTGAAACATGCAAGTGCATTTTAAGTGGTGGATAGGTCAGGCAGTTATTTGGATTTGGAATGATAGCAGAAGGATAGAGGAGGACAAAAGTTTGTATTAATTTAGGGCTTGTTATCCCTGATGGATGTTGAAGTGCTTTTCTGGCGATTAGCACGTCACTCCGAAACTCATAAAGGTATAAATTAGTATAGTAACATATAAATTAGTATAGTAACATATGAAGTCATTTGAGTAGTGGATATGTTATTCAGTTATTTGGGTAGAGAAGGGTAGGTGGCAGGATAGTGAAGGGAAAGAGGTTTGTATTTATATAGCGCTTGCTACCCCTGATGGGGTTTTGAAGCGCAAGTAGCACGCTACTCTGGAACCCATCAGGATTAGTGTTGAATTAGTATGGTGAAACATGAAAGTAATTTTAGTGGTGGATATGTTAGTCAGTTTTTTGGATTGAGAAGGGTTGGGGAGGGGTAGAAAAGAGGGAAGAGTTTAGAAAGGTTTGTTTTGGGGGATCGGTATTTCAAGGAGGGGTAGAGTAGGAGGAGAGAGTCTAGAAAGGGGTATTTTGGGGATCATAGTAGTGGTATGGTGGTTGGGGTTAAATGACAGAGTGAATGTAGAGGATATATTGAGCGAAGTATAGGCTGAGAAATAGGGAAGTGCATTGGAAATGCTAAATTAGAAGAAAGTGATAAATATATAGATTCATAAGTACATTGCAAGTATATAAATGCATAAGGGAGGTATGTATATTAGGCAGCATTTCTGGCCCTGGTCAGTCTCAAACTGGAAACTGCCCGTGTCCTCTCTGCCCGTAGCCTCGACGCCCTAACCCTGGCCTTTTATAGCCCTAGTAATCAGGTGACCCCGTCAGCCAATGCTAGCCCTGCTGGGGAGCTACTTTTCCTGTTCAGAATCTCCTAGGAGGCTGAACGGCTCAAATCTTCACTTTGGACTTCTGCAGGTAAAGGCCTCACTAACTTAAAATCTAACAATACTGTTTAAATAAAACTTTACTCCCTCTCCTGGCCAAAAAACGAAGTGCACAGTCCCTAGTAAACACAGTTTAAACAGCTCACAGAAGAACCCTCTGATGTAGAATATCCCTGTTGCTGGGGGGGAGGCAGGGGGGCTGGTTTCACTGGCTTGTGAACACAAAACGGTGGCTGGGAGTGCACTGTTTTAACATACAGGTCTTAGCACAGATTAAAGGAGAAATTTGGAGGAAAAGTTGAAAGTCATCAGCAATGAGAGGGAAAAACTACAGAGTTTGGACTGGAAATCCCACAATTCAACACGTTAAATGGAAGCAATCATGGGCAGGAAAAACCACAAGTTTAAACACAAAACAGGTGATAAAATATCCAATCACAGGCAGGTTAAAAATACAATTTTAAACTGTAACAACCACAGGCATAGACAGAAATCACAGAAAGGGAAAATCGTTTTTTTTAACTATGGTCTGTACTCTGAAATATTGTGCCAACAAGTCACTTAAAGTGAGCCAACACTCATTGGAGCATCCGCGCCAGGCCAATTCTGTATATCACACCAACTGAAGAGAGAACACAGTGGCAGAGTGGCAGGCATCCCTACTTCAGCCCCAGGCAGTGGTGTGGGTTTAGCTACAGCCTTGGGATTTGATTTGTTGACCAAATAGAACTTGGGTGTGTAGAGGGAAAGGGGTAGAAATTCAAAAGGAGAGATGTTATTGTATGTGACCCATCCTTTCATCCCTAGGTAGGATGCCTTTGTCATGCCCTTATCCCACATAAGGGATTGCGCATACACAAAAAAGGCATTGTGTTGCTTGAAAGCTGGAGCTCACACATCTAGCAAAGACTGGTTTCCAGTGTGCCAACATACAGGGGCGGCACCTCCGCTGGGGCGGAGGAGCGCCGCCCCCCTGATTTTAAGCAATGGGAAGCAGATACATAAAACGATAATAACTTTGCTCTATTATAATTTTAGGCTCCTTCCTGCTGCTCTGCAAGTGGGTGAGTTAATGGGGGGGGGGGCTGCTCTGCTCTTGGAGCAGGGCAGGAGTGGTTTGTCCACTCCTAGGTGCGTAATGACTATTTGGTCGGCCCTTCGGGATGCTCAAACCAGTTATGCACTCTGTCCCCTTTTCCGTGCAGGCAGCATTACAGCCTGCATGGAGAACATGCCCACCCCCGCAGCCCCTGGTGAGCGCTGTGATTGTTTGTTTTTGGAACACAATTTTTATAATGTATATAATGATATTTTTATGCATTTTTATAATACATTTTTGCTACCAACAATACGCCTTTGTTAAAATATATGAGTGATTTATGGCATGTAGTAGGATCATTGTTATGACCTATTGACTGCTTATTAATGTATAAAAAATTCCTCTGGTAACATTTTTTGTTTGTAGATTCTAGTACACAGTTCCTTGAGGGAAGATTGGGTTGCCCTGTTGTCGAAACCAACTTTTAGAAAGTGGCATTTTCAGACTTACAGTTTAGAATTTGACTTCACCACATTTAATAATCAAAAATACATGCCCTACCTTTTAAATACAATACATTCTACAAATAGGGCTGCCTCGGGCCTACCTTAGGGGTGAGATATGTAATAAAAGGAATGTTTTTGGGCTGGCAAGGTCGAAATGGCAGTTTGAAAATTCACAAACAGGCTCTGCAGCGGCGGGCACAGGTTGTGTTTAAAGGGCTACTGACATGGGTGGCACAATTAGTACTAAAAGCTTACTAGTAGCATTTAGTTTACAGGCCCTGGGCACATGTAGCGCACTTTACTAGGAACTTACAAGTAAATTAAATAAGCCAATAGGGGATAAGCCAATGTTACCATGTTTAGAGTACAGAGCATATATACTTTAGTACCGGTAAGCAGTGGTAGAGTTTCAGAATCCTAAAGCCAGCAAAAATGAAGTTAGCAAAAAGAGGAGCTTAGAAGGAAAAAAAAGTCAGGGGAACCACACCAAGGATGGCAGGTATAACACGTGTCCCCCCCTAGCAGAAGGTGGGGACAAACTACCCAACCTCTCAGGAGTTTTCTTCACTAAGGCAGATGAACCTGGAGTCCCTGCTGCTTTTACGACCCTGAGTCTATATTCTTACATTGCAGCGTGCCCTTGCATGGAATATATGACGTTATAATGCAAACAATTACAACGCATGCTTTTACAACGTAGTTTTTACATCACAACTATAATTAGATCGCATGATTTTACTACGCATGCCATTTCAACACATTTTTTAAAACTTCCAGTACAGCGCATTCTATTACAATCCATACCATTACAATGCATACCATTACAACGCATAACACTTTTAGGGCAACAATAGGGTAAGTGTTGGATAGTGTGGGGTAAAAATAACTATTCCCACTTCAGTGAGTGCAACAGTAGGGTAAGTGTCGGATAGTGTAGGGGTAAACATTACTATTCCCATTTACCCCAAAACCCATACTCACCCTAAAACTAAAAAATCTCCATTATTTACCTTATAATGTGTTGTAATGGCATGCGTTGTAGTGACATGCGTTGTAATGACATGCGTTGTAATAACATGCAATGTAAAGACAGTTGCCTTGTAACAGTTGTGTTGTAAAAGCAGTGCGATATCATGACTGCGTTGTAATGGATATTTCCCCCTCGCCTGCCTTAATGCTGGAGCGCTGTGCCCTCGTATATTGTCTGCAAGCAGTGTGGTTCTATGGATGCTTCCCAGGCTGTGTTGTGGGTGCTTGATCTTATTGCCATACAGCTTTTGATAGAACAACATTTTTAGTGGAGAAGTGTGGCTCAGGGGTTAGAGGCGGCAGACCCGGAAGCTGAGATCGGCCCTGGACCAGGGTTCAATTCTCCGCCTCGGCGGGTCTTGGGCTCAAAAATTCCACGGACTCGATAATTCTCGCTCCGGTGCCTTCTCAACTCACGGGTTCACACTCTGCGACTCTGGGCAATAGCTTGCTTAATCTCCACAACGGCCCCTCGCGGCGGGATGCCTGGCTTTCACCTTGTGGATACCCTGCCGGGGTTATCTCACAGGGGAATACCAGGACGGGTTCCCTAAGCAAGCGCCGGGAAACCCTTTGTGGCTAGCTGTGCGCTATATAAGCTCAAATACATTTACATTTACATTTACAGTGCCCTGCTAAATACTTGTGTTGCATATGTTGCTTGTCTCCTGTCACAACTGGCATTGATGTATATGCTATTTTGACCCATTGGGAAATTGTGATCTCTACTTGTACACAGTGTTACACTGAAATGCCAGCAATTTATACAATTTGCTCTGAAAATCAATAACATTGGTTAAAAAAAAGGTGGAAGAACCTTGAGGGACCATCAGCATTGGTGTGGTCTGTTTCAGGACGGTGTACCACCATAAAGTCCATTCGTTGTATGGAGTTAGACCACCGTAACATTTTGGTATTCTCACCCCTCATCCACATTAACCATCTGAGGAGCCTGTGGTCTGTCTGTATCCAGCTGAGTGACAAACAGGTATGGCCATAACTTCTTCAGCACCCATACCTCATCAAAGGCTTCCCTTTCAACTGTGCTCCACCTCTGTTCCCTAGGATGTAGCCTCCTGCTGATGAAGGCTACAGGCTGATCCAGTCCTCTCTGTTTAGCTGTGAGGCATCTGTCTTCACAACATATGCTTGGGAGAAATTGGACTCCTTGAGCACTGGTGCCGACATGGCTTCCTTCAGGGCTTCAAAAGCTTTCTCGCACGCCTCTGTCCAGATCACCTGATGTGGCTGCTTCTTGGAAGTCAGCTCTGTCAAGGGGACAGCAATGGTGCCATTATTTATTTATTTGGAAAGTTTTTTAAAGCGTGAACAAGACCCATACGGGTATCAGAGCACTGTACAAAGAGGTAAAGTGACGTTGACGTGCAGAAACAGTATAAGTACAATACAATAAAGCAACATGAGAGGAACCTGATGCATCAAGTAAATGAGGGTGCTAGGGGAAGAAGAGTGATCAAACAGGTAAAAGCCCACCTAGATGTGGCACAGCAGTTTCTTCATCGAGTGACTTCCATAGAACGATGAAATACATATTAAACCCCAAGTAAAAATGGTTGTGAAGCACATATTTCAAACACAAAGTGAAAATAACTGTGAAGCACGAAAGGTAAGTGTCTAGCAAATGACATAGAGGCTATTGCTTATGAAGTTCTTCCAACAGTAGCCATTTGACATGTTTTTTTTAATTTAGCAGTCGAGGGGTTGGCTCTGATCTCCGTTGGAAGGGCATTCCAAATTCTTGGAGCCAGACCTGAAAAGGTGCGATTGTAAGTTCTTTTTTTGTTGAAATTCTGTGAGTTCACTTGTATGGTATTGCAACTTCTTAAGTTTCGCCCGGATCCAGAGATGTCAAGTTTTTTTGCCAGTTAAATGGGGCTATTGAAATGTATAGCTTTATGTGTCAGACAGGCTATCTTGAAGCGGATTCTTGCTTCAGTGGGAAGCCAGTTAATCTGGATTAAGTCAGGTGTAATATGAACATGCTTTCTGGCGCCTGTGATTAGTCTGTGATTAGTCTGGCAGAGGCATTCAGAGTAGCTCTTAGCGGAACTAACCTAGATTTAGGAAGCCCAGCTAGGGTCACCAATCCGTATTCTACTCGTGAGATAACTAAGGATTGGACTGCTGACTGTATGTCCTCGGGAGGTCGGAAAGGTTTGATTTTTCAAAGAGTGTTGAGCTGATGGTTGGCACTCTTAATGGTTGCACTTATGTGACCTTGCATGTTTAGAAATGTGTCCAGGGTGACACCTGAAGAGCAAGCGGAATCCACCATATGAAGGGTGCAGTTGAGTGCAGAGATTTTTTTTATCCAGTTTGGCGTGGGGGGCTTGTGGTTGTGGGGGTAATCAGGAGAAATTCCGTCTTGAGGGAATTATGTAACAAATGGTTATGTGTTAGCCATTGTTGAGGTTTTTCAAGCGCTCCATTGAGAGTTTTAATGTCATCTGTAGAGGAGATCTTCAAATATAGTTGAGTGTCATCCGTGTACATGTGGTACTGAATGTTAGAGTCATTCAGAATGGCAGTTAGAGGTTCCATGCATAGGTTGAAGAGCGTGGGTGAAAGGGCAGAACCTTGAGGCACCCCAATAGAAACTGAGGTGCTGGCAGCTAGAGATAAGTTGACTTTGATTCTTTGTGTTCAGTTATGCAGGAAAGAGGAGAACCAATTTAGGACAGGGCCAGATAGCCCCATCCTATATTTAAGAAGGTAATCAAGTTATCATGTTTGATAATGTCAAAAGCAGAGGACAAGTCCAGAAGAATTTGAAGACTGGGCGTATTTTGGTCAAGAGCTCTCAAGGCGTCATCAACAATGTGAGTTAGAGCTGTTTCTGTGCTATGACCTGGTATAAAGCCTGATTGATGTTGGTCTAGGAGCTGGAATTTCTCGATGTGGTCGCAGAGCTGTGTTTGTGAAAACATTTCACGAGCAGTTTTGCTAAAGACATGATGTTGGTGATCGGCCATATCCCTTGATAAATCTTCTGTAATATCCCATAAGACCTAAAAAGGCTCTCACGTCTGTTTGGGTTTTGGGGGTTCCCAAGCCAGAATGATGTCAATGTTGGGTCTGAAAATGCAAGCAGCACTCAAATTATTTGCCGGTTAGTAGGATTAGTGCAACCTGAGCCAACCTTCAGCAAAATACTCTGCTAAGTGATGTGTGTTTTGCAGAGAGTGAGTGAGGAACATATACAATACCCCTTTGACACTCACACAGCAAATTCCTGACACCCTAGGTACAAAAGACTGCAGTCATGTACACATGGTGGTCTTATTTTGACAGAAACAAGTGTGCTGTACTTGTAAAATGAAGCACACTATTAATATGGTAAAGCTGTGGTGGTGCACCACTAGTTGACATACTTTCATGCAGATGGTTGGCAACTCAATTAAGTACGTAGCATTTCAAGATTTGAAACCCTTTTTTAAGTGTTGTCAACATCATGTGAAAACATTGGGTTGGTATTGATTTTGTCCATTATCTTATTTCACAAGCATGGTTTTGTTTGATTGTGGTGGTGCCTTAACATGTGATGTCACATTAGATGTCATGGTGTCTTGCAACCTCTTTGATCAGGACCACGTGCTCAGGATCCATAAACGTGTATTTCCTTACTCTGCTGTGGTCCAAGATGGAAGAGTTTGGCAGGTTTCTGTTTGTAAAGGCTCTGTTTGTCTTGTTTTAAAATGCTTTGTCCACACAAAATGAATGCCTTCACTCTCCCACCCAAGAAAAACCTCTTGTTGTACTTTGGGGGTGTCTTGGGGTCTTTGGTGCTTTGCTCTGGCTGTTTCTGCAATCTATGGATTAACATTCTCACTCTAGGAAATTCCATTGCCTGAAAATGGACACTTCCTAATGTTTTGTTCACATGCTATTTATTTGGTGTGGTATTTACCCTGGTAAATAGCACACACTTGGTAGTTAACAAATGTAGTAAAGATGTTTCTGTAATACCTGGTAAAAAAATTATAAACCCATGTTATTTGCCAAACCCTGTGGAATTAGTATTTGCCCAATGTGCGTATTTGGCCATTTTTGCCACCAAACTCATATTCGTATACTACAGCCATTTCTTACTTGTTCATTAGACTCTCCGGTTCCAAATAGGTAGGGTTTAACAATTCATATGTTTGAATAATCTGGATTAATTAATATATGATTAAAAGAACATTCTTTAAAAACATTGGACTTCCTAAGCACTACCTTTTGTATATTGTTTATCACTTTGATTTGTGTTTTTGGAGCAGTAGGACCATTAAATACATATTAACAATACAGAACACCTGTGCTGTCAGTTAGAGCCAATACTGCTCTTTTTTGGAATTTTTCTGCTTGATGGTATGTCCAATTTGGTGAACCAGCTAGAAAGCCCCACCCACATTATCAAATTTACAGTTCTGGGCAGTGGGAAATTTTCAATGCAAATGGAATCATTTAAACTCTTTAGATCAACACACAGTCTCAACTAGCCTAACTACTTCCATGTGCACAAAATAAGAGAAAGCCAGAATGTGGTGCTTACAGGTTTGCTTACATGTCTTCTAGCATGGCCATCAGTTCACTCCTTTGAATGTGTGACAAATCGCACATTTTGTGTTCAACTTGTGAGGCATTCTACTTTATTTTATAGCGTGAGTGAAATTTTTGAATTTGCCAAGTCTATCATGGAATACTTAATCAAATTCTCATAAACGCATATCATTGCTTTGAGTGTAACCCTGGAAACCTTATCTTCAGCAATTGAAATTAAATTGGTCAGACCTGGTTTAATTGTCATATGAAATCCCAGCTAGTGACACCACCATAGGCCATTGATCCCCTTCTTGGCAACACAATTTTTGCTTTTTATCTCCCTCTCCTTTACCTCAATATTTGCCCAACAATAAGCCAACAAGACAATCTTTCTGCCCTCAAATACCATTGTAGAGACATTCAGAGGTAACAACACATCACTAGACCACCTCTTTTTGTATGAATATAATGCTACAATGGTGATGTGTGTTCCTGAATCCACCAACAATTTAACATTGCTGCTAACAATATGCACACCAAATTTGTGAAAAACAATATTTCAATTTCCGGGTACAGCGTGACAATTTAAAACTAAGAAATTATTTGGTGACCCCCATCTGGTTCTAACTTTGGGGCCCATTATGATGGTGGGCGGATTGCCCCTGCAGGCTGGCGGTGGCCACCACCAGCCTGGCGGGGGCAATCCGCCCACCATCATCTCTAGTTTTCCCCCCGCCATATTAGTATGGCGGGGGGGGACCTCGGCGGACGGAAAGACCGTCCGGCTCTTTTCCGCCCCGACCGCCTTGCGCCCGGGGCGGAAAAGGAATAATATGGTGGCGGTGTCTATTAGACACCGCCAGTCATATTATGATGCCCAAATTTCAAAGCCTTCCCTCTCTATAAACTCTAAAAATGTCTCATCTTGCCACAGGTTTTACCCTGCTGGTCAATGCCTGGACAGTTTCGCACAGATAATGATGACCCACATCTGTTACACATGACTTTCATCCATTGTGTTTAGATAGGAAGGCTCTTTAACTCAGTTATTGTGATGATTATCTGATTGCATCGATGACAGAACCAGACACAGAAACATTGGACAATGATGACCTCCAATTGTTTATCATCCTCTGAAGTTCCCTTTCCCTTAGCAATGTCTATAGCCTTGCCCAAAGTAGGATTTTGCGTGGCAAAAGGCGCTCTTGTATTTTTTTCATATGCCATCTGGCAATTAATTGTTCTTGAAGGAGGTGGGATGCGAATCCCTCAAACTCACAATTCGCCACTAATACTTTTGATGCTGTGAGCCTTTGAAAAATGTGTCAGCGGACTCACTTGGAACTCAACTCTCGTCATAAATGTATATGTATGCATCACTAGATATTTTACCCCTGAGAAATAGTTTTCCAATTGGAAAACAGCAGTCTTAAACTCTTATGGATCCTCACCTTCAGGTGGCGTATATTCAAACAAATGGCTAAATATATTTTGACCCTCTGCATCCAGGTAGTATTACAATGGATTTATTTTTATTTCAGGTCTCTAACTCTGTACAGCTTCCGCTCCTAAATATGCATTGAAGGAATTTAATCATAGGTGGGTCCCATGGTTCTTGTAGAAAGGCAGATAGAGGAAAAATATTCTGCATGGTGGTAATGTAATCAAAGAACACAGAATGCAAGAGAACAAGGCAAAATATAGATACAAATCCCTGAGATTTGGCATAAGTTAAATTGCATTATATGACAAAAATAACCTGTAGTGCAACTCCAACCCAATCTTTGAAAGTTGACTTGCTCTTAAAGAGAGACTCAAAGTGAGGAAATCACTGCTGAAGATGTAGAGCGTGCACTTTAGCCAAAAATATACCCAAAGGCTTGCAAGTTGCTGCAGCAAATGTAGATCTGCAGTCTAGTAAGATGAGTGCAAATCACGGTGAACTTTGCAAGACAACATCCTGCTTGGATATAAGATACTCTGAGTGCATCTCACAGACAAGGAAACAAATGTTGAACTCCTAAGTCAGACTGGACGCTGAACACCCTCCTGAAGTTCATAAACGGTAAACCTGCCTGGACATCACTGTGGCTTAATAACAACACCTATGGTTGTGAAGATAGAGTCAGACTCAATGAACATCAAAGGGCGGAGGTGTTTTCAGAATGAGAGCATGCACATTGCTATGGCTATTTTATCTGCACAATAGGCCACACGCGTGCATGCGTATCGCTATAGATAGCAATTTGGCCTTGCATAATCGGCTGGGGAACCAACTGTCCAATCACAGTCAGCGACTGAGGCGGAGGCCACCAGGACCGCGTGGCTCCCAGTGATCCTATCATTTTAGTAGGTGTAGATATGTAGAGACAGGACAGCAGCAAACATTAACGCTCATCCAAGTTTTGAGTCACTGGACTTCAAGAAGTGAAGTACTCTGCAAATAAAAGGAGAGCGCAACGCAAATATGGCAGCTCAAGAAAGTTAGGGGCAGATTTACAAGCCCCTTGCGCCACTGTTGCGTCACTTTTAACATTGGAAAAGTGACTCAAAAGTGGTGCAAGGGGCTTGTAAATCTGCCCCTTAGTGTGTAGACTGCAGGGGGTGCCACATGAATACCTGCGACTAAAGTTTGTGAAGAAGGGGTGCAACGCGGACACATTTGATTGCGTTCATACAGGCCTTCTACACGCGTCTGATGTGCCAGAAGACCGAGGGGGTTTTACTAAGAGAGACTTTTAGCGCAGAATTACTACAGCCTGTAGTGAAATATCCAAAGGGCGCTGTGTGAAACTGGTTTCCTCAACTATGCGATTATGATTGTGCTCCCCCTTGCATCTCCAGCTCTCTGAGCATGTCAGAAGCCGCTTCGCCTGAGGATTCTACACTCAAAGAACTCACAAACTTCGATGCTTGGATACTCGGTGAAGGCTTGCTTCTTAACAAATTGTAGTGTAATGGTTGGCAGAGTCAATTCCAGGGTACGCAAAAGGCCTTTTATGTGGGTACAAGTAAAACAGTCCGGTCACAGCACGGGCACAGGAGCATCCCTTAATTATAGATGGGCTTATTTACAAGTATCTTGCGCCACCCGTACGTCACTGTTCCCATGTTAAAAATAATGCAAAAGTGGTGCAAGGGGCTTATAAATAAACCCCAGAGTGAGGTCGCCCTTAAAATTCCATATCACAACGCAAGCAGCAAGCATTGTGGAATTTCCAAGCATTAGCACACTTGCTTTGATCGATAATCCATCTGAAGGGTGGTCAAAGGCAGGAAGGCCTTAATTTTGCCAGTGCTTTCATCAGTTTTAAACATACTTCAATATATAGCTGTCAATCAGAAAACAACTTGCAAACAGCAAGGTTTTAGCTTTTAAAAGACCCAGGGGTCTCAGCTCCATAATAATAATATAATGCAAACTTATAGAGCGCACGGCTACCTCAGCTGAGGTGTCCCGGCGCTAGTCCCGTACTCGGTAAGGCGGTCAAAGCGGGTCAATTAAGACTTGTAGAAAGGCCAGGTCTTTAATTATTTCCTAAAAGCATGTTCAGAAACCAACACACTGAGGTGGACGGGGAAAGCATTCCACAGTTTCGCTGTTTGCACCGCGAAAGAACTGCCACCTATCCTGACTTTTAAAAGAAAGGAACCGGCAGAAGTTGCAAGTGGTTAGATCTCAGGGCCCGATCTTGATGGTATACTTCCAATCTCTGCCTGAAATAACCCGGGCCATGGTCTCTGGTGGATGCCTATATCAGTCTGGCCACAGAATTCTGAATTATCTGCAGCCTACGAACAAGATATGTTGGCAGGCCCAGATACAGGCTATTTGCATAGTCCAGCTGAGAGGTCACCAGGGCCTGGATCGTAGCCTTCCTGCAGTCTCCCAGCAGGAAATGTAAAACTTTCCTGAGAGCTCTTAACTTCCAGAAGCATGTGAAAGAGACCTTCGTCTTGAACAAGAGGTCCTTATCAAATTTGAACCCCAGATTTTTGGCCAATTCCACTGGGTTAAGTGGTGGGTTCAGCTCTGAGGGTCACCATAGACTTGACGGTGGAGGAGCCGCCTGACTGAAAAACAAGGCCTCTGTTTTTTCAGCATTAAGCTTTAAGCAATTATCATTCATCTAAACCGAAATGTATTTCGGGCATTGCTTAAAGTTGTAAAAGGCCGCCTCCGAGTGTTCTTTGAAAGAGAACACCAGCTGTGTATCATCAGCATAGGAGACTACTCTCACATCCCATGTCTCCACCAGGAAGGCAAGTGGGGCAAGGTAGACATTGAATAGTAGCGGGATCAGCACCAAACCTTGGGGTACCCAGCAAACAAGGGGTTTCTGTGCGGAAACAAAAGGACTGAGAAACACCCGCTGCGACTGATTCTCCAGGAACGGCTAAAACCAAGACAGAGCTATTCCCCGCAATCCCACCTGTCTTGATCTCTCAAGCAGAATCAGGTGGGCTACAGTATTGAATGCTGCGGACAGGTCAAGCAAGACCAGCATTGCTGAGGCGCATGGGCGTCCGCAGGGGGGGCAAGGGGGGGCACTTGCCCCCCCCTGGATCACCCGGCCAATGTCTGGTGCTGAGTCGAGTCAGTGGCATTTTTATTTTCCTCTTTAATTCCCCAGCATTGTTTGTTATATATATATTAAAGAATGGATGATGATCGGAAATCGGAACTTTTAATTTTGTGAGCAGGCAGGCCTCTTTTTTGTATAATTAGCAGCACCATGGAAATCCCTATTACATCATTGCGCCAGACTGAGAGTGCTGCGCCACCTATCTTACGCTGCATGCGCAGCTCTTACGCTGCAAAGTACCGCGCCCGCCGCCCACGCGTAAGGTCACACAGCCAGCCCCCACCCCCACAGTGGAGTGCAGTGGTGGTGTTTGTTTCCAGGCCATGACACCCACCGTAGGAGCAGGAATTCGGGAAAACGGCCGGCAAGATTACAGCGCGATTGAAAGCCCGGGCTTGCCTGCTCCCACCCACAGCTTGAAGTTGAAAGTAAGTGAGTCATCATCCAGTTAATTTTTGAAAATGTCTCCAGTATCCCTGTGCGCCTTTGCTACCAGGGTCGATTTGAAACAATGACCTTCAATCAAACACGGTAGAGCTAGCCTATTCACAAACTACATTTTTTTGTAAATATCGTAGCACTACAGTAGTACTATTTGTGTACGTGTACCACAAAATGACATTCCCAACCTTATCACTGGAGACCTCCGCCTCTCTTTTCTGTGTGAAGAGATCTGCATAGATGTAGGATTATACTTTTTGTCGCCTATGTAGGCGGGACAAGGGGGAGTAAATGGAAAATGGGGAACACTCCTAAATGAGAGGGCTTTATGGCAATTTAATGAGGAATTTAGGAATGGGCATGCTAATACAAACACACATCTACAAAAAGCCCACAGCGTCCATCTTAGAGGTAGTACAGCCTCTGGGCAACCCTGTGAAATCAGAAAAGGCTTGCTAGAATCTGTAAAATTTGAATGTAGCTTGTTTTTATTATCCAGCTCCACCAATTCCAACTGAGTGTGCACTAAGCCCCAGACTCCTCAGAAAATGTTGACCACATGGGTAGATTCCGAAGTCAGGATTCTTCCCTTTGACCCAAACACCTAACCATAACCAAGACTGAGTTTAGCACCCTGAGCTTCTCAGGAAACTAGCCTGAAATTCTATTTACTGAAATCTTCCAAGGAAATGTTTCACCTAGGTCCTGAGTACCAGAAGACCGTTTATTCTGAAGGACAAACTAGCATGAGTTACCGGGCCATCAAAATGATGAGGTCTGCGTAAACACAGCGGATCTGTCTTGTTTCCCACTGAGTTTTCGGATGTTAAGTATATCAAATATTTCAGGGAAATATGCAGGCAAGAACAGAGCGTTACTAGGTGAATTAAACTCAAAATTACTGATTCACCTGGGCAGACCCATTTCTCATTGGAACCCCTGAGTTCCACTGAGAATAGCCATTACGTCAGCACTCTCACAATTAATACGACCACCAGTAACCTTAACGTTTGGTGTGCTAACTTATCACGTGTGGCTTCAGAGCACTCGTACCGAGGACCCTAGTGTTACTGATAAAGAAAATGTGTTTCATCCAGCGCTACAGTTAAATGATAGCATGTCCTATAAACTGCACAAGAGATATCCTTGTGCAAGCCGCGTGGAGCTATCCACGCCCTCATATCCATATGCATGTTCCAAAGGTAGCTCAGTTTGAATGCCTGTGCTTTTTCACTTTTGTCCAAGAGCCGCTCCTGTCTGTAGCTGAGCTCTGCTTTTTTCTTTGCCAGCTTCTAGAAGGTGTGGATGATATCTACCAAAGGCCACAAAAGAAAGAGATGGCTGTGGCACAATAACCCTATGGTGTATGAGATCATATGCGGCCTGCTTCCTGCTCCTCCTGCGCCCAGTTTTTCTTGTGCCCCATCTGGCACACATTATGTCCGAGGATGGTAATGATGTTAACATTTTGCCCCCCCCCTGGAAAAAATTCTGCGGACGCCCATGCTGAGGCGCCCTGGTCCACATATTCACGTATTGTTTCGGAGACTTCAAGGAGCACGGTCTCCGTACTGTACCCAGCTCTGAAACCTGATTGTGAGTCATGTAAGTGATTATTCGTTTCTAGGAATTCTGCCGGTAAACAGACAAAATATCGACTTCAAAATATCGACTGGACAAAATATCTACTTCAAAATATCGACTGGACAAAATATCTACTTCAAAATATAGAATGGACAAAATATCGAATGGACAGAATATAGTCATCAAAAATATCGTTTTTAAGGTAAGTAATGTAATATCGAATTCTAAAAATATAGAAAGTTAAAATATCGAAGTATACAATATAGGTTATTGAAATTATCGAATTTTTAATAATATTGAATTTTTTATAGTGTTTTTATGTTATTATATGTGTGAAAAGTGTTTATTTATGTTATAATTTTTTTTTCTGTTCAAAATGATTTTATTGAAGCATTTTTTAAACAAAAGAAATAGACAAATACAATACAAAAGAAGAAATCTTATATGCATAAATAATGAAATTGCAAATATTAAATGCAATAAACCAAAAATGAAGAGAAAGGGAAAGGAGGGAAGGGGCGGGGAAGTTAACATATCATAGAATCAGTAAATAAAACAATATAGAGTCACAATTAAATTGAGTACAAAGGATGGTAAATAAGCGGAAATTAATCATCAAAATACAGAAAAGAACTTTAATACATATCAATGCATAACATACGAATCATTGCATAACATACGAATCAATAGGAGACCAAAAAGATTGAAATGACTCTGAATTGTGGACAACGCCTTTAAGGGACAACTGAGCTCCTCTTCTTGTAAAGATAATCCACGACCACCAAGCATGAACTGAAAGAGAAGAAGCATCTTTCCAACAAAAAGTAATGGATTTTAAAGCAGCTGCAATTAAAAAATTAAATAACTTTGCTTCTGACTCACTAAGAGGATGGGAAAGGGCAACTGATTTACATATTAACATAGCATAAGAAATATCTTCGTGTAAAGGAAAATTTTTCGAAATGACTTTCCAAACATCCAACCAAAATCTCATAATGACTGGGCATTCAAATAACATATGGCGAAGTGATCCAGAACTTGAATCAATCAATCAATCATAGACATTTATAGAGCGCTCTACTTACCCGGAGGGTCTCAAGGCGCTAGGGGGGGGGGGAGCTGCTACTGCCCGAACAGCCAGGTCTTGAGCTTCTTCCTGAAGGCGAGGTGGTCTTGGGTCAGGCGCAGGTCGGTCGGGAGGGAGTTCCAGGTTGGTGGCCAGGTAGGAGAAGGACCTTCCTCCTGTTGTCGTTCTTCGGATGCGGGGGACGGCGGCGAGGGCGTGACTGGCTGATCGGAGGTGTCGTTTGGGAGCGTAGAATTTGATGCGGTTGTTGAGGTAGCTCGGGCCTCGATCGTGGAGAGCTTTGTGTGCGTGGGTAAGGAGACCGAAGGTGATTGATTCTCTTGTTGACCGGGAGCCAGTGCAGGTCTCTTAGGTGTCCGGAGATGTGGCTGTGTCGTGGGATGTCGAGGATGAGTCTGGCTGAGGCGTTCTGGATCCGTTGGAGTCTCTTCTGGAGCTTGGTGGTGGTTCCGGCGTAGAGGGCGTTGCCGTAGTCCAGTCGGCTGGTGACGAGGGCCTGGGTGACAGTCTTCCTGGTCTCGGTGGGGATCCACCGGAAGATTTTCCGTAGCATGCGCAGGATGTTGAAGCACGACGAGGAGACTGCGTTGACTTGCTTGGTCATGGAGAGGGAGGAGTCCAGGATGAAGCCCAGGTTGCGTGCGTGGTCTGTCGGTTTGGGTGTGGTTCCCAGGGCGGGGGGCCACCAGGAGTCGTCCCAGGCGGAGGGCGAGGATCCCAGGATGAGGACTTCCGTCTTGTCCGAGTTCAGCTTCAGGCGTCTGGTCGACATCCACTCGGCTACCTCTTTCATTCCTTCGTGAAGGTTGGCTCTGGCGGCGGCGGGGTCGTTGGTAAGGGAGAGGATCAGCTGGGTATCGTCGGCGTAGGAGATGATGTTCAGGTTGTGTTGGCGTGCGATGGCCGCGAGGGGGCTCATGTAGACGTTGAAGAGGGTTGGGCTCAGCGAGGATCCTTGAGGGATGCCGCAGATGACTTCGGTGGCCTTTGATTTGTACGGTGGTAGGCGGACTCTCTGGGTTCTTCCGTCGAGGAAGGAGATGATCCATTCCAGTGCCTTCTCCTGGATTCCGACGTTGTAGAGGCGCTGCACTAGGGTGCAGTGGCAGACGGTGTCGAAGGCCGCGGAGAAGTCTAGGAGGATGAGGGCCGCTGTTTCTCCGTTGTCCATCAGGGTTCGGATGTCATCGGTGGCAGCGATGAGGGCGGTCTCGGTGCTGTGGTTGGCTCGGAAGCCGGACTGTGAGGGGTCGAGGGATCCGTTCGTCTCGAGGAAGGCGGCCAGTTGCTTGTTGACGGTCTTCTCGATGACTTTGGCTGGAAACGGGAGGAGCGAGATGGGGCGGTAATTCTTGAGTTCGTGGGGTCCGCTGTTGGTTTCTTGAGTAGAGTGCTGAGTTCGGCGTGCTTCCAGCTCTCAGGGAAGGTGGCGGTGTCGAATGAGGTGTTGATGATGTCCCGCAGGTGGGGTGCGATGACAGCGTCGGCCTTGTTGAAGACGTGGTGAGGGCAGGGGTCGGTCGGAGATCCGGAGTGGATGGAGTTCATCTGTGAAGTGCAATGCCAACAAACATCAGATGGTAACAATTTCGCATGGCATAATCGAGATGGGGTCCATAAGGCATTAAATAAAATAAAAGCATTAGTTTGATAAAGAGACACCAGAAGCCAACCAGAGAGACAGTTGAGCCATATTGATGACCATGTGTTATCTGATAGGGAAATGGACAGTTCAATATTCCAAAAAGATGATATTGCACCAACATTGGAGCCCTGGGAGGAAGTAAATTTTTTATAAAAAACTGAGACAGCTTTGGGGGAAGACGTAACAGCTGTAAGGTAAATTAATAGGTCATTGGTGGAGGATGAAGGAATACCATTGGGGAAAGAGTCCAAAATTGAATTGCATAAAGATTGGTATTTTGAGAAATCAGAAGCTGGGATATCAAACTTCAACTGTAGTTGCTCAAAAGGGATAAAGGCAGTTCCACAAAATACATCTTTGAGATAAAAAATCCCTTTAGAAATCCATGAGGACCAGAAATTGATATTTCTGTTTAGTTTAAGTAAAGCACTATGCCATAAAGACAAGTGGACTGTGGAGAGTAAGGGCAAATCAAAATTAGAATCCAAATCATTAATTATTACTCTAGAGGATTTGATGATAGATGACTGATGAATAATCTTGGATGCACTAGACATTGACATCAAAGAAGGCAGTGAAAAGGGACGTACAATTGAAGATTCTATATCAAGCCAAACTGGAGGTTTGACCACATGGGAGGATGTGAACCATAAGGAGCTTTGCTTTAAGATAAAAGCTTTATGGTAGAGGTAAAAGTCTGGAGGGGCAAATCCAGCTTGGGATTTAGGGAGTTTTAATTTCTTGTAAGCAATACGGGGAACCTTGTTAGACCAGAGGAATTTAGATAACAATTTGTCTATATCTTTATAAAATTTGAGAGGAAATTGAGTGGGAATCATGGCTAATGAGTAGAAGATTTTTGGTGCAATATTCATTTTTATAGCCTCCATTCTACCCCACCAAGTGAGGAAAAGGGGAGACCATTTGGACGCTTTGTTTTTGATATAGTCAAGGATGAAATCACTATTTAGTTTTAATGTAGCAGGCAACGAGGAGGCAAATAGGATACCTAAGTATTTCAGCTTACTGTTCTGCCAAAGGATATCTGCGTTTGGTAACATATCCGGGGTACAAAAAGCATTCAAGGAAAAAAATTCTGTTTTACTTACATTTAACTTATAACCTGAAACCACAGAATATTTGTCAATAATGTCTAATAATGATGGAACAGAGGAAAGCGGATTACTAATAAACAATAAAACATCATCAGCATAGGCTAAAGTTTTAACCATGACATCATTTATCGCAATACCCTGAATATTATCACTGCATCGGATATGATTAAGAAAAGGCTCAATTCCTATTAAAAATAACAGTGGGGAAAGGGGACAGCCATGCCTAGTACCTCCAAAGAGGGAAAATTGAGTGGAAATGTGTCCATTAATAAACAAACGAGCAGTAGGGGCAAAATATAAAGCAGAAATCATACGAATAAAATGGGCACCGAAATTAAAAGATAATAAAGTTTTAAATAAAAATTGCCAATGAATTTTGTCAAAAGCTTTTTCTGCATGCAAAGCCATCACTCCTGCAGGGGAAGTAAGATGAGGACTCTGTTCAATAACGTGTAAAAGTGTTCTAGTATTATTAGCAGAGTATCTATTTTTCATAAAACCAGATTGATCTGGATGAATGATGGAATGAAGGACAGGAGCTAATCTAGTGGCAAGGATTTTAGCATAAAGCTTACAGTCCTGGTTTATTAGGGAAATGGGACGATAATTAGCAACCAGGGTAGGGTCTTTATCAGGCTTGGGCAGAAAAATGATTAGAGCGCCCGTAAAGGAACCTGAAATAGTGCCAGAGGAACCAAAATGGGAAAAAAGTGTACTTAAATAAGGTAAAAGATAAGACTGAAATTCTTTATAAAATTCAGCTGGGATACCATCTGGGCCTGGGGATTTGTTCTTGGGAAGTGATTTTATAGCAAGTAAAATCTCATCACAAGTAATTGGAGAATCTAAACCTATTCTGTCTGAGGGAGAAACTTGAGGTAAATTGCACTTATTTAAAAAGGAATCAATTAAAGAATCATCACAAGGAACTGGTTTACTATATAGGTTTGAATAAAAAAATTAAAATTCTTGGACAATTTCATTATGGGAAATAGCAACTTGACCTTGAGGACCACGTATTCTGCGCTTTAACCTATGGAATCTTTTCAGAGCCTCTGTATAGGGGCATTTAGCAGCTGGTTCATAGGACTTTCCCCAGGAACGTTCTAATTTTTTACAGAGACTTTTCTCTGTAAGTTCAGTGGAAAACCAGGGGGCTGAGGGTTTACGTCTAGAAGAAGTCACTGGCCTGAGAGGGGCAACCATGTCTAAGGCAGAGGTGACCCAGCGATTAAAGCTAGATGCATCACTGTCGGGAACACCCTTCATCTGTGGGATAGCTTCGAGGAGTATCGGCCCCATAGCTTCTGGGGAACCTTTCTCCAATTTCTTCTTTTGTCAGTGATCGGCAAAGATTTAGTCGGCCTGGATTCTAAACTGAAGCTGAATGGTACCAAGAAATGGTCCGACCAAGTCAGGCGCAGAGGTGCCTCCACTTTAAGGGTAGGGTTGTTCTAAAAAATCAAATCCAGCATTTGCCCCACGGTATGAGTAGGGGCGGTAACCAATTGCGAGAGATTTAGACTCTCTAAAGTTCCCAAGAACAGTGAGGCCTGGGAACAGTTTTCATCATTGAAGGGATTTATGGCACCAGGACATACAGAGTTTTGAGGATAGGAAAATGACAACCTAATGAAAGTTATTCTTGCAACATATAAAATAAAAACACACCATGACTACTGATCTTTATTTTTATTGATACGTTATATGCTGTGGAATGCCTTTCCTATTTATTTCCTACCCTCAGATAATGATAAATGTGATTGTGAAGCTGCGCTTGCTTAACAATGTGCAGGTTGAGTACAACCTAACTTTTAACGTAATACTTAACTTAGTCTGCATTTGACATCTGGGCACCCGGCACCTCGTTCTTGCTTTTAAATGGCACAATAAAAGCTAACTTACATATTGTTTAGTTCAGCATTTCTCTTGCAAAAGCAGGTTACGTGCTCCTTTTGTGCGTATGCATTGTGTATATAATATTTGCGTAGCATAACCCTATCCAAAAGCCAATGAAGCGCTGCACATGGTCAAAAGAGAGGTATAATTAATGAGAGATTGGAGGTGAAGCTGGTTCTTAGAGTGGAGGTTGGCTCTAATGTGTTGCCTAATGTAGTGGTCTTTAAAGAGGTGTCTCTCCAGCCTGTTCTTGAATTTGTGCAAAGTTGAGCAAAGTTGGGGCAGTCCCGAGGGATACACGGAGGCGTTCCAGTTCCTGGGGGGTAGATTTACAAGGAACTGAGGCATCTGCATAGGTGCATCAGATTCCTTGTGTCACCTCCAAATGCACTTGAGCCACCATGGATGCGCTTTATTTACAATAGAGTGCACCATGGCGCAAGGAATTGCAGATGCATCTGTTGGAGGAAAAGTGACGCATTGTTGGAGTTTGTCACAAAAGTGACGCAACTCCAGCAATGCGCCAGAAAACATAGGTAGGTCCCATGTAAAATTCCCTGTGTCAATCCTTACGCCTGGTTGAGCAGGCGTAGGGATTTTGGCGCAGTGAAGGCGTAGAGTGACGCAGTGTAATATTGTCAATTTCACTGCACCTACCCTGCATACATTATACCTGGCGCAGGTATAATGTGATGCAGGGCTTTACAACGTGATGCATCTCCCTAAATGCGTCACATTGTAAATGGGGCGCAACTTTTGCGCCACCCTTGCGTCACAAAAATGACACAAGTGCGGTGCAAAGTGACACAAGGGGCTTGTAAATCTGTCCCTCGGTGTATAAATGGAGAGGGCAGTTGCCTTGCTTTTTCCCTTTTACACATCCATATCTCTAGTGTGATGGTGTCTTGACTGCATGTATGCATCCAGGACTATCTGGAGAGTGACATAGCTGTTTAGAAGCTCATGCCACAAGGTTTGCTCCACTTGCAAATGTAAAAGCTTCGCTGCGGGCTGAGTTGGGGAAATTGCCCTTAAAGCAGCTTGCACTATGTGGGCACTCAACCTACAGATGTCTAATAAATGTGTCAAATATACCAAATAAATAGACAATTGGGCTTTATGTTTTAAGAAAATGTACATGCTGTTTGGGCCTCTCTGACAGGCTCACACAGCTCAGAAGTCAAAAATACCAGCTACTCAGGGGTATGAATACATCCTGGGGAAACTAGGAGGAAAAGACTGATGTCCGAACACACCCTTCCCAATTAAAAGAAGATAAAAGTGAACAACACGCTATGGTAGATGCCAAATGCTGAAGTGATAAAATATAGATAATGCACCGAATTTAAAAATTTGACAATGCTGGATAATCTTGTAGTTATTTTGTAGGCTCTAGCTCCACCACTAACCCCCCCACCCCACCCCCTGAGCATTCGCCTCCCTACCTATTGACCCTACTGATGAGGGCAGCTCTAGCCTTCCCTGGATGCATTCATTACGGTGATAGCCTCGTAGGGCATGCGTTATATGGCCTATTTTGCTTTCTTTTTAAATTCCATACCCATGTGCAAGGAAAAAATTGACTATAAGGCATCTCAAAATCCAAGGCCCATTGCGATTGAACTTGGGCTGCCACACTAGACTCTGAGTTTACTGGACCTGGCAACTGACCATTGATCGGCATGCAAATATGCTAACCCAGTGCCTTGGTTAATTTCCGATCTATTGTGTGGCAAGGACTTCTGCCAGGGATAGAGAAACTAGACATCCTAGTGTTAAGCCTTAAAAGTCAAAGTCAGGCACAATGCCTAAGACTCCTTCCTCTCCAGGTGTTGGTGGCACAGGGAGGCTTCGGCCTCTGATTCTAGTGACACCGGTCTCTCAACTTCACAAAAGGGGGCAACATCTGCAGTAAACGGTGGATCAAGAGCTTCTGTCCTTCAGGTGATACCTGTTGCACATCTTAGCATGCTTGGGTCCTGTGCATTAACCCTGTGGCTAGTTAGCCCACTTGGGTACCCAAAAGACTAACCACATGGCCAAGCAGGCAACTCTGATGCCTCCAATGTGTGGATATTCCCTTCTCTAATCCATTATTTAAATTACACTCCTGGGCCTCTTCGGCCCCTGGGTGAACGGAAGTAGGAACTACAGCATTAATGCTTCACCCTCACCACCACCATCACAATGGTCGCCCCCTGAGACTGATGCTTCACCACTGGATGGCAATCTACAACTGGCACACAGCCCTAACCCTCAAGGGTGGTACTTATTGTATGTGGTTCGGCGGTGGCTTACCTGGTCCACGTTTCCTGTTGTCTCTCACTCAGACAGCACAGGGTTCCAGGTTAGAAAGTACCCTTCCAGTGACACTCTGAGGGCCATCTTCTGCTAGATAACTCAAGGCCCACCACAGCAGGCCTGACCTGCTTTCTGCCCTTCCTTTCCTCTTGGGACAAGTAACTAGTCTCTTGGGGTCATAGTTTCTCTGTGCACATCATGGGAGCTTGGACCATCAGATTTCCATCCTACCTGTGATAATTACTACCTAGGATGATGTGTGCATGCAGCCGAAGGCATGCCGCTACCCTCGTCTGAGCAACCATCCCTTCAACCCAGGGTGACTATAACTATTGGGTGGCACGGATGTCCCTGACCTTGCATGTCCGACTCTTACAGTACTGCTAAGGGGAAACAAACCATTTCACAACCATGGTACAGAGGGATGAGTATCCCGCACCCTGTTCAATCAGGCCACCGGAAAATAATGTACTATACAGTGAAAGCTTTTGCTTTCACCATTTTAGGTGCCAGATAGGAAGACTTCATTGGAATCAGAGCATTAATAAGCTCAAGGTAGTACTGTTGTGACTGCATCTTCACCACCTGCTCTCTCCCCTCATGGAAGCCACAAGGTGGGAACGATACGTAATGGAAGTTTTGGTATCCTTGCCTTGTAAACTTTGTTGAACTATAAACCTGAGGTGTCCTGTTCTTCCTCTTGTTTTAGAAACATCTGTATGTGTACCACTGTCTGTATCCTGCAGTAAGAGGCGATAGGCAGTGTTTTAGAAAGGGCCGCGCTAACTCCCAGAGTCCATGCTTTATAAATATCCTCAGACATTTCAATATTAGTAATAAAAAGGCAACTAATGCAGAAACGTCAACAAGAGGACATTACGATCAAATCTCTTGTAGCTGGAAAGGATCCCTTTGGGTTTTGCAAGAGGCAGCTGGTTGAAATGGGTCTATCTCCTGGCATGGTGTAATTTAGTGTGAAAGTGAAAATGAAATAAGTCAAATTATGGTATTTAAATGTGGCAATGGAATGTCTGGGATTTAAAACTGAAGGACCTTAATCATGGTGAGGGTACACAGCTCTTTCTCATAAAAGATAGTTCACTCTTTTGCCGTCATTACTTTATTGCTGTTTTGTAGAACATGCTGAAAAATTGTGACAGTACAAACTTACAATAAACTCACACCACAGGCATACCTCTTGACCAGCTTCACCAAGAAAACAAAAGAATCATTCCTAAAATTACGATTAGGAGTATTACCCTAAGCGGACCATATGGCCCCTTGGCTGCGACCCCTAAAACCAGTAAATTGCCGCCTGTGTGGAACACACGAGGAAAACATCGTATATCTCATTACCATTTGTAAAGAACTGCAGCAAGACCGCAGGAATCTACTGAGACACCTATTCATAAAAAAAGGAATCAGGACGTGCAGACAAGCAACTCTGGTTTGCTTTAGAGGCGACGAAGTTCAAATGGCTTGCCGACTGGTAAAATATCTCGGAGCTGTAGAAATCAGGACCATCATAAGGAAAGAACAAACGGACATGGACAGCACACCCTCAAGACTGTGAGTGCCAAAAACTCCAAGACTGCTCAGAGACTTAAATGGAATCAAAACATTGACATACTCCGAAGAAAGACATGAGCACCCAATGGCGGACGGACATTCCCTTCTTTGTAACATTTTTTTAACTGTATTTTGTAAAATTGTTTTAACCGAACAAGCTGCTACAAATATTTATAACCCTTTCCTTTTTTTTACTGCTGATGGTTTTTGTAATGGTTTTTATTACCTGTACAATAAAGTATTACTTACTTACTTACTTAAATCTATTTAAATTTAAAAGAAGCCAGAAGATGACGTTTTTTCTACAAATAGATGTTTATTACACACATTATACACAATACGAATAGGGGAGTGTGCGGGCATTTAGATTCTCTTGCTGATCCTCTTGTAGGTGAGGTCTCCAAGGGTCAAGATCTGAAAGGAGAAAGATGACATTGCTTTAAATTGGTGTCTACCATTATGACAGCATTCTCAGGATACTCATAAATACACCTGTGGTGATGCATCCACTTTTGTTGGTCACGAACCTCATTAATATCTTTCTTAAGCTCAGTGCTAAATTATATTGTTTTAACAAGATCTTACTGCCCCTCCCTTCATTTAAGATCTTGGAAATTGGTTTAGCATGTAAAGGCTGCTTAGTTAGGGGTGTTTTACGCTGCTACGTGTAACCCATTTAGGCTTCTTTGCTATCCCAGTCATTGTACCATCCTTGCTAATCAACCTATTAAAGGCTACCTTTGGTCACACTGCAGCAGCTCATTTGCATCACATGACCTGTATCCCGGAAGTAGACCAGATCACCTTCCAGTGATTTAGTACCAGGTACCCTATGAGCTTCTCTTGGCCACATTCTGGTCAATGACTATCCAACAGTGTTCTTTCTGTTCCTTGGATTAGATTCGAAGAAAGAAACTGCAGATGGTCCAAACACCTTGCTCGTTATAATAGCAGACACAAAATAGGACGACCCATTAGAAATTGATGTGAGAAGAGTTAGGGAGGGAGTGAGTGAGTGAGTGAGCGAATGAGTGAGTGGCTAAGCCGCAGTGAGTGAATCACATTATTGTAGGAGTGTGCACTAACATGGGAACCATTTTAGTATTTTATTGTGCTAAGACAAGATCTAGCATCAAGTATATTTTGCACATTTAAGCCAATGAAATTTCACTAACACTGAAATTTGGTAGACGTTAATGATTTATAATGCATAAAAAATAAACATACATAACAGTTATGCATACACCTGCATATTTGCAAACATCTACACACCCCGTACCCACAATAGGGTCTACGAATATATTTCCAGGAGAGCATTTCTGTTGGCCAGAATACTTCCTTTTAGTCCAGGGGCTTATTCGGGATGTGCCAGGCCTACGGATGAGCATTTGAAAAATGTCTAGTTAATTCTGGTCCTAAGACTATCTACTAGTGCGTAAGTTTGTAATTTGGGTTCAACCACTAACTTTAATCAACACGCAGAATATTTATACTTTTTTCTACAACACATATATTGTCCAATGCCTAAACCCCATATGCCACAACTGGTTCCTGTAGAAACTATTTGCAGCTTTGCAACTAAATATCCATTACGGTTTTAATGACCAAGATGGCGGTGGAGAGAGAATTGGAAAAGGTATGAGAGATAAAGAAACTCGAGTTGAGGAGAGAGGCACAGCAATTAGGGGCAGATCGTGAACTTACATGGGTGAGTATGTCGCCAGAGAGCTCAGTGAATGAGCTGATGCTTTTCAGGTTCGTTACCAGTCGGTTGTCCCCTTCAAGCTTAACAATTGACTGCAAAGACAAACAATAAGGTAAGAACAGGCACAGAATGCAAAATGGCAACTACGTGACATTACAAAAATAGCTCAAACAATTGAGTCAAACAGCCCCCCCCCACTCCCTTCAATGTATGAAACATTCAACCAGTGACGAGCTTGTAGCCTGCAGATCTTTTGCATTCTGGGAACAGTAGTACCATGCTTCCATTGAAGGACTGAGTCCTAAAGTCAGAACGTGAAATGTGAACTTGGCTAAGGCGACGCCTGACATGGGGAGCTTTTGGTAACTGTTCTCAAGCTTCCTGCCACTGGATTAGTTTACAGTGACCAACATGCGACACAATGCTCGACAGTGTCTAACTTCCAGCAAGGTCGACTTCTGCACGGTGGAAGCATCCCCTGGTTACATTTATTTGTGCGGGGGTGGATTTCTTGTATATATCTGCTGACCACCGGCGTATTTATAAAAGGTGAGACTGCTGAGAAACTGGAGACCCGAGGCAGCCACTCTTTAAAAACCTCCTCCTTGTCTTAAATCACGCGGTGCGTCTGCGGGTCAGGTTAACTGGCGAACACGCCCTTCGCATTTATGGCCCACACTAAAGAATCTGGATATAATTGCAGCTTTTGGGCCAATAAGTAATCTGAGCGCAGACCTAAAACTCTGCCCCTCCCAGAAAGAAAACAAACAGACAGGTTTCTAATGACTTTTAACGCGTCACCCCCCTGGGAACATGGCGCCCTCCCCAGACTGCACACAGTGATTCAGGAGGCGCGAGACACCCTTGCAATGTTTGACAAACTGATCGCCCGATCATTTGTCACATTCAAGACACTGCGTCAACAGAAGCAAAAGTGGCCCCGTTCTGCTTTCTCCTGATTCAGGTGCGATTCATAGGGCTTCACCCATAACCTAGACAATGCATATATTAAAGGCGCACTTGCCCCAAGACTGCATGTGAATAAATGGGAAAATGCACCTCTTAAAAAATGTACTTAGTTTTGTGTTGTTTTGTTCAATAATAATGTTTAGGGTTATATTTAATATACATGCTATCCCTTTCTACTTTTATTCCTGTGTTTAAATATGTGGATTTGAGCATTTCACTGCGCTATCTGCGCTTCCGATTAGCCGGGTCTGGTGGCTTAGTGGACTGATTCGCCCACTGTAGTGGCCTGTGTTCAACCTCATGGTCGCAGGTTCAAATTCCGTCAGGTCCCCTACTTTCATCCTTCTGAGATCGATAACATGAGCGTCATTGAGTTGGATAACAATAAACATCCGTTTTACAGCGCCAAGATACCCTAGGGTGAAGGAGCGCTTTACAAATACTTATGTTTCTGAACAACTTACCCCCGGTCCCGGTGCATATATGCTAGGAGGTCAGAAAAGAGTGAATTTGCCAAAACCTACAAAATTGCTACCTTTGAGTGTCCCTAGATTTAAGACTCGTGTCCTTTGGAAATTAAACATATTGTAACTCCTAGGTACATTATGGAAGGACACAACACAATCACTCATGGCGGTGAGAATAGACATCTGCCATCCTATTGAGAGCGAGGACGGAGGGCCTGGCGCTCTCTGCTGAAGATGCTGGAGCAGCTCAGACAAGAGTGAGACGGACGAGCTTCCTTACCTTGACCTTCTCCCCGGTCAGGGTCTCCAGCTCGGCCTCCTCTCCCAGGGTGAACTCGTTGACCAGGACTTTGCTTCCCGTGGTCACGGTGACCTTGAAGGATTTGCCGCTCTGCTCGATCTCCGAGGTGCTCTTGATGTCTTTGCCTTTCTGGATCATCTCATCGGGGAGACCTGCAGATAGAAGAGAGAACAGATGTCACTAGGAGCCATTAACTGCTGGATAATGCTGAGAATTCCATGATCCTAGGATGGGTGACCCAAGAAA
Organism: Lissotriton vulgaris; assembly: GCF_964263255.1. Taxonomy (NCBI): domain Eukaryota; kingdom Metazoa; phylum Chordata; class Amphibia; order Caudata; family Salamandridae; genus Lissotriton; species Lissotriton vulgaris. The sequence continues at coordinate 230,124,844 of NC_141690.1, forward strand.
CTCAGATTCAGGGCACCCAGAACTCAGCTGCAAAGGTGCTTTGGCGACTTTAGTGCTTTTGATGAACGCAAACTCTCAAATGAGTGGCTTGTAGGCAACAAGGACTTCTGGGCTTCAGGTAAATTGAGGATTCAGCATCCCCCCTCTCATCCTCCTCCCCCCTCCACTCACCATGGACCATCTTTGCTCAGCCTGAACGCCCTCGTCACTGCTCAGGCTACACGGCCCTGTCTGCATTATTCAATAGTGCAGGCTCTGCCTGAACCCCTCCACAGCACGCTGAGCGCCCCCCTTCTACCAGTAACTCTGTGGTCATCCCAGGCATTCTTCTATGTTTGAGACCCGTCTCCTCTGCTGGAAACCTCTCTGTCCACCCTGATGCCCCCTTGTGTGGACTGCACCCCTCTTCTCAGTGTGAACCCCTAGACTCTTCCTAACATGCCTTTCCTGACACAGAACCTCTGCATAGTTCAGATCTCTGTTCCCACTCCATACCCTCTTGTCCACTTGAGCGTCTAACCATGCTCTGTTTGCTGCCCACCAGCCTTGTAAAGCATGCACCCCCTCAGCTGGGTCTGGGAATCCCCCTCTGCTCCACTTGAACAGCCCCAGCTCCCTCAATGCACCCTGAACACCCCTTATTATTCCGAAGCTTACCATCCTAGCGGTTCATTCATCGACTCTCTGGTCAGAATGAACTATCTGTGCCCACCATGGTGCGCCACCGCCGCCCTTTATAGAGGTCTTCACTGTGGCATTTAAATGCCTACAAGCTGATTTTTTATTGCAAAGTCTGGTGGTTTTGTTGTGGCTGAAATTACAATGTTGCTCTTTTGCTTACAACCCATGTACCCCAGGGTTCGACAAGAATGGGGCAAAGATGGGATGAAGCGGGCTGGCACGGCAACCTTAGACGCGGTGGGCTGCCATGGGCCAGTCCTAGGCAGCGGTGATGCAAGGGTGCTGTGAGTCCTAATGCAAGCATGAGCAATGGTGCCTGGATTGCCTATAAGCAGCTGGAGATGGGCTGCAGAGGGACCCTCACACTCTACACGCTGCTCCAAGCACCGCTACCCGTCTGAGTCCAGATGTGCAGCCAGAGTGCTGCAATGGACATATCTCTGCACCATCACCCCTGACCTTGCGTGTCTCACCTGAGGGCATCCCAGAGGCGCATTCCTAGCCCTGGCAGGAATGCTTCATTGTGCCCACCCATTCCATGCTGGCCGCAGTCACAGTGAATGTTCGCGCAAAGCCCAATTATTCCATCAGTTCAATGCAATGACATCAAAGCATGGTGGATGTTCTTTCTATAGCGCGGAGAAACCCAAGAAGGACGTTTGAGCACTTTACAAAACGTTTAAGTGCATGAAAGCTAGTGCATAATGTGAAATCGTGGAATAGAGGGTAAAGCAGACAGAAAAAAGACAGGGTGCATGAGTACAAGTGAAGAGCACAGCAAGAAGAGGCGCAGGGCATGAATATAACAGCTGCACAGAAGGAGAAGCTGCAGGTGCATGATATGTTTATAAAAAATAAATTACAAGTCGTAGTCACAGTAAGAGCATCCCCTGTGTTCAATTAGAATAGTGTGTAATTTCAGCAATAAGACGTTTTGCATTTCACCCATTTAAATCGAGACTCTGAAATCACAACCTAAATAGTGCAGCAAAATGTTTTGTACCAAAATCTGATCTGTAATTAATAGCAAATTAGCCCTTTACCCGCTCAGTGAATTGACAGAATATATACAATCATAAATGCAAACCTATGTAAAGAAAAACACGATTAATATAATTATCAATTTCCAGCCGGTAAAAAACTATTCAAGATGAGTTTCTAAAAACAATTTCTGTAAAAAAAGCGATTCTTTAAAATAACAAAACAGTGCTCTTTAAATAATGTAAAAACATAGATATAAAGCAATTTGTTACGAAATATTTTCCTGATTTGCAAATGTTGTTTTTTATGTTAATCCCAATGTGTGGAAGAGAATGAAACATTCCCCCAGCACTATATTTGCCCATTGAAAGTCATCATTTGTGAAGCCTCGAGCCGTTCTCGGTTGCCCTCCGCAGGTGCCCACGCGCCCCCCAGCGCCACTCACCGATGGCTTTCATGAAGGGCTCGAAGTTCTCCTGGGACTGCAGCTCATACTTGCCGGAGAAGTTCATCTTGCCGGAGCTCCTGGGTGCAGCTGGCAGAGGAGGGAAGGTGCCAGCCGGCAGAGGGTGCCCGTTTATATGAGCAGCGGCTTACCTTGAGAAGAGGTCAGAGGCCGCATGATGCAACGTCTTTTATGACTCGGCTCAAACATTAACCCGTGCCTGGAGCGACGGGCAGTGCCACTCAAACCCCTGGCGCAGCAGTTATCACAGACAGGGCACATTCCAACAGCATGAACTGCTTCTGTGGGGCACAGACCTCAGACGTTTGATGCATGCCCAACTCTGCCCACAACCATCTCCAAACACTTTTCTACAGCGCCATCCACACGGGAGGAGCTATAAAAAAATGCAGCAGGTGCAGTGGCACCAAGGCCCAGGAATGTATGGGGCCCACTTGACTTCTATTGATGTTTTTTTTACTACCAAGCTGGGCGAGGGGGCATTTTCCTTGCTTGCAATAGGTCTCACGGCACCTTTGCTACACCATTGCTCATTCCAAACCTCCCTCTGCACACCCAGCCAGCTCAACAACAATAATCAGAAAGCACTGGCAAAGTCAATAGGTCTCGCCTATGAGAGGTATTGGGTTTGGCAGTGTTTTGTAGCCATGCTGTACAGCAGCAAGAATGCTTTGCAGGGTGGCTAAAACCAATTTAAACAAGCACATGACACAGCCAGGGTTCATGCATTTGTTTAAAAAGTGCATTAATGCTGAATGCATAACAGCTCTTTTTTAGTATTCTTTTTAGCCATGCTGCACAGCAGCCACACTGCTATGAAGCATTGACAAAAATCTTTGCCAAGGTTGGCAATGCCAATACCGTACAGCAGCAACAAAAGGCAATGGAAGAGCCAATAGACTCAAAGGCGAGATCTAATGGAATTACCAATGCTTGTTAGGTCTCTGCACCTGTGATCCAGAGCAAATCAGTTAATCCCCCCGTGAGTGAAAAAGAAATCATGACATTTAGCAAAAAATCCTAAACACATAAAGTAGGCAATTGCGCCCATGTCCATGTTTTAGTAAACATATATTTTTAAGCAGCTAACATCTGTTGTCTTAATAAAAGCTGATAACATCTGCTGTCACAAGAAACATCAATTTGAAATGAGAAAGGCCTTCTAAAACATAGCTTAAAATGGCAAGAGGTTTAACCTGGACGATAGGGAAGAATAAATAACAAAAGTAGTACCTCAATCACAGTGTAATCAGCGGAAGGACAGTAATGAAGCTGAAGCAATCTGTGCTTGGTCCATGCTCCAGCCCAAAAAAGAGGAAGTGAAGCTAGCATGAGCTGGCCAATTAAAAGGAAGCAAATAAGAGTGACAATGAAGCCAGCAAATGTTAAGCAATGGGTGGGCTGCAAGCTCCTTGTTGTATAAAATATCTCTCACAAGTGAGAGTGCATACGGCGCATGTGCCGTCGCAGACAAGACCTAAGAAGCTAACAGGAGGACACACTTCACAAATGTGATATGAGGGTCATAAGTTTGAATTCGCCTTTTGCATGCAGGTACATTGAGGACCATCAATTGGGTAATTGAAGCTTTCGTAATTGATAGCGCTTACATGAAGCAGAAGAGTGGCATGAAGCACTATATAAAAATATGTCTTTTATTTGTAAACCAATGAAGGTTGGAGTCTTTGATAATAGTACCACCTATGCCTGCACAATACCAGGTTACATAGACTTTATAGCAAATCAGGTTACGTGTTTGAAAAATAAGGTGATTAGTGGCATGGTGATATGAAACAGTAGGGTACATCGTTTTATTTGATTTACGAGAATTGCATGGTGTACCAGACAGAGTTAACACATTACAATATTTCCAAATTCAGTACAGGCAAATCCCTCCAACACTGTGTTGAGCATTCTGTGTTCAGGCTGTAATTGCACATTTGTACTGCTCATGGAACCCCAAGGTTATGACTGTGCTGTCTGTTGGATATTCAGTCGTTTTGCCGCTGGTGCTGCAAGTCAACGTTGCCACCATCTAAGACTGCTTCCACTCTCCCTTCTCCTGTTTCTCACTGGGTTGGCTGATCCTAGGAGAAGCCAGCTGCAACATAAAAGCATTGGACTGCAATGAGACCCCAGTAACTACCAGTGGCTGAGATTAATTCACGCTTCCCTTCCATCATTTTTTGTTTTTCTAAGTGAGATGCCCTCAGTGTGACTGATGTACTCAGATGTGGGTCTTCTGCTTACTTTACTATTGGACTCAGACTAGAACTCATTGATCGGGGCCAAAAGACTGGAAGTGATCTGGGGTGTTCATTGGCGTCACACAAAATGAAGCGTCCCTCCTTGCAGAATAGGAAGAGTTGCAGCTGAGTCGCCCATATCTCACATGTATTCATTGGTCATGGCCTGAATGGGGGGCCCCATGAAGTAATGGGGGGCCCTCGGTGTGCCGCAAGGGCTGAAGGGGATGCATTACGGCTCTGGGGGTATTCTGGTCTAAATCGGACCTGGCCTTGCAGTTTGGGATGTTGACATAGAGGGCTCAAAATATTGATGTGGGATGCAGCCCAAGTAACAATCATTGGCTGAGAATAACTCAAGCATTACATCTATCACTTTATCGATTTGCCAAGTTAGACACCCTCAGCACAGGACTATGCTGAGGCATAAATCACGTGTTCACTGTGTTACTGGGCACACGATACCCCAGGTTTGAGGTCCAAGAGGCTGTAACTGCCTGGGGTTACTTGTTCTCCCACCAAGAGGAGACCTACTTGCAGTTCTTGAAATGGAAAAATGGAAGTGCAGGTACTCTGTAGCAGAGTACCTGCTTGTTTCTGAGAAGTGCTGGTACTGTCCCATTAAAAGTATAGCATTTCTATCGAGAAGTGCCGGTACTCTCCCTTCCAAAACAAAAAAGTGCTGGTACTCTGTACTGGACAGTACTGGTCCATTTAAAGCACTGCCTACTTGGCAACTTGGGCTGTACTGCTGCTCTTGGCGCATGGCCAAGTCTCGAAGTCTGATTTGCCGAAGGCTAATCTCAGACTGCCCAAAAATAATAACAGATGAACTAGAATAATGACAAGAGTAATTTTCAATAACACTTTTTGTTTTTCTGGGACTTGGGCCCAACGCTTCATACCCTACATGGCACTAGAAGCATGCAGCTGGTCTTGTTTATGCCCCACAGCAGTCAGATCATATCCCCCTTTCCAGCACTGACAATTCACCCGCATTTATCTCTTTGTCCTTGAGCCTGTCTCCGTGCAAGGGCAGTGCCACGCTGTCAGGGGATGGATGAGGTGGCTTCTAAAGCCTGCTGAGTTGCAACTTCATTGTCAAAGTCTTCCTACGCGGGAAGTCGATGTCACTCTTACTGTGCCTCAGAAATGGACTCCTTCAAGTTAGGAAGAGCCCCGCATGCCTGTTTCTGATCTCCCTGCAGACCCAGCGCAGATGGACGTCTGAACCTTGACCTCCCTGCCCTAGGCTGCCCCAGGTGCTGGGAAACAGGGACCTGGTAGCACCTTAGCGCACCACAAACTGCATTAGATGCAAGATTTAGGGCCCCAACCAAACAATATAAGGACTTTGCAAATACTCAAGAAGGTCCTTGACCACAGAGAACACAAACCACTCACGCACGCACAGACGCGCACGCACACACACGTTATACAGCCATCTGACCCTCGATTTGACCTGTAAAAAGTTGTTGTTATATGTAAAGTGCTCTGATGCTCAAAGAATCGAAATGGGCTCTTTGACTGCTGTTGGGATAGTAAAATGCAGCAATTCTCATGGTTCAAAGAGCCCCCGGGCCTCTGGGTCCCTGTGCCACTGCACCTGATGCACCAATGGCGGCCACACCTCTGGAGTCTCATTCGCCCATGGTCATTCTGATTTTTACTGAGGCATGCACGAGGGCCAAGAGTCCCGCTGGGAGCGTGCACCCCGGGAATTAGGGGGCAGGATAGACAACCCCCAGGGCACTGGCCGGGTGAGGGCATGACGCGTCCCAAGGACTCCCCAGAGACCCCACCATGGATTGGGGGCCTTGGCCTGCCCCCCCTGCCGAGGCGCTCTCATCCCGATACCGGTGGAGGGCACAGTCTTGCTCTTGGTAGTCACATTCTTAAATGAAATGAAGTAAAAAATAAAAAAGGTCATGACGTATGGTATATAAAACATATAGATCTGATATTTAAGTTTCTGGCAGCCGGAAATATGAATGATTATATAAGCTCCCACCCGTGGTGTGATACAATACGCACTCTGTAACCTCAGTGTGGCATAAAAGACTGACCTCTGGCACAGATGCAATCAAACACAATGAACCTCGTGCACGGTATTCACAGCTTCACCTTTGACACAGAGGGTGCTGGGTGATCAGCTACAGAGGGACGCAGCCGGCGCATTTTGATCAGCTTTACTCCAGTCTATGATAATGTGGTGATGGTACCCTTCCTGGTGCAGAGAAGCAGCAGATGTGTAAATACACGGGCGCGTTAGCGATACACAGGTATTGCTTTTCCAGCATTTTGTGTTTGCTTGTTATGACTTTATTTGTTCCTAATAAGCAGATGATGCACAGTAACATACAACAGATACATACATTCAGTGAAAGAGCTAGAATACGAACTATAGGATGATTGGGCCGGTATTGGGATCATCAGTGCAGCCAATGCTGCTGAGGCAGCCGCTCAGGCTTGCAAGCTTTGAGGGGGTCCACCTTGGACCTTCAACAGCAGGATGCGCTGCTCATTACCTCCTCGTCCGTCTTTCCGTTCCATCCTCCCGCATGAGCATTTCGCCTGTTCCAAAGAAACGGATGTATGACGTTACAACGCATACTATTACAACTACCTACCGTTACAACGCGACCATTACAACGATAGTGGTAAGTATAATTTACTATTCTAACTCCAGTCCCCGTGGACCCTAGGGAAGGTGTTGGATAGTAAATTATACTTATTCCCTATCCTAGAGCGCCCCCCAGCGCAATGCGTTGTAATGGTATGCGTTGTAAAAGTCGCGTTGTAATGGTAGTGCGGAGTAAAAGATGCGTTGTAACGGGTGTATACCAAAGAAACTATTACATAGCTGAGGTCAAAACCCTTCCCCCAATATGGCGCTCCTATCCTGTATGCATGAAGGGGGAAGCACGTCATCAGGACATCAATCAATTAATCAATCAATCAGTGAACTTGTAAAGCGCGCTACTTAGGGGGGTGGGGGGGGGTGCTGCTACTGCTCGAAGACCCAAGTCTTGAGGAGCCTTCTGTAGGGAGCAGGTCTTGCATCTGTCGTAGATGGTTGGGGAGGGTGTTCCAGGTCTTGACGGTGAGGAAAGAAAAAGATCTGCTGCCGGAGGCTGTTCGTTGGATCCGCGGTACGATGGCAAGGGCGAGGTTGGCAGAGCTTAGCTGGCAAGCGGGGGTGTAGAAGTTGAGTCTATTGTTCAGGTAGGCTGGTCCGGCGTTGTGGAGTGCTTTGTGTGGGTGGGTGGGTGAGGAGTTTGAATGCGATCCTCTTGTTGACGGAGAGCCAGTGCAAGTCTCTGAGGTGGGAGGTGATGTGGCTGCGGCGGGGAACATTGAGAATCAGTCGGGCTGAGGCGTTCTTGATGTGTTTTAGTCGTCACTGGTGTTTGGCCGGGATTCCTGCGTAGAGTGCATTGCTGCTGACGAGTGCTTGGGTCACTGTTTTTCTTGTATCGATTGGGATCCACTTGTATATCCTGTGAAGCATGCGGAGGGTGTTGTAGCAGGAGGAGGAGATGGCGTTGACCTGTTTCAACATGGAGAGGGAGGAGTTGAGGACGAACCCTAGGTTGCGTGCGTGGTCTGTGGGAGTTGGAGCTGCTCCTAGTGTAGTCGTATAAACAAAACAAAATGCCAATACTGCTCAGTTAATCATTCTATTTCTAATGAGCAACGACATTAAACTGTTGCCATACATAGAGGACACACAAATGTCAGATTTAATCCATTTTAATTTTTGATTTTTTTATGTCGTAGAAACATTTTTTGGATTAAAACAGGGTTGTCAATGTTCATATAAGCGAAGGGAGGGAATGGGATTGTTTAAAAAGATTTGTGAAGACCTTCTCTAAGTGCAGTGAAGAGCTGCAGAGGATCAAAAGTGAAGTGAATCAGTGATGTCTGAATATAAAGGGTCAATCACACAAAACAACTTCACAGTCATCCAACAAACATACCGTGCCACAATCAAAAAAATTCATAAAAATCAGACTCCTTTCATACTGTGTCAAACAAAGCAGTGAAAAAGATTTTAGAAAGAAAGACAGGGAAAAAGGGAAAGAAAGAAGTTTTTTGAATACCCTCACCAAAAATCCAAAAGATTATTAATGGTTTTAAGGGGTGGGGTATTAACGTAATTATTTCAACAATTTTTTGAAAAAACACGTTTCAATTAAAGTAACAGGCCATCAGCATATCTTTATATTCTACAAAAGATCACCAATATTATTTTCATTCGATTGTCCTGAACAACAAAAGCAAGGGTCGACGCGTTTCGAAGCCCCTTAGACATGGGGGTTCTCCTCAGGACCTTAAAGGACTGAATCCTGTGGAAACATAAGAATAACACTCCTTACTAGTAAAACTCCTAGGGTCAACCTTCAACTTCAAAAGAACCAGCACTTGGCTTAGTGAAGTTACCTTAATATCTTCGATGTGTTATGGAATTTAGGTAACCCTCCGGTTCCAAAATGACGCACATTATGGATGCCGTTATCCTAAAATGCTGCTGCACCAATATACTGCTGTTAAAACCAAAACAAGACTGGGTTGGAATCTCCAAATCAAAAGATTAGCACTACTGCGTTGAGATAATCAAAAGCGGGCGTTTACCTTACATCTGCCTTCAGAAAATGTCCTTATCTCGATGAACGCAACACTTTGCTTGCCGGTTTAACAATTTCACCCGGAACCTGTATAAGGAACACGGAACACAGAGATTGACATTAGCCGTGTGCGGAGATGTTGCGTGCAGGGTGTCCTGCCGAGAGTTTCCTTAGTTAACGGATTCTACAAGTGTTTGCACAAACCTTGGTTCCGCCGGGTCTCCTCTCCTACGCGGCGTCTCTCGATCAGCCGTCGCTTGTCAAAGCTCGTCAGTGTCGACTAATAACAAAGGGACGCGGCTGCCTGCGTGGTGTCGGGAATTGTAGTTCAAAGCAAGTTTAGGCGATGAAAACGTGGAAAACCTTTTGCATGCATATGACTAAGCAGTCTCAAGTTGTACACATAGCGAAGGATCGGTGTCTGTAATTAAACTGTTTGATTGTTATGAAGGTTTTTTGCAGATTATGTCCATGGTGTGACATTTAAAGGCTCGAGAAATGGATGAATGATGGCGAGTTTGGGGCTCGTGGACCCCGGGATGATTTCACTGTAATCCTGGTGGTCTTGGTGGAATGACCGGCAGTCTATGCGATGGAGGATAATCAGTCAGGGATCTGCATATGGTGCATGCATAATTAAAGGCGATAATTGTCACTAAGTAGTCTTTTATAGATGGTAAAGTTCCGACATCTCATTCAGTCCTGTGACTGATGAGTTGTATTTCAAAATCAGAGTCGCTTCTCTAGATGATAATTTTGCCTCCAGGTCACCTCCTCTAAGGTCGGGGTCCACCTTAGAGATCACTGTCCATTTTAAATCAGTATCAGTATGTGCATGGTCAATCCAATGTTGCACCAAAGGGGCAGTGAGTATAGTTTTTTTAATCCGAGATCTATGTTGGTTAATCCGTTGTCTCACTTCCTGGCTCGTTTTTCCTATGTAGAGCCTATTGCATGGGCACAAAATTCCATAGATCACAAATTTTGTTTTGCAATTAGTAAACTTTGAGTGTCTCCAACTAATCCTGTTATGTTGGAACAGATCTCCTTCGATCGTCGAAGGGCAGGATATGCATGTCCCGCATTGATGATGACCTGTGATGGGAGGGAGATTTAGATATTCCCTAAGGGATTGAGGTTGCTGTTTGGGCATTGCTGCTCTGACAATGTGATTTGCCACTGACTTATCCTTTTTAAAAGCAAAAAGTGGAGTTTCTGATAGACGTTCGTCGAGGTCTTTGACTAAGTGCCAGTTTTTTTGGATTTCTCTTTTCAACCAATGGAGGTTGGACAGAATGTGGACACATACACTATTCTGTTTTGATCGTTCTTGGTTTTTCTTTCCAAAAGGGATTCCCTCGGTGTCCACCACGCTCTTTTTAAGGCGCGTTTCAATAGTTTAGCTGGATATCCTCTTGATAGTAATCTTTCTCTCAAGATGTTGGCATGCAACATGTATTCGTCCTTAAAAGTACAATTCCTGCGTATGCGCAGAAATTGACCCAATGGAAGATTTTCTTTAAGACTTCTTGGATGGTAGCTTGAGAAGTGTAGAGCTTTATTTCTGTCCGTTTCCTTTCTGTATAAAGTTGTTACCAAAACTCCATCTGTACAGTATATTTCCACATCAAGGAAAGATAGTCGATGTTTTGAATATTGAATACTGAATTTGATGTTTTCGGTCCTGTTATTGAGCCATTGGTGGAACGCCATAAGTTGTTCCTCAGTTCCTGACCAAGTAAAGAAGACGTCGTCTATGTAACGGAGCCAACCTCCGATCCATAGGGCAAAAGGGTTGTTTTCATAAATGAATTTGTCTTCAAATTTACTCATAAAAAGGACGGCCAGCTCTGGGGCGAAAGGACAGCCCATAGCCACTCCGCGAATCTGGAAGTAGAAATCCTCCTGGAATTTGAAAAAATTCTTTTAAAGGGCAGGTTTTGCCAGCTCAAAAGACGCCCTTCAATCACTTGCCAATAATAAAAATATAATAATCAAGCAAGCAGATAAGGGCGGCTCCATTGTGATCTGGGGAGTCGACGCCTATCTAATGGAGATCAACAAACAACTATCCGATAATGGCTGCTATAGAAAAATTGATAAGGACCCCACTCAAGAGCTACAAAGAGAACTATTTTCGATTGTCGACCAAGCATTCGAACAAGGTTTCTTAGGCAAAAAAGAAACAGAGTATCTTAAAAACAAACACCCACGCGTTCCTCTTTTTTACGCGTTACCTAAGATACATAAAGATGAAAAACAACCACTGGGGAGACATATTGTTTCGGGATGTGAGTCACTCTTTGAGCCCGTCTCTAAATTTATAGATTTCTTCTTGAAACCTTTTTTGACAGAAGTAAGATCCTTCATACAGGACACCACTGATTTTATCAACAAGTTGTGTGACCTACCCTTTGATGAAAACAATGATTATCTAGTGAGTATGGATATCACATCTTTATATACCCAGATCCCCCAGGAGGAAGGATTGGAAGTACTTAGATTTCTCCTAAATAAGAGAATAAGACCAATGAGAGTGCCAACTGAATTCATCCTTGAGCTGGCAAAACTTGCCCTTAAAAAGAATTTTTTCAAATTCCAGGAGGATTTCTACTTCCAGATTCGCGGAGTGGCGATGTCAAGTCAAGTCAAGTCAGTAAATTTATATAGCGCGCTACATACCCAGAGGGTCTCAAGGCGCTTGAAGAGGGGTGGGGAATTACTTCTCGAATATCCAGGTTTTAAGTTGCTTTCTGAATGCTAGGTGGTTTTGAGTGAGTCGAAGGTGCATGGGAAGTGAGTTCCAGGTTTTGGCCGCTAGGTAGGAGAATGATCTACCTCCCATGGTGGTTTTGTTGATGCGGGGAACAGCAGCGAGGGCTTGGTTAGAAGAGCGCAGCTGGCGGGGGGGGGGGTGTAGAAGGAAAGACGTGTATTGAGGCAATCGGGTCCAAGTTCGTAAAGAGCTTTGTGCGCGTGGGTGAGGAGGCGGAAAGTTATCCTCTTATTGACGGGGAGCCAGTGAAGGTTTTTCAGGTGACCAGAAATGTGTTCTTTACGCGGGATGTCTAATATGAGTCTGGCTCAAATTGGTTGAAAAGAGAAATCCAAAAAAACTGGCACTTAGTCAAAGACCTCGACGAACGTCTATCAGAAACTCCACTTTTTCCTTTTAAAAAGGATAAGTCAGTGGCAAATCCCATTGTCAGAGCAGCAATGCCCAAACAGCAACCTCAATCCCTTAGGGAATATCTAAATCTCCCTCCCATCACAGGTCATCATCAATGCGGGACATGCATATCCTGCGCTTCGACGATCGAAGGAGATCTGTTCCAACATAACGGGATTAGTTGGAGACACTCAAAGTTTACTAATTGCAAAACAAAAATTAAAAAAACTATACTCACTGCCCCTTTGGTGCAACATTGGATTGACCATGCACATACTGATACTGATTTAAAATGGACAGTGATCTCTAAGGTGGACCCCGACCCTAGAGGAGGCGACCTGGGGCCAAAATTGTCATCTAGAGAAGCGACTCTGATTTTGAAATACAACTCATCAGTCACAGGACTGAATGAGATGTCGGAACTTTACCATCTATAAAAGACTACTTAGTGACAATTATCGCCTTTAATTATGCATGCACCATATGCAGATCCCTGACTCATTATCCTCCATCGCATAGACTGCCGGTCATTCCACCAAGACCACCAGGATTACAGTGAAATAATCCCGGGGTCCACGAGCCCCAAACTCGCCATCACTCATCCATTTCTCGAGCCTTTAAATGTCACACCATGGACATAATCTGCAAAAAACCTTCATAACAATCAAAAAGTTTAATTACAGACACCGATCCTTCGCTATGTGTAAAACTTGAGACTGCTTAGTCATATGCATGCAAAAGGTTTTCCACGTTTTCATCGCCTAAACTTGCTTTGAACTACAATTCCCGACACCACGCAGGCAGCCGCGTCCCTTTGTTATTAGTCGACACTGACGAGCTTTGACAAGCGACGGCTGATCGAGAGACGCCGCGTAGGAGAGGAGACCCGGCGGAACCAAGGTTTGTGCAGCAGCATTTTAGGATAACGGCATCCATAATGTGCGTCATTTTGGAACCGGAGGGTTACCTAAATGCCAGAACACATCGAAGATATTAAGGTAACTTCACTAAGCAAAGTGCTGGTTCTTTTGAAGTTGAAGGTTGACCCTAGGAGTTTTACTAGTAAGGAGTGTTATTCTTATGTTTCCACAGGATTCAGTCCTTCAAGGTCCTGAGGAGAACCCCCATGTCTAAGTGGCTTCGAAACGCGTCGACCCTTGCTTTTGTTGTTCAGGCCAATCGAATGAAAATAATATTGGTGATCTTTTGTAGAATATAAAGATATGCTGATGGCCTGTTACTTTAATTGAAACGTGTTTTTCAAAAAATTGTTGAAATAATTGCATTAATACCCCACCCCTTAAAACCATTAATAATCTTTTGGATTTTTGGTGAGGGTATTCAAAAAACTTCTTTCTTTCCCTTTTTCCGTGTCTTTCTTTCTAAAATCTTTTTTACTGGTTTGTTTGACACAGTATGAAAGGAGTCTGATTTTTATGAATTTTTTTGATTGTGGCACGGTATGTTTGTTGGATGACTGTGAAGTTGTTTTGTGTGATTGACCCTTTATATTCAGACATCACTGATTCACTGCACTTTTGATCCTCTGCAGCTCTTCACTGCACTTAGAGAAGGTCTTCACAAATCTTTTAAACAATCCCATTCCCTCCCTTTGCTTATATGAACATTGACAACCCTGTTATAATCCAAAAAATGTTTCTACGACATAAAAAAATCAAAAATTAAAATGGATTCAATCTGACATTTGTATGTCCTCTATGTATGGCAACAGTTTAATGTCGTTGCTCATTAGAAATAGAATGATTAACTGAGCAGTATTGCTATTTTGTTTTGTTTATATTTCTAGTGGCGCAGCCTTACTGCGCTTGAGCCAAAACCTTTCCTTTGTTTCCTAACCTAGTGTAGTCGGCCACCATGAGTTGTCCCACGCAGAGGGTGTGGAACCTAGGATGAAGACCTCCATCTTGTCCGAGTTCAGTTTCAGGCGGCTACTCCTCATCCACTCGGCAACGGCCTTCATTCCCTCGTGGAGGTTGGTTTTGGCGGTGTGCGGGTCCCTGGTGAGGGAGACGATGAGCTGGGTGTCGTCTGCGTAGGAGATGATGTCCAGGTCATGCTGACAGGCCACTTGTGCGAGGGGTGCCATGTAGACATTAAACAGCATCGGGCTGAGCCCTGGGGTATGCCACAGATGATATCGGTGGCTTCGGAGCGGAAGGGTGGGAGGCGGACTCTCTGGGTTCTGCCGGAGAGGAAGGATGTGGTCCAGTCCAGGGCATTCTTCTGGATACCGGCTTCTTGGAGGCGTGATCTTAGTGTGCGGTGGTAGACCGCGTCGAAGGCGGCTGACATGTCCAGGAGGATGAGGGCTGACGTTTCGCCGTTGTCTAGTTGGTGCCTGATGTCATCTGTGGCGGCGATGAGGGCAGTCTCGGTGCTGTGGTTGCGTCTGAATCTGGACTGGGATGGGTCTACGATGTTGTTGTCCTCGAGGTGGCGGGTCAGCTGCATGTTGGCGATTTTCGCCGGGAAGGGGAGCAGGGAGATGGTCCGGAAGTTCTTGAGGTCTTTGGGGTCTGCTTTGGGCTTCTTGAGGAGGGCATTGATTTTGGCGTGCTTCCAGCTTTCCGAAAATGTTGCTATGTCGAAGGAGATGTTGATGATCTTCCGTAGTTGGGAAGCGATGGTTGTGTCCGCTTTGTTGAACAGGTGGTGTGGGCAAGGCTCTGACGGAGATCCTGAGTGGATGGAGTTCATGACCTTGCGTGTCTCTTCGTCACTGACGTGGGACCAGGAGGTCAGCTGGTTGGTGCAGGTGGCTATCGGGGTGTGGTTTGTTGTGGTCGGGGCAGATGAGGAGTTGAAGCTGTCGTAGATGTCGGCGATCTTGCGATGAAAGAAGGTGGCCAGTTAGTCGCACAGATCTTGCGAGGGCGGGATGTCGTTGGTGTTGGCGCTGGGGTTGGAGAGTTCCTTCACTATGTTGAAAAGTTCTTTGCTGTTGTGTGCGTTGTTGTCCAGTCTGGCTTTGAAGGATGATCTCTTGGCTGTTCTGAAGAGGTGGTGGTGTCTGCGAATGGCGTCCTTGTGGGCTGTCTGGCTGTCTGGTGTGCGGTCGTGGAGCCATTTCTCCAGCTTCCGGCATGTTCGTTTGGAGATCTGGAGTTCTTCGGTGAACCAGGTGAATTTCTTGCTGGGGTGGTTGGCGGCGGGATTCTTGGTCGGGGCGAGGATGTTGGCGCAGTCATCGATCCACTGTCTGAAATTACGGGCGGCGGCGTCAGTGTCAGTGGGGTCGGTGGGTGGGTTCTGGGTGAGGGTGGAGGTCAGCTGGTCCTCGGTGACTTTGCTACAGCGGCGGCGGGGCAGCTGTTGGGTGCGGTGGTGAGTGGCTGGTTTTGTGAAGGTGAAGTGAATGCATCAGTGGTCCATCCAGGGGAGTTCGGTAGTGTGGTTGAAGGTGATGTGGGTGCCTGTGAGGAAGACTGGGTCGAGCGTGTGGCCGGCGGCGTGAGTGGGTTCGGTGATGAGTTGTCGGAGGCCGAGGTTAGCAAGGTTGTCGATCAGGGTGGTGGAGTCGGCGTCGTTGTTGTTTTTGAGGTGGAAGTTTAGGTCCCCGAGGAGGATGTAGTCCATGGAGGCAAGAGCGTGGGTGCTTGCGAGGTCGGCGATGGAGTCGCTGAAAAGGGCCCGGGGTCAGGGAGGTCTGTAGACAAGTGTTCCTCTGAGGGTGGTGTTGGGGTCGGTGTGGATCCAGAAGTGCAGGTGTTCGGCGGTGTTGAGGGTGTCGTCTGTGAGCGTGTGGACCTGGAGGGTGGACTTGTGGACAATGGCTATTCCTCCTCCCATCCTGTTGGTGCGGTCTCTGCAGGTGATCTTGTAGCCGGTCGCGATGGCTATGGCGATGTCAGGTGCCTAGGAGTCGTTCCCCCAGGTCTCGGTCAGGAAGGCAACGTCTGGGGCGGTGTTGTTGAGCAGGTCCCAAAGCTTGACGACGTGTTTGCGTGCGTAGCGGTTGTTGAGGAGAATGCAGCGGAGGTGGGTGGGTCCGGTCCTTGGTGTTTGGAGGTTCTGTCGCAGGTGAAGTTGCAGGTGTGGCAGGATAATACCAAATAAACTCATAAGAAAGAAAAGACCAAATAAAATCACCATATACAGTAACCAGGGAGGGAGGGACGGGTTCAGGAATGGAACAGGAAGACCAGGACTCGGAGTAATGAATATTACCAGTGAGTAACCGTGCAAGAGTCAGGAAAGCCTCCTGCACACAGATGAATCTAGATACACAAGGGGTCATAGCAATTTACACCACCTGCAACCACGTGCACTATCACGCCCCCTCCCAGCACATAAGAAATAGCTGTAAATTGGCTGTGCAATATGTGGTGTGGGGTGATACCAAGTGAAGAATTAGACCTTTACATCTGACTTGGGCTAGGGGAAAGTCCGCACTACAACTGCGAAGCACCCCGCGAAGACAACCCAAACACATACTAGCCTCAGACAGGTGTGGGTGGCAGGTCCCAACCAACCCCACACTCATACCGTGCCACACTTGTTGCAAAGAGGCAGGACATGTCCACATCCCCAACAAATCCACTGATCACGTGGAAACACAGACAAACTCTGCACCAAAGCACTAGCAGACTATGTAATTGACGAATGGCGTTACACGATTACACCGTAACATATCATTAATAACAGACATGGAGCAGGCATTACACCCAAAAGTGTGTTGCAGTTTCCCTTGTGCAGGTGCTCATGGTTTGGGCAAATTTACATTTACATCGTTGTGTTTGGGGCCCTTCTCATGGGAGTGCCCTTTTGATGCTAATTGGCTGTAAGGTCCACTCTGAGTACGGTGCACCATTTCTAGGTGCATAAGTGGGCACAGTGGGTGCGAGCCCCCATTCTGTAATATGGCCCCACATGCCTACTCATAGCTGGGATGCACAAGGATTCTCTGGGGTAAGAGCTAAGGATCACGAGGTCTTTATCACCAGTTGTGCAACATCAACAGCGAGCTGTGACTTCAGAGAGTGTGTGGTCTGAACAAATCAGCAAAAATATAACTTATGATAACGCTATGGCTAACTGCAAGGAAATCTGACATCACTCACGGTGTACAAAGGTCAGAGGGAGGCTTATGCAATATTTACTCAACTTAAACATTGAAGCATCTCGTTTACATGCTTTATGAATGGAGAAAAAAAGCGGAAAAACATTTTTAGCTTTCTAAGTGAAGGTGGTAGACTGCTTTCACGTCATTCTAAAACCCATTCAGCTGAATATATGATTTTAGGCAAGAAAGAGAGAGCAGGAAGCTGTACACTATAAAAATATTTTAGCAAGACTAAATCAAATAGAAATTCTCCTATTCTTAATTTTCAACTATGCAATTTTTAGTGTGCCTGCTCCCAAATAATTCTAACAGCATACGTAGAAAAAGACGGATTATTAAACATGTATGAATGCTATGTATTTTTTATATTTTTGTCTTGTTTATTGCTCTGATGATCAGTTAATAATCTTCAAATCCCATTTAAATCCAATTTTTTTTGACTCTATAATGCCCAGGCCTGCTTTGACTTTGCAGCTATCCTTATCACATTTCGAGTGTATGTTTATTTCCTTTAAAAACAATTGTGATTTTTGTTGGAATCTCTGTTTCTTCCAGCAGTACAGTAATGCCTATAAGATTTGGAATCTTTAGTTCATCGGCTGTACTGCACCCTGGTGAATGAATCAGCTGTTATATTTACTGTATATCACCTGTGTATTATCTTGCTATTTCTTCTTGATAACAAAGTACAACTATTGGAAACATTTTTTTTTTAAAACACCTTTCTGCGTTTCTCTGCCACATTCCCCAGCACCCCTAACCTTTTTCTGCATCCAGTGCTTTTCTCATGCCATCAGCAGTGAGAATCCGCCTAAACATGCTATCTTTTAAAGTTACACATGTCCTGTCCTCTTCCTTCCCTGTCAGGCACATGGCACCGTCTGTTTCAAAGGTGAAGCTGTAAAGATGTTGCACAAGTCTCGCACCTAGCTGATTGCGTCTGTGCCAGAGGTCAGACTTTAATGCAGACTTTAAAGCTTTCAGAGTCTGTATCCTATAGCCTATATTCGATCAGACTGAGTAAAGGAAACAGACAATGCGATGTTAGTACACTTTTAAACTTCATTGTGTTGCAACTAATGCCCACCATAGAGCCCATTGCATTGGTCAGCCCTGACAATTTCATCTGCTGGGGCAATAGGTGTATCAGAGGTATGGTTGGTTGCAGTGTTCATTTGATTACAAACAGCAGCTCTCCATCAATTAATTGGTTTAGAATCTGCAGTGAAGAAGTTACTGAGGTGCCAGGCAAGGAGGCAAGGAGGGCGGGGAGCAGTTGAAAAGGAAATGGTGGTCATGGTGGTAATTCCTGTCTTGAACCAGATATCAACACACAAAGTGACAGGAGGAGGCTTGCAATAAATCTGGCAATCACTCGGGTAGCATCCCAACCCATCATTCTTCTCCCCAACAGTCCACCTCAGCTTGGATCCACCCATATGCAAATCAGTCTTCACTCTGCTCCAGTAGGAAAAGTCCTGACCAGGCCCTCGCTGCAAGGGTACACAAGTGTTGAACGGAAAAGTCCCACTGCATTGGAAGAGACGTGTACCCCTGTCCTGAGTGCCCAACTGTATGGTTGTCTGGATCTCCAATGCTGATTTCTTTGTCATATGCGAACATAGATCATGTGTTGTTATTGTTAATTGTTATTTATAAGGCTCGTTATCACCAACATGTCTCTAAGCGCTGTGTGTGCTATGACATAGGCCTTTCCCATAGATTGCAGTCTTGTTGGATCGGGAGGGGCACCCAAACCACTACCCTTATAGTGGTGGAAGGCTACTGGCTTCGCCAGGAACTAAGCAGCACAAGTGTTGTGGTGGCAGCATACGGTGTAGTGATCAGTAGTCGCAAACAGGACCTTTTCACCCTGTGTCACTGGAGTGAGGCCTATTGACTCACTCGCCTTTTTAAAAGTTACCATGCTGTGCGCGTAACTCACCCTTGGCCTATATCAGATGGATGTGTGGTACTGCATAGCACAGGGGTAGTGACTCTGTGCTGGAAGTATGTGTGCTTGGGGAGGGTACAGTACAGGGATAGAGCAGTACGGTTTAGTGCAATTGTGGCTAGTACATGAACTGGGTGTTTCTATGCCTGAGAAGAATACATGTGAGATGCAGTGCTGTGCAATGCGTGCACTGGGACCCCAGGTCCTGGGTGAATGTGTGCTTGCATACATGAAGACTGAAGAGTTGTGCAGGATGCACATAGTGAGTGTATGTGGTGGTTCTGCGTGTGTTTTGAAAAAATATTCCTGGGTGACAGATAGAAATGCTTCAGTACTGAACCGTGAGCGCAGACTGAGTATGTTTGTGCTGAATGCATGTGTACATGTGAGGGTACAATGCATAGAGGTTTTAGTGATGAACAGAAAGTGTGCTATGAATGTACACTGACTGAGTGTGCCTGTAATGATACAGTGTATGAAGGACCCTGGGTTCCATTTTGGAAAGCCTAGGCCTGCCTGGTAAAGACACGAGGAGGAGAGGAATCCCCCCTGGCAGATTAGTGTATTGCTACAGCACTGTCAGCTAGGCAAGGGCAAACTGGAGAAAAGGAGCAGACTCCCTTTAAATCTCAAAAGACTGCTCTTTGACTCAGTGATAGACCACCAGGGGGGGCCAGGACACATCTCAAGTAGGGAGATGGGCCGATAAGAGAATTATAAAGAGTAGGACTGGGGGTCTGGGACTGTGGCTGACATCCAGGTGTAAACTCTGGCCACTCCCATGAATTATGTTGTGGACAATCACCTTCAGAGTTGTGCCTGCTGTGACAAAACTCTTTCACGCCAGATGGGCTTTGTGAGAAGGGAAAGCGCTGCAAGACTTCTGCCTGCGACCAAAACTGAGGGCAAAGCCCTACTAGTCTCCCTGCTGGGTGAGGACACATAACCAGGAACACCAAGGGGACCTGCCCTAAAGCCTGCAGCATCATCGCCTGCTGCCTGCTTGCCAAGACTAGTGTGCCCTGTCAGGCAGAGGAGTCGTTGGAGGGACCAAAGTCCATTGGGGAGGCCTGAATGTGGATTCTTTGAGCAAGGTGTGAGGCTGTGCACTGATCGGGCCATTGCCCATGTGTAGTATTACTTCTGTGACCTTGTTTGCCAGAAGAGGGCAGCCTGTTTCTGAGCCGCATCAGAAGCGCTGGGTGGGAAGCACCAAACCGCGCTGCTGCAGTGACCCCGTATGGCAGAGGGGGTCACTGGTAAACTGGGCGCACGACCTGTGACTGCTGAGATCTGCAATCCTGTATGCCAGAAGCAGCTGCCTTAGTGAGGGCGACTGCCTAAGGAGAGTTTTCACCCTGATTTTGAACACTGAGGCAACCTCGTATGTCAGGAGGGGCGACAGGTACCAATTTCACCTGGAGTTTGTGCCGTTACTCCTGACCGGAGGAGAACTGCTGTTACCAGTTGACCAAGCCTGCAGACCTTCATCTGCACCTGACGAAGGCCTGAGGTTCACTGATACACCTCCGAGGACATCACACCCCTGTTGGAGTCCCGGTTAGGAGATGGAGTACCACACCAGCATCCCTCGCTCCCCTGCTCGGATATAGAACAACTTATCTTTTTTGTTCGAGGAGTAGAAACAGGTCTAATGAATGGAAATCGTCCAGCATCGCTTTTGACAGTAAAAGCCTGTGCCATGGATGCTGCAGTGCCCATTGTGAGTTGCGCCACTTCGGCGCACAGTATCCAGACTGGGGAGCTCCTGAGGAGAGGGCACTTGCTGCACCTCTGAGCACCGTTATAACGCCGAAGTGGGTAAGACTGAAACCGGGACTTTTGGGCCCCACGGTATTTGTGCTGATGGTACCCTTAGCACTAAGCATGAGCGAATTTTGCGGATCTCGCGTTCGCGAATTTTGCGGATTTGCGGATTCGCAATCCGCAAAATCCGCGAATTCCCGCGAATTTGCGGATTTTTTTTTTGTGTTCGCCCGTGTTTCTGCCAGTTCGCGAGGGTTTTTACAATTTCGCAATTTGCGAACTTACCTGTCGGGTCGCAAGTTTTGCGAACTTGTTGTTTCTACGTGTCCAGCCTGTTTGGGACACTCTTCTTCATCACTGCCACTCTCTGTCACCACTGCCACTCTCTGACTACTCATGCCACCCTCTGGCCCACCCATGCCACCCTATGTTTCATCACCACACACTCTGGTTGTCCAGTGTACATTATTTTCGGCAAAGCAAAGCACACCTTCCCTGCCTCAAGTGACCTGAATTAATTTGGGGCTGATTAATGTGTCACAGAATATTTTTTTAGCTGGCACCTGCTTCCTTAGTGCGCCCTGATTAGTGATCTTTTGCACTTGCTAAGTGCTTTCATTGTTGCAAAATTAGTTACAACACCTGCCCTGCCCCAACTGACAATAATGAATTAGGGGCTGATTAATGGATTTTAACTTCCAGCCTGGCTCCTGCTTGTCTCCCTTAGCTGTAATTCAGGACCTTTGTGGCATATGTGTAACTATTCTGAGGTTCAGAGCAGGGTCACATAATAGTTTCAACTGGCAACTGAACTCTGGAGGGGCCCCTCAGGAAGCACTACAGGAAATGGCTACTAATGATGAGCCTGAACTTTTGAACCTGGTAAGTAGTTACTTTCAGTTTTGCTAAGATCGTATTTCTGCAATTTTGCACTTATTCGCTGGGCGCGAACTCACGCGAACAGTGCGAGCAAAATCCGCTGCTCGCGGATTTGCGGATTTTGCGGGAGATTCGCGAATCTCGCGGATTGCGGATTTCCCGAAAATCCGCAAAATCCGCGAGCGGAACGGATTTTCCGCCCATGCCTACTTAGCACCATGGACACTTTTGACTAGGTTCCTAAACGGTCAGAAGGGAGAACTCTTGAGTACAGCCAAATAGTTCCCATTCCCTGATGCATCTATCAGTGAATGGTCAATAACTCCAGACATGTTACATGAAGGATGGTAAGAAAGGGATTTGCCTGACAACCACTAGAGCCCAGACTTCAAAGGGCATTGTTTTGTTGCTTCTGAATGTCGTATTTCTTTGCATGTGTAGAATTAGAAATAAAATACTACTTTTTCTTAAATCAATCAATCAATCAATCAATCAGAGAATTTGTATAGCACGCTACTCACCCGTTAGGGTCTCAAGGCGCTGGAGGGAGGGGGAGATGTTACTGCTCGAACAGCCAGGTCTTGAGTTGTTTCCTGAAGGAAAGATGGTCCTGGGTCAGCCGAAGGTGGGTGGGGAGGGAGTTCCATGACTTGGCCGCCAGGTAGGAGAAGGATCTTCCTCCGGCGGTTGTTCTGCGGATACATAGGAGGGTGGCGAGGGCGAGGCTGGTGGAATGGAGCTGGTGGGTGGGTGTGTAGAATGTCAGGTGGCTGTTGAGGTATTTGGGGCCCATGTCGTGGAGAGCCTTGTGTGCGTGGGTGAGGAGTCTGAACGTGATCCTCTTGCTGACGGGGAGCCAGTGCAGGTCTCTCAGATGGGCAGAGATGTGGCGGTGACAGGAGATGTCCAGGATGAGTCGTGCAGAAGCGTTCTGTATCCGTTGGAGTCTTTTCTGGAGTTTGGCTGTGGTGCCAGCGTAGAGGGTGTTCCTGTAGTCCAGTCCGCTGGTGACGAGGGCCTGGGTGACCGTCTTCCTGGTTTCGGTGGGGATCCACCGGAAAATCTTTCGGAGCATGCACAGGGTGTTGAAACAGGATGACGAGACGGCGTTGACTTGCTTGGTCATCGTGAGGGAGGAGTCCAGTATGAAGCCAAGTTTGCTTGCATGGTCCGTTGGCTTGGGGTGGTGCCCAGTGCAGGGGGCCACCAGGAGCCGTCCCAGGCAGAGGGGGATGGTCCCAGGATGAGGACTTTTGTCTTGTCTGAGTTCAGTTTCAGATGGCTGAGCTTCATCCATTCCGCGACGTCTTTCATTCCTTCCTGGAGGCTGGCTCTGGCGGTGGTGGGGTCGTTAGTGAGGGAGAGGATCAGCTGGGTGTCGTCAGCGTAGGAGATGATGTTAAGGTTGTGTTGGCTTGCGATGGCTGCGAGGGGGCTCATATTAAAAACCAACTATTTGACTGTACAATGATTTATTGTTCGAACTGTTTGCATTTTGAGTTATGAGTCATGTTCACTGACCTGTACCTACATCCCTCTGAGAGAGCATTGACTGCTCGACCACAGCTACCACTGAGAGTCAAGTGCAGATGGGGTACTTTACTCAGTTGATCGGGATTCAGAGTAGGTTGGGCCCGGGACATCAGGAACAAAAGGCCTCAACCTCCACAGTTGGGCCCAGTAATCTCTGCATTCCCAGTGACCCTTGAAAGTGGTTCTGACAACAAGCAGCCCAAGTCTGGTTTCACACTGATTGGGGCTCTTCATTCAGGTATAGCTTTTTTCCTGTGGCACAGTGAGCATGAGACCTACATCTGGGCATACCCTTACCACTTAGGACGGTACATCACACACACAAAAGGTGATGGAAGGCATGACAGCAATTTGTCTAATTAATATCAGTCTTGACCTTACTCCAATAGGAACAGTCCGGCCCGAACTGCCAGGCTGAGCCTGTACTGGAACACAAGCAACCCAACACAGTTCTTTCCTTAGTTGGTACTCTTCAGTCGGGTGCAGCTTGTTCCAGTGGCAGAGTGAGCACAAGACCCACGCCTGGGCATACCTTTGCCACTTAGGGCTGTACATCTTTGTATAAGACCACTTAAACAGTTCACCAGTTCTGCAGGTCAAACCAAGCTAATTTATTTCCCTTAGGTCTCAGTCCACAATTACCCCAACCTTCCTTACCAATTTACCATGTCTTTGTTTTCCTTTTTTCGTTTTAGCCCAATCCTCCTCTTCAAACTAGCTATGCCCAACCACTGCTTTCTCTCCCACTGCAAGAGTGAGCAGATCAGTGTGACTCCTCTTACCATAGCTACATGCCGCTTCCCTTCTTTTCTTAGGGGTAAAGGGTATGTGGTACTCCTAGTGCTACATGTCCCCAGTTTTTTTTAGTGATACCGAAAGGTAGATTTTAGCATGACATTGTCCATTGAAGGTTTACAACCCACCAGATACATTGCAAAATTGTTTTGGATAATTTGCAGAGGAGACTTACCAAAGGCAGCCGCGCGCTCGTGGAGGCGGCAGCGTGTCTCTAGCGAGCACATGGTGTGGCACCGTGGCATCGTGACTCCTCCGCTTGGTCATGCGAAGCAGATGTCATCGCAGTGCACCAGGCAACAAACCCACTGGTACTGTCTTGTCAGAAGTCATGCTGACAAACTGCAAGAGCTTGGTGTGCCTTGACAGATACTCAGGGTACAAATACTTTATGACGGTATATATATATATATATATATATATATATATGGCTTGTTGGCAACTAGCCTCTTTAGGACTACAAACCCCAGAGGGCCTTCCTTTCATAACATGTAATGCTGGGTGCAGAAACTCATACCAGATTCTCATTGGCTGCAGCAAAAGTCAGCGATTTAGGCAGATTGCCAGCCACGTACGACTATCTGTCACAATGACGTCTTGGTTCTGAGGAAGCGAGGCTGTGGTAACTGAAGATGCAGGGTAGCCAGTAGTATAGGTAAAAAAAGGATCAGGTTTATTCTCAAGTTAGTAGTCTCAGGTTACAGGTAAAGATGGTAGTAAGCAATCAGGAATGCCCCAGTGGGAGCAGCATTCTTGCTGTCAGCCCATGCATTCCAACTCGTACTCACTCAAAACATGCACACATCCTATTACATCACACTCGCACAGGCTGAGCAGCAGGGAACATATCACTAAAGAAATAATGTATGGCAAACACATGGAGATACCACAGAGGCCTGTGCTTGTTTGCTGTCAGAATTCAGCTCCTGGGTGAAAGGACACCCAGTATTATTTTCTGGGCTCTGGAAGAGCAATTCTAGTTCAACCATGATACCATGATCCAGATACAAATTAAAGTGCAAAACCTTTATGGGCGAACCCTTCGCCGCCTCCGGGCACTGAACCAGATGCATCCTGCATAGTTGAGGTCAGGCTCTGGAAGTATTAGGCAACTTAACGCCCTATGAAACAGTGATTACCCTATAGCGCCCACCACGTAGGCATTTTACTTCAGTGCACAAATGCGAGCAGGGCATTTGAATGCTACCCTCATATATTCTCCTATTTCCATCTCTCTTTACTTTTTTCAAATCTAATCCCCTTCTCGCTCTTCTAGTTTAGTAACTCCAGACGTCACATGTTTCCCAGTCCTTGTGTGAGTAAGTCATCCCAACCAGCTTTTTTCTTAGTTTTCTGGGACTTGTAGTCCTGATTCGATAGTCGGATAAAAAGGGCTGCAAATCCCAGTATTCAGAAAAAAAAACCTGGATTAGATGGATTAAATGGAATTGGAATATTGGAGAGATTGTATCTCTCTTCCTCTCGGACATGCACTGCCCTTTGTTCTCTGCTCTATCACTTCCTTCCTCTCTATACCCTTACCTTTCTGCCCCTCTGGGTCTTTACTTCCCTCTCTCCCTCATTCATTTACTCTCCCCTCATTCGCTTTCTATCGGCTGCCTTCTTGTTTCTCCCAGGTCAGGAGACTAGGCTACTAAGTTCTCTCACTGCAACAGTGGGGACATATGATCTCCACATATTGAAAGACTGAGTTACGATTACAACTGTGTCACCTGTCAGCATAATGGGAGTAAAGGAAGGAAGGCTGGTGTTTCAGTAGAAAGCAGCTTCAACCTCTCAGTTTTTAAAATTCTGTTTATCTTTAATTATAACTGATACCCCACAATATAATGGAAAGCATTGGACTCAGTCGCAAGCTACTAAAGGGGATGAGTTGCACAGTTACATTAAGAGGCCACTCTACTCAGCTGAGGTGCACTAAACTTTCAAATCCCTTCCAGGTTGCTTGTCCTCAGATTAGGACAGACATCTTTCAAGATCTCCAATGATCTGAAGCTTGACAGTATACTTGGGGCCTCATTTACAACATTTTGGCTCAGGGCAGCGCCGCAAGGTTTCTTGTGGTACTGCCCTGCATCAAAAGAAAAGGGCTGGAATGAGTTGTATCTATGAGATAGGCACATGCAAAAACAACTGTTGTTTTTGCATTTGTCTCCCCGAGTGGGACTGGTATGCTCAGACGTGAGTCCCGTGCTCTCCACACCACTGGAGTCAAGCTATCCTGGGTGATGACGGCTGATAGCCAGAAACTGGTCCTAGGATGCTTGTTTCCGGTCCAGGGAATACATAGCTTGGCAGTTCAGGCTGGACTGTTCCCATGAGGCACAGGGTCAAGGCTGATTTGCATATGGCCATGTCTGAACTGGGGTGGTGTGGAGTGCAAAGAAACGATGGATTTAGGCCCAGCTCTCTGTACTGGGGTGAATGTATGACATTCTTCTGCATTCTGTCCATCAACTGTTGTTTTTGCATGTATCTATGAGATACAGCGCATGTCTGTCCTCTTTCACTGTGCTGACGCACAATTGGCTGCCTTGCACCAAAGCAGGCACCCTTGCACCATGGAGAAAGAGTGTCTGCATTGTAGGAATGATTGTTTTTGTGTAGGAAGGGACACCTTCCTGCACAAAAACAATCAATGGAGGCGTTTCCCTCTTTCTCTGTGTGCTGCAAAATGCAGCACACAGAGAAAGAGGAAAAAAAGAGGAGAAATAAAGTTATTTATCCTCGCTACGCCACCCCTGGGGAGGTGCACGGTTTTGACACATTCCCAGATTCACGCTATGTTGTAAATCTGGGAATGTGTTGAAATCCATGGGCGTTGGGTGGGATACCTACCGCAAAACCTATGGCAAACCTCTCTGACGCAGTGTGAGGCAATGCAGCAACTTGCACCTCGTTGCCTTACACCATATTTACGAGGCCGTAGAAGGCCCCAGAGGGTGGCTTTGCGTGGCCTAATAGATATGGGTCTGCACTCTGCGCCTGTAGAGCATTAAAAAAAGTGACGCTCCGACAGCGCAACAGGCTTGTAAATAATTATGTTTAAAATGACTGATTTGTCTCAAGAAATCAGGGCACATTCTCGAAGTTCTTAGCAAATGGATACTTCATCCTGTTCATTAATGACACCCTCTTATCTTTTCATTATTAATATTAATTACGTAAACTCACTGAGTCTTCTAACTTTCAAAATGAACCAAAGTAGAGAGTATAGTAAGAAATGCCTCTGGTTTTTGCAATTTATCACGTAGCAGGAAAGGAATTAAAAGCCTTTTAGTTGCTGTTGGTTTCCATTCCACTGTACCTTCACCAGATTGGTTACAAAAGCTTTGCCTCAGTGCTATAAAGGAGCGAATTTTACTTTTCAGTTTTACTTCTTCCATAATGCTGACAGATTTTGCTTCAGTCCCTATTATAATTGAATCTAATATTCATAATCTTATTTTAATCTGCAGCAGATTAAAAAGTGAAACAGAGTTTGGCAAAAAAAAATTGAAATATATGGCACATTCTTTGCAAATCTACAAATCATCGTACATACTAAAAATGTTTGTAAACAAGATAAACCCTGCTTCATGATGAACCTTTCTAACGAGAAAACTAACTTGCCCATCAGAAATTGATGAACCAACTAAGAAGATTATTTATTCTATTCAACTAAAACGTGAAGATAGGGGTCATAATCCCAGCCTCTTGACTACAGACAAGCAGGCATACTTGTGAATTTGGATGTGAAAGGTAGAATCGAACGAAAACACTTTGAACATTGATAAAAGTGGCAAAAACCTGGATGAAATTGCAAACCAACACATCATTTAACCAATTTCCCAGAAAAATTATGCTGTAAAAACATTGGGGCATATTACCAACAACTAGCGATAATTATCGCTATGTTGGTTTAGCGGCGATATTTTTATCGCCGAGCTGTGGCGATTTTTATCGCTTAGGAACCTTGCTATTATCAAGGTTATCTCCTAAGCGATAAAAATCGGCCGAAATGCATGAATATCGCTGAAAAGTCAGCAATATTCATGCATTACCGAGCTAATGCTCTTAGCCATGTTATCCCCCTCCCATTGGATAACATGGCTAAGAACTGCTCAGGGCAGGTGTTAGCTTTTGGAGATATTCGCGCTTAGAGCGAATATCTCCAAAAGTTGGTAATAGGAGATAGCGATGTTAGCGACTGTTTCCAGTCGCTAACATCTTGGCACGCCCACTTTGCATGTCATTAGTGATAAATATCACTGACATGCAAAGCGGGGCCCAAGATGGTCGCTATCTCCTACTAGCTGTCGCTAACTGGTGTTAGCGACAGCTAGGTTATAGGGAGATAATTTTATCTCCGCTTTCTTGGCTTTTAAAGCTATAAAAGCAGAGATAAACCCCCTTGATAATATGCCCCATTGTTTGTTCCTATTGTTCCTCGTTTGGAAACATCACTAAACCCACGGGCAAGGTCAATAATTTTTTTTTTTAAACTCTTTATTTGCGGCTGCATATTATAATTTACATCTTATCATTGCCGTTGACTACAACGTACAGTCCATTTTCATTTTTCGCCCCCAACATATCCCAACAGGCTGAATGCTGGTAACTGAACAAGTACAGTTTCTTAAGAGGTAGAAACACAGAAACTTAAGTGCATACGTATACTATGTGCAGGAAAGCATCAATTTGTTTAACAGCATTATGCAGCACATCATAGGATGCACAAGTCATTCAGGACTGACCATAATTACTCAAGCCCTTAACCCGTCCCTCCCCCTCAACCTTCCCAACCCCCCCGCCCCCACGTCTCCTGGTGCATCCAATCTAGAGGGTAACATCTCATTACTTAATTCTCAAGTTACTTAGCAAAGAACATGCAGAGTTTATGTGGTTCCACCCTGCGTGGCTCTGGGATCCATTGCTCTCGCAACTCATTCGCCGCACTCGTAACCAAGCCAGCCATATACGACCCATCTACTTGCGATGGTCCTAGTTCCATCTCTTCTAGTTCTAATAGCATACGTTCCCAATCTTGTGCAATTGGGTATTTTTGGCACCCTCTTTGCTCCTCTCTACACAAGGCTGCTCCTTCTGCCCTACCCCATTTCAGCAAATCAGAGTGCCACACTGTTAGTCCAGGGGGTCTGGGAGATTTCCATCTCATTGTTAAAGCTCTGATTGCTATCAGTAGAGCCAGATCTAAGAATCTCAGTTGGGCCTTATGGTGTTTGGGACGTTTACGATGCCCCACTGAACAATATAGTGCATTCTCTAGCACCGGCAAGGCGGTGACTGTGCGCAGTGTGTTGCAGACTTCCCCCCAATATCAGTGCAATCGTGGACATGCCCAGAGCATATGAAGAAAGTCAGCCTCATCCATCTTACAGCGAGGGCAGAAATGAGGAGAGTCCGGGAACATTCTGTGTAACCTGTGGGTGGTAAGGTACGCTCTATGCAACACCATGACCTGGATACATTTAAATGTAACATTCCTGGATACTTTCCTGGGGTGCTCAGGGATAACTTTCCAGGCCCTATCCGATAAAACCTCCCTCGTGTCCAGTGACCAGGCCTCTCTAAGTGTGTTGAGTGAGGTGGCTACATGTTCCCTGATCCCGGTGAAAAGCCATCTGACCAGGTGGTCTCCTGTCCCCTCATAATAAAGTAGGTGAACCAGTTCATATTGTATAGGTTTATCCCGCTGTGGGCCCCATGTGTGTCTTATGTAGTGTGATACAGCGGCATGTAGAAGGAATAAACCTCGTGGGGCCCCAGTGGTTTGCAGGAAGGAGTCGTGATCTAGCAATGTGTCGTCCCCAAAGAAGGCCCCTATGTCTTCCACCCCAGCTTCCGTCCAGGGCAACAGCCTACGTTGGTTAAGCCGTCCGTGCGGTGTTGGAATGCCTAGCAGGGGAACATTTGTTGCGAAGGGCATGGCCGTGGAAGTGTATGCCAAAGCCTTCCTCCAGCACAACAGGGCCATGCGCAGGAGAGGGTGGCAATCCTGAGGAATCCTAGTCTTAGGCAGTAACAGATAGTGTAACTCCCCGCTCTTCATTCTCTCTGTTGTAAAGTTAATCTCGTGTGGATTTCTACCCGCCACCCATCGCGCCAGCCAATGGAGATGACTGGCATAATAGTATCCACGCAGGTCCGGCACTCCCAGACCACCCAATCTAGTGCTTAGTTGGAGTTTTCGGAGGCTGATACGTCTCTGTTCGGACCCCCAAACAAGAGTTACCAAAATCGTGTTCAACGTGTTAAATATCTGTTGTGGTAAGATGACCGGCAGGTTAACAAAATAATAGAGCATGGGGGGAAGCATGACCATCTTTGAGACAGCGATCCTACCCATGACTGACAGGGGTAGAGACGTCCAAAACCCCACACTACTGCGGAGGCTATTAATAGCTTTCTAATATTGCCCTCAATTTGGTCTTCAGGCGTTCTATAGACTTGAATGCCCAAATATTTGAATGTGGTCTGGGCTATTGGGAACTGGTATCGTCCAAATTGAATGAGAGGGGGGTGTTGCGATTCCCTGAAATAAAAGCCGGTAGACTTTTCGGGGTGAATAGCTAAGCCAGATATGGCCTCAAATCGTGTAAAGGTGTCGACTATGGCTGAGTGATCCTCTTCCAGATCACGGAAGTACAGTAGGATGTCGTCTGCATATATTGATATTAGATTGTGTGTTCCACCAATGGTAATACCCATCCTGTCTTCACGAGCCCGAAGGGCTATTGCCAGGGTTTCAGCATTAGCACAAATAGGATGGGCGATAGGGGGCAACCCTGCCGGTTTCCTCTATATACCAGGTAGCTGTCTGAAATGTACCGACCAGTGCGCACCCGGGCAGAAGGGTCCGTGTATAACAGACGCACCCATTTCAATAGGGACTCCGGGAAGCCGAAGCGCCGCAATACCTTAAACATGAATGGCCATGACAGAGAGTCGAATGCCTGCCTGAGGTCCAGCGCAATACAGCCAGCCTGGGGAATATCTTGCGGTGTGGCAGCCATGAGGGCGTAGAGTCTCCGCGTATTCTGGGACGTACTCCTGCCCGGGAGGAAGCCACATTGGTCTGGGTGTATCAGGGCGGCGAGATGGGGCTGTATCCTAAGAGCAATGACCTTACTGAGTATCTTGTACTCTGTAGATAACATCGAGAGAGGCCTATAGTTAGTCAGTTCGAGTGTATCTCTGCCAGGTTTGGGTATGGATGTGACCAGAGCTTGCATCGTCGAGACGGGTAGATGACCTTCCGCAAATGACGCCCTGTATACCTTCTCGAGAATGGGCACCAGTGTGTCGGAGTATGTCTGGTAAAACTCTACTGGGAGCCCATCCATGCCAGGCGTTTTATTACGGTTGAGGGATTGGATAGCCAGTCTAATTTCTTCTTGCGTGATGAGGCCGTCAACTTCCTTCTGCACGTCCCGAGACAGGGCTGGGAAGGGCAATTCCCGCAGGAATTCCACGATTGCATCCAGATCCTCTGCGGGGAAGGGAGCGTATAATGCCTGCAAATGGCCATGGAATGCCTTATTAATCTCAGACTGCGTGGACACTATGTCACCTGACCTGGTACGGATCTGTGTGATTACCGGGGGTCAGGACTATCTCGGACCAGGCGGGCCAGCAGGGCGCCCGACCTGTCCCCATCGGCTTGTTGACAGCGTAAGTATTCTTTATAATCTATGGTCCTCAACGTTTCTAACAGTCCCGCGTGTTCTATATTCCCCGCTTACAGTTCCCCTTTCCGTCCCGGGTCTAAGCTCGCCTCCCTCTCTAATGTCTTCAGGCGGATTTCTACCTCACAGAGACTCTTATGGATTTCCTGTCGTGCTCCCACCAACTGTCCAATAGCAGCACCTCGTATGACTACCTTCATGGCAACCCACACTATCAAATTGGACGTCGCGGTGTCCCAGTTCTCCCTAAAATAAGTATCCAAAGTACCAGAAAAGGATGCGCGGAGGGGGGCATCCTCCAGCAGCATTGGAGTAAGTCTCCAGGTAGGCACCGGAGATGGCACCCTACACCAGAGAAGGTCAAGTGTCAGTGGTCTGTGGTCGGTGAAGGTTTTAGTCAGATATTCTGATGTACTGATCCTAGACAGTAGAGAACTAGAGCACATAAATCTGTCAATGTGCGTGTGTAAGTCGTGTACTGGGGAGTAATAAGAGTACTCTTGGTGGGTCTGATTTAGTGCACGCCAGGTATCCACTAGCCCCCACCCTGCAGCCCATGTCTGAAACGTGTCAGCCAGTTTAGTGATCCCAGCCATCTGGAGAGGTGGGTGCGACCTATCCAAGCCTACGTCTAACACCATGTTCCAGTCTCCCCCCAGAACCCAGGGGATTTCCACCCAGTCTGACAATGCCCGCCCCACCTTAAAAAGGAATTCGCCCTGATCAAAGTTCGGGCGTTAAATGCTGACAAGAACCAGTAGCGTGCCATCCAGTGTGTCTTTCACCAAAATATATCTCCCCGGGTCATCCACTTTCCTTTCTATTTCTATAAAGGGTGTTCCATGACGCACCCAAATGGTCGCCCCCCTGGAAAAGGCAGAGTAAGAAGTAGAGTATATAGTGCCCCTCCATCTCTTTCTCAGCGTGTGTATTTCAGATACCGTTAAGTGAGACTCCTGCAGGAATGTGATCTGTGAATGGTGTCGCAGTAAAAATGCATGGATCCTGTGTCTCTTTTGTATGGCCCGAGCCCACGCACGTTCCAGGTGGCCTACTTATATTTCCCAATTGTGTCAGCCATAGCCGTTTACAGAGTGTTTTCTGAGTGTTAGCGTTCCCGTCCTGACGCATAATGTTAAAAATAACCAGGAGACGTATCCCTTCCCACCCAAAAACAAAACTAACTTGGCGCAGCCTAAGAACATCACTGAGCGGAACAAGAAAATTCTAAACAAAACGAACCAAGTATTGGTGCATACGCCATTGGGGGGGGGGGGGTGGCCAAACACTTTCCTATGCATTGAAGCTGTCCATCCGGACGCAGCTGGCTCAACGGTTCGCCAGCCCAGGGATGTCATTATCAGGACATTATTCACAGTCGTCTTCTGGAGGACCCCAGCAGTGGAACTACAGAATCTAGCGGAACCAAGCATTCCAGGTGGACCTACCTTCTGGACTCTTCCTTCAGTAAAACTTGTTTGCCCTGGGGCCCATCATATAGAATTTTAATCATAACTAGTCCAGCCACCTCTCCCGTACCCGTTCCTATGCTAGTCACTAGTAGCCACCAGGTATTACAAAAAGGATACCGGGGGTCCTTAGGGGAGCCATCTAGCTCTCGTGGAGTCTAGTCTCCCTTCAATTGTCCAGTATGTCATCTGCCGCCCTGGGAGTGACGGTTGGGAATAAGACCACACTGTTCTCCGAGTTCGAGTGGAGCGTGCTGTCGTCCGTGTCCGTGTTAATCTTCTCCTGCTCCTCTCTGAAGTTGCCCACCAAAGCAACGGCTCCCAGCTGGTCATCTTTCTGTTGCTCCCGCGAGGGTCTACGTCGTCAGGAACTCTTCCCTAGGCCAAGAGAATCTCCATCAGTGCGTCCCGAGTCATTCCGGGATCGGCCACCAGAATGTCCTGAGTGGCCTCCTGGCTACCTCCTATGCCCATCACCTCAAGCCACTCCTCCACATCAGTGGGACTTTCAAAGGAGTGTGTCTTTTTGTCGTACACAACCTTTAGTCGGGACAGGAACAGTAACGCATAGCGCAGTTTAACCTTTTGGAGTCTTTTCTTGACCTCTAGGTACGTAGAACGTTGTTTTTGTACCACATTGGTATAGTCCGGGTACAGAGAGACACGGCGGTTCTCATATTCTATAAGAGCCTTCTCCCTCGCCTATTGCAAAAGGACATCCCTGTCCCGATAGTTAAGTATCCGAACAATCAGGGGGTGCGGCGGACGACCCGGTTTGGGCCTCCAGTGGGGATGCAGTGCGCTCTCTCCACACAAAAAAGTGGCGACAGGCCCTCCATGGTGTCGTGGTCGCGGAACCGTTGTTCCATGAAGTCTGCCGTGTGGGACCCCGCGCAGCGCTCCGGAAGGCCAATCATGCGGATGTTCTTGCATCGATTACGACCTTCCGCACCCTCTACGCGGTTCATCAAGGAAGCAACCTGCTGTTGCAGTTGCTGGATGGAATTAGTATTAGCCGCCACCGTCGGGGTTATATCCGCTATCGCCACTCCTTGACCTTGACCTTGTCAGATAATTTTGAATGATCTGTTTTGAGCAAGGACAGATTGGTTGTAAGAGCTCCCAGTTGTGACTCCATCGCTGACCTGGAGTCTCTGATCTCTGTTAGAATCAGGTCCAGTTTGTCCACGTTTTGCCCCTCCATGGGGTTCAACTCCGCTGCCCCCGAGAAAGCCTCTCCTGCATCAGTGTCCTGATTGTGCTGCGTCGCAGGTGGGCCCTCTCGGCCCTCTAACGCTCTCACCCCTTTCCGGACAATGCTCAATGCAGTCCAAGGCACCCCGCACCCTCTCACACCACTCCGCAATCTCTTTTTGCGCTAATGCGAATCAGCGTAGTATTGGTGCCAAGATTATCAACCTGTGTATCTTCTATTATCTAAAATCAGGAAGCACCAAGATTGCAGAGGTGGTATTTTGTCCATGTGCTTTTTAATCCTAATTGAACCCACTTAAGGAGACACTTGACGTCTTTCACATGTATATTAAGTGGAGATTGGCACTAAAATGTCCACTGTATCTATTTCGACTTCCCGTCGCCCTCCTGCATTGGCAACAGTAATGTTTTCACTGCACTTCAGTGCAACCAAGTAACTGATGGACAGCTGCTGTTTGTACGTCAGATCAACAATGCAAATAAACATGTCAGCATTTCAGGTTTTGCACCAGTAGAATAAACTGATCTGCACACAGTCACTATACCCAGGGCTGACTACTGCACTGGGCTCTATGGCGACCTGTCAAAGTAACTCTGTGCACAGGCTTTAATGAGCATAGCCCTATTGAGCCTGTCTAGTCCTACTCTTGAATTGAATGTTCCTGACTAGCTGCTGTTCAAGCACAATTTAAAAAACTCAGTCTATTACATAATGTTCTGCACAGCTCTGACACTGACTATCTAGCACAGCTCTGGCTTCCATGCCAAAGGACCATCCTTATTTAATTCATTGCAAGACTCACTCCTTTTAGTGAATGACTTCTCAATGTACTGCAAACACTAGATAATGCAGTTCTTCAAACAAGTCTTTGGCAGCACTTCTCACAGTTCTGACATACTGTCTCCGTTTTTTGTTTCTTGCTCCATATTACTCCACCCCACACATCAGTGTAATCATTCCCAGCCACAATAAGGTTAGTAATGTGAGTGCTCAGTAAAGTCATGTACAAGAGACTGTGAGGGGAAAAGGGTGAAGAAAGAGACACCTCTTCACTCAAGCGGTCTATTGTTCTGCGCATTGTTCTAGCCCCACATGCAGCTCTGAATGCCACGGTCTTCCTGCTTCTCACAACTGCTCCATCAACAAGAAGGTGAGTAGTCCCACTAACATTCAAACCTGTAACCTCCCTCTTTCATACAATTCAGATTTTCTCATCCCACTGTTCACTTTGACAGTTTGTGTGATGCTGTTAGCTGGGTTATTACCATCTGTAATACTTTGGCGTGTACTTCTGTA
This sequence comes from Lissotriton vulgaris, assembly GCF_964263255.1. Taxonomy (NCBI): domain Eukaryota; kingdom Metazoa; phylum Chordata; class Amphibia; order Caudata; family Salamandridae; genus Lissotriton; species Lissotriton vulgaris. The sequence goes on from NC_141690.1 coordinate 230,160,716, forward strand.
CATGGTGACTTAAGTGAGAGCCGCACACAACTTGTCTTTGTCCACCCCCTGGCCATGGGATGATTTCTTTCTGTCCTTCGTCTGCCCCAACAATCACGCAATCCAAGAACTGAAATTGGGATTTAGCCCTATCTTTCTTGTTGACTCCCTGCTGTCACTCATCCTACCGGTTACACTCCCTGTTTCTTGGCCACCTCAACATGTGTTCATCCCTCCACCCACTGCATGCATGTAATGTGTGCTTCATGTGGCATGTTGCCAAGCACTCACAGCTTATAGTTTCTTGAATGGAATCCTTCATGTACTCTTACAAATGGCATGCAGCATGTGATCATGTATTCGAATTGCATTCCCTTATTCCCCCCATAATGTTCTTCAGCTCCTAGGAGCAGGGTTTGCTTTATATAAATGATGTAAATAACCTTGAGGAAGGCAGGATGCTGGAAAGCATGTGTCAGTTACTGTAAAGTTTCTCTTAATAAGGATACAGGCTAGTATATGAGGGAAATGTATCTATCCTTTTTATTGATTAATAATGGTTCATGCAGAGTCCATTGCTCCAATGGCCAATTTCTTTTTATATCTGGCATCATCTAAGCTTTATATTAACAGTCAGGGGGCCTCATTTATGAGGCTGTGCGTCACTTTTACACCGCTGGTGCGTCACTTTTTGTGACGCACCAGTGGTGTACAAAATGCTCCTTGTTGCGCCATATTTACAAAGTGACGCATCTAGGTAGATGCGTCACTTTGTAAACCCCTGCGCCACATTATACCTGCGCCAGGTATAATGTATGCAAGGGGGGCGTATTAACGTAAGGAAGGGTCGTAGAAGTGACGCAGTGAAATCTATGAGATTTCACTGCGTCACTTTTAGGACGCCGTTGCATCAAAATCTTGCGCCTGCCTCACAGCAGGCGTAAGACTGGCGCAGGCCCTTTCACACGGGGCTTGCCCCGTGTGAAAGGACGCATTGCTGGAGTTGCGTCACTTTTGTGACACACTCCAGCAATGCCTCACTTTTGCGCTTACAGATACTTCAGAAATAACTCCTTGCGACATGAAGCATCATACAGTAAATATGACGCATCAGGAATGTCGCAAGGAGTGCGCACTGAGAAGTGACGCATCGCTGCTTTCACGCAGCGATGCGTTATTTCTCATAAATGAGACCCAGGATATATACAGAACAGTTTTTAGTTAAGTGGGCTCAACTTTACTGTGCTCTCTCTTTCACAAACAACCCAGAACAGTTTATGAAAAAAATTTCCTGTTACCATATTAGCAGGTTATTCTGTCTCTTCTAATCCTGCGGTTCTCCAGAATTTGGATACTACATTTTTTTCAGGAACCTAAAATAAAGTGTGGTTGAGGTCAAGACAGAAGTACTGTGTCTTGGGTGGTGCCCCCTTCATTCCATGGTATCTCTCCCAAGATTTCCTCCACTTTGCTTCCAGTGATCTGTGCCCTTCATTTGCCTGAAGGGAAGAATGGATGAGCTCACACGTTGTATTTCCCAGGAACGCTTTATACAGGAATCAGTATGCCCACCCCTGATCCATCTGTCTCCTATGTGCTAATTGGTCGACATTTCTGCAACCGCCACCCTTGTTTCCAACCCCTTCTGGGGTTGGCTATGGGCTATCCTTGGTTCTGCTCCCTATACGAGGGTTGGCTCCACCCTCAATCAATCAATTAATCAATCAGGGAATTGTAAAGCACACTACTCTCCCGTGGGGGTCTCAAGGCATTGAACACCCTTCGCTCTGGAGGTTCAGAAGCCATGGCATCCTGGTAGGCTCCTTTCTAATGGACATCTCGCCACCCTGATCTCGGAGGTATCATCCCAGGAAAGACTCCTATCTCCGCTCATTTGGCTGGCGATTTATTAGATCTGTCTTTACAAACATACCTTCCCTTGTGGTCCTACCCCCGTTCCGATGGATTGGTCTGATCATTATTTAGTCCCCATGCTGATTCACGGCATCATGCCAGTGCATAACTCAGTGAATACTTTTTCTCTTAAGTGCCCCTGGCATAAACTGAATTGGGAACAATTTCAAATTCATCTTGCTGCCACCTCTCCAGCTGTTCCGGCTGACCCTAGCGAGGCCAACTCGGTCTTTTCCAATTGGATTACTCAGCCTTTGGATGGCCTTATTCCAGCCAAGTTGTCCATGAACCGGCATACTAAATCTAATCCTTGGGACAACGTTAAATTAGCTGCCTTATGTAAGACCTGTAAGAAGCTGAAGAGAACTTGGCGACAGGACTTTGCCCTACCTCCAAGGATCTCTACCGCGCTTCCGTTAAGCGATATCATAGGGCCATTCATGTTGAGCGGGCAGCATTCTACGCAGAGCAAATCAGCAGGAGCACTAATATACTATAGTCTCGGAGCTTAAAACTCAGAAGGATGCCGTGGGCTTGTTTATTACCTCTGACCAGCAATGTAATGAACTTGCTACATTCTTTGTCAGGAAGGTTGAGGACATCTATAAAAGCTTTCCTACAGTCCTTATAGGCCCCCCGGAGACATCCAGCCACTCCACCAATGGTATCCTTGAGGTTTTTCTCCCCATTACTCAAGAGGTTTTACTGACACTTTGTTCCAAGGTCAAGTCAGACTCCCCTGCTGATCCCCTGAAGCCTGCCCAATTCCAAATTATTTTACCTACGATCATACACTCTTTGGAACAGGGTCCCTGAGTGCAGCAGTCATGCCCAAGGCTTGGAAACAAGCCAGGGAAATACCGCTGCTCAAGAAACCCTCCTTAGACTCCCAAAAACCTGAACGTTTTCGGCCTATCTCCTTGTTACCCTGGACTGCGTAGATTACAGAGGCCTACATCAATTCTCTTCTCACAGAATATCTCACTGCCAATCACAGGCTCGTCCCCTCTCAAAATGGCTTCCGGCCTGGCCACAGCACAGAGTCAGCGCTCTTGGCTGTGACTGAACATCTTTGGAAAGCCTTAGACTCGGGGCAGACGTAGGCACTGATCCCTTTGGATCTCAGTGCCAGGTTTGACACGGTGTCTCATGCCATCTTGCTGAATAGTCTGTCAGAGGCTGGAGTTACTGTCTCAGCATTTAAGTGGCTCTCATCTTTCCTCGCTGACAGGACGTTTCAGGTGATTGCCCCCCCCCCCCTTTCGCTTTTGGTATTTTTCCTACAGGTCACAGGACCCGCAAGGCTCGTCCCTGAGCCCTCTGCTCTTCAATCTCTATGTCCAACTGCTGGCTGGAATAGCCAGGAGCAGAGGGCTGACCATGGTCTCCTATGCCGACGATACTCAGTTGGTGGTGGCTCTCTCGAGCAACCCGAGCAGGACACCAGGAAATTTAAGGGCGACCTCTCGGCAGTTGCCGAGTGGATGACCACCAACTGTCTCCAACTGAACACCAACAAGTTGGAGGTGTTGTTGGTGGGAGGGAACCATGACCGCTGGAACGAGCTATGGTGGCCAAAGAGTCTAGATACAGCCCCTGTCCCTAAGCCTGTAGTGAAGAACCTGGGGGTCTGGATGGACCCTTCACTCAATTTTCAGACTCAGACCAAAAAGGTGGCAGCAACTTGTTTTGGTCTGCTGCGCGGGCGTAAATATATCCTGGCCTACTTTGATGCCCCGACGAGGCAGTTTATTATTCAGGCCTTGATTTTGTCTAGGCTCGAATATATGCCTGCTCTTTGTATCTGGGAGCTAACAAGTCTGAAATACAGAGGCTACAGAGAGGCTACAGAGAGTCTAGAACGCGGCCTCAAGATCCCTCCTGGGCCTGCGTAGAACCTGTTCATTGACTAGTGCCATCCATCGCCTCCACTGGTTGCCTGTGGCCAGGAAAATTGAGTTTAAGGTACTGTGTATAGCCTACAAAATCCTGAAATTGGCATCCCCGCAAATCCTGACTGACCTTGTCTTACCTTATACACCCATGTGATTGCTTCGATCCATGGGACAATGCCTGGTAGTGATTCCCCTGTGTGAGAAGGGTTCGTGCCGGTGGCTGCTCTTTCCGAAATAGAGCTGCCATTCTCTGGAATTCTTTGCCGGCCCATATTTGAGGGCTCACTAACTAACTTCATTTTAGGAAAGCCATCAAAACATTTCTTTTTCCTTCTCTGTAGGCCCCCCTTGTCGTCTGTGCGTGCTATTCTCTTGTTGCTCAGCGCCGGGACGCCTCTTAGCTGGGGCAGCTGTTTCGCTTTATAAAACCCTAATGCAACGTAACATAACATAACATAGATATCTTTACCTTACCCTCGGGTGAATTTAAGAAGGACCTCTGACCTAACAAGCATCAATCCGCATTGCTTCAGCTGCACTCAACGCCCTTCATTGGCTCCCAATACATAAACGTACTTTATTTAAAATTTTAGTTATTACCTTCAGAGCTTACCACTCACAAGGACCCAGGTATCTTTCTAAAAGCTTTAAACGCCACCTACCCAATCGGAGTTTGAGATCTTCCAACCAGAATTTACTAGTTATTCCAAAATTCAAACTTGCCACCAAAGGTGGAAAATCCCTTGCTGTTTTGGCTCTAGAGCATGGAATAAACTGCCACCTCCGCACCGACAAATTTCATCAGAATCTCTTTTCAGGAAAGCCTTGAAGACCTGGGTTTTCACGCTTACTGATGCTGCCTGTAAAGCCTTAGTATAAAGGATGTAAGTTCTCTTGAATTGTTTCAGCTAACTAACCTTTTCCATTCTGGGTTGGTATTAAGCACCAAGATGCTACTTGTAGTGGAAGAATGAGCTATAGAAATGCATTTTACATTACATTACATTACATATATGTTTGGTGCTGGTAGGCAAATGCCATAACTGCTTGTAAGGGAGCTGTTCCTGAAGTAGGATGACATGATTTCTCATACAGTAGCCTTTTTTCCATTCAGAGAAAGCCACCTTACCAACCACAGGGACCGCCGCTTTAGACATGTTCATGATGGGCAAATGTGGCTTGGGTGGGTCTCGCCATGTCTGCAGCCCTAATTCCTGAGAGGTGACTGGGGAAATCTAGTGTTACACCGTCCCACCTGCATTGAAAATGAACATAAAACAGATGTTTGAAGTCCTTTGTGGTCAAGACAAGAAAAACTTTTCTTAATGACTACAGCAACGTAAGGAACCAGTGAGCACTTATGTGAAAAATCATTTTATTTAACTGTGATTGTGTTCCAACTATTGACAAAAGGGCTCAGAGTTCAGGCAATTTCCTGATATGTTGCCATAGTGTTTAACAAACTCATAACCAGTCTCCACTGGAACTGGGGAAGCAGTGACCCTGGCTTCAAGGGCCAGCCCACAGAGAGGATTCAGAAAGGGAGGCAGTCTTGCCACAGAACCCAGTGAAAGGAAATGCAAGGGTCCTTCATCAGAGGTTGAAGACTTCAAAGAGCTTTAGGGACGAGGGAAGTTTTCAAAGGGAATCAGACTGCTGCCATGCCTTTTTCTGTGGTGAAACAGACTCTGGATTGCTTTTGACAGAAAGCATATTCCTGAAAGAGGCACTAGGTTGCTTTTCAGAAAATCACAGTGGAAAAAGCGCAAAAAGTGTTTTTTTGCCAAATGCAGTCTGGCTTCATTCACCCTTTGAACGGCACTGCTGAACTACTCTCCTGTGAGACTGAACATTATGAGGCAAGGAAGGCTTCATTCATTGAAGCAATAAGATCCTTGTTGACCACGGGTAGGACAAGTTAGTCGCCAAAGGGTGTGTTGAAAGTAAACATAGTTGTTACTATGCAGAAAGTCAGTTATAATAGGGCTCTGGCTAGTTTCCAATGTTTAGCTGATGTCATTCTCAGAAAAGATAACATAGCTAAGGGCCAGATGCATCAAAGGATTTTGCCCATTCTGTGTCTATGGGAAAATGTGTTTATGCATGTGGCCCTGAAAGTCCTTTCTATGTTGCTATGGGCCTTAAGGGGGAAGGTATATAAAATGAATTTTAGGAGTCTGTTTTTGTGATGCATTCTCAAATTAGTGCTATCTTTCTGTCAGGTATGCAGGAGGGGGGGTTGTAAAGTAAGTAAGCAAGAAGAACTCGTGCGTTTTCACTGGTGGTGCTTTTATTAGCAGCCAGTCAAAAGGAAAACAACCCTCGTTACAAGAGGGGGAACACCACTCAAAGATATACAGTCTCAAAAGGAAGCAAATAATATTCAATGTCCGAAGTCCTTCTCGGGTCTTGCGTCATGCTGTCAAGGTCCGAAGTCCTTCTCGGGTCTTGCATCCTGCTGTCAAGGATGGTGACAGCGACCAGCAGGTATTCCGTAGTTTAGGCCATCAGCAAAGAAAAGAAGAAAAACCCCGACATTACTGTTGCCTCCGGGGTCCTGGGCTTGATAGAGGGGGGGGGGGGAACGGGGAGTGAGGGAATCACCAGGGACTGACACCAGTTGTGTAGGCAATACCGGTAGGGCTGTGTGTGTGCTCAGGGAAACGGAAGAACAGGAACGCACACAGACTCAGTCCCGTGACCTCCCTCAAACCACCCCTAACCCGTCCCAGCCCGTGAAGTAAACAGCCCCTTTAACCGGCCCCGTACCTTGTCCAGCCACACTTCTCCAGAAGGGTGGTGGGGCGGCTCGTGGTGACGTTGGCCTCCTGGCGTCTCCGTTCCGCTGGGCTGTCCGTCCTCTTCCTCCTCTCGATGGCGAACCTGCTCCTTGAAGTAGCTGCTTGGCTCCGGCGTCTCCTCACTCGTTCTCCGTCCGGCTCTCGCCCCATCGATTTCGTGGAGGCAGTCTTTGAGCGCCACCTCGGATCCTGATTGGTGGAAAGCCGATGACATCACGCCTGGGGTTTCCTCCTCTGGGAACGCCCAGGCAACTTTAAAGGGACCGCACGAGTTCTGTTCACGGGGCGGAAATGGAGATGGGTGAAAGTCCCCGTCCTGCCCTGCAAACCCCGTGACACTTTCATTTAAGAATTAATACACTGCCTCTCACAATTGATGTGGTCCAGTTCTTGTCTCCTGTTTGGTCCTTTGGGTTGTCTGTGTTTGCATTGATATTAATTGCATATGGTGACTGATTATACTAATGGCACATTAATACTTTGTGGCCTAAGGGCTCGTAACCTACTACTCCCATAGGTGTTCTCATTCACCCCTCATTTGGCAAAAAAATGCGATTTAGGGCCTGATTACGATGGCGGTGAACCCGCCACCGGCAGGCTGCCGGTGGCGGGTTCACTGCCATCGTAAGGCCTTTTTCTGCCTGCCAGATCAGGATGGCGGGCTGTGCGCCTGGTGGACAGAAAGCCCTACCTCAACGGGTCCGACAGAGGCAATCGTTTTGATTGCCTATTGGCCCCACCCCGCATCCACAAAATGGTGGCGGTGCCAAGCAGGCAGTAGCCGCCAGATTTGGATTCTGCATTCCCGCCAGCCTGCCTATGGCGGTTCAATCGCCATTGATAGGGTGGCAGGGATGTCATTTGGGGGCCTGTTGCGGTCCCCCTTGTGCAGGTGCATGTGCATTTTGCACTGGCTACAGTATTCTGCACCCGATGGCTGACACCGCGTGGTGCCTGCCACGTAGTGTAGGGAAATGCACAACATGCATTTTTACCTTTGCGGCGGGTGCTGCAGCCAGCAGCACCTGCCGCAATGGTACATGCACAATGCGACCGCCACAGTGGATGTCACATTGTAATTTAATGTGTGGGACTGCCGTCATATAGGTGCCACAGTTTTGGTGCCTTTTAAAAAAAGAACCGCACAATATTCTTGTTCCTTGGCACTCACTGAGAGTACTACCTACTTTGCTAATCTCTGGTAATATAGGTACATCGGGTGTGTATGTATTTATGCAGAATTTATGACAAACATTGAATAGTACAAGTTAATTGAAATAAATCAAATCCAAGCCACTTTTCTCTGTAGTTTTATATAATTGTTTTGATACAACCGAGGTGCATTGTGTACGGTGTGTTAAGTGCAGACGACGCAGTGTCTGATATGTTATTAACCTTGTATATCTTTTTTTTTAAACCAGTCACATGACTGACTGCAGGTGCCGAAATACAAAGAGCTACAACATGACAGACATTTGCTCTCAGCTTCTGTGCCTCGGTGTGGTGGTCTGTTGCGTGCCTTTCTTTTATTACATTCAGGTAAGTGTTTTACTTTTGCATGTCTTTTTATTAAGTTATGGTGATTTATAAAGCATTGGGAGTCTTTACTTAGACTATTGTTCACCTGGGACACCCTATTCCTGGTGTGTACTAGATTAGATGGTGAAAATATCCTTTTTGTTTAACTTTTTGTTTTAACTCAGTTACACCTCAAAATTGCCCTGTTAATATGAAGTCAACAAATATTAATTTTACCTACTGCCTAAAACTGTTCTGCTCAGTCATCGATATGTAAGTGTAATTGGTCCACATCACCCAGCTTTTCTGTTACTGTATTACTGTTGGACCTGGCCCTCTCTGCAGGTTCACCCCCAAACTTTTTGCCTTTTTCCGTCCACTTTTTGCTGAATTCGCTTTTGTAGGCCTTAGGACTGTGTGCACTTTACCGCTGCTAACACGTGTTTTAAAATGCTTGTGCTCTCTCCCTAAAATGTGGTAGATTGGCTTATACACAGTTTGCAAATTTAATTTACTCATAATTCCTTAATAAAGTGGCATTACATGTGCCCACAGCCTATAAATTAAATGATACTAGTGAGCCTGCAGCACTGATTGTGTCACCCACTTAAGTAGCCCTTTAAACATGTCTCAGGCCTGCCACTACAGAGCCCGTATGGGCAGTTTTAAACTGCAATTTCGACCTTGCAAAATTTGCCAGGCCCAAAACTTCATTTTCATTTTTAATACATATAAGCCACCCCTAGAGTATGCCCTGAACAGTACAATGGGCAGGGTGCAATTTATTTAAAAGATAGGTCATGTACCTTTAAGTTTTACATGTCCTGGTTGTGAAAAACTCCTACATTTGTTTTTCACTAATGCAAGGTCTATCTCTCCCATAGTATAATTGTAGTTACCTTATTACATTTTAAAGGTGTAATTTCCAAAATGGAAGAAATAATTTGTTCATGTTTGTAGTTTCTGGAATCCTAATTTAAAATCCTAATTTACGGTTTAGTCGGATTTTAAATTGACAATCTGAAAATGCCACTTTTGAGAAAGTTGGCATTTCCTTGCCTTAGCCATTTGGTGCCTGCTGCCGTTCATTGGGTCTCATGACTGTGTGTGGGTGACCAGGGCCAGCTTTAGCACTGGTGGCGCCCTGTGTGACAATGTCTATTGGTGCCTCATAATGACCACCTCTGACATGGATTCCCTGACTAGAACCCTTTAACAGTGCCCTTCAAGTCTCCATAACCACTGTCTCTCAGATTCATTTAGTTTTATAGCACCACTCATACCAGTGTAAGGTGTCAGAGCAGTTTACATCACACACACACACATTGCACAGAGACAATCATATGTGTGTAAATCAGTGTATAGGAAATGTTACATCAGACAGTACTACAAGGTGTAGTGTAGGCGTGGCATGTCATCAATACTAGTAGGCAATATAGTTGAAGTTCTTATTCAGGAAAGGCACAAATTCAGAATTTAAAAAGCACCATCATTGTTAAGGGTTCGCTTTCATAATAAGAATTGTTTCTACCCAAATGAACCCTTTTCACAAGATTAGGATAATGAAAGACTGGGCAAAAACATATAGCTCTAACATATACCTTGCAGTTTGCAGCAGCTCTAGGGTTACAGTTAATAGCTCAATGTTCTATATTAGGATTTTGACTTAGAAACGACAAGTAACAAAAGGAGCTCTCTTACAGAAGCAGCAACCCACTGACCTATTTACATTATATGCACTTCATTATCTGGATGTTGCACTTTCTTTTTTTAAAATTTTTTTTTTTATTAGTTCAGTTCAAAGCCATATAAACAAAAATACATATAAGACCATTGTCTCAAAGCAAAATTGGCATATCATCACAGCAAAAGTTAATGGTGCATATATTTAACTTAGATGGTTACATATAAATGAATATACGGAACACACACAAGGAGCAATCTTAATATAGGAAAATGAAGGATACAATCAACACAACACATTATCAAATTTTAACCAAAAGAAATGGTAGTTTTTAGGGATCCAGATGGTCTATCATTACCTGCCATATTTTGTACCCCTTTTGCATTTTCCTAACTGATTTGATTCGATACAGATTGAATTCTAAATAAAAGATATTATAAAACTTTGCTCGCCACATTTCATATGTAGGTGCTTCAGGCTTCAACCACATGGAAGATATACAATGGCGAGCTACAGCCATAGCCATAAAAATAACATATTTATTTTTCTGATAACCTAAAAACAGATTATTATCATTTGATAAACCAAAAATAATCATCTCCCTTGTAATTAATACATCAGACTTTGTAATATGAGCTAAGAATTTTTCTATGGATACAAAAAAAGGTTTTAATATGGGGCAGTCTGAAAAAATATGTACAATATCTGCCAAATCAGATTGGCATCTGTAGCATTTCCCGTTATTGGCATTACCCCACTTTAACATTTTAAATGGTGTGTGATAGAGATTAAATAAAGTTTTGTAATGCTGTGAGTATAGATTGGCAGATAACATAATTTTATCGGCTGTTAACATTGATTCTTGAAAAGACACTGCCGGTGTACCTAATCTTATAGACCATCTAGATTCCTGCTGTTCGATATCATCGGGCTGTAAATTAAGCAAATAATTATATATAGTCCCTATACGTGATGGTTTCTTAAGTATTTCAATAAAGTTATTATGGCAAAGCGGTAACGCATTTGGATGTTTCAAAATAAAATTGCGGATTTGCAGATACTTAAAAAAGTCGTGTTGTGGAATACTATATATATCCTTTAGCTCCTGAAATGAAGCAATTATACCATCTTGAGCCAGATTGCCTATATCTAATATGCCTTTTTCCCACCATATACACATAGTACGATCCCTAAATATTGATGGGAGCAATTCTATAGAATTGCAAGGGGTATAGAAATTAATAGGTCCCAGTGAAATAGACTTCCGAATAGACCGTCATCCTTTGAAGGCTGAGAATATTAGTTTGAACCTAGTTCTTTTATAATAACTGGGTTCCAAAAAGCGAAGCAGCATTTGCCTAGATTGTGGGCCAAGTAAGAGAGAGAAGATATCTGGGCTTTCAAATGTAGGTGGTGTTCCGCCAATTGCAAAATATTTAATATTTTGCATAAGACATGCCAAGTAATATAGAGCAAAATTTGGAACACCCCATCCACCCCTTAAGATTGGTAATGTCATGTATTTGGACGCTCTCCGCGCTGATTTCCAGCCCCATAGGAATCGATCAGTTATAGATTGTAATTTTCTCAATTGTAGTATAGGTATCTCCAATGGTATTGCCCGGAAATAATATAAAACTTTTGGTAATATGGTCATTTTTAAAACGTTACGTCTCCCAACTAGTGACAAGTGTAAGCATTCTATTTTCTCTAGTTGACTTCTAACCGATTGTAATATATCTGCCCAATTCACCGTAATTAACTGTTGAAGTGATAATCTAATTTTGATGCCCAAGTATTTGGCCTCTGGGGTTACCCGGCTATCATTGGTGCATAATCCTGTTGAACATATGACCTGTGTCTTCTGTATATTGAGTTTATAGCCTGACACAATACCGAATTCGCGAGTCAGGTTCTCAATTTCACATAGTGCAGATTCTGGATCGGATGTTATGACCGCGACATCGTCAGCAAATGCTAGCACCCGTATATTACCCCCGGGCAAGACCATGGGCTGTATATGTTGGGATGACATCAACATCTTTAAAAGTGGTTCTATATACAAAGCAAATAAAAGAGGTGAGCATAGGCACCCCTGTCGTGTGCCCCGTGTGATATTAACTGCAGTTGACTCTTCCCCGACATGCAAACCTTAGCCCTTGGATGTCTGTAGACAACTTGTAGAGCAGATATAAATTGTGATCCAAACCCCATTTTACCAAAGATTGCCCATAAAAATGCCCATGTAATGCGATCGAACGCTTTTTAGGCGTCTAAAAACCCCAGTCCAACATTGACATGATAAGTGGCAGCGTAGTCTAGCGTTGCAATGACCCGGTGTATATGATTGATCGTGCCGCGGCCTGGGAGGAAGCCATGTTGTTGTTCAGAGACAAGGGCAGGTACAACTTGAATCAGCCGGTTTGCAAGAATTTTAGAATACAATTTTGCATCAACGTTAATAAGTGAGATAGGTCGGTTTGACGCAGGAAGATGCGCAGGTTTATCTTTTTTCCTGAATACAATTATACTTGCATCATCCCACGATGGTGGTGGATTCCCATTTTGGGCTTCTATAAACGTAGCCAACATGTCATCTTTAATGATTGAAAATAACACCAGATAAATTTCTAGCGGAAGTTTATCTGGGCTTGAAGCCTTCCCCCTGGCCAAATCTTTAAGGGAGGTCTCTAGTTCTTGTATTGTAATGGGCGCCTCTAGATGTTCCTGTTGTATAGAATCTAGTTTGGTTAAATCCAGTTTATTTATATAGCGATCAAGTAAATCAGAGGGGAAATCTTCTTGGGAATAAAGATCTGTATAGTACTCATGAAATACCTTGAGAATACCCTCTACTGATTCTATTAACATACCCTGGCTATTTTCTATAGAGGTTATACGCTGTGCGGTCTGGCGCCCCCGCATCCTTTGAGCTAGACATCTTCCCACATTTTCACCATATTCATATCTTTCCGCACGGTAGGTTTTATATTGACATGCTATGTCCTGACTCCAGACCCCATTGATCTTAGCTTTGTATTTAGCAACTTTGTCTTGTGAACTATTGCAATCTAAGTGTAGTCTAATATCACGCATTAAATCTTGTTCCGCATTTATTAAATCTTGTAATAATTGTGTTATTATATTTTTCCTTTTCTGCTGAAGGCTCCAGCCATAGCTACATGTTTCACCTCGTAATCCTGCCTTGAAACAGTCCCATACCATTGCATAGGATGTAGAACACCTATTTAAATCAAAAAACTGCTGGGCCCAATCTGAAACTTGTTTCAAATAGATTTCATCTAAAAGAAGTTTCTTATTAAATGTAAATGACCGTTGTAATCGCTGGGTTTTAAGAATAGGCATATCTATAACAATCGGAGCATGGTCAGAAGTAATACGTGGTTTAACAGACATTCGAGATCCTTGGGACATATGCCTAGGAACAAAAATATAGTCTATACGCACGAATTTCTTATGTGGTGATGAAAAAAAAGTAAAACCAGGATCTTTCAAATTCGCCACAGGCCACCCATCAATCAACCCGTGTTGGTGTAAGAGTTGGCGTAATTCCTTAAACACCTTAGGCTTCCTACCTTAGGTAGTGACTAAACCCTGTATCCCAAGTATTCAGCTCCCCGTGGATATTAAAGTCCCCTAGTAAAAATAAAGGAGTACTCCATAGGGCCAGTTCCACATTTAAAAATTCTATAGCCGCGGTGTCATCTATATTAGATCCATATACTGTACATATCGTGGTAGCAACATTCCCTATGACACATTCAGCAATAGCCCAGCATCCTAAACTATCGGCTTTAGTTTTACCAGTTGCTACTATAGGCCGCCGCCCCAGTATAGCCACTCCTCGATTCATAGTGGACTGTTTTGAGGCAGCAAACACTTCATAGCCCAAATCATTCAAAACTTTTCTATTTGCCCACGGTATATGCGTCTCCTGGAGACATATTATATCCGGATGAATTAAACGGATCTCGTGCATCACACGTTTTCGTTTATGGATGTTATTAAGACCACATACATTGAATGAACACATACGAAAATTATAGCTAGCCATGACAACTAGAGGGAATCATTGCAAATTGTATTACACCATTGCACCATTGCACCAACAACAAAAAAAGCAATATAGTTATGCATGATATTCTATGGCTTTGACTGAATTTTTCTCCTTTTTCTCCCCTGCACACCCCCCGTGCCCACCCAACCCCACCCCCAGCACAGCAACCCCCCACCCTGTGACCCTCCCCCAACATTAAGGCAAAGGGGCCTATTGCCCCGTTGATGTATGTGAGAGCACCTCACATGCTTGGGCGTATCCATTAATCTAAAGAAAGAAAAAAGCATGAGTTATGTCACATACTGAAACAGTGATTATCTATAGTTTATAGCATTCTCCTCATGCTAATGAATTTAGATATTCTTTTGCTGGAGATTCAGCGGTAAAGAATCGATTTTGCCCCTTATATACAATCTTTAGTGTAGATGGTTGAAGCAGAAAAACCTGAGCACCCTTTTTTTGGAATGGATCAATCAATTGGCGCAACCGCCAACAATTTTCTACCGTAGCATGGCAATAGTCAGGGCGTACAAAAAATTCAATACCCTTTCCAGATGGTTTCTTATCGGGTCTTGCAAGGTCATAGAGTTTTTGTCTTGCCAAAAAATTATTTAAAGATATCAAAATGGCTCGAGGATATTGACGACTTTGGGTACTCCGAAGTGCTTGCTTACGAAAAGGGAAACGATGTGCCCTCTGAATCTCGTGAGACCACTGCCAGTCTTTAACCTCCGGAAAGGCCTCATCGAAAAGTTCAACCACAAACTGTCTTATGTCTTGCCCCTCACGACCTTCAGGCACACCTAAGATTCGCAGATTGTTACGGCGTAGCCTATTCTCCAAATCAACCAACTTGGTGTTCACATCCTCTTTCAGACCCTTGAAATCATCAATATTTGTTTTGATATGAGTTACTTGATCTTCCAATGAAGAAATACGTCCTTCTGCTTCGACCATTCTATCTGTAAAATCATGGCATGATTTTGCCAGACGTCGTACTGTATTTTGAAGTTTTTTGCAAGCATTGTGAGTTTTCAAATGTTCGGCTTTCGCCTCCACTCGTTGGTCTGAGATGGCTTTCAAAATAACATCTATTGGTGTCTGGTTAGGGAACCTCGGGCTAGAGCTGGTTTGTTGAGCAGAGTCTGCTAAATCCTGATCGTGATCTTGATCTTGATCTTGATTTTCTATCGTCGGGTCCCCGTTAGGGATCTCCTCGCTCCAATCTCTACCTACTTGTAGATCTCTAGCAATAACAGAAGTTTCCTTGCTTGTGTTCTCCACAGTAGAAAAAGTCTCCACTTCATCCCCAGATCCTCTTCCAGATCAGAGCCCTCAGAGTGTTCAGAGAGAGAATAAAATTCACTATCTTTGCTACTGATTGGATCAGCTTCGCCATCTAACCCTTCAACACGCTGTAGGCCCTGCTCAGCATCAAATCCCCCTTGTATTGCGGCATTGATATCAAGAGCCACTGAAGCCGCAGTATTTTGTAATACAGACGGTGATGGTACATAATCAGGTGGAGGTGGGTGAGCCAGGGAGGTTACTGGCGAGACTGCAAGCTGTTCAAGTGCTTCCACCAAAGTCATATCTTGGTCATTATCAGCATCTAATCCATCGAAATCTTCAATAGTTTGATTTTTTTCACCTCCAATTCCGGCAGTCGAAATCTTGCGCATTGTTATTTTTGCTTTAGTGTTGAACATTTGCGGTATTTTTGGGGTACCGGTCTGGCTGACATCTGGGTCATTATTGCTACCGTCTTGTTTTGATTTTGCTGCAAGGGCAGCCCGAGTCCCAATCTGATTTTCACCGCTAGGCCTTGTTTTACCTCCACGGGCCGTTTTAGGACCCATAATGAATACTGATAGATATGTATGTACACCCAGAGCAAAAAGTAGAGGTTATACACGGAAAGACTTGATTCTTTATACTTATATGTAACTCTGTAGCAAAGTATATTCACATTTATTCCCCCTTATAAAGTGCCGTTGTTAGAAGGCTCAATTAGTCAGTTGTATTAATAAAAAAATAAAAATAAAAAATTCTTCCCTTTTTACTCTTCTCTTAGTCCTTCAATACTCCATCAATAGTCTCGCCTTATACTGAATCAGGTATTAGCCTCTCCTCATTTTTGCCTCACCTTGATATTGCTTCAGTTACAAGATTCATTACAGAGTACAGAGCACCGGTTGATAGCGTCAATCTGAGCAGCGTTTTCTTCCCAAATAGTTTTAAACGCTCAATTATTAATTTGACCCGCTGCTCCAGCTAGATCTATTAACACGCCAATACTCGGTGTCTCCTCAATGTTTATTTATCTTCCTGGCTCGATACAGCTAGGACAGTCCAAACAACATTCAGCATTCGGCTATTGACCCCAGCTATCTCCGCTTTTACACCAATGCTCAGCGTTTCTTCAAAGTTTGTAATACTGAAGCAGAGCCTAGTCCGTGGTTCGATATTGCACACAGCAACCTTACCTTGCCGAGCGTTCGCCTGGAGTTCAGCTTCACACACCTGCCGTAGCCAGTACCGATTCCTGGCGCTGAGGCTGAATGAAGCTAGCTACACACAGCTGTCCCGCATTGCCGGCGTCTCGCTGGGAGTTCACACACTCGCTGCTGCTTCTACCAGCAAGCTCTGGATCGTGACTCCCGTGGCTCCTGCAGCAGGCAAACGCCAAGTCCACGGCTCGACACCACCTCCACGGACCGAAGCAAGCTCAGCCCAAACTCGCCTCCGGCATCACAGCACTATAGCACCACCGCAACACCGCGAAAGGACTCGCTGAATCTCCGATAATGAAAGCCAAATGGATCGCCCAAACGGAGCTCTCAAAGGTACGCCTGGCGTGCAGGCGCCATCTTGCACTCTTGATGAAAATCTGGATGTTGCACTTTCTTAGCAGCTGGCATTTTAACCCTCTGCGCTACCCTATGATGAGTCAAAATTTCCACTAGACAAACCTCCGGTCTCTTTCCAGGTAGACGATTATTCACAGGACTTCTCTCGACATTTCAATTGATGTCTGAAAGTTGCTGAAGGCCAGAAACGAGGAGGCAGGTGCTTTTAAAATGATAATACACATTTTCAATAATTACGCCCCCACCTCAAGTCAACGCCCGGTGCGGTTGCACCAATCGCACCGCCCTAGAGCCGGCCCTGTGGGTGACAGTTGGGCTTGTGTATTCCTGCTAGACAGCCACACACAGTAGGGAGCTTAGGTTTGCCAAGAAGGGCCATCACTTGCAGGATGGGGGGAGGAGCTGGGCACATCCCCACTTACACTTGAATAGGCTGTGTCTTGCCTTCACATAAAGGGCATAACAACCCTGCATAGTCACCTCAGCCAGCTGGGAGTCAGAGCAGGGAAGGCAGGAAATTCCATGCGCTGCAAAGACACTGTCTAGAAGATTCTCCCACCTTCGAGACCTAGGGCACCAGGGTATAAAAGAAGGGCCACAGACACCAGTTCTTCAGTAGTATCTGTGGATATTCTGCCAGAAGGACTGCTATGCTGCAACAAGGACTGCAACTCTCCTGGACTGCTTCTCCAAAGGCACTGATGCCCTGCTGTGCTGACCTTCTGCCCTTTGCCCTCTGCCTGGGTGGGAAGGCCTTGAACTGCATCTCTTGAACCCAGTACCCAGAGTGACTCCAAGGGCTAGTTGGCTGCCTCCTGCTCTGAATCCTCAAGGTCATAACAGTCTTCCAACATCTTCGCACCCGCACCTGGACTCTGCCATCTGTGAGTCTACCCTGCTAAGTGGGGCCACTTCAGTCCTGGAGCCCTGAAGGTGAACCTAGGGTGCTCACCAGTCTCAGTGGATCCAGCGCAACCAACACATCTCCTCTGCGGCGCTGCACATCCCTGGGCAAAACTACTGCATTGGTGCAGCTGCTTTGACCGAACCGTCACAAAGACTCACTGTGCCTCTGCAATCCTCATCTTCGCCACAGGCACTCATATCTCTCATTGACAACAGCTTCTACGAAAATCGCAGCCTCACAACTAATCGGAACTGCCTCATCACTCCGACTGTGCACCTCATCCTCAACCCTGGACTTCTCATCACAAGGCCTCATTGACGGGATCCTCTATGACAGTGCAGGGCATTGAATTGCAGTCTCTCTGCATCTTGGGACAGATGCCTTGCTCCAGCTGTGCGACACATCTTCAACCCAGATCCTCACAACACTCCCCAACCCAAATTTAAGGCACTGAGTTCAGCAGGCCTACTGGGTCTCTGTAGCCAGCCCACGCTCCATTGTGGTCGGTTTGACATTGTGCCTTTGTCCCTGTTTGGCGTGACCAGATAACCATAGTTGCCGCTTTGTGATTTTTGGCATTATTTTCACTGAAATCTTTCAAATCAGATATCTCCGATTCTATAGATTAGGTCCTTGTTGTTTTGGTCTATGTTTACTTGTTAAAAGTTACTCTATTTTCCTAACTCTTTTGTGGGCTCCTTTTTTGGTGTGATTTCCACTGAGTTACTGTTTAATTTGTTGTACAAATACTTTACACGTTGCCTCATTGAAATTTGTCTGTTCCTTACCCTGACAAGAATTGTGGTTAGTGCTTGAACAGGGCTCATACCCCAGTCACCCAACAACCCAATTCGTTACAATTACGTACTGAAAAGGAAACTGTATGATTGAATTATACCAATTTCCACCCTTTTGCATGATTGATATATTCTTTATTGTGCATTTTCAATATCTTAATTTGGCTATAACATTCTTGCAAATGTGTATTGTTTTACTCCTTTTCAGCCTTGTGTGCTGACTAAAACCTACGTTGTGGTTCATGGTTACCTTCCCACAGTTCTCGGCCTGCTGCCTGTATCAAACTAATGAGTGTTCAATTGTCACTGGTGGTAATATTTTTTACTGTGATTCAACCATCATGCTGTTAAACCAGTATATCACTTGACTGCTAAGGTTTCCAACAGTGCTAAGACCTTTTTGGATATTTGAGGTACCTTGGGGCAGATTTACAAGCCACTTGCGCCACTTTAGTGTCACTTTTAACATGGGAAAAGTGTTGCAAAAGTGGCGCAAAGGGCTTGTAAATCTGCCCCCTTGTGCTTAAACCTTCATACTCCTTTGTTCCACAAAAGGTATCCATGCCAAATTAGCACCCTTTTTTGCAACATACCAGGGATTTTAAAGGTATGGAGGGTTTGCAGATTGCCTTGGAAGGAACCAAGAAAATAGAAAGAAAGTGTATGGTTCGTTTTGCTAAAAAAGTAATTGACAAAAGCTTTGTTGTGCTAGGAACACCATCTTTATAGCTTTCAGAGACAAGCAGAGGTGTATACATTTTTTTTTACCACTTTGCCCACTCTTTCTAAAATTTGTGGTTTCAACCTACTTGCAGTTTGTGGTGGAAATGTTTGTAAACCCTATGGATAATCCCACAAAGATTTACTGAAAAGTAAAAAAAAAAAGTCTGAATGCAGGTGTGCGTTTTTGTACATTTTTGTATATCCCTCAAGGTTTTCCCAAAGAAACAACTGCTGAAATACATTTTTTTTAAATGACTAGCAGAAAACCGTCATTTGAGACATTTTAATCTGTAATTATTTGTCATGATGGACAATTTACAAAAGCAATTAGGTCAGATAGACCCTTCTGGGTGCGGGCATATATAGAGTTTGTAGGTTCACCAAAGAATATAAAGCGCAGAGCAAACAACTGAGCTTGCACCTTGCAATGAGTTTTCATTGTGTAGGGACTATATAGCAATTTACATTGTTAAATATAGGGAATGGTAAATGGGTAAGAAGGAAACCTATATATTTCTGAAATATACACAAGATACTGAGTTTAGAAACAGTGATTATTTGTACACTTCTGAATTTGAGGTTATCCATACTTCAGAGAGCATTCTGCAAAATGCATTCTTTCTTACGACGTGGCTTACGTTTGGAAGCCACAAATAACAAAAGCTATACTATTCTGTGTATGCACATGTTCTGTGTATGCACATGTCTCCCAGTAAATAGGATACCCCACTTGTGTTGCTGGGCATAGTGTTTGCAACACGAAACGCCCCAAAATGCAACCTGTATACATCACAATTCACCCAGCAAATGTAACACTTTTTTTACAATTTGGGTACAAGTTAGAGATTTTGTCCCTTGCTCAGTCACCCCCCAGGAAAACCTTCCTTACTAGGAAAAACTAGACACCAAGGGGAGCCCAGGGTGGTGTGACTTATGTTGTTCTATCTAGATGTTGTTACCCTGAAGCCCACACAAAAATCAATCATTGGCTGAAATCACATTTCCTCATATTTTTGTGAGGGAAAGTTGGGGAAACTCCAGGGATCCAAAAATGTCCTACCACCTACTATTCCCATACATCTTCCGATCAAAATGGTACCCTACTTGAGTGGATGGGCCTAGTGCCGATGACGAGAAGGGGTTCAAAACGCAAAATGGACAGATTTCATGTTTCCACTCAAAACTAGGCCTGGGCGTATAATTCTGCTCTGTTCATGGAGTTTGCAGATTGTTTCCACTCTACTCTCCACATAGAGTGTGGAGATCGGAAAAACTCTGCCGAATGGAGTTTTTCCTCACTTGTGCTAGCCAGCGTTAAGTTGACGAGCAAGGAAAATCTTACTCCAGACCAACGAGGGCAGTCTCGGAGTGTCGCTATTGCTTGAGTTGCGAAAACTTACATTCGCGTTGATGAAGCTGCTGTTCGAGAACATCTACTCAAATGGCAGCAAGAAGCAGCCCCCTCTTGCGCTGCATGTGGTGCAGTTTGCAGAACAAACACCCAGTGCTAAAAATCAGTGAGAACGATACAACATATGCAGTTTGCCGCTTGCGGAATGCAGTGGAGTTTTTTGGTCACTATGCGGAACTCCGCGAACTCTACCCAGGCCTACTCAAAACTTAATTTTTTCAATGTGGGTAGCTGTGGATTTTGGGCCTGGGCTCGGCTGCCACCAAAGAAAGCTTACCAAATTCAAACATTAGATACCTAGAGGAGTCAAGGGTGGTGTGACTTGCATGGATCTCACATCTCACATGGTTTGTTTTACCAAGTAGCCCTTGCAATACTCTAACTTTAGATAAAACACACATTTTCCTCACATTTTGTGAGGGTAGGTTCTGGAATCTGCAGGGATCCACAAGTTTCCTACCACTCAATGTTCCCACGCGTCTCCTGATATAAATAGTACTCCACTTGTGTGGGTGGGCCTAACGCCCACAACAGAAAATGTCCCGAAGTGCAACATGAACCGATTAAATTGGTAACTCAAAAATGACCCCTTTTTTGCAATGTGGGTAGCTGTTGACTTTGGGCTTGGGCTCGACTGCCACCCAAGGAAACCTATCAAACCCAGATGTTTCTGAAAACTAACACACATGGGAGTCCATGCTGGCGTGACTTGTGTGGACCTCACAAGGGTTTTTTACCCAGAGACCCTTTCCAACTTCAAACATAGGCTAAAGCACATATTTTCTACACGTATTTGCCAGGGAACGTTCCAGTATATGCGAAGATCCCCAAATTCCCTACCATCAAGCATTTCCACGTCTCCTGATAAAAATAGCACCCGCTTGTGTGGGTGGGCCTAGCACCTGCAACAGTAAAGGGCACAAAATGCAATGTTTAGACATCAACATATCCTGTCACAAAAAATTACCTGATTTGGCAATTGGGTAGTTGTGGCATTTGGGTCTGGGCTTGGCCGCCACTTAGAGAAACAGAGGGAAAACTAACCTCACACATTTTTGCAAACTAGATACACCGATTTCATATGACTACACAGTGAATTCTAAAACCACAGCTTTTAAACTACTATTCAATTCAATAGAGACTTTATTTCGGTTATATTTCACACCATAAAAGTACACATATATACAATACAATTAAAAACATTACTTATAGTATTACAATAATTCATAGTCACATAAGAAAGACATATTACACGTGTCCCAATGCCAGTTAAGTAAACCGGATAGATAGTAAAGTGCAAATGGTGCCGGGTATGATACCGCAGAAAAATATCTTTCAATAGGAAGGCTGAAATGTCATTGGCAAATACAGTATCACTTGTCTAAGCAGTTTATCAGTTTAACAGTTAGTTTTAAGAATTCTATTACCTGGAGAACACTGTCACTGTACAAAAGCTGTAAATATATAAATGCTGGTCTGATTTGGTTAAAATTAAGTTTTCTTAGGAGGGCAACAAGATAACGTCTGCGAGGATATTCATAAAACCTACATAAAAACATAAAATGCAGCATATCCTGTGGAGACTTCCCGTCGCAGCCACAGAGAGCTGCAACCTTGTTAAAAATGTCTGACTTTGGTCTAATTAAAAGATGATGGAAAATATTGAGTCTAAACCTTGACAACAAGAATTTTTCGTGAGAAGTAAAAGTACCCTTTAAATATGGCTCCATACTGTCACAGGTTTTTAGCATAACATATTTCCTGATACTTGGTTTCATGAGCTCCTCACTTTCTCTTTGGGCAAGCCTATTGTTGTAAAAAGCATGTTTGATTGCAGCTACATCCCCCTTTACAATCCCGCTTGGGTTTTCAAACAAGTTCAAACGACCCAGCCTGGAAAAGCCGGTTTCAAGTATTTTAACCAGGGGATGCACATGGAATTATCCTGAGACACAAGGTCTCTTACAATCAAATGGGTAAGAGGTATATCTTAGTTTATCCACAGTTTTACCCAGCAAGTCAGAGGCCTTAGAGCAAAGGTATCACATAGATACTGTGTCCCCAGTTCTTCGTGTACTGCCAGGTTGGGTGTACTGGCGGGGACACAGAGAAGACGTTTTAGGAAATTGTTTTCAACAACCTGTAACTATTCTCCAGTTACATAACCCCATAGTGCGCTGCCATATGCAGCTGTTGCAACCGATTTAGCATTATAGAGTTTAATCATTGCGTTAATTGGCTTCTTCCCCAATTTCGTTGCAAAGTTAAAAATAGAGGCATTAACCCTCGTCAATTCCCCTTTCTTTTTAGCCAGATGAGGGCCCCAGCTAAGCTTGGTATCAAATAAGACACCAAGATATGAGAATGTTTGCGTGACGGGGATTGGAACATCATCCAGTTTAAAAACGAAATTCTTTTTAGGTTGACGGCCAACATGCATAATGTATGATTTAGAGTTGTTGACTAGTAGGTTTCTGTCAGTCATAAAGATGTTAAAAGCATTTAAAAGCGCCTGCAGTCCCTTCTCCGTTCTAGAAATTAAAACCGCATCATCTGCATATAAAAGAACTGGAATACCCCGCCTGCCAACTCTAGGGCAGTCTGCCTGTACCTTCTGTAAAACAGCATCTAACTCATTAATATAAAAGTTAAAAAGGAATGGGGCAAGAATGCAACCCGAACGCACTCCCTTCTTAATGTCAAAGTTGCCAGTGGTATCCCCATTTGCAGAATACCTGACGTTAGCACTAGTATTACTGTGCATATCCACCAAAAAATCAACTATCCCTGTGTCCACACCTTTCTCCCTCATGGACTGCCACAGCCTTTCCCTGTTAACACAGTCGAAGGCTGACGACAAGTCCATTAAGGCGAGGTGGACAGTTCACTTCTGCACAACAGTGTATTTGCTCAGTACAAGAAAGAGGTTAAGGCACTGGGTTATAGTGGAGCGCCCACCGCAGAAACCATACTGGGAGATTGACATGATGTTATTCTTGGACGCCCAGCATGTTATTCTCTGCAGCAGAATTCTCCCCATAATTTTGACCATAGAGTCAATTAATGAAATTGGCCGATAACAATGGGGACTACCCTTGTCTCCTTTTTTAAACACGGGAACAATCGTTGATAGTCCCCAGGACATGGGACAGCCCACTTTGGCAGCTGCATTAAAAACTGCAGCCAGGATGGGCGCCCAAAAACTAGGGTCAGACTTATACAAGTCTGGAGGGATCCCATCAGGTCCTGGGGCTTTTCTAGCAGTAAGTCCTTCTATGGCCTCCATAACCTCACTGCTATCAAACCTGATAGTGCCGCCCCTAACGCCAGCGAGTGTCTCAGCTTTTACAGGGGCCACTGAAAAATACAGTTGTTTAAAGTGCAATCCCCACTCCTCCTTGGTTATGCAGCAATCCAGACCGTCACCCGGCTCTTCAACCAAAAATGGTTTTTTAACTATTGCCCAAAATCTGGAGCTACATTTTAAGGTGGAGGGCTCAAGTATCTCGCTCCAGGCCTCTTCTCTTAAAAACTCCTTATGGGATTTGAGAACAGACTTATACTCTTTACGGCGCAATTTGACATTCTCCTGGACTCTCGGGGTAGCTGCCAGGGCTAACCTAAGGTTACGAGCAGCTTTGGAACAATCGTGATTAAACCACCTCGGCCACCATTTCTCCATACCCCTCTATACTGGAACCAACATCAGGTCTGACACCTTCTCCAACAGATTTTGATAGGCAATAAGTACCCGCCGTGGCTCTGCCCCCTCCCGAGTGCAGTTCACAATATCCTCAGTGCATGTATCTACGATATTTTTATTCAGTAGATCTGGGGTAACCATTGACCATTTAAGTCGCCGCCTCCCGTCTGTTGTACCCAACCTCCCATAACTACATATCTGTTTTTCCTTGGTAGTCCACGGTCCCTTCAGGCGAATTATTAAAGGATTATGATCACTGAATTCGCTTTGGACAATATCAAACGAATCCAGAAAAGGCAGCATTGTCAGTGATAATAACATATGATCAATGAAGGTGCCCCTCCCATGCCCCTTAAAGGTAGGAGTTTCAAAACATTTTAGAGGATCCCTAAGTGTCATGGCCAGTGAGAGGTCCAGATTGTCCAGTAAAGCATTACAGAGTTCCCCATCCAGTGTGTGTTCTAGATGTAAACCATCCATGCGCTCACAACGTAATTCTGCTAGACATTTCCTCAATGGATCTCCACACGGGTGCACATTAAGATCACCCATGATCATGAGGTTATGACTGAAGTCCTTCATAGAGGAAGTAATAAAAGCATACAAAACAGATATAGGATTAGGTGCTGGAATAGCATTGGTAGCATTATAAAAATTCACCAAACCGACTCGACAATTTTCTCCAATTAGAGCTAAGCCCATCATACCAGAATTGTTTGCATCAATTCTGCGAATTTTAAAGGTGACAAGAATAGAAAGAAAAATCACCAGTCCTCCCTTTGGTCTGCCTCTAATTGATGGTATAGACGGTACATAAAAGGCCTTGTACCCTTCTAAAAAGAGATCACACTCAACCAGCCATGTCTCTTGTAGGCAGATAACCTTAAATTGCTTAATATAATTGACCCAGTTTATGTCTGCCATTTTTGCAGCCAACCCCGCAATGTTCCACGAGACAACATTACTACCACAAATTTTGTCCCGTGAGTTCACTAGTTCATCTGAAATTATGGTGCCCTGACCCGCAGGTACCTCATGTCAATCACACATGTCCAGGCCAGATAAAAACTCGTACCTATTCTGTGTATTAACATTAAACCCGTGCTGAGGATGACCCATGAAATTGATTTTATTCTGTGTATTAAGAACATTTCCAGGTCCGCTCGGGTTAACAATATTATATAAGAAGCGGGTGTCCATAACCGGGGTCTGGGTTTCAACCACAGGTCTGATTAGCCTTTGTTGAGGAGGGTTATTGCAGAGATGTGCATAGAAGTACCCCAACGGGCGCACACATATACTGCTCTCATTGTATATCAGTGAAGATGCACTTAAGAGAACAGTGGCCACATGTTGGGGATGTTTAAAGTTCACAACAATGCAATCTCCACTTCCTATTTTTTTCGACGGGCCCACCCAGTTCACCCTCCTTACTGCCATTATCTGGTCTAGATACGCAATTGGGAAGCCACAGTTTTTGTTAAGCCATGACACTGTTTTATTTTTAAGTGAGGCGTGCGATTCATCATGGGGTGAGGCAGGGTGGGTACCGCAGGGTGGAACATTAGTCAAGACCACCACAAACGGTGCACAGTCAGGTGGTAGATTAAGATAGTGG
Organism: Lissotriton vulgaris; assembly: GCF_964263255.1. Classification (NCBI taxonomy): domain Eukaryota; kingdom Metazoa; phylum Chordata; class Amphibia; order Caudata; family Salamandridae; genus Lissotriton; species Lissotriton vulgaris. The sequence continues at coordinate 230,186,614 of NC_141690.1, forward strand.
TTGCTCCTATGGGGCTTAATATCTACTCCATGCCTTGGGACTGGATTGGGCTGCGTCTGCAGGTCAGCTGTTGCTGGGGTGGCTGGTGTGATTACTGTTGTTGATGCCCTACTCACAGTGGTAGGTGCTACTGTAGTATTACCGGTGTTCAACTGAGTTTTACCACGCACCACCACTGCCTGCCTTCCTTCCCCAGGATTGTCCCTTGTACCGGTGGCTGCAGCCTGATAAGAAGATACCAGGCCGCCAAGCCTAGCCACCTCCGTAGTCAGGATGCCTATCTTAGTGGTTAAAGGTCTGATCGCCTCCTCTAACTTAGCCTCTAATTTGGCCTCTAGGTTTTTTATAAGAGTAGCAAATTGTTCAATGTTTAAGTTCGGACTGCCTTCCTTATTTCCAGTGAATACAAAGGGGTTGATCAGTGGGGCATTACTGATTGCGGGTTCTACGTCTGATCTTTTTTTATTCTGTTTCCCCCCCCTTTTTGTCTGCGCTTTCCTACAAGTACGCACCGGCCTTAAGGCAAGTGGAACTTCCTCCAGTTCCTCACTTGATGTGTCATGATGATCTAGGTGGACCTCAGCCCTCACCGCAATCGGTGTTATCAGATCTTTTCTAACTGTGCCATTGGTACTTGCTTCACCCTCAGCGTCCACCGCTAACGGAGGCGGCTCAACCAGAACCAGTACTAGGCTCCCCTTCCCTAGAGATGCCCGACGTTCACTATTAATCTGGCTAACTTTTTTTACCATGTAATTTTCAATAGTGCTGTGGCCAGTGGCAGGTTTGTCATTTTTAGATTTAGACATCCTAAAATAAAATATAAACAGTAAGTATTTAGGTAACAACGCGACTTATACACAAATATTAAGAATTAATAAAGTCTCACTTGATGAAATAATAATAAGGGGTCTGTTCAAAAAGACCAGGGTCTCTGGCCCAGTCCAGTCTCTTCAGGCCTCTGAGGGCCACAGAGGGCACCCCTTTGCCCGGGCTTAGCCCGGCGCAGCCCCGCGCGCTCCCGCGACGCGGGCACAGCCGGTGATTTTTAAATGCGCCTCCAGGCGCTCCGCCTTCACTTCCTGGTCCTGGGGCACCTGGGAAACGTAGTCTCCCTCTCCTCGGCAGCCGCGTTGGTAGTTGCGGCGGCGGGAGGGAGACAGGACAGCAGCAGGACCTCTAGTGGCTCCGGTCGAGGTAAGGGCAAGCTCTCCCCTCACAAAGCACAGCCCCTAACCTGAATTCACATCCCTGATGTAATTAATGATTTACTGATTGATAAATTCATTCATTGCTCCAAGCACCCAATCACATCCCCCAGGCTTCAGTGTATTTTATTCACACTATATTTCAATACATTTCCCACTGGAAATTACACCTGTAAATGCTGCAGGTACTTAAAGGCTTTCTTTTCCACCTCATCTCTGCTTCTGTACTTAGTGTATTTTACATGGTTCCCTGGGAGCACTGCTTACATGCAGGGTGTTTGTTTATTTATCATGGTTTTATTTCATTCTCAGCATATTTCATTTCAACACTGGAACTTCTCAAGTGTAATTCTCATTTACCATTGCTAATCCGTCACTTGCGAATCCTTGTAAAATGGTTTTATCCTTTCTCTCACCTCGCATCCCGCTTTAAATTTTGTTCATCCAATGTTTACACTCTACAAGCCTGTTCTCAGTTTCCTGTGGCGTATATCATTTTCATCACTTTTAAAAAGTATTTAATCCTATTAGGTAGTTAAGTTACCTAGATGAAAGGCTAAACATGTTCAGTTGTATTTGTCCTTCAATATTATAAAATACTGCTGCACAATGTGCACTAAAATTTATAAGCCACATTACTGAAAACATAATTTCTCCTATATACTTATTAATTGATAAATTATAAAAAAAAATACAACTTTTCATAGAAAAGAGCAAGTGAAACCAAATGGTAAAGTTGATTAGGAAGGGCCTCATTGCAAATGAAAAAATATATTGTAACACATATCTGTAATTACTGATAAGAAATATGTGTGATATTAACGAATCATTTTGAGTTTTGACTTATAGGATGGGAAATGACCTGGTAATTGGTGCTTGAACACTGATTTTGGCACGCTTTTCCCATATTCCACCACTTTTCCCCACATATATTCTGCCTGGTTTTTACTAGTGAAATGTGTGTGGAGAAATGCGAAGGCGCATTGTAATCCTGATTCGACTAAAACTCACATATGTTTCTGAAAATGGATTTCCTCTAAAGGTTTAATGAGTGTATGACCAGGAGTTGTCTCTGATAAAAAAGATTCCTCTGGGAAAAGTAATTGTTTCACTCAGTCAATCCACACTGCCCTTTGGGCCATGGAGACACTAAAAATATTTGAAGAATGTGTGGGTGTCAAAACTAAATGGCCGATTATGATGCTGTAGTAAAAAGCTCCGAACCTTGATTGTAGCTGTTCCTACGGTATTGTAATCAGCTGTTCGGATTCATTTCCGACCGACCCATTTTGATGGAGTCGGTCGGAAAGGAATGCAAACTGGATTTCCGAATGGCTACTGACGGGCTGGAAGAGCCCCTCTGCCATTAGGAAAGCCTCCAGTAATCCCAAGAGCGGCTTTTTCCACCCGAGGAATTACAATGTCGAATTCTGACTGCCTTTCTGTCCCAGCCTTTCCGACACAGAAAGGCTGTCAGGAATGTTGACTTTGAGGGCTACCAGAAGGGCCCCAATGGGTGCACGGCCTCTGGTTGGAATCCGAGGGGGCACCCATGGCGCCCCCCCTGTTGATCACCTTGAGGTGCCTGCCACAGGGTGTAGGGATGAACTGCACCTCTTCTCTTTACAATGAGAGCATGCATTCCAGTCGGAATGCATGCTCCTATTATAAAGGATAGGAGTGTGACCGAACAGTGTTCAGTCACATCCTTAGTGCTGGGTTGGGACCATCGACAGGAGGTCCGTCGGTCCCAGCACTGAATCGCTGTCCGACATCGAAATCGGACCCTAAGTTGTAACTCTCTAGCTCTTAGCAACAGTCCATAATCTTAAAACGTAAATCAATAGTCCTAAAATTGTCACAAATCGATTACCAAATTACCAAATGAATGCAGATACATTTTGACCGGGGTGCAGATGCTAAAGGCATGATTTCTAGTGCAGTGGTAAATAGAAATCCTCCAATTTCTAGAGAAAAATGTTAAATCAAAATAGGATCTGCTATACAAATTTCTTACATCATCCTGTCCCCATCGTCGATTAAATTCTATTGGTGAATTCTACCCAGATTTAGCACATTAGCATTATCAATTCTAAATCAGTCTTCAAATCACTGCAATAATGTGTGGAATCCAATGGTGTATAACAGTAACAGAGATGAGTTCTTCTTTGAGTCTGATTTCAAAGCTCTCTGAACATAGATCTCACAAAGGTCCAAACTGCAAGGCATGTAAAAGATCTATGAAATCAGACAGGCAAAATACCTTCTTGGCCCCAAAAATACTAATCAATTCTATAGTGAACTACCTTGTTCAGTTGAAAACTAGGGTAAGGCTCATTAAAAAAACATGATGTCCAAATTTTCTTTTTGCCGAAGTGAAATATCTGTGGAAAGGCTATATACTCACATTAACAGGGATATTTGGGGGTTCAAGAACCAGGAACCACCTGGACGATAGTGCATAATACTTGACTCTGTTAGAAATTCAAACCTTGTGAGAGTTCAGACTGTCTCGAGACTTTGGTAATAGTGCTCTAGAACCTAACTGTGTAAGGAATGGAAGTGTCCACTGCTCTGAATGCATGAGTGGAGCGGAGGAGGCCTGGCCAGCCCATGGTCACCCTGAGTTTAAGTATGTCTTCCAAGCTGTAAGTTGAGGATGCAGTATCATAAAACGATTCTCAAGTCTATACAAAGGAAACTGTCAAAATCAGAATGGAGGTCCTAGGACTTCAGTCAAAACTCAAGGGTCTTGGATATAAACATGACCTTTTCTAACAAGAAATATCTTCAAATAACTAATTGCTGTCAGTCATCTGATTACCATGAAACTGCCACCTTGATATTCAGTCCACTGTAACCTGATTTCCAAACATGATGAGACAAATTATTAATTTGGTATGGAAGCAAGGTTTTCCATGATCCCTTAGTTAGCGTTCATTTCAGGTGGATCTGCTGAGGCTTTACATTTGTCTGAAACATGGATAGACATCTATCTACTAATAGCTGCAATGCAGATGCTCCATGTTCTACTGTACATAAAACGAGGGGTACATTTCTCAAGGTTTTGTGTCGTCCTGTGCCATGTAAGAGTCATGCAAAACTCAAGTCTGATTTATCAAGCCACGCATGGCCCTACATGGCTTGAAAAATCCAGAGTAATGCAACGCAGTGCAAATCAATGCATTGAGTTACTCTGCCGCAGGGAGGTGTTCCACGGGTGGGGCATAGGTGTTCCCACCATCGAACCATAGATTTTGTTGCATTCACAAATTTACCAACACTGGTAAAACCGGGAATTCTTCAAAATGTATAAATCCCTAAGGGACATGTAACAAGGAAAAATATCTGTATTTCTCCTCGTTTATTCCTCTGTCTATGTGTGCTTCAGTTTGACTTCCAATCAGAGACTAAGTATGAAGATACACACTTTGACCAGGATAGCTTGGTTGGTGCATCAGACCTCCACTCCATGGAGGTTGGTATGAAATCACCCTACATCTGTTGTTTTCAATGGTGCTTTATTTTTTGAGTGTGCTTAGTTGTTTAAAAGATTAAAAAAAATAAGCTTTTGCAATGCAATAGGTATCACATTTGTTAAAGTAAGAGCTGTTGGTGTTGAAAATACCAATTTCTTTTACTTTAGTTTTTTTATTTGCAGTGAAGTTATTATATTTGCATAGCACTATTGCCAATGGATTAAAAAATCAAAAGTAAAAATTATTGTCATTTTCAACTGCTATAACTTCAACAAATGCGAGACCTATTGCATTGGAAATGCAATCAGTCTTGCATTTGATGGAGTTGGAGTTATTGGCGTTACAAATGCCAATGTTTTTTACCTAGCCTTGTTATTGTATTGTCGGTTTATCAATAATATTTGGAGAGGAATCAGAATAACATAATAAAATTAAATTCAAAGAATTCTAGAATTAAATGTATACATTTCATCGATAAGCACCTGATATATTTTTTAGACGTGCAAATAGTAATTGAAGACATGAAAATTCAAATTGGTATTTTTCGAAAAATAAAGATCACAATAACTGTCTTTTGTACCAAGTTCCACTCGCCATCTTTAATCAGGAATTTACCTAGATCTCAGTTCTAGCGCATCAAGAGGATAACTTCGGAAGAATACAGATGTCATTTGCCCATTGAAGAACACAAGAAATTATATGAAGAGAAGAGAATATCCTAGAAATCTTTTAGATGACACTACGTCTGGAGTTATGTCCAGAAAACGAGAGACACTATTTGAAAAAACTATCAAAAAGAAATTAGAAACACCAGTCTTTGTGACAAGGTTTCCTACCAGTTCATCCATCATTAAGAAGATCATCAAAAAAAGATGAGAATTATTACAATGTGAGCCGGAGTTTCGCTGAATTTTTGATGATCCACCTATATTTGCCTACTCCAGAATGAAATGCTAACAGCACGAAAAAAGACTTTCCCACAAAAATGGATTGGGATGAAAAAAAATTCTAATTGCACTCATTGCAATATTGTGATAACGGGCAATACAATAACACATCCATTAACGGGACAAATGATCAAACTTCAACATTCATCAGACTGTAATACAAGCAATGTGATTTATTGTATCAAATGTCCATGCTGACTCATGTACTTTGGCAAAACCAAGAGAAAAATCTAAATTTGAATCACAGAACATAAGAGCTTGATAAGAAAAAAAAATCTCCAATTTAGCATCCCATTGGTTGGAACACAGCTATAATTTGGAATTACGGGCTTACTTAATGCACTCAAAAAAGTAGATCACATGTTATGTAACATTCAATAGGCATATACCATAAACAAAGCGACAGAGAAATGTAGGAATCTCCAGTGGGAGAGTGATCCGATGGAGTCCTTTATTTTGTAAAACAGCCAGCCGACACGTGTTTCATCACAACAGAAGGTCGCTCAGCTGGTGATAATTCCGACCCAGCCGGGCCCGTGACCGTGAGTGAAGAATAGACAGGGAAGAAGCCTCCACTCCTTGTGTGAGGTAACTGTTAATTGACACGGTCTTGTGTAAGACATCCGATGAAGAAGATGAAGAAGTCTTCGTATATGACGTGCTGGGCACTAAAGTGTTTATAGTAATTATCTAGAAGGACTATGCGCTCATTCGAGCAGCCTGGAGTCGGGTGCGACTTCAGTCATGTAAAGACGAGACGCCCAATGTTTGGTCCAAACAGGAACACGACCCACGAGAAGTACGCGGCAGCGCTGCACTTTATACCAAGAATTGGGCGTCTCGTCTTTACATAACTCAAGTCGCACCCGACTCCAGGCTGCTCGAATGAGCGTGTAGCCCTTCTAGATAATTACTATAAACACTTTAGTGACCAACACGTCATATACGAAGACTTCTTCATCTTTTTCATCGGCTTTGTTTATGGTATATGTCTATTGAATGTTACATAAAATGTGATCTACTTTTTTGAGTGCATTAGGTAAACCCATAATTCCTGTAAGTTGGTAGTTTTGCTACCAATTGTTGAGTGGTTCCAAGGGCTCTCCACTCACCCAGTTGCACCACCTATATAAGCTAATCAGTATCTAGTGTGTCTACTTTAGGTTGTGCACCCAGTTGTTTCTCTGACAAAAAGCCTTTCGGTTTCTTCACAGCTATAAGTTGGCACAACTCAGATTTCAAGATCTAGGGGCCCGATGTAGGTGGCAAATACCGGTCGGAAACGGCCGAATTCGTCCGTTTCCGACCGGTATTTGGCATCTTGAGATGTAGGGGGCCAGATTTTACAGATTCTGTAAATTTACCGATTCGGTAAATTGACAGAATCTGTAAAATACCGAATCGGTATTTTTACCGATTCATTAATTCCCAGATGTAGGTGGGACTCTTCTGAGTCCCAAAAGCCCTACAAATTCGGTATTTTACCACCCAATCCAATTGGGTGTTAAAATACCGAATTCAGGTGTGCATGCACATGTGTGCATGCACACCTAGCCATGTGACAGACAGACATGCCCTTAGGGCATGTCTGTGTGCCACATGGCGCACATGCCTATTTTTGGGGTGCCAGAGGGTGTCAAAGTGACACCCCCTGCACCCTTGTGAAATTCGGTATTCACCGATTCGGTAATGCCCATTCATTCCTATGGGCTTCAAAGCCCATAGGAATGAATGGGCATTACCGATTCGGTATTTACTGAATCAGTAAATACCAAATTCTTCCAATTCGGTATTCCAGCACATCTGGAATACCTACATACCCACCCCTTAGATTTACCGATTTTTAATTACCGAATCGGTAAAATTCGGTAATTAAAAATCGGTAAATCTATTCTACCTACATCTAGCCCTAGATGTGCAAATTATCTCTGGGTTAAATAACTCCAGAGTATTAACCCAAAGAGAAACATACTGGATAAAGCGATTTAATACTCTTATACCAAAAGGTCTTAATGATGAAATAGATTTCAGCTGTTTCTTATGATCATTAACAGACACAACGGTTATCAACATTATACACCCAAAAGGAGGTATTATAAGTAGTTGTGCCACCTGTACGCTGACACAGATGATCTCCTTCCTTTCCAGGTTTCAATTTCCCTGATATTTAAAACAAAGATTTGTGGTTGCCTTTATGATTTTTATCTGTTTTCGCACACTTTTGTAGCTGCAACTTAGTTTTCTACTTTTCTCATTTCAGTTTTATTGATATTTAAATGTTAAAAAAGGGTCTCGGTTTTCTTAATGTGATGTTGGACCCATTTATTGATGAGTATATCATGTCCTTCCCAAGTATTTCAACTAAATCTGTACTGTTAAAAAATTGTGTAATGTACTTCAAACAACTGTGCTCTTCTTTGGTGGAGTCCTATTTCTATGCTTCATGTTTTAGCTCTTAAGCCGAGCATCGGTGTTACGCATATTTCAAATAGGTGAAAATCGGGCTGCACTTGCATCCCCAGTGAAACGATAACTGTGTTAAGATGTACAATCAATTCTGAACAAACATTTATTATGTTGCAGGACAGAGGTACTAGGCAACGCGGTGATAGGAGTCAAATTTAAAAAGCTATTTCCCTGATATCTTAAAGGTATGTCTTCTGTTTAGCATATGTAATAAATGGATTTAACTTATCCATATAACGTCAGCAACTTTGTTTCCTCATGTTGTAGGAAAACAGGATCATTAAATGAGGAACAGCATTCATCACTATATCGCATATCTTCTTCCTTTTGGTCTTGCGGTCATTTTTGTGGAGCATGAGTGTCTCAACTTTCACTATACGTTACGATTATGGCATGCAAGCGGTCAACCTAAGTACATTATTGTTCGTAACACTACACAATACGGTGTCTGTATATTTAAGAGTACTTTGAAACCTATTGAGTTGTTTACGAACTTCACTTATTCAATCACTGGAAGATTATTTGATTTAGAGTCTGTCTTTACAATAGCACACTTTTTTCTGTGATAGGCTTGAGTTTGGGTTTTCACTCTCAATACTCTTGCTTCATACATTTTTATTGACAGAATATGAAAGTAGAATACAAAAAAATGGAACTCTAAACTTTCATATAAAAAGATTGTTTAATTAATTTTTTTATTTTGTAATGTGATTATGCAGGGGCTAACTGCGGACGATTATACAAATGAGGGGCAGGGAAGCAGAAATAATGTTCCAGTGACACTGCTCACAGCAGCCAGCTCTGAATTCGCTGCAAATGAAACGAGCACCGAGATCTTCTGTTGCTGCCAAGATTAGGATTACAGATATACATATCTGCCAAGGTTTCATTCATTCATTCAATATCTTTATTTCGGTCCACATAAAACCATAAGAGATGCATCACTAAAATCTTTATACAATTGTTTAAATATCAATGTGCAAAAATAGCAACTTCACCTGTATTGGATTTCATCGGGTTTAGGGCTATCGTTCAAGAGAATAAATTCAATTTCTTGGGCGTAATAATGGACAATATAAAACATATAAATAATTAAAACTAGACATAATGGAAATTCAAAATTCATTTTAATTTTATTCTGGTATCCGTAGCTCCATACAGCATTATATATAGCTCTAAATAATATTCTCTTATGTTTAGCACAGGTTACATACTTTAAAACAATCAATTGGTGCTCAGCCTTATAGCGCCATTAACCTTCGGTGCATACATTTAAATCATTAACATGATACTACATATTCTTTGGGTTTATGGGCCTTACAATTTTAACCCTACTTTTGCCCTTATAAGACTTGTGTTAAACAAGAATCTACTCACACTAAAGACATTTTTTGTGAGGTATCAGTTTTTAATATTCGTCCTGCTTCTATGCAATGTCTGATAGTCATATTACGACAAATGAGTTTAATCCATTTGTTCCTCGGTTTGTCATACGCCGGGCAAGAGAATAATATATGTAAATCGGTTTCCTTGGACATATTTTGGCATAGTTAACAACATTCGTTACTGCTACCATTTTGTTTTGTAGCTCAATTTAGTGTATACATATTTGTTCGCAGCACTCCATATCTAAACTTCATGTATAAGGATTTGGCCAATTGTGGACGAAATTCATCTAAGAAGGACTCGAAACTGGCTACCTCCTTAAATTGAAGGAACTTGATTGTTAGTGAACCATTGTCCCCAGCGAAGAACACATTGTTTTGGATGTAAGCCCAGAATCTTGATTTAAGCAATGCCCTAGAAAGTGATGTTAGCTGTGTCGGGAACTCCCAGAAATGGTAAAGTCCCAGTTTCTCTAACCAGGAAGAGACATGTTTAAGCCACAGAATGCTTTTGCTCTGGTAAAACTTAGGATCTCCTCTAGACCTTCTTTGTAGTGGATCAATTCTGAGGTTGACCAGAGCCGGACCCAGTATAATTAAGGTCTTAAAATTGCGTGGTGGTCTGTTCGTTTAATATTTAGATCCATGACAATTGGAATTAAAGGTTTGCGTACAGCAAGGTTTAACAATCTTCTAAAAAAATGTGTTCTCTTCTGGTTCAAAACTCTTTTTGAAACTAGGCTCCCATATGTCTGCCCCTTAAAGAGAAGCTGATTGAACTCTATGTTTAAAGACCTCTAGGGCGGGAGACACTGCCTTTGAGATGCTGCTTCCATGTTTCTTTATTATGGGCAATGTGTCCTGGAGCAGGGTAATCTTGTTTTTTTCTAGTTGTGGTTTCCAGGACAACTGTGTGTACAGGGTTATACCCAAATAAACAAAAGATTGAACATATTCCAATTTTTGGTTGTTGATTACTAGATGTTTTCTAAAAGACTTGTGAGGGTTTATAGCCATGTATTTAATTTTGCTGGCTTTTACTTCAAGGCCCTTATTCTTACAATATGTATTAAAGGAGTCCCATACGCATTGTAGGCCTTTGGGGGTTTGTGATATTAGTATTGTATTGTCAGCAAATAAGAGTGCCGGCACCAAATTCCACCCAATTTAGGCGAATCATTGATACACCTGAGCAAGTGTTTTAGAATGTCATTAACATATTATGAAAATAGGGTGGGCGCCAGTACACACACCCCTGGCGCACGCCCCTTTTAACCAGGATAGCCTTAGTGAGTTCGACCTTCGGACCCCATCTTCCTTTGGCGTAATTGTCCTTGTGTAATTTTTTTATCTGTACGAGCATTTCATCTGGTAATCCTTGAGATTGCAGTGATTCCCAAAGTAAGTTCCATGGGATGAGGTCGAAGGCGGCCCTGACGTCTGAAATAGTAATATACAAATGACCCTTTTTTAAAGTAATATATTTCCAACACAAACAAATGGATCTAATAACCTGGTCAATTGTGCTTATTTGTTATCTAAATCCCGCCTGAAATTTGGAGAGAACACTGTTCTCATCAAACCAGTCGTTTAATCTCATTAAAATGTGCCTGGAATTTTTTTTGTTGTAAAATGTCAATTAAACTTATAGGTCGATAATTTGCAGGATCATAACGATTGCCCTTCTTAAAAATCGTGTTTATCTCTGCCCCTTTCCATGATTCAGGTATGGGGGCACCAGATACATAAACGATTTATATATGGCCCCCATATGCTGCTGTCATGCTTCAACATGTCCCTCAGAATTTTATCGGGCCGGGCGCTTTCCCTGGCTTAACTGCATTAATTGCTGTTAACGTTTCTTCCAAACTGAAATGGAGATCATTGATATTATAATTAGCTACAAGAGCTGTGCTTACATGGGTTTCCTCACTTTGAGCAGCCTCATAAACACTGGAAAAGTGGTCCTCCCAGGTTTTAGCATCAAGGTAAAGATCCTTAGTGTCCTTACCTGTTTTATTGCCCTTTTTGATTAGGCGCCAAAAACCTACTTGGTCCTTTGACTTAGCTGCACTAATTAGGTCCGTCCAAATATTATCATCCCATATTCTTTTTGCATGGGTAAGGGTGTGTTTGTAATTAAGCCTTTTCTCCCTAAAGCCCATTAGGTCATTTCTTTTAAGTGCCAGTATGAGATCAGCCTTTGGTTCCGACACTCTTTGTTGTACCATGGATTGTCTTTTGTCTTTGGGTCTCTCCCACTACGGTCTTTAATTATTCTACTCACAATCGGAGCTAAGCCTTCTATCTTTTTTTTTTTTTTTCTCTCCAAATAACAGTTTATGAGTTTTGAAAATAACCACATTTTCTTTTCGAAAATCCATTCTCCATTTTGGTAAATGCATATTATCTCATTTTTTAAAATTTTTTAATTATTTTTTTATTGGAAATTGTGTATCAGGTAAGACAGAAAGTAAAAAAATAAAATAAGCTTCATGATATACATATACACATAAGTACATATATACAAATATTTCATTCAATAGGTTTTATGCAGTTTATAGATCAACAAAAACTTTAACTCAGTGTTCCTTTAACTAGGTCTTATTTATCCTCCAATTTGTTACTGGGGTCCATATCCGTTCTCCCTTAGCACGTTTGCTAATACTTTTAGATTCATATAAGCATATTTCAATGTTGTGTATCCCCAACAGTCTTGTAAGCCACATCTAAAAAGTCGGGGGATTCACATCTTTCCACCCGGCTGAAATCAATATACAGAAAACAGCTGCAAAAGTAAATAATAAGGCTGATTTATCTTTCCCCAATTTCTGTCTTGCATCAATACCGGTAATCATCAGTGTCGGGGTTAATGAAATATTAAGACCGGTCAAGCTTTCCCAAAACCTCTCCATCACTTTTTTTATAGATTCTAGACATTTACAAGAGAAAAACATGTGCATTAAATCTGCTTGACTCTCATTACAACGGGGGCATTTATCATTTTCTATCAAACCCCAGGCATATAGTTTCGATGGCGTGTGATATAAATTAAAAATTGTTTTATAATGCTGCGCACGTAAATTAGATGCTCTTAATACAATTTTATTCATAACCAAGGCTAGATCTAAATCCACCTCAGGGTCATTTAATTTAGCAGACCAGTTGGTTTCCATCTTTTCCATATCATCAGGGACAGCTTCTAATAAGCATCTATATACTGTCTTAATCTTGTTTCTGTCCCTTTCTAGAAGCTTAATCATTGGGGTTTCCTGTGAGGAATAAGCTCTAGGTCTTAACGTTTGTATAGTTCGGACTAATTGGCCATAAAGAAGCCAGTGGCTTCTAGGAATGCCATATCTTCTCTGGAGTACCTCAAATCCCAAAACTTTGCCTTCATCCATAATATCTCCCAGAGTGGTTATTCCCATGCTGTCCCATATCATAAGGTTCCTATCACATTTTAGCTGAAAAAAGATACTAGAATTACGTAACAATAAATGGGGATTAATTCTTGAGACATGAACATTTTTTAAAACTGCATTCCAAGTCTGCTACATATTTAACAGAGTTTTTAATCGAGTGTTTTTATAGAATCTCCGTTCTAATTCCCTCCGAAACAACCCTAGGGCTCTATCCCCCATGAGCATTCTAAAAATTGGGGTTGGATTATCTCCTAGTTGGGGTTCAGTTCCAGTCTCTACTTTTGACTGGACTAATATGTGCATTTGTAGCAATAAACATGACCAGTGATATAGCCGTAAATTCGGTAAAGCCATACCCCCCCTTTCTTGCGGAAGAGACATAAAATTGGTGGATCGTCTTATCCTACCATACTGCCATACAAATCTTATAAATATAGACTCCAGTCTTTTCAGGATTTTTTCATCAATTAGTAGTGGGATTGCTCTGAATAGGTACAACACACGAGAAAACATTAGCATTTTGAGAGCATTGACCCTACCAATCAAAGAAAGGTGAAGTACATCAATTCTCCTAAGTTCTTTATCAATGGAATCATTTAAGGGGGTATAGTTCTCTTAAACAATTTTATCCACTGAGGCGTTAATCTTTACTCCGAGATAAATTGCTGACTCGACAAATCTATAATCTGTCCTAAGGATATTTTTAGAGCAGATAATCAGGGTTTTTGTATCGTTTAACAGATATCCAGATTTTGAACCGAAAACTTTTGCCAACTGAACCAGAATAGGTAGTGCCTGCTGTGGATTGGTGGTAATCATAGCAAGGTCATCGGCGTACGCCAGAATTTTATTAGCATTCCCATTATATACAATTGGTTGGATTCCCGGATTAGCTAAAATCTCCTGAATAAGGGGATCAATATACAAGGCAAAGAGAATCGGGGAGCAAGGGCAGCCTTGACGCGTCCCTCTTTTGATGTTTATTATCCCCGATTTCTCACCAATAATCATCACTCTTGCACTTGGTTCCACATACATTGCCCGAAGGGCTTCAATAATTTTAGGTCCGAATCCTCTACCTTCGAGTATATCCCAAAGAAAGCTCCACGTGACGCGATCAAAAGCTTTCTCCGCGTCGAGCAGGATCATTGCCATCTCCCCCGCCCGCTGCAGCACATGCATCAAATAAACTAATAGCTCTTATTACATGGTCCGTCGTGCCACGACCCGGGACAAAACCGTGCTGCCACGGGGATACAAGACCACCAATGATCCTGCTCAACCGGTTAGCTAATATTTTAGAGTATAATTTGATATCTGAATTTATTAATGTTATAGGTCGGTAGGAACCTGGATTACTCGCCGGTTTCCCCTTTTTATGAAAAATTATAATATTCGTTTCTCTCCAAGACTGTGGAACCAGACCAGAATAAAAAATCCCATTAAATAAATCCAGTAATAAAGGGGAAACCTCATCTTCTATAGTTTTTTTTTTCATAACCGTATTTATTGAGAGTTCAGGCAAGCATCAATACAGTTCTCCACAATCAGGAGGATACTGTCAATAATATGCAGGTAGTAGCATGACCAGGAACCCGAAGTTTTAAAGCATTCCCCACCCCACCCCCTGCCCCACCACCCCCCCTAAACATACCCAACTCCCTTCCCCAACTACCCACCCCTTATCCCACCCTAACCCAGTGCACGTGTTCACAAGATAACAACGACAGATGTAAGGCAATGCAGGTGTCAGTCATCAACCTAAGTTCCAGGGTCCACATCTGGAGGTAGCACATCATCTATGTCAATCGGAGGGTCCAGGGTCAGCCCTCTATAGTCCGCCCACCGCTTCCAGATTTTTCTGGTTCAACGATGATCTTAAGAAGTCCAAGAAACTCTGCCGCTCCCTTGAAAAGGCCTGGAAAAAAGACCCAACCACTAGCACCAAGGACGCCTTCAAAAACGCCACCCGCACACACCACCAACTAATCCGAAAGGCCAAGAAAACAGCACTCAAGGATCGACTTGACAACAACGCCCACAACAGCAAGGAACTTTTCAACATCGTCAAGGAATTTACCAACCCCTCGGCCAACTCCAACGACATCACCCCCTCTCAAGCCCTCTGCGACTCCCTGGCTTATATTCTTCCACGACAAAATTGCAGACATCCACAACAGCTTCGACAACCAACCCGAAGACCAACCCACCCAACCATTTGCTGAACACTCTCCCCCCTTGAACGCCCTTAACGACCGGAACCCAATCTCCACTGAGGACACCATCCGCCTGATGAACTCTATCCACTCAGGATCCCCCACAGACCCATGTCCTCACCACATCTTCAACAAAGCAGACTCCATCATAGCACCACACCTCCGAGACATCATCAACTGCTCCTTCAACTCCGCCACCTTCCCGGAAAGCTGGAAACACGCTGAACTCACCGCCCTTCTGAAAAAACCCACAGCGGACCCCACCGAACTCAAAAATTACCGCCCCATATCGCTCCTTCCTTTCCCAGCCAAAGTCATCGAGAAAGCTGTCAACAACCAACTCGCCGCCTTCCTCGAAGCCAACAAATCCCTCGACTCCTCACAATCTGGCTTCCGAGCAAAACACAGCACTGAGACCGCCCTCATCGCAGCAACAGACGACATCCGAACTCTACTGGACAATGGAGACACAGTCGCCCTCATCCTCCTCGACCTCTCTGCAGCCTTCGACACAGTCTGCCACAGCACCCTTTTACAACGCCTCAAAAATATCGGAATACAAGGAAAAGCACTTGAATGGATCACCTCGTTCCTCACCGGAAGAACCCAGAGAGTCCGCCTTCCACCATTCAAATCCGAAGCCACTGAAGTCATCTGTGGCGTACCACAAGGGTCCTCACTCAGTCCCACCCTCTTCAACGTATACATGAGCCCCCTTGCGGACATCGCTCGCCAACACAACCTCAACATCATCTCCTACGCAGATGACACTCAACTGATCCTTTCTCTCACCAATGACCCCAGCACCGCCAAAACAAACCTACACGAAGGAATGAAAGAAGTTGCCGAATGGATGAAACAAAGCCGTCTGAAACTGAACTCAGACAAAACAGAAGTCCTAATCTTAGGTACATCCCCCTCTGCATGGGACGACTCTTGGTGGCCGGAAGCCCTTGGAAAAGCACCCATCCCGACAGACCACGCACGGAACCTAGGCGTTATCCTGGACTCTTCACTCTCAATGAACAGACAAGCCAACGCCGTATCCTCATCCTGCTTCAACATCCTTCGCATGCTCAAAAAAACATTTTGCTGGATCCCCACCGAAACCAGAAAAACAGTCACCCATGCTCTAGTCACGAGCCGACTGGACTACGGAAACACCCTCTACGCAGGTACTACCGCGAAACTCCAGAAGAAACTCCAACGAATCCAAAACGCCTCAGCCAGGATCATATTAGACATCCCACGTAACGAACACATCTCTGGCCACCTGAAAGACCTCCACTGGCTACCCGTCAATAAGAGAATCACTTTCCGACTGCTAACCCACGCACACAAATCTCTCTACGACATCGGACCAGAATGCCTCAACTCACGACTGTCCTTCTACACCCCCTCCCGCCAACTACGTTCTTCCAGCCAAGCCCTTGCCGCTCTTCCCCGCATCAACAAGACCACCATGGGAGGCAGATCCTTCTCATACCTAGCAGATAAAACATGGAACTCACTCCCCGCCTACCTTCACCTTACCCAGAACCACCTAGCATTTAAAAAAGCAACTTAAAACGTGGATATTTGACAAGTAAGCGTCCTCCCCTCCCTAAGCGCCTTGGGACCCTCTGGGTATGTAGTGCGCTATATAAATTCTCTGACTTGACTTGACTTGACTTCCAGGCGCCGAGTGGGGGGGCACGGTCACTCTTCCAAGCCTTTGCCAGGTCCCGTTTAGCCACCACCAGCCCCAGTAACAAAAGATGTCGTTTGTAAATGTTGCCCCCCACGTTCTCCAGGACATGGAGGAGGCCCAGCCGAGGTGTACGAGGGAGGTCCCATCCCAGCACTTCCGATAGGCAGTTCCAAACCCCATTCCAAAATCGGGTCAGGCCCCCACAAGACCACACTGTGTGTAAGAGTGTCCCCCATTGAGCTCCACACCTCAGGCACTCCGGGGCGGCAATAAGGCCCGCTCTCCACAATCTTTCCCTGGTGTAGTATGCCCTGTGAAGGTATTTAAACTGAATAAATCTGAGGCGGACAGCTATGGCAGCCCCACGGGGGGATTCAAGGGCCTCACGCCAGTCATCCTCATCCAAGGGGCCAACATCAATCTCCCAGGAGGCCTTCAGCGTCAGGAGGAAAGAGGAGCAATGCGTAACCAGGGAGCGGTATATCTGAGAAACCTTCTTATCGCCCAAGTCCCCCATAAAGAGCTTGGCTTCAAGTGGGCTAAAGTCGGGAAGTTGATCTATACCCACCAGGCTTGGGCCAAGGGCATGGCGGAACTGAAGGTACCTGAAAAATTGGGTCTTGGGCATATGAAATTCGGAGCTAAGGTCCTGGAAGGATTTGAGTGTAGTCCTGGTGAGGACATGACCGAGTGAAGAAATTCCGATCGCGTCCCAGCCTCCAAAGCCGGACAGGGAAGCCAGTGCCGGAAGCAGTCCATTATTCCACAGCGGAGTCTCGGCGGTCAGCCTGCCCCACCAACCCATGCGGCGCAAAGCTTGTCTCCAAATCGCGAAGATCACCTGGGTGACCCGCGGCAGCTTCTTCCTCCGCCCGGCCGAGTATAGTAAAGTATGGAGTGTGGCATCCCCCATCAGAGAGTGCTCTAATGCATAAGCCGGGTCGCTATGATCTCCATACCACCACTCATTGAGCACCAGGAGGTGGGAGGCCTGGTAATAGATTCAGGAGCCAGCGGACACTCCCACTGGCTGGGTGGTAATATTGTGCACACTTCTACTTGAACCAGCTGGGTTCTCCTCTATTGTTTTAATGTACAATAATCCTTCATTAAGCGTTTTGTTCTTGTTTCAATCATTGATATTTATTTCATAATCATAATAATCAATGTCAATCCTTTACTCAGGACACTTCATTTTTAGGTTTCGCCTATTACCATTCGCTTGCGAATGGAATAGGCGAAAATTCATGGGCTCGATCGAATAGTGAAACCACTGCCGTTTCCACTGCGGTTTCTTTACAGTGCATGTGAGGTCACGTGACCACAAAAGCGGGTCACGTGACCACACACGCACGAGCATCTCCCTAATCCGCCTGCCCCCACCAGGCTCTCCCGCCCCCATCCGGCTTCCCTCCGCGCATCTACCTATCACACTTCTCCCCTCGCACGCATTCCCGCCCCCCCCACCAGGCTCTCCCGCCCCCATCCGGCCCATCTGCCTATCACACTTCTCCCCTCGCACGCATTCCCGCCCCCCACCAGGCTCTCCCGCCCCCATCCGGCCATTTGCTTTTTCGAGCCGAGCATGGCGGAATAGTCTTGCTTTCCCGGTTTTAGCTTGTTTTTCTTTCGTTTCTATTTTTCGATTCCCATCGTTTTCTCGTCATTCTATACCTTCCCGCCCCCCACCAGGCTCTCCCGTCCCCATCCGGCTTCCCTCCGCGCAGCCATCTGCCTGCCACACTTCTCCCCTATTCCCATCGTTTTCTTGTTTCCCCCCTCCCTTTCTCATCACGTTGCTCGTCATTCTATACCTCGTAGTTTTTTTTATATTCATAAGTGTTGTTTGCTTTTCAGCCGTCGCTCATGTGCCCCTCTCTCCCAATCTACTTTACATGTTGCTCTGTCGTCAGCGTCCTTCTCCCCCACCCGCTCTACACTGCTCTTTCACCCATTGCTTCTCCTACCTACCCACGCCCTCTGTTGCTTCACCTCACCCGCACCTCACTGCTCGACTCTTCGCCCCCGCTCTCTGGTGTTCCTCGTGCACTCCTACCTGCTCCCTCCATGTGACTTCCGCCACAAACCCTGGCCCTCTGCGTTACTTCTCACAACCTGCGCCTTCAGCATTGCTTCTGCCCACACCAACCCTCCGTCTTTCTCTGCTATCAGCAGTTTAAAAAAAAAAATTGTTACCTTTCCAGTTCCATAAATTAAAAATAACTGCTCTTTCACCCATTGCGTCTCCTACCTACCCACGCCCTCTGTTACTTCACCTCACCCACACCTCACTGTTCTCCTCTTCGCCCCCGCTCTCTGGTGTTCCTCGTGCACTCCTACCTGCTCCCTCCATGTGACTTCCGCCACAAACCCTGGCCCTCTGCATTACTTCTCCCAACCTGCGCCTTCAGCATTGCTTCTGCCCACACCGACCCTCCGTCTTTCTCTGCTATCAGCAGTTAAAAAAAAAAAATTGTTACCTTTCCAGTTCCGTAAATTAAAAATAACTGCTCTTTCACCCATTGCGTCTCCTACCTACCCACGCCCTCTGTTACTTCACCTCACCCACACCTCACTGTTCTCCTCTTCGCCCCGCTCTCTGGTGTTCCTCGTGCACTCCTACCTGCTCCCTCCATGTGACTTCCGCCACAAACCCTGGCCCTCTGCATTACTTCTCCCAACCTGCGCCTTCAGCATTGCTTCTGCCCACACCGACCCTCCGTCTTTCTCTGCTATCAGCAGTTAAAAAAAAAAAATTGTTACCTTTCCAGGTCTGTAAATTAAAAATAACTGCTCTTTCACCCATTGCGTCTCCTACCTACCCACGCCCTCTGTTACTTCACCTCACCCACACCTCACTGTTCTCCTCTTCGCCCCCGCTCTCTGGTGTTCCTCGTGCACTCCTACCTGCTCCCTCCATGTGACTTCCGCCACAAACCCTGGCCCTTTGCATTACTTCTCCCAACCTGCGCCTTCAGCATTGCTTCTGCCCACACCGACCCTCCATCTTTCTCTATCAGCAGTTTAAAAAAATATATATATTTACGTTTCCAGTTCCGTACATTAAAAAAAAATCATTTTGTAGGCATGAGCATTGGTGGATCATACACACCTTCAAAATAACGTGACCGCCACGTAATAGCGCCTTCATATACACAGGCATAATTTTGTGTTATCTTGTCTCTGTTTATATTCGTGCCTGACTTTCATGACTTTGTACAGTGATAAAATGACGCTTCTAGCTATACATTATATGCTTCATTTAATTGAGGTTATTGTTTATTATAGTTCCCAATAAGCAGTAGCTCGATATTTTGGACTTTTGAAAAGGCCATTATATCCTTTTTATGGTAGACGTTGTCAAGTATCACCAAATCTGTACCCCAAATAAACTTTTCTATTGCTCTGTGCCATTGTCTGGACTGTGAAGTAATTTCACCTCCTCTTTTTGAGGAAGGTGGTTCTGTTGTGTACTGGCAACAACACTGTAATATTTAAATAGAGCAAGCAAGGGGCCCAAGTGTGCTCACTTTTGCTGCCTTGCTGTGGACTTATAGGACGGGGCTCTATGCAAGACATCACCTTGGCCTGCCACACTTCTCCCCTCGCACGCATTCCCGCCCCCCCCACCAGGCTCCCCTCGCACGCATTCCCGCCCCCCCACCAGGTTCTCCCGCCCCCATCCGGCTTCCTCTTTTTCTTGCTTTCCCGGTTTTACCTTGTCATTTTTTTTCTTTCGTTTCTATTTTTCGATTCCCATCCTTTTCTTGTTTTCCCCCTCCCTTTCTCATCACATTGCTCGTCATTCTATACCTTCCCGCCCCCCCACCAGGCTTTCCCGCCCCCATCCGGCTTCCCTCCGCGCAGCCATCTGACTGCCACACTTCTCCCCTATTCCCATCGTTTTCTTGTTTCCCCCCTCCCTTTCTCATCACGTTGCTCGTCATTCTATACCTCGTACTTTTTTTTTTATATTCATAAGTGTTGTTTGCTTTTCAGCCGTCGCTCATGTGCCCCTCTCTCCCAATCTACTTTACATGTTGCTCTGTCGCCAGCGTCCTTCTCCCCCACCCGCTCTACACTGCTCTTTCACCCATTGCTTCTCCTACCTACACACGCCCTCTGTTGCTTCACCTCACCCACACCTCACTGCTCGACTCTTCGCCCCCGCTCTCTGGTGTTCCTCGTGCACTCCTACCTGCTCCCTCCATGTGACTTCCGCCACAAACCCTGGCCCTCTGCGTTACTTCTCACAACCTGCGCCTTCAGCATTGCTTCTGCCCACACCGACCCTCCGTCTTTCTCTATCAGCAGTTTACAAAAAAAAAAATTGTTACCTTTCCAGTTCCGTAAATTAAAACAAGCACTGGCGTTGCCAATAGGTTTCGCATTTGGAAAGTTGGAGCTATTGGTTTTGTAAATGACATTTTATATTTATATATTGTTATTGACCATGCCAATAACGATATATAAATATAAAATGTCATTTACAAAACCAATAGCTCCAACTTTCCAAATGCGAAACCTATTGGCAACGCCAGTGCTTGTTACATTTTCCATTTACCCTGAATTTGTTCATAGTATTGAAGTGTTCTCAGACTAAACACTTAGGTAATGTTGCACAACAACGATCTTGGATGAACTATAAAAGAGAATTGAACTTTTGAAGTATTGAGTGCTAGATGGACTCTTAAAGGATTTAGTCAGGCCTGGTAATAGGACAGAAGGTCAGTGGTAGCTAGGCCGCCACAGTATGTGGAGAGAAAGCATGTCCGCAGTGCCACCCTGGAGGCACCCCCGGCCCACAAAAACCGGCCAAGTACTGAGTTAACACGACGGAACCACTGCGGGTCAATCCTGTGCGGGTAATTCTGTAGTTGGTAGAGAAGTCGTGGCAGGGCAACCATCTTAAAAATGGCGGATCTACCATATATATTGAGGGGCATGCGTGACCAAGTCTTAACATCCATTTGGACCTTGTCCCACACCGGCTGCACGTTCCATTCTCACGCCACCACAGCCGAGGCCGACAGGAAGACGCCCAGATATTTCAGGCCACCGACTGCCACCTGTAGGGCCGCGGCCATCTTCTATAGTTTTAAAAACTTCTAAAGGTATACCATCTGGTCCAGAGGCCTTCCCTGAGGCTAATCCCTGAAGTGCATCAAGGACCTCTTTCATTGTAATATCTTTATCTAAATCCTCCTTTAGTATTCTATCTAATTTAGGGCCTCTATCGCATATTGTTTCTCTGCCATTACTACCAGGTTTTTCATATTCATACAACTTCTGATAAAAGTTTTCAAATACTCTGCGTATATCCGATTCTTCCGTATATTCTATGCCAGCTTCTTCAATAAGGGTGATAGAGGATTTTGCCTTCGCTTGTCTTAGCCCAAGGGCTAAGGCCCTACCTGCCTGTTCCCCAGTCTCATATCTCTTTACTTTTGATGATTGGAACTCCCTTGTTGTCTTCTGAGTTATTTCTTTCTGTAGGTCAGCTTTCACAACCGTTAAGATTTTTAAACTCTCTGCACATTCTTTCCCCATCGCTATATCTTTTATAGGTTGCTCCTCTGCTCTTCCTAGTTTCTCCATTAAGTTATCAATTTGTTCTTTATCAATTTTTCTGAGTCTTGCAGAGTAGCTTATTGTTTCCCCCCTTAGTGCAGCCTTAAATGTATCCCATACTATATTCCGTGGGGCACTATATGTATTGATGTCAAAAAACTCTGTTACCCATTTTTTGATATGATCAGTAAATCTTTTATCCATTAATAATTTTTTTTCAAAAGACCAGGGATTTCTTTTTCTTCTCAAACTGCTCATTTCATATGTTATTAATAGGGGATTATGGTCCAAAATTACCTTTGGTAATTTCTTAATGTTAACTTTTGACATCTCTGAGGAGGAAATAAGGGCATAGTCCAATTTTGTATGTTTCTGGGCTGGATTTGAAAAATATGTGTACCCCGAAAGCTGTGAATGTTTAGCTAACCATATATCCTGTAAACCATGGGAATTTATAAAAGCTTCAACTGATCGATACACCTTGGGTTTCCATCCTGTATATGTTTTTGAGGTACCCCAATTTGCAGAAATATTAAAATCACCTGTAACTATTAAAGGGGTGGACCATCCAACTAATTCAGTCTCTAAAAAGTCAAATATCTCAGGATCATCCTGATTTGATCCATAGATTACACAAAGTGTGACACCCAGTTCCAATTCTGCAATTACCCATCTACCGTTAGCATCCGCCAATACTTTTTTTGCCTTCCCCAGTGAGGTTCGAATCATAACTGCTACTCCCCGAATTGTAGAAGTCTGGGTTGAGCAAGCTACCAGTTCAAAACCATTAAGACAGAGCAGGTTACGCTTAGCCCAAGGAAGATGGGTCTCTTGTATACACAAGATGCCAATATTCTCATGTTTTACTAAATAGGCCAGTCTCTGTCTCTTTTTCCAATTGTTCATACCCCCCACATTTATAGTACAGATCTTAACATTTGCCATTTGCATGAATCAGTGTTCCATCAAACAAATCCAACCTTATTTTAAATAACCACGACCAGCATTTTTGCTTTCCTTTACACAATTGATCTATAATATCATGAGTAATACTCCAAGCTTTACCACTAAATAACAACCAAACAAATTGTCTTATCCTGTACCATTTTCCGTTTTCTCTCTTTTTCCCTCGTCCCCCCCAATCCCCTCCACCACCCAACCTGTGCTCCCCCCCCACATCCCCTCCCTTCAAGTGACCCCCCCCCCTTCCCTGTTCTGCGAGGCACTCAGTCCTAGCTGAGTGTAGGATGGAATGCAGTGTGAGCGGTGAGGACAAAATAATACTGAACATCAAGCCATTTCTAATTGGTAGCTCCAATCGATTCTAAATATTCTTTTGCTTTAATCTCTGAAGAGAAGAAAAAAGTCTTCTCATTATGAATGATTTTTAATTGGGCAGGATTAACTAGGTATGCCTGCATTTTTAAATCCTGAAATTGTTTGATCATGCCTCTCAGCCGCCAACGTCTCTCCACCGAAGTGTGGCAAAAATCTGGTCTTACAAAAAATACGATTCCTTCCACAGTTCGTTTAGTGTTAGGTCTTGCTTTGTCAAAAATGGCTTGTCTTAATACAAAGTTCCCAAAATAGATCAGGATAGCTCTTGGAAATTCTCCTTCCTTTGCGCTTCTCCTTAGTCTTTGTGGTGTACGATGGACTCTTTGAATTTCGTTAGCCCAGTTCCAGTCATTTAATTCCGGTAATGCCTGTCTAAATATCTTAATCACATATGTTTTTATATCGGACCCTTCGGCCCCTTCCGGGATTCCCATAACTCGTAGATTATTCCTACGTTGTTGATTTTCCATT
The DNA here is from genome assembly GCF_964263255.1 of Lissotriton vulgaris. Lineage (NCBI taxonomy): Eukaryota > Metazoa > Chordata > Amphibia > Caudata > Salamandridae > Lissotriton > Lissotriton vulgaris. The sequence continues at coordinate 230,210,810 of NC_141690.1, forward strand.
GTTTCAAATTTCCATTGTATATCCACTAATTGCGCATTTTGTGATTTGGTGTTAGAAACAGCCACAGACACTTCAGATTCTGTCGCTACAATTCGATCTTTGGTACCCTATCGTTAGTGATAGAGCATGCCTTTGACAATTTTCGCACTACTCCTTGCATCTTTTTCATCGCTAAGTGAGCTTTTTGATTATCTCTGCGAGTCTTTTCCCGGTGGGCTATGATTTCCTGATGTATTGATTCTAATAATGATATTTGTATGTTTTCGTTGTCCAAATTATCATTATGAGGGTGGTCCGAAGACAGTTCCCAGTTTAACTCTCGACGTGCAGTCTGTAAGTCATTATTCAGTACTCCAGGTGCTTTCATGGCTGTAGCAGGTTGATCTATCTCAGGGTCACTCTCTGAGTCAAGATATGAAGAGCATACCTCGTCTTCCTCCTCGGACCATTCTTGCCCATCCGATGCTGAAAAAAAAAAGGCCTCACTTGAAGCATTTTCTTTACCTTCTTTACCATCTTTGCTATCACCAGCATCAGCTCCGGGCCCTTTACTACTAGTAGGCAGGTCTTCATTACTCTTATCGCACTGAGTTCCTGCGCGATTCCTATTGACCTGTTTTTCTTCTTCATTTACTAAGGTTACCTCTGGCTTATCTAAGGTTACTGACTCTGTTTCTGCCTCTTGCGGATCACTCGTTGATACAGATTCTATTAAGAGATTTTCAGCATTCTCACTCATTTTAACTGTTTCATCTGTATTCAATATTATTCCTGTGTCCCCTGTAATAGCGTCATCAGCTTTTATTGCTCCGGAATTCGATAAATTTATATCATTCGCCTTCCCGGAAGTACTAGAGTTCGCAGTTGTAACCCCCCCAACCCCCTTCTCCTTACCGGATTTTGCGAACATTTCAGCAATTGGGTATAACGGGGGTAGGGTCCGGGTGTCAGTCTGTTGTTGCTGTTTTCTTCTTACACGCTGTTCTACAGGTGAGGTGCGTGTTATCCCCGGGTTTTGTGTATCCTCGGTAGGTGCCTCCTCTCGCGCTCTCTGCCGACCTTGGGCAGCCTTGCTAGTGGTGTTCACTTTAGGGGCCATATTATTCGATATTTTTGATTTTTTCCGCCACACAGAACGGTTGAGCTCCGGCGAGCCACTCTGATGATCAGCTTCAGTAATCTGCGAGACGCCGCTGTGGTTCCACTGTTCGCGGTTAGCACGTCGGGAACTGACCCGCCCTCTAAACGCCGTTCTTCGTCTCCACCTGGGTTGAAGGCAGGTCCAAACTCCCGCTAATTCCTGTAGCAGGCGATTTGCTGAACCATGGCAAGAGAGAACAGAGAATACCGGCTGTGCAACTAACATTTCTTTAACTCCGCTGTAAAGTATCTGCTGCCGCTTATTTTATCGATTTTCATTCCGATAAATCCGCGTGACACAATCCGCATCAAAAACCAGCTCTCATGACCGGGAGCTCACGGCCATACGTCCTCACTGCTCGCTTCTTCGGCCGCTACTAAGCGGTCGCCATCTTGCCTTGGAGCTAAGCCTTCTATCAATGCATAATGTGCAGCCAATGTTGGATACTCGACTGCTGGTGAGGCCATATGAAGGGAGACAACCTCTGCAAAGGTATCATATATCTGTATCATAGCTTGGATATCACCTAAAATATATGGCCACTTTACGGCTCGACAATTGTTACTAATTAAAATGCCATCAGTTGAAATAGTGCTATCTTCATTGTTCTCGTTACAATCGATAAATGATCAGTTGCTAATGTCTGGTGTAAAGGGCGGTGATCACTATCGGTTCTGGAGTCTATTTTCAAATCAAGTAGGTTTGGCCAAAACTCGATTGATACTAAAAAATAATCTCTAAGTTGTCAAAACTGTTGTAAAACAACAGAAACGGAAGGGCACCAACCTAGTAAAACGTTGGTACTCACAGCTAATCCTAGCGAAATAAATATAGTTTTGTGAACACGCGTGGTTCATGTCAGTTGACAGCTGCTGTAGAAGGCCGCAGATTTACATTCCTCTTTGTCAAAGAAATGTATCCAGGTGTTTTGAAAAGCGCTTAAAATACAACGCTTTTCCAGCTGAGAGCACTTGAATGAGACCTGCCGACCTTTGCCCCAGACTCATCTCAGGCGGGGTGAGGAGAAGGTGGGTGAATGATGGCTTCTTCCTTCCTGGGTTTGTTTACAGTCCAAGCTGCCCCAAAGCTGCCCTGAGAGGCCAACAGCCTGCCCTCTGTAAACTGGGCAATGCGTGACGGATGCATCCCAGTTGGGGTGGCGAGCTTCTGCGAGCCCCTGCTTGGTCTCAACCGCCATCCGCACTGTCCCTTCCTTTTTTGAGCCAGGCTGCAGATGCGGAGTTCCCGCTTTCAGTCTACAGTGGGGCTCCCTCCCTTCTCCACTTTGTGGTACCAGGCCCTGCCAGTGAGAGTTAAGGCAGCGCCGGCTGCCTCTTCCCTCTGGCTGCTCCAAATCATCACGTTTGAGGAAAAAAAAACACTGCAGCAAAACGCAGCACTGCAACATGGCCAAAAGAAATGTCAATCTGCGCTTTTAATTAACTGAATTATCTGCAGATGAGCAGGCGTGCGATGTGTGCCTATATAATGATTAGCTATGAAATAGGCCTGTAATTAAAGAAGAATGTACGTACCACACAGGCTGTGCGCGCTAGCACATCAGACCATACAACTTTAAAATCATGATGCCTTTGGGGGTTATGCTGGGCACTTCCTGTGTCCACCGCTGGTGAGATGCAGTGCTGGGTGGCCTCCGGCCTCCGGCAACCCAACTCGGACCTCGCCTGTGGCAGCACCGGCCTCCGGGCATCATTGAAGGTCGCGGCTCACCTCTGATTCAGGAAGGTTTTCTGGGTAGCTACAAACCACTCTGGCCACCAGTTTGTCGCTCACTAAATAAGCCTCTGGTATGGTCATGGTTCTTAGAGGCTGCGCTAGCCTACATGTTTGCCACCAGCTGAGGAGACAAACTTTCTAATTCAACTGCCGCGGCGGGCGGCTGAAGCAGGACCCACCGGCCTTTCATTGAGTCTCAGAGACTCACACCTGACCTCACTGGCTGTCAGTGTCTCATAGCCATTGGGCACTCTGACTCCTCTCACATCAGTGAAATGGTAAAGCCGCAGTCGGGCAGTAATTCTAATCCTAATATGATCTGTTACATTGTAACAGTACCAGCTTCCCACAAGAACAGGCAGCCCCCCCCCCCCAGCCTGCTTTCACAGTAAACAAGCATTTGTAATGTAATAGGACTTGCATTTACGCGAAACCTATTGCATTGCAAACAGGAGTGCGAGCGGGCGAGAAGGCACGAACGGGAGTGCAGTGGGGGGGTGGGGGAGCCAGAAGTCACGGACTGCAGGAGGGGGGCACAAGAAGAAGATAGTTTTTAAAGTAAAGGGGCCAGTAGCCATGGAAGGATACTAATGACAACATGGCCGTCAGTCGCGGCTGGTGACATTTGAAATAGGCGGGGCGTAAAATTGGCGGTGGCTGGACAATAATAACAGACTCGGACTGACTGCCTCATAATAATAAAAATAAATGTAAAAAAAAACTTACCTTGGCTTGGCTTCCCGCTCTGGCTCTCGACTCGAGTCCTGTCCCAAGGGCCGAGACTGCAGACTCCCGCGCGCCATCCTGGATTTTTTTGAATGCCTCGTCGTCACTGAAGGCTGCAGGCAGCCTCCCTCCCCTCCATGGCAGCCGGCGCTGATTGGTTCGGCCGGCTGCCCTAAACACGTCATTCCTCTTAGTCTGCATGCTGCAGAACGGAGAGTGGGAGGAGGCTTGGGGGAGCGGCTTGCCCACAGTTGCTAATACTGTCTGTTTGGACAGCCTCTCAGGCTGTCCAAACAGTCCGTATTCACAACAGTGGGCAAGCCACTCCCCCAAGCCACTCCCCCCTGCCCTGAGGCTCGAGCTCGAGGAAGTTTGCTGACTGATTTCTCGCCGTGCGAGAAGGGCAGGCAGAAACAAATGGTAGTTATAAATAAATAACTACCATTTGTTTCTGCCTTCTTCTCGCACGGCGAGAAAACAGGGGGGGGCGGCGCCCAAACGCCCCCACGGTAAAACCGCCACTGATGGCCGTTATGAGGAGGGACAAACAGGCCTAAACCCAATCGGAAGGCAGCATTTAGGGCCTGAAACAATGAAAAAGATGGGTGGCGAGTGGGCGGAGCTTCCACAAAGCTTCCACCCTATACTGAATATTGCATGCCTCGCAAAGCGAGCAAAACATGCGCTGCAACGCTAGGCTCGACTTAACGAGAATAAGAACGAGAAGAAACAAGGAAAACCAAGGGAAGCCTTCCAGTTACTTACCTGTGTTGTTTTTTTTCTACCAAGGGTGTCAGCAGGAAGGATCGCAGGAAGGATCGCTGGAGACAACTAAGGATCAGAAAAGAGGAAGAATTAATATTTCTGGATTTGGGAGACCAAGACTTGAGAGAGACATTCACAATTCATTAATCACTGGCCATTGAATACTTTTATACATATAAATGCACAATTCTAAACCTGAGCTAAAATAGAATAATGTTGAAAGCCAAGCAACAATTAACAGCACTCAAAGAAAGAAGAAATGCTGTATAAAACACTTCTTTAATTTTCTTATTGGTTTGGGCAACCTAAATATTATGCAAATGAACTCAGCACTGTTATTGATGGGAAATAGTTACTAAAGGATACATATTTTCGTGAAATCTAAGCTTTGAAACCACTGGCAAACTATATCCAAATGACTTGTTGCACAGTTAAAGCTGTTACCTATCTTCCTGTACACAATAAACGTTTGAAGCAGCTTCTGGTGTGCTCATGTGTTAATTCAACCTGGTAACATGTCATTTAGAAATATAGTTGGGTTCCAGATGATGAGCCCCTGTACTATAAAGGGTTGAACCCCTTGTCCCCAGATTGCAGTGTGCACATATACATATGTATATATATATATATATATATATATATATATATATATATATATATATATATATATATATATATATATATATATATATATATATATATATATATATATATATATATATATATATATATATATATATATATATATAGAGAGAGAGAGAGAGAGAGAGAGAGAGTGAGATAGATAGATAGATAGATAGATGGATAGATAGATAGATAGATAGATAGATAGATAGATAGATAGATAGATAGATAGATAGATAGATAGATAAGATAGATAGATAAGATAGATAGATAGATAGATATAGATTACCTACTGGCAGTAATCAGTACATAGTTAGGATCTTATTTCCATAGAAAAAGCGGTTTTAACCTTGCCAGAATCTTTGGTGCTGTTTGATGACTCTTCACTAAAGTTTCCAAAAAAAAGTGTCAAAGTAAGTTCTGTTGTGCATGGGAAGTTTCAGGGTGATCAGTTAAGTGGGGCCTGAGACAAATGGGGTTAAAAAAGTGCATTTTCCCATTTAATTCCCAAAGGGACACGTTGTCGAACCTAAAGCCCAAACTGCTGGACGAAATTACACCAAATTTGCCAGAAAGGTAGATGTTGTTATACAGATTGTGCTTTTTCTTATTTGGTGCAAATCTGTTCAATAGTTTTTGAGAAATTCAAGTTGAAAATTATAGTGATACTCACTGGTCGCTGTCATAGACTCATGCACGCACTCACATACTCACTCAGACACATACAGCTGTTCACATACCCACTTAGACGCTTATATGTCCAGTCACATATCCACTCAGATACCCATGCAGCCACTCAGAAACTCATTCAGGTACTCATGCAACCTCTTACAGACTCACTGGGAGAGTCACGCACCCATGTACAGACCCACTCAGATATTCATGCACCTACTTAGAGACCCACTTATAGACTCATGCGCACAGTCCAATACCCATGTAGAGAGACTTACACCCACTCACAGACCCACCTTGGCAGCCACGCACCCACTCAAAGACCTACTCAAATACCCATGCATCCACTCACAGACCCACTCAGAGATTTAGCACCTACTCACAGACCCCATAAGAGACTTATTCACCCACTCACACATTCACACACCTTCTCACAGATCCACTCACAGCCTTATTTAACCACCCAAAGACACATTCAAAGAAACACGCACCCTCTCACAGACCCACTCAGACACCTGCAAACAGACCCACTCAGATGCTCATGCATCCACTCACAGACCCACTGAGAAACTTATGTACCCACTCGCAGATCTACTCAGATACTTACCCATCCACCCCAAGACCCACTCAGACACTCATGCGCCCAGTCACAGACCGACTCAGGAACAAATGTATAGACTCACAGATTCACAAAAACACTTACAGACCGACTCAGACACTCACAGATCTACTGAGATACTCATGCACCACTCCCAGACACACTGAGACTCATAAACCCACTGACAGACCTACTCAGACACTCACATGCCCACTGACAGATACAATCAGACACTCATGCATCCACTCAAAGACCCACTGAGGAACTCATACACCAACTCACAACACCCAGGAACTACCCATACATACACTCATCCAGTCACGCAAGCACTATCCATGCATTCATGCAATCACCCACGCCCGACCCATTCACACATCCAATAACCCAGGCACTACTCAGGCACCCATGCAGCCACCCTGGCTCTACCCAGGCACTCATCCAATCACCCAGGCACTAGCCATGCACTCATCCCATTATCCAGACACTACCCATGTACTCATAGAATCACTCAGGCAGTTCCTATGTAGTCCTCCAATCAACCAGGTACAACACATGCAGTCATACAATTACCCAGGCACTACCAATGCACTCATAGAATCACCCAGGCACCACTCTTGCACTCATTCTAACATCCATACACTACTTATGCACGCATACAACATACTTGTTGTACCACATGGATATTTTTCTGCTGTGCCCCGAGATAATGTCTTCTCACATATGCTGCACCATACCAATTTAGCTATGGTCTACGATTCACCAGATTGAATAGTGAAAAAATCCCAAGCTATGCTTTGTTTCTTCATTGATGGTACTTCATCAGAAGACTTCATGTGCAGCTGCGTCCGCCTGCTCTTCAACAACTTCAACCAGTTGTAGGTCTTCCTCTGGTTCTTCTGATGCCATTCTATTTTTGTAGAAATAGACAAAAAAGCAAAGCAAACAGTCCAATCTTGAAAATTAGTTTGGGACAGCTTCTATAATAAACTAAGCAGTACCTGGAAAGTTGAAGAAGGGAAAAATGATTGTGTACATCCTTCATAAAGGAAGCTGTGTAAACCAATGAAATGACGTTGTTGTGACTTTCAGCGTCGCCGCGAAAACAAAGTTATTTTTGGTAACTGCTCTTTTTGAAAAATGCATAGAAAAAATAAATTTAAACCAAATATACTACTAAACAGGTAGAGTCAAACTTTATGTAAATATGTCTATATATGTGTTTTACACTTTGTCAAAAACACGCAGTATTCGCGACTACTGACATCATCGTGACATCCTGTATCAACGAGAACAAGTAAAGTATTTTAGATGTTGTTTCTTGACAAATGAATACAAAGGGAAACGTTAAATTAATATGTTACTAAACAGCCAGAGTCAAACTTTATGTAAAACATGTTTTAACACTGTGAAAACACAGGATTTTTCGCAAATACCGACGTCATTGCGACTTCCGGTGTCGCCACAAGCAAGGTAAATGCATTTTTATGTCATTTTTTCAGCAAATTAATACAAAGGGGAAAGTTAAATTAATATCTTACCAAAAAGCTAGACTGAAACTATATGTGGAACATGTCTATATATCTGTTTTACACTTTGTCAAATTTGTTGTGTATCTTAGGCAATCGAGACGTTGCAGCCAAAACCAAAAATATCTTGAAATTAGATGATTAATTTACTTTTTAATTAAATAGATGCTAAATACAACAATAAGTGGTGCACCACTTAGATGTAATGTTCAATATCTAATTATAGAAGCAAAATACATGGACATTACAGTTATGGAATAGTTAAAAAAAATAACGTAGATATTCACTGAAAAAAACAAAAGCTACAGAGATATTCTAGTTAGGAAATAGAATTTTAAAAAACAACCTTAGAAATTCACTGAAAAAACCAAAGGTTACAGGAACTTTATAGTTAGGCTGACATTTCCCTCGTACAAAACCAGAGAAATTCAGAAGTTATAGTTACCTGAGCTAACTATAACTCGCGGGCTAAAGTGGACTTCTTCCCTTACCAGTAGTGGGCAAAGAGGCTGTCACCTTTCGGTCACAAGAAGGGAAGGAGCCAAGACTAGAGGGCAACTGTTTATCTATTTTATTGCGGCTTACAGACTGTAGAACAACAAAACAAAGTCTTTCAGTCAGACACGGGGTCGGTGGTAGGTTTGTACTCCTCGGGGCACTTCCTGGGTCGGGGTCCGGGACACTCCAGCACATGGAAGAAAAGAAAAGAACGTGGCTTTTAGTGGATTGTTCCGTTACTAGAAACTCTCGGAATAGGGAGGGTGTGAGGGATAAAGCAAGAACCACCACCACATTCAGTGAGCTATGCACGGCTTTGCTAAACGAGGTGCCCCGATGCTTGCACGGTCCCCTATCCGGTCCCTCCCTTCTTAAAGTTTAATAAAGAACCCAAACGAGCACGCACCTGGGAGAGCCACGCGTCCTCCTTCGCGTGGCTGGGTTAAACGCGGTGTCGTTGGCCTCCTGGCTTTACAGCTGCCTCCGTCCGCTCCTCCTCGGTTATCGGTCCGGCACCTTCTCTGCTCCTGGTGTCGTCCACTTCCAAGGACTCCGTCTCCACGGTGCTTTCCGCCTTCCCGGTCGAGTGGTTCTCCTGGCGTCTTACTTCCTCCTCCCACGACGGAGACACGGCGTCTTCCGGGTCTCTCCTCATATGGTGAGAGGCCACTCCTGATAGGCCCGAAAAGTCAGGTGGACCAGATGCGAAGCCTCCGTCACGTACACAAAGGCTATCCTTAAAGGGCCCGTAGTAATCCGCCTGTTGAGGAGACGGACAATCAGTTAGCCCTGCCGGGGCTGAGCATGGGACCCCCTGACAGAGGCGTGTCTGTAGAGTGGTAGAGAAAGGGGCCGTGACCTCCAACAACCTCTTAGCAACCCCGTTGTGTGGGGCTTACTGAAGTCAACAGGAGTGTTTTTTCGACCCCAAGGATCGTTTGGAAGCAAGGGGACCTCATCCTTCAACCAGCAGCACAAAATGAGACGCGTTTGCAGAGTAGTGGCGAGTTGCCAGGCTTTTGTTTTATGTTATTTTTTTTAGGGAAGGTGTAGCTCCCACCTCCTTGTACCGATTTTGGCCCCAGAGACCCCATTCCCCATGGCCAGTGTTTTATGAAATGGGGAGGAGGTCCGCGCGGCCCAGCCTTTCTTTTTTGGGGATTCTTTTTTTTATTAAAGGGAGGGGTGCCGCATGGCTTCCACTCCTGGGCCTATTTCTGCTCCAAAGACCACATCTCCAGGGCTTGCTCCTTTTTTATTTATTTATTTATTTATTTTAAAAAGGGAGGGGGCCGCATGGTCTTCCTCCCGGGCCGATTTTGGCCCTGGGGACCCCATCCCCTGGGGCCAGGCCTCTACTGTGTGCGCCCCCGGTTCCACCCAGGGCACCCACTCTCATCTGTCGGGGACCACGGAGGGAGCTTCAAGGCCTCCACCGTCCACCGTCTCCACACCTCCTTGCTTTTGGACAGAGGAAGCTGCTAGATATGCAGCTCCCTCTGTCCAAAAACAATCCTGCTATGCTTGGAGTAAGCCAAGTCATAGCAAACAGTAATGTCCGGCTGACACCCCCTGGCTTTAACTTTTATTAATGGTGGAGGGGCGCCTACCCGCGACAAATGGTAAAAATAAAGTGGGAGCCTACATGACCTGGGGACCGCCACTCCCCAAGGCAAGCAATGTCCCGAGATGCCAACCCCCGTACATTACTACAAAAGAAGATTTTTTGAGACTCTCAAGTCGTAAAGAGGAGTTGTGAATCCAGTGCAATCTTCGCACGCTGAAGCTTGCATTGAGCCGCACTTTTAGGTGACTCACAAATCATGCAACTTCATAAAACATTTTAATTTAACCCAAGGGAGCCATTTGGAGGTCTGAGGGTCAGTGTGTGCTTACCCTGCCCCCATGTAGGCTATTTGTTTCTAAAATACAGGACACAGGAACTGTGCCCGAGTCCGGTGAAGGCTGCCACACAAGCACATTTTCTCTTGTGGCACCCAATCAGATCCGTGGTATTAACTCTGGTGGATCTGAAAAAAATGTAAATCCAAGACTATTGGTTTATTTGCAAGTCCCAAAGGCAGGAATACACGAAACTGTTAACTCTTTCAAACACGCTCTGCAACTTTGTTAAATGCTGTTATTTGAGAAACTATTAAATGAAAGCATGCTTTCTGAGTACACAAAACTGCGAACTCTTTAAAACCTGCTCTGCAACTTAGAAAAATGCTGTTGTTTCAGAAACTATTGAATGAAATCCTGCTTTCTGAACAAAGTTCTACCTTCAGGCTAAGTATGGTGTTAATCTATTCAATGGTTCTAGCTATTCACGCGAGCACAACTTTCTATGGGAGATCAAATGGGGAAAAACTTCTTTTTTCATGCCCACTTAACTTTTTTTGGGGACTTATCTTCACAAAACCTGGCAAGTCACTGGGAGGATTCATTGATAGATCCTTACTCAAGGATGGGCCTGTCAGGATGAGCTGTCTGGTGTGTGCTGTGAGAACAGCACTGTTATTTCGAACGTTTTTTTAAATTTCTTTTTACCAGCACTGAAAGAAGAAATGCTGTGTTATGTATCCATTTAAGTTTGTTATTTGTTTAGGTAAACTAAATACCCTGCAAATGAGTTCAGCCCTGTTTATTTCGGGAAATAATTCAGAGTGAAGACCTCTTTTCTGTCAAATTCGACCTTTGAAACCACTAGTAAAGGCTCGATTAGAAGGCTTAATGTCATATACATACTACATCTAAAGTGAATTTATGGTTATCACATCTTAATTTATGTCTGAACAAACTTTCTGAAATTAACTTAAAAAACACAGTTAAAGTTTTGGTTATGAATTCAAACTGAAACACCCCTAAGATTGATTTCTCATAACCTCACCCTTAATCCGACAGATGCAAAGGCAAACTACAAATTTCGTATAGAATGTTTTGGATGAGATTACATATCAGATTATCATTACTACTTTCAAAGAGACAAATATGAAGGTAGCCTTATTTATTGGGTTGAGTATGTGTTTTTATTTAATTAAATGTTACATTATGCTTTTAGGAGGTGCTATGTAGTGGTATGAACATTGAGAGGTCAGAAGCATTCTAGCTGATGTGCTCAGCACTGAATGGCCAGAGGGCATGGGCTTCTTCCACGATCTTCATCCAATCCACCACAGGCTGTCTACACCTGTAGGCCCTGCAGGGGTTGGCCAAGCACAGTTTTGCAGTGCAGCAAATTCCTTTTACATTATTTTAAGATTTGTGAATCTTGCGGTGGATTTGTGAATCCTGAGGCCCCATAAATGTCTGAGAGACATGAATAAAGTCTAGGATTCACAAATCATGCTATAGAAATATAATAATAATTTTAATGCAAGGGTGGATGCTTTTTGGGCAACCCCCACGTTGTCCTGTGGGTCCCGGTAGGCTCAGTCTGCTCTTTATGCCCAATTTGTTAGGGCTCGGGCCTCCCCTACACGAAGTGTAGGCGGAGCTTGCGAGCTCTTTAGTATTTAGAAAAAAAAGTTTCAGAAAGGACTCTGGCTGGGACATTCCTTAGATTTTTATGGCATCTGCCTAGTGATTCGTCTTCGCTGTGCTGTGTATTCAGTAGCGTTGACGTGATAGGCTGTATGCAATGTACGCGTGCCCGAGTTGGTATTTTCTGTGCGCGAACGAGCTTGGAGAGTGATTAATCTTAATTAGGAGCTGTCACAGTGCCCGTGTAATGCAATCCAGATGATGCGAGCACGTTCACAGCGGTGAGCGCGTTCAATGTAAAATGACGAGAGGCAGCAGGCGAGGCTCACAAAAGATGACTCATACATGCTCGTCCACACTGTAGTTCTTGTTTGTGTGTGCTTACAGCTTCCTCTGTTTTGTAAAACGTGAGTTTATGTAGAATATTGTCCTTAGGCGACCTTAAATGGGGCTGGTCCCCTCTAATGCGGAGGTAGGGCGGTGTTGGACTATTTCCATGTAGATTATGGTATGTATGCACAGTTATTTTACGTGGTAATCATGAAACCCTGGCGTAAATCCGGCTACCACCACTACAAATCGTGCCGGTGCTGTGTGGAGATGGACAGACACACTGGTGGAATGAAAGAAAAGGCTGGTGTGAAAATATAGAGAACACTCGCATGCCACAAAATGTACATGTTACAATTTTTGTTCTTTATGTGTTTAGAAGACTGCGCAGAGAATAGCCGGCCATTAAAAACACTGATGGATTAATGTATTAGCGAGAAATTCTGCTGTCCCTGTTTTCAGTAACGTAGGCACAACTCTAAATACAGTTCTTACATAGAAACCTTTTCACTAGCTTAGATGATTATTTTATTTTTTATCGACTGGATCGTCAAGGGTACGTGTGAGATGCTTTACGAAGCACCATAAATAAATCAATGCATACATCTATTATTTACGGTTCCTGTTTTTGTAGAGGCTGCCGCTGTTGCTGTCAAGCCGTGACGGCCTGTGCTGGCTTCAGCGGTGCTTTTACGCGGCTCCTCCGGTGGGAATGCACATATTTTGCTGAACTTTCCTCTCCGTAGAAAAGAAATCAACTTTTGCTTCATGTTCCACTCGCCTGACGGGAAGATAGCTCAGCTGCTCCATGCGCCTGCTGCAGGTCAGAACGTTGAATGCCTGCAAGGTGGGGCCAGAGGTTCATCCTTCAGCGGCAATTGTGGTCCACCCAAGGGTGCAGCTGGTGCGAGCTGCCCGCGTCGCCCTCCATCGGTCTCTGCAGAGAGGCCACGGATGGGGCTGCTGGCCCCTGGTCGGGTTTTGAGGAGTCATCGGTTTGTGCTTGTGGGGGCTGAGATGCCCAGCTGCCGGGTCCATGTGTGGATATCCGCATTGAAGGAGTACGGGAGTGATGGCGGGCCCAGTACTGGAATACTCTCATCCCCAGTACATAGCTCCTGAAGATCTGTTCGTCCTGAGGTGCACTGGTAGCAGAGTTATGAGAGTGGACCCCGGTACTAGAATAACAGTGCTTTTGGTGTGATTGAGGTGCACTGGCAGAGCCGTAGAACTGACAGCCTGTACTGGAGCAGTAAAAAGCGCTGCTGTTACAGTATCGAGGCCGCAGCAGATCTGTTAGTCCTGAGGTGCACGAGTAGGCAGGGCTTTAAATGGGACGGGTCTTGCCGGTGCTCTGCGCTGGCAGTTCTTTAAAGCTGGTGCTGAGACGGGTACCTATGGGGCTCTCCATTTTTGCCCTCACCCTCCGGATGGAAAAGCTAATCTTAACTCTGCATCATTGGCACCCTTCACTGCCTTTGATGTAACTTCAAAGAGACTCCTTATAGTTCTTTCACAGTCCCACCATTTCAGAACTAAAGCATGTTCAATATTATATACAGCGAAGCCATAGTTGTAGCTTATTTATCTTATGCAACTAATAAACATTGACAAAGCCAATGGTCCTGGCTTGTTGTAAGTGGAATGTTACTTGTTGTATTATATATCTGGATGTAAAGACAGAAGCAGCAAAAAATACCAGTCGAGCGGCACACTATGCTAAGCACAGATTTTCATTTTACATGTTTTTAAGCCACGCCCTTAATTATATTGGCCAAGCCCCTTTAAGAGACCCTCCAGTTTTTTTTATCCAATTTAAAGCCCTGCTGGTCTGGTTCTGAGAGTGGACCCCGGTACTGGAATAGCTGTACTTTTGGTGTGATTGAGGTGCATGGCAGAGCTGTGGAACTGGCTCCCTGTACTTGAGCAGTAAGTAGCAAGCTCTGCTATTCCAGGACTGAGGCCTCGGCAGATCTGTTAGTCCTGAGGTGTACTGGTCTGGTTCTGAGAGTGGACACCGGTACTGGAATATCTGTACTTTTGGTGTGATTGAGGTGCATGGGAGAGCTGTGGAACTGGCTCCCTGTACTTGAGCAGTAGCAAGCTCTGCTATTCCCGGACTGAGGCCTCAGCAGATCTAGTATGATTAAAGTGCACTGGGAGAGCTGTGCTAGTAGCCGGAGTACTGGCAACGCAGTGGTAAATGCAGGCCTTGATTCCGATTCACAGGGGGGCTTGGCGCTGTCTCAGTAACTGGGATGTACTGGACGTGAGGCAGGACTGCGGTGCACCGGCAGAGTATCCAGTACCAACAGCCCACGGGGGGCGCTGCCTGGAGCCACAAACGGGCCACCCAGAGAGGCAGGAGTGGGCAGACAGCCGGCCACACCTGCCCTGTCCTCTGAGGCCTGTGCTTGTGAGGGAGCTCTCAATGATTGTTTTTGCACTGATGACCCCCGGTGCGCCACATGTAACTGCTTCAGTACTACCACCACCCCCAGTACTACCAGTACTACAGCCACCAGTACTACAACTACCACCACCACCAGTACTAACAGTACCACGACCACCAGTACTACCACTACCAGTACTACCAATACCAGTACCACTACCACCACCAGTACTACCACCATCAGTACCACCACCACCAGTACCACCACCACCAGTACTACCACTACCAGTACTACGGGCAGCAGTACCACCACCACCACTAGCACTACCACTACCGGTACCACCACCAGTACTACCACTACCAGTACTACCACTACCAGTACCACCACCAGCACCAGTACCACCACCACCAGTACTACCACTACCAGTACCACCAACACCCCCAGTACTACCAGTACTACAGCCACCAGTACTACAACTACCACCACCACCAGTACTAACAGTACCACGACCACCAGTACTACCACTACCAGTACTACCAATACCAGTACCTCTACCACCACCAGTATCACCACCACCAGTACTACCACTACCAGTACTACGGGCAGCAGTACCACCACCACTAGCACTACCACTACCGGTACCACCACCAGTACTACCACTACCAGTACTACCACTACCAGTACCACCACCAGCACCAGTACCACCACCACCAGTACTACCACTACCAGTACCACCAACACCCCCAGTACTACCAGTACTACAGCCACCAGTACTACAACTACCACCACCACCAGTACTAACAGTACCACGACCACCAGTACTACCACTACCAGTACTACCAATACCAGTACCACTACCACCACCAGTATCACCACCACCAGTACTACCACTACCAGTACTACGGGCAGCAGTACCACCACCACTAGCACTACCACTACCGGTACCACCACCAGTACTACCACTACCAGTACCACCACCACCAGTACCACCACCACCAACGTTACCACCACTACCAGTACTACCACCAGCAGTACTACCACCAACAGTACTACCACTACCAGTACCACCACCTCCAGTTCTACCACTACTACCACTACCAGTACCACCACCACCACCAGTACTACCAGTAACACCACCACCAGTACTACCACTACCAGTACCACCACCACCACCACCACCAGTACTTCCAGTACTACCACCATCAGTACTACCATTTCTACCACCAACAGTACTACCACTACTACAGCCACCAGTACTACCACTACTACAGCCACCAGTACTACCACTACCACCACCACCAGTACTACCACTACCACGACCACCAGTACTACCACTACCAGTACTACCAATACCAGTACCACTACCACCACCAGTATTACCACCACCACCAGTACTACCACTACCAGTACTACGGGCAGCAGTACCACCACCACTAGCACTACCACTACCGGTACCACCACCAGTACTACCAGTACCACCACCACCAGTACCACCACCACCACTACCAGTACTACCACCAGCAGTACTACCACCAACAGTACTACCACTACCAGTACCACCACCTCCAGTACTACCACTACTACCAGTACCACCACCACCACCAGTACTACCAGTAACACCACCACCAGTACTACCACTACCAGTACCACCACCACCACCAGTACTTCCAGTACTACCACCATCAGTACTACCATTTCTACCACCACCAGTACTACCACTACTACAGCCACCATTACTACCAATACTACAGCCACCAGTACTACCACTACCACCACCACCAGTACTACCACTACCACTACCACCAGTAATACCAGTACTACCACCATCAATACTACCAGTACTACCACCACCAGTACTACCACTACTACAGCCACCAGTACTACCACTACTACAGCCACCAGTACTACCACCACCACCAGTACTACCAGTACCACCACCACCAGTACTACCACTACCAGTACTACCACTACCAGTACTAGCAGTACCACAACCACCACCACTACTACCAGTACTACCACCATCAGTACTACCAGCACTAACACCACCAGATTAGTGAGTAGAGTAGTGAGTAGAGTAGTGAGTAGAGTAGTGAGGGCAGAGTAGTGAGTAGAGTAGTGAGTAGAGTAGTGAGTGCAGATTAGTGAGTAGTGAGTGCAGAGTAGTGAGTAGTGAGTAGTGAGTGCAGAGTAGTGAGTAGTGAGTAGTGAGTGGAGTAGTGAGTAGAGTAGTGAGTGCAGAGTAGTGAGTAGAGTAGTGAGTAGTGAGTAGTGAGTGCAGAGTAGTGAGTAGAGTAGTGAGTAGAGTAGTGAGTAGTGAGTGCAGAGTAGTGAGTAGAGTAGTGAGTAGTGAGTGCAGAGTAGTGAGTAGAGTAGTGAGTAGAGTAGTGAGTAGTGAGTAGAGTAGTGAGTAGTGAGTGCAGAGTAGTGAGTAGAGTAGTGAGTAGTGAGTAGAGTAGTGAGTGCAGAGTAGTGAGTAGAGTAGTGAGTAGTGAGTAGAGTAGTGTGTAGTGAGTGCAGAGTAGTGAGTAGAGTAGTGAGTAGTGAGTAGAGTAGTGAGTAGTGAGTAGAGTAGTGAGTAGTGAGTAGAGTAGTGAGTAGAGTAGTGAGTAGTGAGTAGAGTAGTGAGTGCAGAGTAGTGAGTAGAGTAGTGAGTAGAGTAGTGAGTAGAGTAGTGAGTAGAGTAGTGAGTAGAGAAGTGAGTAGTGAGTAGTGAGTAGAGTAGTGAGTAGTGAGTAGAGTAGTGAGTGCAGAGTAGTGAGTAGAGTAGTGAGTAGTGAGTAGAGTAGTGAGTAGTGAGTGCAGAGTAGTGAGTAGAGTAGTGAGTAGTGAGTAGAGTAGTGAGTGCAGAGTAGTGAGTAGAGTAGTGAGTAGTGAGTAGAGTAGTGAGTAGTGAGTAGAGTAGTGAGTAGTGTGTAGAGTAGTGAGTAGAGTAGTGAATAGAGTAGTGAGTAGTGAGTAGAGTAGTGAGTGCAGAGTAGTGAGTAGAGTAGTGAGTAGAGTAGTGAGTAGAGTAGTGAGTAGAGAAGTTAGTAGTGAGTAGAGTAGTGAGTAGAGTAGTGAGTAGAGTAGTGAGTAGAGTAGTGAGTGCAGAGTAGTGAGTAGTGAGTAGTGAGTAGAGTAGAGTAGTGAGTAGTGAGTGCAGAGTAGTGAGTAGAGTAGTGAGTAGTGAGTAGAGTAGTGAGTAGTGAGTAGAGTAGTGAGTAGAGTAGTGAGTAGAGTAGTGAGTAGAGTAGTGAGTAGTGAGCAGAGTAGTGAGTAGTGGGTGCAGAGTAGTGAGTAGAGTAGTGAGTAGAGTAGTGAGTAGAGTAGTGAGTAGAGTAGTGAGTAGAGAGTAGAGTAGTGAGTAGAGTAGTGAGTAGAGTAGTTAGTAGAGAGTAGAGTAGTGAGTAGAGTAGTGAGTAGTGAGTGCAGAGTAGTGAGTAGTGAGTAGAGTAGTGAGTAGTGAGTGCAGAGTAGTGAGTAGTGAGTAGAGTAGTGAGTAGTGAGTGCAGAGTAGTGAGTAGAGTAGTGAGTAGAGTAGTGAGTAGTGAGTGCAGAGTAGTGAGTAGAGTAGTGAGTAGTGAGTGCAGAGTAGTGAGTAGAGTAGTGAGTAGAGTAGTGAGTAGAGTAGTGAGTAGAGTAGTGAGTAGGACATCACAGGCAGCAGCTGTGCAAGCTTCTTACACTCACAAGGAGACCACAGGCAGCTGAGGTGCAATCTTCTCCCACTCACAAGAACGACATCACAGGCAGCAGCAGTGCAAGCTTCTTACACTCACAAGGAGACCACAGGCAGCTGAGGTGCAAGCTTCTCACACTCACAAGAAGGACATCACAGGCAGTAACGGTGCAATATTCTCACACTCACAAGGAGATCACTGGCAGTACACATCACATGAACACACTCCATAACACATAGCAACAATACATTGGCATTTACAATGCCATTAGCTCAAACTCAAATAACTCCGAGCCCGATTACATTTCTAATGCTTGTTTTATCTTTCCTTACATAGTGCTCAGTGCAAAGTGCTGGGTAATGGCGGCTGCAACAGCAATATTTCCGTGCCAGCAAGCCAATCAGAGCACAGTGGATTCTCAAGTCTGTAGTCAGCTTCAAGAACCCCACAATGGATATTATTAGAAAAAAATCAGTAATCCAAATCCGTGCAAGATATGTGAATTGATGGTCCCGATAAATATAACATTTCCATGTCCAGACCAGAATACTTTTTAACTGCTAATTTCTCACAAACCAAGCAAAGGCACTTCCTTGAATAAACGTCTACATTCATGCTAAGGTTTACGTAATTCTGTTGCTTTTTTATATTGGGGGTAAAGAATTGTATGGGACTTATACAGGGTCTGCACAAAACTTGCCATGAAGGACACGAAGTGGATACATGTTTATTTTGATAGAGCGCCATGTTATTCTGAAATTTGTAGGGGTGCATCATAATCACTGATTGTCAGCACCCGCATATTTAGAGGACTGTATTAACGTGTAACCATTAGGAATGCAGTACTAAAACAGCATATATTAGTGTGATTAGAAATGTAACCATGTTGTTTATGTAGACCAAAGTACAGTCTAATCGAAGATGTGCTTTAGATGATGCAGAATGTATTAGTTTACGTATAAAGTGATGCATTAGAATTAAACGTGCACCACATTAAAGTTTGCACGTGTAGATTTGCTTATTCATGTAACGAATTGTAATGCATTAGATGAATGTGAATGTAATGCTTATAATTTGGTTTTAGAATGAGATTCTTAAACGTGTAAAGGCCTGATCGCATACACGTACAAGAAAAGGTCTATTTGTGATTTCTTATGTTAGCTGAATATTGTAGGCCCGAAAATGTATTTTCCTTGGGAAGGCTCTTTTTCTTATTTGAATGTAGACTGTAGAATTTGTGTGCGTACAAGGTCAATTTGCTCACAGGCTTTTCTGTTGCAGGTGCAAGTACACATGTCTCGTTAGGCAGAATAACCCTTTTGTTTTAGGAGTTAGGATGGTAGGGGAAGGCGCCATGGGAGTATACTGGAATGCAGATATGATACTTTAAGCGGCGAAGGTGCCTGGTACTCAAGGACAACCTAAAGGTTTCTGGATGAAGTCAGAGTTTCGATGGAAAGTCACTGGAAGAAGACCTGCCTGAAGGGGTGTGCGAAGGGCGTGTTTTACTGTTTTTGTATTTTGTATTAGGGACAGTACTCTGAGGGTGGAGGAGATGAGGACTAAAGGGGAAACAAGAAGGAGCATCTTACAAAGAGCTCTGTAGCTTTGGCTATTTACCTATGCAAAGTGAGTGTACTTCTGAGGAAGTCTTCACTGCTGACAACTTTTTCTCTAGCCTGGGGATGATGCTAAATAGGGATGCCAGTTTAGTGTTAGTGTAGGGATAGATTAATAATCTTTCTTTCTTTTAGGTCAATGCAGTCAAAAATTCAAATAGGGACTGTAATTGTTTGCCTGATGCTTTTAGAAATAACCCTTATCATCATTTTGAGTCGGATGAGACTCCTGCGTAGGATTATGTTTGTATTAGTACCCTTTTACTTTCTTAACCTCTTGCTGAGGTGCTTGTTGGTCATTTATTTTTTGCTTTGTAATAAATCTCTAAACATTTCCTTATTAGTCAGTATTTTCTTTGAAACAAATTGATTTGGTCATTGATAAAATTTTTTACATTTTTAGCAGACAAAAAGGTCCGATGGAAAGAGTATTCTCAAAATTTGTAAGATAGGGTCAAAATTCCAGATAAGAATCCAGTGTTATTGGTGGCGTGGCTAACAGCATGGCCGAGTAAGTCAGGTGCCTCTGTTGCTCCCGCGAGCCGATCGAAATCCGGCATGAAAACTGAGTCCAAAAGTCCAGATTCGGACACTGATGTAACACTGAAGGTTCCGCCTTACCTTGGAGGGGAGAAACACTAGGCACGGAGGCACTGAACTGAGCTAAAGTGGTGAATCGACCCGCTTCGGAACACCGCGGAGTCGGATCCAAGATGGCGGCCCGCTGACGCCGAGACCGGAGCACACAGAAGGGGGCCAGCCGACGCTAAGCTCGGGAAGCAACGGCGTGGGAAAGGGCAATAGCGCTGCGGTACTGGCCGTGATCCGACCAAGGCGGCCTTAAGTACCGGCGGAGCTACGGCGGACGATTGTGGGGCGGCACTGCAGACGCATGTACTGGAGGCAGAGAGAGCCCGGACTAGAGGCCTGATGAGGTAGGCCCGGGAGGCAGAGGGGAAAGGCGCCAGCACCATCCCGGACGCCGGAGCCGCCCCGGGACGACACTGCAGCTGGGGGCCTGCGTGGGAGAAGAGCAGCAGTCCGAGTGGGAGGATAGGAGTGAGGCCGGTGTAGGAGTCGAGGATACGGCCGGGGAAGTTGCTGCGGTGGAGACTGGCATAGCGATTACACCTGCTTCTTGGCGCCCGGCCTGGGGGAAGGCTTGCCATCACCATTCCCCCCCCCCCCCAGTGAACGGGGCCCCAGTGGTGGGCATTGAGCCGTAGCCCGAGAGGAGGCGGGCAAGGCTAGGTTGGGAGCACAGACGGCTGGATAGAGGTACAGAGGCCGGGAGAGGCCTAGAGGCCTGGTGTCAGGACAAGAGGAGACGCATTGACAGCCTTTCCCCTCCCTCTCTAGCGCTCTGGGGACATGCAAGTGCTCCGGATGCGGCCCGGGGCCTGAGATCTGATCTGCCTGGAGGGTTGGGCCCCCGGCCTGGGACAACACTTAGCTGATAGTCCGGGTGTACGACACACACGTGGAACTGTATTGGGCCTGGCCACTTAGAGCTTGAGTCGAAGGAGGTTGTTGGCGTGGCTTAGTCGGAAAGAAAGAGAGTCGAGGTGGGTGGAGAAGGTGAGAGATGGTCAGGGGAGGCTGGTGCAAACAGATGACCAGATAGCTGGTACCTTCGAAGAGTACTACAGAGTTTTCTATGACGCCAGGGATCTAGGGTCATAGGAGGATGAGATGCAGTACATGGCCCACATTGAGCTCCCGGTGCTAGCGGAGGAGGATCAACGTGACTTAGATGTAGACATTACACTAGAAGAAATAAAGGGAGCCCTCGCCAAGCTTCGGTCAGGGAAGTCCCCGGGCCCAAATGGTTTCCCGGCGGAGTTCTTTAAAAAGACTGCAGACTTACTGACCCGTCATCTCTTGGGGCTCTTTGAGGACGCAGATCATGAGGGTAAGCTTCCGCTGGACCTTCGAATGGCCACAATCATCCCAATATACAAGGAAGGTAAACCGGCAGATGACTGTGCGCCGTATCGCCCCATTTCCCTCTTAAATGTGGAGGTGAAGCTCCTTGCAACTATCTTGGCCCTCCGACTACGGCGGGTGAAATCAGAGCTCGTTCACCTTGACCAAACAGGTTTTCTCCCGGATCGGGCAACCAGAATAAATCTTAGGCGGACACATAATTGGCTAATGGAAGTGAGTGACAGACAGGACCCGCATCTGTTCTTGTCACTCGACGCCGAAAAAGCTTTTGAAGCAGTCCACTGGCCTTTCCTTGACGGGGTACTGCAGCGGTTTGGCTTCGGGCCCAAATACCGGAAATGGGTGAAATTGCTATATAATGATCCCAGGGTGAGAGTTAGAGTCAACGGTGTGATGTCTGAGGATTTCGCAATAAAGCGAGGGACCAGGCAGGGGTGCCCACTGTCTCCTCTGCTGTTCGCTCTCACGATAGAGGTACTGGCATGTGCAGTCCGACAGAATGGAGACATTAGGGGGTTTCATATTGGACCAGCGGACGTGATGGAGGAAAAAATATCGTTGTACGCCGACGATATCCTCTTATATATTACACACCCGGACACTTCGATCGCAGCATTGTTCTCGGAACTGGACAGCTATGGGGCCCGAGCGGGATATCGGATAAACTGGCACAAATCGATCCTTTATGACCCTCAGGGACGGGAAGAGTGGCCAGAGATGCCAGGACGGCTTCAGACGACAACTGAGGGCATTGTCTACCTTGGGATATATGTGACGCGGGACACTAACCTCTCCTATGACAGAAACATTAAGCGAGTACTAGTCAATTTTGTGGAGGATGTGGCACGGTGGAAGATGCTCCCTCTTACAACACTGGGCCGTGCTGCCATGCTCAAAATGATAACGCTCCCGAGGTTTCTTTATGCCTTCCAGAATGAATACTACCACCTCCCGCGCCGGGTGTTTCAAGAAATAAACGTGGAATTGAGGGCCTTCCTATGGCTGGGGAAACAGCCTCGGGTGGCGCTGACGACCTTTCAAAGACACCAGTATAGTGGGGGCATCTCGCTGCCTAATCTAGAAGCGTACTATTGGGCGGAACATCTTGCACCTATCAATGAGTGGATGCATGCCCTTGCGGCACATCCCACTTACGCGCTAGAGCGGCACGGTATGGAGAACCACACCTGCATCCACTACCTGTACAGGGGAAAGGTGAAAGGTAGACTGCTTCCTGCCGCCAGGGTTACTCTGGGGGCATGGGACCGGGTGACAAAGACCTGGGTTGGGAACGGAAACTGACACGGCAAACACCACTGTAGCGGTGTGCTTGGTTGAGGGAACTTAGTAAGTTGAGGGGCTTCCAGAGATGGGACGATATTGGCATCTCGTCGCTGGGGGATGTCATGAAAAACGGAGAATTACCGTCATTTCAGTAACTTAGGGCGAAATACGGGTTGCATCCTACGCAGCACTTTAAATATGTACAGCTGAGTCACGCCTGGAGGGCGGAAGCGTCGCTGACCGGATCGCTCCCGGAGTATGCACCACTGGAGGGCTGTCTCCTGCAGGAACGGATCCCTAGTAGAGCGGTTTCATTGACATATAGAACCCTGATGAATAACATGCCGGATGGGCTAGAAAACCTTAGAAGCAACTGGGACCAAGAGGTAGGGGAAATGGACACGGTGGATTGGGACACAGTCCTGATGCACCCGAGAGAGGTATCGATTAAGTCCCGTCTTCAATATAATGTCCTCCATAGGACGTACTTTGACAGAGTGCGCTTACATAAGATGGGGAGGGCTGCTGAACCGTACTGTCTGAGATCTGGTTGCGACAGGGGGGACTTCTATCACATCATTTGGTCCTGCCCGGAAATTCAGACTTACTGGGGAGAGGTCCTAAGAGAGCTGGGAGAGGTTCTGGAGATTACGTTGCCATTAGACCCCAGACTGGTACTGCTGGGAATGACACATGATGTAGACCTGACTCGCCCACTGTTGATCTTCCTGGTGTTGGCCTTAGTGGTGGCCAAGAGAGATGTGGCAAGGAGATGGGGGGTTTCCACCCTGCTGCAGCTGGAAGAATGGCAGAGGGGTTTGGACATATACATGGCAGCTGAGAGGGTCACGTATAAGGCACGAGGATGTCCTAAAAAGTTTGGTAGAGTCTGGGGTAAATGGCGCCGCTATCATGGTCTGGACGGGGGACTCTGATCTGGTTGAAGTGAGCCGGCAATCAATCTTGGACGGGGGAAGGGCATTAGAGACTTTAATGATGAATCCAAATGGGAGTAGGAGGGAGAATTGATCATATTGGTGAAAATGAAGGATTGTGAATTGCCTATGCCAATGGAAGGGGGGCGGAGGGCTGAGGGGGGGCGTTATGATTCTTAATGACATGCTTGTTATTCGTTTGCAGAATAAAATGCTAATAAAAATATTTAAAAAGTAAATAAATAAAAATAAACAGCAAAAAAAAAAAAAAGAATCCAGCGTTATCAATTTTGGTAAGTTTCATGATGATTCGATAACCAATGTCAAAGTCGTTAAGAACACAAAAATGTCTTTTCAATCGAAAGTTTCACTTAACCATACTACACAGTTATCACTGCCTGTGTTTTATATAGATATGGCTGTGTGTCTATGATAAATATCATATCGGACTCCGTACATCTGCATATATTCTACATATATGGAGTACAGATATACATGCAGAATATATGTTCTTGTGCAGAGGGCAATATGCTACTTATTACCATTGTCGAGTGTTGGGAGAGACCAAGACTCGCAAGAATGAAGCCTTGAGTGGTATAAATCTTCCCTCCTTCTAGCTCTGCCAAATTTTATTTATTTTATTTTTATTTTAAGTATTTGTATAGCGCGACTGATACCTTGCAGGCTTCCTGGCGCTGGAGAATACTCTAACTGAGGAGAAACAGTAGCGGGTAACAAGCGGGAGGAATTAGGGGAATAACCAGGTCTTGATCCGTTTCCGAAAGGGGAGGAGTTGTGAGATTTGGCGTATGTCGATGGGCAGACTGTTCCATAATTTAGCCGCTGCGACCCTAAATGATCTGCCCCCAGTTCTCGCTTTGTTGTATCTGGGCACTTTTACCAGACAGGCTGAGGATGATCGCAGGGCTCTGGTGGGAGTGTACCACAGGAACAGAGCTTGCAGAGGTCTGGGCCCGAGTCCATGCAGAGCCTTAAAGACAATGCAGAGGGACTTGAAAGCCACACGCTGCTTCAAAGGTAGCCAATGTAGCTCGGCTAAGGCCGCTGTGGCCGAAGATCTCCTCGTCCAGCCGAGAGCTAGCTTGGCAGCGGCTGACTGAATTCTTTTAAGCCGGTCTAGCAGCGTAACTGGAGACTCAAGTAGCAGTGCGTTACAATAGTCAAGGCGACTGAGGATAGTGCACCTGACTATCAACGCCCGAGCTTGTGCAGGGAGGAGTGGCATAATTTTACACAGGGAACGTAAAAGAGCTGAGCACGTCCCCACTGTTTTAGCGACCTGGGTTTCCATACTCAGCTTGTTATTGAGCATGGCTCCCAGGTTGCGGACCGAGGTAACTGGCTGTGGTTTGTCCCTTGTTTCTGGAGGCCAGAAATCGCTCGGGAACTGGCGAGAAATGTTGTTTCCAG
The DNA here is from genome assembly GCF_964263255.1 of Lissotriton vulgaris. Classification (NCBI taxonomy): domain Eukaryota; kingdom Metazoa; phylum Chordata; class Amphibia; order Caudata; family Salamandridae; genus Lissotriton; species Lissotriton vulgaris. The sequence continues at coordinate 230,236,178 of NC_141690.1, forward strand.
CGCAATACAGGACCTCTGTTTTAGAGGAGTTAAATTGTAGGGAGTTCCTGTGCAACCACCCAGCCGTCTCTCTTAGGCAGTCGTGGAAGGAAGTTAAGGGGATGGAGTCTTCTCCCTCCCAGGAGAGAATGAGCTGGGTGTCGTCAGCATAGTTGATCGTTTTTATCCTGAACAACTTAATTAACGTGATCAAAGGTTTAAGATACACGTTAAAAAGGATGGGACTGATGGAAGAGCCCTGGGGAACTCCCTGGGGCACAGGTGCAAATGCGGATTGGAATGGGGGCAGGGAAACAGCCTGTCTCCTGTCCTGCAGATAGGAATGAAACCACAACAAAGCTGTGCCATCCACACCTGCCTCACCGAGTCTCTCCAACAGCGTCCTGTGGTTGACCGTATCGAATGCGGCAGACAAGTCCAGCAGTATCAAAGCTACTGGCTGGCCCCTGTCTGCACACATGCGAAGATCCTCCATGGCTGTCAAGACAGCTGTTTCGGTGCCGTGAGCGGGACGGAAACCGAATTGGAGTTCATCCAAGAAGTTGTTCTGCTCCAGGTGGGTGGAGAGACAGGAGCTGACCCATCGTTCGGCAACTTTTGCTGGAAATGGCAGGAGGGAGATGGGTCGGTAGTTTGATAGACAGTCAGGGCTCAAGGAGGGCTTTTTCAGGAGCGGGGTAACGAGCGCCTGTTTCCAGGGGGTTGGAACATATCCGCAGTGTAGAGATTGGTTGCATATTCGGCGCAAAGTGCCGAAGAGTTCTGTTACAAAGCTTTTCCAAATTTTTGGAGGAAGGGGTCGAGAGGGGATCCCGAGGTAATTCCGAGCGCCAGTCTTTCAAACTCGGGTTCAGGAATAGGGGGGAATTCTCGTAACCTAGCCGTAGGGATGGAGCCTGAGGGCGTCGAGTCAAGGATGCTGGTGCTAGCTCCCGGGCTGTTGGAACATCCCAGCGAGGGGGGGGGTCTTCAAATTGTGGATGATGGTGTTAATTTTATCAATGAAAAATGCTGCCAGATTGTCACAGAATGCTTGAGTAGGAGGCTGAGTCTTTGTGGCACAGTCTGGGTGAGTTAAGTTTTTGAGTATCTGAAAGATACTTTTCGAACTATTGGGGGCGTTGGCGATGGTAGAGCAGAAGTAGTTTGCCTTATTTTGCACAATGGCAGTTTTATATGCCCGGAGGTTATCTTTCCAGAGAGATTTGTTGGTGTCCGAGTAGCCTTGCCTCCATTTTCTCTCTGATTGTCTGCAGGCTAATTTGAGGGCTCTCAATGAGTCGTCAAACCAGGGGGCTGGTGCTCTTCTTTTAGGTTTGCACTTTTTCTGGGGGACAAGGGGTTCCGAGGTGTTAGAAATCATTGTGCAGAGGGCCGTGTAGTTGTCCTCCACCGAATGAGAGGTGGAAAAACTATTTTCCACATTGAATACGGGGCCAGCCAATCTTAGTTTGTCCAAAGCTTTCCAATCTCTGTACAGAGAATCGGGGGAGGTGCTAAGTGGCGGCCTGTTGGCTCTGCTGCCAGCTATGTGGAATAAGTGCATGGTCGGTCCAGCACATAGGCAATATATCGCTCAGGAATACTAGCTGGGGAGAGGAGAAGATCAGGTCAAGCTGGTGCCCTGCAGAGTGTGTGGGTTTATTGACCAGTTGGGAAAGTCCCATACCTTCACAAGAAAGTATAAGATTATTTAGGGCAGAGTCCAGGCTGCCGTTTGGCCAGAGGTTGAAGTCGCCCAGGATAATCAGCTTGTTGTGGGTGGTAGCCATATTGGTGAGGGTGGTAAGAAGCGACTGTTGCTGCATGGAGTTGAAGGCTCCCGGAGGGCGGTAGCATATCATGGCCGTGAAGGTGATTCCAGGGTGACAGTTTATGGAGAGGCCGAGTATTTCCGTACCGGCAACTGGGTCCATGTCGAGGATTTTTATGGACCAAGAAGCTCTATAGATAATGCCGACTCCACCACCTCGACCCTTGGGTCTGGGAAGATGCAATATTTTGAAATCTTGTGGACAAGCCCAGTCCAATTCAATATTACAGTCGGAGTGAGTCCATGTCTCGGTAAGAAATAGTGCATCGATGTGATGGTTATCAATGAGCTGAGAAATTTCATTGGCGTGTTTAGGCAGTGACCTAACGTTCAGCAGGCCACCCGACAGCAAACCTCTACAGGCGAAATCATGCAGAGGGTAGGCAGTGTCAGTGAAGAAGAAATGGCCTTCATGAGCAAAATCTCTGAGACGGAGTAAGGACTTGCGAGTTAGATGCGGATGGGTGGTGGTGGATTGGGGGGCCAGAGAATCGGAATCCGCTCCGGTCGCTGCCGAGGCGCGGACGAGCGCAGACGAGCTTGCCTTATGCGCGCCTTCGGCGCGCAATCGTCGCGCCCGCTGCGCTCGTCCGCTACACTTCCTAAGTTTCCAAATGATAAATAGATCATGAATTTGTCATTGTCACAGCACTGTTTGTGATTCCTCCATCTTATTTGCTAAGGTCACCTGCTCCTCCCACCAATCAATAAGCAAATTTGAATATAAGGAGGCGAAGCAGGTGCCCATAGCTGGACATCTCAGCAGTAGTTGGATGGCCAAAGACGTTGTGAAAATGTGGGCCATAATGAATTAAAAGTAAGCATCACACATGTGATGTGTTAAAAGGCATTTATTTTTTGGGATGTTGAATTGGAAGTAAAAGATGGAATGATGCTGACCCGACTATACAGAAAAGAGATGGCAGGCAACATTTGCTTCATGCTAGTAGTTAGTATCCTACAATCTTACATCTCACATGCTGATGTAGAGTATGTCCTTTGGGAAAATACTTTGTGTGCCTAGAAATTTTAGTAGTAATGATAAAGTCCAAGTAAAGGTGAAGACGATCATGGCAAAAATGTTTCAGGATAGTGTTTATACTACTCATGTTTTAAGAAAAGCAATAGCGAAAGGACAACATTATGTAATAAGATTAATCAAAACCTATAGCTTTAATTTTGAGCATTTTCAAGATACATTTTCAAGAGAATGTGGAAAATGTTTCTATCTGATCGGTGTTTCAAAGATTAATTGGGACTGAGCCATCTATGCCCTACAGAAGATCCAAATCCCTAAAAAAATTCCTAATTAGTTCTCTGAAACATGGTTACAGAAAAAAGGTTGTTTGAGATTATTTAACATTAAATATGTAAATAAAGGTACATTAAAACCACATTCTAGATCCCAGACAGTAGGGAAGAGTTACTAAACATATCACATGAATAGATGTTGTGTTATGTTAAGTCATTAATATTTCTAGAGCGCACGTTCACCAGCAGCTTCTTGGCGCTGTTAGAGCTAGAGTGTTTAGTGCCAAACAGTCAATGTCACAAGTCTTTTTAAATAATGCTGTTTTTAGCAATTTGAAAAGGGTTCCGAGATCCTTTTCAAAGCAGAGTCTATCTGGCAAGGCATGCCATGTAGAAGGGACAACTACAGAGAAGCTTCAACCTCCTGTCCTAAGTTTCCAAAATCTTGAATGGCTATCCAATTTGCCTCGCTCCGTCGCAGATTGAGAGGAGGTATAATACTTTTCAGTTTTTCCACCAAAAAAGCAGGACATGGATTATTTAGGCTCTTGAATACCAAGCAGCACATCTTAAAAGAAATGTGCTCTTGTATTAGAAGCCAATACAGATCTTTAAGCAATGGCGTAGCATGTGAATAGGAAGGAAGGAGGAAAATCAAATGGGCTGCTTCATTCTGAATGATCTAAATGTTACACAAAGCAGTGTGGTAAAAACCTGTATAAACGGAGTTAGCGTAATAGATAAGCATGGGCGAATTTTGCGAATCTCGCGTTCGCGAATTTTGCGGATTTGCGAACTCGCAATCTGCAAAATCCGCGAATTCTTGCGAATTTGCGGATTTTTTTTTTTTTGTGTTCGCAAGGATTTCTGCCAGTTCGCGAGGGTTTCGTACCAGTTCGCAATTGCGAACTTACATTTCGTCGCGCAACGGTCGCGAATTATGTTGTTTCTACGTCTGGTTCATCATCACAGGTTCCCAGCACCCTCTGTTTCACCACTGCAACCCTCTGTTACATCAATGCCACCCTCTGGTTCATCATTACTGTAGATTATGGGGGGGAAAAGCAAGCACACCAGCCCTGCTTCAACTGAGATGAATTAATTTGGGGTTAGTTTATTAATGTGTCACTGTTTTAAAATTCCAGTCTGGCACCTGCTTCCTTATCTGTAATTTTGCTTTCTGTTGCAGTGCATTTTTTTTCCCCAGGACCTTCTTTGTGGCCTACTTGTAGCTATTGTATGAGCCTGCTGTGAGGGTCAGAGCAGGGTCATACAATTGTTGCAACTAGCAACTGAATTCTGGAGGGGCCCCAGTCAGGAAGCACTACCGGGAATTGTTACTAATGATGAGTTTGAACTCTTGCCCCTGCCGAGTGCTTTCAGTTTTGAAAAACTCATTTTTCTGCAATTTCGCGGGGTTCGCGGGGTGCGAACACGCGCGAGATCGGATTCGGAAGCCTCAAATTCGTGCGAATATGCAATTTGTTTTTTTTGCGGCGTGTTAGTTGGCAAGGTTTTGTGCGTTTTTGCGAGCCGCTCGTAGCGCAAGACGCGAAGTTACCCTCGCGGTCGTTCAAGGGCGCAGCCATCTTGTTTGCCTGACGTATTTCCGTTTCCGGGCGCGAAGTGTAATCTCGCAAAGTCCGCGGCTTGCCAGTACAGTCTCGCGCGTGTTCGCAAGGAAAATCTCGCGCGAACTTACCCGCGCGGTCGTGAACGGGCCCGGCCATCTTGTTTCTCATTCATTGCTATGGTTCTGGGCATGGTCTTTGTATCCTCTGTCAATCTCTGCCATCCTTTGCTTGTTTGAAGTTTTTTTTAATCTATTTTACTTATTATCTATCCCTCTATTTTTCTAGCCCTATATTTTTGTGTTTACTGCTACTTTTGGTTAATTTTAAACTACTTTTGTAAACTCTTTTCTTTTCTTCTCTTCCCTATTCTATTTTCTTTATTCCTTTCTGCCCAGACCATGGTGAAGGGAGCCGGGAAGCATCCCGAGAAGGGGAAGGGTCCCGCACCCCGTGTCCGGCTCCCGTGCGGGCGTTTGAGGGGGGAGCTAGTGATGCCACGGGAGATCTTTACCCCGGAGGAGGTGGCCCAACTCATTTTTTATGTTCAGCGCCGCCTCCCCAGGACCATCATGGGAGGCGGCAAGATCAGTGCCGGGTACGGGGCCCGGGAGCGCCGGAAGCGGTGGGAGAAGGTGTGCCAGGCCATTTACCACCACTCTCGGGTCTGGCGCACCTACAACCAGGCCACCCACCGCTGGACGGATGTCCTGACCCGTGAGCGAGATCTGCTCGACCTCCTTGGCCTTGAGATCCCCGGGCTTGGTGAGTAGTAGTAGCTATGTCTTTACTACTATGTTTTCTCCTGCTCTGTTATTATATTGCAAATTTTTGTTTTTTACCAAGAGCAATAATGCTGCTCATTACATTGTAGGTAAATTTTATTTCAAAATCTTCTGTGCATTTTAGGTACACTGCTCTCCTTCTCAGTAGTGTTGCTACTATGCTTATTTGTTTTAGATTTTGTGTTCATTTCATTGGCCTGTGAAATTATGTATGAGTGTAGTTGAAAGAACTGCGTAATGCTACACACTAAGGTTCAGATTTTTAATTACCGGCGCATCCCTGCAAAGTTGCAGGGATGCGCCAGTAATTGTGCGTCACGCCACCATCACCCATGGTGCGCCGTATTTACAATGCGGCGCGCCATGGGCCCAAAACGTCACCAAAGCGTTACGCATCTGTGCCGTAAAGGCGGCGCATTGCTGGAGTTGCGTCGCAACGATGGTGCAGCTCCATCAATGCTCTGGGGTGCCCTATCTCCCCAATGCTGCGTCAAGCCGTACGTCTGCTTCAAGCAGGCGCAGGGTTTGAGTCACGCATCATTGTCCTCAAAGTGACTGATTGAAATCTTGTAGATTTCCCTCAGCCACTTTTAGGATGCGTTCCTGCGCAGGAACGCCCTCCCTTGCGCCGGAACACCCCTATTGGCGCAGGGCTTTACAACGTGATGCATCTCCCAGATGCGTCACGTTGTTAATATACGCCGCACCATTGCGCCTCTTTTGTGCTGTCGCTGCGTCACAAAAGTCACGCAACAATGGAGCAAAAGAGCCGCAAGGGCCTTCTAAATCAGCCCCTACAGACTCAAGTCCAGTCCTTCCTTTGTACACATGGCGATAAGAAGAAATAGTGGTGGTGGATTAATAGTTTGAGTATTTTAATGACTGGTGAATGTAGTAGGAAACTTTAGTGTTGTCGCTGATCTTCAATCACGATGGACTTTGGCTGTCACTTTGCGTGCTGCGGACTGCTGCCTGCCAATCCTAGGCAAACCTTTTTAGTACTTTGTTTAGTGAGTTACATAGGGTAGTTTCCAATTCGACGGTCCGCAAATCAAGCAATACTAAAGTAATGACGTAGTCGACCACATGAGATTGGTCAATAATATATCCCGTGGAGTCGTTCCCTATTTGCTATTTCGCAAAAATATTTTGTTACTTTGTTAGTTCTTTTTTAAATGTTTGATTTGGTTGAGAAATATCATCCATGTTTTCTGTTTTTCTTTCTTTCATGTTGTACATCAGCTTCCCCCAGGGGCAAGAGGAGGACACAGGAGGAGGAGGAGGAGGGTGCTGTTGTCGATGCAGGCCAGGACCGGGCAGTCGAGGGCTCCTTTGCTGGCCCCAGTAAGTTTTAATTTTAATATAGAGTACTTATTTTTTCCTAGCGTTCTTCATTCGATTTTTTCTAAATCGTCTTTGATCTTCTTGTAGACAGGATCTAAATTCTTATCCTGCCTCGACTATGACTCCGTGTGGTATTACTAGATTATTCTTATTAGTCTGTCTGTGTAGCTAACTAAGATTGCACATTTGGCATTTCCATTGGACTCCCATTCTAGTCAGCAATAGCTCTATGCACTGAGTGTAGTCCTCTGGGATTGTCCATAATGTCTTTTCAAGTATTCTAAATGTTTATGCTTTGACCATTGCCAACAATAAAAAGGTGAATGACCACCACCAAGAAAGAATAAGATACTACTTTACTTTTGGTTTGGATAGGAGGACAATCCATTCTACTACTGTTGCAGGGACAAATCTGCACAAACAGAACTATGGACACTAAATAATGCATCGCTTAGCTTATCAATTATAATAGGTGCTGTAACTGTTAGACTTTCCACATACCTCAGTGATAACAGACTTTGTAGTTGAACCCCCAATCTCCTTACTGACTAGATAGTGTGGCAGTGTCATTTAGCTCCCAAAGTCACCGATGGCAGAGGCACGGACTCATGCTTGCAAAAATTCGAAAACCTTTAGCTCATCCACTCTAGTCTGGAGGACCAAAAACCACAGAGTCTATTTAAGTTTAAAAGCTTTATTAAAAGTAAACACATTTATTAAATTCAAGTTTGTCATAAAAGTGAACGTGTAACTGAAAATGGAAAAGTGCTTAGTGCTGACGATTAATTGGACACATTTCTTGTGGTCGAGCCGAGCTCTCACCTGGTTTGAACTTGATCCTGCTCGTGTTCTTAGAAGTCAAGGTTCTGTCTGTTAGGAGAAAAAGTGGTGCGTGTTAAAAAGTAAAAAGCAAACATTCATCAGTTGTGCCAAAAAGTGCAGCAAGACAACAGCCTTCCCTGGAAAAAGGGACATTTTTACTCTAGAGTACACAGTCAAAAATTATTAAATTGTACACTTTTTTTCACATTTCTTTCTTCCTCCTAGACCAAATATTATATAGTAGTGAGTGGTGTATTCTAACATTATTAAATGTACTTTGTAGGTGGAACATCTGGAGACGGGCCCAGCGCGGAGGTGGTGGTGACATTGGACGAGGAGGACAACTCTGGGGAGGAGGCGGTGCAAGTGCCGGACAAGGACATGCCTGTGAGGGTTCACACGGTGGTGGCGGGCAGAGGTAAGCTATACATTCCTTAGTCATTGAGATTGAAGACTGCAGAGTGTGCTTTCTGCAAGGGTGTATTATAAAAAAAGCAGGTAGTAGCCTCCTCTAAATGTACTTCGACTTAGCTGTGAAGTTTTTGGCGAGAAGAATCCCAATCAGATCTGAGGTGAACTTGATGGATGGGATGAACGAAAAGCGAAAGAAGGGTGTAAGTAAGTGTGGAAGCACGAGAAATGTAATGATGACTGGCAAAGAAGAATGATATGTGTTTGCTTGGTCCCCGAGGTGGCTGGGAAGGTAAGAAAATGGTATGGTGCATGGCTGGGTGAATGATGAAGCAAGGATGGGTGGAAGGAGAACAGCCTGGGTGGGTGAGACAGAAACTGTATGTGTGCAATATACTTTGAATGGATGGATGCCTGGATCATTCATGGTACTATCTGACTCTTAGATAGCATATGTGAATCTAGAGAGAGTAGACGGTCACTGGATGAACTAAGTGTTACTTTGAAGAGCATGTAACACCGCACCCGCACGTCCGTTCCAGTGTAGGAAAGGCAAGGAAAAGAAGTTGTAACGTTGTCCAAAGACTACCATGAATAGTAGCAGTAGTTTGTATTGCAACTGCAAGCACAGCATATATCCAGTTATTACGGTGGACACTCCCTACCTCCCTTAATAACTTTAGTTTAGTAGTAGTACGTCATTCATGTGTGGGGGTATCACTGTTCACTCAATAATAAGCAAAGCACCTAAAGTCATCCCATATGTCATCAAATACATCCCATGTGAAGTGATAGATAATCAGATAATTTAGCTTCTTCATTTTCCTTTTCTAATACTCATTTGCACTGTAGGGTGAAAGCTAAATTAATTAAGCAGTAGCCCTTTTAACAGAGTATTCTCAGTGCCACCCGTAATAGAAAAGTAAGAGCTTCACCACCTGCATGTACTGGACCGGTACAGTAACGCAAGTCTGTCTCACTCACCATGGTGTGCGTCTGTTTTTCTCGGGTGCAAGTTCACTGCGCTGGCATTATGCCGGCTTGCATAAGATAACGTACCAATTTTCCTAAACAAGAGAGAAGAAGAAGAATAAGAGTGGTGTACTGTCATAGTCGACTGTAATAGAAGTCCATAGTGCTCGTAGAATTTGTTCCTTAAACTCCCACTAATGTTAGAGCAAGGATGAAGAAGTCGGAGGTTACATAGATACTGTCCTCAATAGTTATGCACTGTGCTTTCAATTTGCTACTTGTACTGTGACAACTTTCTGCTCAATCATTTTGTGTTAATCTTAAGGAGCATTGGTTACAGACTATGTCTTTCTTTTTTCATGTAGTTGCTCCTTCCAAATCCAAGACACCATCAAGGAGGAAGGAGCTGGCTCGAATGGCCCGGCTGGATGCCACTGTTGCTGAATATCGGCGGCTGGTGGCCCTGGAGGAGGAGGAGACGCAGTCTGGTACAACAACAACGTCCACTGGGACAGCTGCATCCTCCTCCGTGCGGGCTGCCAGCCAGCGCAGTGCTCCAGCGGTACGGAGCCGGGCCACCAAAGCCAAACGCCACCACCCAGCAGCAAAGAAAGCAGCTGCCCCTCACAGGATTTGCAAGGCACACCGGCGCCGCTTATCCCTCAGACTGTCCTACCTGGAGCAGGAGGTCCATAACTATAAGAACGTGGTAGAGGGCCTCCGCTTCGAACTTGCCACCCTCCGCAAGGAGCATGATGCCCTGGCTGCTAATTCCAACAGCACCCTGCCATAGTGTCCCTTGCCCCTTTTTTAGAGACTTTTGGGGGGTGGGAATTGGGAGTTGTGATTTTTGGGGACTTTTGAAGGACAATCGTTGGGGTTAGGGAGGGTCTTGCGGGAGATTCTTTTGTTAGGGCTATAAAAATATACTTTTTGAAACTTTATCTGACCATACCTGTTTTTTACTGCTTTTGAGTCTGGTGGGTGGGGGTTTAACATAACAGTAAGTTTGTTTTCCTGAATAGTCCTAGGACTTTAGTAGTACTACCGTCAATCAAATCCCTCGTCTCTCCTAATACTCCATTATACTACCTCCAACCAAACGCCTATCTTACCTGTAATTTCTGTTTGCAAGTAGGGCTAGGCCCAGGGCTGGCTCCACGGGAAACAGCAAATAAGGTTGGCAATCCTGGGCGGATAAAATTTCCTCATAGCGGTGGTACTAGTGGTGTGACACAGTGGCAGTTGCTTGCCTATGAAAAAAAAGAAAATGAAATCTGGTTTGTCCTCCTGAGCAATACAAAGGTACAATACAGAATATAGCAGGTGACAGAAGTACACTAGAACAGTGCCACATTGTAGCCTAACAAATGTTAAAGTATAACTAATTCGGTTGAAGTTCTTTGACATTAGCCATGGGTCTTTGTCAAACAGAGTAAGAATATATCCTCGGATTTCTTCACCAGCCTGTTGCTATCACCTTATCCTCCCCAGCAAGTGTGTGGATTTATTGCTGTAATTTAGTCACACATCAATCAAAACCACACAGCCCGGGGGAAGAGGGTTAGGGTTTGAAAAATGGATGGGTACGGGGGTTTTTGGGAAAGGTTTTGGGAGACAAGAAAAAGTAGCACAGCATGGACAAACAATTGTGAACATAAACAAATCCTTGGGTACAAACCTATCCATCAATCTTTGAAAGTGCATACACTACTGCATGCATGTCAGTTAAAAGTAAGTAGTACTTTCGACAACTGTGGAAGAAAGAATGCGACAGTACAGGGCGTGGGTGGAAATATTGATAACTATATTCAACATAAGGTCTCTGTAGCCAGATACCTGAGAGCCTTGCTGGTCACTATAAATCCATTCACAACAACACTCAATGGGGTTGGTCTGGAAGGTATAGTAGATAGAAAAGGAGAAATTGTTTTTTTTCTAGGTGTCCCCTCACTCACCAGGGTTGCCCCTTGGTGACATGCTTCATCATTGGGGCCATCCCAGTCCTCTACGGGCTGGGGCGTGCTGCGACTTGCGAATTACGTAGGAGCACTTACAAATGACTATGTGTGGTGCAGATGTGATAGTGGAGTGGACTAAGTGATGTGTTAAGGGATCAATTTAGAAGCAGAGAGAGATCCAAGAAATGCAGTCACAGTCAGAGAAAAAGGCAAGGGATACTGTATCTATGTGGTTGTAGTGGTCCTGTTGGAAGTGGTAAGTAAGTTGCCTGCAGAAAAACAATCCTCCTTTTAGCGGCACTCCTCCATTGCAGCCGACGCTTCGTCCATCGATGTTGGTCACCAGAAGACACCCTGTAAAAAAAAGCACAGCATAGACAAACAATGGAACATAAACAATTCTTTGGGTACAAACCTATCCATCAATCTTTGAAAGTGCATGCACTACTGCATGCATGTCAGTGAAAAGTAAGTAGTACATTCGACAACTGTGGAAGAAAGAATGCGACAGTACAGGGCCTGTGTGGAATTATTGATAACGATATTCAACATAAGGTCTCTGTACTTAGCCAGATACCCGAGAGCCTTGCTGGTCACTATAAATCCATTCACAACAACACTCAGTGGGGTTGGTCTGGAAGGTATAGTAGATAGAAAAGGAGAAATTGCTTGTTTTCTAGGTGTCCCCTCACTCACCAGGGTTGCCCCTTGGTGACATGCTTCATCATTGGGGCCATCCAGTCCTCTACGGGCTGGGGCGTGCTGCGACTTGCGAATTACGTAGGAGCACTTACAAATGACTATGTGTGGTGCAGATGTGATAGTGGAGTGGACTAAGTGATGTGTTAAGGGATCAATTTAGAAGCAGAGAGAGATCCAAGAAATGCAGTCACAGTCAGAGAAAAAGGCAAGGGATACTGTATCTATGTGGTTGTAGTGGTCCTGTTGGAAGTGGTAAGTAAGTTGCCTGCAGAAAAAAAATCCTCCTTTTAGCGGCACTCCTCCATTGCAGCCGACGCTTCGTCCATCGATGTTGGTCACCAGAAGACACCCTGTAAAAAAAAGCACAGCATAGACAAACAATGGAACATAAACAATTCTTTGGGTACAAACCTATCCATCAATCTTTGAAAGTGCATGCACTACTGCATGCATGTCAGTGAAAAGTAAGTAGTACATTCGACAACTGTGGAAGAAAGAATGCGACAGTACAGGGCCTGTGTGGAATTATTGATAACGATATTCAACATAAGGTCTCTGTACTTAGCCAGATACCCGAGAGCCTTGCTGGTCACTATAAATCCATTCACAACAACACTCAGTGGGGTTGGTCTGGAAGGTATAGTAGATAGAAAAGGAGAAATTGCTTGTTTTCTAGGTGTCCCCTCACTCACCAGGGTTGCCCCTTGGTGACATGCTTCATCATTGGGGCCATCCCAGTCCTCTACGGGCTGGGGCGTGCTGCGACTTGCGAATTACGTAGGAGCACTTACAAATGACTATGTGTGGTGCAGATGTGATAGTGGAGTGGACTAAGTGATGTGTTAAGGGATCAATTTAGAAGCAGAGAGAGATCCAAGAAATGCAGTCACAGTCAGAGAAAAAGGCAAGGGATACTGTATCTATGTGGTTGTAGTGGTCCTGTTGGAAGTGGTAAGTAAGTTGCCTGCAGAAAAAAAATCCTCCTTTTAGCGGCACTCCTCCATTGCAGCCGACGCTTCGTCCATCGATGTTGGTCACCAGAAGACACCCTGTAAAAAAAAGCACAGCATAGACAAACAATGGAACATAAACAATTCTTTGGGTACAAACCTATCCATCAATCTTTGAAAGTGCATGCACTACTGCATGCATGTCAGTGTAAAGTAAGTAGTACATTCGACAACTGTGGAAGAAAGAATGCGACAGTACAGGGCCTGTGTGGAATTATTGATAACGATATTCAACATAAGGTCTCTGTACTTAGCCAGATACCCGAGAGCCTTGCTGGTCACTATAAATCCATTCACAACAACACTCAGTGGGGTTGGTCTGGAAGGTATAGTAGATAGAAAAGGAGAAATTGCTTGTTTTCTAGGTGTCCCCTCACTCACCAGGGTTGCCCCTTGGTGACATGCTTCATCATTGGGGCCATCCCAGTCCTCTACGGCCTGGGGCGTGCTGCGACTTGCGAATTACGTAGGAGCACTTACAAATGACTATGTGTGGTGCAGATGTGATAGTGGAGTGGACTAAGTGATGTGTTAAGGGATCAATTTAGAAGCAGAGAGAGATCCAAGAAATGCAGTCACAGTCAGAGAAAAAGGCAAGGGATACTGTATCTATGTGGTTGTAGTGGTCCTGTTGGAAGTGGTAAGTAAGTTGCCTGCAGAAAAAAAATCCTCCTATTAGCGGCACTCCTCCATTGCAGCCGACGCTTCGTCCATCGATGTTGGTCACCAGAAGACACCCTGTCCACTGCCTGCCTGATGCTGAATTGTGGCTCGCTACTGTGAAGCCTGACTCCATCCTTTTTTCCCCATTGCAGAGACTGAAACCCGGCCTGTAATTATTCAACGAAAAACAGGAAGTGATATAATATTACAACACCACTGATAAATAAATATAAGGTATGTAGGCTGTGGAGTGCAAAAAGTCACAATTTGATTTTCCTAGTAGACAGTACAATATTTTTGAAAGTGCGTACTCTGAGTCACCTTTTGAAGGATAAATAAGTATGGGCAAATTAATGTAGCGGATCTTGCCCCTCAAGCTAGGTGTACTGTAAACTGTGTTTTAGAACAAAATTAGATCTTCCTAGCAGTGCTCCCACCCAGACCCTTACTAAAGCCAGTCGCAAAAATGTAGAAGACCCCCAATCAAATCTCAAAAAACGAGGCCTAGCAGAAAACTGGTGACAAAACTTACTTTGAAAGTAAAAGTAGGCCGAAGTACCCCCTTCCTAATTACCCCTTACCCACCGTGGATTGCATTCAAACCACTTGCAAGCAACCAAGCAAAAGTAGCCATAGCCAGCATCGCTCCAAGACTCGAAATCCCCCCCACTCAAACACATGCAATAGAAATACTGCTAACCCTAACGAACCCTAAGTTAAGAATAGTGGCAAAGGCTTTCTTTAACTATGCCAAATCCCCCCTTTCCCACCATGGATTTTCTTCAAATGACTTGCAACCAAAATTACACATTCTCACGAGTGCTCTAAGACCCCAGAACACAGTTGCAAAAATCTAGAACACCCCGAAACACATGCAATCCTGCTGCTAGAGCTAACCCTAACGAACCCTAAGTTACAAAAAGTGCCAAAATGCTTTTCCGCGAGGATTTTGTCCCAACCACTTCTACCCGGTATTAGACCTTCCCAGGAATGCCCCAAGACACGCCAACCCACCCGCCAAGAAGCATAACACCCCCAAACAGGCCAAAAGCATAATCTCATACTTGCAATATTTCTCGGCCTTCGGTCCAAACGCGCTGCGTAGCTAGGCCATAAGTCGGGGTTGCCACGACGGATTTCCTGAAAAGCAAATGCAATCAAGATTAGAGTGTCCCAGCAGTGCTCCCAGACCACGAAAGTCACCCACAAACACCAGGAAGCCCCCCAAACAGGCCCCCGAAAACGCTACATTGAGCAAAATGTCAGAAATAGCCAAAAAAAAAATCGGCCTGGATTTTGTCCCAACCACTTCCACCCGGTATTAGACCTCCCCAGGAATGCCCCAAGACACGCCAACCCACCCGCCAAGAAGCATAACACCCCCAAACAGGCCAAAAGCAAGATCTCATACTTGCAATATTTCTCGGCCTTCGGTCCAAACGCGCTGCGTAGCTAGGCCATAAGTCGGGGTTGCCACGACGGATTTCCTGAAAAGCAAATGCAATCAAGATTAGAGTGTCCCAGCAGTGCTCCCAGACCACGAAAGTCACCCACAAACACCAGGAAGCCCCCCAAACAGGCCCCCGAAAACGCTACATTGAGCAAAATGTCAGAAATAGCCAAAAAAAAAATCGGCCTGGATTTTGTCCCAACCACTTCCACCCGGTATTAGACCTTCCTAGGAATGCCCCAAGACACGCCAACCCACCCGCCAAGAAGCATAACACCCCCAAACAGGCCAAAAGCAAAATCTCATACTTGCAATATTTCTCGGCCTTCGGTCCAAACGCACTGCGTAGCTAGGCCATAAGTCGGGGTTGCCACGACGGATTTCCTGAAAAGCAAATGCAATCAAGATTAGAGTGTCCCAGCAGTGCTCCCAGACCACGAAACTCACCCACAAACAGACGGAACCCCCCCTAAGAGCACCTCAAAGGCAAGCAAGTCATCAAAAACACAAAAAAAATTCCGCCTGGGATTTGGTCCAAAACACTTTTATCCGGTATTAGAGCTTCCCAGCAATGGCCCCAGAGCCGTCAACCCAGGAGAAAACGAGTAGAAGACCCCCAAACAGCCAAAGAGCAAAAGTACAAAAATGGGGACTTAGTAAATTTTTCACAAATTTCACAAATCACTCCGCGCGCGCTCTGCAGCTAGGCCCTAACTCCCCTCTGCCACCATGGATTTGCTTCAAACCTCTTGCAAAGTAAAGTATATATAGCCAGCAGTGCGCCCAGACCCCGAAACCCACCCACAAACACCAGGAAGCCCCCCAAACAGGCCCCCGAAAACGCTACATTGAGCAAAATGTCAGAAATAGCCCAAAAAAAATCGGCCTGGATTTTGTCCCAACCACTTCCACCCGGTATTAGACCTTCCCAGGAATGCCCCAAGACACGCCAACCCACCCGCCAAGAAGCATAACACCCCCAAACAGGCCAAAAGCAAAATCTCATACTTGCAATATTTCTCGGCCTTCGGTCCAAACGCACTGCGTAGCTAGGCCATAAGTCGGGGTTGCCACGACGGATTTCCTGAAAAGCAAATGCAATCAAGATTAGAGTGTCCCAGCAGTGCTCCCAGACCACGAAAGTCACCCACAAACACCAGGAAGCCCCCCAAACAGGCCCCCGAAAACGCTACATTGAGCAAAATGTCAGAAATAGCCCAAAAAAAATCGGCCTGGATTTTGTCCCAACCACTTCTACCCGGTATTAGACCTTCCCAGGAATGCCCCAAGACACGCCAACCCACCCGCCAAGAAGCATAACACCCCCAAACAGGCCAAAAGCAAAATCTCATACTTGCAATATTTCTCGGCCTTCGGTCCAAACGCGCTGCGTAGCTAGGCCATAAGTCGGGGTTGCCACGACGGATTTCCTGAAAAGCAAATGCAATCAAGATTAGAGTGTCCCAGCAGTGCTCCCAGACCACGAAAGTCACCCACAAACACCAGGAAGCCCCCCAAACAGGCCCCCGAAAACGCTACATTGAGCAAAATGTCAGAAATAGCCAAAAAAAAATCGGCCTGGATTTTGTCCCAACCACTTCTACCCGGTATTAGACCTTCCCAGGAATGCCCCAAGACACGCCAACCCACCCGCCAAGAAGCATAACACCCCCAAACAGGCCAGAAGCAAAATCTCATACTTGCAATATTTCTCGGCCTTCGGTCCAAACGCACTGCGTAGCTAGGCCATAAGTCGGGGTTGCCACGACGGATTTCCTGAAAAGCAAATGCAATCAAGATTAGAGTGTCCCAGCAGTGCTCCCAGACCACGAAACTCACCCACAAACAGACGGAACCCCCCCTAAGAGCACCTCAAAGGCAAGCAAGTCATCAAAAACACAAAAAAATTTCCGCCTGGGATTTGGTCCAAAACACTTTTATCCGGTATTAGAGCTTCCCAACAATGGTCCCAGAGCCGTCAACTCACCTGCAAAGAGGTACAACAACACCCCCACAAGTGCTGAGTCTTTCTTCATTGGGTGTAAACCAGCCCTCTGGTTTGATGGAAATAGGAGTCTGGAGGAGGAGGATAGAGGAGCATGTTCTTCTGAACTTGTGAACCTGAGGAATGCAGACTGGGGCAACTTCAAATCAATTAGCAAACCAGCGAAGACAGTTCTGCTGATGGGCTTGATTTTGTGATTATCTGATTAAAGTTTGAAATATATTAACTGTGCACAACAAAGAAAGACAGACACACAGGAATAAAAGTGAATAGGGACGAAAAAGAAAGTTATTGATTCGTTGTCTCATTTTCAGGGCTCGGTATCACGGTCCAGGAATGAGAATAAGGCTTCGTCATCATACTCTGCGAATTCAGGCAGGGTGAGCTCAGTGTCACCTGACAGAGTAGAAATTCCCTCATCTATGTTGCAGGCCACCTCCTCTTCATCCGGCACGCTCTCTCGTACTCTGAAATCTGGTGGTATGAGGTGCTGATTCATCTTGATCATTGTTAACCTCTCCACATTTTTGGGTGAGAGGCGGCTCCGTTTGGGAGTTACAATGCCACCAGCAGCACTGAAAACCCGTTCAGAAGACACGCTTGCGAGTGGGCAAGACAAGTAGTTTAAAGCCAGGTTGGTGAGCTGTGGCCACAATTCTTTTTCCCATGCCAATACGCCAATGGGTCAGAATTAACATAGACCTCTGTTGAGTCATTCAGATAGTCCTTCACCATCGACTCAAGGTCCTCATCCAAGGTTCCTCCACTTTGCTTAGCTCTTGCTGTGCCTCTGACCTTTGAGAACCAAACCCACGCAGAGCTAGCCAATCCTCTTCAGCCTCCAATGTTTCTGTTGTGTTTCGTGCAGATGATCCGGTTGCCGGTGTCTTTAACGGCTGAGAGGTCACTTGTGCCACAGCCACAGGTGCAGAAGTGGATTGTTTTGACTGGGGATGGCCTGCTGATGTACTGCCATTTCCTTCAATTTCCAGCCGTTCTGTTTCAAACCTCTTGGCTGACAAGGCTAGCCAACGTTTGTACTTTGGAACATGTTCATCATCAAAAGGAAAGAATGCTTGGCCTGCCAGCGCCTTTTTGTAGCGTGGATCCAGAATAGTAGCACAAATGTAATGCTGTTCTGAGTGGATCTTTTTAAGACGTTCATCACCTTGTAGGAGCTCTAATAATTGCTCAGCCAGAAGCAAAGAGTCTTGGTTTTTGTCATCTTTTTCAAACACAGAACACACCTCCTTCAGTTGGTCCTCCAGCATGTACAACAATGGGATAGCTTTTCCCAAATTAGAGTCCTCCTTGCTGACTGCACGCGTGAAGAACTCAAAAGGACGAAGCATGCGTGTCAGGCCTTGAACTATGTTCCATTGCGGCCCACCCATCCTCAGCTCCTCTGTACCCTCTGTAAGGAAATATTGATCGAGTTCCGTATACTGCTCATACAGACGCTCAAGCATGTAGAAGGTTGAGTTCCAACGTGTTACCACCTCCTGGATGAGTGCTTTCACTGGCATTTTACGTTGATATAGCAGGCTCCTCAGCTGCTTCCGGGCCTTAAAAGAATGGCTGAAATGCTTGCACATTTTTCGGCAGTTGTCCAATACACTGTACGCTGCACTGGCTTTATTAGCCAAGAATTTTTGGACAACCAGGTTTATACAGTGCGCCAAACACGGCACTCTGAAATAGTAACCGTCCCTCATGGCCTTAACTATATTGGCGCCATTGTCCGTGGAAACATAACCAACCCGGCGTTTTAGTGGGGACAGCCAGTTAAGGACCTTTGTGTTAAAGACATCCAAAATGTTTTCCTCTGTGTGACGTTTCTCCAAACCAAACATGGCTAGTGTTGCATGTTTCCGAGCAGCTTTAAAAACAATGTTCGTGTCAACACCTGTGTTTAGCTTTGCTTTAGCCCCTGAAAAAGAGACCCAGTGTGCAGTGATGCACATGTAATCCGCGCCTGCGCCACTGGTCCACATGTCTGTTGTCAGATGTATAGTGTGAACAGCACTCTTCTGCAAAGCTGCCCCAATCACCTTCAGAACATCTTCATGTAGTGCTGGAACCGCAACTCGGGCAAAATAGAACCGGCTAGGAACCTTCCATTTAGGGCAGAGCGCTGCCACTAATTCTAGAAAACCAACCCCTTCTACAAAAGAAAAAGGGAGAAGGTCCAGAGCTAGCATTTTAGCCAGCTTAGTGTTATACAGACGCGTCATTGGGTGGTTGCGTTCATATTGCGCTTCTGTAAACAACATCTTTTTAATGTTGCCCTGGACCAAGGATTTACGGGATGATGATGATATCTTCGACCCAGTTACGCTCGCTGATGAACTTTTCCGCATTGATGTCTCACTCTCTCCCACACTCTTAGTGTGGCTCACATGGGGTGTGCTGCTGACAGGGGTACTGGGTGTAAGTGAAGTGTTTGAATCGTCT
Organism: Lissotriton vulgaris; assembly: GCF_964263255.1. Classification (NCBI taxonomy): domain Eukaryota; kingdom Metazoa; phylum Chordata; class Amphibia; order Caudata; family Salamandridae; genus Lissotriton; species Lissotriton vulgaris. The sequence continues at coordinate 230,255,392 of NC_141690.1, forward strand.
TCTTCCTCCTCGTCATCATCAGATGAAAAATCAACGTTTTCATTGCGTGCAATTCGGGCTTCCTTGATCGCGTATAGGTGCGCAAACCATTGGACATCGTGCGTTCTCCTAAGATGACCTCTCTGGCCTCCGGTACCATAGTTGGTACTAAACTTACCACGACTAACTCGAAGCTTACAAATGCTACAAATGGCTATGTTTTCCATTTTTGGGCAAACACTAAAGAAGTCCCAAACTGGAGACTTGAAATGTCTTTGGGGGCCGGAGGAGGCGGCGATACTGGTGGTGGTGGTCCTGCTGCTAATGCCAGATGAAGTGGAGGATGTGGATTGCCGAACTTCAGTACGTTTTGCACTTTCACCACCACGAATTGAGGTCGAGGACGAGGTGGGTACCTTCTTGCGAGGAAGAAATATGGAAGCGGTAGGTTTTGGTGTACTACTTAACTCCAAATCTAATGATTCCATTTCCATTGCCTCCTCGCCGACATCATCATCACGCTCAGCAGCTTCTCGGGATAGGGTCAAAATGTCTCTTTGCTGCATGCCCGGTGGGGCTGCAGTGACCTTTGTGATGACTGGCTCGTCATCATCGTGAGAGGCTTCATCACCAGCAGTATCTGTCACTTCTTGTTGAGCCTCATCACACTCCATAGGTTTGAGTTTTTGGACGACCTTCCTTTTACGCTTAGGTACCGGTGTCAGATCATGGTGTGCCTCACTGTCAGACCGCAGTTGTGGTTCCCAAGCTGGATCTGTATCATCAGAAGGAGGTGGGCTTGAAGAAGATGTAGACACCCCCCTTGATCTTTTCCTTGCTAGGGATGTGGAAGACAATGAATGATCATCAGGAGGAGTGGCATCCAATGATACCTCGGCTTCATTGTCGATTTCCTGATGTGCCCCTACTTCGGGAGGAACAACTATTGTGGGCACTTGTGAACCTCCATGCACCTTTGCTTGCGCATCTCCTTTTGCTGCCTCTCCTTCCACATGTACTTGGGCGTGTACTTGCACATGGTGTTGTTGTTGCGGCTGTGGTTGTTCAACACTTGTCAGATGAGTTACAACAACCTGTGTTGATTCAGGGACATTGCTGCTACTTTCTTGCGATGAGCCAACATCACTGGTCGATGGTGATTGGAGAAGTACACTGACTGCCTCTGAAGCACTCAAGGGCTTTGACTTAAGTTGGCGTGGTGGTGGAGGCACTGAACCCAATGGAGCAGGGGTGCTGCTCCCAGCTTGGTCCCCAGCAGATCCTGCTGCTGCAGGCGTACTTTTTTTTTTTCTCCCAAAAAACGTGGCGGGTGGCACACCAGCCTCCTTGGTAACTTGCTTCTTCTGCTCCTTACTAGCAACTTTCTTGCTAGAGGAGCTACGGAGAACTTTCTTTGGGGCCATCTTCTTCAGAGCAGGTCAGACAGCAGGCCGCTGTTGCACGAATTGTAGAGTTGTCTGAGGCCAGACGTGACGTCGCGTGACGTTATGCTGCACACACACACCGCTGCAGGACTTCTTCCTGGCGCTGGTGGTTCTCTTGAGTCTTGTGCACCTAAAAAAAATGGAAGACAGAGGAACATCAGTTCAGTTATACAGCACAAAAAAATCGAAAAACACTGCAAAATCAGCACAATCCCAATCCATCCATGCCCTCCATAATGTTTAAATTCAAGACAACCCACAGAAAGACTAGGCCCATGCAAGACTCCCTACCCCTGGGCATAAATAAAGGTTGAAAAGTAGGCAAAATGGTTGGAGGCCTAACAACAAAGCCTGCATTACAAATGGCCACTTGCCTGCCAGCACATGGCCAGTGCCTGTAGCTGCACTCAAAATGGCCACCAGCCACATGGCCTGTCCCTCCCCATGAACACCCCCAAAAATCGAAAAACACTGCAAAATCAGCACAATCCCATTCCATCCATGCCCTCCATGATGTTTAAGTTCAAGACAGCCCACAGAAAGACTAGGCCCATGCTAGACTCAAATACCCCTGGTGAAAAGGCCACAAGTACAGGCCCAAAAAACGGAAATCACTGAAAAATCAGCACAATCCCATTCCATCCATGGCCTCCATGATGTTTAAATTCAAGACAACCCACAGAAAGACTAGGCCCATGCAAGACTCACTACCCCTGGGCATAAATAAAGGTTGAAAAGTAGGCAAAATGGTTGGAGGCCTAACAACAAAGCCTGCATTAAAAATGGCCACTTGCCTGCCAGCACATGGCCAGTGCCTGTAGCTGCACTCAAAATGGCCACCAGCCACATGGCATGTCCCTCCCCATGAACACCCCCAAAAATCGAAAAACACTGCAAAATCAGCACAATCCCATTCCATCCATGCCCTCCATGATGTTTAAGTTCAAGACAGCCCACAGAAAGACTAGGCCCATGCAAGACTCAAATACCCCTGGTGAAAAGGCCACAAGAACAGGCCCAAAAAACGAAAATCACTGAAAAATCAGCACAATCCCATTCCATCCATGGCCTCCATGATGTTTAAATTCAAGACAACCCACAGAAAGACTAGGCCCATGCAAGACTCACTACCCCTGGGCATAAATAAAGGTTGAAAAGTAGGCAAAATGGTTGGAGGCCTAACAACAAAGCCTGCATTCAAAATGGCCACTTGCCTGCCAGCACATGGCCAGTGCCTGTAGCTACACTCAAAATGGCCACCAGCCACATGGCATGTCCCTCCCCATGAACACCCCCAAAAATCGAAAAACACTGCAAAATCAGCACAATCCCATTCCATCCATGGCCTCCATGATGTTTAAATTCAAGACAACCCACAGAAAGACTAGGCCCATGCAAGACTCACTACCCCTGGGCATAAATAAAGGTTGAAAAGTAGGCAAAATGGTTGGAGGCCTAACAACAAAGCCTGCATTCAAAATGGCCACTTGCCTGCCAGCACATGGCCAGTGCCTGTAGCTGCACTCAAAATGGCCACCAGCCACATGGCATGTCCCTCCCCATGAACACCCCCAAAAATCGAAAAACACTGCAAAATCAGCACAATCCCATTCCATCCATGCCCTCCATGATGTTTAAGTTCAAGACAGCCCACAGAAAGACTAGGCCCATGCTAGACTCAAATACCCCTAGTGAAAAGGCCACAAGTACAGGCCCAAAAAACGAAAATCACTGAAAAATCAGCACAATCCCATTCCATCCATGGCCTCCATGATGTTTAAATTCAAGACAACCCACAGAAAGACTAGGCCCATGCAAGACTCACTACCCCTGGGCATAAATAAAGGTTGAAAAGTAGGCAAAATGGTTGGAGGCCTAACAACAAAGCCTGCATTCAAAATGGCCACTTGCCTGCCAGCACATGGCCAGTGCCTGTAGCTGCACTCAAAATGGCCACCAGCCACATGGCATGTCCCTCCCCATGAACACCCCCAAAAATCGAAAAACACTGCAAAATCAGCACAATCCCATTCCATCCATGCCCTCCATGATGTTTAAGTTCAAGACAGCCCACAGAAAGACTAGGCCCATGCTAGACTCAAATACCCCTGGTGAAAAGGCCACAAGTACAGGCCCAAAAAACGAAAATCACTGAAAAATCAGCACAATCCCATTCCATCCATGGCCTCCATGATGTTTAAATTCAAGACAACCCACAGAAAGACTAGGGCCATGCAAGACTCACTACCCCTGGGCATAAATAAAGGTTGAAAAGTAGGCAAAATGGTTGGAGGCCTAACAACAAAGCCTGCATTCAAAATGGCCACTTGCCTGCCAGCACATGGCCAGTGCCTGTAGCTGCACTCAAAATGGCCACCAGCCACATGGCATGTCCCTCCCCATGAACACCCCCAAAAATCGAAAAACACTGCAAAATCAGCACAATCCCATTCCATCCATGGCCTCCATGATGTTTAAATTCAAGACAACCCACAGAAAGACTAGGCCCATGCAAGACTCACTACCCCTGGGCATAAATAAAGGTTGAAAAGTAGGCAAAATGGTTGGAGGCCTAACAACAAAGCCTGCATTCAAAATGGCCACTTGCCTGCCAGCACATGGCCAGTGCCTGTAGCTGCACTCAAAATGGCCACCAGCCACATGGCATGTCCCTCCCCATGAACACCCCCAAAAATCGAAAAACACTGCAAAATCAGCACAATCCCATTCCATCCATGCCCTCCATGATGTTTAAGTTCAAGACAGCCCACAGAAAGACTAGGCCCATGCTAGACTCAAATACCCCTGGTGAAAAGGCCACAAGTACAGGCCCAAAAAACGAAAATCACTGAAAAATCAGCACAATCCCATTCCATCCGTGCCCTCCATGATGTTTAAATTCAAGACAACCTACAGAAAGACTAGGCCCATGCTAGACTCAAATACCCCTGGTGAAAAGGCCACAAGTACAGCCCCAAAAAACGAAAATCACTGAAAAATCAGCACAATCCCAATCCATCCATGGCCTCCATGATGTTTAAGTTCAAGACAACCCACAGAAAGACGCAGTCCACCCACCACTGAGTACCCCTGGGCAAAAGGCCCCAAAACAGCCCAAAAATCGAAAATTCCAAAATTTTAATTGCAGCAACTGTAATGCCCCAAACAAACTTACTTGTAAAATTTCTAATCCAACAGTGATCCAAAGAAAGTCAAAAAGGCCTCAAATCCAAATATCCAGCAGCATCCACAAAAAGTAATCCTTCCAGCTCCAGACCCAAATGAAAAGTGACCAGGAGATGGACAAAGCACTGGGAGGAGCCTGCTGAACAGGAACAGGAAGTTGAAGACTGTGGGGCACTTCCTTCCTCCCACCCCCTGCCCCCCTCCCCAAAATGGACTCCTCGCTAAAAAAGTGCAGGCAAATGTCAAACTAAGGAGTTATTCAGATAAAAATCATCATTTCTAGAAGGTTTATGCTGCTTGCTGGTGGATTTCTTGTGCAGAATTGCAAATTTTATATTTTCGCTCGCCGCATCTCAAATCTCGCAATTGCGAAGTACCGCGAGACGTGATCTCGCCGTACTCGCGTTGACAAACTATCGCTGGCAAGCCGCGATGACGTAATCGCGCTCGCCAATTCCAGCGGGATCACACAGCAAGATCCAAAATGGCGCAGCACTCGCAAACTATCGAGAAAAACAACTCGGCAAACGATGATAAATGCCGCGCGCCGCAAAAATTGTATCACCAACGCCGCGCGCCGCCAAAAAAATCCGCTGCGTGCGAATTTGCGGATTTTGCGGGAAATTCGCAAATCTCGCGGATTGCGAATTTCCCAAAAATCCGCAAAATCCGCGAGCGTAACGGATTTTCCGCCCATGCTTAGTAATAGAGTCTAGGATGGATGAATGATGTTACAATTCATTTCCTTGCTTCAAAAGGCTGCAGATATGCACATCTTCCTCATTGTTTTTAACAAAAAGGAGCATTTTGACACTACACCTTCTATTTGAGGTTCTAATCAGAGATTGCCATCAATCACGATCTCCAGACTCTTACAGAGGGAACTGGAGTAGGTGCTGGGCCAAGATCTACAGGCCATAAATTGGCATTGCAGAGATTAGCCTTGGTACTCAGCAAGGCAATTTTAGTTTTATCAGTATTTAGTTTCTACTGATATATAGCCAACCAGATGACAATGAATCTCATTGCTTTTTTTTTACTTTTCCAGTGATGCTGGCGTGTAATCCATATGAATTGTGTCTAAGAGTCGTCTTTATTGTTATTAATGATACAGCCTGACGTTGCTAGTGCTGCTATTAATGGTTTCATTTACAGATTAAACAGATGAGGTGACAAAGAGGAGCCCTATGGGATGCCACGTCGAAGTCCAATTGCTTCGGAGGTATAGTCTTTTCATCACAACCCCTGTTTGCCTTACAATTGTTTGCAGATCATTGTTTCGCTGGATGTAGATCTGCTTGATCATATTTACTTTTATATATCTACTTTTAATCGATCCTAGGAATATGTTTGTCTGATAATACAATGTCCTAACACTCAGTAACTGTCTATTGCACAACGTTCTGCAGATTCTATTGCTGGTCCTTTACTTTTCTATGTATATACTTTTCATTTATATTTCTATTATGACAAATTGACAATTTTGTTTGTGTTGACTACCTCATCCACTGTTATTCTTCTAATGTAAAGCACTCTGATACCCTTGTGGGTCACGTTCGCACTATATAAAACTCTATAAATAAAATATATAAATAAATAGATTCCAAGCTTCACTGCCAGTGTGCGATCTTCTAGATAGGACTAGATCCACTCAAGCGATTTACCTTGCCTCAGTTATACAATCAATCAAAATTGTATGATCGACCTTGTCAAAACCGCAGAGAGATCTAAAAGAATCAAGGTGACATGGTGACATTCCTTCAGTGGTCCTCTTCTTTGAGTACATCCACTATCTTTGTTATAATATACTCTGTACCATGAGCAGGCCCAAACCCTGCTTGCAGAGGTTGAAGGAAGGCAGTGGTCAGTAAGAAATTGCACAGCACCTGAGCAACATAGGCTTACATTATTTTAGCAGGCAATGGAAGTAAAGAGATTGGACAGTACTTTTTCAACACCATCGGATCATCCCCCTTCTTCTTCAACTCAGAATCACTTCTGCATTCTTAAAGGTTTTCAGCAAAGATCCCTGCCTAAGAGTTTTGTTGCCAAATGTTAAAAGTGAGATATTCAATGCACAAGGAATTTGCTTTTAAATAACTGGTGTACAAGGATCTTTAGGCAATCCTGAGTTACCCTTATTAGGTCATTCTTTTAATTTAGCTTACCCGATATAAGGGAAGCAGGTATGGGTTGTGCCATTAATTTCGATTTTGGCCCAAAGCTGTTAAGCGGATCGCATAATTCTTGAGAGGCTCTCATCTTGGGGGTTGCCTTTTTCGAATAAATAAGGTCATCCAATATTTTTTAAAGTTTCTTTCTGCTTAATAACAGCTTCCAAGATCATGTTACTGTAATACATTGATTTTGCTTGCCTTAATTTAAGTTGCAATTGTCCCTTTTTGTATTTGATTTTAAAACTTTCCAAGTAATTTGTGCGCCGTAGTCGTTCAGTTTGGCGGAGTTTAAGTTTTGTTTCCTTTAATTCTTTATTAAAGCAAGGATCTCGTTTAGATCTCTTGGTTGTACATTGCGTTTGCAGTGGGCCAAACCTGTCTGATGCTACTGTTAAGTGGCATGTTAGTGTATTCCCTTTCAGCCTCTGTAATTGAATCATCTAGTATTGGAGTTGTTTGAGTTCACAAGGTTTCCATCTCTTTGATATTAACTTCAATATCCTCACATTAATACATTCCATAAGTTGGTTGTGTGAGTATTCTGAGGAAGGGGTGAACATTTCAATCATATAATGATCTGACCAGATGCATGGCTGTATATTTAAATCCATAACTTTTAAATGTTGTGTCCAAAATAGGTCTAACGAGTGACGTTTAACATGGGTGGGGACCTCATTGTGTTGCTGAAAACCTAAAGAGGTCATTGACTCTAAAAAAATCCATGTTCTGTTTTTCTGACTACAAATCTCCAGTAACCATTCTGTTAGAAAATGTTATAATGGTTATATTTTCGAATGGCCATGCAAGTAGTGCTTAATTGATGGCACTTTTTTTGCACTTTAAAAAGAATTCTGGAACAACCATGGACAACATAGAGAGCACAGACATCCAGTGACACAATATTTCAATGAATATGATCCAAGTAATTGAGGTTAACTTATATATTGTGGCATTAACCCAATTGATCAGAACATTAGGGGAGGCAATTGGGAACTTGAGTTAAAGAAGCAGTAGCTGTACGATATATTTTTATTCAACACACAAATCAGTGAGGCCTAAACACTGATGAAGAGATGGCTATACACATACAATCAAAATCATGAATTCTTCTGCTCATGTGAAGTTTTGACTACCTAGTCTTAAGATATGAATCTGTATGTTTTTACTGGAGGTACTGGGAACCTGTCTTTTTTTCTTTCACTAATCGCAGCACTCGTTTACAGTACACAGAGGCTGAGGGATTGAATGCTTGAGTTTACACAGGATGAATGCTTGAGTGTACACAGGATGCTGTAAATGCTACTAGTCTAGCACCCTGCACAAGACTGTGAGCTTTGCAGGGCAGGAACGAGCCAAATATGAAGACTACTGCAGTAGTGGGATAAACACAAGTACGATGCAATGGATATCAATAAATATATGCACTCACTCTAATTGAAAACCGAGTTCCATTATCTACAGTTTGGTATCTGAGCCCTGCTGTACAGCTCTAAGGAGAATTAAGGTAAGGTAAGGTAATGTTTTATTTGTACATAATTAGGTAAAATCTTTACAAAATGTTAAACACCAGTAGGAGCGTTAAAAACAGTTGTCAAAAAAAACATTTTTTAAAAGAAAGTTTGCAATGGACAGTTCGAGGTTATCCTTAGGTACTAATACAGAACTTCAGGCGATACTAAGTCTTTTTCTTACTGAGTCAAAAAACTTCACAACCTGGCAGCTCAATTTGATGTTACTAGTAGTAAAACATAGTTTAACTGCCTGCCTGCAGGTCCGGACAGCATGTGACTTAAAGGATGGAAACAGAAGGGTGAGCCTCAAGTCCCTCAACCTAGGGCATTTACAAATAACGTGGACAATATCCTCTTTGCCGGACAAACACAGGCAGCACTGTTGAGAGGCGTGTGTTCTCTCCCAGGGGGGCAGGTGCGGCAGTATCGGAATTACACCAAGCCGTAGTTTTAGAAACTTTTCTTTGATTCATATTTTCATCCCAATGTTAAGATATGATTGCGGCTGTATTTTACCATAGTCACCCACAGTTGTCCATCCATGCGCTCTGTTAGCTAGGTCTTTCTTATCTTCGATCGCTGATAGTATGCGTGCTGATTTTTTGGCCAGCTTTTTAAGGGACTGGATATCTGTAGATGTTTCCCAGATGTCGGACAAACCTAGGACTTCAATTGATTCAAAGAGAAAGTCTCTAGGCACCGAAGTGGTGTGCCGCAGTAACTCCTCCCATACATTGGCATTTAGGAAGTCAGCATCTGCAGTACTGATCTTGCGCCAGCTTGCAATGTACACACTCCGCCTTTCTAAAGTTTGCTTGACAATACCGAATTCCAACCGGATTTGGGCGGGAGAGACGTATGTCGGAAGGTTGAAGATGGCCCTATAAGAGTTGGCTATAACTGTATCAAGCAGAACGGCATCTTTCCCATGAAGTGATTCACTTCCAAACGTGAGTGCTGGTTGAAGTTTCGCACGCAGGATTTCCAGAATTGGTTTGAGTGTGAGATCAGGGAGTTTTGCCTTTAATGATTTCAATTGCAGACAGGTCATTGTTGCTTTCCCTCGGATGAAATGAAGTTGAGGCCTGGAGCTGTTGTTCGAGTCCAAGAGGATGCCCAAGTATTTATACGTGGCTACTCGGTCAAGTTTTTCTCCATTCAGGTGCCCTGTAGTTAACCGCCATAGATTTTGACTTGTTAAGATTTATTTGGAGATTGTTCTTTACTGAAAAGGCGTAGGTCACGTTCAGGAGGTGCTGGAGGCCTATTTGTGAACGGCTTATTAGCACTAGATCATCCGCGTATAGCAGGTTTGAAAGGGTGATTTTCCCTAGCTTGGGAGCGTGATGCGGGATTTGTCGAGTTCACCCGGCAGATCCGCTAAAAAGAGGTTAAATAAAATGGGCGCTAGTAAGCAGCCCTGCTTTAAGCCTTTTGTCGTCCTAATCGGCTTCGAGAGATGTGTGCCTGCCCCAAGCTGAATTTTAAGTATTAGAGTGGAGCAAAATTAGGGCGTCTAAGAGGCGCTTCGGGATGCCCCATTTGTGTAGTTTCAGCCACAGTTTGTTGCGGTCCACATGATCGAAGGCGGCAGTATAGTAAATGAACGTAAGGAACAGGGGTGACTTGGTTGCTTTTGCTGTACCCATCAGGAGGGACAGGACCATGATATTAGATGTAGTCCCTTGGCCTTTACAGAAGCCCGTTTGATTAAGGGGGATGACGGCAGTGTCGGAGGCCCATGATGATAGATCCTCCAGGATTAGTCCTGCAAAGTATTTTGCTTCAACGTCTAGCAAAGCAATGAGACGGTAACTATTTGGATTAGACCTGCTCCCGTGTTTAGAGATCGGGCTTATGACGGACCCGTGCCATGAATCGGGAAGCGTCAGGGTTAGACTGATGTTGTTGAAAATTGGTGCCACTGATGTGCTCCAAAAGTCTACAGCCGATTTGAACAACATAGATGGAAGTCCATTTGGTCCTGGCGCACCGTTGGGCCTCCCTTTTGTTATTGGTCGTTTGATGTCTGCTGGCGTGATTTCCATTGGGCATTGCTCAACATACGTTACCGGTGGTTCATCCTTTTTTGGGTTCTCAGGCGTCGTTGACCTCAAATCGTCACACTCCCTTGGGTCATGTGTGCTTGTGGCCGTGCGATGATTATGTTGTTCCTCATTCCCTTGCTTTCGCTTTTTTGTACCAGGAGACATATTTGTAGCATCGCCTGGAGTGTCATCATCGTTGAAGTGCGATTATAGGTATTCTGTCCACACTTCCTCTGATATATGTGAGTTTTGCCCTGCGTGGTCGGGGTTTTGCAACTTTCTTACCATTTGCCAGAACCTGGAGCTGTTTTTCTGCTTCCCCTTGTGGACAAGTTTTGCCCAAAAGGCTTCATTTCTTTGCTTCTGGCTTTCCCATTTCATTCGTTTAAGCTGTTTTTTTGCTTCCCGCAGAACTGTTAGCAAGTTAGGGTTTGCCTGGTCCTCCGCAGAACTGTTAGCAAGTTTGGTTTATTATGCGTTTTTGAATTTTCATGTCCGGGGATAAATGTTTCCAGACTGAGGTCCCATTCATTAGGCCAGGATTCTTGGACACCGTAACTCTCCTTTTCGCCATCATGGCATTGGTAAAGTTTTGCCAGACGTTCGACAGCTTGATTGAAGAACCAAGGATTTGGGAAAAAGGTTTTCCGCGGTGAGACTGATGGAATCAATGTTGTCGGGATTGCACCGCAGCCGCTTTAAGTTTGAACTTACTTCTGTGTCTAGGCCAATGAAAGGCTCAGTTTCCATTTTCGAGTTGGGTTTTATTTCGGCCACTAAGGGCAGATGATCACTGAGGTCGCTTGCTTCTATTCTAAATGAAGAAACCCAACCAACCATATTCAGCGACACGAACATGTAGTCAAGGTGGGAAGTCTGTGAAGTCGTGTGAAAGGTGGCTACTGGGGGGTCGTCTTCGGGAAAGCGGCCATTTAAAGCCCTTAGATTAAGTTGTTCTACGTGATGTAGCAGTTTTTCGGAGGGCTTCGTCCGGTTGTTTGTTAGGGAACCTTGAGGAGGCATGCCCCAGGCTAAGTTCAGTTCTTGGGTGAGGTCGCTTTCTTGGTCTGTGCTGATGAGGAGCGAGTTAAAATCACCAGACAAGATGAATAGAGTGGACGCTCTAGCTTCCATTATTTTTTCTAGAGCTTTCGCCAGCTCATCTGCCGCCTTTTGTTTCTGTTTGGGGTGGATGTACGTGTTGATTATGATAGCTTCCTGAGGTTTCTTTCTTAGAACGAGTGAGAGCTTTATCACTTGGATGACACTTGGTGGAGTTATGTTAAAATCCATTACCTCGATTTTGCCTATTGTTGTAATAGAGGCGAGGACAGATAGCCCTCCTGATCTGCGTCCAAAGATTGAATTTTTGCTTGCAGGGATAAAGTGAGAAGTGAACCCCTGGAGGTCGAATGCCATGTCTTCCCAGGTTTCTTGGAGCAGTAAAAGGTCAAATGTGCCTAGGTATTGCAGAAGATCAGAATTGTTCCTTTTGCTTTGTAGACCATTAATATTCCAGGAACAGATTCTAATGCCACTGCCCCTCACTGGGAGAATGGAGGGCGCTTGCTCTTTTTGTCAATAATCTGTGACCTCTGTGGCTATTAAGCATTGAATTAACTTCCAGTTATAATCGGCTGCGAACAAGTTTTGACTGCCTTGATTTTTGTGGTGACCAGGTCGGGGGCTATTCTTGGTACTAATGAGTGTCGCAGGTGAACTGCTCCTAGCACCCTTTAAAATTGAGGTGGTGTTTTTTTGAGGCTGTAGCCAAGTAGGGGGTAGGAGAGGAGTCGGGTAGCGTGGTTGCTTTTCGAGCTTCAAGGCAATCCCCCATTGCTGGAACATTACTTCTTCATTCATTATTCTCTGAGCTATCTCCGCAGAGTTCCAAGTTGTTTTTGATATGTCTGGGCATTGAAGGATGGCGTTGGGCTGGAACCCTACTTGCAGGAGATCATTGGAGCAGATTTTTGCAAGGTATGTAGACGAGTGCATGTGTTTAAGTATGTTGCCCCTATTCAGAATGTCGTCCCTGCCTCTGGATCTATATTCAGGGATGAAAAAGATTGAAGTCGGAAGACTCGAGTGCTTCATTATTACTGAGGGAGTTGCTAGACTCTTGTTCACCACTTGCACCTGATCTTGTATGGTTCTTGAGAATACTGTCTCTGAGGTGGGCAAACTCTTATTCCCAACTTTTACCTGTTCCTGCAGGGAATTTGGGGGTACTATGACTAAAGTGGAGGGGTGCCCACTGTGGTTACTATCAGGCCTTAGAGACCCCTGAGTGCTGTCTGATTTTGGTTTAGATTGTTGTGATGTCTCTGTGGCAGTGGCCGTGATGGAATTGGCATGGCCTATTATTAGGGCCTCTTCAACTGGTTTGGTTTTGATAACAGAGGTTTTTTTGGTCTTGTGTTGTTGTGAATTGTAAAAGTGACTGTTTGTATTTTTTGGGTGTCAGGTTGTTTGTAGCATTCTGAACTGACTTTGAGCTCTGTGGTGAGGAGGAAGAAAGGGCACTGCATGAGTCCTTATGCAAGGGAGATCGCTGGTTATCGGTTATCGGGCACTGGAGAATGGTAACAGTTGAAGGAGAGGGCCTTGGGTGAACATCTATGTTGTGTGTTGCGCCTGTTAGTGTCCGATTCCTACCTTTCCTTTTGCTCTTTCTCCGGGACTTTGCATTGAAAGGTGGAGAGGGAACCGCTGTGGACCGAGTCGTGGTCGCTGACTCTTTTCCAAGAGATCCAGAGGGTGGCGCTTGGGCTAAAGGCAAGAAAGTTGCTGCGCTCCAGTCGCCCGGCGGCTTGGGCAACAGCCCGATTGGTAGCGCTGGAGGGGCTGAGATTGGTAACGCTAGAGGGGCTGACGTTGGATCGAAAGTTTATGATTTTGCAGTTTGGAGGGCTGCTGATTTTCAGTCACTTATCAAGTCCCCTAGCATCGATGGAAGAGATGCGAGTTTTTCTAGAAGAGGGTCATAGGGTGGAGTTTTGGGGGGGGGATGCCTGAGTTGCAAAGACGGCATCTTGGCCCCTCCTTATGAGACCATTCAATTCCGAGATTTTCCAATCGATCCCGGCGATGGAGTCGGCCATTGACTTCAAGACAGAGAGCTGTAGGTCCATTTTCTTTGACTGAAAGTCCAGAGCAGTGGCCGAATATTGGAGGGTATTTAGGATTGTTATCCATGGTGTGTCAAGGGCTGGTTTACCTAGGCTTGTATGCCCTTCTGTTTTAGGCATAGCGGCAGTAGTCGGTTTCCCTTCCGGTTGGTCAAGGTTATATGTAGCGACTAGCTCCTCCCACTCCTGAGCTGCTATAGAGGACATGTCATCATTGGTAAAATTATTTGTGGGTTGGGAGTCGTTAAACGGCAGGAAGGAGCGACGTTGGGATGCCATTGGTACGACTGACCTGGTATTTGGCGATCTTTGTTCACTGGTGTTGGTCAGGTTCGGGTGGGGGACTTTATTCGAAGTTGGAGGAGAACCCGGCAGGTGGAGGAGAAGGGAGCCCCTTCCTTGTCCTTTGGCGTCTGTTGGAGAAACCATGCATGCTTCTCGGAGGGCCTCCACTGTGATTGGAGAGCTACTGACTGGATGAAGATTGAGCACACCAGCTCTTGCCTCCTCACTGTGAGTCATGGTCTCAATTAACGTTAACGGATTTTTACTTCCTATAGACAGCGGGGAGAGATTCCTGCGTTGGGTCATGCTCTGCTTGGCCGAGTGTCGATCCGTTCCCGGTTCACGGAGTTCGGCAGTGAAAGTTGGACTCCAGCCGCTCGTGGAGGTTTTACTTGCGGGATCCAATCCCAGGGGGTTAAGAGTGGCAGCGCCGTGGTCAGCTGCAATGATAAAAGCTGCGGTTTTCCTTGGATCAGATGGCGTTGGCGGAGATTTAGCCGCCGCGGCCCCTTTCCTAGATGGAGAGAAGGTGCTGTCTGGCTGCGATGGACCATCTTCGCTCTTCCCAGTGTGACTGCAGAGAGGTTCGCCTTGTAGGAGTGGAGTTTGGAGGCCTCGAATGTTCCCTGTCTTGGAGTAGATAGCTGTCCCAGGTTCTTTGAGGAATTATTTTTTTGTATAGATCTTGGGTTGAAAAGTACATGTCCTTTTCTTAGCTGGTAGGCCGTCTATAGTCACTAAGTCGTCCGGGGTTGCTGGTAGCATGTTTGGTGGTGGTGGTAAGGATGATTGAGATTGTATAGGCCTGTTTGAGAACTGAGGGGCAGTAGTTGAACAGAGTAAGCCCAGGGCGGTGTTTACCAAGTTGTTCTTGTTTGTCGCCTGGGTTGAAATTGGAGTTGGAATTGGATTTGAGGGTGGAGTTTCCATGGCAGTCACAGTTGAACCCTCCATGGAGTTTATGTTGTGTTTAGGAGAAGTGGTTATCATGCGAATGGTAACAATAACGTGCTGCCGAATTCTAAATAAATAATTATATATATATATATATATCCAATATGTCTTGCACGCAGACAGCATTCCAGGTACATACTTCATTCGAATCAATTTTGGCCAAACGTGTTTCAGGAAATGGACTCCCTTCGTCAGTGGCGCTGTCAGAAATCATTGGAAACACTGTTCCTTAGCACCCTTTATGTTCCAAATGCCGGCCCCAGTGGGCGTGTCCCTCACAAGGTTCTCTGGGCATTGTAGTGCATAGAGTTTCCCACAAGTGCGGCGGTTTCACAATGTCTCCGTATTTTTCAAATATAAACCCCAGTGGGTAGAAGTCTTGTCACTGAGTGTTGCCAGCCCCGCTTTACTTGATATGAATTTGTGCGTCAAGCCAGCACCATCCTGCTTATGATGCTGTAGCTTGCTTCCTCTCGTACCTGCAGGCAACGTTCATGAAACCCGCAGCAGGCCCGCAATGACTGTGGTGGGCTGCACTCCACGGCCAGGCATAGCCGTATTCAAATCCAACATGCAGGTTGCCCCAAAGGAGTGACGCCACAGGAAGATACTTTGCATCTTAATTTATTCATATCTTGCACGCAGACAGCATTCCAGGTACATACTTCATTCGAATCAATTTTGGCCAAACGCGTTTCAGGAAATGGACTCCCTTCATCAGTGGCGCTGTCAGAAATCATTGGAAACACTGTTCCTTAGCACCCTTTATGTTCCAAATGCCGGCCCCAGTGGGCATGTCCCTCGCAAGGTCCTCTGGGCATTGTAGTGCATAGAGTTTCCCACAAGTGCGGCGGTTTCACAATGTCTCCGTATTTTGCAAATATAAACCCCAGTGGGTAGAAGTCTTGTCACTGAGTGTTGCCAGCCCCGCTTTACTTGATATGAATTCGTGCGTCAAGCTAGCACCATCCTGCTTATGACGCTGTAGCTTGCTTCCTCTCGTACCTGCAGGCAACGTTCATGAAACCCGCAGCAAGCCCGCAATGACTGTGGTGGGCTGCACTCCACGGCCGGGCATAGCCCTATTCAAATCCAACATGCAGGTTGCCCCAAAGGAGTGACGCCACAGGAAGATACTTTGCATCATAATTTATTCATATCTTGCACGCAGACAGCATTCCAGGTACATACTTAATTCGAATCAATTTTGGCCAAACTCGTTTCAGGAAATGGACTCCCTTCGTCAGTGGCGCTGTCAGAAATCATTGGAAACACTGTTCCTTAGCACCCTTTATGTTCCAAATGCCGGCCCCAGTGGGCATGTCCCTCGCAAGGTCCTCTGGGCATTGTAGTGCATAGAGTTTCCCACAAGTGCGGCGGTTTCACAATGTCTCCGTATTTTGCAAATATAAACCCCAGTGGGTAGAAGTCTTGTCACTGAGTGTTGCCAGCCCCGCTTTACTTGATATGAATTCGTGCGTCAAGCCAGCGCCATCATGCTTATGACGCTGTAGCTTGCTTCCTCTCGTACCTGCAGGCAACGTTCATGAAACCCGCAGCAAGCCCGCAATGACTGTGGTGGGCTGCACTCCACGGCCGGGCATAGCCCTATTCAAATCCAACATGCAGGTTGCCCCAAAGGAGTGACGCCACAGGAAGATACTTTGCATCATAATTTATTCATATCTTGCACGCAGACAGCATTCCAGGTACATACTTAATTCGAATCAATTTTGGCCAAACTCGTTTCAGGAAATGGACTCCCTTCGTCAGTGGCGCTGTCAGAAATCATTGGAAACACTGTTCCTTAGCACCCTTTATGTTCCAAATGCCGGCCCCAGTGGGCATGTCCCTCGCAAGGTCCTCTGGGCATTGTAGTGCATAGAGTTTCCCACAAGTGCGGCGGTTTCACAATGTCTCCGTATTTTGCAAATATAAACCCCAGTGGGTAGAAGTCTTGTCACTGAGTGTTGCCAGCCCCGCTTTACTTGATATGAATTCGTGCGTCAAGCCAGCACCATCATGCTTATGACGCTGTAGCTTGCTTCCTCTCGTACCTGCAGGCAACGTTCATGAAACCCGCAGCAAGCCCGCAATGACTGTCGTGGGCTGTACTCCACGCCCGGGCATAGCGGTATTCAAATCCCACATGCAGGTTGCCCCAAAGGAGTGACGCCACAGGAAGATACTTTGCATCTTAATTTAGTCATATCTTGCACGCAGACAGCATTCCAGGTACACACTTCATTCAAATCAATTTTGGCCAAACGCGTTTCAGGAAATGGACTCCCTTCGTCAGTGGCGCTGTCAGAAATCATTGGAAACACTGTTCCTTAGCACCCTTTATGTTCCAAATGCCGGCCCCAGTGGGCGTGTCCCTTGCAAGGTCCTCTGGGCATTGTAGTGCATAGAGTTTCCCACAAGTGCGGCGGTTTCACAATGTCTCCGTATTTTGCAAATATAAACCCCAGTGGGTAGAAGTCTTTTAACTGAGTGTTGCCAGCCCCGCTTTACTTGATATGAATTTGTGCGTCAAGCCAGCACCATCCTGCTTATGACGCTGTAGCTTGCTTCCTCTAATACCTGCAGGCAACGTTCATGAAACCAGCAGCAAGCCCGCAATGACTGTGGTGGGCTGCACTCCACGGCCGGGCATAGCCATATTCAAATCCAACATGCGAGTTGCCCCAAAGGAGTGACGCCACAGGAAGATACTTTGCATCATAATTTATTCATATCTTGCACGCAGACAGCATTCCAGGTACATACTTAATTCGAATCAATTTTGGCCAAACGCGTTTCAGGAAATGGACTCCCTTCGTCAGTGGCGCTGTCAGAAATCATTGGAAACACTGTTCCTTAACACCCTTTATGTTCCAAATGCCGGCCCCAGTGGGCATGTCCCTCGCAAGGTCCTCCGGGCATTGTAGTGCATAGAGTTTCCCACAAGTGCGGCGGTTTCACAATGTCTCCGTATTTTGCAAATATAAACCCCAGTGGGTAGAAGTCTTGTCACTGAGTGTTGCCAGCCCCGCTTTACTTGATATGAATTCGTGCGTCAAGCCAGAACCATCATGCTTATGACGCTGTAGCTTGCTTCCTCTCGTACCTGCAGGCAACGTTCATGAAACCCGCAGCAAGCCCGCAATGACTGTCGTGGGCTGTACTCCACGCCCGGGCATAGCGGTATTCAAATCCAACATGCAGGTTGCCCCAAAGGAGTGACGCCACAGGAAAATACTTTGCATCTTAATTTATTCATATCTTTCACACAGACAGCATTCCAGGTACATACTTAATTCGAATCAATTTTGGCCAAACGCGTTTCAGGAAATGGACTCCCTTTGTCAATGGCGCTGTCAGAAATCATTGGAAACACTGTTCCTTAGCACCCTTTATGTTCCAAATGCCGGCCCCAGTGGGCGTGTCCCTCGCAAGGTCCTCTGGGCATCGTAGTGCATAGAGTTTCCCACAAGTGCGGCGGTTTCACAATGTCTCCGTATTTTGCAGATATAAACCCCAGTGGGTAGAAGTCTTGTCACTGAGTGTTGTCAGCCCCGCTTTACTTGATATGAATTTGTGCGTCAAGCCAGCACCATCCTGCTTATGATGCTGTAGCTTGCTTCCTCTCGTACCTGCAGGCAACGTTCATGAAACCCGCAGCAAGCCCGCAATGACTGTGGTGGGCTGCCCTCCACGGCCGGGCATAGCCATATTCAAATCCAACATGCAGGTTGCCCCAAAGGAGTGACGCCACAGGAAGATACTTTGCATCTTAATTTATTCATATCTTGCATGCAGACAGCATTCCAGGTACATACTTCATTCGAATCAATTTTGGCCAAACGCGTTTCAGGAAATGGACTCCCTTCGTCAGTGGCGCTGTCAGAAATCATTGGAAACACTGCTTCTTAGCACCCTTTATGTTCCAAATGCCGGCCCCAGTGGGCGTGTCCCTCGCAAGGTCCTCTAGGCATTGTAGTGCATAGAGTTTCCCACAAGTGCGGCGGTTTCACAATGTCTCCGTATTTTGCAAATATAAACCCCAGTGGGTAGAAGTTTTTTAACTGAGTGTTGCCTGCCCCGCTTTACTTGATATGAATTTGTGCGTCAAGACAGCACCATCCTGCTTATGACGCTGTAGCTTGCTTCCTCTCCTACCTGCAGGCAACGTTCATGAAACCCGCAGCAAGCCCGCAATGACTGTGGTGGGCTGTAATCCACGGCCGGGCATAGCCGTATTCAAATCCAACATGCAGGTTGCCCCAAAGGAGTGACGCCACAGGAAGATACTTTGCATCTTAATTTATTCATATCTTGCACGCAGACAGCATTCCAGGTACATACTTCATTTGAATCAATTTTGGCCAAACGCGTTTCAGGAAATGGACTCCCTTCGTCAGTGGCGCTGTCAGAAATCTTTGGAAACACTGTTCCTTAGCACCCTTTATGTTCCAAATGCCGGCCCCAGTGGGTGTGTCACTCGCAAGGTCCTCTGGGCATTGTAGTGCATAGAGTTTCCCACAAGTGCGGCGGTTTCACAATGTCTCCGTATTTTGCAAATATAAACCCCAGTGGGTAGAAGTCTTGTCACTGAGTGTTGCCAGCCCCGCTTTACTTGATATGAATTTGTGCGTCAAGCCAGCACCATCCTGCTTATGACGCTGTAGCTTGCTTCCTCTCATACCTGCAGGCAACGTTTATGAAACCCGCAGCAGGCCCGCAATGACTGTGGTGGGCTGCACTCCACGGCCGGGCATAGCCGTATTCAAATCCAACATGCAGGTTGCCCCAAAGGAGTGACGCCACAGGAAGATACTTTGCATCTTAATTTATTCATATCTTGCACGCAGACAGCATTCCAGGTACATACTTCATTCGAATCAATTTTGGCCAAACGCGTTTCAGGAAATGGACTCCCTTCGTCAGTGGCGCTGTCAGAAATCATTGGAAACACTGTTCCTTAGCACCCTTTATGTTCCAAATGCCGGCCCCTGTGGGCATGTCCCTCGTAAGGTCCTCTGGGCATTGTAGTGCATAGAGTTTCCCACAAGTGCGGCGGTTTCACAATGTCTCCGTATTTTTTGCAAATATAAACCCCAGTGGGTAGAAGTCTTGTCACTGAGTGTTGCCAGCCCCGCTTTACTTGATATGAATTTGTGCGTCAAGCCAGCACCATCCTGCTTATGACGCTGTAGCTTGCTTCCTCTCGTACCTGCAGGCAACGTTCATGAAACCCGCAGCAAGCCCGCAATGACTGTGGTGGGCTGCACTCCACAGCCGGGCATAGCCGTATTCAAATCCAACATGCAGGTTGCCCCAAAGGAGTGACGCCACAGGAAGATACTTTGCATCATAATTTATTCATATCTTGCACGCAGACAGCATTCCAGGTACATACTTAATTCGAATCAATTTTGGCCAAACGCGTTTCAGGTAATGGACTCCCTTCGTCAGTGGCGCTGTCAGAAATCATTGGAAACACTGTTCCTTAGCACCCTTTATGTTCCAAATGCCGGCCCCAGTGGGCGTGCCCCTCGCAAGGTCCTCTGGGCATTGTAGTGCATAGAGTTTCCCACAAGTGCGGCGGTTTCACAATGTCTCCGTATTTTGCAAATATAAACCCCAGTGGGTAGAAGTCTTGTCACTGAGTGTTGCCAGCCCCGCTTTACTTGATATGAATTCGTGCGTCAAGCCAGCACCATCCTGCTTATGACGCTGTAGCTTGCTTCCTCTCGTACCTGCAGGCAACGTTCATGAAACCCGCAGCAAGCCCGCAGTGACTGTGGTGGGCTGCACTCCACGGCCGGACATAGCCGTATTCAAATCCAACATGCAGGTTGCCCCAAAGGAGTGACGCCACAGGAAGATACTTTGCATCTTAATTTATTCATATCTTGCACGCAGACAGCATTCCAGGTACATACTTCATTCAAATCAATTTTGGCCAAACGCGTTTCAGGAAATGGACTCCCTTCGTCAGTGGCGCTGTCAGAAATCATTGGAAACACTGTTCCTTAGCACCCTTTATGTTCCAAATGCCGGCCCCAGTGGGCATGTCCCTCGCAAGGTCCTCTGGGCATTGTAGTGCATAGAGTTTCCCACAAGTGCGGCGGTTTCACAATGTCTCCGTATTTTGCAAATATAAACCCCAGTGGGTAGAAGTCTTGTCACTGAGTGTTGCCAGCCCTGCTTTACTTGATATTAATTCGTGCCTCAAGCCAGCACCATCATGCTTATGACGCTGTAGCTTGCTTCCTCTCATACCTGCAGGCAACGTTCATGAAACCCGCAGCAAGCCCGCAATGACTGTCGTGGGCTGTACTCTACGCCCGGGCATAGCGGTATTCAAATCCCACATGCAGGTTGCCCCAAAGGAGTGCCGCCACAGGAAGATACTTTGCATCTTAATTTATTCATATCTTGCACGCAGACAGCATTCCAGGTACACACTTCATTCGAATCAATTTTGGCCAAACGCGTTTCAGGAAATGGACTCCCTTCGTCAGTGGCGCTGTCAGAAATCATTGGAAACACTGTTCCTTAGCACCCTTTATGTTCCAAATGCCGGCCCCAGTGGGCGTGCCCCTCGCAAGGTCCTCTGGGCATTGTAGTGCATAGAGTTTCCCACAAGTGCGGCGGTTTCACAATGTCTCCGTTTTTTGCAAATATAAACCCCAGTGGGTAGAAGTATTTTAACTGAGTGTTGCCAGCCCCGCTTTACTTGATATGAATTTGTGCGTCAAGCCAGCACCATCTTGCTTATGACGCTGTAGCTTGCTTCCTCTCGTACCTGCAGGCAACGTTCATGAAACCCGCAGCAAGCCCGCAATGACTGTGGTGGGCTGCACTCCACGGCCGGGAATAGCCGTATTCAAATCCAACATGCAGGTTGCCCCAAAGGAGTGACGCCACAGGAAGATACTTTGCATCTTAATTTACTCATATCTTGCACGCAGACAGCATTCCAGGTACATACTTCATTCGAATCAATTTTGGCCAAACGCGTTTCAGGAAATGGACTCCCTTCGTCAGGGGCGCTGTCGGAAATCTTTGGAAACACTGTTCCTTAGCACCCTTTATGTTCCAAATGCCGGCCCCAGTGGGCGTGTCCCTCGCAAGGTCCTCTGGGCAGTGTAGTGCATAGAGTTTCCCACAAGTGCGGCGGTTTCACAATGTCTCCGTATTTTGCAAATATAAACCCCAGTGGGTAGAAGTCTTGTCACTGAGTGTTGCCAGCCGCGCTTTACTTGATATGAATTCGTGCGTCAAGCCAGCACCATCCTGCTTATGACGCTGTAGCTTGCTTCCTCTCGTACCTGCAGGCAACGTTCATGAAACCCGCAGCAAGCCCGCACTGACTGTGGTGGGCTGCACTCCACAGCCGGGCATAGCCGAATTCAAATCCAACATGCAGGTTGCCCCAAAGGAGTGACGCCACAGGAAGATACTTTGCATCTTAATTTATTCATATCTTGCACGCAGACAGCATTCCAGGTACATACTTCATTCGAATCAATTTTGGCCAAACGCGTTTCAGGAAATGGACTCCCTTCGTCAATGGCGCTGTCAGAAAACATTGGAAACACTGTTCCTTAGCACCCTTTATGTTCCAAATGCCGGCCCCAGTGGGCATGTCCCTCGCAAGGTCCTCTGGGCATTGTAGTGCATAGAGTTTCCCACAAGTGCGGCGGTTTCACAATGTCTCCGTATTTTGCAAATATAAACCCCAGTAGGTAGAAGTCTTGTCACTGAGTGTTGCCAGCCCCGCTTTACTTGATATGAATTTGTGCGTCAAGCCAGCACCATCCTGCTTATGACGCTGTAGCTTGCTTCCTCTCGTACCTGCAGGCAACGTTCATGAAACCCGCAACAAGCCCGCAATGACTGTGGTGGGCTGCACTCCACAGCCGGGCATAGCCGTATTCAAATCCAACATGCAGGTTGCCCCAAAGGAGTGACGCCACAGGAAGATACTTTGCATCATAATTTATTCATATCTTGCACGCAGACAGCATTCCAGGTACATATTTAATTCGAATCAATTTTGGCCAAACGCGTTTCAGGTAATGGACTCCCTTCGTCAGTGGCGCTGTCAGAAATCATTGGAAACACTGTTCCTTAGCACCCTTTATGTTCCAAATGCCGGCCCCAGTGGGCGTGCCCCTCGCAAGGTCCTCTGGGCATTGTAGTGCATAGAGTTTCCCACAAGTGCGGCGGTTTCACAATGTCTCCGTATTTTGCAAATATAAACCCCAGTGGGTAGAAGTCTTGTCACTGAGTGTTGCCAGCCCCGCTTTACTTGATATGAATTTGTGCGTCAAGC
Source organism: Lissotriton vulgaris (assembly GCF_964263255.1). Lineage (NCBI taxonomy): Eukaryota > Metazoa > Chordata > Amphibia > Caudata > Salamandridae > Lissotriton > Lissotriton vulgaris. Next base: position 230,278,434 of record NC_141690.1, read on the forward strand.
CAGCACCATCCTGCTTATGACGCTGTAGCTTGCTTCCTCTCGTACCTGCAGGCAACGTTCATGAAACCCGCAGCAAGCCCGCAGTGACTGTGGTGGGCTGCACTCCACTGCCGGGCATAGCCGTATTCAAATCCAACATGCAGGTTGCCCCAAAGGAGTGACGCCACAGGAAGATACTTTGCATCTTAATTTATTCATATCTTGCACGCAGACAATATTCCAGGTACATACTTCATTCGAATCAATTTTGGCCAAACGCGTTTCAGGAAATGGACTCCCTTCGTCAGTGGCGCTGTCAGAAATCATTGGAAACACTGTTCCTTAGCACCCTTTATGTTCCAAATGCCGGCCCCAGTGGGCATGTCCCTTGCAAGGTCCTCTGGGCATTGTAGTGCATAGAGTTTCCCACAAGTGCGGCGGTTTCACAATGTCTCCGTATTTTGCAAATATAAACCCCAGTGGGTAGAAGTCTTGTCACTGAGTGTTGCCAGCCCCGCTTTACTTGATATGAATTCGTGCCTCAAGCCAGCACCATCATGCTTATGACGCTGTAGCTTGCTTCCTCTCATACCTGCAGGCAACGTTCATGAAACCCGCAGCAAGCCCGCAATGACTGTCGTGGGCTGTACTCTACGCCCGGGCATAGCGGTATTCAAATCCAACATGCAGGTTGCCCCAAAGGAGTGACGCCACAGGAAGATACTTTGCATCTTAATTTACTCATATCTTGCACGCAGACAGCATTCCAGGTACATACTTCATTCGAATCAATTTTGGCCAAACGCGTTTCAGGAAATGGACTCCCTTCGTCAGGGGCGCTGTCGGAAATCTTTGGAAACACTGTTCCTTAGCACCCTTTATGTTCCAAATGCCGGCCCCAGTGGGCGTGTCCCTCGCAAGGTCCTCTGGGCAGTGTAGTGCATAGAGTTTCCCACAAGTGCGGCGGTTTCACAATGTCTCCGTATTTTGCAAATATAAACCCCAGTGGGTAGAAGTCTTGTCACTGAGTGTTGCCAGACGCGCTTTACTTGATATGAATTCGTGCGTCAAGCCAGCACCATCCTGCTTATGACGCTGTAGCTTGCTTCCTCTCGTACCTGCAGGCAACGTTCATGAAACCCGCAGCAAGCCCGCAATGACTGTCGTGGGCTGTACTCTACGCCCGGGCATAGTGGTATTCAAATCCCACATGCAGGTTGCCCCAAAGGAGTGCCGCCACAGGAAGATACTTTGCATCTTAATTTATTCATATCTTGCACGCAGACAGCATTCCAGGTACACACTTCATTCGAATCAATTTTGGCCAAACGCGTTTCAGGAAATGGACTCCCTTCGTCAGTGGCGCTGTCAGAAATCATTGGAAACACTGTTCCTTAGCACCCTTTATGTTCCAAATGCCGGCCCCAGTGGGCGTGCCCCTCGCAAGGTCCTCTGGGCATTGTAGTGCATAGAGTTTCCCACAAGTGCGGCGGTTTCACAATGTCTCCGTATTTTGCAAATATAAACCCCAGTGGGTAGAAGTATTTTAACTGAGTGTTGCCAGCCCCGCTTTACTTGATATGAATTTGTGCGTCAAGCCAGCACCATCTTGCTTATGACGCTGTAGCTTGCTTCCTCTCGTACCTGCAGGCAACGTTCATGAAACCCGCAGCAAGACCGCAATGACTGTGGTGGGCTGCACTCCACGGCCGGGCATAGCCGTATTCAAATCCAACATGCAGGTTGCCCCAAAGGAGTGACGCCACAGGAAGATACTTTGCATCTTAATTTACTCATATCTCGCACGCAGACAGCATTCCAGGTACATACTTCATTCGAATCAATTTTGGCCAAACGCGTTTCAGGAAATGGACTCCCTTCGTCAGGGGCGCTGTCAGAAATCTTTGGAAACACTGTTCCTTAGCACCCTTTATGTTCCAAATGCCGGCCCCAGTGGGCGTGTCCCTCGCAAGGTCCTCTGGGCATTGTAGTGCATAGAGTTTCCCACAAGTGCGGCGGTTTCACAATGTCTCCGTATTTTGCAAATATAAACCCCAGTGGGTAGAAGTCTTGTCACTGAGTGTTGCCAGCCGCGCTTTACTTGATATGAATTCGTGCGTCAAGCCAGCACCATCCTGCTTATGACGCTGTAGCTTGCTTCCTCTCGTACCTGCAGGCAACGTTCATGAAACTAAGCGTGGGCGGAAAATCCGTTCCGCTCGCGGATTTTGCGGATTTTCGGGAAATCCGCAATCCGCGAGATTTGCGGATTTCCCGCAAAATCCGCAAATTCGCACGCAGCGGATTTTTTGGGCGGCGCGCGGCGTTGGTGATACAATTTTTGCGGCGCGCGGCGTTTATCATCGTTTGCCGAGTTGTTTTTTTCGATAGTTTGCGAGTGCTGCGCCATTTTGGATCTTGCTGTGTGATCCCGCGGGAATTTGCGAGCGCGATTACGTCATCGCGGCTTGCCAGCGATAGTTTGTCAACGCGAGTACGGCGAGATCACGTCTCGCGGTACTTCGCAATTGCGAGATTTGAGATGCGGCGAGCGAAAATATAAATTTGCAATTCTGCACAAGAAATCCACCAGCAAGCAGCATAAACCTTCTAGAAATGATGATTTTTATGTGAATAACTCCTTAGTTTGACATTTGCCTGCACTTTTTTAGCGAGGAGTCCATTTTGGGGAGGGGGGCAGGGGGGTGGGAGGAAGGAAGTGCCCCATAGTCTTCAACTTCCTGTTCCTGTTCAGCAGGCTCCTCCCAGTGCTTTGTCCATCTCCTGGTCACTTTTCATTCGGATGTGGACCTGGAAGGATTACTTTTTGTGGATGCTGCTGGATCTTTGGATTTGAGGCCTTTTTGACTTTCTTTGGATCACTGTTGGATTAGAAATTTTACAAGTAAGTTTGTTTGGGGCATTACAGTTGCTGCAACTAAAATTTTGGGATTTTCGATTTTTGGGCTGTTTTGGGGCCTTTTCCCCAGGGGTACTCAGTGGTGGGTGGACTGATTCTTTCTGTGGGTTGTCTTGAACTTAAACATCATGGAGGCCATAGATGAATTGGGATTGTGCTGATTTTTCTGTGTTTTTCGATTTTTTTTTTGTTGTAAAATTTTGTGTTTTTCGATTTTTGACCTGTTGTTGGGGCCTTGACCAGGGGTAGTGAGTGGTGCATGGGCCTAGTCTTTCTGTGGGCTGTCTTGAATTTAAACATCATGGAGGCCATGGATGGAATGGGATTGTGCTGATTTTGCAGTGTTTTTCGATTTTTGGGCCTGTACTTGTGGCCTTTTCACCAGGGGTATTTGAGTCTAGCATGGGCCTAGTCTTTCTGTGGGCTGTCTTGAATTTAAACATCATGGAGGCCATGGATGGAATGGGATTGTGCTGATTTTGCAGTGTTTTTCGATTTTTGGGCCTGTACTTGTGGCCTTTTCACCAGGGGTATTTGAGTCTAGCATGAGCCTAGTCTTTCTGTGGGCTGTCTTGAATTTAAACATCATGGAGGCCATGGATGGAATGGGATTGTGCTGATTTTGCAGTGTTTTTCGATTTTTGGGGGTGTTCATGGGGAGGGACATGCCATGTGGCTGGTGGCCATTTTGAGTGCAGCTACAGGCACTGGCCATGTGCTGGCAGGCAAGTGGCCATTTTTAATGCAGGCTTTGTTGTTAGGCCTCCAACCATTTTGCCTACTTTTCAACCTTTATTTATGCCCAGGGGTAGTGAGTCTTGCATGGGCCTAGTATTTCTGTGGGTTGTCTTGAATTTAAACATCATGGAGGCCATGGATTGAATGGGATTGTGCTGATTTTGCAGTGTTTTTCGATTTTTGGGCCTGTACTTGTGGCCTTTTCACCAGGGGTATTTGAGTCTAGCATGGGCCTAGTCTTTCTGTGGGCTGTCTTGAATTTAAACATCATGGAGGCCATGGATGGAATGGGATTGTGCTGATTTTGCAGTGTTTTTCGATTTTTGGGGGTGTTCATGGGGAGGGACATGCCATGTGGCTGGTGGCCATTTTGAGTGCAGCTACAGGCACTGGCCATGTGCTGGCAGGCAAGTGGCCATTTTGAATGCAGGCTTTGTTGTTAGGCCTCCAACCATTTTGCCTACTTTTCAACCTTTATTTATGCCCAGGGGTAGTGAGTCTTGCATGGGCCTAGTATTTCTGTGGGTTGTCTTGAATTTAAACATCATGGAGGCCATGGATTGAATGGGATTGTGCTGATTTTGCAGTGTTTTTCGATTTTTGGGCCTGTACTTGTGGCCTTTTCACCAGGGGTATTTGAGTCTAGCATGGGCCTAGTCTTTCTGTGGGCTGTCTTGAATTTAAACATCATGGAGGCCATGGATGGAATGGGATTGTGCTGATTTTGCAGTGTTTTTCGATTTTTGGGCCTGTACTTGTGGCCTTTTCACCAGGGGTATTTGAGTCTAGCATGGGCCTAGTCTTTCTGTGGGCTGTCTTGAATTTAAACATCATGGAGGCCATGGATGGAATGGGATTGTGCTGATTTTGCAGTGTTTTTCGATTTTTGGGGGTGTTCATGGGGAGGGACATGCCATGTGGCTGGTGGCCATTTTGAGTGCAGCTACAGGCACTGGCCATGTGCTGGCAGGCAAGTGGCCATTTTGAATGCAGGCTTTGTTGTTAGGCCTCCAACCATTTTGCCTACTTTTCAACCTTTATTTATGCCCAGGGGTAGTGAGTCTTGCATGGGCCTAGTATTTCTGTGGGTTGTCTTGAATTTAAACATCATGGAGGCCATGGATTGAATGGGATTGTGCTGATTTTGCAGTGTTTTTCGATTTTTGGGCCTGTACTTGTGGCCTTTTCACCAGGGGTATTTCAGTCTAGCATGGGCCTAGTCTTTCTGTGGGCTGTCTTGAATTTAAACATCATGGAGGCCATGGATGGAATAGGATTGTGCTGATTTTGCAGTGTTTTTCGATTTTTGGGCCTGTACTTGTGGCCTTTTCACCAGGGGTATTTGAGTCTAGCATGGGCCTAGTCTTTCTGTGGGCTGTCTTGAATTTAAACATCATGGAGGCCATGGATGGAATAGGATTGTGCTGATTTTGCAGTGTTTTTCGATTTTTGGGCCTGTACTTGTGGCCTTTTCACCAGGGGTATTTGAGTCTAGCATGGGCCTAGTCTTTCTGTGGGCTGTCTTGAATTTAAACATCATGGAGGCCATGGATGGAATGGGATTGTGCTGATTTTGCAGTGTTTTTCGATTTTTGGGGGTGTTCATGGGGAGGGACATGCCATGTGGCTGGTGGCCATTTTGAGTGCAGCTACAGGCACTGGCCATGTGCTGGCAGGCAAGTGGCCATTTTGAATGCAGGCTTTGTTGTTAGGCCTCCAACCATTTTGCCTACTTTTCAACCTTTATTTATGCCCAGGGGTAGTGAGTCTTGCATGGGCCTAGTATTTCTGTGGGTTGTCTTGAATTTAAACATCATGGAGGCCATGGATTGAATGGGATTGTGCTGATTTTGCAGTGTTTTTCGATTTTTGGGCCTGTACTTGTGGCCTTTTCACCAGGGGTATTTGAGTCTAGCATGGGCCTAGTCTTTCTGTGGGTTGTCTTGAATTTAAACATTATGGAGGACATGGATGGATTGGGATTGTGGTGCTTTTGCATTGTTTTTCAATTTTTTTGTGCTCTATAACTGAACTGATGTTCCTCTGTCTTCCATTTTTTTTAGGTGCACAAGACTCAAGAGAACCACCAGTGCCAGGAAGAAGTCCTGCAGCGGTGTGTGTGTGCAGCATAACGTCACGCGACGTCACGTCTGGCCTCAGACAACTCTACAATTCGTGCAACTGCGGCCTGCTGTCTGACCTGCTCTGAAGAAGATGGCCCCGCCCCCAAAGAAAGTTCTCCGTAGCTCCTCTAGCAAGAAAGTTGCTAGTAAGGAGCAGAAGAAGCAAGTTACCAAGGAGGCTGGTGTGCCACCCGCCACTTTTTTTGGGAGCAAAAAAAAAAGTACGCCTGCAGCAGCAGGATCTGCTGGGGACCAACCTGAGAGCAGCACCCCTGCTCCATTGGGTTCAGTGCCTCCACCACCACGCCAACTTAAGTCAAAGCCCTTGAGTGCTTCAGAGGCAGTCAGTGTACTTCTCCAATCACCATCGACCAGTGATGTTGGCTCATCGCAAGAAAGTAGCAGCAATGTCCCTGAATCAACACAGGTTGTTGTAACTCATCTGACAAGTGTTGAACAACCACAGCCGCAACAACAACACCATGTGCAAGTACACGCCCAAGTACATGTGGAAGGAGAGGCAGCAAAAGGAGATGCGCAAGCAAAGGTGCATGGACGTTCACAAGTGCCCACAATAGTTGTTCCTCCCGAAGTAGGGGCACATTTGGAAATCGACAATGAAGCTGAGGTATCATTGGAAGCCACTCCTCCTGATGATCATTCATTGTCTTCCACATCCCTAGCAAGGAAAAGATCAAGGGGGGTGTCTACATCTTCTTCAAGCCCACCTCGTTCTGGTGCAAGTGATCTGTCTTGGGAACCACAACTGCGGTCTGACAGTGAGGCAGAGGCACACCATGATCTGACACCGGTACCTAAGCGTAAAAGGAAGGTCGTCCAAAAACTCAAACCTATGGAGTGTGATGAGGCTCAACAAGAAGTGACAGATACTGCTGGTGATGAAGCCTCTCACGATGACGACGAGCCAGTCATCACAAAGGTCACTGCAGCCCCACCGGGCATGCAGCAAAGAGACATTTTGACCCTATCCCGAGAAGCTGCTGAGCGTGATGATGATGTCGGCGAGGAGGCAATGGAAATGGAATCCTTAGATTTGGAGTTAAGTAGTACACCAAAACCTACCGCTTCCATATTTCTTCGCAAGAAGGTACCCACCTCGTCCTCGACCTCAATTCGTGGTGGTGAAAGTGCAAAACGTACTGAAGTTCGGCAATCCACATCCTCCACTTCATCTGTCATTAGCAGCAGGACCACCACCACCAGTATCGCCGCCTCCTCCGGCCCCCGAAGACATTTCAAGTCTCCAGTTTGGGACTTCTTTAGTGTTTGCCCAAAAAAGGAAAACGTAGCCATTTGTAGCCTTTGTAAGCTTCGATTTAGTCGTGGTAAGCTTGGTTCTAACTATGGTACCGGAGGCCAGAGAGGTCATCTTGAGAGAAGGCACGCTGTCGAATGGTTTCCGCACCTAGAGGCGGTCAAGAAAGCCGGAATTGCACGTAATGAAAACGTTGATTTGTCATCTGCTGATGACGAGGAGGTAGAAGAAGACGATTCAAACACTTCACTTACACCCAGTTCCCATGTCAGCAGCACACCCCATGGGAGCCACACTAAGAGTGTGGGAGAGAGTGAGACATCAATGCGGAAAAGTTCATCAGCGAGCGTAACTGGGTCGAAGAGATCATCATCATCCCGTAAATCATTGGTCCAGGGCAACATTAAAAAGATGTTGTTTACAGAAGCGCAATATGAACGCAACCACCCAATGACCCGTCTGTATAACACTAAGCTGGCTAAAATGCTAGCTCTGGACCTTCTCCCTTTTTCTTTTGTAGAAGGGGTTGGTTTTCTAGAATTAGTGACAGCGCTCTGCCCTAAATGGAAGGTTCCTAGCCGGTTCTATTTTGCCCGAGTTGCGGTTCCAGCACTACATGAAGATGTTCTGAAGGTGATTGGGGCAGCTTTGCAGAAGAGTGCTGTTCACACTATACATCTGACAACAGACATGTGGACCAGTGGCGCAGGCGCTGATTACATGTGCATCACTGCACACTGGGTCTCTTTTTCAGGGGCTAAAGCAAAGCTAAACTCAGGTGTTGACACTAACATTGTTTTTAAAGGTGCTCGGAAACATGCAACACTAGCCATGTTTGGTTTGGAGAAACGTCACACAGCAGAAAACATTTTGGATGTCTTTAACACAAAGGTCCTTAACTGTCTGTCCCCACTAAAACGCAAGGTTGGTTATGTTTCCACGGACAATGGCTCCAATATAGTTAAGGCCATGAGGGACGGTTACTATTTCAGAGTGCCGTGTTTGGCGCACTGTATAAACCTGGTTGTCCAAAAATTCTTGGGTAATAAACGCAGTGCAGCGTACAGTGTATTGGAGAACTGCCGAAAAATTTGCAAGCATTTCAGGCATTCTTTTAAGGCCCGCAAGCAGCTGAGGAGCATGCTATATCAATGTCAAATGCCAGTGAAAGCACTCATCCAGGAGGTGGTAACACGTTGGAACTCAACCTTCTACATGCTTGAGCGTCTGTATGAGCAGTATACGCAACTCGATCAATATTTCTTGAAAGAGGGTATAGAGGAGCTGAGGATGGGTGGGCCGCAATGGAACATAGTTGAAAGCCTAACACGCATGCTTCGTCCTTTTGAGGTCTTCACACGTGCAGTCAGCAAGGAGGACTCTTATTTGGGAAAAGCTATCCCATTGTTGTACATGCTGGAGGACCAACTGAAGGAGGTGTGTTCTGTGTTTCGAAAAGATGACAAAAAGAAAGACTCTTTGCTTCTGGCTGAGCAATTATTAGAGCTCCTACAAGGTGATGAACGTCTTAAAAAGATCCACTCAGAACAGCATTACATTTGTGCTACTATTCTGGATCCACGCTACAAAAAGGCGCTGGCAGGCAGAGCATTCTTCCCTTTTGCTGATGAAGATGTTACAAAGTACAAACGTTGGCTAGCCTTGTCAGCCAAGAAGTTTGAAACAGAACGGCTGGAAATTGAAGGAAATGGCAGTACATCAGCAGGCCATCCCCAGTCAAAACAATCCACTTCTGCACCTGTGGCTGTGGCACAAGTGACCTCTCAGCCGTTAAAGACACCGGCAACCGGATCATCTGCACGAAAGACAACAGAAACATTGGAGGCTGAAGAGGATTGGCTAGCTCTGCGTGGGTTTGGTTCTCAAAAGGTCAGAGGCACAGCAAGAGCTACGCAAAGTGGAGGAACCTTGGAGGAGGACCTTGAGTCGATGGTGAAGGACTATCTGAATGACTCCACAGAGGTCTATGTTAATTCTGACCCATTGGCGTATTGGCATGGGAAAAAAGAATTGTGGCCACAGCTCACCAACCTGGCTTTAAACTACTTGTCTTGCCCACTCGCAAGTGTGTCTTCTGAACGGGTTTTCAGTGCGGCTGGTGGGATTGTAACTCCCAAACGGAGCCGCCTCTCGCCCAAAAATGTGGAGAGGTTAACAATGATCAAGATGAATCAGCACCTCATACCACCAGATATAAGAGTACGAGAGAGCGTGCCGGATGAAGAGGAGGTGGCCAGCACCATAGATGAGGGAATTTCTACTCTGTCAGGTGGCACTGACCTCACCCTGGCTGAATTCGCAGAGTATGATGACGAAGCCTTATTCTTATTCCTGGACCGTGATACCGACTTCGAGCCCTGAAAATGAGACAACGAATCAATAACTTTCTTTTTCATCCTTATTCACTTTTATTCCTGTGTGTCTGTCTTTCTTTGTTGTGCACAGTTAATATAATTCAAACTTTAATCAGATAATCACAAAAACAAGCCCATCAGCAGAACTGTCTTCACTTGTTTGCTAATTTATTTGAAGGTGCCGCAGTCTGCATTCCTCAGGTTCACAAGTTCAGAAGAACATGCTCCTCTATCCTCCTCCTCCAGACTCCTATTTCCATCAAAGCAGAGGGCTGGTTTACGCCCAATGAAGAAAGACTCAGCACTTGTGGGGGTGTTGTTCTACCTCTTTGCAGGTGAGTTGACGGGTCTTTGCTGGGAAGCACTAAAAGTGGTTTGTGCCAAATCCGAGGCGGAAAATTTTTTGTGTTTTTGATGACTTGCTTGCCTTTGAGGTGCTCTTAGGGGGGGTTCCGTCTGTTTGTGGGTGAGTTTCGTGGTCTGAGAGCATTGCTGGGACACTCTAATCTTGATTGCATTTGCTTTTCAGGAAATCCGTCGTGCCAACCCCGACTTATGGCCTAGCTACGCAGCGCGTTTGGACCGAAGGCCCAGAAATATTGCAAGTATGAGATTTTGCTTTTGGCCTGTTTGGGGGTGTTATGCTTCTTGGCGGGTGGGTTGCCGGGTCTTGGGGCATTCCTGGGAAGGTCTAATACCGGGTAGAAGTGGTTGGGACAAAATCCAGGCCGATTTTTTTTTTGGGCTATTTCTGACATTTTGCTCTATGTAGCGTTTTCGGGGGCCTGTTTGGGGGGCTTCCTGGTGTTTGTGGGTGAGTTTCGTGGTCTGGGAGCACTGCTGGGACACTCTAATCTTGATTGCATTTGCTTTTCAGGAAATCCGTCGTGCCAACCCCGACTTATGGCCCAGCTACGCAGCGCGTTTGGACCGAAGGCCCAGAAATATTGCAAGTATGAGATTTTGCTTTTGGCCTGTTTGGGGGTGTTATGCTTCTTGGCGGGTGGGTTGCCGGGTCTTGGGGCATTCCTGGGAAGGTCTAATACCGGGTAGAAGTGGTTGGGACAAAATCCAGGCCGATTTTTTTTTTGGGCTATTTCTGACATTTTGCTCTATGTAGCGTTTTCGGGGGCCTGTTTGGGGGGCTTCCTGGTGTTTGCGGGTGAGTTTCGTGGTCTGGGAGCACTGCTGGGACACTCTAATCTTGATTGCATTTGCTTTTCAGGAAATCCGTCGTGCCAACCCCGACTTATGGCCTAGCTACGCAGCGCGTTTGGACCGAAGGCCCAGAAATATTGCAAGTATGAGATTTTGCTTTTGGCCTGTTTGGGGGTGTTATGCTTCTTGGCGGGTGGGTTGCCGGGTCTTGGGGCATTCCTGGGAAGGTCTAATACCGGGTAGAAGTGGTTGGGACAAAATCCAGGCCGATTTTTTTTTGGGCTATTTCTGACATTTTGCTCTATGTAGCGTTTTCGGGGGCCTGTTTGGGGGGCTTCCTGGTGTTTGTGGGTGAGTTTCGTGGTCTGGGAGCACTGCTGGGACACTCTAATCTTGATTGCATTTGCTTTTCAGGAAATCCGTCGTGCCAACCCCGACTTATGGCCTAGCTACGCAGCGCGTTTGGACCGAAGGCCCAGAAATATTGCAAGTATGAGATTTTGCTTTTGGCCTGTTTGGGGGTGTTATGCTTCTTGGCGGGTGGGTTGCCGGGTCTTGGGGCATTCCTGGGAAGGTCTAATACCGGGTAGAAGTGGTTGGGACAAAATCCAGGCCGATTTTTTTTTGGGCTATTTCTGACATTTTGCTCTATGTAGCGTTTTCGGGGGCCTGTTTGGGGGGCTTCCTGGTGTTTGTGGGTGAGTTTCGTGGTGTGGGAGCACTGCTGGCTATATATACTTTACTTTGCAAGAGGTTTGAAGCAAATCCATGGTGGCTGAGGGGACTTAGGGCCTAGCTGCAGAGCGCGCGCGGAGTGATTTGGGAAATTTGTGAAAAAGTGACTAAGTCCCCATTTTTGTACTTTTGCTCTTTGGCTGTTTGGGGGTCTTCTACTCGTTTTCTCCTGGGTTGACGGCTCTGGGGCCATTGCTGGGAAGCTCTAATACGGGATAAAAGTGTTTTGGACCAAATCCCAGGCGGAATTTTTTTTGTGTTTTTGATGACTTGCTTGCCTTTGAGGTGCTCTTAGGGGGGGTTCCGTCTGTTTGCGGGTGAGTTTCGTGGTCTGGGAGCACTGCTGGGACACTCTAATCTTGATTGCATTTGCTTTTCAGGAAATCCGTCGTGCCAACCCCGACTTATGGCCTAGCTACGCAGCGCGTTTGGACCGAAGGCCCAGAAATATTGCAAGTATGAGATTTTGCTTTTGGCCTGTTTGGGGGTGTTACGCTTCTTGGCGGGTGGGTTGCCGGGTCTTGGGGCATTCCTGGGAAGGTCTAATACCGGGTAGAAGTGGTTGGGACAAAATCCGCGCGGAAAAGCCTTTAGTTTTGGCACTTTTTGTAACTTAGGGTTCGTTAGGGTTAGCCCTAGCAGCAGGATTGCATGTGTTTCGGGGTGTTCTAGATTTTTCAAACTGAGTTCTGGGGTCTTAGAGCACTCGTGAGAATGTGTAATTTTGGTTGCAAGTCATTTGAAGAAAATCCATGGTGGGAAAGGGGGGATTTGGCATAGTTAAAGAAAGCCTTTGCCACTATTCTTAACTTAGGGTTCGTTAGGGTTAGCAGTATTTCTATTGCATGTGTTTGAGTGGGGGGGATTTCGAGTCTTGGAGCGATGCTGGCTATGGCTACTTTTGCTTGGTTGCTTGCAAGTGGTTTGAATGCAATCCACGGTGGGTAATGGGTAATTAGGGTACTTCGGCCTACTTTTACTTTCAAAGTAAGTTTTGTCACCAGTTTTCTGCTAGGCCTCGTTTTTTGAGATTTGATTGGGGGTCTTCTACATTTTTGCGACTGGCTTTAGTAAGGGTCTGGGTGGGAGCACTGCTAGGAAGATCTAATTTTGTTCTAAAACACAGTTTACAGTACACCTAGCTTGAGGGGCAAGATCCGATACATTAATTTGCCCATACTTATTTATCCTTCAAAAGGTGACTCAGAGTACGCACTTTCAAAAACATTGTACTGTCTACTAGGAAAAACAAATTGTGACTTTTTGCACTCCACAGCCTACATACCTTATATTTATTTATCAGTGGTGTTGTAATATTATATCACTTCCTGTTTTTCGTTGAATAATTACAGGCCGGGTTTCAGTCTCTGCAATGGGGAAAAAAGGATGGAGTCAGGCTTCACAGTAGCGAGCCACAATTCAGCATCAGGCAGGCAGTGGACAGGGTGTCTTCTGGTGACCAACATCGATGGACGAAGCGTCGGCTGCAATGGAGGAGTGCCGCTAATAGGAGGATTTTTTTTCTGCGGGCAACTTACTTACCACTTCCAACAGGACCACTACAACCACATAGATACAGTATCCCTTGCCTTTTTCTCTGACTGTGACTGCATTTCTTGGCTCTTTCTCTGCTTCTACATTGATCCCTTAACACATCACTTAGTCCACTCCACTATCACATCTGCACCACACATAGTCATTTGTAAGTGCTCCTACATAATTCGCAAGTCGCAGCACGCCCCAGGCCGTAGAGGACTGGGATGGCCCCAATGATGAAGCATGTCACCAAGGGGCAACCCTGGTGAGTGAGGGGACACCTAGAAAAAAAGCAATTTCTCCTTTTCTATCTACTATACCTTCTGTCAGGTTACGCAGCCCCTAAGCGCCTACCGTACTATGAAACTACATTTCCCATGAGTAGGCGGGAGACTTGCAGACTATTTAGTGAGACTATATGAGAGTACCCTTGTATGTTAGGACAGCACTTCACTGATGCCTGTCTTGTCTTCTGTTACAGGTATCCTTTCCCTGCTGACCCTACCTTTACCCATCCCACATTTTTTATTTTAGTTTGTTATTTTTCTCCCCCGCCTAATGCCTCGAACACCCTGTGTTTACACTTCTGGGTGTTGGTGACATTTGGAGGTGGAACCATATTTGCATCGACTGGATCACGGGGAGTAAACCTGACACCTTCCAGACCAACCCCATTGAGTGTTGTTGTGAATGGATTTATAGTGACCAGCAAGGCTCTCAGGTATCTGGCTACAGAGACCTTATGTTGAATATAGTTATCAATATTTCCACCCACGCCCTGTACTGTTGCATTCTTTCTTCCACAGTTGTCGAAAGTACTAATTACTTTTAACTGACATGCATGCAGTTACAGTAGTGTATGCACTTTCAAAGATTGATGGATAGGTTTGTACCCAAAGATTTGTTTATGTTCACAATTGTTCGTCCATGCTGTGCTACTTTTTCTTGTCTCCCAAAACCTTTCCCAAAAACCCCCGTACCCATCCATTTTTCAAACCCTAACCCTCTTCCCCCGGGCTGTGTGGTTTTGATTGATGTGTGACTAAATTACAGCAATAAATCCACACACTTGCTGGGGAGGATAAGGTGATAGCAACAGGCTGGTGAAGAAATCCGAGGATATATTCTTACTCTGCTTGACAAAGACCCATGGCTAATGTCAAAGAACTTCAACCGAATTAGTTATACTTTAACATTTGTTAGGCTACAACGTGGCACTGTTCTAGTGTACTTCTGTCACCTGCTATATTCTGTATTGTACCTTTGTATTGCTCAGGAGGACAAACCAGATTTCATTTTCTTTTTTTCATAGGCAAGCAACTGCCACTGTGTCACACCACTAGTACCACCGCTATGAGGAAATTTTATCCGCCCAGGATTGCCAACCTTATTTGCTGTTTCCCGTGGAGCCAGCCCTGGGCCTAGCCCTACTTGCAAACAGAAATTACAGGTAAGATAGGCGTTTGGTTGGAGGTAGTATAATGGAGTATTAGGAGAGACGAGAGATTTGATTGACGGTAGTACTACTAAAGTCCTAGGACTATTCAGGAAAACAAACTTACTGTGATGTTAAACCCCCACCCACCAGACTCAAAAGCAGTAAAAAACAGGTATGGTCAGATAAAGTGTCAAAAAGTATATTTTTATAGCCCTAACAAAAGAATCTCCCGCAAGACCCTCCCTAACCCCAACGATTGTCCTTCAAAAGTCCCCAAAAAACACAACTCCCAATTCCCACCCCCCAAAAGTCTCTAAAAAAGGGGCAAGGGACACTATGGCAGGGTGCTGTTGGAATTAGCAGCCAGGGCATCATGCTCCTTGCGGAGGGTGGCAAGTTCGAAGCGGAGGTCCTCCACCACGTTCTTATAATTATGGACCTCCTGCTCCAGGTAGGACAGTCTGAGGGATAAGCGGCGCCGGTGTGCCTTGCAAATCCTGTGAGGGGCAGCTGCTTTCTTTGCTGCTGGGCGGTGGCGTTTGGCTTTGGTAGCCCGGCTCCGTACCGCTGGAGCACTGCGCTGGCTGGCAGCCCGCACGGAGGAGGAGGCAGCTGTCCCAGTGGACGTTGTTGTTGTTCCAGACTGCGTCTCCTCCTCCTCCAGGGCCACCAGCCGCCGATATTCAGCAACAGTGGCATCCAGCCTCCGTTGCCGGGCCATTCGAGCCAGCTCCTTCCTCCTTGATGGTGTCTTGGATTTGGAAGGAGCAACTACATGAAAAAAGAAAGACATAGTCTGTAACCAATGCTCCTTAAGATTAACACAAAATGATTGAGCAGAAAGTTGTCACAGTACAAGTAGCAAATTGAAAGCACAGTGCATAACTATTGAGGACAGTATCTATGTAACCTCCGACTTCTTCATCCTTGCTCTAACATTAGTGGGAGTTTAAGGAACAAATTCTACGAGCACTATGGACTTCTATTACAGTCGACTATGACAGTACACCACTCTTATTCTTCTTCTTCTCTCTTGTTTAGGAAAATTGGTACGTTATCTTATGCAAGCCGGCATAATGCCAGCGCAGTGAACTTGCACCCGAGAAAAACAGACGCACACCATGGTGAGTGAGACAGACTTGCGTTACTGTACCGGTCCAGTACATGCAGGTGGTGAAGCTCTTACTTTTCTATTACGGGTGGCACTGAGAATACTCTGTTAAAAGGGCTACTGCTTAATTAATTTAGCTTTCACCCTACAGTGCAAATGAGTATTAGAAAAGGAAAATGAAGAAGCTAAATTATCTGATTATCTATCACTTCACATGGGATGTATTTGATGACATATGGGATGACTTTAGGTGCTTTGCTTATTATTGAGTGAACAGTGATACCCCCACACATGAATGACGTACTACTACTAAACTAAAGTTATTAAGGGAGGTAGGGAGTGCCCACCGTAATAACTGGATATATGCTGTGCTTGCAGTTGCAATACAAACTACTGCTACTATTCATGGTAGTCTTTGGACAACGTTACAACTTCTTTTCCTTGCCTTTCCTACACTGGAACGGACGTGCGGGTGCGGTGTTACATGCTCTTCAAAGTAACACTTAGTTCATCCAGTGACCGTCTACTCTCTCTAGATTCACATATGCTATCTAAGAGTCAGATAGTACCATGAATGATCCAGACATCCATCCATTCAAAGTATATTGCACACATACAGTTTCTGTCTCACCCACCCAGGCTGTTCTCCTTCCACCCATCCTTGCTTCATCATTCACCCAGCCATGCACCATACCATTTTCTTACCTTCCCAGCCACCTCGGGGACCAAGCAAACACATATCATTCTTCTTTGCCAGTCATCATTACATTTCTCGTGCTTCCACACTTACTTACACCCTTCTTTCGCTTTTCGTTCATCCCATCCATCAAGTTCACCTCAGATCTGATTGGGATTCTTCTCGCCAAAAACTTCACAGCTAAGTCGAAGTACATTTAGAGGAGGCTACTACCTGCTTTTTTTATAATACACCTGTGCAGAAAGCACACTCTGCAGTCTTCAATCTCAATGACTAAGGAATGTATAGCTTACCTCTGCCCGCCACCACCGTGTGAACCCTCACAGGCATGTCCTTTTCCGGCACTTGCACCGCCTCCTCCCCAGAGTTGTCCTCCTCGTCCAATGCCACCACCTCCGCGCTGGCCCCGTCTCCAGATGTTCCACCTACAAAGTACATTTAATAATGTTAGAATACACCACTCACTACTATATAATATTTGGTCTAGGAGGAAGAAAGAAATGTGAAAAAAAGTGTACAATTTAATAATTTTTGACTGTGTACTCTAGAGTAAAAATGTCCCTTTTTCCAGGGAAGGCTGTTGTCTTGCTGCACTTTTTGGCACAACTGATGAATGTTTGCTTTTTACTTTTTAACACGCACCACTTTTTCTCCTAACAGACAGAACCTTGACTTCTAAGAACACGAGCAGGATCAAGTTCAAACCAGGTGAGAGCTCGGCTCGACCACAAGAAATGTGTCCAATTAATCGTCAGCACTAAGCACTTTTCCATTTTCAGTTACACGTTCACTTTTATGACAAACTTGAATTTAATAAATGTGTTTACTTTTAATAAAGCTTTTAAACTTAAATAGACTCTGTGGTTTTTGGTCCTCCAGACTAGAGTGGATGAGCTAAAGGTTTTCGAATTTTTGCAAGCATGAGTCCGTGCCTCTGCCATCGGTGACTTTGGGAGCTAAATGACTCTGCCACACTATCTAGTCAGTAAGGAGATTGGGGGTTCAACTACAAAGTCTGTTATCACTGAGGTATGTGGAAAGTCTAACAGTTACAGCACCTATTATAATTGATAAGCTAAGCGATGCATTATTTAGTGTCCATAGTTCTGTTTGTGCAGATTTGTCCCTGCAACAGTAGTAGAATGGATTGTCCTATCCAAACCAAAAGTAAAGTAGTATCTTATTATTTCTTGGTGGTGGTCATTCACCTTTTTATTGTTGGCAATGGTCAAAGCATAAACATTTAGAATACTTGAAAAGACATTATGGACAATCCCAGAGGACTACACTCAGTGCATAGAGCTATTGCTGACTAGAATGGGAGTCCAATGGAAATGCCAAATGTGCAATCTTAGTTAGCTACACAGACAGACTAATAAGAATAATCTAGTAATACCACACGGAGTCATAGGGATAAGAATTTAGATCCTGTCTACAAGAAGATCAAAGACGATTTAGAAAAAATCGAATGAGGAACGCTAGGAAAAAATAAGTACTCTATATTAAAATTAAAACTTACTGGGGCCAGCAAAGGAGCCCTCGACTGCCCGGTCCTGGCCTGCATCGACAACAGCACCCTCCTCCTCCTCCTCCTGTGTCCTCCTCTTGCCCCTGGGGGAAGCTGATGTACAACATGAAAGAAAGAAAAACAGAAAACATGGATGATATTTATTTCTCAACCAAATCAAACATTTAAAAAAGAACTAACAAAGTAACAAAATATTTTTGCGAAATAGCAAATAGGGAACGACTCCACGGGATATATTATTGACCAATCTCATGTGGTCGACTACGTCATTACTTTAGTATTGCTTGATTTGCGGACCGTCGAATTGGAAACTACCCTATGTAACTCACTAAACAAAGTACTAAAAAGGTTTGCCTAGGATTGGCAGGCAGCAGTCCGCAGCACGCAAAGTGACAGCCAAAGTCCATCGTGATTGAAGATCAGCGACAACACTAAAGTTTCCTACTACATTCACCAGTCATTAAAATACTCAAACTATTAATCCACCACCACTATTTCTTCTTATCGCCATGTGTACAAAGGAAGGACTGGACTTGAGTCTGTAGGGGCTGATTTATAAGGCCCTTGCGGCTCTTTTGCTCCATTGTTGCGTGACTTTTGTGACGCAGCGACAGCACAAAAGAGGCGCAATGGTGCGGCGTATATTAACAACGTGACGCATCTGGGAGATGCATCACGTTGTAAAGCCCTGCGCCAATAGGGGTGTTCCGGCGCAAGGGAGGGCGTTCCTGCGCAGGAACGCATCCTAAAAGTGGCTGAGGGAAATCTACAAGATTTCAATCAGTCACTTTGAGGACAATGATGCGTGACTCAAACCCTGCGCCTGCTTGAAGCAGACGTACGGCTTGACGCAGCATTGGGGAGATAGGGCACCCCAGAGAATTGATGGAGCTGCACCATCGTTGCGACGCAACTCCAGCAATGCGCCACCTTTACGGCACAGATGCGTAACGCTTTGGTGACGTTTTGGGCCCATGGCGCGCCGCATTGTAATACGGCGCACCATGGGTGATGGTGGCGTGACGCACAATTACTGGCGCATCCCTGCAACTTTGCAGGGATGCGCCGGTAATTAAAAATCTGAACCTTAGTGTGTAGCATTGCGCAGTTCTTTCAACTACACTCATACATAATTTCACAGGCCAATGAAATGAACACAAAATCTAAAACAAATAAGCATAGTAGCAACACTACTGAGAAGGAGAGCAGTGTACCTGAAATGCACAGAAGATTTTGAAATAAAATGTACCTACAATGTAATGAGCAGCATTATTGCTCTTGGTAAAAAACAAAAATTTGCAATATAATAACACAGCAGGAGAAAACATAGTAGTAAAGACATAGCTACTACTACTCACCAAGCCCGGGGATCTCAAGGCCAAGGAGGTCGAGCAGATCTCGCTCACGGGTCAGGACATCCGTCCAGCGGTGGGTGGCCTGGTTGTAGGTGCGCCAGACCCGAGAGTGGTGGTAAATGGCCTGGCACACCTTCTCCCACCGCTTCCGGCGCTCCCGGGCCCCGTACCCGGCACTGATCTTGCCGCCTCCCATGATGGTCCTGGGGAGGCGGCTCTGAACATAAAAAATGAGTTGGGCCACCTCCTCCGGGGTAAAGTTCTCCCGTGGCATCACTAGCTCCCCCCTCAAACGCCCGCACGGGAGCCGGACACGGGGTGCGGGACCCTTCCCCTTCTCGGGATGCTTCCCGGCTCCCTTCACCATGGTCTGGGCGGAAAGGAATAAAGAAAATAGAATAGGGAAGAGAAGAAAAGAAAAGAGTTTACAAAAGTAGTTTAAAATTAACCAAAAGTAGCAGTAAACACAAAAATATAGGGCTAGAAAAATAGAGGGATAGATAATAAGTAAAATAGATAAAAAAAAACTTCAAACAAGCAAAGGATGGCAGAGATTGACAGAGGATACAAAGACCATGCCCAGAACCATAGCAATGAATGAGAAACAAGATGGCCGCGCCCGTTCACGACCGCGCGGGTAAGTTCGCGCGAGATTTTCCTTGCGAACACGCGCGAGACTGTACTGGCAAACCGCGGACTTTGCGAGATTACACTTCGCGCCCGGAAACGGAAATACGTCAGGCAAACAAGATGGCTGCGCCCTTGAACGACCGCGAGGGTAACTTCGCGTCTTGCGCTACGAGCGGCTCGCAAAAACGCACAAAACCTTGCCAACTAACACGCCGCAAAAAAAACAAATTGCATATTCGCACGAATTTGCGGCTTCCGAATCCGATCTTGCGCGTGTTCGCACCCCGCGAACCCCGCGAAATTGCAGAAAAACGAGTTTTTCAAAAGTGAAAGCACTCGGCAGGGGCAAGAGTTCAAACTCATCATTAGTAACAATTCCCGGTAGTGCTTCCTGACTGGGGCCCCTCCAGAATTCAGTTGCTAGTTGCAACAATTGTATGACCCTGCTCTGACCCTCACAGCAGGCTCATACAATAGCTACAAGTAGGCCACAAAGAAGGTCCTGGGGAAAAAAAATGCACTGCAACAGAAAGCAAAATTACAGATAAGGAAGCAGGTGCCAGACTGGAATTTTAAAACAGTGACACATTAATAAACTAACCCCAAATTAATTCATCTGAGTTGAAGCAGGGATGGTGTGCTTGCTTTTCCCCCCCATAATCTACAGTAATGATGAACCAGAGGGTGGCATTGATGTAACAGAGGGTTGCAGTGGTGAAACAGAGGGTGCTGGGAACCTGTGATGATGAACCAGACGTAGAAACAACATAATTCGCGACCGTTGCGCGACGAAATGTAAGTTCGCAATTGCGAACTGGTACGAAACCCTCGCGAACTGGCAGAAATCCTTGCGAACACAAAAAAAAAAAAATCCGCAAATTCGCAAGAATTCGCGGATTTTGCGGATTGCGAGTTCGCAAATCCGCAAATTCGCGAACGCGAGATCCGCAAAAAGCCCGCAGTGACTGTGGTGGGCTGCACTCCACAGCCGGGCATAGCCGAATTCAAATCCAACATGCAGGTTGCCCCAAAGGAGTGACGCCACAGGAAGATACTTTGCATCTTAATTTATTCATATCTTGCACGCAGACAGCATTCCAGGTACATACTTCATTCGAATCAATTTTGGCCAAACGCGTTTCAGGAAATGGACTCCCTTCGTCAATGGCGCTGTCAGAAATCATTGGAAACACTGTTCCTTAGCACCCTTTATGTTCCAAATGCCGGCCCCAGTGGGCATGTCCCTCGCAAGGTCCTCTGGGCATTGTAGTGCATAGAGTTTCCCACAAGTGCGGCGGTTTCACAATGTCTCCGTATTTTGCAAATATAAACCCCAGTAGGTAGAAGTCTTGTCACTGAGTGTTGCCAGCCCCGCTTTACTTGATATGAATTTGTGCCTCAAGCCAGCACCATCATGCTTATGACGCTGTAGCTTGCTTCCTCTCGTACCTGCAGGCAACGTTCATGAAACCCGCAGCAAGCCCGCAATGACTGTCGTGGGCTGTACTCCACGCCCGGGCATAGCGGTATTCAAATCCCACATGCAGGTTTCCCCAAAGGAGTGACGCCACAGGAAGATACTTTGCATCTTAATTTATTCATATCTTGCACGCAGACAGCAGTCCGGGTACACACTTCATTCGAATCAATTTTGGCCAAACGCGTTTCAGGAAATGGACTCCCTTCGTCAGTGGCGCTGTCAGAAATCATTGGAAACACTGTTCCTTAGCACCCTTTATGTTCCAAATGCCGGCCCCAGTGGGCGTGTCCCTCGCAAGGTCCTCTGGGCATTGTAGTGCATAGAGTTTCCCACAAGTGCGGCGGTTTCACAATGTCTCCGTATTTTGCAAATATAAACCCCAGTGGGTAGAAGTCTTTTAACTGAGTGTTGGCAGCCCCGCTTTACTTGATATGAATTTCTGCGTCAAGCCAGCACCATCCTGCTTATGACGCTGTAGCTTGCTTCCTCTCGTACCTGCAGGCAACGTTCATGAAACCCGCAGCAAGCCCGCAATGACTGTGGTGGGCTGCACTCCACGGCCGGGCATAGCCGTATTCAAATCCAACAGGCAGGTTGCCCCAAAGGAGTGACGCCACAGGAAGATACTTTGCATCTTAATTTACTCATATCTTGCACGCAGACAGCATTCCAGGTACATTCTTCATTCGAATCAATTTTGGCCAAACGCGTTTCAGGATATGGACTCCCTTCGTCAGGGGCGCTGTCAGAAATCTTTGGAAACACTGTTCCTTAGCACCCTTTATGTTCCAAATGCCGGCCCCAGTGGGCGTGTCCCTCGCAAGGTCCTCTGGGCATTGTAGTGCATAGAGTTTCCCACAAGTGCGGCGGTTTCACAATGTCTCCGTATTTTGCAAATATAAACCCCAGTGGGTAGAAGTCTTGTCACTGAGTGTTGCCAGCCGCGCTTTACTTGATATGAATTTGTGCGTCAAGCCAGCACCATCCTGCTTATGACGCTGTAGCTTGCTTCCTCTCGTACCTGCAGGCAACGTTCATGAAACCCGCAGAAAGCCCGCAGTGACTGTGGTGGGCTGCACTCCACAGCCGGGCATAGCCGAATTCAAATCCAACATGCAGGTTGCCCCAAAGGAGTGACGCCACAGGAAGATACTTTGCATCTTAATTTATTCATATCTTGCACGCAGACAGCATTCCAGGTACATACTTCATTCGAATCAATTTTGGCCAAACGCGTTTCAGGAAATGGACTCCCTTCGTCAATGGCGCTGTCAGAAATCATTGGAAACACTGTTCCTTAGCACCCTTTATGTTCCAAATGCCGGCCCCAGTGGGCATGTCCCTCGCAAGGTCCTCTGGGCATTGTAGTGCATAGAGTTTCCCACAAGTGCGGCGGTTTCACAATGTCTCCGTATTTTGCAAATATAAACCCCAGTAGGTAGAAGTCTTGTCACTGAGTGTTGCCAGCCCCGCTTTACTTGATATGAATTTGTGCCTCAAGCCAGCACCATCATGCTTATGACGCTGTAGCTTGCTTCCTCTCGTACCTGCAGGCAACGTTCATGAAACCCGCAGCAAGCCCGCAATGACTGTCGTGGGCTGTACTCCACGCCCGGGCATAGCGGTATTCAAATCCCACATGCAGGTTTCCCCAAAGGAGTGACGCCACAGGAAGATACTTTGCATCTTAATTTATTCATATCTTGCACGCAGACAGCAGTCCGGGTACACACTTCATTCGAATCAATTTTGGCCAAACGCGTTTCAGGAAATGGACTCCCTTCGTCAGTGGCGCTGTCAGAAATCATTGGAAACACTGTTCCTTAGCACCCTTTATGTTCCAAATGCCGGCCCCAGTGGGCGTGTCCCTCGCAAGGTCCTCTGGGCATTGTAGTGCATAGAGTTTCCCACAAGTGCGGCGGTTTCACAATGTCTCCGTATTTTGCAAATATAAACCCCAGTGGGTAGAAGTCTTTTAACTGAGTGTTGCCAGCCCCGCTTTACTTGATATGAATTTGTGCGTCAAGCCAGCACCATCCTGCTTATGACGCTGTAGCTTGCTTCCTCTCGTACCTGCAGGCAACGTTCATGAAACCCGCAGCAAGCCCGCAATGACTGTGGTGGGCTGCACTCCACGGCCGGGCATAGCCGTATTCAAATCCAACAGGCAGGTTGCCCCAAAGGAGTGACGCCACAGGAAGATACTTTGCATCTTTATTTACTCATATCTTGCACGCAGACAGCATTCCAGGTACATTCTTCATTCGAATCAATTTTGGCCAAACGCGTTTCAGGATATGGACTCCCTTCGTCAGGGGCGCTGTCAGAAATCTTTGGAAACACTGTTCCTTAGCACCCTTTATGTTCCAAATGCCGGCCCCAGTTGGCTTGTCCCTCGCAAGGTCCTCTGGGCATTGTAGTGCATAGAGTTTCCCACAAGTGCGGCGGTTTCACAATGTCTCCGTATTTTGCAAATATAAACCCCAGTGGGTAGAAGTCTTGTCACTGAGTGTTGCCAGCCCCGCTTTACTTGATATGAATTCGTGCATCAAGCCAGCACCATCCTGCTTATGACGCAGCTTGCTTCCTCTCGAACCTGCAGGCAACGTTCATGAAACCCGCAGCAAGCCCGCAATGACTGTGGTGGGCTGCACTCCACGGCCGGGCATAGCCGTTTTCAAATCCAACATGCAGGTTGCCCCAAAGGAGTGACGCCACATCAAAATACGGAGACATTGTGAAACCGCCGCACTTGTGGGAAACTCTATGCAATACAATGCCCAGAGGACCTTGCGAGGGACACGCCCACTGGGGCCGGCATTTGGAACATAAAGGGTGCTAAGGAACAGTGTTTCCAAAGATTTCTGACAGCGCCCCTGACGAAGGGAGTCCATTTCCTGAAACGCGTTTGGCCAAAATTGATTCGAATGAAGTATGTACCTAGAATGCTGTCTGCGTGCAAGATATGAATAAATTAAGATGCAAAGTATCTTCCTGTGGCGTCACTCCTTTGGGGCAACCTGCATGTTGGATATATATATATATATATATATATATATATATATATATATATATATATATATATATATATATATATATATATATATATATATATATATATATATATATATATATATATATATAAGTGTGTGTGTGTGTGTGTGTTGCGGGTATTGAGAGTGCTATACACAGGAACTGCTTTCCACCTAAACTTGAGAACTACCCGGAGTTATCTGCTTCTTTTTCGCATAAATTATGCATAAATTATACACCACTCTATGCCTGAAAGGGTATTGGTTTGACTTATACTGGGTGCTCCCTTGTGTCTAGACAAAGCTATACCTCTCTGAAGAGCTCTAATCAGAGAGAAACAGGTGTCAGGGTTTGGCTTGGGTGGTATTCTACCAATTGAAAGCTGTAATACTGTGCCTGGAGTGGTAAAAGGCTTTTGTTATTTTACAGTTCGGCATGGAGGCACTGTGCTAGTACTATGCTTAAAAACTTTGAAGTAGAAATGGCAGGGAGGTATAGCTTTGTCCTGACCCTAGGGAGCACCCAGTGTAAGTCAAAACAATACCCTTTAAGGCATAGAGCTTGGGATTAGAACAGTACCATCTATGCCGAGATAGAGTGTTGTCATACATCCTTTCTTAAGTTACACCTTCCCCACTGCTCAGCCAGGAGGAGAGCTGGAGTGCTTGTTGATGAGTGGAATGCTGAATGCTTGGTAATGTCATGGAATGCCTGGGTGCATGGTGAGCTGCTGAGTCCGTTGGCGTGTCCAGGCTGAGCAGCAAGGAGGTTGCTCATGGTGGAGCTATCTTCCAAATACTTAATTACTTATTTGAAACCTACCATCTTGATAACCTGTAGCTAAATCTTAATTAACTATCTTCTACAATCTACTCTTCGGCTACCATGACCACCATAAACCAAATGTTCTTAGCAAATAAAATAGATTGTAGAATATGAATAGTTACAGGTTATCAAGATGGTAAGTTTCAGGTAAAATGATATGAAATATTTCATTTCAAATACATTGCAACACTTTTGAGGAACATTATCTTAGCAAAGATTTGATAAAGACTTCTAAGAGTACAGACTGTATCTGAAGATCTTTTTCAAGGCCCCTCAATGAAAGGATATGTCTGGAAAGTGAAAACCTTTGCACTCTGCGGTGAGGGGTTGAAGCAAGTTGCTATGGGTGACAAAACTTTACCTATCAGTATTTGACATTTACTCTGCCTCCCACGTTATTTTTTATCTAAACTTTGCACTTAGTGTAAATAGTGTATTAGCAACTAACTTATCTATGCTAATTTTATAGCAGCTCAGTCATCTTACTTGGAAAGCTTTTGCAAGGATAGCTTGTGTACTATACACCGTACAACTCTTTGTTTGCATGGACTCTATCACATTAACTCTTCTCCAGTGAACTATACCAGTGAAATAAATTAATATAAGTGTAAAAATACAGTACCTTTCAGTTTTGCACAGATTCAAAATGGTAAAAACTATAAAGCTCTGTTTTTGCTCTTTGCTTAATAATGAATATACCAGACTGTTCAAACTACATAAAGAATTTGCGTCTAGGACTCAAAATGGGGCACATGCACTTTTTTAACTTTTGCTATATTTTCATAAGACGGAAGTTCCTCCACCTCTACAAAGTGAGAGATGTAACAAATTTCATCTTAGTTCATTAGTCATCATGAACTATTCTGCTTCCTTTTTAGGTCTCAGCTAGTTTTGTCAGACGTATTGTTTCCAATAGATATCAGAGTGGGCTGTGAGCAATTCCAGGGATGGTTCTGTGGTCTGTCTGCAGTGTCTGGCTCTGATTGAATGCCTTTTCCTTTCTATTTTTGTGCTTGTTCCGCCCAGGACCATTTCTGGCTCAAAGTGTTCTGATTGGATGATTTGTGTCCTTCCAGTTCTGCGTTGAAGAGCCTCTGTTTCTTCTTTATGTATAAGCAGTCCATGAAAGTGCATGAGCTTCCTGGCTCTTTTTCTTTTTTTTATACAAAGTGCTGCCAGATTACCTGTCCCCTTTTTTGTACTGATTGCAAAAAGAACAATTGAGGGACGGAATGCTTAACAATCTCAAATGTTTACCCACAGTACAGAGATCTAGCCTAAATCCATGTTTTTTACCCACCATGCCATTCCAGTTCAGACCTAGCCATTTGCAAATCAGTCTTCACCCTGCTCCCAATGGGAAGAGTCCAGCCCGAACTGCCAGGCCAGGTGCAGCATCCTGTGACCGGTTGTGGCGTATCACCCTCATCAGCCAGGCTAGCTTGACTCCAGTGGCATGGTGAGCACAGGACCCACGTCTGGGCATACCAATCCCACTAGGGATTTAGGGATGAAAACTGATGGGCAATTTTGCCACAGGATCCGCCATTATGTTGAGTAACAATAAAGGGGAAACAGCAGCATTGGCACTATGCCAGCGACTCACTAATATGGCTGTGGGACAGCAAGAGCCTGAATTACCAGAAATGATTGAAGAAACAGTGGGTAGAGATAATTTGGGAGCCAGACCTCAAATTAAGAGTAATTCTGAATAGGAAAACTATAAGGAGGCACTCAACTCTTCTAAGGCATGGGATAATAAGAAACATAAAGAAAAGACTAATTGAAGGGGTGGGTCTCCACAACAGGAGGCCACAATCTGCGGAGCCGTGATAATTTTAAAACACCTGAAAGGTATCAGGATACTGATACTGGTTCCTTTTGTTCCTTTCAGGAGACATCTGAGAAACGATCAGAGAGAGGTGGACGTTCAGAGCGCAGATCAGAGGATTGCATAAAACCGAAGAAGGAGTCACAACGCTCCACTGACTACATAACAAAAAATGAAGCCAAACCGAAACAGCCAAAATCTCAATTAAAAAAGAAGAAGGTAGCAGGACTAGGGGCCATATGTATCATAGTTCCGTTTTGCGATTCCTAAATAGCGATTTTTAAGGAATCGCTATTTAGGAATCGCAAAATGGTATGTATGAAGAAAATCGCTTTTTTTTAGCGATTCCTTAAGCTTCCTAATTGCGAATTTGCATTTTGCCAATTCGCAATTAAGGAATAATTTCCAATGCATTCCTATGGGCCAGGAGGCCCATAAGAATGATTTCCAAATAATTCTCAAATTGCGAATTCGCAATTTGCTAATCGCAATTTGAGAATTATTGCAAGGGTGCAGGGGCGTCTCAAGGACACCCTGCAGCACCCCTGTAAATTACATGTGTGTGCATATGGCGCACATACATGCCCAATGGGCATGTATGTGCGTCATATGCCACCCTCACAAATGCACAATTGTGCATATTTACAAGAAATCGCAAATTACCACCAACTACAAGTTGGTGGTAATTTGCGATTTCTAAACCTGAAATTGTAATGCTTAAAAGCTTCATACATAGCATTTAAGGAATCGCAAAATTGCGATTCCTTAAATGCAATGGCAAATTAAGGATTCGCAAGTATTTGCGATTCCTTAAGATGCTATTGTTTCGTACATGCAAAATGGCCTTTTGCGATTCGCAAAGGCCGAAATTCAGCGAATTTCGGCCTTTGCGATTCACAAAAGGCTTGATACATATGGCCCTTAAAGTCAAGAATACTACGAATATTGAGGACACCGCTCTCAGCAGGGAGTGGGTTCAGACAATGCTGGACAGCGCAGCAGAAGTCACAATAGTTCGCTGAAAGCTGATGGATTGTCTGGTGATAGCATCGTTGAGTGATTATATTCAGGTGGAAACACTGGATACAAGAGTGAGCGTCACACATCGTTTAACCCCTTCCATGCTCATGACAAGGTCAGCTCGTCATGAGGCACAGTGGAGCTGTGCTTATGACGAGCTGACCTTGTCATGAAACTATAGTATTCAAGCATTTTCAGCACAGGAGGGGAAAACCCCTAGCAGCCAAGGTGGTAAACAAGATGCAACTCCAAATGGATGGAGACATACCATGATCCATTAATGTTCTCTTTTGGGAAACTTGTCAGTCAGCTACAATATTATCTTGGAGGAAAAGTATTGCCCACCTGAATTGATGATAGATTGCCCAAACAGAGAAACTGTAATTGTACCTGCCTTCTCTGACCTCGTTCCAGATTCAGTAAAACATTCATATGCCAAGGAGTGGGCGTTAGTGCTAGCTCCTGCGTTATAATGGTCCCATGTGAGGTGGGATGACGGTTCCACTTATCATGAAATAACATTGAGGTCGACCCTCGTAGACAATACTCCATTAAAAGGAGGCTAAAAAAGAAGTTAGAGCGATTCTCACACAACTTAAGTACCAAGGTGTAACAGAAAGTTGCAGCTCTCCTATGAATAATCCCTTGTTTACAGTTATGAAACCCAACCTTTCATATTGTCTAGTATTAAATTACAGTCATCTAAACAAATACAAAACGGCCCAAGATATCTCGAATTGAGTTTTCTGTCAAATTATAGAACCTGAAAGGAGGTATTTTACTGCATTTTCCAAGCTGGGTTCTCAAAGACAGTTCTGTTGATTGCCCCAGGGGTATAAGAATAGCCCCGGGTTGTTATCAGCACAGGTTACAGAGCTTCTACAAGAATTTGATGATCAGGCATTGTCCTATGTTGATGACATTTATCTGACAAATGATGACCTTCCTACACCTTCACAATAGTTGAAAGAATAGTTCTGGGATTTGTTCACATGGGCAACAAATGTAATTTAAAAAAATCAAAAATAGCCCACATCAATGTCCTATTTCGAGGATATGAGCTGTCAAGTAAAGGGAAAAGCCATGTGACACACTTCTTAGAGAAGTGTGTGCATTTACAACCAGCAAACACGTTGAAAAAGCTTCAATCCTTATTGGGATTCCTAAAGATGTATCCAGACTTTTCAAGTACACATTGGACACACACAGATTGTACATTCAGTACAAACTGGCATGCTAGCTTCAAAACACTTCCACACAAGTGTAAACACCACAAACTTGGTGATCTGATCATTGTGGGGTCATCAGGATATACCTATGTTACATTCAATGAAGGTGACACTGTACCAACTGCATATAAATTGGACTTATTCATGATTGTTAGATGCGTTTTGCACCAACAGAACGGATCCTGATGGTGGTACAGACTGCTGTGGTGAGAGAAAGTGCAATAGCTCAGAGGAAACAAATAATTGTCGTAACTCCGTGCCAGCCATAGAGGCTGTCATGAAAGCCAAAGTTCCCAAAGCAAAAGCATTATCAACAGATGGATACAATGGGCCAACTCTCTCACTGCAACAGATGTAGACTACAGTTTGGCTCTACACTACAAACACAAGCGTACCTGCAATATGAAAATGGGTACCCTCTACCTAATCAAGTAATGCCTCTTGATTAGTATGATTCCATCATCTATACTAGTGGTTCTGCCCTGCCTGCGGTACGGACAAAGCACACATACTCAGTGGCAGGCACTGCCATGAAGGGGCAAATGCAGGATGGTGTATTCCACCCTGAGCACAGCTGGCAAAACTTAGAGCTCTTGTTTCTGGCAGTTGAGAATATGGATCCTGAATTCCATACACTGATAGTGTGTGATTTGTATTATTGTGTCCAGTCTTAAAATGAGTATCTACACTATTGGAGACAGAATGGATTCAGAGATTCCAAAGAGTACACCATGAAGCACCAAGCCTTTTGGGGGCAAGAGGCTAAGCTTAAAGAATTCTTTCCACAGACTCATGTGATTCACACCTTAAGTCATCAGGATGTAGGAATACACGTTGCAGGGAATTCCACGGCAGATGAAGCAGCAAAAGCAACAGGGCAAACTTACTCGTTCTAGGACAAGAATAGATATGAACATCATGATGTCGGTTAACACTGCATGTGAAGACACCGATTTGCTGAAACGTTTTCCAGCAAAGTACTCCTACCAGTTATATGCACAAAACATACCATTTGCTCACATTCAGTGTGGGATAAAGTAATAACAAATTAGGATCACAGGTTAGGGTTAATCTTAGCATCACATGAGTGCTTAGCATCTGCATGCACAGGTCTGGTGGCTACAATTTCACTATTGCAGCAACTTGACTGGTGGCCAGGTCTTTACGAACAGACTAGGGACTTTTGGGCCAGATGTAGGTAACTCATTTTTACCGATTCTAAAATACCGAATTTTACTGATTCGGTATTTTGAAAAGGGAAATGAGATGTAGGCAAAAAATCGGTTAAAAATACTGATTCGGTAAAAATCGGAATACCCGAGTCGGTATTTTCCGAATCGGTATTTATTTTCCGAATCGGTATTTACCGAATCGGCAAATACCGAATTGGCAAATCCCATTCATTCCTATGGGCCTGGATGCCCATAGGAATGAAAGGGATTTACCAAATCAGTATTTATCGAATCGGTAAATACCGACTCGGGAATACAAAAAAGAAAGCAGTTAAGCTACCAACCAATCAGGTGCCTCCACCCCGCCCCTCAGCCAACCAACAGTGCAAGCAACCAATCCTGTGCATCCACCCCACCCCACAACCAGGAAGTCGCCACACCCATGCAGGTGCAGAGTAACTGATCACCCAGGAGAGCAGTTACACACTGACAGGCTGTTGTGAAGCTGAGCTGTGCAGGACTTACAAATGGAATCCCAGGACTCCAAGAGGAAAGGTGCTGAGAGGAAGAGGAAGATGAAGTTCAGCACACGTGAACTCCAGGTGCTGGTGGAGGAGGTTGTAAAGCACTACTCCAAGATTTTTGGAAAGCAGTCTCTGCAGGTAGCAGAGGCTGTGAAGAGGAACACCTGGCTGGGGATCCAGTCCAAAGTGAACGCAATTGGAGGGACAACCAGGGAAGTGGACGATCTGAAGAAGAGATGGTACGAGGATCATTACCAAAAAGAAATTGGCGGCAAGAAGGAAAGAGGCCAATGCTACTGGGGAGGAAAGAACAGGGCACCTGCTCTCACGGATCTTGAAGTGCTTGTGGAGTCCACACTGGAGCCAGAGTGCGTTGTAGGAATTGGTGATGCAGACAGCTCAGCCCGAGCTGCATCAAAGAAAGGTTAGGGACATGTTCATCATTCCTCACCCCCTGCCTGTCTCCCTCCCCCAATGTGGCTGTGTGTTGAGGTACCCCAGTACAGGCTTTTGTATCCAGCTGCAATGCATGATGGTAGTTGTAGTTTTAAGAATTCACATCAGAGCAGGCAACATGAAAGAATGTCAGGCATGCCACACAAGACAATTAGAGACAGGGGAGGACCAGGAAATAGTGCAAATGATATGTGATTTATTATAGGAATACACGGTGAGAGCACCACTAAGCCACTGTCCATATCTGTCCACAGGAGAGGCTTCGCGCATGACAATGCAGGAGAGGGAGAAGAGGACAGCCCAAAGGGAGAGGAGTGAGGAAGAAGCCAGGGATGCAGTGCCCAGCCTTAGCAACACCTCCAGCACACTGCACACAAGCATCTCCCGCAGCAGAGGCAGCCACCATACAACTGCCATCATCTCCTCTGCTCCTTGACTCACCACAACATGAGCCACAACAACTTGCCACACCAGCAGACTCAGAGGTGTCAGAAATCTTCAGGCCCAGGAGGCATGACGTTCCCCCGCTGAGAATCTTACAAACATCCTCTGATGAGGAAAGGAGGGGTGAGATATCAACAAAGTCAATGGCAGTAAATACAGCTGGTCTTCCATCCACTCCTGTCACTGTTTCCGGAGGTACAAGACGCCGTAGGGTCCGGAAGGCAGGCTTCACTGGCCATGATGACAGTGTCTTCCGTGGCCTCGAAACAACAATGGTCAAGGTGCAGCGCCTGCAGGCGAAAGCAATTAGTGCAGTGCACAGACAAATGCGCCATATGAACAAAAACTTTGACACCATGAACCGGGGGGTAACATCAATGGCGGACAGCATGAGGGACATGGCCGATGGGGTCAGGGACATATCACAGTGTGTGATGTCACTTTGTGATGAACTCAACGAGGTCCG
Organism: Lissotriton vulgaris; assembly: GCF_964263255.1. NCBI lineage: Eukaryota > Metazoa > Chordata > Amphibia > Caudata > Salamandridae > Lissotriton > Lissotriton vulgaris. Next base: position 230,310,513 of record NC_141690.1, read on the forward strand.
CGCACAAAGGCGCAGGGAGAGGCAGTGCATGCAACAGCAGACAAGGGGCATGCACCGTCTTGCAACAGCGACTTCACTGCTGTGTCACCGTTCTGTTGCTATGCAGGAAGGGCTGGTGCACTGCTACACAGACCTCACAAGGGGAATGGGCGAGTCACTATAGCAATGGAAGTGCTGCTGACTAACCAGTCAGCCACCACAGGAGGTGACGGTTTAGAGGACAGAGACAACACCAGTAGCAGGAACAGCACCCCTATCCCAGAAATCCGGAGGAGCAGCAGACGCCGGACTACAGGTGCTGGCACAGCAGACAATGATCAAGCCCAACCACAGGCATCACGCAGTGCAGTGCATGGGCGCAGGCAGTAAGGCTGCCAAATTTGAGTGGACATGTGAGGGTGAAGTAACCCCTGTCCGCCCAGTTGTGCTAGGCACACTTAGGATGTAACAAATATGTCTTCATACATTTACCGTAGTGGCAAATAAACTACGTTTATTGCATTTAAACCCTTGCTGTGTCTCTCTACTTACTCAAAAGTAGTTGTGTGTGATCTCTGCCCGTCTCTGTCTGCCATCTGTTGGTGTTGGTACTCCTATTGTGTTGGCTGCAGGTAGTGCCTGGTCATCGTCATGGTCTTCATAGTCGCTCAATTCCACCTCAGTGCCCTTCTTAGTAGCGGGGTTGTGCAACATAGTACAAGTTGCAATGATCTTACAGCATATGACTGGTGAGTACTGCTGTCCCCCTCCACTTTTGTGGAGGCAGCGGAACCTGCTCTTCAGAAGGACAAAGGTGCGCTCCAGGATGTTCCAAGTTGATTCATGTGCCACATTGTATCGTCTCTGGCTGGGGGTCGCATATGCACTATCCCATAATGTGAAATGAGAAAACAATTACTCACAGGCACACATATACATACGTCTGCATTATCTATCAAGGGAGTGTCACACAGTAATTTACCTAGCATGTATCCTTCGCCAAATTCCCCTGCTGTCAGGTGGGTGTATATCCCACTGTTTTGGAAGATGTGGGAGTCGTGGGTGCTTCCCGGGTACCTGGCCACTATGTCTGTGATCATGTACTTGGCATCACAGATTACTTGTACATTTATTGTGTGAGATGACTTCCGGTTCCTGTAAATGTGCTCAGTGACAGCTGGTGGGCATATTGGGATGTGGATCCCATCAATGCAGCCAATCACGTGTGGAAAATGTGCCATTAAGTAAAAGTCAGTCTTGGTCCTGAGCAGGTCCGCATCAGTGTCCGGGAAGCGGATGTAATGCTCCATTCTTTGCATCATGGCATCCAGGAACTTCCTGAAGAAACGGGACAGGCAGCTCTGGGACACCCCACCTACCGCAGCAACAGCACTCTGGTAACTCCCAGTTGCAAGCAGGTGTATGCTACAGAGCACATGGGGTAGGATGGCGTGCGCCCTTGGTGTTGGGTGCTCCAGGAGTGGGTGCAGGTCCCTAATCAGGTCCAGGATGGTTTGGGGGTGTAGCCTGTACCTTTGCAGTATCTCTGGCTCAGTCAGTTGGAAGAGTGTGATCCTCTGCCTGTAGACCTGCTCCTCCCTTCTCCTTTCCCTCTCTCCTGCTGCCTGTAGCCATAGCCGCCTTGCTATGACGTAGAATGCCGCCATTCTGGTTACACTGTTGCATTTTGGGGCCCTATTTTATAGCCTGCACCTGGCTACCACCTGCTTTCAATCCATGCTAAATACCGACTCTTAAATACCGAATTTGAAGCAAATTCGGTATTTTAGGGGTCACCTACATCTCAAAAGTCTTATTTTACCATTTCTTATTTTCCGAATCGGTAAATTTACAGATTCTGAATATTTACCGATTCGGAAAATGTACTGATTCGGAATATTTACCGATAAGGTATTTTTACCAACTCGGTAATTCTACTGATTCGGTAATTCTACCGATTTGGAGAATTTACCGATTCGGTAGTTTTTGTGTGCCCTACATCTCAATTTCCAAATACCGGTTGGTAACGGCCGAAATTACCGATTTTCGGCCGTTACCGACCGGTATTTGGCTACCTACATCTGGCCCTTTGTCCTTAAATGTGTCATCTACCAGCAGATGAAAAGTTCCACCATGGCGCGACAACTGCAGACACCGCTTTTGATCTCAGACAAGCCTCTCGCTTGTATTTATCTGGACCACTGTGGCCCCTTACAATGAGATGGGGCTTAAACATCTTGGTTGCAGTGGGTTCCTTCCTATGGGTTTGGCAACAGCGATCGACTGACTCCCGAACTGTTACCATGAACTAGCAAGTCTTCATCGGGACATACGCAGTTGGTACATTACATTTGGACCAGGGGGCCGGCGTTCACCTCGAAGGCTTATAAAGACACCTTGGGATATTGAGTGTGACCATGCGGTATGCCTCTCCCTATCATCCTGAGGAAAATTTGGTAGAGAGGAAGAACCAGGACTTAAAAAAGTCTTTAGCAGCAAGAGGATTAGTCTCAGGTCCCAGTTGGGTGCATCACCTATATGGGGTCCAAAGACCACTAGACAATCTGCAGAGAAAATTTCTGGATGGAAGGTCTCCCTGCAAGATCCTATTTCGAGTTAAAATGTGGGTACCTGACCTCTACAGTCCCAGCACAATGGCTGCAAAAACACCCTTTGACAACAATGAACGTTTGGTTATTTTACAGGAACTGGATAGTTTCAGGGATGCACAGCACAATGTCCGGGTAAAACACACACCACTGGAGAAGAGAAGGAAGCACCAAAAACCTCCAGCTGGATCCCTAAGATTGGTGAACTGGTCAGGGAGAAGATTGTGGACAAGAAAGAATTTGTGCCAGCGTGGCCCTGGCTGGTGAAGGTACCAGAACTGTACTTTTACTGTCCCTTGCTGGCAAGATATTTGTGTCAATAGATCTCATCAAACCACATCATGTGGTCGATTCTACACAGTAGGCCATGTGGGATCTTGAGTAGTTACCCGTATACTCTCACTACTATCAATTAAGTCCCATTGGAAGTTTTGATCAGCAATGAGATTTCAGCTCCCCGGCTAGAGACAACAAATAACGAAGTATCTCTTCTATCCGCTACATCAACAACAACTGTACAAGCAGCTTTCATAGAAACACATATTTCTATTCGGAAACCAGACATGGATGATGTCTACGTCAATATACCATAATTCGAGTCAACTCAAAGTTCCACATAGCCTCCAAAAGCTTCCAAAAATGGATGGCACAGCCTCCAGCTACTTTATTGACTTTGATGACTTCTCGTCAGATTTATCGGAGCCACTACCACCTCCAGTTCCACGTCTCTGAGGTAGATTACGTGTGTTCTACATTTGGCTGAAGAAGGTATTTGTTCCTCCATGGCTATATCCGTGGATTCTGTGGATTCTAATTTCAAAACTTTTCCTCATCCTGTGGATTGGTTTTGTGACAGTCTTTTCCTTGCTTCTGAATGGACACTATCTCCAAAAGCACTCTGCTGTACAATTGTTGAACTTAGTTTTAACACCTCATTCTTCATCATACATCTCTACTGTTCCAGTTCCTGATGAAATTGTATGGGATAGGGTATTGTATGATATATTTGAACCAACTAAACATCGGCAAAAACCATATATATTTTGCATTTCTTGAAATGATATTATCACCCCTAGTACTATCTCTGATGATTGGGGCATTGATACAGTGCATGATATGCTAGAAGATCTAGAGTATTCCAGTATTTTCAGTTCTGAGGATATTTATGAAGGAACATCTAATTATGATGAAATGTTCTGTTTTCAACATTTTGGTAATCATTTCCTTCATAAAGCATATACTCTACGTGCTGTGTTTTATTTCATGCAATGGGAGCAGTGTCCTACATCACCACAGGGTAGCTCACAAATGTTTGCACAAAAGTTTGCATATTGTTCTGGTCATAGTACCACAGACCGGTCGTTATATTTTTTGGGGATTCACACCAATAGTAGCAAAGGAAACTATTTTTATTGACACTAGGCGGATATATTCTGTTTCTTTTTTTTCAGCTCTCTACACAAGGGTTTGACTTTTGGAGGGACACTGTTGATTTAAAATATATTTAGGGAACAAAAGATTGGCAAGTTCAGGGAATCAAGGCATTATCTAGAGCATGCTAGATACCACACCAACTACTTTTCTTGAGCCACAAAAATAGTACTGCAAACATCATAAAAGATTTGAATACGCCACGGTTCATAAATTACACAGAAGAAACATTAGACACCATGTTTCACAATGGATCATACAATTCTTCAGGACACAATAAGGGAGATGGTTAGTATGGCCATTAAACACTAATGTATGTCATGCAGTTTTCTGGGTGACACTAAAGGCTTTATGATTTGGACCCCCAACCTACGTTACACGCAGACACAACACTCGGGGTGGTAACAACTTACAGTGTTGAAAAGTTGTGCCTTGATTGGCTACAAACCTAAACATTGTCCCAGGTGAAACAACACTTGTCCCTTCTTTCTGATAACATGGTGCTATATGACGCTTTATGAGGTCCTCAAAAACCAGATGTAAGCTCTTCTTATACCCAATATATAATGAAATGTAGAAAGTTTCCCAGCAGGAGGCTGCTGAGAGACTGCACGAAATTGACAGGGCACATTTAGAAAGGGCTTTTGCAGTAGTAGATAATGGTATGACTGCCCTGTCCACAAGGATACACTCTGTGGGCAACATTGTAATATTGGCAATAGACATTATACAACATGATATGTCCACTTGACAACATGGACAGTCTCAGCATAGATCAATTATGTTACCGAGCTGGACTCTTCAGACCCATCATGCTGGTCGTGTACCATGGTAATACTTTAATGCCTCCAACCTGCTTTTACCTTGCAACCTAACAAAACAACAGATCATCATTGAAATAAAGGGTGCAAATTACACCACGTTACACATAGAGAAGTTGGAAAAACTGACAATCACCTTTGCAGAAATACCTTCTGCAGATTCGATAATCTGTGGGGTTATTTCCCTTCCAATATCGACATTTCTTTTCCAATAGTGCTTACAATACCTCAAGTAGGCAGATATGAAGCGCTAGGAGAAGGATATATGCACAAGTCATGAATCTTACCATTTAGATATCGCCGTTGGAATGGCGAGACCGAAGTCTGTTCTAGCGGGTCAGGCTGCAAGAATACTTTAGGACATTCCTTGGTGTGTAGGGAGGTTTTGCTTCATGGCGCATGTAATGCGTCAACAGCAAATTTGTTCTACTATCTGAAGAGTTCTCCAGCTGCTGGATTATGACTGGCTTTCAGATTACTCTTGAATGGAAGTTATATGATGTTGAACAATCAGAGTTGCTGCAGTATGAAACTGGGCATTGCCTATCTGGTTACAGTTTCTGCAGTCATCACTTGTTCAATACAAGTACTGTTTCCACCTGCCCATACAGTTAGCAAGGCAACGCTATGTCCTTCAATAAAGCTTCTGAATGTGCACATTGATGCTTTGAACAGATTGAAAGCCTTAATGTTCCAGAAGGATGAGGACTTAACATCTGCAAAAGTGACGTTTGATCTTCAAGTTACAAGGTCCTCTTCTGAGAAACAGTCTCTATTTCGCACTTATTTCCTACTACATTTTGGGGAACTTGTGCACCGTATTTTTTAAATGTCTAGTACAGGTGGAGTGACTCACTTTTTTTGTCTCTTGCTTGGTTAGTATCTTCCAGCCAGTCTTTGAAGTCATTCCATCATTCATACACCCCGTACTGGGAAGTATTTTTGAAGGTCTTCCGCTGGGCCTATTCCTGATTATAGTGACTGTGCTTTTATTTTTTATGGTCGCAATTGATGTCCTATTAAGAGGCCCAATGGAACTAGCACTTCCATATGTGCTCCTGTGTTGTGAACTCACAATACAGTGTTTTGGCGCACCCTTGCACTAGGGACTAAATGAACACTGGATCTGGTCCTTTAACCTGTGTGGCTACGCTGCGTCCAGCCCGTATTCAGCTGCCTTCTGTGCACTTTCAAGTGTGCCTTGGACATATGCTTAGGAACGCAACTGGTTTGGTCTTTGGACATTGATCAACTGGTGAGCTTGTTAATGGCCCACTTGTACTGTTGTCCCTTTCGGTTCCCATTACTTCTGAATGCATTTTACAAGTCCTCCAGGGATACATCTGCTCCTAGTGATCTGGATCTCTGCTCAGCTTCTGCGGATCCTGCATTGGCTGTTTCTCATTCGGCGGCTGCTCAGGAGCCTGGATGGAAATGTTTGCTCCATGGATCTAATTCAATGAGTGCCTCTGGGAACATCAACCTGAGTTGCTGGGAACAGCAATGTTTTGTCTACCTCTTGGAACACATAAACAATCTGGCAGTTTCAAGTTGTGGGACAATTTTTTGAAAAACAGCTTCTGTTCCTTTTAATTTCAAATTTTTTTTTTTATTGAGTTTAAGAGCAAGAAAAACAGGCATAGTAAGGCGAATAGCATGCAGTAGGTTTATGTAGCGAGCGAGACAGACAGGCACGTCTTCTCTGAGAGGCAACCAAGAAGCATATAAATCACGCCTACACAATATTGCAATGCCGACATTTAGGTGAAGATGCCATGTGGGAATTACAACCAAACAAAACAGAAGGAAAAACTCAACCCCCCACCCTTCACCCAACAGCCCCCCTCCTCCCCCCACCCCGGCCAGTATGCCAATAGTTCGGAGTCTCCCTGAGTTCACTCTCGGGTTAGTGTGTAGCAAGGTGTTTAAGTTTGTGGCGGGTTCTGCGGTGGTGTCGTGAGCCGTAGAATGCGAAGATATTTTGGGCATGTGATTTCGTGAAATTCCCTGGATAAGAGGGACAGGAGCGGTTGCCAGGTCTTCTGGAAGGAGTCAGTCGAATGTGTGAGTGTGGCTTGGATGCGCTCCATGCCCAGTGTGAACCACAATTTGTGTAACCAGCCAGTGTGGGTGGGTAATGTGGTGGAGCCCCACAGTGACAGAACGTGTTGTGACGCTGCCTGCATGGCAATGCCCATCTGTTTGCCACGTAGTGACCTTAAGGGAAATGTGAGTGCGTTGGGTAGCCCCAGTATAGTGTATGCAGGAAAGCGCGGGATTTCAGTTTCAAAGGTGGAGTCAATATCGTCTAATACCGCTTTCCAGTACCCTTGCAGAGCGTTGCATTCCCATAGGAGATGGGTCAGAGTGCCCCTTTCACCGCAGCCCCTCCAACACAGAGCGCTTCGAAGAGGATTGCCCTGATTGAGTCTTGTCGGGGTAAGGTGCCAGTAGATGGCCAGTTTCACCGCCGACTCCCTGGCGCTAGTATTACGAGTGGTGTGTGCCGCTCTATAGTATACGAACCCCCATTCCTTGGGCGAAAGTGTCCTTCCGAGCTCCGATTCCCAGCGCCTCTGCCCCGCTGTTTTAACCGGGCCGGCCGCGGGGGATAACATTTTGTAAAGGTCCGATATAAGGTGCCTATCCGAGTCCTTCGTAATCAGCCATTTCTCAAACTGCGTCATCGGTCGAGCGACTAGGGGAGCGCGATCCGGGTGTAGAAGCCAGTGACGAAGCTGGAAGTATTGGAACATGTGAGGTTTATTCACTCCGTAGCCGTGTGTGTTCTCGGCAAGGGGGAGGAAGCCCTCTAAGTCAAAGAGATGGCCGGCCGAGCGGCAGTCCGTGCTCCGCCATTGTAGAAAGGCACGGGGATCGGCGCCCGGCAGAAATTCCGGGTTATCAAAGAGCGGAGTGAGCGGGGATGGGAAAGTTGTCAGGCCCCGTTTGACCGCTACCGTGTCCCAGGTCTTCATGATGGTGCGAGTAACCGGAGATTTAAGGAGGTATCGCGGTCTATGCTGGCGGGCAAGAAATGGGATCTTCCACAGCGATGTCTGAGCCATCGCTCTGTCTTGAAAGAGCCACCTCTTTTCTGACTCAGGCCTGTACCATTCCACCAAGTAGCGGAGCTGCGAGGCCTGAAAATATTGCCTGAGATCAGGGATCCCGAGGCCTCCCTCATCAATACGTCTGTGCGCCACCTGTTTATGCAGGCGTGCGCGTTTCCTTTCCCAGATGAACTGGTGGAAGGCATTTTGCAATTCAGCAATCGCACCTGGCGGCGGCATTACTGGGAGGGTCTGGAAAATGTACAAGATCTTGGGCAAGGCTGACATTTTTATTGCCGCTATGCGGCCCATCAAGGAGAGGGGTTGTTTTGACCATCGCGCGAGGTCGGCTCGAATTTGGGAGATAAGTGATTTATAATTAAGGGTCACCGTTGAGTCCGTGGAAGCAGTAAGAGTGATCCCTAGGTATGGAAGCTGCGCGGAGGTTTGTAAGTCGCAGCCAAAATCAGGTGGTGGGGTGTTAGGAAGGGCGTTCTTGCCCAGGGGCAAGATCAAGGATTTCCCCCTGTTGATTTTGAAGCCCGACACCGCTCCGAAGCTCTCCAATTCCTCCAGGAAGGTAGGTATAGAGCTGGACGGTCGGTCCAGAGCAGCGATGATGTCATCGGCGTATAGCCCCACCACGTGGGGTTCATGGCCGAATGAGATACCACTAATGCGAGGATTGTCTCGAATTTTCTGCGCCAGGGGTTCCACGTACAGGGCGAATAAAAGGGGCGAAAGGGGGCACCCCTGTCGCGTGCCTCGTTGTATTTCGAAGGGGTCCGACTTTAGGCCGCCCAGCCGGACCCGGGCCATAGGGTGGTGGTAGCAGCTCGCGATCCAGGCCTGAAACCGGTCGCCCAGTTGGTACCGCTGCAGGACTTTTTGTAAGTAGGTCCAGTCGACACGGTCGAATGCCTTTTCCGCATCGACGGCTAGAAGCACCGAGTCCGAGACCTGAAAGTGAGATTTATCCACGAGGTGCATCAATCGTTTAGTGTTATCACTGCATTGTCGGTTCGGGACAAAGCCCGACTGATCCGGCTCGAGGATACCCGGTAGACAGGGGCCCAAGCGGGCCGCCAGCACCCCTGTGAAGAGCTTTAAATCTAAGTTAAGTAAGGAGATTGGACAGAACGCAGAGCAGTGCGTCGGGGGTTTGCCCGGTTTGGGCAACACCACTATGTCAGCTGCCAGCATGTCCGGCGGAATGGAGCTCGGGCCCTCAAAAGAATTAAACAATCTCGTGAGTACCGGAGCTAGTACGTGGCCAAAGAGCTTGTAAAAGCCTGAGGAAAAACCATCAGGGCCTGGTGATTTGAGCGGACGGAGGCGCAAGATGGCGGCCAGGACCTCATCAGGGCGAATGGGAGCATCTAAGGCTTCCGTTGTCGCTGGGCATAACGGTGTAATGTCCGCCGATTGCAAGTATGCGTCAATGTCGGTCGGCGAGACACTGTCCTCGCTATACAGGGAGGCGTAAAAGGAGCGGAAGGCGTTAGCCACTTGTGCGTCTTCGGTGAGTGTGGTACCGGAGTCGTCCAGGAGAGTGGTGATTTTTGAGCGGTGAGTTTTGGCTTTTAAGGCACTGGCAAGAAGGCGTCCGGTGCGGTTACCTCCTACGTAGTACGTATGGCGGAGGCGAAGAGCGGCAAATTCCGCTCTGTCTGTATCGATGCCGGCCAGTTGAGCCCTTGCAGCCTTCAGCTGACGCCAGATCCTCGGGGCGCAGGTGCGGCTATGAATTCTTTCAAGTTCAGCTACTTGTGCTGAGAGGTCAGCTCTCTTTTCTTTGCGGATCTTGGCGTCAGCAGCTGCGATGGCGATCAGCTCCCCCCTGACTACTGCCTTCAAGGCCCCCCAGAGAGTCGACACTGAGACAGCTGGGGTGTCATTGGTGGCGAGATAGTCCGAGATGCATTTATGGATTTGTCGAACAACGGCCGGCCTCTGCAATATGGGTTCATTGAGTCGCCAATAGCCAGGAGTGCGTGGCACCTTGGGTAAACGGAGTGTCAGCTCCACCGCGTCGTGGTCTGAAAGGGCTGCCGGGACAATGGAAACGTCGGTGATATGAGGGTGCAGTTCCGAAGAGCCTAAGAAGTGATCTAGACGTGCGTATGTATGGTGTACATGGGAATAGAAGGTGAAGCGCTCTGTGTTGGGGTGTGCCGCCCTCCAGAGATCAAGAATGCCCCTCTCCAGCAGCCAGGACCTACCCGCCTCCGAGAGTGCGCCAGTATCTCCATAGCGGTGCCCAGACCTGTCTTTATTCGTGTCCATGACCAGATTGAGGTCCCCCCCAATGAGTAGCTGAGAGGGAGGTGACTGTAGTGCCTCGGAGAGTGCAGTTTTCAGGAATAGTTCCTGACCCGTGTTGGGAGCATAGATGGTGCCTATTATTAGCGCACTATTCCCTATGTGGAAGGAGTAGGCCAGGAGGCGTCCCTTAATCTCCCCTACCTTGGTTCCCACCCGGCCTCTGAAACGTCGGGATACTAGGATGGCCACCCCAGCTTTCTTAGACGGGAGAGAGGAAAAGTACTGTTGAGGAAAAGCCCGGGAGCGCATCCTGTGCAGATCTTTAATCAGGAGGTGGGTTTCCTGCAATAAGCAGACGTCAGCCTCCGAGTGTTCGAGGTATGAGATAACAGCTCTACGTTTAATTGGATTGTTGAGTCCCTTTACATTGAGAGATAGTACCTTGAGTGTATCAGTCATATTGGGAGAGTTCGAAGAGACCTAAGCTTAGCATCGTGTAGCGCAGTCGTGCTCGACATGCCGTAGTCAACATCTGAAACCTGTAGGAGTCCCCTGGCATACTGGCCATTCGCCCTCGTCCCCCACCCTGCCCTGCCCGCAACATCGTACCCCCCCCCAGCCCCTCTCTCCCCCGTCCCGAGAGAACCTCCCTAACCCCAACAAGATGTGCCCCCGCAGGATCAACAGAGCCCACCTCCCCCCCCCCTTCCGCCCCTCCCACCTCCCCAGAACAAACCCCAAAACTGGAACTAGTCAGAGTCTCGAGCCTAATTGTGTATGACACAGGTCCGTAGAAAGTCAATAGAAGGGGTACCATGGTTGCGGCCGAATTAGCGGCCCCCCGACCTGTCGCCCCAGGTTATTACAGCGTGAAAGAAAACCCCCAAGCATACTTAGTCTTACAGATCTGTTGCAGTGTTGTCCGCCACTTCTTGCACAGCCGCCTCCCGTTCTTGAGCGACCGTGGCAGGGTCCGGTTTCGGGACGCGTCTCGGGGAGCGTCTTCGTCGCACTGTTTGCCAGCTGTCCCTCGGCCGCCGTGACGAGTCATCCTGTGGTCTACGTGGGGATGCGTCTCTGGATTCGGACCCCTCTGGCATTTCAATGTTCAGTAAGGCACAAGTGTCGCGGAGCGATCTGAGCTGATGGAGTGAGCCATTCCACTTAAAGATCAGGCGGAACGGATGGCCCCAGGAGTAGGGTACCCCATTGTCTCTCAAGAAGTTTGTTGCTATCCGGAAGGACTTACGCTTCTGTAGAGTGATGGGAGAAAGGTCCTGGAAAAGAGCCACGGGTTCGTCGCGGAACCGGATAGGCTGTGCCCTGCGGGCCTCCCGTAGAATGCGTTCCTTGAGGGGAAAATCCGGTAGGAAAGCCAGAATATCCGGTGGAGGGGCTGACTCCCGGCGCGCCAGGCCAACCCTGTGCGCCCTGTCGATTCGTATCTCAAAGTCCTGAGGTTCGCCCAAAACCTCCCGGAACAGTGCTTGCAAATAGGCAACCAGATCATTCTTCACTGCTTTCAACGGGACTCCACGGACCCGTATGTTGTTCCGCCGGGAGCGGTTCTCAAGGTCCTCTGAGTGCGATTGCAAGTCTACTTGTTGGTCCTGGAGTCGAAGGATCTCTTGCTGCAGCCTCTCCACCTCCATGCTGCGTGACTGGTCCGACTCCTCCACCGAGGCTATCCGCTCGCCCAGGCCGTCCAGGTCTCGGCGCAGTTCCCGTTGCTCCCCCGTCAGTTCTTGTTTCAGGGTTTGAAAATCCTCCCTCAGGGTATTGAAGAGGGAGGCCAGGAAGGCTTTAGTGATGGGGGCATTGTCCTCTTCCTGTCCCCGGGGGCTTGCTTGGGGCTTCGGGGAGGCCGCTGTTTGTGACTTCTCCACTTTCGGTGCATTTTTGCTCAAGAGGTCCACGATGTTCCGAGTACCTTTGCGGCTGGAGTGCGTCATGATGTCAAAGTTAGGAACTCGTAGAACCGGACTGGGGGGGTAAGAGGGACTCAGGTAGCGCTCCTTTGGTGTGAGATGCAGAGTCCGCAAGGCCTGGCGGTCACTCCGGCGGGGTCGCGCAGATGGCTTCTGGAGCGGGATGTAGCGCTCCGGCAGTCTGGCGCCTAGCGCGTTGTAGTCGAGAGATAGAGGCCGGATGCGGTTCCGTGGGAGAGACCCACAGGGTACCCAGGGTGGGCGCGCCGGGAGAAACGAGCACTCAACCACGGGCAGTAAGGTCAGGCTCCCGCCGGTAGTGTGGGGATCAAATCAGGTAAGGTCAGTGCCCTGGAGGTGGGGCACCGATGACCCCTCGGAGTCAGGGGAACCCTGCTGGTGGGGGCGGTCGGTGTGCAAGAGCTGCTGTGAGCGCTAGGAGCGCCGATCCCTCAGGCGTGAGCAGGCCCCAAGCCGGGGAGCAGGGCAGCAGGCCGTCCGCCCGCCGTGCTCCGGTGCCAGGGATGCCGTCTGTCTCTCTAGAGGCCTCAGAGATGTTTGCTTCCTGAACGTGTGCAGCGTGGTCTGGCAGAGCAACGCAGGAGTGTCCTCACGCTGGAGCTGGGGGACCTTAGTGGCAAAGCAGGGTCCCGTGTGATTGAATCCCTGTAGTGGTCCCACGTGGCTCCCAGTCCACAGGGGGCCAGAGGTAGCAGGCCGGGGCCGCGACGCAGGAGGGCCCCGGTGTTTCAGAGCGAGGTCGCAGCAAAGACAGGCCCCGCGCCGGGGCCTCTGGTATGGCGCTGTCCCCGCGGGGGAGCCAGTAGCGGCGGAGTGGTGTTCCAGCCCCGGGGCGAGGCTCTCCCTCGACACAGAGCTCCAGGCGGGGGGGGTCGGAGCTAGGTGCTGGCTGTGTGTGGTCGGCAGGTGAGGCGCGGCAGCTTTGGTTGGACCGGACTCCCCAGGGAGGGGTCCCGTCCGGTCACGGTGTAGGCCCGGACCGGGGGCTAGATTTGCGGGGACCCGCCGGATCCTCGCGCGGTCCCCGAGTGCAAAGGGCGCCAGGCGCTGGTCGCGCAGCCGCCGCTGGAATCCGAGTGTCTCTCACCGTCTCTGGTGGGGTAGCGCCGTAGGACTGAAGACCGCTCTCCCTTCTCCGGTCCAGCCGGGCAGCTTCAGCTCCGCGCCGCCATTGCGCCAGTCACCTCGGTCTCAGCAGCAGCGGGCGCAGTGGGGCGACGGTGTCCTACGCCGGTCCGGATTTTCGCCAGGGGGGTGTTGCGGTGGGGTGCCACCCAGCGATGCAAGTTTAAGCTGGGTTCTGGGGGGATTTCTGCAGTTTACACCGTGCTATGGGGCATTGGGCCGGGGAGCCTCACAAAGCACGTCCGTTCAGGCCGCCATCGTAGCCACGCCCCTCCCTTCTGTTCCTTTTAATGCAAAATTGCTTTTTAAATTGTTTTCATTTTGCTTTTATAATTGCTTTTAATAGTTTTCAGTATATTCTTTGCTATTAAAGAAGTGTGATGCTTTTTAGATTTTAGTAGAGTTTCCTTTCTACCGATAGACCCTATAATTTTAGCATTTGTCTAGGGATATCTTTTCTCTACTCAAGTCTAGGATTGGGTGTCATGTGGTCGAGATAGGCAGAATAAGAAACACAGCTATTAACATGCTCACATATCTTAAGTTGTCTTCGCTTTTACACACAATGACTTTTGACATTTGCGTGCATGACAATGCAGTACAACAACAATTGGCATTGCTTACATTTCTACTTCGTGGGTACATTATCACGACACCTTGAACATCTAGCACAAAGGGTAAAGTTTACTGCACAAAATGTCATTATTGTTATTGCTCATAAGGGGACAATGCTATCCAACTAGAATAAACAACTGCAACCTGACAGGGGTTGCGACCTAGTCACATGGGTGCTGGTATTAGATATGCAGAAGAACTTCTTTGTTTAGGGAGTGGAGCACTAAGCTGACATTGCAGGATCACTACATGCTGGAATTCCAGCTCTACACCAAGACAGACAGCCTGATGATACTTACCCACAGGTAACAGGGAGTTAGTCCACCCTGGTAGGGATTTGGCAGATCACCCACCCTAGGCAGAACTAGGGTAGGGAGTGCTAGGTAGGGGTACACTACACGCAGTACTTATATGTCCGCATAAATTCACTGTCTTAGCACAATGGTAGAAATGTTCACCTTTTTTACTGTTCTTGTAATGGTAATCACGCTGATCTGTTTCATTCTTCTAATTATCGCAGTGCACATATGTTATACAAGAATCACAATGGTTCATGAAACATTGAAAAGCCTTGCTGGTTACTTCTTGTGTACGTCTTTTGGTATGCATGAGAGTTCAAACAAAAGGGTGAAGGAAGTGACCCGATTAGGGCCACCCGGGTCACTCGCAACCACCTCTCAGCCTTCCATACAAATGAAGAGTCAGTCAGACAGTAGAGAATACAAACCAAGTATATTTATTCAGGCACACTTGAGCGGAGTCCAGTCTGACCAGCCTCCTGAGATTGCTGCAGAGTGACTGACTTCAGCAAACATGGTGATACATTATGTACAATTCAGAACCAATGAAGATACACCCTGACTGGAAATTTCCAGTTGGAAGCAGCTAGACAAAGAAGGTACAGAGGGATAAGTTTCGATCTTGAGACTGGGCACATGCTATCGTAATGGCAAGGTCGCTCTGCCTGTACCCACCCTCGTGAAGATGGGAGCAGGCCTCTATCTAGTTGGAAAGGTATGAGCTAATAAGTGTATTCATTAGTACAGCACGACTAAACTTTGGAAAAACGAAAAGTATCACAGCTGCTTTCAGCAGAGGCAGAGAGACAAATTAGTTTCAATCATGGCTCAAAATGACGGCTAAACATAAAGTGGTGCTGCTAATGCTAACTTAAGATGTACAATACGTAAACAGCACAGCTAAAACATTTTTACTCCAACAAGGGTTCTAGATCTGTTACCACAATTTCCTTGGGGGATGAGGGTTATCATGTTCTAAGGTGTCACATACATTTGTTACCCTATAAGGTTAGGGGTACAGATGGTGCACTGTGAGCTAGCAGGACTATAGGCCAACATATTATGAGAGTGGTCGCGGAATCAGCCTGTCACAATTCTGACATTTATGTTGTGCAACAAATACACAGTTTTACCAAAGGAGGTACAAGCCGGACGACGATAGATTGGTGATTAGCATAAAGCTCTTAAGGTGCATTTGGTAGCATTGAAGCTCATTCAAGATGCTCCCAGTCCTCATTGAATGACACCCCAAACTCTTCCTGTGTAGGCCACTCTATAAACACCGGCACTACATATCATGAACAAAAAACAGAGTTTCCTCTTACTTTAAGATGGCAAGTATATAAAAATGTGATTTCTTCTCTCTTTCTTCTCTCAGGCTTTATTTCACACTTTAGCACAATCACAAGGTCAAAGCATCATGGTTGGGACACACCTCTGAGCCACACATAGCGCACGACGTTTCCCCCGCTGTAGTAAGAGTCTACCAATCATGAACACTAAACAGAGTAACCTCTTACTAGACCGTAGTACCTAGGATGTCACACCACACAGCCTATGGATTTAAGGACGAAGGCCTCTGCACCAGTGTGCGTCTCCCATTTACAAGGCAGCTGAATCTTCATTTATTGGGCACCCTGTGTATTCTGGGAACGTCCTGGTGCATAGAGGCACCCATGCATCCTATACAACAATATAAGTCTGGCTAATAGAAAGTTTTTTATCAATCTGAGAGCACCCTGTTGTCTGCAAAGAAAAGCAATGAACTGTGATTTTAAAGTCACTTAAACACGTTTTTATTCTATTTAGAAAGAGTGGCTGACTATCTACTAGTCCTGATGAAGACAAAAGACTTTGTCGAAACGCGTTGACACACAGCCCTATTCTTCATAAAAAGGAAAACAAAAGATCCTTTTTTTATGTATCATGATGTGCTTCTAATATATATTCAAATAATAGCCACATGAACGTGTTTTATGTATTTTATGTGATAAGTGTATTTCTATTAAAATTTAACTATTTTTGATATCATTTCAGTCCATTGCATTACTTTTTATCTGGTACACATTTATGTTTTTATTTTTACCATTTAGCCAGCTTTTGTGTTTCAAGTCTGCCTGGGTATATGCCATTACATAAAAATTGTTGTCCCTGACCCAGGAGTCGTATCCACATCAGGGGGTCCTTGTTACCTACAAGATTGACCCATGATTGACAAACCACTTGATCCCAGTCCTCATGAGTGTAAACATATGTATCTCTGAAATAGACTATCCTAATTGCTTATTGTGTGTTAGAGGAGGATTGTGGGCCCACTGGCCTGCATCACACACTGCCTAAACTTGAGACTCCCTGGAGAGGGCTTGCTAGGAAGTCATCATCAAGATATCTGGAAACTCCTGCAACATATTTGCAAAAAACATAAATCCAACTCATAATGTATGCAATACAGTTGCACTGAAGTGCTTGCAGTACTATGTGATGCAGCCATTTTGAGCCTGCATCATATAGTGCTGGTTGAGGGTCTTTGAGCACCGCACCTCTGACATAGTTTCAGTTATCTAGGATTGAGAAGCACTAACAACCATACTATAAACATGGGAGCAGTCCAGCAAAAATGACAATCCTATGCCCTTTTCTGAGTTGCTTGGAGAGGTTTCCCTTGGATTTTGCCAGGTCTGGATTTGCACCCAGAAACAAAACGGTGTAGAGACGGGTAGCGGCTCTGGGCAAAGACACAGCCCAGCCTCGCCAGCCTCCTCCAGTACTACGGGGAACGCTACCAATGCTCCCCCTAGTGGTGCTGAAGCCTCCCCACAGTTCAACCGCCCTCTATAACCCCCACCCAACACCACAGCTAAATAATAACTCAGAAAGGGGGCTTCAAATAAAAAAGCAAAGAGTAGGCAAACAGCAGGCCTCTCAACATCACCTTAAAACCTCTGTCAGCTTCTAGCAAGCTTGTTTGATCAGTGCACATTAGAAACTCTTGAGTACAAAATTGGACTCTTCACTCATTTTGTTCCATAAAGTTATACTTCTATAAATATGTCTCAACAAACTTGGTATACAGCTCCACTGTCATCATAGAGTAGGTGGAGGCCTTAGGGGCATGCTCTGGATTCCAGTGAGCTGACGGGAGTGACGCTCACCTCATCCATTGAGCAGGACAAACAGAGAGAGCAGTCCCCTCTTTTCTTTTATGCATTTGTATTGCCCCCTTTGAGAAAACACAGGCGAAGTCATACAAAAACCAAGACAGCGCACACCAGAAAGATGACTCCTGCGTTTCATCCAAGGGGCAGTAGCCTGTATGCGAAGGTGTGAAGGTTATGTTATGTTATATGACTTTTATATAGCGCAAATCACCATCAGGTCTCTAAGCGCTTTTAGAGAAGAGTGAGCAAGTCACTGAGGCAGATATATCATAGCAGCAGCGGTAGCAGGAGTTACGCAGTTGTTAACGCCTCCCTAAATAAAAAAGTTTTTAACAGCTTCCTAAAGGTGAGCAGAGCTGGTTCCTTATGCAGATATTTTAGCAGATCGTTCCAGATCTGCGGAAGGAAAAAAGAAAACACTCTACTCCCTTTGGATTTAGAGATTACCTGGGGGGTGCTAACAGGCCTCTGATGATCGCAGAGCCCGGCCAGGAACATATTTCTCCAAGCGATCTTTTATATACTTGGGTGCCTGACCGTAAATTGCCTTATGGGCGATACATAGACCCTTGAACTGCGCTCTCTGTTTCATGGGAAGCCAATGTAGTTTATGTAACAGAGGGGTAGCTTGTGTCTTTCTAGGGAGTCTAAAGATAAGCCTAGCTGCATCGTTCTGTACCACCTGCAATCTCCTGGTGAGCTTCTGAGGGAGGCCAATGTAGAGGGCATTCCCGTAATCCAGCCTGGAGATGTCGGTGGCGGAGACAATTGACTGTAGTGAAGATGTTGAGAGGAGAGGAGCGAGTTTTCGTAGTTGCCTGAGTAAACCAGTGCAGATTCCCACTACAGTGATAACCTGACAAGACATAGATAGTTCAGATTCAATTTTCTGCCCCAGGCTTTTTACGACTGTTTTACAGGATGCTGTCCCCTGAGGGAGCTCTGGGGAACTAACCCGCATGAATTTAGCAGCAGGTCAGGTATACCCCAGCAGAAGGGGGCTAACGCCACGCTCCGCCACTTCTCTAGTGAATATGCCCCTTAGGTCAAATGGGAGTTTATTCCAATCTTTTGCAGCGGCAATGAAAAAAAGCAAGGTTGTCAAAGGTAACTGTCCTCATATGAGGGGCGAAGAGCAAAAACGTGCCTGTGGAACAAGGATGTTAAGAAGGTTTATTTTGCAGAAACTTTCTAGCAAGTACATGAGAAGTGTGCGGTGCACAATCCTGTGCATGATGTGCATGATGACAATAGACCTGCACTTCACTGGAAGCCAGTGTAGATCTTTTAGAACAGGTGATCGCTAATGGAAGGTTTAGCAAGGACTGGGCTGCAACTATTTGAATCCACTGGAACCTTTTGACAGACTTGAGCGGTAGGGCCCTGGAACAGGAACTGGCATAATCTCCATGTGACTTCAGCAAGGCAGTGATCAGTTGTTTATGATAGCTGATAGGGATGAATGCCAAAATCCTTATTGCATGTTCATTATGTGTCATCACTCATTGCTATCTGGTCAATGTTCTGCTAATTTGGTTCTTATGAAATGTCCTCAAGTGCCCCAGAAAACATCTGAATCGCTTACATTTCTTTTAAAATCTCTCCATTTGCTGGCTGCCCCCATTTTTGCAATATTTAAGCATCACTTTTTGGTACATTTGTCCACCTAATGGAAGGCCCAACAGTTTCTCATAGATAACCCTCACTGGTTACTGTCTATCCAGACATAGGGGCATATTCACAACAGAATGCCGGAGCATTGTGTTACTCCACAATTGGTAACGCCGAGTTCCGACATTCAGTGAACTCAGGGATACGCCATATTTACAGTAATAAGGTGCACGCCTGCATTTTCCCCTAGCACTGACTCTGAATTTAGCTGCCTAGTGCCAATGCAGGCACCCTTGCACCATAGTGCAAGGGTGCCTGAGGTGCAGGGAATGATTGTTCATGTGCAGGAAGGCTATTTGTAACTTCTATGTGTGCTGCATTCTGAAACAGCAAAAACAAGGAGAAATTAATAATTCCACCAGTTTAAGACCAGGTTTTCCCTGGTCTTATTTTTGGCAGGGCCCCATATTTACGCCAGCCTTGTAAATAGGGGACAGTGTCAAAAAGCAAGGGGTTTTGTAGCGGCACGCCCACTGCAATACCCATTGCCCGCAACTTTCACGCTAAGTGCTGCCACGTTAAGTGGCTTAACGCCACATTGTAAATAAGGTGATGGGGTAATCGCCACCAGAACGTCACAAAAGTGACGCTCTCTTGGCAATAACCCCTTGTAAATATGCCCCGTACTATTCCTCTTGGTTGCTAATCATTTCTGCTGCATGTGACAGTGCATGAAGGCCTTGCATCTTCTATGTTGGTTCCCTCATTGTGGAATTGTCCTTCAGTCCAGTTTCACCTGACTACAAGCCTCCTTCATTTAGAAGAATATAGAAAGCTTTGCTGCTTTGCTACTGTTCTGCGGCACATGATTCTGCCCCAGTGACTGCTCTTTGTTAAAGCACCAAGGAATGCTTTGAGGAAGTGTGAGCTCTAAACGAGACACATTTAACCCAAGCCACAAGCATAGCTGTTCAGCTGTAGCCTTAGGTGCTGTGGCATTCACAATATTTCTTGTGTGTGTGTATATTGCAATATTTAGTAGGAATATAGGATGAAAGTCTTCCTAAATCTTCATGATTACACACCTCTGATGAGTTGGTTATTAAATAAACCTTATAGCTCGCCCTTGGAGTGATCATGGGATGTGAGACCTCAACGCTTAGCCTTGCAAGAGATACTTGGGAATACAAGAAACAATGATTAGCAATTTACAGCCTCATTTCACTGTCAGCGGGACGGCCACCAATAGGCTGATGTGGTTAACCGCATAGACTGTATCAACATTTTGAGGGCATTTTATTTGCCAGAGCAGCTCCAACTTCCATAGATAGTGATGATGAAACAGAGAAATATATATCCTGAGGGGATAGTGAGAACTTGTAGCACCTTCTATTTTTCAGGCATAGTACTTGGATGAAACAGCTGATTCCTTCTTGGATTCGTCAGCTGGTTTCTCTCTTACATGATGTGAGGTTAAACTAGAAAATGGTCCACCAGAGATGCTGGCTTATTTGAGGATCCGCACCCTGCTTTTCAGGAACAGCAGTTCTCAGTCTTCCAACACCCAGAGACGTACTGTGCCTCCAAAAGGTTTAGACATCAGCTTTGGTAGGAATATATTCAAGGAGAATATATGGAAATATATATAACTAGAACTGGTCAACTAAAATTATCATGTGTACCTTATCTGAGACATGCTCTATATGGAACAGATTACATTCAACCTCCTATTAAAACAAAAGAAAGAGAGAAAGGTCTGAAAGTTTTGGACATGCCCAGAAAAAAGCCAAATTGTAAAATAGGGAACCAACGGCGAGAGGGAAAAGACATGAGAAATTGAACTGCGAACCTTATAAAGAAATAGAGCAACATCTAGGAGCAGCTCTAAAACAGAAGACAAGAATGAGTAAAATGCCCCAGCCTCAGAAAAACATGAAAGGCAACAATATCTTGAACATTATATAAGAGACATTAACAGACATTTTAAGGGCATCAATAGTACAATACAACATTGGATTAGCTTACAGGGTGAGATATGTCCTGCATATCAATAACACAGAGAGAAATCCACTCACAGGTGAATGCAGGAGTAGAGATGGAGGTAACAGATCACAAGGCAGTGCACCCAGTGATAAACAGGATGTGTAAAAAGCAAATCTTAACTGACTTTTAAAATTTAGGCGAAGGGGAATAAGGTGATATAGATCATGAGATACATGAAGAAACTGCTTTCAAGGCTTCAGAGAAGCAAACCAAAAATCAAGAGTCAAGTGAAGGCTAGGAAAGAATACCTGCAGCCAGTAAAATAAAACTGCTTACCGCAATGGGGAACCCTGGACTTACATTAACTCAAAAGAATAAAAAATATAGGCACCTATTATAAGTGGGTTATATGTGACAAGGGTTAACCCAAAATAAGTCGCTGGGACCTGGGTAGCTATCGTTATGAATAGAGGGGTCCCAGTGAGGGAGAGCAAATTATTTAGAAAAACATTCGAGTAAATCTCATAAACAAAAATACCTCTATAATGTTTTATTCACACTATAGGAAAAACGAGCATTATTTTTTTTTTTATTTTTTTTTTTTGGAAAACCTTTATTTGTAGAAAAAGTACACTGCTATTCAGCCATACATCCCGGAGGCCAGGCAGCATCATGGTAGCAAGTAAAATCGTGTACAATACTGTTCGCAGAAGCAATCAGGTTTAATTTTCAATAGCATTGAACTTAATAATAAATAAACCAAGAATAAGAAAGCCTCAAAAAGGCTAGGAGAAAGAGGTGTGCACTAGGCACGAAAGAGAGTCAAAGAGGAGAAAGGAAGGCTGAGGACGGTACAGAAGCAGTGGACTTGTGTAGCGGGAGGGGGTCGAGGGCCGTACACCCAAGACAGCACACAATAACAGTGACAACAGTGAGGCACGTGGGGGGTAGCACACCAGGATAACCTATCTGGAACTGCGGGTAAGGGGTCCTATGGGGAAAGCTGGACATCAGGGTCAATCTCTACTGGGGGGTCGCAAATATCACCTCTATAGGAGTTCCAGGCTCCCCACACAGACCTCCACATTTTAGGCTTGCCCCTGGCCACATACACCGTCTTCTCACGCAGCATGCACCAGTCCATACTAGTTTCCCATAAACTGAGCGAGGGGGGAGCAGGCGCACCCCATTTCTGGGCGATGTCCCTCTTGGCCACCATGTTGCCCAAGGTGACCCAACGGGTCTGGGCTACACTGTAGTCATTCGGACACCAAACATTGAGAAGGCATCGCCGGGCCTCAGCCGGTAGGGCCACCCCAGTCACTTCTTCCATCACCTCGTGCACTCGTGTCCAATACCGGGCAACTCCAGGACATTCCCATATGATGTGCAGGAAGGTAGCAAGCATACCACAACCTCTCCGACACAGGCCATCCGTTGAAAGTCCCATATGTAGGAGTCTGGGGCCGGTTACATACACCCTGTGTAGTATCTTCAACTGAACAAGGCGGAGTCGCGCCGATATGGCCACCTCCCTGGGGGAGGAGACCGCTGATTGCCACTCCTCGTCGTCCATCTCAATACCATCATTCACCCAGTGCAGTCTCAACCGCTCAAGCAAATCCACTCTCACATTAATAAGCTTTTTGTACGTCAAGGAGATAGCGCTGTCTGGCATGTGACCGTCCAGCACCCGATCCTCCAGGGGCGATGACTCAGGGATCGCGTCCTCCCCCGATATGTAAGGGGAGAGGGCATGGCTAAGCTGGGCGTGTCGGAAATATTCCGTCGCCGCCAGCTGGAATTCAGACTGTAGCACGTCAAACGACTTAATCCTCCCCCTTACCATCATATCCCCAACCTTAGAAATTCCAATGGTGTCCCATCTGTCGAAGCCCTTAGTGTTCCACAGCTTTCCCAGTATGTCTGAGTCATACAAAGGGGTGGCCATGGTAACCTTGTTTTTCCAGCCCAGAGTGTCAGTAACCAAGCGCCATATACGCACCATCGTTTTGGTGGGGCCCGTCAGTTTCCGGTCCAAGGACCTGGAGTATAATGCTCTATAGTAGTTACCGTCTTGCACGAGCCACCGATCCATGGCGTAGCCCGGACTGGCCGTCGGGCCGTAGAGGCCGTGATTGATGGCCGCGAGCTGGGAAGCCCAGTAGTAGCGTCGCATATCCGGCAGGGCAATACCCCCATCGTAGCACGGTATGGTCAACTTGAGCAACGAGATTCGTGGTCTTCCATCCCACAACAGCGCTCGCTGCAAGGATTCGATCTCTCCAAAGTATTTGGCCGGGACCGGATCCTGGGTGTTCTGCAAAGCGTAGAGGAAGCGAGGCAGCGCCATCATTTTGAACAACGCGGCCCTGCCCATTAGGGAGATCGGTAACTTCTTCCATCCCTCGACGTCCCTGCGTAACCGCGCCAGTGGTGGTAGTAGGTTGTGTGAGTAACGGGCTCGGGATCTCGCGACACATAAATGCCCAGGTATCGAAAGCCCTGCTGGGCTATCTGTATTGAGCACCCTCGGGGGAGGCGCGGAGTGTCTCCACACAACGTGTACAGAGAGGATTTAGACCAGTTAATCACCAAGCCAGAATGGGCCCCGAAGGTCCCTAGCAGGTCAAAAACCACAATGAGCGAGCGGCAGGGAGAGGTGAGATACAAGAGGATGTCGTCCGCATAAAGCGACACTCGGTCCTCAAAGCCAGGGGACCACGTTATCCCGGAGACATCAGGGTGTGTCCTGATCCAAGCCGCCAGGGGTTCCAGTGCCAGGGCAAACAGGAGCGGCGAGAGCGGACAACCCTGTCTGGTGCCCCTGTGCAGCGCAAAGGAGGCCGACAGCCGACCATTGACGGCCACATTAGCCAGCGGTGCGGAATACAGCAGTCGGACCCAGCCGATGTAAGCAGGCCCAAACCCCAGTTTGGCTAGGACTGCCCACAAGTAGTTCCACTCCAGCGAGTCGAAAGCCACAGTGGCGTCAAGAGAGGCGAGAACTGCGGGCTCACGAAGCAAGTGAGCACGTGCCATGACCGCGTGAAGCCGCCTCAAGTTGAGTGCCGTGTTCCGGTGCGGTATGAAGCCGGATTGGTCCGGGTGAACCAGGTCCGAGATCACTCCCACTAGCCGGTTGGCTAACAGTTTGGCCAGGATCTTAGGTTCGGCATTCAGGAGTGAGATGGGTCTATAGGACCTGCACAAGTCACGCGGTTTACCCTCCTTGTGGATCACCACAATGGTGGCGAGTCGTTGGTCGAGGGGGAGTTCTCCCGTCTCGCGGGCTTCAAGGAACATATTCAACAATGGCGCAGCAAGCGCGTCGGCCTTGAGTTTATAAAGCTCGACCGGGATACCGTTGGGTCCCGGTGCTTTGCCAGAGCGCAGCGAACGGATCGCCAGGGCTACCTCGTCCACAGACAGGTCCCGGTCCATGTCGTCTCGTTCGAGATCCGAGAGGCAGGGAAGGTCGACGTCCTCCAGAAAGGAGGCCGAAGCAGACTCCGGGAGAGGATTCGCGGAGGTATAGACCCCCTCGAAGTATTCAGCGAAGGACCCAACTATGGCCGCCGGGTCCGTCAGGGACAAGCCATCTTCACCCACCAGTTCTGGGACCACCCGGGACGCCAGCTCCCGTCTATCCAGCCACGCCAAGAGTTTGCCCGCCTTGTCACCCGAGTCGTATATTCTGCCCTGCTGTTCCCTGCTCAAGGCTTTTGCCGCGTCAGTGGCAGTCGCCCGCAGTTCGGACTGTTTGAGGGAGAGAGCGTGAAGTAGGTCGGGAGACGGGCCCAGTTCCAGTTGGGAACCCAGGTCAGCGAGATCAGACTCCAGCCGCACCACTTCCTCATCCCGGCGACGGCGGGCTTCCGCAATCAGGGAGAAGGCCTCACCCCGGAGCACAGTTTTAAAGGCCTCCCAAAGGGAGACGGCGGAGTCAACAGAGCCAGTATTCTCGGCGAAGTACCGGTCCATAGCTTTAGTCAGGAGTGCCCTGGTCTTCGGATCGCGGAAGTACCACGGGTTGATGGGAGCCACTCGCGAAGACACGGGAATCTGGAAGTCAAAGGAGACCCAAACCGGGGAGTGATCCGAAATGCCCCTAGCTAAGAGACGCGCGGTGGACACAGACTGTGCCTGGGCCGCCGGGTGAGGACATAGTCTATTCTAGAAAGGCTACCGTGGGCGCCCGAAAGGAAAGTGTACTGCCACTGGGTGGGGTACAACAATCGCCAGCAATCAATCATCCCCATGGAACTCAGAAAATCAGGCAGCCAGGACTGGGAAGGGCGGAGATCCCTGGAAGGAAAACGATCCAAGTCCCCCGAGACTACAGAGTTGAAATCGCCTCCCACCAGCAATAATCCCTCGGGGAGACCTAAAATGGCGCCACCCAGGTCCCTGTAAGTAGTCTCCTGCAGCCCCGGGGGAACATAAACCGAAACCAAAACTAGCGTGCGGCCCTCCCATTTGCCCACCACAGCCACGTATCTGCCTCTTTTATCAGCTAGTACAGACTCCACCTCCAACGGGAGGGACGTGCGCACCATGATGCCCACCCCTCTGGAACCCGAGGAGAACCCCGAGTGTGCCACCATTTTGTATCCACGTCTATTCAATGCATTACAGGCATGACCCACCAAGTGGGTCTCTTGTAGAAAAACCACATCAGGCGAGCAGCGCTTGAGCATTTGCAACACGACACCCCTCTTAATACGGTCCCCCAACCCGTTCACATTCCAGCTGAACAAATTAAGAGATTTACCCCCCATCATCAAGGACATGCCGCACCCCCACCCCCACCCACGATGGCGCCCACAGCGTTAACATATCAGTCCAGTGGTTCCTCAGCCAGAACAGAGAGTAAAACAAGGAAAGAAGTTGAAAAAACACACCCCAACTACCCACCACCCTGCACCCCTGCATTAGACTATAATCCACCCCAACTAGCAGTGTGCCTGTCGCCCCTTAACTAATCTACAAGAAGCCCACAGAGGAGAAAGGAGGCATCCTATCCCCCCCCGTCATCCCCCATATAAAGTACAAAACGAGTCAAACCTACAGCAGCAATGTCAATAGCTGAAGCCCCGTACGGCGGCCCAGCTCTCGGAAAGTCAAGTCACCAAACAATTATTCCTGTGCTTCCGCGCCCTCGGTGGTCTCCTCCGTCTGGTCGGCTGGTTCACGTCGATCCTGGGGCAGGGTATCAAGCCAGTGCCCCACCTCATCTGGGAAGTCAAAGAAGAAGGTCCGGTGGTCACGCTCGATGCGGAGCTTGGCAGGATAAAGCATGGAGTAACGCAGGCCCATTTCCCTCAGTCTCCGTTTCACCCCCGTAAAGCTCTGGCGCTTTTTCTGGACAGCCTGGGTGAAATCCGGGAAGAAGTTCACATCAGAGTTCTGGAAGCGGAGAGGGCCCGCGGTCCTCGATGCCTGCAGGATAGCGTCTCTGTCCCTGTAGTTGAACAGCCTCGCGATGATGGGGCGAGGGGAGGCGCCCGATTTCGGCGGCCCACCCGGGATCCTGTGGGCCCGTTCCACCGAAAAGAACTTACTCAGGCCCCCCGGTGCCAAGTTCTTAACCACCAGTTCTTCCACAAAAAGCTCAGTCGAGTCCTCCTCGGCCTTTTCCGGTACTCCGGTGATGCGTACGTTTTGGCGCCGCGCGCGACCCTCGAACTCGTCCAGTCGACGCGCTAGCAATCCATTAGCCATTTTCAGGTCGCGCACCTCCGTCTGTACATCGGACACATCAGTGACCAGGCTGGAAGTCTTGAGATCCAGCGATTTCACCCGGTCATTGGTTTTCCCGAGGTCAGTCCTGATGAGGTTTAACTCAATCTTCAGGGAGTCAACCTTGCTGGACAGTTCCTCGCGGAGAGTGTGCATCCCCGTCTGCACCCCCGTTATCGCCCCCATGACGTCTCGAAGTGTTATCTCGGAGTCGTCCGGTGATTCATCCCTTCTCGAGTCTTTAGTACGACCCGCCAGCACCGGTGATCCCTTAGACTGGGAGAATCGCTCCGGAATAGTGGACTGGGACTGGGATGGTTTCCTGCTGATCCGCTGGGACTTTCCTATGTCCGGACCACCCTTGCCCGCCATGTTGGCACTCTCGGGACGGGGGGGGACTCCAGGGGTGAAAGAGTCTAGTACAGTATGCACAATGCACACGACGGTAACTCCAAAGTCCTGTGTGGAGACCGCACAGCAAGGCGCTCAAGGATCAAAAGCACCCATCGGGAAGACGAAGCGTAGGCAGGGAGGTACCGTGTGGAGACACGGCTGTACCCTTCTACGGTCGCCAGTGACGCGGGCGGAGCCTCCGGGGTCCGTCGAGCTAACTGAGTCCAGGAATGTCAGATTTTCATTCCGAAAGCGGGCGCCGCATCAGGACCGGCTTAGCAATCGATTCCCACATTCGTGGGACAGGATAGGTCGCAGGATTATTGCGGAGGATCGGAGGGTCTTCGGAGCTCCGAGCTCACGCGGCCATCTTGGTCGCCCGCGAAGCTCCTCAAAAAAACGAGCATTATTGAGCATTCATGAAATATACACAATTGTGATGGTACAGGTGCCCCTGGGGATGGAGGGGAAGTGATATAGTGAAGGTAAGGTGGGGGGGGTTCTTTGTGACAATAAAAAACACGATATTTATCCAGTAATATTAGGATACCAATGTTAAACAATATATAAAGCAAATGATTACTCAATGACAGAGTTTCAAGAAACATGCCCCAATGTCCATCATGAAAACGAATGGTGGGTTGAACGGGGCTGTCGAGGGGACGTGTGTCGACGTTTCGACCCTAATAAGCAGGATGAGTAAGATTCCTTGCAAGTGGGTCTTCTTCAGGACGGGCGCCTCGAGGATCCCGGATTAAGACGCCGAGCTGCTTGCCGACTGAAACCACACCTGATTTATTCAGCGTTTCTTCAATAATCGAGCGGACTTCTAACCCACCCGATAGATTGTTCGAGTGGTCCCCCGTCCAGCAATTGGATCCACCCCGGGAATTCCGGACTTTACTTCATTAGTAATTGAACTTGTGTCACCGACCTTCACTGGGATTAATTTCATCCCCATACCGATGTACTCAGGTTGGCTGCCCCTACCATATCGCCCGTCCTGAAGAAGACCCACTTGCAAGGAATCTTACTCATCCTGCTTATTAGGGTCGAAACGTCGACACACGTCCCCTCGACAGCCCCGTTCAACCCACCATTCGTTTTCATGATGGACATTGGGGCATCACTATATCACTTCCCCTCCATCCCCAGGGGCACCTGTACCATCACAATTGTGTATATTTCATGAATGCTCAATAATGCTCGTTTTTCCTATAGTGTGAATAAAACATTATAGAGGTATTTTTGTTTATGAGATTTACTCGAATGTTTTTCTAAATAATTTGCTCTCCCTCACTGGGACCCCTATTATAAGTGGGGCACACAAGAAGTAATGGAAGTGGCAGAAGGATGAATAAAGATGACACTGGAGAGGAGAAAAGGAATACCACTCACCAACTCAAAAGAAGGGGCACAGTGAGAAGATGTCTCAAATCCAAAGATAACCTAGAGCGTGAGTCTGAGACCAAAAATAACACTGAGAAGATTGATAATTGGGGTGTACGCCAATAGGATAAAACTATTCTGAAGAACCAACTCAAAATGACATGGACTCTTTAGGTCAAACCTACTAGATAGCGAATGTGCAGGACCTTTCGTGTATTTACTATAAACATACAGGGGTTTGGAGCCTGCCTATTGCTTACCATTGGTTGACATTCCTGTCACTCTCATTTGCCTGCTGGTTATTCATATCCCAGCTTGTCAATATTGCATTTGATACATCCATCGAGCATAGCATTACCATTTAGTTTGATTGAATAGATCTATGCTTCCATTTCTTACTTTTCAAGCACTACCTTTTTCTTTTGGCTTAAGCACTTTATAGGAGGGCACTCTGGGTTGCTGCTGCATGGCCCTCCCTGTTGCACTTGCATCCATGTACCTACCATTGCTTCTCACCTGCATATTCCATATTGCTCTCTTGCCTGTTGCTTCTCCTCCCCACTCCCACCATGTGTTGCTTGCCCCCACCTGCGCCCTTCTTTTTTCAAACCTGTTGCTTCACCCCTCCAAACTCCTTGTTGCTGGCCCCACCAGCACCCTCCTCTCTCACCCGCTGGTTCTCCTCCTTGCTACCACCCTTTGTGTTGTTTGCCCCACACATTGCTTCTCTGCCTCACCCTACTCTGCATATTGCTTCAGCAACCCCCACATTCCTACCCCTACTGACTGCCTCCAGGTGGCTTCCTGCTACCTCAGCCCTTCGTATTGCATCCTCCCACTTTGCCCTCCATGTTCCTTTTCCCCACACTCAGGCCTGGAAAAAATGCTTTCACGCTATATTTTTTTAATGTAACTGTACACATCAATAAATAATTATTTAATTATTGTGACACATGGAAGCGTTGTGTGTACACCTACAAAACGACAAATCCTTGGTCTTATAGCTCCATTTCTTACTTAGCTTTTACAAAGCCATTAAGTCCTAAAAGCAGATCTTTTGGCTTTGCCAATGCATGTTGAATTCTTTGGGCAGCACTCCTGATCATTGACTTTTAGGTGCCTGACCTGTCCCTCTAAGCCAGCCCTGGCCCAGATGTGGTGCACACTGTTCGCCCTTGCACCTGCGCACTGCCACCTGTCTACCAATCATCTGTCCAACGTTGCATGTGAGTTACTTCACTTCCTGAAGAAAAGAGAAAGCAGGCCTGGGCAGGTGATGTCCTTCTGCATCCTCATTTCTTGGCCAGGGGTGGTGCCAGGACCGGTGAAGAGGTTCAAAGAGTGGCAAGGACGTTGGGTGGTGGAGCCGAAGGTTGCCCAGAAGTCCCAGGAAGGAGCCCAGTAGAAGGCAGCACATCCCGCGGAGAAGGTCTAAGGGAGTGCCAAGGATAAGCCTGCAATCAAATTTCCTGAGGTCTCGTCACAGTGACCCGGAAGCTGCTAAAGGTGTTTGGCGTCCACCAGGTGTCTAAAGAAAGTGACAGAGTGGAGGCTGAACCCCTGATGTTCCAATCCCCAAAGCTGATGCATTGTATGGCTGCCTGTGGTATCCTTTCAGTCTACTCACAGACATCTACAGTAAAGTCTTGCTGGGTTGTACTACTCAGTCAACTGCCCAACACTTCTTTCTTGAAACCTGCACAGGTATCTGCAGACCTCTTGATATTGATCAGCCGCTTGAGCACAATTGGTGTTAGGTAGTAATTCCTGCTGAATTGTTTGGTGCATTGTGGATATCTCTACTGCACTGTTTGGGAAAGATTTTTCAGTGTAAAGGGTCACACACATAGGGATTATTTGAATGCCATAAATATTTAGCCCGCTGTACTGTGCCCTACAGTAGTAAGGCATGCGTAGCACACCACAAAGGATATTTAATTTCGCCTCTTCAGATCCTCTGTATTTATTTAATTTCTATGTAGCTTGTGCTGTACAATTCACCAGTTGGCACTGTATTTTTGGGGACATCGTGTACAAACCCTTGACATCACAAACAGGCAGAGGATATAAATGCACCTGTGGCTGTGATTCACCCACAATACCCATATTCAATTACAAAAAACACAAGACCTTGCCAGACTAAAATGGAAACACCAACAAACACTGAGGGATTTAGCACATAGCAGATGAATCTATAAAGAGCATATGAATCTTCACCAAGAACCACATCTCCTGTGAAGGAAGAAGCTTTTCTAATCTGTTAGATGCTTTGTTTGGGATGTTGCTCAGGGTAATTTTGTAGTAACATCTGCACTTTTGTGACCTCCAGGCGATGCGACCATAAAGAGCCCTGATAATGCTCTGGAAACCTTTTTAGGTGACTGATGTACTAAAGCAAGGGCATTTTTCGTCTAAGTAATGTAAATATGAGAAAAAAAATATTTAGGTAGTGATTAAATCAATGATTCAAAGCATGAGCAAGTGAAGGTATCTATGTACCTCACTTAGAGAGAGGTGTGGCGCCGCGGCCAAGGCGACTGACGCAGGAATCTGGGGATCACGGTTCGATCCCCGGCGGCAGGTTAGCCCAGAACCATGTGACTCTGGGCAATAGCTTGCTTAATCTTCCCGACTGCCCCCAGCACCTGGAGACCCTTATGGGTGATTGTTCGCACTTTACTTTACAAATGTGGGTTATTATTATTATTACTTTGCAAGCTTAGATGCTGGAGCATCAACAAAATAGAAAAGTGAAGGTAATGATCACTTTCAATTCTTAAAATTGGAGGAGTACCACCACAAGACCTGTCAACAGGGGGTTAAAAATTGTCCAGATATGACTCGTTCGAAAAAGTTTTATTCTGGAGCTATTAGACAATGTTAAAAAGGTTCATCAGACATTAGTATAGGTTTTATTCACCCATTGGTATCTGTAAAATGTGTAAAAAGTGATGCATAGAAACGGTCTACATGTTTTAACCTGTATCAGGGATTTACCAGGTTTTCGTCAAGACCAAGGTGTGCGTGACCTGGGCGGTGTACACACGCTAAGGAGTACCCAACCCTCGATCACAACTGTATACTCACAGTTGGCGCCCTTTCATCCAGTATCGGTGTTCTGTGTTTCCAGGTGGTCTCATGTAGGGCTTTTTTGAGTACTTCCAAGGTGTCATCTTGTGGGATGCTGCTGTACAAGCTTTCGTAGTCAAAGCTAACCAGGATGGTGTTGTCGTCCGCTGTAATGTCCTTAAGTAGTTTCAGGAGACATTTGGTGTCTTGTAGATAGGTAGTAGTATTTTGTACAAGTGTCTTCAAGAAGAAGTCACAAAAGCGTGACAGGGGCTCGAGAAGGGAATCAATGTTGGATACAATAGGTCTGCCGGGAGGGGGGGATTTTGTTCTTGTACATCTTCGGCAATGTGTAGAAGTAGAAGATCTTCCCCTCACTGTTACACAGAAAGTCCGCTTCTTGTTTAGAGATGTGTCCCAAAGTCTCAGCGTTGTCAAGCAGGGTTCTGATCTCTTATTTAAGTTCATTGGTGGGGTCAGTCAATAGCGGGCTATAGTTCCTGATGTCTCATAGGAGTCTTTGGCATTCAGCAGGGTAGGCGGTTTTATCTAGGACCACCGCCCCACCCCCCTTATCCGCTGGTTTTATGATGATAGAGTCACAGGATTTGAGACTTTCCAGAGCCATGTTGTCTTCTCTGCTCATATTCTGGAATGGAGTGTTTGGTGTCAGGTTTTCAATGTCATTGAAGACTGCTTGCTCAAATGTTGCTATTTCCACTGGAATACTGTGTGGTGGAGGAATGAAAGTAGATTTCATTCATAGTCCAGTCGCATTGGGATCTTCGGTGGATCGGGGTTCTCATTGTTTTTCAAAAAATGCCTTCAGTCTTAGTTTCCTAAAGAAACCTGCCAGTTCGCAGTGGAGTTGGAATTTGTCTAGGCGCGCTGTAGGGACAAATCCTAGGCCTTTGTTTATAACCTTTTCTTCCATGCTTGACAGAGGTCTGGTTGCCAGGTTTGTTACTAGGTTCTGCTGTTGCTTGTTCCTGCCTTTGCCTTGCTCTGAGTGTCGATGTCAGCACTCACGTGACTCCGAGAGACTTCCGCGTTTCATTCCGAGAGACTTCCGCGTTTCATTCCGAGAGACTTCCGCGTTTCATGCCGAAAGTATGCCTTCACAAATTGGAACCAAAAAATTGCGAAAAGGAAAAGAAGACGAATGGTCCTTAATAAATATATTTTTTTTAAAGTTAGTCCTGGAGACAATGAAAATCAGATAATAACTAGGACTATCAATCAGAGTCTTTTGACCGTCTTCCATATTCCTGAGGTCAGCACTGGTATCAATTACAAAGGGTCACTGCTACATGCATACTGTGTTGTCCTGAAGAAGGTCTGAAGGAATAATACAATTGAAGACTGAAACGTCGACTACATAATCCATTTCTTCATGTGTTATTAATTATATAAGTGACCTTTAATTTAAGAAAAATAGATGTCACTTACTGTTTTTATCTTTGGATTGGACTTTTTTCAAATGAATTATAGGAAGAACTGTTAAACTCCTTGTACATTTGTAAGCTATATCATTTGAACAGTCTCTTTGTTTAATTGGTTTTCGATTATAGTCATATCAGATATAGATTTGATTGATCAGATTATTGTGAAAAACTAAAATACAAGTCTGAATCTGGAAATCATCCTGACGAATAAAATCCCTTGCCGGGATTTTAAACCCTATATTGCTCCGAGTGTCGCTGCCTACTGTGTCCCCTTCCTCCCAATGCACTTAATTTGCGCCCTTTCTTCTTCCTCTCACCCTCCTGCACCTGCCTAAAAAAGGCGGTCTGAAGGTGTTGGGAGGGAATAGAGGTTGCGGGAAAGTTGACTACCATCCATACATCGGGTAGGTCTGTTGTGGTTTGTAAGAGCCTTGATATCCTGGTGGTAGGTGTGTGTTGTACATGGGCCAGCCAGTTGTTGTGTGTTCTATTCCTTCCTCTTTGTCTCTGCCGGCTGCTTTCTGTACTGGAGCCTCTGCTCCCAGTTGAGGTGTTGCTAGAAGCATCTGAATCGTTTTCAGATCTCAATGGTGGTATATATTCTGGATCAGAATATGGGTATGTCTTCACAAAGGAGAACCGTTTGACATCTTTTTGAAATTTTTGTACCTTTTGTTGGGTGAGGTTGTCCCTATATTCATTAATTTCCTTCTTTAGTTCATCAAGTCTTTTTTGTAGCCTGTAATAGTTGTTTTTATGTGACCTTCTGTCTGTTGGATTTCTACCAATATTGTCTCTGACAGGCGTAGGGCAGTTTTCATGATCAGCACGATCCAATCATGCGTGCAGTGCCACGGAATCTGGGCCCAATCTTTCCTAAAGACCGGGTCATCCAGAAAGACGCGTGGGACATTAGTAACTAGTAGGACCTTAGGTGCCATGTTGTTTTTCAAATATTCCTTCAGGATGGTTCCATGTAGGATTGTCCTTATCCGGTTTCTTTTTATTTCCGAAAGTTTTTCCCAATCAGTAGTCTGGGAAATTGTTTGTGCAATGCTGGCGTCAGCAACTAGGGTTAGCTCGCCCATGATAGCATCCACTTCCTCACTAGAATAGGATAGTCCTTGATTTTCCCCCATGATATAAAGATAACTGAGGATACGTTCCATGCTGGAGAAGAATTCTCGCAGCTGTGCACTGAAGCAGAACTCTTGCAGCTGTGTGCTGCCAAGGTATGTAAAACAACTGGGGAGAGAAAGGGATTTCCACTATGAGGAGGGGAATACTCCTAATCCCCTTATTTATTTATTTATTTATTTAAGCTTGTATCGCGCACAGCTACCCACAGTGGGTTTCCCGGCGCAAGGGATAGACTAGAGAAGAAAAGGAGGCAGCTTCACCTGAATTGAGTCATAGCAGACTATTTGACACGTTGTGTAAAAAGTAGTGTCTTTAAGGCCTTGCGGAAGTGGAACAGGTTGGTCTCTAATTTTAGAGCCAGTGGGAGTGAGTTCCAATATTTGGGTCCCAGGGTGGAAAAGGAACGACCTCCCATTTTTGTCAACTTCCATCTTGGCATGGTAAAATTTCCCATGTCAGATGACCTTAGTGGCCGTAGGGGTTTATACGGTGTTATCAGTTTTTGGAGGTAGGTTGGGGCACAACCTTGCTTAATCTTAAACATATAGCAGAGTGCTTTGAATTTGATGCGTTCAGGGATACTCAGCCAGTGAAGATCATGTAAGGCGGCCTTGGCTGAGGAACGTCTGGGAATGTTTTTTAGAAGGCGTGCGGCTGCATTTTGTACCACCTGTAACACCTGTAAGGTGGCTTTGTCTGCGCCCAGATAAAGGATGTTGCCATAGTCCAGGCGGGATGTTACAAGCGCCTGGACTACGGTTCGGCGGGAAGAGAGAGGAAGCATCCACAGAATCTTGTGGAGCCATCGTAACGTAGAGAAGCAGATGGCTGCGACCTTGGTGGCCTGTTGTCGCATAGATAATCTATCATCTATGATAACACCCAGGTTGCGGACAGCGGTGGAAGGTGTTGGCGCAGTACCCAGTTCAATGGGCCAATGGCAGGGGCCCCAGAGATGTTTATTCCGGCCCAAGATGACCACCTCGGTCTTCTCCCCATTCAGTTTGAGACAATTTCTCCGCATCCAATCGGCCACAAGAGTGAGGCCTGATTTGAGTGCGGAGATGTTGTTCTCGTCTCTCCCTGATAGGGAGAAGACAATCTGGGTGTCGTCCGCGTACGAGTACAGGGTAAGTCCAGCCTGTTCTACAATGGATGCTAATGGTTTAACATAAATATTAAATAATAAAGGACTAAGGATTGAGCCTTGAGGAACACCGCGGGTGGATTGGCAAATGGTGGAAGCTGCTTTAGGGGAGAACACTTGGAAACTACGGTCGTTAAGAAAAGACACCAACCAGGCCAAGGCCTGGCCGCCCACTCCTAGAGATTTCAGAGAGTCGATAAGGATGGAATGTGACACGGTGTCGAACGCTGCGCTCAAATCCAACAGGATGAGCGCCATGGTGTTACCTTGGTCGACACCGTGCCTCAGACTCTCCGTAACCCCCAGGAGTGCTGTCTCAGTTGAGTGCCTAGGCCGGAAACCCGACTGCGAAGGATGGAGAAAGGCGATGTTTTCGACCAGTTTTGAAAGCTGCGAGTTAATGTGTCTCTCCAATATCTTCGAAAAGATCGGCAGCAAGGATATCGGGCGAAAGTTGGCGGGGTTGGAAGAATCAGCACCTGATTTTTTTAATAAAGGGACCACCATGGCGTGTTTCCAAGGTTGAGGGACCAGGGCCTCGCTCAGTGAGGTGTTAAGTAGTTTAATGAAAGTGGGATGGGTAAGGGGATCCAATTGTTTTAGGATTTTTGCCGGGAGCGCGTCCTGTGGGGATCCAGATCTCACGCTATTTAGACAGGACACAAAAGAGCTGGCATCTAGCGGCTGCCAGGTAGTAATGATATCATTGGAGATTGTATTCACTGGTTCAGTGGCCACACTAGAAGAAATATTGATGGTCTCTGGACTTGGGGAAAAGTGGTCATAGATGAGATCCACTTTCTTTATGAAATAATCTGCCAAAGATTGGCATTGGACAGCATCAAGAGCCGGGGGGGGGGGAATAGAATTTGCACCTGTCAGTTTTTTCACAACAGAAAATAATACTTTAGGACAGTTTTGGGCCTCGGTCACTGTTTTAGTGGTGTGATTTGCTTTAGCCGTTTTACAGCTGTTATGGTACTTTTTTAAGGCTTCTTTGTATATGATTTTTCGAGAAGGAGAGTAGCCTTTTCTCCATTTACGCTCCAAGATCTTACATTGAGAGCGAAGACTCTTGAGTTGTTCCGAGTACCATGGGGCAGGAGAATGGTGTGTGGCTTTAGGCTTAGATGTCATTGGTAACGCCCGTTCTACCGCGCTAGTAAGCCAACGTTTCGTAGCATTATCAAGGACAGTGACCGGTGCATCAATGGACGGAAGAGTTTTAATCAGTAATTTGTTGAGTTCTGTAATATTGACCTTCCCCCAATTCCGGGATAGCCCTGGTTTTATTGTCAGAGATCTTAATGGTCAAATAAACAAACAATTGGAGGAGTACCACCACAAGACCTGTCAAGGTCTCAGAAAAGTGGGGAGAAAAAGGAGATGCACAAAAAAAGGAATAGTGTCCTTTTTTAAGAAGCCCCCTCACTCACCAACCTAGTTGGTGACATGCTTCATCATCGGGGTCCCACCAGAACAAAGGAGTGCCGTTCGAGTGTGCTATGAGACCTGACTACAACGGAGCGGGTTGTTTTTTGTGAGAGTGTACGTGAAAACAGTGGGTTAAAAATTGTCCAGATATGACTCGTTCGAAAAAGTTTTATTCTGGAGCTATTGGACAATGTTATAAAGGTTCAACAGACATTAGTATAGGTTTTATTGACCTATTGGTATCTGTAAAATGTGAAAATAGGTTGTGCAAAGAAACAGTCTACATGTTTCAACCTGTATCAGGGATTTACCAGGTTTTAGTCAGGGCCAAGGTGTGCGTGACCTGGGCGGTGTACATATGCTAAGGTGTACCCAACCCTCAATCACATGAAACCAACCTTATACTCACAGTTGGCGCCCTTTTATCCAGTATGAGAAAGAGAAAAAACCTGCAATGATAAAAAATACAATAACAAGCAAACAAATTACATGCCGGTAACGCAGTGTCAGGATGATCAAGTGCTCCATGTTCTCCCATTGTTAAGTAATGCAAGTACACAAGTCACGTGTCTGGCTCCTTCAGAGGGAGACAGTACCGATTTGCAATATGTGCGTATTATTTCAGTGACCAAATGAGTCACTTAGGTGAAAATATAACATCCACTCGAAACTTGTTTGTGGTGGGTAATTGTGCACAACAGGCAAGTCTAGCCGTGAACTGCAGTTAATATAAGTTACTCACACGATGTCAAATCAAATCTGTGAGTTTATTTTTATCACACCACTTTCATACATTTAAAAGTGGGTGACTACGCTCTCATTACGTAGGTGAGGGCATGCTTAATCATGCTAGCATGCCATTACCAGAACGTAACATTGGGAGTATCAAACAAAAGAGAGGGGAAAAAAGGAATGCTTACTCGAATTTCCAGTTTAGTGTGCCTCATGGGAGTCTGGATCGTGATGCTAACTCTATTGACACGATCTAAACATTAGAGAGTGCGGTAAGACGTGGTATTACAAACTAGGGTGGGAAACTGGAGATAATGAGAAGTACACTGTAGAAAATGGAGCCCACCCGCATCAAGACTGCGAGTGGGGCCCACCGGCATAGATTCAGAGCGCTGAGCCCTAACTCGACATCCACCGTGTCGCTCTCTTGAGAGGCGTGCTGTCTAAATTGCAAGCAGAGCCCACCCGCGTCAAGAATACGAGCAGAGCCCGTCCGCATACACCCAGAGTACTCACTGTGCCTGAATTAGACATCCGCCATTCCGCCTAGTTAGCGATCGCCGCTCCCCGTGGTGACTAACATCGGAGTGATTCTGCTGCTAAAAAGCAGATCAGGTCGCTTCTGGGTGGGTGCGGCCACGCGGTCACGTGCCTCGCGTCTTTGTGGTTGCCAGGACAGCATTAGTAAACTGAAGACGTGCATAAAGGGGAACGCGTGTGAGAATACAAACGTGTGTAGTGAATGCTCAATCCCTTGTGTCTCAATAAAGATTGCGAGGTGAAAAAAGGGAGCCAAATAAGGAAAAGGAGTTTAAAAGCAAGTTTTTGAAAAAGATTGAGGACAGTTCGTGATACTTTGTCAGTAACAAAACACACGATAGGATTTAATTCTATGTCCCTTAATGTTGATCAGATGACCTTTCTGTATAATAACGAAGGTAAAAGAAGGTAAAGGAAAGGAGGGGCAAAAGTAATAGGGCTAAGTTAAGTTTCCTTTGATGATTACTGGGTAACACTATGCACTTCGCTTCATAGTGCTAATAGGGTATTCTTGTCAAAGGTGGTACCAGTGGGCTCATGGTCTGGGTAAAATGTCGTTTGGGCACAATGCTAGTCTGTGAGAGGTATTATTTTGGAAGGACAGAGTTCCAAGGAATATTA
Organism: Lissotriton vulgaris; assembly: GCF_964263255.1. NCBI lineage: Eukaryota > Metazoa > Chordata > Amphibia > Caudata > Salamandridae > Lissotriton > Lissotriton vulgaris. Next base: position 230,349,063 of record NC_141690.1, read on the forward strand.
TCATTTAATCCCACTTTATGGGTAGATAGTCTGTAAATCCATCGTTGTTCTTTTTCAAACAGGCGATGGTGTATTTTTGTTCCTGCTTTTATCTGTTCGATTACAGTCCATTTGATATCATTGGTTGTGTGATTTTGGACAATGAAATGTTCAGTGAGTTTCGTTGTGGCTTTTTTACACCTGATCGTGCTCCGGTGTTCACAAATCCTCTGTTTAATATTTCTACTTGTCCAAAATCCATAAGGATCCCATCAACCCTCCGTTTAGACCCATAGTATCGGCCTGCGGTTCCATCTCCGAACCGATTGGAAAATTTGTTGATAGGTTTCTTCAACCAATTGTACAGAGAAGTACAAAGCTTATTAAAGACACCACTGCCTTTTTGAACTTGTTGGATACTATCAAGCTAGAAGTTGGTGAAACATATTGGTTATGTACGACCGATGTAACCGCACTTTACACCTCCATTCCCCACAATGAAGGTATTGAAGCCCTTGAATGCAGCCTCCTCAACAGTGACTTGGAAGAGACTAAAAAGATATTTATAATGGAACTTATGCAATTTGCACTATAGTATAGCTACTTTGAATGGCAGGGTAAGTATTTCAACCAATGTAATGGTACATCAATGGGTTTTGGGTGGGCCCCCTCATATGCCAACATTTATATGTCGAAATTTGAGATCGACTACATCCTGAACAATCCTGCATGGACCGAGGGCCTTGTGGCCTTCAAACGTTATATTGACGATATATTTGTGATATGGAAAGGAGCGAAAGCACAACTGGAATAGAACATAGCGGTTATCAAACACAAAATGACCATATCAAATTCACCTATGCTATAGATAAAGAATCCATAGTCTTTCTGGAAGTGAGGGTGACGTTGCACAACAACACACTCAGCACAAAAGTGTATACCAAAAAGACAGACAGAAATCAAAGCCTTTTGTTCCAAAGTTTCCTTCCGGAGCAATTAAAAAAACATTTACCAACTTCTCAGTACATTAGATTAAAAAGGATCACTATGAACAACGAAGATCTACTAGAATCATTCAAGGAGTAAACCAATAAATATCGTCAACGAGGATATCCGCAAGACATTTTGGATGAATCTCTCAAAAAAATCACCGAAATACCCAGAGAAGAATTACTCAAAGAAAAAACTAAAACTTTGGATAAAAAAACAGTATGTGTCCTCAAGTACTCGATTGATTCATCTCACATTAAACACATTCTTAATAGACATTGGTCTTTGATCCAAATGGAACTAGACCTCAAGGATCTGTACAACGACAGAATTACGTTTGCATTCCAAAGATCTAAAAATTTGAAAGAAATTTTGAATACTCCCAACAAAGGCAAAACTACTCACAAAGGCATGTTGAAATGCCAGAACTGTAAACATTGCAGCAACGTAATGGTTGGTAACATATTTGCAAACCCGACTAAAGGAACTACAATAGAACTGAAACACATGAGCACCTGCGACACAACCAACTGTATATATGCCATTAAATGCCCATGTGGCAAAATATATGTGGGCCAAACTGAATGCAAAATTAAAGTTCGGATCACTGAACATAAAAGCAATATACGGCTATCGAATATGAAATCTACCATCGCCAGCCATTGGCAGGAAGCTCGTCATCAAATATCCCAATTGAGATTCAGGATTCTGGAAGTGCTTCCCCAGCGCCGTGATATGGCCCCAATGAAACACAGACTGAGAGCGGAATACTTTTGGATTAAAAAATTAAATTCCCTACAACCGATGGGGATGAATGATCGCATTGAATATGTTTGCTTTTTGTAAATTTGTGTACATTCCTGACATTGGCTGATGATATATTCTTGATCCTCATAACAATGGTATTTCACTGTTTTTCTCTTTTGTTACCTGTTTTAATGTTGCTGAACATATTTTCGAAAGTCAGTGATGTTTATATGTTTAGGCGATCCGCACACTTGATTTGCACATGATATATCCCACTGTATTTTCATATACTTTGGTTCTTGAATACGTGGCTTTTGGGGTTTTTGTATTATGTCCCCTCTCGTTTTCGCTTCCCTTTTTTAAAAAAATACTTTATTTATTAGCACCAGATTCACATGGCTACTCTTCCTTGAAGCCAAGATCCCCATATCACGTGACCCGGGGCTCACGCATCAGAGTCAAATTTCATTTGTTAATGCTTGTTTCACTTCCGTATGCATGATCACTATCGTGGACGCCAAGACGCGGCTTGTACAGTCTTTTTGTAAGTCTTCCTCGATTCATATTCTGCATGTTGACACGCTAGACGACACTCTTTTCTTCTTTCTTTCCTTTACGTTTAAGGTCTGGAGTTTGGTTTCAAAGCACATTTGGTTCACACCCGCAGCGTCGATATTTCTTCACTGGAACTTACGATTTTAAGCTGTTGTTCACCCTTAGCACGTATTGCACTTTGAGAGCTTTTGGGAGCCTTTCACTTTCGTCTTTCGCTTTTTCTAATCACTTCAGTTGACCACTCCGTTTTATGTGCACCTGACCGTATTCCCGATACAAGCACTATCTTTGCGCATTTCACTTGTTCACGCCTAAATTCAATGAACTAACTGCATATTGTCGCACATTTGATGATGGAGTATCTAATTTGGTCCTGTATGACTTATTTTACAGACCCCTGACGAAGGGTCTCACTCGACAGACCCGAAATGCATTGGGTGCTTGGAAGGACCGCAATACAATGATGATTTGTATCATAAGAGCATTATTATGAATGCATCGAATATTTGAACAATAAATGGATGGAATCTAATTGGAGAGATTTTTGATTTATGTTGAACTAATCAGTTAGAGATTACTAAGAAACCAGCGGGTTTCAGTGTGAATCGAGCGCGCATTAAGCATGGGCGAATTTTGCGAATCTGGCGTTCGCGAATTTGCGTATTTGTGAATTCGCAATCCGCAAAATCCGCGAACTCTCGCGAATTTGCGGATTTTTTTTCTCTGTGTTCGCAAAGGTTTCTGGCAGTTCGCGAGGGTTTTGTACCAGTTCGCAATTGTGAACTTACTTGTCGGCTCACAACGGTCGCGACTTTGTTGTTTCTACGTCTGGTTCATCATCACAGGTTCACAGCACCCTCTGTTTCCCACTGCCATCCTCTGGTTCACCCATGCCACCCTCTGGTACATCACTGCTACCCTCTGATTCATCACTGTAGATTATGGGGGGGGGAAAGCAAGCACACCTGCCCTGCTTCAACTGACATGAATTAATTTCTGGTTCATCACTGTAGATTATGGGAGGGAAAAGCAAGCACACCTGCCCTGCTTTAACTGACATGAATTAATTTGGGGTTGATTAATGTATCACTGAATTTAAACTTCCTGTCTGGCACTGACTTCCTTATCTGTAATTTGCTTTCTGTTGCAGTGCAATTTTTTTCCCCAGGACCTTTGTGGCCTACTTGTAGCTATTCTATGAGCCTGCTTGAGGGTCAGAGCAGGGTCATAGAATAGTTGCAAGTAGGCAACTGAACTCTGGAGGGGCCCCTCAGGAAGCACTACAGGGAATTGTTACTAATGATGAGTTTGAATTTTTGCACCTGCTGAGTGCTTTCAGTTTTGCAAAACTTGTTTTTCTGTGGGGCACTTCCTTCCTGAAGTCCCCCCCCCCCCCCAAATGGACTCCTTGCAAAAAAAAGTGCAGGCAAATGTCAACCTGAGGAGTTATTCTGATAAAAATCATCATTTTCAGAAGGTTTATGCTGCTTGCTGGTGGATTTCTTGTGCAGAATTGCAAATTTTGTAATTTCGCGAGTGCGAGATTGTTGCTGCCCGCCGCATCTACATGTTTGCAATTACGAACTCTCGCGATGCGTCGCCAAACTCCCACGGGATCCCGCAGCAAGATCCAAAATGGCCCAGCACTCGCAAAATATTGAGAAAAACAACTCGGCAAACGCTGAATGACGGTAAGTGAACGCCGCACGCCGCAATATTGTATCACCAAGCAAAAAAATCTGCTGCGTGCGAATTTGCGGATTTTCGCTAAATTCGCGAGAGTTCGCGGATTGCGAATTTACCGAAAACCCGCAAAATCCGCGAGCGGAACGGATTTTCCGCCCATGCTTAGCGCGCATCTTAGTGGGCTACTGACATTTTACCCACACCATGAGCCCACTGGTAACACCTTTGACAAGAATACCCTATTAGCCTTATGGAGCGAAGTGCCTAGGGTCACCCAGTAATCATCAAATGAAACTTAACTTAGCCCTATTACTTTTGCCCTCCTTTCCTTTACCTTCTTTCACCTTCGTTATTATACAGAAAGGTCCTTTGATCAACATTAAGGGACATAGAATTAAATCCTATCTTGTGTTTTGTTACTAACAAACTATCACGAACTGTCCTAAATCTTTTTCAAAAACTTGTTTTTAAACTCCTTTTCCTTTATTGGCTCCCTTTTTTCACCTCGCAATCTTTATTGAGACACGAGGGATTGAGCATTTACTACACGCGTTTGTATTCTCACACGCATTCCCCTTTATGCATGTCTTCAGTTTACTCACACTATCTTGGCAACCACAAAGACGCGAGGCACGTGACCGGGTGGCCGCACTCACCTGGAAGAGATCTGATTCGCTTTTTAGCAGCAGAATCACTCCGGTGTTAGTCACCACGGAGAGCAGCGATCGCTTACTAGGCAGAATGGCGGATGTCTACTTCAGGCATAGTGAGTACTCTAGGTGTATGCGGACGGGCTCTGCTCGTATTCTTGACGCGGGTGGGCTAAGCTTGCACTTTAGACACCACGCCTCTCGAGAGAGCGACACAGTGGCTGTCGCGTAAGGGCTCAGCGCTCTGAACCTACGTGGGTGGACCCCACTCACAGAGCCACTTGATGCTGGTGGGCTCTGTTTTCTACCGTGGACTCCTCATTATCTCCGTTTCCCACCCCAGTTTGTAATTCCACGTCTTACTCCACTCTCTAATGTTTAGATCGTGTCAATAGAGTTAGCATCACGATCGCGACTCACATGAGGCACACTAAACTGGAAATTTGAGTAAGCATTCCTTTTTCCCCCTCTGTTTTCTTTGATACCCCCTATGTTACGTTCTGTTGACTGGCATGCTAGCATGATTAAGCTCGCCCTCACCTACATAATGAGAGTGTAGTCACCCACTTTTAAATGCATGAAAGTGGTGTGATAAAATAAACTCACAGATTTGATTTGACATCTTGTGAGTAACTTATATTAACTGCAGTTCACAGCTAGACTTGCCTGTTGTGCACAATTACCCACCACAAACAAGATACGAGTGGATGTTATATTTTCACCTAAGTGACTCATTTGGTCACTGAAATAATAGGCACATATTGCAAATCGGTACTGTCTCCCTCTGATGGAGCCAGACACAGTGACTTGTGTACTTGCATTACTTAACAATGGGAGAACATGGAGCACTTGATCATCCTGACACTGCTTTACAGGCATGTAATTTGTTTCCTTTATTGTATTTTTTATCATTGCAGGTTTTTTCTCTTTCTCATACTGGATGAAAGGGTGCCAACTGTGAGTATACAGTTGGTTTCATGTTCGAGGGTTGGGTACACCTTGGCGTGTGTACACCGCCCAGGTCACGCACACCTTGGTTCTGACGAAAACCTGGTAAATCAATCCCTGATACAGGTTTAAACCCAACTTTTTTTCACATTTTACAGATACCAATGGGTCAATAAAACCTATACTAATATCTGATGAACCTTTTTAACATTGTCCAATAGCTCCAGAATAATTTTTTTTCGAACGAGTCATATCTGGACAATTTTTAACCCACTGTTTTTACTTACACTCTCACAAAAAACAACCCGCTCCACTGTAGTCAGGTGTCGCAGCACACCCGCACGGCACTTGGCAGTTCGGGTGGGACCCCGATGATAAAGCATGTCACCAACTATGTTGGTGAGTGAGGGGTCTTCTTAAAAAAGGACAATCTTTCTTTTTTTGTGCATCTCCTTTTCCTCCGCACTTTTCTGAGACCTTGACAGGTCTTGTGGTGGTACTCCTCCAATTGTTTGTTTATTTGACCGTTAAGGGGATTAGGAGTATTCCCCCCCACATAGTGGAAATCCCTTTCTCTCTCCTGTTGTTTTTCACACTTTCAATTCTTACCACTCCTTAATTGTGCCTGTGGTTGCAGGTGGTGGTCACCAGCACTCATTTTGGCTACCACAACTTATTTTTTACCATCAGACTGTGACCAAAATAAAAAGATAGAAAGACACAAAAGGGAGGAAAGATGAGAAAAAGAAAAAGTCTGACAAAGGGAGAAAGAAGTTACGAAAAAGAACCTGCAAGAGTGAAATGCAGAGACGGGAAGTGAAGATTAGTGGAAAAAATAAAGGAAGAGGTAGATTAAAATCTAGAAAGCATTAGTATGCATCAACCCTCTCAAAATGTCTCACATATGGCAAACTCCTAAGAAAAACTCTGGGCACATGCAAATATTTATTTATTTGATTAGATTAAGCACTGACTCATACTGACTGTTACTCCCACGTTTTTATATTGTGCTTTGCTCATTCGCATAGTTACTCTAAATTCTACCAAAGGGAAAGTCAATAATTATGAGGCTCCAATCTATCCTTTCTGAGTAAAGTTCTCAATATTGACATATTGATATATCAGTGAGTATTTGGCATGATTTTGCAGTTCCGCTTTATAAATTATATGATGTAGTGCTGAAGGCCGCTACAAAGAGCTGAAACAGGTAGTACAAAACTATTGCGCATGAAATAACATGTGGCCTTTGGTCTCTAATCAAGCATCAAATTGTACCATATATCAGATCAAGCTTGGGAAATACCCTGAAAATAAATGATTAATCATGGTAATAAAATCAAATGTTTTTCTTTCAAATTAGACGTTGAATATTTTGTGACCTGTATCCTTTTTATCTTCTTCTTATATGATACTCTATATAACAAAACTGTATCTCAATAAAATATATAGCGTGTATTATTTAAACGTATCAGCCAGAGTGCCGTGCTCAGATGTGAGCAATAAATCTCAAGCCTTTCCTCACCTTTTAATACAAACAAAAAAACAGAAGTGAGGATGGCTACAATAACATTTACTCTATGTGTATTCATTTCTGCGATGATCCGTGTCATGCACACTAGTGCAGTACACTAAACTTGCAGGTCATGGGCTGGTGGTGCACACTGAGAATTATCACCCCTTAAATGGAAGTTTTGCGTCTTTGAAGGATGCACTACACAAGGTGACTGAGTCTAATCAGGAAACCCTATTTCCCATGAAGTCACTTTCATGATGTTTGCAAATGGTGGTGGCCATTTTGATGCTATCAAGTATGTGAGTTCCTCATGGTCTACAGCATCCTTGCTAGGCAATCAGCATACATTGTTGCTGCAGGCAAGAACATTGTTCCCTGAACTTGCGCAAAACCATGGTGATTGTTTATGTTTTGGAAGTATGTTTTTGAAGTCCAAGCTGAATACAGAGAAGCATTCTTAGGAGTCCAATTGTATTGTGGAAACAAACTTCGCTTGATAAAGTACTGGTTGAGCGATAACATTTAACAACCAAGCAGTATAAGCTTGCATTTTCTTTTGCACATTTCATTGCTAATCGACGTGAGGAATTGGATGGACTCTAATCTCTTTAAAACTTTTCTAATGACATCTATTGAAATATGATATGGATACACCACTAAAGTAATAATGTAGTATTAATGTGAACTATATAATTCTGATGAATGTTTGTTACAGTTTAAGGAAACAACCTTGCATATATTCTTGAAAAAAGAAAGTTTGGAGGTAGCTACCCTTAACAAAGAATGAAGTCAGGTAATTGTAAAACTCCTAACCTTGATGACACCCATTTTGGGGCACTGGTGACTGTGCATTTGTTCTCTCCCAGCAACTTCTCTCATATTCTCCCATGAACAGACAGAAATGGATTATATTTAACAACAAGGGGTGGTGATGGACAGAGTTTCTGAATTAAGCAGAATACTCTCATCCAGTCAAGAGATCAGGGAAAGATCCAACACCGTTTTTTAGCTCACTGCACCATCCCAGCTCAGAACCTGGCTATATGCAAATTAGTCTGTTCCTGTCCCAGTGCATGATGGGAACAGGGCAAACCAAACTACCAAGCCAATTCTTACACTGGGAAGGAAACAAGCTTCCGGGGACCGGTTTCTGGCATTTCAGCCGTCGTCGGCCCGGCTTGCTTGAATCCTGATGGTGCAATGAGCAAGGGACTCACATCTGAGTATACCCTTCCACGCTTAGGGTGGACAAAATATTTAACAACAAGGGGTGGTGATGGACAGAGTTTCTGAATTAAGCAGAATACTCTCATCCAGTCAAGAGATCAGGGAAAGATCCAACACCGTTTTTTAGCTCACTGCACCATCCCAGCTCAGAACCTGGCTGTAAGCAAATTAGTCTGTTCCTGTCCACTACAGGTGTGGCAGGGTATACTCAGACATGAGTCCCTTGCTCACTGCACCATCAGGATTCAAGCAAGCCGGGCCGACGACGGCTGAAATGCTAGAAACCGGTCCCCGGAAGCTTGTCTCCTTTCTGGTGATGAATTGGCTTGGTAGTTTAGTCTGCCCTGTTCCCATGATGCACTGGGCCAGGGACAGACTGATTTGCATATAGCCAGGTTCTGAGCTGGGATGGTGCAGTGAGCTAAATAACGGTGAGGGATCAAGCCCTGATCTTTGGACTGGGTAAGAGTGGTCTGCTTAATTCAGACGCTCTGTTCATCACCACCCCTTTTCTGAATCAGAAATGGATTATAGTCAGGGCCACTGGAATTATGAGATTCTGCAAATCGCAGCGTTTTACAGGTAAATATGGATTTGTCACACTTGTCAAAAACTCCATCATCTGCTGCATAATTTGCAGCTTTTAACACTGATCGAAAGTTACTAAAACACTGTCACGTGTTGTACAGTGTGAGGCCCTTTGCAAAGGTTACTCGTCAACTTTGAGCAGCTTACTGCTGTACTTGCATTTTAACCTGGCACTAATGAGTTCAAACCTTTTTTTCAGACACTGTTAAAGTGTTAAAATTACAAAATAATAAAGTAATACTACCTGCCATTACACTGAAAATGTAGTCAACCCCTGCTGCATAATTTGGCCCTTGCATGTTGAACAGTTCGAGTGGCCCTGATTAGAGTGCTGCTTTTACTAGACTGATAAGAGAAAGAAGAGCGAGGGGGAGAGAGGGGAAGGCGAAGCACAGGGATGGAAAGGTAATAGGGAGGAGGTTGAGGCAGGAGGAAGGATATTAAGAAAAATGAGAATGGTGAGTGGGCAAGAAGGAGGGCTAGTCGGAAAGACAGGAGGATGGGCAGGGGTGAAAGGACAGGGAGGGACAGAGAAGAGGGGGCAGAATAGAGAGAAGGGCAAAGAAGAGAGAGAAGGGCGAGGTGGAGAGAGAAAGATGCGGTGGAAATGGAGCTGGAATAAGATGAGTGAGAGGATGGCGAGGTCAGGAGAGAAAGTAGGATAAGGTGAAAAGAGAGGAGGATGAGCTGAGCGAAATAGGAGGGTGAAGCAGAGAAAGAGAAGGGTACAGCACAGAAACAGGTGGATAAGGTGGAGAACGAGCAGGATGATGGGATAATGATGTAATGATGATACTTGTAAAGCGCACTGTTACCCCATCTCGAGGTGTCCTGGCGCTGAAGACCGCTGGGGAACCCATCCTGGATTTCCCTATGAGATGGTCCCTTCTGGGTATCTGCAAGGTGAAACCAGGCATCCCCAGCGTCTGTGGGGGGCCGTTGTAGAGATGAGGCAAGCTTAATGCCCATAGTTGCCGAGTGTGATCCCTGGTTAGAGTAGGCACCGAGGTGAGAATTATTGAGTCCGTTGACACTGGTCCATGACACTGCCGCGTCGGGTATTGAACCCTGGTCCCGGGCCGTTCTCTGCTTCCGGGTCTGCCGCCTCTAACCAGTGAGCCACACTACTCTACAATAAGAGTGAGGTGGAAGGAAGTACAGGGAAAGGTGAGCACAGCAGCACGGTGAAGTGGCGAGAAAGGAGGGTGAAGTTGGGAGAGAGGGAGGTTGGACAGAAAAAGAAGGCTGAGTGGAGAAAACAGAAAGGACCAAGCCCATAGGTTTATACAGTCTAAAGTCAGAACCCAGTAGTAGGTAGCATATGCAGCTCATACCTGTACAAGACCATCCAACATGCCTAGACCCAGATCTCAGAAATCTGGGAGTCTCGGGACCACATTAATCTTTATAGCCCACCCCCATGCTTCTTAAGGGCCCTCCCAGATCCCAAATCCTGAAACCGGGACTGATCAGTGGGTAGTACCACGCAAGGTGCATGAAATCCTTTGGGTAACCAAGGCAGCATGAGCACCTTGAGCCAGGAGTATTGTGCATAAGGTAAAACTGTTTAGCAGTGTAATATATTCCATTGAGCATGTTGAAATGTATGAACCTGTACCTCTGACTTATAGAAACGAGTCCAGTTGGCTCACAACAGTATCTCCCTATTCATAGCCGAAGAGCTACACCCTTTCTCCCATCTCTATTTAAGACCTCCGTCAATAGCCGGGGGCACCTCTTCAGTCTTATACTAAGGTCAATAGGGAACCATTTTAACATAAGCACATGGTCATGGAAGTGGAGTGGCAAGGGTTGCTGTTTAACACACAAAGTTTTTCCTGATCATGTTGTATAAACTGAAAAGATCTGTAGAACCCAAAATCATAACTCCGTCACAACCACCTGAGTAAAATAAGGAGAATTTATTTAACATGCACAGGAGCCTCAGATGGGTGCCGAGTGCTCGAATAGCAGAAGTCAAACACAAGCATTTATAGACACAGACCACAACATTACATTTCATTATAATTTGTCTGCATAACAGGTTATGTCTAGGCCCTCATGTCCCGGGAGGTGGTGAAGAAACATTTTGTGCTCGGAAACTTACAGTGCATTGTTACACAAAATCCTATGGAAATCACCCTATGTGCACATGTAAAGTCCTGTGTATCTAAAGCCAGATAGTTAACTACTACATTTACGCCCAAATGCAATCACAATGGTCTACATTAGCTGTTGTGGCTGAATACACGTTTGAGGCCTACGGGGGTTGTTGCAAGCAGGCAGAAATGTAATAATGGAAATGTAATCTACCTGCAAGCCTTGCAATGTGTTGTGTTACAGGCAGCTTACTAAAATCAAAGTTCTAACTCTTATTTAAAACTGTCACATGATATCAAGCAATTATTATATTTGTATATAGTTCCCATCATCATTGAATTAACGCAATGTCAAATTATACAAAATGGATGCCATCTCTGTTATCTAAAATTAGCTTCCACAATCTTCAATCGAGAGGTGGGGCAAGCTGCAGTGTGCATTCACCCAATATATGATAAAGTGTGTCAGGGCTGCCAGAAAATATTATTCTGGATCTGACACCATGAATCCTCCCTGTTTATATGAGAGCATCAATCTATCCCTCCCAGCACATGACGTTTTACCCACTAACCCAAAACTGATCTGAAGAACATTAACATTTTTTGTCCTCATACGCCAAATGTTGTGCCCAGAATCTACTATACTCGTTCTGCGCCCCCCCCCCATTCGGATGATTGGCACCAGCAGTGTATAGACTCTTATCTGATCTTAATGGATGCACTTTCCACAGATACCCCTCGCAGTTAGTCAGTTTAGTTCTCCCAACTTGATGGCCTGTATAACTAATTCGAGGGATATGTTCTTCTGCGAAAAGGCATAATCATTGGACAAATAGGTCTCTGTTGTCACAACTTATCTAGCCACTCTATACAGGGCAGCCAAAAATCTTTTTTCCTTTTCCAATTAAGCCTATCTAGATTTAATGTATCTTTAATCACATTTACCCAGTCAAGGTAGGACGGTGCAGTACTTTTAATCCAACATTTACAAATTTCTCAGCGAGCAAGTAAAATTAAATAAAAAGACAATTTACTGACACCTCGAGGTAGTAGATCGTAATTCGAGAAAATACCAAAAAAACCAAAAATAATGCTCACCTGGATTTCAAAACTGAACATTGCTTTCATACCCCAAAATGTGTATATCATTGGGCACCTTAAAAACATGTGAATATCATCAGCTTTTTCCTGCGGACACTTTGGACAGCAGGGGATAAGACCCTTCGAAAAATTTTGACAGCCTAAATGGGGACCAGTAAACTCTGTGGAGAGAAAAAATATGGTTTCTTTTTAAATTGGCAGCAGATACTGTAGAGTTTAGTAAGTCGTAAAATACCCAGAGCTCAGTTGGTGAGGTGAAGTCTCCATCAGCCATATCCAGCATTGTCCAGTATAAATTCGCTGTCTCTTTCTTGTTCCGCTTTGTCTCATGTCATGCTCTCTCCAACTCATTTGAGACGCCCACCACTGAGCCAGATGCCTGGCTCCAGCTTCAAATTTGAAGATATTTAAATTTTGATAGTTTTCTTTCTGTGATGTTGTTTATCTCGTCCCATGATATCAAACAGCCCTTGGGCATTAACTGAGCCCAGCTTTCTATCCCTGCAGCTTTCAATGGCATTGCGAATGTATCTTTGGACAACTCTGGAGATTCTGGTGAGTCCCATATAGGAGCCCGAGCACTGTAATAAGCCATATTCAAAACCTTCCTAATTTTGTACCAGATGGTCACTATGTCTCTCAGCAGCTTTAAGCGGACCTTTTTGAAGAAGCGTGGATCGCCAAACTTATACATAAAGGCTTGGTCGCCTCTTTTAATGTGCCATAGCATTTCTTTAAACATTCTTCCTGTATCTGAGTCATCAGGGTGATTTAGGAGCATCTTTCCTGCCCTTAATAAAAATACCCTAATAAAAATACCCAGGGGTAAAGTCCAAGTCCAAGTCTTCAAGTCCGGTGCACACAGCCCCCCTTTATTTTTCTTCATTCTCAGCTTTTTCCATGAAATCCTTATGCCCTTGGAGGCCCAAACAAAATATTTCATTCTAGCTTGTATTTTCCTTAACTTCTCCTCCTTAAATGCTAATGGGATATTCTGAAATAGGAATATAAGTTTTGGTAAGAGCATCATTTTCTTATTTCTGTAATTAGGAAGAAACACCCAGCTTTTTAAGGAATCTGATATTTCTTTACCTATCCGAGCTAGATTTTTGTCGGTGATGTGATTGATATCTTGTGTGATTCTGATATCCAGATACCTTATATCTCTTTTCAACATAGTAAGTTGGACATTTATGTTCCAGGCCATACACTTTTGACTGATTGATCTCATAACCAGAAATCTGCCCAAACTGGGAAGCTATGTTATATATTGTTGGGATTGCCTCTACTAGGTCAGATGTATATATCATCATGTCGTCCGCATATAAAGATACTTTTTTTTCCCAACTTCGAAACTTAAAGGGAACTTTGCTGGCCTGCTGCATAAACTTCTCCGCCAGCAGCTCGAAATAGAGGTTAAAAAGTAAAGGTGACAAGGGACACCCCTGCCTTGTCCCTCTTTTGATTGAGAGATTACCATTTACCAGTATTCTGGCTATGGGTTTCTGATAAAACGATAAGATTGTTCAACAAAAATTTTCAGCCAAATTGCACCGGTCGAGAACTGGTGCTAGATAGGCCCAATTGACACGGTCGAACGCCTTTGTGGCGTCAAATCTGATGATAGCCAACGACAATTTATGCAAAGTTGCTATGTCTATAGCGCCAACAAAAATTATGCGTCAAGTCCTGAATGCTCCACCCTATAACAAAACCCTTTTGATCATTATGAAGCAACTTTCCTATTACACCATTTAATCTCTCTGCTAAAATCTTGGCAAAGATATTGTAGTCAAGATTAAGCAGAGAGATTGGCCTGTAAGAATCACATTGGCTTGATGGCTTTGCTGGTTTTAGAATCAGGACCACCGTTGCCTAATTCCATGATGGGGGCGCTTTCCCTCTATCCTCAAAAATATGTGCAAATAACTTTTGCAGGATAGGGGCAAGGACTGCTGCTAAAACCCTGTTACAGCTCGGCTGGCAGGCCATCAGGTCCAGACGCTTTTCCCTTTTAACCCGTCTCGATTGCCTTGATTATTTCACTTAGATTTATCTTTTTTTTTAGATTGTTAGACTTTTCCTCCTCGATTTTATTTGGAGAATAATGATCAAGCCATGAGTGAATCAGATTATCTCGTGGATTTAGATCTTCCTTATAAACCTGTTCAAAATGCTTATATAAAAAACGTCTTTAATATCTTTGGGATTCTCCAATATTTTTCCAGAGGTCTCACATAAGACTCCTTTTATCCTATTTTTGCTTAGATCCTTTTTATATTTCCAGGCTAGGAGCTTCCCACTCGATTCTCCATATTCAAAGTGTGCCAGGGTACTGGCCTCCCACCGTTTCCTCACCCTGGTGTCAAGCACCCCCGCTAGTTCTAACTGATATGATGACAACTCCTCCTGAATACCTGGCTGGAGCGTGAGCCTCTGGGCTAATAGATCTTGTTCTAACTTGCAAATGTTTGCCTCTATACCTGCTATCTCGGCCTGAATTTCCTTTGTGCAGCAATTTGTATAGATGTGATCAGGCCCCTCAGAAATGCCTTGTATGCATCCCACACCATTTCAATTGGAGAGGTTTCTAAGTTGGTCGCGAAATAGCTCTCTGTCTCTTCTATCAACTTTAGTACAACTTCATCCTCTGACAGAATGATTCGGTCCAGGGTCCATCTTTTAGCACCTTGCATAGTGGGTAGTTTTAATAGTAGCAAGACCGCCGAATGGTCTGACAAGTGAACCCCTAGGTGTTAAGAGTCTGTCACTCAGTCTTACAACTCCATACTAATCAAAAAGAAATCTGCCTAGATTTATGACCGTATTTTTTGTAATGGAATGTGTACCCCCTTTTATTCCCCATTCTTTTTCTCCACACATCTACCCATCCCATTTGCTGCATTGCATTTGTTAGAAGAGATCTCATCTTGCAATTATGTGGTGATCTATTCTTGTAAGTTCTATCAATCAGGGGATCCAACACCAGATTAAAGTCTCCAGCCAGGATTAGTGGATCCTGAAAACTAATAACTCTGACAGCATTTCTCGGAGCAGGGCTGGGTCATTGTTAGACCTGGCACCTTGGCTTGAGTCTCCCTTCCACTTTGTGTTGTTGTACCTCATATGTTTCGCTGGTGTTAGCTGCTCAGGGCACTGTGCCACTGCCAATCAGTGCCACAGTGCAAGTGCTCCCTATGAAAAGTGTATACATTGATTGGATTTCATGTTTGGCTTATTTGGTTTACTGTCAGACCCCAGTAAATAATAATAATAATAATAATAATAATAATAATAATAATCCACATTTGTAAAGCGCACAATCACCCGTAAGGGTCTCTAGGCGCTGGGGGCTGTCGGAAAGATTAAGCAAGCTATTGCCCAGAGTCACATGGTGCTGGGCTAATCTGCTGCCGGTGTCGGGGATCGAACCATGATCCCCAGATTCCGGAGTCAGTCGCCCTGGCCCTGGCGCCACACCTTTTCATGGCGTGCCAGGGCTTGTAAATACAAATGCTGCTAGTGGTCCTGCAGCACTGGTTGTGCCACCCACAGAAGCAGCCCCTTAAAATGTGTCTAAGGTCTGTCATTGCGGGACCTGCATGCTATCAGGTACTGTCATGCTGTCTGCCCAAGTGCACCTACTTGCCAGTCCCTAAACCTTCCCTTAACTTCTTATTAGTCACCCCTATGGGAGGCCCAAGGGCAGGGTGCATTGTAAGCATAAGGTAGGACAAGCCCTTATGTGTGTGGCATGTCTTAATAGTGAATTGCAGCCATTTTCGTTTTTCACTATTGTAAGGCTACCTGCTCTCCATAGGCCAGAATGGGCTGCTGGAATTATTAAGCTCTATAATCCTAACAGACGCAGAGCGTATGGTAGAAAGTCAAGTTTAGTATGCCTGAACTCAGAATAATAAAATACTTCTTTTAGTAAAGTTTATTTTAATATCCTGTGTTTGCAAATACTACGTTTAGAAAGTTAGTATTTGCTTGCCTAACCATTTCAGCCCACCTCTGCTCTGATGTGTATCTGCTGTCTGGTTTCTGTGTGTGACAGGGCTGGGGAATTCCAGGAGACAGGCTGGGGCTGACAGGTGGTGAATAGAGAGATTACACCAGGATGGGTGGGGGGAGTGCCCCTTGACTCTGAAAAGGGCTGTGCTCTGCCACCTCAATGCTGGCTCCGCCCCCTGGGGAGCGGCTGATGACTTTGCCCTGCACCTTGTGAAGAGAGAGGGGAAGACTATCAACAGAGTACTCCTGGACTGTGCTTGTCACCACAATGTTGGCTCCACCTCCTGCGGAGCGTCTGATGTCTCTGCCCTGCTCACTAAAAGGAGAAGCCAGAGTCTGCAAAACAAAGTGCTCAGGGCCTGGACTGGATTAGGCAAAGGCCCCCCTGGCCTGCAAGAACAAAGGATTTTGTGTATAAAAGTAGGAGCCCTGCTCCTAATAAATCAGATCCTGTTTGCGCCAAGAAGAACCTCTGCCCGAAGAGAAGAACCTGGGAAAGCTGCATGGAGGACTACTGTCTCTAACCTGGGAGATTGCCTGTGGTGGGTGCCTTTCTGCAAGAAGGAGAGGAGAAAAAGACTGGGAGAGACTTTTAAAAACTACTTGTGCGCTTGCCCCCCTGAACTGAGCCCCAGGACCATTGGGCTCTCCCGCTGCCTGCGCTGTCTGCTGTGGACCCTTTTGCTTTTCCCCCGCTGGAGCCGTGATCCCCAGTGCGCCTCGCCCCCTCCTTGGGCCATGCCGCTTGTGCCAGGCCGCCCCCACCTTGTGTGAGCCCCGCTCGAGTTCGAGCCGCTCATCCTACACCTCACTGGGCTGCCCACACTTTGTCACCTCGCCCGCCTCGCCGCGCACTGGGCGCCTCTCACCCCTCTTGCCGGAATCCAATCCAAGTGCCGACTGAAGCCCCAGACGGCCCGTACAAAGCGTACCAGGCCGCCCCGCTCTGCACCCCTGGGATCCTGAGGGCCACGCCGCACACCCAGAGCCTACCGTACGTCGCGTACTGGTGGTCTCGTGCCGTGCCTGCCCGCATTTTAACACAGCACCTGCACCGACGGTACGGCGCATACGCCGTGAGCACAGCCCGCATCCCGCATCGCTTGCCCCGCCCCCTGAGAGGTCCGCCTGCTCTCCGCTGCGTATTGAGACACCGCCAGAGCCAGTCCTGACCTCGGGAGGAGCCGCCAGTGACTTGGGGGTGCCGGCACGTGAACACACCGCCTGCGAACTGGACTCTTCCTCATCAAAAGCCCGCAACGCTTTTTAATAACTACCTTGTTGAAACGGTAACCTACAGGGAGGGTCGGAAAGAATTGCGCAACACGCACACCCAAACTAACTACATAGTTATTTACGGAACACTGGCCTGAACAATCTTGTGGCTCATTCTTAAAACGTTATTTGGTCTTGTCATGTCTACTTAAAGAGTTTATATAAAGTACTTATTTTTATACATGACTACGCCTGGTGTCCATTTGTGGTGCATTTCTATATTACTGTATGTGGTCATAAATGCTTAACTACTAACGCCCTGAAGTTTAGCCTTGTCTGCTCGCGCCACACTACCTAGAGGGTGAGCAGGGGTTATTTTTAGGAGTTAGTCTCTTGCCATGACTAGAGGAGAGGGTCCCTGCTTGTCACAAGTGCATACCTGTTCCAACCAGAGACCCCCAATTCTAACAGTCATCCAGGTTGGGACTGTAGTAACCTGCTACTGTAAATTTATGCATGTGGTATCTGGTCTTGGCAATGACCCACCTGCCCCTTTTATCTACTTTAGCCCCTTCCACTGCAAGGGCTGCATTAGTTTTGATGAGAATAGTGACCCGCTTCCGTAGGGCTCTGAAGACTCTTCTGTTCACCAAGCGCAGTCAATAGTTGGTTGTGGCCTCAAGTCAGGTGCTGCATTGTCCTTTCTTCTATAGTCTGTCCCTGGTGCCGGGAAACCCACTGTGGGTAGCTGTGCGCGGTAAAAGCTTAAATAAATAAATAGTCAGTTGCTGTGTGGTACATATTACTTCCTGGATCCATTTTTTAGTTTTACACATGTCTCTTATCTCTTTTTCTGTGAGGTGAGTGTCTTGAAGAATAAGAATTTGTTCAGGAGAGTCTTTAAGGTATTGTAGAATTCTTTCCATTCTATATTTTACCCTCAGCCCATTTATGTTCCACGATAAAAAATTCAGGTATGTTTCCTGATCAGACCTAACTTGTGCCATTTCTCTCGATACAAATAGTGTCTTTCTTAGACAACCTATTTTGGCGCTTCAGACTTATTTTTTTTGTTTTTTTTATCCCAATGCTCCCCACCCAGTGACTGCCCCCACCCCTCCTCTCCTCCCCTAGTGCTCACCTGGAGAACCCCCAATCTTCCTCTTATGGCCCTACTCTTGCCTTGAGGCATCCCTCCCTGGTTTTTGGGACAGTTTTTGACCACACGGCAGTTGATCTACAAAACAGGAAATATATGTATTTTAAACAACGAGGACATACACAGCAAAAACAAAAAGATAAAGGGAGAACTGAAGGTCTAAATAAAATGTAACCTACTGCTACCTCCCTTCCCTTCCCAGATATTGATTGTAAAAAGGATTCTGCTTCTTCCACTCTCTTAAACACCCGCATTTTGTTATTGTACATTATTTTTAAAGTTGCAGGGAATTTTAGCTGAGCTGTTTTGCCTAACCATCTAAAGGGGTCAAGCAGCTTTCCTAACTCCCACTGTCTGAAAGCAGTTATCGAAGAGACATCCGAACGTATCTGGAATGTTATCCCATCTGCGATTAAAGTGCTCTTTTTTAATGCCCTGTTTAGTATTTCGTCCTTCAGGCTGTAAGTTAGGAAATGTACCAGAATCTTCCTTGGTCTGGTTTTGTTTGGGTTTAATCTAAATGGGTCTCTATGGACTCTCTGTATGTCCTTGAATAGATCTTGTTCCGTAGATTTAATTAGAGTCGCTTGTTTGATTAATTTAACCACAAATTCTTTGATATAGCTCCCTTCCACCCCTTCCGGCACTTTGAGCAGATGTTAATTATTTCTCCTCTGGGAGTTCTCAATGGATTCTATTTTCTCCTGGAGCCCCTGCTCATGTTCTTTTATTCTATCAATTTCTTTAGAATTTTTCGTGGTTTGAACTGTCAATTCTGCGACTGTGGACTCTAGAGCTGTGGTCTTTACAGCCAGGGAAACAAGCTTGTCATCCAACTTTTCACAGAAAGTCTTAATTTCACCTTAATTCTTCTCTGAAACCAAAAAAAAGTTTTTCATCTTCTGACTTATAGATTGAAGAATTGGCAGAACGGGCTGATGTGCAAGAGAGTCCTCATTGTTGTTGTTGGAGGAACATGTGCTCTCCCCTCCTTTATCTTGATTCTGGTGCGCCTTTAGTTCGTTTCCACTTGTAGGTACAATATCAACATTCATGTCAGCAATGGAATCTCTTTCTTCCGCTGCTGTTCTCGCGTCAGCCATATTGGAGCCTTCCACTTCAGCTGCTTCTAGCTGCCCCCCAGTACTTGGTACCTATTGGGGCTTAAGACCCCTCCTGCGAAGCTATAAGGCCCTTCTATATGGACACCGTTCATTGGTTTTAGTAAAAGGGTACTAGGTACTGACCTAAAATACTCTTTTAATGACGGAGCAGGTTTTGCCTTAAGCTGAGTCGCTTGTATAATAAGGTTTGGTGACATCGGCTTAAGGTTTTTGTTGTATCTCCTTTTCTTAGTCTTTGTTATTGTGGCAGTTTTGGGACACCTTGCAGAGATTGCTGCCTTTGTGGTTTTGGTTGACTTATCAGAAGCATTGAATATGTCAGCCGTTTTTAAATCGTGCTTCCTGTTAGTACCTCTGAGAGCATATCTAAGTGCTGAGGTCCCTACTGTGATACCTCCTATGCTCTTTTCCCTATACCTCCCTGAAGTGTCGTCAGCTGTAGCTATCCTGCCTTCCTCAATGACACTTGCACTGTTTGGGCTGGGGGGGTGAGTCTAACGTGGGGACTCCTTTGCTTGTTGTTTCTGGGCCAATCCTAGGGGATTCTGGGAAACTGAGTCCTAAGCTGCCCCGTTTCCCCCAGCCTCTTCCAGTGTGGGAGAGTCTGGCAGCTGCTCTGCACCCCCCTCTGACTTCTAGTGCAGCCTGTGCCCACTGTGAGACCCCCTCCTCTGTCTCAGTACAGACTCCTCTAGTGCTATTTCCGCGTTGTGCAAAGTCAGCCCCGCCACCGCCAGTGCCTTTCCCTGGGGCGTAAAAATATGGAAAGCTAAAGTTTTTCTTATGCCCCCAATAGCCCTAGAAACAACTCACTGTATGGGCGTCGGGTGGGTGTACTTCGAGAATTTTAAATCTTCTGAATGTCTTACGGCTTGTCGCTCTCATTGATGCTCTGGGTTGCCCGCTGTCAGATCGCCTGAAGTCCGGCAGCGCGAGGTGACGCAGGAATGTCTTAGGTGTCTCAGCGGAAAACCACAAAATCCTTTTTATTTGTTTTCACCACACTGCGGCATCTCTGTCATCCTCCGTCCTTCCATCGCGCCGTCAGCTGCCCGAAAATGTGACCGCTATGCTGCATCTCCGTCCCTCACCGCTGGAGCCTCCAAGGCCAGCTAACCCCTAGCCGTCAAGTTCTCCCTTGCAAGTCCCCTTACCTGCACCCTTGCAAAAAAGTGCTTACCAAGGGAATGTTTAGAAAAAGAATGAGTGCTTTTATTACAACTATACGACCCACCAGCGATAACGGAAGAGTGATCCATCTGTCAATTTGTGAGTCAAGAGTGGCCAGCACTAAGCCATAATTATCTCACACCACTGACTCCAAATCTCTAATCACTGCGATCCTCAGATACCGTACCATGGCGGGGTTTAAGTTTACGTAGAATGTCATCCACATACATAGAAAGCTGGTACCTGCATAAACGAAATGAAAGACCATGCTCAATGTGCCTCTCACAATAGTGATACAAAAGGGGGTGGTGATGGATGGAGCGTCTCAACCAATCAAACACTCACACCCAGTCAAAAGATCTGTTGTTTGATCCATCACCGTTCTTTAGCCCACTCTGCCACCCCAGTTCAGACATGTCTATATGCAAATCAGTCTGACCCTGTGCCTCATGAGAACACTCCAGCCCGAACTGCCAAGCCATGCCTTCCCTGGACAGGAAACAAGCTTCCGAGGACCGGTTTCTGGCATTCCAGCCGTCTTCAGCCCGGCTTGCTTGAATCCAGTGGCAAAGTGAGCAAGGGACTCACGTCTGAGTATACCCTGCCACACTTATGGCGGCCAAAAGCGGTACAAAAGGGGGTGGTGATGGACGGAGCATCTGAACCAATCAAACACTCACACCCAGTCAAAAGATCTGGGTTTGATTCATCGCCGTTCTTTAGCCCACTCTGCCACCCCAGATCGGACAGGGCTATATGCAAATCAGTCTGACCCTGTGCCTCATGGTAACAGTCCGCCCGAACTGCCAAGCCATGCCTTCCCTGGACCGGAAACAAGCTTCCGAGGACCGGTTTCTGGTATTCCAGCCGTCTTCAGCCGGGTTTGCTTGAATCCAGTGGCAAAGTGAGCAAGGGACCCACGTCTGAGCATACCCTGCCACACTTATGTCTGAACTGGGGTGGCAGAGTGGGCTAAAGAACGGTGATGGATTAAACCCAGATCTTTTGACTGGGTGTGAGTGTTTATTTTATTTTTTTATTTTAGCGATTTCTAAAGCGCCTGGTGACCCAAGGGTATCCCCGCGCTATGTAACTTGAAATCCTGATGAGGGGGAGAGAGGGGGGAGAGCGACAGAAGGGTGTTATTTAGGAAACAAATGGGTCTTAAGTTTTTTGCGAAAAGCCAGGTAGTTGGATTCTAGTCTGAGGGAGCGAGGGAGTGCGTTCCAGCCCTTAGCCGCTTGAACTGAGAATTGTCGACCTCCTGTGCGGGTTCTTTTGAATCTGGGGGTGCTGACTAAGTTCTCATTTTGAGATCGTAGGGATCTGGTTGCTGTGTAAGGTGTAATCATTTTACTGAGAATCGCTGGACCAGATCCGTTGTAAAGCTTGTGTGTTGTACACATTGCTTTAAAGTGCACCCTTTGGCGCACGGGGAGCCAGTGCAGGGCTTTGAGGGCTGGCTTGGCGGACGTTCTGGAGGGAGTGTTAGTAAGCATGCGTGCTGCCGCGTTCTGTGTCCGCTGGAGTTTCGTGATAGTAGACTCGGGGGCTCCCAAGTAGACCAGGTTGCTGTAGTCCAGGCGGGACAGCACTAGTCCCTGGATGAGGAGCTCCCTGGACATAGGTGGAAGTAAGGGCAGGATTTTACGGGTCGAGCGCATGAGCCCAAAGCATGTGCCCGAGGTTTTGGTTGCTTGGGTTTTCATTGTGAGCTGTGGTTCAAGCCACACCCCGAGTGTCTTGATTTCGCGTTTTGGGGGGGAATTTCTCCGAACACATCGGGCCATAGTGTAGGAGGGATAGTCGTCCATTGCTTGCCAAGTAGCATCACTTCTGTCTTTGTCCCATTCAATTTTAGTGATGAGTCATTCATCCAGTTGTGGATACCTATGAGGCAGTTAGTCAGATTTTCAGGATGGTCAATCAACTGGGACAAGGAGACGACTAGTTGGGTGTCGTCAGCGTAACTCACCATTTTTATGTTAAATGGTGTTACCACGTCCTCGAGGGGGGCCATATAGACATTAAAAAGCGTCGGGCTCAGGGAAGAGCCCTGGGGGACGCCGCTGGTGAGTGGGAGGGTGGATGAGTGATGATTATCGTCCCACACTTGGAAAGTGCGTCCTGTAAGAAAGGATTCGATCCATTTGATGCAATAACCCTTCTCCCGCCTGTCTACTCACTCTTGCTGTAGGACTCGCTAGCGCCGGGACACCTCCCCAGAGGTAGCTGTTCGCGCTTAATAAGCTTCTGTATTATTATTATTATTATTGATTGCTGTCCCAGTAAGTCCTGCATCCGCCAGTCTATGCAGAAGGACACGGTGGTTGACCGTGTCAAAGGCTGCACTTAGATCCAGGAGGATCACTGCCACTGATCCTCCTGAATCCAGTAAGCCCCTTGCCTCTTCAATGACTGCGAGGAGTGCGGTGTCCGTTCCATGGCCCGGGCGAAATCCGGTTTGGGATTGTCGAAGCAGGTTATTAGTTTCAAGGAACTGGGATAGTTGGATGTTTACCTGTTTCTCAGTGACTTTGCTGATGCCAGGGAGTAGAGATATTGGTCTGTAGTTGGACAGGTCCGATGGATCTAGCTGAGGTTTTTTTAAGAGTGCTTTAACCACAGCACTCTTCCAGCTATCGGGAACAGTTCCGTGAGCGAACGAGCAGTTGATGAGATCCGTGATGGTAGGTACGATTACTGAGGCTACGGTCTTGAGGAACCTGATTGGTGCTGGGTCCAAGGGTGATCCACTTTTCATTTTTGTTAGGGTTCGCTCGACCTCTAGGGGGGTGACAGGTCGGAATGTCTGAAGCGTGGGGCGACGGATGCTTTCAGTCTGGTCGAGGGGTGTAAGGCTTTCCGTGAGGCTGGGGGAGCTGGGGGGTGGGAGGGAGGCCAGGATGCGGGTGATTTTATCGTTGAAGAAGTTCGCTAGCTCATTACTTCTGTCAACTTTAGGGGTGTTGGAGGGGGAAGTGATGGGGACCTTGATCAGCTCCTTAACGATTAAAAAGGATTCTCGGGCTGAATTAGATGCTTCTTGTATTCGCGTATCATAGTATGAAGCTTTGGCTGATTTAATGGCCTCTTTGTAGAGTTTGACCGTAGACTGGTAGGCTTCTTTGTTGGCATGTTGCCAATTTTTTCTCCAGAGTCGTTCGGCTTTTTTGCAGTTTTTGCGAAGTGTTCTGAGATCTGCGGAATACCATGGTGCTAAACCATGTTTGCCGTTTTTGTCTTCCCTATTTCTGAGTGGGAGTACTAAGTCTAGGGAGGCGGTAATCCAGTCCCTGAATCTTCTGTCTGCCGTGGTTGGATCTCCAGCGTGAGCAGGGATGTTTTTTTCAAGGGTCTTAGCCCATTCTTCCGTGGGGAGTCTGGACCAGGTCCTGTCCTTACTGAAGGTGGGGGGTATTCGGTTTTTCCTGAAGGTTCCAGGTAATTGGAAGGGGACAAGGAAGTGGTCTGTCCAAGGGAGGGGAAGGGCCTCCTTCGCTAGCATCGAGGGCGAGCTGGTAAACACAGGGTCTAATAGGTGGCCCTTGATGTGGGTGGCTCCGGAGTTTAATAGGTGGATGTCAAAAGCCGCTAGGTCTTGAATCAGATCATTGGCTACCGAGTCGGCCGGATCTTCTAGGTGGATGTTCAGGTCCCCAACTATCATATAGTTTGATAGGGAGTGGGCCTGAGTTGTGACTAGGTCTAGAAGAGAGCAGGCGAAGGGGCCTGGGAGGCCAGGGGGGCGGTAAACAAGGAGTCCTGTTAGAGAAGTGGTTGGGTTGAGTGTAACGGTAAAATGCAGACTTTCTGCGTCGGTAATCTGTGCGTCGTGGGTTTTGCAGTGGAGGTGTTCTCGATGGATGATAGCTACACCGCCTCCTCTACCTAGAGGGCGGGGTAGGGATTGAATACAGTAGCCCTGTGGTGTTGCTAATACCATGTCTGATTGCGAGTGAGGGCCGAGCCACGTTTCCGTGAGGAAGAGTATATCAATTTCATGATCTTCTATGATGTGGGTAATCTGTGTCGCATGTTTTGGAAGTGAGCGACAGTTTAGAGAGGCAAGGTTAATGGTGGCGGGTTTGATAGGTTTAGTGGGGAGCGTGAGCTGGACTGGCTTGCATAAGGAGCAGCGAGTGAAGGGTCCATTGAGATCATGGGTGTAATCACAGAAGGGTGGGGGGGGTCTGAGGCTTAGTAGTTCTCTACGAGAATAACTTATATTTGGGTAAGAAGATTCAGGCAGGGGTTCTGGCCCTAGGCCCGGTCGTGCGCGGACGGGCGCAGATGGGCTTGCCTTAGGCGCTCCCGCTGCGCTCGTCCGCTGCGCTGGTGGGCGCGGCACATTTGTAGTAAATTGTAGAGGGCGTGGACTCGCAGTGGGCGTGGCTACACCTTTGCCGCGCTGGCGGAGAGGGCGTTTTTCAAGTCGATCTGGGGGTCTGGCTGGCGCTTAGAGGCAGCGCTTCAACAGGTGAGCTCGAGAAGTTAAGTGATTTAAAATCAGAAGTTACAATTTTTTAAAACAAACAAACAGTGCGTGAGCAATTAGCAAACCTCCGGCTTCCGCCTCAAAGGGAGTTTCAGGTTAAGTGATTTCGTTGCGCTATCTAGCGTTTATATACTGGTTCCTTGGTGGGCGTGGCCTCGCAGTGGGCGTGGCTACACCTTTGCCGCGCTGGCGGAGAGGGAGTTTTTCAAGTCGATCTGGGGGTCTGGCTGGCGCTTAGAGGCAGCGCTTCAACAGGTGAGCTCGAGAAGTTAAGTGATTTAAAATCAGAAGTTACAATTTTTTAAAACAAACAAACAGTGCGTGAGCAATTAGCAAACCTCCGGCTTCCGTCTCAGAGGGAGTTTCAGGTTAAGTGATTTCGTTGCGCTATCGAGCGTTTATATACTGGTTCCTTGGTGGGCGTGGCCTCGCAGTGGGCGTGGCTACACCTTTGCCGCGCTGGCGGAGAGGGCGTTTTTCAAGTCGATCTGGGGGTCTGGCTGGCGCTTAGAGGCAGCGCTTCAACAGGTGAGCTCGAGAAGTTAAGTGATTTAAAATCAGAAGTTACAATTTTTTAAAACAAACAAACAGTGCGTGAGCAATTAGCAAACCTCCGGCTTCCGCCTCAGAGGGAGTTTCAGGTTAAGTGATTTCGTTGCGCTATCTAGCGTTTATATACTGGTTCCTTGGTGGGCGTGGCCTCGCAGTGGGCGTGGCTACACCTTTGCCGCGCTGGCGGAGAGGGCGTTTTTCAAGTCGATCTGGGGGTCTGGCTGGCGCTTAGAGGCAGCGCTTCAACAGGTGAGCTCGAGAAGTTAAGTGATTTAAAATCAGAAGTTACAATTTTTTAAAACAAACAAACAGTGCGTGAGCAATTAGCAAACCTCCGGCTTCCGCCTCAGAGGGAGTTTCAGGTTAAGTGATTTCGTTGCGCTATCTAGCGTTTATATACTGGTTCCTTGGTGGGCGTGGCCTCGCAGTGGGCGTGGCTACACCTTTGCCGCGCTGGCGGAGAGGGCGTTTTTCAAGTCGATCTGGGGGTCTGGCTGGCGCTTAGAGGCAGCGCTTCAACAGGTAAGCTCGAGAAGTTAAGTGATTTAAAATCAGAAGTTACAATTTTTTAAAACAAACAAACAGTGCGTGAGCAATTAGCAAACCTCCGGCTTCCGTCTCAGAGGGAGTTTCAGGTTAAGTGATTTCGTTGCGCTATCTAGCGTTTATATACTGGTTCCTTGGTGGGCGTGGCCTCGCAGTGGGCGTGGCTACACCTTTGCCGCGCTGGCGGAGAGGGCGTTTTTCAAGTCGATCTGGGGGTCTGGCTGGCGCTTAGAGGCAGCGCTTCAACAGGGGAGCTCGAGAAGTTAAGTGATTTAAAATCAGAAGTTACAATTTTTTAAAACAAACAAACAGTGCGTGAGCAATTAGCAAACCTCCGGCTTCCGCCTCAGAGGGAGTTTCAGGTTAAGTGATTTCGTTGCGCTATCTAGCGTTTATATACTGGTTCCTTGGTGGGCGTGGCCTCGCAGTGGGCGTTGCTACACCTTTGCCGCGCTGGCGGAGAGGGCGTTTTTTCAAGTCGATCTGGGGGTCTGGCTGGCGCTTAGAGGCAGCGCTTCAACAGGTGAGCTCGAGAAGTTAAGTGATTTAAAATCAGAAGTTACAATTTTTTAAAACAAACAAACAGTGCGTGAGCAATTAGCAAACCTCCGGCTTCCGCCTCAGAGGGAGTTTCAGGTTAAGTGATTTTGTTGCGCTATCTAGCGTTTATATACTGGTTCCTTGGTGGGCGTGGCCTCGCAGTGGGCGTGGCTACACCTTTGCCGCGCTGGCGGAGAGGGCGTTTTTCAAGTCGATCTGTGGGTCTGGCTGGCGCTTAGAGGCAGCGCTTCAACAGGTGAGCTCGAGAAGTTAAGTGATTTAAAATCAGAAGTTACAATTTTTTAAAACAAACAAACAGTGCGTGAGCAATTAGCAAACCTCCGGCTTCCGCCTCAGAGGGAGTAGTTTGATTGATTCAGATGCTCCGTCCATCACCACCCCCTTTTGTCTCACAATAGTGAGGCAAGAGGCTCCAACGCAAGCACAAATAATAATGGCGACAATGAACAGCCCTTGAGTGCTTCCTAATGTATCTGAAAGGGAACTGGAATGTAACCATTTACCCAGATCTTAGCTGAACAGTCTGCATACAGCAGTTTAGCCATATTCAGGAAGTAATGAACTAAACCCAGTCTCCTCAGGACTGCAAAAAGGAACAGCCACTCAAAGGAGTCAAACTCTTTCCCCGTGTCTAAAAATATAAAATGTATCTCCAGTCTAATAAGGTGAATCAGCGCAAGTAGCATTTGCAGGTTGTTAGATATAGTCGTTCTAGGGGTCTATATGACGCCATTTCCTTCAGGTCCTTTTCAGGCTTTAGAATAACAGATATGAAGGCCTCCATCATAGATAATGGCAACCTATACTCTTCAAGAGCATCCTGATACAGTTTAGGCAGATGTGGGGCTAGACAGTTTTCGAATTCCTTAAAGAATTTAATTGTGAAACCCATCTGAGCCGGTGGACTTGTTCAGTCAGACTATCTATAGCTACCATTACCTCCTACAGTGTGATGGGAGTGAGTAAAAATTCCTACTTGCCTCCGTCTTAAGATTTGATACTTCCCAAGGTTTACATGTTTTTGTAAATCTGGTGCAGCATCAGATTCCATTGGTGTTGCATGGGGAAAACCCACTGTGACTGCCATGGATTGCATCCCGGGTGCAGAGTAAGGCGATACAGTGTATTGTGGACAAAATATTTAACAACAAGGGGTGGTGATGGACAGAGTTTCTGAATTAAGCAGAATACTCTCACCCAGTCAAGAGATCAGGGCTAGATCCAACACCGTTTTTTAGCTCACTGCACCATCCCAGCTCAGAACCTGGCTATATGCAAATTAGTCTGTTCCTGTCCCAGTGCATGATGGGAACAGGGCAAACCAAACTACCAAGCCAATTCTTACACTGGGAAGGAAACAAGCTTCCGGGGACCGGTTTCTGGCATTTCAGCCGTCGTCGGCCCGGCTTGCTTGAATCCTGATGGTGCAATGAGCAAGGGTCTCACATCTGAGTATACCCTTCCACTCTTAGGGTGGACAAAATATTTAACAACAAGGGGTGGTGAATTGGCTTGGTAGTTTAGTCTGCCCTGTTCCCATGATGCACTGGGCCAGGGACAGACTGATTTGCATATAGCCAGGTTCTGAGCTGGGATGATGCAGTGAGATAAATAACGGTGATAGATCAAGCCCTGATCTTTGGACTGGGTAAGAGTGGTCTGCTTAATTCAGACACTCTTTTCATCACCACCCCCTTTTCTGAATTGTTTTTGGCCACTATAGGTGTGGCAGGGTATACTCAGACATGAATCCCTTTCTCACTGCATCATCAGGATTCAAGCAAGCCGGGCCGAAGACGGCTGAAATGCCAGAAACCGGTCCCCGGTAGCTTGTCTCCTTTCTGGTGAAGAATTGGCTTGGTAGTTTAGTCTGCCCTGTTCCCATGATGCACTGGGCCAGGGACAGACTGATTTGCATATAGCCAGGTTCTGAGCTGGGATGATGCAGTGAGATAAATAACGGTGATGGATCAAGCCCTGATCTTTGGACTGGGTAAGAGTGGTCTGCTTAATTCAGACACTCTGTTCATCACCACCCCCTTTTCTGAATCGTTTTTGGCCACTATAGGTGTGGCAGGGTATACTTAGACATGAGTCCCTTTCTCACTGCATCATCAGGATTCAAGCAAGCCGGGCCGAAGACGGCTGAAATGCCAGAAACCGGTCCCCGGTAGCTTGTCTCCTTTCTGGTGAAGAATTGGCTTGGTAGTTTAGTCTGCCCTGTTCCCATGATGCACTGGGCCAGGGACAGACTGATTTGCATATAGCCAGGTTCTGAGCTGGGATGATGCAGTGAGATAAATAACGGTGATGGATCAAGCCCTGATCTTTGGACTGGGTAAGAGTGGTCTGCTTAATTCAGACACTCTGTTCATCACCACCCCCTTTTCTGAACAGTGTATTGTGGAGCTGAATACAAGTAAACTAACCAGGGAGTAATCTCCTACTTCATTTTTTACCCTAGCAGTAGGAACCCATACAGGGTAGTTAGGATCAATTCCACCTTCCTGCAGTGAGAAATCACTGCATGCTTGTGAGAAATTGGGCTGTTGGTGAAGAGCGGGGGTGGGGGGGAGTGTGGGGGGGGCGGGGGTACCTTACTGAAACACCAGCCACAATCTTTGTCAGGGTGAACTACAAAAAGTCACTAAATTAACCTGTGTTAACCCTCTGGTATATTGGCACAAAAGCAGTCAAGCTTAACTTAGAGGCAATGTGTAAAGTATTTATACAGCACCCAAAAAGTTATAAAGTAAAAACAGAGCACACGACAATTTAGAAAAATAGATTTAGTAAATAATTTGACACCAAAAGGACAAATATTGGTCATGGTGAACTGGGTCCCAGTCCCAAAGTCAGGCTGATCATGATGGAGTGCAGGCCGAATACACGATTGAGTTCAGCCCACTAATAAAAGTACTATGTGTCTTGGTGGGTCGAGATGAGAAGTCCTTGTGTTGGCCTGCAGAGCTGTCATTGGGAGCTGCGATCCGAAGTCCTGCATCAAGATGCGTCACTCTTTGTCAAGGTTGATGAAGCCGTCGACAGAAGCTTTAGATGTGGAGTTTGGCGCCGTTATACATTGCGCCAAGTTTGATAAAACCGATGGTGCTGCAAGGACTTGCGTTGGGATATGCTGGTGCTGAACCGGGGTGTGTCAAGCTGGGCTGGTTGTCAGCGTTGAGATGTGTTGCGGTTTCTGCCTTCCTGCCCTGGTCCCAGTCTGTCTGGGGCACAACAGACTTGTTTGAAGTCCTTTGCCTGGGAGCTGAGCCAGTGACTTTGAAGGCCAACTGTGGTAGGTGATCGCTCCACCCCTCCCCCCATTCTGTATCCATATTGTGATGTCGTCTGGGAGAAATAGACAAAGGCCAACTGCTAAAAGTGGATTTTTCAGAATTGTGAATTCAAATCCAACTATACCAATAAAGAGTGTTTTAAATTAAAATTCATCAGACACCAAACATGACTTTCCAACCTGCTCCCAATCAAAGGTTATCACTTATTAAATGTAATAAGGTAACTTAATGTTATTCTACGAGACAGGTAGTCCTCACAGTGGTAAAAAACTAATTTAGGAGTTTTTCACTATCAGGGCATTTAAAACGTAAACATACATGTCCAACTTTTTAAATACAATGCACTTTGCCATATAGGCTTTTAGGGCCCAACCTAAGGGTGATTTATATGTATTGTTAGAAATGTGGTTTCTGGTTGGCAGAGTATGAACCCTGTCCAAGCAGGAGCCACAACCCTAGTCAGGGTAAGTCACTACTCACCCTATATCATCCTGTGCTCACCTTTGGTAGCTTGGCACAGTGCAATCAGGCTTAACTGAAGAGCCAATGTGTAAAGTATTTGTGCAACACTTCAAAAGTAAAACAGTGAAAACACCACAAAAAGGCTCCACAACAGTTTAGAAAACTAAAGTATGACTTTATAAATAAAACAAAACAAAAGTGACGAAAATCTAATATGTAGAAGTTGAGCTATGAATTCTGAAGGGATAAATGTCACAGTAGCGCTTTGAAGCAAATATCGCTTAAAGGGTTAATTGGTTGGGTGGACCTGGACAAAGGCAAGAGTTGAGGCTGACTGCAAGAGAGTGGGGGCCGGATACAGGAACTCACTTAGGCCAGCTGAACAAAAGTTCCTTGATCCTCGGTTTGCATCAACAGAGGTGGGGTGCAGCAGAGAGGAGCAGCGTAATTTTTGCTCCGCACTTTCCTTTTTGATTAGGCCACATATATGTTTACCTATCAATCAATCAATCAATCAAGACATTTGTATAGCGCGCTACTCACCCGGAGGGTCTCAAGGCGCTTGGGGGGGGTCCGCTGCTGCTCGAACAGCCAGGTCTTGAGTTGCTTCCTGAAGGAGAGGTGGTCTTGGGTAAGACGGAGGTGGATGGGGAGGGAGTTCCAAGTCTTGGCTGCCAGGTGGGAGAAGGATCTTCCTCCCGTGGTGGCTCTTCGGATGCGTGGAATGGCGGCGAGGGCGTGGCTGGTCGATCATAGCTGGCGGGTGGGAGTGTAGAAGGTCAGGCGGTTGTTGAGGTATCTGGGTCCCAGGTCATGGAGGGCCTCGTGTGCGTGGGTGAGGAGTCGGAACGTGATTCTCTTGCTGACGTGGAGCCAGTGCAGGACTCTCAGGTGTCCGGCGATGTGGCTGTGTCGGTGGATGTCCAGGATGAGTTGAGCGGAGGCGTTCTTGATGCGTTGGAGTCTTTTCTGTAGTTTGGCTGTGGTTCCGGCGTAGAGGGTGTTTCCGTAGTCCAGTCGGCTGGTGACGAGTGCCTGGGTGACCGTCGTCCTGGTTTCGGTGGGGATCCATCGGAAGATCTTTCGGAGCATGCGTAGGATGTTGAAACATGACAATGAGACGGCGTTAATTTGTTTGGTCATCGAGACGGAGGAGTCCAGGATGAAGCCCAGGTTGCGTGTGTGGTCCGTTGGTTTGGGTGTGCTGCCCAGGGCAGGGGGCCACCAGGAGTCGTTCCAGGCAGAGGGTGATGATCCCAGGATGAGGACTTCTGTCTTGTCTGAGTTCAGTTTCAGGCGGCTCTTGATCATCCACTCGGCTACGTCTTTCATCCCTTCGTGCAGGTTGGTTCTGGCAGTGGCGGGGTCGTTGGTGAGGGAGAGGATCAGCTGGGTGTCGTCGGCGTAGGAGATGATGTTGAGGTTGTGTTGGCGTGCGATGGTCGCGAGGGGGCTCATGTAGATGTTGAAGAGGGTGGGGCCTCATGCACATATGGCCTTATGTATTCATGTAACTTAACATTATTAATGTGATGTGGTGCACTAACAGTACAGAAAGGGCAATCACTGTATTATCTGGACATTTATAGGAGTGAGCATATTTCTTTACAGGAACAACAATTTGCCGTTCTCACATGTATCTTCATTTGTGTGGTTTGATTGTGTACTCATTTGAATAACACTTTGCATTTATTTTTATATTTGAAAGTGTACCCAGTTGAACAGTACCTTACTTCTAAACTGTAACCCCTTATGTATCTGCATTCATGTATTTAGACGTGTACTGAAAAGCTTGTTTCACTATGTTGACCAAAGGCCTTAAGCATTTTGATTTCTTAATGTTTAACCTTCAATGTCAACGTTTGCTTATGCAATGTTTTTCTCTCCTCTGCAGGTGCAGTCGTGTGTTCTAATGAATAGAAAAAGCACCTAAAAATGTGAAAGAGGTTGGGGATTGAGGATTGGGAGGAGTACTTTTGACAAAGATGAGAAGTTTGAACAAACGAAGGGAGGACTACTGTTTGTTTGGAGTTGGGAGACTGGAGGAATCCAAGAACGTTCTGATGTGTGGACCGAAGGAAAGAAATATCGAGTGTAGTAGCCACATTTTTTTGTTTGAAGATGGAAAATAATTAGACATGTGACATGGTATTCTCAAAGGTTCTTTTGTGGGTATAATTGATTAACATGCTTCAACTAGATTCAGAATCCCTTTACACTTTAAGAGGTATAGACCTCTTTGCAATATCTTTGTTGTGTGGCTTCATGCTGTACAATATTTTCCCTTTTAGAGAACGTCTACAGAGGTTCTGCTATGCTGACACCTTTCTTCCTTTCCTGACTTAAATAGGTCTTCACTGATCGTTAGTTTACAATAGAGTTTAATAGATTTCTTAGACAACCTCATGTTTAGGCAGGAGGATCGAAACTTTCAATCTAATTGCCAGACTTTTTTTTTATCATTCTCTGTATTGCGGCTACGAAACTCCACATTTGATTTCTGTTATTGAGAATAAATTTTGTCCAGCATTTTGTTCCTGAGCTTGACTATGAATTTGTGATTAATCCATGCTTAATCTCATTTTCTGGCTCAGAGTTTTACTATGTGGCCAAATGGGTTTCATTGCAATTATAAAATTGTTGTGGATCCTAACTCCTTTTATTTCTCAGGCACCAACAAACTTCCATTGCAGAGGGAAGGAACAAGGAACCCTAATTTTATGCATTAGCATAAGTGATGCTACGGTGAACCCCAATTCAGAAGCAACAATGCGATGAGGGCCATGAGATAAGAGTCGGTCCTGGAATGTGGCGGGTCCAAGAGCAAAGCGGCGGCTCTGGTGCGATGCACTGATCCGATTTCAGTGACATCAGACAATACATCGATAACACTGCAGCGGACCCCTAGGGCCACATCCACGGGTCTAGAACTGAGTTGGCACCTCCTGGCAGGAGAAACTCAACAGCCGGTGAACTCAAGGGTTGAAAAAGGAGAGTCCTAAACCTTTTGTGTCCCTGAGACTTGGGCAACAGGAGGCGAGCGAGGAAGCCCTTGCCCTTGGGTTCAAGTGATGCAGGTCCAGTCCTTCTCACCCAGGCAGAGAGTGAGCGGCAGTGGAAGGACAACACAGCAAAGCAAGAGTTCAGCAAACAGAAGATCCAGTAGAGTAGCAATTCATTACCAGCACAGCGTTTCCTCTTCTTCCTGGCAGGGTGGTCACAGGCCTAGAAGTGTACCAACTTGGTAGGGTCAGAGACCCAGTACTTATAACCAAATGTGGCTTTGAAGTGGGGTAACTTCGAAAAAGGGTCTTTGAAGGGCACATAGGTCCTTTCTTCTCAATCCTGGCTCGACTATTAGTAGAGGGTAATTTGCCCTTTGTGTGGGAACAGGACACTGCCTATTGAAGTGTAAGTTAATATTAATGTTAATGTTAACTGGGACCTATAGAGTGCATATTCACCGACAGGTCTCTTAGCGCTATGAGAGAGAGCCTAAACCTCACCAAGTCAGCATGTACATGTACCGGACTTGGTCTAGGTTGTGCCCCAGGCTTCAGTAAAACAAAGCGTCTTAAGTTTTGGCTTAAATGGAAGGAGGGTGGGTTCCCTACGAAGGCTTTCTGGCAGTCTGTTCCAGAGTTGCGGGATCACTACAGAAAAGACTCTGCCCACTTTGGAGGATGTATTGAAGCGGGGGCAGGCCAAGAACCCTGCTTCGGGCGATCGAAGAGTAAAACCTGGAGCATAGTTTGTGAGGCGCTCCTTAATGTGGGGCTGGGGCCCGGCCATGGATGGCTTTGTGGGCTATGGAGAGACCTTTAAACCTGGCTCTCTGTTTGATCGGGAGCCAGTGCAGGTGCTGCAGTAGGGGGGTGGCATGTGCTCGTCTAGGGAGCCTGAAGATTAGTCTAGCAGCGTCGTTCATGGCCACTTGGAGTTTTGTTAGCAACTTCTCAGGGAGGCCAATGTACAGAGTGTTGCCATAATCCAACCTTGACATAATCATTGCCGACACGGCCTTCCGTAGTGCAGTAAATTAGAGAAGGGGGGCAAGTCTCTGCCGCTGTCTCAGTAATCCCACACATGTCCCTGCCACAGTGGATACGTTTTTCGACATGGAGAGCTTGGTATCTATTTTTCTGCTGAGATTTTTTTATGACCGGGGCTGGCGTGGGGGTGGTACCTAACTCTCATGGCCAAAAAAGGTTGCTCTATAGGTTGTTTCAAGTGCTAATGGTCAGTACCTCAGTTTTGTCGGGATTCATTTTGAGTGAGTTGGCTGCCATCAAATTAACTGTGTACCTAAGTAGGTTTTGCATACGTGCGTGGGCCAAGGGGGAGTTGTCAATCCGGATGATAATTTGCGTGTCATCGGCATAATTGAAAACTTGGCACTCCATGCGGGCCAAAGCAGCCACCAGAGGCTGTAGGTAGATGTTGAAAAGGAGGGGGGGACAGTGCTGATCCCTGAGGGACTCCGCACGTTAGTGCGCCAATGTTCGACACCCGATTAGCCAACTGGATCCTTTGGGACCTGACAGGAAGGACGAAATCCATTGATGTGCCAGCCCCTGGATGCCCAGCTCTAAAACCAGCAACAGTAGTTGGTCATGATTGACAGTATCGAATGCCATGGATAGGTCTAGTAGGACCAGGGCGCATGGCTTCCTGCTATCGGCCGTAAGTCTGAGTTCGTCCATCACTGCCAGCATTACCAGCTCTGTGCTGTGGTGAGCCCTGAAACCTGCCTTTTTCATCTGGAGCAACTGTTGTTCCTCAATGTAACTCCGCTCACGCTGAGCATGCTAATAACATCATTTTACTGTAACAAAACAGACCTAAAATCCTGTTTAAAGTGGTGAAAGCACTGTCAGACGCAACTTGCCAACCAGAGCCACCGGGGTTAAATGAAGTGCAATGCGAAGATCTGGCAGAGTTCTTTATAGATAAAATCGCTAAAATCTATTTGGAATTCAACATGAAGACAATTAATGGGATTTGCTACCTAAGACCATCACCTCATCATCAGATTGTACTCCCCTGCCCTTGATACAGGACGAAAATGCTAGACCAGGCAATACGCTTGAAAATTGGCTACCTCTTGACATTCCTTCCTTTTGCCGCATTCTAACGAGCATCAAATCTGAATCCCCTAAGGATCCTCTTCCCATCCCCATTCTTCTAAAATTGAAATTACCAATACTTAATGTCATTATGGAACTCCTCAATGCTTCACTACGTGTAGCATCAGTATCAGCAGCTTGGAAACATGCCATGGTCCTCCCCCTGCTAAAAAAAGTAAATACTAAGTTCTATCTAACTTTCGCCCGATCTC
The DNA here is from genome assembly GCF_964263255.1 of Lissotriton vulgaris. Classification (NCBI taxonomy): domain Eukaryota; kingdom Metazoa; phylum Chordata; class Amphibia; order Caudata; family Salamandridae; genus Lissotriton; species Lissotriton vulgaris. Next base: position 230,385,087 of record NC_141690.1, read on the forward strand.
ATTACTCCCAGCTTTCTCCAAAATTTTGGAAAAACATATCAACCTTCAGCTGACGCAGTTTGTTGACTGCCAAAGTATCCTACACTCATCTCAATCAGAATTTAGAGCGTGCTTCTCTACTGAATACACTCTCTTGGGAGTCACTGAAACCATTCGCCAACGTCTTGATATGGGAGATACTGTGGCACTCATACTACTTGACTTGAGTGCTGCTTTCGACACTGTGTCCCACACGACCCTTTCACAAGTCTTACATTCTAGGGGCATGGTCTGATCAGCTCTCAAGTGGCTGTCGAGCTTTTTGTCAAGCAGGACTTTTCAGGTCTTTTCTACGTAGGCAAGCTCTAATGCCCTTGATTCCCCATATGGAGTGCCACCGGACTCTATACTTAGCCCATTACTTTTCAACATCTATGTTAGCCCCCAGGCTAATATAGCTGAAGAGGCTGGGCTAACTATATATTCATATGCGGATGACACCCAGCTTATATTTTCCTTGTCTACCAAGGAGACTTCCAAAGTGTCCTCTCTCCAGGTAGGGCTACAAAAGATAGCTGGCTGGATGCTTACTAATAGGCTGAAACTAAACAGAGAAAAAACTGAACTCCTAATCCTCTGTGATAATAAAGCTCTCTGTGACCCCCAACATTGGCCACCTCAATTGGGTGATCTCCCCAAACCGTCACAATCTGTCTGCGACCTTGGTATAATCATAGATGATCAACTATCTATGAGACAGCAAGCGGTTAAGGTCACCTCAACCTGTTTTACAATTCTGAAATGTTCAAAGAAATACTCTGGATGCTGCCACCTTCTAAACAAAAAACTGTTGTCCAGTCCTAGATCGTATCCAGACTGGACTACGGCAACGTCATGTACTTAGGTGAAAAAAAGGAGGTGCTTCGGAATCTGCAAGTAGTCCATGGAAAATCACTCCAAATTTAAAGCCCTTTGCTACATGCATAGGATTAAAGCAGGTACAGCACCACACTATCTCAAGGCATTTGTAAAACCGTACCTTCCTATGCGTCTTCTACGATCCTCTAATCGGGTAAAGTTTTAAGTCCCCAGGATCAAACGAGCAGACGGTCCTTTGCTTACTTGGCTCCTTCACTATGGAATTCACTCCCACTTCTACTCTGCCACAAAACTATTTAATCAATCAATCAATCAATCATCGCATTTATATAGCGCACTACTTACCCAGAGGGTCTCAAGGCGCTGGGGGAGGGGGATATGCTACTGCTCGAACAGCCAGGTCTTGAGTTGCTTCCTGAAGGCGAGGTGGTCCTGGGTCAGGCGGAGGTGGGTGGGGAGGGAGTTCCATGTCTGGGCGGCAAGGTAGGAGAAGGACCGTCCCCCTGTGGTGGCTCTACGGATGCGGGGGACGGCGGCGAGGGCGTGGCTGGTCGATCGGAGCTGGCGTTTGGAAGCGTAGAAGTTGAGGCGGCTGTTGAGGTATCCTGGGCCTTGGCCGTGTAGGGCTTTGTGTGCGTGGGTGAGGAGACGGAAGGTGATTCTTTTGTTGACCCGGAGCCAATGCAGATCTCTCAGGTGTCCGGAGGTGTGGCTGCGACGGGGGATGTCCAGGATGAGTCGTGCTGAGGCGTTCTGGATCCGCTGGAGTCTCTTCTGGAGTTTGGCGGTGGTTCCGGCATAGAGGGTGTTGCCGTAGTCCAGACGGCTGTTGACGAGGGCCTGGGTGACCGTCTTCCTGGTCTCGGTGGGGATCCACCGTAAGATCTTACGTAGCATGCGCAGCATGTTGAAGCACGACGAGGAGACGGCGTTGACTTGTCTGGTCATGGAGAGGGAGGAGTCCAGGATGAAGCCCAGGTTGCGTGCGTGGTCTGTTGGTTTGGGTGCGCTGCCTAGGGCGGGGGGCCACCAGGAGTCGTCCCAGGTGGAGGGTGAGGATCCCAGGATGAGGACTTCCGTCTTATCTGAGTTCAATTTCAGGCGGCTGTTCTTCATCCATTCGGCTACCTATTTCATCCCATCGTGAAGGTTGGCTCTGGCGGTGGCGGGGTCGTTGGTAAGGGAGAGGATCAGCTGGGTGTCGTCGGCGTAGGAGATGATGTTGAGGTTGTGCTGGCGTGCGATGTCTGCGAGGGGGCTCATGTAGATGTTGAAGAGGGTTGGACTGAGCGAGGAGCCTTGAGGGACGCCGCAGATGACTTCGGTGGCTTCAGATCTGAACGGAGGGAGGCGGACTCTCTGTGTCCTTCCGGCAAGGAAGGAGATGATCCACTCCAGTGCCTTCTCCTGGACTCCGACGTTTCTGAGGCGTTGTACTAGGGTACGATGGCAGACAGTGTCGAAGGCCGCGGAGAGGTCGAGGAGGATGAGGGCCGCTGTTTCTCCGTTGTCGAGCAGCGCTCGGATGTCATCGGTGACTGCGATCAGGGCGGTCTCGGTGCTGTGGTTGGCCCGGAAGCCAGACTGCGAGGGGTCGAGGGATCCGTTCGTCTCGAGGAAGGCGGCCAGCTGCTTGTTGACGGTCTTCTCGATGACTTTTGCAGGAAATGGGAGCAGCGAGATGGGGCGGTAGTTTTTGAGGTCGGTGGGGTCCTCCGATGGCTTCTTGCGTAGAGCGCTGAGTTCGGCGTGCTTCCAGCTCTCCGGGAAGGTAGCGGTGTCGAAGGAGGTGTTGATGATGTCGCGCAGGTGGGGTGCGATGATAGCATCGGCCTTGTTGAAGACGTGGTGAGGGCAGGGGTCGGTCGGAGATCCGGAGTGGATGGAGTTCATCGTGCGGACGGTGTCTTCGGTGCTGATCGGAGTCCAGGCGCGGAGGGTGGTGGTGGGGGGCGGTGGTTCGGTCGTGGTGTTCGTCGGTTGAGTGCTGAAGCTGAAGGTGTTGTGTAAGTCCGCGATCTTGTTGTGGAAGTAGGAGGCGAGGGAGTTGCAGAGGTCTTGCGAAGGGGTGATGTCGTTGTTTCCGGCATTGGGGTTGGAGAGCTCTTTGACGATGTTGAAGAGTTCTTTGCTGTTGTGTGCGTTGTTGTCCAGTCGTTCCTTGAATGCAGTTTTCTTGGTGGCGCGGATGAGTTGGTGGTGTTTTCGGGTGGCGAGCTTGAGGGCAGTCATGTTGTCCGGTGTTGGGTCTCTGCGCCAGGTTCTCTCGAGGGCTCGGCAGTTCTTCTTGGAGCTCTTGAGTTCGTCGGTGAACCATGGGGCTTTCTTGCTACCGGGTCTGCTGGGCGGGGTCCTCAGGGGGGCGAGCTCGTCTGCGCAGTCGCTGATCCACTTCGTGAGGTTGGTGGCCGCCTGGCTAGGGTTCGTTGTGCTGATGGGAGGGTTCATGCTCAGGGAGGACGCGAGCTGGCCGCCTGTGATCTTGTTCCAGTTCCTGCGTGCAGCCTGTTGCTGGTGGTGGTGGATCGTGGTCCTTGCGAAGCTGAAGTGGACGCAGCTGTGGTCCGTCCAGTGGAGTCCGGTGGCGTGGCTGAAGGCGATGTCCTTGCTGGATGAGAAGACGGGGTCGAGTGTGTGTCCGGCGTAGTGGGTGGGGGTGGTCACCAGTTGCTTGAGTCCCAGGTTGGCGAGGTTGTCCAGCAGGGTGGTGGTGTTGCGGTCGTTGTTGTTCTCCAGGTGGAAGTTGAGGTCCCCTAGGAGGATGTAGTCAGCAGAGCAGAGGGCGTGCGGGCTGATGAAGTCGGCGATGTCTTCGCTGAATTGTGTGCGTTGTCCAGGGGGTCTGTAGATGAGGGTGTCTCTGAGGGTGGTCTTGGGGTTGATGTGGACTTGGAAGTGCAGGTGCTCGGCGGTTGTGAGGGTGTCATCGGTGTTGGTCGTGATGCGGATGGTGTTCCTGTGAACGATGGCGATGCCTCCTCCGGTGTGGTTGATGCGGTCCCTTCGGATGATCTTGTAGCCGTCTGGGATGGCGATGGCGATGTCAGGCGCTGAGGAGTCATTCATCCAGGTTTCCGTGAAGAAGGCGACGTCTGGGGCTGTGGTGTCAAGCAGGTTCCAGATCTCAATGGCGTGCCTGTGGACGGAGCAGGTGTTGAGCAGGATGCATTTCAGGTGGCTGCTGCTGTTGCTCGTCTTGGTTGGTGTAGGTGTGGTGCAGGTCCGGAGGCAGGTGAACTTGCAGGAGTTGCAGCAGAAGGGTCCGTGGGTGCGTCTCGGGGTGGCTCGGTAGCAGCCCGGGACTCGGCCGGCGTTGAGTGCGTTGAGGGTGGCGGCGTCGTACGTTCCGTAAAGGCCTAAAAACATGGTTATTTAACCACTAGAATTTGCCCTTTCTCTTTCTAGCGCAGGTCCATAGGCGCCGGGAAACCTCCGTGTAGCTCTTGTGCCATATATATTTAACACTAATAATAATAATAAAGTTTGATAGGGTATTCAACACATGTTGTTCCAATACTTTTGCCAAAAAGGAGAGCTGGGAGATCGGCCTATAATTCTTGAAGTTAGATACATTCACCCCTGTTTTTTTCAGCAGGGGGGTCACCCTAGCTTCCTTTAAATTAGCCGGGACAATACCCGTTTCCAGTGACCGGTTGACCAGGTTGAGGACCTCACTCTCTACCACGGGTAGGGCAAATCGAAACACCCTTTGAGGACAGGGGCCTGCTAGTGACCCCGATATGACCCGGCCCATTAGAAGGCTCAGAGAGTCATGATTGAGCCTTGGAAAGATTGGGAGGGGCTTGCCGTCGGCAAGCGGTGTAGGGTACACCACCAGGGGGCCATGGTCGACGGGCATGTCTTGAATGTCCCTTAGGAGGTCATTGACTTTGTGGAAGAATGACTGGAACTTATTACAGTCTACGGGACTGGCAGGGGGTTTTTCTTCTTGTGTCTGCCTACGTTATTTTCAAATTTGGAAGGTCTCTTTCTGCTTGTTGTCGGTGAACAGGATCCTAGATTCGTAGTATTTAGCCTTCCTGGCTATAATGGCTTTTTTGATAAATTAGCAAACACTACTTTATATTCAATGAGAGCCCCTGGGTCGTATGATTTATGCCAGGCCCTCTCAAATTGGTGCAGTGTTTGTTTCTTCCCCCTCAGGTCCTCGTTAAACCAGGGGGGGGGGGCTTGCCTTTGTTCCTAACTCTCTCCATACGTGCAGGCGCTACCTTGTCTATGGCTTCACTTAGCCTGCCTACTCGCTTTCCATGAGGCACAGGGTCAGACTGATTTGCATATGGCCATGTCTGAAATGGGGTGGCAGAGTGGGCTAAAGAACGGTGATGGATTAAACCCAGATCTGTTGACTGGGTGTGAGTGTTTGATTGGTTCAGATGCTCTGTCATTCACCACCCCCTTTTGTACCGCTTTACTTGCTTTCCTGGTCAAGGGTACCCAATATGTGCCTTTTAGTGGATGATTTACGCAGAGCCCCCTAAGTGTCAGCCCTTCCCCCTTCCTGCCCAGGAAGAGCCTTCAGTATGCAGATGTATGTAGATGGGTATTCAGAAACACCTAGCCTTCCTGTGTTCGTGGCTGTCTAGAGGGAATGCACAAAGAATTGCTGTCACCGCCCCAGATGTGGATTTGGAGACAGGCTGCAAGCCACAAAGAGAAATACCCACTTTCTAAAAAGTGGTATTTCTAAAAAAATAATGTTAAATCCCACTTTACCAGTATTTATTTATTTATTTAGCGATTTATAGAGTGCCTGGTGACCCGGAGGCATCCCCGCGCTGTGAGTAAAGAGGATTTATCATTACATTACCATTGCATAGATGTAAAACATAATGCAGCTACTCCTTTCTGATCAGGAATTACAGATTAAAAGTGTATTAAGGAATTCCCAATGTTACCCTATGAGATGAGTAGGTCTCATAGTAGTGAAAACAAATTGAGCTGTTTGTCACTACAAGGACATGTAAAACGTAAAAATACAAGTCCTACCTTTTACTTACACAGCACTCTGCCCTTTCGGCTACCTTTGGGCCAACCTTAGGAGTGACTTAAGTGTTTTTTCAACAAATCCCCAACAGGCAATGGTTGTTCTGTCTGAGCTCACCAAACAGTTTGGTGCTTCCTCAGGGTATCTATTGAATGAGGCAAAGACACAAATTATCTGTACAAAAAATATAGTAAAGAACGACTCCAGATATGTTGATGCAGCAATTTATTTAGGAGTGAAAATTAATGCTTCAGTAGGGAAAATAGTCGAGGAGAACTATATACCGCTTTGTAAATCCATAGAGACTGATCTGAGAAGAATGGATGGGCTGCATCTCTAATTGATCGGGAGGGTTAATGCGGTCAAGATGACAATGTTCCCTAAGATACTATATCTCTTTAGGGCAATACCGCTACTCCTGGATGAGAAAATAATTAAGAATTTGGAATCTGTCTGTATTAGATTTATCGGGCAATTTGGGAAAGTAAGGCGGTCTACAAATTTATTGTCACTTCCAAGAGAAAGGGGTGGGCTATCTTTGCCAAATCTAAGGTTGTACCACTGGACCTGTCTTTTATCACAAATGTCGGTACTTTTTCAGACAGAGGCATGCTCTAACGAGGTAAATTTTGAAGATCAGCAACCCCCTTCTATTTATGAGTTGCTGTTAGGTAGGAAGGCGATGGGCCTAATGCTCTGTGAAGTGTACCGTAGATTTTATAAGAAAGCCAGGTATAAGGTTATAGACAGTGTTTGGTGGGTGTGGTCGGCCTGTCGAAAGCAGTGTAACATCCCAAAGATTAATCCTTTCCTACAGATTTACAACTCAAGCCTCTTTTCAAGGATAGGGGCAGATAGGACTTTTAAAATCTGGAGGGTTTGGGCATCAAGACTCTGGGAGAAGTAATGAATGGAGATGTAGTTGTAAGCTTTCTGGCCCTGCAAAATAGGTTCGGAATCCCCTCCAATCATTGGTTTGTTTATGGTCAACTGCTTAGATCTTTGAGGGCACTCAGACCAAAACCACTACCTCAGGATAACTGCCCGCTTTTGGAGGCCTTGACTAAAGGTTGTAAAAAAATTAAGACTTTGTATAATATACTTCTCTCGGAAGTGCAAGACGATGTTGAGAAAATGGAAGCAGCATGGTCTAGGAAACTTGGGAACCACAACGTAGATTTAGACCTGGCTCTACTATTGAATAAAAAGATCCTTAGAGCCTCAAATTTACGGGCCCAGCATTATAAAACTGTCTTTAATTTATACTACACAGCCTCTAAACTGTTTTCTTGGGGTCAGAGGGATGACGATACCTGTACTAGATGTGGGGCTGGACAAGCAGATTTATTGCATATGTTTTGTAATTGTAAACTCTTGACCCCTGTGAAGAATGAGATTGAGAAGCTCTGGGAGGGGCTGCTAGGTAAAAAGATTGTCCTATCCCCTACCTTAGCAATTACGGTCATTGATTTTAATCAAAAGCTGGGGAAGAGGAAGAAGCCCTCGTTTTTATTTCTGTGGCCGTTCTTAGGATCTTAATTTCAGCAGGGTGGAAGGATGTGGTGGCTCCGTCCTTCCAAATGTGGCTTTCTAGGTTTCTGGGAATCCATAATATCGAATCGTGCCTGTACGAACAAAAAGGGGCGAAACAAAGAGAGTTTGGGAGGAAGATCTGGGCCCCAGTAACTAATTGGAGGCAGAATAAGCTCTAATTATTGGAGTTTCTTATTGGTTTCTTATTCTATTATCTGCTTTTATCTCTCTCTCCTATTTGATGAACTGTTTTTTGTATTGTAAGATAAGATGTATTCGGCTATTTATTGCCTATGGATTGTATTATTGTACTGTTGTTGATACCCGATGTAGGATTATTCTTGTTCTTGATTGGATTAATTTATTAGTACCTGTATTTTTTCCTATGATGCACTGTAAAATCCCTAATAAAAAAAAAAGAAAAAAAAAAGGAGTGACTTAAGTGTAATAAAATGGAAGATTAAGGCTTGGCGAGTAGTTTTAATTCCGAAGTCAAAGTGGGAGTAAATTGCACATACAGGCCCTGAAATCGTTAAGGGGCTATTTATATAGGTGGCACAATCTGTGCTGCAGTCCCAATAGTAGCATTGAATTTACAGGCCCAGGTCACAAGTAGTGCACTTTGCTTGGGACTTATAAGTAAATTAAACATGCCAATTGGGGATGACCCAATATTACCATATGTAGGTAAGACAGCACAAGCACTTTAGCACTGTTTAGCAGTGGTATAGTGTGCACAGTCCTAAAGCCAGCAAAAATGAGATCTGAAAAATGGAGGTAGGTAGGCAAAATGTTCGGGAAAGACCACCCTGAGGCTGTCAGGTCAAACATGTACAATGGAGGTTGTGGCATATTGCCAGGTCGAAATTGCTGTTCAATACAGCATACACACAGGGTTCAATGGCAGGCCTAAGACATGTTTAAAAAGGCTTCTTAAGTGGGTAGCACAAGTGCTGCAGGCCCACTAGTAGCATTTAATTTACAGGCCCTAGGTAACCGTAGTACCACTTAACTAGGGACTTATAAGTAAACTAAATGTGCCAATTGGGTGTAAGCCAAGTTCACTATGTTTAAAGTAGAGAGCTAAGCAATTTAGCACTGGTTAGCAGTGGTAAAGTGTACAGAGCCCTAAGGCCAGCAAAAATTAATTTGGCAAAACAGTGAAGGCAAAAGGTTTGGGAGAAGACTACCCTAAGGTTGACAAGTCTAACAATGCTCAAAAAAAGAATTCTACATCCTTCACATAAAGAAAGTAACTGATAGGTGTCAAGAAATCAACTGGAACATACAATCATGTTCCACAAAGTAGATTAGCATAATTAGTTTACTTTAATTTCAACATGGTTCAGTGAAAACCCTCCTAGAGTCTCCTATAGCTTCTAGGGACATGAAAACTGTATTAATAGAAAGACCTCATGGTGTCACAGCAACACAGTGAAATAGCAAGTCAGGATCCATGTTGCAAGGAAATAATCAGTAAAAATTGGTGGTTTATGTAACTACAACCTAGAAGTAATTCTTGGGCTTGTCATGTTTAAAAAATCTTTTTGAGGACTTCCACCTTCATATCATTAGCTGTACTAACAAAAATAGACCAACAATATTTAGGGTCCATGACCTACTTATTCCCCACATTGAAGCAACATCAAACACAACCTAAACCAAGATAGTGTTATTATTTTTACAGATTCATCTTACAGGTAAAATTGTGTGATGTATCTGTCGCTGGAACCCCTCTTATGCATTACATTAAAGATGAATCTCTTTATTCTTGTCGGATTTTCAAGACATTCACTGTTCTAATTTGGGAAAGCCTGTTTAGCACACACTTGCAGGGTTTGGGATCTGTGATAACACATTGCCATGCCTCTATGCCCGGTCACTTGGCAAGAGTTAATTTGTGAACACTTCAGGTAGGTCTTGCGCAGTGTTTCTGTGGGCTTGGGTTTGACGTAGGGTCTGATATATAGTTCTGCTTCAGTTAAGGACGCATAGTTTTTGTTTAAGGAGCAGCCCCCTACAGCGATGGTGTTGAAAATACAGTGAATTTAGGATGGACATTAGTGATAGCTAACAAGAATGGTAGGAATGAAGATGGAACAATCCATTTAACTAAAAACACTCAAATAAAAACGAGGCTAATATAGTAGGGACACTCTACGTCAGTGTAGGGGAGACAAAGACTAGGCCCATTGAATTCAATACATCTTACTACAGTTCATGAGGGTGGCACACCAGGGTAATGCATGAATATTCTCTTGCATCACCAAATCAAGAAGGATGTGCTCTCCCTTTGGTCAAAGGTCTTCCAGAGAGAAATGGTTTAATTAACTGATTAGGTTTGTATCTGGTACAAGGTACAACAGTTATCAGGGGCATAAAGATGTCAGATATTAAAGGCTGCAATCCATCCAGACAATAAACTTCAGCAATACAAAGTTTTAGACAAATGTTAACTATCTTTCACCTGATGGATGATAATCTCTCTAGACTTCACCATGTAAACAAAGGCATGGATTATAGATTGTTAGACTCAGCTTTTTCAGTGGGTTCACTGCCTGGCTTTATGTTTTTTGGCCTCCTGTTTTTGTTGGTTTTAGGACTCTGGGCCCTTTACCACTGCTATTCAGTGCTAAAATGCATATGCTCTCCATGTAAATTGTGGCTAAGGATTGGTGTTTCCATGATTATTTGATTTACCACTAAGTCCCTAGTATAGTGCACTGTGTGCGTCCAGGGCCTGTAAATCAAACATTGCTAATGGGCCTGCAGCACTGTTTATGCCACCCACACCAGCAGTCCTTCAAAGGGTTCTCAGTCTTGCCACTGCAGTGTCTGCGCGCAGTTGAGACTACCATGTCGACCTCACTTGCAAGGCCTTAACCTTCCTTTTTTCTACATGTAAGGCATGCCTCAGGTAGGCACACGGTACCCCCATGGGCAGGGTGCGGTGTGTGTGAAAGGTAGGACGTGGTAGGAACATGTCCTGATAGTGAAATACAGTATATTTCGTTTTTTACTATTGAAAGGTCATCTGCCCCATTGGATAAGTTGTTAATTTCCACTGGGACAAGATAGGAGAATGAAGTTTAGTATGCCAGGATTTAAAAATACATCTTTTAGTAAAGATGGTTTTTAAATTGTGTGTTTGAAAATGCCACTTTTAGAAAGAATAGTGTGAGATTGATCCACATTCTGTCCATCACCTGTTTTGTTTGCAATTGCCGCCATAAGTGCGCTGGGGATGCTCAGACGTGGGTCCCAGGCACTCCACACCACTGGAGTCAAGCTAGCCGGGCTGATGAGAGGTGTTACCTCGAAACCGGTCCGGTCCTCGGATGCTTGATTCCGTTCTGGGAAGGACATGGCTTTTGTAGTTCGGACTGGACTGTTCCCATGGGGCACAGGGTCAGAGCTGATTTGCATATCGCCATTGTCTAACCCAGGGTGGTGTGGAGTGCGAAAAAACGATGGATTTGGGCCCGGATCTTTGGACTGGGGTGAATGTGTGACATTGATCCACATTCTGTCCATCACCTGTTTTGTTTGCAATTGCCGCCATAAGTGCGCTGGGGATGCTCAGACGTGGGTCCCAGGCACTCTACACCACTGGAGTCAAGCTAGCCGGGCTGATGAGAGGTGTTACCTCGAAACCGGTCCGGTCCTCGGATGCTTTATTCCGTTCTGGGAAGGACATGGCTTTTGTAGTTCGGACTGGGCAGTTCCCATGGGGCACAGGGTCAGAGCTGATTTGCATATCGCCATTGTCTAACCCAGGGTGGTGTGGAGTGCAAAAAAACGATGGATTTGGGCCCAGATCTTTGGACTGGGGTGAATGTGTGACATTGATCCACATTCTGTCCATCACCTGTTTTGTTTGCAATTGCCGCCATAAGTGCGCTGGGGATGCTCAGACGTGGGTCCCAGGCACTCCACACCACTGGAGTCAAGTTAGCCGGGCTGATGAGAGGTGTTACCTCGAAACCGGTCCGGTCCTCGGATGCTTGATTCCGTTCTGTGAAGGACATGGCTTTTGTAGTTCGGACTGGACTGTTCCCATGGGGCACAGGGTCAGAGCTGATTTGCATATCGCCATTGTCTAACCCAGGGTGGTGTGGAGTGCAAAAAAACGATGGATTTGGGCCCAGATCTTTGGACTGGGGTGAATGTGTGACATTGATCCACATTCTGTCCATCACCTGTTTTGTTTGCAATTGCCGCCATAAGTGCGCTGGGGATGCTCAGACGTGGGTCCCAGGCACTCCACACCACTGGAGTCAAGCTAGCCGGGCTGATGAGAGGTGTTACCTCGAAACCGGTCCGGTCCTCGGATGCTTGATTCCGTTCTGGGAAGGACATGGCTTTTGTAGTTCAGACTGGACTGTTCCCATGGGGCACAGGGTCAGAGCTGATTTGCATATCGCCATTGTCTAACCCAGGGTGGTGTGGAGTGCAAAAAAACGATGGATTTGGGCCCAGATCTTTGGACTGGGGTGAATGTGTGACATTGATTCACATTCTGTCCATCACCTGTTTTGTTTGCAATTGCCGCCATAAGTGCGCTGGGGATGCTCAGACGTGGGTCCCAGGCACTCCACACCACTGGAGTCAAGCTAGCCGGGCTGATGAGAGGTGTTACCTCGAAACCGGTCCGGTCCTCGGATGCTTGATTCCGTTCTGGGAAGGACATGGCTTTTGTAGTTCGGACTGGACTGTTCCCATGGGGCACAGGGTCAGAGCTGATTTGCATATCGCCATTGTCTAACCCAGGGTGGTGTGGAGTGCAAAAAACGATGGATTTGGGCCCAGATCTTTGGACTGGGGTGAATGTGTGACATTGATCCACATTCTGTCCATCACCTGTTTTGTTTGCAATTGCCGCCATAAGTGCGCTGGGGATGCTCAGACGTGGGTCCCAGGCACTCCACACCACTGGAGTCAAGCTAGCCGGGCTGATGAGAGGTGTTACCTCGAAACCGGTCCGGTCCTCGGATGCTTGATTCCGTTCTGGGAAGGACATGGCTTTTGTAGTTCGGACTGGACTGTTCCCATGGGGCACAGGGTCAGAGCTGATTTGCATATCGCCATTGTCTAACCCAAGGTGGTGTGGAGTGCAAAAAACGATGGATTTGGGCCCAGATCTTTGGACTGGGGTGAAAGTGTGACATTGATCCACATTCTGTCCATCACCTGTTTTGTTTGCAATTGCCGCCATAAGTGCGCTGGGGATGCTCAGACGTGGGTCCCAGGCACTCCACACCACTGGAGTCAAGCTAGCCGGGCTGATGAGAGGTGTTACCTCGAAACCGGTCCGGTCCTCGGATGCTTGATTCCGTTCTGGGAAGGACATTGCTTTTGTAGTTCGGACTGGACTGTTCCCATGGGGCACAGGGTCAGAGCTGATTTGCATATCGCCATTGTCTAACCCAGGGTGGTGTGGAGTGCAAAAAAACGATGGATTTGGGCCCAGATCTTTGGACTGGGGTGAATGTGTGACATTGATCCACATTCTGTCCATCACCTGTTTTGTTTGCAATTGCCGCCATAAGTGCGCTGGGGATGCTCAGACGTGGGTCCCAGGCACTCCACACCACTGGAGTCAAGCTAGCCGGGCTGATGAGAGGTGTTACCTCGAAACCGGTCCGGTCCTCGGATGCTTGATTCCGTTCTGGGAAGGACATGGCTTTTGTAGTTTGGACTGGACTGTTCCCATGGGGCACAGGGTCAGAGCTGATTTGCATATCACCATTGTCTAACCCAGGGTGGTGTGGAGTGCAAAAAAACGATGGATTTGGGCCCAGATCTTTGGACTGGAGTGAATGTGTGACATTGATCCACATTCTGTCCATCACCTGTTTTGTTTGCAATTGCCGCCATAAGTGCGCTGGGGATGCTCAGACGTGGGTCCCAGGCACACCACACCACTGGAGTCAAGCTAGCCGGGCTGATGAGAGGTGTTACCTCGAAACCGGTCCGGTCCTCGGATGCTTGATTCCGTTCTGGGAAGGACATGGCTTTTGTAGTTCGGACTGGACTGTTCCCATGGGGCACAGGGTCAGAGCTGATTTGCATATCGCCATTGTCTAACCCAGGGTGGTGTGGAGTGCAAAAAAACGATGGATTTGGGCCCAGATCTTTGGACTGGGGTGAATGTGTGACATTGATCCACATTCTGTCCATCACCTGTTTTGTTTGCAATTGCCGCCATAAGTGCGCTGGGGATGCTCAGACGTGGGTCCCAGGCACTCCACACCACTGGAGTCAAGCTAGCCGGGCTGATGAGAGGTGTTACCTCGAAACCGGTCCGGTCCTCGGATGTTTGATTCCGTTCTGGGAAGGACATGGCTTTTGTAGTTCGGACTGGACTGTTCCCATGGGGCACAGGGTCAGAGCTGATTTGCATATCGCCATTGTCTAACCCAGGGTGGTGTGGAGTGCAAAAAAACGATGGATTTGGGCCCAGATCTTTGGACTGGGGTGAATGTGTGACATTGATCCACATTCTGTCCATCACCTGTTTTGTTTGCAATTGCCGCCATAAGTGCGCTGGGGATGCTCAGACGTGGGTCCCAGGCACTCCACACCACTGGAGTCAAGCTAGCCGGGCTGATGAGAGGTGTTACCTCGAAACCGGTCCGGTCCTCGGATGCTTGATTCCGTTCTGGGAAGGACATGGCTTTTGTAGTTCGGACTGGACTGTTCCCATGGGGCACAGGGTCAGAGCTGATTTGCATATCGCCATTGTCTAACCCAGGGTGGTGTGGAGTGCAAAAAAACGATGGATTTGGGCCCAGATCTTTGGACTGGGGTGAATGTGTGACATTGATCCACATTCTGTCCATCACCTGTTTTGTTTGCAATTGCCGCCATAAGTGCGCTGGGGATGCTCAGACGTGGGTCCCAGGCACTCCACACCACTGGAGTCAAGCTAGCCGGGCTGATGAGAGGTGTTACCTCGAAACCGGTCCGGTCCTCGGATGCTTGATTCCGTTCTGGGAAGGACATGGCTTTTGTAGTTCGGATTGGACTGTTCCCATGGGGCACAGGGTCAGAGCTGATTTGCATATCGCCATTGTCTAACCCAGGGTGGTGTGGAGTGCAAAAAAACGATGGATTTGGGCCCAGATCTTTGGACTGGGGTGAATGTGTGACATTGATCCACATTCTGTCCATCACCTGTTTTGTTTGCAATTGCCGCCATAAGTGCGCTGGGGATGCTCAGACGTGGGTCCCAGGCACTCCACACCACTGGAGTCAAACTAGCCGGGCTGATGAGAGGTGTTACCTCGAAACCGGTCCGGTCCTCGGATGCTTGATTCCGTTCTGGGAAGGACATGGCTTTTGTAGTTCAGACTGGACTGTTCCCATGGGGCACAGGGTCAGAGCTGATTTGCATATCGCCATTGTCTAACCCAGGGTGGTGTGGAGTGCAAAAAAACGATGGATTTGGGCCCAGATCTTTGGACTGGGGTGAATGTGTGACATTGATTCACATTCTGTCCATCACCTGTTTTGTTTGCAATTGCCGCCATAAGTGCGCTGGGGATGCTCAGACGTGGGTCCCAGGCACTCCACACCACTGGAGTCAAGCTAGCCGGGCTGATGAGAGGTGTTACCTCGAAACCGGTCCGGTCCTCGGATGCTTGATTCCGTTCTGGGAAGGACATGGCTTTTGTAGTTCGGACTGGACTGTTCCCATGGGTCACAGGGTCAGAGCTGATTTGCATATCGCCATTGTCTAACCCAGGGTGGTGTGGAGTGCAAAAAACGATGGATTTGGGCCCAGATCTTTGGACTGGGGTGAATGTGTGACATTGATCCACATTCTGTCCATCACCTGTTTTGTTTGCAATTGCCGCCATAAGTGCGCTGGGGATGCTCAGACGTGGGTCCCAGGCACTCCACACCACTGGAGTCAAGCTAGCCGGGCTGATGAGAGGTGTTACCTCGAAACCGGTCCGGTCCTCGGATGCTTGATTCCGTTCTGGGAAGGACATGGCTTTTGTAGTTCGGACTGGACTGTTCCCATGGGGCACAGGGTCAGAGCTGATTTGCATATCGCCATTGTCTAACCCAAGGTGGTGTGGAGTGCAAAAAAACGATGGATTTGGGCCCAGATCTTTGGACTGGGGTGAATGTGTGACATTGATCCACATTCTGTCCATCACCTGTTTTGTTTGCAATTGCCGCCATAAGTGCGCTGGGGATGCTCAGACGTGGGTCCCAGGCACTCCACACCACTGGAGTCAAGCTAGCCGGGCTGATGAGAGGTGTTACCTCGAAACCGGTCCGGTCCTCGGATGCTTGATTCCGTTCTGGGAAGGACATGGCTTTTGTAGTTCGGACTGGACTGTTCCCATGGGGCACAGGGTCAGAGCTGATTTGCATATCGCCATTGTCTAACCCAAGGTGGTGTGGAGTGCAAAAAAACGATGGATTTGGGCCCAGATCTTTGGACTGGGGTGAAAGTGTGACATTGATCCACATTCTGTCCATCACCTGTTTTGTTTGCAATTGCCGCCATAAGTGCGCTGGGGATGCTCAGACGTGGGTCCCAGGCACTCCACACCACTGGAGTCAAGCTAGCCGGGCTGATGAGAGGTGTTACCTCGAAACCGGTCCGGTCCTCGGATGCTTGATTCCGTTCTGGGAAGGACATTGCTTTTGTAGTTCGGACTGGACTGTTCCCATGGGGCACAGGGTCAGAGCTGATTTGCATATCGCCATTGTCTAACCCAGGGTGGTGTGGAGTGCAAAAAAACGATGGATTTGGGCCCAGATCTTTGGACTGGGGTGAATGTGTGACATTGATCCACATTCTGTCCATCACCTGTTTTGTTTGCAATTGCCGCCATAAGTGCGCTGGGGATGCTCAGACGTGGGTCCCAGGCACTCCACACCACTGGAGTCAAGCTAGCCGGGCTGATGAGAGGTGTTACCTCGAAACCGGTCCGGTCCTCGGATGCTTGATTCCGTTCTGGGAAGGACATGGCTTTTGTAGTTTGGACTGGACTGTTCCCATGGGGCACAGGGTCAGAGCTGATTTGCATATCGCCATTGTCTAACCCAGGGTGGTGTGGAGTGCAAAAAAACGATGGATTTGGGCCCAGATCTTTGGACTGGAGTGAATGTGTGACATTGATCCACATTCTGTCCATCACCTGTTTTGTTTGCAATTGCCGCCATAAGTGCGCTGGGGATGCTCAGACGTGGGTCCCAGGCACACCACACCACTGGAGTCAAGCTAGCCGGGCTGATGAGAGGTGTTACCTCGAAACCGGTCCGGTCCTCGGATGCTTGATTCCGTTCTGGGAAGGACATGGCTTTTGTAGTTCGGACTGGACTGTTCCCATGGGGCACAGGGTCAGAGCTGATTTGCATATCGCCATTGTCTAACCCAGGGTGGTGTGGAGTGCAAAAAAACGATGGATTTGGGCCCAGATCTTTGGACTGGGGTGAATGTGTGACATTGATCCACATTCTGTCCATCACCTGTTTTGTTTGCAATTGCCGCCATAAGTGCGCTGGGGATGCTCAGACGTGGGTCCCAGGCACTCCACACCACTGGAGTCAAGCTAGCCGGGCTGATGAGAGGTGTTACCTCGAAACCGGTCCGGTCCTCGGATGTTTGATTCCGTTCTGGGAAGGACATGGCTTTTGTAGTTCGGACTGGACTGTTCCCATGGGGCACAGGGTCAGAGCTGATTTGCATATCGCCATTGTCTAACCCAGGGTGGTGTGGAGTGCAAAAAAACGATGGATTTGGGCCCAGATCTTTGGACTGGGGTGAATGTGTGACATTGATCCACATTCTGTCCATCACCTGTTTTGTTTGCAATTGCCGCCATAAGTGCGCTGGGGATGCTCAGACGTGGGTCCCAGGCACTCCACACCACTGGAGTCAAGCTAGCCGGGCTGATGAGAGGTGTTACCTCGAAACCGGTCCGGTCCTCGGATGCTTGATTCCGTTCTGGGAAGGACATGGCTTTTGTAGTTCGGACTGGACTGTTCCCATGGGGCACAGGGTCAGAGCTGATTTGCATATCGCCATTGTCTAACCCAGGGTGGTGTGGAGTGCAAAAAAACGATGGATTTGGGCCCAGATCTTTGGACTGGGGTGAATGTGTGACATTGATCCACATTCTGTCCATCACCTGTTTTGTTTGCAATTGCCGCCATAAGTGCGCTGGGGATGCTCAGACGTGGGTCCCAGGCACTCCACACCACTGGAGTCAAGCTAGCCGGGCTGATGAGAGGTGTTACCTCGAAACCGGTCCGGTCCTCGGATGCTTGATTCCGTTCTGGGAAGGACATGGCTTTTGTAGTTCGGATTGGACTGTTCCCATGGGGCACAGGGTCAGAGCTGATTTGCATATCGCCATTGTCTAACCCAGGGTGGTGTGGAGTGCAAAAAAACGATGGATTTGGGCCCAGATCTTTGGACTGGGTTGAATGTGTGACATTGATCCACATTCTGTCCATCACCTGTTTTGTTTGCAACTTTTAGAAAGAAGGCATTTTCTTACTTAACAATCCTGTGTGCCTCTTCTGGGTTATGGATTGTCTGGCTTTGGAGTGACAGGGGCTAGGGATGTGCATTCACTGTAGACAGTCACTGGAGGGGGTTGGGTGAGATGTGCCTGGATGACACAGAGCTGAGCTGAATAGACCTCGGCTGCATTTAAGTAGTGGGAGGAGTTTCACCAGCACCTGAACAGGCCTGGTCTGCATTTAGAGTGGTGGAAGGAGGATTCCCTTGCATCTGAATAGGCCCTGTCTCCCTTGCACAATGCTGTCTCCACCTTCTGCCAGGAAGCTGGGTCACAGAGGACAGAACTGGTTTGGTTCGAGCTGAGAGTTTTGCCACAAGAGAACAAAGGAAAATGTAATATAAATATTGGGGCCCAGAACCTTAGATTACTGCTGAACTAAGGAACCTGCCAGGAAGAAGAGCTGGAAAAGCTATAAGGAGGATCTGACACTTTGCTGGGTACTCTTCTGTGTTGGGCTGCTGGTTGCTGCTTCTGTCTTCGGCAGGGAAAGAACTGGATTGTACTTTCATTATCCTGCAGTTAAAGTGTTCTCCAAGGGCTTGATGTAGAGCTTGCCTCCTGTTGGGAGTCTCAGGGAGATAAAAGACTTCAGAGAACGCGCTTGGATCAAGGAACCTGCCAAGTAGAAGAGCTGGAAGTCTCAGGGGCAGTATAGACTTCACTTACCTCTGGGTACCGCCTCTGGAACCATGGGTTTCATTTGCCACAGAGGGGGAAAGCAGCCTACACCAATCACCGCTGCTGGCTCCGTGTCCTGAGGGCACCACAAAAGGCACCGCCGCACTTTGCACTGCAACCCTGGTCTCACTGACGACGACCACCACAGGCGCTACTAAGTCAATGCTTGCACCCCGACCTGTGGGCACGGCACTCTGCATCGCCCCGGTTCACTTAGCCGCCCTGGTCTCACAGACAACGTTGCTGCACGCTGAGTTCGACACCAGTGACCGAACTATAGTTTGGGGGCAGCACTTGTAAGTCACATAAAGCACCACACCGCCCTGTCCTGCACCGCAGTCTGGGCCAACCGATGCCAGCTCCCATCAACCAGATTCATGCTACGCGGCCGAGAGAATGAGAGAAGGAGGTTAAGACACGTTTATCGAAAAAAAGTCGTAAGAGTGTCCGGGTTCCACTTTAGTAGGCGGAGGAGAAAAAACAGACGCCATAAGGAAGCAACAAGGAGTAAGAACAAAGGTGATTCATCTGAGTCTGGCATAATTCAAGGACAGACTCATTGCTCATACAAACCGGACACAGCGGTCTGAAAGCCTCAGCTAAATAACGCTTTGCCACATTGGCAGATACACCCAATTGTGGATAAGTAAGATGCCCTGATGAGAGCACACTAAGGCAACTGTGTGTCTCGAAACGCGTCGGCACAGCGAGAATACCGCTGAGTTTTATTAGGAATACGTTAAATGACAGCAATAATATCTTGGAGAACGAATAAGATGTAAACAAGATATGAGAATATTGTGAATATTTACGCAGACTTGCAGTGCAATTGATTTGTCTTGCGAAGAGCATTTTTTTTGTGTTCCACATTGGATTGTTGACAGTGATTGTGAACATTGTGTGTAAAAACCTGTGAATGTATTTGTTTGTAAAATACCGTTGAATGTATTAAGTAGTGTATGTATTTGTAAATGTTGGTAAATTCTGTGTGTAAATCTGTGGAGATCAGTTGCCCCCTTTTTACTATATACTAATGAATTGAACATTTGGGTAAATAAATAGCCCAACCACCAACGGAAAATAGTGTGGTTTTTCTCCCTCAAATAATTGGAGGCTAAGTGACACAGGAACCTAGGTTATTGTTGTTGTTGAGCTCCCATCAACCGGCACTGCCGCATGCACCGTGATGTGTCAGCACCGTGTTGAGCACCACAGCACTGGTGGACGACCGTCACTGAGTCGCTGTCTGCACTGCAACCTGAAGGCACAGCATGCAGCACCACTACGCTTCACATCGTACCCATGACGGTTGACACAACAAGCCCATACCAATGCGATCAGCCGCAACCTTAGGTACTGTTTACATGTTTGCCGACACTAATGCTGGCCCGCACTGAAGTGGTTGGCCCAAACTTGAATTCTATTGTTTTCAGCACCGGGGTAGCCCTGGATGAAGCTACTGACTTCAACTGCATTGCCTTTTTTAGTCACCCTTACAAAGTACATCATTTTAATTACAGTATGTTGCCTTTTCATCATTTCGATCTTATTAATGTAATGTAATGTAAGCTGAACTTATAAAGCGTACTGTCACCATAGGGGTATCCTGGCGCTGAGGTTACCTTACATTCCCCTGTGTGCAAGTTCAACCATACCAGATGAACATAGTTAGAACTGCAGCTGAGTTACACTATTCCCTATGGAAAGCCAAGTTTTCCGTTTTTTTTTCTGAAATCCAACAGTTAATCTGACTGAGATCAGTCGGGAGTTCATTTCACAGCCGCAAAGCTGCAGAACTGAATGCTCTGCCACCAATCCTGTTTTTTTTTTTATCTGGTAGTGCTCACCAATTTTGCTGTTGCTGAGCGGAGATGTCTAGATGGAGTAAACCAGGTGAATTTGCTCTGCAGTGGTCTAGGTCCCATTCCATGTACTGCCTTAAAGACAATGCAGAGTGATTTGAATTGTATTCTCTGCAGAATCTGTAACCAATTGATATCCTTCAAAGATAAGAACGCAGAGGACCCCGCTGCCTTTTTAGAGCTCACTTGGCAGCTATTATTTGGATTCACTGAAGTTTCTTTATCAGTGAATAGTGCTCCAAGTAGCAGAGCTTTGCAGTAATGTAACCTGCTCAAAAGGACACTCCTCACCACCTGTGTCCTAGCCGCAGTTGGGGGTAATGGAAGTATTTTGTGAAGGGCTCTGAGCAGAGATAGGCAGGTGTCAACTGTTTTATTTACTTGGGTGTCTAGCTGTAGACTATTATCAACCAACACCCCCAGATTGCGCACTAACTTGGATGGAGTTAGTGGTTTTTCTGTAGGGGTGGGCCAGAAGCCGAGATATTTTGTTCACTGTAAATATTGGTTATTTTTCTAAAACTGGTGTGGTGTCCTTTTGTGGTGTTTTCACTGTATTACTGTTGGTTATGTGCAAATGCTTTACACACTGCCTCTGAGATAAGCCTGCCTGCGTGTGCCAAGCTACCAAGAGAGTGAGCAGGAGTTATTTTAGAAGCGTATCCCCCTTATGCTTACTAGAAGGAAGGGTCCCTATTTGGACAAAGGTGCAAATCATTGCCAAAAGAGAAACCCCCATTTCTAACAAAGATGCATTTTCGAATTCCATGTGGAGTATGATAGCCACACCTTAATTTTAATTATAAGGATTGTACATAAGCACGCCTGTGAAATTCTGTCAATATTTAATGAGCAAAGTGTATTCATTATCACAAGAGAAACTGTGAGCTGCCATTTGGACTATGGAAACACACTGTTTATTTCTACCGCGGTCGCCTTCCGACCACGGCGGAAAAGCTTTAACATGGCTGGCGGTGTCTATCAGACACCGCCAGCCATATTATGATGGTTTAAAATGTATGCTTTTCCGCTGCGGCTTTTCCGCTGTAGAAAAGCATACGGACCTTCACTTCGGGGGCCCGTTGCGGGCCCCCTGGGTGAAGGGGGGGTGGGGGATGCACATGGGGGGTACCTATGGTACCCCCCTGCATTTGGGTGAACAAAGCAGCAGGCACTGCGTGGTGCCTGCCGCTTTGTGCATGCAAATGCACAACTTACATTTTTACCATTGCGGCAGGTGCTGCTTCAAGCAGCACCCGCTGCAATGTTAAAGATACAGGATGTGACCGCCAGGGTGGCGGTCACATCCTAATTTGGACGGAGGGACCGCCGCTGCCCCTGCGGACGGTCCCTCCTACTCTATGGTGGCGGACCGACTGAGGTCCGTCCGCCATCATAATCGGCCCCTAAGTACGAGTTACTATCTATATGAATAAATAAAGTGGTGTTCCTGTAAGTGTGTAGCTTAGTATATATAAGTATGATCAATTGTTTGCATAAGTGAGTAGGATGTCTGCATAACTGAATAGGATATGTGCTGGTGTGTAATGTTGATGTAGGTGTATAAGTATATTTAATAGTGTTCTATTGATCTTTGCTAGCATGTATGAGTGAATCTATAGGTAAGTGTTTAGATGTGTGTGTAGATCTAGGAATCACTGAGTGGGTTTTTAGAGACTTGTACTGGTGTGTCATTGGTTTCAAATATGGTACTTCATATTTTAGCATGAGTGTTGAAAGGTTATGCTACTGTATGATGAGGTGTATCAGTTTGTCACATGGATGATGTCAACAGTTATGTCATCAGTAATGTAATTTGAAATGTCATCAGTGATGTCACTGACCATGTCATGAATGATGTAATATGGGACATCATCAGCAGTGGATTGCGTGTGCGTGAGTTATAGTTAGAACAACTAACTATAACGGGGAAATTTCAATGGTTTTGTAAGAGTGAAATGTCCAACTGACTATAACACCCCTGAAATCTGTGTTTTTTTCAGTCAATTTCTGAGGTTTTTTAAATGCTAATTTCTAAATATAACATGTCTGAAACCTATGGTTTTTTCAGTGAATTTCAAAGGTTTTTTAAATGCTAATTCCTAACTATAACATGTCTGAAACCTATGTTTTTTCAGTGAGTTTCAAAGGTTTTGTAAATGACAATTTTTAAATATATTTATTCTTATATTTTTTTTTTATACTGATTTATAAAAAAATGTAAAACTATTTATTTTTAGATATTTTATTTTTTAAATTACATTACATTGTGTGGCCCCCTTCTTTTTATTTTGTTTGGGCCCTGGACCCCATACCTTAGAGCCTGACCCGCAAATCTAAATGTATTCTTTTTTTTTTATAGGAATGGGATTCCTATGGCAGGAAATACAAGTTACTTGTAAATATGCTTGGAACAACTTGTCAGGGTCAGTGCTTGGCTAAAAGATGCAGCACTGGTTTCTCTCCTGATAACAAATGAATAAATCGGAATTCGTTCTTCGGATGACTTAAGGTGAATATTTTAAAGTTCAAAAACTGCACACTTGGAAGAATTTGCATCTGAAACCAGTCAATGTCCGCCTATGAAAGGAAATTCACTTAGCAGGTAAATAGTGTTATTATTACTTTTTCTTACTCAGGTATGGATCCTGAATCCAGCACTGCTGCATCTCCTCTAAACAGTTGAAAGAATGCATATTACAAAAGACGCGCGGAAGCCCACGTCTCTTTATTTTTTAATATCGCTAGAATGTCCGGATCATACGCGCACCCCGCGATTTTACCCCCAAAAAATAAAAACATTCGGGGCCAAGGGGGTCCTTGTGGAACCACCTGAGCAGACCTAGAGGGTCAGGGTGTGTCTTCCCTCCCCCTTTTCATGTTTTAAACTCACATTTCACAAGCTTCTTCAGCCTCCCTTCTACCGAAGCATAAAATGGCTGCCAACAGTTTCAAGTTTTAAATGTTGACAAGCACTTGACAGCCAATTAGCATTCAGCGCGTGATCGGAAGGCTGCGCTTATGGTACGATGACAATAAGCGGAGTATCCGTATTTAATTTTTTTTATGGGAACGGGGCTGCGTGGCCCCCCTCCCGTGGTCAATTCCGGGCACCGAGGTCCCCATCCCCCAGGGCATGGCTAATTATATAATATTATTTTATGGAGGAGGTCTGCAAAGCCTCCCTACTGAAGCCACTTCAAGGCCCCAGGGACCCCATTCCCCGGGGACTGCCTTTTTAACATTATTTATTATGGCCATCACCGTTGGGGACCGTGCGTGGGTCTTCAATTCCCCCACTGTCCCACCGGCTCCCAGCCTCCTGCGGGAGCCGGTGTTCTATCGACATCCGAAGTCAATCTGTGTATGTACCACCTAGGAGTTGCCTTCATTTTGCGCATACACATTTGTGGTAGCGCATCCGTGTTAATATTACGTATGCGCACAATACGTCCCACCGTCTGGCTATGTACCCCTAACGTATTTCATTTTATTTGCGCATGCTCAAATGCAACATGCCCAATTACAGCTCTCACACCCAGTGACATCATGCTCAACCAATCATCCTTCTGCAAAGCATTTATAACCTGCCAACCTTCTCAAACTTTTCCTATTACGCAGTCACAGTCATTGATAGTGTTCGTATCCACTTCTTTGTAGGTGAGCACTTTTTTTAAAGAATAATTAAATTAATTATTCTGAATGATCTTTAAATACCGCGTAAATGAAAATTTTTGTTTAATTTGACAATGTTGTTTTTAAGCACGCTTTCCTACTTTTTTATATCGTTAAAGTTGACTTCGTAACTTTTGTTTCGGAGCAAATCACTTAATCCTGCCGCCTTCAATTTTGTAAGTAGTGCGCCACGTGCTGCTTCCTCCCCATGTAGTGCACATGTAATCGATTGGCCAATGTTGTATTTTAGCACGCTCTCCATGTGCTGTTCAACTTATTACGATGTAGTTTTTCTCGTGTAAGTAGTGCGTGACGCGCCCCATGCATTGCAAAAGTAATATTTTCACCAATAGTGTATTTTAGCACGGTTTCCAGCTCCTATACCTCCAATATCTTACCTTGGTAGGCAATGTTTCTAGGCAAATCACTTAATCCTGCCGCCTTCAATTTTGTAAGTAGTGCACCACGTGCTGCTTCCTCCTCATGCACTGCACATGTAATCGATTTGTCAATGTTGTATTTTAGCACGCTCTCCATGTTTTTTAATAACGTTAAACTTGATTTGCTATCCTTTGTTCTGTGCAAATCAGTTAATCCTTCCACTTTTCTTTAATTTGCAAAGCGCCACGTGGCCGTTCCCGCAGCAGTGCGCTACGTGCTGTTCAACTTAATCCAATGCAGTTTTTCTCGTGTAAGTAGTGCGTCACGTGCCCTATGAATTGCAAAAGTAATGTTTTTGGCAATGCTTTATTTTAGCACGGTTTCCAGCTCTTATACCTCCAATATCTTACCTAGGTAGGCGATGTTTCTAGGCAAATCACTTAATCCTGCTGCCTTCAATTTTGTAAGTAGTGCGCCACAAGCTGCTTCCTCCTCATGCACTGCACATATAACCGACTGGTCAATGTTGCATTTTAGCACGCTCTCCATGTTTTTTAATAACGTTAAACTTGATTTGCTCTCCTTTGTTCTGTGCAAATCAGTTAATCCTGCCACTTTTCTTTAATTTGCCAAGCGCCACATGGCCGTTCCCGCAGCAGTGTGCTACGTGCTGTTCAACTTAATGCGATGTAGTTTTTCTCGTGTAAGTAGTACGTCACGAGCCCCATGCATTGCAAAAGTAATGTTTTTGGCAATGCTGTATTTTAGCACGGTTTCCAGCTCTTATACTTCCAATATCTTGCCTTGGTAGGCGATGTTTCTGGACAAATTACCTAATCCTGCCGCCTTTATTTTTTTAAAGTAGTGCGCCACGTGCTACTTCCTCCCATGCAGTGCACATGTAATTGATAGGCCAATGTTGTATTTTAGCACGCTCTCGAAGTTTTTTAATAACCTTAAACTTGATTTGTCCCCTGTTCTATCTCAGTATGCAGATATCTCAACCATGAGACCTACTGGTTGCCACAAGCTGTTTATTCCTGCCCATGCACTATACCAGATGGTGGCTAACCACTTGACATACCAGATCCACTGACTGCTCTTCATATGCTATCAGATCAAGTCCAGGACTTTGTAAATGAAGTGAGTGACCAATCTCGACCCAACATTTGTATAATGCAATGCTATTTCCTATTTTGCTTGCCAAATATAACCTCCGATTATTGCTTTTCAACCCAAATCCTATTGAGAACAAATATTTTTATGTACATTAAAATTAATCTTGGACATATGTACAACATATACATTTTTTACTCTTTTTTCAGTTTGCAGAATGTTACATAAATCAGCAGCAAATTGCCGAGGTTGAAAAAAAGTATATCCTCCTCTTCCAGTTGATTACACCGATGTCTCAAATATGGCATTTACTAGTTGTCTGCACCATGCAGATTCACAAATTTTTAACAGATAACGTTAAGGTAAATACTCTCAATATGAGTAGTCGACGAAGGTAAAAAGTAACAGATATAAGTACTTGAGGAGTTTTTGGTATCAGATAATGTCCAATTCACACTTGTACGGATGAGTCTGATACAGGGTGGATCTCGGTATAACTAATGGATGATGAGGTATTAGGATGGCATACAAAGCTCCCAAGCTTCTAACTTTTTTTCTTAAAGGGTTCCAAATTGGGGGCGAATATTAGGCTGTGCAGTAGAGGTTGACGGTGTTGCTCCACTGGTACTTGGCCTTCTCATGAAGCAGAAGGAGCCTCTCTCAATATCGTTAACTCTTCCCTTCCAAAGTTGACTGGATTCTTAGTCTGCAAGTCCTTCCGCATACTTGCAGTTCCACACCAGTACGCATGTGTGGTGTTTACCCACATTTCATAAGTCTTTATTGCGATTCTTCATCATAAAAGACATTATTATTAAAAAGTGAAATATTACAAATTTCAACCATTAATCATGATCCAGAATAATAAAAAAAAATCAAAAGTACATTGTACACCATCACAGTAAAAAATACATAGATACAAAAATACACAATAATTAAAGCAGTGTTAAAAACGATTAAATTAATCCAGCAAAAAGACTTACGAGAACCTTAGTATCATAACTATCAAATCAATTAAAATCACTTTATATAGTACAAAATGGATGAAAAAACAAGGACCCTACATGGCTGTTGTGTTACCCACCCTTTTTGCACGCAAGACCCAAGCCCAGTTCAAGAACTTTGCCTCGCCTATGACTACATAGTGTGTGGTGTCAGTCTTCAGCAATCTCTTTGCCACCATGGCTGATCCAGTGCCCATAAGTTTCATAGGTTTCAGACATATACTTCTTGGCTTGTGGTAGGCCGGACAAAGAAATAGGAGGTGGTCTATATCTTCTGTCCGGTCTTTGCAGAACTGGCACATTTTACTAGTTGCAGTATCCCACTTACTCGTAAGCCACCGCAAAGGCAGGGTGCCCATCCTAAACTGGTGATATAATTTACGGTCTAGTCGTTTTGTCACTAGATTCCAATAGGTCTCCAAATGTGGTTCATCCCTGATGTCAAGGTACTCTCGTGTGAATGAGGTGGTAACATGGGTGGAAAATATCACTTTGATCAACTCCCAATATGCTGCTTTGAGAAGTTTTTTAGATGGAAAGTCTGCAGTCTCGGGGTGATCCCAGAGATTCTTCATCCCCATATCAATTGGGAGCGATTTAACACCAGAAAACCATGGGATCCTAGGTGAACGGCTTAACCCCCTTACTTCCAGCATAGCCCCGGCATACATATGGAGCTCTGGAGTTGTCCAGAGGCGTCTCCAGAATGCCAGAGGGCTATATCTGGCAACATCCTCCAGTGCGTGGCAACCTAGATCGTATAACAGTGGGATCCTGGGAGAGGACTGGGGCAGATCCACAAGGGATCTCATAAACTTGTTCTGAGCTGTAGAGAGGGGAGATATGTTGCTAAAACCCCACAGTTCTGCTCCATAAAGAATAGCTGGGCATATTTTAGCTGTATATATGTCAATAATCGGTGCGATAGGTCTAGAGAGGGACAGACTA
Organism: Lissotriton vulgaris; assembly: GCF_964263255.1. Lineage (NCBI taxonomy): Eukaryota > Metazoa > Chordata > Amphibia > Caudata > Salamandridae > Lissotriton > Lissotriton vulgaris. The sequence goes on from NC_141690.1 coordinate 230,412,703, forward strand.
AGTTCTTTGAGCAAGGCGCCAGCTAACTGTGCATTTTTTAGCGCCAATGTGTCTATTTGGGGCTTCCAGCTCAGTTTATCAGTGAAAGTAACACCAGATAGGTAAAAACATTGGTCTGCTCCAGGGGTTCACCGTCCATAAGGACGCATGCTTTTACTGACTTGGACCCATGGAGCACCATGAACTTGGTTTTCCCTACATTGACAACCAGCTCATGCTCACGACAGAATACCTCGAATCTTGACAGGGCTAGTTGTAACCCATGTCTGGTTTTAGATAATATCAGGGTGTCGTCCGCAAACATGAGGAGGGGCACCTTCATGCCAGCCAATATTGGTGCGTCCGTTGGATAGTTAGTAAAGTACTGGACCACCCCGTTGATAAAAATAGAAAACAGGGTTGGGGCCAGCACACACCCCTGATGGATGCCTTTATTTACCTTGAATTTTCCCGTAACCTCGCCTGGTTTGCCCCATCGCACCTGCGCATACGTGTGCTCGTGCAATTTAATCAATAAGGCCACCATCTCTTTAGGCATCCCAATTTTTAATAAAACCTCCTACAACCTAGATCTTGGAACAAGATCAAAGGCCGATTTCAAGTCCACAAATGCCGCAAAGATCATACCCCCACCTAGAAAGACCTCCTTCCAGTAGATTAAAACAAATCTAAGAGCTTGGTCGAGGTTGCCTGTGTGAGACCTGAATCCCGCCTGCAAAGGTGACAAAATATCCTCATCCAACAGCCATCCCTGAATCCTACCCAGAATCAATCGTGCGACGATCTTTTGCATAGCATCGATTAAAGTAATGGGCCTATAATTACCCGAGGCAGCGCAATCTCCCTCCTTAAATATAGGTATAATTTCTGCTTCGGACCAAGATGATGGGATCGGGCGCCTTGGGCTATAGCATTAGCTAAGAGCTTGATGTATGGGACCCATAGCTCTAAACACTGTTTAAATAGATCGGCAGGTATGCAGTCCGGTCCAGGTGCCTTTCCACTCGGGATTAATTTCAGAGCAGATTCCACCTCTCCATCTATGAACTCTAAGGGACTCTCTACTTGGAGAGGCAGAGCAACTTCATTAATACAGAACGGAGCCCTAAACTGTGCTTCGAAATAGGATACCCAACTCTGGGGCTCAACATGGTTTCCCGGTGTTTTATCCTGCGGGTTGTTTCCCCACCTAAGTAATTCCCAGAATTTAACCATATTCCTCCCCTGACAAGTATTTAACAGATCCCTCCATCGATCCTCGTACCATTCTCTCTTGGCTTGTCTTACCACCGATTTGTAGTGTGATCTACACTGCTTGATTGTAGCTTGGGACCTTGATTTTATGGCAACAACCAGGCTTTTATGAGCAGATCTACACACCTTATTATACTACGATCTAGGTTTCAGCGGATTTGGCTTTTTACGGGGAATGGTTTTCATAAAGAACTTTTTCAACCCGGTGAATAAATCAGTGTGAACTCCCTTAATACTGGCAATACGCATTTCCTGGGTCTCACAGGCTGCAAGTATATCCAAGGTCTTTTAAGACCATGGCTCTAATCGGTGCAACATCCTTTTCATTGGAAGCTATCCGCAGCCAACAAACCCTTCTCAGGTCATTAGACATAGTTACAATATTGAAACAGCCAACATCTTCCGAAGAGGGGAAACGAAAAAAAGTTTTATCATCAATTTTGCAGACCAATCAATCATGACATTTGTATAGCTTGTTACTCACCGGAAGGGTCTCAAGGCGCTGGGGGAGAGGGGTCCGTTACTGCTCAAAAAGCCAGGTCTTGAGTTGCTAACTGAAGGAGAGATGGTCCTGGGTTAGCCGAAGGTGGATGGGGAGGGAGTTCCATGTCTTGGCTGCCTGGTAGGAGAAGGATCTTCCTCCGGCGGTGGCTCTGCGGATGCGTGGAATGGCGGCGAGGGCGAGGCTGGTCGATCGTAGCTGGCGGGTGGGCGTGTAGAAGGTCAGGCGGTTGTTGAGGTACTTGGGGCCCAGGTAGTGGAGGGCCTTGTGTGCGTGGGTGAGGAGTCTGAACATGATCCTCTTGCTGACGGGGAGCCAGTGCATGTCTCTCAGGTGGCCGGATATGTGGCTGTGTCGGAGGATGTCCAGGACGAGTCGTGCGGAGGCGTTCTGGATGCGTTGGAGTCTTTTCTGAAGTTTGGCTGTGGTTCCGGCGTAGTGGGTGTTTCCGTAGTCCGGTCGGCTGGTGACGAGTGCCTGGGTGATCGTCTTCCTGGTTTCGGTGGGGATCCATCGGAAGATCTTTCGGAGCATGCGCAGGGTGTTGAAGCATGATGATGAGACGGCGTTGATTTGTCTGGTCATCGAGAGGGAGGAGTCCAGGATGAAGCCCAGGTTGCGTGCGTGGTCCGTTGGCTTGGGAGTGGTGCCCAGGGCAGGGGGGCACCAGGAGTCGTCCCAGGCGGAGGGCGATGACCCCAGGATGAGGACTTCCATCTTGTCCAAGTTCAGTTTCAGGCGGCTGTTCTTCATCCACTCGGCGACGTCTTTCATCCCTTCGTGTAGGCTGGTTCTGGCGGCAGCGGGATCGTTGGTGAGTGAGAGGATCAGCTGGGTGTCATCGGCGTAGGAGATGATGTTGAGGTTGTGTTGGCGTGCGATGGCTGGGGGGCTCATGTAGACGTTGAAGAGGGTTGGGCTGAGCGATGATCCCTGTGGTACGCCGCAGATGACTTCGGTGGCCTTGGATCTGAACGGGGGGAGGCGGACTCTCTGGGTTCTTCCGGCGAGGAACAAGATGATCCACTCCAGTGCCTTCTCTTGGATTCCGATGTTGCTGAGGCGCTGCACTAGGGTGCAGTGGCAGACAGTGTCGAACGCTGCAGAGAGGTCCAGGAGAATGAGGGCCGCTGTCTCCCCGTTGTTGAGCAGGGATCTGATGTCGTCAGTGGCTGTGATGAGGGCGGTCTCGGTGCTGTAGTTGGCTCGGAAACAGGACTGCGAGTGGTCGAGGGATCCGTTCATCTCGAGGAAGGCGGCAAGCTTTCTGTTGACGGTCTTCTCAATGACTTTGCCAGGAAAAGGGAGGAGCGAGATGGGGGGGAAGTTCTTGAGGTCGGTGGGGTCCGCTGTTGGTTTCTTCAGGAGGGCGCTGAGCTCAGCGTTCTTCCAGCTTTCCGGGAAGGTGGCGGTGTTGAAGGAGGCGTTGATGATGTCCCAGAGTTGGGGTGCGATGATCGAGTTGGCTTTGTTGAAGACGTGGTGGGGGCAGGGGTCAGTTGGGGATCCGGAGTGGATGGTGTTCATCGTGCGGGTGGTGTCTTCGGTGTTGACCGGGGTCCAGGCGCAGAGGGTGGTGGTGGGGGGCGTTGGTTCGGTGGTTGGGTGCGTGGTTGGTGCACCAAAGCTGTTGTGTATTTCGGGGATCTTGCGGTGGAAGAACGAGGCGAGTGAGTCGCAGAGGTCTTGCAAGGGAGTGATGTTGTTGTTTCCGGCGCTGGGGTTGGAGAGCTCTTTGACGATGCTGAAGAGTTCCTTGCTGTTGTGGGAGTTGTTGTCCAGTCGTTCTTTGAATGCTGTCTTCTTGGTGGTGCGGATCAGCTGGTGGTGTTTGCGGGTGGCGTGCTTGAGGGCAGTCATGTTGTCTGTGGTCTGGTCGTTGCGCCAGGCTTTCTCGAGGGTGCGGAAGTTCCTCTTGGAGTTCTTAAGTTCGTCGGTGAACCAAGAGGCTTTCTTGCTGCCGTGTCTGCTGGGAGGGGTCTTCAGTGTTGCGAGGTCGTCTGCGCAGTTGGTGATCCACTGTGTGAGGTTGCTGGCTGCTTTGTTGGGGTCCGTTGTGCTGGCGGGAGGGCACTGGCTGAGGGAGGTGGTGAGCTGGTTGGCGGTGATCTTGTTCCAGCTCCAGCGAGGAACCTGTTGCGGGTGGTGGTGGGTCGTGGTTCTTCTGAAGCTGAAGTGGACGCAGCTGTGATCCGTCCAATTAAGTCCGGTGGAGTGGCTGAAGGCAATGTACTTGCTTGAGGAGAAGACTGGGTCAAGCGTGTGGCCGGCGTAGTGGGTGGGGGTATTCACCAGTTGCTTGAGTCCGAGGTTGGCGAGGTTGTCCGGCAGGGTGGTGATGTTGCTGTCCTTGTTGTTCTCCAGGTGGAAGTTGAGGTCCCCTAGGAGGATGTAGTCAGCGGAGGGGAGGGCGTGCGGGCGGTGATGTCTTCGCTGAATTGTGTGCTTGGTCCCGGGGGTCTGTAGATGAGGGTGCCTCTGAGTGTGGTCTTGGGGTCGGTGTGTATCTGGAAGTGGAGGTGTTCGGTGGCGGTGAAGGTGTCGTCGGTGCTGGTCGTGATGCGTATGGTGTTGTTGTGTACGATGGCGATGCCTCCTCCAGTCTGGTTGACGCGGTCCCTCCGGGTGATCTTGTATCCGTTCGGGATGGCGATGGTGATGTCGGGCGCTGAGGAGGCGTTCATCTAGGTTTCCGTGAGGAAGGCGATGTCTGGTGATGTTGTGTCGAGCAGGTTCCAGAGTTCGACGGCGTGTCTGTGGACGGAGCAGGTGTTGAGCAGGATGCACTTGAGGTGGTTGCTGCTGGTGCTCGGCTTGGCGGGTGCGGTGCAGGTCCGGAGGCAGGTGTATTTGCAGGCTTGGCAGGTGAAGGGTCCGTGGGTGCGTTTTGGGGTGGCTCGGTAGCAGGCGGGGGTTGGGCCGGTGTTGAGGGCATTGAGGGTGGAGGCGTCGTAGATCCGTTGTGTGGGCTGGTGTCGATGAGAGCCAGGGGTCCTGGCGCTGAGCGCGGTCCAGGCTCGGACCGGCGTAGCCGGGCTTGCGTGTCCGCTGCGCGTCGCCCTGTTACTAGGTATAGACCAGAGGATTGTGATCACTTTCTGGTCTGCTCTGAACTGACATGTCTAGAAGGAGCGGCCATAAGTCCACATTGACCAGAATATAATCAATTCTACTTTTAGCCCGGCCATTGTCGAAAGTCACAACACCATATCTATCAGACTTGGTCCTACCATTAACCGCCCTTAAGCCCCGTTCCAGGCACAACCCCTTCAATTGGAGGACGGCCTCGGACCACTTCCTTATAGGTGTAAGGTCCAGAGCGGGTATCGCCCATACTTCAATCAACGTCCTCGCTAAGCCTTCCATCTTCAATGCCCAGTGGCTCGAAGGTGATGTTAAAATCACCAGCGATGATCTGTCTACCATTAATGGTGTCCTGAGTCATGTGATTTTCTATGGTAGTAATTACATTCTAACTCCTTCCACCAGGTTGTCCCCTGGAATATACATTATAAATGGTTATGTCTAGGCCTTTTGTGGAGCTGACCCTCAATGCCAGGATATCTGGGCTATCGATATAGATCTTGTCTATCCTTTCACCCTCTGATTGCCGAACCCAGCAGCTTAGACCTCCAACGGGTCTTCCTCTTTCACCCCTTATGGCAGCTTTAAAGAAGTTTAGATAACCTACATGGTACACTCCTTCTACTGCCCATGTCTCCTGAATTGCCCAGATATCTGTTTCCTTTATGAATTTACACCATTCCGGAGACACTATCTTAGCGTCAAGGCCTGCAATGTTCCAGGAGGATAATGACATTGCCTGCCTCAGGGAGATTGGGTCCTTATTCCCAATAGGGGTCTGAGTGGGGTTCCATCATTGGTAGGTTGGGTACTGAGGTACTTATAACTGTGTGAGAATGGTTCTCGAGACTGATATAATCAGCCCTCCATACATCTCCTCTACTTGCACTCCCTACACCACCTATAATTGTATTCCAAGGGAGGGACACATACTTCCCTCCAGACTAACAATATTGCTTGTAGGATTATTCACAACCATCATGTTGTCCTCTTTATCTACTACCTGTTTTCCAGTGACACTCCTTCCCAGTCAATCTAGCTCTTCGAGGTATGACAATAATTCGAACTGATTGCTAGTCGGGATAGGGAGATCAAACCTATTAAAGGGCCTAGGTTGGACCCCTATCGTCCTGTTACTAGGTATAGACCAGCGATTGTAAAAGAATCTGAGTGGGAGTAGTCTAATTTCTTCTGCAACAGGTGGAGAATACCTAGCCAGCTCAAGAATGTGCCTGACTAATAGGAGGGACCTAAAGCTGAATACCACACAGTCCCCGGCCAGCGACTTGTGCGAATGGCCTACCCAATTTACGCGGTGGACCATTTTGAATTTGTCAAATAGTTCTTGTCGAATCCCGGTCTTCTTGGTCAGACAATGAAGAGCCTTGTTTTTAAGTGTGGACTAGTGCTCGTGTGTGCCTACGGTGTGAAGGACTGGGTTCTTTAAGACCCAGCGGTGCCAGGGGACAACACCTGAAACCTTCGTGGGTAACCTGCTCCGGCGTACGAATCACGAAGAGACACGGGACACTTCCTTCGGCGTCAAAGATTCAAGGTTTATTTACTGCAGGGAAACACAGAAGTCACAGGAAGTACAACGAGTGTAGTTCGGGGAGACTGCTTCAAATTGGGTCTGTGAATCGCTCCTTTTATACAGAATTCTCCCATAGGTTTACATAGCACACAAAGGTTTACAACCCGGTTCCCACAATTAGCCCCGAGAGGGGTCGCTTTGGTCACTTTGATACTCATAAGGTCCGGAACATAAGTGTGGAAACATTTGGCGGTTCCCAACTGTAAAAACCCATCTTCCCACCATTTGTACATTCCAATCAGCAGTAAAACAGATCGAAAAAGGAACAAGGACAGGTGCAGAGGAAGATGGAAACAGTGGGGAGATTGGAAAAGGGTGTAAAAGGGGAGGTATCGAGAAACACGAGCTACAGGCATCAAAGGGACGTGCCTAATGAGATGCACGGCTGAGACAATAAACCGGCACGGCGAGATGAGCCTCGAGCGGGGCCATCTGCCTTACAGTATCATCCCCCTCATCATAAAGACACTTACAAAGGACATGTGTCTTCCGCAAATATCTTGGGAGCCCCAGGGTCGCGAAGCGGACAACGTCCGTTCGCTGGCTACTTGAGGGCAAGAGACAAAATGGATGCCGTATCTAAGATGGAACCCGTGGGTACAGATGAAAAACCCACGTAACAAACGAACGGTTTAAGTTAGCACAGCGAAACTGCGCACACTTACTAAACTCGTCATTTGCGGTTCGTAGATACCAGACTCGACCATATTCGTGCGAGTCGAAAACACCACTTACAGTTGTCACGGAACCTCAGACGCTCCTTTTGCCCTCATGTAGGCAAGCACTAGTCGGAATCATACTCGATATTCATCAAACCATCTAGATGTTGCTGTAGCATAGCTCTGTCCAACCGAGTTCCATTGGTAACAGGCGGCTGTCTCACACACGTTGTAGCGCAGAGGCCACATAAGGCAGGACCACACTGCACACAAAGGCAACACGTGAACAGGAACGCCACAACAACTCCGATAATCATCAGAATCTTCCAACCCCAAGTCGACATCAGGCCCCAAAACCACCCAAGTAGCGTCCAATCCCCTACATCCACGTGTATGGATTCAGAGATTTTATGCAACTTTGTGATGGCTTGATAGACAGTCGGAGCGTTATCAGGAATGAAAATACAGCAGCTCGAATGGATCACCTTACATACCCCACCTCGATCTGCTAAGATCACGTCTAAAACCATACGGTTTTGTAACGTCATAAGTCTATCCGCCTGAAGTTCTGTGGTGATATTACCAAGGGCACTGGCAGTAATATTAGCTGTCGATTCTACCACTCGAGTCAACTGTCTCAGGTTCCTACTATTAACCATAGGTCCCCAAAACGGGAGGAAACCCTTGAAAAAGTCTCCTGCCTCTTGACCGGCAGTATCCTCTTCGCTAATTACGCCTCTCACAACTCTAGTCTTGTGATAATCTGCATCTACAATGAACGTCGGAGGCAACAAGTTTGCGATAAAACATGAGCCCATGAAGTCAGAGGGCAACCATGCATACGCACGATCATGACAGACAAAGTAGGTACCCTTGGCAGCCAGAAACACAGGGGACGAGATCATCGGCAGCATGTAATTTTCAGTGCAAGCACTCTCTCCAAGTCGGGCTTTCGATCTTCGGCCACGACCCATTAGACAAAAATTACCAATGTGGGGTACGACCCATATCGGAGGCGAGCTTTTAAGCTGTTTATCACTCGTGAGTAAGCATGGGCGGAAAATCCGTTTCGCTTGCGGATTTTGCGGATTTTCGGTAAATTCGCAATCCGCGAGATCCGCGAATCTCCCGCAAAATCCGCAAATCCGCGAGCAGCGGATTTTATGGCTTGCTCGCACTGTTCGCGTGAGTTCGCGGCTTGCCAGTACAACTTCGCACCCCGCGAGTAAGTTCTAAATTGCAGAAATACGATCTTAGCAAAACTGAAACTACTTACCAGGTTCAAAAGTTCAGGCTCATCATTAGTAGCCATTTCCTGTAGTGCTTCCTGAGGGGCCCCTCCAGAGTTCAGTTGCCAGTTGCAACTATTATGTGACCCTGCTCTGAACCTCAGAATAGTTACACATATGCCACAAAGGTCCTGAATTACAGCTAAGGGAGACAAGCAGGAGCCAGGCTGGAAGTTAAAATCCATTAATCAGCCCCTAATTCATTATTGTCAGTTGGGGCAGGGCAGGTGTTGTAACTAATTTTGCAACAATGAAAGCACTTAGCAAGTGCAAAAGATCACTAATCAGGAAGCACTAAGGAAGCAGGTGCCAGCTAAAAAAATATTCTGTGACACATTAATCAGCCCCAAATTAATTCAGGTCACTTGAGGCAGGGAAGGTGTGCTTTGCTTTTCCGAAAATAATGTACACTGGACAACCAGAGGGTGTGGTGATGAAACAGAGGGTGGCATGGGTGGGCCAGAGGGTGGCATGAGTAGTCAGAGTGTGGCAGTGGTGACAGAGAGTGGCAGTGATGAAGAAGAGTGCCCCAAACAGGCTGGACACGTAGAAACAACAAGTTCGCAAAAGTTGCGACCCGACAGGTAAGTTCGCAAATTGCGAAATTGTAAAAACCCTCGCGAACTGGCAGAAACACGCGCGAACACAAAAAAAATCCGCAAATTTGCGTGAATTCGCGGATTTTGCGGATTGCGAGTTCGCAAATCCGCAAAATTCGCGAACGCGAGATTCGCAAAATTCGCCCATGCTTACTCGTGAGCGCACTGTACTCGACCTTACTCAGGACCCTATAGGCTTGTACCTCTTCCACTGGAATGAGCGACGGCTCATAGATATCTCTATCTAAGTCTTCTATTGCTATGGACAAGGGCTTATAGTACGAGCCAGGGCCAAGGTAGGGAGAACGTGGCTCTCGATTGGGGTGAGAATCTAATGCGCTTCGAAACATTGTTTGAAATGCTCGAGCAGACCCTTGGGAACTATACGGTAATACCAGATATGGAATTCCCTTATCCGTGGTATGTGGCATCAACCCACACACCCAACAATTAGTAGTGTTAACCACTAACTGGTGCTGGTGAAGGAGCTGAATAAAGGAATTGTTGCGGAATTCTGCACGTCTAGCCTGCTCGTGTTCGGGTAAGAAGTGAAAAGAATGGGGAGATGCAACAGTGGTAGGTTGAGGATTAGGGGTAGGAGTAGGTATGGCAGGAGATAAGAAACAAGACATCATATGATACACCCCACCCGCCAATAATGCAGAAACAGTCAAAAGCAATACGAATATTTGGAACATAAAACATTTGGTACGACTAAGTTGTTGCAACTTGAACCTTTGCGCCTGAGCTTCTTCCAAGTCCATCAGCTTCGAAAATGCCATCCCCTACGACCGTCCGCAACGTTTCTTGACGCACTTCGTTCTGTGTAGCAGTAGCCAATCCCTAGGAGTTCCCAGGAACCGACGGTCTTTAACCTAGCGTCAAGACCTACTAACCAGAAGGAAGTACACGCGCGGCCCTACGGCCTTTATTCACAATTATGTGTATGCAAAGTGTCTCTCAGCTGTGGAAGCAAAAATATGAGGAACAAAACTCAATGTATATATACAAGAATAATTACAATGATACGAGTGTTCAAACTGATCGTGGAAAACGGGATAATGCAATTGTCAAGGGACAAAACAGGATCTTTTATTAGTCTTTAGTGCTGGATCGCAAAAAGTATCGGGTTTTCCCAGGACGTGTCTGCTCGTCAAACAAAGGATCCGTTGAAGAGACAGCGTTCTGTTGATCAGTTGAATGTTCTGGTCTTGAGTCTTTTGATGACAAATGTTCAACAGTGTCTTTCTGCTGCACTGAGGATTCTCCGACAGGTTGTGCGTCGCTGAAAGGTACAAACGCCGGCAATCCTTCGGTTTCAGTTGATGCAATGCCTCTCCTCACCCACGAGTCTGCCGGCAACGGAATAGGGACTTTTTTGGTATGGGTGGCATGCACCCAGTTTTTCCGACCCTCTAGACGAACAGCAGTTCTCGTGGCAAGGAGGACCTGGAAGGGTCCAGTGAATCTGGGCTCCAAATTCTTCTTGCGCGAGAAATTTCGCGTCACCACCCAGTCTCCGGGCTGGAGCTGGTGGCCTGGAACCTCCGTCTGCATCGGCAATGCTTCGTAAACCTGTTGGTGAATTAACCTCAGTTTAGCAGTCAAGTCATGGAGATAATCAATCAACATTGGATACTCAAGATCACAGAACACACCCGGTCTAGGGACCCCCCAAACATTTGCAGGACGACCGAACACTATTTCATAGGGACTGAGCCCTACTCAGGAGTGTACGGTTGCCCTTGTTGACAGTAGTGCTAAGGGTAAAGCGTCAGGCCACGAGAGACCAGTCGTAGCCTGAATCTTCGCTAGCTTTAGTTTAAGGGTGCCGTTATACCCTTCAACCAAACCAGCTGACTGGGGATGATTGGCGCTATGGAATTTTTGATTAATTCCAAGGCCCTTACACACACTCTTCATCACACTCCCCACAAACTCACTTCCGTTATCCGACCATACAATCCGAGGCATTCCATACCGAGGAAAGTATTCCTTCAGTAGGATTTTCGCAGTTGACAAAGCAGTGTTGTCCTTAAGAGGGTAGGCTTCAATCCATCGGGAGAACGCGCAAACCACAACTAAAACGTATTTCAGGTTATTGCATCGCTCCATATGGATGAAGTCTAATTGGATCACCTCAAAGGGACATGAAGGGGGAGCAAAACTACCAGGAGGAGTTGGGGTTCCCTTACCAGGATTGTACAACATACATACCATACAATGCTTAACCAAGCGTTCAGCACACTTCGTGATACCATCGTTCTTCCACACAGGAGACAGCAACTTGCAAATACCTTTCGCGCTAATATGTGCTAACCCATGTGCCATTGTCACAACAGCCAGCACATACGCATCCGGCAACATCCATCTTTTCTGTTCCGACAAATCAATCCAACAACCATTCGCATCCAACTTTCCCGTACTTTCTTTCCACTTCGTCTTTTCAGTTTCGGTGGCCTCATTCTGAATTGCTTTCACACTCTCGATAGTGTCCTCACACATACTCGATTCTGTAGGCCACCTAACCGAACTCGTCACATACATTCGAGTGCTAAGGTTCCGGGCAGTCTCCTTAGCAGTCTCATCCGCAAACGCATTACCACGACCAACATCATCCGTCACCTTACGATGCGCACTACATTTAACAATCGCCACCTGCTTAGGCAAGGTAAGTGCATCCAAAAGATCATTCACAAGCTGGCCATGCTGAATCTTCGTACCATGCGATGTCAGAAAACCTCTCTCTCTCCACAACCGTCCAAAGCTATGCGCGACGCCAAAAGCGTATTGGCTGTCGGTAAACACATTCACACGTTTCCCTTTCGCTAACACACACGCTCTGGTGAGAGCGATCAGTTCTGCGGCTTGGGCAGAATTCTGGTTTAATCGTGCAGTCTCAACAACAATATTCAACGTTACAACAGCATATGCAGTAGTCACATCGCCATTCGGTAATTTAAAACATGAACCATCCACATACAGCGTTCCATCTGGGTCTTCCAAAGGAGTGTTTTTAAGGTCCACTCGACCTTTTGTTTCTTCCTCTGTCCTCAAATAGCAGTCGTGTTCTGTTATTTCATCTGACTCTGAGCTAACTGGTAACAAAGTCGCCGGGTTCAGAACATTGCAACGTTTTATCTGAATATGACTTGCCAGCAGCGTCAGCTCGTACCCAGACAATCTCGCACTCGTCAAGTGCTGGGTTTTCGTACGATTTAAAAGAGTGTCGACTGCATGCGGAACCATCACCGTAAGCATATTATCCATGACCAATCCTGCTGATTGTCGGATGGACACCGCAGCTGCCGCTGTTGCTCTCAAACAACTCGGCAATGCTCTAGCTACCGGGTCCAAGGTCGAGGAAAAATATGCACATGGACGTTGCTTACCACCAAAAGGTTGCGTCAAAACACTTAACGCACAACCTTCCCTCTCATGAACATATAATGTAAACGGCTTACTGTAGTCAGGAGTACCTAACACAGGAGCCGAACACAATGAATCACGTAGTTCAGAAAAACTTTTCTGACATTCTTCCGTCCATGGTAAAGGAGTTGAAACATCCTTGCACGTGAGAGCTACCAATGGTTTCGCTAGCAATGAAAAATTTGGAATCCATTGCCTGCAATACGACGTGATACCTAGAAAGGCACGCACATCTCTTTGGGTTGTTGGCACAGCCATTCGCGCAATTGCTGCAATTCTCTCTGGGGTCAACCGCCTTCCCTCCTTTGACAATAAGTGACCTAGATAGGTTACTTCTTGACAACAATATTGGAGTTTAGAAGGTGACACCTTGTGATTTAACTCGCAGAGATGTTGCAGCAGCGACACCGTAGCAATTTTGCAAATGTCCTGAGTATCTGCAGCTACCAATAAGTCGTCGACATATTGGATTAAGGCCGCACCAGCCGGCAATGAAAACGCATCCAGTTGACCCTTCAAGGCTTGACTGTAAATCGATGGACTCTCACAGTAGTCCTGAGGAGCGCGTTTGAACCGGAAGCTGCGTCCACCAAGAGAGAAACCGAAAAGGTCTCTGCTCTCTTCTGCAATGGGAATGCTGAAGAACGCATTCTTCAAATCAATCACCGAAAACCAAGATGCAGAAGCTGGAATCAGAGTCAGTAGTGCCGTGATGTCAGGCACAACGGGGAACTGAGGAATCACAATTTTATTCACCTCCCGTAAATCGATAACAAAACGATAAACGGGTGGTTTCGAAGGATCAGTACGTTTAAGAATGGGCAGTACAGGGCTGTTGCACACGTTTCCCCGCGTTTCCTCAATAACGTCTTTCTCGATCAAATCATAGATGATCGCTAACAATGCTCGTTCACCATCAAGAGAGATACGATACTGGGGAATACGTGGCAATCGCACATTAGATTTTAACTGAACAACATAAGGGGAGATGTCAAGCAGGCCCACGTCATTGGGACCCGTTGCCCACAAAGATGCAGGAAGAGAACTCAATTCCGGTGGAAGCTTATCGAGAGACAAGTACATAGGAGAGACAACCCTCTCTCCCAACGTAAGCTTTACACCCGCAGGAGAACAATACAGAGTTGCATACAAACGCTTAAGCAAATCCAGACCCAAAAGATTTTCACCACAACCCGTGGTCAAAATCAACGGAGCTTCTAGCTCACAAGGCCCAATTGTAAGGGGCAAAGGGCGCGAAACTGGATTGCTAACAGGGGCGCCAGAGAATCCAACGGAAACATTTGTTAAGCCAGACAAAGGTGCGCCAGGGAGTTTCGAATGCTTTATGGAACTTTTCGCTGCACCAGTGTCCAACAGAAAAGGCTCAACGACGCCCGATGTAGCAACTGCGACGTAAGGCCCTCTCTGATCAACCGGAACTGATACCACTCCCTCTCCTTGTCTATGGCTGTCCTAGTAATTACTGTCGTCAGTTCCCTGATCGACGTAATAATCGTCTACATTGTACTGCGCAGATCGTCCTTGCGATGATCCACGTTGATCAAAACAATTATCGGAATTTGATGAGTTATCTGAACGGTCATTCTGAGCACCACGACCTCTACCGCGTGATGTCTGCTGTGAACCACCACGACCTCCTCTGGATGAATTACCGCTATTACGATCGTTTAGAACAGGACAATTGAATTTTATATGACCCTCCTGTCTACAATAGGCACATTGGTTGTACCCTAACGAAGATCTTTGGGAAGAGGAGTCATTTCGAGATTGTGATCGATTCGATTGTGGCTGCGATCTATTTTGCTGCAAAGCATTCTGATTCGAACGCGGAGGATAGGCCTGCTGTAACAACACTTTAGTTTTGAGTTCTTTCGTCTTTTTATCAGCACGGTCGTTCTCCTCTTTCTCTCTATTCTCATAATATTGTGCCGTAGCCAATATTTGAGCCGAGGTAGAAACGGCCCACGCACTTTCAGAATTTTTCAATTTATTGCTCAAATCGGGTAATAAGTTCGAAACAAATTTGTCCACGAACAACCGTTGACCACCCTCAGTGCTCATATCCTGACCACTATGGTCGATGAATGCCTCCTCGAACCTCGTAAAGAAGTCGGAGACACTCTCGTCCTTCTTCTGTCTACAAGCTGACAATTTGTCCCAATTCACCCTCATAGCTGGCATAAGAGTTTTCATTAACGTAATTATTCTTTGAGGAAGAGCAGCAATCAACTGCTCGGGTTTAGCACCACCAGTTTGTCGACCATCCGCCGCTACAATGGCAGCCCAATCACCACCTAATTCGTTTGCGTGATTTTCCTGACGAATCTTAGCCCATACCGGCTGCGGTACAACATTGCCAAACAGCATGTCAATATCAGCAAGATTCATTACCGTAGCATCCACGAGCTGCGATAATTCCTTGTAATACCCAGCAGGATTTTTGCGAGGGTCAGGCAATGATTGCTTCACCTGCAACACTTCTGAGCGTTTCCATGGGAGATGTATCCATACCCTCTGAAAGAACGGCAAGATCGGGGGGTTTGCCGCAGGATTACCTGGCATCCACACTTCTCGCATAGGAAACTGACCAGACTCATCTGGCTGTCTTTCAACATCTTCAACAAAGAGGGCTTGAGGTATAGGAGTGGGACGGAAAGATAGCAACCGTTCAACAGCACGTCGAACATTGGTATCCACTATCAGTCCAGTCGAGAACTGAAGCTGTAGGTCAGACAAAGCGGTCAGCACCTCGTCAGGTGCATCGGCCGATATCTGATCACGAAGAACCTTACACATTTCTTCAAACACGAATCTTTGAGTTGGTATATTGAATTGACAAAACGTATCGAGTACGACACGTGGTGGATTTCTAAGAGGATGTGTCATCCAACCCATCGCCATATTATATAGCGAAGCGCGTTCCCTGTTACCAGGAAGCTGACTACGTCTCTGAGGACCATCTGAACCAGTGGACCCAAGAACAGGTCCGAGAGAATGAAAGAAGCTAGCCGCAAGAGGAGAAGTACGACTACGAGTAGAGGGAGAAGTATAGGACACAGGACTAACAAGCGAAGGAGTAGAGACAGAAGCAACAATAGGAGTTAACAGAGCAGGAGCAGTAGCGGGAGCAGGAGTATGTGGAAGCGGAGGGGCAGTAGGGATAGCAACAGGCAAAGGAGCAGGAACAGTCGGAAGAACGGATGCAGGTTGAGGAACAGGCGGAGGAGGAATAGGTGGAAGAATAGGTACAGGGGGAACCAAAGGAGCTGCGGTACCCTGTACATACGGAGGTGGCGACTTCATAAGATAGGACATTAAAGGATCCTCAACTGCTTCTTCCTTCTTTTCCGACTCCGTAGGCAAAGCAGGATAACATTTATCTATAGTCATACGCTGTAGCCTATCAAACACTTCCTTTTCCTTAACCTCCTTATCACGCTGAAATTGCTCTGCTTTCTTTACAATGGTAGCAACACCATCTCTCTGATTTCGTTTAGTCTGTCTGATTTCTTTCTGTCGGGTTTCTTTACGCCACAACCGAAAGGCATCAAACATGGCCGGCCTTGACTTTTTCTCGAACAATTTAGCCTCTAGGTTATCTAAGATCGGGGTCTCAAAGCTACCATGAGGTGGCCAACTAAGGACACCGTCCTTCTTAGTATAGCGAATCCAATAATCATTAAAAGTAATCGGGCCTAGCCCATGTTTACTGTACAGTTCATAAGTCGGAGTTCCAACCGGAGGTATCGGACACGAGTCCTCCAGTCGGGAATCCGCACCACAACGTCTGAAACAACTAAACAAAGTACTGCGGCCAGGCATCTTGCACACTAGCCGAGTTTCACAAACGTCAAGGGTTACGGGATTTACCAAGTCCCAGCAAAAGGCGAAAACCCTCGGTTTTTGGCGGCTGCAGTCGTCAAACAACACAACAAAGTACCAAGAATCACAAATGCAATGGCACCATGCAACCACTAAGCAACCACAACCAAGAACTCTGGGAGCGACCCACAAATACTTAACTCAAAGATCGATGGCGTCACCAGGAAGGCCCGTCAGTCGTCTCGCTCTACCAAGGTCTACCCAGGCGCCAAAACAGGTCTACAGTCAGGGCAGCAGTCCGTCGCAGCCGGCAGGAGGCAGGAATCTTCGCGGGAAAAGTCTTCGGGCCACTTGTTTCGACAACAGGATCGATGAAGCGGAGTGCACCTTCCCTCGGAGATTTCACACGAAGTTCCTCACGATCGTCGGGCTTGGACCGGTACCACTGATGCAGCCCCACGAGGGCGCCAACTGAAGGACTGGGTTCTTTAAGACCCAGCGGTGCCAGGGGACAACACCTGAAACCTTTGTGGGTAACCTGCTCCGGCGTACGAATCACAGAGACACGGGACACTTCCTTCGGCGTCAAAGATTCAAGGTTTATTTACTGCAGGGAAACACAGAAGTCACAGGAAGTACAACGAGTGTAGTTCGGGGAGACTGCTTCAAATTGGGTCTGTGAATCGCTCCTTTTATACAGAATTCTCCCATAGGTTTACATAGCACACAAAGGTTTACAACCCGGTTCCCACAATTAGCCCCGAGAGGGGTCGCTTTGGTCACTTTGATACTCATAAGGTCCGGAACATAAGTGTGGAAACATTTGGCGGTTCCCAACTGTAAAAACCCATCTTCCCACCATTTGTACATTCCAATCAGCAGTAAAACAGATCGAAAAAGGAACAAGGACAGGTGCAGAGGAAGATGGAAACAGTGGGGAGATTGGAAAAGGGTGTAAAAGGGGAGGTATCGAGAAACACGAGCTACAGGCATCAAAGGGACGTGCCTAATGAGATGCACGGCTGAGACAATAAACCGGCACGGCGAGATGAGCCTCGAGCGGGGCCATCTGCCTTACAGTATCATCCCCCTCATCATAAAGACACTTACAAAGGACATGTGTCTTCCGCAAATATCTTGGGAGCCACAGGGTCGCGAAGCGGACAACGTCCGTTCGCTGGCTACTTGAGGGCAAGAGACAAAATGGATACCGTATCTAAGATGGAACCCGTGGGTACAGATGAAAAACCCACGTAACAAACGAACGGTTTAAGTTAGCACAGCGAAACTGCGCACACTTACTAAACTCGTCATTTGCGGTTCGTAGATACCAGACTCGACCATATTCGTGTGAGTTGAAAACACCACTTACAGTTGTCACGGAACCTCAGGTGAGTGGGGGAATGTTCACCAGGATAACCGCATAGGGGGTTGCTTCTGGCGGAAGGTGGACACTTGGTAACATAACCACCTCCCCCTTTGGACCTTGCTCATCATGAGGTTTATTAGTATTGACCGTAACCCCTTGCTGGTTTTCCATTGGCAGTGTACTGCCCCTATTAACACTGATAACAGAAGGACAGGCAAGACTCATCAATGGGACGACCCGCTCATTACTACAGTGCACATTTTGAGGGTCTATCCGTGTAACTTCATGTACCCCACCTGATGTCCTGTGTTGTGCCCCTATGTTACCATGCGCTGAGGATTGCTCACCATCCTTTTGAGCTCTATGGGTCAAACATTGCTCAATCTTAGTTAGCCTAGCATCCACTGTGTTGAGGCGCCTAAGTATTGGATCAATGAGTGTAGCCAAGTGCTTCCCCAGTAGAACACAAAGGTCCTCCTGGTTGGACATAGATTTTAATTGCCCAACAGCGGAGGCACACCAGTACTCTTTATTGGGGTCTCCTCTTGAAAGCAGTTTTGCATATCCAGCAATTAACAAACCAAAGCGGAGTTCTAAGTTGTGAACTCTGTTGGCCACAGTGTTTACACAAGGTAAGCAGAGCAGCCTAGATATTCAATACTTCCAATTAAATGCATTAGAAAGAAAAGAGCTTATTTACAAACTCCTTGCGCCACTTTTGCGTCACTTTCAACATGAGAAAAGTAACACAAAAGTGGCACAAGAGTTTTGTAAATAAGCCCTAAAAAATATTGTCCTGCATAATGACTTCATCTCTCACCTAATTCTGTCTCATCTGTGAATAACTTTAAAGACCTGTTCATCTGTAATATAAATATGACGCACTAGGCACTTCTATATAGACACCGTTTGAATGCAAGCCTATAAGATAAGTGAAATCTATAAGCACACATTAAAAAAATAGAAAATATTGTCAAGTGTTACTTTGACTTGTAATGTGTGACCTCATTATGTCACATCGATCTAATTTTAAACACTCATTTTCTTTTTTGTTTTGCAGATTAACTACACTACTTCTATTGGAGTCCATATTATATGTTGTTTGTTATATTGTTTTGTTAAAGTTATGGTTCTAGTTATTTATTGTATTGTTATCATTTAGTTATACTACCAGTTATTTATTGTTTTAATAAAAGTTAATTAAAAAAGTACATAAGTTTTTTTTTGTGGGGGTAGCAGTCCACAATAGAAATGATATTTATAATTTGAAGTATAATTCTGAGGCTGGCTCTTCATCAGATATTTACCAGAGTGTTTAGCTACAATTTACGGTTCCAAGTCAAAAGAATAAAAAGTACAACGCCATTAGCAACAGAGTGTTGTGAACTTATAACCTCTGTGCTCACGTAAGTGTTCCATGAACTGTTACTATAGTAAAAGGCAGAAAGCCGTTTGGGGGTAAGGTTAAAAGTTACTGGCTGTACAGAAAACATTATATTTACCCTGGATCCTCTACATGACAGAAAGGAAAGCAAAGTAAAAAAAAAACACTGTGTACCAGATTTACAACCCCCTTGCACCACTTTCGCATCCACCCCCCCTACAAGTCTGTGAGCCTCAACAATCCCCCTCAAGCAGCAGGAATCACCACCCTCGGGAATTTGTGTACTACAGCAGGCAGACTGCGTGGTCTTCCGCCTGGTGCCCTCGAGGGCCCTGGAAACTACTACGACTGGCTCCTGCAGTGTCGCGGGGTGCCTACCCCCGCTACACTGCTGATTGCTTTGACAGAGCGGGACTTTCACGACTCCCGCCCTCCCATAGCAAACATAGTTTGCATTTTGAAAGACAGAGCAGTGAAATCTATTCTCACTTTCAAAATCCAAAGCAGATTGGATTTCCATATACAAATTAGCATCTACCCATGCAGAAAAGCAATACTGGCTCCCAAAGAACGCAAAAGTTCATCACAGAATGTTACTAAAAAAACAGCAAGTGTGCTCGACTTCTCAATATACTACCTTACCCTAGGTAATGTTATTTTCAATCACGATCTGATAACTAAGCATGGGCGGAAAATCCATTCCGCTCACGGATTTTGCGGATTTTTGGTAAATTTGCAATCCGCGAGATTCGCGAATTTCCCGCAAAATCTGCGAGCGGAACGGATTGGGTCAGAAGTTCAAGCTGACTTTTATAACTCTTTTAGAATGGCGCCAGCAAGCTGCCAGAGCCATTCTAAAATAGTTACAAAAGTCAGCTTCAACAGGAAGCTCTAATAGATAAAGTAAAGCAGGTGCTCGAGTTGAAGCTCAAATTCAGTTACACAATCATTAATCACCCCAAACTTGGGGTGATTAATGATTGTGTAACTTAATTTGACCTTCAACTCGAGCACCTGCTTTACTTTATCTATTAGTGCTTCCTATTGAAGCTCTTTGTAGCTATTTTAGAATGGCGCTGGCAGCTTGCCGGCGCCATTCTAAGTGGGGCTGAGGACAGAAGGGCACAAAAGTGGGACAGAGGGCAGAAGGGGACAAAAAATGAGTGGGGCAGAGGGCAGAAGGGCACAGAAACGAGTGGTACAGAGGGCAGAAGGGCATAAAAAACAAGAGGGTGGCAGTGATTAACCAGGCAAAAAAAAAATACCCGCGAACACGCAAAGCGCCCTGCGAACACCCACGAACACGCAAAGCGCCCCGCGAACACCCGTGAAAACGCAAAAATAAAAGAATCCGCAAATTCGCACAACCTCGCGAATTTTGCAGATCGCGAATTCGCAAATCCGCAAATTCGCGGATCGCGAATTCGCAAAATTCGCCCATGCTTACTGATAACCAATAGGAATCATGCTTTTAAAAAACAAAAGCATGCACCCTAGTTTTCTATGTAGAATATTGTCAAACAACCAATCATTTCTTTTCTGTTTTAATTTCACTTTTCTCCCAAACTCCCTTTGTCTATTCTAACATATGCCAAAGGCAGAAATGGAACTACTCCAATCTATTTTGTCCACAGATTGAGAAAGCTAGGAAAAAATGTGAATAAATCAGTTTCTACTTTTCTCCGAGACTATAGAATGGTGTCCATATACCACAAAAATCTGCGTTTCAATATGCATGGCATCTATAGGAAAGATGCTGTACATTTTACAGATAAAGGGAACAGAGTCTTTCTCATGAACTTTAGACTCTGCATCGGTATTTACTTATAAGTACTAAAATCTCTCAATAAACACAAGGGCCCTTTTTAGAGCCACCCAACATCAATACACATAAGCTTGATGTATATCTCAAAAATACATGCTTCTTTTTTTCGGCGGCAAAATGCCCGGATCCTACGTGCATCCCGCAACTTTTTTTTAAAAAGAAAAATACTATCTTACTTTTTCGGCCCTACGGGTCCTTATGTGACCCCCTGAGCAGGCCTAGGGGGTCAGGGTGTGTCTACCCTGCCCCCTTTTCACACGCTCCACACATATTTCAATGACTTCCTCAGCCTCGCTTCTACCGAGGCACAATATGGCTGCCAACAGTTCCTGATTTCGAATGTTTCCAACATCTTGACAGCCAATTAGAATTGAGCGCGTGATCGGGACGGGACTCTTATCCTACGAGTTCAATCCTCACACAATCCACGGATCCTCCACGCCCATAGATATATAAATGACTTTAACCGTAATTTTCAAGGAAACTACTGAACAGATTGACACCAGATATGCAAAAGTCACAAGTCGGAACTGAGGACTACCTCTCTGTCAAATATGGTGTAATTCCGTTCAGCCGTTCGAGCTGTAGCCGTGGCTAAAGGTCCTGTGGGAAATTGCATGGGGGAAACACGTTTTGGGACCCCCCTTTTTTCTCGGCCCCCGCTTCACCAATCACCCCCAAGCTTTCAGGGAAGGAGCGGAACTGAGCTGGCAAAAAGTTTGGAACATATCAAGAAGATTCATCAATCGACACCAAAGGTATTGCCAATAGAATGGTGCAGATTTCCTATGGATAATAGGTCCTAACTGTAACTACCTACTGGCGACTGCCAGTAGGTAATATATACAGATGGTTCCTTCTCACGGCAACGTTTAACGCTGCCGTGAGAAGGAACCATCTAGTTCGAAACGCGTAGGCGATCACAGTGTGCTAAATAAATCCAACTCTTTCTACCAAGCGGAGTGCCGGACTATTTTTTGCGAGTGGATATATATATATATACATATATATATATATATAGGCATGCACGTTTTCCTGCACAGTAAATAAAATCTGCCAACAACCATTACCATGTCCGTGGTCCTGTTCAGTGCAGCGAAGCACTTGGGAAGTGGTGTACACACACACACACACGCACGCACGCACGCACGCGCACACACACACACACACACACACACACCCTCTCGATATTCTCTCCACAATATTCTTTTATGCCGCCAATGCAGTACAACCCATACTATGGACGGACTGGATTTTTCTAATGGATTTGTTTTCACAAGTAAAATGGAGGCATCCCATCAACCTTATCATGTTTTTGTTCTGAACTTGGAAGGGACTAGTTTGAGATTTGAGTGAAGGCTCTGCTACAATACAGCCCCCTTCTCTTAAAACGTCTTGCGGGGCTTTGGACGGTCAAAGGAATTTCAGTTCAATCTGAAAATTGAGCATAACAATACAAACCCTTACTGTTATATAAATTCTAGCACCCGGCTCTCAGAAAGTGCCCTTTTCTACTATCTTGTAAAATATATGAAAAGAAATTAAAGCTGTAAAATATTGTGGCGATCGGCGAATGCAAGATCTCTGGTGATTCAAACTTTTCCTGTACATGTTATAAATACACACCATTTAGCTAAAAGCTGAATGCTATATTCAGAAAATCAAATCTATCCTTTTATGTGCAATATTATACCCTATACTTACATTGCAGCCTGAATTCCTAAATTACTCCTGATGTTGAACCAAATATTAGAACATTGGAATGCTGAGCACTCCATTAAAGACAATGGAGTGCTCCGGGCTTCTAGCTGGTAGAAGCCGAAAGAGAAACATTCCAATCTTTTTTTTTTCATTTCACAACTGTTGATGTGAACAAGGGTCTCTCAAGCCCAGGGAGATTAAACCCCCCTTGGTCTTCAAGAGGCATTTGTTTTTACAAATTAAAACATTCTGCCCTCTCAGGATGGAATGTTCCAATAGCCTTAGAGCCCTCTGCAGTGGGCTCTACTGGCCATTAAAAGGCCCACTCCATTGTTAAAGGCCCTCGCCTTCGGCTCAAGCCTTTAACGCTGTAGCGGGCCTTTAATGGCCGGTGCAACTCGCTACGTCTGGCTCTAAGGTTACATTAGAACATAGGAATGTTGGGAGCTCCATTGAAAACAGTAGAGTGCTTTGGGCTTCTAATGGCCGGTAAAAGCCCGGAGCTCCAACATTCGAGTGTTTGTTCACAGCTATTACTGTGAACAAAAGGCCTCACTGAGCCTAAGGGGATTTGAATGTCATCAGGCTCTGTGAGGCCTTTGTTTGTTCAAAAATAGAACATTCTGCCCCCTAGGAGCGGAATGCTCAAATAGCCTGAGAGCCTTCCATAATGGGCTCTTCTGGCCATTAAAGGCTCACTCGCTTGTTAAAGGCCCTCGCTGAACACTGGAGCGGGCCTTTAATGGCCAGTTGAGGCCGCTACGGAGGGCTTTAATGCTACAATAAACCACTTTATTTCAAAGATGAAGGCTCGCAGAAGTTACAGTAGTTCAGGTGGTTCGCTTGGACATTGCGCACCCTGATGGTGGTAGCAATTTGAAAATGTTCCAGGCCCTGTCAATTGAGAGAATCATTTTTACAAGCCTTGTACAGGATAAAATATAACTGGAGATGCCATTTACAAAGTTCAGTAAGTATTCACAAACCTTGTCCCCTCTATATGCATGATAAAAATCTCCACTTATCTACCTACCAGATAGCTGCTCTTTGATAGTACGGTGCACATAACCAATGGCCACATTAAGTGCGCAGTTAGAAGTGGGTAGTTATGGAGAAGCTAATTTGTGAACTTTCCTGCTCGCGGTTCCGCGCCTCATTTAGAGCCGGAGAACTGATTTGTTTCCGAAGGTGGAGCCGCAGCGAGCTCCACTGATGGAAAACCTTACAACAGGTCTTTGCACCACAACGCAACCTATTTAACACAAGCCTTCCAACGCTGATCTTAAGGCATGCATGGCATGGTGATGCCGACAGGAAAAAAACATACATTTCCCTGATGTGCAGGAAATAAACTCCCTGCGCATCAGGAACATTTCTTTTTTGTCTTTCAGAACCAAACTCCTGCCCCTCTTTGTTACTGAAAAACAACAATGATGCCATCTGGGCCATCATCACCTTGGCTGACCCGACTGCAGGAGCAGTTTCAGCGATAATTCTCTGCAGAAGTGGCTGGGAACTGTAAGGGGCATATTTACAAAAGAAGTGAAGGAGCGCGGAGTTAGTCTTGTTAGCTTAACGTCACGCTCCACCACTTCTGAAATGCAGGGCTACACTGCATTTACAAGAATACGGTGTCGCCATGCGTTTTTCCCTGCGCTGTCGATAGATTTAGTAGCCTAGCGCCAACACAGGCACCCTTGCACCATAATGCAAGGGTGTCTGCGTTGAGGAGAAGGATTGTTTATGTGCAGGAAGGTGTTCCTTCCTGCACATAAACAATGTAAATAGGGTGTTTTGTAGCTTCTATGTGTGCTTCTTTATGCAGCGCACATAGAAGTTGCAATTCGTCATTTTTTTATTTTATTTTTTATTGAAAAAGATGCATGTAAACAAGCACAACATTGCTCAGATGATCTGTAAAGCACATTATGATAAAACATCAAAAGCTCATTGCACAGTACAATGTAAGTGTCATCGGGAGTCACATACTATACAACTTCAGCAGCAACTTCATCTCCGCTCCCAGGTGGTTCACATATATCCCCCCGAAAAGTGTTCCAAGACCCCTATATCTGTGACCATTTCTTCAGGCACCCCCTGGAATCATGAATAGGAACCTCCGTCACCATACACCAGTCCATGTCCTTGGCCCAATCGGCAATGCTAGGTGGGTTCGGGACCCTCCATAGTCGTGCAATATTCCGCTTGGCCACCATGAAGCCCAAAGCCACCCAGACTCTCTCTTTAGTGCTGAGGTCCGTGGGATCCCTTATATTCAATAAAATCAATTTGATATTGCATTGTATCTGCTTTCCCAATACCTCCTCCTTCATAAGTGCCACCTTCCCAATATTTCTGTATTGTAGCACATTCCCAAAGGGTATGACTAAAGGTGCCCCTTCTGCCCATAGTGTCGTGTACAGCTCTTGTCTTGGCTTAGCCCATATGGACCAATGAGGGTCCAGACAAATATGTTCTGTGAAGAATTTTCAGTTGGACCAATCGGAGTCTGGAGGAGATGGCGACTTCATGTGGAGATGCCAATGCAGCCCGCCACTCCTCATCATCCAGCCCGGCCACATTGTGGTCCCATTTACTTCTCAGGTGGATCAGGGGATCGGGCATATTGTTAATGAGCTTCTTGTATATGAGAGATACAGCCTTTTCATGCAAATCGCCATCTAGTATCCTGTCCTCCAGCGGAGAGGACTCAGGGAGGTCAGCCCCTTTTGGGAGAACTGCAAGCAAAGCATGCCTGATTTGGAGATATCGGAACTTTCAGGATTGGCCATTTCGTACTCTTGCTGCAATCGGGCAAATGGTATGACCTCGCCCAAATTCCATAGGTCCCCAATTCTGGAGATTCCGATGATATCCCATTTGTCAAACCCAGGGAACGCTACAACCGACCCAACTGATCACAGTGCCAGAGCGGCGTGGCGTTGGTGAGCTTGCCCTCCCAACCCAGGCTTGTAGTAGCGTCCTTCCATACTTGCACGGCATGTTTAGTCGGGCCGGACAGGGCGGGTGTAGGGGATTAACTGTACAACGCCCCCTCGAAACCGCCACCTGGGAGGAGCCATTGGTCTATCCGAAAGGCCGGGTCATCGTGCCGTCTATATCTGCATTGGTTGATAGCAACAAGCTGCGAGTCCCAATAATATCTTCTAATATCTGGTAGCCCAATGCCACCGTCAAACCATCCCAATGTGAGTTTTTGCGTGGCGATGCGGGGGAGCTTGCCTTCTCATAACAAATCCTGCTCTATAGACTCTAGTTCTTTGAAGACCGCGACCGGATGAGGCGTATTTTGCAACGCATGCAGAAGTCAGGAGAGGGATATCCTCTTAAATAAAGCTGCATGTCCCAGGAGAGTTAGGGGAAGCGCCTTCCAGTGCTGGACATCAGATTTAAGACGTGCGAGCGGTAGCCGAAGATTAATATCATAGAATCGAGATAGGTCTTTGGATACCCAGATTCCCAGATATTTAAACCCTTCCATGGCTTTGATCAGTTGGCAAGCCCGGGGGAGTCGGGGCCTCCGCCCACTAAGGACGTAGAGCAGCGATTTGGACCAATTGATCTTATAGCCCGCGAATCTGCCGAATGTGTGGAAAATGTCCATTACTACGTGAAGAGACTTTGCTGGGTAGGCTAGATAAAGCAGGAAGTCATCCTCATACAGTGATATGCGGTCCTCCCAGCCATGAGGGTCTTGATGGATCACGCCACCAGGGGCTCCAAAGCTAAGGCGTAGAGGAGCTGTGATAGGGGACAGCCCTGCCTGGTGCCCCTACCCAGAGAAAAGACAGGGGATTTCCGATTGTTAATGACCACCTGTGCCAATGGTTGGCAATATAGAAAGCACACCCATTTAGTAAATTCCGGGCCAAATCCTAGCTTGTGGAGCACAGCAAACATGTATGGCCATTCAATACTATCGAAGGTCGATGCGGCGTCTAGGGACACCACCACAGCGTCCTCTCCAATCGTATCCGCCCTGCAGAGAACACGTGTAGTCGGCGGAGATTAAGAGATGTGTTTCTTGCTGGAATAAACCCGGACTGATCCTGGTGGATCAGGGTGGGAAGAACCTGCAACAGACGAGTGGCAAGGACCTTCGCGAGAATCTTGGCCTCGCAATTGAGCAGCGAGATGGGCCTATATGAAGAACACAGATCTGCGGGCTTGCCCGGTTTGTGGAGGACAATCAGTGGTCTTCAGGAAGAATTCCAATCTCTTTCCTCTCTCAGTACATGTCTATGAGATAAGGGGCAGTCATGTTCGCTGTCAGCTTAAATAATTCTATGGGGATCTCATTGGGACCCAATGCTTTCCCCCCACATAGGTCATAGATGGCTTTCTCCACTTCAGTTACTGTGAGGTCTCGCTCCAGATTGGAGCTGTCCTCTGCGGTAAGAGCCGGAATATGAATATCTCGTACAGGGAGCGGTAGTGTCTTCCAAACGCATCCGCAATGTCATGCAGAGGGGTAATACGGGAATGCTGGTCGGTGGTAATTTCAACCACAACGCGCCTTGCTCCATCTCTGCGGTCCAACCATGCCAGCAGCTTGCCTGCCTTATCACCTACATCGTAGATCCTGCTAAGTCTAGCCCTATATTGTGCTTTAGTCGAATCAGTGGTTACGTCAGAGAATTCTTTTGTCTTAACGCTGAGCTTTTGAGGTAGTTCCTCCGAGTCCTGCATTCAGACTGCTCGTTCCAATACCAGGACCTCACCCTCTAAACGCACCATATCCGCAGTCTTTTCCTTGCGTTGTCCAGCAATTTGTCCCAACTCAACCCCCCGAATAACAGTTTTATAGGCTTCCCAAAGAGAGACAGATTAACTGACCAATCCCAGGTTTACCTGAAAATAAAGGTCAGAATCACTCAACACTTTATCCCTGACGGAGGGAATAGTGAGATACCATGGGTTAAGTGGTGCCACACGGCCGACCGTGGGTTACCCCACTTCCACCCTGCACAACACAGGTGAGTGATCCGAAATACCCCTACCCAAATGTTGAATATCTTTGACATTGTGGATCTGCTCCGTGAGTGTGAGTACATAGTCTATATACGACATGCAGCGATGGGGCCCGAGTGATGCGTATATTGGAGCTCACTGGGGTGTAGGCACCTCCAGACATCCACCAGGCCCAAAGCCCCCAAAAAACTATGTATGCGTTTGCGTGAGATCAGCAGGTCCTTTTGGGGCCACCGATCCAGGGAATCAGAAACGATGGAATTAAAATCCCCCAATCAATAATCTCCCGTCCGGCAGATTCAGGAGAAGATCACCAAGGTTGATAAAGGCCTGTGTATGGAGGCTTGGTAGAATGTACACTGATACCAGGTTGAGGGAAGCCACCTCCCCAACCCCCGACACCGC
The DNA here is from genome assembly GCF_964263255.1 of Lissotriton vulgaris. NCBI lineage: Eukaryota > Metazoa > Chordata > Amphibia > Caudata > Salamandridae > Lissotriton > Lissotriton vulgaris. The sequence goes on from NC_141690.1 coordinate 230,440,632, forward strand.
CACAAACCTACCCAGGGGGTCCGTACGGACCACGTTGACAGTCAAGGGGAAGGACTTATGAACTAAAATGCCCAGTCCCCAGGAACCGGAACCAAAAGAAGAGTGAGCAGCCATCTGGAATCCCCACCCAGACAGGGCCTTACAACCATTACCCAACAGGTGGGTCTCCTGCAGAAGAACCACATCCTGTGAGTGCCGTTTCAGGAACTGGAGAACCACTCCTCTCTTGATTTTGTCTCCCAGCCCATTTACATTCCAGGATATCAGGTTGAGTTTTTGTCTATGCATGGTACCCATCACTCGGTGTCAAAGGTGCAAGGTACCCCAGTGAGGAGAACATCAAGGGGGAAATTAGAAAGGACATCATTACTTTCCTAAGCACTGTAGCCAATTAGAACATTACAAACGCTGCATCTGTCGCAATTTGCTTTCGAGATCAATCGAACCCAAAACTGCAATCTCCTCCCACCCACCCACAGCCCCAACGTAGATTCCCCCAACCCCACCACCCTGCCTCCCGGCTTGGCGGTAACAAAACCTCCCGCCCCCCAAACTAGCAAAGTGCCTATCGCCCACCCTTCCAAGAATTTACGGGTTTGTGCAGCTGAACCGAGCACCCGTCTCTGAGAAATTTTGTTTTACCAATATTAGCATTAATAGCCTAACATGTCTACGCTAAGAGCATCAGCAAGGGCCCAGTATACACCCCTTGCTGCCCACCTAGTTAGCAGGGAAACAGGTAAAGTTTGAGGAGATCAGTTCATCAAAGTCATCTATGACATTCTAACTCAAGACAATAAAAGTCAGACGTATTGGTCGGGTGCCACTGCATCCCCACAGCCCTCCGTCCATCTGTAAACATTCCACCTCCCAAAGGGAAAAACATACAGACCAGTTATTCGGCACCACCTGCAACCTCATTCAAGTCCCACTATGGCGAGCCACCACCAGAAGCTCGGGCATCACCGTCCATCCTCATACCCCAAGCATGGTGTGCCATCCCTCCAGCCAGTCCCATGCCTCCTCCGGGATGGTGAAGAGCCAGGATTTCCCCTCCAATTCCACCCTCAACTTAGCCGGGAACATCATAGCATATTTCAAGTCCTTGTCGCAGAGCACCGTCTTCACTTGCAGGAAGCTCCGTTGTTGCCGTTGCACCTTGAGGGTGAAGTCCGGGAAGAAAGTGATGTGACTGTTTTGGAATTCCACTGGCGGGCGGAGGGGGCACACTGCCGGATGACATCCCTGTCGCGGAAATTGAAGATCCTGGCAAGGAGTGGTCACGGGGGGCTCCAGGCTTTGATCGGCCTCCTGGCACCCGGTGCGCTTGCTCCACTGAGAAGAAGTTGGAGAGGCCTCATGGCTTGAGGTAAGTAGCGAGCAGATCTTCTACGAAAAGGTCTGCAGATGGCCCTTCCGCACATTCTGGCACCCCAATTATGTGGATGTTGTTGCGCCTGGAGCGCCCTTCATAGTTATCCAACTGTGCTTCCAGTTATGTAGCGTGCTTCTGCAGATCATCCACCTTTCTGTGCAACTCTGACGTGTCATCAGCCAGGGAGGTCACATTGATTTCAACATCTCAATCGCAAGTTTTATGAGCGCATATTTTCTCTGATAAGAGAAACTTTGGTGGACACAGTGTCAATACTCGACTCCGAGGACGTGCGGACAGTGGTTATGGCTTCAAGAATATTCTGCAAATTTTGGTTTCTTTTGCTTCCCACTGGGCTCAGATTTGTCTGATGTAGTTAACCCTCCTTTGGGGCTCCCACCGGGACCCCCCTCCCATGCGTATTTCATCAATTTGGACTGGAGGGCTGTCTTGGATCTGCGGCCCCCTGCCATGATGTAGGTAGGTCTCTCCAATCTGGGCTTACTTGCGACTGGTACTGAGTGCAATGAGTTGTGGTCAGCAGTGGGGCACGAATATCTGCCTTCCTGTGCTATACAGTCTGTGAATGGCCGTAGTGTGGTGTAGGGTATGATTAACTGCGCGCCAAAGCCATCCCAAGTACACGCCTCGGCCGTACACCAGAGTCAGCGTCAGGGTGGTGAGGGTCCACACCGCAGGAGCCCCACAGCGGTAGTCTGCGCTCGCTTGCACGATGACTGTTGCAGCCAGCTGGGCAGGGCGGCGGCGCAGTGTTTCCTGGCAGCCTCAGGGAGTCACCACCTCCTCCCGGCTACTGAGTCCTTCACTTGATTTGCTACGAGTCAATAATCAGTCCAAAACCGCAACTGACTTTAGTTATGGGTATAGGTTACAAATGCGCGGCTGTGTGCCAGTTCTTTCGTTCAACGGCAATGCGGTCCTAGCCCCACACTGTCCCTGGTGCTCGGAGCCGCGTGAAGCCCCTCTATTAAATCAATTGGCAGCCCGGCTATGCATCTCTCTCCCAGACGGCGCGGGCTTCCACCTCACCTCAGCCACTCCACGAGGTCTGCCTGCTGCGGTGGAGGCTGATCTTGGCATTAATGCCGATGCTGAAAGGACGTGCCAACCGACCCCACGGCTCCTCGTTCAGCTGTCTGCCCTTCTCGGCATTGGATCGTCAGCGGCGCGCTCACAGAATATCGTGGCCCACGGAGGGTGGCAGCCGCGGTCCGGGTCCCACCGCCTGACTCAGTGGGGTGCCGGCCGCAATCGCCCAGCAATCAGCCGCCCAAGGCAGTGATTTCGGAGGTAGTACACTGCCGGTGATATACCCGGCCAGCCAGTCCAGCCCGATGGCGCAAATCGCGCCACTTGGGTTCCGTATTTCCTTTCAGGCAACAAAAGTTATTGAACCGTTCCATAGCCCTTCCGATTGCGGATTTTGATGTGGAAGACCCCAGTTTAGGCTCTTTTGAACGGATTACGGATGGATTTCGAGCTCGGTCGCCGTAGCCAAAAGATTAGGCAGCCATCTTGTTGCTCGACTTGGCCAAGCCCCTCCGTCATTTATTTTTAATGATTGTTTATGTGCAGGAAGGGAATCCTTCCTGCACATAAACAATCAATGCCATTTGTTTTCTGCACAACGCAGCACACATAGAAACAGCAAAAGTGAGGAGAAATTAAGAATTCCTCCTCATTTCGCCAGGGTAAGGCCAGGTTTTCCCTGGTTTAAATTTTGGCGCTGCCCCAAATTTACGCCATCCTTGTAAATATGGGGCAGCGTCAAAATCAATGGTGGTTGCAGTGGCACACCTACAGCAGCACCCATTGCCCCCCCCCTTCACATTAAGTATAGCCACGTCAACTGGGTGAAGCCCATATCGCCACAGGAGCGTCACTAAAAGCAACGTTCCTGTGGCGATAGGGGCTTGTAAATATGCCCCTAATTTCTACATAGCCAAGAGAAGCATGGCCTTTGCCAATCTAGAGGCTTGGCCATCAACACGGCTGCATCTGTATGAGGCCTTTAGACTTAATTTGATCAGATTGGAGACAGCAATTGAATAACCTGTGATCTATCACCTGACTCCAAGTCTCCTGGCCTAACTCATCATGTCCCAGGTGTTTTTTTAGGTGATTTTGAAGCAATCCAGGGCCCTAAATATAGCCTTCGCACACAGTACTAATACAATAATCGTTAGTTCATTAAACTTAAAGATTTACCTGGATCCTGTCTGAAAAGGTGTGTGAAGTCATTGGCAGAAGATGCCTGAAGAGTGGAGGAGAACAAACACCTTGTTACATTCTTTATTTATTATTTTGTTTTCTATGTCTGATAGTCTTATTCTGTGCTGGTGCCTGGAATCTATTGATGCGTGCCTGCATCTTACAGTTCTGATTCCACGTTCCAAGTTGTACAGTTTACTGGATGCTTTGACTTGTCCCGACGTGCTGTGCTCTATTTATACCATCTTTAATTAAATATATATTTTATACTATCTCTGGATATCTTCAATTTAATATTGGCGACGAGGATGGAATTTTCATTTTCTAGTTCTAAACGTTCTGGTGGAAATGTTTCATATGTTTCTGACGAAGGGAGGAATGACCCAGATATTAGAGAATCTGGTATTGTTGTAACCATCCAGGATTCATTTGATATTTCACAAGCTGATAATCTATCTTCTCCTAAAAGTTTTGTATGTGTTTTGGGGAAGGTTCTAGAACTTATGGTGGACTCTTGTTCACCGTGGACCATCATTACTCGAGAATATTGCATTGAATCTTTTGGAGAGTTAGTAGATATTAATGTCTTATGCAAACCAGATATAATTGCCTATAACTTTGATGGTTCTAAAAATCGATTTTATTGGTTTTAAGGAAGTTCTTATTACCATCAAAAGTAATTCTGCTGTAATTAAACTTTATGTAGCTTGGAAAGGTGTGAATGTTTTGGGATGGAGAGATCAAGCTTAATTAGGTATTACGTTAAATCCCAGGCTAAAAGACCCTGTTTCAGTTCTGGCTATATCTAATGAGGATTCTAGTATATTACACACCTGCCCTTTTGTGATTTTGTTTTGTTTTGTGTAACGCAGATGTGAAACAGCAGCAACATGCCGAATGTCACTCTGATTCGCAAAACAAAGGAAAAATGCAACAAAGATGCCACATAAAACCACATTTCGTGAATGTTTTGCAAAACCCACTACCAAACCGTTCTACACATGAAAATCGTCCGTGGTCAAATTTGGCAGAATGTTTTTCCCAGGCCTACAGAAGAAGTGTTAATGTCAAGCTGAAATATCAGGCATAGAATGTTGTCTTTTAAGAACGTAAAGATCTCTTGGCTTTATCAAGTAAATAGGGGGTATGTAGATTTGTTTGCAGCAAAAGCTGTTAGCGATATTATAATCTGACAGCAATAAATTAGTGAATGATGTTAGTAAAACATAATATATTCATTGTTGCCAATGGTATTTCAATCGATAACAGTGTATGCAACAAATTAAAATACTGACGAGTTTTACTGCTTACAAATTGATATATCATCGAGTCAAATTTGTATATGTGATACTGCCAAAAAATGTAATGACCACTGATACAAAATGTTTATGTGATGTGATCCAAGGTGGCGATCACAACAACACTCCCAAGTCTCTCCTGTTATAATGCACCAGTTGTTGTGGTGTGATGCGTTGCTGGATTATGCAAAGTGTGGTAATTAAGTGCTGTTTGTGGTTGTGTGCATGGTTATTTGATCTAATCTAGTTTGATTTAGAGTGAGACGTTGTAATGTGCCATATGACGTGTCATGGTGTGCAAATTGTTGCTGATCAATGGTTTTGGATGGTGTGTTCTACTGTGTTAGGGTGTATAATGATGTGATGTAGAGTATTTCATTGATATTTTATGTGGCCTCTTGTCCTGCGATGCTGTGGTGTGGAATGAGGAATTGTGATGTTTTAGGATGCAAATCAGAATATTCATTGTGTATTCAGGTGTGGAGTGTTGTTGAGTTGTGGCGGGAAGTGGTATGGGAGATGTTGTCCAGTGTGTTTTGAGTACCTGTGGCATGATGTGATGTTGGGTGTCCGAGTGTGATTTAAAGACAGGTTTTCTGCCTCTGTTCAGAGAGGTTGGACGTGTTGGGGTGTAGTGTTATGTGATGTGGTGTGGAATAGGGTGGTTTATCATGGTGTACACTTCCTTCAGAATTCGATAATCCATTTCTGAATCAGGGCCGCATTGTGTACCGTGTTGCTGTTCTCGACAGTAGTATAAGTTCTGCTTTTTTGAGCAAATGAGCACCATTTTCTCAACCTAAGTCTTGATAAAGTAGAAACCACTTCCTACAGCGCACGATAAATTATTCATAACGCAAGTGTTGTCTGGGGAACCTAACGTGACTTCATTTTCCAACCTTTATGTCTGCACGAGACTGTAATAACTTGCTCATATCGCATGGATATCAACACACACACACACAACGCTCCGTAGCGATGGAAACTGCATTGTTTAAAAAGTTCGTGACCTTACTGTAAACACGGCCTTTAAGAATGGGCACATTCCCCCCTGCTGAACAGTTGTTTGTTGGTGGTAACTACTGTGTTGGACATTTGTGGACGTGCCACTGACAGGAGATGAAGAGATATTATACACTTGGCAGCGGATTCTAATTCCAGCTTCTGTAAATTAGACTCCCAGGGAGTATGAAGTGGCTTCGGAGCATGGCTTTATAGTAGTTTTAAGGGTTGTTGGAGCTTGTTTTTTTGGTCTTGCCAATGGCAATCTGCCTGCCTTAGGCTCAGTGACTCACGAGCCGCTATGCACAAGGCTGTACTGAGCTCTCTCTGTAATCCAGTGGCGGCTTTCACCGAGTAGTACCAAAGATGTGGGGGAGAATTGGGGGGGTCAGGGGGGTGCGGAGGGGGGGTGGGGTGGGTGAGGGGTAGATAGGAAAAAACATAAAAAATGACTTACCTTGCTTCCGGCCGCCGTCTTGCCTTTGTCTTTTACTGTTCCTGCAGGAAGCACACACAGGCTCCCCTAAGCCAATCGCGACACTGCTGTCACCATGACACAGCGTCTTGATTGGTCTGAGTTTCAGGGACTCTGAGCCTGTGCATGTTCCCCATCCAGGGTGTAATCCAGCCTGTGGAGAACATGCAAAGTGTGCATGACTGTTTCGCCGGCCCAAGACGGACAGCCAAACCATCATGTGCACTTAAGTGCCCCAACCACTCCTCCCCTGTTGGCTGTGATGATAGCACAACGCCGCCCCGTAAAACTGCCTGCCAACAAAAAAATGAAATAATAAGAACATAGTGTTATTATCTTTCTATTTTTTCTTTTCCCACTGTTCATAGAGCAGTGGGGCGGAGCTCCTCCGCCTCAGAGGGGAGCCACCACTGCTGTAGTCTATGTGACCAGCATGGGAGTGGATAACAGAGGTTGCACCAGTGCTGGTGCACTCTTTCAGTGACATATCCAGATTAGATTCAGCCGGATTAAGAGTTGGATGATAGTAGAACACCCTGCGATATGTGGAGGAAGGGCTTGGACCTGGAGGAGATCCCACCAGTGGAATTTCCTTCGCCATACTGTAGTTTTGGTGGAGGAAAATCAGCAGGTGGATTCTCCTCTGGATTTAGCACCTTCAACACTCAACTCTACAACAGCCTCAGATCTCAGTTGTGTTGGCACAAAGCTTCACTGACATTTACACTGCCTGACTCTTGCAGAAAAAAACATTCACCCTGGGGAGATAGAGGAGAGATTGGTGGTTTCTATGTCACAAAACTAGAAAATCCAACCTCCCACCATAAAACAGCGTTGCTTGAAATATTGGTCAAAAATGTTGATGTAATTACCTTATGGTTAGTTGTATCAATAATAATATGGATGATATTAGAACCCTGACAAGTTTAACCTAGAGGTACACTTATCTCTTGCAGTCTGTATCAACATAGGTTTTCTTAGTATTTGGCAACTAAGTGACTGAAGGAAAAGTGTAAATTCATCTTGGAAAACAAATTGTGTTGTACACTGTGGAGTTTTCTCCTGTACAGCTCTTAATATAGGAAACAAAGGAAAAGGCCATTACAAGATATCCCATACTATATCTACCACCTGAGGTGTCATCCATTCTGTTAAAACCCCATCCAACCCATGCATACCAATTTCTTTCCCATCCTTCTGTTTTCGTACAATTTTTTGTAGTATTGGTAAATAAGTTGTTTTCAGTAGCCAGGCCTGATTATCCACGGCTGAAAACAAATTCAGTGTTGTATTGAAAAAGTACTCTTTTAAAATATTAACGATTATGGCAATCTTTTTGTGTTTTATGGCGAAGGGCAGTGCAGTATGTCTCCTTGCTGTGCTACCCTGGGTCACATGGAAATGGCAGGAATGTGCCGTGTTAATCCCATTCAGCGCATTCCTGTCCTTTTCCCTTGTGCTGAGGCTGGCTGTTTTGGTAGCCTAGTGCCAAAGCAGGCCCCCTTGTATCATAGTGCAAGGGGGCCTCTGTCGTAAGCAGTATTTTATTTGTGCAGGAAGGTGGCTACTTCCTTCAAAAAACAATCCTGAAATGCTTTTTAGGTCTCGCTGAGTCAGCGCACATGCGTTGATCTGCGAGACATTTAGTCAGTGGCTTTTGGAAGTGCTTCCAAAGGCTGTTGCTGGCCACCAGCTTTCGGGTACGCATGCGTGAACGTGCGTGAATGCAAAGCAGCCATCTGTCTTTTGGAATGGCTCATTAAGCCTTACAATGCTCCTCCACCCCCTCCCTCTCTGCTCTCACTACCTCCTCCCCCCTAAGCCTTCCAGCGCACACACAACTCCCGGGTTCTGTTCCTCGCAAGCAGCCAATGCTTGTTTAATATTTGTTTAATAACGTAAAAAACTTAACAAGGTTGCCCTTTTGCGTCAGAGGCCTACACTGCCTAATATCCTGTGGTGCTTCCAGCTGCTTCTTTGTCAGCAGTTTTACAGCTAAAATTACGGATTTGAAATAAAGTATTTTGTTAAACGGAGCTCAGCATATTTTCAGCGGGTCTATAAGTTGTGTACATTTGCCCTTATTTCCCTTAAAAGCAGAGTGACCGGAATGTGTGCCTTTTCTCAATAAAATGAAGGATAAACCTCCTTTTACCATTAAACTTTCATATGTCCAGAATTCTTCCTTTTTTCATTTTTTACTTTACTTTTTTAACTTTGTTTATTTTCTTTGCGCATGTGTATGGACATGGGGTCAATACGTGATCAAAAGTTACTTAATGCTTTTCTCCTTAAAATGGTCTGGGACAATACAATGGCTATGACATTTGCCCTAAAAATAGAACGGGGAGGGTTTTTCTCAGATACCTCGAAGCAACCCAGCCCATAAAACTATTAGGGGGATTTTTTTGCTTGCATTATGATTGTGTTTTTTTTTTCTTCAATTTTGGTCATTCTAGAGCAGGCAGGCAATGCCCATTGGGCTTAAAGGGCATCAGTCCCCCCCCCCCCCCCCCCGGTCCTGTGTGTCAGCCATCCATCTTCTTGCAGCCGCACCCGAGTACTTCACAGGTCTTTAAAGGACCCTTTACTTGTTAACAAGACTTTGTTGTTTTTCACCCCTCCACCATCTCCACTCGGCATATTGCTGAAGGAGTCAGGCCCCACCCCCGAAATTCTTAGTAGCCCCCCCGAAATGTGTCTCTAGTTGCGCCTCTGTTCTAGAGAGACTTTGTCGTTCTTATACCCATCTCCTACGAGAGCCGGCCCCTTATTTTTGCTTATATTTCATTAAGGTACCTAATAGTTTTCCCCAAGTTTAATTCGGTTAGACATCTACAGAGCCTATTTAGGTGGCGCATTCAAACCTTCAGTTTTTCCATAGTAGGTAGTATTTTTACTGGATCACAAATAGGACAAATTAGGAACTTGGGAGATGGGGAGATGCATTCAATTGCTGAGAATCACAGAAATGTGTGATTTTAAATGTTAACCTGGGTCCTCGGCCAGCATAATAATTAGTTTTTCACTTCCAGTCTGGCGCTAAAAAGTCTACCAGAAATAAAGTTTTATTCATGCAATGCGGATGGCGGAAGAAAAAGTTGCAATATTCTTTAAGCTATTGTTTTACATTTTTGTTTTATTTGTGACAGCATTGCTTGTATTATTTAATGTCAAATTGGTATTACTCGTTTATTTGGAGCGGACTGCAAAATACATTACTATTAAACAAAAAAAACAGTTTGCATGTTTAATACACGTATACGTGCACACTCTGCCCTGCTATTGGCATCGTTATGGCAATATCAGCCTCAGTTACTAATAAATGTTTTTTTGGGCGTGTGAGAGAGGGTGGGGTGAATTTAATCTGAGAAAATTGGTAAGAAGGATACAAAAAAAATAGTTAACAATATTTGTTGCTTCACTTTGTGTGCTGTCCCCAGATCAACGGCCACAGAAAGCAAAACTGCCTCCGTATTTAACTACAAACTCAATAAATGTCCCTAAATTGAGTTGAGGTATCGAATATTTTATTTTTATTTTGTATCGTTGAGATTTGAAAATATTTCTTAATTAACAACATTAGTCAGCTGGCTCTCAGTTTGTTATTAATAGAACAGATCACTTCTGCAAAGAGACGTAGCCTTCTGCCCTCCTCTTCCCCCAGGGCTCATTGCACACTTCTGCAGTGCACTTCCGATCATTTGTCAGCACAGGTGGTCTTACGAATTACCTGTGTATTTTTTTGGCCCCCAAAGAAGACGCACACCTGGAGCTAGGGGTAGACACAGCTTTATTCCTCAATAACTGTCCCCAAACTGCTGTTTCCTTTTCCCGCTCCTCCCCTTCCGTTTCCGCCTGCCCTGTACGCAGACAAGGTCAGGCGGACGATATGACACCTCCTCCCTTCATATAATAATGCTTACTGTCTCTCAGAGTTGTTCAATTAATCGAACAGGTCGCTGGATTATTCTTCGTGGGCGACTGGTCCGCGCTCGTTAAGGAGTAACACAGTCTTGTGTATCTTCTAACCTCACTGGCCTAGGACGCATCCCATCATTGTTTCCTCCTTGGCTCGATGCGTCTGTGCTAGACTCGTTGTCTTGGAATCGAGCATGAGCAGAGGGATTGTATCTCTTCAAGTGGGATATGTTTCGGGTTATCCGTTTTCCTTCCGACTCAGCGGTGATCATAGTCCCCTTTTGACTGGAGACTCGCAGCGGGTGAGTGAGGTATCGACTGTCTGCCTTTTTCTTGCGGTCTTGCTTTACCAGCACCCAGACTCCCTCATGAATGTCCCTCTGTCGCGCATGCCTGCGCTGATCGGCATAGTCTTTCATTTTCGCTTTCTTTGCCTGACCTATCTTTACCACAGTGTCATGATCGGTGGTCACGATTCGGGATTGCGTGACGGTATTTGACGTGGGCAGCCGCGTGCAAGGAACTCGCCGGAGCATCAGGGTGGCAGGGCATAGATTTGTGGTACTGTGTGGCGTGGTCCTGTATGCTCGCAACACTTCATTCAGCGCTTGCTGAATGTCACGGTGAGCGAGTTCCGCTCATTTTCCGATGTTTGAAGTTGAGGTGTTTCGCAAACTCATCAAATTCGTGGCTGTTAAACGGTGGTCCGTTGTCTGTTTTCACTCCTATGGGGATTCCCCATGAAGTGAATGTTTCGTCAATGACGGGGATGACAGCCGTCGCTTTCATGGAGGGCACCTGATGCGCGATGGGGAAGCGGGAGTATTCATCCATGATGACGATGATGTACTTGCCTGATTTTAATGGCCAGAAGAAATCAATAGCCACTTGTTGCCACACCCCATCAGGTAGTTCAGACATCTGCAAAGGGGATGGTGGTTCATGTCGACCGACTAGCTGACATGAAGCATAGTCCTTGAGTGTGGCCTCCACCATTTGATCGAGGGACGGGAACCAGACGCGTTCTCGGAGTGCTATCTTGGTGACTACAACTCCCCTGTGCCCTTCATGAGCTAAGTTGATGATCCCTTGGCGAAGTCGCTGAGGAATGACTATCCTCCCTCCTCTGAGCAATAACCCATCCTTGCTGATCGATAGTTCTGCTTGGACATGTTTGAACGCCATCAGTTCTTGAGCATCCACAGTCGCATCCTGGTGGCTGGCGTGCAGATGTCTCCAGGAGTTGGCGCGTATCCGGACCATGATGGCCTGAACAGTGGGATCTTGGGCCGATGCTTCGCGAATGGCTTCTAGGGGCACAGCTGGGGGACATGCATTGTCGATGACGAAATTAATGTATTCCTCTGCGACAGAGCCTCGTTCACGCGTGTGAGATTGTGGGTGCCTTTGCATGTAGTCTGCTGGGTTTTCTGCTTTGCCAGGCTTATGAACGATGGTGTAGATGTAGTCTTGCAAACGTACGCCCCATCTTTCTATTTGTGGAGGCATCTTCGCTCGCGGATTGCCAAAGATGGTGGTAAGCGCTTGGTGGTCCGTGATGAGCATGAAATGCTTTCCATATACAAACAGATGAAAATGTTCACATGCCCAGACGACCGCGAGACTTTCCTTCTCCGGCTGTGAGTAAGCCTTCTCTGCGTCAGTGAGGCTACGACTGGCATAGGCAACCACATGAAGTTGGTCTGCTTCATTGTTGTACTGTGCCAGGATGGCACCCAGACCGACAGGACTAGCATCTACAGTGATTTCGGTCTTCCTTTTGGTGTCAAAATATGCCAAGTTGACGGCAGTGCTCAAGGCCTTCTTGATTTTGTTGAACGCATGTTCATATGCAGCTGATCACAGGAATTGTTGGCCTTGTCAGGTGAGTTCTCTGAGCGGGTAGCTGATGGTAGCATAGTCCTTAATGTAGCGGGCACAATAGCTCGCCATTCCCAGGAAGGAGCGGAGGTCACTGAGGTCCTGTGGTTGTGGAGTGTCTGCGAGGGAAGACACTTTCTCAGGGTCTGGTTTCATGCCATCTTTGGAAAAGATGTGTCCATAAAATTTTAGCGTGGACTTGTGGAATTCACACTTATCCGGGTTAAGTGTGAGGTTGGCGTTGAGTAAGGCGTGGCACACCCAGTCCAAGGCTTTATCATGCTCCACTTGGTTTTCTCCAAAAACTAGGATATCGTCGCTGTAATTGAAAGCATTTGGGATACCCTGGATTACCCGCCGAATGGCTTCCTGAAAGATCTCCGCAGCGGAAGATATTCCGAAATGTAAGCCTTAATATCGGAATAGACCTTGATGGGTGGTGAAAGTGGTGATGTAACAGGATTTCTCTTGCAATTCCATTGGTGGTATCCCTTGTTGAGGTCCAGCTTTGAGAACACAGTTGCTCCATTGAGGCGAGCTATCATATCACTGATATGAGGTCCAGGATGTCTTTCCCTCTCAATGGCTGTGTTCGGGGCACGCATGTCGACACATGGGCGTACCTTGTTATCTTGTCCTTTCTTGGGCACTACCACCACAGGTGATACCCACGGAGTGGGTCCTGTGGATCTTTCGATGATGTCTGTTCTCAGCAGGTCTTGTAGCTTGTCATCCACTGCCTGTTGTAGGTGAAACAGCACCTCCCTGTGGTGTTGCGCTATCGGTGACACCTGCTCATTAATGTGTAACTTGACCTTGAATTGGTTGAGCTTTCCGAGGCCCTTGAAAAGGTTTGGAAATTTGCTGAGATGTCAGGGAGTCATCCACGGTGTATAAAAGTTCAACAAGTTTGAGGCGCTCTGCTGTCGGCAGACTGAGGAGGCAATCCGCAGCATCAGGACCCTCAATCACATGGATGTGTGCTTGGATCTGTCAGTCCTTGTAAGTCAGAGTTGTGTGGAACTGTCCCAGGCAAGGTAGGGTCTTCCTGGACATCCAAGTGTAGACTCGAACTGTGGCTGGTTCTAGTTTTGGCTGAGGTTTCATGCTGTGATATTCCACGGCACATATGTAGTTCAGGGATGCTCCTGAGCCCAATACAAACTTGTCAGGATGACTTTCTATTTGAATATTCAGCCGCAGGTATTTTTTCAATCTGCCAGGGTCTGACACCATACACACACATTCGTCACTGTCTTGTGACACAGGCGTGGGAGAGGACGATTCCCGGGATGTTGACCTCTGAGATCTATATGAGTTGGCTGAGTGAATACTTGACCTTGATGAGCTAGAAGAGCGACTTTTCCTTCCTCTTACTGCCCTTGCATAGTGGTGGGTTTCTGAACTTGAATTGGCTGTCCTTGTTTCTGACCGTTGACAGGCTACTTCGAAGTGATTTTCTCTCCCACATCGGTGACACTGCTGTCCTATGGCAGGACATTGTCCTGAATGTGGATAGTCTTGTCCGCATCTGTAGCATTTTGAGGCTGGCCTGCCTGTCCGACAGTTTCAGGCTCCATTGCACGATGAGGTCGGTCGGCGGGTCTGCGTTGGTCTTCCTGATTTGTGGCGGTCAGGGTGGCGCTTAGAGTCCATGCGCGACTGCATTCGGAAAGCTTGCTCCTTTTTTTCAGACTTACTGGCTTCCATTTTATTATCATGGTCTTCGTCTTTGTCATTGATGTGAGTGAGTTCTTTGATTTCTTCAAGCGTGTAGTGTTTCTTCAGCAATCGGCGACGCAGCGATTCTGACTGGCACCCCTCAATAATGCGCAGTCGTAAGGCATCTTCGGTGTGGAACGCGTCAAACTCGCAGTACCGGGCTAGGCGCCGAATGCGAGCGATAAAGTCACCCATTGATTCATTTTTTCTTGAAAAGCAAGGCTGAACGTGTATCGCTCGTAGTTTCGCTTATGGAGAAACTTCCGATCCAGAGCTCCTTTTACATCTTCATATGAGGTGGCATTGGCAGCTTGCAATTCTTTGATAATCTGCGCAATGTCCTTTCCTATCATATTTCGCAGAGCTATCAGCTTTTGCTTAGAATCTTGTACCTGGGACCCCGTCATAAAGTCCTCAAAATCTTCTGCCCAGCTCTTCCATTTGGGCCCCATGCTGTTCCCAGACATCAGCTCTAGAGGCTCTGGCGGGCGTAAGTATGACACTCCTAGCAGCCTTGGATGCGGTTGTGGGGCCTGCGGGGTGGACCCTGTGGCCGCTGGGCGTGAGGTGTCAGGTTGAACTGACATCTTGAACATGGATACAGGCTTAGCTGGCCGTACAAGTCTTTATTTGCAGGAATTTACAGCTTTTTTATGAGATTTCCTGCACTTGCCTGACCTCAAAATGGCCGCCGTGTTAGGAGCTGATGGTATCCTATACACGGTGCCTGACTTTAAGATGGCCGCGAGTGGGACACAGGTCCTTTCATGCAGGCATGGCATTTGAAACTTCTTGCTGCTTCGCTTTTGTTTTCTTCTCGTAAGGGTAGTCACTCACCCTTTTTATGTGGCTCCAGTCCTCTGATGTGGCGCTCTCACAGCTCGCCCTTCTCTGCGCGATTCTGCTCACGTTTTCGCGCTCTTTTTCTATCGGCGCTCTGGAAGGGCCGGTCCTCAGCTGCGCGTTCTGCATCCGACACCGCAGCAAGGGGGGGCAGAAGCAGTGGGTCACGAGGATCCCACCCTCGTCGCCAGTGTATCGTTTTGGCCCCCAAAGAAGACGCACACCTGGAGCTAGGGGTAGACACAGCTTTTTATTCCTCACTAACTATCCCCAAACTGCCGTTTCCTTTTCCCGCTCCTCCCCTTCCGCTTCCGCCTGCCCTGTACGCAGACAAGGTCAGACGGACAATATGACAGCCTGCAGTCTTCATTCCTCTTCTTCAAGCTGTCAGTCATTCACAAGGGCATCACTTCTTGAGGGGAGGCTTCCAAGGCTCTGTGTCAAAGGGTCTTGAAGAGCTCTAGCCCAATGTCCTTTCAACGCCACAGAGGACGCTGGTACTTGCAACTCTCTGCACCAACGTCCTGCCAACTCCAGCGAGAACTAGGGGGCTTCCAGGATGCTGTACCAATGTCCTTCTAACCCACCGAGGATGAGGGGGCATGCAAAGCTCTATGCCAATGTCCTTCCAATGCCACGCGCTAATATTCTTCCAAAGCCACAGAGGACGAGGGCGCTTGCAAAACTCTGCGCCAGTGACCAGCCAATGCCATGGTGGATGAGGGGATTTGCAAAGCCCTGCACTAATGTCCTGTCAAAGCCGTGGATGACAAGGGTGCATACAAAGCTCTGTGCCAATGTCCTTCCAATGCCACAGAGGAAGGGGACGCATGCAAAGCTTTGTTCCAAAGTCATTCTCCTGCCACAGAGGACAAGGTGGCTTGCAAAGATCTGCGCCAATATCCTTCCAATGCCATGGAGGACATGGGGGCTTGCAAAGCTCTGTGCCAATGTCCTCCCATTACCCCACACTAATCTCCTTCCAAAGCCATGAAGGACAAGGGGGCATGCAACTATGTGCCAATGTCTTTCTAAGGCCACGGAGGACGAGGGCGCTTGCAAAACTCGGCGCCAATGACATGCCAATGCCATGGAGGGAGGGGATTTGCAAAGCCCTGCACTAATGTCCTGTCAATGCCATGTATGACGAGGGTGTGTGCAAAGCTCTGTGCCAATGTCCTTCCAATGCTACCAATGCTGTGGATCACCAAGGGCTTGCAAAGCTCTGTGCCAATATCCTTCCGATGCCACTGAGAACAAGCATTGGCATAGCAATGGTCTCTCTTTTGGGACCTTATAAGTATTTAGTTATGCAGCACAATATCCTTGGTGCAACAACATCATGGGTAAACACTAATAATGTCCCAAAGGTGAGACCTATTGGCTATGCCAATGCGTGTTCCTCATTCCATTCTGCAGCACACAGAAATAGGTAAAAACTAGGAGAAATAAACATATTTTTCCTTGTTACGCATTCCCTGGGAGGCATATCTTTTTGGCCATTCCTGGGTTTACAAGGTCTTATAAATCTGGGAATGTATAAAAAACTATTGGAGCACCCATGGAATGCCTATCTAGGGCAGAGTAACACAACACAGCGATTTGCGCTGCGTTGCGCTACTCCATATTTTAGGAGCCACGCAAAGTGGCTTTCTGTGGCTTCAAAAATATGACTTATAGTTTGTGTTGCTCTTACACCACGTTATATGGTTCAAGACTGACGCAAACCGGGTCATGAATAAGGCCCTTTTTCTGGGCTACATTATTCACTGTATTTACCAGAGGTTCAACATGCAGCTTATTACCAAAAAGACTCTGAGATAGTTTGTTTTCTCCAGCAAGAGGCCCATGGATTTAAGACATTGAAATGGAAAACCCAGTGGTAACTAGGTACAAAAGCAAAACAGCTCATGTTATAAATGGGTAAGCTAAAGCAAAAAAAAAAAAAATCACACCACAAACTGAAGTGCCTCTTGGCCTCCAAGTTAGAATAAAAATAGTCAAGCCATTAATAATGATTTGTGTCTCCCTTCCTGCACTTATGTAAGCTCAGTCACACAGAATGGCTTTTAGTTTTTTCTTTTTTTTTAAACAACAAAAACACCTAGATACCCAGGAGCAATGTTAACTCAACTAGGATAACATCCGTCAACCTTGAGAATTTGGCTGCAACTTTTCAGTATCCAGTCCATTTAAAGTTTGAGCTAGGGACTGACAGACAATGGTTTCTTCTGAGCAGGCTTATTTTTTAAAGAAAGGCAGGGAGCCTGCTTGTGTGGGTGCTTAAAACATATCTTAACGCATCTTATGCATGGCCCTTTTTGGGTATGACTTTACAGCGTAGCTATCGGACACAGTTTTTGACATTGCTGTTCGAAACAAGCAATGGAAATGCAATAGGTCACGCATTTGTTTAAGTTAGAGCTAGTGGCATTATAAATGGCAATTTCTTTTACTTATGTGTTTTGAAAACCAACACATCAATACAAGGCATTGTCATTTACATTAGCCAATAGCTCAAACTCTTGCAAATGCGAGACCTATTGCATTGCAAATGCCATCACTATACCGGAGTAAGGGCATCAAGTGGAATGAAAAAACTTGTGGGGGCTCTCTGAGGGGGCGTGGTCGATGTAATGAAGGGCGTGACTTAAAAACCCAAACTGAAAATCCATGCTCGGCATAGTGTGTCACCCCACTGGTATTTTGCTGTTTCGTCATTCCATCCATATACAACAAGTAACATTACATCTACTACATGCCAGGACTTATTGGCTTTGTCATTGGTTGTTAGTTGCATAAGATAAATATGCCCTGCTCTCTGAATACAGGCATTAATGTCCCCCCAACTCAAATGATTGTATCAACCTTAAAAGGGTGAAGGGCTGATTGTCACGCCTTATGCAGATTGACTAACCTTATGCTTCAGGTACAGCGGGAGCGATGTAGTTGCTAGTTTCTCTCCTCCCTAGATGTGGCACCCCAAGCGAGTCTTAGTATAACACTCACCTAGGAGGACCCCACCGGAAGGGGAAAAAGTGGATAAATAAAAAATAAAGAGCTGGCAGCCTTAAACCATCTACAGGGCTCGACAACAGGAGAGACACCAAGTTGTGGATCTGTATACTGGTTCCTGTATAGAAACACAAAGATACGAAAATCACACTCTTCCTAGGATGCCAATATCACCTCTATATGTATATATAATGCTGTTAACGTACACTTACACAATAAGGCTTCCACAGTCACTCCATCATAAACAAGGGCAAAATAGAACAAAAATAAAGTAAAATAGAAAAAGATACAGGGAACTGCCCAAGAACCCCAGTTCAAGAATGAGAAGGATACTGTCTCCGTAGTCACTCACAGTCAAATAAGAACACTACTTATCTTAGTGCAGTCTAATCCATACGACCTGTCCTAGGTCTTGCTGCAGTGTTCTTCAAGAAAGAGTTCCAAGCCTCTCAACGGCTCTGAGGAAATTCAAATGTTCGGCCCAAAAACAATCCAGGAAGTGGTTAACCAAACTGAAAAAATAATAGAGAATAAGGCACTCTCTACTGTTGTACAACAGCAAGCCTCAGCTCCAATAACACGGGAATACTCGAGGTGAGGAAAATCCGGATTCAAGTCTTCACCCGTTCTGACAGGGTACAGCAAGGCGCGGCTCCCAGCGCGGCTCAGAAATCAACACGCCGACAGCTAAACGCCTCCAGGAAGCGCGGTAACCCCGCGTGTAATGAACAAAAATCGGGACGCGAAGTCGTAAAACAAACACGTCTTCTCCAGCAAGGTCCAGATTCAAAGAAGCGGCCAAACACAGGTGACAAGCACCGAGGGCTTACTCACGGAAGCAGATATAGGAAGTAAGAAAGGAAAAGCAAAAGAAAGTGATAACAGACTAGCTACCAGGCATTCTGGGACCTGTAGTCCCGCTAAAGGAGCCTAATTCGTGACACTGATTTGTCCTCCAAAATGCAAAATTGTACTCTTCGGATTACGAGTAGATATTTACGATGGGAACGACATCAGATAATAGCAGCATCTAGCGTTTTCACGACGGATCCATGTTCAGCTTCCTGAAGCTAATGTTCTTTCTTTTGGGATTTTAAGAAGAGGCATGGAGTAAGGTGAATGTTTCTCTCCTTCTCTATTCTCTTTCTTCCCCCTGCTATTCAGCCTGAGTATGTGTGGAATGTTGTATATGTCATGGAATGTTGGATGGCTGAACTGAATCAGTTGGTGACTGCAGGCTGAGCAGCAAGGAGGGCTGCTTCTGGTGGGGTGTACTTACAGAGATACTTACAGGCCTACTTACCATCCTGGCTACAACATCATACCTCTGTAACTTTATTCTTCAATAAAGTTTCTTGGAACTTACTACTTCTGGATTTCCTTACCTTGTAACAAGGCACCTTAGCAGATAAGAAAGAGGTAGTGGTGAGCAACCTTTTCATGTTTAAAGGGATGTTCCAGAGAGAAACCAGGGAGTGCGTTAGCATGGCCTGGTTGTCTAATATTAATGGAGCTAGCGTGCAGAAGTATACAGGCCGGACTGATTAACCTTCCCATTTAGTAAAGTAGAAAGGGTTTCCGGCCTCCATCAATTCACTCTCCCCACTAGATTTCGTCACTTAAGGCTTTTTGATGAAGTAGGACAAGAAAGCGTGCGTAGGGGAGTGGTGGTGGGGGAAATGACACACATTTCAGCTGGATTTTGTAACTATGTATTGAAAAACATAATAGAGTCTACATTTTAAACATGCAGGGATGGTAGGGTTGGGCGTAAGCTTTGAAACAATGGGGTATTTCTGATGTGAAAAATGCATTATTCAGGCAAACAAAGCACTCAGTGCCTTCCGGGTTTTTTAAGCCTTGAGGAATACACAAATATAATTTTGCAACCGGAGGCAAGCTGGATAGTTTTGTAACTGTCAGCACAGTGTGTTTTTAGTGCACCAGAGCTAATGGGGTTCTGCTGGAGGGTACTGTAAAACGAATAAAACCAAATACATGTGTAAACAGCACAGTGCCACAGTTGCCTCTTCCAAATTATAAAGCCAGTTCTGGCTGATGCGCAAATGCTGACCCGAGGGCAGATAGTCTTCGGACTTGAACCGCAGTTGTAAAAACAATCCGGTGTCTGGCAACGTGGCATTTACCATCTGTTCCTATGCGTGGCAAGCGGTCTCAAGCTCCTTATCTTGCCGGACAACGCCATATTACTGCCGGAGGCGGGTAGTCACTGAGACAAGGCAGAGTCTTCAAAACAAACCCTCTGCTGAAATGGAAGGCGAGGTGCCTCTCACTGAAAAGAAACGTCTCTCTTGTGAAACGGGCACCAGAGGAGCCTTGACGCGTGGTGTGCGGCGCTGGAAGTGTTTGCCAACACTGCCCGAAAGTACAGCGCATACAAACAGAAAATATTTTATAATAAAACTACGGCCGGCCTCCAGCAGCTAAGTACAGAGCATTTGAGTAGAGCGCATACCAACATTATAACTAAAACAAGGCGAGGAGGCAGAGGAGAGGGGCCAGGCCCCCAACCACGACCAGCGCTTACATTTGTCGGCAGGGTCTGACGTGTCCGTCAGGGAGGGGTAAAAAACAGATGGCACACTGCACTCAATTAAGTAAGAAAACTGTAGTTAGGCGCCGCTGCTTCGGGACTACATGGAAGTTACCATAGGATCAACAGCCAACAGGAATCAAAAAAACAACAGCAATGCCAGACTTAAACAAATCGCAAGGGGCAGCAGAAATTAAACTGAGTTGAAGCCAATATACAGATTACTTTAAGTCTCGCTGAGACAGCGCATGCGCTGCCAAGGCCAGACCTAAAAATACTTTGGAATGGACTTCATAGAAGTAACCGTCTCTTACCTCATGCCATTGGCTGCTTGGTTTATCATGCTGCCTCTTTGTGAGTACGTCCTTCGCAATACATGTGGTAAATTGCTTTCAGCATTAGCAGGTACTATTTGGTAGACTCGTAAGCTATGTTGAAAAACAGGCTTCCCATCGAAAAGCAGCAAAAATGTATGGTCTCAGAATTAAGTATGTAAATGCTCTATATTAGGTGTCAATTGTTATTTTTAAATACCAGCATTTTTTAACCCCCCAAAAATGCAATTCTTTAAAAAACATTTGAAAAATATTATCCAGCACTTATATAGTTTTGTTGAAGAGCTGTGCTCAGCACACAGTACTTAGACTCTCACAGGATTCCAGAGATTGCATTGGCCGGTTTCTTTTCATTCTGAACAAGCCCCTCACAAACATTGTATGTGCCATTTTGGCCCTTTTTCAATGTCACTGGTTGGAAGTGCTCTTGGGGTTCCTCTTTATTGTTGCTGGTTGCATGTGCGCTGTAGACCATCTTCTATGTTGCTGGTTCGATCTCTTAAAATAGTCTTTTTACAATGACGATCAATGTAAATGACCCAGTAGTGTTTCTTTTATTTTGCTGGTTGTATTTGCCAATGTAGTCCTTCTTCTGTGTTGCTCCATGAATGTGTTATTGCGAACCTTTTTAAATACAGCAATTTTATAGGAGCAATGAATGCAGTCTAGCTAATATAAGTACTGCTTCATTTGTTAAATATTTTCAAAATTAAAACACAGATATTTGGCAGTGACATTATAGCACATTGTAACTGTGAGCTGCGCTTTTTAAATCTAGTTGTAACTGCAACAAATGATGGACGGAATGCTGAATAATTCAACATTCTTCCCCAGTCAAGAGATCTGGGTTAAATCCATTGTTCTTTTGCCCGCTATGCCACCCCAGTTTGGACCCAGTCATATGCAAATCAGCCTTGACCCTGTACCTCATAGGAACAGTCCAGACCAAACTGCCAAGCCTTGTCCTCCCTGGACGATAAACAAGCATCCTGGGACCGGTTTCGGGGTATGTCACCTTTGAACAGTCAGGCTAGCTTGAATCCAATGGCCCAGTGGGCAAGGGACCCATGTCTGGGCATACCCACTTAGGGCGTGTTAGAAATGGGATTTCTGGTTGGCTAAGGCTTGCTCCAAAGCCAGCCAGAAACCACCATTCCTAAGGTAGGGTAAGGAGGTCACCCGCCAAGACAACCCCTGCTCACCCTCTTGGTAGCTTGGCACGAGCAGTCAGGCTTATCTCAGAGGCGATGTGTAAAGCATTTGCGCACGCACCCACCAGCAACAACATCCAAGGCCCCCCCACAAAAGGAACTCCACACAAGGTATATGTAAAAATAGCCTTTGTATTGCAAAACACATTAGATAGAAACACACACTTTACAATGTGCCAACAGGCACGGGCAGAATTTAAGGGATTATGTACAGGACAGGGCCACATGGACCACTGTCAGGGATAAGCACTTTTGGAACTAGAAATACTGTTAGAAATAGCACTTTGTAGATCATTTAACAATCAGAAGCTTCATACATGATGCATAGAACATTCAGAGGTGTAGGAAAGACACATGATGTATAAACATACATTCAGCGGTGTAAGGAACAAGGCACATGACGCATCAAAACACATTTAGAGGTGCAGGAGAAACCCATGATACATAAACACACATTCAGAGGTGTAAGGAACAAGGCACATGATGCATCTACAACACATTCAGAGGTGCAGCAAAGAACACTTCGCATAAATCATATTAGCATGAACTCAAAACTATACCCAGGCCAACTGGCCTTGCAAGGGCTGAAATGCACTTAGTCCAAAATGTCAGGGCAGGCTGCTCAGGCAGCCAAGAGCACAAACCTAAACGTGGCAACTGCCCACTAAGTGCTGGGCAGCTGTAAAGCAATGATGGGGCCAACGTTGGAGCCTCATGAGCTCAAGAACACAAATGGGGCCAAAACACAGCGTGGGAGCCACGGGGCTCTAACCTACTAACTGCCCCTCAAGAGCCTCGCTGGGCTCTAAACAAACAAGGTGGGCTGTGAGCCTCTCTGAGCTCTAAATAACAAAAGGGGGGCACGCTGAGCCTCTCGGTGCTCGAATACCAGGTAGTGCCCCCGGAGCCTTCTAAGGTCTCTCAATCAACAATGCACTTGTGTCCCGTGAGCCTGGTGGCTCTAAATACACAACTGCGGCATGGAGCCTCTCAGGGTTCTGGAATACGAAGGTGCCCCCTGAGCCTCGTGGGCTCCCAAAACAACTGTTGCCCACTTTGCTAGAGTCCCTCGCGGACTCTGAGGAAATGCCCCAGTGACGTGCGTTGGAGTCCCTCCCTGGGGGACCCGAAGTAACAGGCTGCCCCCACGGTGTCCTGCTCGGGGACTTGGAATTCCCGCCTGGCCGTCTTCACTTACTGGCACTCAGGCAGGGCTTCTTCCGGCGGTCTGCGGGGCTCTTTGGGCATCACAAGGCTCTCTCTCGCTCTTCGGAGCCCCGGGTGCTGCTGCGGCGAGGTCCTCTCTCATGGGCCGGGCCCTCCCGGCAGTCAGGAGCTCGACTTCAGGTATGGAGCCTGCGGGGCTCCCGACGTCTCTCCAGGCTGCCGGACCGGGCGCGGGACTTCCTGCTTCACTGCGAGCCCCGCCCCTGTCCCGGACAGGAATGCCTGACTTCCTGCACGGAGGGCCGCCAATGGCAGCGATGCCCTGGATAGGGAGGCGGGTGCAGCGCCTCTCAAGCTGTCTCCGGCTGTGGCGGTGATACGGGGCAAAGGCCGGGTGGGCACCGGCTCTCCTGCAGCACTACCAAATCAAGGTGGGCACTCGTGAACCGAATAATAAACACGGTCAAAAAGCGGCGTGGGCAGCCGCCAACGGGAAAATAAAGCACTCCTAGACGCTTCGGGATAATTACAGCGCTACCAGCGATTCGAAGGCAAATGCAGCGGCCACAGGCGCTTCAGGACTGGTTACAGTGCTCCCAAGCGCTAGAAGGGGAAAATAAAGCGCTCCCAGCGCTATAGGCAACCAAAGGTCACCAGTCCAGCAAAACTACAAGTAAAGCGCTCCTCAGGCGCTAATGCCCCAAAAGTCTTCCACAAAGTCCTTCATCGGGTCCAAGGGCTGCAGTAGTCCAGGAGCTGGGCAGGGCCCAGGGAGGCAAGCTTACCCCCTTTCCCCAGCAGCAGCATGCCCCTGGTAGGATTCAAGTTGGGAACAAGAACATTTGACAAGAGGTCACAGCATCCTTTTATACAGAGAAATCCTTTGTCTAAAGGTGCAGAGTGGGGGAAAAACCAGGCGCAGCTGGTTTGGGATCACTCTTGATGTGCTCAGCCCCTCACTCTATTCAATGGCAGGGCAAGGGACATTAAACGCACCACAGGGGGCGGAGCCGGCATTGTGTGGGGAAAGCCCAGCCCTATTCAGGACCCAGGTGCACTCCTCCCCAGCCATCAGCATGCTAATCTCACACTCACCACCGGGCAGACCCATCCAGACTCCTGGAGCCAGGCTCACCTGCCAGCTCCAGCCAATCACAAGCCAGACACAAATTAAACAAACATGCCAACTTCTAGAAGTGGCACTTCCACATTAGACACAATCATGCCACATATATCATTGTGCAGCATTCAATCACACGAGTCCGCACATACCAAACTTGAGCCTGCACACCTCCGCATCAGGAACTACCAGGGACACAGACATTCCCCATGCATTTCTATGGGATGGCAGGCCAACCTCACTACACGCACTCATAGTGCGCATGCACTTTCCACTGGGACACAGTGAAAGTGCGCAGAAACAAAGACATCACTATAATTATTTAATAACACCAGGCAAAAAGTTCAGGGGTGAACCTGCCAGAAGGGCCAAGTCCAACACAACCCCCTTCCAGCCAAAACGCAGGGTAGGCCAATCACCACTGTGATGGACTTCCCTGCTTTGGGCGATAGAACACGGACGCGGGCCCGCACTGCAGGGACACCCTCCGGTTCTACGCCACGTTGATCCATAAGACAAGCACATACTTAAAAAAAAACAGGCCCAACTAGGCTACCCCACTGGTACTTATTAGTTGTCCTCGGCTAGGACCAGGCCCTAGGCCACCCAGATACCACTGGCCCCTGCCAATCCACAGAGTGGGGGGTGGTAACCCCTGGCCTACATAGCCATTCTCCACTCCCTTTCTCAGTGTAGTTCCAAACTACCACTGATCCTTCAACCTAGGGTCCGCACCCTCAGGCTGACCAGAGGTCACGGGCAAGAGTGCCCCACCCTACCTCTACTTCTGAAGCACCCTCCAGAACACAACTCTCCCACCGGGAGTCCACATTCACCGGATGCACAGGGGTCAGACTCCCTCTGACCCCCTTCCAGAATTCCACACACTCCCAACTGGAGCGGTACTGCCAGACAACAGAACTACTGAAACCCTGTTCACTGATGTTCCACATTCTTCAAACACTCTGGGAGATCTTCCTCAAATGACCTATTGGTACAGCCTAGGCCCCCGACCTGACGTTCTCTTCCGAAACATTCCAGGCCCTGACACTGGATTTCGGGCTCCTGGAGACACGCAGTCCCACCCACTCCTTCTACTCTTGAGACAGGACGTGAGCCCCTACACCGAGACCTAGCTGGGCTACCCTGAACCTCTTCCACCACACTGGGCTGGAAGACACCTCAGCCACTCCTTTTGGAATCACTCCATCCCCTATGTCTCTCTCCTCCCAGAACCTTACCTACTCCAAAAATCTGTCTCTAAACAGACCACAGAAATCAAAAAGCAGGCTCCACTTCTGCAGACGTTCTTGGGAAAAGTTCAACACACAGGACTTAGGTATCTGAGCAAAACAAGAGCATACAACTATTCAGCAAGCTCCCCATCCAGAGGACTCACACCATTCATTCACACACGCCCCCCCCCCAGACTGGTAAGGCAGTTTCTACCACCCCTGATTTCTCAACCTGACCACACGTGACACAGGTACCATTACTCCAGGAAAGGGACAGGGAACACACATACTGAACACATTTTCGCTGCCACCACTGGATATCACCTTTCTGGTGAATCCAGAACACATTTCAACAGAAGTGAAATTTTTAGCAAACTTAAAAACAATAATCCCCTTTCATGTGACCATCTAAAAATGCAGAGTTTTGTAGTGGGGCCAGCTGTCGCTGTGGTACTGCGCAAACACAAGTCCAAATCCCACCGCTAGCCAACAGTGTTAGAAATGGGATTTCTGGTTGGCTAAGGCTTGCGCCAAAGCCAGGCAGAAACCACCTTTCCTAAGGTAGGGTAAGGAGGTCACCTGCCAAGACAACCCCTACTCACCCTCTTGGTAGCTTGGCACGAGCAGTCAGGCTTATCTCAGAGGCGATGTGTAAAGCATTTGCGCACGCACCCACCAGCAACAACATTCAAGGCCCCCCCACAAAAGGAACTCCACACAAGGTATATGTAAAAATAGCCTTTGTATTGCAAAACACATTAGATAGAAACACACACTTTACAATGTGCCAACAGGCATGGGCAGAATTTACAGGGGATTATGTACAGGACAGGGCCACAGGGACCACTGTCAGGGATAAGCACTTTTGGAACTAGAAATACTGTTAGAAATAGCACTTTGTAGATAATTTAACAATCAGAAGCTTCACACATGATGCATAGAACATTCAGAGGTGTAGGAAAGACACATGATGTATAAACATACATTCAGCGGTGTAAGGAACAAGGCACATGACGCATCAAAACACATTCTGAGGTGCAGGAGAAACCCATGATGCATAAACACACATTCAGAGGTGTAAGGAACAAGGCACATGATGCATCTACAACACATTCAGAGGTGCAGCAAAGAACACTTCGCAGAAATCATATTAGCATGAACCCAAAACTATACCCAGGCCAACTGGCCTCGCAAGGGCTGAAATGCCCTTAGTCCAAAATGTCAGGGCAGGCTGCGCAGGCAGCCAAGAGCACAAACCTAAACGTGGCAATGGCCCACTAAGTGCTGGGCAGCTGTAAAGCAATGATGGGGCCAACGTTGGAGCCTTGTGGGCTCAATAACACAAATGGGGCCAAAACACAGCGTGGGAGCCACGGGGCTCTAACCAACTAACTGCCTCTCAAGAGCCTATCTGGGCTCTAAACAAACAAGGTAGGCTGTGAGCCTCTCTTGGCTCTAAATAACAAAAGGGGGGAACGCTGAGCCTCTCGGGGCTCTAATACCAGGTAGTGCCCCCGGAGCCTTCTCAGGGCTCTCAATCAACAATGCAATCGTGTCCCGTGAGCCTGGTGGCTCTAAATACACAACTGCGGCATGGAGCCTCTCAGGGTTCTGGAATACGAAGGTGCCCCCTGAGACTCGTGGGCTCTCAAAACAACTGTTGCCTGCTTTGCTAGAGTCCCTTGCGTACTCTGAGGAAATGCCCCCGTGACGTGCGTTGGAGTCCCTTCCTGGGGGACCCGAAGTTACAGGCTGCCCCCACGGTGTCCTGCTCGGGGACTTGGAATTCCCGCCCGGCCGGCTTCACTTACCGGCACTCAGGTGGGGGCTTCTTTCGGTGGTCTGCGGGGCTCTTTGGGCACGCCGGGGCTCTCTCTCGCTCTTGGGAGCCCTGGCTGCTGCCGCGGCGAGGTCCTATCTCGTGGGCCGGGCCCTCCCGGCAGTCAGGGGCTCAACTTCAGGTATGGAGCCTGCGGGGCTCCCGATGTCTCTCCAGGCTGCCGGGCCGGGCACAGGACTTCCTGCTTCACTGTGGGTCCCGCCCCTGTCCCGGACAGGAATGCCTGACTTCCTGCACGGAGGGCCGCCAATGGCAGCGCGGCCCTGGATAGGGAGGCGGGTGCAGCGCCTCTCAAGCTGTCTCCGGCTGCGGGGATGATACGGGGCAAAGGCCGGGTGGGCACCGGCTCTCCTGCAGCACTATCAAATCGAGATGGGCACTCGTGAACCGAATAATAAACACGGCCAAAAAGCGGCGTGGGCAGCCGTCAACGGGAAAATAAAGCTTTCCTAGGCGCTTAGGGATAATTACAGCGCTACCAGCGCTTCGAAGGCAAATGCAGCGGCCACAGGCGCTTGAGGACTGGTTACAGCGCTCCCAAGTGCTAGAAGGGGAAAATAAAGCGCTCCCAGCTCTATAGGCAACCAAAGGTCACCAGTCCAGCAAAAGTACAAGCAAAGCGCTCCTCAGGCGCTAGTGCCCCAAAGGTCTTCCACAAAGTCCTTCAGGGGTCCAGGGGCTGCAGTAGTCCAGGGGCTGGGCAGGGCCCAGGGAGGCAAGCCTTCCCCCGGGCCCCAGCAGCAGCATGCCCCTGGTAGGATTCAAGTTGGGAACAAGAACATTTGACAAGAGGTCACAGCCTCCTTTTATACAGAGAAATCCTTTGTCTAAAGGTGCAGGGTGGGGGAAAAACCAGGCGCAGCTGGTTTGGGAGCACTCTTGATATGCACAGCCCCTCACTCTAAACACTGGCAGGGCTAGGGACATTAGACGCACCACAGGGGGCGGAGCCAGCCTTGTGTGGGGAAAGCCCAGTCCTATTCAGGACCCAGGTGCACTCCTCCCCAGCCATCAGCATGCTAATCTCACACTCACCACCGGGCAGACCTCTCCAGACTCCTGGAGCCAGGCTCACCAGCCAGCTCCAGCCAATCACAAGCCAGACACAAATTACACAAACATGCCAACTTCTAGAAGTGGCACTTCCACATTAGACACAATCATGCCGCATATATCATTGCGCTACAAAAGGGGGTGGTGCTGGACGGAGCATCTGAATCAATCAAACACTCACACCCAGTCAAAAGATCTGGGTTTAATCCATCACCGTTCTTTAGCACACTCTGCCACCCCAGTTCAGACATGGCTATATGCAAATCAGTCTGACCCTGTGCCCCATGACAACAGTCCAGCCCGAACTGCCAAGCCATGTCTTCCCTGGACCAGAAACAAGCTTCCGAGGACCGGTTTCTGGCATTCCAGCCGTCTTCAGCCCGGCTTGCTTGAATCCAGTGGCAAAGTGAGCAAGGGACTCACGTCTGAGCATACCCTGCACACACTTATGGCGGCCAAAAGCGGTACAAAAGTGGGTGGTGATGGATGGAGCATCTGAATCCATCAAACATTCACACCCAGTCAAAAGATCTGGGTTTAATGCATCACCGTTCTTTAGCCCACTCGGCCACCCCAGTTCAGACATGGCTATATGCAAATCAGTCTGACCCTGTGCCTCATGGGAACAGTCCAGCCCGAACTGCCAAGCCATGTCTTCCCTGGACCGGAAACAAGCTTCCGAGGACCAGTTTCTGGCATTCCAGCCGTCTTCAGCCCGGCTTGCTTGAATCCAGTGGCAAAGTGAGCAAGAGACTCACGTCCGAGCATACCCTGCCACACTTATGGCGGCCAAAAGCGGTACAAAAGGGTGTGGTGATGGACGGAACATCTGAATCAATCAAACACTCACACCCAGTCAAAAGATTTTGCGGCCGCGGTCGCCGCGTATAATGAAAGCTCCAAAGTTCCCCACCGGAACAAAGACGCACTCAGACATCCGCTAGCACCAGGCTTTTAAAGGGTAAGAACGGAACCGGCATGCTGATGCAAATAAGTCTTTGTTCCTTTAAAAGCTTGGTGCTGGCGGATGTCTGAGTGCATATTTGTTCCGGTGGGAAACTTTGGAGCTTTCATTATACGCGGCATCCCCGGTCGTGCTAGATGCACCACCCTACTAAGGTTGGGGGCCACGGGCTCTGTAGTTCACAGAGCCACTACGTGGGACATTTTCTTGGGATATTGAACTGCACCCACATGCGGAGGCCCATCTGCGGGCTCGGAACTTTTTGGAAACAGCAATATTTACGTGCACCCATTAGGCTAGAGTTCGCTGATCCAGACTACAACACCTACAAGTCAATACGCTCAACAGAGCAGCCCATCGAAGGTTGAAATTTTTCCTTGTGTGTGTATGGGTCAGAACAGCACAAAAGACTGGTGATGCCTCTGATGAAGTGCTATTCAGAAAAGGGGGTGGTGATGGACAGAGTCTCTGAACTAAGCAGAACACTCCTACTCAGTCAACAGATCAGGGCTTGATCCATCACCGTTTTTTAGCTCACTGCACCATCCCAGCTCAGAACCTGGCTACATGCAAATTAGTCTGTCCCTGGCCCAGTGCATCATGGGAACAGGGCAGACCAAACTACCAAGCCAATTCTTTTACTGGAAAGGAAACAAGCTTCCGGGGACCGGTTTTTGGCATTACAGCCGTCTTCGGCCCGGCTTGCTTGAATCCTGATAGTGCAGTGAGCAAGGGACTCACATCTGAGCATACCCTTCCACGCTTATGGTGGACAAAACGATTCAGAAAAGGGGGTGGTGATGGACAGAGTCTCTGAACTAAGCAGAACACTCCTACCCAGTCAACAGATCAGGGCTTGATCCATCACTGTTTTTTAGCTCACTGCACCATCCCAGCTCAGAACCTGGCTACATGCAAATTAGTCTGTCCCTGGCCCAGTGCATCATGGGAACAGGGCAGACCAAACTACCAAGCCAATTCTTTTACTGGAAAGGAAACAAGCTTCCGGGGACCGGTTTCTGGCATTACAGCCGTCTTCGGCCCGGCTTGCTTGAATCCTGATAGTGCAGTGAGCAAGGGACTCACATCTGAGCATACCCTTCCACGCTTATGGTGGACAAAACGATTCAGAAAAGGGGGTGGTGATGGACAGAGTCTCTGAACTAAGCAGAACACTCCTACCCAGTCAACAGATCAGGGCTTGATCCATCACCGTTTTTTAGCTCACTGCACCATCCCAGCTCAGAACCTGGCTACATGCAAATTAGTCTGTCCCTGGCCCAGTGCATCATGGGAACAGGGCAGACCAAACTACCAAGCCAATTCTTTTACTGGAAAGGAAACAAGCTTCCGGGGACCGGTTTCTGGCATTACAGCCGTCTTCGGCCTGGCTTGCTTGAATCCTGATAGTGCAGTGAGCAAGGGACTCACATCTGAGCATACCCTTCCACGCTTATGGTGGACAAAACGATTCAGAAAAGGGGGTGGTGATGGACAGAGTCTCTGAACTAAGCAGAACACTCCTACCCAGTCAACAGATCAGGGCTTGATCCATCACCGTTTTTTAGCTCACTGCACCATCCCAGCTCAGAACCTGGCTACATGCAAATTAGTCTGTCCCTGGCCCAGTGCATCATGGGAACAGGGCAGACCAAACTACCAAGCCAATTCTTTTACTGGAAAGGAAACAAGCTTCCGGGGACCGGTTTTTGGCATTACAGCCGTCTTCGGCCCGGCTTGCTTGAATCCTGATAGTGCAGTGAGCAAGGGACTCACATCTGAGCATACCCTTCCACGCTTATGGTGGACAAAACGATTCAGAAAAGGGGGTGGTGATGGACAGAGTCTCTGAACTAAGCAGAACACTCCTACCCAGTCAACAGATCAGGGCTTGATCCATCACCGTTTTTTAGCTCACTGCACCATCCCAGCTCAGAACCTGGCTACATGCAAATTAGTCTGTCCCTGGCCCAGTGCATCATGGGAACAGGGCAGACCAAACTACCAAGCCAATTCTTTTACTGGAAAGGAAACAAGCTTCCGGGGACCGGTTTTTGGCATTACAGCCGTCTTCGGCCCGGCTTGCTTGAATCCTGATAGTGCAGTGAGCAAGGGACTCACATCTGAGCATACCCTTCCACGCTTATGGTGGACAAAACGATTCAGAAAAGGGGGTGGTGATGGACAGAGTCTCTGAACTAAGCAGAACACTCCTACCCAGTCAACAGATCAGGGCTTGATCCATCACCGTTTTTTAGCTCACTGCACCATCCCAGCTCAGAACCTGGCTACATGCAAATTAGTCTGTCCCTGGCCCAGTGCATCATGGGAACAGGGCAGACCAAACTACCAAGCCAATTCTTTTACTGGAAAGGAAACAAGCTTCCGGGGACCGGTTTCTGGCATTACAGCCGTCTTCGGCCCGGCTTGCTTGAATCCTGATGGTGCAGTGATCAAGGGACTCACATATGAGCATACCCTTCCACGCTTATGGTGGACAAAACGATTCAGAAAAGGGGGTGGTGATGGACAGAGTCTCTGAACTAAGCAGAACACTCCTACCCAGTCAACAGATCAGGGCTTGATCCATCACCGTTCTTTAGCTCACTGCACCATCCCAGCTCAGAACCTGGCTACATTCAAATTAGTCTGTCCCTAGCCCAGCGTATCATGGGAACAGGGCAGACCAAACTACCAAGCCAATTCTTTTACTGGAAAGGAAACAAGCTTCCGGGGACCGGTTTCTGGCATTACAGCCGTCTTCGGCCCGGCTTGCTTGAATCCTGATGGTGCAGCAGCACAGAAACGCGTCAAGCATGCATTACTCGACACGAAAGCTGTTATTTGCATCGGCATGCCGGTTCGTTCTTACCCTTTAAAAGCCTGGTGCTAGCGGATGTTGCAAACTTTAGAGCTGGGGAGCTATGTTCGAGCATCCTGTGATTCCAGGCAAATCACTTTATCTCCCCGTGCCTACCACAAATGAATGTGTTCTTCTGTAATGTAAATTGTGCTCATGCCATGTTGTCGAGTTTGCGCTATATAATATTGCAATGAAAAATAAAGTAGGGAAACTTGAGTTCACACACTACTGAACGCGCACTCTTAAGTGCATCAGCAGTGCACTGTGAATCAGAGCGTTTCACAGGCCTGTCACAGATAAGAAATCGTACAAAACAATATACTACTGGCCGGCAGCAATTCATACCCGGACAACGTCGGGCCGGGCTGCTAGTGTGTATATATATATATATATATGAAAAGGAATCCCAGCCTGTCAATGAGTGACAGGCAGCAGCAGGGTGCAGACCTCAAAGCGCCACGGCAGACAGCCAAATGTAGAGCTCACAGATAGTACAGACTCAAGTGAGTAGCAGGTTCAAACGTTTATTAGGAAGTAACGCGTTTCACTCCACTAGGGAGCTTGTTCACACAAATGCACTCAGAGAAAAGTGAAGGTATATATACAAAGTGTGGGGAGGGGCTTGATTGGGGAAAAACACGCCCAAAAGTAAAGCAGGAAATAAAGCAACAGTGTCTGAATTTTTAACATGTTAATATCACATGAACAGCAGCATGTACCACGCATGATTACATATTTAAATCAGTGATCAAAGCAATCTGAAAATAGTATATTGTAAAATACTAACAAGGATCAGAGAGAGCGTTCAAAAAAAAGTGAGAGAAAGTGGCTGGCTAAGAAAATAAATGAGAAAGCAACATAGCATGTGTCACGACATAGTGCCTATATTGTGCTTCGCAGAAATGATAATAGCCAACCACCGAGTAGAAGAACGCAAGAGACAGTCAAGACATAGTGCCTGAAAAATCTAACAATGCCACAATTTCTCAAATGCGGAGAAAAGGTCATCACGATAGAAAGTAAATGCAAATGGCACAAGTAAAAATACTACAAGGAACATGTGAGTCAAATCGCTTGAGGATAAGAAAAACACAATAAATTATAGAAACTGAAAAAGTAAAAAAAGATGCAAGAGCCCAACCACAAATGTGAAAACTTAAAAGGTCAAAAGGGAAAAGCAACAGAACAAATAGTCAATACATCGGCATCATAAATACAAATGAAACAATGGCAAAAAATCCTAGTCTGAACAAATAGATCAAGAAACATGACTGTAGGGTAAACGCCATATTGAACATCTGGCAATACACCAGAAACAATAAATGACACCAAGACTAAGCTAGAGAAGAAAAAAGCAAAAATTCTACAGAGACCAGACCACCAAGACTGTAAAAATCATGTTTTACAGGAAGCTTTTCAGATCTTCAGTCAAGTTAAGACCGTTAGGGGCTTTGGTGTCGAGGGACAGAATGAGTTGGGATTCCCGCTGCCTGAGCAGTTTTTCACGGTCCCCACCCCGGCTGGGTTGAGGCACTGAACAAAGAACTGTGTATTGTAGGTCCTTAAGTTTCTTGTTGTGGACTGCTGCAAAATGCCTAGCCACTGGGTAACTGCTGTCACTATTTACAATGGCCCTTATGTGCTGCAATATTCTTTGATGGACAGGCAACTTGGTACTGCCTATGTACTCCAAGTCACATGTACACCTGAGCTTATAGACCACAAACTCAGATCTACATGTGAGGTGTTCCTTAATGGGGATGGGCGTGTTACTGAATGCTGTAACATAGTGACTGGCATTCATGGCAAAGTTGCAAGCACGGCAGGAGGTGCATTTAAAAAAGCCCATTTTGGTGGTCTTAGTGAGTTTGGGAGGATTTTCAGGTGCAATCCTATCAAGAGCATCACGCATGGATGGCGCACGCCGGAACGTAATGGTAGGTGTTTCACTTAGCATTGGACCTAGAATAGGATCCGTCAAAATGATGGGCCATTCCGTGCCAATAATGCGCCTGATTTTGCGCTCCTGTGAGCTAAAAGTAGTTATAAGCCTGACAGTACGTTGGGAATCATCTTGGTTGTCATTAGTGTTGGTGGTACGGGGCTCCCTGGGCTTGAGTAGTGTGGCCCTGTCTGATGACGAAGCTTTAGCTAAAGCTTGATCAAGTATGGCTCTTGAGTACCCTCTTTGCAGGAAGCGTTGTTTAGATTCTTCGAGGCACATTGCCAAGGAATCAGGGTCACTGCAGATTCTGTGAATACGAATAAATTCGCCAAAGGGGATACTGCGGATGGTATGAGCAGGATGGGAGCTACGTGCGTGCAATATATATATATATATATATATATATATATATATATATATATATATATATATATATATATATATATATATATATATATATATATATATATATATATATATATATATATATATATATATATATATATATATATATATATATATTATATATATATACATTGTTGCAACACGCTCATTTTATAGTGAAAGTAGACGGCACTCCAAGTCGTTTTTCCAAAAGTGATTTTATTGGCAGACCCCCTGACCCCTCGACAGACGCGTTTCACCTATGCGGCTTCGTCAGTGTCAACCAGTGCATCGTAAGAGACACCATTTTATCTTCGCCCTTCTCCCAACATAGAAAGAGGACTAATCATGTTGCTACATTTTGGCGGCCATCTTACAGTGTATTTCATGATAAAAGCAATGTATCAAAACAGATAAATGGTGTCAATAAAGTGCTCATGCCATTATAAACAACGTGGTTTTAGCCACAGTACATCAGTCATAAATTTTCATTTTTCTTGTTTTCTTTACAACGCATTCCACATACAAAATATGCAAGGAAAAACAAATGAAGTTATTTAAAACGCCAGATCATATAGTCTGTTTCGTTGTTTTCTTGTTTCCTCATCCTATGTGTATTGTAAAGGGCACACCCTAAATTTTCGTTATAGAATGTGTTCAATAGATAACAAGCTTGTAAATTCTATGCTAACTATTTATTTTACTCACTTTTTGTGTCCATTGTATTCCCTTATGTATTTGTATGTTAGCGTTGCTATCCAGCCCTGAATGGGCCTGCTTGACTATGAAATGTTAGATCTTTAATATGGTTTCGCCCTCAATGGGCATGCATATTTTTATATCCAATGTATAGCAAAGGGGAGGAGGGGAGGGATGAGGTCTTTCTGTCTATCTACCTCCATGTTCAATATGGTGTCAATCTGTTGTGTGTCTTTACTATGTTCATTCTAAATGTACCCACAATTCTTCATCGTTATTTAGCCCTGTCGGTCGCATGCTTTGTAGATCAATGATGTATTTTGATTCCAATACCCTCAGGGCTCTGACTCTGTCTCCACCACGTTCCTTCCTATCTAATTGGTCTATGAGAAAGAAGGTCAGTAGGTCTCGATTACTGTTGTGGTGGGTTTCAAAGTGGCGCTCCACCGGATAACTCTTATCTCTGTTGGTTAGGGCGCGCATGTGCTCCAAAATACGTTTTTTTGCCGGGTTGATGGTACTCCCGACGTATCTCTTCTGGCAAGGGCACTCTAAATAGTAAATCACAAAATCCGAGTTACAGTTTAGGAATTTAACAATATCTCTATTGGGTCGTGAGTCATATGGTTTCCCTTGATATTTAGTCCTTTTCCTACTGTATTTGCACGCCTTGCAGTGCATGCAGGGAAAGAAACCTTGGATAGGCTTCGATTTAGGTGGTTTCGGGGTATCCTCAAAATGACTTCTAATCAGATGGTCGCTAAGGGACTGACACCGTCTGTAAGTTATAGAGGGTTTGGGGGGCAATCTGTCCTTCATAACTGGATCTGTTCTCAATATATGCCAGTTCTTATTAAATATCTGGACCAACTCATTTGATCTCATATTGTAGCTAGTAATCATCCTTGTTACTGCCTCATTTTTATTCTCCTTATCTTTGCTCTTCATAAGGTCCTTTCTGTCTATGAGATCTACTCTGTTTGACGTATTAGTTAGTAATGCTTTAGAGTACCCTCTATCTTGAAACCTGTTTACAACTTCATCCCGTGCTTGCGTGAAATTCTTGGGGTCCGAACAATTTCTTTTTAAGCGGAGTAATTCTCCAAAGGGAATATTTCTTATCATTGATTTCGGATGATGACTTGCCGAATGTAATACGGTATTCCCCGCTGTCGGTTTTCGATAGAGTTTCGTCTGTAGGGAGTTCCCTGCTACATAGACTTCCAAGTCGAGGTAATACACAGATTTGTTACTGATGTTACTGGTAAACCTCAAGTTGAGATTATTGTCATTTAGTGCGGCAACGTACTCCTCAGCCGAGGATCTGTCGCCCGCCATATGACAAAAAGGTCATCGATATACCTGGCCCAGATCATAATATGATCTAGCCATTTTTGGTTGGCCCCTCCCCAGGCCACGTGCTTCTCCCACCAGCCCACGAACAAGTTTACGTAGCTGGGGGCGAAGCACATGCCCATGGCAGTCCCTCTGGTTTGCCGATACATAGTACCTGCGAACAGAGAAATATTGTTGTGGAGGCAGAACTCAGTCATCTTGGAAAGCATATGGTTATGCTGATGGTATTTCATATGTTTCTTGCCCAGAAACCATTTTACCGCAGAGATACCATCTTGATGGCTTATGCAAGTATACAGGCTGGCGACGTCAAGGGTAATCAGAAGCATGTCTGCCTCCCACTTGATGCCGTCAGTCTGTCTAATAAAATTTTGAGTATCCCTAACATAGGAGGGTAGATCCTTCACAAAAGGGGCCAAGTAGGTATCAATAAAGCTTGATGTATTCTCCAGGAGGCTACCTATAGAGGAGACAATAGGTCTACCAGGAGGATTTCTTGAATCCTTATGCACCTTGGGAAGGTGGTAAAAGGTGGGAATTATTGGGTGCTCACAGTGTAGATATTCAAATTAATCTTTATTGAGCATCCCCTCGTCCCTCCAACCAAAAAAGAAAATATATCTATATATATATATATATATATATATATATATATATATATATATATATATATATATATATATATATATATATATATATATATATATATATATATATCCAACACACCTCCCTAGGAAACAGTGGAGGCCACACAGGGGACATTCAGGAAACACTTTATTCGAGTAAAACCGGCATAATGCATTTTGGCCACCACTGGCCTTCTTCGGATGCCTTAATGTTCAGGCGGCTTCAGAAACACCAAGATATACGAATCCTGCCACTTCCCCATTGGCGGGGATCCGCTCCGCCCCTCGTGCTTGCTCACCAATCCACAATTTGTAGAAATTGCAGGTCCCAGGTTGCACCTGTAATCCAGTTAGGTGCTGCATGGGGGATTACTGTCCACAGTGGAATAGCGGGTGCAGGACAGTCAACGGTGTGACAAATACCTATTTCCTGATAGTAATAGTCTTGCAGTGTCTCCTTAAGTCCCTAAACACCGCTGCAGCCCCACACTCCAGGTCACAATGCAGGCAGAGGCAGGAGTGTGAAATACATCGCGCCCTACATCTCGCTGCCATCAAAATGCTCCTGGATGTAGAAGCGGGCCACAAACTTTCCGATCCCTCGGAGCACACACCAAACCTGCCAAAGCAGCTGCCAGTAATGTTCGTGGGCAAACTTGCACATCGGGGGCCTCCAAATCACGTTGCTGGCCAACATGAAAATATCCAACACACTCCCCACACTCCAGGTCACAATGCATATATATATGTGTGTGTGTGTGTAAGAAGTAATAACACACTTACAAGCAAGCAAATGCAATTATTGTTTGCATTGGATAACATACAAGCAGATATTAATGATAATAATACTGAACGTCCACTGCAAGAAAGGAACACTGTTAAATACTAAGTGAAGTAATCAGACACAAGAAATCAAAGGAAAGCAATAAAATATATAAAGATATATACACAGAATACATCAGATCATTATGACCACACGAGACTTGAATGTGCACACAGACACACTCACATATCACAATGCCAATAATCAGAGAAAATACATCGCCAGCAGCAATAACTTCCTCTTATTCTTAATCCACACCAGACTGGGGGATTCACAGCCGGGGTCAAGAGACTCAGCAAGCTGGGAACTGCTACACTGAATAAGACACGTCCATCCCTTCATGTCAAAAGAAAAATCTTGCTTTCCAAGTCAACAAACCCCAGTTTTATCATCTCAGTGCAACAGACATTTTTGAGAAAACCTCCTCTGCGCCAAGAAAACTTACTGAAGTTGGCTGATCTCCCACAAGAATTCCAAAGGAGTTTTCACATTTTCTTCCGCGCTCCCACATGTCCCCGCCCCTTATCTTAGTGAAGCTTGAAAAAGTATAAAACACCCCCAAAAGTACAGAAAACAATCTTGAACGTGGATAGCCTAAACACATTAGTGATCTGGGGGCCTGCTTGTTTGTGCAAAGCTGAAGCTAGACAGAGTCAGAATGCAAGATGGCATGAGGGATGTCAATGTCAGGATCTGCCAAGGCGCCTACCTAACGTTAAAAAACTACAACTCCCAGAATGCTTACACAGGGGGCGTGGTCCTATAAAGCTGGGTGGACCCATTGCTTCCTGTTCGTGATTTTGTGACCTACAGTGCTTTTGTTCCATAGTAGAGCGCTGTCTCTTGTCTTCTCTTTGGTTCCTGTACAGAGAAGTTTTGTTCGTTTCATTTTGGCTCCAGCGCGCGTGAAAGTGGAACGCGCTAGTATTGCGGAGTAGAGTGCATTCTGCCGATTAGAGCGGGAACGGTGTTTCCTGTTCATTTGTTTTCCTCCTGACGTCCTGCTGTCAATCCACCATCGTGGCAGAAAGGATAGGAACAAGCAACGGAGAAAGAGCGGACAGTACGGAAGCGGCTCAAGTGCTGTGAGTTTGCATGCAACGCGTGGGGTTTAACGCGTTGCTGGATTAATAATTAACTGTGATGCTTAGAATGCGAATGAAGGACTGCTTAGAATTGTAGTGGAATCCTTGTGGTGTTAACAACGGAGAGCGGAGTGTAGCGGGGCCAGCCTTCTGCGCACTGCCGCTACGAAGTAAGGCACTAGTGTCTTCAGAGCTAATTGCCAAAGCGGAAGATAGTGGGAAACCCTACATCTTGCCGTGTTTGGAGCATTGTTATTTAAGAGGCATCGGAGTTTGTTGGAAGGGAGCGGAAGACAGTAGTAGGAAGCTACGTCTTGCCGTATTCCTTAAGGAGTATTCTTGTACTTTCTGGAATACCAGACATACTTTTTGGAAGAGACTAACATTTGATTTGGATACACTTGGTTGGTGGAATTACACACGTTTTATTTAGAGCACTGTATATTCAAGGAGGGGTAGGTATAACCATGCTACAGATAATTGAACATTTATTCTAGGGGTGAACTGAGAGTAATTGTTGTTTATATTCCATAGGGACTATCGGTGCAGCTACATACACACCCATTGTACAGGGAGGAGGTGGAGAGCGTTGATTCAAGAAAGGTGAACCCTTTAACATACGTAGAGAGAGTGAAACAAGAGCAGGGGTTTCTCAGTGAACAGTTATAACCAGTATACTGTTTTCTTGTCTTTCAGCCATCCCTTCCCAGCTGCCCCCTTCCTTTCCCTTCCTTGGTCTATTGTTTTCCCTCGCCCTATCGCTCGAACCCACTGTGTTTTTTACCAGTGTGTTGGTGAGGTCGGGAGGTGGAGTTTTATGTACATCAGCCGGATCCTGCAGCGTGGAGTCTGACAGTCAAAGCCAATAGTAAAGACTTCATAAAAAACTTCCCAATGTACAACACAGTGCACATTTGTGCACCACTGCTTATAGCACCACACACTTCATTTCCCAATGTACAACATAATGCACATTTGGGCACCCCTGCCTATTAAAGTACACTCAACAACAGAGAAGTACATTCCACACCTTTCTCTCTCTCATGCTTTCAAATGCACATCCCACAAATTCTGGACTGGCAAGGCTGTTCTACTCTGTGAAAACACTCCCACTCTGCAACTTTAAGCAGACACGAAATGCAAGTGCAAACTGGTAATAAAACACATAAAATCAATTAAAAGAATGGTAGTCAAAGGTCCTCACGTGGTCCCAATTCATGGGAGTGCCTCTGGCACTACAACAGCACTGCTCACGTGACCATCCTCCTTAAATGATACATGTGGGCCACAGAACCACTCCTGTATCCCACCTTCTTAAATAGTATATGCAGCCACAGCACCACTCATATAATCAGCTTTGTCAGAGCACCATATCTTAAATCGTCTACATGAGCCAAATGCTGATTGCATACTCTGTGAAACGTGGGTCAAAGCACCGCTTGTGCAGCTAGAACACTGCTTAGGAAACCTGCATCATAGAAAACGTGTCCCAGAGCAATGCTCATACAACCCGCACGGACAGACATAAACATGGGCCCTAGTACTGTATCCATATATAACAAATGCAGGCCAATAAAAAATAGAAGAAGCTGAAATCTAGATGGGCACAAATAAAAAAAAAGGAAGCATACACTTTCTCTTACACATTAAGGCGGTGGATCTCAGGAAGGATTATTGAAACAGAAGAAAGATGCTTGAAGAGGGAAGACTGTTGGAAGGCGGGCCATCTTTCTGCACAAAGTAGGGAATGGGACGTAGAATGCTAGATGAGGAGGTAGTATTATTTTTGTTGCTGAAGCCCTTCATGGTAATGTTGGCCATGGCATCAGTGTCAGGCTTCTATGCTGAAAGCTTGTTTGATGATGATAGTGTGGATTTTGATGACCTCTGGTACTGTATCTAAAATATTCCTATGTCTGTAGTTTTTCGTTTATCTCTTCAATCATTGATTTATGATCTTTCATCAATCTCTTTGTTCTCAGCATTGTTGTCGGAAAAGCAACATGCAAATGTGTGTGTTTATTGGAGCTGGAATGAATGCCTTAGTGCACCCGTGGTCTCTTTCAGAGGTGTGGTAAGCTAACCATCTGCCATTCTGTTTTATGACTGCATGCATGGATGATTTCCCATCATCCGTCTGCACAGGTAGTGACAACACTGGACTTCCCATTATCCACCGACACACGAAGTGACATCACTAGTTTCCTGCCAAAACTGTTTTTACAAGAAGCTGATCAAAATGACCCATTTCCCATCATTCATCTGCAAAGTGATGTGCACAGAAAGTGACATCACAACATTTCCCATCATCAGATGTTCCTCGACCCTGCACATGTTGAGGAAGGACTTCAAGACCTGGCTTTTCGACTGATCCGTAGCTGCTCCCTCCCCTCTCCCCATGGGTGAGTAGCGCGCTTTACAAACTCCTGATTGATTGATTGATTGATTGATTGATTGATCCATATGCACAGGAATTGATATCACTTGTTTCCAACCAAAACTGTCTTCGCTTAATGGTGGCCGCTGCACAGTTAAGCAGCGGACATGTGCAGCAGCCACCTTGCCCTTAGCGTGTCAAAGGCAAGCCTATCTGCACCCTCAGCATCAGGACCTTGTTCCTCTTTCCACCCATCTCCCCCATCACTACTTCACTGTGACTCTCTGCGCCCTGTACCATGGTCATATCTTCTAGCTTTGCGACTGCCTCTAGTCAGCCAACACTGCAACCTCTAGCACCCACCTCCCTCCCCCTTGCACCTCACACACCCAACACACGTACAAGACCACACAAACCTGACCCCCACTACATCACAAACCTCGCTAGCCTACATACTCCTCAACATTCACTTTTGCACTAAACACACCACTGAAATTTGCCAGACCTGCTCTTACTGACTCCCTCTTTGGTCCACCGCATCACTTCGGTGGTCCCCCCTGGATAAAAGATTGCAAGATAGGATAGGACAAACAACCCTGGCAGAATCACTATCATCTTCAAGGAATCCATTCAATGCTCCACCATCTCGGAAAGCACCACCAGCAACATTGAACACTTTTTTTTGTAGACAGAGTTTTATTAACATTAAAGATATAATATACATTTCTCAATTACATATTATATAACTTGTTCAGATACAAAGATGCATCTCCATAGATAACTAATAACACTCTCCCATGCAACTTCCCTTAAGTTCAGCCCCCACCACACCATACATTTCAGTGTTACACACTTTTCATATGTCAAGATCTCCACAGATTCAGATTTTACTACTACCTATTTTCCATAATGTTTTATTCTACATACTTTCCTCTACAGATACATCCACCATATCAGGCTCTCTAAGACAATCCAATAGATGATCCATCCCACGCATGAGCCCTGCAATTGAACCCCTTCCTTTCCTCCCTTCTCCATGTAAGAAAACACTGCCCACTGAATCAACTACTCCATCCATCTTTCAACCCTGGGAGCCCTAGCACCTTTGCAGTGCATAGTCATCTTGCGCTTAACAGGTACCAGGCCCCAAGTCAATAAATCTTGTAGTATTTTCGTATTTGGCAGGTCTAGGAAATCCCCCAAGGGAGTACAATCAATTGTTCTCCGCGTAGCCTTATTTACACAGCTCACCACATTTCTCCAGAAATCCACCAACTCTGGTCTTGACCATAACATGGGAAGCACTTCCCCTCCCTGTTCACCACATTGAGGACACGCCACATTAGTGTTTGAAAAATCAGAGTTAATTTTTCCGGAGTTAGATATGTCCTACGTAATATAATAGAAATTAATTACCTTAAATGCATCATTCCTAGACACTGCATACGAACATGCAACTGTTTTCCCCCAATTCATTTCTAAAATAGGATGCCTAAAATCCTCTTCCCATGTCTCACGCAGACCTGCTAGAGGTGTCACAATATCATTCAGTAATGCCTGTTAGAAACATGTCACTGCCTTAAAAAGGCCATTTTTGGTACACAATACCTGACAAGTACTATGCTGTTGTGGCTCCTGTACACCCATGCCCCAATGCAGATGCACCATAACCTCTACCGCCCAATGTAATAAGATTTGCACTCTCGGGGTCTCACAAGAGGCTGAGGAATCCTCAAACAATAAAAGCTCCCCATCCCTATAAAGATACCCAATTTTATGCACACCATGATTAAACCAATCCACCAGACATCTCAATCTTCCACCCTGTAAAATATGCTCCATGCTTCTCAACGGGATGTCCCCGGCATAGGGTACTGGAGGATGATTTAGCTAGAGAACACAACACCAACAATGCTGCACGCCCCATAATGCAGTGTGGCATTCTCAAATAGGCCTCCTTGGTGCAAAGAGGATTCTATATAGACTACCTAGAAGTTTTTTTCCACTGCGACTTGAGTTGTGAGTGCCCAGCAGAGGCCAGTAGTGAGCAGGGAGCTGCAGCGGAGAGCGAGAGCGAGAGGTCCGTGCGGAGCCCCAACGGTCAGAGGACGCCAACGCCAACCGGCAATTGCAAAACTTTGCCGCAACTTTCGCGGCGCCGCGCCGGCAAGGATCAATCGGTCCGCTCACGGCACCACAGCACCACGGCCGTCCAGGGCCCCCGACAGGTAGGAGATCGGCGGAGGGGAACCTACGGGAAACGACCGCACCACCCCTACTTTCGGCTGCTGGCTGCTGCTCCTCGGCCGCCTGTTTGCACTCGGACTCAGCCTCGGGCTCAGGACTTAGGGTTCAGGTTGGGGAGAGAGCGGGTGCAGCAGGGTGTGGCGTGGTGCGAGTGAGGAACTGGCTTCCCAGCCTCTAAGTCTGCCCCTAAGTCTGCCCAGTTGGGGGGTGCGGCTGCACAATCCAGCGGCACAATTCCGTGCAGTGGTCAGGCAGGGGCCAGTAACTTGGGGGTGAGGCCCCAGGGGCAGTGTGCCACTGGGAGTTTGCGCCCCAATTGTGCCCTAATTGCTGCCAAGAGGATAAGCAGATAAGTGGCCCACCAACTGTCCAGCAGAGCATCAACAGCGGCCCATAATCGCAGGACACTTAACATCAACAACAAGCTCAACTGTGATTCCTGCAATCATCTACCTACGCACCTAGTCAACCACCGAACCATCATAGGCAACCTATCCATCTTATCTATCCTCGACCCGGTAGTTACGCGACCCCCAGCAGTGTGACCCAAAGAGTGAGTGGGCCAGTGGGCCAGCGGCAAGCGACCGCAAGAAGTGTAAGAAGTGTGAGCGCTGAATGCCCACGGATGCGAAAGGATAGCGCTGTGACAACAACACTTCCACATACTCCCTTGCATACATTCCAACTGCTGTTCTTTCAGTCGCCGCGGCTGCAGGCTGCAGGTAGTGTGAGCGCTGGACACAACAGGAAGCGCTGTGATATCAACACTCCTGTATGCGACTAACTGCTGTTTCATCAGTCGCTGTGGCTCCAGGCTGCAGGTAGTGTGAGCGCTGGATCCAACAGGAAGCGCTGTGATAACAACACCCCTGCATGCGATCTGAACGCCGTCCCTGCTGCCAAAGTCACCACCACTCTCAGCGGGGAGAGAGTACGAAAACACGAACAACAGCCCTAACCTATAAGAACGACAAAGTTATCCACCCGGGTCCACCCGTGGGGTAAAATGAGATCAGGGAGGCCGAGAGTAAACTCTCCCAGGAAAATTAGGAAGAAGACCAAGGCCAAGACAAATTTGCCTGCGCAGATCCAGCCATCCGACCAACCCCCTAGTCTAATACCTCCCATCTATTCGATCTTTGGAGCAGCGAAACCCTTGGGGAAGTTCACTTTTATGAAAGATCCGATGTCAGTAATTTACTCAACGCCGGCGAGCCTAACCGGCCTACAGAAGCCGATGACTCCGAATATCTGTAGCACAACAACGGAGACAAAGGAATTATCAGGAGATCGATTAACCCAATCACTCACATC
This sequence comes from Lissotriton vulgaris, assembly GCF_964263255.1. Taxonomy (NCBI): domain Eukaryota; kingdom Metazoa; phylum Chordata; class Amphibia; order Caudata; family Salamandridae; genus Lissotriton; species Lissotriton vulgaris. The sequence continues at coordinate 230,485,594 of NC_141690.1, forward strand.
CACAACGTCAAACGGAATTGAGATGAATTACAACTATACAGAAGAAGCTCACAATCCAACAAAACACACCATGCAATGTCAAGCCCAAGTTCACAGGGACAGCAATACGCATAAACTCCCAGTACGAGTTGACGCAGAGGAACATCCATCAGCAACACGAGCTCTAAGCCCAGTCCCAGACATTACGCCTGAAGGCCTAATAAACAACGTACTACTAAACGCTAGTGAACCGAACTCAATTACGCCTAGAAACCAGCGATCAGGCAGTAAAAGTGACAGTCCCATTAATAACAACCAACGTGACTCATTGAACAAAGCTCACCTAAATAATCACTCAACTCCTAGACCGGTTTTACGTTCAAATAAAAGCCTAGATTTGAAAACCGCCAAATCAAAAGACTCACACCTGGTTCGGAAAACGGAAACTGTCACAAAAATTACCAACGACAAGTTCATAAGATACAGGGATCGCCTATCCATTAACACAACTCAAAGTACTACGGATCAACCGAATACAAGTGACAAATTATTGCTTGCAGCGCTGGAGGACCTAGTCATAACAATCCATGACTCACAACCTGATATCCTTCCCATTTCGCCAATCATAGGCCCATTGACCAACAGTTCGGCGAAGATCCTCAGCACAACACAACCTGGACAAGGGAACGAACCCTTCACTCATACAAGTAACTGTGGTAAGGATAAGGGGAATGCAAAGGAAGTGTCCATATTAGAGATCTCAAGCTCTCTGTCACCTGATAAAGTAACCACCGAAAGAAATTCCAACATCAAACAAAAATCATTTCAAGAACAGATTGACAGCATATTATCCAGCGACCAGATCACACTGGAGCCGGCAACCGCTCCTAACAACAACAATAAACAAAGTACGCAATCAGACGTCGAGCCGGACACCAAAATCAACTTAGAATCAATAATCACGTTACACAAAGCACTGGGATGCATACTGGAGACATCGATAAAAACTTTAAACATGCAGTCGGACAAGCTTGACGTACAAATATATTTAATGGGATCAATGGCCGAACATATAGCCGGCATAAATAAAAAACTTGACAAAATGGCTGGCTCCTTTAACATCTTAACGGAACAAATTGGCTCAAGTCTGCCAGTACACTCCTGCACCTGCCATCCAATACTGGAAAATCTCCAGGATTTGCCACTCATCTTGAAAGACATTCTGCAGGAATGTAAGCAGACCAATTCAACTGCCACTAGCATTCAACTGAACGACGATTTGATTTCCTTTGACGACAATGCTATTCAAACAAGCAACACCCGCAAATCTATGACTCTAGAGGCAGTAAACATAATCGTTCCCCACCAACAGCCGGCAGAAGGTAACGATATACACACCAACCTGAGCATTATTTCAAAATCTGATATAGCCTTGACCACTCAACAGAACAGTGCTGAACCTGTTACCACAATCCAACCACCAGAAGTAGAGAACGGAACAAAATTAACCAAACGCCAGAAAAAAAGGGCCAGAAAAAACAGAAATCAACGCCCAAGTAGTGAACTTGAGCACAAGCAGACGTCATCACTCTTCCCTATCTTCACACAAGTCAAAGCCAAAAACAAGAGTGTCACAACGACCGACTCAACCCAGATGGCGACACCCAAAGACAGAAAAACCAAGGACCCGACGACACTCGCAAAAACAAAGGCTCGAACAGTGAGAACAGATTCATCCAATAAGCAACAGCGTAAAATCTCGCCAAATAAATCACTCCACCTACAGGAGGTCACTCCTGCAAAAGCCCTGTGCAAAGGGCCCCCGGTGGGTGCAGAACTCCGCGACCAAACGGAACCAAGCATTTCCATCGATCAAGATGACTTTATTGACGGCTATTCAAACAAGCCGCTAGTAATCAGTCAACCTACTTTGGGAAAACTCGATCTTTCCCCTAAACAGATATTAAGCATACAGAACCGGAGCAAGCATCCCACAACAACTGGGAAAGAACTAATAAACGAAAACCATGGAAAAAAAGGAGTCAACAGCCAGGTCGTGGAAATGACAATCATCAACGACACAGCACCCCCATCCTCAATCACCATCCCCAGTCTGGTCACTGACCCCGATAGACGCTCGGCAACAGTCGCGACTAGGGAAAACCTTGACCTCATTAGAATAACCTTCCAAACTGACTATAAGGGCCCCAACCCGGAAACCAGTAGGAAAGCAGGGGGTACTCGCTGCCCGGAGAACTCGTTCGATGCAAAAGAGTCCCCGCCAGTAATGAGGCAAATAACAAGTAAAGTACGAAAAGAGAACCTACCAATCGTACCACACAAGGGTCCCTTGCATAGTGTGCAACCTCCCCCTGGAAATCGCAACTCTAGCAACATGAAAGTTTTAGGGTCTTGGAACCAAACGCACCTTCGCCAAATTGTAAAATTTGGTGACAATTTTCCAATGGCAAAGGAGGGTGCCCCCAATACAGGGAAACTACTTTTTGTTCCCGAATTTGAACAACAAGGTCCGCAAGATCACCTAAACCGTGGGAACATACTCCGTCTAACCTCAGCCATCCCTAGTCTTGGTTACCTCACCTCAGCAGACCTCCTGTCGGTTGAGTTCACAACATCGGAGGATGATCCAAAAAAAAGAATGTACAGTTACGACATGGAGGGAGGCTGGAATGGTAACCCACATCCTCTCTGAAATGACTAAATTTAACAAATGGGGAATCCTCTTGAAGGAAATAGTCAAGGCAGCGTACCCATCTCCTCTCCTGAAAAGGCAGACCAAGAGCGTAAACTTACCATCAAGGAGTGTACCAACGCACTCGGTCCTACAAGGAGCAAGGGGAGCTGGAGCAGCAGATCACGAGCATCCTCAGTCGCAATTGCTACTTCCAAATTGAAAGCCCAGCAAGTCAACTAATACTGCAAGCCACGTCATAAACATTCTGTCTTGGAATATTGTGGGTGCTAAAGACATTATGAACAAAAATGGCAAAGCTGCCAATTGGGATTCCTACGCAATTATAGCCTTACAGGAAACGTGGCAAACCAACCCAATTGACATACCTGGCCGCTTGGGCTATCATGTAAGCGCGACCCGCCTCCAGCGCTTTGGGCGTACCCGCGGGGGCCTCTCTGTCTACATATCAACATCTTTAAATGTCAGAGCAACCCAATCCCCAGACTCAACTGCGGACATGCAAATCTTAAAAATAGAGAGTATAACAATGGCCAGAACCCTAATTCTAATGAACATATATGCAAACCCAAAAAAATCTTCCCAAAAATTACCATTCCAACGTATTACCCTGGTAATCACCAACATGTGTTTAGAACACCCAGACTGGGAGATAATCCTCACGGGCGACTTCAACGCAAACCTCCTACAAGCACTGGAGGACGAAGTTAACATCAATGCCGCAAATGAAGTCTGGAACGTCCTGCCGCAAGCAATTCCTCAAGTAGTGAAAAAGGACAAGGAGGGTAAACAACTCATGTGGGACCTCGAAAACCTCAGTCTCCGAGCACTAAATGGAAGAACTAATCAAGATAACCCCCCTTCAGCCACAAATCCTGTTCGGTACTGGATTATACATTTGTTACCTTACCCCTGCTCAGCCAAATGCAAAGCTTCCACATCATCTGGAGAAGTGTGGCTCACTGGTTAGAGGAGGCAGAGTGGAGAAGTGTGGCTCACTGGTTAAAGGAGGCAGACCTGGAAGCAGAGGTCAGCCCGGGACCAGGGTTCAATTCCCGGCTCGGCGGGGTCTTGAGTCCCAAAATGTCCATGGACTTGACAATTCTCGCTCCGGTGCCTACTCGATTCACGGGTTCACACTCTGCGACTCTGGGCAGTAGCTTGCTTAATCTCCACAACTGCCCCTCGCGGTGGGATGCCTGGCTTTCACCTTGTGGATACCCTGCCGGGGCTATCTCACAAGGGAATACCAGGACGGGTTCCCTAAGCAAGCGCTTAGATACCTGGTTGGTGATTTGCGCTATATAAATACATGTACATTTACATTTACATTTACATTTACATTCTGGATAGCGATCACTCCAAACAACATCTTGAGATCGCAACGGAAATACCCGAACTCGAACTAGCTCCTACGCTACCAGGCAACCTTACGACGACTAACTTGAAGCGACTCAAGTGGACAAGTGAATCCCTCCCACAAGTAGCTAATGACGCTAAAAAAGTATTAGTAGACCTTCTGACTGAGAATGTCCTGAGCCCGATCATCTGGAATAACTACTTGATTCAGCTCCCCAGGGCCAACTTAAGCAACGTAACAAGATCCACTGCTAAGTTTAGGAACCAATTCAACAGATCAGCACTACCTTTAAAGAGACACCTGAAAAAACTCATACGTCAGGCACGCAAACACACAAAAAACGCTAGTGTTTGGACAGCCGTACGCAAGGTCAGGACCCAATACAAGAAATTAATATGGACCGAAAAACAAACCCTCCAAAATGAGTTCTGGTCTAAGTTATTGCATAACATCAAGAAAGCCGACTTGCGGGCCTTCTGGCTGCAAGTTAACTCTGTAAACCGGACAGCCCAACCAATAGGCATGGCCTGCATAACCGAATCCCAATGGTCCCAACATCTAACGGACACATTCTCAATTAACAACAAGAGTGCAGTTACCATCTTGCCCCCCGAAGCAACAGACAACACAGTGCGGGAAGTCACCTCTTCAGTCCATCAAGGGACCATTACAAAGGCAAATGGTCCAATAGCTTCACGGCCCAGGCATGATGGCGAACAAAGTATCTTAAAAATAATTTGGAAAAGCAGGCAAGACAGCGCCCCAGGCCCAAATGGAGTTCCGCAAGCCATCTACAAAACTGACCCGTTGTATTGGGCTAGCAAATTCAGCTCACTGTTTCGAACAGTAATCAACACAGGCAGTATTCCTGAGAGCTGGAGGGGAGCTATTATATCCCCAATCTATAAAGGTGGCGAGCGCAAGGATCCAAATAACTATCGCCTGATTGCTCTCCTCGACGCAGAATCAAAATATTATGCGTCACTGATACTTGAGGACCTGACTGAATGGTCAGAAACGAACAGCAAAATACCATTGAATCAAACCGGCTTCCGGCGCGGCATGGGTACAACGACGAACGCTATGGCCCTATGCCTTATTGCTGAGAAAAGCCTACAGAACTCCCACGATCTCCATACCTGTTTTGTGGACTTTAAAGCGGCATTTGACCGTGTCAACAGGCAAATGCTTTGGGCGAAATTAAAGCACCAGGGCCTACCGGACTCAATTCTCTCGCCCATTGTTAACCTTTACACTGAAACCTGGATGCAGGTAAAAGTCGACAATGGACGACGTCTGACTAGGAAGATCTACACCAATGACGGACTAAAGCAAGGATGCGTCTTGGCCCCACACCTATTTAACTTATTTATGAGCGATTTGGCAGAAAGTCTAGATAAGGTTAACGCACATCCTCCCAAGTTAGGCACTCTTCGCCTAACGCACTTATCGTATGCGGACGATGTGGTACTCCTGAGTCAGACAAGAATCGGCCTCCAACGTCTGTTAGACGACTTGTCTGCCTATACAAAAAGGAACCTGCTAACCATAAACATTAAGAAAACAAAGACAATGCTCATATCACGCCGACGCAAAAACCCGCCAATTTTTCAAATAAACAACGACCAGCTGGAATCCGTCAATGACTATAGATACCTGGGGGTACACCTAGACAAGCATTTAAATTTTATGGTGCACTTCAAAGCCATGGAAAGAAAGGGGGCAGCATTATTGCATGCCTTCACCAACTTGGCAGCTGAGCTAAAGGGCCCTCTTGTCTCCCCCCTGCTAATTGTAATGAAAGCCAAACTACTGCCTACAATAGCGTACGGGAGCATTTTGCACCATGGGAAAAGTGCCACCCTCCTGGAGAAAATACAAACTAAAGTCTATAAGCGGGTCTTCTTCTTACCGAACAACTCTTCCCCAGCACAAGTCAGACTTGAATTTGGTCTACAATCTCAAGTCTTACTGACAAAGTATGAGGTCATCAAATTTTGGTACCACGTCTGGATGAACAAGGAGAATAAAATGAATGATGCACTTTGGGAAGCGATCCAGACAAGCCCGAACTCTGAGTACTCAAAATATTTAAAGCTCTCACTAGAGGAAACTGAGCTCGGCGCATTGTGGGAAACAAAACTCCCAGCCCCTTCATTTAACCAGGTAGTCAAAAGGACTGCCAAGAAGCATTCTTTCCTCAACGACAAAATAATTTTCAGTACCCGGTCCCACGCCTGGATGACTATTAAATCGTACACAAAGCCAGCGCCAGCCCCTTTTCTAGACACGGCATTCTCGTTGAACCTTAAACGCAAATTCCTCCATTTAAGGCTGGGCATTTTACCCACACGACTAGATCAACCTAGATGGAGACCACAAGTAACAACTGAATGCGATCTCTGCGGTGCAGTTAACCAAGACTTCACACACATAGTCTGCATCTGCCCAGCTATGCACTACGGACGGCGGCACTGGCTCAAGGACAAATTCAACGAGCTAGGAGTCCGTACCTGCCGGTCCGCGATAGTCAAGGCCTTATGCTCAGCGGACGCCCAATTGATCTGCAGACTAGTAAAATTCCTGGACAGCTTCGCGGAGAAAACAAGGCACGCTGCCGCTTGCCGGACCCCCATCGAGACTTAAGATCACTGTCGATAGATAAATCTGTCTTATAGCAAATCCTGCTACGACTGGTCGGACTCTTTGTATCGCAAACCTTTTATAATGTAAACCCTTCTTTTAACTCCTTCCTTTTCCTTTTCCTATTTATTTCCTCGCTAATATTTTAAGAATTCTGTTTTAAATGCTGTAGCATGTCACAAATTGTAATGGTTTTAATTAACCAAACAATAAAGAAATTTACTTACCTACTTACCTAGTTCTGGTAACTTCACCCTTATATCGCCTCTGGAAATCTATGGGAAAGGATATATTGTGCAAAGCACTGCAACTGGACTGCTAAATAAAAAAAACTCACAATTCTGTGCCGCTGATCGACGAGTAGTTGGTGGTCGTTGCAGCTTGGATAACACCACTCTGCACCAGAGCCCCATATTAGACTAGTTAACAATGAATCCAGGTCAGGTGGAAAACTTGACCTTCAAACTCCTCATCACTGCTAACTATACTCTTAAGTTGCAACCTTGTCTACCTCCTCACTCCTGAACCATGGGCCAACTTCAGCAACACTATTTTGAACTTCATCACCCCGATTCTCAACTCCAGCACCTTATTCCTCCTCGCCGACCTCAAAAACTACCTGGAGGACTCCCACAGAGAGTAAAAGGCCTCAGACATAGACACCTACTAAACCCCAGCTTCTCCAGTTTCAGCGACATCACAGTAGACAAGCCCACACTGATCACATGATCCGACCACGCCCTCATCAACTTCAGCATACTCGTCCCACACCACTGTAGAAACACTGTTGCCAAATCTTCAACATGATCTCAACCCTCCTAGACTTCCGAACTCCTACACCACAGTCCTCAACACAACAATCTCCCTGAATCCATCTCCAACTTCAACACCTAGATCACTGTCAGCGCACTCTGGCTCCGCTCAAAGTTAACTATTTCACGAGAACCAGACCACAAGCAAGCTGGTACATGGAAAAGTTCAGGCTCACCAAACACCACTGCAAGCAACTTGAATGCAGATGGAGACAAGAGCACCTACAAACCTGCCCTCATGCTCTACCATCAGCAAAACGAGCCAACAAACGCTCCACGTTCACTGACAAAAGCAAAAGGAACACTGTTGCCAAATCTTCAACATGATCTCAAGCCCCCTAGACTTCGAACTCCTACACCACAGTCCTCGACACAACAATCTCCCTGAATCCATCTCCAACTTCAACACCTGGATCACTATCAGCGAACTCTGGCTCTGCTCAAAGTCAACTATTTCACGAGAACCAGACCACAAGCAAGCTGGTACGTGGAAAAGTTCAGGCTCACCAAACACCAATGCAAGCAACTTGAATGCAGATGGAGACAAGAGCCCCTACAAACCTGCCCTCATGCACTACCATCAGCAAAACGAGCCAACAAACGCTCCACGTTCACTGACAAAAGCAAAAGGAACAAATGATGGACGGACTGCTGAACAATGCAAACATTTACCTTCAGTCACAAAGATCTGGGTTTAATCCATTGTTCTTTCGCTCACCACGCCACCCTAGTTTGGACCCAGCCATATGCAAATCAGTCTTGACCCTGTTCCTCATGGGAACTGTCCAGCCCGAACTGCCAAGCCAGGACCTCCCTGAACCGGAACCACACATCCTGGGACAGGTTTCAGAGCATCGCCCCTGACCAGCCAGGCTAGCTTGAATCCTGTGGTGCAATGAGCATGGGACCCATGCCTGGGCATACCCTTCCCACTTAGGGTGACAAAAGCAAAAGGAACACGTTCTTCATTGGGAGCAACAATAATCTTTGTCATAGTGAAAGACTTCACCTCTCCAGTAGCAAGCTCCACATCAAAGTGACCCCCTCTCAGGATCGCTGCACCCAGCTGTCTCTATTCTTTGGCAACAAGATCACCTGCATCTTTGACAACTTTGAGCTCCAACCGGACCGTTTCACACTTCAAACCTCCTGTTCATCTCAACCAACAATCAGAGGACCATCCTAACTCCCTGGCCCTTCTTCACCATGCAAGGAACCTTAACGAGAATGAGGTTCATAATTATATGGAGCACCCTCAGATCCCTTGCCCTCACCACATCTTCATCAAAAGAACTGGACCTCATCAGTGTAGCTCTCACCCTAGTACCGTATGACTGAATCATCACAGCCACCTAACCTGATGCCTGTACATATGCCACAGTGCTTTGTTCGTCCAGAAACCCTCAGCAGACCTGAAGACACTAACCAACTACCGGCCTATCCCCCTGCTGAAAAGGTGTTAAACAAATACCTAGTCATCCACCTCAATGACAATCACATCCTCAATACAACTCAATCCAGATTTAGGCCCAGCCACATTACAGAGACCTCCCTCATCACTGCCATGGATGACATCTAGATGATCATGGACAGAGGTGATATTGTGGCCAGTTTGTCATACCATCCTTATCTGACTGCACAAAGTTGTGCATCTAAGGATGCACACTTTGCTGGATTTGCTCCTTCCTGACAGGCTGCACCTAGGTGGTCATCCTGCTCGCCCTTGTGGAACCTCATCTGCAGAGTTCCAAAAAGATCTTCACTCACCCCCACTCTATTCAAAACCTACATGACCCCACTCGTCAGCTTCATTCGCGCACACGGAAATCAACATCATATCCTAGAATGACGAGACCCATCCTCCTTCTATGACAAGACGCCAAGCACCCAGACCAATTTCTCCTCCTGCATGACCGAAATCACCAGCTGGATGAAAAACAACTACCTCAAGCTCAACACCAACAAGACACAACTAGTAATCTTCTGCAAAGGCACTTTGCTCTGGTACACTACTTGGTGACCGGCTGAACTCGGACCCACACTCCTCCCGGCAACCCACACAAAGAACCTCAGAATAGCAACCGACAACCAACTCATCATCACTGGCCATCTCGTGCTTCCACACACTCCAGATGCTCAAGACGATCTTCAAATGGCTCCCCACCAACACTCGCAGATCCGTCCCAAAGCCCTCATCACCAGCAAGCTGGACTATGCTAAAGCACCTTAAGCCGGAGTCAATGCTCAATGGATCAGAAGACTTCAGACCACACAAAACTCAGCAGCCAGGCTTATCCTCAATCTCCAACCCTTCATTCACAGCACCCCCACCTCAAAGAGCTCCACTGGCTTCCAATCCACAAACAACCACTCTTCAAACTCTTCACACACACATAAAAAGCCTTACACAACATTACCTCAACAACCACATAAACTTCTACAAACTAACCAGACACCTTCGCTCAGCTAAGCTTCTACTTGCAACCCCCTGCCCCCTGCTTACGCAGAACAAGATGTAGTAGTCGTACCTTCTACCTCACTCCTCAGCCTGAAACGACCTGTCCCTGAACATCTCAGCCTCCTCCTCATTTCTTGAATTTTGCAAGAAACTAAAGACCTGGTTCGTCACTTATCACCTTCCCTGGCTCAGCCCTGTAGTGATGTGGACCCTGGACTCACATGCTACTAAAATAAGCCAGACACACAGTGAAATGGATGGTTCACTGTGCACAAGCATGTGTGTCCGGACAGTTTATTAGCAGGGTCACCTGACCGGTGATGCCGGTGATGGGTGGGAGTGAAGTGGAGTACATCACACTCAGGAACACTAGAACGTGTCTAGAAGAACAATACATTCCTCCCAAACTTTATTGAAAAGTACCAAACAAAAGTCCAACCAATGGGAAAGAAAAAACAAGAAAACACAGCACCACCGAGTCTCTTCAGTAGTGCTGCACATCTGGACCGTACGGCCAGGAGGTTTTCGGTCCACCTCAGAAATGTATTTCGGACCCGAGTGGTCTCACGGTGTTGGAGACTATTTACATAGTGCAACGTGGGTGCATCCGGAGCAGTGGTGGAGTCCACTATGGAGGTCTTCTTGACGGCACACAGGCTCCGGTGGACAGCAAACCTGCAAAGACTGGGGATGACCTTGGTGGAGGAGGTCCTTCTTTAAAGCCGAAGATGCTTCCCAGTGCCCGCTAGCAGAGCGGCTTCAGACTTTCTTCTCCTGCCTGGACTCCCCTCTCACCCAGAGTCTCCTTGAGCCCCTTTCTGCAAGGCTGCTACAAGACCGTGTGGACTGTGCAGGGCCTCTCGCAGGCCGCGCGCGAAGGGGTCACTGTGGAACTGCCAACAGGACCACAGGCAAGCCGCTCCTGCAGCCGCAAAGGGTGGTGTCTCAGTGTCTGCATGCTCGAGCCGGCAGGCCTCAGGTGCACATGCCTTCATCAGAAGGTCTTTGAGGTTCCAGTCCCCGTCCCCGACCTCAGTGTTTCCTGGTGCCTCTCGTGGAGCTGCTGCAGACACAGCTCTCTTGTTAGGATTCCCCTCTCACTGGAATTCCCTTGAGGCCCTTGCCCATGGATTGCCTTGTGAAACCCCAGGGGTGGAGAGTCCAATGGTAGTATATGCTCTTGTCCCCAGGCCTCAGGTTCATCCAGGAAACACCGAAGGTTTCTGGGTCGCACCCTCCCACGGTGCCAAAAATTTCTTGTTGGTCTTCGGATGTTTCAGGCGTTTGGATCCACTATGGTGGTGCGATGCTCCTTAGGTGTTTCTGATGATGCACTTGAGTAATGAGTATGATTACCTTCTTACATTTGGGCGACAGGCAGCAATATCTTGCTTGAGGTGATATCTTGGAGTGAGGAGGACTGGAGGGACTTCGTGGCCACTTGCATTTCTCTGTGCGGGTGATCTCGGCTAGTTCCCTGTATGCTTGCTCTGCTTTCCTGGCGGAGGCAGCAGACAGCTTCTAGGGGGCCTCCACGACACTCTTCTCACCCTTCTTACACTTTTCGCATGCTGCTGGGAAACTGCTTTCGACCCAGCAGTTATCTGGGTCTGGTGGAGGTTGGTGCAGCCTTTTGTGGGGGGAGGTGGGACTTCTCTTCTGCCTTGCTGGAGACTGTGCTCCTGTAGTGCAGCAGATAATCAATCAATCAATCATTCAAGCGGTGTGCTACTCACCCGAGAGGGTCTCAAGGCACTGGGGGGAGAGGGGTAGCAGTGATGTTCAGCCGAAGAGCCAAGTCTTGAGAGTCTTCCTGAAGGTGCTTAGGGAGGGGGAGCATCTGATGTCTGTTGGGACCTTTTTCCAGGTCTTGCCGCGATGCAGGAGAAGGATCTTCCTCCTGCTTTGGCTCTGTAGATTCAGAGGGTTTCTGCGAGGACAAGATATGTGGATCTGGTCACCTTTGTTGCTGGCCCTTGACAGCAGCCGAGGTGCGTCCATTGGGGCGTGGGGGCGTAGCCCCACTAAACCTGGACGCACCTAAAATATTTTTGTGAATTGCCTGCAAATAAATTACACAATATTATAAGCGCCACAGCGCAGCGCTTCAATCCGGGACACACCCGATTGAATCCGGAGAGTGCGCAGGGACAGGGGGTGGGGCTGGCTAGTCTGCTGCGGCTTGAATTACAGTCTGCAGCAGGCCAGCAGCAGCAGTACTGCGCATGAGGATGGCAGGCTTGCTCCTAGCCCGAGCATGCGCGCTGCTAACCTGACAGTATGAGGGACCGAGGGGGTGCTGCTTTAGCCGGGCCGCAGCAGCCCCCGGGGTTTCAAAGGCACCCAGGGCGAGTAGTTAGTGTGCCCCCCTAGCCAATCCTGGCGCTGCATGCAGCGCCAGGATTGGCTGGTCCCACCACGCAGAAGGGCAGGCAATCCATTATTGGATGCCGCGCGTGGGTGGTGGCACACTGCCTCACTGCACTGCATATGGCAAATCACTGTGACTTCAGCATGTGAAGTCATGCAGTGATTGGCCATTCAGGACGTGCGCGCGCCATGACGTTTCTTTCTGTACTGTACAGTGTAGTTTTCTAGTCTGTCTGTTCTAGGGCTCGAGTCGCCACGTGTGCGTCCGACTGACTGACTTTGACTTACTGGATGGAGCCTGGCTGGCTGTGGCTGAGAGTCTAGCCCAAAGCTGAATGATACTGGGTATTTAAATGATCTTATTATCTTAATTAGAAAAAGGCTTAAGCTTAAATTACCAACTGTATTTTTTTTTACTTCAAATGCCGGCGGCATTTGAAGTAAAAAAAAATACCGTTGGCAATTTTATGCCGGCCCATGTAAATGTCCCTTCCTCTGGTGGTGATGATTGGGCTGTAAATAATTGCTGTATGATGTGGTACGGTACTGCAAATGTGTACCGTGAGATGTGTCAATAACCGATGAATGCAAGGACCCAATGTGTACCGTGAGACGTGTCCACCAATGAATGCAGCGACCTCGGGAGTCGTGACAGCCGCCATAAGGTCAGTAACAGGGACGCTCGCACCTCCTAGGTGGGCTGTTTATCTTGCAAAATTTGCAAAACTGGGTGTTCCACAGAACTATAGAGAGACGTGCAACGTAGTGATCACAGAGCAGACGAAATACATGCGTTGTCCCACGAGCGGCAGTCCGAAGTAAGTGAGCGTGGTGTCGACTTCAAAATGAAAGATTTCTTTAAAAACATTAGACAAAAAGGAGGGAGCGAATTTGAGACATTAATGCTTGAGTAATCAAGGTAATAACACAGTATTATATAATTACCTTCTTTAAATACCTCTTGGTGTGGCAGGTGTTCCTTGTCGTGGATCCGTACAGACCACGCGTTATTTGTAACCCGTATTTATATTTAGCTAACCGGCTTCAGAAAGATGAAATACCGATTTAGCCATGGTTGGATGTAGTTACCGCTTCGACACAAAGAGCACCATTATCACAGGATGGGTGGGGAGTGGTGGTGGTGGTGGTGGGGGAATAGGGAACCTGTAGTGTTGTAAAACTATCGCGACACGAACATTTCCTGGATTACACTAGTTCATTACACAAGGGCCTAAAATGGCACGTTTACTTCGCAATCTTTTTCAGCATCAGTTAAAGCGGCAATCATCATCCGATTGAGACTCCCGCGCCATCTGTAGTATATTCGAGGTTTCAGCCATTCTCTTCAAACGTCACACCTTTCCATCATCCAACCTAACCTCGGGCCTGAGAATTTCAGTCACTTTGTGAGCATCAAACAGAGTCACTTAGTGAGCCTCAAACCATGGACTCTCAATTATGTGCCCCTCCCAAGGTTTATTCAGTCTGGCGGCCACTGTCCTACAGCAGCGTCTGCCGGACTGCAGCAGTGTCCATCATGATGCCTCTTAATCAGCACGTGCTCCACAATATGCGCACTGACGTCATCAACAGTATGTTTACTGCGCCCGTCTCAATTAACCAATCAGAATTATCCATCAGCACAATACAACAGTATCTGTGGGACAACCTTAAAGAAATAAAAATAGGCTCGGATTCTGGCCACAGTCTGCAGGTTTTACGGCCATAAGATACAACGCTCACATATGAGGGCTGCCGGATATCGAGGGAGTGTAGTTTAGAAAAACAATATGGTAACAACATCTTCAGACACTTCTTTTTCAAATTTAGCAGAGGCATTAAACCATTAATCCCACAATTTCAAAATTACCGTGCAATTTCCAGTAGGACTCCGAGCTGCTCGCATGTTTCTTTCTTCAGGATGAAGGGATTACTTAAGTAGTGGGAGTGAGGTGGGGGAGGAGTCAGAGGGAAGAGTAAACAGAACATTAGTAGAGGAGAACGCCCATAGAACAAGGAAGGGGGTGGTGGGGGATTGACCCGTCCAAAGGAGAGTTCATGGGTCAAAGATGTACACAGAGGGGGCCTCTACCTTGACAAGCTATCTCTAGTTCACTTCAGCGATTCCAGTGCCGGACTTCGGTGTAATAGCATGATGCATTCTGGGTGTTGTAGTCTTATTTTCTTCCACTGACCTAGGCGAACATACCTAGAATCGAAGATTTGGTGGTGAAAAGTTCAGGAATGAAGACGGTGTCCACCATGACCCGGAGTGAGGTGGGACCCAGAGGGTCCCCATGTCCTCCAAGTGCAGCTCATTTAATGGGACTTTCTTCTCAGGGTCCACGCTTCATGATGTGGAAAACAGCAAAACTAGAACCGCAAGGATGAAAAGAAGAACCAAAGACACCCGGCACTCCCTCTGGCACTAGACTGCGCAAGACTGTTATGGGGCCTGCAAGAGTTGTGTTGGGTGGTACTGGCCCAATGCTGTCTAGTGGTGATACTAACCCAATGGGAGGTGGTGGGAGCGGGAAATGAAAAGCTAGAAAAAGGGGATTGGCAGTGGTCACTCCAGGTACATAGTGGAGAGCTGGTGTCAGACAATGTGTCCCTCACGGCTGAGGCGCGGGCCTGCTTGGGGTATCCCAAGGCCTGCTTGGGGTGTCCCAAGGCCTGCACATGGCTGTTTCATGCCGCATAATCGAGCACACTACTCCCTGGCCCTGCTTGTGCTAAATAAATGTTGAATACAGAAAAAAATACTAAAATTACCATAGTACAGTCCTGCATGAGGAACCAACGCTTACTGCCACTGTGCCTCCCCTCTCCTCGCCCCAGGGGCTGTGCCCCGACAGGCTGCAACAGAGCCCACTCAGAGCAACCTTGGGCTCCTTTAAGAGCAGCAGCAGTGGTTAGTTAACAGGTTCTGTTACCCACTGTTGCTATGTCATAGCAGTGCGTTATTAGATTTGGAGTCCTGCTAATGGCTCGCTATGTGAGAGAGACATGCAGAACACACTGAATTCTAGATGGGCGACACTGAATGCTTTTCTCCAAGCAGTCCTGCGTGACCTCAAACAGCCAATGGGAGTGAAGCTTGAGTATTCTTTGAGGTCTCTCAGAACAGAGGTGCATAAAAAGACCACCACCCCCGTTACCTACTTTTTACCAAGCTACGGTGCTTTGGGTGTGAGTGAAAGAGAATGCTTATTAAAAGTTAATAGGTGGAAAGTTGTTAGAAAAACAGAACCGATGCCAAAGCAGTAAAATCAAGTCATCTTCAATTTAATGTGACTAAAGGGCACACAATGGCTGCCACAGTGCCACCATATTTTTGTGGGCCCCGCTGCTTCCATCTTTCCCTTAGCCTGTAAGACTACACTGCTTCAGAGTTGGCCTTGCTACAATATTTAAGGTTTTGCGGTTTTGCTGGTGGGATGTGCTCACTTTTGGGGTACAACTAAGATGTAAACAAAGACGGACTGTAAAAACTGGCTGCAAGTACTTAGGCCTCAAACAACCTGACAGCAAGCTCCCTGCAGGAACACAATCTGCATGAGTGTGTGTGCATGCTAGATCCTTTATTTGCCTTTTCGAAAGAATAGTCATGTGTGGTAGCGAGCTGGCACCTCATGTAGTGACTGTGGAGAGTGGAATCTATCTAGATATGTGTGCGTAAGCGTGTGTGTGTGTGGGGGGGGGTGTCTGTGTGAGTGCATGTGTGGATTGATGTGTGGGTGTGTGTGTGAGTCTGTATGTGAAAGAGTGTCTCTGTGTGTGGGCGTGTGTTTGTAATGTAATAACTGCACTTTCACAATTGCTTTATTAACCTTCCTGCTTTCTCAAATTTGCTTGAAAATGCAAGATTTTTCTTCTCTTTTTTCAAAATTTTCCAAACCCCCCTCATGGGCAGAAAGGCACAAAAAACGAGTGGGACAGAGGGCAGAAAGGCACAAAAACGAGTGGGACAGAGGGCAGAAGGGCACAAAAACGAGTGGAACAGGGGGCAGAAAGGTACAAAACACGAGTGGGACAGAGGGCTGTGTAAAGGCTGTCTCCCAACTGCTGTGCAACTTCTTCTACTCTTAGAGCTGAGATTTTCATGCAAGTCTTATAGTCTGAATTCAGCAGCGTAATAGGACGGAATGTATGAAGCTCTGTGGTTATACTGTATAAGCAGCTATGTTATGCCATCTATTAATGTAATAACTGCACTTTCACAATTGCTTTATTAACCTTCCTGCTTTCTCAAGTTTGCCTCATCATTAGTTGTCAAATTTGCTTGGAAAATGCACGATTTTTCTTCTCTTTTTTCAAAATTTTCTTGGGGGGGATTATCCCCCCAAACCCTCCTTAAGGGGTTCGGGCTCGCTCGCACGCTATGGTGCAGTATGCAAATCACTTTGCGCTGCACCACTTTCAAATGTCACCACCCGCCCCTGCTTGACAGCATGTGGTGTCATCAGAGGACCCCCAGGGTGTGGGCAGCCTGCCTTCTCTAGTGTTTCCTTCCTCGTTGTTGCACTCTATGCACTGCCCGCATGTCTCCTGTCTTGTACTGAGGAACTTTATCTATACTCGACTTGGATCAGCATTCTTAGGGCTCTTTACAGAGCATTGGAGTTGTTGTTGCAGGGTAGGCATCATGCAATATCAACTTGTGCCTGAGATGAGTCTCTGCCTATTTAGGAGCGGTCTTTGTTCAGGTGCATGACTACTAATGATCGCTAGGTGGCATTGCAGTCTCTCTGTTCAGGTCTTCGACCTTTGCATACCGGCTGTTCCGACATTTTTTGGAGAGGCCGATGGAAGCCTCGCAGAATGGGCAGACTGATGGAGGCAAACCACGCCTCATGGGCCTGGACACGCCCGCCCGTTCTAATGCAGGCAATTGCTGCGGCATTAGCTGTTTCCATTCTGCATTCAGCATACGCTCCATTTTATAAATGAATAAGATAAACCGTAATACTTCTTACCATAGCTGGACGGGGCACCATGACATTGACTTCCGGTCATCTTTAAAATAAAAACTAGGTAAGGCGCGTTTTCTACAGAAAAATACGCCCTGTTGAGGCGGACATAGTGCTTCAGGCTAATGCCGAACATAAACAAATCATTAAAGCTCATAAACATATCAATAAAGCTCTTTCCGTGAAGTACATAAAGTATGACGCAACTCTGACGTGCAGCCAGACCTAAAAGCCTCAGTGAAGCCCTGGCACTCCTGCCCCTTTAAGAAGGGTCACGTGACACAGTGGGGGTCAGCTGTTTCTTGGACTTCTTCACAAACGTTCCCGATAAAAGTAGCCGCAGACCTCGTGCACGGTGCACCATTGATTGAATAAAGTAAGTTTTACCGGACGGTACGGATGAGAAATGATAGGGGTGTTTAGTGCGGTGTTTGTGTTGTCTTCGTATATTTTCTACTGAGCGTTGCTGCTTTGGCTGTTTGTCCCGTTCGTTTTCTTGCTTCCCCATTGAAGCCGTGGTTGTTGGACTTTGAGCGCGCCGAGGCTGAGTGCACTCCAGACAGGAGCGAGAATACTTGAGGGAAGGGAGCCTTTTCCATGAACATTTTGTAGAACACAGCTGGGAGGATCAGCAACATACTTCAGACTTTTTTGCCGAGGAGGGCAGAAAATCACCAGGAACTGAAACCAAATGGAAGAGTTAACAGATTGTTTTAACTACATTGGAAACAAGCATTGGCAAAACCAATAGACCTTAATGTGGAAAACGTTGTGAAGAGCATTTGTGAATGCTGCTCGGTATTGGCATATATATATACACCCCTACCCATAATGCCCCAGCTGTATACATATCTGGAACCCTGGTACTGATTTTTGGCCATGGGCAAACATGGGCCATGCGTGTGTGCCAAGACCTTGGTCACTCTCATGGTAACATGGTTTTGAGGGTTGCACCAAGCACAGTGATAGAGGACTACTGCCCCTCCCAGGAGTTAAATCACACGAGCAGTAGCGGCTTGCAGTGAACGGCGATGGAGGGCGGGGAGGAGAGTAACAGAGAAAGAAAATATCACCTAGCTTTTCTCAGTCTGCCGCCTCTCCTCCATCTTGTTCAGCCTCTTTCTTCCTGCAGTCCCGGCAGCAGGATGCACCCTGCTCCTGGGCTCCCCTGAGCCAATCACAATGCTGCAACGTGGTGGTCCGCATCACTGCACTAAAATGCCTTAGTAACTCCTTTTTTGGCGCACTGTGAGGGGGACATGTGAGTGACTGCGAGTGACTACCGCGGCGGGCTTTGATCAACTGATTGCATTAAAACAGCCGCGACCCACCGCGGCCATTTCGCATGGACTGCAGTTCCAACTTGCTCATAGAAGTGAGGGTTTAGCCACCTAGTGAATCGTGGATGGTGCCTTCCCACCCGGTAGGGCTCCTGGTTAGTGCCACTGATACCTTTGTGGTAGCCGCCTGTGGCATTATCTGTAGAGGATCACAATGGACACTGTTCTTTCTATCTTAAATTGGCGCCTTACTGCCAATGGAAAGGAATTACTGCAGCTGGGCGGAGTTTGACTGTCTTACCTGACCTCAACAGACGGACACTTCAGGGCAATAGGACGCCATAGCTCAGAGTTGTGAGACTATGGGCCTGGCTTTCTGTGAAGGTTGCTGCAGGCTTTCCTCAAAGTGCAGGGGTCTCCTTTTTTCAATAGTTCTTATTTTGGTTTCACTTCTAAGGCACGAATCATTTAAAATTAATAATAGAGTATTGTTTGTTTTAGCTGGTGTGGCGCATGGGCCCTCATGTAGCGTACGCCAGATTTCCCGCTCCTGATGATGTTTTCAGTTTGCTTTTACTTTACTTCATGCAGTGCAGAGGCCCATGCATTCTGTGTGTTTGTAAGCGGTTGCAGCCAGTGCTGGGCCCACTTACTTTTGTTGTACTGGTTCCGCCTGCGAGTGAACAGGACATGGGAATCTGCCCTTTTAACTACCCCAATGTGGGAAATCTCCCCTCAGGTTCTGTGATTTCACAAATAAAACTGCCTTCTGCCGAATTCCTTGTGTGTCCAGGAGTTTTCTGGCAACTATTAAAATCATGGCAAGATAACTCTCGTTAATTAAGTTCCTGTTGGAGCAAGATCAGCGTTTTGTCTAGTGGCAGTTTTCGCCCGTCCTGAAGTAGCACAGATGGTTAATATGCCTGCTGCAAAGAATGTGTACATGCAGATCACTGAAGTGCATTTTATGTGGGTAGCTCAGTGATTTACTGCTTTTGTCATAGAGATCCTTTTGTTACTTCAAATCAAATATCTTTATTTGGTACTTAAAAAGATACCATTAAAGAACATGAAAATACATACATACAATATTTAAAAAGCATTTTTTTAAAAATGACATATTAAGAGCAATAAAAATAGGTCTAAAAAGGGGCGAAACTAACAATAGATCATTGGGAATCTTATACAGACATTGATTCAGTCTATAAATTAATGTGGGCCGATATTTCCCTGGTGTTCCTTAATCTCATGGCCACCTTAATAAAACTTATTATACATAACAGAGTATATGGGTCTGAGGCTTTTTGCAAAAAAAGGAGGGCTGCTTTAGCATGTCTCAGTTTTTTATTTTTCAAGATCCTTACTAAAAACTTCCGTCTAGGGACTGAGTAAAAAGGACATAATAAAACAAAGTGAAGGGTATCCTGCGGAGACCTAGTGTTGCAGCCGCAGGTACCCTTCAGCTCTACCGAGCGTGTGAAGCCTGCGGGAACAGCCAGTAAATGGTGAAGGAGATTCAGTCGGAACCAAGTCATATAAAATCTTTCCTGCGCATTGTGCATCACCTCTAGGTATGGTTCCATTCCAGGCGTTGTTTTTAGTGAACCATGGGCCACAATGGATATTTTCCCGGTTTCAACGTGGGCCATTCTGGCGGATGCCCAGGCAGTAAAAAGTTTTTGGACCAAAGTTTTATTCAGGTTGGTCGTGGACTCCGGCTCAAAGAACAAATTCTTGCAACCAATTCCTTCCATAGTGTCTTTTACATATTTGAGCCACGGGATCTGTCCCCCTCTGTCCCGGCTCAAGCAATCCTTAATGATCTGTCTGCTGAGGCCGGCCTCTGGGTTAGTCCAGATCTTAATCCAGGCCAGGATGGGTCGAACCATGATTCTATCCTCAATATATGGCTCGCCCAATTCCATGTGTGTTATATATGAGGGGGTGCTCTGAGGAACCTTTAATAATCTTTAAAAAAAATTATTTTCCTCAGCTTGTATCTGGTGCACATGATTAATTTTGCAGTCCCAAACTTCTGCCCCTTATGACACCTTGGAGCAAGAAACCGCTCTATATAGGTTCAGTATCTGTTCCGGTGACCATCTGCCAAGCCTCCTCCCATATGCCATTATGGCACCCGTTGAGGCCACCAGTTTGACTACATGTTTTTCAGCCAAGTTTCTGAATTCCAGTTTCTCATCGAAAAGTACGCCTAGATAAGAGAAGGACTTAACTCTTCCTAGTCTGTGTGGTCCTATGCTGTGTAAAAAGTCCTTTTTGGAGTTTGTACCTGTGGACATAACGAAGGACTTATCCAGGTTAGCTGAGAGATCCAGTGAATTCATAAAGTTGACGAAACCATCAATTAACTTTTGTAAACCCAGTGGGGTGCGGGCTAGCAACACTGCGTCCGCATACAAGAGGACGGGTACCGAACGCTGGCCTATTTGGGGGGAGTCCACTCCCAACTTCATAAGTTCTCGGTCCAAATTATTAATATACAATGAAAATAAAAAAAGGAGCTTATATACAGCCCTGCCGGACACCGCTTGTACAAGGAAATGGCTCTGTCTTCATTCCTTCTTTGTTATAACGGACTGAAGCTGTGGTCTCCCAGTGTAATGCCTTCAATGTGTCCACTAACCCTTCATCCACCCCCAGAGAGATCATCAGGGCCCATAACTTCTGTCTGTTGACACGGTCAAAGGCCGCTGAGAGATCCATGAAACCCATATGAATAGTCCCTTTGGCGGCAATTGTATATTTAGCAGTGAGGAGATACAAGTTTAAGCATTGATCTGTTGTGGATCTCCCTTCTCTGAACCCATATTGTACATCTGTTAAAATGTGATTGTCCTCAGCCTAAATTTGTAGACGATTTAAAATCACATGTCCCAAAACCTTAGCCGTTACATCTATTAATGATATAGGACGGTAGCATTGGGGGTCATCCCGGCTGCCCTTTTTGTGAATTGGGACAATGATTGCCGATTTTGTTACTTACAGTTCATAAGTTGCAATCCTAATATAACACAATTACATATGAACAGCATTGAAGGGCCTGTTTTCAGAATGCATGGTATAAGGTTAGAACGTTATTTTTCCCCCAGACCTTCATTATCCTAATGTTGCTAAAAGGTTTAGTTTGGGTAGAAATACATTGTTTTTAGTTCAAATCAATCACTATGGTACCTTTCAAATCACGAGTCTGTGCTTCTCCGGACCAAACACTCTTAAAATATACTGCCTACTAATTAGTATGGATAACATGTGATTCTACAATGTGTAATCCTCAATTGTCTTATGTAACATTTCCAATAGACTGATTTACACACGTATGATTCATTGTCTCTCTATAATGTGTGTACGATGTAAAGTGCTCTGACACCCCACATTAGTATGAGGAGAGCTATAAAAGAACTTAAACATACGAAAGAGAGAGATTAGTGTCCTTCCATTTCAGGTGCTTTGCCGCAGTTTCAAGATCCTCTTACAGTTTCTCATTGTGCATATGGGTTTAACTTCTGTTTTTTATCTGTTTCAATGGACTTCATTGCTTGATTTTTACTCGCCAGAAAGTGTCACTCTTAAGTGTCACACATTGGTTGTTGATTGCCACTCATAAGTACACTTATTCTATGAAAATGTCACACATAAGCCATGTTAAACCATGACAGTTAGGCTCGCCAAACAGCGTGCATGCGCTGTTGCTGCGAGTGGTATTGAATGCAGTAGAGGGCTTGGAGACCCGCCATCAATTCCCATTTGCAGGATTCATTGTCACTCACTGGATCTGCATCCTAATTGGCCACCATACGTTCGACATCACTTCTTTTTACTGTTCTGCAGCATGGACAGAGTACTAATGTATTTTCTTTATTTTATTATTCCTCCGATACCAGCGCTGTACTTCTGCATCTAGCAACACTTTAGTTTTATCGTTTGTGACTGACATTGAAGTTTTTGTTTATAGTTTCAGATGGTCATTTTTTTCAGCACGTATCGACATTGTGTTTTGCTGTAGCATCTTATAGTAATTGGCGTTGTAATTTTGCTGTAACTTATTTTCAGCGATAACTTTATTTAGGCAAAGTTTGTTTTTAGCAGTTCAGATTGGCATATATTTATTTCTTTTCAATCGTCATGGCATTTTGCATCGTCATTGTATTGCAGCTGGCGCCATACTTGTGCTTCCGACAATTTCTTTGTGCCATTAACTGTTGTAGGCAAAAGGTTTTTTATGCCTTTTTGATTGGTATTTATTTATTTTGCATCAGCACTGCTTTTATCATTATAATTTTATCGCAATTGTCGCTGTACTTGTGCTTCTGAGAACTTTTTGGGGGCAATAACTGTTTATCGGAACCTTTGTTTTGTCAGCATTTATTTATTTCGCATCTACATTGCTTTTCTTCTCTGCATTTTATCACTTGCTAAATGCTTATTGTATAGGCACTACATTTATCCATTTACACAAAGTGCTTTAAACAACACTGACCAGCGCTGTCTGGATAAAAATGCTCTTGTGGTGTCTAAAATTCAATTGCTGTTCATCTTAAAGCGCTTTCAGATGGACTCTGCCTCTCTTACAATGTAATCCGTGGGAAGCGCTTTAAAATCACCAGCCAGTTCCCATCACTATTGTTGCATATGCAACATATTGATTTATGAAAGAGCCACTTTAATAAGGCAGTAAACTACACTTATTATTTATTGCTAGGTAAGTAAGTAATGGACTTATAGAGCGCACGAATGCCGAGGCGTCTTGGCGCTGGGGTTGCAAAGAAACACAATGAGCCAAGAGATGCCAGGTCATTCCTGTGAAGGGAATAGCCAGGTTTTGAACAATCTCCTAAACTGGGGTCCGGAGGATTGAAGACTAATATGAGCCGATAACTCATTCCAGAACTTCGATGCTCGATATTCAAGATACCTGCCAACCCCATCTTGCCTTATTGGTTTTAGAGACCCGAGCTAGTCCTCTATTGGCCGATCTGAGATTCAGGCGGGGGTGTACCATTAGAATAGTTTCTGAAAGTCCAGTGGTCTTCCACCATAGAGTGCTTTATGCAGCAAACATAGTGCCTTAAATTCTATACGCTGCCTGACTGGAAGCCAGTAAAGATTCCTAATGGAGCTTGAGATATGGTGGTATTTAGGAATATTGAGCAAAGTTCGAGCTGCAGCATTTTGCAAAGATTGCAATTTTGACGACACACAGCTGGTGGTCTCCCTAACCCGACTCTGCCGCCTGGGTTAGGGAGACCACCAGCTGTGTGTCGTCCGCATAGGATACGACCCTGATCCCAAACCTCTCGGCAATCACCCCCACGGGAGCCACATAGATATTAAACAAGGTCGGGCTCAAGGCCGATCACTGCGGCACACCTTGTCTCAGCTTGATGACCCGGGAGTAATACTCGCCATGTCTCACCTGGAAGCACCGCCTTGACAGAAAAGATTTTAACCAGCCCAAGGCTTTGCCCGACACACCACCTTTCTGCAAGCATTGTACCAGGGTTTGGTGGGCTACAGTGTCAAAGGCGGCACTTGGGTCTAACAAAATTAAGGCCGCCGTTTGACCTGCATCCACAAATTGTCGGATGGACTCAGTGGCAAAGAGTAGAGCCGATTCGGAAAGCCAGACTGGGTAGGGTGCAGAAGCTCATATTCCTCCATGTGAGTCGTTAATTGTACATTTGCTACTTTTTCAGCCACTTTAGCGAAATATGGCAAAAGAGATAGGGCGTAAGTTGTCTAAACGCTCTAACCCAAGGTGCGGTTTCTTTGGGAGCGGTAGAACTACGGCTTCCTTCCAGCAGTCAGGGACGCAACAAGTATCAAAGGAGGTCAACACCAGGTGCCTTATAAAAGGCTCTAGGCATTCCAGACTCCCTTTTAACCTTGTAGGCGGAGCTGGGTCCTTAGGAGAACCAGACTTAATGCTGCTACAGATTTTAATCAGTTGTTCCGGAGGGGTATCGAAAATTCTTTCAGCCCTCCTCTTTCCTCCATACGTACTCCATCTTCCATCCCAATCTCGCCGCTCCTTGCCACTTCCGGGAAGGTGGAATATATTTTTCCACCTTCTGGGAAAAGAATTAGTCTATCTGGTTACAAAGCCCCTCTGAACCCACCACCGGTGCAGCTAAGCTAGTAGTGGAGGTTAGCTCTTTGTACACCTTAAAAAGTTCCCGGGTGGAGCTACTGGCTGAGTCAATTCTATCTAGAAAGTGTTCCGCCTTAGCCTTTCTGATAAGTTTGTGATAGTTCATTAACCCCTTTCTGTAAGACTCTTTCCCCTGCTCCGAATAGTCTACCCTCCAGAGCCTTTCTTGCAGTTTACATCCCACTTTCGCTGGCACTATGATACAGGGCGATCGATGGCCCTAAGCTACCAGGTGGCCCCCACCTGTAAGACGTGGATCACCTAAGCATTTCTATCTATTATTAGGATTCCCTGATCCTAGAGTGCCAGCCTTATGAGACCCACCATCTTGTCAGACAATGAGCCAAGGCCCCACTGACCAGTTACTCTGCCTTGAATCAAAGAGACCAACAATTGGCACAGATAATGATCTGTTCCCCTTTCTCCAGTCTTTTTTCCCACCCCTTGCATATAAGAAATCTCAACAATCCATATGTCCTGTTCTGTCTGTGGATGCAGTTCTACCCTCTAGCTAGCCTTTCTATGCCCTGGGCTTCCAACATGGAACCCTCAAGCCTTCTTGTTATGTTCCACACCGAGGCGTACACACAAGCATCACATGCTGTCCGGCAATACACACAGTCACCATATATGTCAAGGGTGAGCTAAGTACACAGCAGCGGAACTTTACAATGAAGGGTCGGTAGGTGCCACTCCAGTGACACAGGTAACAAGCATTGGCAAAGCCAATAGGTCTCGCCTTTGAGGAGCGATTGGCTTTGGCAATGTGTTTTAGATATGTTGTTGAATAATCTGACTGCTGTTCAGTATGGGTGAGAGCTGGAAGGCAATTAAAAATGTGCTCAAAATCGGAGGACAATAACACCGTATGGTTCGAGTTACTGAGCGCACTATGAACCATTGGCTACAGTGTAGCAGATTAACCAGGTGACATCATCCTGATGCTTCTTTCTAAATATTTTGCGTAAAATCTTGTCATATATTCTCTTAGACCTTAGAAAAATGGTTGTGGTCGCCCAAATTCTCCCTCTAATTGATTACTGCAACACACTATATTTAGGCGTTGGCAAACATCAACTTCAGGGCATGCATGCAAGAATTGGCGGCATGGATGGCGGATAACTGCCTGAGGCTGAATGGTGATAAGACTGAGGTGTTGGTGGTGGGACGGGCCCCAACTGTGTGGTCGTCGGCATGGTGGCCTCAGGACCTGGGGGCGGTACCTACGCCATGTGCACAGGTAAAAAACCTGGGAGTTTGGCTAGATCCTAACCTCTCTTTTGACTACCAAACCAAACGGGTGCGAGGGACGTACTTTGGAATTCAGAAGGTCCTGCGTAAAACTTTGGACCTACTACCCATGGCAGCTAGAAAGACACTAGTCCATGCACTAGTGACTTCTCGCCTAGACTACGGGAACATCTTGTATCTAGGCGCTCCAGCCAGACGCTTACTGCGCCTGCAGGGAGTGCAGAATGCAGCAGCCCGCCTCATTCTGAGATGCCCAAGAAGATCTTCTGCCAGGGCAGCGCGGGGACACACTGGCATGAGTGTAACCATGGAGCTTTACAAATGGACTTATTATTATTATTATTATTATTATTATTATTATTATTATTATTATTAATATTATAAGAAGATACCAGCTGAATGATCAACCAAAAGAGATCTGACCTTGAGACCACCGCCCTTGGGAACAATTACTTAACAGCAAGGAAACCATGGAGGAGAGTTGACACCGCTGTAGCCGATCCAGAGACTCGGGAAGGCCAATGCATCATCCAGAGTATACCATGTTATTTTGCAACCCTCTTGAGTGGAGAGAACAGAGCTTGAGAAGGCACTCCCTGAGGCTGCTCCAGGACTGGTATTGACCATGTTGGACCAGACCCTTGCTCCAGGTTCTCCACAGATTTTTGCCTTCCTTTGCTGAACCTGTTTCTGTTGGCTTTTAGAACTCTGCTCATTTTCCCTATCCAGCTGAACATGGCCAGCCCTAGTCATGATGGTTTAAATCCATCCTTCTCCCTGTATACATTTTCTGCTGTTGCTCACCAAGACTCATTGACTATTTTGAAATCCAGCTCACCAACTGACCCTTGCCATGCCCGTTTGTTGGCGGCTGTGGCAGAAGTTGTTAATCCTGAAGTTAATTCACTCATCAATATCTCACTCTGATCTGCCACGGTTCCGCCCGAATGGAAGCAGGCCAGACTTCTCCCTCTGCTTAAAAAACCATCCCTTGACCCTGCCAACCCTGCCTACTATCACCCTATTTCCCTCCTTCCAGCGGTAGCTAAGGTATGTGAAAAGGCCGTCTTTAAGCAGCTGGCCAATTTTGTAGAGACCTCAGGATCATTACATCCCGCTCAGTCAGGGTTCAGAGCTACTTATAGCACCGAAACGGCGCTTGTGGAAATATCAGCAGCCATTAGAGAATGCTTGGATGGCGGCGGGAGAGCGGCTCTGAATTGATTGGACCTCTCTGCCGCCCTCAATATGGTGCCACACTCACTGCTATTAGCGCGCCTTGCAAATATTGGTGTCATCGGCCCTGCATGGGATTGGATTATATCATTTTTGGCTGATAGATCACAGCAAGTGGGGAAACCTCCTTTCTCATAAAACCCACAAAAGTGGACTACTGGAGTAACTCAGGGCTATACCCTGAGCCCACCCTTTTTTTAAATGTTTGTCACCCCGCTGGTCTATCTGGCAGAGGAGCTGGGAGCAAAAATCATCACCTATGCAGATGATACCCAGCTCCTCTTCACTTGGAAGGACTCAGATATTTCTACAGCAAAAGCTAACAAGCATTTACAATGCAACGGTTTCGCCTTTGGAAAAGTTAGAGCTATTGGCAATGTAAATGACAATGCCATTTATTTATCTGTTTTCAAAACCAACACATAAATACAAATTTTGTCATTTACAATGCCAATAGCTCAAACTTTTCCAAAGGCGAAACCGTTGCATTGTACATGCTTGTTCTATATTGTCTTTTACGAAAATTGGGTGCGCTCTGAATGAACAATACTCACATCTGCTAGTAGCAGGAGGGTAGGGCAAAACCGTTCTGTGTGGAGGTAATTAATGGACGAATATAGCAAGACTAAAGTACCAGTCTGAGCTCTAGTCAACTGAAATGACCAGAAAATGGACAAACACGGCATTATTTTTGCAGCGTAATATCCAGACAAAGCCGAGAGGATGATGGCAAAAGATGAAATCCAATAGAATGGGGTTTGTCAAACCTCAGGGTCATGACCTCGGTGGGGACAGCAGGTGATTGATGAGTTCACCTGGTGCGTATGGTTTCTCAAAACCAAATCAGTAAAGTTGATCCGAATACAAGACACATAGAAATTACACCCCAGGACATTTGAGTCCAATAACATGGCATAAAGTGACATAACACAACTTTTTCTCCTGCTTATATCACAGGACCTGACCTTTTGGCAGAGAATTAAACAAGCGAGCGCTCAATACATTTGCCCCAGCCCCTCGTTCAAAGCACTACCCTTCACCCACAACTAGTGTTTGGGGGTGGGGGTAGCTTTGCCAGGAACTCCCCAAAACACACACTTTAATATTCACAAGTCCTAGAGTAACTCAACCAATAAAAAAAGAGGCGGGTTATTTGGCGTCTGACATTACGCACAGATCGGTCTGAGCCAGACGGAAAGTTCCTTAAACCTCCTGACTGCAGTCTCCGTACATTCCGTCTCACCAAAATAAGGCGTCATTTTAGATTTCCTGTTTCCCGCAAATTGCCTCACCAAATGTCATTTGTGCCACGAGCAGTTATTGCTGCCTCTACACAGCAGGGTAAAGCGCTTCATGGCCGCGGCAGGGAGCGCCTTTAGAACTCGCCACAAAGCCATATAGACTTTCTATTATCTGCCACCAGCCTCTGTCGGGATTGCATTGTACTATGAATTATGTGGGTAAACTCTCTCCTCGGGGCAGCATGATCGCGATATGGAATACCTTTCTATTATCTGCCCCAGTCTCTGTCGGGCTTTACTATGATTTATGCCGTGGTGGGTAAACTCTCCCCACAAAGCAGCATAAACCGCTTCATGGCCGTGATAAGGAGTGTCTTTCTATAGTCTGCCCCCAGCCTCTGTCGGGATTTTATGGTAGTTTACGTGGGCAAACTTTCTCCACAAATCAGTATAAACCACTTCATGCGTGACCTGGAGTGCCTTTCTATTTCATTGTCGGGATTTTACTATTATTTATGTAGTGAAATTCTCTCCATATAGTTTCATAAACCGCTTTATGTGCTGTATATGGAGTGCCTTTATACTATCTACCCACAGCCTCTGTCCTGATTGCACTGTGCTTGATGTAGGTAAACTCTCTCCACAGAGCAGCATTAACCTTTCTATGGTCGTGATATGGAGTGCCTTTCTATTACCTGCCCGAGCCACTGTCCGGATTTTACTTTGATTTGTGTGAGCAGATTTTCTCCATCAAAGCAGTATAAACCGCTTCATGGCAGCGATATGGAGTGTCTCTTTAGTATCTGCTCGAGCTACTGTCGGGATTGCACTAAGATTTATGTGAGCAAACTCTCTCCACGGCGCTGCATAAAGCGCTTCCTTACCGGGCTATCGAGTTCCTTTCTGTTATCTGCCCCAGCTTCTGTCGGGACTATGATTTATGTGGGTGAACTCTCTCAACAGAGCTGAATAAACCTCTTCATGTCCGCGATATGGCGTGCCTTTCTATTATCTGCCCGAATCACTGTCGGGATCTTACTATGACTTATGTGGTAAAACTCTCTTCACGGCGCTGCATAAAGCGCTTCATTGCTGCGAAATCGAGTTCCATTCTGTTATCTGCCTCAGCTTCTGTCGTGATAGTACTATGATTTGTGCCTTGAGTGAGTAACCCCTCCCCACAAAGCACTTTAAACCGCTACGAGCGTGATACAACGTCTATGTTGTGTCGTCCCCATAGAGTAATTTAATTTATTCCGCAGAGGAAAGTTCTTTCAACACTCAACAACATAAACCTCTTCAAAGCTGCCCACGTCCAGGGGTTGTCCATTCTAGTTCACCACCCCACACGGCATTATTTTTACAAAGTGATGGACATTTTCCTCGAAGGAAGCAACCTAAAATCGCTTTAGCACCAAGATATAAAGTGCTCTATTCACTGCTGCGATATAAAGCGATTTTCAACTCTCTGCCGTAAGCATATGGCAGCACTTTCCACTATTTAGTTTGGGAGTGGATCACTTCCTTCGGGTAGCATAAACCGCCTTGAAGTGTTTTTCCTGCTTCCAATACTTCTTAAAGACGTGCTGCTTATGGGATGTAAATATTTTATAATTCTGAGCGTCTGCTACATTATCTTTGAAGCTACAAAATTGTTAAGGTTTTTTCGCTCAAGTCTACAAGGTTGCGAACTTTTATGCTTCACCCACATTTGGATGAAATGTTGACTTTAGTGAGAATACATGTCACAAGAGAGTAAACTTGCACCGAAGATACGTGTATAGGTTTGCCATTGTCCATAAACTAGCTTCCAGAAGGTGAACTTGAGGGGGAAGAGTCCGCACACTTTTCTAGCTGGACTGGGTTTGATTCAAGTGAATGTTATCTCTCAATGCCATGACAACTATTTCTCAATGCATATAAACAATTGCAATGGTGCGGGCGAACGGAAACTAAAAAACGTTGCAAATGGATAAAATCAGGGATATTGCAAAACTTCGCCAGTGTAAGAAACGTTTGAAAAAACCCTTCTCCACTTAGAGAATGTACAGTACAAAGTGCTTTGGTGTTCGGCCGGAATACAGATGTTGGTAAGAACCACCCCCGACTTTGGAAAGTTTTGATTGTTCGCCCACATCTACCTCTGGAAAGACACTAACACAATGTGGACAGCATTTTAAAACCAATAGGCCCGGCATGCTGTGCTCGTAGGGCCTGCACGCAGCCTCCGGTGTGATGTTCATAGATGTTCCAGCATCAACTGGACACACTGGAACTACATGAAGGAATCTCGCGGTGAAACATCTCCCAGTTCCTCCTTTGCTCTGGCTCAGAGACCCTCCCACCTCGGGGACCCTCCCTGCCTCATGCTCTTTTCATCACCGGAGCTTCAGACTGACATAATCCATCCGACCCTTGCCCTTCCCCTTGTGTCTGACCTCTGCTCTCCGCCCCTTGACCCCCGTCTGTTAAAGCCGCCTGTGACCGCATCATGGGATCTCGCCAGAACTGTCCTCCCTTCTACTTTTAGTGTCTTCACGTGTCTGGTTTTTTTTTGTGTGCAAAAAACGTGTGGCTTTTTTTCTGCCAAGTTGTGTCTACGCACCCTTCAGGGCAGAGAAGTAGTAGGAGGGGTCCTCAATTCTCGCTGAGTCTTTGCCTTTTGAAGACCGCGCTCTCAGTGTTGCCCACTCTGAAGCGCCCATTCCTCTGTGTGCCAGATCACCTCAGCTATCGAGCAGTAACTACAGGGGCCAGGGCACGCGCAGCACCGCCACCTTAGCGTCTGCAGCACGGCTCACCGGCTGTTGAGTCCGACGCCCGTGCGCAGTGGGCCTGCAGCGACACCTGCTGTTCCCGGGCCCTACCCACCATGGTTTCCTCGCCCCTCTTGTTCCTCGTCCATTCCTCGAACTTTCTTTTTTTGCTTCTTTCTCTCTACCGCTTTCTCCAGCCTCGCGTTACTTTCCATCACTTTCTTTCCCTTCTCTGGTTCTCCTCCCTCTTTCCTTCTACTGCACACCACCTTTATTTCTTCCAAGTGTATTCCCCCCCCCCTTTTCTCCCACTTCCAAGCTCCCTCCCTACAGTCTTTTTCTGCTTCTCCGTTTCTTCACCTCTTCCTCTCAATGTCTCTCACTCCGCTTATTTCATTCCCCCTCCGCCCTCACCGCCCCTCCCGCCCGAGCCCCGCATACCAGGCACTGCTCCCTCGTGGGACACTGAAGCCCGGCCGTCTGAGGGACGAGGCTGTGAACTGAAACAAACCACATGGCAGACCCCGCTGGAGGAACTCTGTTTATATTCAGACCCCCAGCCAGCGTGCACCCTCCCCGCAAAGAAGTCACGGGAGCTCAATTGGCCCATCGTCAGCACCCCCGCCCCCCCCGGCCCCCAGGCTGCCTGCTGCCCATGTGACCAAGGAAAGAGGATGAGTCTGCGGAACTTTTAAGTATACGTAGTCCGTCCGGGTCTCAGAGCCGGTAGTAATAAGAAGAAAAAAACAAGTCAGGTCCCGGGCCGCGCTGTGATTGGCTGACGTCACGGGGGTGTCCCGGTACGGCAGCCAATCGCAGCGCGGCCCGGGACAAAGGGGCGGGGCTTAAAAAAGCACCAGAAACGCCCCCGAATCGCGTTTTCAAGAGAGCGCGATTGACAGCCTCTGTCTCCCAATGGCTAGCCTCCATTTATGGAGCTAGCCAATGAGAGGCAGAGGCGATGCCGACATCCCTACTGAAAACAAAAGTTTTTGAACTGGGAGGGGCTTCGCCCCTCGCTAGGTCGAAACCTAAAAACTGTATCAGCCGTTTTCAAATGGCTAGCAGCCGCCCAGTTAAAGTGCAATGAGGGCAAGTCCGTAATCCTCCTATTTGGATCCTTTCCCCCTCAGTTCAGAGAAGCACTTTGGCCACCAGAATATCCACTTCCCAGTTCCTCAGGACAGGCAGTGAAGAACCTGGGCGTCTGGTTCGAGGAATATCTCAGGTTCCCTACACATGTAAAAAAACTGGGCAGTCAATGTTTTGGCACATTAAAGTCTCTTAAGAGGTTTTTTCCTTTATTACCCAGGTCCGCCAAGGAAATGGTCACGCACGCTTTGAACCTTAGCCGCCTTGAGTATACCAATGCTCTTTACGTTGGCCTTCCAGGATACCAACTTAAGAAACTCCAGGTAATACAGAACACTGCGGCCAAAATTCTGTTGGGTATCCCAGGCAGGTCCAGCGTCAAACATCATTTGCGGGATCTGCACTGGCGAACAGTTGCCCAGAGAGTGAAATTTAAGGTTCTCATCATGGCCCATTCAGCCCTTTACGGTATAGGGCCCCTCTATTTGAGGAAGCGGTTTAGTTTTTATACTCCACGAAGGCATCTGCGTTCCGCTTTTGGAGGACAAGAATTGGAGGCTGCTCTCTATCTTTCAAAGTAGCCGGAGCTTGGAACTCTCTCCTCCTTGAACTGCGCAGCATGCATGACCCTGCCATGTTCAAGAAAAGACTTAAAACCCTGCTGTTTACCTAGGGATAATTTCTCCTCTTCCATACTGTTTCCACTACTGGCTTTGGTCAAAGCCAGCTATTGAAATGGACAGTGCTACTGGCTGAACTGTCACCCTCTCAATGAGTCTTCTTATATGCTGTGGTACCTCTTTCCTGCTTTTCCTTCTCTTGTCTTTCTGCTTTCCTTTGACGGGGGGGGGGGGAGCGGGGGTGCTGAGGGACTCCAGTGGAGGATGTTGAGGATATTGACCAGGTTCACCATGTGATGTCTGTATCTACACTGTTGTTTGCATTGCTTTGGAGGAGGTCATTATTGAGTGACCAACAGTGTCCTTTTATGGTTGCTATGACATTGTATTGTTTGTGGTAGGCTACAGTTTGGGGTTAAGACTGTGAGTCCTGGCAGCATGGTCTGAAATGGATATGCGGTATTTGTTATCATTGTAGTCCTACTGTGTGTCCGGGGGCGGGGGTGTTCAATGAGAGTTATTGAACATTGCACGGTTGCAGGAGGTTCAGTTTTTATGCTGTGCACTACAGTCATTATCTGGTTGCTTTTGCTTGTCCAGGCTGCTACATGATGATGATGATGGTGGATTGGGGTGGGGGGGGCAGGTTGGATACCCAGGGAGTGAACACATACAGCTCTATGGCTGAATGTACACATATTGTGATGTAGAATGTGCACGGCCTGAAGGATTACACTAAGAGATACAGGGCCCACTCTTTCCTGAGGTGCTATAAGGTGCAGATAGCTTCTCTTCAGGAAACCCACCTTATGGGGGATGAAGCTCAGAAGCTGGGTAAAAAAGTGGAGGGGACACCTGTTTTCAGCCACTTACTCCGCTCATGCACGAGGAGTAGCCATTTAGGTCCCCCAGGGGCTACCATAAAGCACACATATAATGAGGCGGATATAGAGGATTGGTACCTTCTACTGCAGGGTACACTAGATGGGTGGCCTTTCACACTCCTTAATACTTACGCACCTAACATTGATGATAAGCCCTTCTTCGATCGTATTCAGGACTTGCTGGAAGACAGTATGGGACATCCAGTAATATGGGAGGGGGATTATAACTGTATTTTGGATGGAAATGAGGACCAGCATCCCCCCAGAGTTGGAACTAAACCCCTGATGACCAAGTTGCTTGCCATGGTAATGCATAACTTCGTGTTCTCTGACAGCCGGTGAATAACACACCCAGGGACTCACAAATACACCTGTTACTCTAATACACACAACACTTATAATCCATTGGTGGCTGGGATGGAACCCTGGAGATTACATGGAGTGTATCATTTTGGGAGATATCTATCTGATCATGTGCCGGTTTAGTTGTGCATGCATTGGGGGACGTTCTGCATCGCGAGCGTAGATGGTGCATGCCCACCGACTTCCTGGTGGACACCATGTGCCGGGAGGTGCTAGCAACCTCACTCATTGACTTTCTGGTGATTAATTGGGGGACAGCCTCTTCCATGGCACGCAATTGGGAGGCTCTCAATGCGGTTAAGAGGGGGCCTGCTTTGGCACCACTTGTTAGGCCCGAATACACCTGGAGGCTGACCTAGTGGACCAGGAGCACCACTTGCGTAGCTCCAGGTATCGGACCTGCCTACACTAGAGGCGAGGGCGACGGAATTCTGGCTCTGTAGGGAGGTGCTATGTCTGTGGGACACCCTGGATAAAGGTATGTTGCACACCTATCATCAACGCCTCCACAGAGAGGGGGACAAGTCTGGCAAGATGCTAGCTTGTATATCCAGAAGGGAACAGGAGATCCCCCCCTCCCCCTGTCCTTCATGTCCGCTCATCTGGTGCCCTGGTCACAAATCATCCGCCCATAATGGATTATTTTTATGCTATTGCAAGCAGGTGTATCAAGCAGGTAGGGTGGGCCCTGAGGGGAGAAGGGAGGATTTTCTGGGCATGGCAGAATTCCCTTCCCTAGTGCCGGTTCTGGTGCAGGAATTGGAGAGGAAGATTACGGTAGACGAACTGGGCGAGGCCCTCAACCTATCTAAGGTGCCCCGAGGGGATGAGTTCCTTGTGGAATGCTATCAGGCGTATTGCACGGAATTTAAATGTATTCCAAGAGGCGCAGAGAAATCAAAACATTCTGGCCACCAGGAGGGAGGGAATTGTCTGTCTTATGCCCAAGCCAGACAGAGACGCTGCGGACCCTTCGTCTTATAGACCTCTCACCATGCTTCACTCTGAGTAATCTGAGGGTTAGTGCATGAGGATCAATGTTGCTTTATTCCAGCGCACAGCAGTGTTTAACCTCCACAGGCTTACACATTTACTTCGCGAGACACTCAATGATGAATGAAGGTTAGTCCTGGTCTGCCTCGATCTAGAAAAAGCCTTTGATATGGTTGAGCGGGCTTACTTGCAGGCAGTACTGGCTTGTATGGGCTTTGGACCGGTGTTCTGCAGCTGGGTGCGGCTCCTATACCCTGGTTGTATGGTGCTTGTTTGAGTTTGGGTGTGATATCTCTGGGCCATGGGCGGTGGGGTGGGGGGACTAGACAAGATTGCCCCCTGTCACCTCTGCTCTTCGCACTCGAGAGTGAGCCTCTGGCACTGTTGCTATGTCGGGAGCTGGCGCAGTGGGAAATCCGAATAGGGGGATCCCTGCTTGCTGTCTCCTTATATGCGAATGATGCATTGATATTTGTTCACACCCTAGACCGCTCAGTGCCGGTCTTGATTGGCTTACCCAATACCTTCGGACATGTGCCTGTGCTCATGGTGAATATCCGTAAGTCTCTGTCGTTTCCCTTAGGGAGCTTGATCAGGGTGCTGGAGTTGGGCATCCAATGGAAGACTGAGGGGTTCCGATAACTAGGTATCAGAGTTACCCATTCTGAACCTGCCTTTTTGCATCTAAATGTGGATACTCTTTTAGCATGCCTCAAGGCCTCTGTAACTTTCTGCTCCATACTCCCCCTTACAGTGCTGGGCAGGGTGGCAGTAGCGAAGATTGTCGTCCTACTCAGTGTCTCAACCTGGTTCAAAACGCGTTATTCTAGCTTTGACCGTAATTCTGCTGACAACTAGATAGTTTGCTTATCTCACTGGTGTGGGCAGGGAAATGCAGTAATGTGGCACTGTCCATCCTTAAACGTGGCTTAGAAGACTGGGATTTACAAACCTTTTATTACGCTGCCACACTGCAACATGCCGCAAAATGGTTGACCGACTCTGACAACTGGGAGAAGAGATTGTATGCGGACATGTTAGGGTGGATACACTAGTGCGGCTACTGATGAGAGGGGGGAAGTTCTGACTGCTATGTCCCCTACCGGGTGTGACCGACACTAATGGTGTGGGAGGCAGTGGTCACGAAGGTACTACACAGGGCCCCTTTTGACAGGGAGCTTCCACTGTGGGACCTGGCCCTGTTTTGAGCCATCAACAGGGATATGTCCATGGAGCAGTGGATGTTATGGGGATGCGAGGGGGCTGGTTACCTATACCCGGGGGGAGGTTTTCCTCACCTATCAGGGGGCGCAGGAGGCATTTTGGGTGGGCTTGGGTCACTTCCTTCACTAAGCCAGATTGGAGAATACAGTTACCTAGAAGGATAAACCCAAATTGGTCACTGAGACCTGGGTATCAAACAGTACATAGGAAGAGGGTCTCCGTGAATAGTTTCATATACATTGAAAGAAACAGTACTTTAAAAAGAAAATAATAAACCAGAATGGAAACGTTGCTTACTTAGTGCACAGTATTATTTAATCACACTGGAATCATAAAATATTCATACATTTGTTATCACAATGTTAATATGTGGGGCGAGGGAAGGTAAGGGTGTGGTGATTTAGGGTGAGGATAAGGGAGTGAAAAATACGGAAGTGTGATTCATACAAGCAGTCAAGGCATTCAAACATTGAGTCTTATAAACATAAAAATTGTCAAAGGTTATAACAATAATACAGACATTGAACTTGCATTTTACTAATTTCTCTGGCGCCTGGTCACAAAAACTTTTGGAGTGCGTAAAGCACAACTTTTGAAGTACTCTTTTACGTACTCTAATCAACGTCCTGAATTAGCCTCAAATCATCTCAAATGGGAATAAAATGGTAATATTCATGGAATATTCGTATACAGTTATAACAAATAGAAGAGACTGCTCCCTCTTTGTACTTATAATAACGAGCTGGATGTTTCAGGGACAGTTCATAAAGGCATGCAATAGTGTATGAAAAAGCACTCCTGTAGTAATAACTCCTATTCTCATAACTGCTTTTATGGACACACATTTGATTTGTGCCTCACTTTAAAAGGCTGAATACATCTAATGATGCTGATGTATAAACCGTGATGCCACGTCACCGTTCCTGCGAGCTACTTACACAGACTATTTCTAGACTAATTAAAAAATAATGTTAGTACAGTTGTCACATGACGTAGCCATCTTTTGAGTAAGTGACTTACCCATGGGGCGCGGGGCGCAGGGCGATATCCCTAAAGATGTTGACGCAAAGGGGATACGCGGTTCACTTAACAGCACACCATGAGGTTACACTTACTATACCGTGCTGAAAATGTGAAATTTACAACACTGAATAAAATGGTTTCCAGGCTTCAGAAGCACTTGAGACTTTCAAGACCTATTATGGTTAACATGCACCTGGGCTTAATTAGGAAATATAACCTATCAGTGCATGCTAAGGCATGCATGTGCAATCTTGTCTTCATCATAAAGCGCAAATATTAAAACACTAAATATATGATTCTGCTTTCCCACCAGCTTAGTTGTGTTGATTGGCACAGCTCATGTTGATCTATGTAAATTGGCTCATCATGCCAACAGCCACCATCTTCTTCCATTTTTGAGACGCATGCATTGAGTCAACACCTTCAATAACCACAACAAGTTCTGGAGAAATGTATATTTTATAACACCGTCTCATTTGATTTGCGCATGCTGGCTCTATACCATTTTAAAGCAGTGCTATGAACACAATACTGTTGATTCAGTGCCTCTTTCATATTAAATGTCTTATTACCTAAGAAGTGTGATTTTAACACGGACATGCTCAAACATTGAATCTCTTATTTTCTTTACAGTACATTTGGCGCCATGAAGTATGCCAGCACCCAGGGAGGAGTCCGCGGGGTGGACTTTGAGGGGGTCCTTTTTTCTGGATTTGCTCCAGATGGTGGTCTCTTCATGCCTGAAGACATCCCTAAAGTGGACCTCCCCACTCTGCTGAAATGGAGCAGCCTTCCCTACACAGAGCTGGTGAAGGAAGTGTGTGCAATCTTCATCCCGCCTGAGATCATTCCTAGGCAAGAGCTGAACGGTACAGTCTGCGGCGGAAACCCTGATCGAGGGTATATATGAGTACTTTATAGACCCGCTGGTGCATCATGTTCTTCTGCTAATGCAAGGGATCGGGTCCTCTTCCCAGCATAACTGCTGTCAGAGCCTGTCAAACTGATCAGGTCTAGTGTTGACTGTGGTTGGTAGAAGTGGTTACCTGAACATCGATAGATCAGATCCTGCGCCTCATCTCGCTAATGCTAGGACCATGTATGGGTCAATGTGAGCAAAGGGAAGGAGAAATAGTCTCCCACGTGCTGGTGCTCAGGGTATAGATGCAAAAATTATATCAACGAACAACTGAAAAAGCCAAAGATTACTTTGCTGAAAATTGTCCGCTTTGTGTTGTGTTATAGGACTCTAGGTCCTATTTTGCCTTCCGGTAATGTTCTGCCCCTGCATTTAACGCATTGCCGGAAGGCACCGTATTGCAGTAATTGAGCCCAGGTCTGATGTATACGACTGTAGAGCAGAAGCGACACTTGGAGACTTTCAGAGACTTTCAGACTTTCAGAGCCAAGGACAGGGGTCCTTGGCTCTGAGTCATACTCTTCCCCCACCTTCATGGAGACCCTCTGTCCCCACCCCCACTAGTGGGGTGGAAAAGTTTCCTGGAGCAGTGTCAGGCTTTGCAGACTAGGCTACATGGACTGGTTCTCTAGCCATGAATGCTCCTCTTTGCTTTCGAAGAGAGGGCATCCGCAAAGTTCATAGGCTTCCGAAGTCTATGGGGTAAGAGGAATAGGTGTAAAGTGGAGATGGGTGGCCTGCATTCTCAAACATCTGTTCAGTAGCCCATCTGGATAGCTCCATATTGCTATAATAGAAACATCTTAAGGTGATGGGGATTCCTTAATGCGCCTGGACTCTGTCCTCCTTCAAATGAACAAATGCTCAATTAGGAATTTATGGGTGCTGAAACAGGGCCTGTGCATCTTGTATAACAGAAGAGAGAGGGAGGAGTTTTCTGTATTTTGAAATGGGAAAGCCTACTCTGAAAACAGACCGGCTAAATGCAGCCTTAACACTGTTGGACATTGTGAGGTGTGTGACATGCTGGCCAAATATTTTAATGCATTGTCCAGTAGATAAAGACTCAACAGAAAAACCTTTTATTCCCTGGAGTGCTGATTTAAAACTGCCCTGCTGTATTTATCTCAGTCAGCTTTATTACTATTATAGTTCTTATTATTAGTAGTAATAGCTTGAGTTTTATGTGGTGCTTCATATCACACTTCTGCCAGTTCTTCGCACTGTATATAACAAATGCAGCAAGTTGGATATAGCTTGCCAGCTTGGCACTTTGAAATTCCAGATGCATCTCGCCTGGACTGTTTATTTCTGTGATGCAAGGCACATGGCACTTTGTATCATTTGCACCTTTGCTTCCCATGTTGCTTCTTTTTTCTTGGTGATCCCGTTTTCTGCAAGCTTAACCATGTTATCCTCGTGAACTCTTTCCAATCAATCGGATGTATAAGGTAACTTTGGGGCCGATTCCGATTGTAAACCATACCGACCGACACAGACCGGGAATGGAGACCGACTGACATGTTCCGGCACCATACGACCCCGCACAGTACGATGCAACGCGTGTGAATTACAACCCACCCGCACGGAATCCAAGCCGCCTGACCAAGCCGTATAGCAATCTCTGAGTCGCCCGTAAACGGACCGGAAATTGAACCAACCAGCACGCATCAGGAACAGAGACAACCGACATGTACCCGCGAAGTATGATGCAATGCATGTGAAATGAGGCCGACTCGCACGGAGCGCAATCCGGAAGACTGAGACGTACAGACAACAGTGACTAGCAAATAATAGACTCCCTTGCGGCTGACGGGTACGCCAATGTATAAACACAGCAGAATGTCAGTGTGACAGACTCTGATTACCCCGCAAGAGCCACAGGCAGCGTCCGTCCCGGTCAATGAACGTCTCCATCATGTCCAACAAAACCAAAGTAAAAAAGACAAAAAAAGGACCAAACAAGCAACAACAAAGCCAATAAATACAAAAAGAAAAAAAAGGAACCAAGACATACCCACATCTCCACCTATATAACGGCCAGAAATTCATACCATGATCCTTTGCAACCCACAGATATAGGACAGCAGATAACACCACTACACTGCAGAGACACACCACAACTCGCACACCACACAACATCCACACCATTTGCACCTCTCAAAATAAGTAATCACAGAAACACAGATAAACTCACACCCAGTATACTCACTTACACCCTCACACACGTCAATCCTCACAACACCCAGCACCATGCCACCCAAGAAGAATCCAAAGTTTACAGATAGTGAGTTGGAAGTCATGACTTGAGAAATCCTCAGAGTAGAGCCACTGTTGTTTGGCACATTGGTCCAACAGACCCCCATGTCACAGAAAAGAAAGATGTGGGAGAGGATCGTCGACAAGGTCAACGCACAAGCACCTTGTTTGTGCACAAAGGACGATATACAGAACAGGTACTATGATGTGCGCAGGAGGGTCAAGAAGCTTATCAGCAGGGTGCAAGCCTTGAACAAGCAGAACGGCGGTGGCCCGCCTGCCAAACCAACACACTTCAGGTCCTGGGAGGAGAAGGTGCAGGCCATCCTACCACCGGAGAGCATCCAGGGATTAACAGGAATACCAGAGCCTGGTGAGTACACAACTTATATACTCAAGATTGTGCCACAATACACATATATCACGGTCAAGGGGACAGTGAAACCAAGTACTGTTACCAAAGCCAGAGCAACAGAAAGGCAAGTACCCTGTAACATGTAAGCCAGTTACAGACACAATACCTGCCATAACATAGTAAGATGCAACTATGTCATAACATGTACAAACCCTACAACAAATACCGCAAGGCAGTGGCATAAATCGCCAACAAACACTGCTATCCATTCTGCCGCCACTATCACTCTACCTCACAGGGAAGCTGAGTCAACCGCAAGGAAGGTTGGGTCTGCTGGGAATGTACTTGTATCAGAAAGCACAATGGCAGTTGCAGTCGCAGCCAACAGCCCCCACCCACATGGCCCAGCAAGCTCACACTGTACCATGCTCACCTCACAGGGAGTGGCTAAGTACCGACAAGATGGTTCAAAGCAGGCCCTGCTGTGGGGAGCACAAGGCCCTGCTGGGACTTGGGCTGAAACAAACAACAGGTCCCCAATACCTGACTGCCTGAAAGGTAACTTGCACTCCCTGTAATGGAAGCTTGCCTCCCGGTGGGACACCTGGCCTAGTGGGAAGGAGTACAGCCAGCCCTGACTACATCTACCAGCAGGCCCTGACACACACACACACACACACCTCCCACCAACACCAAACAACACACCTGGAAATATGCTCCCCAAGAGAGTGAATCAAAACCTACTTCCAAGTTGTCTGTCACTGGGCTTTGCTGTGGGCAGCTCAAGGCGTTGTTGGGTACTGTGCACAAACAAACACCAAGCCAACACTATCAGCCATCCTGCCAGCACAGTTACACCACCTCGCAGGGAAGCTAATTCACAGGAAGGAAGCTCGGGTATGCTGGGAAGGTGGGTGTAGCCAAAAGCATGATGGGAGTCATAGTCACAGCCAACAGTACTCCTCCTACATGGCCCATCAAGCCCACCCTGAACCATGCTCACCTTACAGGGAGTGGCAAAGTACTGACAAGAGGGCTGACACCAGGCCCTGCTAAGGGGAGCACAAGGCTCTGCTGGGAATTGTGCTCAAACAAACAACAGGACACCACTGTCCGCCATCTTGCTGTCTCACTCACTCACAGGGAAGCGGAGTCAAAAGGAAGGTAGGTTGGGTATGCTGGGAAGGTCGGTGTAGCCAAAAGCATGATGGGAGTCGAAGTCACAGCCAACAGACCCCCACCTACATGTCCCAGCAAGTTCACGCTGAACCATGCTCTCCTCACAGGGAGTGCTAAAGTACTAACACAAATGGCTGACACTAGGCCCTGCTGTGGGGTGCACAAGGCCCTGTTGGGATTTGAGCTCAAACAAACAACAGGACCCCAATGCCTGACTGCCTGAAAGGTAAATTGCATTCCCTGCAATGGAGGCATGCCTCATGGGGGGGACATCTGGCCTAGTGGGAAGGAGTACTGCCAGCTCTGACTACATCTACCAGCAGGCCTTGTCACACACACACCCCTCACACCAACACCAAAATACACACCTGTGATCATGCACCACAAGCGAGTGAGTGAAAAGCCACTTACAAGATCTCTGACAATGTGCTCTGCTGTGGGGAGTAGAAGGCCCTGCTGGGAATTCTGCCCAAACAAACTCTGTTTTTGCGACCAACCTCTCTTTTAAAATCTGTAAAATAATAACACAGTGTGTGGTCGTATGTGAAAAAGATACGTCTAATTTGGCACGTTTTCATTTAGAGATATAGGCCGTTTCTAGAGTAGTGCAGAGATTCTGCAATAGGTCCTATTTTGAACATTCTGTATGTAAATAGAGGCTTTATTGGCCCCATCAAGCTTATATGTTGTCTATCGTCTAATCGTTGTCCAAAAGCGTCATTCTATATGTTGTATTGTTGATTTGTGATTTGGGTTTGTATACCCCCACTGTCATTGGTTCTCTGGTTACTGCATTGAATTGAACCTTTAAACCAGTGTTTTTTATATGTTGATTTCATTGTGAACACTCATGTATAATTAATGCTTTGTTCAATTTGACTGGTTAATTACAGTTTCTGAGAAAGAAAAAAATAGAAAGAAAAAGAAATAAGCAGACAAAAATTAATGAAATAAATTAATTTTCATAAAGATCCTTGACTGAAATAGTGGTTTTGGGTTGAGTTATTCTCCGCTCAACTCTTCATTAAATAATCATAAAGAATCGCACAGTACTGGCAATCCCTTTGTTCATTTCGTATTCGGCACAGCCTTACTGTGCTTTTGCCAAAACCCTCTTTGTTATATAGTACAAACAAACAATAGAACACCACTGTCTGACACCCTGAAAGTAAAATGAGCCTCCCTGCAATGGAATCATGCCACATGGGGGATTACCTTGCCTCTGTTGGTGGATGGAGGTCCTGCACTGACTCAAAATGCTATCAGGGCCCGCTCAAAACACACCTCCTCAGTCAGAACAAATACCACCATTGGGACCAGTCACTCCAAAAGTAAATGCCTGGGCAAGATGGCAGACACATGATCCGGATGTCTGATTTGGCTGCAAGTCAGACCTACTCACTGGCCAACTCAAACACATTTACACTCACAGCCATTGGAACTGTAGGTATCCTCTCACTGTCTGGGGA
The DNA here is from genome assembly GCF_964263255.1 of Lissotriton vulgaris. NCBI lineage: Eukaryota > Metazoa > Chordata > Amphibia > Caudata > Salamandridae > Lissotriton > Lissotriton vulgaris. Next base: position 230,529,215 of record NC_141690.1, read on the forward strand.
TGCAGTTTCCCTGGGGTGTCCCCAGACCTGGCTGTAAAGGCGTGTTTTGTAGTTGACAATTGGGGAGATGCAGACATAGTACATAGCACCAAGCACACACAATGTCACAGACATCATCGACAGGGGACACCTGAATGTGACTAAAATGTACACGCCCACATTGCTGACAGTGTAGCATGGTGTCATTACCAAAAGGTACAGGTGTGAGCAGCATCTCAATACCACATTGTTCTGCGTTGTCTGCATCATTCACACAGCACATCACTCACTGTCATAGACACTCCAGACACAATGACTAACCTGGACTGCATTGGAGGAGGCATGCAGCTCACAGCAGCTGCCCTGCAACACACACCACTGCCCATCACTGTCATGCGCATGGAAAAGCAAGATCGCTGCAGTCCCTAATCCCCCTCACCATGGAGGAACTTGACAAGATAAATAAAGTCAGCATGGACAAAACTCTGCACCAACGTCACTAGCTATGGTAAGACCATGACTTGCATGAAATGAGATGTAGACTAGGAACACAGACAACCAAATAGTATCTCCTATCAGATCTTGGGCATACTGGACTGTAACCATATTGTTCAGACAGATCAATGTGACGCACAAAGACCAGCAAAAACTGCCACCACATATGCCCCAAGCTTGCAACATACCCTAACTGGAATTGTACGTATGTCCTCGTTAAAGCACAAATGTGGACAGGGAGGATTCAGCTGTGTCGGGCATGTGAAGGCACTTCAGTAGCAATGGCCATGCACAGACAATTGATCAATACATGAGCTAGTCATGCACACAGCTTGATGTGCACATTGAAATGCCTCAGCTTGCCAGGAGAAAGTGCTTTAGACAGATCAACCCCTGTCCGTCACAACTTGGGACAATACAATCTACTGACTCTTATAATGATGTCTAGTGGCAACTGTCATGTGTGTGAAACATTGATGTTGGTAGAACCATAACATACATTGTGTGTTTCCTCTAACCATAGAGGATGCCGGGGACACCGCAGGAATTGAAGAGGAGTCCAAGTCCCAGACTTTGGAGGACCAGGAGCTCACCAGTGTGGTTCAGTCTCTGTCCTCTTCGGACAATGACCATAAACCACCAAGCCCCTCCGGTGTGAGTTGTTGTGCAGCACCAGCAGTAGAGACATCTGCCCCCCCTGCAACCACTCCTGCAATAGCAGTCAATAGACCGAGTATGCATGTCCACACGGACAGACCAAGGCCACAGGCCACCGACAGCACAGGTACACAGGGAACCCTGGAAGCGACAGACAACACCACCAGTGCCAACACCCAAGGGGGCCCAGTATCACCTGTGACTACCACGACAGGTACTGCACATGTGGCTCATGGTGGTGGGAGGGTGGCCAGGCAGAGGCCATGGCCTGCAGAGGGGGCTGGACTGCATGATGACCCACACCTGGGACGCATCATAGATGCGTACAATGAAAGCACCAGAGGTTTTGGCCAGGTAGTGGGGATCCTCAAGGACCTAAAGCAACAGCAGGCTTCCCATTATGCGCACTTGGACTCCCATATGTCCCGGGCTGAGGCACACATGTCCCGCATGGAATCCAAGTGGGACAAATTGGACGATCTAACAGTGGTGCATAGGGACATACGGAGATGCCTCTGCCAGATCAGCACCAACATGACAACACCTCCCTGTGCGCCCACAACATCTGTTGCCACAACATCCGCAGCTGCCACAGGGAGTTAGGAGGACTCTGGAGGAGAGTCCCTGTCACCGCAGCGGCCTGCACCTGAGGGTCCCCCGAGCAAGAAAAGGAGTTGTCCGAAGAAGGGCAAGCGAGATGCTGATGCCCCTGCACATCCCTGAGGAACTCAACACCTGTTCCTGATATCGTCCTTTGTGTGCAGACCATTAGACCTTGTCGACTGACAATCAACTCACCCACTTGACATGGAGGGTCTAAGTGGTGACAATGCATCTTACTGTGGACTTTACTCTGGACATTTCATCTTCCTTGACTATCAACTCACCTGTGAACTTTAGATTAACATCACACTGTAGAGCACTTCCAATGACGTTCCCTATCCTCACCCATGTTTGTAAATAAAATCACATCGACACAATACTTGCCTCTGTCTTGATTTAAACTTGCTTGGTGTCATGGAGGTAATGATTTGCGGAAGAATACTGTGCATGCAAACTACTACAGCAATGTGAACAAAGTTATGTGAGTCATACTAATGTGACACATATGAGGGAAACACACCACTAGGGCAACATAACACATACTCACCATGGCCATTGGATATTGCCTACACTAATGTTGACAGGAAATACATTGGAATGCATAGACATCACACCAATCCTGAGTCAGTGGCAATCAGCCCCCAGGTATATAATGCAAATTACATGTGGATGTGTGAATACTGACAAAGCACATATCATAATGGAGCACAGGTTTAACAAGGATTCACAACCTGAGAATCCCACAACTGATGCAAGGGAGCCTCACGTGACAGTGATCTAAACGTCCCAAGTTGGAAACAATGAAAGTGCAGGGGTGTGTGGCACATCCTTGTTCGGTACAACGACTACTTTCACCCGGTAACAGGAATCTGGGTGTGGGAGTTCATGCCACGCTGTATGGCTAACAAAGTACCCTGTGAAGGACATTCAGAAAACATAATCAAATACACAGATTTACAGCACACAACTACAATGTACATGCCCAAAAACAATTCCCAAACTACGTAAACACAACCTAATAATCAAGTAAACACTGTTTGGGAGTACAGACTACTTGAAAGGACACATCCCTGCAAGCATCCTGTCAAGTAGCACACAACCACACTCAAGCAGCACCACTGCACCACCAACATACATCAAGTAAACACAATTTGAAAACACATCACTGTATACTGACATTCATGAGAAGAAGTTGTGGATCATCTGGGCCCAGACATCACCTTCATCCTCTCCATCACTGGCATCATGCCCCAGGGCAGGATCCTCCACGGCTGGAGGAGGTTGGCCATTATCATCTTGGATGAGAGGCAACTTCTTCCTCACTGCCAGGTTGTGTAGCATGCAGCACACAATGAAGATCTTGCACACCTTAGCTGGTGCATATGGAAGGACCCCTCCTGCCTTGTCAAGGCAGCGGAATCTGCTTTTCAGGAGACCAAATGTCCGCTCGCTCACCCTCCTCGTCCGACCATGTGCCTCATTGTAGCGCATCTCTGCCGGTGTCACAGGGTTCCTGAGGGGTGTCAGCAACCACGGCATGTTGGGGTATCTGGAGTCACCTACATACAGACAATTGCACATTAATGAGTCTGAAAAGAGGGTGGGGAACAACTTCAACAAAACCCACACAATGGTAAACAGTCGGTACACACCGACAAGTCCAGGTACGCTGGTACTGCATCTGTGACATAATCGCTGGGATGCGACTACTCCTCATGATGTACGCGTCGCGTGCTGAACCTGGGAAACGTGCGCACACATGCGAAATGGTCATGTCCACCAGACATACCACCAGAGCATTGATTGATTGGAAATGTTTCCTGTTGCGGCATGTCTGCTCATGTGCCTGTGGTGGTACAAAAGCCACATGTGTCCCATCAAGGGAGCCAATGACATGTGGCATCCTTCCCAGTGCATAGAAGTCACCCCATATGTCATGGAGTTGTTGTTTTGTCGGGAAAAGAATGTGGTGATCGAGGAAATGCAACATCGCCTCCAACACATCTCGAAGCACACGGCTGAACATGATCTGTGACATCCCACCAGCATAAGCCACAGTGTGTTGGAAGGTACCGGTGGCAAAGAAGTATAGGGTTGCCATCACCTTCACCTTGGGGGTCAGCGCTGTAGGGTATGGCTGGCCAGGTTGCAAGTGTGGGGCCAACTGCTCCGAAAAATCATGAATCAGTGGCCTAGTGAAGCGGTACTGTCGGATGCAGTCATGTTCAACCATGGTTGAAAGGTCAGGGAACGGTCTGTGTACAGCTGGTCCCCTGCCGTACATAGAGGTTGTCAGTTCCCCAACTATGTGCCAGTTTTCAGGGAAAATAGCATATGAAACAACATCAAAGGACACAAGTGCATGATGTTGTGCTGTTGGGTATGGGCACATATGCCAGAAACATGCCCATCATCTGACACCTCAGCTCTACATGTCTACACAACATCGTCCATGTTGTGCTGTGCCAAATCTATGGGCTCTGTCACAGCAGATCAGTACGAGTCTCCAAACACACACCACAGTGACTAGTGAGGACAGATGTCTTACCCACGTCACAGGTTTCTCACAGACACACACACAGGGAACATGTATTGACACAAGGCTACTCTCATGATGTAGCGTCTCATGTACATGCCACAACACCTAGGGCCCGAGCCGTGCGCACCCATTGGCTATTGACTATCATGGACAATGACACGATTTTGATACTTGTACGATTCGTGTGCTGAAAATTCCGTTGGCTCCCTACAACAATGTATCATACTTATTGGTGTCATGAAGTTGAGATTTTTGAACGATGCGGAAGGTGTGAACGAGGCATGCAATGCGATGGATTGGCCAGATTCATAGGATGCAAATGTGTCAGACCTACAGAATCTGCCTCTGCTGTACTGATATAAGGCTGTCTCTTCCCCTGAGAGCTCACTTGCCTGCACTACATGCTCCAGATTGGCTTCTCTGCTACCACTGCTGCTGTCTCTACATCCTCTGGCTCAAAGAATGGCACACACTGTGGAGAGGGCCCCAGCCTTCACAGAGGAGGAGAACCAGGCCCTGCTGGACAGCTTCCTACCACAGAACAGCACGCTGTATGGGAAACCAGGGGAGCAGGTGAGTGTGCAGTCCACATCTTCTCTCATTGTGCATGTTGTCTGACTCCCACTAATGGCATTGTGTAAAGCAGTGGCTAGCATGTGCACTCATTAGTTGTCCCACCCAAATTGTGTAGGTACCTGCAGTGAACATGTACTGTGCTGGGAAAGTGCATTTTTAGACGGTCATACTACCCAGGCACTGTTTCCATGTTGTTGATGCAGGACAAGTGTCCATCACCATAGTTGCACTACCTGTGTACATCAGATGTCCTTGTGAAAACAACATGTTTGTCCAACTGTGTGATGCACAAACATGTTGCATGTGTGTTAATGGCCCTTTAACTTTGTCATCCTTACAGGTTGATGCCCATCAGAAACAGGAGATCTGGCTGACCATTGCCTGGGCAGTTCGATCTGTGGGCGTCCACAGGCGTCTCTTCCGCAACTGCCAGAAGAGATGGCAGGACCTACGTGGCTGGACCTGTCGCACGCAAGAGTCCAGCTGAAGCGGTCGCGTCCTTGCAAAATGGTGGACGAAGGACCCTGATCCCCCACATGCTCCGGATCCTGACAGTGGTCTTCCCTGACCTGAATGGGCAGTTGAAGGCCAGACCGCAGCAAGGAGGGGGTAAGTGCATGACTAGTCTATGAACTGTGTCTAACATGAACTTTGCACTCCTTCAGCCTGGTTACACTATCACAGTTTGTCTGTTTGCTTGTACCAGAGTCATGTGCATGAATTAGGTTATGTCCCTTCCTCAATTGAGATACAGGTGTGGCCCTTTCAGTATGTGACCTGTCTCCCTTGGGGGGGTCCCTGCTGTTGTCCAAGGGTTAAGTGGGAAACAGCATCTGCTACAGGTACAATAATTAGGCCTACATGAGTGAGCGTATTGATTGACGGGTCTGTACATTGCCAGATATCTGATGTGTACTCTGTGTGGGCCATTAATACCTGTTCTCATTGCTGCTCTGCCTCATCATATGTGTCTGGGGTGTTTACCACACAGCCATGCAGCAGGTGGGACAGTGTTGGTGCCACAGAAGTATGTACGTCATGTGTGTCACACATGCCTAGTGTTCAAGGTAATCCCATTGTGCACATTGACAAAGTCAGGTATGCCTACTCCGGGCATGAAGTAGACTGTGTTCTCTTACTCCTGTGTGTAAACCTACATTTAATGCATTTTGAAAAGTGCAATGAGGTGTCAGCCTCTGTGTCATAGTGGAGTAGCCTACCTTTTTAGACTCCTGCGATGTCAAATGGTTTGGGGTGGGCAGCCTGCTGAGATGTGGCTGTTGGATCATCACAATGGGCTAAACAAGCATTTGCAATGCAATGGTCTCGGCATCATTAAAGGTAGAGCTATTGGCATTGCTCATGACATTTCTTTTTTTTTCCTTAAATCATAAATAAATGGCATTGTCATTTACATTGCCAATACACAGCACTCTGCACTCAACAGCACACACCATTCTGCACCTGCACTCACTGCTCTGCACTCACTGCTCTGCACTCACTGCTCTGCACTCCCTGCTCTGTACTCACTACTCTGTACTCACTACTCTGCACTCACTACTCTGCACTCACTACTCTGCACTCACTACTCTGCACTCACTACTCTGCACTCACTACTCTGCACTCACTACTCTGCACTCACTACTCTGCACTCACTACTCTGCACTCACTACTCTGCACTCACTACTCTGCACTCACTACTCTGCACTCACTACTCTGCACTCACTACTCTGCACTCACTACTCTGCACTCACTACTCTGCACTCACTACTCTGCACTCACTACTCTGCACTCACTACTCTGCACTCACTACTCTGCACTCACTACTCTGCACTCACTACTCTGCACTCACTACTCTGCACTCACTACTCTGCACTCACTACTCACTACTCTGCACTCACTACTCTGCACTCACTACTCTGCACTCACTACTCTGCACTCACTACTCACTACTCTGCACTCACTACTCTGCACTCACTACTCTGCACTCACTACTCTGCACTCACTACTCTGCACTCACTACTCTGCACTCACTACTCACTACTCTGCACTCACTACTCTGCACTCACTACTCTGCACTCACTACTCTGCACTCACTACTCTGCACTCACTACTCTGCACTCACTACTCTGCACTCACTACTCTGCACTCACTACTCTGCACTCACTACTCTGCACTCACTACTCTGCACTCACTACTCTGCACTCACTACTCTGCACTCACTACTCTGCACTCACTACTCTGCACTCACTACTCTGCACTCACTACTCTGCACTCACTACTCTGCACTCACTACTCTGCACTCACTACTCACTACTCTGCACTCACTACTCTGCACTCACTACTCACTACTCTGCACTCACTACTCACTACTCTGCACTCACTACTCTGCACTCACTACTCTGCACTCACTACTCTGCACTCACTACTCTGCACTCACTACTCTGCACTCACTACTCTGCACTCACTACTCTGCACTCACTACTCTGCACTCACTACTCTGCACTCACTACTCTGCACTCACTACTCTGCACTCACTACTCTGCACTCACTACTCTGCACTCACTACTCACTACTCTGCACTCACTACTCACTACTCTGCACTCACTACTCTGCACTCACTACTCACTACTCTGCACTCACTACTCACTACTCTGCACTCACTACTCTGCACTCACTACTCACTACTCTGCACTCACTACTCACTACTCTGCACTCACTACTCACTACTCTGCACTCACTACTCTGCACTCACTACTCTGCACTCACTACTCTGCACTCACTACTCTGCACTCACTACTCTGCACTCACTACTCTGCACTCACTACTCTGCACTCACTACTCTGCACTCACTACTCTGCACTCACTACTCTGCACTCACTACTCTGCACTCACTACTCTGCACTCACTACTCACTACTCTGCACTCACTACTCACTACTCTGCACTCACTACTCTGCACTCACTACTCACTACTCTGCACTCACTACTCACTACTCTGCACTCACTACTCTGCACTCACTACTCACTACTCTGCACTCACTACTCACTACTCTGCACTCACTACTCACTACTCTGCACTCACTACTCACTACTCTGCACTCACTACTCACTACTCTGCACTCACTACTCTGCACTCACTACTCTGCACTCACTACTCTGCACTCACTACTCTGCACTCACTACTCTGCACTCACTACTCTGCACTCACTACTCACTACTCTGCACTCACTACTCACTACTCTGCACTCACTACTCACTACTCTGCACTCACTACTCTGCACTCACTACTCACTACTCTGCACTCACTACTCACTACTCTGCACTCACTACTCACTACTCTGCACTCACTACTCACTACTCTGCACTCACTACTCACTACTCTGCACTCACTACTCTGCACTCACTACTCACTACTCTGCACTCACTACTCACTACTCTGCACTCACTACTCACTACTCTGCACTCACTACTCACTACTCTGCACTCACTACTCACTACTCTGCACTCACTACTCTGCACTCACTACTCTGCACTCACTACTCTGCACTCACTACTCTGCACTCACTACTCTGCACTCACTACTCTGCACTCACTACTCTGCACTCACTACTCTGCACTCACTACTCTGCACTCACTACTCTGCACTCACTACTCTGCACTCACTACTCACTACTCTGCACTCACTACTCACTACTCTGCACTCACTACTCTGCACTCACTACTCACTACTCTGCACTCACTACTCACTACTCTGCACTCACTACTCTGCACTCACTACTCACTACTCTGCACTCACTACTCACTACTCTGCACTCACTACTCACTACTCTGCACTCACTACTCACTACTCTGCACTCACTACTCACTACTCTGCACTCACTACTCTGCACTCACTACTCTGCACTCACTACTCTGCACTCACTACTCTGCACTCACTACTCTGCACTCACTACTCTGCACTCACTACTCACTACTCTGCACTCACTACTCTGCACTCACTACTCTGCACTCACTACTCTGCACTCACTACTCACTACTCTGCACTCACTACTCACTACTCTGCACTCACTACTCACTACTCTGCACTCACTACTCACTACTCTGCACTCACTACTCTGCACTCACTACTCTGCACTCACTACTCTGCACTCACTACTCTGCACTCACTACTCTGCACTCACTACTCTGCACTCACTACTCTGCACTCACTACTCTGCACTCACTACTCACTACTCTGCACTCACTACTCACTACTCTGCACTCACTACTCACTACTCTGCACTCACTACTCACTACTCTGCACTCACTACTCTGCACTCACTACTCACTACTCTGCACTCACTACTCACTACTCTGCGCTCACTACTCTGCACTCACTACTCTGCACTCACTACTCTGCACTCACTACTCTGCACTCACTACTCTGCACTCACTACTCTGCACTCACTACTCTGCACTCACTACTCTGCACTCACTACTCACTACTCTGCACTCACTACTCACTACTCTGCACTCACTACTCACTACTCTGCACTCACTACTCACTACTCTGCACTCACTACTCACTACTCTGCACTCACTACTCACTACTCTGCACTCACTACTCTGCACTCACTACTCACTACTCTGCACTCACTACTCACTACTCTGCACTCACTACTCTGCACTCACTACTCTGCACTCACTACTCTGCACTCACTACTCTGCACTCACTACTCTGCACTCACTACTCTGCACTCCCTACTCTGCACTCACTACTCTGCACTCACTACTCTGCACTCACTACTCTGCACTCACTACTCACTACTCTGCACTCACTACTCTGCACTCACTACTCTGCACTCACTACTCACTACTCTGCACTCACTACTCTGCACTCACTACTCACTACTCTGCACTCACTACTCACTACTCTGCACTCACTACTCACTACTCTGCACTCACTACTCACTACTCTGCACTCACTACTCACTACTCTGCACTCACTACTCTGCACTCACTACTCTGCACTCACTACTCTGCACTCACTACTCTGCACTCACTACTCTGCACTCACTACTCTGCACTCACTACTCTGCACTCACTACTCTGCACTCACTACTCTGCACTCACTACTCTGCACTCACTACTCTGCACTCACTACTCACTACTCTGCACTCACTACTCTGCACTCACTACTCTGCACTCACTACTCTGCACTCACTACTCACTACTCTGCACTCACTACTCACTACTCTGCACTCACTACTCACTACTCTGCACTCACTACTCACTACTCTGCACTCACTACTCTGCACTCACTACTCACTACTCTGCACTCACTACTCACTACTCTGCACTCACTACTCACTACTCTGCACTCACTACTCTGCACTCACTACTCTGCACTCACTACTCTGCACTCACTACTCTGCACTCACTACTCTGCACTCACTACTCTGCACTCACTACTCTGCACTCACTACTCTGCACTCACTACTCTGCACTCACTACTCTGCACTCACTACTCTGCACTCACTACTCACTACTCTGCACTCACTACTCACTACTCTGCACTCACTACTCACTACTCTGCACTCACTACTCACTACTCTGCACTCACTACTCACTACTCTGCACTCACTACTCTGCACTCACTACTCACTACTCTGCACTCACTACTCACTACTCTGCACTCACTACTCAGTACTCTGCACTCACTACTCAGTACTCTGCACTCACTACTCAGTACTCTGCACTCACTACTCACTACTCACTACTCACTACTCACTACTCACTACTCACTACTCACTACTCTGCACTCACTACTCTGCACTCACTACTCTGCACTCACTACTCTGCACTCACTACTCTGCACTCACTACTCTGCACTCACTACTCTGCACTCACTACTCTGCACTCACTACTCTGCACTCACTACTCACTACTCTGCACTCACTACTCACTACTCTGCACTCACTACTCACTACTCTGCACTCACTACTCACTACTCTGCACTCACTACTCACTACTCTGCACTCACTACTCACTACTCTGCACTCACTACTCACTACTCTGCACTCACTACTCACTACTCTGCACTCACTACTCTGCACTCACTACTCTGCACTCACTACTCTGCACTCACTACTCTGCACTCACTACTCTGCACTCACTACTCTGCACTCACTACTCACTACTCTGCACTCACTACTCACTACTCTGCACTCACTACTCACTACTCTGCACTCACTACTCACTACTCTGCACTCACTACTCACTACTCTGCACTCACTACTCACTACTCTGCACTCACTACTCACTACTCTGCACTCACTACTCACTACTCTGCACTCACTACTCTGCACTCACTACTCACTACTCTGTACTCACTACTCACTACTCACTACTCACTACTCACTACTCACTACTCACTACTCACTACTCACTACTCACTACTCACTACTCAGCACTCACTACTCACTACTCTGCACTCACTACTCACTACTCTGCACTCACTACTCACTACTCTGCACTCACTACTCTGCACTCACTACTCTGCACTCACTACTCTGCACTCACTACTCTGCACTCACTACTCTGCACTCACTACTCTGCACTCACTACTCTGCACTCACTACTCTGCACTCACTACTCACTACTCACTACTCACTACTCACTACTCACTACTCACTACTCACTACTCACTACTCACTACTCTGCACTCACTACTCACTACTCTGCACTCACTACTCACTACTCTGCACTCACTACTCACTACTCTGCACTCACTACTCACTACTCTGCACTCACTACTCACTACTCTGCACTCACTACTCACTACTCTGCACTCACTACTCACTACTCTGCACTCACTACTCTGCACTCACTACTCTGCACTCACTACTCACTACTCTGCACTCACTACTCACTACTCTGCACTCACTACTCAGTACTCTGCACTCACTACTCACTACTCACTACTCACTACTCACTACTCACTACTCACTACTCACTACTCACTACTCACTACTCTGCACTCACTACTCTGCACTCACTACTCTGCACTCACTACTCACTACTCACTACTCACTACTCACTACTCACTACTCAGCACTCACTACTCAGCACTCACTACTCACTACTCTGCACTCACTACTCACTACTCTGCACTCACTACTCACTACTCTGCACTCACTACTCACTACTCTGCACTCACTACTCACTACTCTGCACTCACTACTCACTACTCTGCACTCACTACTCTGCACTCACTACTCTGCACTCACTACTCACTACTCTGCACTCACTACTCACTACTCTGCACTCACTACTCAGTACTCTGCACTCACTACTCACTACTCACTACTCACTACTCACTACTCACTACTCACTACTCTGCACTCACTACTCTGCACTCACTACTCTGCACTCACTACTCTGCACTCACTACTCTGCACTCACTACTCTGCACTCACTACTCTGCACTCACTACTCTGCACTCACTACTCACTACTCACTACTCACTACTCACTACTCACTACTCACTACTCACTACTCTGCACTCACTACTCTGCACTCACTACTCTGCACTCACTACTCTGCACTCACTACTCACTACTCACTACTCACTACTCACTACTCTGCACTCACTACTCTGCACTCACTACTCTGCACTCACTACTCTGCACTCACTACTCTGCACTCACTACTCTGCACTCACTACTCTGCACTCACTACTCTGCACTCACTACTCTGCACTCACTACTCTGCACTCACTACTCTGCACTCACTACTCTGCACTCACTACTCTGCACTCACTACTCACTACTCTGCACTCACTACTCTGCACTCACTACTCTGCACTCACTACTCTGCACTCACTACTCTGCACTCACTACTCTGCACTCACTACTCAGCACTCACTACTCACTACTCAGCACTCACTACTCACTACTCTGCACTCACTACTCACTACTCTGCACTCACTACTCACTACTCTGCACTCACTACTCACTACTCTGCACTCACTACTCACTACTCTGCACTCACTACTCACTACTCTGCACTCACTACTCTGCACTCACTACTCTGCACTCACTACTCTGCACTCACTACTCACTACTCTGCACTCACTACTCACTACTCTGCACTCACTACTCAGTACTCTGCACTCACTACTCACTACTCACTACTCACTACTCACTACTCACTACTCACTACTCTGCACTCACTACTCTGCACTCACTACTCTGCACTCACTACTCTGCACTCACTACTCTGCACTCACTACTCACTACTCACTACTCACTACTCACTACTCTGCACTCACTACTCTGCACTCACTACTCAGCACTCACTACTCACTACTCAGCACTCACTACTCACTACTCTGCACTCACTACTCACTACTCTGCACTCACTACTCACTACTCTGCACTCACTACTCACTACTCTGCACTCACTACTCACTACTCTGCACTCACTACTCACTACTCTGCACTCACTACTCTGCACTCACTACTCTGCACTCACTACTCACTACTCTGCACTCACTACTCACTACTCTGCACTCACTACTCAGTACTCTGCACTCACTACTCACTACTCACTACTCACTACTCACTACTCACTACTCACTACTCTGCACTCACTACTCTGCACTCACTACTCTGCACTCACTACTCTGCACTCACTACTCTGCACTCACTACTCACTACTCACTACTCACTACTCACTACTCACTACTCACTACTCAGCACTCACTACTCACTACTCTGCACTCACTACTCACTACTCTGCACTCACTACTCACTACTCTGCACTCACTACTCTGCACTCACTACTCTGCACTCACTACTCTGCACTCACTACTCTGCACTCACTACTCTGCACTCACTACTCACTACTCTGCACTCACTACTCTGCACTCACTACTCTGCACTCACTACTCTGCACTCACTACTCTGCACTCACTACTCTGCACTCACTACTCAGCACTCACTACTCACTACTCAGCACTCACTACTCACTACTCTGCACTCACTACTCACTACTCTGCACTCACTACTCACTACTCTGCACTCACTACTCTGCACTCACTACTCTGCACTCACTACTCACTACTCTGCACTCACTACTCTGCACTCACTACTCACTACTCTGCACTCACTACTCTGCACTCACTACTCTGCACTCACTACTCTGCACTCACTACTCTGCACTCACTACTCTGCACTCACTACTCTGCACTCACTACTCTGCACTCACTACTCTGCACTCACTACTCTGCACTCACTACTCACTACTCTGCACTCACTACTCACTACTCTGCACTCACTACTCACTACTCTGCACTCACTACTCACTACTCTGCACTCACTACTCACTACTCTGCACTCACTACTCACTACTCTGCACTCACTACTCACTACTCTGCACTCACTACTCTGCACTCACTACTCACTACTCTGCACTCACTACTCTGCACTCACTACTCTGCACTCACTACTCACTACTCTGCACTCACTACTCACTACTCTGCACTCACTACTCAGTACTCTGCACTCACTACTCACTACTCTGCACTCACTACTCACTACTCACTACTCACTACTGACTACTCACTACTCACTACTCACTACTCTGCACTCACTACTCTGCACTCACTACTCACTACTCACTACTCTGCACTCACTACTCTGCACTCACTACTCTGCACTCACTACTCTGCACTCACTACTCTGCACTCACTACTCTGCACTCACTACTCTGCACTCACTACTCTGCACTCACTACTCTGCACTCACTACTCTGCACTCACTACTCACTACTCTGCACTCACTACTCACTACTCTGCACTCACTACTCACTACTCTGCACTCACTACTCACTACTCTGCACTCACTACTCACTACTCTGCACTCACTACTCTGCACTCACTACTCACTACTCTGCACTCACTACTCTGCACTCACTACTCTGCACTCACTACTCACTACTCTGCACTCACTACTCACTACTCTGCACTCACTACTCAGTACTCTGCACTCACTACTCACTACTCTGCACTCACTACTCACTACTCACTACTCACTACTCACTACTGACTACTCACTACTCACTACTCACTACTCTGCACTCACTACTCTGCACTCACTACTCTGCACTCACTACTCTGCACTCACTACTCTGCACTCACTACTCTGCACTCACTACTCTGCACTCACTACTCACTACTCTGCACTCACTACTCACTACTCTGCACTCACTACTCACTACTCTGCACTCACTACTCACTACTCTGCACTCACTACTCACTACTCTGCACTCACTACTCTGCACTCACTACTCACTACTCTGCACTCACTACTCTGCACTCACTACTCTGCACTCACTACTCACTACTCTGCACTCACTACTCACTACTCTGCACTCACTACTCAGTACTCTGCACTCACTACTCACTACTCTGCACTCACTACTCACTACTCACTACTCACTACTCACTACTGACTACTCACTACTCACTACTCACTACTCTGCACTCACTACTCTGCACTCACTACTCACTACTCACTACTCTGCACTCACTACTCTGCACTCACTACTCTGCACTCACTACTCTGCACTCACTACTCAGTACTCTGCACTCACTACTCAGTACTCTGCACTCACTACTCAGTACTCACTACTCAGTACTCAGTACTCAGTACTCAGTACTCAGTACTCAGTACTCAGTACTCAGTACTCTGCACTCACTACTCAGTACTCTGCACTCACTACTCAGTACTCTGCACTCACTACTCAGTACTCTGCACTCACTACTCAGTACTCTGCACTCACTACTCTGCACTCTGCACTCACTACTCTGCACTCACTACTCACTACTCACTACTCTGCACTCACTACTCACTACTCTGCACTCACTACTCACTACTCTGCACTCACTACTCTGCACTCACTACTCTGCACTCACTACTCTGCACTCACTACTCTGCACTCACTACTCTGCACTCACTACTCTGCACTCACTACTCACTACTCACTACTCACTACTCACTACTCACTACTCACTACTCAGCACTCACTACTCAGCACTCACTACTCAGCACTCACTACTCACTACTCACTACTCTGCACTCACTACTCACTACTCACTACTCACTACTGACTACTCACTACTCACTACTCACTACTCTGCACTCACTACTCTGCACTCACTACTCTGCACTCACTACTCTGCACTCACTACTCAGTACTCTGCACTCACTACTCAGTACTCTGCACTCACTACTCACTACTCACTACTCACTACTCACTACTCACTACTCACTACTCACTACTCACTACTCACTACTCACTACTCACTACTCACTACTCTGCACTCACTACTCACTACTCTGCACTCACTACTCACTACTCTGCACTCACTACTCACTACTCACTACTCACTACTCACTACTCACTACTCACTACTCACTACTCTGCACTCACTACTCACTACTCTGCACTCACTACTCACTACTCACTACTCACTACTCACTACTCACTACTCACTACTCACTACTCAGTACTCAGTACTCAGTACTCAGTACTCAGTACTCTGCACTCACTACTCAGTACTCTGCACTCACTACTCACTACTCTGCACTCACTACTCAGCACTCACTACTCAGCACTCACTACTCACTACTCACTACTCACTACTCACTACTCACTACTCACTACTCACTACTCACTACTCACTACTCACTACTCACTACTCACTACTCACTACTCACTACTCACTACTCACTACTCACTACTCAGCACTCACTACTCAGCACTCACTACTCAGTACTCTGCACTCACTACTCAGTACTCTGCACTCACTACTCAGTACTCTGCACTCACTACTCACTACTCACTACTCAGTACTCTGCACTCACTACTCAGTACTCTGCACTCACTACTCAGTACTCTGCACTCACTACTCAGTACTCTGCACTCACTACTCAGTACTCTGCACTCACTACTCTGCACTCTGCACTCACTACTCTGCACTCACTACTCTGCACTCACTACTCTGCACTCACTACTCTGCACTCACTACTCTGCACTCACTACTCTGCACTCACTACTCAGTACTCTGCACTCACTACTCAGTACTCTGCACTCACTACTCACTACTCACTACTCACTACTCACTACTCACTACTCACTACTCACTACTCACTACTCACTACTCACTACTCACTACTCACTACTCAGCACTCACTACTCAGCACTCACTACTCAGTACTCTGCACTCACTACTCAGTACTCTGCACTCACTACTCACTACTCACTACTCACTACTCACTACTCACTACTCACTACTCAGTACTCTGCACTCACTACTCAGTACTCTGCACTCACTACTCAGTACTCTGCACTCACTACTCAGTACTCTGCACTCACTACTCTGCACTCTGCACTCACTACTCTGCACTCACTACTCTGCACTCACTACTCTGCACTCACTACTCTGCACTCACTACTCTGCACTCACTACTCTGCACTCACTACTCAGTACTCTGCACTCACTACTCAGTACTCTGCACTCACTACTCACTACTCACTACTCACTACTCACTACTCACTACTCACTACTCACTACTCACTACTCACTACTCACTACTCACTACTCACTACTCACTACTCTGCACTCACTACTCACTACTCTGCACTCACTACTCACTACTCTGCACTCACTACTCACTACTCACTACTCACTACTCACTACTCACTACTCACTACTCACTACTCACTACTCACTACTCACTACTCACTACTCACTACTCACTACTCACTACTCACTACTCACTACTCTGCACTCACTACTCACTACTCAGTACTCTGCACTCACTACTCACTACTCAGTACTCTGCACTCACTACTCACTACTCAGTACTCTGCACTCACTACTCAGCACTCACTACTCACTACTCACTACTCACTACTCACTACTCACTACTCACTACTCACTACTCACTACTCACTACTCACTACTCACTACTCACTACTCACTACTCACTACTCACTACTCACTACTCAGTACTCTGCACTCACTACTCACTACTCAGTACTCTGCACTCACTACTCAGCACTCACTACTCACTACTCACTACTCACTACTCACTACTCACTACTCACTACTCACTACTCACTACTCACTACTCACTACTCACTACTCACTACTCACTACTCACTACTCACTACTCACTACTCACTACTCACTACTCACTACTCAGCACTCACTACTCACTACTCTGCACTCACTACTCACTACTCACTACTCAGTACTCAGTACTCAGTACTCAGTACTCAGTACTCAGTACTCTGCACTCACTACTCAGTACTCTGCACTCACTACTCAGTACTCTGCACTCACTACTCACTACTCTGCACTCACTACTCTGCACTCACTACTCAGCACTCACTACTCACTACTCACTACTCACTACTCACTACTCACTACTCACTACTCACTACTCACTACTCACTACTCACTACTCACTACTCACTACTCACTACTCACTACTCACTACTCACTACTCAGCACTCACTACTCACTACTCACTACTCACTACTCACTACTCACTACTCACTACTCTGCACTCACTACTCTGCACTCACTACTCTGCACTCACTACTCACTACTCTGCACTCACTACTCACTACTGTGCACTCACTACTCTGCACTCACTACTCACTACTCTGCACTCACTACTCACTACTGTGCACTCACTACTCTGCACTCACTACTGTGCACTCACTACTCTGCACTCACTACTCTGCACTCACTACTCTGCACTCTCTACTCACTACTCTGCACTCACTACTCTGCACTCACTACTCTGCACTCACTACTCTGCACTCACTACTCTGCACTCACTACTCTGCACTCACTACTCTGCACTCACTACTCTGCACTCACTACTCTGCACTCTGCACTCACTACTCTGCACTCACTACTCACTACTCACTACTCTGCACTCACTACTCACTACTCACTACTCACTACTCACTACTCACTACTCACTACTCACTACTCACTACTCACTACTCTGCACTCACTACTCACTACTCTGCACTCACTACTCTGCACTCACTACTCTGCACTCACTACTCACTACTCTGCACTCACTACTCTGCACTCACTACTCACTACTCTGCACTCACTACTCTGCACTCACTACTCACTACTCTGCACTCACTACTCTGCACTCACTACTCACTACTCACTACTCTGCACTCTGCACTCACTACTCTGCACTCACTACTCACTACTCACTACTCTGCACTCACTACTCACTACTCACTACTCACTACTCACTACTCACTACTCACTACTCTGCACTCACTACTCTGCACTCACTACTCTGCACTCACTACTCTGCACTCACTACTCACTACTCTGCACTCACTACTCTGCACTCACTACTCTGCACTCACTACTGTGCACTCACTACTGTGCACTCACTACTGTGCACTCACTACTGTGCACTCACTACTGTGCACTCACTACTGTGCACTCACTACTCTGCACTCACTACTCTGCACTCACTACTCTGCACTCACTACTCTGCACTCACTACTCTGCACTCACTACTGTGCACTCACTACTGTGCACTCACTACTGTGCACTCACTACTGTGCACTCACTACTGTGCACTCACTACTGTGCACTCACTACTGTGCACTCACTACTGTGCACTCACTACTGTGCACTCACTACTGTGCACTCACTACTGTGCACTCACTACTGTGCACTCACTACTGTGCACTCACTACTGTGCACTCACTACTGTGCACTCACTACTCTGCACTCACTACTCTGCACTCACTACTCTGCACTCACTACTCTGCACTCACTACTCTGCACTCACTACTCTGCACTCACTACTCTGCACTCACTACTCTGCACTCACTACTCTGCACTCACTACTCACTACTCTGCACTCACTACTCTGCACTCACTACTCTGCACTCACTACTCTGCACTCACTACTCTGCACTCACTACTCACTACTCTGCACTCACTACTCTGCACTCACTACTCACTACTCTGCACTCACTACTCTGCACTCACTACTCACTACTCTGCACTCACTACTCTGCACTCACTACTCTGCACTCACTACTCACTACTCTGCACTCACTACTCTGCACTCACTACTCTGCACTCACTACTCACTACTCTGCACTCACTACTCACTACTCTGCACTCACTACTCACTACTCTGCACTCACTACTCACTACTCTGCACTCACTACTCTGCACTCACTACTCTGCACTCACTACTCTGCACTCACTACTCTGCACTCACTACTCTGCACTCACTACTCTGCACTCACTACTCTGCACTCACTACTCTGCACTCACTACTCTGCACTCACTACTCTGCACTCACTACTCTGCACTCACTACTCTGCACTCACTACTCTGCACTCACTACTCACTACTCTGCACTCACTACTCTGCACTCACTACTCACTACTCTGCACTCACTACTCTGCACTCACTACTCACTACTCTGCACTCACTACTCTGCACTCACTACTCACTACTCTGCACTCACTACTCTGCACTCACTACTCTGCACTCACTACTCACTACTCTGCACTCACTACTCTGCACTCACTACTCTGCACTCACTACTCACTACTCTGCACTCACTACTCTGCACTCACTACTCTGCACTCACTACTCACTACTCTGCACTCACTACTCACTACTCTGCACTCACTACTCACTACTCTGCACTCACTACTCACTACTCTGCACTCACTACTCTGCACTCACTACTCTGCACTCACTACTCACTACTCTGCACTCACTACTCACTACTCTGCACTCACTACTCACTACTCTGCACTCACTACTCACCACTCACTACTCTGCACTCACTACTCTGCACTCACTACTCACTACTCTGCACTCACTACTCACTACTCTGCACTCACTACTCACTACTCTGCACTCACTACTCACTACTCTGCACTCACTACTCACTACTCTGCACTCACTACTCACTACTCTGCACTCACTACTCACTACTCTGCACTCACTACTCTGCACTCACTACTCTGCACTCACTACTCTGCACTCACTACTCTGCACTCACTACTCTGCACTCACTACTCTGCACTCACTACTCTGCACTCACTACTCTGCACTCACTACTCTGCACTCACTACTCTGCACTCACTACTCTGCACTCACTACTCTGCACTCACTACTCTGCACTCACTACTCTGCACTCACTACTCACTACTCTGCACTCACTACTCTGCACTCACTACTCTGCACTCACTACTCACTACTCTGCACTCACTACTCTGCACTCACTACTCACTACTCTGCACTCACTACTCTGCACTCACTACTCTGCACTCACTACTCACTACTCTGCACTCACTACTCACTACTCTGCACTCACTACTCACTACTGTGCACTCACTACTCACTACTCTGCACTCACTACTCACTACTCTGCACTCACTACTCACTACTTTGCACTCACTACTCTGCACTCACTACTCACTACTCTGCACTCACTACTCACTACTCTGCACTCACTACTCACTACTCTGCACTCACTACTCACTACTCTGCACTCACTACTCACTACTCTGCACTCACTACTCACTACTCTGCACTCACTACTCACTACTCTGCACTCACTACTCACTACTGTGCACTCACTACTCACTACTCTGCACTCACTACTCACTACTCTGCACTCACTACTCTGCACTCACTACTCTGCACTCACTACTCTGCACTCACTACTCACTACTCTGCACTCACTACTCTGCACTCACTACTCTGCACTCACTACTCACTACTCTGCACTCACTACTCACTACTCTGCACTCACTACTCACTACTGTGCACTCACTACTCACTACTCTGCACTCACTACTCACTACTCTGCACTCACTACTCTGCACTCACTACTTTGCACTCACTACTCTGCACTCACTACTCACTACTCTGCACTCACTACTCACTACTCTGCACTCACTACTCACTACTCTGCACTCACTACTCTGCACTCACTACTTTGCACTCACTACTCTGCACTCACTACTCACTACTCTGCACTCACTACTCACTACTCTGCACTCACTACTCTGCACTCACTACTCACTACTCTGCACTCACTACTCTGCACTCACTACTCTGCACTCACTACTCTGCACTCACTACTCTGCACTCACTACTCTGCACTCACTACTCTGCACTCACTACTCTGCACTCACTACTCTGCACTCACTACTCTGCACTCACTACTCTGCACTCACTACTCTGCACTCACTACTCTGCACTCACTACTCTGCACTCACTACTCTGCACTCACTACTCTGCACTCACTACTCTGCACTCACTACTCTGCACTCACTACTCTGCACTCACTACTCTGCACTCACTACTCTGCACTCACTACTCACTACTCTGCACTCACTACTCACTACTCTGCACTCACTACTCACTACTCTGCACTCACTACTCACTACTCTGCACTCACTACTCACTACTCTGCACTCACTACTCACTACTCTGCACTCACTACTCTGCACTCACTACTCTGCACTCACTACTCTGCACTCACTACTCACTACTGTGCACTCACTACTCACTACTCTGCACTCACTACTCACTACTCTGCACTCACTACTCTGCACTCACTACTTTGCACTCACTACTCTGCACTCACTACTCACTACTCTGCACTCACTACTCACTACTCTGCACTCACTACTCTGCACTCACTACTCACTACTCTGCACTCACTACTCTGCACTCACTACTCTGCACTCACTACTCTGCACTCACTACTCTGCACTCACTACTCTGCACTCACTACTCTGCACTCACTACTCTGCACTCACTACTCTGCACTCACTACTCTGCACTCACTACTCTGCACTCACTACTCTGCACTCACTACTCTGCACTCACTACTCTGCACTCACTACTCTGCACTCACTACTCTGCACTCACTACTCTGCACTCACTACTCTGCACTCACTACTCTGTACTCACTACTCTGCACTCACTACTCACTACTCTGCACTCACTACTCACTACTCTGCACTCACTACTCACTACTCTGCACTCACTACTCACTACTCTGCACTCACTACTCACTACTCTGCACTCACTACTCACTACTCTGCACTCACTACTCTGCACTCACTACTCTGCACTCACTACTCTGCACTCACTACTCTGCACTCACTACTCTGCACTCACTACTCTGCACTCACTACTCTGTACTCACTACTCTGCACTCACTACTCACTACTGTGCACTCACTACTCACTACTGTGCACTCACTACTCACTACTGTGCACTCACTACTCACTACTGTGCACTCACTACTCACTACTGTGCACTCACTACTCACTACTGTGCACTCACTACTCACTACTCTGCACTCACTACTCTGCACTCACTACTCTGCACTCACTACTCTGCACTCACTACTCTGCACTCACTACTCTGCACTCACTACTCTGCACTCACTACTCTGCACTCACTACTCTGCACTCACTACTCTGCACTCACTACTCTGCACTCACTACTCTGCACTCACTACTCTGCACTCACTACTCTGCACTCACTACTCTGCACTCACTACTCTGCACTCACTACTCTGCACTCACTACTCTGCACTCACTACTCTGCACTCACTACTCTGCACTCACTACTCTGCACTCACTACTCTGCACTCACTACTCTGTACTCACTACTCTGCACTCACTACTCACTACTGTGCACTCACTACTCACTACTGTGCACTCACTACTCACTACTGTGCACTCACTACTCACTACTGTGCACTCACTACTCACTACTGTGCACTCACTACTCACTACTGTGCACTCACTACTCACTACTCTGCACTCACTACTCTGCACTCACTACTCTGCACTCACTACTCTGCACTCACTACTCTGCACTCACTACTCTGCACTCACTACTCTGCACTCACTACTCTGCACTCACTACTCTGCACTCACTACTCTGCACTCACTACTCTGCACTCACTACTCTGCACTCACTACTCTGCACTCACTACTCTGCACTCACTACTCTGCACTCACTACTCTGCACTCACTACTCACTACTCTGCACTCACTACTCACTACTCTGCACTCACTACTCACTACTCTGCACTCACTACTCACCACTCACTACTCTGCACTCACTACTCTGCACTCACTACTCTGCACTCACTACTCTGCACTCACTACTCTGCACTCACTACTCTGCACTCACTACTCTGCACTCACTACTCTGCACTCACTACTCTGTACTCACTACTCTGCACTCACTACTCACTACTGTGCACTCACTACTCACTACTGTGCACTCACTACTCACTACTGTGCACTCACTACTCACTACTGTGCACTCACTACTCACTACTCTGCACTCACTACTCACTACTCTGCACTCACTACTCACTACTCTGCACTCACTACTCACTACTCTGCACTCACTACTCTGCACTCACTACTCTGCACTCACTACTCTGCACTCACTACTCTGCACTCACTACTCTGCACTCACTACTCTGCACTCACTACTCTGCACTCACTACTCTGCACTCACTACTCACTACTCTGCACTCACTACTCACTACTCTGCACTCACTACTCACTACTCTGCACTCACTACTCACTACTCTGCACTCACTACTCACCACTCACTACTCTGCACTCACTACTCTGCACTCACTACTCACTACTCTGCACTCACTACTCACTACTCTGCACTCACTACTCACTACTCTGCACTCACTACTCACTACTCTGCACTCACTACTCACTACTCTGCACTCACTACTCACTACTCTGCACTCACTACTCACTACTCTGCACTCACTACTCTGCACTCACTACTCTGCACTCACTACTCTGCACTCACTACTCTGCACTCACTACTCACTACTCTGCACTCACTACTCTGCACTCACTACTCACTACTCTGCACTCACTACTCACTACTCTGCACTCACTACTCACTACTCTGCACTCACTACTCACTACTCTGCACTCACTACTCACTACTCTGCACTCACTACTCACTACTGTGCACTCACTACTCTGCACTCACTACTCACTACTGTGCACTCACTACTCTGCACTCACTACTCTGCACTCACTACTCTGCACTCACTACTCTGCACTCACTACTCTGCACTCACTACTCTGCACTCACTACTCTGCACTCACTACTCTGCACTCACTACTCTGCACTCACTACTCTGCACTCACTACTCTGCACTCACTACTCACTACTCTGCACTCACTACTCACTACTCTAAACTCACTACTCACTACTCTGCACTCACTACTCACTACTCTGCACTCACTACTCACTACTCTGCACTCACTACTCTGCACTCACTACTCTGCACTCACTACTCTGCACTCACTACTCTGCACTCACTACTCTGCACTCACTACTCTGCACTCACTACTCTGCACTCACTACTCTGCACTCACTACTCTGCACTCACTACTCTGCACTCACTACTCTGCACTCACTACTCTGCACTCACTACTCTGCACTCACTACTCTGCACTCACTACTCTGCACTCACTACTCTGCACTCACTACTCTGCACTCACTACTCTGCACTCACTACTCACTACTCTGCACTCACTACATACTACTCTGCACTCACTACTCTGCACTCACTACTCACTACTCTGCACTCACTACTCACTACTCTGCACTCACTACTCACTACTCTGCACTCACTACTCACTACTCTGCACTCACTACTCACTACTCTGCACTCACTACTCACTACTCTGCACTCACTACTCACTACTCTGCACTCACTACTCACTACTCTGCACTCACTACTCACTACTCTGCACTCACTACTCACTACTCTGCACTCACTACTCTGCACTCACTACTCTGCACTCACTACTCTGCACTCACTACTCTGCACTCACTACTCTGCACTCACTACTCTGCACTCACTACTCTGCACTCACTACTCTGCACTCACTACTCTGCACTCACTACTCTGCACTCACTACTCTGCACTCACTACTCTGCACTCACTACTCTGCACTCACTACTCTGCACTCACTACTCACTACTCTGCACTCACTACTCACTACTCTGCACTCACTACTCACTACTCTGCACTCACTACTCACTACTCTGCACTCACTACTCACTACTCTGCACTCACTACTCACTACTCTGCACTCACTACTCTGCACTCACTACTCACTACTCTGCACTCACTACTCACTACTCTGCACTCACTACTCACTACTCTGCACTCACTACTCTGCACTCACTACTCTGCACTCACTACTCTGCACTCACTACTCTGCACTCACTACTCTGCACTCACTACTCTGCACTCACTACTCTGCACTCACTACTCTGCACTCACTACTCTGCACTCACTACTCTGCACTCACTACTCTGCACTCACTACTCTGCACTCACTACTCTGCACTCACTACTCTGCACTCACTACTCTGCACTCACTACTCTGCACTCACTACTCTGCACTCACTACTCTGCACTCACTACTCACTACTCTGCACTCACTACTCACTACTCTGCACTCACTACTCACTACTCTGCACTCACTACTCACTACTCTGCACTCACTACTCACTACTCTGCACTCACTACTCACTACTCTGCACTCACTACTCACTACTCTGCACTCACTACTCTGCACTCACTACTCTGCACTCACTACTCTGCACTCACTACTCTGCACTCACTACTCTGCACTCACTACTCTGCACTCACTACTCTGCACTCACTACTCTGCACTCACTACTCTGCACTCACTACTCTGCACTCACTACTCTGCACTCACTACTCTGCACTCACTACTCTGCACTCACTACTCTGCACTCACTACTCTGCACTCACTACTCTGCACTCACTACTCTGCACTCACTACTCTGCACTCACTACTCACTACTCTGCACTCACTACTCACTACTCTGCACTCACTACTCACTACTCTGCACTCACTACTCACTACTCTGCACTCACTACTCACTACTCTGCACTCACTACTCACTACTCTGCACTCACTACTCACTACTCTGCACTCACTACTCTGCACTCACTACTCTGCACTCACTACTCTGCACTCACTACTCACTACTCTGCACTCACTACTCTGCACTCACTACTCTGCACTCACTACTCTGCACTCACTACTCTGCACTCACTACTCTGCACTCACTACTCTGCACTCACTACTCTGCACTCACTACTCTGCACTCACTACTCACTACTCTGTACTCACTACTCACTACTCTGTACTCACTACTCACTACTCTGTACTCACTACTCACTACTCTGTACTCACTACTCACTACTCTGTACTCACTACTCACTACTCTGCACTCACTACTCACTACTCTGCACTCACCACTCACTACTCTGCACTCACTACTCTGCACTCACTACTCTGCACTCACTACTCTGCACTCACTACTCTGCACTCACTACTCTGCACTCACTACTCTGCACTCACTACTCTGCACTCACTACTCTGCACTCACTACTCTGCACTCACTACTCACTACTCTGCACTCACTACTCTGCACTCACTACTCTGCACTCACTACTCTGCACTCACTACTCTGCACTCACTACTCTGCACTCACCACTCACTACTCTGCACTCACCACTCACTACTCTGCACTCACCACTCACTACTCTGCACTCACCACTCACTACTCTGCACTCACTACTCACTACTCTGCACTCACTACATACTACTCTGCACTCACTACTCACTACTCTGCACTCACTACTCACTACTCTGCACTCACTACTCACTACTCTGCACTCACTACTCACTACTCTGCACTCACTACTCACTACTCTGCACTCACTACTCACTACTCTGCACTCACTACTCACTACTCTGCACTCACTACTCACTACTCTGCACTCACTACTCTGCACTCACTACTCTGCACTCACTACTCTGCACTCACTACTCTGCACTCACTACTCTGCACTCACTACTCTGCACTCACTACTCTGCACTCACTACTCTGCACTCACTACTCTGCACTCACTACTCTGCACTCACTACTCTGCACTCACTACTCTGCACTCACTACTCTGCACTCACTACTCTGCACTCACTACTCACTACTCTGCACTCACTACTCACTACTCTGCACTCACTACTCACTACTCTGCACTCACTACTCACTACTCTGCACTCACTACTCTGCACTCACTACTGTGCACTCACTACTGTGCACTCACTACTCTGCACTCACTACTGTGCACTCACTACTGTGCACTCACTACTCTGCACTCACTACTCTGCACTCACTACTCTGCACTCACTACTCTGCACTCACTACTCTGCACTCACTACTCTGCACTCACTACTCTGCACTCACTACTCTGCACTCACTACTCTGTACTCACTACTCTGCACTCACTACTCACTACTCTGCACTCACTACTCACTACTCTGCACTCACTACTCTGCACTCACTACTCTGCACTCACTACTCTGCACTCACTACTCTGCACTCACTACTCTGCACTCACTACTCTGCACTCACTACTCTGCACTCACTACTCTGCACTCACTACTCTGCACTCACTACTCTGCACTCACTACTCTGCACTCACTACTCTGCACTCACTACTCTGCACTCACTACTCTGCACTCACTACTCACTACTCTGCACTCACTACTCACTACTCTGCACTCACTACTCACTACTCTGCACTCACTACTCACTACTCTGCACTCACTACTCACTACTCTGCACTCACTACTCACTACTGTGCACTCACTACTGTGCACTCACTACTCTGCACTCACTACTCTGCACTCACTACTCTGCACTCACTACTCTGCACTCACTACTCTGCACTCACTACTCTGCACTCACTACTCTGCACTCACTACTCTGCACTCACTACTCTGCACTCACTACTCTGCACTCACTACTCTGCACTCACTACTCTGTACTCACTACTCACTACTCTGTACTCACTACTCACTACTCTGTACTCACTACTCACTACTCTGTACTCACTACTCACTACTCTGTACTCACTACTCACTACTCTGCACTCACTACTCACTACTCTGCACTCACTACTCACTACTCTGCACTCACTACTCACTACTCTGCACTCACTACTCACTACTCTGCACTCACTACTCACTACTCTGCACTCACTACTCACTACTCTGCACTCACTACTCTGCACTCACTACTCTGCACTCACTACTCTGCACTCACTACTCTGCACTCACTACTCTGCACTCACTACTCTGCACTCACTACTCTGCACTCACTACTCTGCACTCACTACTCTGCACTCACTACTCTGTACTCACTACTCTGCACTCACTACTCACTACTCTGCACTCACTACTCACTACTCTGCACTCACTACTCACTACTCTGCACTCACTACTCACTACTGTGCACTCACTACTGTGCACTCACTACTGTGCACTCACTACTGTGCACTCACTACTGTGCACTCACTACTGTGCACTCACTACTCTGCACTCACTACTCTGCACTCACTACTCTGCACTCACTACTCTGCACTCACTACTCTGCACTCACTACTCTGCACTCACTACTCTGCACTCACTACTCTGCACTCACTACTCTGCACTCACTACTCTGCACTCACTACTCTGCACTCACTACTCTGCACTCACTACTCTGCACTCACTACTCTGTACTCACTACTCTGCACTCACTACTCACTACTCTGCACTCACTACTCACTACTCTGCACTCACTACTCTGCACTCACTACTCTGCACTCACTACTCTGCACTCACTACTCTGCACTCACTACTCTGCACTCACTACTCTGCACTCACTACTCTGCACTCACTACTCTGCACTCACTACTCTGCACTCACTACTCTGCACTCACTACTCTGCACTCACTACTCTGCACTCACTACTCTGTACTCACTACTCTGCACTCACTACTCTGCACTCACTACTCTGCACTCACTACTCTGCACTCACTACTCTGTACTCACTACTCTGCACTCACTACTCTGCACTCACTACTCTGCACTCACTACTCTGCACTCACTACTCTGCACTCACTACTCTGCACTCACTACTCTGCACTCACTACTCTGCACTCACTACTCTGCACTCACTACTCTGCACTCACTACTCTGCACTCACTACTCTGTACTCACTACTCTGCACTCACTACTCACTACTCTGCACTCACTACTCACTACTCTGCACTCACTACTCACTACTCTGCACTCACTACTCACTACTCTGCACTCACTACTCACTACTCTGCACTCACTACTCACTACTCTGCACTCACTACTCACTACTGTGCACTCACTACTGTGCACTCACTACTGTGCACTCACTACTCTGCACTCACTACTCTGCACTCACTACTCTGCACTCACTACTCTGCACTCACTACTCTGCACTCACTACTCTGCACTCACTACTCTGCACTCACTACTCTGCACTCACTACTCTGCACTCACTACTCTGCACTCACTACTCTGCACTCACTACTCTGCACTCACTACTCACTACTCTGCACTCACTACTCACTACTCTGCACTCACTACTCACTACTCTGCACTCACTACTCACTACTCTGCACTCACTACTCACTACTCTGCACTCACTACTCTGCACTCACTACTCTGCACTCACTACTCTGCACTCACTACTCTGCACTCACTACTCTGCACTCACTACTCTGCACTCACTACTCTGCACTCACTACTCTGCACTCACTACTCTGCACTCACTACTCTGCACTCACTACTCTGCACTCACTACTCTGCACTCACTACTCTGCACTCACTACTCACTACTCTGCACTCACTACTCACTACTCTGCACTCACTACTCACTACTCTGCACTCACTACTCACTACTCTGCACTCACTACTCACTACTCTGCACTCACTACTGTGCACTCACTACTGTGCACTCACTACTGTGCACTCACTACTGTGCACTCACTACTGTGCACTCACTACTCTGCACTCACTACTGTGCACTCACTACTCTGCACTCACTACTCTGCACTCACTACTCTGCACTCACTACTCTGCACTCACTACTCTGCACTCACTACTCTGCACTCACTACTCTGCACTCACTACTCTGCACTCACTACTCTGCACTCACTACTCTGCACTCACTACTCTGCACTCACTACTCTGCACTCACTACTCTGCACTCACTACTCTGCACTCACTACTCTGTACTCACTACTCTGCACTCACTACTCACTACTCTGCACTCACTACTCTGCACTCACTACTCTGCACTCACTACTCTGCACTCACTACTCTGCACTCACTACTCTGCACTCACTACTCTGCACTCACTACTCTGCACTCACTACTCTGCACTCACTACTCTGCACTCACTACTCTGCACTCACTACTCTGCACTCACTACTCTGCACTCACTACTCTGTACTCACTACTCTGTACTCACTACTCTGCACTCACTACTCTGCACTCACTACTCTGCACTCACTACTCTGCACTCACTACTCTGTACTCACTACTCTGTACTCACTACTCTGCACTCACTACTCTGCACTCACTACTCTGCACTCACTACTCTGCACTCACTACTCTGCACTCACTACTCTGCACTCACTACTCTGCACTCACTACTCTGTACTCACTACTCTGCACTCACTACTCACTACTCTGCACTCACTACTCACTACTCTGCACTCACTACTCACTACTCTGCACTCACTACTCACTACTCTGCACTCACTACTCACTACTCTGCACTCACTACTCACTACTCTGCACTCACTACTGTGCACTCACTACTGTGCACTCACTACTCTGCACTCACTACTCTGCACTCACTACTCTGCACTCACTACTCTGCACTCACTACTCACTACTCTGCACTCACTACTCTGCACTCACTACTCTGCACTCACTACTCTGCACTCACTACTCACTACTCTGCACTCACTACTCACTACTCTGCACTCACTACTCACTACTCTGCACTCACTACTCACTACTCTGCACTCACTACTCACTACTCTGCACTCACTACTCACTACTCTGCACTCACTACTCACTACTCTGCACTCACTACTCTGCACTCACTACTCTGCACTCACTACTCTGCACTCACTACTCTGCACTCACTACTCTGCACTCACTACTCTGCACTCACTACTCTGCACTCACTACTCTGCACTCACTACTCTGCACTCACTACTCACTACTCTGCACTCACTACTCACTACTCTGCACTCACTACTCACTACTCTGCACTCACTACTCACTACTCTGCACTCACTACTCACTACTCTGCACTCACTACTCTGCACTCACTACTCTGCACTCACTACTCTGCACTCACTACTCTGCACTCACTACTCTGCACTCACTACTCTGCACTCACTACTCTGCACTCACTACTCTGCACTCACTACTCTGCACTCACTACTCTGCACTCACTACTCTGCACTCACTACTCTGCACTCACTACTCTGCACTCACTACTCTGCACTCACTACTCTGCACTCACTACTGTGCACTCACTACTCTGCACTCACTACTCTGCACTCACTACTCTGCACTCACTACTCACTACTCTGCACTCACTACTCACTACTCTGCACTCACTACTCACTACTCTGCACTCACTACTCACTACTCTGCACTCACTACTCACTACTCTGCACTCACTACTCACTACTCTGCACTCACTACTGTGCACTCACTACTGTGCACTCACTACTGTGCACTCACTACTGTGCACTCACTACTGTGCACTCACTACTCTGCACTCACTACTGTGCACTCACTACTCTGCACTCACTACTCTGCACTCACTACTCTGCACTCACTACTCTGCACTCACTACTCTGCACTCACTACTCTGTACTCACTACTCTGCACTCACTACTCACTACTCTGCACTCACTACTCACTACTCTGCACTCACTACTCACTACTCTGCACTCACTACTCACTACTCTGCACTCACTACTCACTACTCTGCACTCACTACTCTGCACTCACTACTCTGCACTCACTACTCTGCACTCACTACTCTGCACTCACTACTCTGCACTCACTACTCTGTACTCACTACTCTGTACTCACTACTCTGCACTCACTACTCTGCACTCACTACTCTGCACTCACTACTCAC
The DNA here is from genome assembly GCF_964263255.1 of Lissotriton vulgaris. Taxonomy (NCBI): domain Eukaryota; kingdom Metazoa; phylum Chordata; class Amphibia; order Caudata; family Salamandridae; genus Lissotriton; species Lissotriton vulgaris. Next base: position 230,562,299 of record NC_141690.1, read on the forward strand.
TACTCTGCACTCACTACTCACTACTCTGCACTCACTACTCACTACTCTGCACTCACTACTCTGCACTCACTACTCACTACTCTGCACTCACTACTCACTACTCTGCACTCACTACTCACTACTCTGCACTCACTACTCACTACTCTGCACTCACTACTCTGCACTCACTACTCACTACTCTGCACTCACTACTCTGCACTCACTACTCTGCACTCACTACTCTGCACTCACTACTCTGCACTCACTACTCTGCACTCACTACTCTGCACTCACTACTCTGCACTCACTACTCTGCACTCACTACTCTGCACTCACTACTCTGCACTCACTACTCTGCACTCACTACTCTGTACTCACTACTCTGCACTCACTACTCACTACTCTGCACTCACTACTCACTACTCTGCACTCACTACTCACTACTCTGCACTCACTACTCACTACTCTGCACTCACTACTCACTACTCTGCACTCACTACTCTGCACTCACTACTCTGCACTCACTACTCTGCACTCACTACTCTGTACTCACTACTCTGTACTCACTACTCTGCACTCACTACTCTGCACTCACTACTCTGTACTCACTACTCTGCACTCACTACTCACTACTCTGCACTCACTACTCACTACTCTGCACTCACTACTCTGCACTCACTACTCACTACTCTGCACTCACTACTCTGCACTCACTACTCTGCACTCACTACTCTGCACTCACTACTCTGCACTCACTACTCTGCACTCACTACTCACTACTCTGCACTCACTACTCACTACTCTGCACTCACTACTCACTACTCTGCACTCACTACTCACTACTCTGCACTCACTACTCACTACTCTGCACTCACTACTCACTACTCTGCACTCACTACTCACTACTCTGCACTCACTACTCACTACTCTGCACTCACTACTCTGCACTCACTACTCTGCACTCACTACTCTGCACTCACTACTCTGCACTCACTACTCACTACTCTGCACTCACTACTCACTACTCTGCACTCACTACTCACTACTCTGCACTCACTACTCACTACTCTGCACTCACTACTCTGCACTCACTACTCACTACTCTGCACTCACTACTCTGCACTCACTACTCTGCACTCACTACTCTGCACTCACTACTCTGCACTCACTACTCTGCACTCACTACTCTGCACTCACTACTCTGCACTCACTACTCTGCACTCACTACTCTGCACTCACTACTCTGCACTCACTACTCTGCACTCACTACTCACTACTCTGCACTCACTACTCACTACTCTGCACTCACTACTCACTACTCTGCACTCACTACTCACTACTCTGCACTCACTACTCACTACTCTGCACTCACTACTCACTACTCTGCACTCACTACTCTGCACTCACTACTCTGCACTCACTACTCTGCACTCACTACTCTGCACTCACTACTCTGCACTCACTACTCTGCACTCACTACTCTGCACTCACTACTCTGCACTCACTACTCTGTACTCACTACTCACTACTCACCACTCACTACTCTGCACTCACCACTCACTACTCTGCACTCACCACTCACTACTGTGCACTCACTACTCACTACTCTGCACTCACTACTCACTACTCTGCACTCACTACTCACTACTCACTACTCACTACTCTGCACTACTCTGCACTACTCTGCACTCACTACTCACTACTCTGCACTACTCTGCACTCACTACTGTGCACTCACTACTGTGCACTCACTACTGTGCACTCACTACTGTGCACTCACTACTGTGCACTCACTACTCTGCACTCACTACTGTGCACTCACTACTCTGCACTCACTACTGTGCACTCACTACTCTGCACTCACTACTCTGCACTCACTACTGTGCACTCACTACTCTGCACTCACTACTCTGCACTCACTACTCTGCACTCACTACTCTGCACTCACTACTCTGCACTCACTACTCTGCACTCACTACTCTGCACTCACTACTCTGCACTCACTACTCTGCACTCACTACTCTGCACTCACTACTCTGCACTCACTACTCTGCACTCACTACTCTGCACTCACTACTCACTACTTTACACTCACTACTCACTACTTTGCACTCACTACTCACTACTCTGCACTCACTACTCTGCACTCACTACTCTGCACTCACTACTCTGCACTCACTACTCTGCACTCACTACTCTGCACTCACTACTCTGCACTCACTACTCTGCACTCACTACTCACTACTGTGCACTCACTACTCTGCACTCACTACTCTGCACTCACTACTCTGCACTCACTACTCTGCACTCACTACTGTGCACTCACTACTGTGCACTCACTACTGTGCACTCACTACTCTGCACTCACTACTCTGCACTCACTACTCTGCACTCACTACTCTGCACTCACTACTCTGCACTCACTACTCTGCACTCACTACTCTGCACTCACTACTCTGCACTCACTACTCTGCACTCACTACTCTGCACTCACTACTCTGCACTCACTACTCTGCACTCACTACTCTGCACTCACTACTCTGCACTCACTACTCTGCACTCACTACTCTGCACTCACTACTCACTACTGTGCACTCACTACTGTGCACTCACTACTGTGCACTCACTACTCTGCACTCACTACTCTGCACTCACTACTCTGCACTCACTACTCACTACTGTGCACTCACTACTGTGCACTCACTACTGTGCACTCACTACTCTGCACTCACTACTCTGCACTCACTACTCTGCACTCACTACTCACTACTGTGCACTCACTACTGTGCACTCACTACTCACTACTGTGCACTCACTACTCTGCACTCACTACTCTGCACTCACTACTCTGCACTCACTACTCTGCACTCAGTGTACAGTGTACAGTGTTCAGTGTCATCTTTAAAACACCATTGCTGAGCGCACGAGTTCTTTCAACAGATATGGGTTTGGTCCAGGCATTACTGTGTCACCTTCAGATGATGACCGAGAGATGAGGCTTGTCAGGCCAGAATCTCATGCTATCTTATGGGAGGTTCCCTCCAGACGACAGAAGCGTGTGCTTTCAATCCTTATAAAACATAGATATGACATTCTTTTGAGGACATTACAGTGTAACATGGATCAGCTGCTCCAGATGTTTTGCAAGAGGGACAAATGCTCCTTTAGATGATGGAAGACTTTCTTTGTACCTTTCTGAAAAATGAGCCAGAGATAAATAGCGCGGTGCACTGTCACCCTGTGATTATGCAAACAGCTGCATGTGTGCACCATCTTTCTATCTCGGTTGAAAAGAACTCAACAGTCATTTAACAGCTGCTTGTGAATACATGTAGACTACCTCGATGATTGCCATTCACGTGGCATGTTTATTCATGTCGTGCTCATTTTAACAAATGCCATTCATCTTCCCATTGGTTTTCCAGTACATTTGCGTGATCGAAAGTGAAGAATGCCATTCGGGTCACTGTGCCCTTCTTCACGTCGGAGCTAAAACCAAACACAAAGATAACATGCACTTTTGACCAAAAATACTCAATCAATAAGAAAGGTAAAACTAATCAATAATGCACCATACTGCATCCAGTGACTGAGTTAATAATGCACAGGCTCCAACTCTCACCCAGACATATGGTAAAAAAAATGCCCCCCGGAAGCCCGCCGCGGCCGCCCCGGAAGTCAGGCACGGTCGCCTGTGACGGGGGCGGGGCCACGTCCAGACCGGAAGAGGAGGCAGGCGGAGTCGATGCGTCTCGCGGCCCGGGGCTCCTGTGAGCGGTGTAGAGTCCCGGGGCCGCGCCAGCAGGAGGTTTGACAGAGTCCCCGACATTGGCCAGGTAAGTTCCAAAAGGCTGGGAGGGGGGCTTGGTGCACGTGTGTGTGTGTATGCTCGTGTGTGTGTGTGCGACGATGACGGCGGGGGAGGGGGGGCCTCGGTGCACGTGTGTGTGTGTGTGTGTGTGTGTGTGCGCGTGTGTGTGTGTGTGTGTGTGTGAGGGGGGGGGGTGTCTCTGTATGTATGTATGTGCGTGCGTGCATGGGTGCTTGTGTGTGTGTATGCGCATGCGTGTGTGGTGTTGCTGCTTCCCAGGAGACAGCAGCTGAGCGCGTTCGCCGAGCGCGTGGCCAGCGGAAATCGCCTCCTTGAAGAGGCAATGCGTGTGGCCGAGGCTGTCTCCTGGGAAGCACAGTCCCTGACAAAAGATCTCGGCGGAGACGCGCTTCCGCGCGTCTTTAGCCGAGACCTAAAAATAGGTGTGTTATCACTTGCCTGTGCCTAACGGCGTATTTGACATTTAAGTGCAGCCAGCTATAATTCATTTGCATCAGACTGTGATGTGAACATTTTGGCAGACTTGTGCTTGCTATCACTCAACTGTAGCATGTGTATGACGTGGGATCATCAAGAGCCTTAAAATGTGGCTAGCAGTGGGGGATCATGTGCACTTGACAGCTGCAGGGCTTACATTCACCACAAATACATGATTGTGATGCAGTGCAGACTGCTAGTTTTTGGATGCACTGCCCCTGTGACTGAAGCCAGAAATGACTGATTACCCGGACTGGCCGGTAGCATGGTATACCACTTCCAAATGTGTATCCTGCAGTGTTGTCAGTTGTCCTGCATGCACTCAATTGTGGCATCAGCCATCAGTACATGAGCACATCATGGTGTGTGATGTAGGATGCATATCCATATTACTGACAATTACTTTGTCCATCCCTTATCCTGACACATGTACTGATTCAGTGGCAGGTGATGGGATGTGTGTACTGACACATATGCATCACACATCCTGCATTTCAGACAACTGTATATGTGGTGCATGTGTGCCCATATGAGTATTGGCTAACTACATGCACCAGACAGATGGGTCCATGGGCGGGTCGGATATGAGGGGCATGGTTGACTGGCAGACTGACAAGTGTCTTGTTCAAATATGTGTCAGCACCATTGGTGATCTTTTGCAAATGATGCAAAGCAGTGCGCTGGGATGTGCTGTACTGACTGTGATGTGTGAGGTCAATACAGGTAACTGATGTGGATCTGTTTACCCTGATAGTTTGCAGTTACATCTACGGATACTGGAGGAGACCGCTCCACGGACCAGGAGGAACCACAGAACCAGACAAGGTCTGCTGCGGAGGAGTCGGAGGGACCCAGTGGCACGGAGGGTGAGGGGAGCCACACTGAGGAGACCTCGGATATGACCACCTCGGCTGAGGAACACTGCAGCTTCAGTGATGACTTCCTTGTGGAGGCAGGTATCGGCACCCCCAGAAACCACCTAGCGAGTCTGTCCCTACCACCACCACCACCACCACCATCTCCACCCTTCCATCTGGTCCTATCCCAGAGGTCCTCGGAGGCTCCTGTGGAAGTCACCGCACCCCCTGCCCCTGTCTCCCTTGCTGCCCTGAGTGTGGAGTCTGTGGACATACTTACACAGATCCATGTAGGGCAGACCACAATGCTGAGTGTCCTCCATTCACACACCAATCTGTTGCCACAGCTGGTGTCCTTAATGGGGGGCATCTCGTCAAACATGTCTGCCCTACATCAGACCATTCAGGGCCTTCACACAGACGGCAGCAATGTCCCTCCTCTAACAGGCCCTCACCCCTCCCACCTCTGCCACATCCATAATCCCCACTACCCTACCTGTCCAAAAAACACACACACCGGCACAGCTACGCATCACATCAGAAACAAGCAGCACACAGCCAGGCAAGACAAAATCCAGACCCACAAGCACGCACACTCCGGGGACTTACGGCACACACACAGGGGATGGGTCGCAGACACACAAACAGGCATCCACAAGTACTCCACAGCACTCAGATGCCTCTCCCTCCAAATCCCCTACCCTTGCCTCACCTAAACCCCCCCCCCCCTTCCAAGCAGCTCTTCCTCTGTGACCTGGCCTCTTCCCCACCGATCCATCTGCTCCAACTTACAAGGGGAAGAGGAAGTCACCAAGTGCAGAGGGGAGTTCCCCTGCCACAAGGACACCCTCCCCCAGGTGCACAAACATTGAGGCCCGCACACACAAATCCCCCCAGACCAGGAAGGGCACTAGCCCACCACAACCACATACTTCCACCTCACAGTCTCCGTCCTGCAGCCCCCAGTCCACCACTCCACAGGTCCCACACCCATTCCCTGCCCCAGGTTCACCCACACACCGATACCACATCCCCAAAATGATTAGGCCCTCCCCCCTACCACATGCACTTCCACCCCCACCTCACATGCTCAGCCTGTTCTTGCCCCTGGTGTGGAGTCCGTGTCCGACCCCCCTCTGCCCTGCCCACTGCATCAGAACCCCATTTCACTCCTCTTGAGATTGGCACTGCAGTAAGGCGCACATCCACCCCATCTGACCTAGGTACTGCAGTGGAGACCCGGTCCACACCATCTGACCTGCCCGCTGCAGTCGTACCAGAAACCACCCCATCAGACTTGAGCCCTGCAGTAGTGACAGCACCCACCACATCTGACTTGGGCTCGCAGAGGTGACGCCACCCACTGTGTCAGACACCTGCACTGCAGTTGCCAGCAACACTCCTGCACCCAGCACCACCCCCCTGCCCCATTCTGCTGTCCCCTGATCCTGTCCCTGTGGTGCCTGGCCTGCTCCTATGTAGGCCCCTCCAAGGGGAGATGTCCCTTTGCCGTAGCAGTGCAGGCAGGCAATGGGCGTGCAACATGTCACCCTGTTATGACTGCTGAGAAGGAGTGGCCATTGGCCTTTTGACATCTTTGAGTTCACAGTTACACGAATATCATTGCTGAATAAAGCAAATCGTTGTTATCCAGTGGTGTGGCATCTAATGTACATGATGTTGATGATGTGTATCATGGTCCTCCTGTAGTAATGTTGTTTTAAGGGTATAAGAGTCAGATTTGTTGACTACAAATGGTCCATGGTATATGTGTACTTTCCAAGGATGTATTCATGACATAATTTGCTGCTATTTCAGGGTGTAATGTATGCAGAATTTGTGGACCAGGTATTACTCATTCTGTTTGCTACTTCACATCTTTGCCATGCACTGTTGCACATATGATGGGCTTACATTTGTGCATATTGTGAGATTCCCTGACTGGGACCATCTCAAATGGACAGGCAGGTTTTTGCATCAATGGTACACAAGTCATCTGTGTCATCAGGGTACCTTGCTTTACGTGTGTATTGCGTATGTGCATACAACTCAAAGGACATTCCCGTACACAGGCTGATGTGACCAGAGCTTTCATTGTGTTGTGATCGTTTGCTCACTGAGCAAGTGTTATGTTGACATGACAGAGCCCTGCACATACAACGTTTGGCACAGCTAACCTTCCCCAGGAGTGGAGTCCCCTCATGGCAGTGTGTCATACCGTGACATTGCCGGAGCCCATGGTGTGTGTAGTGTGAGCATGTCTGTATGTGTTCCATTCACTTTCTCTACACAGCCGGTGTTCTATACAGATGTTCCTGTTTGTGGCACTTACTGAGTTGTCCTGTGTTCATCCAACATCTTTGTCCTGGGTTTCCTGGGATGTAGGTGCATGGCACACTACTGGTCATTAGGGTTAGGGGTGGGCGGCAAATTCCGTTCCGCTCGTGGAACTTGCGAAATTTCGGCATTTTCGTGTTCCGCTCGGAACAAGAAAATGTCAAAACGTCCCCGATCCGCGGCGGAACGGAATTGTATTGCAAAACAGTGGCGTCTTCTTGGATGAATATGCAGGGCAGGATTCTTTCTGGCACAGTGCTCCCGTCACAAAAATTAAACCAACAGGCCCCTTGGTGTCATGCTTCATCATCGGGGTCATCATACCCCTCTATGGGGTACGACGTGCTGCGACCTACGGATACGCGGGAGCACTTGATAGACTTTTTGAGCCACGAAGGGATCGATCGGGAGGTATTTCCTTGCAGAAATTGTGCTAGTTAGCACACCAGATCCTGACGTTTGGCTCATGAGGCTTTTTCTTCAACTCCAAAACAGTTGATCAACAGACAACGTCTTTTTTTGCTAGGTACATTGTTTCTACCTGCACTGTAATTTTTTCCTCACTTTTATTACAAAATTCTAGTATTAGTTAGAGAAACGTGAGTAAGGTGGGGATTTGTGCACCCCGTCCTGAAGGTGCTTTTAGCACCGAAACATGTTGACGCACACCAAAAGGAGGTAACGCACATTACCAGCGTAACAACCTCCCACCCGTATTTTAGTAGTACCAGCCCGGGGGCTTATTAAATATTTTTTCGTCACCCCACGAGCCAGGTTCTTTTTAAACTTTCACTATTTCCCAAACCCCACAACACACTCACATATAAAAAAAACCCCTCACTAACACCACACATAGTCTATCAAGTGCTCCCGCGTATCCGTAGGTCGCAGCACGCCGTACCCCGTAGAGGGGCACAATGACCCCGATGATGAAGCATGACACCAAGGGGCTTGTTGGTGTGTGAGGGGACCTAAAAACAAGAAAGGTGTTCCCCACTGCGGAGGATACACCCAAAGTCTTTAAGATTGGATTCTATTTGTTTATTTATCTATGCCCAGGGAGAATTAATCCATTCTGATTTCCTTTTCTCTCTCTCCCCCCTCTGTTTGTTAATTATTACAAAAATTAAAACTCAACAGGAAACACTCACAGATATAAATAAAGCAGGTACCCGAGTTGAAGCTCAAATTCATCAAGCTCATTAATCAGCCCCAAAAAATCTGTATGCTTTGCCTTTCTCCCCATATGTACCGTCGAAAATTAGCTGTGATGCTTGATGGAGGCCTTTGCATCCTTGACTTTCACAAGCGCAATCCCCGTGCAGTTCCTGTGACCAGGAGCTTCTTTCTCATCATTTGCTGCTCTGATCGGTCTCTGACCTTTTATAAACACAAGAGGCATGTGAACTCGCTTAGAAGCTCGCCCGTTTGGCCCCGCCCCACACACTAGCGGTGTGCACCGTCTTTCCGCCCTTTACCCACTAGGATGGACCGCTCACTCAAGGGACCCCGGCAGCTTTCGGCGCGATGGCAAAGTTATACACACATGGTCACTGGAGAGACAACTCTTCTGGCCCTTTAAGCAGCTGTAGTGTAGGAAAAGCACTATGCACTCGCAAAGAAGCCCTGCCCCCGAAAATCTCTGCGATCACGCAAAATTCGACGTGCTCGCCGAGATTTTTTGCCATTTCGTGGAAGTTTGCGAAAGGCAATTTCAGAAATTCCGCCCACCCCTAATCAGGGTGTCATCCCTATGTGTTTCATTTGTAAAGCCCAGGGATGTTGTCAAACGAACGTGGGACACATTCAGGATTCCCCTTGGCACTTCTGTTTTGACAACATGATGTAGTTTCCCCTACTTGGTATCTGTCAGTGAGTAGGTCACTTGTATGTGTGTGTGACTACTCCCGTTTATCATGGTCATAGCTGCAATGTTGGAAGGTGTTGACGTGTTCTTTGTGGCTCTACTTTGGGTCATCATTCTTGGGGGAGTGTGGCAGTGATCCCAATGATTCAGGTAGATTTCACGTCATGCCCATGTACTGTATACTGTGCAGTGTGGTGGACATTCACAAGGGTTGTTGACTGGCCATGTGTGAGTATTTGTGTGAACCATAGATCCCCCCCATCACCCCTGGTATTGTCATGGGTGCATGAGCAATGTCACCAGACATGTGTGCTTAGCTGATGCACATTGTTGTAGATAAAGGTGTGTTGTGCTGAGGGTGTCCAAATGTGAGTTGTCTCATGGCTAGGCCCCTACCTACTTTTTGTTCATTGATGTCAGGCCCTGGCCATGATTTGTTTGTGTAGGTGTGATGGCAGTTTATCTATCAGGACACATGACCCAGTACGCGCAGGTGACTCTACTCCACGGTATGGACACCATCTACCTTTGTCATCACATTCGGATTGTACAAGCTACTGTCACCCCAATGTAGGGTCTTTGAGGGAAGTGAAGTATTGGGCTGTCTCTTGCTATGTTGTTTGCTGTGCCACCCAGCTTTTGTCACATGAATGAGTTGGGATCCCACTCACTTGACAATGCCTTCTTGCCCACCAAGGGATGCCCAGTTCATGAGTTACTTTTGTATGGCAGTGTGTACACATCTGTGTCATTGGAGTTCTGCCCACGGTCATGTGTTGTATACTTACTTACCTGGGGACATTGACACACACACACATGTTGTCTATGATCTGCAGTGTGGGGCTGCCTGTCTGTGTTTGTGCATCTGCTCCACTGCATTGGTATGGCTTTTGCGGTCCATTGGCTGTATGTTGTTTGGAGGTTTTTCCCTAGTGTCTCTGCGTCTCCTGGCTCATCAGTCTGCACACTTATCATGTTTGGTGTGTGCCATTGCTGCCATGGTATGGGACTTGGTCACCTGACATCTACAGTCTCCACAGGATTCCTTAGTTAGTGTGTCTGTTTGTATAGATTTGTGTATGCATCGTGGTGCTCACTTGTCGCATTGTCTAATTGTACACTGGAGTAATCATCAGGGTTCATGGCCATTGCTTGTCTGCACATGGCAGAGGGTGTTCTTGTGATACACAGCAATCTTTGACTCACCAAATCTATGTTTGTATGTGACATGACCACTACATTGCCACTACATTGCTTGTGGTGTTGTGACCAGGAATCATGCATGCTGGTTTGGAGATGCAGCTATTGTCATGTCCACACTCACCTTCTCATCACTGTAGTGATGAGGGGTTTAGACCCCATTACCACATTGCTCTTGAGATGCTGGTTTTTTTGAACCCCACTAACACCTTTTGTTCACTGTAGTGATGGGGGCCTAATGTTGAGCGGGGAGCCCCGGGTCTCGCACTTGGTGACAGTAGTGCTGGACTGGGACTCCGGCTTCCAACAAACATTGTAATTATATTTTGTCCAGGCTATCATGGTCCAAGGAAAAAGTGGATTTTTTCACTTTGTCGTAATTTGGGCCTGAGGAATTACAGCATTGCCCTTGGAATACTCAGAAGTAATACACGCGAGTCCATTGTCTTTGCAGTCTCATGGTATTTGATGTCTATGTGGAGGTTAAGGCAGAAAAAGGTGTGTCCCCCCCCCCCCCCCCCCCCCCAATGCTGCTGTGTATTCAATGTTTTAATATATTTTATCCTGGTTGTACTGATATATATTTAGTCGAATATTGTTTCCTCTCTTTTATATGCTGTGCATTTGTATTTGCTTTTATATATTTTGTATTTATCTTGCTCTTTTATGGCCATTTAGGCCGCACTAAAGATATTTACTGACTGATTGAATAGGATAAAGGAGGGCTAGAGGAGGGACGGGTCTAGATAGTGTTTTTTGGGAGCTCATATTAGAGGATGTTTGGGATGAGTCAATGGAGGGATAGAGGATAGAAGAGTTTAGATAGTGTTATTAGGGATAGCATAGTAGTAAAATGAGGTTTGGTAGGAGTCAAAGGAGGGATACAAGAGGGAAGAGTCTAAGAAGTGTTATTTTGGAGATCATAGTAGTAGGGTGAGCTTTGGGATGAGTCCGAGAGTGGAGGATAAATTGCGAGAGGTAAAAGACAGTATGGGCTCAGAATAGTTTCCTACCGTGACGACACCCAGCTCACCCTCTCCCTCACAAAGAACCCCGAAGACACCAGACTCAGCTTCCAGGAAGAAATGAAAGGCGTTGCAGCCTGGATGAACAACAGCTGCCTTAAGCTCAACTTCGAGAAGACGCAGGTACTCGTCCTTGGACCCTTCCCCACCGCCTGGGATAACACCTGGTGGCCTTCTGCCCTCGGAACCCACCCACTCCATCAGACCACGCCCAAAACCTTGGCATCATTCCAGACTCCACCCTCACCATGACTTGCCAGATCAGTGCTGTCGCCTCCAACTGCTTTAACTCCCTCCGCAAGACCTTCAAGTTGATTCCCCCGGAATGCAGAAAGACTGTCACCCAAGCACTCACAACCAGCAGACTGGACTATGGTTAATGCCCTCTAGGCCGGAATCAACTAAACCCTGCTACACAAGCTCCAAACCATCTAGAACACCGCAGCCGGAATCCCACAACACAAGCACATGACCAAGCACCTACGAGACCTCCACTGGCTCCCCATCGAGAAGAGAGTAACCTTCAAGCTTCTCACCCACGCCTACAAATCCCACTACAACATTGGAACCAAATACCTCAACGAAGGAGTCTCCTTTCACATACCCAAAAGGAACCTCTGCTCTGCCGACCTCACCCTGGCAGAGACCCCACGCATCCGCAGAACCAGAACAGGTGGAAGAGCCTTCTCCTTTGTCGCAGAAAAGACCTAGAACGAGCTTCCAGTCAACATCAGACGCTCCCCCACTCTTCACACTTTCAGGAAGAGTTAAGACCTGGCTCTTCGACTAATGCGGAACTGCAGCCTCCCATCACCCCCGCCCCCGTACCCCCCACCTTGAAACCCTTATGGGTTAGTAGCGCGCTTCATAAATCCCTGATTGATTGATTGATGAGACAGAGTAGTAAATTTGAGGGAGTTGAAGGCTTTTTTTCTACAGTAGGAGTAAAGTAATAAACATCTAGATATATAACACATAAAAAGGGTAAACCTGTATAAAGAAAATAATAGAGATATACAATTGTATTGCATAAAGTTCCATATGTGCAAGTATGGATAGATAGTTAGAAATTCATTGTTTCAGGTGTTACTGTCTTGTGTAATGCTTTCACCTTTGCACTGTGTTAAGTTGGCATGTGTTAGAGTTTTAAACGCCATTTTTCCTTTCCTGCTGCCTCTGCACACAACACATTTTATTAATGCTTTTCACCTAGTTAGGTATTTTGCTTTACACAAGAAAAACATGTTTTCTTATAAATATCAGTCATACTTGGTAAAGCTATGTCTCTACAGTGAGTGCCGATGCCTTCAAGGTTATCTCAACACAGCGCTAATATGGATGCAGCTGTGGCCAACCTTGGTTTTAGGCACGAATGATATTGCACTGCACAAGGCAGGAGACACACACTTGATGAATATCCGTATGCAGAGTGTTGGTGTAGGAGATGATGTGATCCATTTCCACTGAACCTAAAGGCATGGGCCCGCCCTTCTAAACACAAAGAGACCTTCTGTAGATATAATATAATATACTAGCAAGGGAGGGTAAATTGAGGTTCTATTTAGACCTGTTTCCTTTCACCTTTTGTATTCTATGGAATAGTAACTATGCTTATAACCTTGATCTTTATAATAGGTTTGCTTGTATTAGCTAAGATACTGCGTTTGAGAACACTGCATTATAAATAAACATTTCAAACTTGCACGTGTCCTCATTGACTCCTCGTTCTGGATTGATATGTTAGTGTATCGAAAGAGTGTTCATGTGTTCCACGTTACCTGAGGTGTTCTAAGTCCATGTTCTGGGTTGTCTAAATCATTGGGGTTGTGTTAGTACCAATGAGACACTGATTGCTAGTCTGGTAGGGGATTTTGGATACTATGGTGAGTTTTGGCACACCCTAATTCACTGAGGTTCTAAGTCTCTATGCACAGTTCTGTGTAGGAGCAGAATCCCTGCTACATTACTGTACGCAAAAGCTAATTGCGAGAGGACCCGATAGCTTGCGAAGAACAGCTCCATATGGAGAGGGACTCATACTTAAGAACTAAATTGACAAAGGTGCATAGGCAGTCTACAGTTAATGGAATTGATCTAAGCTTTTTACATCGCCATGGCTGTTGTCTGCACTCTGGATCTAGACACATTGTTGCAGTGATCCACTGACACAGGAAAATGTTTCAGTTCCACTAGATAATTGATAGACTTCTGTTACCCGATCTGCAGGCAACACAGACCTCTCCTAGCAAGGATTGGCAGGAAAGACATTCGTTTTAAGGTCCTCTCTCACATGAACGGGTTACAGCTGACCCCACTAGCTTTACTTATGTAAGTCATGCCTGCCTCCTACAGTTTAATTTGCTCTGAGATAACTTAGCCCTAGTATCCTCAAACATCACCTATGGGACATGTGCCACAGACCACAATTCCACTGCAGGGAACTTAGTGCCTTGGATGCACTGTATAGACCGGGAACGGCCTCTACAACATGGCCATTTCAACGAAAACCTTTATCATGCATGCATTACAATGCATGTGTGGTTACGACAGCCTTTACCACGCATACCTTTACTACGAGATGCGTAGTAAAGGCATGAGTGGTAAATACAAAAAAAGGGGGGGCTTCGGGGGTCTCCCCCCCCCCCCCCCCCCCCCCAACAAAAAGCGTGGGATTAAAAAGGGGCATTGGTGGGGTCCCCCCCCCTTCCCAAAAAAATTCTGACCTGATGTGCCGAAGCTGAGGCAATCAGCATTGTTAGAGAGGAAACGGAAAGAAACTTCCGCTTCCTCTTTACGACATACGACCGACGTCCGACGTCACCAAGGAAGATGGAGAGGAGACGACTTAAAAAGGTAAGGGGAATTTTAGTTTAAAAAAAAATATATTAAGGGTTAAGGGCAGGGATAATTATAAGGAGTGCTGGCTGGGGTCACGTAAGGGGAGGGCTATAACCTTTAACAAGAGTATGCCCTCACCATGCATAAATTTACAAAGAAAATTGTTGTAAATCTATGGGTGGTAAAGGAATATTCGTGGTAAAGGTTATGCGAGGAAAATGCGTTCCGTTGTAACGCATGCGTGGTAAAGGCATGCGTTGTAACGGAACGCGTTGTATCGACATACAACCGTATAGACCGATCTAGGCACACTGACTTCAGGGCCCTCAACTTCACACTAGTGAGAACCACCTTGTTTCCTATCTCCTCAGGGGAACTCTCAACACTACTAGGGGCACCAAAGATCACACCATCTGTGCCTACCGTCTCGGGTCACACTTTAGTCCCTCAAGGGAAGTCGAGCAACTTTGCCCCTCAGAGCCACACCTCAATGACGCTTGACAGAGCAGCCAAGCTCGGGGCCATATTATTACTCCGGAGTCAGCGTTTTTACCAAGTCTCATGGTCAGGGCTCTTACTGGCCCAAAATCTTGTGATCTTTTGAGTATGGATACCTTTCTGCCCGTGAGTACTTCCTGACCTCTTTGATGTGCTTCGGGGCACCCTTCCATTAGAATTACGTGGAGGCTGAGGGCAACATGCTTGTACCTCACTCCACATTATTGAGACAACGAATGCCTAGGCATAGAGGAATGGGGTTTTGTTAAATGCTGTGCCGAATCTGCATCAACGTAACTGTTGCATCCTCTCAGATGTGTCTGAAGTGGCATTTTTTAATCATCCTGCTTCATAGTCCAGTGGGAATCCTTAAAGTGTCTCTAAATTCAGCAAGAGAGTGTTACCTGTGTGAGGGTACTTCGCCCAGTGTACAGACTCAATGAAAAAAGTAACCTCTGGATATTGTGATGGAAGTATAGCGGCCTGTATTCCTTTTGTATGTGACACATACTGCAGGCAAGTCGAAAAACTGATTGTAGTTACAAACATTCTGTCCAATCACGGAGGCCATAACCTTAATTACATGAACACAGGGTTCGAATCCCACAAGGCTCCGAGTTGCTGTCACTAACTTTTTCTCTAACCAGGTGGACTCAGTATGGTTCTTTCAGTTAAAGTGAGCAAATAAGAAAGGGACCCCCTGAGACTAGTAGCAAGTTCCTAGGTCAGGGCACAATATTAATCAAAATAACAATACCTAGGCAACTTAGGGGTCCTGCAAGGATATCAGGTACAAAAACACATTGATAATAAAAACACAAATGTTGTGTGCATTAAAGCAGTGTACATGATAGATAAACTAGTATAACAAGTTCATATAAATCTGATTTATTTAGGAAATATCACAAAGAATATTTTTATTTAAAAAACATATACACAGTCAATCAATAAAAAAGTTGATACATAAGATTTCAACATATATACTCCATCACATTTAAAATCAATTTGCACAAATAAAATTATAAATTTGTAAAAAACAACCACCAAGTGGGTAAATGAGGAATCTCTACGCGCGTTTCGGCGTTACACACGCCTTCTTCGGGAGACCACTTGAGATTTCTAGAATTTCATAAAGACATATGCAAGGTAATTAGTTGCAGGTGTCACGTCAATTACAACATGAATAGTCTGCCGACCTCATATGCGATCCAACGTAGAATTAATAAAGACAGTGCTTTATGCGTCACCAATTGGACTAAAAGATCAGCGTAATTGACTGGTGAAATACTTATCGCAAAAGATTAGCGTCGCCTTAGGGTGAGTTGTTGAACTGAATACGTAATGAGGCAGGTTTCTTTTAGTGATTTAAGTTGGGCATGGATGGCCCCTTAAAAACAGTGGCAGTATTTGCCGTTTCAAATGTCTGTAACGCCTGATGGGGTTCTGATATAGGTCTTTCAGTTAAAGTTCCTTGGTTCATCGATTGCAGATGTGGGTTGACGCACCGCTCGAGTTGCCCCGCCCTGCTATTTGCTTCATGTGATCTCCTCCTCTGTATATCATACTGTTCATGTCATCACTCAATTGTTTCCTTTTCCATGAACCCCCCAGGGCTTGCAGACACCCTAGTCCGGGATAGACCTACTCTTTATGTTTCTGTACAGATATGACTTGTTGACCGACAATTGTTTTGTTTTTTGTATGACTTTTTGTTGAAGTACGTAACTGTTCCTTTGTTCCTGCTCTATTTCAGTGCTATATTTTACTTATTGTCTATATTTGTGCATCATGTCATATTAGTATTGTATTATCGTTTGACCAGTCTTTTATGGTGCTATGTATATTGTTATATCTTTGAAAACCTCAATAAAAAAAAATTATTACAAAACAATTGGTTCCTTGGTTCATCAGCAGGGCCTGAAGCTGACAATCTGGGCTCAGTCCCTCGCAGAGGTCTAAATGTAGACGACCAGATAGTAGTACGCCCTTTGTGATTTTTAACTGGACAGAAGACGTTCCTCTTAAGACCCATAGGATGAAAATGGACTCCCTGGTTCAAGAATACTCCTGTTTCCAAATCTCGAGTCTGTTAATTTCAGTTTCTTGCTAAAAGAGTTTCTTTTTTTTTTCTACTTCAGATGCCCAAAAAGAGTTCATCTTAGGAACTGCAGGCACCAATATGTTTCGCGCCAAAGGAATACCTATTCACAATATGAATAGAAGCTTGTCACTTGAACCAAATCCGTCATCAAATTCTTCCTCATCGCTCACCGTACCCAAGCAAAAGTGTTCATTGACTAACAGTAAAGAAAAAGGTTGTAACAATTATTCCAAGAATTAGTAAGCCTCCCATAATGGCATCATACTATCAATGAACTTTGTTCCTTTGAAGTTCCAACACAATCTCTCGTATTCAGCTACAAAGATTTGCGTGTGCCTGTTTCCTTAGCTTTTAAGAACAAAAGGGGATAGGTCCATAAACATGTGGTGGGGGCTAGACCCTTTATAGAATATATAACACAAATTGCCCGAACCACAAAATCTCCACAAGCTTATTAGGAGGGAAAAGATCAATATATTGTGATCCCCCTTGACATCCTACTTAATGTCAATGTTTTTTATCTTTTTCAAGTTATGACAAGCTATATGACAGAAAGCAACAATACATTAATTATTTACACACCTTTATATACTTTGTACATACATGAAAAACAAATTCTTTACACAGTACAAAAAGATAATTTCTTGCATCAAACATTACAACAAACTAAGAATACATCACAAACAACATTAGAACAAACATTACAACCCTATGAAAGTGCCAAGGCACTTTCATAGGGTGGAATAAAATGTCATCTCTACGATACTAGGATCGGCTGGTCCAGTATTGATTTGTTTAAGAGCCATTCCTTTGCTTATAATTCCCCCTAGGATTGGTTTTTCCTATTTTTCTCATTTTTTGATTGTAATGTTTGTTCTAATGTTGTTTGTGATGTATTCTTAGTGGCACTAAGGCAGCCGGGTGCAGAGTGGTGGGGACTAATATTTTCCAATGGGGGTAGGGGGCCTCTGGTTGGTGGCTGCTCACGAGCAGGCACAAGGTTGTGGGAGGAAAGCTCCTGATGTTAGGTTCAGGGCAAAGGGGGATCCGAGTTACCACCCAAAGTACACCCGCAGCGGTGCAGTGGCGGCTGGGTGCAGGGTGCTGTTTCAGCATCAGGTGCCCTGTTGTTTTTAATGGGGATTGCTGGTTTTGGTTTTTAGCTGCAGGCTTGGTCCAGGTAGACCTCCGGGAGGAACCAACAGCTGGGGAGGTAAGTTGGAGGGCTCGGGGACGTAGGTTCAACGTAGGTGCACCTCGGGTTCTCTTCTCCAGCTCGCAGGGCGGCTGGATCCAGGGGTGTCTTTTGAGGTCGGATTTCACCTTACCAGGCCACTCGCGGTTAGGGGGTCTCGGTGCAGAGGCTGCAGGCAATATCGGGGAGTCCTGAAGGGGCAAACCCACGGAGGACTTATCTGGAGCGTTGGGGGACCTCACTGGGACCGATGGGCCACTTCGACTCGGACTGTGGGCAACGAGGCAGTGGTGGTTCCTTGCGTCGAGTTTCTTCGTCCTCAGCAGGCTCAGAGTCTGTCTTTGGAGTTACTTTTGAACAGAGCTGCTGTTCACAGGAGATCAGGTCTTGGTTGAAGGTAGTCAGTCCTCCCAGGGGTCTTGGAGGTCGCTGGCTACAGGACAGGGCGACTTTTGGCTCAAGATTCTCTGGAAACGGCAGACTGGCTGTTAGGGCTTGGGCCAAGTCAATTCTTCTCTGCAGTCTTCTCTGCTGGGCGTCTTCTTTTGTCCTTCTTTTTCTTTGGTTGCAGGAATCTGTCTTCTTGGTTCAGGACTGCCCCCTAAATATTGTATTTAGGGGCATTTTAGGGGTCTCGAGGTCAGTAGCCAATGGGCTACTGACCTTAGGGTAACTACACCCTTGGTGTGCTCACCCCACATGAGAGAATGGGCACAATCCCTAATCCTGATTGGAGAGTGGCTGCCATCTGCAAGATGGCTGCCACTGAAGAGTGGGCTTCACCTCGTCTCCCCACATGAGGGGTTTGGTTAGCAGAGGTGGGCATACCTTCTGGGCTGGTTGATTTTTCCTGCCTGTCTTCCCGCCGAAAAGGAGGGGAGCCAGGAAGGAGGCCTGCTCCTGATAGCAGGAGAGGCTGGTGGGGTCGCATTACAAAGGCAACAAGACCTTTGAAGCTCTCCTGCCACTGATGGCTCTTCCTGGCCTGGGCAAGGTGTGAACACCTCTTCCCAGGAAAGGCTTTGTTTCTGGGCTCACGGTGTGAAGGCTCCAACTCCAGGGGTCCAGAAACATGTCTCGTGGTGGCAGGGTGATGTTTACCAGTCAGGGAACCCACCAGAGGCTAGTTGTTGTGAATAGGTCATTTTTCAGGGGGTGGGCATCTCTAAGATGCCCTCTGAGTGCATTTTCCATTACATACCTGTTGGAAAACGAGGCAGCATCTGTGAGGCCTGCACAAATAACATGACTACATTTGTCCTTCACAGGGAACCAAACACCCAATTGCAGCGCCTGACTCTCAGAGGGTAGCTTTGCAGAGCAATCTGAGGCTTACTCAAGGGAGGTGGTGTGGGCTAGTAATTGCCATTTGCAGGTGCGTAAAAATCTATAATTGATTGTCCAGTCTGTACTTTGCTTTATAAGAGTAACAGTACATTTATTAAGCACACACACTACTCAAAACTATGCAACAATTTACAAATATACATAAGCTGTTAGAATTACTTTGTGACATTGCGTGACATCTCCACCGCTCCCGCAGGGGTTGGGGTCTAGTACCACCACTCCTATGTATGCACATCATCTGGCCCCCAATGCAGTGAGTTGGATATAACCTGGAGCGAGGGCCCTGCGCACTGGCTCCATCCCAGTGGCGACCCCTCCTCCCCCCATTACCTCAACATGCATTTAAAACCCAGGGCCTACCACTACACACCATTACCCAAGAACTACCCTCCTTTGGGGCCACCCTCTACCAGGGGCCAACCCTGGGCTGTTCAGTTCCCCACCAGTTAACCTGGAGGACCTGCCAGACACCCAACTCTACCACACCCTCCTCCCACTGTGGGAAAAGTTTCTTGGGGTCCCCCACCATGGGAACTCCTGAGGCGTTACTACCCGGGGTAAAGAAACCTCCTGCCCCACCCTTCCAGTGGTTTTGGCCTGCGCCATTAGCAAGAAACTTCCAGTGGGGGAAAGGATATCAGGGGCCCCTCCTGTGGAAACCCTCCCTGCCCTTAAAAAGCACGGGAACCTCCCAAGACCCCTACTTCTCCTGACCCCCTTGAAGGTCAATCCACCCGTACACCCCACCTGTGATGTAGGTTTCAGTTGCTGTCCCTATCTCTTGAGGAGACACCCTCCGTCCTCATGCAGATGTTAAAGATTGTAGGGATTTGTTAGCATGAGCTGAAAGCCATTTTGTATTTTGGCAGCCATTTTAGTTAGCCATGTGCTCGCCATGTGCTATATCCCGCTTCAGAGCCTTACACATGCTCAGAAGGGCCTAGCTAGTAGAATGCACCTGCTTCTCTCATACAACTGTCAGGCTATTGTTGCTGGTGTATGGAGAAGTAACTCTCCTCCCACTTTGTTGAACAAGCAGATCTTGTATGCCCATATTAAGCATTTTGCATGTTTACATGAGCCAGGCCTCCCCTTGGTCTTATGCTGACTATGTAACCCTAAATATATATAAGGCCCGTGTTTTCTGTACTCCTTAGACTGCCTCATTCATTTGCTAAGGCTTCTGTGTGACGTTGTCTCTCTCATCTGAGGTGAGTAAATGCATTCTTTTTATATTTCAGCTTCTGTGTCAATTTCTTCTTTGTTGGTTTAAAAGGAACAAGTATCAGTGAGACCCAGAGAAGGTTTCTGTTTTCTTCACAGGTGTGGTGTATGTAGTGTTAGGGTTCAAAGGTGTACAATATGGCTTAGAACATTTGTATGCAATCATTTCCTGGAAAGCACCATCCCGCTAGCACATTATAATCAACATAGCACGGTCATATCAATACCGTTTACATTTAAACCATAATGGCTTCACATGACACATATGTGCGCAGGGCTTTCCTTTCCCATACCTTTAGTTCACATAACCAAAAGTTTGAACCCTTCTCAGAGCCTTGCGCTCTTCCATTTGCTCATTGCTGCATAAGTAATGTGTGGCAAAACTGGACTTATCAAATGCTATAAATGCGCACCAGAATGGGATACTATGTTTCCCGCCGGTAGCCACCAATGTTGGAAAACGAGGCAGCATCTGTGTGGCCTGCACAAATATCATAACTACATTTGTCCTTCACTGGGAACCAAACACCCAATTGTAGCGCCTGACTCACAGAGGGTAGCGTTGCAGAGCAGTCTGAGGCTTACTCAAGGGAGGTGGTGTGGGCTAGTAACCGCCATTTGCAGGTGCGCAAAAATAACACTCAATAATTGTTGTCTTTCCCTCTGGGTTATCGACACAGTATTGACTATAACCCATGTCCGTGTGATGGTGTCAGTTCACAGGATGATTTGCACTTCCTATTTTTCGGTAAATTTTACCTAAAATACATCAAATGGTTTTTAACCCCATTTTTTAAGAAACACATACCTCTTTCGCTCAAGGAATCTTATATAATGTTGGTTTCCCTGGATTCAGACGAACTAATCTTTCGCACTAGCACTTTTCTGAGACTGATAACACGATGATGATGGAAAATCCTTGAAATTAGCCTCACTAGAATTGTATTACATTTTAATCATGAAATCTTTGTAATAATGTGTAATGTTAAGGAATTGTTTTATTGTGGTACTTTTATGAATTTTATAAAATTCAAATAAAGGTCTTTTGAACTGAACTTGAACTTGATTGTCCAGTCTGTACTTTGCTTTATAAAAGTAAGAGTACATTTATTAAACACACACACAACTCAATACTATGCACCAATTTACAAATATACATAAGCTGTTGGAATTACTTTGTGACACTGCGCGACATCTCCACCCCTCCCGCAGGGGGGGTGGGGTCTAGTACCACCTCTCCCATGTATGCACATCATCTGGCC
The DNA here is from genome assembly GCF_964263255.1 of Lissotriton vulgaris. Classification (NCBI taxonomy): domain Eukaryota; kingdom Metazoa; phylum Chordata; class Amphibia; order Caudata; family Salamandridae; genus Lissotriton; species Lissotriton vulgaris. The sequence continues at coordinate 230,584,338 of NC_141690.1, forward strand.
CCCAATGCAGAGAATTGGACATAACCTAGAGTGAGGGCCCTGTGCACTAGCTCCATCCCATTGGTGACCCCCCCTCCCCATTACCTCAACAAGCATTTAAAATAGGTATGCCTGCCTTGGTTACACACAACCCTGACCAAGCATTTCCTACTGACTATAAAGTATGCACCTCTATATCTTAAGGGCTAGCAGTCTGGGTTCTTCACCTAAGCACAGCAGCCAGAATACATGTTTACACACACTTTAGAATGACAGTACTCAGCACATTTGGGTATCATTAGAATGCTTTGCAATTACAGCCCCTAAAGGCTTCACAGATGAAATTACAGGATTACGCCTATACAGCCAGACACCCTAGCAGGAATGTCTGACAACATAACCCCACTTTGCTTATGACACCGCCTTACACCAGTACTTCACATTACACATGTGAACTTCAGTCCCTCTAAAAGAAATCACATTAGTAAAAGCATTTCTGGTGCAATTACATCTCTTCATCTCCAGGGGATGCCCTTCTCCAGACATCCCCAACTCAGCCCTTCACTCCTCGATGCATTTATCAAAACACCCTCAGCTGAAGAACAAAAGTTCCAGCCCAGAAGATGTTACATGCTGCCTGAGCCCTTGATGGGTTATTCCTTTCAAATCCCCAGGACACCTAGGGTGACTTGTCTCTTCGTGCTGGGGGGGAGACTGCCCTTCTCCAGCAGCTCCCCCAGCACCTTTTCACCATTGAGGGTGACGCCCCTCCTCTGGGGGCCACCAAGCACCAAAACGGCAGACTTCCAAATGCTTGGCAAGGCATTATGGGGTAATTGTGCTCCTCTTTGTGAATATTTTATTAGCGGCTCTCCGCTGCTCTGAGGAGAGCCGCGATGTCGGCGGTGGCCTCCCAACTCCTCTGCCAGCCTCGGTGGGGGGCCCGGTCCCCTAGATGAGAGTAACGTCCGTTCGTCAACTTTTCGGGGGCCCGGTCCCACCCAGGCTCCTCTGTCTCCACTCTTCCTCTGGGGACCCGGTCCCACCTGGGACCTCCGCGAGCCTTCATGCTGCAGGGCAGCCCGGGAAGCCCACCCCCGCTCAGCTCCTGCGCGCAGAGGAGTCTCCATCTGCCAGTCCAGAAGGACCGTGTGTGAGTGCGGCGGCACTCCCCCCGCCTCCTCCCACTGTTCGAGGCCCCGGGATGGGGTCCCAGGCCCCCAGACACCTTCGGGGGGGGGGGGCTGCAACAGCACCCCCTCCCATTCACCACTTGGGTTGGGGGTCAGGGTGGGCTCCTGGCACCCAGTGGGGGCATTTTTACAGGGAGCGCAACGGCGCTCCCTGATGTACATCTTCGAGGGGGCGGAACAGCGCTCCCCCGCCTCCATCTTCGGTGGGGGCCAGGGTGGGCTCCTGGCCCCCATGCAGGGCACCTTCATGGGGAGCACAACAGCGCTCCCTGCATCTCTGAGACCGGCGGCGGAGCCCCACCCGCTTCGTCGTCTGTCTTCTTAGGGGTCAAAGGTCGCCTACATTCCGGGGGCCATATCTCAGCCCCTGGAGGTCCGATCTGCCCCATTTTCGTGTCCTCTTGCTCCTGGTGGCGTCCCGAAGTCTACTGGGAGCACTCTCCTTCACCCTCCGGGTCTCTAAGAGGGTGCATCCTGCAGGGAGCAGTCTTCACTGGCTCCCTGCGCCAGCCTTTCGCCTGGCTGTCCTCCTGGGCCTCTCTTCTCCCTGCGCAGAGGCTCTTGCCACTGTCCACTGGTCCTGGGCTCTTCTTCTGGTGCTGTTGGGGCCATGGGGGGGGGGAAATCAGGGGGTCTCCTTCCAACTGCCCATTGCCTGGCTCCAGCACCTTCCGCCTCAGCAGACCACACCCCAAAGAGAGCTTCTCTTCCAGTGCAAGTTCTTTTAAGAATTTGGGGAGGGGGCTGGCAGGAAGTCTCTGTTGGCCCTATCACACAGCGACATATCACTTCCCTGCCCCTGCTCCCTCTTTCTTGTCCAGCTTCTGGGTGTATTCAAAATGACGTCGTCCAGTGTCTCTGGCCACATGGTCCCCTTCCCTCAGTGCTGCCTTCACCTTGGTTCAGCTTGTTGCCTGGCACCCAGCGACAGCTCCTGATGGATTAGCCTGCAGCTCCACCTATCTTCCTCCTCCTCCTCGGGAAGATCTTCGCTCTGGGAAGAAAGGTCATTAATCTAACCTGCCAGGGTCAGACCCCAGCCAGTGACTCAGAGAAATATGACATCTCTGGATGACCCAAAACAGTACAAATATGCCTTTGGACTCTGCAGAATACTTTTTTTCACATCCGCTATAGTGGACTTTAGTGCATGTCTGGAATCGGTAGGCCTTATGGAAGTTACTAAAGGCCATTGGCTCCACATCCCCATAAGGGAATAATGAAGTGAAACACACTGACTTTCCCTGGCATGTTTCTTTCCCGTGTATAAAGCCTATTTCATGTCACCACCCAAGAATGCGTAAGTCCTGCCATATCATTCACTCTGTAGCTGCTCCTATACTGCACACGCTAGGAATCTCCTCTTCGCAGTCCCTACACGTGTGCACGCGCATGCACACTTGTGTCTGCATATAACCAGCCCGGTGTCCCTTACTCCAGCTGCAGTGCAGTGGCCTGAACAAGCCAGGGGGACACCAGTAAAATCCCCATGCAGACTCTTAAATCCTGAGTTCACTGTGGGTGAGTCCCAACTCATGAGGCTCCCCCACAGTAAAAGCTCAACAATTAAGTACTCAAAAAGCAAACAATCGGCAGCCAATAGTGTCAGAACCACCTTCTAACAATACCACACTCAATCAATCAATCAAGGCATTTATAGAGCGCACTACTTACCCAGAGGGTCTCAAGGCGCTAGGGGGGGGGGGGGGGGGGGGCGCTACTGCTCGAACAGCCAGGTCTTGAGCTTCTTCCTGAAGGAGAGGTGGTCTTGGGTCAGGCGGAGGTCGGTAGGGAGGGTGTTCCAGGTCTTGGCGGCCAGGTAGGAGAAGGACCTTCCTCCTGTTGTCGCTCTTCGGATGCGGGGGACGGCGGCAAGAGCGTGGTTGGTCGATCGGAGGTGACGTTTGGGAGCGTAGAAGTTGAGGCGGTTGTTGAGGTAGCTCGGGCCTTGGTCGTGTAGGGCTTTGTGTGCGTGGGTGAGGAGACGGAAGGTGATTCTTTTGTTGACGGGGAGCCAGTGCAGGTCTCTCAGATGTCCGGAGATGTGGCTGCGTCGGGGATGTCGAGGATGAGTCTGGCTGAGGCGTTCTGGATCCGTTGGAGTCTCTTCTGGAGCTTGGCGGTGGTTCCGGCGTAGAGGGCGTTGCCGTAGTCTAGTCGGCTGGTGACGAGGGCCTGGGTGACCGTCTTCCTGGTCTCGGTGGGGATCCACCGGAAGATCTTCCGTAGCATGCGCAGGATGTTGAAGCAGGATGCGGAGACGGCGTTGACTTGTCTGGTCATGGAGAGGGAGGAGTCCAGGATGAAGCCCAGGTTGCGTGCGTGATCTGTCGGTTTGGGTGCGGTGCCCAGGGCGGGAGGCCACCAGGAGTTTGGCATCAGTGTGATTTTAATGTGCTGAAAAGTTTGATACCAACATTCCCAGTTTTCAGTATTGCTATTATGGTGCTGTGGAGTTCATAATGACAAACTCCCAGCCCCAAATACTCTTAATGGCGTTACTGCGCTTACAATGTCTACAAATTGATCTAGACACTGTAGGGGTACAGGGCTCATGCACCTGTACCCTCACCACTGGTATAGTGCACCCAACCAGAGGGGTTGCATGCACTATACTGTGCCATGCCAACAACCCACCCAACTAGAGTTGGTTATAGACCTGGCACACAAGGATGTGTGCCATGTCAACTCTTCACTTTGTTCTGCACCAAAACACGCGGTCTGCAAAGGTGGTGTGTGTGTGTGTGTGTGTGTGTGTGTGTGTGTGTAAAGGTACAGGGCCTCTTAGGGTGTCACAATAAGTGCTGCAGCCCTTAGAGGCCTTCCTTGGCCACAGTGCCCTTGGTACTCATGGTACCTTTTACAAGGGACTGACATGACAATTGGGGGTACAAGGTACAGTTTTGGGAAAGAACACTGGCCCTGTGAACCTGATTGGCAGGGACCCAGGGCACATCAAGTCAAAGTGGATCAGTAGTCTGGCAAAAAGTGGGGGGGTTACTGCAACAGAAATCCAGCGTTTTACAATATCTTTCAACCAAAAGTTACAACGGTAAATTAAGACAATGCAGAGCGCTTTGTCTTTAGGTTGATATCACTTTTCCCCTGATTGAACAAAGAAACAGACTTCAAGAGAGGTTCCAAGCAATCGCATATATTAGCAAAACACAGTTCTCAAAAATCCCACAGAATTACAGGGTTTCACATCCACGCAAAAGGGCAGAGCTCATTTATACACAAATAGCGGTTCAGTGGCGGTGATCAAGCATTCTACAGTTTTGGTTTCCTGCTGGGATGAGAGGTGGAAGCTGTTGATGGACTGATCATGAAGATGTAGAGTCCTGTGAAAGTGCTCAGATATGGATGTAAAGCTTATGTCTACTCAGACTGTGTCATTTTATAACAGACTACTTGAAAAACCACTGGCATAATATCTGAGCCCAAGCACTTTCACAGCACTCTATGGCATTTACCCAATCAGCCCATCTGAATCTTCCCCAGGCAGACCTTTGGTTGAGCCAGTGCTGGCCATCTGGCTTGAGCCTTCTGTGACTTGCCCATCTTCAAATTCCCGAAAGCACCTCCACATACCCTAATAATATTATTTTCAGTATCTCCACACACATATTGTAACAGTTTCTAATACAGAGTGTCTTGTGTATTCCATTCAATTCTTGATCCCTACTCAGTTTTGGGTGCCTCCAAGGTCTCTCTTACAGATAGGGCACACTTTTCCAGTTTGCGCAATGGCACACCTTTAAATATGTGGGCTGTGTGCAAACAGGGAAAGTGCCCCCAAATATGAAGAATAGTTAGCCCTCAGGGCAGTTGCAAACTAGTGCTGCCCTGGGGCAGTGCATTCAAGTGAAATACGTGGGGCTGCTTCAATGTCGCTCTGTGTTTCACTGTGCAGGTGATGAATTAGTTATGCCTTTGCATCTCCCTGCAAGGGAATGTCGTGGGAGTTTAAGCGACCTCTTATCCCCCCTCCAGAGGGCTTCCATCACTGGGGGCTACCTTTTTGTGGTGCACTTTCAGTGCGCCTCCTGATAGCTTCTTTGCCTTTGCAACTGTGTCCATAATTCGGCACGGGTGCAGAGGCAAGAGGATTCCCTCATTTGCATAGGGCCATGCACCCATGCAAATGAGGGAACTCCCTCTTGAGATAGTGATGGTGGTACATGTGCACCAGCTCTATCTGTATTATATAAGGTGCCCCACAAGTGTCTGCGGCCCTTCTCTAATACTAAAGTGCCCTGGGGGTGCACAAAGTGGGCACACATGCCCTGTTGCACCCCTGGGGCACTTTCTATAATACAGACCCTGTAGTTTAAGTTTCAGGCTCACTATTTCAGTGTATTTCATTGTAGTGAGTGCATGTGTTATGTTACAGTGCTTTCTTTATGCAGCTGGTTGTAGGAAGTGGTCTCCATTACTTATTTTCGGGGAGTCAGGCTTATTTATCATCAGACTTTGACCCAGAGCAAGTTAGAGAAATGCATACAGGAATATGGAATTCCTATTTCCCTACCACGAGGATATACTGTTTAAGGTCAAGGCCAACATGTTCTCACGTTTATTTTGTTCACTGGCTCTTTATGTAAGCACACACTTGGGTTTGCCATCTTCCTGGACCCTCAATCTGTTGATCTAGTGTTTGTAACAGAAACCTGGGCAGACACCTCATCAAGCCCAGACTTAGCTATAGCCTTCCCGACAGGATATGCCATTTTTAGGCAAGATCGGGTAAGTAAAAAGGGTGGCGGCAATGCTATAATATACTGAAGCAGTTGGAAAGGGGCCTTTAAAAGTCAAAATAAGATGGCAACCCTAGTGTGGAAATCGCAGGAATTACTGTTAGCATGAGGTGGAGCTATTTTGTTCACGGCATCCATTTGCAATAGCCATGTGATTCTGCCGTCCTCACTATTGCCTGCCTTCCTATTCTGCTTGAGTCATCAACTATAGTTAACTCCTTCAGTACTGAGCTAGAGCACTGTGCCTGCTCAGAAAGGCCTATAGCTGCTAGAATGCACCTGTTTTAGAATGTAACTGTCAGGCTTTTTCAACTGACTAAGCTGTACTATGTCCACTCCCACGTTGCTGAGTAAGAGGTTTTTGTCTTCCCATGTTAGTTGATAGTTATTCTTGTACATGCTTGTACCTCCCCTTTGAGTCTCCATGCTGAGTATGCAACAATCAATCAATCAATCAGAGTACTTATAGAGCGCGCTACTTACCCATGAGGGTCTCAAGGTGCTGAGGGGAGGGGGGTTGCTGCTACTGCTCGAAGAGCTAGGTCTTGAGGAATCTTCTGAAGGCGAGTAGGTCTTGGGTCTGCCGTATGTGGGTAGGGAGGGTGTTCCAGGTCTTGGCGGTGAGGTAGGAGAAGGAACTGCCGCCGGAGATCGTTCGTTGGATGCGGGGGACAATGGCGAGGGCGAGGCTGGCGAAGCGAAGCTGGCGGGTGGGGGTGTAGAAGCTGAGTCTGCTGTTAAGGTAGGCTGGTCCGGTGTTGTGGAGTGTTTTGTGTGCATGGGTGAGGAGCTTGAAGGTGATCCTCTTGTCAACGAGGAGCCAGTGTAGGTCTCTCAGGTGGGGGGTGATATGGCTGCGGTGGGGGACGTTGGGGATCAGTCGGGCAGAGGCGTTTTGGAAGCGTTGTAGTCGTCGTAGGTGTTTGGCTGGGATTCCTGGGTAGAGTGCGTTGGCGTAGTCCTATCTGCTGCCGACGAGGGCCCGTGGCACCGTTCTTATTCTTTCGGTCAGGATCCACGGGATCCACTTGTAGATCCTGCGGAGCAGGCGGAGGGTGTTGTAGCAGGAGGAGGAGACGGCGTTGACCTGTTTAGCCATGGAGAGGGAGGAGTCGAGGATGAATCCTAGGTTGCGTGCATGGTCGGTGGGTGTTGGTGCTGTTCCCAGAGTGGTCGGCCACCAGGAGTTGTCCCAGGCTGAGGGGGTGGGTCCGAGGATGAGTACCTCTGTTTTGTACGAGTTCAGCTTCAGACGGTTGCTCCTCATTCAGTTGGCCACGGCTTTCATTCCCTCGTGGAGGTTGGTTTTGGCGGTGTGTGGGCCTTGGTGAGGGAGAGGATAAGCTGGGTGTCGTTGACGTAGGAGATGATGGTGAGGTCGTGATGGCGGGCCACTTGTGTGAGGGGGGCCATGTAGATGTTAAACCGCGTCGGGCTGAGGGATGAGACCTGGGGGACACCGCAGATGATGTCGGTGGCTTCGGATCGGAAGGGTGGGAGGCGGACGCTCCGGGTTCTGCCGGAGAGGAAGGACGTGGTCCAGTCAAGGGCCTTCTCTTGGATTCCGACTTCTAGGAGGCGTGTCTTTAGAGTGCGATGGCAGACCGTGTCGAAGGCGGCCGACAGGTCCAGGAGGATGATGGCTGATGTTTCGCCGTTGTCTAGTTGGCACCTGATGTCGTCTGTGGCAGCGATGAGGGCTGTCTCGGTGCAGTGGTTTCGTATGAATCCGGACTGGGACCGGGTCCAAGATGTTGTTGTTCCAGGTGGCGGGCCAATTGCCTGTTGACGATTTTCTCGATGACCTTTGCTGAGAACGGGAGCAGGGAGATGGGCCGGAAGTTCTTGGGGGTCCTTGGGGTCCTCCTTGGGCTTCTTGAGGAGGGTGTTGATTTCGGTGTGCTTCCAGCTTTCCGGGAATGTCGCTGTTTCGAAGGAGATGTTGATGACCTTCCGTAGTTGGGGTGCTTTGCTGAATATGTGGTGTGGGCACGGGTCAGACGGAGATCCTGAGTGGATGGAGTTCATGACCTTGCATGTCTCGTCGTCGTTGACGTTGGACCAGGAGGTCAGGCGGATGGCGCTGGTGGTGTTCACAGGGGAGTTGGAGTCTGGAGTAGTAGGGGCGGCTTGTGGTGTTCAAGCTGTCTTGGATGTCAGCGATCTTGCGGTGGAAGAAGATGGCTAGTACGTCGCACAGTTCTTGTGAAGGTGGGATGTCGTTGGCACTGGGGTTGGAGAGTTCCTTTACAATGCTGAAGAGCTCATTGCTGTTGTGTGCATTGTTGTTCAAGCAGTCTTTAATGGAGGATCTCTTGGCTAATCTGATGAGGTGGATAGTCTCCAGGTGGCGTCCTTGTGGGCTGTGTGGTGGTCCGGTGTGCGTTTGTGGAGCCATATTTTCTCCAGTTTCCAGCATGTGCGTTTGGAGGTCTGGAGCTCGTCGGTGAACCAGGTGGCTCTCTTGCTGGCATGGCTGTAGAAGGGTTTCTTGAGCGGGGTGAGGGTGTTGGCACAGTCGTCGATCCACTGTCTGAAGTTGCGGGCTGCGGCATCTGGGTTGGTGGGGTCAGTGGGTGGGTTCTGGGCGAGGGTGGTGATCAGCCGGTCTTCGGTGACTTTGCTTCAGCAGCGGCGAGGCAGCTGTTGGGTGCGGTGGTGCCTGGTTGGTTTCTTGAAGGTGAAATGAATGCAGGGGTGGTTGGTCTAGTGGAGTTCGGTGGTGTGGTTGAAGGCGACGTGGGTTTCTGTGGAGAAGACGGGGTCCAGCGTGTGGCTGCGGCGTGGGTGGGTGTGGTGACGAGTTGTTTGAGGCCGAGGTTGGCGAGGTTCTCGATCAGGGTGGCGTAGTTGGCATAGTTGTTGTTCTCGAGGTGGAAGTTCAGGTCCCCGAGAAGGATGTAGTTTGTGGAGGCGAGTCCGTGGGTGCTGGCGAGGTCAGCAATGGAGTCGCTGAACTGAACCCGTGGTCCGGGGGTCTGTAGATGAGTGTTCCTCTTAGGGTGATGTTGGGGTCGGTGTGGATCCGGAAGTGCAGGTGTTCGGCGGTGTTGAGGGTGTCGTCTGCGTGGATGGCGACCTTGAGGGTGGACTTGTGGACGATGGCTATTCCTCCTCCGGTTCCGATGCGGGGGATCTTGTTGCTGTCCGGAGTGGCTATGGCGATGTCGGGCACCGAGGAGTCGTTCCACCAGGTCTTGGTCAGGAAGGCCACATCTGAGTCGGAGGTGTCGAGAAGATCCCAGTGCTCGACGGCGTGTTTGCGTGCAGAGCGGGTGTTGAGGAGTATGCAGTTGAGGTGGTTGGGTCCAGTCCTTGGGGGTTTGGTGGTTCTGTCGCAGGTGAAGCTGCAGGTGCGGCAGTAGAAGGGTCCGTGGGTCCGTTTTGGGGTGGCCTGGAAGCAGGTGTGGTTTCGGCCGGCGTTAAGTGCGAGGAGGCTGCTTGCGACATAGTGGAGTCTGGTGATGTGGCGTACGCTGGGTCCAGGGGTTCTGGTGCTGGGTGCGGTCCAGGCACGGACGGGCACAGACTGGCTTTCCTTAGGCGCGGCTTTGGCGTGCCAGGGTCACGCCCGCTGAGCGGCTGCGCAGCTGCTGCCATCTTAAGGGGATCTGGGAAGGATCAGCAGCTGGGAGGCAGGGGAGAGCGAATGGGCGCGGGGGGTGGAGCCGCAGGGGCAGCAGCATCGGGAAAAGAGAGAGCAGTGGGCACGGGGCGAGGAAAACAGCGCCCAGGGATAGGCAGAAAAACCTACCAAGGGTGCAGGGCACAGCGCTTGTGGAGCTGCAGCGGGGGGGAGCGACCTACCTGGCAAGGGTCGCTCTCCTCACAGCGTAGCTACCGCCATCTTAAGGGGATCTGGGAGGGAGGAGCAGCTGGGAGGCGGGAGGCAGGGGAGAGCAATGGGCGTGTGGGGGCGGGAAAAGAGAGAGCAGTGGGCACTGTGGTGTGGAAAACAGCGCCCAGGGATAGGCAGAAAAACCAACCAAGGGTGCAGGGCACAGTGCTGGTGGAGCTGCAGCGGGGGTGGGGGAGCGACCTACCTGGCAAGGTGAAGGGTCGCTCAAGGTCAAGGGTTGCACAAAGTGTGTATAAAAGGCCCCTGGTTTCTGTATTCCTTGTACTATCTCATACAGTGCCCGAGGGTGCAGTATCAATGTAGTCCCACTCATGAGTGATTAATAAACGTATTGCTTTGATATTCCAGCTTCCGTGCCAATCTCTATCTTGTTAGTTTAAGAACCAGTGCACTAATAAGAGTGAACCCCTGAATCAGTGAGCCCCTAAAAAGGCTTATTTTTCCACACTAGAATACTTGGCTTTCATGATTTTAAATCAACAACCACTTACTAATTTATCGACCCCAGGCCACAGGGTAGAATTTTTAAATGCTAGGAGTCAGTCCCTAGATGTCATCTCGCAGTCATCTGACTTTACACTCCTGAGTTATTTCAATCTACAGCTAGAGGACCCTCTAGATCGGGATGCTGCACATTTCATAGATGTTATGGAAAGTTTAGGTCTATTACAACGGGTCACGGGTGACACCCACTTAGCAGGTCACCTGTTGGATGTAGTATTTTCTAATAAGGACCTCATCCAGTCTCCCCCTCCCCCCCCCCCCCCCCCCTCTCCCGCTGACCTGGTACGACCACCAAGGAATCATGTTCTCCCTCAACTTTCATCAACCTTGTTCAGAGAGAGGGAGGTTCCGCTCATGCAATCAGGTTTCAGCTGAAACCTTGGTAAAATGTCTGAGCCGGAAACCTCCGTAGGTCAACAGCGATCCCAATGCCGCGGCAACTGCCTTTGAGCAATGGCTTCTTGGCTCAATAGATTGCCTACTACCTGAAAAAACCAACTCCAATCGCAGATCTTAGCGCACTTAACCTTGATTCTCAAAACAACTCGAGCATCAAAAACAAAAGTGCCGCCGTCTCGAAAGGAGATGGAGACATCACTACAACATCAGTGACAGGGAAGTCCAACAATCTCTGCTAAACTATAAAGAGGAAATACATAGTGAAAAAACACTACACTGCAGCCATAGTAGCAGCAAAAAACTTATCTAAAGAACTCTTTGCCACAGTAAAGATCCTTGCCAAACCCCCAGAGTCGGCAAACAGAACTGTTAGTCAAGCTTTCTGCAATTCCTTGGTCACTTTTTTCAGGACAAAGTCAAGTCACTCTACAGTAACCACGTCACTGAGCCCAGCCTCATCCCAAAGCGCGCTGGCCAACTATTATGTCTAAAGCAGCTCATATCTACATCACAGAAGCCCCCAACCCTCCACACTATCTCACTTTCTACCACTGACCCCCCGACCAGCTATCTAAGCTACTCCTGTCCACCAAATCGGGCACCCCTCTCAATCAATGTCCCCCCAAGATATTCCATCTCCTGCTGGAAGTGTTTGCAACTCACCTTTCAACCATTTTCAACCAAATGTTTTCCTCTGGCATGTTTCCCACCAAGTGGAAGTTAGCATCAATTCTTTCAGTCCTGAAAAAAACCTAATCTAGACGGTGCCAACCCGAACAACTATCACGCTATCTCCACTGCCTGCAAAAATGGCTGAAAAGGCCATGAACAAGGTAATTTCAGACTATATTGAGGAGCATGCATACCTGGATGCCACCCAATACTGCTTCAAGAAGCATCATAGCACAGAACTGGCACTGATCTCTGCAGCAGAACATATCAGACAGACGGTCAACGCTGGGGGCAATGCAGCACTGGTGCTACTTGACCTCTCCGCCACGTTAAACATCGTCAACCACAAAAAACTGCTGGAGTGTCTGGAGGGGATAGCTTAAAGGGGGAAGCTCTGGTGTTATTCTGGTCGTTTCTGTCGGATCAAGAACAATTTGTTACTCTCTCTGAGTTCAAATCACCCAGTTTTACACTTCTTGCGGGGTACCCCAGGGTTTGTCACTGAGCCCCACCGTTTTTAATATCTATGTTGCCCCCCTGGCTCAGTTGATTCGTTCTATGGGCCTCTCAGCAATCTCTTATGCTGATGATGCACAAGTTACTTCTATGAAAAAGGAGGGAAGAGGATTCAAGGTCCATTCAGTTCCCCTAGTTAGATACTGAATTAATCAAAAGGGAATGGACACTGGTGTCTACTAAACCTTCGGTTAGTCTTTGAAAACCCTCATAGACAGCCTGATTTAGTCGATGCGGTGTATCTTTTATCCGCCCCGTCAGGCGTCATGGCGTATTCATAGGGTAGTCAAATAACGTGCGGTATGCCTACCTCACCCAAGGCTAATCATTACATGTAATGGGGTAACCCTGTAACCCTCAGAACCTGGGTGGGTAATAGACAAAATAATAATGGTTCTGTCGGACAAAAATACACACTGCTTTAGTATTTCAATGTTTCCTTTTGCAGGTCTCGTTCCTAACCAGGATATCAAGACAGGTGTACTAATACATTCACAAACGAACACACTGACCACAAAGAAAAATGAAAGCAAATTTTTACTCAAATACTTTCACATGTGAAGACAAATTACTTCAATCACTGTCCCAAAACGAATATTTAAAACATATATGGCACAAAACCTTTGTGCTAAAGCATAATACACACTAAAAACAACAAGTAAAATGTGTTACTTCAAATACGTTTTGGAATCAACAACTATATATATACAATAATCCTGTAGGTACATCAATTCAATCTTGGATCCTACAGGGTTTTGAATAGTTTGTTCACGCCAAAAGCGGGGATTGCGTCGACGTTTCGACCCTGGGGGGCGATGCAGTGTTTTCACGCATCAGGGGCGGGTCTTCATCAGGACTGTATATATATGTGGGACAGCCTGTTAATCATAATGGACATGTGCCAGATATTGGTCAGTGTTTTAACATTAAAGCAATTATGAGCATGCGAACATTGCTCACCTCTTGCAGACCTAGCTCTGCATGGAGTCCTGGTCTCTTTCTGAATCCTATTGACGGTCCGTCTTAGTCAGGCCGGCTAGATTTTGAATTAACCTATAATTAAGGAGTAGGTGTTACTCACTTCCTAATTATGCTGTCCTTTAACCTATTAATTCCACGGTCAAAGGTTTCCCATACATACCTCTGTAATGATTTAGTCTATACAGATGGTTGAAAGGTTGCTCCTTTGCATCTGTAATAAAGGAGTGATGTATACCATTACCTTCTACAACTGTTTGTCATTCAAACAACACAGATATTATTGTTGTGACTCCAGTGCACATGCAGATGCTATAAGTTTCAAGTGTGAGACTATTGGTGCACCAGGGATTCCTAATACCCATCCTCTCGCATTAAGATGCCTTGTATATTTAGTAATGGGGTTACTTTTCACTGCGGTTATTATTCTGGCCTGCGCATCCAACCCACCCTCATTGTGGTGCGCTCCTATTGCTTCCTAAATGCTAATCATACTAGTGCCCTTCTAAGTTTCCAAACTATCGTAAAGCTAATTTTCGTCTTGGCCCTCTTAGTTTTCTTTGACATAAAGGAGGTCTCTGTGGCCCGATCTAACCCGTGGCGTGATTACTCCGTTGTTTGACCCTGACCGGTCGTGGTTATATTGCCCAGCGTAAATATCTTACAGTAGTGCGCCTGCTCTCAAAGTGACATAAAACAGGTGTCTGTGGCCCGATCTCACCCGTTGCATGTTTACTCCGTGTTTAGACCCCGTCTGGTCATGGTTATGTTGCCCAGCGTAAATATCATACAATAGTGCACCAGGCGATTAAAGTGACTAAGGGTAGAGTTGTGATAGACCAGCTACAGTCTATCTTGTCCTAAAAGCTCTTTTCACTTACTTCTAATTCTCCTGGATCGCGTCCTTCACCTTCCGTTTGTGTCAATATCTCCTGTCTGCTAGTTTCCCCTGCGTATATAACGTGAAACGTCTCTCTCATTCTGAACTCGACTGATGGTACTGACGGTGGTCTATCGCCCTCTAGTGGCGTATTGTCATAATGATTGGAAACAGCCTATTTCTCCACGAGGCATCGTGTTGCTTCAGGACGATTCCTTTCTCACTTGTATTTGCCTAAGTGATCTTATCTTTATCTCGTTCATCTCTCCATAGTGATTGGGACACAATGAACTCAATCTACTTCATTGCTTTCGGGAAATACATCATAATATTGTATGTATCCGTTGCTACATTCTCTGACATCAATAAGTTATCTTACAGTCAGGGAGTACCAGCATAGTTATTATTTCAAAGCTTTACAGTGATATAAACATTCCATCATGCATAATTCACCATAATGGGACATATTGACCATTTTTACCTATCCCTGTATATTTTTTCATGCTGAGTGGTAGGCAATGGCAATTCTCTGAATACATAGGAATTATTAAGCATTTGTATATATACATATAGTCTTTACAATTCATTCTGACTATTCATACTATCTTCATTTAATGGCCTAGATCAGACATGGTAGTATTCTACAAATATTGATAATCATCTGTATATATCCATATACTATTTACAATTCATTATACCTAGGTATGATTATATATTTCATTTTAGCAACACACAATATTTAAGGTGGTGATCTATCCCTCGTGTTAGTCTGCAGAGTGCATTTAAACAAGTGTATAAGGATGTTTTATACTCAAGTGTCATGGATGTTTTACTATACTAATCTCTACTCTGTATCTGATAGCGTCCCATTTTATTTTGATCCCAAAGTGTTCACAGGCGGCTCATTTGGATATAGGTCTCCTCCTGTTCATTCAGACCCTGTGTCGTTGCTTCCATTATGTGTATCCATCTACACTCTTTGTAGTTTAATTGGTTTGTGATATCTCCACCCCTAGGGTGTATTGGGACTTTCTCCAATATTGTCCATTCTATCTGTTCAGATGTGTGTCCTAATAGTGAATAGTGTTCCACAAGTGGTGCTCCCACCACTTTGCACTTGATTCTACTCTGATGCTGAAGAATACGGCTTTTCACTTTTTGGGTGGTTTGTCCTATGTATATCAATTGGCATGGGCACCGGATGGCATACACAACGTTTCGGCTATTGCAATTGGTAAACTGGTTCATGTTATAGGTCTTTCCTCGGTGTAACAACCTGGTGCCAGTTATAGAGTATTTACAGGCCTTGCAGGCCCCACATCTTTGGTGTCCCGTGATCGGTTGCAGGCCAAGTTGTGATCGGTTGCAGGCCAAGTTGTGTCCTGATGTCTCTTACAGGTGGAGCTTCTAAGTAGGAAGATACTACTTGATCTTTAATGTTTCTCGACCTCTTAAAGGCAAACATAGGTACTTCAGGCATGCCAATTTCTGGGCCCACCAAATCCCAATATTTTCTTATGATCTTGTTTATATCATTACTTTTTGTGTTGTATGTGGTCACACAAATCATGCGTTCCTTTTGTGAATTTTTTTGCTGGATATCAAGGAGCGTTTCCCTGGGCCTGTACCATGCACGTTTTCTTGAACGGTTTAGGAGTCCTTTTGGGTATCCCCTCTCTCTTAATTTCTTTATCAGAATATCGCTTTCATTAAAAAAGTCTTTTCTCCTGGTGCAGTTCCTGCGAATTCTTAAAAACTGACCATAGGGGAGGTTGTCCCTTAGGTTCCTCGGATGGTGTGAATCATACTTGAGTAAAGTATTTCTGTCCGTTGGTTTCTTAAACAGATTAGTCACGATTCTGCCTTCTTCTACTTCCAATCTCAAGTCTAAGAATGGGATAGACTCGTTGTCACTCGTCATCGTGAACTGTATGTCTTGTGAGCGATCATTCAACCATTCAAAAAACTGAGTTAATATCGCATTGGATCCCGTCCAGATCATTATGACATCGTCAATATATCTGTGCCATGACGTTATATTTTCTTTGTACGGGTTGTGATCTGGGTAGAGGTGTTTATGCTCAAAACTTGCCATGAACAAATTCGCCAGGCTTGGTGCATAGCTAGCGCCCATGGCTACTCCTTTACATTGGAAATAAAAATGATTCTGGAACAAAAAATAATTCTTTGACATTGCAATTCTGAGTAGATGGATTAAGAATTCCGTAGGTATCCATGTAGGTGCTGGGCGTTCATCAAGGACTTCTTTAATTACCTCAATGGCATCTTCTTGAGGGATGCTGGTGTATAAAGAACACACGTCGAGGGTTACAAATATTTGCTTGGTTTTGTCAAATACTTGATTTTCCAAAATGTTTATTGCATGCATTGTGTCTCTTATGAATGCCGGAGTTGTCACCACAAATGGTTGTAAAAAATGATCCAGGAACTGGTTGATCGGTTCCAGAACGGACCCACAGCCCGAGACTATGGGCCGCCCCGGCGGCTGTTGTAAATTCTTGTGAACTTTTGGAATTGTATATATGGTTGGAATCCTTGGTTTTTCATTATTTAGAAATTTATATTCTGCCTCACAGAGAAAGCCTTCCTCTAGTCCTCTTTTTGTTAAGTCTCTGAGTATAGATATTTCTTGTGTTGGATCACCCACGATGCGAGTGTAGCTGTTCTGGCAGTTCAATTGGCGCATGATTTCGGTGATATAATCTTCTTTATTTTGGATTACAATTGCCCCACCTTTGTCTGCATTCTTTATTATTATTTCTCTGTTGTTTCTGAGTCCTGCGAGAGCCTCTCTCTCTTCTTTGGTGATGTTGTGCTTGATGTATTTCGTATTCTGTAAATTAGTCATGACCTCCGCCATGACTACCTTCTCATATGCCAGAATCCTCTCGTTCATCAGGTGTCCACCTGGGTTAAAGGTGGAAGGTGGTCGGAATGCTGTTGCCGCATTTTTTCTTATGTATTCTTCTTTTTTGTGGAAGAAATATTTTAGCCTGATCTTTCTAAAAAATTGTTGGAGCTCCAAATTAATGTTGAATGAATTAGGTGGCCCCGTCGGGACAAAAGATAGGCCCTTAGCCAAGATGTCTTGTTCCGCTTTGCTAAGGACATAGTCAGATATGTTCAATATTGGGTCCTTGTTGTTTATTGCGACCATCCCGTTTCCGATGTCATCTAGAGGTAGTTCATTCTGCTGTTGCTCAATCCTCATGAGATGTTCGTCTCTCACCAGCCCATTTGTTTGGCTTTCAGTTTGTATTTCTTGTGTGTCCGTATTATTTGATGTTCCTTCTGTCGGGACATTTTCACATAGTTGCTCTTCAGCGGTGTTTGTATTCACCAGCGATACGTTTGTCGTCTCGTGTTTATCTCTCTGTGATTCTGTGGGGGTTGTGGTTGAAACCGGACCCTGGTGTTGTTTTGGCGGTTGCCTGTTCCCCTGTTCCATCTTTGAGGCCGACTCCACGTTGGGTCTCTGTTGTTCCACGTGGGCTCCCCTAAAAAATTCTGCTGTGGTCCAAAGGGATCCTGATATTGTTGTGCTCTGGATTGTGCACCAGTCTGGTAACCTCTTGGTTGGTGGTGAGTAGGTTGTTGTTGGTTTCCTCTTGTGTCCGTGCTTGTACTCGCACCCTCTGATTCACTCTCTGCTCCGCTCCCAAACGAGGAGTTGGAGAAGGTAGTGTATTTCCTATTGGACTGTTTATTACGATGTGTGTAATACCCTTGTGAATCCTGCATGTAGTAGTCGTCGCTCACGTACGGGTAGGTGACCTTCTTATCGTACGCCTTTATGTCCTTTGAAAGTTTGTCAAGTTTTTTGTGCAGGGTGATAGTGTTGAATTCTGCAGTGGCCTTTTCTGCTTTCTCCAAAGCTTCCCTGGCGTTTTTTAAGGATTTGTCTTCCAAGATCTCTTACTTTAGATCCGCTACTTCTTGTGACAATTTTTTCACGTAATCTAGGGCCGTTTCGACACCCAACACCATCCAGTGTCTACTACAATTGTTCGCCACAAAACTGAAGCCCTCACGGAATTTCGGTAGTTCTATGAAAATTCCCGGCTCATTCCGGACCTGTAGTCCCTTAGGTATGATGTTTTCTTGCAAGTATTTAGTTAAGATATGCCCATGTAGACGTGTTTGTATCAATTTCAATAAATGATATATAGTACTATATATCATTTATTGCTCCACGTAAAATATATATAATATGTCAGAAAAAGAAACACTCTCATACACTGAAGAATACATTAAGAAACTAATAGCTGATCAGGCTGAGTTTGACTTCCTGGGCTCAGGGGTCACACCGATAGATACCACTCTGAATGACAAACTGATACGACTTGAGAGATTAGAAAAGAAATTGATACGAACACGTCTACATGGGCATATCTTAACTAAATACTTGCAAGAAAACATCATACCTAAGGGACTACAGGTCTGGAATGAGCCGGGAATTTTCATAGAACTACCGAAATTCCGTGAGGGCTTCAGTTTTGTGGCGAACAATTGTAGTAGACACTGGATGGTGTTGGGTGTCGAAACGGCCCTAGATTACGTGAAAAAATTGTCACAAGAAGTAGCGGATCTAAAGAAAGAGATCTTGGAAGACAAATCCTTAAAAAACGCCAGGGAAGCTTTGGAGAAAGCAGAAAAGGCCACTGCAGAATTCAACACTATCACCCTGCACAAAAAACTTGACAAACTTTCAAAGGACATAAAGGCGTACGATAAGAAGGTCACCTACCCGTACGTGAGCGACGACTACTACATGCAGGATTCACAAGGGTATTACACACATCGTAATAAACAGTCCAATAGGAAATACACTACCTTCTCCAACTCCTCGTTTGGGAGCGGAGCAGAGAGTGAATCAGAGGGTGCGAGTACAAGCACGGACACAAGAGGAAACCAACAACAACCTACTCACCACCAACCAAGAGGTTACCAGACTGGTGCACAATCCAGAGCACAACAATATCAGGATCCCTTTGGACCACAGCAGAATTTTTTAGGGGACCCCACGTGGAACAACAGAGACCCAACGTGGAGTCGGCCTCAAAGATGGAACAGGGGAACAGGCAACCGCCAAAACAACACCAGGGTCCGGTTTCAACCACAACCCCAACAGAATCACGGAGAGATAAACACGAGACGACAAACGTATCGCTGGTGAATACAAACACCGCTGAAGAGCAACTATGTGAAAATGTCCCGACAGAAGGAACATCAAATAATACGGACACACAAGAAATACAAACTGAAAGCCAAACAAATGGGCTGGTGAGAGACGAACATCTCATGAGGATTGAGCAACAGCAGAATGAACTACCTCTAGATGACATCGGAAACGGGATGGTCGCAATAAACAACAAGGACCCAATATTGAACATATCTGACTATGTCCTTAGCAAAGCGGAACAAGACATCTTGGCTAAGGGCCTATCTTTTGTCCCGACGGGGCCACCTAATTCATTCAACATTAAATTGGAGCTCCAACAATTTTTTAGAAAGATCAGGCTAAAATATTTCTTCCACAAAAAAGAAGAATACATAAGAAAAAATGCGGCAACAGCATTCCGACCACCTTCCACCTTTAACCCAGGTGGACACCTGATGAACGAGAGGATTCTGGCATATGAGAAGGTAGTCATGGCGGAGGTCATGACTAATTTACAGAATACGAAATACATCAAGCACAACATCACCAAAGAAGAGAGAGAGGCTCTCGCAGGACTCAGAAACAACAGAGAAATAATAATAAAGAATGCAGACAAAGGTGGGGCAATTGTAATCCAAAATAAAGAAGATTATATCACCGAAATCATGCGCCAATTGAACTGCCAGAACAGCTACACTCGCATCGTGGGTGATCCAACACAAGAAATATCTATACTCATCAGAGACTTAACAAAAAGAGGACTAGAGGAAGGCTTTCTCTGTGAGGCAGAATATAAATTTCTAAATAATGAAAAACCAAGGATTCCAACCATATATACAATTCCAAAAGTTCACAAGAATTTACAACAGCCGCCGGGGCGGCCCATAGTCTCGGGCTGTGGGTCCGTTCTGGAACCGATCAACCAGTTCCTGGATCATTTTTTACAACCATTTGTGGTGACAACTCCGGCATTCATAAGAGACACAATGCATGCAATAAACATTTTGGAAAATCAAGTATTTGACAAAACCAAGCAAATATTTGTAACCCTCGACGTGTGTTCTTTATACACCAGCATCCCTCAAGAAGATGCCATTGAGGTAATTAAAGAAGTCCTTGATGAACGCCCAGCACCTACATGGATACCTACGGAATTCTTAATCCATCTACTCAGAATTGCAATGTCAAAGAATTATTTTTTGTTCCAGAATCATTTTTATTTCCAATGTAAAGGAGTAGCCATGGGCGCTAGCTATGCACCAAGCCTGGCGAATTTGTTCATGGCAAGTTTTGAGCATAAACACCTCTACCCAGATCACAACCCGTACAAAGAAAATATAACGTCATGGCACAGATATATTGACGATGTCATAATAATCTGGACGGGATCCAATGCGATATTAACTCAGTTTTTTGAATGGTTGAATGATCGCTCACAAGACATACAGTTCACGATGACGAGTGACAACGAGTCTATCCCATTCTTAGACTTGAGATTGGAAGTAGAAGAAGGCAGAATCGTGACTAATCTGTTTAAGAAACCAACGGACAGAAATACTTTACTCAAGTATGATTCACACCATCCGAGGAACCTAAGGGACAACCTCCCCTATGGTCAGTTTTTAAGAATTCGCAGGAACTGCACCAGGAGAAAAGACTTTTTTAATGAAAGCGATATTCTGATAAAGAAATTAAGAGAGAGGGGATACCCAAAAGGACTCCTAAACCGTTCAAGAAAACGTGCATGGTACAGGCCCAGGGAAACGCTCCTTGATATCCAGCAAAAAAATTCACAAAAGGAACGCATGATTTGTGTGACCACATACAACACAAAAAGTAATGATATAAACAAGATCATAAGAAAATATTGGGATTTGGTGGGCCCAGAAATTGGCATGCCTGAAGTACCTATGTTTGCCTTTAAGAGGTCGAGAAACATTAAAGATCAAGTAGTATCTTCCTACTTAGAAGCTCCACCTGTAAGAGACATCAGGACACAACTTGGCCTGCAACCGATCACGGGACACCAAAGATGTGGGGCCTGCAAGGCCTGTAAATACTCTATAACTGGCACCAGGTTGTTACACCGAGGAAAGACCTATAACATGAACCAGTTTACCAATTGCAATAGCCGAAACGTTGTGTATGCCATCCGGTGCCCATGCCAATTGATATACATAGGACAAACCACCCAAAAAGTGAAAAGCCGTATTCTTCAGCATCAGAGTAGAATCAAGTGCAAAGTGGTGGGAGCACCACTTGTGGAACACTATTCACTATTAGGACACACATCTGAACAGATAGAATGGACAATATTGGAGAAAGTCCCAATACACCCTAGGGGTGGAGATATCACAAACCAATTAAACTACAAAGAGTGTAGATGGATACACATAATGGAAGCAACGACACAGGGTCTGAATGAACAGGAGGAGACCTATATCCAAATGAGCCGCCTGTGAACACTTTGGGATCAAAATAAAATGGGACGCTATCAGATACAGAGTAGAGATTAGTAAAACATCCATGACACTTGAGTATAAAACATCCTTATACACTTGTTTAAATGCACTCTACAGACTAACACGAGGGATAGATCACCACCTTAAATATTGTGTGTTGCTAAAATGAAATATATAATCATACCTAGGTATAATGAATTGTAAATAGTATATGGATATATACAGATGATTATCAATATTTGTAGAATACTACCATGTCTGATCTAGGCCATTAAATGAAGATAGTATGAATAGTCAGAATGAATTGTAAAGACTATATGTATATATACAAATGCTTAATAATTCCTATGTATTCAGAGAATTGCCATTGCCTACCACTCAGCATGAAAAAATATACAGGGATAGGTAAAAATGGTCAATATGTCCCATTATGGTGAATTATGCATGATGGAATGTTTATATCACTGTAAAGCTTTGAAATAATAACTATGCTGGTACTCCCTGACTGTAAGATAACTTATTGATGTCAGAGAATGTAGTAACGGATGCATACAATATTATGATGTATTTCCCGAAAGCAATGAAGTAGATTGAGTTCATTGTGTCCCAATCACTATGGAGAGATGAACGAGATAAAGATAAGATCACTTAGGCAAATACAAGTGAGAAAGGAATCGTCCTGAAGCAACACGATGCCTCGTGGAGAAATAGGCTGTTTCCAATCATTATGACAATACGCCACTAGAGGGCGATAGACCACCGTCAGTACCATCAGTCGAGTTCAGAATGAGAGAGACGTTTCACGTTATATACGCAGGGGAAACTAGCAGACAGGAGATATTGACACAAACGGAAGGTGAAGGACGCGATCCAGGAGAATTAGAAGTAAGTGAAAAGAGCTTTTAGGACAAGATAGACTGTAGCTGGTCTATCACAACTCTACCCTTAGTCACTTTAATCGCCTGGTGCACTATTGTATGATATTTATGCTGGGCAACATAACCATGACCAGACGGGGTCTAAACACGGAGTAAACATGCCACGGGTGAGATCGGGCCACAGACACCTGTTTTATGTCACTTTGAGAGCAGGCGCACTACTGTAAGATATTTACGCTGGGCAATATAACCACGACCGGTCAGGGTCAAACAACGGAGTAATCACGCCACGGGTTAGATCGGGCCACAGAGACCTCCTTTATGTCAAAGAAAACTAAGAGGGGCAAGACGAAAATTAGCTTTACGATAGTTTGGAAACTTAGAAGGGCACTAGTATGATTAGCATTTAGGAAGCAATAGGAGCGCACCACAATGAGGGTGGGTTGGATGCGCAGGCCAGAATAATAACCGCAGTGAAAAGTAACCCCATTACAATATACAAGGCATCTTAATGCGAGAGGATGGGTATTAGGAATCCCTGGTGCACCAATAGTCTCACACTTGAAACTTATAGCATCTGCATGTGCACTGGAGTCACAACAATAATATCTGTGTTGTTTGAATGACAAACAGTTGTAGAAGGTAATGGTATACATCACTCCTTTATTACAGATGCAAAGGAGCAACCTTTCAACCATCTGTATAGACTAAATCATTACAGAGGTATGTATGGGAAACCTTTGACCGTGGAATTAATAGGTTAAAGGACAGCATAATTAGGAAGTGAGTAACACCTACTCCTTAATTATAGGTTAATTCAAAATCTAGCCGGCCTGACTAAGACGGACCGTCAATAGGATTCAGAAAGAGACCAGGACTCCATGCAGAGCTAGGTCTGCAAGAGGTGAGCAATGTTCGCATGCTCATAATTGCTTTAATGTTAAAACACTGACCAATATCTGACACATGTCCATTATGATTAACAGGCTGTCCCACATATATATACAGTCCTGATGAAGACCCGCCCCTGATGCGTGAAAACACTGCATCGCCCCCCAGGGTCGAAACGTCGACGCAATCCCCGCTTTTGGCGTGAACAAACTATTCAAAACCCTGTAGGATCCAAGATTGAATTGATGTACCTACAGGATTATTGTATATATATATAGTTGTTGATTCCAAAACGTATATGAAGTAACACATTTTACTTGTTGTTTTTAGTGTGTATTATGCTTTAGCACAAAGGTTTTGTGCCATATATGTTTTAAATATTCGTTTTGGGACAGTGATTGAAGTAATTTGTCTTCACATGTGAAAGTATTTGAGTAAAAATTTGCTTTCATTTTTCTTTGTGGTCAGTGTGTTCGTTTGTGAATGTATTAGTACACCTGTCTTGATATCCTGGTTAGGAACGAGACCTGCAAAAGGAAACATTGAAATACTAAAGCAGTGTGTATTTTTGTCCGACAGAACCATTATTATTTTGTCTATCACCCAAGGCTAAGGCAGGCGGGGTGAGGCAGGCATACCGCACGTTATTTGACTACCCTATGAATACGCCATGACGCCTGACGGGGCGGATAAAAGATACACTGCATCGACTAAATCAGGCTGTCTATGAGGGTTTTCAAAGACTAACCGAAGGTTTAGTAGACACCAGTGTCCATTCCCTTTTGATTAATTCAGACGCACAAGTTACTACTTGTGTAACAATATATCTGTAAGAGATATTAGTTAGTGATAGATTCCTTACCTTAGAATATCCCCAGGTGTCAGACTGGATCCGGAAACTTTTGCGTAGCAGTACCCTTGCGCGTCAGTAGGCGTCGTCTGTGGCTCCGCGTCCGTCGTCTGCGTCGTGGGCGCTGTGATGATGTCGTCGGAAAACTTAGACGCCGCCTCCGCGTGCTGACGTCAGTTCTTAAACACAGCTTTTCCACGCCAGAAACGCAGAGCTATGCCAAAAACCAACACTGGTGCCATGAAACTAGGGCCCTGAAAGGGGATGACCTTAACCCTAGATATCGGTTCGCAGAACGGGGAGGATGGGTGGGTAGGTAAGGAATCTATCACAAACTAATGTCCCTTACAGATATATTGTTACACAAGTTGTAACTTGTGCATCTGAAAGAGACACGTTAGTGATAGATTTCTTACCTTAGAATAGATACCCCAGCAATACCAACCCCGTGGTGGTGGGTCTGCGAACCAATAATCACACTAGAAAGTCCTGGAGGACGGAACGGCCAAAGTAGCCATGCCTCCGGACTTGACTGTCCAGGCAATAATGTCATGCGAACGTGTGCAACGAGGCCCACGTAGCCGCCTGGCAAATGTCCTGCAAGGGCACACCTCTGCCCAAGGCAGATGTAGTTGCTGTGGCTCGAGTGGAATGAGCCCTCAACCCCACAGGGGGTTCCTTCTTAGCCAAGGAGTAACACGCCTGGATACACAAGATGATCCACCGAGAGATGGTCCGCTTGTGCACCGCTTTCCCTTTCTTAGCGCCCGCGTACCCAACAAAGAGTTGGTCATCCACCCGGAACTGTTGTGTGCGATTCAAATAAAATGAGAGCGCACGTTTTGGGTCCGGACGGTGGAGCCTCTTCCTCTCTCGAGGGATGCGGAGGCGGAAAGAAGGTGGGCAAGGTGATGGATTGCCCAATGTGGAAGGCTGTGACTACCTTGGGTAGGAAGGAGGGCCTTGGCCGTAACACAACTTTTTCCGGATGGACTGAAAGGAGGCTTACAAGATAGAGCCTGGAGCTCACTCACTCTCCTGGCAGAGGTGATGGCAACAAGGAAGGCAGTCTTCAAGGAGAGAAGGCGAAGAGGACAGTTGTGAAGTGGCTCAAAGGGAGCGCACATCAGGAATGTAAGAACCAGGTTCAAGTCCCACTGAGGCATCACGAAGGGAACAGGAGGGAACGTGTGTGTGATGTCCTTCAGAAAACGATTAACCATAGGGAACTTGCACAAAGAAGGTTGATCAGGCAGCCTCAAAGGCTGAAAGAGCTGAAAGATAGCCCTTGATAGTGCCCAGAGCAGAGCCCTGCTGGGCAAGACAAAGAAGAAAGAGGAGAACCTCAGAAAGAGGGGCATTAAGGGGATTCACAGCCTTAGCTGTGCACCATGCCACAAATCTGTTCCACCTGCAGGCGTGTACCGACTTTGTGGAGGGACGCCTGGCTGCCAGAATGATGTTACAGACTTCAGGAGGCAAGTCAAATGGCCTCAACTGTCCCCGCTCAATCTCCAAGCATGGAGGTGGAGACTGGACAGGTTCGGGTGGAGGACCGTCCCCTGCTGCTGCGACAGAAGGTCCTCCTGAAGAGGCAGACGAACCGGGGGATCGACTGACATACTGAGTAGCTCGGGATACCAGTACCTTCGTGCCCAGTCCGGAGCCACAAGGATGCCTTGTGCCCGGTCGCGCTTGATCTTCAGCACTCTGGGCAGAAGTGGTATAGGCGGAAAGGCGTACAACAGACCGCAACTCCACTCGCAGCGAAAAGAGTCTCCGAGCGAGTGCCGCCTTGGAAATTCCAACGCGCAGAACTGATGACATTGCGCGTTCTCTTCGGTGGCGAATAGATCTAACCAAGGCTCTCCCCACTGCAGAAAGAGACCTTGCGCCACGTCCGAGTTCAGACGCCATTCGTGATCCATCATGCACCGGCGGCTGAGTTCGTTCAGAGAACCTGCCAGGTGTTGAACCATCAGAGTCACGCCCTGATGTTCCAGCCATTGCCAGAGGCGCAGAGCCTCCTGGCAAAGGGTCCACGACCCCACCCCACCTTGTTTGTTGCAGTACCACATGGCGGTGGTGTTGTCCGTGAACACCTGCACTACACTCCCTCGGACAGACAGGAGGAATGCCTTCAATGCTAGACGAATCGCCCGCAGCTCCAAAAGGTTGATATGGAGCCGGGACTCCGCCGGAGACCAGAGGCCGCTGATCTCCGCCTCTCCCATGTGGCCTCCCCAGCCCTGGAGGGACGCGTCCGTCACAACTACGTGCTCCGGTTGGGGAAGGGAGAGGGATCTGCCGTCGACCCAATCGCGGTCCGTGAGCCACCACTGCAGCTGTCTCGCAGTGCCCTCCGAGATCAGGACATGGTCGGACAGGTTGCCCTGATGCTGGGCCCACTGAAACTTCAGGTCCCATTGCAGAGCCCGCATCCGCCACCGTGCGTGATGCACCAGAAGGATGCAGGAGGCCATCAGCCCCAGAAGCCGCAGCGTCAACCTGACCGAAAGCCGGGATAAAGGCCGGAAGATTGGAATCGGAGCCACCGATGACATCCGAGCCCTGATGGACAACGGAGAAACAGCGGCCCTCATCCTCCTAGACCTCTCCGCGGCATTCGACACTGTCTGTCACCGCACCCTGGTACAGCGCCTCAGCAACGTCGGAATCAAGGAGAAGGCTCTGGAATGGATCATCTCCTTCCTCGACGGAAGAACACAGAGAGCCCGCCTACCACCGTACAAGTCAGAGGCCACCGAAGTCATCTGCGGCGTCCCTCAAGGATCCTCGCTGAGCCCCACCCTCTTCAACGTCTACATGAGCCCCCTCGCGGCCATCGCACGCCAACACAACCTCAACATAATCTCCTACGCCGACGACACCCAGTTGATCCTCTCCCTGACCAACGACCCCGCCGCCGCCAGAGCCAATCTGCACGAAGGGATGAAAGAGGTAGCCGAGTGGATGACGACCAGCCGCCTGAAACTGAACTCAGACAAGACGGAGGTCCTCATCCTAGGCTCCTCGCCCTCCGCCTGGGACGACTCCTGGTGGCCTCCCGCCCTGGGCACCGCACCCAAACCAACAGACCACGCACGCAACCTGGGCTTCATCCTGGACTCCTCCCTCTCCATGACCAGGCAAGTCAACGCCATCTCCTCGGCGTGCTTGAACATCCTACGCATGCTACGGAAGATCTTCTGGTGGATCCCCACCGAGACCAGGAAGACCGTCACCCAGGCCCTCGTCACCAGTCGACTGGACTACGGCAACGCCCTCTACGCCGGCACCACCGCCAAGCTCCAGAAGAGACTCCAGCGGATCCAGAACGCCTCAGCCAGACTCATCCTCGACATCCCACGAAACTGCCACATCTCCGGACATCTGAGAGACCTGCACTGGCTCCCCGTCAACAAAAGAATCACCTTCCGCCTCCTAACCCACGCACACAAAGCCCTACACGACCAAGGCCCGAGCTACCTCAACAACCGAATCAACTTCTACGCTCCCAAACGCCACCTCCGATCAGCCAACCACGCCCTCGCCGCTGTCCCCCGCATCCGAAGAGCGACAACAGGAGGAAGGTCCTTCTCCTACCTGGCCGCCAAGACCTGGAACTCCCTCCCGACTGACCTGCGCCTGACCCAAGACCACCTCTCCTTCAGGAAGAAGCTGAAGACCTGGCTATTCGAGCAGTAACGGCGCCCCCCCTCCCCCCAGCGCCTTGAGACCCTACGGGTAAGTAGTGCGCTCTATAAATGTCTTTGATTGATTGATATATCCCGAACCCGCTGTTCGGGCGGGTAAACCCAAAACTGCGCAGAGTCGAGAACCGCTCCGATGAAAAGGAGCTTCTGAGAGGGACACAGGTGTGACTTCGGCACATTGATGGAGAACCCCAGCTGGTGCAGGAGATCCGCCGTAGTCTGGAGGTGGCTGACTACTGTCTGGGGCGAGCCCGCCTTCAACAACCAGTCATCGAGGTAGGGGAAGACTGAGACCCCCAACCTGCGCAGATGAGCTGCGACCACCGCCATCACCTTCGTGAACACCCGTGGGGCGCTGGTAAGGCCAAAGGGGAGCACGGTAAACTGAAAGTGCTTGTGGCCTACCGTGAACCGCAGGTAACGCCGATGGGCCGGCAGGATCGGGATGTGGAAATACGCGTCCTGCAAGTCCAACGCTACCATCCAGTCTCCTGGGTCTAGGGCAGCTAAGACCTGAGCCAGAATCAGCATTTTGAACTTCTCCTTCCGGAGGAAGCCGTTGACGTTCCTCAGATCCAAGATAAGGCGTAGGCCCCCTTTGCCCTTCTTGGGTACCAGAAAGTAGTGGGAGTAGCAACCACGTCCTACTTCTGGCCCAGGAACGCGCTTGATGGCCCCCTTGGCCAAGAGGGCCGAAACTTCCTTCTGCAGGAGCCGCAAGTGATCCCCCGATACACGGTGGTGTTGCGGTGGCATGGCTTGAGGAGTCGTCTTGAAGGGGAGGGAGTAGCCCCTCCGGACGATCTGCAGCACCCACCTGTCCGAAGTGACAGTGCGCCAGTGAGAGTGGTGATGGCGAACCCTGCCTCCCACTGGCGTCACATGGGCCGAAAAGCACGGACTAGGAGGGTTTAGAGGCGGATGCTGCGGGGGAAGGTGTGGACTGACCTCGCCGGTTTCCACGGCTGCCGCCGCGCTGGATGGTAGTCTGCGGCAAGTGGCTGGTGGCACGTGTGGGGACGCCCCTTCCTTGGCCACAAAAGGAGCGAAAGCCACCCGTTTGATGGCGCGGGGCCGAGAGGCCCAAGGACTTGGCCGTAGCCCTGGAGTCCTTAAAGCGCTCAAGCTCGTGATCTGCCTTGTCGCCAAAAAGGCGACGGCCATCGAACGGCATGTCCATCAGAGTGTTCTGGACATCTGCCGAAAAATTGGCGGATCTCAGCCAGGCGTGGCGTCTCACCGCCACCGTCGTAGCCATCGCTCTGCCTAGCGAGTCGGTGGTATCCAGCCCACACCTGATCGAATACTTGGCTGCATCTCGGCCCTCCACAAGGGCTTGGCAGAGTTTGGCCCGTACCTCCAACGGGCACTCTGGCAGCACCTCCGCCACCATCTCCCAGAGAGTGGGTGTAGCGGCCCAAGAGGCATGCGGTGTTAGAAGACCGCAGTCCCAAACTAAGGGAGGAGAATATCTTTTTACCATAATTCTCATACCTCTTGGATTCCCTGTCCGGCGAAGCCGTCTGGAATACGGTCTGGGAATTAGAGGCCTGGATGACCAGACTCTCGGGGGTGGGGTGGGAGGACAGGAAACATGGGCCGCCCGGAGCCGGGCGGTGGCGTCTGGCCACGTTCCTATCTACGGGCAAACCCGTAGCGGGCCTGGACCAAGTGCCCAAAAGAACGTCGGTCAAGGCCTCATTAAAGGGCAGCAGAGGCTCAGCCGAGCATGACTGCGGTTTAAGGACATCTGTGAGGAGGTTAGTCCTCACGGCCGCGACGGGGAGCTCAAGGCCCAAGGCCTTGGCAGCCCTCGTCAACACCACACCATAGGTAGCCCCATCCTCCGAAGCCACGGTAGGAGGAGAGACAAAACCAGTGTCTGGAGAGGTGTCCAGGCCACTGGCCTCCCCAAGGTCTCCTGCCCAGTCCTCATGAGACTGACACTCCGTGGTCAGAGGGTCCTCAGACCCCTCCCAATCCTCCTCTTCACCCATCTCCTGAGACTCAGGGTTGTAATTGAATGGGTTCGGTTCGTAGAAGTGTAAATCTCCAAACGGCGTCGGATGCGGCGCCCAGCGGTGCCGCTCCGACGTCGGAACCGAAGCAAAGGAGGTATCGGGGGCGGCGCCGCCCGAGGACGGCGCCGGAGGTGACACCTGACGGACCAACGCCGGGGGGGTCGTAAGGTCCACCGGTGACATTCCAGAGCCCGAGGAAGGGCCAGCGGCGTCCCGCAGCACCGGGCCCGAAGGCGCCGGCGGCACCGGAGTCGCTGGGCCTTGCGGCACCGGGCCCGAAGGCACCGGCTGTGTCTGGATCGTGGGGCCCTGCGGCGCCGGGTCCGAAGGCGCCAGCGGTGTCGGGGCCAAAGCACCCGATGGCGTCTGGGTCAAAGCCCACGACCCGCTAGGGCCCCTAGACGGGTCCGCTGGGCCCGAAGGCGCCGCGGAGCCCGTTGGAGGAGAAAGGGACCTCATGGCCATGAGGAAGCGCTCAATCTCCTCCGGCGTCGCGTCCTGCCCAGGGACCAGAGGGTGTGGGGCGGGACAAGACGCCCGCGACTCCGAAGGAGCCGCGTGGGCGGTTTCACCCGAACCCCCAGCCGCATCGCGCGAGCGTTGTGTGTGGGGGGGGGGGGGGAGGGGTGGGGGTGGGGGTGGGGAAGGTCAGAAGAGCGATGACGCATCTTCTACTTCTTGTGCTTCTTACCTGACGACGACTTCGACCCGGAGGAGTGGTGCCGACTCCCGGAGTTGTGTGGCTCCGTCCCCGCGACCTTTCCCTCGACCTCTCGTGGGACCGGGACCTCACGCGGCGCGGGGCCGACTGCCGGAGTTCGAGTCGCCTGCGGGACCGCTCCCGCCTGGCTTTCGAAGATAGGGCCCGGCAGTCGGAGCAGGCCTTGTCGTCGTGGTCGACGCCTAAACAGGTCAAACACAGGTGGTGGGGGTCCGTGACCGACATCGTGCGGTCGCACTCCTCACAGTGTTTAAAACCGGGCATCCCTGCGGCACCGGAGTCGTTAGACTTCGAAAAATGATCAAAAGAGATCAAAATGTTTGTCAAAAAGTGACTTTGGGTAACTGCTCTTTCCAGATCTGCGCTGGCTGGCGCGGAAAAAAAGAAGAACTGACGTCAGCACGCGGAGGCGGCGTCTAAGTACTCCGACGTCATCACGGCGCCCACGACGCCGACGACTGACGCGGAGCCGCAGACGACGCCTACCGACGCGCAAGGGTACTGCTACGCAAAAGTTTCCGGATCCAGTCTGACGCCTGGGGATATTCTAAGGTAAGGAATCTATCACTAACGTGTCTCTTTCAGATACCCAAATTATTGTGTCTGTGACAAGCAACCCCTCTGACACAGCCTCACAGTTTCATGCTTATTTTCTTCATGTTGGACGAAGGATGGCCGCTAACTGCTTAAAACTCAACCCCAATAAAACTATGGTCCTGCTCTTCAGTGGTAACATATCCTTTGGGCTTCCCACCTTCTGGCCGCCTGAACTAGATTCTCTTCCTATTCCAACCAACAAAGGGAAAAATCTAGGAGTCACCTTCGACTCCAAGCTTACTTTTGAAGGCCATGTAAATAATGTCACCTCTGCATCCTTCTACACATTAAAGTTTCTCAGAAAAATCTTTCCCTTTATACCTTTAATCTTCGCAAAGTTGTCATCTCAGCTCTGGTCTTGTCCAGACCCGATTATTGTAATGGTCTTTTCATCAATCTAAGGACAAAATGTTGCACAAAAATTCTAATTGTATGAAACGCTGTGGCTCATATTTAGCTGGATATCCCCAAGCATAAATCCCCTGCCACTGCACTTGGACAACTACATTGGCTCCCAGTAAAAAGACGCACTGAGTTTAAAGCTCTCTGCATCGCGTTCAAATCGGTACACGGTACAGGACCCATTTTTTTCAAACAGAACTTACAACAATACGTTCCCACTCGGTTGCTTTTCTCTGCTCATGCCCATCATTTGGTGACTCCGGTTCAGGAAAATCGGTGGGGGAGCAGGAGCTTTTTGGTAGGTACCACCAAACTTTTGAACTCTCTTCCCCTAGCTTTAAAAAGTGAAACCCAACTGTTGGCCTTCAGGAAAGCCCTAAAAACATGGCTGTTGAATTTTTGATCCACCTAGCCAGGTCTCACAGCTTAGTAGAGCAACTAAGCAAGCTAGCACCTTGACATCTTCGGGTATTTTTTTGCGCTCTATAAATCAATTTTTCATTTCATTTTCAGGATATACTGTTTAAGGTCAAGGACAATAAGTTCTCATGTTTATTTTGCACACTGGACAAGTAGGCTAAACTCCCTGCAGAGCAAACCTTTTGGCTGCCACCAGATGGCTCAGTGAAAGAGGGTTGTCTGTCACTAAAACAAGTGTTGTATATCCATATGATTAGATTGGCCAAGCATATTTGTATAGTTCATTAAAGAAAAATTAGCAAAATTGAACAATGTGAGGCTACTTTTAATGGTGCCTAAATGCTCCCTAATTATACTCAAATACACGGAGAAGCCAGAAGGAAAGACTGGCGATTGTTTGTATTTCAAATAAAATGTGCATACAAAAAATAAATGGTCAACCTCACAAAAATGTTGCTATTATTGTGCAGTACTATTTATCGGATACATCATTCAGTAACGTGATCAATGTGGCCCAATATTTTTAAAAAATCGTTGTTCAAATTTGATTTTCAAGGAAAAGGAGGCACAATGACGTAACGTAATTGTCTAGGAACACAATAAATGTCGAGGATTTTTCCGCAGTTGGAATGCAAATGCCTGCAAGAGATGTATATCATAAGGCTGCCACCAGGTGGCAGCAAAAGAACATAATTCTTAGAATTCATAATATTAATATAACATAATAAATGAGATAATGGCGATGCTTTAGGCCCTTAAATTGTCTCTTAGACCATAAAAGTCGGGTTGATATATCGAATGCCTTCTTATCTATAATTAGATTAGTGAAGCAGAAGTCTTCTTTGGGTTTACGATTTGCATAGATTTAAAATTGTAGCTGTGGGCATTTTTTCAATATTCCACATAAAACCACCGATCTACTCAGTGTCAAACTAAACCTGCCAGAAGTTTGTTTGGAATTTTAAAAATAGTTTTGTGATTCGATCACGCAATTTCTACATTAAATGTTTCTTCGTCCACTTTTTGTAAAACCTCATACCAAATCTGCAGGAAGGCCACGACTTTATGCTGTCAAACTGTTCAGAAGCGTTTGCAGTATAGGAGCACTTTCCATGGGTACCAGTTAAATTACACAAGGACAAATGCATTTTTTGGGGGGATGTTTTTTTTTTTTTTATGCCCGTGGCCTCCTACATTTTTTCAGCTTGGAACCTTACTAGTTCTGTTTCAGGCTTCGACTACTAACTTTTTTAAAAATGATTTAGTGACATTGTTTAACTTGTTAAAGGAAACCAGTGTCCCTGAGTCTTTGATGTAATAACAGCGAACATTAGGGCAGATGTATCAAGCTACTTTTTTGTCGCAAACGCTGCGATTCGCTAAAAAACAGCGTTTGCAACTAAAAAATAGTAAAATGCTATGTATGAAGAAAAATGCCTCGCAATATTAAGGAATCGCAAGTTTTGCGATTCCTTAATATTGCGGAAGCATTTAAGAAATCGCAAATTGCGATTTCTTAAATGCAATGTATCAACCATTTAAGAATTGCGAATTTAGGCTAAGAAATCGCAAATTACCACCAACTTGTAGTTGGTGGTAATTTGCGATTTCTTTTACAAATGCACTTTATGCAATTTGTAAAGGTGGCATGTGACGCTCATACATGCCCTTAGGGCATGTATGTGCACCATATTCGCACACATGTCATTTTCAGGGTGTTCTTGAGACACCCCTGCATCCTTGAAATTATTCTCAATTTGCGATTAGCAAATTACGAATCGCAAATTGAGAATAATTTCACATTCATTCCTATGGGCCTCCTGGCCCATAGAAATGAATGGGAAATGATTCCTTAATTGCGATTAGCAATTTGCTAATCGCAATTAAAGAATTTTAAGAAATCGCTAAAAATTAGCGAATTTCTACATACATACTATTTTGCAATTTCTAAATAGTGATTTCTTAAAAATCGCTATTTATAAATCGCAAAAGGGTATGTTGATACATCTGGCCCATTGACACTTAACTGTAGTATTTTATGCTATGTTCTAATTTATATGACTTATTTTACCTGAAACAAATTAATTTGAATTTGATTTAATATGATTTAAAAGAAGTAGACAAACGGAAAAATACAAAGCTTTATACCCAAACCAGCTTCATATTTCTAAACAGTTTTCTCTTATCCATGCTCCTTTATAGGCTTTCTAGGCACACTACAGTAAACAGGCACACTAAAATACAGGAAGCTGCGTGCGCAGATTGTTGGCGATTGATTGAATAAGTCCAATGAAGTGACAAGGTTATATGGGTAATAAGACGTCATGATGAAGATTCCCATAAAGCAGAATGTAAGTTGAACCAATATGTAATAAAAATATTAAATGGGGCATTTTATTCACTAAAACAATAATATCCACGACTTGAAAATACATATATATTCAAAAAACAGTAAGCACTTTGAACAACATGTTCTCTTAATCTTAAGTAGGTTTGAAGCTTAGTTCTATAAAGACTGGACATACAGACTCTTGGAGCATCAATCTACTTTTATCGCTGATAACTTACACCCATAGACGAATCTTCTTGAATAGTTATCTACTTTCTGGGGTGAACATCCTCATTAGAAGACCAGTTTCAATGCAAATGGTTATTTTCTGCAGCAAAAAAAACGACCCCCGTCTTGTCTACTGTGTGACATTTATTGTTAAGCTAAATTGTGCTACCTTTCTGTTCAGTTTATAGTTAGTAAACTCTGTGTGTGTGTGCGTGTGTGTGTGTGTGTGTGTGTGTGTGTGTGTACACACACACACATTTGTGGAATACATACCCATGCTATTTATATGATGTAGGACAAGGTTGTCCTTGAGCTTCAAATTCATGCAAAGAAATCCGGGTATCCAAACTTGATAATTTTGCACACAAGCTTTCCAAAACTTAAAGAAAGTTGTGAACTTAACATCTGGAGCTGTCAGCCTCGCATACAGTTGGACATTTCGATAATGTAGAAGGGTTTCCCAGGTTACACCAGCAATACCTCATCTGTTGCATTTTTACAGGCATATTCATGGGAACCCTTTGTTGATTTTTTGTTGTGACTATGTAGACGCACTATCAAAAACAGAGCTATACATGGTGCACAAGAGCACATGGGGAAATACCTTCGTATTTGGGCAAGCCATTGTTTTATCTTTTCTCTTTTTGTTTCTAAACCAGGATCATTTTTTTCACCTGAAGGAACCCGTTCCCTCACGCGAACGCTTTTTTTGGCCGTGTTCATACTGTGGAATGAGATTTACTCCTGCCCCTGACAGTAGTAGATCTTCTAACATTTCAAGGATGCGAATGAGTCACAGAAAATCTCTCAGGAACGCGCACTCCCTGCTCCTTCATTGTGATTTACCAACACGTACTTTCATGCCATCATGTCCCATAGTCTTGTTCACGAGCAAAACGATTTGCAACGTCAGGGTCACCTTTTGTGGATGCTTTGCATTTGTAAACCGAGACAAGTGTAGTTGTAAGCCAGGTTTAAACTTGCAAATGGCTTTGCCAATCATACCTGAGGAATAAAAAGGCAATCATTACGTTGACTGGTGCTGTTCAGAAAATCTGGTAAAAAATATGCCAGTGAGAGGGCATCAAGAAGCGCCTCTACATTCCTCTTGAAACCTCTTGTCCTTAACAAAAAGAGAACTTGTCACCGAGCCTTCTCCGGTGCTACCCCAAAGATATGGAACTCTCTGCCGCCGGAAGTACGCAGCCTCTCCTCGACGACGGCGTTCAAATTGGAAGCCAAAAGATTCCTAATGTGCAAATTCTTACCGTAAGGGGAGGAGGCACACCCAATTCGTCGGACTTTGTTCTTTTCACCATGGTACCATGGTACTTCCAGCTACAGCTGTTTTTTTTCTCACATGTACACCTGTTTACTGTATTACATATATACATATATATATATATATATTTATTTATTTTTTGCTGCTGTTTCCCAATTGATGTTTATACTACCCCCTTGTTCTTTCTTTCTGCCTATTGTAAAGCGCTCTGATATCCTTCGGGATCTTGTTTGCGCTATATAAAACTTTTATAAATAAATAAAATAAAAATTACAGCCCCTTTGGGGCCTGTGGTTGCGCCGCAACAACCTGGCATATCAGTGCTTTACATGATGCCCTTTCACTAGGAGTAACATTTGTGATTATCAAGAACTAATAATTAAACTCTTAGCTGCGTTGACATGGAGTCCTCCAGCACACCCCTGTGCAGTTGGGTTCTGCTTTGATGCCAGAGGAGCTGTTGACCGAAGAGGGTAGCCTTTAGTATGATTTGATTGACATGTTCATGGGCCTGTTTGACCACCTGTATTCCTAAGGATGAATTCCTCGTGTTTCTAGGTCTCATTGACAATGCTTTCAGAAGGTTCCGACACAAAGACATTGTCCACCTGTCACGGCTGAGGGATGGACTGAACGTGCTCGAGATGTGGCATGGCGCCACACACGCCTTCAAGGATTTGGCGATGTCTTGCGTGGGGCAGTTCCTGCAGCACTTCCTAAAGAAAAGGAACAAGCATGTTACTATTGTTGTAGGTAAGTCAAAGTTGCTTGGTCAGTGACTTAAAAAATAGCAAGAATGCTTTCTAAATGTTCCTTTCTTTCAAAGCTAATTAGAACCTGTCGCAACAAAAGTCTACAGCAGTTAGGCTGTACATTACGCTGTGGAGAACAGGCTGTAAGAACAATTTGTTCATAAAACTTTGATATGTGTTTATTGTACGATTTTTCTCCCTTAAATTGTTCAAAGCTATTATATTGAATGCTTGTGTTTTACAACCTTTCTATCAAAAGGGTTTTTGGAGATGACCTTGTTACTCATGCCACATCTCCTTGTCGTTCTACATCGTTTTGTAAATGATGAAAGGAATTTTTGGAATCCTTAGAGGGCTCTGGGAGAACTCCCTGCTTTCACCACTGAACAACTACAGAGTTTGTCTTTCATTGCAGGGAAGGTGCTTGAGCAAACCAAAGGGTAACTTGAGATGGCATGTTTCAAGATTAGGAGAAACTGGTGTTGGTAGATTAGAAGGCTTGCAAGTGTGTGAGGTCAACTAAAAGAGAGGATTTTGAGAATTAAGCCAGTAAAGGTACAGTCGGTGTCAAGAAGACTATGGACAGTGCACCATGGATGAGGAAGGATTTTATCAAATGTATGTGTACGCATTCCAGGCGGAATTCTTCCTACAGAAAGACACGTAGCTGGGCAGACATTTCTGCAGGCATAAATCGTGATCGGGCAAGGAACGTAGGTTAATGGTGTGATTAAGATGGGAAAAGTTGGGGACACACACAAATTTAGAACTTTATGGGTAGAAACAGTGCATGCTTTCTCTCTCTCACTAGAAGTACCCAGAGTGCTGAGGGGTAAGCTGAATACAGGTGGTGTTTCATGCACATATGGAACCCTGTTTGATAAGGTCCCTTATTTTTTTTTATTCCCTTGAGGCGGAAATGGGAGAGCTGGATCAGCCCCCTGGATGACCTGGATTGGTGACTCGCTCGTATAGCTCCTCGTGAATTTGCATATCGCCCTACGGGAGACTAATCCGACTGAATTACTTACACAGCACTTAACTGACTCCCTGAAATTATGGCGTGTAGGGTAATTACCCAATCCAGTCTGCTTCCGCTGCCCTACCAAAGACGTGAACGTATTCCATATGACCTGATAATGTCCATCAATTGCCGATTACTGGAGATGGATAACTAATTCCCTGACTCTGGCACTGGGCTACCCTCTTGAACTGATAGCCAAACATGCTCACTTGGGGATATTACCTGCAAAAACAATAACATTGTGTATAAAAAATAAGTGCCCAGATGCACACACTTACACTGGTGGGCTTAAGTGTGTTTTTTTAATGAGGTCTGTGGAACGCTACATGTTCAACAGGTCTATGGGGAAAGGAAATTGTGGTTTCACTGCGTGTGTTTGGGGGGAGCGGAGGGTAAAAATGCAAACTGATTGTAGACACTACACACAAACAGTGGATTGCCTCCAGGTGTACAGTCTGCTTGCTATTTATTGCAAATCATAAGCTACCATGGCCTAAGCAGTTTGTGAACGATAGCCAGTTGGGACAGTATCTGTTGAGAATGCGTAAAGGAAGGCATGTATGAACGTTATGAGCATGTGCCTGCCTGGTGTGGTACCAGCACACAGTTTTAAATATCATGCTACAAAAATATTGATGCCCAAAATATTGACACACACACACATTTTTTTACAGGAATTTTAAACCTTGTTTTTAATGGATATTTTGATAACACTCTTTTAATATACATTAACTGTTTTTATTTTGATGTGTTTTTTTACGATGTGAATGATCATGTTTTTGATCGAATAAATAAAACATTATATATATATATATATATATATATACATATATAATATATATATTATCTTCAAGGAACATAGATGTAGCAATAAAAATAATAGGTCTATTCTTGCCAATATATACTCATCTTCACAATATGTTTGTTGTCATTATTTCTGCTATTCTGATATTTCTGTAGGTGATATTCAGATTTGCAGCCGTGTGACTGTGGTGTTGTCTCTCTGGGTCTATGTAAATGCACTTTATGGTCATGCTTGTATCTGTTGTAGTGCCTCCAAGCAGACGTACATTGCCCTTTTTGTTTTGATGAACAAACCCCTTGAATTCGACCCCACTATAGATGCATACTTGCGCTACTGTTTTTGTAAATCATGTGATTAAAAAAAATTTTTCTCGTATATTTGTATTGTTGTTACTTATAAAAATATTGTAATGTAAAGATTACATTCTTTTTATTACAACAAATAGTATTTAAAATGCTAAAGTGAAAATTTTGAGGCTCTTATTTGGGAGTTAAAGTCCATGAAATCCGAAGAATAGATTTCCTGACTCTACTAAAATGCTGCAGTCACAGGTGTCAGGGAAATTTGTGAACTTAAAGCATTTTTAAACATTATTCCCTGGCTAGCTCTACACATGCGCATAAAATAATTTAAATAGAAGGGGATCCAAGATCCATACGGACAAGGATTTGTCTTTGGGTAAACCAGCCAAAAGAATGTGAATCTGTAGCTTGAGTTGGTGTTTTGGGCATTTCTTGATACATGTCAATCATGTCATTACCCTTTATTAAGAATTGTTCTAGGATATGTTGGTGTGTTATTTCACAGGGACCTCAGGGGACACCGGGAGCTCGGCTATCGAGAGCGTCCGAGGGTTGACGGACATAGACATCATCGTTCTCCTCCCGAGAGGTCGCTGTACCCCAGTACAGGAACTACAGATGACGACGGTCATTGAAGACAACGTCCATGTCTTTACTGGTATGTCCTTTTACTCATCAGTGCATGTCCATGTATCTGGCGCATGATATGAGATAATTGCACCACCAAAAAAGATTGGTCCGTGTTTCTAGACCTGCGTTAATACTTACTGCATGTAGGAAGGCGAGGTGGCATATTCTAAAAGGGTAATAGTGCCTGCCATGATCAGTAGAAGTACAAATGAGTCCACAGTGCAGGCAGAACCCCAAGAAAAGGTGACCGGTGAGACAAGATGGAGATGGTCTTTATGTTCTTGGTCTATTTCGTGTTTCTTCCTTGGATCTCAAATTAAACTAAATTCTAATAATTCTACTTGCTTCCAGACCTGGACCTGATAAATGTGTAATCTACATCCATATTCAAGTAGTGACTATCCTCTAAATTGGGTAGATATGCTTCTATCTTTAAGGATCGACCGGTTTACTGAGCACTCAACCAGCACTTAAAGCAGGTTGCAGCCTCAAATCCTGCCAGGTCCATATCCTCCAGAAGCCCGTAACATCAGTACCTTTGAGGTAAGTAAAAATAGCATTTATAATCCAACAGCAGAGAAACACATCAAGTTGTGGAAAATGCTATGCAGATATTGATTGTTCGTATTACAGGATAAGCTGAAAGAAAGTTAGGTATCTGTTTGCCTGTTAGTGCCAGGGTTGAAAGGTTTCCTTGTACAGTTGCCGCCACCCATAGACTGCACTGCCCAGTGAACTTACATTTATCTTTGCGAAGGGTAAGACTTGCTTCAGACAACATGTCTAATACTATTCTGAGGACAGTGTTGTGTTCTTCAACGGACTGGCCATAGACCAAGATATCGTCCTGGAAGTAAATAGTGTTGTCCACCCTTTGAAAATGTTAGTGACCATGCGTTGAAAGACGCTGGCTGCTGAGTTCAGACCAAAAGGTAAGCATGTGAACTGGTATGTGCCCTCTGGGGTGATAAATGCAGTAAGATGCTTGGAGTCCCTGTGTAAGTGTGTAAGCTCCCAAACCAATTACACATTTTGACACTGGTAGACCTGGGGTTGAAGTTACTATTCTAGTCTTTCTAAGAATGTACCGTCTCCTCAAGAGTGTACCTGCATTCCTGTTCCATGTTTGCTCTTGACGTAACGGTCTGTTCTAAAGCAGTTACTCTCTTGACTCCTGCTTGGAAGAGTCCGCTCTTGTCTCTCTCTGAGTAAGTTTGAAGGTCCTTTATTTGAAGCGCAGTAGTGGCCAATGGGCATAGGTCAGGAGATTTTCCATTGCATTGAGGCACGAGATGGAGCTGCCCGCTGTCGCCCCTTCTTTTTGCCCTAGTGCTGGAGCCTCTGTCGGCCTGGGTACGACAGGACCCGGTCATCCGAGGACTTAGATGGCCTGAGGGATATGAGGATCGTATGTCTCTATATGCGGATAATATCCTTCTATATATGGCCTCTCCCAGACGCTCCAGTCTATTAGAAATTTGTAGCGCCTATGGACGTTATTCAGGATATACGATAAATTTGACGAAATCGGTGCTCTACGTACTGAGGGGTCCCCGACCACTCCTCCCTGCTGGCTGCGAAGTAACAATAGTAGAGGACACTTTTAAATATTTAGGGATTCACGTCAACCATGACCCGGAAGTGTTCATGACCCTAAATGTCCAAGCCCCTTTGGAACAGTTGCACAAAGATACCAAACACTGGCAGTCGCTGCCTTTGTCACTCCTGGGAAAGGCGACACTTTTCAAAATGATGGCACTCCCCAGGTTTCTCTACACCCTCCGAAATGAACCCTCCCCAGTCCCCCAGACCTACTTCCGCGCCATTGAGGCAGAAGTTACTAAACTCCTCAGGGACAATAAACCGGCCCATATAGCTATGGTGAAAATATACCGCATCTGGTACGATGGGGGTATCGCACTCCCGAACATACAGTCTTATTACTGGGCCACTCAGCTGACGGTGATAAACCATGTACCCCACATTGACCCAGCCTATGCCCTCGACAGGTTGCAGCTGGGGAGACGAGGCCTCACCGGGCACTCTATAACAAGACCCGGTCCCTGATGGGCCCCGCAAACCACACACTTCAGGTCTGGAATATAGTGCAAAAAAAATTAGGATGGCATGGGTACGGGGAAAAATTATCACATTTACACAACTCCAAACTAAGTACGAAATGGCATCAACGGACCAAGCAGCAATTCCCCCTGGCACAACCCTGCCCGAGGCCTCCCCACTAGAGGACAGGCTTCTGTCGGATCATATGGACAAAAAAGCAATATCTCTGACATATCGGAAAATTGTCAATAACATGTCAGATCCGGTAAAGAAGCTTAAAGACAAATGGCAGGCAGACCTGGGAGAATTAGATGATACAGATGATACAGATTGGCAGGAGGCGCTGGCGTCCCCTAGAGAGGTAGCGATCACATCTAAATTACGTCTTGTACAACTCAAGATTTTCCATAGAATTTATTACACCAGAACTACCCTCTGTAAGATCGGGAAAGTGGACAACCCGCTCTGTCTACATCAATGTGGGGAGGTTGGCACGTTTTTACAACACTATATGGACATGCCCTGTAATAGCGTCATACTGGGAGTCAGTTATGTCCCTTATCACGAGGGTAAGTGGGAACCTAGACTCTACAGAGACCAAATGCTGTTTGCTTAATATTTGGGATGCGACAGATCTGAATTCAACATTGCAGACCTGGGCTACCTTGGGTATTATGATAGTCAAGAGGAATATTGCTAGACACTGGGGTGGGGCACAGCTTTCTAAACTTTTCATGTTGGTGGGTTCGGGGGATTCTCCCCCCGGAAGAAAATGTTGAAATAAAAGTGGGCAAATGGTGCATTTTTAAGCAAATTTGAGACTATGAGGTTGAACACAGGCCCCTGCAGTAGATGCGCTCATCCACTGAGCCACCAGACCCGGCATACACATCTTTCTTTCTCTCGCTCTCTCTCTCTCTGTCTCACTCCCTCTCTCCATCTCTCCCTGTCTCCCTCCATCTCTCTATCTCTCTCCCTCCCTCTGTCTCCCTCTGTCTTGCTCACTCTGCCTGTCTCCCTCTCTGCCTCCCTCTGTCTCCCTCTGTCTGTCTCCCTCTGTCTGTCTCCCTCTGTCTCCCGCTCTGTCTCCCTGTTTCCATCCCTCTGTCTCCCTCCCTGTTTCCATCCCTGTGTCCATCCCTCTGTCTCCCTCCCTCTCCCTCTGTCTGTCTCCCTCTGTCTCTCTCCCTCTGTCTCCCTCTCCCTCCTTCCCTCTGTATGTCTCCTTCCCTCTGTCTCCCCCTGACTCCCTCCATCTGCCTCCCTCCCTCTGTCTCCCTCTCTCTCTCTGTCTCCCTCTCTCTCTGTCTCCCGGTCTCCCTCTCTCTGTCTTCCTCCCTCTGTCTCTCTCTCTCTGTCTCTCTGCCTGTCTCAGTCTCTGCCTCTGTCTGTGCCTGTCTCTGCCTCTATCTGCCTGTCCCTGTATGTCCCTGTCTCCCTCTCCATCTCTCTGTCTCTGCCTCCGTCAGCCCCTGTCCCTGTCTCTGCCTCTATCTCTCTCTGTCTGTCTCTGTCTGTCTCCCTCTCTCTCTCTGTCTCCCTCCCTCTCTCCCCATCTTCTCCCTCTCTCTCTGTCCCCTCACTCCGTCTGTCTCCCTCTCTCTCTGTCCCCCTCCCTGTCTCCCACTCTCTTGCTCCCTGTTTCCCTCCGTCTCCCTCTCCCTCTCTGTCTGTCCCTGCCTCTGTCTGTCCCTGTATATCCCTGTCTCCCTCCCTCTGTCTCCCTCTCCGTCTCTGCCTCTATCTGTCTGCCCGTCCCGGTCTCTGC
This sequence comes from Lissotriton vulgaris, assembly GCF_964263255.1. Taxonomy (NCBI): domain Eukaryota; kingdom Metazoa; phylum Chordata; class Amphibia; order Caudata; family Salamandridae; genus Lissotriton; species Lissotriton vulgaris. The sequence continues at coordinate 230,627,396 of NC_141690.1, forward strand.
CTCTATCTGTCTCTGTCTGTCCTCTTTCTCTATCTGCCTACCTCCCTCTGTCTCTCTCTCTGTGTCTCCCTCCCTCTCTCTTTCTCTCTCTCTCTGTCTCCGTCTCACTCCCTCTCTGTCTCCCTCTCTCTGTCTTCCTCTCAGTCTCACTCCCTCTCTCCCTCTGTCTCCCTCCCTATGTCTGCCTCGTCTGTCTCCCTGTTGTCTGTATCCCTCTTGTCTGTCTCCCTCCCTCTGTCTCCTTCCATCTGTCTCCCTCCCTCTCCCTCTGTCTCCCTCCCTCTGTCTGGCTCCCTCTTGTCTGTCTCCTTCCATCTGTCTCCCTCTATCTGTCTCCCTCCCTCTGTCTCTGTCTCTCTGTCACCCTCCTCTCTCCCTCTCTCTCTCCCTCCCTCGGTCGCCCTCTCTCTCTCTGTCTCCCTCTGTCTGTCTCCCTCTCTCTCTGTCTCCCACTCTGTCTCCCTCTCTCTCTGTCTTCCTCTCCCCCATTCTCCCTCCCTCTGTCTGTATCCCTCTCTCTGTCTCCCTCCCTCTCTCTGTCTCCCTCCCTCTGTCGCCCTCCTCCCTCTGTCTGTCTCCCTCTGTGTCTCCCTCTGTTTCCGTTCCTCTGTCTCTCTCCCTCTGTATCCCTCCCTTCCTCTCTCCCTCCCTCTCAGTCTCCCTCTCTCTCTGTCTCCCTTCCTCCCTCTGTCTCCCTCCCTCTGTCTGTCTCCCTCTGTCTGTCACCCTCTGTCACCTCACCCTAGCTTCCCGGGCACACACAGCCGCACCATAGTACTTCGCAGGTCTTTAATTAGCAGCAGTTATGTGCTAAGTGCCCATTAATACCAGTGTCATCCTGCGACACACCCATTTGCAGGCGACAGTACTGTGTCGGGACATACAGTTTGGAAAGCTCTGGTAGGGAAATGGACACAGCCATGGTTGCGGAAAAGACTGTATATGTTCACAGGGGATGTCCTAAAAATTTATAAAAAAATGGGGGGGGGGGGGGGGGGGCTGGAATACATATAGAGGAGATATTTGCGAACAGCCCTTAATAGCTCAAGAAATCGAATAACCAAATGTAAATGACACTGAATGTTGTAACGCTGTATATGTAATTGATCAAGTATAAATGTTCTTGTAATACTCCTAGAGGATAACAAAGTATGTATAATGTGTGGACTGTGTTCGCTAGATTGCAACCTGTAAAGAAATAATGACTGTGCCTTTCATTTTATATAAATAAAGGTTTAAAAAAAAAACAGAATCCAAGTTTAGATCATTTTAAATGGTCAGCTTGGGGGAAAAGCTTTTTAAACAGGCCAGAGGTTTTGTCTGGTAAATAGGGCCGAGCATTTTGTGATCTGGCAGAGTTGAATTCCACCCAGCCATTCTGCTCACCCGCCTCGTAATCGAGCCCTTAATGTAACCTGTGCCTGTCTGGGCACTACTACTCAGTGACGTTGCAATACTCTCCCCACAGGAGGAAGTTATTGTACTGGACTGAAGGTCTGCTTCTTTATATCTTGTCTATTATTGGCTAAATCCCACTTCTCCCGGCTTCGATGAGGATATTCTACCTTGTTGGACTCATCTGTTAACAGGTGATGTGCCCTGCTTTGAGGTCGTGGTCATTTTGTACAAGACAGCGCCACTCTGCTCTACAAAGGATAAGTTGCATTATGCCAGTGACAAGTTTCTTCTTTTTCTTTCTCTCTACAGCGGACGGTACCTCGGATGACCTGGATGTCCCCATCAAGAAGCTCTTTGCAGACCATGACTTTGTAGTGAAACATAACTTAATGAGCTTGAATTCTGTTAACTGGTCTCGCATCCTGATACAGGTTTCCCACTTCTTCTATGCTTACTTCAAGTGCACTCCGTCCGTGGGTCCAAGCCCGCTGCCTGTTGTGGAAATTGTTGTACCCACAGGTGGAGCAGGAAATATTGCTGGTAGGAACAATTGTTACTTCACACTGATCTTGGAAAACGAAGTAATAGGGAACAATAATAGTAGAACCCACAAGTCAGGTTTTACGATAGATGACTGTTCACAATTTTAACACACACACTCTTTCTCTTCTCTCTCTCTTTCTCTCACAAAAGTGATGTTAATATTCTGATTTAAGTTAAGATGAGCCTTCAATGATGTTATCTGCATTTGTGTATTATTTACAATGCTTCTTTCTTGGCACACCTTGCCTGAGAATCAGAAATGTTCTCCAAATTGAGGTACCAACCTTCTTAACACTTATCCAGAGTTAGTCCTTGACTTGGGCAGTTACTACCACCAGGAACCCCCTTCCTCTTCACATTGGGAAGAATTGCATTCTTCCTACCAAAATGAGGAAACACTTGACAACTCATATTTTCCTATAGTTCCTGAACGAATGCCCCCATTTTATTAATAATGTACTGTACATAATTTGTCCAGGTACTGGAGTGTCCACAATGCATTGCTATTTTCTTTCCTCTATTTATCTTTGGCTTCTTGTACTGTGAAAACGAGTCATGTGTTAAGTCCCCTATTACATTGAAAAACACAACAGCTCAACAGATGCACAAAAGAAGAGATTGCCTGACCAGCGATTCTTCTGTGAGGGGATTGCAGATTTAGGCCTGTGTGATGAAACGAGATATGGAGTGTTGCGGACGACAGTGAATAGTTAAACAGATCCTGTTACTGTCTGCAAGCTCTACTGTATCAATCAATCAGTATTTGTAGAGCGTGCTCATCACCCTGAGGGGTATGCAGGCTCTACGGGAGGAGGACCTACTCGATCAGCCAGTTCTTGAGTCCACTCCTGACATCGGCAAGGGAGGTAGAGGTTCAGAGGTGGATGGGAAGGCCGTTCCAGGCTTTGGTACCAATTTAAAAGACTCTGTCTGTCCATCCAGTGAAGCTCTAGCAGCGCCAACCTCACATATGCCCTGGACCATGTCCCCGCACTTCCTGCTGACACCATTACTCTTTCAATCAGTACTTGTAAAGCACGATAATCACCCCGACGGGTATCCGTACTCTTTCAGAAAGGATTTCTACTGCCTTTGACCTCACCACAATGCCAACAAGCATTTACAATGCAATGGTCTCGGCATTATTAAAGGTAGAGCTATTGGCATTGCTCATGATTTTTTTTTATCATAAATAAATGGCACTGTCATTTACATTGCCAATAGCGTAATAGCTCGCAAATGCATGACCTATTGCATTTACACCCACACAGAGCCACACACACAACGCCACCCACACACACACACACACACACAGCCACCCACACACACACACACACACACACAAAGCCACCCCCCACACACACACAGAGCCACCCACACAGAGCCACACCCAAAGCCCCACACACCCAGAGCCCCCCACACACACACCTATAGCCCCCCCACACACACACACCTATAGCCCCCCCACACACACCCAGAGCCCCACACACACACACCCAGAGCCCCACACACACACACACCCAGAGCCCCACACACACACACACCCAGAGCCCCACACACACACACACACCCAGAGCCCCACACACACACACACCCAGAGCCCCACACACACACACACCCAGAGCCACACACACACACACCCAGAGCCCCACACACACACACACACACCCAGAGCCCCCCACACACACACACACCCAGAGCCCCACACACACCCAGAGCCCCCCACACCCACACACACACACACCCAGAGCCCCACACACACACACTGAGCCCCCCCACACACACCCAGAGCCCCCCACACACACACCCAGAGCCCCACACACACACACACCCAGAGCCCCACACACACACACACCCAGAGCCCCACACACACACACACCCAGAGCCCCACACACACACACACCCAGAGCCCCACACACACACACACCCAGAGCCCCCCCCACACACACACACCCAGAGCCCCCCACACACACACACACCCAGAGCCCCACACACACCCAGAGCCCCACACACACACACACACACACACACCCAGAGCCCCACACACACACACTGAGCCCCCCCCCACACACACACAGAGCCCCCCACACACACACCCAGAGCCACACACACACCCAGAGCCACACACACACACCCAGGAGAGCAAGCACAGTGAGGGGCAGGGAAGCAAGCATAGCGAGGGGGCAGGGAAGCAAGCACAGCGAGGGGGCAGGGAAGCAAGCACAGCGAGGGGGCAGGGAAGCAAGCACAGCGAGGGGGCAGGGAAGCAAACACAGCGAGGGGGCAGGGAAGCAAGCACAGCGAGGAGGCAGGGAAGCAAGCACAGCGAGGGGGCAGGGAAGCAAGCACAGCGAGGGGGCAGGGAAGCAAGCACAGCGAGGGGAGCAAGCACAGCGAGGGTGCAGGGAAGCAAGCACAGCGAGGGTGCAGGGAAGCAAGCACAGCCAGGGTGCAGGGGAGCAAGCACAGCCAGGGGGCAGGGGAGCAAGCACAGCCAGGGGGCAGGGGAGCAAGCACAGCCAGGGGGGCAGGGGAGCAAGCACAGCCAGGGGGCAGGGGAGCAAGCACAGCCAGGGGGCAGGGAAGAGGATTGCTTAAAACTTGAGAAGTTGAACAAAAAGTCAGGACAATGAAAATGCTGTAACGATGTGCCAAATGACCAACACAGTACAATTATGCAGACTGTCTTAATTAAAACAGACATTTCAATAAATCCCTGCGCAAACCCCAAAAAGTTATACTTTCCGCAGCGGGGCTTAAGCCCAAATCAAGATCCTCTTAGTCCTGGAGTCGCGGTAAACCTCCTTGGTCAGGGGACTCTCCCGGAAAAGAAGAGCTTGCATCAGCATGCCCAGAATAGCCCCGCTGAAACGCTGTTTTCAAACCCACGATCGGTCCTGGTGGGAGGGCCCAATCGTAATCACTCAAAGTGTGCCTGGATCTTACAGCTGGGAGGATACACAGGCGTAGGGCAGTCACTGAGAAGCTGCAGCTCGTTCGCCACAGCTGTGTTGCGCACCCACCAGATGAAGCAGCCCGCCGGTCTCTCACCATCTTTAAAAGCCACAGAGAGTCAGAGTTCCGCCGCCTCGCCCAGCACCGAACACAGTCTTGTGTCTAATACCTGTGAGGGGGGCGCTGTGCCCGACCCCTCTTGCCAGCGGCTGTATAAACATTGGCCGGCTATCGCGCTGGGTCCGCTTCACTTCAGGAGTGCTTAGGGATGCCCGGGGTGTTTCCTTTGTTCTGCTGCTCGGAGCTGGTGGTTGCCATCTTGCAGGTGGAAGCTCCGATAAAGTTAGGATTTAATTCAGGCACAATTGACAGTTTATAGACGCTTTCTGTAAGTCCTCGGATTCTATAAATGTTCCGATTCCAGAATTTGACAACATTGTGGAATTTAAGCCGCATTTGCATGCTTTTTGAGGTCGGGGAATACGGGTTCGACACGGAGCTTCGGTTCAGGCGGCCCCGCTTTTCTAAAGCGGGGCCGCTTTAGAAACGGTGGCTCGGTCTGCTCGAGCGGGCCGAGCAGAGTCTGGACGTCCGGGTGATTTGAAAATCACCAATGTTACCCACACAACCCATACACACAAGCGCACTGAAGCCGCCTGCCAGGCGCTACAGCCACGTGCACGCGGACTGAGCACAACACGCATGAAGTGACCATGCAGCGGCTGTTTGCAGCCAGCCAGTGTGCCCTGCCGGGCCAGTGTGGTGGTATTTCGGGTGGGTGAAGGGGCAAAGGTGGATAAAATGCGGCGACCTGTTTGGCGAACACTGCGATGTCCTCGTTGAAAGAGTCGGAGGAGCAGACATCGCCCCCGGCCATGCCGGGCTCGGGGGGGGGGGGGGTGTAGGTGGCCAGCTCGCACTTCTCAAAGACCAGGGCGAGAAGGGGGAAGAGCGGGCCCCGGCCACGCCGGGCTCTGGGTGGGGGAAGAGTTGCAGGTGGCCAGCTCACAAGACCAGGGCGAGAACGGGGGAGAAGAGCGGGTGGCTGGGGGGGGGGGGGGAGAGCGGGTGGCTGCGGGGGGGGGCGGTGGCTGGGGGGGGCGGGTGGCTTGGGGGGCGGGAGGAGAAGAAGAGTAGAGCATGTTAAAATCAGGAGTCACATGCGGAGGGGACACATGCGTTGGTGAGCACGCGCTGCCCTGGGCCAAGGACTGGGAGGGTGAATAGCACATTGAAACCCCGCAGGCACCCCCATGTCTAAACATGCAAGAGCTGCACAGCGCGCTGCTCTCCTTCCGCCCGTCTGATCATCTCCCACGGTGGCTCGGTCTGCTCGAGCGGGCCGAGCTGCTGATGCCGGGAGCAGAGTCTGGACGGCCGGGTGATTTGAAAATCACCAATGTTACCCACACAACCGCATGCGAGTGTACGTTTCCTAACACTCACCTTCCCCTCCTTCTGGACCTCATGGCCACCGAGGTTGTGCGTCGCTTGTGAGACACCTCGCAATGCATTCCCGCAGCGGGCCCATGTCTTCTTTAGACCCACACGTAGCTTTTTGCTCCCGACATCTGCCTCAATCCGCGGCATTCAATCCGCCTCTTTTTTCCGTTGTCAGCCACGCAGAAACCACAGACCAGGTTTCGCCGTGCCTGGCGGGCATGCAGCAGCATTTCCCCGAGGTCCCGATGCCCCCCAAGAATGGGAGCGGGAATGTGGGTGGCAGGCGGAAAATAATAAAAACCATTCTCTTTTCATTAGAAACAAGAAACAAGGCTGCCCCCGTGTGTTGTACACCTCCAATGAGAACTGCATTGGACGGGGTAGGGGAGAAATTCCTTCGGCAGTTCCGCGAGGCCATACATTCCGCCGCGCTCTGAAGCCCTTGTCATCTCCCCCGCTCCGGGCACTCCACGCAGCAGCAACAACCAGACTACTGAGAAATTCCTTCGGCAGTTCCGCGAGGCCCCACATTCCGCCGCGCTCTGAAGCCCTCGTCATCTCCCCCGCTCCGGGCACTCCACGCAGCAGCAACAACCAGACTACACTTTCAAAAGAAGTTACTTGCAAAATAAATTATTGAAAATAAATTACAGGCCTGTCCTCTGCTTGCTCTCCAACACCGCGCCTTGCATTGCCAACCGAAGAGAACAACCACAAACAAAAAAATGGCGGCCGCTCAGCTCAGAATTTTTCGGAATTGGGGGCGTGGTTTGCTGTCCTGAGTGACGGACGACGTCACAGGGCTAAAGAATGCAAAAAATCACGCCCCCAAATCCGAAAAAGACGGGGCTTGTTTGAAGTGACGCATCTCTCCTCCAATGGCTGGCCTCCGTTTAGGAAGCCAGCCAATGAAGGAGAGAGAGGGCAGGGGGGCGGGACCTTCTGCGCTACTAAGAATCATTAAATCTCATGCCTAAGACTGCGCAAGCGCAGCCTTTTAGGCCTTCGACCTAAAAAGGACCAATTGCTACTGGTCACGCCAGAGCTCGCTATGGCACAAAGACAATCTGTAGGACCACAAAATATTGAGGAACATGGCTGAACGTAGGTCACACAATACGTACAGCCATGCTTTCCAAATACCTCAGGGGTTATTTGTTTATTTATTTATTTATATTTAAGACATAAGAAGCATTTAGAGAATACATTGCAACAGGTTCCATGGGACATAGGTCATGAACAGTTTGGTTTGTCAACATTGCTTAGTTTGTAAAAGAATGAGGGCCCAAAGCTCTGCTACGGCAGTGCTATTAAAAATCAGCGCACCAAATGCCAAGACTGCCATAGTCTTGAATCCACTTCAGGCATCTTTAATCCAGTACCAGACACTGCCTGCCTGTTTATCTCATTCCTCTAGCCTTCTGCTTTCTCCCTTTGTGCTGTTTTTCTGTCTTTCTCTTCCTTCTCCTTTGTGCCATTTCTGTGTTTTTTACAGTCAGTACCTGATGTGGAAGTACAGATTGCCAAAAACGAGTGTTGGTGGGTCCCACTGGCAACCACGGGCTCAAATTAAGCATTGGTTGTTCACAATTGCAAGACATTACATACATTTGTGTTATATGAAAAAGTTTAAATTAGGATATGGTTGAATAAATAGAGGGGAGGGAGTCTTTTTTTAGAATTAGTTTTATTTCTGCCAGGAACACCTCCAATGTAGCCCTCAACAAGAATTGCTCCTTCCCCCATCATGGGAGGATCAGGGACTCTTCCAGTAGTAGTGTGGCTCACTGGTTAGAGGCGGCAGACCCGAGAGCAGAGGACGGCCCGGGACCAGGGTTCGATTCCCGGCGCGGCAGGTTTCAGGGTCAGCGGACTCGATAATTCTCTCGCCTTGGTGCCCACTCTGATCAGCGATCACACTCTGCAACTCTGGGCATTAGCTTGCCTCATCTTCACTAACGGCCCCACCAGACCGCCGGAGATGCCTGGTCTCACCCTGGAGATACCCATTAAGGGACCATCTCTCAGGGAAGCCAGGAAGGGTTTCGCAGCGGTCGAAGCGCCTTGGGACCCTACGGGTAAGTAGTGCGCTATATAAATGCCTATACATTTACATACATTTACATACATTCCAGTGAGGGATTCAAAGTTGTCAGTAGCCGTATGCTGACCCTGATGTGTGCTAAGGGAATATCCCTGCATCTGAATTTCTTTGCCAACCTTTCAGTATTCTTTTCCTCCAAAATGGAAAAAAATTCCACGTACTCTTTTACTCCATCCTTGCTTCATAGCCCATTCTGCCCCTCATTGCTTTAAATTTCGCGAACATCTGTCTGAATCGCTAACAGAACCACCTAGCTTTGACAACAGCTCTTAAGACTTCCCATCTCCTGGGCCACTAGAAATCCACCATATTCATTTTCTGCCTGTTCCTCCAGCTTCCCGTTCAACCAGTGCCTTGACGTACTCTGGTTCGCCATGTGGCCCTATACCAGTGGTGTATAAGACACATGGATGATCATAATTGCTAGTCCCAGTAGTTTTTATATTTTCTGGACGTTTTATGGGGAAGTGCTGATAAAGTGAGATTTGGATTTCACGTTTTGCTTTGACGCTGTCGTAGGTTTTTTTTTAGTTCATTACTATTGTTTTATGTAACATACTGGTTTGTGACCGGTTGGCCACATTGTAGCACCAACTTTACTGATGAGAGCAGTTGTGGGAAAATAAACTCTTTCCTTGTTGACACACAGTCTGATATAGTCAAAGGACCGCCTCCCAATAAACATCAAGGTGGTAATGGTCTGGGGCTACTTGCTCAGCTCCCCATAGACACCTCTCATTTTTCAGATCTGAAACACCCAATGTAAATGTAATACAGAGCGACAATTGTATTTAAAATGTAAATATTCAACAGTAGATTAAGTTCCATGTAATATTATGACATCGGGGATGAAAGGATGTCCTTAAACGTGCTCCTATTTTCAGCTGGATGCATTGCCCAGAAGATGGGGCTTCCAATTCATATTGTCGTCGGAGTGAATAACAATGACATTGTCCACAGGACCGTCCAACACGGTGATTTCTCACTGGCAGGCAGCGTTCGGTCAACCTTGGCGTCTGCAATGGATATCCAGGTAGGCACTCTTGAGAAGATGCGAAAGGAAGTCCAAACCATTGAGCATGTTACAGATGTTTTGTTACAGGATTTTTTAATACCTCAGTCGGGGCAGTGGTCATTTTAAGTGGTTGGTGTTCCAGAGGGATGCATATGGCATCCGTCTGGAAAATATGGGGTGCACGTAACTATGTCAACTTTTGCAGACAGAAAAAAGGTGTTGTCATCTGACCCTGTTATGAGAGGTTTTCTAGAGTGCATGTTTCAGGTAATCCCATGGGAGAGCTCAGAAGAGGAACATGTGCTTGTGGGAGGGTCATCTAATGTGTGTCTAAACTTGTCTGTGCAAGAGGTGGTGTGGTGGTATTGCATTTTCTGTGAATTGGTTATTATGATTATGGTCACATGCCGTTCAAAAGAGAATTAATTAGGCCAACTTGCAGTCCATTTTCCTTCCATGGCTAATAGTAGTATTACTTTTTATTTCCTGAGCTGGCTGGACCAGGGTAGAAAGTTGATGGGGCAGTGAAGGAGATCTTTATGGCATCGCAAGCACCTAGTGCTGAGGCTACCCTCGAATGCCACCTGGCAGAATGCTTAGCTGCCCAACATTAAACAGGTCCTGGAGCATCTCTGAGAGGCCTTCCCCAGTTCCATGTTCATGCGCAGACAGTGTGCGAAGGAATCACAGATGTTCCCCAAGGTCCACTGGAGTCTTGGGACCATGGATATCTTTAGTATTGCACCCCATGAGGTTTTGAAGCACCTTCTGGCAAAAGGAGAATCTCTTGCTAGTATTGTGTGCGTGTGATACCACTGCAATAGAGTCTCCACAATCAGGGGTGTCAGAATTTATCCAGGGGGTTCAGGGAGTACACATGGATTACCTGGTTGCTCCTGCACAAACGTGGCTGTCCTGGCTTTATTCTTAAGTCCCAAAAAATGGAGCTCTCACCACCTTAGAACTAGTGCATACTACCACCACCCCACGCCCGGGTGCCTACGTCTTCCCTACTAAGCCATGTTAAAATTGTGCAACTCGTGCCTCAACCTGATGATTCAATGACTGGTGTCCGTCCCATTGATAGAGCAGAAGCAGTGGAGTTCTGGACTTTTTGGTTCCGTCCAGAGGTGTCCGGGATAACACCCGAAGACCCCGGAGTTCCACCTGTCTCGGTGCACAAATAAACAGAAACACGGGCTTCTCGATGGTGGCGTCAAAGACCAAAGGTTTATTACTGCAGGGACACAGAAGTCACAGAAACTACACACGGGCAGAATCTAGGAGCCTGTTCGATTTGTACAAGAAGGGTTGCTCCTTATATACAAAATTTTAGCCTTCAAGCGAATTCTTCACATGTTGGTACATTCCCAAAACCTTTGTGTCCTAAACAATAAATATTTGGCGTTGCACAAGAATCGTCGATAATATTTGATGTCAAACATTACGAAGAGGGGTTCCCACTACTCCATCACAATCCCATGTCAACATTTCATTCAAGAGCCGGACCGCCTCATCGTGAATTTCGTTACCTCCCCCTAATAAAGGCCCAGAAGGAAAGGAGCAGAGCCAGGTGCAGAAGATAGAAAAGCAGGATAAGGGATGTTTGTGGGTCGTAAATGGGCAAGGCTACCAGCTTCGGCCGCCTAATCATGATCAGGCCAACGAACACAAGAACCAGTATAGCAGGACTGGCCTCGGGCAGAGGAGGCAGCCTTTGTCGAGTCATGCAGCTACAGCGTGTTCTGTTCTAAGGTGCACGTGTCACTAGAAAGGTGAATCGCCGGCTAAGCCTACGTGTCCTTAATCGAAATGAAGTAATCAGAGGTCATTGCGTATGTGAGGGCAAGAAACACAAAATGGCTGCCATGATCTAAGATGGATGCCATGGGTAGATCGGAAATGTGTTTGTAACAGGAGTACTCTTGCTCGTAGCATAGCGAAAACACCAGGATATGCTAAATGGATCATTTACGGTTCATTGATACCAAAATTATGTATTTCCGACAATATTGAAAACACGGGTTCAAATCGTCACGGAACCTCAGACCCTCCTTTTGCCCTTACATAGGCAATTACTCAGTCTATGTCAGAGTCTAACTTTATGCTCATCAGGTCAGTGACATGCTGTTGTATCATCATCCTTTCTCGTGCCTTTTCTCCAAACGCAGGTGGTTTTCTAAAACAGGTTGCAGCACAGAGACTACACAAAGCAGGACCACACTGGATAATCAGGCAGCATGAGAATAGGAATACTAAGATGACACCAATGACCATCAGAACCTTCCATCCCCACGTTGATATCAGAGTCCACAACCACTCCATGAAGGACCAGTTTCCCTTGTCTACATGTATAGAGTTGGAAATCTTGTGTAGCTTAGAGATCGCTTCATAGACAGTTGGAGCATTATTGGGAATAAAGACGCAGCAGCTCGATTGGATCATTCTGCATACCCCACGTCGATCTGCAAGTATCACGTCTAGAACCATACGGTTCTGCAACGTCATGAGTCTATCCGCCTGAAGCTCAGCTGTCAAGTTGCTAAGGGCACCAGCAGTTTCGGTAATAGTAGATTCAACTACCCGTGTTAGCTGACGTATGTTTCTACTATTGGCCATAGGCCCCCAGAACGGAAGGAAACCTTTGAAGAAGTCTCCAGCTTCCTGACCTGCAGTATCTTCCTTGCTGAAGACACCTCTTGCTACTCTGGTCTTGTGATAATCAGATGAGGCAGTGTATGTCGGAGGCAACAATCGAGCAATATAACATGAACCTGAAAAGTCAGCAGGCAACCATGTATACGCTCTGTCTTGACAGATGAAGTAGGTACCCCTAGCAGTAAGAAAAGCAGGGGAAGAGTTAGACGGAAACACGTAAGTCTCAACGCACTCACTCCTCCCTAGCTGAGCTCTCGGATTTCTCCCATTTCCTTGCAAACAGACCTGACCTCGGTGAGGCACGACCCAGATCGGAGTTGAGCTTTTACGCTTGCTTTCTCCCAAACTAAGGCGATACTCTGAAGAATTCCAACTCAAATATACTCGTAATTCGTCTCTAGGGTAAGATGGAGTATTATTGACATCCTTGATCATGTCAATAATTCCCTGGACTAAAGCTTTGTTGGCCGAGTTATATTTAGTGGAACGTGGTGGACGCGGAGGATAGGTTTCAAGGGCATAAGCAAAAATGGTCTGAAGGGCCTGAAATGATCCATTATAGCTAAAAGGCAAAACCAGATAGGGAATGCCTTTATCCATAGTGTGGGGTATCAAGCCACACACCCAGCAGTCTGTAGTGGGTACTACCAGTTGGTGTTGGTGCAAGAGTTGTACGAAAGTGTTATTGATAAATTCTGAGCGTCGAGCTTGCTCATGTTCAGGAAACGAGTGAAAAGAGTGCATAGAAGAAACAGTAGAAGTAGCAGGATCAAGGGGAGGTACTGTAGTTACTGGCATAAAAATTAGGTTCACGCCAAAGATGATTCCACCCACCAACGTTATTAAAACAATTAAAAATGTAATAGCACATTGCATCAGAAAACATTTGCTACGAAGAATTCTGTAAAGTCTGTTTCTGCGAACATAGATCACATTTTCTCGTTGCAGCGCAGGAAGCTCCATATTCTACAATCCGCTCGCGACCACTGATGATGTGTACGTAGATGAAAATGCCTCTATCAGCTCTGGGAGTTCCCAGAACTAACAGAAAGATCGACCTCCGCAGATTCAACTAGGCACACAGCCACGACCCTACGGCTACCCAGACGGCAAGGCAATTTTAAAAACAATAAAACAATAGCAAACTTCCTGGCTGAAGGCAAAGTGTTAAAATTTCAAATGTGTAAAATAGGCAGTTTCCTGCTTTATTTGTCCATATTGCGAGATCGTAAATTGTATCTTAGTTTTGCAGGAACTGTTTGATCAGGAAACAGTGTGTTATCAGCAGAGGTTGCAATGTTCAAGTTCGCAGATGGCAAAGTTTCTTCTGATGCAGAGGACAAGTGTTCAGGAGTCAAAGAAGTAGTTTCAGGAGGAGAGTCAGTGTTCGAAGTGTCAGTTATCAGTTCGGCATCGCTGAAAGGGACAAACTTGGGTGTTCGTTCGAACTCAGAGGCACCAATTCCCTTCTTGATCCAGTTGTCATAAGGAAGTGGTAGGGGCACACGTTTGACATGCGTTGTATGTATCCAGTGCTTGCGTCCGGCCACACGAACAGCAGTTCTCGTTGCTAGCAGTACTTGATAGGGGCCAACAAATCTGGGCTGAAGGTTCTTCGTCCTGGCGAAGTTCCGCACCACAACGTGGTCACCTGGTTTCAGCTGATGACCTGGACTCTCCGGTGGCTTTGGCAATGCATCGAAAACCTGTTGGTGAATAAGACTCAATTTAGCAGTCAAGTCGTAAAGGTAATCAATCAACATTGGATATTCCAGAGAACAAAATTCCTTTGGCCTTGGCACTCCCCAAATATTAGCGGGACGGCCAAAGACAATTTCATACGGACTAAGCCCTACTCTAGAATGTACAGTCGCTCTCGTGGATAACAAAGCCAGGGGTAGTGCGTCTGGCCAGGATAAACCCGTGGATGCCTGTATTTTAGCGAGTTTTAGTTTGAGGGTGCCATTGTAACCCTCAACTAAACCAGCAGACTGGGGATGATTTGCACTGTGGAATTTTTGCTTTATTCCTAAACCGGCACACACACTCTGCATAACTTTCCCTACAAACTCACTTCCGTTATCTGACCATACAATCCGTGGCATTCCGTACCTAGGGAAATATTCTTTGAGAATAATTTTAGCAGTTGATAAGGCAGTATTGTCCTTCAGTGGATATGCTTCGATCCATCTGGAAAAAGCACAAACTACCACCAGGACGTATTTTAGGTTATTACAACGATCCATGTGAATGAAATCTAGTTGAATCACTTCAAAGGGGCAGGAGGGAGGAGCGAAGTGACCAGCAGGAGTAGGGATTCCCTTGCCAGGATTATGCATCAGGCAAACCATACAATTTTTCACCACTCTCTCTGCACATTTACTAATCCCATCATTCTTCCAGACTGAAGCTAACATCTTACAGATTCCTTTAGAACTTATATGCGCCACTCCATGTGCCATTGTCACCACTGCAAGCACATACGCATCAGGCAACATCCAACGCTGTTGTTCCGACAAGTCAATCCAACACCCACTCGAGTCCAATTTACCCGTACTTTCTTTCCATGCAAGCTTTTCCTCCTCAGTCGCTTCTTTCTGAATTTCTTTCACACTTTCCACTGTATCCTCACACATTCCAGACTCGGAAATCCATCTTGCAGACGTTGCAACATACATTCTACTCATCATATTTCTAGCTGTCTGTTTAGCGGTCTCATCAGCAAAAGCATTCCCACGACCAACATCATCCGTGATTGCTTTATGAGCACTGCATTTCACAATCGCAACTTCAGTCGGCAAGGTTAGAGATTCCAACAAGTCGTTAACTAGCTGACCATGTTGAATCTTAGTCCCATGGGACGTAATGAAACCTCTTTCTTTCCACAAACGGCCAAAACTATGGGCCACGCCGAACGCGTACTGACTATCTGTGAACACATTCACTCTCTTTCCCTTAGCTAAAACACACGCTCTCGTTAGAGCGATTAATTCTGCAGCTTGGGCAGAATTCTGACTCACTCTTGCAGTCTCCACAATCGTACTCAAAGTCGTTACTGCATAAGCAGCAGTCACATCACCATTCTCCAATTTAAAACATGACCCATCAACATACAACGTGCCATCTGGATCTGACAATGGGGTGTCTTTTAAATCAATTTGTCCTTTTGTCTCCTCTTCGGTTCTGAAACAGCAATCATGGGGCTCGGAATCACTCGACTCTTGATTAGCCGGCAACAGTGTTGCTGGATTCAATACATTGCATCTTTTGATCTGAATATGACTCGCTAGTAGTGTCAGCTCGTAGCCAGATAATCTAGCACTGGTAAGGTGTTGCGTCTTAGTTCGGTTCATGAGTGTATCCACAGCATGAGGAACCATAACCACTAGCATGTTATTCATCACCAAACCAGCAGATTGTCGAATGGAAGCCGCAGCTGCTGCTGTAGCTCTCAAACAACTAGGCAACGCTCTAGCTACCGGATCTAATGTTGATGAAAAATACGCACAAGGGCGTTGTTTATCACCGAATCTCTGTGTCAGAACACTCAACGCGCAACCTTCTCTCTCGTGAACATAGAGCGTGAATGGCTTACTGTAATCGGGTGTACCCAATACAGGAGCTGAACATAGTGCATTTCGTAACTCAGAAAAACTCTCCTGACATTCAGCAGACCATGGCACCGGACTCGGAACATTTTTCCCAGTCAAAGCTACCAACGGTTTTGCTAAAAGAGAAAAATTTGGGGTCCACTGCCTACCTAGAAAGGCACGTACTTCTCTCTGTGTGCGAGGAACACTCATCTGCGTAATTGCTTTTATTCTCTCTGGGGTGAACTTCCTTCCCTCCTTTGACAAGAGATGACCTAGGTAGGTCACTTCTTGGCAGCAGTATTGCATTTTCGAAGGTGACACCTTGTGATTCAAATTAGACAAATGATGCAATAACGAAATTGTAGCTGCTTTGCAAGTTTCCTTGTCATCGGCAGCCACTAGAAGATCGTCTACATACTGTACTAAGGCAGAACCAGGAGGAAGTACAAAGGAATCTAACTGACTTTTTAATGCCTGACTGTAAATGGATGGGCTCTCACAATAGCCTTGTGGAGCGTGTTTAAACCTGAAGCTTCGACCTCCTAGACAGAAGCCGAAAATATCTCTGCTTTCCTCGGCTATCGGAATGCTGAAAAAGGCATTCTTCAAGTCGATGACTGAAAACCATGTAGCTGTTGCAGGAATCAATGTTAACAATGCAGTAATGTCTGGAACTACAGGAAACTGCGGAACGACAATTTTATTAACCTCTCTGAGATCGATAACAAATCTATATACTGGAGGCTTTGAAGGATCAGTACGTTTCAAAATTGGCAGTACAGGACTGTTACAGACATTTCCTCTAGTTTCTTCAACCACACCTTTCTTAATCAAATCTTGTACAATCAATAAGAGTGCACGTTCACCTTCACTAGAAATCTTGTATTGAGGAATTCGTGGAAATTTGACGTTTGCTTTCAAAGTGACTACATATGGTGGTATTTCTAAAAGGCCTACATCGTTAGGACCAGTCGCCCAAAGAGTATCAGGGAGAGAACGCAGCTCTGGCGGGAGTGCATCCATTGACAAGTACATCGGAGAGGTGATTCGTTTACCCAATGTAAGCTGTACTCCTTCCGGAGAACAGTACAATGTCGCATATAGGCGTTTTAACAAGTCTAAACCAAGCAGATTTTCATTACAACCTGTCGTCAAAATCAGGGGTGCTTTCAATTGACACGGTCCAACAGAAATAGACAAAGGACCGGATACGGGATTGTAAACAGGGGCGCCTGAAAAACCTACAGAAACATTTGTTAAGCCGGACAAAGGTGCGCCAGGGAGTTTCGCATGAATGATAGAACTTTTTGCGGCACCAGTATCCAACAGAAACGGTTCAACTACACCTGATGTTGCTACTGCGACATAAGGCCCACTCTGATCCACTGGAACTGATACTACTCCCTCTCTCTGTCCATGGCTGTCCTAGTACTCCTTTTGCTGAAAACCCTCATCATTTTCACAATAGTCTTCAACATGATACTGTTGCGACCTATTCTGTTGAGCAGACTGTCCATTTCGCTGATCAAAGTGATTGGAAGGGCGATCATTCGTTTGTGGAGGCATAGCACCTCGTCCTCGACCTCTAGAATTTTGCACAAAACCACCACGACCTCTCTGAGCTGCTGCAGCGTTATTCTGTGCTAAGACTGGACACTCATTCTTATAATGACCCTCTTTCTTACAATACGCACACTGATTCCACTGGTATTGTGGTCTTTGAGAACCATAATCTGTCCTTTGATACGACCCTTGCTGTGTATTATTCTGATTCATGCGAGGCGGATATGCCTGTTGCAGAAGAACTTTAGTCTCTAAATCTTTCGTTTTCTTATCTGATTTCTCTTTCTCCTCTTTATCCCTGTTTTCATAATACTGTGCAGTTGCAAGTATTTGCGCAGTTGTAGAGACAGCCCACGCACTCTCGGAATCTTTCAATTTATTACAGAGCTCGGGTAGCAGATTGTGTACAAATTTATCGACAAACAATCTCTGTCCTCCTTCTGTGCTCATATCCTGACCACTGTGATCTACAAAAGTCTCTTCGAACCTCGTGAAAAAGTCGGAGACACTTTCGTCTTTCTTCTGCCTGCATGCGGATAACTTGTCCCAGTTAACACGCAATGCTGGCATCAGAGTCTTCATTAAGTCAATTATCCTACCTGGAAGATTAGCAATTAGAGGTTCGGGTTTGGAACCACCTATTTGTTGACCATCTGCTGCAATGATAGCCGCCCAATCACCACCTAGGGCAACTGGGTGATTCTCTTTACGTATCTTAGCCCAAATTGGTTGCGGAACTACATTCCCAAATAACATGTCAATGTCCGCCAGATTCATTACACAAGCCTCAACTGTTTGTGCTAACTCCTTATAATATCCGGCAGGATTCTTACGCGGATCTGGCAAGGCCTGTTTCACTGCTAATACTTCGGCTCGCTTCCACGGAATGTGTATCCACACTCTCTGGAATTGCGCCGGAGCAGCTGCAATACCAAGGTTTACATTAGCTTGCACAGCTTCACGCCAAATTGGAGGAACCTCCCTCATTGGATATTGGCGATTCTGCTTCGTACTCTGTCTTTCTAAATCTCTCGGTGAGCGAAGAGATGGATCATTCCTATAACTTAAAATCAGTTCCATCGCTTCTTTTATATTTGGACCTACTATCATACCTGCAGCAAACTCTTTCTGAACCTTAATCAATTCTTCTAAACTCGAGTCAGAGTCATCTTCTTCTAACTCCTCACGTAAAAGAGAGCACATCTCGTCGAATACATATCGTTGCGTTGGGTCATTCCACTGCATAAATGTATCTAGTACATCTCTCGTACTATATCTCCTACTCTTCGAAATCCATCTGAGAGCCGTGGAATCTAAGATTCCCCGTTCCTCAGTACTTGGAAGCTGACTACGTCTCTGCACAGACTCAGAAGTAGGAGTCTTAATTAAAGATTTATAGAAAGGAGACAAAATGTTAGAGACAGAATCAGTGATTCTTCGACGAACAGAAAGCGGAGTCATAATACTAGCAGATGTAGAAAACACAGTAGCAGTTGGAACAGATAGTACAGGGACAGTAGGAGTATCAAGTAAGGTAGCTTGTGAAGCAGTAGGTGTAAGCGATACAGGTATAGGCAAAGAAGTCGGCAACCCAGGAAGAGGGGGTGCCGAAGGAACATTCACATTAACCACAGGAGGTACAGGAGCTTGATTCTGAGGGGCAGGAGCAGGAATACCAGGTTGTCCAGCAACCGGCAATTGAACATTCAGTACAGGTGGAGCCGTAGCACCCTGTGCATACGGTGGGGGTGACCGTAACAAGTAAGACAACAGAGGGTCGTTTTCGGGGTCCTCTACTATCTTAGTTGTACTCGATGGCAAGGCAGGATAGCACTAGTCTATCGCTAAATTACGCTCTCTAGTGGCCACTTCCATTGCCTTGTCAGACTCGTTATCTTGCAGCTGCTTAGCCGCCTGTTCTAAAGTCAATTCTTGCTCTTTCTGTTCTTTTTTCAACCTTTTAATTTCTCTCTGTTTAAATTCTTTTCGCCAGTAACGGAAAGAATCAAACATTGCCGGCCGGGCTTTCTTTTTAAACAGTTTCACTTCCAAATTGTCAAGGATTTCAGGTTCAAAACTACCATGCAGTGGCCAACTGAGGACACCGTCTTTTTCTGTATAGCGGACCCACACCTCATTATAAGATATAGGACCCACACCAAACTTACAATAAAGATCATAAAGAGGAGTCCCAATCGGAGGAACCAGACATGAGTCCTCCAATCGTGAATCACTGTTGCAACCAAAACACGACATCATACAATTTTTCCGACTTACCATTTTGCAATCCGAAACACAGATCGAACAAAACACAAACAGATATGTGCACTCGAACCAAGAACTTAGGCCTACCAAAACGAACTAATGTATCGATACCCAAAACTGAACCAATAGATTATAGTAACCAGAACAACCAGTGATAATCTTACGAAACCAAACCAAACCAAGAACTAAAAGGATTTTAACAACCCTTACGAAGTAACCAACTAGCAACCACTAAATACTTAACTGAGGCACTGAAGACGTCACCAAGGAGAAACCCGTCACGTTTCGCCGTACTAAGGACTGCACCTCGGGTCCAAGACAGGGCGACGGTCAAGGCAACGGACCACTGCAGCCGTCCTGAACGGGAATCCTCGTGGAAGAGAACTTCGGGCCACTTTTGCGATATGCCGGGATCGATGAAGTGGGGCGCCTCCCTCAGGAATCTTCACACGAAGCTCCTCGAACTCTTCAGGCTTTTGGACCGGTACCGAATGACGTCGCCCCACGTTGGGCGCCAATTGGAGTTCTGGACTTTTTGGTTCCGTCCAGAGGTGTCAGGGATAACACCCGAAGACCCCGGAGTTCCACCTGTCTCGGTGCACAAATAAACAGAAACACGGGCTTCTCGATGGTGGCGTCAAAGACCAAAGGTTTATTACTGCAGGGACACAGAAGTCACAGAAACTACACACGGGCAGAATTTAGGAGCCTGTTCGATTTGTACAAGAAGGGTTGCTCCTTATATACAAAATTTTAGCCTTCAAGCGAATTCTTCACATGTTGGTACATTCCCAAAACCTTTGTGTCCTAAACAATAAATATTTGGCGTTGCACAAGAATCGTCGATAATATTTGATGTCAAACATTACGAAGAGGGGTTCCCACTACTCCATCACAATCCCATGTCAACATTTCATTCAAGAGCCGGACCGCCTCATCGTGAATTTCGTTACCTCCCCCTAATAAAGGCCCAGAAGGAAAGGAGCAGAGCCAGGTGCAGAAGATAGAAAAGCAGGATAAGGGATGTTTGTGGGTCGTAAATGGGCAAGGCTACCAGCTTCGGCCGCCTAATCATGATCAGGCCAACGAACACAAGAACCAGTATAGCAGGACTGGCCTCGGGCAGAGGAGGCAGCCTTTGTCGAGTCATGCAGCTACAGCGTGTTCTGTTCTAAGGTGCACGTGTCACTAGAAAGGTGAATCGCCGGCTAAGCCTACGTGTCCTTAATCGAAATGAAGTAATCAGAGGTCATTGCGTATGTGAGGGCAAGAAACACAAAATGGCTGCCATGATCTAAGATGGATGCCATGGGTAGATCGGAAATGTGTTTGTAACAGGAGTACTCTTGCTCGTAGCATAGCGAAAACACCAGGATATGCTAAATGGATCATTTGCGGTTCATTGATACCAAAATTATGTATTTCCGACAATATTGAAAACACAGGTTCAAATCGTCACGGAACCTCAGCAGGGATCATGTCATCTAAGAGGTGGTATCCCTACCTCCACCCTAACTTTGTAATTACTGTCTGGGAGGCGAGAGGTCAAATCTAGGATGAGAGTGCCTCCATTCATCAAGATGTAAAGAGGGGCTTAGCTACTGATTTTACTGGAGTAAGAATATATCTGTGTCAATTGGGCCCTCGGTGATTTATGAGGATGGGCACATTTTTTACTTCTTATGCAAAGTTCTGCTGTTGCAGTTTTAACCCATTTTATTCCAGGGATACCATTTTCTTAAATTAATTTTTTTATTGGCTTTATTGAGATTTATAATTTAAACAGTAAATCAGTTGACAGTTGCATAATTTCAGCCAATCACAACATTAATTCCCATGGAAAAAAACAAAAAAGAAAAGATTGTTAACATATACTATATGAGCCAGCACTATAAAATGTACAATTAGACCGGTTAATGTGATGCCGTAGTATCTCTCAGGACATCAATTAAGAGAGATATGGCGAGAGTTCCCCTCGTGTAGTGTTTTGGGGGGGGGGGGGGAGGGCAGAATAGAGGTATCTAGTGTTAAGGTTATGTGCGGAGGGTGTCCTGATGTCCATAGGATGGGATGTAGGAGGTTATAGATTGGCATAGTCTTTCCCCTATGCCCTCGCAGCAGCGCATCCTTTCCAGCCAGTCTGGTACAGTGGGTGGCCTGGCGCAGACCAATGAAGACCCTTTTGCCCAGTAGTAGCGCCATAGAACCTAGACATCGTATTGTGTGTGGGACATTCTGTGTGTACCCCAGTGGGCCATCAGAGGATCTGGGACATGGCATGGGCGGACATAGCTAAAATGTGGGAGTATACAGCTTTCCAGTAAACGGCCACTGATGGACATGTCCAGGTTAGGTGTGCGAAATCCGCACCAGGGTTGTCTCATTTTGTACATCGATCATATCTGGAGGAGTCAAATTTAACGATGTCGGCTGGGGAGAGGTAATTCCTGTGTAAGTATCTGAAGTGCAGTAGCTTGTGCCTCTGGTTGATGGAAATATTCTTGGTTTGTTTGCTGCAGTAGTTCCATATTTGGTCCATGAACTGTGTCCCTTGTTCTCTTTTCCACTTGCCATACGCTCATGCATTGGTGTCCTGTCTGTGTCCTGTAGGAATGGTAGAGCCTAGAGGTCATGTGGCTTCCGTCTGTGGCCGTGATCAACATGTGCAGGGGTGGGAAGTTGTCCAGTAGTAGTGGTTAAGTGGGCATAAGGGAGCGTAAGGTGTTGTGCAGTCTTCTGAAGACAAACAGATCCATATAGGGAATATCTTGTGCTGGTATGGTGTCAGTTGAATGCAGGATATGGCCATTTGGAAATAGGTCACCTATTATATGCAATGAGTAACGGTCTAGTGTATGTATGACCAGAGTCTCCTTGGTGAGGGGGAGCCACGGGTTGTAGGGAAAGGGAAGACCTCCAGAATATAATAGGCCCCACCCAGTAGTCGTCGGTAAGCGTAATGGCACTGGGCAGCAAGATATTAGTAACGGAAATCCAGAACCTCAATCCCCTTCGGTCATAAGGTAGAGTGAGGGTATGACAACTAATTTGTGGGTGAGTCCCCCATCCCATACCAAGCATTGTAGAATGCAGTGCAGAGTATGGAAGAATGACTGCAGCAGTAGGATGGGAATGGCCAAGAATAAGTATAGGAACTTCGGGAGTACCCACCATTTTGATTATTGGTGTATGTCCTGCCATGGCGAAGGGTAATTTGATCCATTGATCCGGGTCCGGGCCGTAATTTTGATGCAGAATCTGGTCCCCGTCCCTGTATATGTGTACCCCAGGTGTTTAGAACCATCTGCAGCCCACCGGAGGCTGAGGTCCACCTGTGATGCATGGGCGGAGTCTGTCAATGGAAAGAGTCCGAACTTGTTCCAATTGATATGGAGTCCTAACAGGTCTCCATATTGTGCTATTTCCTGCATTAATGGGGGAGAGTTTCCTGCGGATGTCTAACGAAAAGCGATATATTGTCTGTGAAAAGGCACGATGCGCGTGGTTCTCCTGTAAAGTACGGACCAGTGGATCCATGACGACTATGAAACGGAAAGAGGATAAATGGCACCTTTACCTGGTGTCTCCGAAAATGGGAAAAAGCATCTGTGAGTGTGCCATTTACCCGTAGGCGGGTCGAAGGCCCGGTGTATAGTAGCTTAACCAAGGCCAGGAAGGGAGGGTGGATGCGCAGTTTACGTAAGACTGCATATAGAAAGGGCCATTCTAGTGAGTTGAATGCCTTTTCTGCATCCAACAGGGCAACTGCTGCAAGAGTGTTTGGGGAGACTTTATTTAAAACCAAGAAAATAGTGCAGAGGTTCAGTGAGGTCGACCGATGTGGTACGAATACGGAGTGAGCCGGTGAGATGATCTGTTCCATCAATAACGAAAACTTAGCAGCAAGGATTTTTGCTGAGATTTTATTATCTAGGTTTAGCAGCGAGAGGGGCCAATATGAAGTACAGTGGTTAGGCTCTTTGCCTGGCTTTAGTAATATTGTCAGCACCGCTTCTCAAAGTGAAGGTGGTAATTCGCCTTAACTCAGTGCCTCATTGTATACTGTTAAGAGGTGCAGAGCCAGCTGTTGTTTGAAAGCTTTGTAACACTACAATTCCTCAAAGTAATTCCTTACGTGCCTCGTGTTTGTCACATCCATTATTATCATACTCTTCACTAAACACACAACGCACAATACTACTCTTGCCACTTCTGCAAACTTGAAAAACATTCACGTTACAAAGTCACAGTGAGGACTGGTCTCAAAAATGAGTAGCATTAAGACAGGTGTCCAGTTAACTCCCTCCCACTATCTAATGACGGCCCTGAGAATACTGTTTGCCCATCCTCCAGGCGCTTTATTAACCCCTTCGATGCTGATGACGAGCTCAGCTCGTCATCAGCCACGGGGGGCGTGTGCGGATGACGAGCTGAGCTCATCATCTAACGCGGCTTTTAGAAAAAAGCCACATAGCGCGAAAATAACCGCTGCAGCGATGCAGTTAAAAGCAGTCAAGTGCCACACGTGTATGCGGCTGGGCTAAGAGAAGCATGTAGCACTTGGGCTGCGACGCTTGTCAACGCTCCAAATCCGGTGAAATCTTTCTCAGTATTAAAACTGTCTGCAAAGAGGAAATGATATTGCAAGTTTGAGCAGGACAAAAAACGCTTCCAGGATTGTGGTTTCCAGCGCCCTTTCACAGCCTAACCAAGATACCCTGCACAAAGAGGCATTGGCGGTGTGGTGTCACTTTATAGGCACGGTGACGCTTATCGGAGGCACAAGAGAAGCCCAGATATTGTCACGTCGCAGAATGGCCGCTTTTAGGCATGTAACAGGATTACCAATACAGTGTCACTTCCTAGGATCCATTACTGTTATCGCAGGGAAGCAGAACAGCAAGGCAATGCCGGAGGAGAGGGTGGATCCCTACCGTCTCTTGCCCACCATACCACGGCAGTACGGACAGTGGACCGGACTCATTAGAGGACACATGGTACTGTGTAGTTGCGGCCCGCTCTGGTTATGTGATTCCTGCGAGCTTGCGACACACATAGTCCTCCTCCTGGCTGCCCTGTCTTACTCCTCATAGTCCTGTCCCACTGAGGTCCCCGAGTCTGGCCGGAGTCTCACTCACTGTGTGTGGAGACTAGTCACGCTCGGTCACTGGACCTCACCCACGCAGAGTTGGGCCCAGAGATGGCGTGCACCACTGGCCTGGCTTCGGGCGCATGGCATGCATGCTGAGGTTGGCCCGCGGGCGTGTTCCAGCTCCATCCTTCCCTGCTGCTGCCTGCCTGAGAAGTGGTAGTCCAGGACTGTTGAGACTCGACAGAGCAGTCTGACCGGGGCCCTGCAGTATAGTGAGTCCACAAGTGTGAAGTGTCTTGTGCGGAGTACGTCGACGATGAGGTAGGATCATAGGAAGTAAAGCTTAGCACAAACAGCAGAGGTGCCAATGCAATCCTAGGGGGAGGGGGCCCAGGAGATGGGGACTCTGACTGGTAATCAGGAAGGGGCGACCAAGCACAAACTCACTGCCCTATTCGTAGTGATAGGGGCATCTAAAAGTTGTGTGTTCCCACGCCGTCAGGCCCAGTGCACTCCAAGCCAGAGAATTTGTCAGAATGGATTGCTTCCAGACCCCACAGTGTACAATTGCGACCAGATTGTGCATAAATGAGTGAGTCCCTTAGTGTGTGTGATGGGTCAAGGCCAGACAACGCCACTTTTTCAGAGCAAGTTTAAAGTAAAATTTGTTAACTCTCATAATGCACATGGTCATACATCAGTTATGCATAATTGGTTGCAAACATTTTATGATGTTAAGGCTTCTGCAGAGGTGCCCAGTAAATATCAGGGAATAATAATTAGTGAGAACTCTAGAGGCTAAAGTATTTGTTGGAGAGATCTCGGTGTTGTGTAGTCCCAGATCTGAATCAAAGTAGTTTAGAAGGTGAATGTGTCTCCTGCAAAGCACCCTATGTAATATTCAGATGACAGATTTTTTTTTAATGTAGCTAGGTTAGTGGGCTACTGCTTTGAACACAGATCCTTTTGTTACTTGCAGTTCATAATTAGTAAGCCTTTTAATATTGCACAGTGAGCTATGTAGGATAGGTGATTGCTACATCTTTTAACGCTGAGTCATGCAACACATCTTGTACAATGATTTACACACTTGCATGATTTAAGTTTATGGTATGTAAAGCACTCTGACACCCTGCATTACTTTGAGTAGTGCTATAAAAGAAATACAATTGTTTTATTTTAATTCTGTGTAAATACTTGGACAGATCAACAAATCTGACATTCTTACATTTCATGCGCTTACATAAAGGGACTGAAAAAAGTCAAGCATGCCTATCTTAAGTACCTGTGAAGAGATAAACTGTGTACTTTTGTTTCCCTCATTGCATTTAAGTGTGAGGCTCCAGGCCACTCGATCAAAAGGAGGTCTTTTGGCCTCTTAACTTGGCCTTTATCTATAAATGAAAAACTGAGACTAAACAAAACATGGATCCCTCCAGCAAATACATTATCCTTCATAGTTTACTTATCAGGGGTATGCATATGTGCAAGGGAAAAGACAATTCTGGAAGTAAAATGAGATATTGTTTTTTTACAAGTGGAATATGCATTTTGAATCAATACATCATGCATAAAGACTTTCTTAAAATACAGGTTAGAGGGAGCAGTAATTTGCACATGACACTATTGCTGCCTTTCTTAATCTTTGTTTTCTACTATTGTGATATGAGCAGTGCCCGTTTCACGTTACAAAGTCACAGTGAGGACTGGTCTTAAAAATAAGTAGCATTAAGACAGGTGCCCAGTTAACTCCCTCCCACTATCTGTATATTGAATAGAATGTATATTTGTCGTTAAATTATGTAGAAATAGTCATCAGAAACAATTTTGCGACTTGCTTCTTTGGGCTGGTTTTTGGGCTGGAAATGGTTGTGTTGGGCTTAATTTGGGCTTATTCTTGAGCGGCTTTGGGCTTGGGAAGCGTCTGAAAATCTGGCAACACTGGACTTTGTCAGTAATTGTGTGCCATTTGATTGCTAACATTAACAGCCACTCCGCTGCTTTGGACACCAACCATTTCACACTGGCTGCTAAATGCGATGTGCTGCGCTCAAACCTCCATAATACTAATGCGAGTTGAACCACACTTGCGCTGCCTCACGAGCTATACCTCAGGTTGTGCATGAGCTTCTCACACGCGGCTAAATTCAATTGAGTCGGCTAGATCAATTTGTCACTAAGCAATGACCTAGCGAAGAACAATGAGTAAACGTGCCGGCTTGATGCATCTAGGGAAGTTGCTGTTGAAACTTGGGATTGGGGGCTGGTAAAAAAATCATAAGCTTCACGATGCACCTTTCAAATTAAAAGTACGTCCAAACTCCAGGGTCAACACACAACCCTTAAAATTAACATTGCATTTCACTTCTGGTAACATTTTCAATGAAAGCAAATCTCGCTGTATCACTCCACGTTGGTTTCCTTCTGATAATGGTCGTATTTCTTACTGCCACAAACAGCCTCCCTTCTTTTATAAACTGCAGTGTAAACATGTTTTGTTGCCATTATGTGCCAAAAGAGACAACATATATTTTGTTCTTATGGCCCAGCCGTTGACAAGCTTGAACGTAATATTGAAAGCTGGTTGCAACTGCCCCTATCCTTGGCTGGCAGGAGGATAGCTATAATAAAAATGGTGGTGCTGCCACAGTTCCTGTATTTGTTTTTAAACATTCCCATACCATTTTATAAGAGTTTTTTCACCAAACTGCACACATTGTTATTACGACTGGTTTGGGGGGGTGGGGGTGGGGGGGGGAGGCCGGCCCATATTGGGTGGGACACTTCCATACAAAAGGTGTGGGTTTGGTGTACCGAACCTACACATTTATTACCTTGTGGCGCAGGTGAGCTTCGCACTACACTGGTACTGCACGGACCTCCGGATTCCATATTATAGGCCCAAGGCTGATTTGGTCCTCACTGCTGCTCTTAACTCTGTTACCATGAGGGTTCTCTAGGGATCCGTAGGATATACAAACGGTGTCCACTACCAGCTGGGCGTGGTAGAGGTTGCGATGTGTGACTGGGGCCCGCGTCTTGTATTCCCCGGCACTGCCATTGGTGGGGAACGGATATATTCCAATCTTGCAGGAAGCGTTGGTAAAACGTACGCTGGCTAAATTCCAGATGACTACCTTTGGTGACCTGTTCCCGGGAGGACACATTTTCTCCCGTACAGAGGACCCCTGTTTCCGCTTGGCCACTATGATGGACCATTTTGTAATACTGCAGGTGCAGAGGGCGGTACGTGCCTGTGTGGATAGTTATCCCTTGGAGCCCCCAGACTTTACTATATTAACTAGGGTTATTAGGGGTAATGATGGGAGTCATTTAGTGGCCCGGATGTATAAGGCGACGGTGGCACTGCTCCCATGCCGTGACATGTGTGTTCGAGGCAGCTTGGGAGAGCGACCTGGGGTACCCCCTGACAGACGTGCAGTGGAGGCGGTGTTGTAGTTAAACATGCCGTGTGTCCCCCAACCACTGGCATAAATGACTGCATTTAAAATTTATATGGATAGCATAAATAATACCCAGTAAATTACATTGCATGGATCCCTCTCGCCCGCATACGTGTCCTCAATGTCGCTCCCCAGAGACCGACTGTGCCATGTGACAGGGACTTGCCCTAAGCTTGGACTTTTGGAAGTCGATTATTAAGGAATTATCCAGGATGGTGGAGATTGAGATTGCGCCCTCACCATTGTTAGTGTTACTTGGTTATATTTATGATCTCCTTACATCTATATGCCGCTTGTTCTTGCCAAGCGTGAAATAGCTATTAAGTGGGCTGGTCTGCGCGCTCCATACACTTGCTGCATGGCTTCAAAGTATGATCTTTTGCAATACCACAAGTGACATGTATGGGCAGCTACAGCCGCCAGCTTCTAGGCCTGTGGACATCCGGCACCCGCTCCAAGTGTATATTTTAGAGACGCAGAGTGGTAGTAATCCCCCCACCCAGGAAGCGGCCAACCCTCTTGTGCCTGTAACTTTGTAATGGTATACGGGTAGGTGCTTTGTCCACTTGTTACCGAAAAGTGACGTCTCACAGCTAGTCTTTAGGTGGGAAGATCCACGTGTGTATTGATATTTGGTATTTTAAGAAGTAATTTGCCATGTCTGATTGATATGCTACTGTATTGGACCCTATGGTATGTTTCCTACTGAATTGCTACAATGTGTTGCTACGAATGTTATATTTCTTTTTTTAATTTTTTTGTTCATTTATTCGGAAAATTTATAAATAAAAATATTTAAAACATATATTTTGCTCTTAAATATTCTTTCTAATTTTTTAGAGGCTCACGATGTACTGCATGCTACTCAATCTGGCTTCCGCCCCAACCTAAGCACCGAGACGGCGCTGTTGGAGGTGTCTGAAGCCATTAAAGAGGTACTTTACTCCGGGGGCAAAGCCATGCTTGTCATGTTAGATCTGTCGGCAGCCTTTGACACCGTCCCCCATGAGGGTATTCTCGCCAGACTATGAGATCGGTCTGAGGGGGACGGTGCTCAGCTGGTTTAGATCTTTTTTAGTTGGCCGTCGACAAACAGTCTGGGCCTCTCCTAACTCGGCCGTGATGCCGCTCTGGGAGTCGGAGTTCCGCAGGGCTCTGTGTTGAGCCCGACTCTTTATAACATCTTTATGACCCCTTTGGCGGCATTGGCGGAGTCTTTCGGGGCCCAGATCGTATCCTATGCCAATGACACCCAGCTCCTCTTTTTGTGTAAGAAAGGAGGAGATTTTGATGGAGAGAGTATCCGGGAATGCCTTGGGGCATTTTTTAAATGGTTCCAGCTGAACAGCCTCAAGTGCAACTCAGATAAGTCTGAGGTACTCTTCTTCGGCTGTTCATCGGATCCGGACTGGCAGGCATGGTGGCCTATTAATATGTTCCCCCCCGTCTTGTTCGTCCCAGCTGGCTAAGAACCTGGGGGTCAAGATGGACAAGGGTCTGACGTTGAGATCGCAGATCCTTGGTTTAACGGGAACATGTTTTGGTCTCCTCAAGATGCTCCGGAAGTTTCTGCCTCTTCTCTCAGAGGAGCATAGGAAGAGGACCGTGCAGGCCTTGATCGGCTCAAGACTGGATTATTCCAACGTCCTCTATCTGGGCCTGCCGGGATATCTATTGCAGTGGTTGCAAGTTGTTCAAAACGCGGCAGCGAGGGCCATCTATGGCCTAAATAGGCGAGCCAGCGCAGCTGGCCTGTTGCAGTCGCTTCATTGGCTGCCTATCCGGAAGCGGATTGCCTTTAAGGCCTTGACCTTGGCCTATAAAGCTCTTCATGCTGTGGGAGCAAAGTATCTCCAAAGGAGACTCGCCTTTTACCATCCGGCTCGATCTCTAAGATCTGAATCTTTGTTTCTTGCGGTGGTCCCGCGAGTTAAAAGAGCCCGCATTGGAGGCCGCTCCTTTGGGTTGCTGGCGCCACAGTTGTGGAACACTTTGCCGTTGACATTACGCGGAGCTACTAACTTGCTTGCCTTCAGGAAGGGCCTTAAAACCTGGCTGTTTGCCCTTTAGGCCTTTTTTCCCTCTGCTTCTGTTTCTTTTAATCTGTTTTTATATCACTGTGTTGTGTTATTCTGCTACAGGGCTCAATAAAAGCGCCGGGACACTCTTTTTGAGTAGCCGTGCGCTATACAAGACAATATATAACATAACATAACAAATATTCACGACATCTTTTTCTCGTTTGAGAATTTACAAAAGCTTTTTTGCTAATGGTAGCCATTGATGCAGTGTGAAGCTTGCTAAATTTTTCTCTTTACATCTAACCAAACTTTAAATCATCAGGCTAATTTCATCCTATTTTATGAACACACAGAATTCTCAACTGTCTACCTGAATTCCGGGAACCAAGGTCCTCCAATGGTTCTTTTTGTTGAGCTAATAGGGACTAGAATACTTGGAGAACGTGAAACAATTATTCTATGAGGACCTGGAATGAAATAATTGTTATCTCACAAACCCATTTCATAGCTTTTCTCAGACACTTATACAAACACCTCGAGACAAGAAATATGTCTAAAAGAATGAGACAGAACTGCTAAAGATAACTCATGAAAAACATTTATCTAAAACCTCAGTTTGGATGAACAGATCAAGAATTTGCCTTTGAAATCAGATTTAATGACACAGTCAATCGTACACGTAGCATCACAATGCAGTTCAGAGCATTAAAAGACCGCTGGAAGCTTGTCTGTGGAGAGAAACAAAATGAGTTTCGAGATTCAGTTAACAATCATACAAACCAAAGCAAGGCTGGTCGATTCAGTTTGTCTTCAAATAGATCTGGCTGAGTCTGAACTGCAGCAACTCTAGCCACAGAAGGAGTCAACTAACCCTTCAGCTGAAACGTTATTTCCTGCTCAATTTTACCAGCTGGAAAAGTACAGGTTCCAGGGTCGCAGATAAGGATAGTTCAGTTCATTTAAGGACTTTGCCACCCAGTATAGATGGGAATAGCATAAGGGAGTCAATAGGAATCAGAAGTCAGTTCCATTGCATGCCAGGCAGGGAAAATGGAAAATGACAGCCAGCCCCGACTCCTTCTTCGATGGGGCAATTATACCTCAAAAAGTTCCTGGTTTACACCCCTTAATGTATCAATTTAATCAGTCCATGGGGTTCTCATTGCCCACTCACAGTGGGCCGTTTTAGGAGTGATTGGTGAATCACAAAAATCCGGAAGAATTAAGTAATCCTTTTGCAAATTTCATTAGATTCATTAAGTTCAATTGTATTCCTCTTCTGTCACTTTCACGGAAGTAGGTGGAACTTTATTTTGCTCACAGTCCATCCGTTCCCGAGCGCCTTTCCCTGGGTTTGCAATAATATTCTTACATTTCTATGGCTATGTTCCTTAGAAAGAAGCGAGTCCTTTGTTAACCAATCCAGAAAAGAAACTTCACAGAAAGTTCTCACAGTGGCTGAAGTGGCTGCTTCGTATGATTTTACATTTGAGCAGGTCAGGAAAAGCTTTTGAGGACTTCATGAAATTTAGCTGAATTACTGCCATTCAATATTATAATCAAGCACACATTTCATAAAGGCAATCCGATTGCGTGCATTATTTCGGTTATTAGATTAAGTACTGTTAAAATATTTATTATTAGCATCTCTTGCATGTTAGCATTTTCAAAACAAATCATTGTGTCACTCTGAGATGCATGTATTTTTGCATAAACGTTACAGAAACTCCTATTTAAACTATGGCAAGTCTTTCTACTTAAGCAACTCTCAACAATATTCTCATAATGCAGTTATATATTTTCATATTTTAATGTAATATAATGTTATTATGAAACTTTCTATGTTAATATATATTTTATTTTCTCTCAGCACGTATCTGTGGTTATATGTAGTTCTCATTGTTTTCATTTTCGCATCATCGTGTTCAAACACTGCATGCTGTTATTATGCATCATGTACTTCACAAGTTTTTCAACTTAACCTGTCTTCATCAAGAATTTATTGTCGCAATGATCTTTTGATAAAAGTAGCCATCAGTTAACACTTAGGCTCCATCACCGTCAACAGCGATCCAAACTGGACAGCGGAGATGATTGCCTGAATTTTCAAGTTATTCACTCTCTTATCAAGCGCTCTCCTCTAATGTGACTTGCCTCACTATGGCAATTGTGAGGCGTTGATTATAAATGATAGGATGTGTCCATGAAAAAAGCTACTGCATGACTGTTGTGAGGTCGATATGTTCGTTGCAACATGTCATTGGAAGATTTTAAAACCTTGTTTAGTACAAATATGATGCTGTGGGATTTAGAGGGTTTGGATCCAAGTTACTTCTAAGAATAAGGCCCACATGCATCAACAATGCCATTTGCGATTCCTTAATAGCGAAAAAAAAGGATTCGCTAATAAGGAATAGCAAAAGGCTATGCATGCAGAAATCGCTAAACAAAATGCGATTTCTTAATATTCCTTAATTGCAACTCGCAAATTGCGAGTCGCAATTAAGGAATACCTACCCATTCATTCCTATGGGCCTAGACGCCCATAGGAATGAATGGGAAGACATTCTCAATTTGCGAATCGCAATTAGCGAATCGCAAATTGAGAATGCAATTTCAAGGGTGCAGGGGTGTCCAAAGGACACTGTTGCACCCCTGAAATTGATCTGTGCACATATATTGCGCACACACATGCCCTTAGGGCATGTATGTGCGCAACATGAAACTTTGAAAAATGCACAAAAGTGCATTTCTCAAAGTTTTTGCAAATTACCATGAAGATGAACTTCATGGTAATTTGCTACTCCTATTAGCGAAATCGCTAATTTTTTTACTTTGATGCATTGCATTTAAGGAATCTCAATTTGGGATTCCTTAAATGCAATTGCAATTGAAGGAATCTCAATTTAGAGATTCCTTAAATTGCGATTTTTGCATTTGGGATGATGCATCCCAAATGCAAAAATACCGGTCGCAAAGGGGCAGATTCTGAGGATCTGCCAGTTTGCGACCGGTTTTTAGCTTGATGCATGTGGCTCTAAATAAATAAATGATAATAAATGATTCTAAAGGTCCTGACATGAATACTTGTGTTTAAGTTTTGTCTATCACAGGTGGAGTATATATTTTATGGCTTTCCTTCTCCCTCTCTCTTCTGAACAGGAACCTTACAACATGGAGAGGATCTTCTGGTTGCTTATGGACTCGGACAGCAGTTTCATCAGAAAAATAATGGAAGAGTTCCAAAGGACCAAAAAGCTTAAACTTCCAGAAATTCTTCACAAGAAGGTCTGGCAAGGGATTTATTGTAATTTAAGTTCACAGCATACACCAGATTAACACAAATGTGAGACCTGGTGCGAGTAGTGTCAGGCCATTCAGAGCTTACTGGGTTGGTCCAGAGCTTACTAAAGGAGCTGATGAGGATTAGACACTGAAAACACAGTCAAACACAACAACCTTACATTAATGGAATGAAAAACCTTCTAAAGGGAGACTCGCGAAACCTTTTATATTATTTCCATTTCTACACACATGTAGAATCCAAAATGGATTCCACCATGCAGGCTTATGAACCTGTACACAGTCCTTGTACTCAACCCACATCACACATATGGTGTACACACAATATCCACACATCTTCCACATGCATGGAAATGAAAGACCGTCTTAAGGAAGAGTCGCAGAACATTCGATATGTGGAGGGTCAGAGGCATATCCTCCCCAAGAGGACCAATAAAAAGGCATGTCCTCTCACTAGAGATTACGCTTTCACCACCGCCTGCCCACAAAGCCCAGGTGCTTCCTCTGCCTCAGAGCACAACTCACTGGGGCAAAAAGAAAACAGAGACTGTATATGAAAAGCCACATACAGCAGGGCAGGGAGCACACTCTCCGGAGCCATGCAAGAGACCTTTCATCCCTGCTACACAAAAACGGCTGTCAGCCTCCAGTGTGTAGATCAGGGACCCACTTAATGGGTAATGATTTGTTTTAGGTAAATTTATCACATACTGCTATGCTGAAAAGGATCCGACTCGAACACCCTGCCATTCCTTGTGTGCCAAAGCAGCGATTTACAAGGTTTTCTGGATCTTTCATGGTCTGAGTCACACCGGAGGAAAATGTGTAATTTTCATACATTTTATAGCATTATGGAGTTTAGTTGATCAGTATGCCTTTGAACCTTTTGCTCTGATGAAAATTGGCAGGCATAGTTTCAGTGTGCATGTAAATATTGAGTTTTTTGTTTTCTTCACTTAGGAAATTATTTTGATTATGTGAAGCCTCCTTTTCTACCACACGTTTTAAGAAATGGGGGTATTCTTAGGCCCTTCCTTATTTTCATCTCTGTGCATGCCTGGGTCTTTTCAAGGTGTAATATAAAGGTGAATTGGAAGTGTGAGAAATCGATTGCAAATGTTTGTTAATGAGTTCCAGATATGCCGTTCTAGGTGCTTACAACCTCTGCACTGCTCGCTCCACTGGGAAGGGTTCTGAACTCCATTCATCCTTTGATTGGTCTGAACTCCATTCATGACAGTAGAGAAACCTGCAGTGAGCACTTACGAGCAGATACAATAGGGCCCATCGATATTTCAGTTGGTATGCATTTGTGGTTAATGAAAATGGATCTTAACTTGCTTATAGAATGGCAGAATCCATTTTTTTTATAAGGGTATACAGAGACTTGACTCTAGGTTCTGCATCCTTTAAAGTTTCCCTATTTTCTCTCGGGGATACTGTCTAGATTCTTTTACAGGAATCCATGTGAGATCACTCTAAGGATTTAATAGTTTGATGCAGGGGTTCATCTGTAGGAACAGTAGGATCCTTTTCAAAGAACTATGAATTGATGGTTTGTGTTATTTACAGTGAGCTACAAAAATACTAAACTGAAAATAGTAAAATATTTTCTTTGGCTAGGACAGGAGTAAATAATGTCATGGGGGCAGTGGGAAGAGAACATTCTCAAAAACTTGGGGTAAAGTATTTCCTCGTGGGCAAAGTGAAACACAATGTAAAAATCCAATTGCATGCAAGTGCATTAATGCAAAGGCATTTTTGCATTCACAGTTGTGAAATATGTTTAGTTAAGTAAGCACATTTGCTTTTACATAGACATAATGGGTAACTCACAAACGTTTTCCAGGAGTACTTGGGAAAACGTTATAAATCTGCACTAAACCGGAGGAGTAAACCTATGGATGCAGATATAGGAATTTCTGTAAATGAGGCCTCTGTTTTCAGCTTTTTGAGAAAGAGGGAGAATTAATTCTGCATTTACTCAGAATATAGGAGGGAAACCCACACCTTGAACTTCAAATCCAGGACTAAGCAATGCGTTTTCCAGTTTTGCCCTTATGTTGGTATGCTGCAGACCAAAATATGCTGTTCTTTTCTGTGTGGTTATTTGGGATTCATCCTTCACTGTCTTTAATATTCTCTTCAATTGCAGATCACCGAAGGGATGAGTTCCTTTTCTGCCTCTGATGAGGACATTATTCAAACAATGTCCCGATGCTGGGAGGAAAATCACTATCTGCTGTGTCCTCATTCTGCGGTGGCTGTGCATTATCACTACAAGCAGGCTGACAATCAGCAACACAGGTACTGAACACTTGGGCTCAATTAAGTTTCATTTGTGTTAAGAGTGAAAAATGTCCTCGCCTGTTCTTCTCTCCTGAACATCAAATGCAACTACCAGTCTATCAGACTGCGTGTTCCATCCAGGTAGGGCTAGTGTTTTTATGTCTAGGGGAATAAAAAACGGGTAAATATAGCAAAGCCAGTTGTTTCTCTCCTTTACCATATACTCTGAAAACAGGAAATACATAAACATAAATGGCTTGACAGTAATTGAGGGCTTTCTAAATCATTTCTAAATGTTTATTAAAGCAAACAGGCAGAATTGCCATGATGGAAAAGAATACCGCACACCTCCAAGTGCAACCATAGTGATTTCTATGTGAGCATTACTGATGCAGTGTTGTGCACAAGAGGGTTTGGTATGTTTATGCTAGTTTTCTCCTGTGTGTTTCCAGAGTGTATTTCGTTGTGTTTGACAGTACTGTTGATTTGTGATAGACCTGTCAGCCTTAGAGTGGTCTTCCCGCAAACTTTTTGCCTTCCTCCTTCCCTTTTTGGTGATCTCCTTTTTGCTAGCCGGTGCTAAAGTGCATGTGCTCACTCCTTAAACCTTGGCAACATTGAGGTATCCTGAACTGGCATATTTAATTTACTTGTAAGTTCCTAGTAAAGTGGCACTACATGTACCCAGGGCCTATAAATTAAACACTACTAGTGGGCCTGTAGTACTGATTGTGTTACTCACTTAAGTGGTCCTTCAAACATGATTCAGGCCTGACTTTGTAACCTGTTTGTGCAGTTTTAAAATGTCATTTCAATCTGGAAAAAAAACCTTTTTACCGGCCTATACCTTCCTTTTTAATGCATATAAGTCACCGCAAAGGTAGGCCTTGGACTGCCCAGCGGGCAGGGTGTAGTGTATCTAAAGCGTGACATGTACTTTTAAGTTTTACATGTCCTGGTAGTGAAAAACATTTAAATCCGTTTTTCAATACTGCAAGGCCTACCTCTCCCATAAGCTAATATTGGAGTTATCTTATTACATTTAATAAGTTGTAATTTCCAAACGGGAAAAGTTAACCAGTTCATGTTTGGTTTCTTTGGAATTGCAATGAAAAATCCTAACTTATGGTGAAGTCAGATTTTAAATTAAAGCTATTGTTTGATTCGGAGCGGGCAGACAGATGAGCAAAGGAACCAAGCTCTGACCTGCCGAAGAATACATACACCATTGACTGGTGGTTTGGAACTAAGAAAAATGCAGTAAGACAATCAACTCAGCCCTCAAGAATGCCAGCCACAAGCACCACCAACTCATTTGAACCGCCAAAAGGACCTCCTTCAAGGAACACATCAAAAACAATGCACACAACAGCAAAGAGCTCTTCAACATTGTGAAAGAACTCACCAACCCCAGCTCCAACGACATCCCGCTGTCTCAAGACCTTTGTGACTCCCTAGCCACCTTCTTTCTCCGCAAGATCGCAGACATCTACGACAGCTTCAACACCCAGACCGCCCCGACAGCCGCCGACACTTCAAACTCACCGCCTCCCAACCACACCGGCCTCCTGCTCTCCTGGAACCACGTCAACGACACCATCAAAATAATGAACACCATCCACTCCGGTTCACCGTCTGATCTCTGCCCTCACCACATCTTCAACAAAGCAGGCACCATCATCGCACCCCAACTCCGGAATATCATCAACAGCTCCTTCGAGACCTCCCCCTTCCCGGAGTGCTGGAAACACGCCGAGATCAACGCCCTACTCAAGAAAATCAAGGTGGACCCAAAGGACCTCAAGAACTTCGGGTCCATCTCCCTGCTCCCGTTCCCGGCGAAAGCCACCGAGAAAACTGTCAACATGCAGCTGACCTGCTTCCTCGAGGAGAACAACATCCTGGACGTGTCCCAATCCGGATTCCGTAGCAACCACAGCACCTAAACGGCCCTCATCGCTGCCACTGACGACATCAGGACCCTGCTGGACAACGGCGAAACCGCGGGCCTCATCCTCCTGGACCTCTTGGCTGCCTACGACACCTTCTGCCACCACACCCTACGCACATGCCTCCACGACGCAGGGATCCGCGACAAAACCCTGGACTTGATCACCTCCTTCCTCACCGGCAGAACCCAGAGGGTCCGCCTCCCCACACTCCGATCCGAAGCCACCAAGATCCTCGGCAGCGTACCCCAAGGATCATCCCTCAGCCCCGTCCCTTTTCAACGTCTATATGGCACCGCTCGCCAACATACTCTGATCACACGACCTCAACATCCTCTCATACACCGACGACCGCCAGCTGATCCTTTCCCTCACCAAGGACCCCGCCACCGCCAAAACCAACCTACGAAGGAATGAAGGCCGTCGCAGAATGGATGAAGAACAGTTGTCTGAAACTGAACTCTGACAAGACGGAGGACCTCATCCTCGGCTCCACCCCCTACGCCTGGGACGACTCCTGGGGGCCAGCCACGCTGGGAGCGGCACAGACACCCACCAACCACGCATGCAACCTGGGATTCATCCTGGACTCAACACTATCAATGACCCAGCAAGTCAATGCCATCTCCTCCTCCTGTTACAACACCCTCCGCATGCTTTGCAAGATCTGCAGATGGATCCCCATCGGAACCAAAAGGACGGTCACCCAAGCCCTCGTCAGCAGTAGGGTGACCAACCGTCCGTAAATTTCACGGACAGTCCGTAATTTCGGCCATCTGTCCGTAGTCCGTGAAGGATCCTTTAACGGACGCCATTTGTCCGTAATTTTAACCGGGCACAGTTTACACCCACCTCCCTTCTTAACTCCGAGGCTGTTGCAAAGCTAAGATACCCCGCAGCATTGGCGAGGCACAGCGGGATGGCCTCACACCTCCAGCCCTTGATGAGCTGTTAAGAGGTGCTTGGTGACGGGGGGGTGGGGGGGGAAGCTTCAGGAGCATCTATTCAGATGCAAACAGTCCTGAATACGCCATGTCTTCACAATTTAGAGGGGCTTCACACATTCCATTTCTGCCCAGGGCTACTGTGACACCAAAGATAGGTCAGAAATGCGAAGGTCTGAAAGCTGGGAACACTGCTTTCTGGGCCTGAGAGCATTCCTGCAAGAATGGGTGCTCCCTGCTGCCTCGTCACTACAGGGAAAACAAAACCCGAGCTAGAAAAGAGGGACGCAATAAAGAGTAATGTGGAAATGCAATACGAAAGCTCAGTCGTTAATGTATCTACTGTGTGAGTAAGCGCTGCATGGTCCAGTCGTAGATGGATAATTCTGTGCGTTAATACACCTGCTGCATGGACTTGTCTGTACAGCTTCTATTCTGGTGAGATCGCTCCCTCTCTTATCACTCGGCGCATTAGCGATTCATCAGGAGAGTATTACGACTGAAAAGAGAAAGCTTAACATGTTAGGAATTTGCAAGATGTACTCATAAATTTACCTACCTTGCACCAGAGGTCGGCTCATACTCCGACCAGACACGGGGCCTCTCTTTTGATTGTGCCTGTGATTAGCTTTGCCTTTAATCTGCCAGTGGGCAGTTTTGCAAGTAGATGTGTTACAACGCGCTGTTACCTTAGAAGGCTTGGAGAGTGCTTGGTCATTTTAAATTCAGATGACCGAGGCCAAACTCTTGCAATGCTTTTACTTGCAACTGCTCTGTCTTTTTCTGCTGTCAGAGCGGTGACGATAATTTATTTAAAAATAGTGTCTCTGGCCTTTTGTTTCTACCATGCCTCCCTCCATATACAGAATACACACATACGCTGTGTGTATGTTATAGATGGACGCATGGTAAAAACGAAAGGCCAGGGACACTCATTTTATTTTATTTGAAATGAGTGTTCCTGGCCTTTTGTCTACAATGCGCCCATGAAACATACACACACACACCCAGCGTGTGTTTCTGTTGTATATGGAGGGAGTCATGGTAGAAACCAAAAGCCTCGCATTTCATCATTTAAATGAAAACATGAAATGCGCGGTCTTTCGTTTCTACCATGACTTCCTCCATATACAACAGAAACACACACACACACTTCTCTGTGGAGGGCTTTAGGTAGGATGAAAAAAACTGGGTGTGGTGGGGGTTCTCGTTGGGGGGGCTGATGTATAATGAGCGTGGCTTAACACTTTTAGGTTAGAAGAAATCTGTACTTAGCATAGTATGCTGCCCCACTGCTCCGAAGAGATGAGGAACAGCTGCAGGTCATTAGTTGCAGGTAAGGGAAGGCATGGCTAAGCACCCAACTTTGAAACAATCCATGTGAGAGGGTTACCCCGGAACACTGGCTGGGAGGACGTGGGAAGGGAAATATTCACCCTGCTTGTTCATCATAATAGTACTTCCGTGAAAGGCTGCTTCACACTCGAGCCGAGACTCTGAGTCGCACTTCATTCATTGGCCAGTCAAGGGTGCTTATGTAAAAAACGATAATGTCTTTAATGATAAAAGGCTGACAGATAGCTTTATTGCTGCCCCGCTGTTATAGTTATATGGGGTCTGTACGAAGGCGGAGCATGTGTTTGTTTCAAGAAGACAATGGTGTCATGCAAGTTGTCCCCACCCGCCAAGCCCCAAGATTGTGAAGAGAGTCACCTGAGCATCCCATATCTGACAGATATTTACTGGCTTTCGGCTGAATAAGGGCCCCTCTGATTGATTAGGGGGCACCTGTGGGCCTAAAGGACTCCTGTACCCCCGAAAGAAGACCGTGGGTTAATAGACTCGTTTTGCTTTTATACGTGATGTGTTTTGCGAAATCACATGTGTCTCGCTATCACTGATAGCTATAGAAACTCTCCAAGACAATCAATCTCTCCAAAACCTGTGTACAGATTGACTCAACATCCGGTGAATTCACCCTTGGGGCCTTTCATTTCTACCATGCGCCCATGCAACATCATGAAATGTGCAGCCTTTAGTTTCTACCATTGCTCCCTCCATATACAAAAGAAACACACACACACTTCTATGTGTGCAGAGCTTTAAGTGGAATGAAAAAACTGGGGGGGGTGGGTGGGGGGGTGGTGGTTTCTCTCGTAGGGGTGGCCAATGTAATTATGAGCGTTGCTTAACACTGTTAAGCTAAAAATCTATACTTCGCATAGTGTGCTGCCCCACTGGTATTGTGCTTCATGTGTCATTGCCTCTCCAGATAAATAATACGAGACACACTTATAGGGCCTGTTTCCGTTGGTTGGGTGTGCTTGGCTTGGGGGTCATTTTGCAAGCAGACCATTTAGAGGATTGGGCTAATTTTTGATCTGTTTCTAATGTTTTCTTCATATTTGTGCTTTAACATGCTATATTTGGATCCCCGTTTTTCTCCAGTTTGCAGTAAAAATGTGGTGTAAAAGCCGCCATTTGAATCCATTTTTAAAAAAAAATTCTTGTGCACCCTCCTTTTGTGTTTCGGGTTTGCTCGCTTCGCTCGCTTGGGTACAACATTTTTCGCGCCACCACTTTCAAAATCCACAAGCCGCCCCTGGCCCTACCCCACCCTGGAAGAGACCAAGATGATACTAGAATACTGCATGCCCACCCCTGTGCCCACCCTGGTGGATCCTGTTCCCCCTCCTGTGATGGCTCCTGTCGTCCCCCCCCCCCCCAGTGATGGCTCCTGTCGTCCCGTCCCCCGGCCTGTAATGGCTCCTGTCCCCCCCTGTGTTGGATCCTGTCTCTGCCCTGGGTGGCTTCTGTCCCAGTCCTGGAATGGCTCCTGCAGCGAGGGTGAAGTTCTTGACGGGCCTCTTCTCAAAAAGGCTCAGCTCAAAAATAATATGAAAAGGTGGGCGAGTGAGCAAGTGAAAGGATGGCTGGATGCATTAGTGAAAGGGTGAATGGATGAATGAAAGATTGAATACATGGATAATGAGAGGATGGATGGATAGATGAGTGAGTGGAAGGATGGAAGAGAGAAAAGGTAAATAGCTGGATGTATGGGTGGAAGGGTAGCTGGATGGGTAAAAGGGTGGATGGATGAGTGAAAGGATGGATGAGTGAAAAGGTGGATGAGGATTGAGTGAGTGGGTGGATGCATGAGTGAAATGATGGATGGATTGATGAACTGATAAGTGCAAGGGTGAATGGATGGACAGATGAGCGAAAGGGTGGATGTAAGGATGGAAGAGTCAGTGAGTGAAAAGGAAGTTAGATGGCCAAAAGGATGAATCGATGAGTGAAGGAGTGAAAGGATAAATGGATGAGAGAAAGGATGGATGAGTGATAGGGTCAATGGATGGATTCATGAGTGGATGAGTAGATGGGTGGATGGATGGAAGGAAGGAAGGATATCTAAGTGAAATGGTCGATGGAGAGAGAAAGGGAGGATGGATGACTGAAAGGGTGGAAGGATGAGTGACTGGGTGGATGGATAGTAAGTGAAAGGATGGCTGGATGGGTGAAAGGGTAAATGGCTGAATGGATGAGTGAATGGATGGATGGGTAGAAGAGTGGATGGATGAGTGTACAGATGGATAGAGTGAAAGGGTGGATGGATGGATAATGGATGGATGAGTGAAAGGATGAATGAAGGGATGGATGAGTGAAATGATAGATGGAAGGATACATGATGGATAGGTTTGCAAATGGTTTAATATGTTTGGATATGGCTGGGCTTACTTATATACTATTGCGCGACCTCTGATGTGTCTGTAAAACTTATCCAATTGTCCTGAAGTTTTGTCCTGAATTTTGACCTCCTGTCCTGAATTTGTGTCCTGAATTTTGACCCTTTGTCCTGAATTTTTACACTCACCGTCCTGAATTTGCACCAATGCCAGTTGGTCACCCTAGTCAGCAGCAGACTGGACTACGGCAATGCCCTCTACGCGGGAATCATGGCCAAACTCCAGAGAAGACTTCAATGCATACAGAACGCCTCTGATCACCTCATCCTCGATATCCTCCGCCACAGCTACATCACTGTCCACCTGAGAGACCTGCACTCGCTCCTCGTCAACAAGAGGATCACCTTCAAGCTCCTCACCCACGCTCACAAAGCACTCCACAACACCGGACCAACATACCTCAACAAACGACTCACCTTCTACACACCGAACCTCCAGCTTAGCTGACCTCGCCCCTCGCCACCATTCCTCGCATCCATCGAACGACCACCGGCGGCAGATCATTCTCCCACCTCGCCGCCAAGACATGGAACACCTCCCCATCCACCTGCGACAGACCCAGACCTACTGACCTTCAGGAGACTTCTCAAGACATGGCTGTTCGAGCAGTAGCAGCACCCCACCACCCCTAACCCCACAGCGCCTTGAGACCCTCTACAAATGATTGATTGATTGATTGAACTAGAGATTCGGATATCCGATAAGTGAAGAGGTCGTAGCAGCAGGCCCTTAGTCGATGAACTTGAGTTCATATTAGTTCTGTGTCCTGAAGACAACCCTCAAATCACAGTACGGGTTTGAAACGCATCAACGACAACAACGTAATCATGCACACAATGAAATGAGACTTGAAGAGAAGGGAAATGGAATACATTGATTGAGTATACTCCCTGTGCATAGGATCATGGCTTTGCATGGTTACGTAGCTCATTGATGTAGGAAGTTGATAGGTGTCTTTAGAACATCAACATATCGGTCTTCCTGGTTGTGCAAAAATAAGGTAGAACTGTCAAGGCTTTTTGATTCAATTAAACACGTTCTAAATTATTGACTGTTAAAAATAATCAATATGTTTTATGTTTAGTTTGTGTATATGTATGTTGGGAGGGTATCAAAATAATTGTTGATGTATGAATTGTGCATTTATGTTTGTCCTCAACATGTCCCTGTATCTGAATAGTTTTCAAAACCTGCTTTAAAAACGAAAAAAATGAATATTTACTGAAATTAAAAAGAGCGTTCAGAAACAAGTGTCTAAAAGAGTTATCAGTACTGGCAATTGTTGTTAGGAATATATTTAAGGTGGCCTAGCCTTACTGAAGCACCAGGGCCAATCCCCAGGATTTTAAAACAACTTTTAGAAAGATGGTATTTTCCTGCATTAGCCATTTAGTGTCTGTAGCCTGTCTTTGGTCACATGACTGGGTGTAACTGACAGCTGGACTTTGTGTATTCCTCCTAGACAGCCACACGCAATAGAGGGCTTAAATGTGCACGGATGGGTCACCACTGGCAGGATAGGAGGGCAGAGCTAGATCCAGCACTACTTACACTTGAACAGGATGTGCCCTTCCTCCACATAAAGGCCTGCATAACCCCTGTAGTTAGTCT
Organism: Lissotriton vulgaris; assembly: GCF_964263255.1. Lineage (NCBI taxonomy): Eukaryota > Metazoa > Chordata > Amphibia > Caudata > Salamandridae > Lissotriton > Lissotriton vulgaris. Next base: position 230,671,352 of record NC_141690.1, read on the forward strand.
GGGACCAGGACAAGGAAGGCAAGATGTCTGGGGAATTCAAAGGGAAACCTCTAGAACTGTGCCCCCCACTTTAAAGACTAGATATAAATACTGAACCTCAGACACAAACTCTGCAGTACAGTTTGGGACCTGTGGGTACTGTGCCAGGAAGAAACACTGTTGTGCTGCTGAAAGGACTGCCAATGTGCTGGACTGCTCCTCTGAAGGATTGCTGCCCTGCTGCCTTCTTGCCTATTTGAGAAGGACTGAACCTGCATCTCTAGAATCCAGAACCCGAGAGCGACTTCAAGGGCTGGTTAGCTGTCTTCTTGATCTGAAGCCTCAGGGACACAACAGGTGTCCAACAACCCTGCACCTAGACTCTGCCATCTGCGAGTCTACCCTGCTAGATGGTGCCACCTCAGTTCTTGACCCTTGGAAGTTGGCCTAAGGTGCTTGCCAGCCTCCAATGGAACCAACAAATCTCCTCGGCTGCGTGGCGCAAACCCAAACAGAACCAATGCATCGCAGCTGCTGCGGAGATCAGAAACTTCACAAAGACCTGCATCGCATCGCAACTCGTTGCCTCATCATAACCACTGTTGTGCGACGCCTCCTTGGCACAGGGCCTTGTATCTCTCGTGGACGGCGATAAGGTCTGGATCCCCAAAGACCTGGAATCAGTTATGTGGTGAGGGATGAGATCCCAAAGGAGCACTGGAGGGTGATGGTGAATGGAAGCTTATGCCTCCAAAGGGGAGGGACATAATTCTTACACTAGAAGTAGAGGACCAAACCAGGCAAGCCATCCTTCTAGTCAAATTGGGGCTGGGCCCTGAAAAGTATCGCCATAGGTTCAGGGGGGTCCACAAACTCCCCAACCAGTCTTGGGTGGATTTATTGGAGTACTCTAACAAGGGACTGAATGGCGGGTGAGGGCAGCAGAGTTAGTGATTGTAATGGGCTGTACAGCATGTTTCTCAAGGATTGCATGCTCAATACTTGCTCTACAGAGCTGCACCAGGACCTAGTGGACAGCATGCTGACTGACCCCGGGAAGCTTGCTAAAGAGGTAGACCTCTGGTTCAGCACCAGAGTGTCCAAAAAGGCTTTGGGAGGACTCCCAAAAGTAAGCTCAGGGGTCCCATCAGAAGAAAGAGGGAGGGGGAGAAACAAATTAAAAGTAAGGAGTTCTCAAAAGGACCCCAAAATAATTCCCAAGAAAACAGTGGTGACCAGTCCCAGCGTGAACCCAAGAAAAAATGATTCTTTGACAAACAGATAGGGAGGTCTGTCTCCCAATGTCATGTGTGTTTTCAAATATGAGCGTTACAAGGGCAACTCCAGATGTCCCATGAGGGCACAGCCCCCCACCGGGGGATAGACACCTGAGTTTGCGAGTGAAGTGCTTGGGGAGGTGGTGGTCCCAGTTAGCTTTGGGGAGCAGACAATGGTGACTCTAGTGTCCCTGGGGGGATAAGGAGATGGTGCCAAAAGTCCATATGCCTGCCAATAGTTCCAAGTACTGGCAGTTAGTCACCATCTATGGGCAACTGGTGGAGGCTCTGACGGACACAGGAGCCAGCATTAGGACTGTAAGCTGTCAGCTGGTGTCCTCAGAGCAGGTCCTTCCTAACACATTACACCAAGTCATAGTCACAGACAACTCTGAGAGTCATCTACTTGTGGCTCTGGTTCCCTTTGAGTGGGAGGTGAGGTCCAGATTTTCTAAAAGTAGGTGTGAGCCCTGCCAAGCCTGTAGATTGTCTGTTGGGCAACTAACTGGAGCACACTATCTGGGAAGTAGAGCTTAGGTCACGTAGATGATGGGGTTGCCTGAATGGGTCTGTATGACCACAAGGTTCATTGCTGCACGGAAAGGGAGTCCAGTATACCTGGAACCTGGAAACACAGCCCTAGCAGCTGCCAAGAAGACCAGGTTGACGGGGTACCTGAGGATGCTCCTGAGCCAACTGAGGACATTGCCAATCTGAGTTTGCTAGATGGCAAGTTGAGGGTCGACCCACTTGGTAGGTGTTAGAAAGTGGTTTATTGGTAGGGGCAAATGTAGGTCTGCCACTGGCAGTCCAGATTCGGTGAGGGTTCGCCGGCTTGACTTGTGACGAGGTCTCGGTCAACTTCCCTGGAGGGGACTTAGAAACTTTCTTAAGATTGCTACAGCGGGGCAACCCAGGAATCCAGACCGGCACGCGATGGAAAACAGGTGGCTAGGCTCTCGCGGTTGCTCCCGGTCACCTTTTCTACGAGCAAACTTAGAAACTTTTCTAGAGCTTTTTCTCGCGGGGTCTCTCAATGCCCCTCATGTAGCCGGATCCGGTGAGGGTTCGCCAGTTTCAGATTTTCTCTAGTCCTGGTCAATTTCTGGTAGTTGGAGCGATGGAGTTTTTAGCGGTACGAACCTGGTTGGCTTAGCCGGCTCGCAGTTGAAGGCAGGCAGCCTGGCTGGCCAGGTTGAGTCGGTCCCTCTATGGAGCTTTTTTCAAAGTTGGTTCAAAGTTCTCCAAACTTTTTGAACTTCTATTGGAAGTTCCTCAAGGGGTCCCAAAATGTCTAAAACTCATTCCAAGGTTCTGGAAGCTCCGAGATGGTACTTGAAAGTTGAGGACTTCAGTTCCCACAATCCACTGGTACAAAACCCTTAAAAATCCACTGAGGTTCTCCAAGGTGTAGATTTAGTTGGTCATGTTCCAGATGAGCTCTTTTAACCTGGAGCTTTCATGGAGTCCACTCTCTAGTTCTTTTTCAGCAATATAATCTACAGGGCTGTAGTTTCAGATGGTGCATTCTTCAGAGGCCAGGCCTTCGAAATATTTGCACAGCAACATTGCTCAACAGGGCACCTCTTGCTTCAGTAAGTTTCAAGCAGCAGATATGGAGGGCTCTGCCCCTCTCAGATACTTATTCCTAGTTCTCTGGGTCAAGCAGGAGGTCACTTCTGACCAATGGGAGCAGGGTAACTCCTCCAATATAAGACCACATCCTGTAGAGTGTGGCATTATTTTGTCCCAGAGTGCATCAAATCTTCCAAATCCATAATGGCTGATTTTCCAGCAAGGAGTTAAGAGCTGGCTTAACACACCCCTAAGATGGCTAATTTACATAGACTCTCCCCCTGCATCTTCTCATACCTTCCTTAATCCTGCCATCTGCCTAAGGTGGGAAGTTCAGAGCTGTAAATGACACTGGTCTCTACTCTCCTCCTTGAAGGACATAGTTTACAACTCCTCCTCTTGGCCTGGCATTCCTATGGAACAGCACACTGCCCTGCCAACAGAGCTGGTTAACCCCAGGGGCTCTTTATCGCCTCTTCAAGGCAGCCTTGCTAATCAACTTAACTCTGACCAATCAGGGCAGACCACTGGAAGGCTGAATTTAGACTTACAAACAAGAAAATCTTATAACTTCTTGTATGTACACTTTAGGAGCAATTCAACAATATGATATTCTTGGATTTCGTAATAACATTCTGGGAAGTCTGTGAATGGCATTTCTATCCCTCTCCTATCAAGAGTTATTATTCAATAACTTCCTACCATGTTAACCTGTGTAACAGGGAATTTGCAATGGGAAAAATGAATTGGGCCATTTTTCCAGCACCAGGATTTACAAAAACATATTTAATAAGTACTTGCCTTGTATCTACAGGAACCCCACCCCATGTGCAACTAGGGGAGACTTTAGGGGTTCTGAATCTGTAGAAATATTGCAGTCTCCCTCCACAGTGCTCCTAGCATCAAAGTCGAATTTGAGCAGCACTTTACCAATATGTGGAGAGTGAAATATGAAATTTCACTTTACCCAGGCATATAAAAACTCAATTTTAAGGGTGTACCTTATAAATACCTGACCCCCCACCCCTGGGATACCTAGGGGAGACCCTGGGGGTCCCTAATATGCCAAAACATTATAAGTTTTTTTTTTTTTAAACCTTTATTTGTTGCGGTCAACAGAGATACATGACAGTTACAGCATCAACAATCAAATACAGCATAAGACTTGTGGTACATTCATTTGAAAAGCGTACATTCACGTGGGTTGGCTTATCCCATCATGCCTTAACAGCAAAACATCCCCCAGTAGACGGCAGGGTGAAGGTATCAGTATCCGGGCTCAGCACACCAAGTTTTTAGGGTTATAGGTAGTGGGGAAGCTGCAATACCCTCGCAGCTACTTGCAGTGCATATTATAGAGAACAGGCATCGCGCTGCTCGTGTAGTGTGGCTGATTCAATCCCTACCAGGCGATCATCAGTTTCCCTATGTGTTCTAGTGTGTCATGTGTGCGGTAACCAGGGTGGGCTTGCACTCCATCCGATTGTATGTGCAGAATGTGGGTACTCTGAGTGATGACTGCCATCAGGTGGTACCTGGTGTCCAACCACCCAAGGGCCATCCCTATATGTGTCTAATCGCAATACCCAATGTGTATGTATAACCCCGACTTGACTACTGTTTTAGGATATCGGAGGGGCCTTCATCGCATGTTCAGTACATGGCAGTACCCGACTTGCAGGTGTCTTATAGTCCTTAACTCCGTTCCGGCGTTGAGCATCCCGCCCCTCTTGAGCAGGGAGACCCTGTTACCACCAGTTAGGCGCGTCGCAGTTGTATACGTGCACCAGGCAACATCCATTCGTTCAGGGACCAGCTAGCTGACCCTCATCCCCAGAGGTATCACTGTGAGTCGCCTGGGATATCCAGTAGAGCTGCAACGGGGACCAGATATCTCTGGGTCTACAACGGACGGGCATCAGGTCTGCATAGATGCTATGTTGGTCTTGGCAGTATGTGAGATCGTCCAGCCACTCCTTAAACTTTGGTGCCCTGCCTCTCCCCCATCTGCAAGCTACTCTCCTTTTGGCGAGGAGCAACGCAATATCAACAAACCGTCGGTCTGATTTGGGTATGTCTTTGGTATACCCCAACAGCATCAACACCGGGTCTAGTGGAAGAGGGCCTGCAATCATGACTTGGATCGCAGCATGCACCTGCGTCCAATAGTCCTGTATCACTCTACACTCCCAGGCCAAATAAAGGAAGCCCGCACCTTCCGAGCGGCACCGTGCGCACCTGTCCTCGTCTGAGGTGAAAACGCAGCTTCCTGACTGGCGTATTATAATATCTCTGTATAAACTTGTAGTGAATGATTTTCAATTGACAGCTGGGCGAGATGTTAGCCGTGACCGAGCAGCAATACGTCAATTGCTCGTCAGTGAGTTCAGTATCTAGGTCAGAGTTCCAGTCATTTCGCGCTTTGGACACAACAGGTGGACGCTGCGCTTGGATGTTAGTATACAGTTTTGACACCATATGTCTCCCATCGGACACCAATAGTACATGCAAAGGCAATACTGTCCCTGGTTCATCTGGGAAACTGGGGAGTATGTCACGCATACCCTGACGAAGTCTAATATAGTAAAACACCTCCATCGGTGTCGGGGGACCAGCCCGAAATATCTGATCTTTGGTACGAAAGGCCCCGTCTTGGAATAAATCACCCCATGTACTAAGTTGGACGCGCTTACACATGGATCGGAATCCATTTTCCAGTAACCGTGATAGCCTCGGGTGGTATGTAAGGGGCAGTGCAGGTGAATAAAGCATGGGAACGTCAAGCATTTTAGTCCCTCTCCTCCAGGCGTCAATAGTGCAGGTAACTGTGGTGGCGGGCGTCTCAATATCACTAATCACTCCCATGAGCACACCGTTGAGTGGAAGCGGATGCGCAATCCAATCTTCAGCCGCAATCTGTGGCATAAAGGGAGCGGGACGAACCCAGTGGTAGGCGTACTGCGCCTGGGCACTGAGATAGTACACTTCAAGATCCGGCACATCGAATCCGCCCTTGTCGTATGGTTGCGTCAGGACAGCCCAACTAAGTCGCGGTTGTTTACCTCCCCAAAAGAGGCGAAGAAGCTCAGTTCGCAGTCTTTTAAAGAAATAGGAGCCCGGGTAGTAGGGAATGTTTTGGAAAAGGTACAGGAAACGCGGGAGGATGATCATCTTGATCAGGGAGGCTCTGCCTGCCATCGAGAGGGACATCCAGCGAGTCACATTGTCTGTCAATTGTGAGATAGCCACTCCGTAATTCAGCCGGATAGTGTCCTCCTTATTGAGCGATATCTCAATGCCCAGGTATCTGAGTTCTGAACTGCACCATTCTAGGGGGTAATCCAATGGGAATTGGTCAACCGAGGCTGTGAGGGGAAAGAATTGCAATTTCTTCCAATTAATGTGCACTCCGGAAATGCCGCCAAAAACAATAAATTCTCTCAGGAGTGGGTTAAGGTTTTGCTGTGGGTGCCGCACGTAAAGTGTGATCATCCGCGTATAAGGAAATCCCTATCTGCCGTTGGTTGCAGTTAAAGGCGCTAGCCTTATGTAGTTGCCGGACCCTGCATGCCAATGGCTCAATTGCCAAGGCGAAAAGCAGGGGCGACAGGGGGCAGCCCTGCCTGGTCCCTCTTGTGATCGGCATTTGTGTAGAAAGCACACCATTTATGATGACCCTGGCGACTGGGGAAGTGTAGAGAAGTTTCACCCATGAGATGAAAATCCGAGGGAACCCCATTCTAATCAAGATAGCCATGAGGTAGCCCCATTCCACAGAATCGAACGCTTTGGTGGCGTCTAGAAACACAGCGGCAACAGGCAGCTCAGGCGCAATGGTGGGTATAAGGGAGAACAGCATACGGAGATTGTGCAACGTAGCTCGACCCGGCACAAAGCCAGACTGATCTGGTAGCACTAGGGTGGTCATGAGTAGGGATAGCCTAGTCGCCAACACTTTAGCAAGTATTTTCGCATCACAATTCAGCAGCAAAAGGGGTCTATAGGAGTTGGTATCTAATGGGTTTTTCCCTGGCTTCAGAAGGTAGGTGATTGCCACCTCCCTCATTGAGCCTGGTAGCATCCCTACCTCCAGTGACTCTTCAAAGTCTTCCTTCAGCACCGGTGCCATGATGTCAATGTAGCACTTATAGAATTCAGCTGGAAGGCCGTCCAGCCCTGCAGCCTTGCCGTTACTGAGGGACATGATAGCTTCCCTAATCTCATCTAGTTCGAGAGGACACCCAAGGAAGGCCCTGTCGCTATCGCCCAACCAACATAGCGCTATGTCGTCGAGGAAGTTCCCGAGATCCACTTCGCCCTCCTGCTGCGTGGAATATAACTGTTTGTAGTGCTGCAGGAAAGTGTCCTGTATCCTTTTTGTGTCCTGATAGGTCTCACCCTCACCATCAGCGATTTCCAATATATGGGTAGCATAGCGCTGGTGTCTCGTGAGCGCCGTGAGTACCTTTCCCGGCCGGTCACCCTCGCAGTATCGTCTAGCCGTCCAGTACTTGCCTCGGAACTTCACCTCCCTTGCAGCTTCCTCCTCAAAGGACGAGAGCTTGGACCTAAATTCCTCCGCCAGGTCAGGGCGAGGGTTTCTGACCATCTCCGCCTCTAGGGCTTTAAGTTCCAATTCGAGTTTAGTCAGCGTGCGCACTATGTCCCTCAATATACCGCAACTCTTAGCCATCGTGATACCCCTTACAGTAACCTTAAAGGCTTCCCAAATCGTCTCCACGTTATCGACTGACCCCTTATTTCTAGGGAAGAAAGCCTCTATCTCCTCACCAAGGTCATGCTTAAAGACAGGGTCAAGCAGGGCAGAGGGGAAGAGCCGCCACGGTGGACGCATCCTGGCAAGTCCAGGCATCTCAAGTACAGCCAAGACAGGGCAGTGGTCAGAGTAGGTCCGAGGTAGATGTTGTACCTTAACGACACCTCCAGCCAGTCCCCGCGAGATAAAGCAGTAGTCAATCCTCGCCCATGTGCGTGCGTGTGTCGTGAAATGCGTGCCTTCTCTAGTCACAGGGTGCGTGTACCTCCAGCTATCTATGAGCCCTGCCTCAGTCAGTATACCCTGCAGTGCGTCTCGAGCTTTTGTGTTGTATTGTCCACTCCCATCAGACCTATCTGCCCCAGGAATCAGCGACAGGTTGAAGTACCCCCCCAGATAACGTGTGTGGCTTCAATCTCCAATACATGACCCCACAATGTCATGAAGAACCCGGGTGTGTCAATATGGGGCGCATAACAATTCACAATTACAATCACATCAGTGCCCCACAGAATCACATACCTCCCCTCAGTGTCCACCTTCGCACCCAACTTTTGGAACGGCAGTGCTTTGTTGATCAGGATGACTGTACCTCTCGAGTAAGTGGAATAGGAGGAAAACTCTCACAAGTGCCCATCTACATGCAAATTTAGGGTCGCTTCGCGGTTTCAAGTGGGTTTCCTGAATCAATGCTATCTTCACAGGATGCCTATCTAAATACGTAAGTACATTTCTGCATTTTCTGGGGTCGTTAAGGCCTCGTACATTCCAGGACAATATTGAGATGTTATTCAAGGCGTCATCACCGATGACCACCATCACACTCCTGATAAAAGATCATGGCCAGTCCGCCAGTCCCCACTCGTAGCGTACCAAGTTCAAGTCTCTCTGCTGTCCGGGACAGTTGCATCTCCCATACTGTAACGCTCTCAGGCACACTAGCACTAACATCTGCATTCACGCCATGGATATCTCCCGCAAAACTGCCTCCAGGCACAACAACCCATACCCCAACAGTCACACTCCCCCCTCCCCCCATATGCAGCAACCCAACTCCCTCGCTCCCAGTCCTCCCCCCACCCACTGAAGCAACCCAATCTTGCCAGTACCATATCCCCTCCCCCCTCCCCAAACCCCGTACTCAAGAACCGTAGAAGAACTGTGTGGGGAATCCCCTTCTGGGGGCAGCAGAGGTACACACCAATACACCCCGATAATCTCCTCCCGCCCCGCACATGCCATACGGAACAGTCAGAGATGGGGGGGTGGTGCCTGGTATACATTACCCCTGCAGATTAGAACCTGTCCAGCACACCAACGTATCTCACGGCTTCCTCTCCAGGCGGAGAAGATGCTAGTCAATTCAAGTGAGCCCGTCCAGTTATCAGCTGCTGCCCACAGCCCCTCCAAGGTTACCACCAGTCTGCTCACTTCAAAAACAATCCCTTTCTCGGATCACAGTGTATGACCTGTCTGCCCATCCACATCTTGGCCACGTAGCAATGAGTCTGCAACCCGGTCCCTCAACCAGTTTAGGAGAACCAAGGCTTGGACAGGCCATAGGATTCGAACCGAGCTTCAGAACAACAAGAGGTCAACCAGTCTATAACAAAGTGGCATTTTCAGTCTTCAGCATGCTCCAAAGGCTCTCCGTCCGCATCACCATTCTCCTCGTTTCGCCTGTCTCTTCTAGTAGCGCGGAGTATTTTGATATAGTCCTCCACCTGCTGTGGAGTCGTGAAAAAATATTGTTTGCCCTGATGGGTCACCCTGAGTCGGGCCGGGTATAGGAGTGCATAGTCCACCTGCATGTCTCTTAGCTTTTTCTTTACTTCTAAAAACTTCTTCCGCTGCTCCTGCACCATAGGCGTGAAGTCCGGGTACACTGAAAAACGCACACCATCACAAGCCAGGTTTTGGTTTGTCCGCGCCGCCTGCAGTGCCGTGTCGCGGTAGTTAAGCAACCGGGCGATAATAGGCCGCGGCGGCGCTCCTGGCTTGGGTTTTGGACCTAGAGAGCGGTGCGCTCTTTCGACAATGAATTGACTGGAGAAGGCTTCTTTGCCCACTGCAGTGATGAGGATTTTCTCGACATATTCCTCCATACGGCCAGTGTTGGTGGATTCCGGCACTCCTATGACGCGGATGTTATTGCGCCTACTCCTCGCCTCCAACTCCTCATTCATTCGCCGCTATCACACGCAGAATGTTGTCCATTCTGGAGAGGCGCGCATCAGGGGATGCCGATGCGTCCTCCGAAGCCGAGATGCGTCGCTCCGCTTCTGTCAGGCGTTCCTCATGGACCTCCAGTTTTTGTGCGACCCCATCCATCCTTGAGGACAGGCGGTCCACCTTGTCCACTATCGTGGCGAAGCCCTGCCTCCTCTCCTCCATCATTGCTTGCAGCTCAGGGGTCATAGGCGTGGAGGGGGCCTCACTGCTCGTTGGTTCGTGGGCACCGCCAGCGCCAGCAGTGTTTCTCAGCTGTTTCTTAGTGGTCGCGGGCTCAAAAGAGAGCTTAGGCTGTCTATTGTCATTTTTACCCATTGTGCGCCGCTTGTAGGGGCCTGAGGTGCCCGGTGCGAGTCGATTGGAGCGGTCCTCGCTGCCCGGCGTCAAACCTTTTTGCATTCGTGCCCCCCGCGCAGTGTTCGCGCCTGTGGCAGCGCCGTATGTGCAAGGAGCAGGCCAGCAGCGCCCAAGGGATCCCTGCCCTTCGGCGTGTCCCAAACTCCAGTGACCAAGGCTGGCCGCAACTGCTCACAAGGGGGTCAGAGGTCCCAGTCGGCCACGTTGCACGAGTGGCGGGCAATGGTGTGCTGAAGATGAGTAGCCGTCCTGCAGTCTCCTCCCTGCGGCAGAGGCGCGGGGGGTGGGGAGACCCACCGCGCCGCCGGCGGGTAGCAACCCGCGTGGTCCGATCCCTGATAGTGGCCCCCAGGAGGCACCCGGCGCTCCTCGACCCCCAGCCCCCAGAAGCAGCGAGCTCGCAGAGGGCACACGGGCACCGCCGGCAGTCCGCGGTCCAAGGCCGGGGTCGCGCTTCACCACCTCCCGGTACAGGCGGCAGTCCACGTCTTCGCCCGTGCTCCCAGCGGGACTCAGGTCCGACGCTTAGCGCCTCTGCGCGTTGTTGTGGCCAGAGGAAGGGGGAGACTCACCGCCACTGTAGTCCGCCGAGCCCCGGCAGGTCCCACAGATCCCGGACAGGTCGCTCTGCCTCTGAGGCCTGCCTCCCTCGTGGCGAGCCCCGGCCTCTCGTGGTTCCGCGCCCAGGCTCCTGCGCCGCCTCTCCGCAGCAGCGTGTTCCGGTCAGATTTCACAGTCGGCTAAGTCCATCGCCGAACATCGGATCGGTCCCAAACTCGGACAGGATCAGCAGGACACCCAGGCTCACACTCGCTGAAAGTTTCAGGCAGCCAGAGCCTCACTAAAGTGCGGCCATTAGCTCGTGCGCCCTCTAGCGCCCCCCCCCCCCCCAAAACATTGTAAGTTATCCTTTTTTAAGTGCCCCTAACCCCAAAGTCGAGTTTGGGCACAATGTACTTTTTAAAAGCAGCCCTGGCACCCAGGGCTGTTTTTAAACTTACCGCAGGCTTCACAAGTGAACACATGCAAGTGCAGAAAAAGGCTGCAGGCCTCTAAACTGCAATGCCCCAGGGTACCGGGGACTTCTAGGTAGTTTCAATCCCCCTGCCCTATTATATACTAGGGGCCTACAGGACAGGTCACGCCAATTACAGGGGTACCCCACCATACCATTGTGTGCCCTAGTGTATGTGGGTGTTTTAACTGTATTCTGTGTCTCTTTCAGCAAGCTGATGCCTAGGCAACGGGTGATACCTCTTGAGATCATCTTATCTGTTTGGAGAATAACCTCCTATAAAGCGAGCCTAAGGTTCCTAGACCAGGGGCAGCCCGTGTGCTGGTGGTCCCCCAGTGTTACAGGACCTTCCTATTGGGGTTGGCTCATGATATCCCTTGGCAGGACATATGGGGCAAGAAAAGACCTTTGGGAGGCATGCTGCTCACTTCTATTGGCCCAGGTTGAAGACCGCCTTGTGGTGGCCAGTGCACACTGGAGACAGTCCCCTGTGAATAATATTTACAGGTTGTCAGACAAGGTAAGGGCCAGTATCGAGGAGGTCTCCTGGATGCTGGTGTTAGGTCCAGCCGGGCCATTTCTCTGATTCTGGTACCCAAGGCTGCCCCACAGGGCACCACTCCAGAATGTAGGTGGACTACATCTGGCTCAGTTCTAGACCCCAGGGGGCCACTTCAAATTTAGAGTGATGCCGTTTGGCTTAAAGAATGCTCCTGCCACCTTTCAGATGTTGGTCAACAGGGTCAGCCCAGAAAGGTAATATGGACAGAGGCCTGTGAGAAATCCTTTGATACGCTCAAGGAAGCCATGTGCACAGCACTCTTACTAAAGGCTCCAGACTTCTCATAGTGCAGACAGATGCTCAAAAGCATGGCATAGGGGCTGTCTTAGCACATTTAAATGAGGAGGGCCTAGACCAACCTGTTGCTTTCATCATCCGGAGGTTACTTTACTGGGAGCAGAGGTGGAGTGCGATTGAAAAGGAGGCCTTTGCTGTGGGCTGAGCACTAAAGAAGGTGAGATCATACCGGTTTGGGACTCCCTTCCGGGTTCAGACAGATCACAGGTCCTTCAGATGGTTCAAACAAATGAGGTGTGAAAATCCCAAACTGTTGAGGTGGTCCACTGTCTGGACAACTGACATTTACTCCCTGATCAGGAGATGGGAAATTTGTGGCCTGCAGCTATGGCGCGTTGTGTTGGATCTCAATGAGTGTTCGGTCGTGGCAGACAGTAAGGCTTGGTTCACACAGTTTCGTATGTGCAGTAAAAGGGTTGATCATTACTGTTGCCGGCTGCTCAAGTTCATTGAGTGCCACATGCCTGTGTTGTATTTGGCTTCAGTGCTGCTGGTGACAATAACAAGTAGAGTTTTGGGGACCCCCTCTAGAGCAATTAATTTAAGGCCAGGGAGCAGAGGGGAATAACAATCCAACATACAAAAAACAACTCCCCCACGGCCTCTTATTATTTTCACAAGATTTACCTTCAATTACATGGGCATAACCAATCAATAATCATGTTATTTTGACTTTCTGATTTCTTTTTTATTGGAATAGTTTTTTCCCTTTCTTTTTTTTTAAATATAGGATGGTTGTTTTCATACCATTTTTTTCAGTTATTAAAAACAGTTCATTTCTTTACATAATACATTATAATAAAAAAAATCAAGATTCAAAGAAATTTTGTATTATTCATACAAGAAAGACACACCTATAACCAGGTAGAGAACAAAACACACATTCCCCACTTTCTCTCATTCACAAATTGTCATAGCCTCATGCATCTGGACACGTTAACATTCCTATTGTTGTTATCTCTATTGTCCAATATCTATCCACTCTAGTCACTGGGATTTTCAAAGGACTTTGGTCAACGCGTTTCGGTGGAAGGTAACAGCGATAGAAACCATTCATCAGGACCCACCAGATTTACCAATCTATATTCTCTCGAACCTGGTTAGGATTCATGACTCAAATTTCTTTTGGTTGTTCTTTTTCTTCATAGGACCTTATTGGAAGTGTGTCTGGTTCTAATTGTCAGCAGACCTTACATATGTTACCTGCAGTTTTCTGTAAGCGAGATGGAGGGACGTCCACTCTTTTTTTTTTATTATTAAAACGACAAGCTGTTGGTATTCGTAAACAAATTCTTTGAATAGGTTATACCAGGGTTGGAAAACACATCCACCATTAAGTCCTATAATCGATATCTGGGTTCACTGTCACTAATACCCACAGTCCCTTTGGATACAGTTGTGACCTTCGAATCTACGATGAATGTACTTCATTCAGAGTTCACTCCTACGGACGCACAAGTTTCTGCCAGGCGGGTAATAACAATTTCATGCCTTCCACACACCATCTCCGTCCTGCATTTCGGGCCATCAGCATCAGACAATAAACCCTGGTGTGCCTGGCCCAGGGGGTAATCGTGGCATGTGTGAATAAGTCTCCAAATGGTTTGTCAGCTTGCAACCTTGGCCAGTCTATTTACGTATGTAGGTAAAGGGATCATGCATACCTGAATCTCTGATTTCAGTGTGTTAAAAGCTGCTGTATAGTTTTAGTCCTGGCCACAAGGTGGAAACATTTGCACCAGTAGTTAGTGTTAAATAGCTTGGGAGATCGACAGGTGCCCAGGGGAGTAACTATTCTTTAATTGCTATTTAAGGGCATTTGCTGACTGATTCTTCTGTTTCCTTCTCTTCCAGTCCCAGGTGCTGCCTAGCACCGGCCTCAGCAGCCAAATTTCAGGATGTGGTGCGGAGGGCCAAGTTGACCCCGGAAGTCCCCCTAGAGATCAAAGCACTTGAAAACATGGAGACAAGATCCATCCCACTGGAGAGAGAGGATGACTGGGAGCTAATGCTAAGAGATAAAATAGAAGCCATTTACCAGAAAAGAAAGGCATAATCAGAGCTCCTATTGGTCTACAAGAGGAAAATTGATCAACAGTCTGACCTTAAATAGAACCAGTTTAGATGAAGGCATGCACTCTAAACACTCAAAATCATAATGATTTATATGATGAAGACTAATTACTTTTTATGTAGCATTTCGTGCTACACTTCATTTCTAGGGACTATAAATAATGTTATTTTTACCAAATTTATCTACCAAACTCAGAAGGATGGATGTCTGAGTGTAGCATGTGGAGATTCATGACGAAGGGACTTGGTACATTAACATTTATAATCTTTTATATTTTCAATGCTTTCATGTCACCAAGTTTTGCATCTAAGGGGGTAGACTCAGGGGGAGGCCTTCAGAACATCCCATACGTCCCAAGTGCAAGTTTAAGCTGTAGATATTATAGAATTGAGAAATTTGAGCTCTGCAGATAACTTGATCTGATCCCATAGCCCGTTTTCCCTTTCCAAAATGGAGGGGACAAATTGTATGAAAAATGCCATATGGAGGTACAGGTTGCTCTGCCAGGTGTTTGGCATTTACATTGTCCTCTTCTTTTTTTATTCTGGTTACTATGACACTGGTACTCCCGCCCAGAGAGTCAGTAATAGTGTGCCATTTATATGCGTTTACCACAACATAACTGTTAATCTTGGTGTTGAATAACGTCCTAGCTCTCCCTTTTTCTTTGATAGGGGTTCTTCTAAACTTTTTTAAACGTGCAAAAGCGAAACAGAACCCTCCTAATATAGACCAAACAAGCTGTTAAACATGGACTGCATTAACCCATTGGCTAATCATGTTAATAATCTTTATTCATAGCTTTATTCATAAAGATCAAAACAGCTTTAGGAAAGGCCACAACTTAACAGCCAACACACATTATATGTTTGAATTTATAGATTAAATAATAGCGGACAAAATACCCTCAGCATTAATCTTGCTTGATGCCGAAAAACCTTTGATATTGTAAACTGGCAATTTCTTTTTAAATCTTAAAGAAATTTTAATTTTGGGAGAATTTTACAAGATTGATAGCAGTTCTCCATAAAGAACCATCTGCAGCCTCTTTGTTTCCAAATTGAGGCCTTTACCAGGGCCATCCCTTTGCCCTGATCCTTTTTACCCATTTTATTGAACCCCTAGCTCAGTATATCGCTCTTACAGTAAATTCCATGCCTCTTCCAGAAGTGATCTTTTGACTGGGTGTGAGTGTTTCATTGATTCAGATACTCCGTCCATCACCACCCCCTTTTGGTCCGCTTTTGGCCGCCATAAGTGTGGCAGGGTATGCTCAGACGTGAGTACCTTGCTCACTTTGCCACTGGATTCAAGCAAGCCGGGCTGAAGACGGCTGAAATGCCAGAAGCCGGTCCTCGGAAGCTTGTTTCCGGTCCAGGGAAGACATGGCTTGCCAGTTCGGGCTGGACTGTTCCCATGAGGCACAGGGTCAGACTGATTTGCATATAGCCATGTCTGAACTGGAGTGGCAGAGTGGGCTAAAGAACGGCGATGGATTAAACCTAGATCTTTTGACTGGGTGTGAGTGTTTGATTGATTCAGATGCTCCGTCCATCACCACCCCCTTTTGTACCACTTTTCCAGAAGTGACTATGCTGTACGCTATAAATACATATAAAATTTGGAGAGGTTATAAAATAAATTAATCCAGAGTTTTACTATTTAATGTGCACCAGGGATCCTGCCTGAAGAAGGGTGACCCAAGAAATGAACAGGGAGAGCCGAGCTAAGGGTCTGGTTCAGAACTTAGAGCCCGTGCACGAGCCAAGCCCTGAAATATTTCCTATGTAAATCTTACAACCTTCACAAAAAATATGATAAAGTATCTTCAAAATTCAAAAACGTACATTTCCTTAACATGTGGAAGCTTTGACATTAATGATAATAAGATGGCACTAAGTGAATCGTACCTAGTGTCCCCACATTTGCACTCCTAGGGGTTCAATGACCCTTGCCGTGAAGTTAAACAAAAGAAAATTCGAAACAATTTTGGCGCTATGTTAGAATACATTTCTTCTTTATTGTTTTCTTCTTTTGGATCACAATGTTGTTAATTGCATGTGAATTAGCTCTTGCACTTCATTGAAACGATTCCGTAATGAAAGTTGTTTTTCATAACATTCTCATATTCCCAATGCATTTCGGGTCCAAACCCTTCATCAGGGAAATCTTTCTCTACAAGGAAAGTTACAATAAGTCAAAGATTCAAGGGCTGGAAGCCTCCAATACTATAGTTAAGATGATTTAATCTCAGGGAGTGTAAAGGACAGGATAACTGACCAGCTATTATAAGAAAGGAAAAAAATAATCGTAAAATGAATGTGAGGAAAGTGAAAAGCTTCAGTGATAGTTGTCCTGCTTGGAAATTGTCTCGCTTGTTGCCAAACGGTAAAATAACATTTGGTGCAATCTTAACGCAATCTGCGTACTAGTTATCACACTGATCGAACACCCACTAATAAGCGAGACGTCTATTATTTCAGCAGCACAGTCCTCACACAGTGTTCACGTTTATTGTCACGTGTGTTAAGATTGCACCGAATGTTATTTTACCGTTTGGCAACAAGCGAGACAATTTCCAAGGCACGGCAAGAGTAACTGAACCCCTAGGAGTGCAAACGTGGGGACACTAGGTATGATTCACTTAGTGCCAGCTCATTATTATTCAGTCCTTTCACCCTCAGGTCAGAGGGAATACCCACCTGCACCCAAGTTGATTAACATTGAGCAAAAAACTTTACTTACCAGATTTTTTAACATAGTGTGCCTCATCATATACTATCTAGTTGAAGCTTTGACATTAATACATCACATTATAAAACTGCACAGAGAAGTACTTATTAAAAGTTATAATACTTAAACATGAACCATTAGTGATCTAAGAGACAAAACAATTGTCATGTAAACCATGTACTTGGCCCAGATTAATATTGAGCACATTATTGTTCTATTAAATCAAATTCATTAAGCTTTTGTATAACTGCTATACTGAACTAACATTTGGAAAGTGCTTTCATATGTGATAATGAAGAAAAAAGTGTTTGATAAAATAAAAACCTTGCTTAAGATCACACAATTTAAGCGAGGAAGCCATGATTTATCCAGGTTTCTAGTTTCACTCTGTATTAATCAGCCAGTAAATGGGTATCTATTTGTCTTTCCTTGTGTTGAGGCTTTGTTTTGAGGTTTGTGCATTTTTCTACCGTTTTATTTAGCGCAGACTTAAATCGTGTTACATAAGCACCAGGCACATTAGGTCACATTTATTGTTCATAAGCATGGGGAGATTAAGTGTTTTGCCTGGAATCAAATGGTGTTGAATCGAAGGTGACTCAAACCTTGTTTCCCAGTTCCAAAGTTGGCAGCTCTCGCCGTATCGCCACAAACTGAGATAGGGAGGCAAGCAGAAGCCACATGAAAGCTCGGCTCATTTTGGTCTTGAGGTTCCAAAAGGGCTAGAGCTAGACTTCAGGCTTGAGCCTGGCTTGAGCTTTCAGTGCTCTCCCACCTCTAATCCTACCAACTGACTTATAGGGGAATTACAATACTTAGGGTATTACAGATTATCAGGTGGATGTTTACCAATAATTCTGAACCCTTAATAGAAACACATGCACAAACTCTTTAAAACATGGAACTCTCTTTTACTGTGAATAATTGGTCAGATCACTCATCAGCTTCAGAAATCAAGAAAACATTAGGCGTGTATAACCTGGAATCTTTAGATAAACACCATCAATATTAGATTTTTACATCAATTGCAACTGCACAATCTTTACTTACCTTGTACTGGAAATTGCATCATAGCCTAAAAGAAACGAAATGGAAGGTAAAAATGAAGAAAGTTAGTAAACCCACATTTTGGTTCATGCTAGAAAGAATTGCCAAACATGTTATTCAAAAATATGGAGAAACTTGCCATACAAGGAATAAATAATACAAAATATTTACTTTGAAATAGCTTAAAAGGAATATTTGATGTATGATATTATTGGTACAGATTCTAAAGAAATTTGAATATTACAAAATCAAGAACTTTGTATAGAATGAAGACTATTCAGATCTGCATTTCCTAACCCCCTTTTTAGGTCTCGCCTGCGTGGGCTGCGCACATGCGCAGTCACGCTGGTGAGATTTTATGTTTTTGAAGGGCTTTGAGTATCGGGCTTTAAGCCCTGCCCCTCTTTCCCATTGGCCGGCGTCACGGTGGCCAGCCATTGGGAAAGAGTTTTGTCTGACGTAGACTTCCGTCTGACGAAGGTTTCTTATCTTTATTTTTATGGGGCCAAACACAATGCCCCATAAAGATAAAAAACATTTTACTTCAGAAGGAAAGCAGGCGAGGCTGTCCAAGTGGGAAGGCAGAAAAAGAGAAAAGTCTACATCACAACCGCGGCTGCCTGGCGAGCTCTTAGCGCTTACAGACTTGTTGTTAAATGGAAGGGAGAGAAAGAACAAGTTGCAGTACACAAAGTACTGTGTACAAAGTCCAGATGTACTCTGAAGTCCTTATGTATTGTGGTTCTGTTGTAAAGTGCTATGACACCCTCAAACAAAGTCTGCGCTATAAAAAAACAAATAAATAGAAACCGATCCTCTTTTTACCATGCGCTCTTTAGGTTAAGAAAAAACAGCAGTTCAGTATAACATCGCTCTGTCCCATGTTTGAAAGTTATCAGCAAAAGTACAACTGGAAGGTGAGGAGCTGGTAATTTGAGACTCTACCTGCCTCGGAGCTGTAACTCGTGAATTCTCCGTCTCCCAGAGCCAGCAAATCTCCACAGCCCGCTTTCAGCAGAATACGGTCTGAAACGCGCCTTCTAGTGCTGTCTCATCTGCCTATCCAGCATGCCTCCTAATGAGTTCTCGAGGTCTGCCTCGTGCCCATTAGCCGTGTTCATTAATTTATCATTGCATGATGCGAAGAGCCGTTTCCTGAGGCGGTTCTGCCACACCTGGCCTCACGCGATCACGTTAGTGTGTCCGGACTGGTTGGTTGGGTAAGGTTTAAAGGATGCATGGCTGCCTTATAGAAGGACATCAATGTTGTCCCATGAGCGGAGCGCCAGAATACAGAGGGTAAATATTGCATAAACGTGCGGCACAAACACAGTGTAGGAATCACGGTCGCTGCCAGGAACAAAACTGAACAGGGGCCCGACTCAATTCATTGAAAAATACTTAATCGTGAGTCTTTTAAACATTTATGGCATCTAACCCAGTAAGAATGGGACGTGTAACAAACACTTGGAAAAGTCAGGCATCTTCATGCAAGAGCGCCTTTCCTACCCCAGTCTGAGGAGATGAGATTAATAAAGTGTACGCACGTTGGTGTCCAGGGCTCAACTCATATTTAAATGATGGCACTAATTTATGTGGGCTTTTAACAACAATGTCACATGGAGTGACGACACAGAAATGACGTAACATCGGTGACCTCACAACACTGATATCCTTCCCTCAGTAAAGAATGGGCCTACATCAGGGCACAAGTCGGGGGTACACGCAGCTACACAGTGTCCACCCACTATTTTCACAGAGTGGAACAGCCCCCCTGCGAAGGAGTTGGGCCGCACAGAAATATGCTGAACTTGTCCCAGACACCCTGGATACGTCCTTCAGCAGCGCCTGTACCTTGTCTGATTTCCATTTCCAGCAGCACGATGCAGGCAGTAAGATAATTTTTTTTCACCTCCAGCTCTGCTGAAGTTAAGGGCCATCAAGCCTCCTTTTGTTTGAATATCCTGACTGGGGGGTCTGGAACCGCACACTTAAATGTAAATGCCACAGAGGGGAAACAGTCCCTGTATATAAGAGATGCTTGCACTGTAAGAATGTCAGATTTGTTGGTCTGTCCCAGTATTTACACAAATAATTTCAATAGCACTATTTCTTTCTATTATACTGCTATGCAACCCAATGCAGGGTCTCAGAGCTCTTAACGTGACATACACATTACTAAATCAACACAAAGAACTCCTACACGGCATATATTGCATTTATGTAGGCTGACTGCAGCTCTTTGGGGCTATTTGCAATGAAGACAAAACAAACTTATAATTCCTATATATTTTGGGTTTGTAATTTTTTTAATGTCAATTGTTCAAAATCATTTTTACATCATTGATATCGATATGAAATGAGTAAACTTATTTTTTTGTAAAAAAAAGTTTTTTGTCATCCATATTTCTTTTATATAAATATCCTACAGTTTCATCTATTACAAAAGGTCATCATGTATATTATTCTTGAACATGGGCAATATTATCTGTATCATTTTCTTACATTTGTGCAACCCCTACTAATGGACCAAACTTGCATACTAGCCTTTCACAATAGATGAAATTGTAGGATTTTTATATAAAAGAAATGTGGACGGAATTTTATTTTTACAAGACAGTAAGTGTTTTTACTCTTTTTCATATCCATGATGAAACAAATATTTTGAATAATTAAAATTAAAAAAATATATATAGAGAGAAAGTATAAGTTAATATAGGGCTAGTGGAATTTCTTTGTGCTGATTTACTTTTGCCTCCCCCTTTCTCCGAGACCTGAAAAGAATTTATAGGGGGAACCCTTGATATTGCGTTACATACGCATTCTACATTGAGAATAAATCCTGTACATGTGTAAATCAATGTACAAGATGAGTGACATGAGACAGGGTTACAATGTGAAGGAGTCACATGTCCTTCATAGCTCACTATTATATATTACAAGAATTACAATTATGAACTGAAGGTAACAAAAGGATCTCTGTTAAAAGCAGTAACCCACTTTATTTCCCTTGCACACTGCTTAACCTGGTTAGTCCCCCCCACTTCTTTTATTAGGACTTGTGCCCTGGCCTACACATTATGGTGAAACCTGTTATCCTAAAATAAAGGAATGCAAAACTTGCTGTATGGCGCTATGGACGGTTATATTTCAAACTCACCTAGCTGGTGTTGGTTGGACAGGATAAATCAAGTTAACAGCATTGATTTTTGAGACAGTGAAAACGTGACATGATGCAGGAGGTTTTTGATCCTGTTCTGCTTTCATTAGAAGCTCCCACGTGGCCGCCTGAGTGAAAGCAGCACAAAACAGAAGCTAAACATAGCCACGAAACACAAAAATACCATTTACGGCTTCTTTTAAATACATCGCACGCGTCTCACATATAAAATGGAAGCTGCGTAGAAAATAATAGACTAAAAAGTGACAACAGTGTTAAAGAAACTGGGTTATTCGGTAGTTATACAATCACAAAAGAGGGGCGAGGGTCAAATAAGTTTAAACTCTGCCACCCCGAACCCCCGGAGACCTATAGTTGTACACACAAAAGGGGTGGGTAGAGTGAATAATAAAAAAAAACATATATACTAATACAGTGAGGAATAGAGCAAGCCCCAATAGGGCAAATCACTATTTGAGAAAACTGCCCTCACTCACATACCGAGGTATGTGACATGCTTCATCATTGTACATGTATTTATATAGCGCAAATCACCCACATCGCAGGCATCTATGCGCTTGCTTAGGGAACCCGTCCTGGTATTCCCCTGTGAGATAACCCCGGCAGGTTCTCCACAAGGTGAAAGCCAGGCATCCCGCCGCGAGGGGCCGCTGTGGAGATTAAGCAAGCTATTGCCCAGAGTCGCAGAGTGTGAGCCCGTGAGTCGAGTAGGCACCGGGGCGAGAATTATCGAGTCCGTGGAATTATTGAGTCCAACCCCCGTCGGGGCGGGGAATTGAACCCTGGTCCAGGGCCGATCTCAGCTTCCGGGTCTGCCGCCTCTAACCCCTGAGCCACACTTCTCCACTGCTGGGCCTGCTTACAATACGCCCTGGTGTACCCCACACAGGACGGAGCATAAGGGAGGGGGAAAAAATAATAAATTTCTCTTAACACAACATATAGTCAAACAGACTGAACAAACACAACACTTAACACATCCAATGAGGTGAGAATAGTGCAAACACCAAGTGTTTCCAACCGAAAAGTGCGACAAAGGAATTGTGCAGTATGAGGAGTGATTTAAAACTGATTAAAAGTGTCAACCAGAATACAAACTTTATTAGACTTTTCTTGGCACCTCTACCAGGATTAAAAATAAGTGAACAAAGGATGGGAAAGTGCCTTCAGGAGATAATTAGGAACCTCAAGGCTTCCCTCCTACCACTGCCAGAGTCAACATGTTTCGACCGCTCTTGATGCGCCTGTATGGTCACTCCGGTCTTCTTCAGGACCGTCGCATTCGGTTTCTCTCAGGGTTCCCCCGTATTCCGGAGAAAAATGATTACCCCAACAGGGAGGTAGGTCCAATTAATCCATACCAATCCTGTGTAATATATGGAGAGTGTCCCCTTAAATGCGGGAAAACAATCACTGTGGCAAAGAAAGAAGAACAGGACAGGCGGATAAGAAACCCTTGTATATATCCACCTATTCAATCTTTCAGTTATATACATTGTCTATAGCCACTAAATGATGTGTCTAGTGTTGTTTCGGAAGCCCCAAATGCAGATTAATCCATGGGCTTCTTTCTCAAATATTGATAGTCCCTATGTAGTCTTATGTATATAAGGCATGCATACCTTCTACTTGACCATTTCTCTGCCTTTGTACAGACACCTGTACCAAGTACCTAGTAGCACTTTGAACAGCTCAAGGGCCGTTTTAAACCAACAATATCCAACTGTAACTGTTGCAAGTAACCCACTGTGGTTGTTATAAACAGACGTTTCACTTACCGAGTTTATGTAATTAATATACTCGTACTGGTGTCCGGTGTACAGGACGCCAAGGAACACAATCTGAAAGTAAATGGTGAGGGAAATGTAAGCTGAAAGATACAACCCCCTCGTGTACGTCCGCATGTATGCCAGAAGCGTTCCCCCCTCGTAGCAGGGCCCCCACAATACATTTCCGAAGGCTTGTCCTGGCTGTATCTAGCACGACCCGTGGCAACGCGTAAATCGAATACGCCATGGTAACCCGGATACTTAATGTTGTGAGACGGCATTAGCGTCCCACGTGACCCCGTCAGAGGACGTCATCGCGTATCCCGCGCGCGTCCCAAGGTCTATGGGAAATGTAGTTAAAAGAGCCAATACCCCTCCGTGTACGGGGTTCGAGACTTCTATGAACGCTGTCACGTTCCTAATGGTGTGACATACTATGTCAAACAATGAGGTGTTATTTATTAATACTCTCTATTTTGCCCCAGAACCAAGAATGTTAATGGAAGGGGAAGGCTGTATCGGGAAATTAAAATCGCTGTTAGGAGATCGTAGGGAATAAGATTGTAACCGGGAGTGTACCTAATGTCAGGGGTTCGATTCCCCTATGGCAACTTCCCTTTGTTGGCAATTGTTATGTGCATATTTAGTTAATAAAACACACCCTGTATCCCATGTTCCATCCTAAGTCTTAAAATAAGATTTGGTAGGTAGGACTTAGCGATCGGTCAATTACGAAGACGTAGGTTCGGTAGTTAACCTTTAAGAACTACAGTAATGCAGAGGAACTAAAACGTGTTGGGTATTTTTTGTAAGTGATAATGGCTTGGTACTTCATTTGTCTGTTTTTGGTTTTATACCAAAGACAAAGCACAAACGCTCCTCTGGGTCCGTTGCAGTCACTCCCATCTCATTATACAAAGAATGTGTAAGTGGTGGGCAATTGCCTTTAATCTTAACTTCAAACAAGCACTGAAAATGCAATAGGTCTCGCCTTTAACTAAGTTAAAGCTATTTGGTTTTGTACAGCAAAGCAAATGGCTTTAACTTAATAAAAGGCGAGACCTATTGCATTTTTAATGCTTGTTCATTACTGTTGAAAGTTTTCCTTAGTGAAAAAAGGTAAAGAAGGACTAAGTTGCACTATTCTATTAAATCTGTAATGCTGCTTTGAAATGTTTATGTAAGCACTGTTCAATGGATTGAAGTAATGAAGTGATATATTATTTTAACATTCTATGAAATTAATGTATGAATTGATTGTAAATACGTACATATGTGATATCTGTAAACAAGATGGATCTATCAATAAATAAACAAAAAACAACATAACATCAGTCACCCAGCTTTAATTTACCAGTCAAGTCCCACCCAAAAGTATGACAGTGCTGGCGCTAAAAGATAATTTGTGACCACAGTGGAGGGAGGGGGGGTGGAGCCATTTGGATTTTATTCTCACTTTCTTTTGTGCCTCTTATCACTTGTTCTTTACTGTATTTCCTTCTTCGTGGATTAAAAGCCTCTTTTAAAACACACAAAAAAAGATAATTTGTGGCTATACTCCCATCATTTTGGGTCGTAATACAATTATTTTAGATTTACAATGTGGCACAGGTTAATATATAAGTAGGGTACTAAGAATATATATATATATATATATATATATATATATATATATATATATATATATATGTATGTATATTCCCAAACACTCAGCTCCTTTTGCTGACACGGCGCTCTATGGACGGTGCGGTGCCTTGCAACCGAGCCAGGTTGCTCGATACTTTCCACACTCTTGCCCCAAAGGAAGTAATTAGGTCGCACTCCAACTTCCGTAATTCCAAAGCTTGTGCTCCGATTTATTAATCAAATATCAAGCATGCTTTTTAGCATGAAAACAAAACCACCAACGTTTCGGTCTCAGCCGAGACCTTACTCACAGTAACGCCCTCTGTTTTTTTCCACAGTTTCAAAAAACTGAAACACATCATTTCCTGTTTGTTTCTATTTCCAGGGCATTATGGTAGTTGTAGTGTATACATTATCACATTTATATATTTTTTACTTTATATTAACAGTTTCTAGTCACACCTTATGTACATTCTTTATATGGCATTCTTTTGCCAAATATACTCATGAATTATCAACCTTATTATTAAACAAAAACAATATATTCCTCTGGTGGATTAACTCCTTCCCAAGTTTAATTAATCAAGCTTTTTTTTTAAACATGTTTTCCTCCAGTGGATTTATGAATCAAATCAGTATGCTTGTCGCTAGATTCCTCACAAATGTACAGTTTTTAAGTGACTATGTACAAGATCAAGAACCACTTTGTTTTTTCTAAAAACAAGATTGTTAAAAAATATTTCAGTTCATCTCACAAACTCATTTCTGGAGGCTTCAATTTTTTAATACAGTTCTGGTGCACGTACATTGTCCTTTATAAATGAATATAAAGTTCCTAACTCTGGTTTAAACCATGGGGAGTCAAGGATCGCATATTTAAAATATGCTGTGATTCCTAATGACGTAATATTTTTTCTCTGTCATTTCCCCTTGTGTTTTTTGACCATGTCAATTCCAAAAAACTGCAGAAGTTTCCAATTTCCATTGTGGTCCGTTTCCATATGTTTAGCAACTGCACTTCCACGATCGTTATGTATAGTTGCTCTAACATACTCAAGGATACGCTTTTTTTGTTCACACTTTGTGCTCCCTATGTATCGTAAAGGGCATGGACACTCAATTACGTATACAACGTACTGACTTTTGCACGTGATTAACTCCTCAATTTTCCACAATCTTCCATCCGCTTTTTATTTCCTGGGTGTTCTTAGCAATTTGGCAGACTTTACAATTATGACACTTCTTGAAACCTTTACTGTGTAACCCCTTGAAACCTTTACTGTGTAACCATTGTTTATTTTTCTCCTTTTGGAAGTGACTTTGAGTTAGACGATCTTTATATTAAGCATGGGCGAATTTTGCGAATCTGGCGTTTGCGAATTTTGCGGATTTGCGAACTCGCAATCCGCAAAATCCGCGAATTCCCGCGAATTTGCAGATTTTTTTTGTGTTCGCAAGTGTTTCTGCCAGTTCGCGAGGATTTGGTACTAGTTCGCAATTGCGAACTTACTTGTCGGCTCGCAACGGTCGCGACTATGTGGTTTCTACATCTGGTTCATCATCACAGCCTCCCAGCACCCTCTGTTTCACCACTGCCACCCTTTCTTTGACCCATGCCACCCTCTGTTACATCAATGCCACCCTCTGGTTCATCATCACTGTAGAAGATGGGGGGGAAAAGCAGGCACACCTGCCCTGCTTCAACTGACATGAATTAATTTGGGGTTAGTTTATTAACAACACCTGCCCTGCCCCAACTGACAATAATGAATTAGGGGCTAATTAATGTGTCACTGAATTTGAAGTTCCAGCCTGGCACCTGCTTGTCTGCTCCCTTAGCTGTAAATCAGGACCTTTGTGGCATACAGTTAAGGTCAGAGCAGGGTCACACAATAGTTGCAAGCAGGCAACTGAATTCTGGAGGGCCCCCTCAGAAAGCACAACAGGGAATCGTTACAAATCATAAGATTGACCTTTTGCACCTGCTCATTTGTTTTGCTTTTGCAAAAATCGTTTTTCGGTAATTTCGCGCTATTTGCGAGGCTCGGTGTCGTGCGAAACCGACCGCGGAAGGCGCCAATTCGTGCGAATGAGCTTTATATTTTTTTTGCGGCGTTATTTCGCGAGTTTTTTTGCAGTATTCGCGAGCCGCTTGCAGCGCAACACGCGAATTTACCCCAAGGTCGAGTATGGGCGCGGCCATTTTGTTTGCGTGACTTATTTCCGTTTCCGGCCGCTATGTATAATCTCGCGAAGTAAGCGCATTGCGAGTACAAGTTCGCACGAGATCGCGAGGAAAATCGCGTGCGAACTTACTTTTGCGCTCGTGAACGGGCGGCCATCTTGTTTTTCATTCATTTCCTGTGTCTGGGCATGGTGTTTATCCTCTTGCTATCTTTGCCATCCTTTGCTTGTTTTCAGTTTTTTTTCTAACGATTTTGCTTCTTATCTATCCCTCTCTTTTCCTAGCTGTATATTTTTGTCTTTTCTGCTATTTTTGTTTACTTTTAAACTACTTTTTTAAACTCTTTTCTTTTCATCTTCCCTATCCTATTCTTTCTTAATTTTCTACTTCCTACCTTACCTGCCCAGACCATGGTGAAGCCAGGCGCCATGAAGTTGCCCAGGCACTTGAGGGCCGCAGCGGAGGCGGGGAGGAGGAGTCCTGGACCCCGTGAGAGGACAGCATGCGGGCGATTGAGGGGGGAGCAGGTGACGCAATGGGAGATCTTCAGCCCGGAGGAAGTAGGCGCGCTGGTCTACCTCGTCCAGCGCCGCCTGCCCAGGACCATCGAGGCGGCAGGATCGCGGCCGGCGGCTACAACATCCGGGAGCGCCGGAAGCGGTGGCAGAAGGTGTGCTGGGCCATGTCCCAACTCTCCGGGGTCCAGCGCACCTACAGTCAGGCCACCCACCGCTGGACGGACCTCCTGGACCGGGAGCGCGACCTGCTAGACCAGCTCGGCTTGGAGATCCCCGGGCTTGGTGAGTAGTAGTAGCTATTTCATCACTCACTACTATGTTTTCTCCTGCTCTGTGTTGTTGTATTGCAAATATTTGTTTTTTACATGGAGCAAGCCAATAATGCTGCTGATGATTACATTGTAGTTAAATTATGTTTCAAAATCTTCTGTACATTTCAGGTGCACTGCTCTCCTTCTCACAGCATGTTAAGTATTGGGTGGCCCTGAGCATTACTGGAGTTGCATTGCGTTGGCGACGTGACTCCAGCGATGCGCCGCTCTTACGTGATGAGATGCGTCACGCAAGTGCCTACCCTTGCGCCAGGGCGCACCGCATTGTAAATGAGGCGCATCTTCCGTGTCGCAAGGGTAGTTTTGCGTGACGCATTTGATCTGGCGCATCTCTGGAGATGCGCCAGAACGCGTAAGTAAGTATACCCCTAAGGGGCAGAATTGCAATTACCGTCTCCTCCCTGCAAAGTAGCAGGGATGCGCCAGTGATTGTGCGGCCCGCTACCACCACCAAACATGGTGCGCCGTATTTGCAATGCGGCGCACCATGGGCCCAAAACGTCACCGAAGCTTTACTGCTGGAGTTGTGTCGCAACGATGGCGCAGGGTACCCCAGAGCATTGCTGGAGCTATCTCCCCAATGCTGGGTCAAGCCGTATGTCTGCTTCAAGCAGGTGCAGGGTTTGTGTGACTAACATTGTCCTAAAGGTGACTGATTGAAATTTTGTAGATTTCCCTCAGCCACTTTTAGGATGTGTTCCAGCGCAGGAATGCCCTCCCTTGCGCCGGAACGCCCCCTGATGGCGCAGGGCTTTATAACAGGATGCATCTCCCAAATGCGTCACGCTGTTATAATATTATACGCCGCACCATGGCGCCTCTTTTGTTTAGCTGCTGCGTCACAAAAGTCACGCAAGAACGGAGCAAAAGAGCCGCAAGGGGCTTAAATCTGCCCCTTCCTTTGTACCCCTGACAATAAGAAAAATAGTGGCGGTGGATTGATAGTTTGACTATTTAAATGACTGGTTATGTAGCAGGCAACTGTTAGTGTTGTCACTGATCTGACTGAAATCACAATGGAGTTTGTCTGTCACTTTGCGTCTTGCCTGCGGACTGCTGCCTGCCAGTCCTAGGTGAACCTTTCAGTACTTTGTTTAGTGAGTTACGTGACTTTCGAAGTCGCAGGTCCGCAAATCAATGAAAACTAACCCTAATCAATATAATTTCGCGGAAATATTTTGTTATTGTTGTTTTGAAATGTTTGATTTGGTTGACATTGACAAGCAACAATCATCCATGTTTTCTGTTCTTTCTTTGATGTTGTACGTCAGCTCCCCCCAGGGGCCAGGGGACACAGGAGCAGCAGGCGGCAGCGGATGCTGTTGAACAGGGCCAGGATCGGGCAGGCGAGGGCTCCTTTGCTGGCCCCAGTAAGTTTTCATTTTAGACTAGTACCTATTTTTCCTAGCGTTCCTCATTTGATTTTTTCAAAATAGTCTTTGATCTTCTTGTAGACTGTATCTAAATTCTTATCCTGCCTCTACTATGACTCGCTGTGGTATTACTAGATTATTCTTATTAGTCTGTCTGTGTAGCTAACTAAGATTGCACGGTTGGCGAAACTCCCATTCTAGTCAGAAATAGCTCTATCAACTTAGTGCAGTCCTCTGGGATTGTCCATAATGTCTTTTGAAGTGTTCTATCTGCTTTGGATATTCCCAACTATAAAATGTGAATGACCACCAAGAAAGAATAAGATACTACCTTTTGGTTTGTATAGGAGGACAATCCATACCACTACTGTTGCGGGGACAATTCTTCTGCAGAAACAACTATGGACAATAAATAGTGCATTGCTTATCAATTATAATAGGCGCTGTTAGAGTTTCCACATACCTCTGTGATAACAGACTTTGAACCCCCAATGTCCTTACTGACTGACTACATAGTGTGGCACAGTCATTTACCTCCCGAATTCATCGATGATTGATCCCCAATGATGATTATCCAACGTAGCTCAAGAGTACGGAGTCAGAGTCAAGAAGTGTCAGAGACACGGACTCATGCTTGCAAAAATTGCAAAACCTTTCGCTCAGTCACTCTAGTCTGGACCAAAAAACACAGTCTATTTAAGTTTAAAAGCTTTATTAAAAGTAAACACATTTATTAAAATGAAGTCATAATAAAAAAACTAAACGTTTAACTGAGAATGGAAAAGTGGTTAGTGCTGACGATTAATTGAAGACATTTCTTGTGGTCGAGCCGAGCTCTCACCTTGTTTCAACTTGATCTTGTTGTTAGAAGCCCATCTTCTGTCTGTGTGGAGAAAAATGGTGCGTGTTAAAAAGCCAGCCTTCATCAGTTGTGCCAAAAAGTGCAGCAAGACAACACCCTTCCCTGGAAAAAGGGACATTTTTTTTAACTTTAGAGTAGACAGTCACAAATTACATTGTTTTCACATGTCTTCATTCCTAGACCAAATACTAGTGAGTGGTTTATTCTAACATTCTTAAATGTACTTTGTAGGTGGAACATCTGGTGGCGGGGCCAACGCGGAGGTGGTGTAGCTCGACACGGAGGCGGAGGGCAATTCTTCAGGGGAGGAGGCGGCGGCTCCAGTGCCGGCTGTGAGAGTTGAGACGGTGGTGGTGGCGGGCAGAGGTAAGCTCTTATATATTCCTTACTTATTGAGATTGAAGACGTGGCTGGGAAGGAAAGAATATGAGATGCATGGCTGGGTGAATGATGAAGCAATGATTGGTGGAAGGACAACAGCCTGGGTGGGTGACACAGAAACTGTATGTGTCCATATACTTGGATCATGCTACTATCTGACTCTTAGATAGCATATGTGTATCTAGAGCAAGGGTACTCATAGTACGGCCCGCGGGCCGGTGGCGGCCCGGCAAGCCTTCCTTGGCGGTGCGCAGACCTTGCAGACAATCACTGCTCCCCCGGCCCCCACAGAGCAGAGTGGAGATGCAGGGCCACAAAGAGGTGAAACAGAACAAAGCCTCTGCTCTGTGGGGCCGGGCAAGCAGTGATTGTCAGGGTGGAGATGCAGGGGCGCTACAACAAACAAAGCCTCAATAATATGTTAATGGTCTTTTAATGACCTGTTAAGTACTTTGATGTGGCTGTCTGTGTGTGCGCGTTGAGGAAGCTGTCTCAGCCCGGGCTGAAGGCTGACACAGACAGACACACACACAGTGAGATGACAGAGGGGGAGGGAGAGGGAGGGCAGGAGGGAGAGAGAGATGGAGAGGGAGGGCAGGAGGGAGAGCAGGAGGGAGAGCAGGAGGGAGAGAGATGTATGTAAATGCTGGGTCTGGTGGCTCAGTGGATGAAGGCATCTGCTGCAGGGACCTGTGTGCAACCTCATGGTCACAAGTTTTCGTTTTGCTTTAGCCCCGCCCCCTCAGACTCCGCCCCACCAGTGCGGCCCTCGGCCACAAACTACACTGTAAATTTAACCCCTGAGAGAAAGTTTGTGAGTACCCATGATCTAGAGAGAGTAGACGGTCAGTGGATGAACTAAGTGTAACTTTGAAGAGCATGTAACACTGCACCCGCACGTCCGTTCCAGTGTAGGAAAGGCAAGGAAAAGAAGTTGTAATTTTTTCCAAATACTACCATCAATAGTAGCAGTAGTTTGTATTGCAAGCACAGCATAGATCCGGGTATTACGGTGGCTACTCCCTACCTCTCTTAATAAGTTTAGTAGTACTCAGTCATTCATGTGTGGATGTATCACTGGTCACTCAATAAAAAGCAAAGCACCTAAAGTCATCCCATATGTAAGCAAAAACATCCCATGTGAAGTGATAGATAATCAGATTATTTATCTTCTTCATTTTTCTATTTCTAGTACTCATTTGCACTGTAGGGTGAAAGTTAAATTAATTAAGCAGTAGCCCTTGTAACAGAGTATTCTCAGTGCCACCCGTAATAGAAAAGTAAGAGCTTCACCACCTGCATGTACTGGACCGGTACAGTAACGCAAGTCTAGGTCACTCATCATGGTGTGCGTCTCTTTTTCTCGGGTGCAAGTTCACTGCGCTGGCATTATGCCGGCTTGCAGAAGATAACGTACCAATTTTCCTAAACAAGAGACAAGAAGAAGAATAAGACTGGTGTACTTTCATAGTCGACTCCAATGGAAGTCCATAGTGCTCGTAGAATTTGTTCCTTAAACTCCCACTAATGTTAGAGCAAGGATGAAGAAGTGGGAGGTTAGATAGATACTGGCCTCAATAGTTATGTAATGCGCTTGCAAGTTGCTAGTTGTACTGCAACACAAATTTCTGCTGAATGATTGAGTTAATCTTAAAGAGCATTGGTTACAGACTATGTCTTTCTTTCTTCATATAGATGCTCCTTTCAAACCAACAAGGAGGAAGGAGCTGGCTAGAGCGGCCCGGCAACGGAGGATCGATGCTACTGTTGCAGAATATCGGCGGCTGGTGGCCCTGGAGGACGACGAAAGTGTGCAGTCGACCACGACAACAACGTCGTCTGCATCGGCCCCCGTGCCCCCACGGGCTGCCACCCAGCACAGTGCTCCAGCCAGAGTGAGCCGGGCTGCCAAAGCCAAACGCCGACGCCGAGCAGCAAGGACAACAGCTGCCTCTCACAGCCATTGCAACTGCAAGGCACGCCTGCGCCGCAGTACCCTGAGGGTGTCCCGCCTTCAGCAGGAGCTCCACCACTTTACAAACGTGTTGGAGGGGCTCCGCGTAGAGCACGCCTTGCTCCGCCAGGAGTATGATGCCCTGGCCCAAAAAGTAAACAGCATCCACCCATAGTGTCCCTTGCCCCTTTTTTAGAGACTTTTGGGGGGTGGGAATCGGGAGTTGGGTTTGGGACTTTTAAAGGACAACCGTTGGGGTTAGGGAGGGTCTTGCGGGAGATTATTTTGTTAGGGATATAAATATACTTTTTCAAACTTTATCTGAGCATACCTGGTTTTTACTGCTTGCCTGGTGGGTGGGGGTTTAACAGTAACTTTGTTTTCCTGAAAGTTTAGTTCCATTTTCTTCCTTTAAGTGTAAATGCCCAAATGTTTTCAACACTAAGTGCCTCTCACAGAGTAAGTGAAGTGAATTCAAGAGTCCTAGGACTTTAGTAGTACTACCGCCAGTCTCTCGTCTCTCCTAATACTCCATTATACTCCCTCCCACCAAACGCTTATCTTACCTGTAATTTGTGTTTGAAAGTAGTGCTAGACCCAGGGCTGGCTCCACGGGAAACAGCGAATAAGGTTGGCAATCCTGGGCGGATAAAATTTCCTCATAGCGGTGGTACTAGTGTTGTGACACAGTGGCAGTTGCATGCCTATGAAAAAAAAGAAAATGAAATCTGGTTTGTCCTCCTGAGCAATACAACGGTACAATAGAGAATATAGCAGGTGACAGTACACTAGAACAGTGCCACATTGTAGCCTAACAAATGGTAAAGTAGAACTACTAATTCGGTTGAAGTTCTTTGACATTAGCCATGGGTCTTTGTCAAGCAGAGTAAGAATATATCCTCGGATTTCTTCACCAGCCTGTTGCTATCACCTTATCCTCCCCAGCAAGTGTGTGGATTTATTGCTGTAATTTAGTCACACATCAATCAAAACCACACAGCCCGGGGGAAGAGGGTTAGGGTTTGAAAAATGGATGGGTACAGGGGTTTTTGGGAAAGGTTTTGGGAGACAAGAAAAAATAGCACAGCATGGACAAACAATTGTGAACATAAACAAATCTTTGAAAGTGCATGCACTACTGCATGCATGTCAGTGAAAAGTAAGTAGTACTTTCGACAACTGTGGAAGAAAGAATGCGACAGTACAGGGCGTGTGTGGAAATATTGATAACTATATTCAACATAAGGTCTCTGTTGCCAGATACCTGAGAGCCTTGCTGGTCACTATAAATCCATTCACAACACTCAATGGGGTTGGTCTGGAAGGTTTAGTAGATAGAAAAGGACAAATTGCTCTTTTTCTAGGTGTCCCCTCACTCACCAGGGTTGCCCCTTGGTGACATGCTTCATCATTGGGGCCATCCCAGTCCTCTACGGGCTGGGGCGTGCTGCGACTTGCGAATTACGTAGGAGCACTTACAAATGACTATGTGTGGTGCAGATGTGATAGTGGAGTGGACTAAATGATGTGTTAAGGGATCAATTTAGAAGCAGAGAGAGATCCAAGAAATGCAGTCAGTCATAGAAAGAAACAATGGATACTGTATCTGTATGTTGTTGTAGTTGTCCTGTTGAAATTGGTAAGTAAGTTGCATGCAGAAAAAAATTCCTCTTATTAGCGGCACTCCTCCATTGCAGCTGACGCTTCGTCCATCAATGTTGGTCACCAGAAGACACCCTGTAAAAAAAGCACAGCATGGACAAACAATTGAACATAAACAAATCTTTGGGTACAAACCTATCCATCAATCTTTAAAAGTGCATGCACTACTGCATGCATGTCAGTGAAAAGTAAGTAGTACTTTCGACAACTGTGGAAGAAAGAATGCGACAGTACCGGGCGTGTGTGGAATTATTGATAACTATATTCAACATAAGGTCTCTGTTGCCAGATACCTGAGAGCCTTGCTGGTCACTATAAATCCATTCACAACACTCAATGGGGTTGGTCTGGAAGGTATAGTAGATAGAAAAGGAGAAATTGCTCTTTTTCTAGGTGTCCCCTCACTCACCAGGGTTGCCCCTTGGTGACATGCTTCATCATTGGGGCCATCCCAGTCCTCTACAGGCTGGGGCGTGCTGCGACTTGCGAATTACGTAGGAGCACTTACAAATGACTATGTGTGGTGCAGATGTGATAGTGGAGTGGACTAAGTGATGTGTTAAGGGATCAATTTAGAAGCAGAGAGAGATCCAAGAAATGCAGTCACAGTCATAGAAAAAAACAATGGATACTGTCTGTATGTTGTTGTAGTTGTCCTGTTGAATTTGGTAAGTAAGTTGCATGCAGAAAAAAATTCCTCTTATTAGCGGCACTCCTCCATTCCATCTGACGCTTCGTCCATCAATGTTGGTGACCAGAAGACACCCTGTCCACTGCCTGCCTGGCGGATGCTGAATTGCGGCTCGCTAATGTGAAGCCTGACTCCATCCTTTTTTCCCCATTGCACAGACTGAAACCCGGCCTGTAATTATTCAACGAAAAACAGGAAGTGATATAATATTACAACACCACTGATAAATAAATATAAGGTATGTAGGCTGTGGAGTGCAAAAAGTCACACTTTGATTTTCCTAGTAGACAGTACAATATTTTTGAAAGTGCGTACTCTGTCTGAGTCACCTTTTGAAGGATAAATAAGTATGGGCAAATTAATGTAGCGGATCTTTCCCCTCAAGCTAGGTGTACTGTAAATTGTGTTTTAGAACAAAATTCCCAGCAGTGCTCCCACCCAGACCCTTACTAAAGCCAGTCGCAAAAATGTAGAAGACCCCCAATCACATCTCAAAAAACGAGGCCTAGCAGAAAACTGGTGACAAAACGTACTTTGAAAGTAAAAGTAGGCCCAAATACCCGCTTACCCACCGTGGATTGTATTCAAACCACTTGCAAGCAACCAAGCAAAAGTATCCATAGCCAGCATCGCTCCAAGACCCGAAAACCCCCCCACCCAAACACATGCAATAGAAATACTGCTAACCCTAACGAACCCTAAGTTAAGAATAGTGGCAAAGGCTTTCTTGAACTATGCCAAATCCCCCCTTTCCCACCATGGATTTTCTTCAAATGACTTGCAACCAAAAATACACATTCTCACGAGTGCTCTAAGACCCCAGAACTCAGTTGCAAAAATCTAGAACACCCCGAAACACATGCAATCCTGCTGCTAGGGCTAACCCTAACGAACCCTAAGTTACAAAAAGTGCCAAAAGGCTTTTCCGCGTGGATTTTGTCCCAACCACTTCTACCCGGTATTAGACCTTCCCAGGAATGCCCCAAGACCCGCCAACCCACCCGCCAAAAAGCATAACACCCCCAAACAGGCCAAAAGCAAAATCTCCTACTTACAATATTTCTCGGCCTTCGGTCCAAACGCGCTGTGTAGCTAGGCCATAAGTCCGGTTTACCACCACAGATTTCCTGAAATGCAAATGCAATCAAGATTAGAGTGTCCCAGCAGTGCTCCCAGACCCCGAAACTCACCCACAAACAGCCGGAACCCCCCCAAAGAGCACCTCAAAGGCAAGCAAGTCAGCAAAAACACCAAAAGAATGTCCGCCTCGGATTTGGTCCAAACCACTTTTATCCGGTATTAGAGCTTCCCAGCAATGGCCCAAGAGCCGTCAACCCAGGAGAAAACGAGTAGAAGACCCCCAAACAGCCAAAGAGCAAAAGTACAAAAATGGGGACTTAGTCATTTTTTTGCAAATTTCCCAAATCACTCCGCGCGCGCTCTGCAGCTAGGCCCTACCTACCCTCTGCCACCATGGATTTGCTTCAAACCTCTTGCAAAGTAAAGTATCTATAGCCAGCAGTGCTCCCAGAGCCCGAAACCCACCCACAAACACCAGGAAGCCCCCCAAACAGGCCCCCGAAAACGCTACATTGAGCAAAATGTCAGAAATAGCAAAAAATAAATCGGCGTGGATTTTGTCCCAACCACTTTTACCCGGTATTAGACCTTCCCAGGAATGCCCCAAGACCCGCCAACCCACCCGCCAAAAAGCATAACACCCTCAAACAGGCCAAAAGCAAAATCTCCTACTTACAATATTTCTCGGCCTTCGGTCCAAACGCGCTGTGTAGCTAGGCCATAAGTCCGCTTTACCACCACGGATTTCCTGAAATGCAAATGCAATCAAGATTAGAGTGTCCCAGCAGTGCTCCCAGACCCCGAAACTCACCCACAAACAGCCGGAACCCCCCCAAAGAGCACCTCAAAGGCAAGCAAGTCAGCAAAAACACCAAAACATTTCCGCCTCGGATTTGGTCCAAACCACTTTTATCCGATATTAGAACTTCCCAGCAATGGCCCCAGAGCCGTCAACTCACCCGCAAAGAGGTAGAACAACACCCCCACAAGTGCTGAGTCTTTCTTCATTGGGCGTAAACCAGCCCTCTGCTTTGATGGAAATAGGAGTCTGGAGGAGGAGGATAGAGGAGCATGTTCTTCTGAACTAGTAAACTTGAGGAATGCAGACTGCGGCACCTTCAAATCAATAAGCAAACAAGTGAAGACAGTTCTGCTGATGGGCTTGTTTTTGTGATTAGGTGATTAAAGTTTGAATTATATTAACTGTGCACAACAAAGAAAGACAGACACAGGAATAAAAGTGAATAAGGACGAAAAAGAAAGTTATTGATTCATTGTCTCATTTTCAGGGCTCGGTGTCACGGTCCACGAATAAGAATAAGGCTTCGTCATCATACTCTGTGAATTCAGCAAGGTGAGCTCAGTGTCACCTGACAGAGAAGAAATTCCCTCATCTATGTTGCTGTCCACCTCGTCTTCATCCGGCGCGCTTTCTCGTACTCTGTAATCTGGTGGTATGAGGTGCTGATTCATCTTGATCATTGTTAACCTCTCCACATTTTTGGGCGAGAGGCGGCTCCGTTTGGAAGTTACAATGCCACCAGCAGCACTGAAAACGCGTTCAGAAGACACGCTTCCTAGTGGGCAAGACAAGTAGTTTAAAGCCAGGTTGGAGACCTGTGGCCACAATTCTTTTTTCCCATGCCAATACGCCAATGGGTCAGCATTAACATAGACCTCTGTTGAGTCATTCAGATAGTCCTTCACCATCGACTCAAGGTTCTCCTCCAAGGTTCCTCCACTTTGCTTAGCTGTTGCTGTGACCTTTTGAGAACCAAACCCAAGCCGAGCTAGCCAATCCTCTTCAGCCTCCAATGTTACTGTTGTGTCTGGTGGTGCAGATGATCCGGTTGCCGGTCTCTTTAACGGCTGAGAGGTCACTTGTGCCACAGCCACAGGTGCAGAAGTGGATTGTTGTGACTGGGGATGGCCTGCTGATGCTGATGCTGATGTACTGCCTTTTCCTTCAATTTGCTGCCGTTCTCTTTCAAACCTCTTGGCTGAGGAGGCTAGCCACTGTTTGTACTTTGTAACATCTTCATCAGCAAAAGGAAAGAATGCTTGGCCTGCCAGCGCCTTTTTGTAGCGTGGAACCAGAATAGTAGCACAAATGTAATGCTGGTTTGAGTGGATCATTTTAAGACGTTCATCACCTTGTAGGTGCTCTAATAATTTCTCCGCCAGAACAAAAGGGTCTTGGTTTTCTTCATCTTTTCCAAACACAGAACACACCTCCTTCAGTTGGTGCTCCAGCATGTACAACAATGGGATAGCTTTTCCCAAATTACAGTCCTCCTTGCTGACTGCACGCGTGAAGAACTCAAAAGGACGAAGCATGCGTGTCAGGCTTTTAACTATGTCCCATTGCGCCGCACCCATCCCCAGGTCCTCCTTCTGAGCTGTATCCTGTGTTAAGAAATAGTGATCAAGTACCGTATACTGCTCATACAGACCCTCAAGCATGTAGAAGGTTGAGTTCCAACGTGTTGCCACCTCCTGGATGAGTGCTTTCACTGGCATTTGACGTTCATATAGCAGGCTCCTCAGATGCTTCCGGGCCTTAAAAGAATGGCTGAAATGTTTGCACATTTTTCGGCAGGTGTCCACTACCCTGTACGCTGCACTGTCTTTATCACTCAAGAATTTTTTGACAACCAGGTTTATACAGTGCGCCAAACACGGCACTCTGAAATAGTCACCCAGCTGCATGGCCTTAACTACATTGGCGCCATTATCCGGGGGAAACATAACCAACCTGGCGTTTTTTTATGGGACAGCCAGTCAAGGACCTTTGTGTTAAATACATCCAAAATGTTTTGTGCTGTGTGACGTTTCTCCAAACCAAACATGGCTAGTGTTGCATGTTTCCGAGCAGCTTTAAAAACTTGGTCCGGGTCAACACCTGCGTTTAGCTTTGCTTTAACCCCTGAAAAAGAGACCCAGTGTGCAGTGATGCACATGTAATCAGCGCCTGCGCCACTGGTCCACATGTCTGTTGTCAGATGTATAGTGTGAACAGCACTCTTCTGCAAAGCTGCCCCAATCACCTTCAGAACATCTTCATGTAGTGCTGGAACTGCAACTCGGGCAAAATAGAACCGGCTAGGAACCTACCATTTAGGGCAGAGCGCTGCCACTAATCCTAGAAAACCAACCCCTTCTACAAAAGAAAAAGGGAGAAGGTCCAGAGCTAGCATTTTAGCCAGCTTAGTGTTATACAGACGCGTCAGTGGGTGGTTGCGTTCATATTGCGCTTCTGTAAACAACATCTTTTTAATGTTGCCCTGGACCAAGGATTTACGGGATGATGATGATGATATCTTCGACCCAGTTACGCTCGCTGATGAACTTTTTCGCATTGGTGTATCACTCTCTCCCACACTCTTAGTGTGGCTCACATGGGGTGTGCTGCTGACAGAGGTACTGGGTGTAAGTGAAGTGTTTGACACGTCTTCTTCCTCCTCGTCATCATCAGATGAAAAATCAACGTTTTCATTACGTGCAATTCGGGCTTCCTTGATCTCCTCTAGGTGTGCAAACAATTGGACAGCGTGCTGTCTCCTAAGATGACCTCTCTGGCCTCTGGTACCATAGTTGGTACCAAACTTACCACGACTAACTCGAAGCTTACAAATGCTACAAATGGCTATGTTTTCCTTTTTTGGGCAAACACTAAAGAAGTCCCAAACTGCAGACTTGAAATGTCTTTGGGGGCCAGAGGAGGCGGCGATACTGGTGGTGGTGGTCCTGCTGCTAATGCCAGATGAAGTGGAGGATGTGGATTGCCGAACTTCAGTACGTTTTGCACTTTCACCACCACTAATTGAGGTCGAGGTGGATGGAGGTCCCTTCTTGCGAGGAAGAAATATGGAAGCGGTAGGTGTTGGTGTACTAGTTAACTCCAAATCCAATGATTGTTGTGTTTCCATTGCCTCCTCGTCGACATCATCATCACGCTCAGCAGCTTCTCGGGATAGGGTCAAAATGTCTCTTTGCTGCATGCCCGCTGGGGCTGCAGTGACCTTTATGATGACTGGCTCGTCGCCGTGAGAGGCTTCATCAGCAGCAGTATCCGTCACTTCTTGTTGAGCCTCATCACACTCCAAAGCTATGAGTTTTTCGACGATCTTCCTTTTACGCTTAGGTATCTTTGTCAGATCATGGTGTGCTTCACTCTCAGATGGCCTTGGTGGTTCCCAATCTTCATCCAGATCATCAGAAGGAGGTGTGCTTGAAGAAGATGTAGACCTCACCCTTGATCTCTTCCTTGCTAGGGGTGTGGAAGACAATGAATGATCAACAGGAGGAGTGGCTTCCTCAAATGATACCTCGGTTTGATTGTCAATTTCCTGATGTGCCCCTACTTCGGGAGGAACAACTATTGTGGGCACTTGTGACCCTCCATGCACCTCTGATTGCGCATCTCCTTGCGCTGCCTCTCCTTCCACATGTACTTGGGCTTGTACTTGCACATGTTGTTGTTGTTGCGGCTGTGGTTGTTCAACACTTGTCAGATGAGTTACAACAACCTGTGTTGATTCAGGGACATTGCTGCTACTTTCTTGCAATGAGCCAACATCACTGGTCGATGGTGATTGAAGAAGTACACTGACTGCCTCTGAAGCACTCAAGGGCTTTGACTTAAGTTGGCGTGGTGGTGGAGGCACTGAGCCCAATGGAGCGGGGTGCTGCTCCCAGCTTGGTCCCCAGCAGATCCCGCTGCTGCTGCAGGCGTACTTTTTTTTTTTACTCCCAAAAAACACGGCGGCCGGCACACCAGCCTCCTTGGTAACTTGCTTCTTCTGCTCCTTACTAGCAACTTTCTTGCTAGAGGAGCTACGGAGACCTTTTTTTGGGGCCATCTTCTTCAGAGCAGGTCAGACAGCAGGCCGCAGTTGCACGAATTGCAGAGTTGTCTGAGGCCAGACGTGACGTCGCGTGACGTTATGCTGCGCACACACACACCGCTGCAGGACTTCTTCCTGGCACTGGTGGTTCTCTTGAGTCTTGTGCACCTAAAAGCAATGGAAGACAGAGGAACATCAGTTCAGTTATACACCCCCAAAAAATCGGGAAAAAAACAGAAAAATCAGCACAATCCCAATCCATCCATGCCCTCCATGATGCTTAAATTCAAGACACCCCACAGAAAGACTAGGCACATGCAATACTCACTAGTCACTACCCCTGGTGAAAAGGCCACAACAACAGGCCAAAAAAACGAAAATCACAGAAAAATCAGCACAATCCCAAGCCATCCAGCCCCTCCATGATGTTTAAATTCAAGACAACCCACAGAAAGACTAGGCCCATGCACCACTCACTACCCCCTGGTGAAAAGGCCACAACAGGCCAAAAAACCGAAAATCGCAGAAAAATCAGCACAATCCCAAGCCATCCAGCCCCTCCATGATGTTTAAAATTCAAGACAACCCACAGAAAGACTAGGAACATGCACCACTCACTACCCCTGGGCATGATGGATGAAAGCTAGGCAAAATGGGTGCAGGCCTGAGAACACTGTCTGCATTCAAAATGGCCCCCTCCCTCACAGCACATGGCCAGGGCCAGTAGCAGCACTCAAAATGGCCCCCAACCACATGGCCTGTCCACAACAGGCCAAAAAAACGAAAATCACAGAAAAATCAGCACAATCCCAAGCCATCCAGCCCCTCCATGATGTTTAAATTCACGACAACGCACAAAAAGACTAGGCACATGCACCACTCACTACCCCCTGGTGAAAAGGCCACAACAGGCCAAAAAAACGAAAATCGCAGAAAAATCAGCACAATCCCAAGCCATCCAGCCCCTCCATGATGTTTAAAATTCAAGACAACCCACAGAAAGAC
Source organism: Lissotriton vulgaris (assembly GCF_964263255.1). NCBI lineage: Eukaryota > Metazoa > Chordata > Amphibia > Caudata > Salamandridae > Lissotriton > Lissotriton vulgaris. Next base: position 230,712,743 of record NC_141690.1, read on the forward strand.
TAGGCCCATGCACCACTCACTACCCCTGGGCATAATGGATGAAAGCTAGGCAAAATGGGTGCAGGCCTGAACACTGCCTGCATTCAAAATGGCCCCCTCCCTCACAGCACATGGGCAGGGCCAGTAGCAGCACTCAAAATGGCCCCCAACCACATGGCCTGTCCACAACAGGCCAAAAAAACGAAAATCACAGAAAAATCAGCACAATCCCAAGCCATCCAGCCCCTCCATGATGTTTAAATTCACGACAACGCACAAAAAGACTAGGCACATGCACCACTCACTACCCCCTGGTGAAAAGGCCACAACAGGCCAAAAAAACGAAAATCGCAGAAAAATCAGCACAATCCCAAGCCATCCAGCCCCTCCATGATGTTTAAAATTCAAGACAACCCACAGAAAGACTAGGCCCATGCACCACTCACTACCCCTGGGCATAATGGATGAAAGCTAGGCAAAATGGGTGCAGGCCTGAACACTGCCTGCATTCAAAATGGCCCCCTCCCTCACAGCACATGGCCAGGGCCTGTAGCAGCACTCAAAATGGCCCCCAACCACATGGTCTGTCCACAACAGGCCAAAAAAACGAAAATCACAGAAAAATCAGCACAATCCCAAGCCATCCAGCCCCTCCATGATGTTTAAATTCAAGACAACCCACAGAAAGACTAGGCCCATGCACCACTCACTACCCCCTGGTGAAAAGGCCACAACAGGCCAAAAAAACGAAAATCACAGAAAAATCAGCACAATCCCAAGCCATCCAGCCCCTCCATGATGTTTAAAATTCAAGACAACCCACAGAAAGACTAGGAACATGCACCACTCACTACCCCTGGGCATGATGGATGAAAGCTAGGCAAAATGGGTGCTGGCCTGAGAACACTGCCTGCATTCAAAATGGCCCCCTCCCTCACAGCACATGGCCAGGGCCTGTAGCAGCACTCAAAATGGCCCCCAACCACATGGCCTGTCCACAACAGGCCCAAAAAACGAAAATCACAGAAAAATCAGCACAATCCCAAGCCATCCAGTCCCTCCATGATGTTTAAATTCAAGACAACCCACAGAAAGACTAGGCACATGCACCACTCACTACCCCCTGGTGAAAAGGCCACAACAGGCCAAAAAACGAAAATCACAGAAAAATCAGCACAATCCCAAGCCATCCAGCCCCTCCATGATGTTTAAATTCAAGACAACCCACAGAAAGACTAGGCCCATGCACCACTCACTACCCCTGGGCATAATGGATGAAAGCTAGGCAAAATGGGTGCAGGCCTGAGAACACTGCCTGCATTCAAAATGGCCCCCTCCCTCACAGCACATGTCCAGGGCCTGTAGCAGCACTCAAAATGGCCCCCAACCACATGGCCTGTCCACAACAGGCCAAAAAAACGAAAATCACAGAAAAATCAGCACAATCCCAAGCCATCCAGCCCCTCCATGATGTTTAAATTCACGACAACGCACAGAAAGACTAGGCACATGCACCACTCACTACCCCCTGGTGAAAAGGCCACAACAGGCCAAAAAAACGAAAATCGCAGAATAATCAGCACAATCCCAAGCCATCCAGCCCCTCCATGATGTTTAAAATTCAAGACAACCCACAGAAAGACTAGGCCCATGCACCACTCACTACCCCTGGGCATAATGGATGAAAGCTAGGCAAAATGGGTGCAGGCCTGAACACTGCTTGCATTCAAAATGGCCCCCTCCCTCACAGCACATGGCCAGGGCCTGTAGCTGCACTCAAAATGGCCCCCAACCACATGGTCTGTCCACAACAGGCCAAAAAAACGAAAATCACAGAAAAATCAGCACAATCCCAAGCCATCCAGCCCCTCCATGATGTTTAAATTCACGACAACCCACAGAAAGACTAGGCACATGCACCACTCACTACCCCCTGGCGAAAAGGCCACAACAGGCCAAAAAAACGAAAATCGCAGAAAAATCAGCACAATCCCAAGCCATCCAGCCCCTCCATGATGTTTAAATTCAAGACAACCCACAGAAGGACTAGGCACATGCACCACTCACTACCCCTGGGCATAATGGATGAAAGCTAGGCAAAATGGGTGCAGGCCTGAGAACACTGCCTGCATTCAAAATGGCCCCCTCCCTCACAGCACATGGCCAGGGCCTGTAGCAGCACTCAAAATGGCCCCCAACCACATGGTCTGTCCACAACAGGCCAAAAAAACGACAATCACAGAAAAATCAGCACAATCCCAAACCATCCAGCCCCTCCATGATGTTTAAATTCAAGACAACCCACAGAAAGACTAGGCCCATGCACCACTCACTACCCCGGGTGAAAAGGCCACAACAGGCCAAAAAAACAAAAATCACAGAAAAATCAGCACAATCCCAAGCCATCCAGCCCCTCCATGATGTTTAAATTCAAAACACCCCACAGAAAGACTCAGTGCACCCACCACTGAGTACCCCTGGGCAAAAGGCCCCAAAACACCAAAAATCGAAAATTCCAAAATTGTAGTTGCAGCAACTGTAATGCCCCAAACAAACTTACTTGTGAAATTTCTAATCCAAAAGTGATCCAAAGAAAGTCAAAAAGGCCTCAAATCCAAATATCCAGCAGCATCCACAAAAAGTAATCCTTCCAGCTCCAGATCCAAATGAAAAGTGACCAGGAGATGGACAAAGCACTGGGAGGAGCCTGCTGGACAGGAACAGGAAGTTGAAGACTGTGGGGCACTTCCTTCCTCCCACCCCCCCCTCCCCAAAATGGACTCCTCGCAAAAAAAGTGCAGGCAAATGTCAACCTGAGGAGTTATTCAGATAAAAATCATCATTTCCAGAAGGTTTATGCTGCTTGCTGGTGGATTTCTTGTGCAGAAATGCAAATTTTATATTTTCGCGAGTGCGAGATTGTTGCTGCTCGCCGCATCTCCAAGCCTGCAATTGCGAAGTACCGCGATACGTGATCACGGCGTACTCGCGTTGACAAACTCTCGCTGTAAAAGTTGGCAAGCCGCGATTACGTAATAGCGCTTGCCAAATTCCCGCGGGATCCCGCAGCAAGATCCAAAATGGCGCAGCACTCGCAAAATATCAAGAAAAATAACTCGGCAAACGATGAATGACGGGAAGTAAACGCTGCGCGCCGCAAAATTGTATCACCAAGAAAAAAAAATCGGCTGCGTGCGAATTTGCGGATTTTGCGGGAAATTCGCAAATCTCGCGGATTGCGAATTTACCGAAAATCCGCAAAATCCGCGAGCGTAACGGATTTTCCGCCCATGCTTACTATATATATATATATATATATATATATATCAATTCCAGTTTCCCCATAAGGGGAGTTAAATCTCCATGCACTCCTGGTTATTCTTTTACCAATTATAATTGAAAATAGAAACTGGAATTGATGTAACCGCGCTCCGGGTGCACCGCCATAGAGCGCCTGGTGGCCCGCCCTGTGGACCAAACGGGAAGGAATATATATATATATATATATATATATATATATATATATATATATATACACACACTTAAAAAACCATAGGTTTCAGGCCTTATATAGTTAGGAATTAGCATTTAAAAAACCATTGAAATTGCTCCTATATAGTTAGTTGTACTAATTATATTTCGCGCACCTGCAATCCACTGCTGATGATGCCACATATTACATCATTCATGACATGGTCAGTGACATCACTGATGACATCTCAAATGACATCACTGATGACATCATCCAGTGACTGTGTGTTTCTGTAAGGGTTTAAATATGTTTTACATATTGAAGAATGAGTGGATGTATAAGTGTCTGGATGAAGGATTTAGTAGGTGCATGACTGACTGTATGAGTGAGTGATTAAATGTGTCTTACTAAATGCATGGGTTAGTGACTAAACTGTCTGAATGTGTGCATCAGTATGTCTGTTGTTGTGTAAGCTGCTGCATGTGTTGATCAGTAGCTATATGAGTGGCTATATGGGTTATTGATTGGTTGCCCAAGTATTTGAATGGGAGACTGAATGTGTGTGTGGGTGGCTGGGAGGTGTGTGACTCTGTGCATAGATTTGTGAGCAGTTGATTCACTAGGTGTATGAGTTCAAGAGTCCATGTGGAAACAGTTTTATGGGCGGTTGACTGAGTACATGGGTGTGTTGGTGAGTGAATGGATATCTCAGTGCTACATGTCCAAGTAAGTACATATGTAAAACACAGTGCATGTGAGAGTTGGCATATATAAATGACTATACATGAGAGCCAGTGGATGTGCGAGTGGCTGTATGGATCATTGTGTACTTGTATCAGTGATTGTATAAGAGAGTAAGTATGTGTTAGTATATGTTTGAATAAGTAAGGTGTTGTGTGTAAAACTGTATAGTTGAGGAAATGGAAGTGTGATTGATTCTTTGCATGACTGACTAGGTGTGTGAGTAACTCCATGGATGAGTGGCAGTGTGTGAGTGTCTGTATAGGTGTATGAGTTCATATGATAGTGTTGTATGGATGTGTGACTGTATGTATGAGTGATTCTATGGGTGAATGAGTGAATGTGTGTGTAGACCTAGGTATCAGTGAGTGCGTATGTAGTAACTGGTATTTGTGTGTCAATGGTTTCAAGAATGGTAGTCTGTATTTAACACTGGGTGTATCAAAGGTTATATTAGAGTGTGAGGAGGTGCATCGTATTATCACATGAATGATATGTGATGTGATCAGTGATGTCAAATGAGATGTCATCAGTGATGTCATCAGTGATGTCATTTGAGATGTCATCAGTGATGTCATCAGTGATGTCATTGACCATGTCATGAATGATGTAATATGTGACATCAGCAGCAGTGGATTGCGGGTGCGCGAAATATAGTTCGTACAACTAACTATATAGGAGCAATTTCAATGGTTTTTCAAATGCTAATTCCTGAAACCTATGGTTTTTTAAGTGAATTTGCAAGGTTTGCAAATTCCTAACTATATACGGCCTGAAACCTATGGTTTTTTAAGTGAAGTTGCAAGGTTTTTTAAATGCTAATTCCTAACTATATAAGGCCTGAAACCTATGGTTTTTTAAGTGAATTTGCAAGGTTTTTTAAATGCTAATTCCTAACTATATAAGGCTTGAAACCTATGGTTTTTTCACTGAATTTGCAAGGTTTTTAAATGCTAATTCCTAACTATATCAGGCGTGAAACCTATATTTTTTTTCAATAAATTTCAAAGGTTTTGTAAATGCTAATTCTATTAGCGGATAACGTTTATATATGTTATTATCCTTCTGAGACCACCTGAGCAGCCATCTTGTTTCTCAGGACAAGAGAGCACAAAACAAGAGTGGAAAACACGAAAAAGGGGGCAGGGTTGAGACCCCGGGACCCCCTAGCCCTTCTCAGGGGGTCCCAGAAGGACCACCAAGTGCAAAAAAAGTATTTATTTTTTTAAATCGCGGGGTACGCGCACGGTACGTGTACCGTACGCGTACAGTGCGCGTACCCCGCGATTATTTTGATTTTTTTTTTACTTTTTTTGCCCTTGGTGGTCCTTTTGGGACCTCCTGAGAAGGGCTAGAGGGTTGGGGGGTCTCTACCCTGCCCCCTTTTTGTGTTTTCCACTCTTGTTTTGGGCTCTCTTGTGCCTCAGTTCTCCTGAAAAACAAGATGGTGGCCAACACTTCCTGGTTTGGACAGTTTGGAATGTTGACAGTCTACTGCCAGCCAATCAGAAACTCGCTCGCGCACTTAAGGGTACGCGAACGGTACGCGCACCGTACGCTTACGGTGCGCGTATGGTGAGCGCATATAAATATATAATTTGCTCAAATTCAATTTTCTCAACAACTACTGGAGGGATTTTCACCAAATATAGAAAAGGCACTACTGCATTCCTGTCCCTACCATTTTGCCAAGTTTGGTGTAATTCTGTTCAGCCGTTCAAGCTGTAGCCATGTCTAAAGGTCCCATAGAAAATGCCATTTGAAAAATTTTTTATTCAATTTTCTCAAGAACTACTGGAGGGATTTTCACCAAACATAGCAAAGGCACATCTGCATACCATGCCCTACCATTTTGCCAAGTTTGGTGTAATTCCATTCAGCCGTTCGGGCTGTAGCCGTGTCTAAAGGTCCCTATGGAAATTAACATGGGGAAAACACATTTTGGGACCCCCCTTTCGGCCCCCGCTTGACAAATCCCCCCGAAACTTCCAGGGAAGGAGCGGAGCGGAGCTGGCCAAAATTCTGGAAAATTACACACAGATCCCTCAATCGGCGCCAAAGTTATTCCCAATAGAATGTTCGGAATTTCCTATGGTAACTAGGTCCTAACTATATATACCTACTGGCTATCGCCATATATATATATACATATATATATATATATATATATATATATTCACAGAAAAAAACAATAGTTAAAGAGAAATTATAGTTAGATAAATAAGTCAGTGGCAAAATAATGTGTTGAACTAAAAAAGAAAAACACAAATTCAACTGTTATATTTAGTAGAGCTAACTATTTATTTTATTTAGTGTTTTATATAGCGCGAACGTGACCCGTTAGGGTGTGAGAGAGCTTAACAGAGATATAGCGGTCCCAAATACGACCAATAGCAAGCAACATAAACTTACGCATGAAGAATAATATAAAACAGAATAAAACAGTGGACAGTAAAAGTTCTCCGTACTTACAATAATATCTGAGACTGACCGAATACGTCAAATTACAAATTATCCCCATCAAAAGACTCTGAGTTCAAAGCTTAGCTGAGCGCTCGTCTCAGTAGCTTAACCAGATAGGGGACCGAGGAAAAAGACTGTGTAGATCCCAATACGTTTCAATTCAGGAAGTAATTGAGGGACCCTCTGATTATAAATGTATAGCGAATGGAAAGATTAATTGATCGAAAGCCTAACGGCTTTGTGCGTGTACGCAGAGGATTGGGACATGCTGATGCAGCCTGGCGCGGCGCTCCTCCCTCCGTTGCATACCCTGGCGTTATACACAAGACGATCACAGCACCTAACTGATGCCCCCCTCCTCAATGCATTACAGTATCCATTAGCGCACCGGCGGTGTGCAGAGAGGCCCTGTCTCCCCCCTCCCCTTTATAAGGCTATAAATCTGCGTGGAAGAGAGGTGCATAGACACTGAGGTGCAATCAGCAGGGGGGGGGGGGGACTTCAGGACTCCCTGGCGCACTGGACAGCGGTGGACCGGAAGCGGTGCTGCCCCCCCCATTGTGGATTGGTGTTGCCCCCCCCCCACCCCCCTTTAGGCTGTTAGAAAGCTGTTTGGGACCGGCAGGACCCCCTCCCTCTCACTAACTGTTTCATAGTGGATAACATATCACGCAGGGAACCACTGCTCTCTCCCCTACCTGGACATGGTCCGCGGTGAACCCAAGCAGCGCAAACTAACATTTGGCAAACCTAGGAGCTGAAACTTCGGGACGGAGTATGGCAGAGTGTGCAAGCATTCAAGTGGCCTCTACAGAGATGGCACAACACACAGACGCCCTCATGCTGGAACTTAGGCTGGTTTTAAAGCACTGGGCACGCACTTTGATGCGCTGGATAAACGACTGGACACAATGGGGGTGAGACTGGACAGCCATGCAAGTAAGCTAGATACCGCTGAGGGCAGGATCTCTGATCTGGAAGATGGCTCAGCACAAACCACCAGGAGGATGGAACTTATGGAGAAACTGCTTCAGTCCATAGCCATTAAGAATGAGGACTTGGAAGCCAGGGGGAGATAAAACAATGTGTGTATAGTGGGGATACCAGAGTCTACCACTACAGGCCGACTTGATGGCTTCATTGAGCAACTCTTGATAGACCTATTCGGCTGTGAATCCTTCACTACCACATTCATGCTCGAGAGGGCTCATCACACACTAGGGTCACGTCCCAACCCGGGACGCCCCGCAGCCAATCTTTGCCTGGCTTCTCAATCTCAAAGATAGGAACACAGCTCTGAGACTGGCCCGGGAAAAAGGCTCATTGGTATGGCAGGGCTCATCCATGGCAGGGCTCATCCATATCGCTCTGCTCAGACTTCACCGCAATGGTGCAGGAGGCCCGTCGGAAATATGCAAAAGTCAAGACCACCCTGCGCAAAATGGGCCTGAAGTACGGAATGTTATACCATGCGCGACTGAAAGTAGACGTAGATGGGCGTTCACGGATCTTTGAATCATCAATAGCAGTCCAAGAATTTGGTCACTCCTTCCCAAACTCAAAGGGGCACCGGCGTTCACCTATACCGGTCAGATCCCCTCTGATCTCGGACTCTGGAGCAAGCGCAGAACTGTTCTTGTCAGTTGAGAATATGCCACCCACAACAAAACACTCAGAACGCTTTACCGGCACATATTGTGCTGCCATCCTGGGTATGGGCATGGACAGCCACAGTTAACATTGTTTTAAGATTCAGGGACACGGGGTGGCGGTACCACCCCCCCAGGTGCATTTGCACACCATTGTTAATAATTTGTACGACTGCAATATTGTTCTAAATGACCAATATCCTTTTGGGTTTTGAGCATTTCCCCTGTGTAATGTAACTGGGGATGGGAGAGTGGTGGAGGTTCTTAAGGTTAGAAAATGTCTTAGGGTTAAAATTTCATGCTTAATATTTCAACAGTGCAACTGTTATCACACAAGTCCATTGCACTTATTCACAAACTGCAATGACTACGCAGAACAAGAATTACCCATTTGCAAACATCACTTTGATGACCTGGCATATTTGGGGGTTAAATAACACTCGTAAATGCAAACAGGTGGTCTATTATATGGGGCTCCACCAGGTTGCAGTCACATTCCTCCAAGTAACACCTACCTCCTAATGCCCCCTCTTACTTTGCAGCTGGCTGGGGCCTGCATAGATATTATGCTGGTTACAGCACTTACGCCAGGGGTGTGGCAATACTGGTCTACAAACGGGTCCTGTTTCGTGCAGAAGTGGTGCGCGCAGACCCATCTGGTGATATCTGTTGGTTAAGGGATGCCTGTTGGGATACACTGTACTCTTTGCGAATGTCTATATGCCGAATGTCGTTGACCTCGACTTTTATGATGACCTCCTAGCACAAATAGACAACATGGATTGGGACCGGGTATGCAGGGGGGGGATCTCAATATCCTACTTGACTGCCACTACTCCTGATGCGAAGCCAAGAGCCAGGCGTAAACTGACGAAATTCAGGGACGCATATTGACTGATCGATGTGTGTCGACATTGCTACCCCACACAGGCCGCATATGCCCACTACTCTGCTCTTCACAACACACGGACCCGACTGGACTACTGGCTCATTCCCCCCCAACATGACTCCATGGCTACATCCGATACAACACTTGCCACACACACCGTTCGACCATGCCCCCAGTCTTGCTTCAGCTGCGGATCCTACGGGCCGGGGTGTGGAAAGACATTGGAGATTCCTGGATATGGCTCTGCGGTATGCACTGTTCAATTCCGAACTATGTTCGGCAATAATAGGGAGTAGTGTTCTTTGATCTTAATGAGAACTCAGTGAAAACCAAGGACAAGCTGTAGGAGGCTTTCAAGGCATACATCAGGGGGATATGCATTTCCAAGAGCGGGGGGAAACTCGGGGACTTACGCCGCACGCGATCGCGGCTGGAGGAAAAACAAACTGCACTGGACCAGGATCAAGCGAGGTCCAAACACCCAACCGGTTTACAGCGCAGAGCTACCTTGATGACAGAATTTCGCAAGGCGGGGGAGCTTGAGTCACACTATTTGGGGAAGTATGTGTTCCCCAGGAGTTATCGGGAGGGCAAGAGACTGGGTCGCACATTAGCGAGACTCCTGCAGCAAACCAGATCTCAAACATACATGTCAGGTCTCTACAGCCAGGATGATAAATACATAAAGGAGACCTTCGGCATACAAAACGTGAATCCTACTACTACACTGAATTATACACCTCTAAGGTAGCAGCTGATACCTCGGACAATAAAAATGATCCGAACGAAATTGCTACGGTGTGGCTTGACTTGGCTCATCGCGAACTCTTAGCAGAGCCATTCACAGAGGACGAAGTCACAGAAGCAATAGATGAATCCAAGGCACCAGACCTCAATGGATTCTCCGGTAGTTTCTACAAAGCATATAAGCAATTACTTACAGCTTATCTTTTGGACATGTACCAGGAGGCGATGGAGAGTTGTGAGCTCCCCCCCACACTCCGGGAAGGGGTTACAACACTTCTCTCTAAGGCAGGCAAAGACCCACAACAATGCGGCTCTTATAGGCCGCTCTCGTTACTAAACTACGATAATAAAATATTGGCCAAAATGCTAGTCACTAGACTGTTACTTATCATTGATCAGATTATATCTCGAGCTGAGGTTCCGTGACAATTGTAAGTGGTGTTTTCGACTCGCACGAATATGGTCGAGTCTGGTATCTATGAACCGCAAATGACGAGTTTAGTGGGTGTACGCAGTTTCGCTGTGCTAACCTAAACCGTTCGTCTGTTACGTGGGTTTTTCCATCTGTACCCACGGGTTCCATCTTAGATATGGCATCCATTTTGTCTCTTGCCCTCAAGTAGCCAGCGAACGGACGTTGTCCGCTTCGCGACCCTGGGACTCCCAAGATATTTGCGGAAGACACATGTCCTTTGTAAGTGTCTTTATGACGAGGGGGATGATACTGTAAGGCAGATGGCCCCGCTCGAGGCCCATCTCGCCGTGCCGGTTTATTGTCTCAGCCGTGCATCTCATTAGGCACGTCCCTTTGATGCCTGTAGCTCGTGTTTCCCGATACCTCCCCTTTTACACCCTTTCCAATTCCCCCACTGTCTCCATCTTCCTCTGCACCTGTCCTTGTTCCTTCTTCGATCTGTTTTACTGCTGATTGGAATGTACTAATGGTGGGAAGATGGGTTTTTACAGTTGGGAACCGCCAAATGTTTCCGCACTTATGTTCCGGACCTTGTGTGTATCAAAGTGACCAAAGCGACCCCTCTGGGGGATGATTGTGGGAACCGGGTCATAAACTTTTGTGTGCTATGCAAACCCATGGGAGAATTCTGTATAAAAGGAGCGATCCACTGAACCAATTTGAAGCAGTCTCCCCGAACTACACTCGTTGTACTTCCTGTGACTTCTGTGTTTCCCTGCAGCAAATAAACATTGAATCTTTGACGCCGAAGGAAGTGTCCCGTGTCTCTGTGATTCGTACGCCGGAGCAGGTTACCCACGAAGGTTTCAGGTGTTGTCCCCTGGCACCGCTGGGTCCTAAATAACCCAGTCCTTCAGTTGGCGCCCAACGTGGGGCTGCATCAGTGGTACCGGTCCAAGCCCGACGATCGTGAGGAACTTCGTGTGAAATCTCCGAGGGAAGGTGCACTCCGCTTCATCGATCCTGTTGTCGAAACAAGTGGCCCGAAGACTTTTCCCGCGAAGATTCCCGCCTCCTGACGGCTGCGACGGACTGCTGCCCTGACTGTAGACCTGTTTTGGCGCCTGGCGTAGACCTTGGTAGAGCGAGACGATTGACGGGCCTTCCTGGTGACGCCATCGATCTTTGAGTTAAGTATTTGTGGGTCGCTCCCAGAGTTCTTGGTTGTGGTTGGTTAGTGGTTGCATGGTTCCATTGCATTTGTAGTTCTTGGTACTTTGTTGTGTTGTTTGACGACTGCAGCCGCCAAAAACCGAGGGTTTTCGCTCTTTGCAGGGACTTGGTAAATCCCGTAACCCTTGACGTTTGTGAAACTCGGCTAGTGTGCAAGATGCCTGGTCGCAGTACTTTGTTTAGTTGTTTCAGACGTTGTGGTGCGGATTCCCGACTGGAGGACTCGTGTCCGATACCTCCGGTTGGAACTCCGACTTATGAACTGTACAGCAAACATGGGCTAGGCCCGATTACTTTTAATGATTATTGGATTCGCTATACTAAGAAGGACGGTGTCCTTAGTTGGCCACCTCATGGTAGCTTTGAGACCCCGATCTTAGATAATTTAGAGGCTAAATTGTTCGAGAAAAAGTCAAGGCCGGCCATGTTTGATGCCTTTCGGTTGTGGCGTAAAGAAGCCCGACAGAAAGAAATCAGACAGACTAAACGAAATCAGAGAGATAGTGTTGCTGCCATTGTAAAGAAAGCAGAGCAATTTCAGCGTGATAAGGAGGTTAAGGAAAAGGAAGTGTTTGATAGACTACAGCGCATGACTATAGATAAATGCTATCCTGCTTTGCCTACGGAGTCGGAAAAGAAGGAAGAAGCAGTTGAGGATCCTTTAATGTCCTATCTTATGAAGTCGCCACCTCCGTATGTACAGGGTACCGCAGCTCCTGTGGTTCCCCCTGTACCTATTCTTCCACCTATTCTTCCTCCGCCTGTTCCTCAACCTGCACCTGCTCTTCCGACTGTTCCTGCTCCTTTGCCTGTTGCTATCCCTACTGCTCCTCCGCTTCCACATACTCCTGCTCCCGCTACTGCTCCTGCTCTGTTAACTCCTGTTGTTGCCTCTGTCTCCACTCCTTCGCTTGTTAGTCCTGTGTCCTATACTTCTCCCTCTACTCGTAGTTGTACTTCTTCTCTTGCGGCTAGCTTCTTTCATTCTCTCGGACCTGTCCTTGGGTCCGCTGGTTCAGATGGTCCTCAGAGACGTAGTCAGCTTCCTGGTAACAGGGAACGCGCTTCGCTATATAATATGGCGATGGGTTGGATGACACATCCTCTTAGAAATCCACCACGTGTCGTACTCGATACGTTTTGTCAATTCAATATACCAACTCAAAGATTCGTGTTCGAAGAAATGTGTAAGGTCCTTCGCGATCAGATATCGGCCGATGCACCTGACGAGGTGCTGACCGCTTTGTCTGACCTACAGCTTCAGTTCTCGACTGGACTGATAGTGGATACCAATGTTCGACGTGCTGTTGAGCGGTTGCTATCTTTCCGTCCCACTCCTATACCTCAAGCCTTGTTTGTTGAGGATGTTGAAAGACAGTCAGATGAGTCTGGCCAATTTCCTATGCGTGAAGTTCCACCAGTATGGATGCCAGGTAATCCTAATGCTGCTCCTCCGATCTTGCCGTTCTTTCAGAGAGTGTGGATACATCTCCCATGGAAACGCTCAGAAGTGTTACAGGTGAAGCAATCTTTGCCTGACCCTCGCAAAAATCCTACAGGGTATTACAAGGAATTATCGCAGCTCGTAGATGCTACGGTAATGAATCTTGCCGATATTGACATGCTGTTTGGCAATGTTGTACCGCAACCGGTATGGGCTAAGATTCGGCAGGAAAATCATCCGAATGAATTAGGCGGTGATTGGGCTGCCATTGTAGCGGCGGATGGTCGACAAACTGGTGGTGCTAAACCCGAGCAGTTGATTGCTGCTCTTCCTCAAAGAATAATCACGCTAATGAAAACTCTTATGCCAGCTATGAGGGTGAATTGGGACAAATTGTCAGCTTGTAGACAAAAGAAGGACGAGAGTGTCTCCGACTTCTTTACGAGGTTCGAGGAGGCATTCATCGACCATAGTGGTCAGGATATGGGCACTGAGGGTGGTCAGCGGTTGTTCGTGGACAAATTTGTTTCGAATTTATTGCCCGATTTGAGCAATAAATTGAAGAATTCAGAAAGTGCGTGGGCCGTTTCTACCTCAGCTCAGATATTGGCCACAGCACAATATTATGAGAATAGAGAGAAAGAAGAGAACGACCATGCTGATAAAAAGACGAAAGAGCTTAAAACTAAAGTGTTGTTACAGCAAGCGTATCCTCCACGTTCGAATCAGAATGCTCCGCACCAAAATAGATCGCAGTCGCAATCGAACCGATCACAATCTCGAAATGACTCCTCTTCCCAAAGATCTTCGTTAGGGTACAATCAATGTGCCTATTGTAGACAGGAGGGTCATATAAAATTCAATTGTCCTGTTCTAAACGATCGTAATAGCGGTAATTCATCTAGAGGAGGTCGTGGTGGTTCACAGCAGACATCACGCGGTAGGGGTCGTGGTGCTCAGAATGACCGTTCAGATAACTCATCAAATTCTAATAACTGTTTTGATCAACGTGGATCATCGCAAGGACGATCTGCGCAGTACAATGTAGACGATTATTACGTCGATCAGGGAACTGACGACAGTAATTACTAGGACAGCCATAGACGAGGAGAGGGAGTGGTATCAGTTCCGGTTGATCAGAGAGGGCCTTACGTCGCAGTTGCTACATCGGGCGTCGTTGAGCCTTTTCTGTTGGACACTGGTGCAGCGAAAAGTTCTATCATGCATTCGAAACTCCCTGGCGCACCTTTGTCTGGCTTAACAAATGTTTCCGTTGGATTCTCTGGCGCCCCCGTTAGCAATCCAGTTTCGCGCCCTTTGCCCCTTACAATTGGGCCTCGTGAGCTGCAAGCTCCGTTGATTTTGACTACTGGTTGTGGTGAAAATCTTTTGGGCCTGGATTTGCTTAAACGTTTGTATGCAACTTTGTATTGTTCTCCTGCGGCTGTAAAGCTTACGTTGGTAGAGAGGGTTGTCTCTCCTATGTACTTGTCTCTCGATATGCTTCCACCGGAATTGAGTTCTCTTCCTGCGTCTTTGTGGGCAACGGGTCCCAACGATGTGGGCCTGCTTGATATCTCACCCCATGTTGTTCAACTGAAATCTAATGTGCGGTTGCCACGTATTCCCCAGTATCGTATCTCTCTTGATGGTGAACGAGCACTGTTAGCGATCATCTATGACCTGATCGAGAAAGACGTTATTGAGGAAACGCGGGGAAACGTGTGCAACAGCCCTGTACTGCCCATTCTTAAACGTACTGATCCTTCGAAACCACCTGTTTATCGTTTTGTTATCGATTTACGGGAGGTCAATAAAATTGTGATTCCTCAGTTCCCCGTTGTGCCTGACATCACGGCGCTACTGACTCTGATCCCAGCTTCTGCATCTTGGTTTTCGGTGATTGATTTGAAGAATGCGTTCTTCAGCATCCCGATCGCAGAAGAGAGCAGAGACCTTTTCGGTTTCTCTCTTGGTGGACGCAGCTTCCGGTTCAAACGCGCTCCTCAGGGCTACTGTGAAAGTCCATCGATTTACAGTCAAGCCTTGAAGGGTCAACTGGATGCGTTTACGTTGCCGGCTGGTGCGGCCTTAATCCAATACGTTGACGACTTATTGGTAGCTGCAGATACTCAGGACATTTGCAAAATTGCTACGGTGTCGCTGCTGCAACATCTCTGCGAGTTAAATCACAAGGTGTCACCTTCTAAACTCCAATATTGTTGTCAAGAAGTAACCTATTTAGGTCACTTATTGTCAAAGGAGGGAAGGCGGTTGACCCCAGAGAGAATTGCAGCGATTGCGCGAATGGCTGTGCCAACAACCCAAAGAGATGTGCGTGCCTTTCTAGGTATCACGTCGTATTGCAGGCAATGGATTCCAAATTTTTCATTGCTAGCGAAACCATTGGTGGCTCTTACGAGCAAGGATGTTTCAACTCCTTTACCATGGACGGAAGAATGTCAGAAAAGTTTTTCTGAACTGCGTGATTCATTGTGTTCGGCTCCTGTGTTAGGTACTCCTGACTACAGTAAGCCGTTTACATTATATGTTCACGAGAGGGAAGGTTGTGCTTTGAGTGTCTTAACGCAACCTTTTGGTGGTAAGCAACGTCCATGTGCATATTTTTCCTCGACCTTGGACCCGGTAGCTAGAGCATTGCCGAGTTGTTTGAGAGCAACGGCGGCAGCTGCGGTGTCCATCCGACAATCAGCAGGATTGGTCATGGATAATATGCTTACGGTGATGGTTCCGCATGCAGTCGATACTCTTTTGAATCGTATGAAAACCCAGCACTTGACGAGTGCGAGATTGTCTGGGTACGAGCTGACGCTGCTGGCAAGTCATATTCAGATAAAACGTTGCAATGTTCTGAATCCGGCGACTTTGTTACCAATTAGCTCAGAGTCAGATGAAATAACAGAACACGACTGTTATTTGAGAACAGAAGAGGAAACAAAAGGTCGAGTGGACCTTAAAAACACTCCTTTGGAAGACCCAGATGGAACGCTGTATGTGGATGGTTCATGTTTTAAACTGCCGAATGGCGATGTGACTACTGCATATGCTGTTGTAACGTTGAATACTGTTGTTGAGACTGCAAGATTAAATCAGAATTCTGCCCAAGCTGCAGAACTGATCGCTCTCACTAGAGCGTGTGTGTTAGCGAAAGGGAAACGTGTGAATGTGTTTACCGACAGCCAATATGCATTTGGCGTCGCCCATAGCTTTGGACGGTTGTGGAGAGAGAGAGGTTTTCTGACATCGCATGGTACGAAGATTCAGCATGGCCAGCTTGTGAATGATCTTTTGGATGCACTTACGTTGCCTAAGCAGGTAGCGATTGTTAAATGTAGTGCACATCGTAAGGTGACGGATGATGTTGGTCGTGGTAATGCGTTTGCGGATGAGACTGCTAAGGAGACTGCCCGGAACCTTAGCACTCGAATGTATGTGACGAGTTCGGTTAGGTGGCCTGCAGAGTCGAGTATGTGTGAAGACACTATCGAGAGTGTGAAAGCAATTCAGAGTGAGGCCACCGAGACTGAAAAGACGAAGTGGAAAGAAAGTACGGGAAAGTTGGATGCAAATGGTTGTTGGATTGATTTGTCGGACCAGGAAAGATGGATGTTGCCTGATGCGTATGGGCTGGCTGTTGTGACAATGGCACATGGGTTAGCACATATTAGCGCGAAAGGTATTTGTAAGTTGCTGTCTCCTGTGTGGAAGAATGATGGTATCGCGAAATGTGCTGAACGCTTGGTTAAGAACTGTATGGTATGTATGTTGTACAATCCTGGTAAGGGAACCCCAACTCCTCCTGGTAGTTTTGCTGCCCCTTCATGCCCCTTTGAGGTGATTCAATTGGACTTCATCCATATGGAGCGATGCAATAACCTGAAATACGTCTTAGTTGTGGTTTGCGCATTCTCCCGATGGATCGAGGCCTATCCTCTCAAAGACAACACTGCTTTGTCCACTGCGAAAATCCTACTGAAGGAATACTTTCCTCGGTACGGAATGCCTCGGGTTGTGTGGTCGGATAACGGAAGTGAGTTTGTGGGGAGTGTGATGAAGAGTGTGTGTAAGGGCCTTGGAATTAATCAAAAATTCCATAGCGCCAATCATCCCCAGTCAGCTGGTTTGGTTGAAGGGTATAACGGCACCCTTAAACTAAAGCTAGCGAAGATTCAGGCTACGACTGGTCTTTCGTGGCCTGACACTTTACCCTTAGCATTACTGTCAACAAGGGCAACCGTACACTCCCGAGTAGGGCTTAGTCCCTATGAAATAGTGTTCGGTCGTCCTGCAAATGTTTGGGGGGTCCCTAGACCGGGTGTGTTCTGTGATCTTGAGTACCCAATGTTGATCGATTATCTTCATGACTTGACTGCTAAACTGAGGTTAATTCACCAACAGGTTTACGAAGCATTGCCGACGCAGACGGAGGGTCCAGGCCACCAGCTCCAGCCCGGAGACTGGGTGGTGACGCGAAATTTTTCGCGCAAGAAGAATTTGGAGCCCAGATTCACTGGACCCTTCCAGGTCCTCCTTGCCACGAGAACTGCTGTTCGTCTAGAGGGTCGGAAAAACTGGGTGCACGCCACCCATACAAAGAAAGTCCCTATTCCGTTGCCGGCAGACTCGTGGGTGAGGAGAGGCATTGCATCAACTGAAACCGAAGGATTGCCGGCGTTTGTACCTTTCAGCGACGCACAACCTGTCGGAGAATCCTCAGTGCAGCAGAAAGACACTGTTGAACATTTGTCATCAAAAGACTCAAGACCAGAACATTCAACTGATCAACAGGACGCTGTCCCTTCGACGGATCCTTTGTTTGACGAACAGACACGTCCTGGGAAAACCCGATACTTTTTGCGATCCAGCACTAAAAACTAATAAAAGATCCTGTTCTGTCCCTTGACAACTGCATTATCCCGTTTTCCACGATCAGTTTGAACACTCGTATCATTGTAATTATTTTTGTATATATACATTGAGTTTCGTTCCTCATATTTTTGCTTCCACAGCTGAGAGACATTTTGCATATACATAATTGTGAATAAAGGCCGTAGGGCCGCGCGTGTACTTCCTTCTGGTTAGCAGGTCTTGACGCTAGGTTAAAGACCGTCGGTTCCTGGGAACTCCTGGGGATTGACTACTGCTACACAGAACGAAGTGCGTCAAGAAACGTTGCGGACGGTCGTAGGGGATGGCGTTTTCAAAGCTGATGGACTTGGAAGAAGCTCAGGCGCAAAGGTTCAAGTTGCAACAACTTAGTCGTACCAAATGTTTTATGTTCCAAATATTCGTATTGCTTTTGACTGTGTCCGCATTATTGGCGGGTGGGGTGTATTACATGATGTCTTGTTTCTTATCTCCTGCCATACCTACTCCTACCCCTGATCCTAAACCTACCACTGTTGCATCTCCCCATTCTTTTCACATCTTACCCGAACACGAGCAGGCTAGACGTGCAGAATTCCGCAACAATTCCTTTATTCAGCTCCTTCACCAGCACCAGTTAGTGGTTAACACTACTAATTGTTGGGTGTGTGGGTTGATGCCACATACTACGGATAAGGGAATTCCATATCTGGTGTTAGCGTATAGTTCCCAAGGGTCCGCTCGAGCATTTCAAACAATGTTTCGAAGCGCACTAGATTCTTACCCCAATCGAGAGCCACGTTCTCCCTACTCTGGCCCTGGCTCGTATCACAAGCCTTTGTCTATAGCGATAGAAGACTTAGATAGAGATATCTACGAGCCGTCGCTCATTCCAGTGGAAGAGGTACAAGCCTATAGGGTTCTGAGTAAGGTTGAGTATAGTGCGCTCACGAGTGATAAACAGCTTAAAAGCTCGCCTCCGATATGGGTCGTACCCCACATTGGTAATTTTTGTCTAATGGGTCGTGGCCGAAGACCGAAAGCCCGACTTGGAGAGAGTGCTTGCACCGAAAATTACATGCTGCCGATGATCTCGTCCCCTGTGTTTCTGGCTGCCAAGGGTACCTACTTTGTCTGTCATGATCGTGCGTATGCATGGTTGCCCTCTGACTTCATGGGCTCATGTTTTATCGCAAACTTGTTGCCTCCGACGTTCACTGTAGATGCAGATTATCACAAGACTAGAGTTGTGAGAGGCGTAATTAGCGAAGAGGATACTGCCGGTCAAGAGGCAGGAGACTTTTTCAAGGGTTTCCTCCCGTTTTGGGGACCTATGGTTAATAGTAGGAACCTGAGACAGTTGACTCGAGTGGTAGAATCGACAGCTAATATTACTGCCAGTGCCCTTGGTAATATCACCACAGAACTTCAGGCGGATAGACTTATGACGTTACAAAACCGTATGGTTTTAGACGTGATCTTAGCAGATCGAGGTGGGGTATGTAAGGTGATCCATTCGAGCTGCTGTATTTAAATTCCTGATAACGCTCCGACCGTCTATCAAGCCATCTCAAAGTTGCATAAGATCTCTGAATCCATACACGTGGATGTAGGGGATTGGACGCTACTTGGGTGGTTTTGGGGCCTGATGTCGACTTGGGGTTGGAAGATTCTGATGATTATCGGAGTTGTTGTGGCGTTCCTGTTCACGTGTTGCCTTTGTGTGCAGTGCGGTCCTGCCTTATGTGGCCTCTGTGCTACAACGTGTATGAGACAGCCGCCTGTTACCAATGGAACTCGGTTGGACAGAGCTATGCTACAGCAACATCTAGATGGTCTGATGAATATCGAGTATGATTCCGACTAGTGCTTGCCTACATGAGGGCAAAAGGAGCGTCTGAGGTTCCGTGACAATTGTAAGTGGTGTTTTCGACTCGCACGAATATGGTCGAGTCTGGTATCTATGAACCGCAAATGACGAGTTTAGTGGGTGTACGCAGTTTCGCTGTGCTAACCTAAACCGTTCGTCTGTTACGTGGGTTTTTCCATCTGTACCCACGGGTTCCATCTTAGATATGGCATCCATTTTGTCTCTTGCCCTCAAGTAGCCAGCGAACGGACGTTGTCCGCTTCGCGACCCTGGGACTCCCAAGATATTTGCGGAAGACACATGTCCTTTGTAAGTGTCTTTATGACGAGGGGGATGATACTGTAAGGCAGATGGCCCCGCTCGAGGCCCATCTCGCCGTGCCGGTTTATTGTCTCAGCCGTGCATCTCATTAGGCACGTCCCTTTGATGCCTGTAGCTCGTGTTTCCCGATACCTCCCCTTTTACACCCTTTCCAATTCCCCCACTGTCTCCATCTTCCTCTGCACCTGTCCTTGTTCCTTCTTCGATCTGTTTTACTGCTGATTGGAATGTACTAATGGTGGGAAGATGGGTTTTTACAGTTGGGAACCGCCAAATGTTTCCGCACTTATGTTCCGGACCTTGTGTGTATCAAAGTGACCAAAGCGACCCCTCTGGGGGATGATTGTGGGAACCGGGTCATAAACTTTTGTGTGCTATGCAAACCCATGGGAGAATTCTGTATAAAAGGAGCGATCCACTGAACCAATTTGAAGCAGTCTCCCCGAACTACACTCGTTGTACTTCCTGTGACTTCTGTGTTTCCCTGCAGCAAATAAACATTGAATCTTTGACGCCGAAGGAAGTGTCCCGTGTCTCTGTGATTCGTACGCCGGAGCAGGTTACCCACGAAGGTTTCAGGTGTTGTCCCCTGGCACCGCTGGGTCCTAAATAACCCAGTCCTTCAGAGCTCAGTCAGGCTTCATTCCACATAAATCCACTGCCAAGAATCTATGTACTATCTTTGCCACCCTTCACAAAATTGCACCCACAGTCCCAGCTGTAGCCCTGCTCCTGGATGTGGAAAAGGCCTTTGACTCACTTGAGTGGTCCTTTCTGTACTCCTCCTTGAGTAGACTCTAAATACCCAAGGGGTTAATTGCCATAGTAAAGTTATGGTACACAAATCCCACTGTGTGTATTCGGCTAAATGGCACCCTGACCCCTTCGTTGACACTAATCCGTGGGACACGCCAGGGTTGTCCTCTTTCCCCATTGTTGTTCGGGATAGCCCTGAACACTTTGGTATAGCACCTACAGGAAAAACATCTCCATAGAGGCTTACAATTGAAAACAGGCCGATTGCTTATAACTCTTTACGCAGACGACATCATCCTGATGGTAATTTGGGACCCATTCTTCGGGAAATCACCCGCTATGGAGCCCTGTCTGGCTTGCACATGAATTGGGGCAAATCGGAAGTCTTCCTGCTAACACCTGCCTATTGCGATAGGAGTGCTGAATACCCACTCACATGGTGTGAGGACTCTGTTAAATATTTGGGTATTCACATCCACAGGGAAACAGAAAAAATCTTACAGCTCAACTATGGGCCCACAGTGGAAAACTGGGCGTGAAAATTGATCGCAGGATAAAACTTCCCCTCACCAAGGCATGCCGAATCACCATAATTAAAATGGTCGTATTGCCCCAATTTTTATATTTGTTCCAAAACATACCAATACCACTACATAAAGGTTTTTTTTACTACACTTCGCTCACATTTAATACGGCTTGCCTGGGGTGGTAGACAGTCCCAGAATAGCTGGCATACGCCAACATTACCATATGAACGTGGCGGGTTCAAAGTCCCGAATTTCAGTATATACTATCTGATCACACAGTGCAGTTTCTCGCGGCACTGGTATCATACAGATGCCCGGGTTCCTTATCCCAGACCCGAAGAAGACCTTGTACATTCCCACCTTTGGCAGCTTTATTACTGGTGGGCCTGGTAGGTGACCCACACAACATACAGACAGGGTCTACTACGAGCTGGGCCTGGCGGCGCCTAGCCTGAACAACCAGAAATAACTCTCTCTACTCCCCGGCCACACTACTGACTCACAACCTCTGGCCGCCTATCACTCAGGAGGCCTTAGTACAACGTACATTATCCAAATACAATTTGGTGACACTGGGGGACTTGTTCCCTAGCGGACATACCTTTTTGCGCAAGGAAGATATCCGATTTAGGGAGGCAGCACTTATGGACCAGTTCAAATTGCGGCGATTGCAGGGAGCACTCAGAGCCCAAACTCCTAGTTAACCTCTTGAACGTCCAGAGTTCCCCCCACCAACACTACTTGTCAAAAAGACCAATGGGGAGCATTTGATCTCTAAGATGTACGGATCCGCAACACCCTGTTACCTAATAGGGACGCTGGGGCACGCGCCGCGTGGGAGGGGACCTGGGTCACCCACTCTTGGACTCTCAGTGGCATCATTGCTGTGAACAAACAGCAGGGTATCTCTCCACCACAAACTCAAACTGTTACACTTTTGATTTCTCTGGCGTCCCTATATCACACCCCTCAAGATACATCGTATGGACCCTACAAGCCCCCACACTTGCCCGAAGCTGGCGGATTTTGCACACATGACATGGACTTGCGACAGGATTGCTACATACTGAATGGCAATCTTCTGGGACTTGTCTCGTATGACCGGACTGGAACTCACGCCTTCTCTGTTATTGGCCCTTGTGGGGTATGTACACGACCTTCCCAGATCAGTTCGCCTTTTGTTGTAATTGCTTTATTACTTGCTAAAAGGCAGGTGGCAGTACACTGGGGAAGTAAACACTTGCCAACATTAAAAGCTTGGTTCCATAGCATGACATAATACAGCACGAACAGTGATCTTTATGCGCAATTGCAACCCGCAGCATCCAGACCCCTTGATAGTTGGCAACCCCCACGTTCATACCTACTTGAGCTACAAGACCCGGCAGACTTTCAAACTGGACATCGTGGCCCTTCATAGCCCGCCATGACAGACATTAACGCCAAGCTCACAGCTTAGTAACACTGCTAGGCACACAGTCAGATATATATATTCCCCCAACAAACCAGGAACAACACTGTTATAGAAACTCTGGCATATGTAATTCATGATATGGACCAAACATGAATGTTTTGTGATGACTGATTAGTACTAGTACTGTATGTTTTTAGTTTTGACATGAAAACCATAAATAAAGTTTTTTTTAAAAAAGAATAATAAAGGAATTCGATAGGACAGGAAATGGAGCCTTTTCTCCTATCATCACTTTCGGATCCGCAGTTTCAAATTTGAAACCACAGATCGGAGTGCTCTCATTGGCTGACCGTAAAAGCCACCTTTTCAAGATGGAGGAGATAGGCCCCTGGGCTTGAAAAAAACGTGGCAAAGGTCACAAAGGGCCAGGGTGAGTAGAGACAACCCCCCTCCACCCCCCATTACCCACACACCCCTTTCCAGGCCTTAGTGGGGGACCCTCAAAGAAGCCCCTCATGGTTTACAAATGATAACAAAATAAAATGATTTGCGGAATCAGCTGATACTTTACAGCAGTGATTTTTAATCTTTGACTTCGTTGGAACTCCACTTTATTTTTTCTAGACTCTGGGTACCCCACTTAATCATTATTGGAATTTGGAGACCCCCACTGGAAGCCTAAGACCCCTGAGTAACCATTTTCAAGGACTTGCACCACAATAGAATACACAACAAATACAGAAACAAGCATTCCTCAAACAAATACACAAATGATTAAATATGTATTTGAATTCATAAACTGATATAAAAATCAAAATGTTTATTATGAAGGTTAGAGCTTTTCTAAATTCAATTGAGTCCAAGCATTGTCCATACTATATTTTGTTTGATGCACTAGCACTGTTCCCATAAATCAATCTGAGGATACTAATTTAATTTTTAGCCTCCAGTTTCAAATTCCTTCACATTTACAATTTTTTTTTAAATTTTCAACTGTATAAGTTGCTTTTTTAATTGCATACACTTTATTAATGTGGTAAACTTATTTTAATTCTCTAAGACGTCGCAGACGCCTTGAGTAGGCTTTGCGGACCCCCAGGGATCACCGGACCACAGGTTAAGAACCACTGCTTTACGGGATTCATGGAACCGTGACACCTAAAATGGATCTTCGGTCTGAGGTACCTGTCTCGGTAGGCCATTAATATGCTAAAAAAGGTAGGAGACAGTACTTGTGAAAATCGAGGATCACCTATTACACAGTTGTCTCTTCTTGGTACATTACCTTGGCTCTGTGCACAATTGGTACACATGTATGTTAGTGATTGATGTTGAGGAGTTCACTGCTTTGACTGAAGAGGAATAGTAGGAATTGCTATTTGTATATTACTGATTGTTCTTTCTAGATAACATTGCTTATTTTTAATATCTACTGAAATAGGACAGGCTATCCATCCGGTCATCCTAGCGGTGTTAAGATGAGTTTTTAGAGGAAAGAATCTAATGGAGTGCTCCTTCTGAGGGGGCTCCCATAGGTTTCATGAGAGTACCTTCCATTTGAGTGGGGCACATCCCCTCTCTACGCCCCATATGCCTGCACCACTAGTACAGGTTTCACTTCCCCAAGCAAGGTAAGTCATTGAAGAGCCTATTGGAGAATGACAGCCATTCTTCCAGTGCAGCTGAAGGAATAGCTCCAGCTGCACTGGATGCAGCCAGTGAGGCCCAATCTGGCAAAGGCCCAGGCTTAATTGTTACGGTTAAGGCTTGCCACACAAGCCCAATGACACAGATAAAGGGCAGGCAGACTAAACTGCTTCTCATGTCAGTTAAATGCCCTTCAAAATCACATGATTCAGAACATCTGACCTGGAAAGGATATGTTTAGTGAGGTGCATACTCCCTTTATTGGTCAAGAAAAGTGTCATTTCCTGGAAAGAAGCTACCAGAATATAAACGTGCCTGAAACCATCCAAGGGATCCGTTTGCAAGGGAAATACTGTACAGTCTTGCTTCTCTGTAGGCCCCAACACGTACTACCAGTCGAGAAACCCAATGGGTACCTTGTGAGGAATAGAAATCTCAGGGGCTGATTTGGGAGGACTACCATTGCAATAGAAAGCCAGGTTCACCTGTTTTCCCCCACTGAGTATGTGCTACAAGGCATGCTGGACTCCCAAGTCTGGTCTTCATCCATTGATAATATCTATGTCTATAAGAGGTAACAGATTTCTTTTTAATTTTAGAGGTCCTGAAGGGAACCTCTTACATTTTTCCTCACAGCTAGAAATGTCATCATCCAGCTCCTGCCAAATTGTTATTTTGACGGCAAATGTTATTTGGACAGTTGCCAAGTTTTCAGTTTGTGGTGCTGAATTGTTGTTCTTGGAATCTCTCGTGCTGTTCCGCAGCTCATGTTGCTTAAACTAAGTAAGTGGCTCAGCTCTACAGGGTTTTTTCTCACACCCACAGGTGACACGAGTGAACTTAGTCCAATGCACCAATGTACAGTGCGAGTCTGTGAGTGTTTAATATGATTTTCCTGAATTTCCTGCGTATAGGAAAACTGAGATTTTCTGGACACGTCAGCAAAGTTAAATAAGAAAACTTTCTCTGAGGGTTTTATGTTTGGTGTGCAACACCTTGCAGTGTTTCTATTGTACTTATATAGTTATACACTTTGCAGGATTCAATGCTTTTGTGAATTTCAAAATAACCACAATTATGAAAACAGTACATTTCTTTGTAAATAAGAACATGTAAATATGATTTTTCAAAGGTAGAATAAACATACAAATCAATCAGTAATTTGCTTAATCAGCATCAAAGTCTCAGAGACCTGAAAAGGAATCAGAAATAATTACATAATTCAGTAAAACGTTCAACACATATAACAATTGGAAAGTCGTAGAGGATCCCATAACTTAATAAGGAACCCTTTCCCAAACTATGCCAGATCTTGTCAAGCTCTATGGGATAAAGAAACCTACATAAGCTCATGATGACCTTGCCCACTACCGGCCCTACCCTTCATCAGCAACATAATTGAACAAGCATTTGCAATGCACTTGGTCTCGCCTTTGGGACCTTATATGTATTTAGCTATGCAGCACATTAGCCTGGGTGCTGAAACATCTACTGTTCTTTAACATGGAGGGAAAGTTAGCACCAAACTGCGTAACACGCCAGGTATGGGAACACATCAAGAAAGAAATATTGCCTTACAGCTGAAAATGGTATAGTCCAAAGCTCTGTTTTTAATATAAAATAAGGACCTTCGGTGGTCATATCACTGAAAATACAAGGTTTGATTTTTTTATAATTGTCTACGGGTGCTCGTGGAAGGCAATTTCTATGGACTGGAATCTAGCGGATGCTAAGGGGATTCTGGTATTTAACTGACCTCCGCTGGTCGTTTTCTATCAAGAAAGTTAAATAGAGGCAGTTGCCAGGAAAAAAAAACCAAAGTCCCTCAGCAGAAAGCAATTCTGGTATTTTACTAACCTCTACTGGTCGTTTTCCCACTCCTCAATTTCCCACAATTGTGTTTTCCAGTGGATAGCCTCACTAACTTACGGCTATGATTCAGTAGGCTTCTTTTACAAAAATACAAACTTCTACCATTAGCATGCAAGTAGAATTGTGCTTATAAAGTAACAGGAATAGTTTTGCAGAAGCAGGGAGTGAGTGAAAAGAAAAAGACACATTTTTGATACACAAATATAGTGACCGAATCTGAAGAAGCAGTGAGAATAATTGATAAAAGCAATGGGACTGATTCACCATGATTGTGTGATGTGAGTTTGTGCAACGCATTCTCTGGGTATTGCTGGAACTCGGTACTAATCCAGACATACAACATCCAACAGCAAGTCACAGCAAAGTCATTGTTAATGGCACTCAGTGTAAATATTTGTTTAATATGCGTATGTTCAATATTTTTATTTAATAAATACATGTGTTCACATAATCAATCCACAAAACTTTGAGTTGAGTTCATTCAATAGTACTAGTGTACGAATATAGCCATAAAGCATGATAAGCGAATATCCTCAGCTGATACCATGAATTTAAGGCCAACAAACATATAGACAGGCTTCTGGTTTTAGCTGATGAATAATTGTTTGTAATTGTTTCAGAAACTAACTTTAAAAATGGTTGCGGAAAATTTTCGGAATCTATGCTATTAATTGGAGAGGAAAATAGTACTGCTACTAGCAGAATTATGGTATCTGAATACAGCAATTGTTTGTGTAAATTGTTGGTACTACTAATAATTCCTGGTCATGCTTATATTTGTATATGTGTAATATTATATTAACGCATGTGTAAGGTGGTATGGGCAGATTTTATGAAGAAACATATTTATTACATAAAAATTATGCAAATAATATATGAATAAAGTATCAAAGAGCCTAAATAAACAGATGGACTGGTGCTACAGAGAGGAAGTGTGTTCCTCCTCAGCTATTACACCTGACCCCTGAGTGTCATATCCAAGCGACCCAAGACCAGGCCCTAACTACGCAAGGGTGTGTGAGGTGTGAGGACCTGACAAACACGATGGACCCAGAGTAATGCGGTTACCAGTAAGCTGTTTAAATATTACTTTCTCATCTGCTTCGTGGTCCCAGACCTGCAGAAATGAGGATGTACCAGCAATGGCGTATTCGTCAAACAAGCACCACCAGAACCAAGGGTTCTCTGACATGGTGCAAACTCACGCCTTCTCTGAGCCTCAATACTGAGGAGAGCACTCTGGGCCTTGGAGGGAGAGGCCTTAGCCTCGAGTACCTGAGGAGGATGAGCGCCCTTGGCAGGGGCGGCCTTAGGCACGTGCAAGCTGTGCACCTGCACAGGGCCTCCAAACCCCAGGGGCCACCACGCCAATATATATCCTTAATATAATAATCCTCTGAGGATGGATACAGATTTGCGTGGCGTCCCCTGGTAGGGATTAGGCGGCCTCCGGCTCTGTTCCACTTTCAAACACCCTGACCCCAATCCCCCCCCTCCGACCCCCCCTTTACTGACCTTCGTGCTCCGCCCCGGACCCCATCTTCCAGGGCCCCCTACCTACGCTCCCTGCCCAGGGCCGCCATGAGCCTAGACCGCCCCTGCCCTTGGGTAGGCCCAGGGCGTTGTTTCTTTTTAGGCAGGCAGAAGGTTGGGTGCAGCACTGCCCGTTGAGGGGCCAGTGACGCTAGAGGCAGACACACTCCAGGGCAGGTGCCATGGAGGACCCTGTGTGGGTAGGGCGAGAGAGAAAAGGGACAGAGAGGGATAAAGCGGTGGCTTCTGTGGGTGACAGCGACAGTAATGGGAGTTACATACTATGAGAGTTGGAACTCGTATGCCGCTATAGGCTCAAACTAAAATGCAGCCTACTTGTAAGGTTTGTGATTGTGAGTTGCATTTTGTAATAAGTAGGACTACTTTAGCACTACGGTACATACTACAAAATGCAGTTTGTCAATCAGGCCATGTAAGAATGGATTAAGAGCTTCATAAAAATCGAAAAATATGGACGTCCGAATTACCAACGTGAAAGGTAATAATCGAAATATGAAGTGTCAGAAATGATTTTTGAAATTTTTAAAGTGGGCTGCCATTTAAAAAAAAACCGAGCAAGAGCAAACATTTTCCCCCTGGAACTCGGTGCGATGTATGACAATCTCTAGACCGAATCTATTTTCTTAAGATCCGCTAGATGGCAGAGCATCCTACATTTTAACCTACTGTACCCAGGCGCTCGCTTAGTTGACAAATGGTGTGCGAAAAGTAAACAATGGTTAATTTTCTGGAAATAACATGTGAAAAAGTTCAACAATAAATAGTTGTATTTCTTTTACCATACACATCTGTATGTAACATGCTCGAGGCCTTTTGACGTTTTATTAAGAGAGGTTCAATAGATAAACCACACGAGACTGTAAAACAGATGACAGACAAGGGGACTCGACCTTTGTATTGTAGTGTTTTTCCAATATAAAACTGCTTTAGAAAAAGAAAAAAGCAGTATGTGCATTGCTTCTATCGCCGTATATGGCCCACACAGACTTTTGTATGTGATTATCTTGCATGCATGATTAGTAAATTTTAAAGATACAAATATTTTCCAAATGCTGACAGAGAGGAAACTGTAGAATCAATGATTGTTATAAGCAATGTCGAAGAGTAAGTGCGCGCATGCGTGTTGGCATATCTAGTTGCGAGTGTCTGTTGGTAATCTCTGTGTGTATGTGGGCATATGTTTTTGTGTGAGTGAAATAATGTGTGTGTATGTCTGCTCAGATGGCCGTGTGCGTGTTCCGTTTCCGTCCGATTAGTAATGCATGCCTACATCTATAGAAGACTTTTGCAAAATAGGATAAACAGCCATTCTCATGTATAAATGTACGAGCTTTTTTATGTATGGGGTTGTGTATATTTTATTGTATTGTCGTTCTTATATAGCGCATACTGTCACCCTACGGGTATCCTGGCGCTGTATATGTGAGCAGTTGGGTGTATGCCGTTGTCTGCATGTGCATGTATCCATGTACATGTGCATTTATGT
Organism: Lissotriton vulgaris; assembly: GCF_964263255.1. Taxonomy (NCBI): domain Eukaryota; kingdom Metazoa; phylum Chordata; class Amphibia; order Caudata; family Salamandridae; genus Lissotriton; species Lissotriton vulgaris. The sequence goes on from NC_141690.1 coordinate 230,742,109, forward strand.
GTGTGCACACGCATATGGTGTTTTTATGTGCATATATGTGTACGTGTGCATGTGCAGCAGAGTGAATGAACCTTTTTATTGTGCCTCTATATATGCACGTATGTATGTTTTACGTGCATGTGTACAGTCTCTGTTATCCTCAGAACTAAAATGCATGAGTGCTCATTGTTTTAAATGCTTTAGCAATATTGGGGAAAGACCAGCAGCTATGTATACATGTGTGCATGCATTTCTGCATGTACTTGTATTTGTGCTTATGCACATTCCATATGTGCATATATGTGTGCAGCTCTTGCATGCTGTGTGTGGCTAAGTTTCTGTACATTGTGTGCACTTGTGTACGTGTGTTTGTATGTGGGAGTCTATGTTTATAAAGGGAGCAAGGATGTTTTCAGAGGGCTCAGGCCATCAAATGCTTGTACATCTGATTGAAAATCTTTGTTTACTCACTGGTGAGAACCTACTTCCATAGGGTGATTTTCCTCCAGTGTGTGTAGGTGGTTCACATCAGTGGCAATACCTCTCGAAAGGAGATTATGGGTAAAAGGATTAAGGTGGCCGTCTCTCCAGTAGATAGGTTTGATCCAAGTTATTGTGATGATTCCACGTGAGGCAAATCTCAAATGTCCTTCCCTTGGAAAGTAGATTCAAAGAGGAGCCTTATGTAAGAGGCCCAACTTCCTTGAAGAAAATAGTGGCCAGGTTTAGATGTTTGGTGCATTTGGACGGGCCACCAAAAACTGTCAATTTACCCATCCACTGCCTTGGAGATCCGCCTGTCGCATTTAGAGTATGGCGTCCACCACCACTGCTACATTTTCTTTCCTCTGTGGACTGTGAGTTCTACCAGATACACAATGGATGGAGCAACAGAAAACCACTACTCCGTGCACTGTAGAGTATCATTTCTTTCGAAGGAAACATAGTGGTTCATCTTCCACTCTTGTGTTGGATGTAAAAGCATACATTGCCAAACCCTGCCCACAACAACCACAATAGCTACTCTGACAACATGTCCCTGCTACTCCAAGGACTGGACTCTATCTGGCAGATAATTGAGATATTAACACCCAAACCAGGTAGTGATACAACTAGGCAGTTGCTCCAACGAGAAATATATTGGATCAAGCGTTTGGATACACTATCACCGAAAGGTCTCAATGACAGAATAGACATGATTTGCTATTTAGCTTGATTGTGAGAATACAAACACTGTGGAGTGCGCAGAATATATATATGTAGGCATTCCACTTTTACATTAATTATCCATAGTGAATTCACTTTAGGTGCCAGAGGAAGTAGGAACATCTGGCATAGTTCTCAAGAGACCATAAGTAAACTTTGGATTTATGTGAAACACCACATTACCACCTTGAAACAGAGACACTACATTGACACATATTGGCCTTTAGATCCTGCACTAACATCACTACAGCTATAAACCGGTAATATTTCAGGAGACACAATAATTTCTATAAGTAAAATGTGCCAGGGTGGCAGCTCATTCCTGCTTTTGATCTCACAGAAGGATAGTTTACATGGTAACTAAAGCTAGTATGATAAAAGGGTTTTTGAGATTATGGAAACCTACAGTGGAGAAGGTCTTTTTGCATCATTTTCATCAGCAGGGTTTTTGGCAGCATGAGTTAGAGTTGCAGTGAATTTAATCACTGGAGAGCTAGGTTAACCCCTTCGCTGCGTTCGTCGGCCAACGGCCATCACGAGCACCACCTTCGTAGTGCTGTGCACGTACGTTGGCCAACGCATCCCCGCCCACTCCGATAAATGCCCGCACCGCGGCGGTTAAGCGGTTATGGTATGTATTGTACATTTTACTTTGTGTTAGCGCTGACGGTCGTGTAAATCGTTAGACCACTCAGTAAAGTTTCGTAACATAGTGTAGGGTGGGCAGGGGTTACCATCTGTCTATTGCTAGATCAACACGCATCACTAGGCAAAATAATGGGAAGATAGCAAGTGGCATTTTCCAGTTTCAAGATGGCGCACTAAATGAGAAGGTGTTACGTTTGAGTTTAGAACCCGTCATCTATTTCTGTAATTTCTACCAACGTCAGCATTTAATTCATGGCGGGTTAACGAGGAGGCAAACACTGACATACGCGACATAGCAGTAGCTGCTTTACAAGGTACGGAGAAGCTCAGGGATTCACTGCGTTTTTTTGTGGTATAGAGTATTATCTCGAGATTAAAACCACATTGCTTTACAGGTGGTGTCAAATTGGTGTAATACGGGGACGCCAGTATATTTAGCAGCACACAACGGCACTAAGAAGATAGTAAGATCTACTGGTTTGTTCCCATAGTAGAAGCATGTCGTATCATGGTCATTGTGGAATCTAAGTGGTATTGTAAGGTTTTGGTTATTTCGTTACAGTGTATTCAGAAACTTCAGCTTGAGGCATTTCAGTTCATGTGGTTTCCATATAGTAAGTGGAATTACTGTTATTCACATGAAGCGGTGATTTTTCGAGATTACACTGAGCACACTGGGGTATGAGGCACCAGCTGGCACGTGCAGTGATCACGTTTATCACACATCATGGTGATTTATATACGTCTATCACATATTACGACATTAGCATGACTAACAGCAATTTAAATACTTCAAATCAGCACAATAATTATACAATGACAATTTTTGCTGGTTTCTTATGCTACATGCAAAAAGAACAATTGATGGACAGAATGCAGAACAATGTCATACATTCACCCGAGTACAGAGATCTGGGCTAAATGCATTGTTTTTTTGCTCACCATGCCACTCCAGTTTGGACCCAGCCATATGCAAATCAGTCTTGATCCTGCGCCCAATGGGAACAGTCCATCCCGAACTGCCAGGCCAGGCCCTCCCTTGACTGGAAACAAGCATCCTAGGACCGGTTTCGGGCTTTCAGCCCTGATCAGCCAGGATAGCTTGACTCCAGTGGCATGAAGAGCACGGGACTCACGTCTGAGCATACCCGTCGCACTAGGGGTGACAAATGCAAAAAGAACAACTGATGGACAGAGTGCAGAACAATATCATACCTTCACCCCAGTACAGAGATCTGGGCCTCAATCCACTGTTTTTTTGCTCACCATACCACTCCAGTTTGGACCCGCCCATATGTAAATCAGTCTTAACCCTACGCCCAATGGGAACAGTCCAGCTCGAACTGCCAGGTCAGGTCCTCCCTGGACTGGAAACAAGCATCCTAGGACCGGTTTCGGGCTTTCAGCCCTCATCAGCCAGGATAGATTGACTCCAGTGGCATGGAGAGCACGGGGACTCACGTCTGAGCATAACCCGTCCCACTCGGGGTGACGAATGCAAAAAAAACAATTGATGGACAGAATGCAGAACAAGGTCATACATTCACCCCAGTACAGAGATCTGGGCCTAAATCCATAGTTTTTTGCTCACCATGCCAAACCAGTTTGGGGGTATGCCCAGACGTCGGTCCCTTGCTTACTTTGCCACTGGGTTCAAGCTAGCCTGGCTGATGACGGCTGATTAGCCAGAAACCGGTCCCAGGATGCTTTTTCCGGTCCAGGGAAGACATGGCTTGGCAGTTCGGGCTGGACTGTTCCCATGAGGCACATGGTCAGACTGATTTGCATATGGCCATGTCTGAACTGGGGTGGCGGAGTGAGCTAAAGAATGATGATGGATGAAACCCAGATCAGTTGACTGGGGGTGAGCGCTTGCATTGTTCAACACTCCGTCCATCATCCCCTTTGGTTTTGCCTGGTTTCTTATGCTACATCACAGGAAAACCAGTACAGTAAGCACAAGGCAACTAACGAATTTAACGACAATCCACAATTGGAGTGGCATATTGAAGATTATTAGGTTATTAGATAGTTTTTCCATACAGATCTACCATTGTGCTATATTACTTTGTATTATTTTTTCTCTTGCAGAATTTCCCCTGAAGAAGGGACCCAGAGTCCCGAAATGTATTGGGCATGATAAATGTCTTGTGGTTTTAACATGTTCATGTAACTGCACACTGTGTGTGTCAGAGGATCATTTGTATATATCATAATCAATACTATGTATATTCATGAATGTGAATGAATTATACAACTATGAATCATGGTAAAAAGTGAAAAAAAATTACAACTATGAATCATGGTAAAAAGTGAAAAGAAATAACTAGAAGAAATACAATGAGAATTCAGTAAAGGTGATTCATTTGATAGAGATACCTATATTTACAGTGCACACTGCTTTCAGGTTGAATTACTTGAGTATAGCAAGTGCTGTATGAACAACACAATACACAACATTAATTTAAATGTTTAAAAACTTTTTTTAAAGTGCTTTGTTAACTATCAGTGCCACTTATCCTAAACATTAGGACCAACAGACCATATTTAATAGCAGTTTACCCTGTCTGGCCACGTGGCACGCTACATACCCATTTTAAATGCTCACCTATTGTATTGGTAGTATACCCCCACACTTCAAATCAGTAAGTAAATGCAAATTGTAAACACATATACATGGTCACTCAAATGTAATGCTAACACCCTATACTAAGCTATTCAGAGTCTTACCTTCACCCCACTCTATCCTCTTAATACACACTCAACATTCATATAATGGAATCATGTACCCCAGTACATTTTTCCAATACCCACTCACTGATATGTTACCTCTTTAAGTGTTGCACATCATCTCAAGGGCTTGGACACACATTGACATGCCAGATACTGCACTCATATCCTTAACCTAGGTGTAGACATACTGTGTGGCATTAGCTATATATGGCTATCTATACCTCATGCTTTTCATACATTTAATCACTATAATAATGGAGTTAAGTGTAACCACACATATTATCACTCTGAATGCCACTCACACCTGGCCCTCACAACAACCCTGCCATTTTCTTTGAGCACACAGGAATGGGAATAATTTTTTTTTTAAGCGCAACATTTTTACTCCAGGCTTCTACTTCTTGGGATGCGTGAGGATTTAAGGATTTTTTTTATGTGGGGTAGGGCGAGGTGTTTCTGGGGAGGGAAGGTGATGGGAATAGTGGGATTTAGGGGTAGCGGAGTGCTTGGAGGTATGCAAATGTTTTGAGGTTTTGGTTGTGGTCAGGACAGGTGGAATGGTGGAGGGAGGTGGGGGATTTTGATCTGAAGGAGAAATGATTCCGGTCTACGGAACAGGGTTAGGGCTTTGAATTGAGGGCAGGTAGTGGAATGGTGTGAGGTATTTGTATGAGAGTATGGATTTGAATGGTGTGGGGTAAGTAAGGGCAGAAGGAGGAAATGTGGCAGATGTACTGGAAACACTTGTATCAGAAGAGCACTAGGAGAGAGAGAACCATTGTGTATGGCAGACAGGGCAGAGTGTACATCATCCAGGATATCAGTCATATGAGTTACTAGCCAACACTTTGGATGGCATGCAACAAAGCCGTCTGTCCCACAGAGAGGTTCTTCAGAACTTCTAGTATCTCCCTAGACACCAGTGTTTGCGGCGCGCAAAGCGAAGGAGACCCTAGCACGTTTACAGGCTTGGCCTGATTTACAAACTGCACTTTGTAGACAATTTTGTAGTACTAAATAGTACTATAAAACGTATTACAAAATGCTATTCACAAACCCACACACAGAGTTTACGCCTCCCCACTTCTTATACTTCTATGTGGGGAGATCCCTGCCAGACTGCGGAGTCTCCACAAGCGGAAAAGTAGTAAATGTAGGAGGGATACAGGGGAGTGGCTGTAAAAAGGGTGCTACTTACTACAAAAGGAGAGGGAACTAGAGAGGAGTAAGGAGTGGTTTGGAAAGGGTCAGGGGACCTACATTGCGATCATCTACACGCGTGTTTGCTGGCGGGACACTCTTATTCGGAGGTTACATACTTACCAGGGTTGTGCCTCATGGTGTCCAGGGGAGACTAGGTACACTTGGAATGTTAAAGATAACAATTATTCCATTTACTATATTTACAAAGCTTAAGGGTCAACATCTGAACTTTCCACAGCTCCCTTTTGGAACCTTGGGATTTTGTTGGGTGTTAGGTGTCGCACCTTAGCATATTTCTCTGTATTTACTATCATATACCGCAAAATCTTCATTTGGACTTTGGAGTTTACTATCAGGTGCGCTGTGGGGACGGACTCATTTCCTGATTTAATTCCGCCAACATTCCCATTTTGCCTTGAAAAATTCTGAGTACAGACGAAACACGTGTCGGTTAATCGTGTGCTGGGAATTTTTTGGACATTAATAAAAGAGACAAGGAATCACTACTGGTGATCTTATTTGATTATTTTGAACGCCACATACATTATTTGTTTTATTGTATCATCCTCATCATGTAGAGACTGACTAGACTATGGAATTTTTCTAACTCATGTCTAGTATTGTTTTTGGACATTTAATGTATCTAGATGGTATTGGTGTGCTGCAATAGCTTCTTTTGTTGTGTTTAGTGATATGCACTAATTAATGTGCAGAGAGCACCTCTAGGTAGTAGGTGTTTGAAGCTGATCTAGCACCAGGTTGCAAATATAGCAACATTTATATTATTTCTCACGCCATTCATTGATATCTTGAGAAACATTAATTTATTGGATGTGCGGTTATTTCCCTCACAGGGAACACTACTACCTGTCTTTTTTCCGGAAAATAGAGAGGAGTAAGGTGCGTTTTAGAGAGGGTCAAAAGGGGAGGAATGTCACCCACCCACAAGAGTAAGTCCATTGCTATTCACAAAGTACACTGCTAAAAAAAAACATACAGGCAGATTCATCAAAGAAAATACCGGGAGCAAACGGGCAGATTCTCAGAATCTGGCCGTTTGCTCCCGGTATTTTTGCATTTGGGATGCATCATCCCAAATGCAGAAATCGCAATTTAAGGAATCTCTAAATAGCGATTCCTTAAATTGCTATTGCATTTAAGGAATCCCAAAATGAGATTCCTTAAATGCAATGCATGAAACCCAAAAAAATAGCGATTTCGCTAATAGGGGGAGCAAATTACCATGAAGTTGAACTTCGTGGTAATTTGCTAAAACTTTGAAAAATGCACTTTTGTGCATTTTTCAAAGTTACATGTTGCGCACACACATGCCCTTAGGTCATGTGTGTGTGTAACATTTGTGCACAGGTCCATTTTAGGGGTGCAACAGGGTGTCCTTTGGACAACCTGGCACCCTTGAAATAGCGGAACATTAGCGATTCGGTAATAGCTAATCGCTAATAAGGAATGGCTTTCCCATTCATTCCTATGGGCCTAAAGGCCCATAGGAATGAATGGGAAAGCCCCATTCCTTATTAGCGATTAGCTATTACCGAATCGCAAATAAGGAATCTGTAGGAATCGCTAATAACATTGCGATTCCTACATGCATCCCGTTTTGCGAGTCTTTAATAGCGGTTCCTTAAAATTCGCTATTAAGGACTCGCAAAACATAACTTTGATGCATCTGCCAGATAGTAGTATGTCCAGCACCAGCACCAGAAATGGCCAACCACTTGTACTGGAACACCATCCCATAGAAAAGAAAGGCAGTAGGGACTTTAAACAAAACTCTATGAGAAATAACGTTAAATTATTTTACATAGTTTAAAATATAAATAAGTGTAATATAATCTTAACAACAAATAAAAATAGTACATATGAAATATTTAATTGAAAATTATTAATTACGATTTTTGAATGTTATTCTCTTTTAAATGTCCCTATACTTTACCATGGGAAGACTCTGCTGTCGGGGTGGATATATCCGTATGCATCATGGTGGGCCATCAACCGCATCATGGGGGTCAGCGACTGTCGCTCTGGCTTACTTTGCTGGAGGACATTCCTAATTTACTCAAAGGTCATAGGTGGGTCCATTGCTGAAGGCCCTCTCTCTTTTGGGGCAGTGAATGCTGCAGAGCTAATGGTTCCCCTGCTGGTGCACCTGCCTGGCAATGTCCCGTGAACTTTTTGTTGTTGCGACTGACCTACAGAGAGTAAGACCAGAAAACAAAAACCACATTAACCCCTTGCATGCGTCAGACGGCCCCCGGCCGTCAGATGTCACAGTGGGCATGGGCGGAGGACTACCCCCGGCCATCTGAATCCCGCCCACTCATTATTTCACAAGCACCGCAGCGGAATTTGCGCCGCGGTCGAGGGGTTAACCACCACGTTCACTTAAATCACAGAAGTAAAAAAACATACTTATTTGTATATATATATTTTTGATTGACGTACATTTGTGGTAAATGACGTTCTGTTTGAGGTGTTACTGCAACACTTCTGTGTCTGCACCATCTACCTTATTCTTAGTACATGATATACAATGTGAACTTTATTATTGTAGCTGGGATATCTGTTACCGTGTGAAGCAATAAAATGTCAAACAACTTACAAGCCATGCAAAACATTTTTGTATCTTATTGTTTTGGCCATCTCTAAATGATGGGTGATGGCAGTAACGCCCATTTTGAGGGATATTTGTGATTTGTTTAGGCTAAGTTACTCCATGATATTGTGATGCAGGACCCCTTGACCCTAGTTCAAGTGAGTTTTAAAGTATAGAACTTCTCTTTATAGGTACTGACAGTATGTTACATTGTGATGGAATAGCCTTCCTGCCTCAAAGTAACTCAGTAACTCAAGACTGGTGTTTGTGTAACACTTTCCAAAATGTCAGGGAGTACCCAGGCCACAACAAAAAACATTTATGAACATTGTTAAAGTTAAGTGCAGTGTCAATTTTTTAAAGACACTTTCACCATGGACTTAACAGGTGGAAATTTAAATGTCATGGGCAGAGCCTCCCTTGGGTCTGATAGTGCTATGTGCTAAAACGTTTTGTGCCATTAAAACAACCTCCACATTCAAACATGACACACTTAGTGACACGGTGGATGTTAATAATTGTGTTATTGTGATTTCTATTGGCCTGGGTGACCGCATAGCTTACTTATTCCAGTGGTTGTTCCTGCATGCCCTTTCCAATGTAATACTTTTGTTATGCTGTCCATCTAAATTTGTTAATAAAAATGCAGTTTTATTTATTCTTTGGTTTGCACTATTAAAAGCTGGGTGGTTACTTAAGGCACTCTGTTTCTCACATTTCTAAGAGAAATCTTTAATTAAACATATTTTGATTTTCAACACAGAAGGTTCATCATTTGGGGTTTTGCATTCGCAGCTTGGTGCGCCATGGAAGTGAAGGAACGGACTATCCCCGCAGGTTGGTGCACCACTCGTGGATGCTCTCTTGTGAACATCTGGTGTTGGAGACAGCATTCACTATAACTACTATTTTGGAAAGCATTTCTTCTCTGTGTGTAAATCACAATTGGATCATCATATGGTTAAAAACAACACTTTTATGTGGGATATGAGTGTTATAACATTGCTTTAAAGTGGTGAAGTCAATCGCAATCTTTTTTTAAACAACATAATATTTTTAATGCATTTCAGGTGTGTAGCTTACCTGATTCTTTTCTGGCCAAAACAGCTGGCTGTAGTTCACCAGGGTCCCCTCTTCAAAGACATCCAATTCCCCAGGATCTTTAGGGGCCAAACTTCAAAGGGAAATATGAGGCCTCATCCTCTCTACACCGTACTTCAGTAGAAGTGGTCCATAATCAGAGAGCAGTCTTGCCAGATACTGCACTTCGCCCGCCCTGCGCGTCATTTTTAGACCATTAAACTGGATTTTACATGTGGAGAGGCATGATCTTTATCTGTGAAGATATAAAAATGACCATGGATCGGAAAGGTGTTGCTTCTACTAGACCTATCTTGCACTTTCAACATCGTTCACACCACCACTCTCTACTACAGAGGATAAGATTAACAGAAAAGTGAAGCATCTTTGACTGCCTCTTCTCTTTCCTTGTAGGCAGATTGAACATGATTTTGCTTCCTCCGTCCAGGTCTACTCCTTTCAACATCAAGGCAGGTGAATCTCAAAGATCAATTATTACTCCACTCCTGTTCAACATCTACCTCAGCCCACTAGCAGAATTCATCAACCCTCGCAAATTGTTGAGCTACAGCGATGCAAATGACATATTGATCGGACTGAAATTGAAAAATCCAAGAAATCTGGATCCTTCAAGACTAGACCACTGTCTCTAATCCGTTGACCATCATATGCTAAATAATCATAGAAAACGCAATGAATCCAAAATAGAGATTGTCAAATGCAGAGATTAGAAGAACTAAGAACTACTAACCTCTGGCAAATTGATCCCAGGTACCAAGAGCACCCTCAATGACAGAAATTAGAACTTGCAAGTTATCATGGTTTCCAGCCTTTTCCAGCTATGCAATCAAACCAAGGCATGGGAAATGTCTTTCACGCCATGAATATTCGCGCATCTAAGATTTCCAGAGAAGCTTCAGGTGAACAACTCCGCCGTCCTACCAATTTAAAATATGGAAACAGACAACAGTATGAGGTTTCAGCCTGATGACTATTATGGCTACAAAGGATGCAGATCACTGTGGCGAGACAACTGCTTTACCTACATCTACATAATAAAATCTCACCAGCCATGGAAGTTTTCCATTGCTAGATGATCAGGTTTTGAATACTTTCATAACGCTTGGACCAACAACAGGAAAGGAGCAACCTTCTTATAACAAAAGTTAAAGAGATATCTACAGAACAGAACTCTGCAACTCAGACTAGTACCCCAATTGATCATCCTGCTCACAAGTAGCACATAGAGAGGTGAAACAGCTAAGCTACGGAATTCACTTTGAGTAAGAATGCAAACCATCGACAACCAACAAAAATTCAGAACTTGATGTTCCCAATTATAGGAGTAGACTAGACCTAGTCAACTTTCACAAGGATAAAGAACAATAGGGGCATATTTACAAAAAAGTTAGAACGTGGTGTTACGCCAAATTTGGAAACCCTGCACTCTGACATTTTTAAATCGCTGGGATTCTCTGTATTCACAAGAATATGGGGCTCCCGCGTTTCGCCTAGCGCTGGTGCTAAAAAAGATGCCTAGCGCCAGGGCAGGCACCCTGCTGCCATGTTGCAAGGGTGCTGGCCCTGCAGGGGTGATTGTTTATGTGCAGGAAGGGACACCTTCCAGCACATAAAAAAAATCAATAATGGTGATTTGCTCTTTCTATGTGTACTGCAGAATTCAGCACATACAGAAAGAGCAAAAAAAGAGGAGAAATGTATAATTTATCCTCGTATGGCCAGTCTAAGACCAGGAATTCCCTGGCCATAGTTTTTGATGCTGCCCCACCCTTGTAAATCTGGGGCAGCGACAGAAAGCAATGGGTGTTGTGGTGGAACGACCTATTGATACAACCCATTGCATACCCCTTTGCCGCCAAGGACTGCGGCGGTAAGGGTCATAATTACAAGGCGGCGCTAAGCGCCACCGTGTAAATAAGGGAATGCCGCTATGCCACTGGAGCATCATAAAAAGTGATGCTCCGATGATGTTAAGGGCTAGTAAATATGCCCCATAGTTTTGAATAGAGCGGAACCACATGTCAACAAGATCCATACCAGACATAGCCTTTCTCACAAATGTGCCTGAACACGCAGCAGCAATTGTAATTGAAAGGTACTCTGAAATTTCTGTATTTGCTTATACTGAGCCATTGGAAATGGCATGATAAACTGTATCAGCCTGATTCATCAAGCCGAAATTGGCTCGCAAAGGGCCAGATTCTGAGAATCTGGCCCTTTGCGAGCTCTATTTTTGCATTTGGGATTCATCATGCCAAATGCAAAAATCGGTAATAGCATTGTCGCAATTTTGCGAGGAATTACATTTAAGGAATCTCTATTTGAGATTCCTTAAATGCAATTCATCATCCATTAAAAAATTGCGAATTCGCAATTTCGGCCCGCTATTTACCGCGAGGTCAAACCTCGTGGTAAATAGCGAAAACCTAGAAAAATGCTTTTAAAAGCATTTTTCTAAGTTGCATGTTGCACACACACATGTCCTTTGGACATGTGTGTGCGCAACACCTGTTTCAATTTGCATTTAAGGGGTGCTACAGGGTGTCCTTTGGACACCCCTGGCACCCTTTAAATCGCTATCTTATTTGCGATTAGCTAATTGCTAATCGCAAATAAGGAATACTCCCCATTCATTCCTATGGGCCTTTTGGCCCATAGGAATGAATGGGGAGTTATTCCTTATTTGCGATTAGCAATTTGCTAATCACAAATAAGGACTGTGTAGGAATCGCAAATCTTTTTGCGATTCCTACATGAATCTCGTTTTGCGAGTCTGTAATAGCGATTCCTTATGAATCGCTATTATAGACTTGCAAAACGGGTCTATGATGAATCAGGCTGTAAGTCTCTTGCAACCTCACCACAGGGTAATTCGTAAATGATAGCACTAGTTAAATTACTTTTATGAATCAGACCGCTGGAAAATCACTAATAATATTATGTACTATATACTGTACCAAGTTTAATCTACTAAGCCATAGTAGAACTGTAATGCAATCATACTGTCCGAACCGTGCCTGACCAGTCCATGCTCTCTTGTAATTTACTGTACTCCTCTTACTCTGCCCGCTCTACTAGGCCCCACTAGAAATGAAACATAGGCGAAATTCCTGCATTAGCCAGGCCATTGAGAAATGTTTAATCTGCTATACTACTCCTACTATGTGTAAACTAGCAAGCAGTTTAAAAAAAAATATTTTGCACTTTAATTTACTACAAACCGGGTCTAATATGTGTTAGAGCACCTTACATAAGGACAACAGTGTCCATAAGAACATTTATGTTTCATTACATAGGATATTTTCATATACATAAGACAAGTTGCATATAGGAATCACCCCTTTTAATTTGAGCAAGAAAAATCAGTGGACCAGGTTAATAAATTGCTTATCTGGTTGTTCGATGATTTCCTAGTAATACAGGCATCCAGACAAATACAGACAATGTAAACACATAGCGTGACTGGACGAACACCTCTTAGGGACCGGACATAGCCATCGCCATCCCCGCAGGATACAAGATCTCAAGGAAGGACCGCTTCAACCGCCCGGGAGGAGGAATCGTCATTGTCCACAAATCCACCCTCTGCCTGAGGAAACTCCCCGACGAGCCCACAGACCTGATGGAACACCTTCACTTTAAGATACTGGCCAGCCCCACCACCACCCTCCGATGAACCCTCATCTACCAACCCCCTGGACCCAGCGGACCTTTTGCCAAATCCATCACGGACATCATCTCCCTGCAGGACATCGCATCCACCAACTACACCCTGCTGGGAGACCTCAACTTCCACCTCGACAACCAACTGGACCCCAGCACTACATCCCTCCTGGCCAACCTCCACAACATTGGACTCCGCCAGATCGTGACTGAACCCTCACACTCAGTAGGACACACCCTCGACCCCCTCTTCACAACAGGAAACTACATCACCTTCAGCCACACCACCAAACTCCCACGGACTGACCATCGATGCGTCCACTTCACCTTCAGAACACCCACCATCCACAGGCACTAGCACCTGCTCCCACGAAGAAATTGGACCAGAATCACCGACGACCCGCTAACCTCTTCACTCAGCAACTCCACCCTTACCGTCATGGAAAACGACAACCCCAACGCTGCAGCCCGAACCCTGCACAGGTGGATCACCCACAGCGCCAACAACTTAGCCCCCCTCAAGAAAAACAGCAACACCCACGCCAAGAAAGCTAGATGGTTTACCGCCCAACTTCAAGAGTCCAGACGCACCTGCTGCCGCCTCAAAAAGAACTGGAGGAACACCAAATCCACAGAAGCCTACAACAACTTAGGATAGGATAGGATATATGTTTATAAAGCGCTCGATTAAATACTTTTTTTTAAAAAAAAATTTAGGTTTTCCGTCACAAGACGCCGGGATCCATCATCTATGATGCGTTGAAGAAGCCAGAAGATTTACTGCTTTCTACCCCTTAAAAAATCATCCTATCAATTCCATATGAAAATCGATCTGGCTTTTCTTCTAGATGTCCATAATTTAAGAGCGATTAACCACAACGTCGAAATATTTGAAGTGTTTTATCACTAGCACCATATCTATTCCTTGAATTAATGAAATACTGTACGTCGCGATCAAAATACATCTAAGGAAATTATACGTGTATAATTCAACTTTGCATCAGCACCTTCCCTACCAGTATGCTAGGTCTACTACATTGAACGTACAACTAGCTAATATTCTGGACTAGCATTCCACTCATCCTACGCTGTTTTTAGTCAAAGACGGGTCACCTGATGAAGGCTAACGAGTCGAAACGCGCGTAGTGTGTATCTACCGCTTTGCCTACATCATGTTCATTCATCTTTTTGTTGTCTGATTTTATGTCCTGTCATATGTATGTGTTTTTTTGCACCATTAATAACAAACCAATTTTGATTTAGTGTTGTATAAAAGGTTTCTTCAAAACTATTTATCAGTCATCCTCTAAAAAACTCAATTTTTTAAAAAATTTTTTAAAAAAAAGTATATATTCTTTACAAAATCAATCCAATATAATAAATTTTGAATAAAAATACAACAAAGTGGTTCATGATCATTTACATATAGTGGGTTCTTGATATCACTATTCGTTTATGTGTTAATTGTACTAGTTATAGACCTTTTTCAAATTAGACATTTTTTTCCCTATGTATAACTAGTGTTTTTCATATATAGGGGTCCCCTACTTCCTAAAACTATAAAGCGCTCGATTGCCGTGACGTCTTGGCGCTAGTGTATGTAAAGGAACCAGCCACTACATCATCAAACAGACTAGATGGAGGAAAACAGAAAAGTTTTCAAATCTTTCCTAAAAAGCTTCCTATTGACTCATGGCTGTTGGTAGTTTATTCCATAATTTCGCTGCCCCATTTGATAAAGTCCTTCCTCCCTACCTTGCCCGCCTAATCTTAGCAGTCTTAAGTAGACCCAGGTTGGCGGATCTGAGGGCTCGTGAGGGGGTATAAGGTGCAAACAATTTAGAAACCTCCTCAGCACCACCCCCATAAAGTGGTTTGTGAACCAGATACAGTGCCTTAAAATCAACATGCTGCTGAACGGGAAGCCAATGCAGCGATTTAATACGTGCTGAGGTTGAAAAGCCCCTGGGGATATTCAGAAGCAGTCTTGCTGCTGCGTTCTGTAAGGACTGGAGCTTCCCCATCTGTGTTTTGTCTATGCCCAAAAAGAAGGCATTACAGTAATCTAGTTTAGACGGGAACAGACTCACCATTACTGTCCTTTGTAACTCCTGTGAGATAAATGGAAAAATCTTTCTCAACGTTTTTAAGGAGGAAGAAACAGGATGAAGTAAGACTGTTCACATGGGCAGAGAAGTTCAGCTGGTCATCAAAGATGACCCCGATGTTTCTGACCTTGGAAACCGGACAAGGACAGATCCCGGCTTCAGTTGGCCACCAGGAGTCATTCCACACAGACTGTCCACCTCCGAATTCCATTACCTCTGTTTTATCTGTATTAATCTTCAGGTAGTTATAGTTCATCCAGGTAATGATCTCGGAAAGACAAGCGTGAAATTTGGCCGCAGGGACTTCCGGTTGCTTGCAGATGGAAATAACAAGCTGTGAGTCATCAGCATATAAGACTAATGCGAAACCATACCTCTTGATGAGTATAGCCAATGGGGTGACATAGATATTAAACAATGTTGGGGACAAAGCTGATCCCTGTGGGACCCCACATGGATGATGGAAACTTCAATCCGTCCCACACCAAACTTTGCACCCTATCCTCCAAAAAGGAGGAGAGTAAGGCCAGGGCGGTACCCTCAACCCCCAGATCCTTCAGCCGCTGCACTAACACTGTGTGACTCACGGTGTCAAATGCTGCCGATAGGTCCAGCAGTATAAGGACTGCCCTGCCTCCCCCATCCAACTTCAGAGCTGCCACCAAAGTCCAACACCAACTCATCAGAAAAACGAGGAAAAAAGCGATCAAAGACAGAATCTCCACCCACGCACAAAACAGCAAAGAACTATTCAACATCATCAAGGAGTTTGCCCAACATACCAGCGAGTCCACCGACATCCCACCCTCACAAGACCTCTGCGACAAACTCAGCACTTTTTCCACCACAAAATCAAGAGCATCTACGACAACTTTGATGAAGACAACCAACACATTGAAACCTCACCAACTACTCCCGACACCATGAAGCCAACGATCGACAACTGGACAGCCCTCACCACCGAAGACACCCTGAAAACGATGAACTCAATCCACTCCGGAGCCCCCACGGACCTCTGCCCCCACCACATTTTCAACAGAGCCGCTGTCAACATCGCACCCATGCTCCGCCACACCATCAACCGCTCCCTGGCAACCGCATCGTTCCCGACGAGTGGAAACAAGCTGAGATCAACCCCCTCCTCAAGAAACCCTCGGCGGACCCGGCTGACCTAAAAACTACAGACCCATCTCTCTGCTCCCCTTCCCAGCGAAAGTCATCGAGAAAGCCATCAACAGCCAACTCGCCACATTCATCAAAGAGCACATCCTCGACTCCTCCCAATCCTGCTTCAGAAAAAAACACTGCACGGAAACCGCTCTCCTCGCTGCAACAGATGACATCTGCACCCTACTGGACAAAGGAGAAACAGCAGCCCTCATCCTCCTCGACCTCTCAGCTGCATTCGACACAGTCTCTCACCGCACCCTAATACACAGACTCCACGACACAGGGATTCAAGACAAGGCCCTCGACCGGTTCCGCTCCTTCCTCTCCAGCAGTACGCAGAAGGTCACACTGCCCCCTTTCCCCTCGGACCCTACACCAACCACCTGCGGAGTCCCCCAGGGGTCCTCCCTCAGCCTACGCTCTTCAACATCTACATGGCTCCGCTCACCCCCATCGTCAGAACCTACAGACTCAACATTGTGTCATATGCAGACGACACCTAACTCATCCTCTCTCTATCCAACGAACCCATCACCTCCAGACACAATTTTCGAGAAGGCATGGAAGCCTTCGCCAAACGGATGAAAAACTGCTGTCTTCAACTAAACACCAACAAAGCAGAAGTGCTTATCATGGGCCCACACCCCGAAGCCTGGAACGAACCCTGGTGGCCCCCGCCCTCGGATGTCCGCACCCACGGACCACGCATGCAACCTGGGAATCATCCTGGACTCCGAACTCAAAATGAACCGCCAGATCAACGCGGTCTCATCCTCCTGCTTTCACACCCTCCGCAAGACCTTCAAATGGATCCCCCTCGAACACAGAAAGACAGTCACTCACGCCCTGGTCACCAGCAGACTTGACTACGGCAAAGCACTCTACTGGAATAAACAAAAACCTCACACGCAAGCTACAGAACATCCAGAACGCCGCTGCAAGACTGCTCCTCCACCCGCCAAGACACTGCCACATCTCCCAGCATCGGTGCACACTCCACTGGCTCCCCATCGAAGCTAGAGTCACCTTCAAGAGGCTCACCCACGCTCACAAGGCACTCCACGACACCCGACCAGCATACCTGAACAGCCGACTCAATTCCACACACCCCAAAGGACCCTACGATTAGCCCAGCTCCCCTACGCCGTGGTCCCCTGCACCAGAAAGACCAGACTCTGGCCGCTCCTTCTCCTTCCTCGCTGCCAGAGCCTGGAACGCCCTCCCTCTTCACCTCAGACAGACTACATCTCTCCCCGTCTTCACAAGAAACCTCAAAACCTATCTCTTCGACAGACCCCCTCCTTGATGGACTGGAACCTTCAAAACCCCCCTCCCCAGCGCCTTGAGACCCTCATGGGTGAGTAGTAGCGCTTAACAAACACGTGATTGATTGATTGATTGACTGGGCTAAGATCCATCCTTCTAGCGAAGCGGTCACCCGTGTTGTGGGCCGCCAAGGAACATCAGTCCTTCTTGTTGTGGGTGCGCCAATGCTACTGGTGTCGTGAACATATCCTATTGCCCTGGATTAATATATATAAACACACACATATATACATATATCTCTAATATGTGAGATTGCGTGCAAGCAGATGAGTGGAGTGAGCTATCCAACTGTGCTCATTTCATAGCTAAAGTACTGACATTTGGCTTGTTTAGCTGTGCACCAGCTTATTTATCAAGGAGAACTTTGTCAGCACTCACAGCAGAGGCGAGGCCCTGTATAAATGTAAATTGATACTTGTATAGCGCACTACTCACCCGCAATGGTCTCAAGGCGCTTGTACGAATACCGCTGTGCAGGGGCGGATTGGCAAGGCGGGCATTCGGGAATGGGCCGAAGGGCCAGTGCCTCAGTGCCCTCTGTGTGCCGTTTTTTTTCTCCCCTGTCCCAGTCCACAGAGAGTGGACTAGGAAAGGGGAGAAAAAAAACGGCCCACAGAGTGCACGGAGACAGAGACTGAGAAAATGAAAGCAGCCTCGCTGTGCGGCCAGACAGCGATTGTCAACTGTGGGCTCTCCTTCACCCCTACCCTGCCAAGCAATCAAGCTGAGGCTGGGCTGGGGAGGGGTGATTGTTTGCAATAATCGGCCTCCCTGGGGGCCAGGTGTTTCTCAGGCCTTTGAGCCATTTGCACCTCGGCCCCCTGGCGCCCATGCAGCCCAGAAAGGTTGTTAGTCTTAACACATCGCCCACAGCCCTTCACATTCAGGGCATAGTGGGCGAGGAAGAATGGGTCTTGCTGTGAGGGCCTGGTGATGTTTGGAATTTTTTTGTTTTATTTATTTATTTATGCGATTTTATATAGCGCGGACTTTACCTGAAGGTGTCAGAGCGCTTCACACTAGGAACAGCAATAATACATGATGAGAAAATTATAAGTGGACAAATTACAAAAGCAAACGTTAAGTTACATGAATCAAAAGTGACAATAGTGAGCAACCAAAATACAAGAGGAGCAAACAATACATTACAGGAGGAAAAAGAGATATGTGTGCAGGTTACAAAAGCGTACAAAATACAAGTCGAGGTATAATACTGCAATTAATGGCAGACACTCCAGCACAAGAACAAACGTTACGTAGGCAATGGTGGCACTTGTGTAAGTATCTAAAGCAAACAAAAGTGAGAGGTAGCAAACAGTGTGTTACAAGAGAAAAGTGACTTGTGCAAGTTACAAAAGGGTACCATACACAGGTACAAGGGTAATACTACAGTAAATGGTAAATACTCAAACTGCCAGAACACACTGGGAAGGCACTTCCCATGCACCAGCTTCACCTCAGCCTCCCCCCTGGCTACCTGGCTACCTTGGATGACCCAGATAGCTGTTTAGTTTAGTTTATGGCATTTGTTAAGCGCTTGGTTGCACAGAGAACAGTGCGTCCCCGCGCTGACAACCCTACCTACAACTCTTCGGCCGAGCTCATAGAGGCTGGACACAGGGGCAAGGGTACACTATGCTGAGTTTATGTTTTGTGCTCCCCTGCCAGGACATTTTCCCAAGGCCTGGAGGGTTGATTAATTTACTAATTGCAGGGGCCTTACCTCTGTTCATGTGCTCCTGAGCTGAAGGTCTGGGGAGGGCTGAGTAGGTTAGTAATAGCAGGGGCTTTGCTGCTTTTCAGGTGCTCCTGTGCTGGAGGGCTGGAATAATTTTGTGACAAAAAGGGGCCTTGCTATTTTTTTTGTTGCTCAGCATGTAGGCCATTGTCACCTTGGCCCTGTGTCGTGTGCAAGAACAGTATCCTCCCACTTTCATTCCTTGCCTGTGCAAATGGTGTTTCATGAAAGGGCACGCCCCTTGAATGTGGGCCACGCCCCTCAAATATGGGCCACGCCTCTTGAATGTGGGCCACTTTTTTCGTCAGTGCCCGGGCCGAATTGTGATCCCAATCCGACCCTGCCGCTGTGGAACCCATCCTGGCTTTCCCTGTGAGGCGCCCACTCCTGGGCACCCCCAAGGTGGAGGCCAGGCATCCTTAGCGTTGTTGGGGCCGTTGTGGAGAGTAAGCAAGCTATTGCCCAGAGTTGCAGAGTGGGACTCCATGATTGGAATAGGCACCGAGGCGAGAATTATCAGGTCTGTGGAATATTGAGCCCAAGACCCACCGAGGCGGGGAATTGAACCCTGGTCCCGGGCTAGACCTCTGCATCAGGGTCTGTCGCTCCAATCATTGAGCCACGCTTCTCCCAATAATCCCAATACAATAAAATGTATGCAAATGTACGATCTTCGGCTATCATTCGATTAAGGGTACATGAAGGCAAATAAATTACCTTCTAACAGTCATTCTATATTATTTTTGCTCCTTACTACTCCAACCCATTCTCTGTGGGGAAAAAATAATTATTTGTACCATGTCCTTTTCAATCCAACTAACAGACTGTGCACTGCACAAATTAATTCAAATTTCACTATAATAATCCACCACTAATCCTTTATGGGTTCCGGACTAGCGTGCTACTCGACGAACAGCGCCTCGACGCCTCGTCATGGGTAGTAAGTGCTATGTAAATATAATTCAGATTGAAACTCATAAAGTGTAATACGTTTTCAGAAAACATTTGTTTATGTACAGTTCAGCCTTCCTTCATAAAGCATCTCGACTTCAACTGATGTGCTCCGTGCTATACAGAATTCCCAAATTATGATATTGAAAAATAAGTAAATGTACGGCTTCGACAACTAGATGCACTTGAATACTCGCGTGCTTTCTTATTTTGTAGCATACAATATAACGCATATTAATCGCGAAGGAAGACAACTCTGGGTGAACTCTCAAACGTGACCCCTCAAACAGCCCTCTCCAGGCTATTTGCAAAGCTGTTGAGTTGAAGTGACCGGCAGAAGCAGCCGATGAGTGCCCTGTCCCCTGTCACTCTGCAGCGGTGCGGTCCACGCCGCTCTCCGCCTTTGTCCGGCGGTGTCATTGAGCGATCACCAGGCCTGGCCTTGTCTTCTGCTCTGAGACCGGCCGCTCACGTACAGGCCTCTTCCGGTGCACGCTGCGTCCACAGAGGTGCTGTCCTCACCTCTCCACCGTGCCATGGGCTGGGCACACCCTGCCAGCTGATTGCAATCAGGGCTGAGGTGAGGGGGCCTGGGCCGCGAAGGTCAGGGTGCTGAAGGACAGGGGAAGAAGAGGTCAGGGCCTTTTGGTGTAAATGCGTCTCGTTAATCAGTGTAATAATATAGAATCTATTACTATATTTAATTTGGTGACAACGTCCACAAAATATGAACAAGCAACAATATAAAACAGCTAATCAATGCAAACTACCAGGACCATTATAATATACTCAGTAAAAAAACGATTTAAAGGTCAATTGTGAAGTACAATTTTCAGACATTTTGTGTATTTCCCGGTGTTTTAGCGTGCACATTCTGCCCATAAGTGCACAGGAGCACATTATAATGTAAATACGACTTAGAAATTATATAAAATAAAATAAGGCAATAATACATCCCCATGAAACCGAATATGCATACACATTTATGAAAGGGAAATGTCATAAAATTCAAAGTTTGCAACCAAAAATCAATGGAACCAATATTTTCTTGTCATAATCAATTCTGTTATGATCGCAATTCGTTGCAAGAAGACAATTATAATATATGCTGATTTTTAATATTGTATCCCAAGATTTTGATGGGGCACGGGGGCTTGGGGGGTGGAGGGGTGTGAAGGACTGAGTTAGAAAACATTTTTATGGTAGGAGATTTCAAACATGAGGCGCTGCACGCCGAACACAATGAGGCATATTTATCATGTGACGCAGCGCAGTAAGCCACCTGCTGCGCTGCATGACAGGGAAAGGGCAGGAACGCACTGTATTTTAACATTATACAGCGCAATCCTGCCTTTTCCCAGCACTGGCGCACAGTGTGCTGCCTAGCACCAACGCAGGCACTCTGGCACCATGGTGCAAGCATGCCTGCTTTGTAAGCAGTATTGTTTTTGTGCAAACAATCCCCTGCTGCAGCACACGTAGAAAGAGGAACCAAGCATTGGTAAATGCATTACGTTTCTCCTGTGTGATTAATAAGCCGTTTCTTGTTGTAAGTTGTAGCTTGCTGAGTAGTTGTACAATATAAGTTTCAGAAAGTCTGTAAAAGTGTTATGACTTGTTTATAAACAAAATAGCAATATATTGTGTGTTACTAATGGCAGAGTATGGGTAAGTAATAGCAACATTTTGAAAAATGAAATGAAAGAGGAAAATAATAGAATTAATTGATGTAATAGCAATTTTTGGAGTTTAGAGGAGTTCTGACAACTTTTGGCCTCGGTGTCCCTTCTGCACCATTCAAGTCATGTCTCTATTGCCTGCACTTGTGACAGCCTGTTTAGTAGTAAAATATTACAAAAATTGGTGTTTAGAGGGCTTCCAAGAGCTTTCGGCTCCGGTGTCACTGAACCTGCTGCACCATTCAAATAATGACCCTAGTGCCTTTAAGGTAACTGCACTTCTGACTGACTCTTTAGTAGAACATTTTAGCATTATTCTGCATTTAGAGGGGCCCATAGAGCTTTTAGCCATGGTGCCACTACACCTGCTGCACCATTCAAATCAAGCCCCTTTCAACTGAAAGATAACTGCAACTGTGTCTGCCTGTACAGTAGTAAAATATAGCAATATTTGGTGTTTAGAGGAGCTCTAACAATGTTTGGGCCCTGTGCCACTGCAAGTGCTGCGCCATTCAAATCATGAACCTGTTGTCTGCAAGGTAACTGCACTTGTGACTGCCTGTTTAGTACCAACATATAGCACTATTAGGTGTTTAGTGGGGTGCCTAAAGCATCTGGTCCTGGTGCTACTGCACCTGCTGCACTATACAAATCAATACCCTAGTGCTTGCTAGATAACTGCACTTATGGCTGCTGGTGTAGTTGCAAAATATAGCAATAATAAGTGTGTAGAGAAGTTCTGATTACTTTTGGACCAGGTGCCATTGCACCTGCTGCACCATTCAAATAATGACCCTGTTGCCTGCTATATAACTGCAGTTGTGACTGCCTATTTAGTGGTAAAATATAGCAATATTTATTTTCCAGTGGAGTCATAACAACTTTTGGTCCCTGTACCACTGCACCTGCAGCACCATTTAAATCAAGCCCCTTTCAATTGCAAGGTAACTGCAACTGTGACAGTGTGTTTAGTAGTAAAATATAGCAATATTAGGTGTTTAGAGGAGTTCTCAAAATGAAGATGGCGGCCGGCTGAGACGCTCGGTCGTGAGCTCCGATAAAGACTCCAGGAAAATGTGCAGATAAAACGCTTCCCGAGGCGGAATCAGTTAATTTAACGATATGAGTTAAAGTGTTATAGGTGGACCGAGTCCAAGGACCCCAATATACCCCTGGAATCCACAGTTCTTTGAAAAACCCTCCCCCGGCAGACAAGCAGTAGGAGCCCGATTACCTGACCGGCGAGACCAGCGATCAGCAGCGGTCGGCAGCTGCGGCAGCATTTTTCACGGGTTGTTTCGTCTTTCACTCTCCCTCTACGGCTGACTGGCCGATAACCTGCTCTGGCTCCGAAGTTAAATTCGAGGAGCATTGTATCAAAGTTAAAACCTGCATGACGGGGTGGACCACAGTTGTGGTGCAGCGGAGCCTGGATCCCGCAATCACCCCTTCAAACAATAACGGGCTGTGGGAGAGAGCACGAGACGCTGCCCGGAACTACAGGAAGACGCTCGGCAAGATCAACTTCTTCCGCGGTAAGAGCAGCAGAGCCTGCGATGCATTTGTGTGTGTTTGTGTTGGTGGGGCGGGTGCAAGCACTGAAAACACAGTGAAAAGCCCACAAGGTAGTAGTAGCGAGGTCTTCAGTACAGGGCATTTGAAAGGAGAGGTGAGCCCTAATTCTCCTGAAACCCGAGTGATTCTACAAGGAACAAAGTGCAAAGAGCGTCACAGTGAAAACTTTATGACAATACAAATCCCGTTAATTCCTTGCTGGATGAGTGAAAGGAGAGGTGAAAGTCTCGCCCCAGAGGAAGTATTGGCAGAAGGGGAGCAGACACACAATAAGCAACAGAAAGGAACTGAGGCAGAGGAAGACTAAATAAAAACCCGATATAATAAAGACCCATTACCACAGAATTCGGAGGAAGCTGGTAGCAAACACACTGCCTTACACTGCCTTACCTCTGGGAAAACACAACATTAGCAAAAACACAAAGGAAAAAGGCCCCCCACAATTTGCTTACACCACAAGATCAAGATCAAAGATCAAAGAAGACACAAGCAGTAGGAGCTGCCTTGTCCTCTGTGTTAGAGAGATCAGAAGAGGGAGGAGTAAGGTCCGCATACTGTCTTAGGAATCTAAACAGAACCTTCTACCAACTACAAAAAGGTGCATGACCCCGAGAAGCACAAAGAAAAACGTGAAACACCCTCCACGCTCAGAGGAATTAACAGAAAATATAAAAAGCAGAGGGTCTAGGAAAAGTAAAGATCAGAAAATCAAGATTACACCATCTCTGAGATCATATTTTAAGGTACAACAAGTGGTGCAAGTAAGAGGAGGGGGTCATTGTCTAGCAACTAATACGATCAATACAGCAAACATAGCAAATACAGCGGGCGCAGCATCTCTGTCAGTATCAGACAAGCAGTGTGTCAGTCCAACTTCCGAAGAAGTGGAGGAGTTCGCAGGTGAGGAGGCAGTAGAGAGAGCAGATATGCAGTCGACCTCGACTCCGAACGTTATCACGACCCTACCATTGACACAATCAATATCACCAACACAGATAAGCCAGTCACCTCAACCAGTGCAACCATCACAAACCAGCTCCCTGAGTACCCCACGAACCGAAATAGTTAATGATCAAGAAATTGACCAAGAAACTCAAGAGGATGCATTAGAGCAGGAACATATGGATTATATGGTTAAAAATAAGACAGAAAAAATCTTGGAGGTGTACATGGATAAAATGATGGACAAAATATTGGGGGAAATGAGAGAAAAATTCTCAATCTCGGAAGGAAACCAGAGAAAAATACGAGAAGTCGTTGAAAACCTAGATCAGAAACTAAATGATTTAGGGGTCAGAGTTACAGCGTTCCAAAATGAACTTGGTTCCTTAAGCAAAAAGATAGACATAAATCAAAGAGAAATAAGACATCTAAAAGACAGCGAGAAAGCCATCAAGGAGAAACTAGAATCCTTGGAAAACCAAGGAAGAAGAAACAACCTTAGAGTGCTGAATGTCCCTGAAAACTCAGAGGGATCTGACATTAAGGCTTATGTTCTATCTCTCCTAGAAGAATTTCTTCCTTGGACGAAAAATTGTGACTTAGCTGCAAATATTCAACGAGTCCATAGAGACCCATTCAGAAAAAGCAAGGAGAGAAAGGCCCCGAGTAAAATCTTGGTAAATTTCAGAACCTATTCTCTGAAAGAAAAAATATTGAGTGAGGGACTAAAAACTGGGAATTTCAATAAAGATAATTGGTCATTTCGTATACGATCAGACATCTGTAAACCAACACAAGATAGGCAATGGGAGCTGGGGCAACATATGCAGGAACTGAAAGCTTTGGGAGCGAACGTACAATTGAAATTTCCAGCTTCCTTAAGAATAATGTGGCGAAATAAAATGCACAACCTAAGGGAGCCAAAAGAGGTAGAAAACCTCATTCTGCTGATAAAAGACCAAATCGAAATTGATAAACTAAATAAGGAATAATGCAGTAATTAAGTAATAGAAGGAACAAACTTTAACACACTTTTCTTAAAAACTGTAAGAAGAACCTAGGAATTTTGAAAAAAAAAACGGAAAATACATATACATATGTATAAACATAAAATGGGAAAGAACAACTGCAGCAGGACCTATATTGGGAAGCACCTACGTATTAAAGAATAAAGAATAAAATACCTGGAGAATCGGAGCACGAAATCGGGTGTAATAACACCTGAAAGAAGAAAAAGGGAGACTTCCTCAGGGAGGGAATCTCAAGCAACATTGTACCACAAAAATGCAATTCTTAAATACACACGGGTGGGGAGCAAGGTAGGGAAAAAAAGAAAAAAAATCCTCAAAATTGGAATATAAAAGGAATAGTACGGGAGTTAATGGCTGCCTCAATCTCAAATCCACAGCAAGAAATAACAACTTAAGATGACAAAAGAGAAAACTATAAAAATTCTAACATGGAATGTTAACGGGCTCAGAACCCCTTCAAGAAGAAGAAGGATTGTGGAATACTTGAAAGAAATAGAAAGTGAAATTAATATTCTCCAAGAAACACATCTAATAAATGCAGAGTGGACTCAATTGGTAAAAAATCTTCATTGGATTGGATCAAGCATACATACATTAAAAGAATGCAACATAAAGGGGGTAGCAATTATTATAAAAAAATCCCTAAATGCCAAAATAGAATCCAAAGAAGTCGACAGAAAAGGTAGATGGGCAGTTGCTAAAGTCAGGATTGAGGACTGTATACTCACAATTGTGGGATATTACGGCCCAAACAGGGATGACCCAGCGCCTCTCCAAAAACTATACTCTGAACTTTTAACTTTTCCAGCTCCGATTATTATAGGAGGAGATTTCAATATTATAGAGGATCCTAAAACAGACAGAATGCCCCCAACAAAACAATGGAATCTACCAAAAATGAGGGAAGGGCTAGGGATCTACAAAAAAGATCTAAACCTGGAAGACATGTGGAAGCTAAAAGGAGAAAAAAACTATCCGTACACCTTCCATATTAAGAAATTAGGTCACAAATCCAGAATAGACTTTTTCTTAATGAACAAATCTCTGCGAGCTAATGTAAAAAGTATTGAACACCTACCTGCGCACTTATCAGACCACTCGGCGGTACAGTTAACCTTATCACTTCCACAATCCCATCTGTCTAATAGATGGACTGTTGATCGATCAATCCTTAGAGATGAACAAAGTGTGGACCAGCTCATAACAACTTCCCTCCATTACTTTGTAGATAATGCTATCGGAACATCAAAAAGAGTAACGTGGGATGCTTATAAAGCGGTAATAAGAGGTAAACTGCTTAGCTTGGGAGCACACAAGCAGAAAACAAAAAAATTAGATATTAATAAGTTGGAACTGGAAATCAATGAAGTCGAATTACTGCTAGAGTGTGGCATAACTCAAGAATCAAGGAAAGATTTAGAAGAGAAGCGACGTAACTTAAAGGAGAATCTGGTGGATTACTTGCAGAATATAGTCAAAGAAAAATGGGAGAACAGTAAATTAGCAAATCATGAATATGGAGAAGGTTGCAGAAAAATGCTAGCCTGGAAAATGAAAACGGATCAGTCTAGAAATAATATATTAAGCATTTATACCCAAGACCAATTATCAACTTGCTCAGATGATGTTTCAATAAGGCAAGAATTCTCAATTTTTTTTACCACAATATATAGAGAAGACATAAATCCATCAGATAAAGACATCAAGAACTACCTTGAGAACGTTCCCCTTCCAAGCTTGACAGATGAAGAAGTGGATTTCTTGAACGCTGAAATTACACCAGAAGAAATAAGAACTGCCATAAGTAACCTAAAGAGAGGAAAAGCTGCGGGTCTGGATGCACTGCCTAATGAATTCTACATAGCATTAAAAGAAACATTAATTGAACACCTAACAGAAATAATGAATAAGACTTACCTGGGACACGAAACGATACCTGACTCATGGAATGATGCGACGATTAGTATTTTATTAAAACCAGGAAAAAACCCAACGAATTGCGCATCTTATAGGCCAATATCACTTCTCAATTGTGACTACAAGCTGTTCATGAATGTGATAGCTAAAAGATTATCAAAAGTTATGGCTAAATTAATTAACCCGGATCAAAAGGGTTTCATAAAGGGCAGACAAATCCAGGAAATTACGCATGAACTAGTGGCAGCAATCGACGTTGCTGTCTGCGAAAAACTACCTCTAACGATTGTTACATACGATGCTGCCAAAGCCTTCGATCGTGTCAACTGGGCCTGTCTAAATAAAATCATAGAAAAAAACAAACTAGGGAGTAACTTTAGTCATATGGTGAAAGAAATCTATACAAACCCAAGAGCGAAGATAGCAGTTAACGGGAACCTCACAGATAACATCAAGATTCAGTTCAGTTGCACTTTATGCAGATGACCTAATGGTGTTTACTGACAACTATAACTTCTCCAAATCAGCGATCGAGGATGCAATGAATAATTTTGGCAAGGTTTCAGGATATCTGATAAATAACGATAAAACAGAGGCAATGAGCTGGAATACTAACTCAAATTCATCTCTTCTAAAGGACAAAATAAAATATTTAGGCATCACTATAACAAAAGAGCTTGAAAAACTACCACAACTAAACCTAAATATAGTGGTGAAAGAAATGAGAAGACTCCTTAAAATCTGGTCAGGTCTGCCGCTAAGTTTTCTAGGCAAATCCAATGTAATAAAAATGTCAATTATTCCCAAATTTACTTATCTCTTTAATAACATTCCGTTAGAGTTTAAAAAAGAAGCCCTAAAAAAAATACAAGGAGAAATATCTAGTTTTATTTGGTCAGCAAAAAGTACAAGAATCTCATGGAACAAACTCAGAACAAAGAAGGAACAGGGTGGAATAGCAAGCCCTGATATATATGAATACTATAGATCTTTTCAATTTAAAAACTTCAGAGCCTTGTTAAAGGAACATTATGCCTACCCAAATTTCTTACAACATCTAACAAATGGAGAAGATTATTTCCTCTTCAAATTTGGTCACCCAAAATTCTTCAAAAAAGTAAAACTGAAGATCTTGAACAATGCCGTTAAGCTTTGGAGTCAGATAAGAATTGCCACAAAGATACCTTACTACAGTAGTATGGCCCCAATATGGGACTCGCCAGGCACCCCAGAATGCTTAAAGGACTCACTATCTAGCCCACTCAGACAATCCGGAGTTGAAAAATGGGGACAACTCCTGGTTGAAAATGTTTTAATATCCTGGGAACATCTGAAAATAATAACAGAACGAAAAGTCTCAAAGTTTAAATATTATCAGCTGTGCAGTTTGGCCAATACCATCCCGAAAGGAGCAATAGATCCGAACAATTTAGAAACAGAAATGATGAAAGAAACGGTAATAAAAAAAGAAGTCTCAAAATGGTATTGGGCTCTAATTGAATCTGGCGAAGAAAATTTTACTATACCGGAAAAATTATGGAGAAAAGACCTACCAAACGTAGTTATGGATCTAAATCAAGTTTGGAAAAAGTCAGTAGAGAAATGTTGGCTGTGTGTAAAGCCCGCAGCCCTAAAAAGAAACCATCTTTTCTCTATACATAGAGCTTATTGGACACCCAAAAGATTATCAAAATTTAAAGGCACAGCAGTAAAATCATGCCGCAAATGCGGTGAAGAAAAGGTGGATGATATTCACTTGTTTTGTGGCTGTTCAGCACTTACGCACTATTGGCAAGAGATTGGTAATACACTAACTGCAGTAATGGCAACACCTATAACTGTAAGTACACTTTTAATTATTTTTGGGATCCATTGTACCACTCAACCAAATCTGATTAGGTTAAGTAAACATCAAGAAAGCTTATTGTTCGTTCTGATCCTGTTGGCACGAAGAGAAATTTGTATTAATTGGATAAAAACGGCACCACCAGCCCATGAAAACTGGCTAAACTCTGTAATAAAAACCAGCAGATTAGATAGAAAGGGGAAACAACCCAAAAGAATGATGTACTGGGAGATTTGGGAAAATTATATTACCGCTAGATGATAAACCAAAACTCCTCCTTTTCTGATGTTTTTTGTTTCTTTTTCTTTTTTGATTCCAATGATTAATAATTCCAGGCATGACTTGAAATCTGCCAAACAGCCTATGGGCTAGATACCCCCAGAAACAATGGAATTATTGAGCAAGATAAAGGTGCACTGGAGAAAATTGACTGGTAAGAACTAAGATAGTGAGAAACTCCCCTTGTATCCATCGATAGACGATTAGGGGCAGCGTGGTGGAACAATCGCAAAAAGACCGTCAAACTCCCAAACACCTTCCTATCTGCATAAACCGCAATATGAGGATAATAAAAAAAATAAAAAAATAGGTGTTTAGAGGAGTTCTCAAAACGTTTTGGCCCGGTGCTGCTGCACCATTTACACCATGACCCTACCGCCTGGAAGACAACTGCACACGTGACTGCCTGTTTAGGTGTGAAAAATAGCAATATTCAGTGTTTAGTGGGATGCCTGGAGCTTTGGGCCCGGTGCCACTACACCTGCTGCACCATTCAAATAATGACCCTGTCGCCAGCATGATAACTGTACTTGTGACTGCCTGTTTAGTAGTCAAATATAGCAATATTATGTATTTAGAGGGGTTCTGACAACTTTTGGGCCCGGTGCGACTGCACCTGCTGCACCATTTAAATCATGACCCTGTTGTCTGCAAGGTAATTACACTTGTGATTCCCTGTTTAGTAGTAAAATATAGCATAGCTCATGTATATTAACTTCAATCGCACAATGTTTATTTCAGAATTTAGAATTTGATCATAATGACCACATTGATTATGTTGAAAAAAATCGATCCGATAAGGTGTACAAAGTACGAAGAAAGGTACTGAGGCATAAAAAAGGAAGTGCTACAAACGTCCTAAGGCTAAAGCATTTGCTTTACACAACTAAGTAATAAAAATCAAGCAGTCCAGCATAATGTTAGAAGTTGTCTGACTTTTCCGTGGAAATATCTAATTTTTGCAGTGAATGGGGCTTAAAAGATGTGAACAGCTTTAGTAGAAGTATCATAAATGCGTGCAGCCTGGGGAAGTTAACATAAATAAAAGTTCCACACAAAACCTTTTTCTCTTCTGTGTTGTATTCGACTCATTTCTGTAAGAATGTATTCTAGAGCAGAGTTGCTCCGTCTTCGCTATCTTACGCTGCCCTGCACCTATACTCCTTTACACCCTCTTTGTGGCCCATTTCAGTGCCCCGGATGCGCTTTTCAACTTACATCCCCGCCCCCTACACTTGCCCATAGGATAGCTCCCTTAGGAGGTCCAGATACTACTGGTTCCCCTCATGTGAAATCTCAGGTCCTTTATGACTTTAAGGTGTGCAATCTCAATGTGAGATCACTGGTTAAGCACCATCTGGACATCTATAATCTATTAACGGAGGAGACTCCTGACATTCTTTTTATGTCAGAAACATGGTTACATGAGGAAGCTCTGGCGGCAGTTAATCTGGCACTCCCTTCTGAGTACTCGATATTCGCCCTCAACCGTAACTCGGGAGGTGGTGGCATTGTGGCTGCTGTTAAATCTTGCTACCCATGTGTATGGAAGGCTATGGACATAGTTGGTTTGAAAAGTGCCCATTTCTGTGTCTCGGTCAGCCACCATTTTACCTTCTCTGGCCTGCTTATCTACCGGCCTTCGGTGCCGGACGCTGCCTTTAGGGCAGCTCTTCCTGATGCAGTCAGCTCATTGGCTTTAAGAGCTGCCAATTTTAGCATTGTGGACGATTTTAAATCTCCACTTTGACACCCTCCGCTCCCCTGCGGCTAGTGGTACTCTCGCCGACTTGGAGGCCCTCCAGCTATTTCAGCTAGTTAATCACCACACCCATGTTGGTGGCCATATTTTGGACCCTATTTTTACCAACTTAACTATGGCTAAGGTGTTGCCCCCGAGGCCGATGGCCTGGACTGATCACCACTTAATAGAACTGCACCTTACGTTTAGTGATTCCCCCCTTAAAGCCCCTATTCCTGTCACTCTCAGACGTCCTTGGAAAAAACTGAAATTGGCCAATTTTCATCAGCTTCTTAGTCTTCATCCTCCGGGCCCCTTTACTGATGTTGAGTCTGGATACGATCTCTTTTGTAACTGGCTGTTTAAAGCCTTAGACAGGTTGATTCCAATTGCTGAGAGTAAGCATCGGCGCGCCGAATCCAGCCCCTGGTACAATGACTCGCTTCGGCTCCTAAAAAAATCCTGTAAACAAGCTGAAAGAGCCTGACGTAAGTCATATCAGCCTGAAAGCAAAATTCAGTACCTTACTAGGATTAAGAAGTACCATAGAGCGATCTGTAAGGCACGTGCTGCTTACGTCTCTCTTGAATTTAGTACCAGCACTAACCCGACTAAACTAATATTCAAGGTGCTCAAGGATCTCACAGCCAGTAGAGCCCCAGTTGCTGAGATCTGCTCCTCCTCCCATTGTGAGGATCTGGCCGCTTTTTTTGTTGAAAAGGTGGAGGCCATTTACCGCTCCTTTCCCGTTCTACCGTGTCTTTGGAGAAACAGAAATCTGCTTTGAAAACAACTATGTCCTTGACTTATCTCCTAGAGCTTTCGATGAAGGATTTTAACAAACTTGTGGTGAAAGTTAAATCAGGTTCACCAATGGATCCTCTACGACCTGCCCAATTCAGAGAATCTGCTCCATTCTGCCTCCCTCCCTTACGTAACCTTATTAATTTATCCTTGTCTTCAGGCTCTGTCCATGATAGTTGGAAACAGGCCCAAGTGACTCCCATCTTAAAAAAACCTGCCCTGGACCCACTGAAATTGGAGAACTATCGTCCCATCTCCCTTCTCCCGTGGGTAGCAAAACTGACCGAGGCCCATGTCAATACCATCTTATCTAATCATCTCCATTCTGCCAATATATTAGATCCTTCGCAGAATGGGTTTCGGCCCAACCACAGTACTGAGACTGCGTTACTCTCAATGGTTGAACACCTACGAACATTGGTAGATTCTGGTCATACTGCGGCACTGGTGCTTCTTGATATCAGTGCCGCGTTCGACATGGTCTCCCACGGTATTTTATTACAGCGTTTGGGTCAGGCAGGTGTCGACAACGTGGCACTCAAATGGTTTCGATCTTTTCTATCTGGTCGTACATTCAAGGTTGCCACTCCACCTTTCGAATCTAAACCTTATCCTATTGTCCAGGGAGTTCCGCAGGGTTCGGCTCTTAGCCCCACATTATTCAACCTCTATGTGCAGCCGCTGGCTGCTGTCGCCAAACGTTGGAACCTGACTATGGTATACTATGCTGACGACACGCAGCTGGCGGTTGCAATAAGTGGGGCTTCCGACCTTGAGGCGGCTAAGTTCCGGGAGGGATTCACCTCAGTGGCTCGCTGGATGACAGATAACTACCTTCAATTGAAAACCGAGGTGCTCATCGTCGGCAAGCAGAGTCATCTCTGGGTTGACAATTGGTGGCCATCTGGGCTCGGTCCGATCCCCATCCCTGCTACCGAGGTTAAAAATCTAGGGGTCTGGCTTGATTCCAAACTTAGTTTTGTTACTCATACTAAAAAAGTTGCCGCCACGTGTTTCGGGACTCTTCGCAGGCTCAGACCCATTTTTAAATTCTTTGATGCTCCAACCAGACAGCTTATAGTACAAGCTACGATTTTGTCCAGGTTGGACTATGCGAGCTCTCTTCTGCTTGGAACTAATCAGGCTGAACTTTCTAGACTTCAACACGTTTAGAACGCTGCCGCCAGGACTCTGGTAGGCTTACCAAGATTCTTTTCGGCCAAAAAAACTATTCATAAGCTCCATTGGCTCCCTGTTGCTCAGAGAATTAAGTTTAAGTCTCTCTGCCTCTCGTTTAAAATCCTGAAACACTCTTCTCAGATTCTGGAGCATCTCATCTCTCCATATGCGCCCACGCGGTCTCTGAGGTCCTCAGGATTACACCTGGCTACAGTTCCGCGCTTCAAGAGGTCTAGGACCGGCGGCCGCTCCTTTAGAGTGCTTGCTGCTAGGTTATGGAACTCTCTTCCCGTTCATATCCGTGCGATTGATGAACTCTTGGCCTTCAGGAAGGCTGTAAAACTTTCCTCTTTCCTTCGGATTCCTAGTGTTGTTGTGTCTATGTCCCTGGTATTGCTTTTGTCCGGTTTTCTGTCCTGTTAGCGCCAGGACGCCCCTTTGCTGGGGCATCTGTGCGCTCTACAAATCCGGATAACATAGCATAACATAACATAACAAAAGCGAATGAACACAGTAAATCGGTTGAAAAACTGTTAAGAGCACCCTTTTAAGATATATTAAATACAAGAGATTTCACAACCTAAAAAGCAAGCATTCCAGCTCTCTGTTAGAAGCTGTCCGCCTTTTCCGTGAAAGAGATCTTATCCATGAACATCTTTAGAAGAAGTATCGTAAATGCATGCAGCCAAGGGAAGTTAACAAAAAAAAAGTTTCACTCAACAGCGAATGAACACAGTAATTTGACCACGGGAACTGATAAGGGGCTCCTTTTAAGATATATTAAATACAAGAGATTTCACAAGCATAGCGCAAGCGCTGTGCAGGCAAAACCTAAAAAAGCAAGCAATCCTACATACGGTTAGGAGTTGTCTGCCTTTTCCATGAGAAGAGATCTTATCCTGACAGTGAATGGGGCTTAACTAGTGTGAACAGCTTCAGTAAAAGTATTGTAAATGCATGTAGCCAGGAGCAGGGAAAAATGCTATGCAAAAGCAAATGAGCACAGCAATTTGGCTATGGGAACTGATACGAGCCCCCTTTTAAGATATATTAAATACAAGAGATTTAACCAGCACAGCGAAACAAAACCTCAAAACGAGGAAAAATAAACATTTCTCCTTGTTACGCCTCCCCTGGAAAGTCGTAGCATTTTGGCGCATTCCCAAGTCTATCAGTAATGTTAAATGTGAGAATGCTTCAAAATCCATGGGTGTTGTGTGGAAACACATTCCCTCCACAATTGGCATGCCTTCCTGGGTTAGAGTAATGCAAGAAGGTATTTGCAGTGGCGGAGGGTAATTTTACCAGGGAGAGTGTTGGTGTGCCACACACCCACTCCTACACCTCACTCTCAACCATTTCCTCACACACGCATTTGATACACTCACTAACAAATACACCTACATACATTTATACATGCACGCACCAAACAAACAAACAAAAACACCTAACTCTTACCTCAACAACAGCTCTCTGACCGTGATGCCTCGGAGCTCCAATGAGGGTTGGGACTGCTGCCTACTCTCATTGGCTGACCAATGACCTTAGGTCAGCCAATGAAGGAAGGCAGAAGTCCCAAGCCTACGAGGTCCCAGGAGGGTTGGGACTCCTGCCTTCCCTCATTGGCTGACCTAAAGTCTGCCAATGAGGGAAGGCAGCAGTCTCAATCTCATCACAGAGGTGGATGGGGTCAGTGAGACTGCTGCCTCCACCCTCCCCCACACTCTGTGATGAGGTGTCACACATAGACACAGCCCTGGGCACTCCAGGGCTTAAAACTTTAGCGCCCAGGTCAAATGTAATCAGTGATGCTTCCCCTCATCATGAGGAGGAGAGCATTGAGACACTTTTGCGAGGCTGAGGAGGTTACGCCCACAGGACTGTGAAATCCACAGCCTGGCAAAGTTCAGCTGAGGCTGTCAGGAGCCTGTGCATTTAGCACATGTCTAGCTCCTGGCTCCCTGGCCTGAACCAAAAGCCTGACAGACACTCTTCTCACCTAGAAAAGGGTGGGTGGCGTGGCACCTCAGCCTGTCCGGACCGGCTGCTACTGGTGATTTGTGCTGAGTTGGGTTAAGCTAGATTTAGCAAGCCTCTTAGGGCCACGCAAGGTGGCTTTTCATGGCTTGATAAATTGCATTTAATAGTTGCGCCACACATGCACCCTGTTGCATGGTGCTAAGGCGACGCAACTACATGATAAATATGGTACCAGAACCTAAGTACCAATGGGCCATAAGAACTCCAAGGTCAATCAACCCAATCTTGCATACAATTCCAAAAATGTAGAGGCCCAGAGTAGATGGGAGAGATTTTGCTGTCCCGTAGCCTTCAACCTTAAATGATTAGAAAGTCCTATCAGAGTTACTGGACTTTAAGAAAATGTTGAAAACAACTCTCTTCTGATTTGCGCCTTCAGCTTTGCATTTGAATCTACAGCACTTTGCAAGTCTCACGATGATGATCGTGACACTATTAGACCACGCACTGCTCAGCTGTTGTGCTTATTTACAATTGGAAGGACAGGGAGAAGTAATTTGCCCAAAATTTCATGATTTTTGGGACAAGCACGGGTAGAAGTAATTTGCCCAGAATTCCACTATTTTTGGGAGAAGTATTAAAATTGGAACAAAACCCCAATATTTGTAAGAGGGTAGTAAACAATATGAGCTCAAATGTTACGTCATAATCCTGCCACACGACCAGGTATTACAATTTGAGAATACTGCAACTTTTTCGTGCCCCTACTTTATTTGGCTGCTTTCTCAGCTGTCAAATGCTAAGTGGTTCCTCCTCCTACAAAGATGGCTCCGAGTAAGGGCCAGATGTACAAAGGGATTTTGAGGGGCAAAGGCTCAGATGTGCAAATTCAGAGCCGTTGAGACTGCAAAATGACTTTTTAGTATGTACAAAACCCAAATCGAGATTCAGCAACATGATACTGAATCATAATTTGGGTTTGCAAGTACATATCAAATTGCATTTTGAAAGGGGGACGTTTACGGTGTCCCTTCCCAATTGTGATTTACAATGGGATGTATTAATATTTTGCAATGGAAATCTGCTTGAAAAATATTAATATTTTACAGAGTACATAAAGGTATTGGCAATGGAATGGGAGCCCTACAAATCCATTCCCCATAAAAATGTTTATAAAAATGTTTTTTTAACAGTATGCAGTGGTCCAGTGGACAACTGTTCAGTCTTTAAAAAAAAGTTGCTAAAACATTTGGTGGTTTTTTTTTAACGCTTCCCATTTTTTTTTTAAGGAATAAGGACTGCATTTTTTCAAAATATGATCGCTTTATTTAAAAGCAATCACAGACATGGTTGTCTGCTGACCCAGCAGGACACCATCCCAGTGATGGTAGCAAATCTTAGTGGATTGTGATTTGTGGCCTACCTCATTTTCATTCATTGGGTAGGTCGAATTGCATCCCACTACCATTGCGATCTGATCTATTGGTACATAGTTAAGTTTTCAACACACCGTTAAGATTTGTTAATAGTTGGTTCACAAACTGGGGCCGCTTTTAGTGCATCTAGTGTACGTACATCTGGCCTAAATGTTTTTTTTTCTAGCATGGGGCCAGATGTACAAAAATTAGGAATTGCATTAAGGAAACTGCAATTCCTAATGGACTAAAGAAATTGTGATTCTTAACCGCTTCGCCGCAGCGGATATTCCGCCGGGGTGCAGCCGAATTCGACACGTGTGCAGATCGGACAGCCCCCGGCCGTCCGACGCACACACCCACCGTGACATCGGACGCCCAGGGGCCGTCCGATGCATCGAAAAGGTTAAGGTGGGTCACAAATCAACTTAACTCATGAATATCAATGAGATAGATCACAATTTGTGGACCTATGAACCACTACCATCACTAGGATGGTGGCCTGCAGGGGTCATGTTTGTAATGCTTATTTTAAATGTGTTTTTATCATATGATTTTATCGAGTTTACCAAGCAGTTCCCATATACAGTTGCATCACTTCCTCAGCTAAGCAAAGTACATACGTGTTGACCATCCTAATGTACATATTTTGATGTTATTTCACATACGAAATACAGTAAGCACTGCTGATGTAGTGACCTAAATAAGAGCTAGCTGTAACTGTAGTACTAAGATTGTGACGCACGATAATATCTTGGAGCTAAGTCCTCAACCCTTCCCCTCTTCCGCCTTAAGCTCGCTCGGATGGTCTGGTTGGACTGACGTAATCAGGATTGCAGGTCGAAAAGTGGACATCTTCTACTGTGGACTATTTTTTTATTTGATTGTGGATTTTGACACTCATAATATGAGTATTACAGATAACATCACTTTGTCTCTATGAATTAAATGTACATTTTGTTATTGTATATAGTACTTCTTCACTTTTTTCATATGCACTGTGCCTTCAATAAATAGGGTTATAATATACGGGTTGACCCAATGGTACTGGGACCTGGGTAATCAATAGTATATGGAAAGGGGTCCCAGTTATTGCAATATCAGAAATACAAATTCATACAACATAGAGTAAACAGTAAGAAACTTCATAGCAAATGACTTAGAGGGATGCTATTTAATATACATCCTCATTTGAAAATTAATTACCATGTCTTCACAACAAACCACTTTAAGACATTCAATAACATGCCCAGGACAGGGGGGCGGGAATAAAAGGGGCGAGAGGAGGGAAAGAAGTGCAGGATAGTGCAACAAATCAAATTAGTCATAGAAAAAGTACATAGTCAGTGGTCTCATCCACATATTAACATTGAGTGCCACATTGGACATGTATACATTGTCATATACTAATTCTTATACTAGAAGAATCCTATCCCATTATCCGCTTGCACAGTCACAAATGATCCGTTGCTAACAGGTAGGATCGGACAAGAGAGTGTCGACGTTTCGACCCCAGATATGTAGGCGACGCTATTGCCCTACGGCGGGGTCTTCCTCAGAACAAACAGTGGTGGGGGGGTGTAGAAGGGCACCTAAAAGGAAAGAGACTATTTAGTATTTACTTACTATATTAAAAAAGGAGGGGTTTTGGGGGCTATACACGCCACACCAAGTTACCTACAAGAAGCACGGTGGTTTCCGTGACTCCGTCTGATGCAGATGGTGGGCCTAGGGCTCCTGAAGCAAAGAGAGCGTGAACCTAAAGAAAAATTAGGCTACTGTGAGGTTGTGGGCAGCAATTGGCTAAGTTCCACAACAGAAACATTATTTGCTACTATATACAATTGTACACAAATGCTTGAAATAGTAAGCATCAAATAACACCCAGCCGGGTTAAAACATAAGCACACTATCACACGGTGGGGGATAAACCACACCAACAATCTTCAGGACTAGTCCTGATCAATATATTACTCAGAAGGTGTTCGGGTGGGAGAAACCTCCTCATCAACACATGACTAGAAACCAGCCTACATAGTATGGCGGTAAAAACGAATAGCAAAGCTTATAAATCAGCCCAGGGGCTCACCTAATCACGCTAGTGCCTCGCCGGAATTCTTTTCTTAATATACTGTCTTCTTAGCAAGAGGGATAAACGCTGCCATTGCTAAACAGGGTTCTGTTCCACGTTCAGTCCCTGCGGTAAACAAGAGATAGTAATCATTTTTAGTCTATGTTTCTCCTGTTTAGTTAAGGGATATGGGCCAGTGGGTTTAACGGTTTACTCACCGAAAAAACTTTGGACGACGGAGTGAATCCGTACTGTTGAAACTACACGGCAAAGCGGAGTTGAGTTGAGACGTCCGCGCGTGTACACAGCTTTGCCGTGTAGTTTCAACAGTACGGATTCACTCCGTCGTCCAAAGTTTTTTCGGTGAGTAAACCGTTAAACCCACTGGCCCATATCCCTTAACTAAACAGGAGAAACATAGACTAAAAATGATTACTATCTAATTTGATTTGTTGCACTATCCTGCACTTCTTTCCCTCCTCTCGCCCCTTTTCTTCCCGCCCCCCTGTCCTGGGCATGTTATTGAATGTCTTAAAGTGGTTTGTTGTGAAGACATGGTAATTAATTTTCAAATGAGGATGTATATTAAATAGCATCCCTCTAAGTCATTTGCTATGAAGTTTCTTACTGTTTACTCTATGTTGTATGAATTTGTATTTCTGATATTGCAATAACTGGGACCCCTTTCCATATACTATTCAATAAATAGGAGCACCTCGTCATTTTCTGATATTGCTGAAATCTTAATTCTTATTTTAGATCAGGATTTACATCTAAATATGATTAAAATGCAAAAAACGCATAACAAACCTTACTTGTAAAAAGCGTTCTTCGTAACTATCCATAACTCTTTAAAGCAGGATGTTCTGAGGTACTAAAGAGTTTGGCTGTTTGATCCCAGAGAAGCTGCTAACTCTCCTTTCACAGAGCCTCACAACCTATTAAAGTTTGTGACTACTAAAGCTGAAGCCTAATGTTATTTCCTCACTCCTTTGTGCAAGTGGTAATGAGCCCAAGACCTTGTTTTTGAATTTGTCACTATCGTTGCTGATTTTTCAAATTTGTATTTCTTTCTTTTTAAATGTCATGAAGCC
Source organism: Lissotriton vulgaris (assembly GCF_964263255.1). Classification (NCBI taxonomy): domain Eukaryota; kingdom Metazoa; phylum Chordata; class Amphibia; order Caudata; family Salamandridae; genus Lissotriton; species Lissotriton vulgaris. The sequence continues at coordinate 230,782,102 of NC_141690.1, forward strand.
CTGCCTTAACTTGAAGGTGTAGCGCGGTGCAGTAAAAAGTAAAACAGGAGATGCCACCACTAGTACCTCCAAATAAATAGAAGGAAAGTAAAATAAAATAAATAAATGACTTAAATATATGACCAGCTCACAATGAACACATGGTTTTAGAGAGAAGTCTTCCGTAAAATGATCCGTTTTTGACAATTTCCAAGTCTGAAATGAGACAGACAGACAGTGAAATAGTGCAACAGTGGGAAATCAGTGGTAACAAAGGTTTTACCCTGAACTCTAACCTCAGCCTTGAGTAACACATTGCCAAAAATCAAAGATGTTCTGGTCCTAGCTCTTTCTTATACAGAAAGAGAAACTGTTTCTTCCGGGAAAGCAATTTCTTACTTTTGACCTTAGGATGGAACGTATGGAAGATCCAGTGGGTGATTTGGCATTCAAATCCATAATTATGTGGGTGACATCCAGCTGCACTTGTAGGTGTTAGTATTTCAATATGATTACTAAGTAACTGCACTGCTGTTGAGAAGTCTAGGGGTAGAGGGCTCCCTTTTCCTTCAAACTCAACACCTCCGAGATTACGTTTCTGTTGCTGTGTAGTAGTCTTTCCAAAGCCAGTATTACTCTTATGATTTAAAAACTGCCGATGGATGGTAGTATTTATCCTCTGTCAATTGCAGTTAAGTCCCTTGATTCAAGCTTCATTCTTATTTACCTATGCACACTCATGTTTGAAAACTAGCCCGCTCTGATATCTTTCATATTAATTCTTAAGTCCACTTGTATTCTTCTAACCTCCATCTATTAACTCAAACTCCTAAAATACAGATTGATTCTGGAAAGTGAATTTGAAGGGATGGCCTAAAACAATTTTTGCCCACAAGCTGGTGTCCCATGTTGTTAAATGGCTGATTGTGGGTCATAATGTTTGACCTTATAACATCTTTTCTTTCTCTTAATTCCTTGCTTACAGTTCAGGTTGGTATTCCTTGCCCAACGGGCTTTTAATGCTGATGCAACTATGTTGGTTCCATCGATAGGAGGTTCCAGAGTTTGTCCGTTTAGGGTTCAGATGCAGTTTGAGGTTCATAAATTGAGGAAGATTTCAAATGTCCATGTGCTCTTTTTCTGGAGCTGCTATCACTCTCTACAATTCCATAGATTCTTAAACGTCATTGCAATAATTCAGAGAGTAGTGACTGATTATCCTCTGGTCTGAATTATTATGCAACAACTCCTTGCATTCCTCTCTGAGTCAGTCCCCTTTTTTTGTTTTTCAATCTCCCATTTTGTTAGCCTCAATATTTCTATCTTTCAGAAATTATGTTATTAGTTGTGCAGGATATGAAGCCTGCGCAAATAATAGGTCCAAAATTGTCTCCTTACTGGGAACCAAGTACCACATTCTAGCACTTTACCCACTCAGTGTTGGCAAAGTAGAGCAGTCCATGGTCTACTTAAAGGAAGTGGTATGGGCTAGTAATCGCCATTCACTGGCACGTCATACCAATACACAATAAATGATTGTCGAGTCAATGCTTTTTCTTTGGAAAAGGAAAAGTAAAATAAGTTACTTTTACACTACTAAATACTGCACATCAATTTACAAATATATACATAGGATGGTTGGACAGGCCTTTGGTGACTTTCTAAAATCACATTTGATGTCTTGTTGGTCATGACACCCAAAATCATAAAACCCCTCCTTCCCCTTATCAGCTAGAATATCGCAGTATAAAGGGGCGTCATTTCAAATAAAGAACACCTATTGGTTTTGCCATGGAGTCACCACATTGAAATAAATGGAATAATCGCATACTAGGATTCATCATTAAAATCAATAGACTCTATAATCATGTTCAAATGCATTCACTATCAAAAAACATTGCATTGTTCATAATAAAGGTTGCCAGTAAAACGTTTGTATTCAATACAATATTAAATGTGTTAATGTTTTAATTGTGTCACTGCAGGCTACATTATGCAGCCATAGCACCAACTACTAGGGTCGGTGTACTGAAGAGCTGAAGAGCAAAAAAGCACAGCCCTGAAAGTGCTTTGCAAAATAAAGTTGCTCTCCAGCTAGGGATTCAGGGCCATATGTATCAAAATATTTCCCCATAGACACAGAATGGGCAAAACCCTTTGATACATCTGGCCCTATGTGTCCTAAAAGATGTAGTGTTCACTAATTTAAAAAGTTTTCTTGGGGGCTGCTGCACCTCTTTCCACCCCCCACAATGAATTAATGAATGATGGTGGTGCCCTGCCCCTCCTTTTGGTCACCACAAAATAGAAATGGAACATAAACAACCCCCCACACACACAAATACAGGCAGTAGGGGCAAAGAGGTGCATGGATGGGGTGTAGGAGGTCTGTGTATCACTTCTAGGGCTCTGGACACCCCAAGAGCAAAGCGAAGGCCGGCGCAGTGACACAACGGTTTGCCCTCTTTATCCTGAGGGATGGCCTTAAAGGGACAACAAATGTTGCGCCGGCCCAGTTGATGGGATCCTCAGGATGAGTAACAGTCTGGGGAGGGGTCTCCACCCAAGCCCCCTCCTTGGGCAACCAAATAATTCATTAATCATTTGCTGATTCCCAGACATCAGCCTAATCTGGAGGTAATGTAGAGGAATCGGGCAGGGCGCCACACACTCTGTTTTCTTCATAGGCATATTTAAATAGGCACATCTTTCAAATTGCATAACTCAGGCCCCATTGGCCCGAATGTTTTGATCTTGGGCTCACTGTGCTCCTGGTGGCAGGATTTAACTCCCTGGTCTTTAAAAGGTGCACTTCACAGGTAGCTGATTTCACTGTCCGCCTGTGCCAGCCTTCTATGCTGTGCCCTGGAGAGGCTCCATAGTCACCTGGTCATAGTGCAGGGCAACAAGGAAGCAGCGGAGCACAAGATGTCCCTTCCCCCCCAACTGGTCCTTATGTGACATAAGGTTCCACTGGCCCTGGAGAGGCTCATACAGCTGCAGTCACAAGTTCTTGGTCCATCAGGGGCATCAGGAGGCTTCTCCTTCCATCTGTCCATGTTTCTGCTGTTACCATCAAGGTCCATGGGTATGGTCATATTCTCTGCCTTGTGCAGGTTTTTTTTAAGTGTGATGCCAGTTAACCCTGGCCAATCCTAGTATTTCACATCATCCCTCCACCTTGGCCCCAAGACTACTGCACATTATTCTAGTACCATTTAAAATGGCATAATTAAGTTTTCTATGTGAAGAGCTCTGCTCAGGGCCTCAGCTCCCCCCTGTTGATATCACTGCCAAATTCCTTCCCATTAAAACTTCAAAGCGTCTCCTGTGTTGTGTCCAAATGTTTGGTCTCCCTCTTTTGTGCAGTGGGCCTGGGCTGTCCCAAACCCACAACAGTATGACAGCTAATACCGGATGCAGATATTCTCTCTTCCTTCCCAGTAACTGAGTCAATCACTGATAATTGCTCCTTTTGAGTGAGGAGGCCTTTGTTCTCTCTGCTGGGAAGTAGAGTAATTAATTTGGCCCAGCCACGGGACAAGATGCATGAAATCCAGTGCTCGATTTGTAAAAGAATAAGTGCCAGGGCCCTCGTCAGGAGGTCACTGCAGCTTGCACCACCCATTATCCCTGTCAGCGCTGCCAATGACCGCACCAACGCAACTACTAATCTTCACACTCCAACAAGTGTGACAATTCTAGTTCAAGTTCAAGTTCAAGAATTTGTAAAGCGCACTACTCACCCAGAGGGTCTCAAGGCGCTTGAGGGGATGAGCGGTGCATTATTTATCGAAAAGCCAGGTTTTTAGTGGTTTTCTGAAAGCGAGGTGGTTCTGTGTAGCACAGGGGTGAGAGGGGAGAGAATTCCAAGTCTTGGCCGCTAAGTAGGAGAAGGATCTTCCTCCCATGGTGGATCTATGGATGCGCGGAATTGCGGCGAGGGCTTGATTGGATGATCGTAGTTGGCGGGTGGGTATGTAGAAGGATAGTCGGTTGTTGAGGCATTCTGGACCTAGGTCGTAGAGGGCTTTGTGTGCGTGGGTGAGGAGACGGAATGTGGTTCTCTTGTTTACGGGAAGCCAATGGAGGTCTTTCAGGTGGCCGGAAATGTGAGCTTGACGGGGGATGTCCAGTATGAGTCTGGCTGAGGCGTTTTGGATGCGTTGGAGTTTTTTCTATAGTTTAGCTGTGGTTCCGGCGTCAAGGGTATTTCCATAGTCCAGTCGGCTAGTGACCAGTGCGTGGGTGACCTTTTTTCTAGTATCGGTGGGGATCCAACTGAATATTTTTTTGAGCATGCGTAGGATGTTGAAGCATGAGGATGAGACGGCGTTGACTTGTCTAGTCATAGAGTGTTGCCGGTGGCAGAGGCGAGCTCTACCCACTTAGCGCTAATTATCTCTGTTAGATACACTGCTCGCGCTGTTATCATAGCGTTTCTTGTTTTACTGTAGCGATTGAGGCTATTTTTAAAACGTTCAGTGTTTTGATTCTACCTGTAATTTTCACCGCTCCACACTTCAGGCTGTTTGTTTCCACCCACTCCCGCCCCGGTCAGCCGCATCCAATCATGGGCGTTTGATGCGGAGGGTGAGGAGGAGCCTTGCACTTCCGGGCTCAGGGAGCACAGGTCAGCGCTCTAGCGACGCTGTCAGTGGAAGACTACTTAAAGGTCAGCTCTGCAAGTGCGCGCTGTGGAGGAGAGTGTTGCCGGTGGCAGAGGCGAGCTCTACCCACTTAGCGCTAATTATCTCTGTTAGATACACTGCTCGCGCTGTTATCATAGCGTTTCTTGTTTTACTGTAGCGATTGAGGCTATTTTTAAAACGTTTAGTGTTTTGATTCTACCTGTAATTTTCACCGCTCCACACTTCAGGCTGTTTGTTTCCACCCACTCCCACCCCGGTCCGCCGCGTCCAATCATGGGCGGTTGATGCGGAGGGTGAGGAGGAGCCTTGCACTTCCGGGCTCAGGGAGCACAGGTCAGCGCTCTAGCGACCCCTCCCCTTTACTATAAATGTGCGTAGGGCAGCGACCGTGCAGCGGGCGCGCCGGAAGCGCGCCGAAGTCGAGCCAAAGTCAAGCCCGTCTGCGCCCGTCCGCGGCCGGACGGGGCGCGGGGCCATAAATTTTGGCTCTCCTACATCTACCATCATAAGGTATGGCAGACAAGAATTACTGGACATCCAGCCAAACAACCCCACATGCTGCAAACACTCAATGCATGCTCTATCACTAGTAAACTGTACCTCTTGCACTTTTGCCCCTGATAACAATCTGAACTCTACCAGTGGTATTAATACACTAAAAGCTGCTCTGCTTAACTTTAGATCCCTACGAAAACATTGTCTAGAAATCTTCCATCTACTCGAAGATGACAAAATCCACATTCTGTTTCTTACGGAAACTTGGCTGGACGAATATTCAGATCCCGATATTATTCAGGCTCTTCCACCTGGATACTCCCTTTCCAGGATGGATAGGAAAGATGGTAGAGGTGGGGGTATAGCTATAGCCACCAAAGCCCCACTAGAATGTACCCTCTCTCCTACCGTGGTTGATCATAGTGAAGCGGCCTCTATTACTATTATTACTGGTCCGAATCACTCCCTTTCAGGTATTCTGGTGTACCGCCCCCCTGGTCGGCTCTATGATTTTACCCCTACTCTTGTGGAAGCCTTGACCCATCTTGCGCTAAAAAAAACTCGAATTGTAGTGCTTGGTGACCTAAACGTCCATTTCGACGACCCTCTCGATAAAGAGGCGGCTGACATCAAATCAGAGCTACTCTCCTTAAATCTAGAGTTAAAAAACAATGATCAGTCACATCAACACGGACATTTATTAGACCCTGTATTTGGAAACTGGAAGGGAATTCTGACCCTATCTCCTCAGCCAGTTCCCTGGTCTGATCACTTTATCATCCCTATATCAATCCAACTAGAAAGGACTGAGCAGCACAAACAAAGCTCACAGCGATTTAAACGCAGGAGATGGAAAAACTTTTCCATTGACTCTTTTACAAATATCATTCAGGATGCGGGCCCTCCCAAAGGATCCGATAGTGAGACATCATACGCCCACCTACAGGACTGCATCGCAAAAGCGCTGGATGCCACTGCTCCCATTCGTACTATAACTAATGCCACAAGAGCTAAAAAAACTGCTCCATGGTTCAGTCAGGAGCTCCAGCTTGCTAAAATGACATGTAAAAAGCTCGAAAGAGAATGGCGTGCTAATTTCTGTCCTGAAATTAAAGCTCGATATAAAACAGCACAAAAAGAATACAACAAAAAGGTACGCACATCCAAAGCATCTTACTACAACAATCGGATTCTGGAAGCTGAAAACTCCTCTAAGGAGCTCTTCCAGATTTATAAAGAAATTTCTATAGTTGAGTCCAACCCCGCCTCCCATAATGATTCAGTGGAAACCTGCAATAAAATTGCCAAGTACTTCTCTGATAAAATCACAAACATCTATGCGAATTTCTCCAGCAATATACAATCTGGCACTGATTTTTCAGAGAATGAAGATCACATATGCACTGAATCCCGCCTATGCGTATTCTCTGTACCTCCTGCTGAAACTTTGATAAAAATCTGCAAAAGTATCAAATCCGGCTCGCCACGCGATCCCGCGCCTCCTAAAATCCTAACTGCTAGCCTCTCGGTCCTGGAGCCCCACTTTAGGCACATGCTTCAAACATCCTTCTCCACAGCCAGTTTACCTGTAGACTGGAAAAAAGCCATAGTGTTCCCCATTAAAAAAAAACCTAACATAAGCCAGGAAATATTTGAGAACCTAAGTCCAATTTCCCTACTACCATATCTCGCTAAATTAGCAGAGAAAGTGGTTAATGCCCAACTTATGACCCATCTTGAAGCCCAAAATGCCTTTCATACATCACAATCGGGTTTCAGATCGAGCTTCTCCACAGAGACAGCACTCCTAAGAGCTACTGAAACTCTGCGGGAAGGAGTCGACGAGGGCAAAACCATGGCCTTGATCATGCTGGACCTCAGTGCCGCGTTTGACACTGTAGCACACTCCATCTTGCTACAGTGTCTAAACAGAGCGGGGGTCACTAAAGAGGCACTGGGATGGCTGAAAGCTTTCCTTACCAACAAAAGCTTTCAGGTCCAAAGAGGGACTTTTCTCTCAGATAGCATGACATTAGAACAGGGGGTTCCCCAGGGCTCTGCCCTGAGCCCCACCCTGTTCAACTTATATATGGCGCCATTAGCAGAGGTGGTCCAATCGTTCGGCGTAGAGCTTGTCTCTTACGCCGACGATACTCAACTCCTGATCTCCCTGTCTCAAGCTCCCTCCTCCGAGGCCGACAACTTCAAAGCCTGCATGTGCAAGTTGGCTGTATGGATGACTGAGCATTGCCTCAAGTTAAATGGAACAAAAACCGAGGTGCTCATAATAGGTGGGAATAACACCAAATGGACCAAAGACTGGTGGCCTACATGTCTGGGACCTGCACCTACTCCCAGTCAGGAAGCCAAGAATTTGGGTGTCTGGAAAGACAACAAGCTCTCCTATGACAGTCATGTCAAAAAAACAGTTGGTAAATGCTTTGGAGTCATGAAAACGCTTAGCCGCACCCTGGATCTCCTCCCATTGAACTCCAGGCGCACCATGACTCAGGCACTCATTACCTCCCGTATAGACTATGGGAACGTGCTGCTGCTGGGCACTTCCGAAAAAAACATTAGGAAATTACAAGTCCTGCAAAATTCAGCGGCACGTCTTGTGCTAAGACTCCCTCGTAGAGCTCCTTCTAAACCCTCTCTGAACACCCTGCATTGGCTGCCTATCAGCAAGAGGATAGTATTCAAGGCACTTCTTTGGTGCCACAGAATCATTCATCATAAAGCCCCCTCTTACATGTCTGATCTAGCTTCACTCTACGAACCCAATAGATCCCTACGTTCCAAGGGAATAGGTCTGCTCAATACAACGCTCCCAAAAAAGGCTAGATTGGGAGGCAGGTCCTTTCGCACTCTTGCGGCGAAAAAGTGGAACACCCTTCCCTTGAATATCAGACAAAATAATAATGAGACATCCTTTAGAAAAATGTTAAAAACTTATCTTTTTACTCTTTAATGGCTTGTTTTCTGGCTTCACCCTGCAAATACTCTCTCTCCATAGCGCGGGGACACGTCGGGAGGCGTCACCAAGCGCTTTACAAACCCCTATAACAATAATAATAATAATAATAATAATAATAATAATAGAGAGGGAGGAGTCCAGGATGACACCCAGGTTATGTGCGTGATCAGTAGATATGGGTGCGGTTCCCAGGGCTGGGGACCACCATGAGTCGTCCCAGGCAGAGGGGGATGATCCTATTATGAGGACTTCCGTTTTGTCCGAATTTAGTTTCAAACGGCTGTTCTTCATCCACTCGGCTACTTCTTTCATTCCTTCGTGTAGGTTGGTTTTGGCGGTGTTAGGGTCTTTGGTGAGGGAGAGTATCAGCTGGGTGTCGTCTGCGTAGGATATGATGTTGAGGTTGTGTTGTCGCACGATGGATGCGAGAAGACTCATGTAAACGTTGAAAAGGGTGGGGCTGAGCGATGATCCTTGAGGTACGCCGCATATGACTTCGGTGGCCTCTGATTTGAATGAGGGGAGGCGGACTCTCTGGGTTCTTCCTGCGAGGAACGAGATGATCCATTCCAGAGCTTTTCCTTGTATTCCGACGTTGCTGAGGCGTTGTATGAGGGTGCTATGACAGACTGTGTTGAAGGCTGCTGAAAGGTCAAGTAAGATAAGGGCAACTGTTTCTCCGTTGTCCAGTAGTGTTCGGATGTCGTCTGTAGCTGCGATGAGGGCGGTCTCGGTGCTGTGTTTGGCTCGGAAGCCGGATTGTGATGGGTCGAGTGATTTGTTGGATTCGGGGAAGGCAGCGAGCTGATTATTGACGGCTTTCTCAATGACTTTGGCCGGGAAAGGGAGGAGAGAGATGGGGCGGTAGTTCTTAAGTTCCGAGGGGGTCAGCTGTGGGTTTCTTCAGGAGGGCGCTGAGTTTGGCGTGTTTCCAGCTTTCCGGGAAGGTTGCAGAGTTGAGGGAACAGTTGATGACATCGCGAAGATGGGGTGCGATGATGGAGTCTGCTTTGTTGAAGATGTGGTGGGGACAAGGGTCGGCTGGCGAGCCTGAGTGGATGGAGTTCATCAGGCGGATGGTGTCTTCTGTAGTGATTGGGTTCCAGACGAGAAGGTTGTGAAGGTGCTGTTTTGGATCGAAGGTGGGTGGAGTGGTTTGTTGGTCGGTCTGGTTTATGGAGCTGTTATGTATGTCGGCGATTTTGTTGTGGAAGAAAGAGGATAAAGAGTCGCAGAGTTCTTGGGAGGGAGTGATGTCGTTGGAGTCGGCGGGGGGTTGGTGAAATCTTTGACGATGTTGAATAGTTCCTTGCTGTTGTGGGCGTTGTTGTCGAGTCGATCCTTGAATGCGGATTTCTTGGTGGATCGGATCAATTGGTGGTGTTTGCGGGTGGCGTTTTTGAAGGTGGTCAGGTTGTCCGTGGTTGGTTTTTTTCTCCAGGTTTTCTCGAGGGTAGAGCATAGTTTTTTGGATTTTTTAAGGTCATCGTTGAACCAGGGGGCCTTTTTGCTACTTTGTTTGTTCTGGTGGTTTTTCAAGGGTGCTAATTCGTCAGCGCTGTGGGTGATCCTTCACACTGTCACCAGACGTCACCTTGCGGTGTCGTCTATTCGGCTTCCTGGCGCTGATACTCATACCGCTGTGGAACCCCTCCTGGCTTTCCCTGTGAAGTGTCCACTCCTGGGCACTCCCAGGGTGAAGCCAGGCATCCTTAGCGCTGTTGGAGCCGGTGTGGAGGCTAAGCAAGCTATTGCCCAGATTTGCAGCGTGGGGCCCGTGGTTAGAATAGGCACCGATGCGAGAATTAACTGGTCTGAGGAAATTGAGCCCGAGACCCCGCCGAGGCGGGAATCGAACCCTGGTCCCTGGCCAGAGCTCTGCATCAGGGTCTGCCCCTCTAACCATTGAGCCACACTTCTCCACTCAAATGCAGGATACAAGTTCCACCCCAGTTTGACACTTTGCTGGACTGTGTAGATCTAAGTGGTGCAAAAATGTACTTTAGAGTAGATTACACCTATGTGTATAATACATTGACACTAAAGATTTCCCAGTAAACCCTACTGACCTATCTATGAATTTCCACTAATATTATAAGGCCTACCCCAGGGAGGCAACTATTGTAGCAGGATCCAGTCTGTGCCAGGATACATGTGCGCAATTACCGGGCTGTGCATGATGATAATCTCACATGTGTAGGCTGTAGACTTACGCACGTGTGTGCACACATGTTTACATGTAACCAGCCCAGTGTCCCTTACCCTAGCTGCACCACAGTGGCCTTAACTTAAAAGGTGGAGACTGGTGGTAAAAACACTCAGTACAATTACCAGGAAATTACAGAGATCCAGGTAGTGAGACTCACCCAGAGTAAAAGGACCAAAAACAGAAAAATCTGTATGGATTAAATGGGCTGACCTATTTTGCTACACATTTCCAACATGCTATGGCCGTCTATAAAGACTGTGTCAAATTAGGCTCCTTCATATAACTAGGACATAAATTCTGACTAAGTACACAAGTTTTTTTGTCCTTGATGGTTTCCACTTCCGACACATTTCATGTATCTGATGTACCGATATTTCATAATAATATATATATAAATGTTTTTTACTGATATGAAGTGCCCTTTGGCCTTAATTATGCTTGCTACATTTCATTATTCTAGTAGGACATGTACCCATTTTATTCGAGGTAGTACATTTGTACATTTCTGCAAAGCGTAACCTCATTTTCCATGTTGGAAACGAGAATGCCAGATTTTAGAAGACATATGAACTCAGTATTGTATTCATGAATTATATCTTCTCCTAAAGGTCTTCTCGTGCTTCCTCCCGTCACCTCCTCATTCGTTCTGTTTTACAGAAAGTAACAAGATTCTGTCACTTGATTAGGTTCCACTAACTTATTTTTAGAGAAACCTTACATAAACTATATTAAATGTCATATATTTTATCATTAGGCTCCAACTCAAGAGTCAGATAAAATGGCAATTATTTTTTTCTATTTTGATTATTTTCTGCTCTGCTTGCTATTTTTGCATTAAACTCATGTTGGAGTGGAGATATTCCAGACGTGTTGTGCTTTACTTTTAACAGATGGCGCATTAACAGTAGAAAATCACTCCCATAAGCAACAGAGAGGAGATCTCTAGACCAGATTCTACATGACAATCCGTGGTTCCAGAGAGAAGGGAGAGTTCAAAATTTGCAAACATTCGTGACAAGAATTTTCAATTCTATTAAGGACTAGGAGGCGAGGATTATGCTAGTCTCATTTCTTTATTGAAATGCTCAGCAGCCAAGTAAAAAACCACATTACCCAGAAACACTTGGGTAATAACCATAGAGTCTTGTAGTATAAATAGGTGAACAGACAGTGTGGCTCACTGGTTAGAGGCGGCAGACCCGAGAGCAGAGGACGGCCTGGGACCAGGGTTCGATTCCCGGCGCGGCAGGTTTCTGGACCAGGGTCAGCGGACTCGATAATTCTCTCGCCTCGGTGCCCATTCTGATCAGCGATCACACTCGGCAACTCTGGGCATTAGCTTGCCTCATCTTCACTAACGGCCCCACCAGACCGCCGGGGATGCCTGATCTCACCCTGGAGATACCCATTAAGGGACCATCTCTCAGGGAAGCCAGGAAGGGTTTCGCAGCGGTCGTAGCGCCTTGGGACCCTACGGGTAAGTAGTGCGCTATATAAATGCCAATACATTTACATTTACATACACACACACAATCCCACTTCCTCTTTCTTTGGTGAGGAGAATCCAGGAAACAGTAAACAATCCAAAAGTCAATGCAACAGCAAAGATCAGTCCATGGAAGGCAACGAAGGGAGACATCCCAAACAGCCGAAGGCAGAAAACAGGAAACTTCTTCAGAGAAGATAACAGGCACTCCTACGAGGAACCGGAGGCGCATCACTTGGGATCAGAACCTGAAAAGAGACACAAAGCCGTAATATCTATCCCAACAAAATCAGGAATATTCCGAAGTAAGGGTGGGAAAAAGAAGACAATGCAATATATACTGTTGTAACAGAATAATGCAAAACAATTGTCAGTAACATAATGTACAATCTATGGGTGGGATAATCCTCGCCTCCTAGTCCTTAATAGAATTGAAAATTCTTGTCACGAATGTTTGCAAATTTTGAATTCTATTGCAGGACAGGAGGCTCCGATTATGCTTGTTCAAAGCTCATCCAACACCACAGACGCAACCGTAGGTACAGGTTTAAAGTAAAAAGTCTTAAACACTGAATCTGTTGACCAATCAGCAGCTTTCATAAGATCCCCCAAGGTGACTCCCAATGAAAAGGCCTTAGAGGCCATGGCTCCACGAGCTGAATGAGCCCCAAAAACAGAAACATCAATCCCTGCCTCTCCCATAAGCCACCGTACCCAGCGAGCCAACGTAGCTGGAGTAACGGGACGGAAAGGCTTCAGCAATGCAATCAACAGCTGACCATGCATATCAGAACGAATAAGAGAAGTACTCACCTCATAAGCTTTCAGGCATTGGACCACACAAAGGTTGGGACGAGCCGGAAAAGAAGGGTAAGAGATAATCTCAGTATCAGTCTTGGTGCGCCGGGAAAGGCGAAATGTAACCCCTTCAGGAGTAAAACTCCGACCAGCAAGATCCAATGCGTGAACGTCAGAAATCCGCTTGCAAGAAAGCAAACATAGCAACATGGTAAGCTTGGCCGAAAGTTGTTTGCGTGAAAGCAAGGAATTAACCGGCCAGGCTTCTAAAAATCGCAAAACAACCGAAACGTCCCATAAGGCCACATATTTGGGACGCGGAGGAACAGCCATACGAACGCCCTTAAGGACCTTGGACACTAAAGGATGCTCCCCTACAGGTTTACCATCAATCGGAACATGGCCTGCCGAAATAGCAGAGCGGAAATTATTGATAGTACGGTACGCCAAACCAGAAGCCGAATACAAGGAGGCCAAAAAATTGACAATTAAAGAAACATCCGCTGATGTTGGATCAGCTTGCCGTGGAGCACACCAATCACTCCAACGTTTCCAGGAACCCCTGTAACGCTTGTGGGTATTTGGTGCCCAGGCGTTACTGAGGAGTCTGGTAGCGTCCGATGAAAGGCCTGACACAGCCCACCGTTCCCCGAAATCCGCCACGCCAGGAGAAGGAGAGAGCCTGACTGAACCAGGGGATGCGGATTCTGAAGCGGATCTAACAGGAGATTCCGCTTCTGAGGCAGAAGAAATGGCAATGCGCAAGTCATTTCCAGGAGAACAGGGAACCAAGGTTGAGCCCGCCACAGAGGAGTGATCAGAATCAGCTCCGCCTGAAAACGCGTCACATAGGCCAGAACCCTGGGGATCATCATAAACGGGGGAAACGCATAACACAGGGAGGTCGGCCACGGTTGAAGGAAGGCATCCGTTGCCAGAGCCTCCGGGTCCGGCCTCCAGCTGAAGAACCGGGGAAGTTGGGCATTGAGCCGGGACGCAAAGAGGTCGATCCGACAAGGGCCCCAAATCCGTAGAAGTTGCCGAAACACACGCGGATGGAGTCTCCAGTCGCTGAAATCCCTCAGGTACCGGGAGTTCCAATCCGCCACCACATTGCGACAACCCGGAAGGTACTCCGCAATAACTGTGATCCCGTTGTGTAGACAGTAATGCCAAAACTCCTTGGCGATCTCCGCCAACAACCTCGAACGAGTCCCCCCGAGCTTGTTGATATAACGGACTGCTGATACATTGTCCATTCGGAGAAGTATACAGCAGCAGGACTGAAGCATGTCCTTTTTTGAACTGGCCACGTCCTTTTCTTGAGGGATAGAAGTTCGAACGTGGGGTATATCCCGAATCCTGCTGACCTCCCCGCTGGGACTGGTACCCCTTCTGGGAGGGCTGCTGCTGACCACGGCCGGAGGAACGCCCCCTACTTCTACCGGCCCTGTTGAAAACCGGACGAAGGGTCCGGCGGAGAGACGCTTGAGCCTTATCCAGGCTGCTGAAGGTATTTACAAAGTTGGTCAGCTCCTTCAAAAATGGTTGTCCAAAAAGAAGACCCTGAGCCGCAGGACCCGACTCGGAAGTGGCCAATTCTTGCAGTTTAGGGTCCAATTTTAGCAAAATGGACCGGCGCCTCTCAGCAGAGAGCGCACAGTTGGCATTACCCAACTGGCAAATGGCGCGTTGAGCCCAATTAATTAGCTCATCCGGATCCACCATCCGGTTAGTACTCTTTGCCAGAAAACCAAGGTCCAACATTTTGGTGAGGGGCCCCAGGAGATCCAAAACCTTGTCCTGGCAAGCCCGCCAGGACCTATCCAGACCCTTTTTGGGGTCTTTCGCAAATTTGCGGAGGTACGTCGTCATAGTGGGATCCACCTCAGGGGTCTCCGCCAGATGATCAGCTAAGTCTGGTCGCGGGCACTCAGACCGGAGACGGGCACGTACCTCCTTCTCAAAGGCTGACGTATGTGCTGCTGGACGTACTCCGTCACAGCCTGGGAAGGAAGCCAAGCCGTGGACTGGGGGTGGACAATGTCCGCCGGCTCAAACGTAAGGACAGGTGGATGCGACGACGCATCGACAAAATGCTCCTTGCATTTCTTTTTCTTGGGAGGGGGAGGAGCGGGATCCGAGGAAGAGGAGGACTGCAGTTCATCGCTCTCATCTTCCTCAACAACAGCGGCAGGTTTTGCCGAGGACAAGGACAGTGCCAATTTCTTGAAGACTGAAGAATGTGGATTAGCAGGCGAAGATGAAGACTTCTTAGCCGCAGGGACCCAACCCTGCTGTTCAGCATATTTAGTCAAGTGCCTTTTGAGAGGCGTGATAGCACGCACTAGTGCCTTATTCATTGAGTGTTGGACTCCACGGTCCAAAGCCTCCACCAGATTTTGCTCCATGGAGTCTGGAGCCTCCTCATCGTACTCTTCCTCCTCCTCATAGAAATAGTCACTCATGATTCACAAGTAGTGTGAAAATATATGCCCACAAATGAGGAATGTAAGGTATAAATAAGCCAAAGGCTCAGGTAAAGGGGGGTGAAAAAACCCTCACAGTAAGCCAAAACTGTAGAGACTACAGGTCAAAATATGTAGAGAGTGGAGGGAGGGCTTACTGACACCAAAACGTCACCCTAGGCAAAGCCTATGCCAAATTTTACAACCAGAGTCTTGTTCCAGAGACTGGCGTCGACATGGTCAATCCTGGAGGCTTGTGGGCGTTAACGCCGCAGGGGACGTCCTTCAGAAGAGCTCCGGTGAAGAAACAACACGGAGCGCCGGAAATATCAAAACGCGCATGCGCGTTGAACCGGCCGCCTACCAGGAAGGAGAGCAGCTCACGCGAACAGCGCGAGGCTGCCCTGACCCCAAAATCCACTCCACACAACAAGAGAACCCAGGCACAAAGCGCCCGATCTCAGGGTGGAGATGCCTCGCACCCAGCCGCGCCGCCACCGAAACGGAACCCGAACGGAATGGCGAAGGCAAGCGCAAGCAGCGCGATAAGCGCGGAAACAAAGCGGCAAGAAATATTAAACAGAAGCCGCGCAAGCAATACAAAGTGCAAGGCAAACAACAATAGTAAGGTAAGAAGCACTTAACTGGCTGCGGAGCAGCAAAGAAAGAGGAAGTGGGATTGTCTGTTCACCTATTTATACTACAAGACTCTATGGTTATTACCCAAGTGTTTCTGGGTAATGTGGTTTTTTACTTGGCTGCTGAGCATTTCAATAAAGAAATGAGACTAGCATAATCAGAGCCTCCTGTCCTGCAATAGAATTTATTCAGGGGGAATGCGATGGCGCACGTAGCAGCACAGGACCTGGAAAATTGGCTCTGTGAGCATGATTGAACCAAAACGCATGTAAAGTTTAACTGCACTTATCTTATATTCATTTGCTTTGCCTGTTTTGCTTCATGGCTCTAAATGTGTTTTAAACGGGTGCGTATAATTGTCGTCCGGATAGGAGATGATAGGGCAAATAGGTTTGTTGGGCAGGCAGGATTGAAGGAGTTCAAACAACAGAGATATGTTTGAGTGCCAATCCATAGTTTTGTGCGAGGGGACTCTAGAAATATTGGGATAATGGAGAATACAGGCAGGGCTGCCAGTACTGAAAGCACAGACCCATAAGGATGAACATTGAGGAAAACAGACCCTCCCATAGGGGAGGGGGGGGGCGAGGGGGGGGATAGTGAAGTTTGTATAATTTGTATAACATGCTTTTATGTAAGTATGCAAAATTTCAGCAAAAGTATGCAAAACGTCATGAAATTCAAAGCCGTCATTTAGTCCTGTATTTTAGCACAAAACAGCTACTTGGGTCCTGTTGTTACCATACTTTTGAAGTAAATTCGTAATGTCAAAAGCGCTTTTGCAGGGAATTTTTACTTCGAATGGCTCATACATACACCAAGTGATATGGGGCAGATGAATCAACATCCATGTTTGCGATTCTCAAATAGCGATATTTTGAGAATCGCTATTTGAGAATTGCAAAATGGTATGCATGTAGAAAATCGCAATTTTTTAGCGTTTTCTTAATATTCCTTAATTGCGATTCGCAAATTGCGAATCGCAATTTAAGGAATTTTTTCCCATTCATTTCTATGGGCCTGGAGGCCCATAGGAATGAATGGGAAGTTATTCTCAATTTGCAATTCGCAATTTGACAATCGCAAATTGAGAATAATTTCAAGGGTGCAAGGGTGTCATAAGGACACCCTGCTGCACCCCTGAAATTGACATGTGTGCGCATATGGCGCACATACATGCCATAAGGGCATGTATGAGGGCCACATGCCACCTTCACAAATGCCAAAAAGTGCATTTGTGAAAGAAATCGCATATTACCACCACTTAATGTGAAATCGCAAAACTTGATTGCTTCTTACATAGCATTTAAGAAATCGCGTTTTGCGATTCCTTAAATGCTTGCGCAAAATTAAGGAATCGCAAATTTTGCGATTCCTTAATTTTGCGATGCGATTTACATCATACATCGCATTTGCCGATTTTTTTATCGTAAACGCTGCTTTTTTGCGAATCGCAGTGTTTGCGACAAAAAAAAGGATGATACATCTGCCCCATAGTGTCATAACTTCAGGAATGTCACATAATAGGAATAACTTAAAATTCACAAAATGATGTGAATCACGCCAGCACAAATTCAAATTCAATCAGGCCTACCTCAGACCTAGTCGCCAACACCTTCAAGTGTTGACTGAAGGTTCATTTAATGCAAGCGGATTTTTGGGTTTTAGTATGTGATATCCTCCCCACACAAGATCAGTTAGAAGAATTATAACTGAGGTAACCATCCTCTGTTTTCGTGTCTCCTTCCTATACCCTACAGCAATGGAGCTGCAAACTCAAGACCGGCAGAACCCTTCCTTATTTGCTAGGTGTGAATGAGAAATAAGGGGCAGAGATAGGAGCTGAAAAATCTTAAAACAGTGAGCCCCAACTGAAAGGGACTCTTGGCAATACTATGTCCCAACAATATGAAAAGAAACAGCCCCGATTATTATGAGTTGCATCAGATTACTCAAAACTCTTTGTTCAATTTTAGCTCTGACTGTGCCATGTGAACCCTGATCCCAGTAGAACAGCAGGGCCACTATGTAGATTGTGTCAATAATGGTAAGCATATTAACTGTTTCATTGACATGGACTCAGTTCTAATAAAATATTAAATGCCCTACATTACTTCTCTTGGGCATGTCCATAGCTGCAGTCGGTATTTCTAACCATTGAGCTCTCCAATATATTATTGATCCTGTATCTATTTCTGTAGGACCTATTAGAGGTGAACATTCCGTTTCACTCAAATCACCTTCCATAGTTATTATTCTAAGATAGAGACATATTCTGTAAGCAATATTGAACAGTATTTTGTACTTTAATTTTGTGAAGTTAATATCTTCAATGGAGCCACTGAAGAAGAAGATTGACCCTCAGAAGAAGCTACCCAGAATACCCTCTAAAACATGAGCTAGAGGAAGGGATCCGCAAGCAAGGGTTTTAGTACCTATGGTCAGTAGATATAGAATACCCTGATTCCGACAATAAGCAAGGCTGGGAAAGTCAATTTTCACAGGTTTGTACTGGGCATTAGCACCTTTAAAAATATGGTCATTCACTGTGGTCCTCAACCCTGCCACCCTCCTTTCTTGCAGCTCTACAAATGCCTAATTGTTTACAGTGTTTCTGCTTTGTTCCACTTTCTCCTCCTTTTCCCAGGTCCTGAAGAAGGACCTAAATATGTTGGTTTTCCCCCTGCTTTCTATGTTAGTCTAAAATGTTGAAGATCTGCTTTTGACATTTGTTACTCCAGCTCACTGCAAGGAGGAGTCCGTCTATCTCCTTACAGAATGGCCCATAAAGGGCATAATGCTTCAAAGGAGAATTAACAGTTCTGCATTTTCTGAGTGTGATACCTTGCTCATGAAATTTCTGCATACAACTTCCCCCTGTCTTCTGTTTGAGTTGAAGCCATTTGTATATTGCTCAACCCTATAGCTGTATTCCGGGTTTTAGAAATTGAGTTCTTGGTTGACTGGGATGTGAGCATTGGTCAAGCATCAGACATAATCCCTTGCAGGGTGAGACATAAAAAAAACACAAACTTAACCTGTGCTTAACCTCTGGTTATCTTGGTACAAAAAGCAGTCAGGAGAATTTAGAGGCCATGTGTAAAGTATTTCTGCAAAAAAGAACAAATGACTGACGGAACCCTGAACAATGTCAAACATGTTTTTTGGCTCACCATGCCACCCAAGTTTGGACTTAGTCATATGCAAATCAGTCTTGACTTTGCTCCCCATGGGAGCAGTCCAGCCTGAGCCAGCCTGAGCCAGGTCCTCCCTGGACCGGAAAAAAGCATCCTTAGTTTCGGGGTATCACCCCTTCGCAGCCAGGATAGCTTGAATCCAGTGGCATGGCGAGCATGAGACCCATGTCTGGGCATGCCTGTCCCACTTGGGTGACAAATGCAAAAATAATAATTGATTGATGGATTGCTGAACAATGTCAAGCACTCAACCTAAGTACACAGATCTGGGCCTAAATCCATGGTTTTTTTGCACACCACCCCAGCTTGGAGATAGCCATATGCAGATCAGCCTTACCCACCCTGCTCCCCATAGGAACAGTCCAGCCGGAACTGTCAAGCCAGGCCCTCCCTGGACTGGAAACAAGCATCCTAGCACCGGTTTGGGGTATCACTCCCTCATCAGCCAGGATAGCCAGCATCCAGTGTCCAAATTAGTTAAATAGACTAAACTTTAATACATTATTTGACACCAAAATGACAAAAATTCAATCAGTAGAACTGGAGTGATGAGTTTTTAAAGATTTGAGTGAAAATAGCACCAAAAAGCACAAAGCGCCAACTCAGGATATCTGATCACGCTGGATCAGGTCAAAGTCACAAGTTTAGGCCAACCATGATGAAGTGCAGGTCAGCTACAGTCACCAGGTTAGGCCTGCGGAAGTTTTATCTACTTAAATCTGCCCCAAAAGTCCCATTTGTGATGGAGGGGGGCAGCGAGGAGCAAAGAGAGCATAATAGGAGGCTGCCACTGTACCGCGAAGAGCAGGTCAAGCATCGTAGGCGGGCATTGCTGGATCATTGCGTTGGCAGTCTCCACAAACGGTCTATGCTTTAGTGCAAAGGGTTAGGCTGACGGAGCTTCACACTGAATCGTGATGCGAGCGGTGATGTCTCTGTGCGAATGGGCCCACTCGCGCTCCTGAAGAGCCCCAAAGCTTGATTCCAGCTCTCTGAGCCACATCAAGGGTCCAGGACCTGAGGGGTACCCATTTGAGGTCAGAAACTCACTTCAGCTGGGTCCAGGTGCCCTTGGAGTCACTCTGGTAGTCCTGGGTTCAATATGATGTTGCAGGTCCAGTTCTTCCTCCCCACGTAAGAAGACAGCAGGCATAAAGTCAGCACATTAGAACAAAAGTTCCTGCAGAGCAGCAGTCCAGTAGACTGGCAGTCCTTTCAGCAACACAGTAGTCCTTTTTCCTGGCAGAGTATCCACAGGTCCAGAATTATACTGAAGAGTTGGTGTCTGCGGTCTTCTTTTTATACCCTGGTTCAGGAAAGTGGTAGACGCTTCTAGACAGTGACTTTAAAGTGCATGGTATCCCCTGCCAACCCTTGCTTTGGCTCTAAGCTGGCTGCAATAACAATGTGGGACTGGGGCATGCGGTTTTATTCAAAATCATGGCACTACAAGGTTTTTTGTACATATTACATAACTCGCCTCGCCCGGTTGGGGCAGAATATTTTAATTTCTTAGAAGGTGCCTAGATAGAGCTCCTGTGGGGGAAGCCACCCAGGATATCTATTCAGAAACTCAAACATGGGTGGTATGATGGGGAAATTACATTTCCTAATATCAAATATACTATTGGGTCGCACAACTTACAGCAATTAATCAGTGGCAGCTCCCGGGGGGAGGGGGGGGGGGGGGGGGGGATTTTATAAGGATGTTATGCACTAATCTCACTAATCTAAACATTACGGGCCACACAATGCATGCGGTACAGACATGGTGGCTGGCTATGAAAAGCACGGCCTGGGAGGGTAAAATAACACGTGCTACCTCTCTCTGGGACGCGGATGTCTTTGGCAATCTCCGGAAGACTAAAGGCTTCGACCGATGGGACTTGATTGGAATCTTTAAGGTCGGAGATTTGTGGAAGGCAGGAGAGATAGTCACCTTTTCCCAATTGCAATTGGAGTACAAACTTGCCAACACAGAATACTTCAGATACTTACAGATTAAACATGCACTACAGACGGCAAAGTGAAGGGAGAGACGCTACCAGAATCCTCCCAGCTCCAAGATAGAATCCTAGATGAGTACATGCCAGAGAAATCCATTACTTTGACTTAAAGGAAACCAATTAATAATCTGACTGATCACTTCCTCCGGCTTAGATCTAAATGGGAACATGATGTGGCGGGGCTAGAGGACGAGGAATGGCTCGAAGCACTGGACTCCCCTAAGGAGGTAGCTATGTCAACTAGACTGAGATTGATACAACTGAAAATACTCCACAGAATCTACCCTGCGGGCCCTGCAATGGTAAAGATGGGCTATAGAATGGAACCAGGATGCATGAGAAGATTTGGGCAGGACGGAACCTTCGAACACATACTCTGGGAATGTACTTACATACAGATGTACTGGTCTGAGGTTAGAAAGTGCATGGCAGAAGTGATGGGATGGGAGATTGATTACAGTATAAAATTGAGCCTCCTAAATATTTGGGGCCCTACTGATCTAAACACCGAAGAAAGAATATGTGTGACTCTTGGAATGATAATAGCAAAACAGAACTTTGCAACATTATGGCGAGCACAGGACCCACCATCAGTAACATCGTGGGCCCGAGATTTGGATTGGTGCTTGTTGACAGAGAGGACAGTGTATGAATCTAGAGGGGGTCTCAACAAGTGGTCACAGATTTGGGAAAAGTGGAATAAGTACAGGGGAGGTATATGCGAGCCCCGCGGCAGAAAAATGGGCAAGATCCAGAGTAGAATAGTGAAAAATGTGTATAATGTATTACTTTAATGATATTAACAGGCTATGTGATCTGAGGGAAAAGTTGGCAAAAGTGGTGCACTCTTGTTTGTTAACGTTTGTAAAGTGTTTGCTTTGTGTAAACTTGTCATCAATAAAAAGAATTACAAAAAAAAAACGAAATTTGGACCTTTAGACCATTAGTGTGAAGGCAGGACACCGGCTATTCAGTTGTAAGTGGGGCTCTGCTCAGCTCAGCCCATTCCCCCATCCCGTTAGCAGATGGCCCATACAGGCACACCTAATCCATCTATTTTGTGACTGTCTGGGAGGAATTCACAAAGTCTAACTGTTAGTTATGCCCAGTCATGTGACCCAGGCCAGAATACATGTAAAAAAGGGATAAGCTTAGAAAATTTACGTCTTTCTAAAAGTGCAAAAGAAATAATTGATGGATGGAATGCTGGATAATGCAAACATTCCCCCCCAGTCACAAAGATCTGGGTTTAATCCATCATTCTTTTGTTCACCACATCACCCCAGTTTGGACCCAGCCATATGCAAATCAGTCTTGACCTTGTTCCTTGTGGGAACAGTCCAGCCCGAACTGCCAAGTCGGGTCCTCCCTGGACCGGAAACAAGCATCCTGGGACCAGTTTCAGGGCATCACCCTTCATCAGCCAGGCTTGCTTGAATCCAGTGGTGAAGTGAGCACAGGACCCACATCTGGGCATACCCTTCCCACTTAGGGCGACATTTGCAAAAGAAACAATTGATGGACGGAATGCTGGACAAGGCAAACATTTACCCCCCGTCAAAAAGATCTGGTTTAATCCATCATTCTTTTGCTCAACAACCCCCCCCCCCTGAAGGACTGGGTTCTTTAAGACCCAGCGGTGCCAGGGCACAACACCTGAAACCTTCGTGGGTAACCTGCTCCGGCGTACGAATGACAGAGACACGGGACACTTCCTTCGGCGTCAAAGATTCAAGGTTTTTTTGCTGCAGGGAACACAGATATCACGACAAGTACAACTCGTGCAACTTGGGGAGACTGCTTCAAATTGGTTCTGTGGATCGCTCCTTTTATACAGTTTTTACCCATAGGACAACATGGTACACAAAGGTTTACAACCCGGTTCCCACCATTATCCCCCAGAGGGGTCGCTTTGGTCACTTTGATACACATAAGGTCCGGAACATAAGTGCGGAAACATTTGGCGGTTCCCAACTGTAAAAACCCATCTTCCCAACATTAGTGCATTCCAATCGGCAGTAAAACAGATCGAAATAGGAACAAGGACAGGTGCAGAGGAAGACGGAGACAGTGGGGAGATCGGAAAGGGTGTAAAAGGGGAGGTATCAGGAAACACGAGATACAGGCATCAAAGGGACGTGCCTAATGAGATGCACGGCTGAGACAATAAACCGGCACGGCGAGATGAGCCTCGAACGGGGCCATCTGCCTTACAGTATCATCCCCCTCGTCATAAAGACACTTACAAAGGACATGTGTCTTCCGCAAATATCTTGGGAGTCCCAGGGTCGCGAAGCGGACAGCGTCCGTTCGCTGGCTACTTGAGGGCAAGAGACAAAATGGATGCCGTATCTAAGATGGAACCCGTGGGTACAGATGAAAAACCCACATAACAAACAAACGGTTTAAGTTAGCACAGCGAAACTGCGCACGCTTACTAAACTCGTCATTTGCGGTTCATAGATACCAGACTCGACCATATTCGTGCGAGTCGAAAACACCACTTACAATTGTCACGGAACCTCAGACGCTCCTTTTGCCCTCATGTAGGCAAGCACTAGTCGGAATCATATTCGATATTCATCAGACCATCGAGATGTTGCTGTAGCATAGCTCTGTCCAACCGAGTCCCCTTGGTAACAGGTGGCTGTCTCATACACGTTGTAGCACAGAGGCCACATAAGGCAGGACCGCACTGCACACAAAGGCAACACGTGAACAGGAACACCACAACGACTCCGATGATCATCAGAATCTTCCAACCCCAAGTCGACATCAGGCCCCAAAACCATCCAAGTAGCGTCCAATCCCCTACATCCACGTGTATGGATTCGGAGATCTTATGCAACTTCGAGATGGCTTGATAGACAGTTGGAGCGTTATCAGGAATGAAAATGCAGCAGCTCGAATGGATCACCTTACATACCCCACCTCGATCTGCTAAGATGACATCTAAAACCATACGGTTTTGTAACGTCATAAGCCTATCCGCCTGAAGTTCAGTGGTGATATTACCAAGGGCACTGGCAGTAATATTAGCAGTCGATTCTACCACTCGAGTCAACTGTCTCAGGTTCCTACTATTAACCATAGGTCCCCAAAACGGGAGGAAACCCTTGAAAAAGTCTCCTGCCTCTTGACCGGCAGTATCCTCTTCGCTAATTACGCCTCTCACAACTCTAGTCTTATGATAATCGGCATCTACAGTGAACGTCGGAGGCAACAGATTTGCAATGAAGCATGAGCCCATGAAGTCAGCGGGCAACCATGCGTATGCACGATCATGGCAGATAAAGTATGTACCCTTGGCAGCCAGAAACACAGGGGACGAGAACATCGGCAGAATGTAATTTTCAGTGCAAGCACTCGCTCCAAGTCGGGCTTGCGATCTTCGGCCACGACCCATGAGACAAAAATTACCAATGTGGGGTACGACCCATATCGGAGGCGAGCTTTTAAGCTGCTTTTCACTGGTGAACACACTATATTCGCCTCTACTTAGGACCCTATAGGCTTGTACCTCTTCTTCGGGAATAAGCGAGGGATCATAGATATCGCTATCTAAATTCTCTATTGCTATCGACAAAGGTTTTTGATACGAGGTAGGACCAGAGTAGGGAGAACGTGGTTCTTGAATGGGGTGGAAACCCAGTGCGCTTCGAAACATTGTCTGAAATGCTCGAGCAGACCCTTGGGAACTATACGGTAACACCAGATATGGAATTCCCTTATCCGTAGTATGTGGCATCAACCCACACACCCAACAATTAGTAGTGTTAACCACTAACTGATGTTGATGAAGGAGCTGAATAAAGGAATTGTTGCGGAATTCTGCACGTCTAGCCTGTTCGTGTTCAGGTAAGATATGGAAAGAATGGGGAGATGCAGTGGAGGTAAGTTTAGGGTCAGGGGTAGGAGTAGGTGTAGCAGAAGGTAAGAAGTAAGACATCGTGTAATTCACCCCACCCGCCAATAATGTAGAAGCAGTCAAAAACAATACAAATATTTGGAATATAAAACATTTGGTACGACTGAGTTGCTGCAGCTTGAATCTATGAGCCTGAGCTCCTTCCAAATCCTTCAGCTCCGAGAATGCCATTCCCTATGACCGTCCGCAACGTTTCTTGACGCACTTCGTTCTGTGTAGCAATAGTCAATCCCTAGGAGTTCCCAGGAACCGACGGCCTTTAACCTAGCGTCAAGACCTACTATCCAGAAGGAAGTACGCGCGCGGCCCTACGGCCTTTAATGCACAATATATATGTATGCCAAACAATGTCTCTCAGCTGTGGAAGCAAAAAGTATAAGGAACAAAGCTCAATGTATATATACAGGAAAAATCACAATAATATGAATGTTCAAAACTGATCACGGAAAACGGGATAATGCAGTTGTCAATACAGCAAAGCAGGATCTTTTTTTAGTCTTTAATGCTAGATCGCAAAAAGTATCGAGTTTTCCCAGGACGTGTCTGTTCGTCAAACAAAGGATCCGTTGAAGGGACAGCGTCCTGTTGATCAGCTGAATGTTTTGGTCTTGAGTCTTTTGCTGACAATTGTTCAACAGTGTCTCTCTGCTGCACTGAGGATTCTCCGACAGGTTGTGCGTCGCTAAAAGGTACAAACGCCGGCAATCCTTCGGTTTCAGTTGATGCAA
The DNA here is from genome assembly GCF_964263255.1 of Lissotriton vulgaris. Lineage (NCBI taxonomy): Eukaryota > Metazoa > Chordata > Amphibia > Caudata > Salamandridae > Lissotriton > Lissotriton vulgaris. Next base: position 230,807,664 of record NC_141690.1, read on the forward strand.
TGCCTTTCCTCACCCACGAGTCTGCTGGCAACGGGATGGGGACTTTCTTTGTGTGGGTGGCGTGCACCCAATTCTTCCGCCCCTCAAGACGAACTGCAGTTCTCGTGGCAAAGAAGACCTGGTAGGGTCCGGTGAACCTCGGGTCCAAGTTGTTCTTGCGCGAAAAGTTCCGCGTCACCACCCAATCTCCGGGCTGGAGCTGGTGGCCTGGACCCTCCGTCTGCGTCGGCAATGCTTCGTGAACCTGTTGGTGAATTAACCTCAGTTTAGCAGTCAAGTCATGAAGATAATCGATCAACATTGGGTACTCAAGATCACAGAAAATACCTGGCCTAGGAACCCCCCACACATTCGCAGGACGACCGAACACTATTTCATAGGGACTAAGCCCTACTCGGGAGTGTACAGTCGCCCTAGTTGACAGTAATGCTAAAGGTAAAGCGTCAGGCCACGAAAGACCAGTCGTAGCCTGAATCTTCGCTAGCTTTAGTTTAAGGGTGCCGTTATACCCTTCAACCAAACCAGCTGACTGGGGATGATTGGCGCTGTGGAATTTCTGATTAATTCCAAGGCCCTTACACACACTCTTCATCACACTACCCACAAACTCACTTCCGTTATCTGACCACACGACTCTAGGCATTCCATACCGAGGAAAGTATTCCTTCAGTAGGATTTTCGCAGTAGACAAAGCAGTATTGTCTTTGAGAGGATAAGCCTCGATCCATCGGGAGAATGCGCAAACCACGACTAAAACGTATTTCAGGTTATTGCATCGCTCCATATGGATGAAGTCCAATTGAATCACCTCAAAGGGGCATGAAGGGGGAGCAAAACTGCCAGGAGGAGTCGGGGTTCCTTTGCCAGGATTGTACATCATACACACCATACAATTCTTCACCAGACGTTCAGCACACTTCGTGATACCATCATTCTTCCATACAGGAGACAACAACTTACAAATACCTTTCGTGCTAATATGTGCTAACCCATGCGCCATTGTCACAACAGCCAGCACATACGCATCCGGTAACATCCATCTTTTCTGATCTGACAAATCAATCCAACAACCATTCGCATCCAACTTTCCCGTACTTTCTTTCCACTTCGTCTTTTCAGTGTCGGTGGCCTCATTCTGAATTGCTTTCACACTCTCGATAGTGTCCTCACACATACTCGATTCTGTAGGCCACCTGACCGAACTCATCACATACATTCGAGTGCTAAGGTTCCGGGCAGTCTCCTTAGCAGTCTCTTCCGCAAACGCATTACCACGACCAACATCATCCATCACCTTACGATGCGCACTACATTTAACAATAGCTACTTGCTTAGGCAACGTCAGTGCATCCAAAAGATCATTCACAAGCTGGCCATGCTGAATCTTCGTACCATGCGACGTCAAGAAACCTCTCTCTCTCCACAATCGTCCAAAACTATGTGCGACGCCAAATGCATATTGGCTGTCGGTAAACACATTCACACGTTTCCCTTTCGCTAACACACACGCTCTAGTAAGAGCAATCAGCTCTGCAGCTTGGGCAGAATTCTGATTTAATCTTGCAGTCTCAACAACAGTATTCAGCGTTACAACAGCATAAGCAGTAGTCACATCGCCATTCGGCAACTTAAAACATGACCCATCCACATACAGTGTACCATCCGGATCTTCCAATGGGGTGTTTTTAAGGTCCACTCGACCTTTTGTTTCTTCTTCAGTCCTCAAGTAACAATCATGTTCTGCTACTACATCTGACTCTGTACTAATTGGTAACAAAGTTGCCGGGTTCAGAACATTACAACGTTTTATTTGAATGTGGCTTGCCAACAGCGTCAACTCGTAACCAGACAACCTCGCACTCGTCAAGTGCTGAGTTTTCGTACGATTCAAGAGAGTATCGACTGCGTGCGGAACCATCACCGTAAGCATATTATCCATGACCAATCCTGCTGATTGTCGGATGGAGACCGCGGCTGCCGCTGTTGCTCGTAAACAACTCGGCAATGCTCTAGCTACCGGGTCCAAGGTCGAGGAAAAATATGCACATGGACGTTGTTTACCACCAAAAGGTTGCGTTAAGACACTCAAAGCACAACCTTCTCTCTCGTGAACATATAATGTAAACGGCTTGCTATAGTCAGGGGTACCTAACACAGGAGCCGAACATAATGAATCACGTAATTCAGAAAAACTTTTCTGACATTCTTCCGTCCATGGTAAAGGAGTCGAAACATCCTTGCATCCTTCCACCAATGGTTTCGCTAGCAATGAAAAATTTGGAATCCATTGCCTGCAGTACGATGTAATACCTAAAAAGGCACGCACATCTCTTTGGGTTGTTGGCACAGCCATGCGCGCAATTGCTGCAATTCTCTCTGGGGTCAACCTCCTTCCCTCCTTTGACAATAAGTGACCTAGATAGGTTACTTCTTGACAACAATATTGGAGTTTAGAAGGGGACACCTTATGATTCAACTCACAGAGATGTTGCAGCAACGACACCGTAGCAATTTTGCAAATGTCCTGAGTATCAGCAGCCACCAATAAGTCGTCGACGTATTGGATTAAGGCCGCACCAGCCGGCAACCTAAACGCATCCAGTTGACCCTTCAAGGCTTGACTGTAAATTGATGGACTTTCACAGTAGCCCTGAGGAGCGCGTTTGAACCGGAAGCTGCGTCCACCGAGAGAGAAACCGAAAAGGTCTCTGCTCTCCTCTGCAATCGGGATGCTGAAGAACGCATTCTTCAAGTCAATCACCGAAAACCACGATGCAGAAGCTGGAATCAGAGTCAGTAGCGCCGTGATGTCAGGCACAACAGGGAATTGAGGAACCACAATTTTATTCACCTCCCGTAAATCGATAACAAAGCGATAAACAGGCGGTTTTGAAGGATCAGTACGTTTTAGAATGGGCAGTACAGGACTATTGCACACGTTTCCCCGAGTCTCCTCAATAACATCTTTCTCGATCAAATCATAGATGATCGCTAACAGTGCTCGTTCACCATCAAGGGAGATACGATATTGGGGAATACGTGGCAATCGCACATTAGATTTCAACTGAACAACATATGGGGAGATATCAAGTAGGCCCACATCGTTGGGACCTGTTGCCCACAAAGACGCAGGAAGAGAACTCAATTCCGGTGGAAGCTTATCGAGAGACAAGTACATGGGAGAGACAACCCTCTCTCCCAACGTAAGCTTTACACCCGCAGGAGAACAATACAAAGTTGCATACAAACGTTTAAGCAAATCCAGGCCCAAAAGATTTTCACCACAACCCGTAGTCAAAATCAACGGAGCTCGGAGCTCACGTGGCCCAATTTTAAGGGGCAAAGGGCACGAAACTGGATTGCTAACAGGGGCGCCAGAGAATCCAACGGAAACATTTGTTAAGCCAGACAAAGGTGCGCCAGGGAGTTTCGAATGCTTAATGGAACTTTTCGCTGCACCAGTGTCCAACAGAAAAGGCTCAACGACGCCCGATGTAGCAACTGCGACGTAAGGCCCTCTCTGATCAACCGGAACTGATACCACTCCCTCTCCTTGTCTTTGGCTGTCCTAGTAATTACTGTCGTCAGTTCCCTGATCGACGTAATAATCGTCTACATTGTACTGCGCAGATCGTCCTTGCGACGATCCACGTTGATCAAAACAATTATCGGAATTCGATGAGTTATCTGAACGATCGTTCTGAGCACCGCGACCTCTACCACGTGGTGCCTGCTGCGAACCACCACGACCTCCTCTAGATGAGTTACCACTATTACGTTCGTTTAGAACAGGACAATTGAATTTAATGTGACCCTCTTGTCTACAATAAGCACATTGATTGTACCCTAACGAGGATCTTTGGGAAGAGGAGTCATTACGAGTTTGGGATCGGTTCGATTGCGGCTGCGATCTATTCTGTTGCGAATTATTCTGATTCGAACGTGGAGGATACGCTTGCTGAAGCAGCACTTTAGTTTTTAGCTCTTTCGTCTTTTTAACAGCACGGTCGCTCTCCTCTTTCTCTCTATTCTCATAATATTGTGCCGTAGCCAATATCTGAGCTGAGGTAGAAACGGCCCATGCACTTTCCGAATTCTTTAATTTATTGCTCAAATCAGGCAGTAAGTTTGAAACAAATTTATCCACGAACAACCTTTGACCACCCTCAGTGCTCATATCCTGACCACTATGGTCAATGAATGCTTCCTCGAACCTCGTAAAGAAGTCGGAAACACTCTCGTCCTTCTTTTGCTTACAAGCTGACAATTTGTCCCAATTCACCCTCATAGCTGGCATAAGAGTTTTCATTAATGTTATAATTCTTTGAGGAAGATCAACAATCAGCTGGTCGGGTTTAGCAGCAGCCGTTTGTCCGGCATCTGCCGCTACAATGGCAGCCCAAGCACCACCTAATTCATTCGGATGGTTTTCATGACGAATCTTAGCCCATACCGGTTGCGGTACGACATTGCCGAACAACATATCGATATCGGCAAGATTCATTACCGTAGCATCTACGAGCTGCGATAATTCTTTGTAATACCCTGTAGGATTTTTGCGTGGGTCAGGCAAAGATTGCTTCACCTGTAATACTTCCGAGCGTTTCCATGGGAGATGTATCCATATTCTCTGGAAATGCCCCACTGTCGTCGGAGGAGCGGCATTAGGATTAGGTGGTATCCAAACCGGTGGAACTTCTCGCATAGGAAATTGACCAGACTCATCTGGCTGTCTTTCAATATCCTCAACAAACAAGGCTTGAGGTATAGGAGTGGGACGAAAAGATAGCAACCGTTCAACGGCTCGTCGAACGTTGGTATCCACTATCAGTCCAGCCGAAAACTGAAGCTGTAAATCAGACAACGCGGTCAGCACCTCGTCAGGTGCGTCGGCCGATATCTGATCGCGAAGGACCTTGCACATTTCCTCGAACACAAATCTCTGGGTTGGTATATTGAACTGACAAAACGTGTCGAGTACAACACGGGGTGGATTTCTAAGGGGGTGCGTCATCCAACCCATCGCCATATTATATAGCGAAGCACGTTCTCTGTTACCTGGAAGCTGACTACGTCTCTGAGGACCATCTGAACCAGCGGACCCAAGAACAGGTCCGAGCGAATGAAAGAAGCTAGCCGCAAGAGGAGAATTACGACTACGAGTAGAGGGAGAAGTATAGGACACAGGACTAATAAGTGAAGGAGTAGAAACAGAAACAACAGCAGGGGTTAACAAAGCAGGAGCAGTAGCGGGAGCAGGAGTATGTGGAAGCGGAGGAGCAGTAGGAATAGCAACAGACAAAGGAGCAGGGACAGTCGGAAGAACGGGTGCAGGTTGAGGAACAGGCAAAGGAAGAATAGGTGCAGGAACAGGTACAAGGGGAATCACAGGGGCTGTGGTACCCTGTACGTACGGAGGTGGCGATTTCATAAGATAGGACATTAAAGGATCCTCAACTGACTCATCCTTCTTTTCCGGCTCCGTAGGCAAAGCAGGATAGCATTTATCTATAGTCATACCCTGTAATCTGTCAAACACTTCCTTTTCCCTAACCTCCTTATCATGCTGAAACTGCTCTGCTTTCTTTACAATGGTACCAGCACTATCTCTCTGATTTCGCTTAGTCTGTCTGATTTCTTTCTGTCGGGCTTCTTTGCGCCACAACCGAAAGGCATCAAACATGGCCGGCCTTGACTTTTTCGCGAACAATTTAACCTCTAAATTATCTAAGATCGGGGCCTCGAAGCTACCATGTGGTGGCCAGCGAAGGTCACCGTCCTTCTTCGTGTATTTGATCCAGTAATCATTAAAAGTAATCGGGCCTAGCCCATGTTTGCTGTACAGTTCATAAGTGGGAGTTCCAACCGGAGGTATCGGACACGAGTCCTCCAGTCGGGAATCCGTACCACAAGGTCTGAAACAACTAAACAAAGTACTGCGGCCAGGCATCTTGCACACTAGCCGAGTTTCACAAACTTCAAGGGTTACGGGATTTACCAAGTCCCAGCAAAGAACAAAACCCTCGGTTTTTGGCGGCTGCAGTCGTCAAACAACACAACAAAGTACCAAGAACTACAAATGCAATGGAACCATGCAACCACTAAGTAACCACAACCAAGAACTCTGGGAGCGACCCACAAATACTTAACTCAAAGATCGATGGCGTCTCCAGGAAGGCCCGTCAATCGTCTCGCTATACCAAGGTCTACGCCAGGCGCCAAAACAGGTCTACAGTCAGGGCAGCAGTCCGTCGCAGCCGTCAGGAGGCGGGAATCTTCGCAGGAAAAGTCTTCGGGCCACTCATTTCGACAACAGGATCGATGAAGCGGAGTGCACCTTCCCTCGGAGATTTCACACGAAGTTCCTCACGATCGTCGGGCTTGGACCGGTACCACTGATGCAGCCCCACGTTGGGCGCCAACTGAAGGACTGGGTTCTTTAAGACCCAGCGGTGCCAGGGCACAACACCTGAAACCTTCGTGGGTAACCTGCTCCGGCGTACGAATGACAGAGACACGGGACACTTCCTTCGGCGTCAAAGATTCAAGGTTTATTTGCTGCAGGGAACACAGATATCACGACAAGTACAACTCGTGCAACTTGGGGAGACTGCTTCAAATTGGTTCTGTGGATCGCTCCTTTTATACAGTTTTTACCCATAGGACAACATGGTACACAAAGGTTTACAACCCGGTTCCCACCATTATCCCCCAGAGGGGTCGCTTTGGTCACTTTGATACACATAAGGTCCGGAACATAAGTGCGGAAACATTTGGCGGTTCCCAACTGTAAAAACCCATCTTCCCAACATTAGTGCATTCCAATCGGCAGTAAAACAGATCGAAATAGGAACAAGGACAGGTGCAGAGGAAGACGGAGACAGTGGGGAGATCGGAAAGGGTGTAAAAGGGGAGGTATCAGGAAACACGAGATACAGGCATCAAAGGGACGTGCCTAATGAGATGCACGGCTGAGACAATAAACCGGCACGGCGAGATGAGCCTCGAACGGGGCCATCTGCCTTACAGTATCATCCCCCTCGTCATAAAGACACTTACAAAGGACATGTGTCTTCCGCAAATATCTTGGGAGTCCCAGGGTCGCGAAGCGGACAGCGTCCGTTCGCTGGCTACTTGAGGGCAAGAGACAAAATGGATGCCGTATCTAAGATGGAACCCGTGGGTACAGATGAAAAACCCACATAACAAACAAACGGTTTAAGTTAGCACAGCGAAACTGCGCACGCTTACTAAACTCGTCATTTGCGGTTCATAGATACCAGACTCGACCATATTCGTGCGAGTCGAAAACACCACTTACAATTGTCACGGAACCTCACCCCCCCAGTTTGGATAAATTATGGATTTAGGCCCAGTACTGGGGTGAATGTATGACATTGTTCTGCATTCTGTCCATCAATTGTTCTTTTTGTATTCGTCACCCCGAGTGGGACGGTTATGCCCAGACATGGGTCCTGTGGTCTCCATGCCACTGGAATCAAGCTATCCTGGCTGATAAGGGATGAAAGCCCGAAACCGATCCTAGGATGCTTGTTTCCAGTCCATGGAGCACCTGGTCTGGCAGTTCGGACTGGACTGTTTCCATTGTGTGTAAGGTCAAGATTGATTTGCATATGGCTGGGTCCAAACTGGAATGGCATGGTGATCAAAAAAACGATGGATTTAGGCCCAGATCTCTGTACTGGGGTGAATGTATGAAATTATTGTGCATTCCTGTCCTTCAATTGTTCTTTTGGCATTTATCACTCCGAGTGAGACGGGTATGCCCAGATGTGGGTCCTGTGATCTCCATGTCACTGAAATTAAGCTATCCTGGCTGATGAGGGCTGAAAGTCCGAAACCGGTCCCAGGTTGCTTGTTTCCAGTCCAGGAAGCGCCTGGCAGTTCGGGCTGGACTTTTCCCATTGACTGCAGGGTCAAGTCTGATTTGCATAAGGCTGGGTCCAAACTGGAATGGCATGGTGAGCAAAAAAACGATGGATTTAGGCCCAGATCTCTGTACTGGGTTGAATGTATGACATTGCTCTACTTTCTGTCCATCAATTGTTCTTTTTGCATCTTTCTAAAAGTGCCATTTTCAAAATTGCAATGAAAAATCTGACTTATTCATTAAAACGGGCCTATCATTACACTTTCATAGACACCAAACATGGCTTATCTATCTAACAGCTCCCATCTGGAAATGACAGCTTATTAAATTTAATAAGGAATTCCAAATGTTATCCTATATGAGGGGCATAGGTCTTACACTAGTAAAAAACAAATCTAGGAGTTTTTCAGTAACAGGACATATAAAACTTAAAAGTACATGACCAACCTTTTAATTACACAGCACCCTGCCTATGAACTACCTGGGGCGTACTTTAGGACTGATTTATATGTAATAAAAGCAGAGTTTAAGGCTTGGCAAGGGGATTTCAATGGCAAGTTGATATGGCAATTTAAAACTCCATTCGGGTTGCAGTGCCAGGCCTGGGGCATATTTTACAGTACTACTTAAGTGGATGGCACAATAAGTGCTGCAGGCTGACTAGTAGCATTTAATTTACAGGCCGTGGGTACATGGTATACCACTCTATAAGGGACTTAAAAGGAAATTATTTATGCCAATTGGGTATAAGCCAATGTAACCATGTTTGAGGGGCGTGAGCACAACACTTTAGCACTGGTTAGCATTGGTAAAGTGCACAGAGTCCTAAGGCCAACAAAAACGAATTCAGCACAAAAAAGGAGGGGAAAGTCAAGAAGTTTGGGGCTGAACCTGCAAAGGGCCAGGTACAACAATATCTTTCTGGGAATGGCTTGGTTTTACAGACAGTAGATCCTGGGATACATAAAAACACTTTGCAGAATTATATAAGAAAATACATTGAGAACCGCTGCAGTGGTCTAGTGTAGCTAAAAATGCATTTGTGAAAATTAAGCAGGCAACCGATCTGCACATACTTTAGGACTCCTTAATTTGCTATACCTTTTACTTTGTACTGTCATGAATATAATATATTTGCACTTGGGGTGTTAATACACAGTTGTGGGAATCAAAAAAGCCAATAGCTTATTACTCTTCAATTCCGGACCCAGTCACAGCTGGGCTCCTGCCATCCTTATGATTTGTAGATGTGTTTCTCACATTAGCCTGATCCGGTGTCCATCCCTGAACCCTGGCTGTCAAATGCCCACCAGAGCGGATGGGAGACTCCCACGATTGTATCCTTGTTACTCGTGTGGACGTAACTGGTGTGCCTATTGTTGACATATCATATTTCAGAAATGATGACAGTGTCTTGGTTGCTGCCTAAGCTGTCTGTTTCATGTATGAGATTGTGTCGAGCTGTCATGTACCAACTGTGAAACTCGCTCAAGTTGCAAAGCTTATTGCTCCAACTCAAGCCGCCATCCTATCCACAGAAAAGATTGTCACTATATACACACACTCAATGACATTGGCTTTCTATGGATCTATAGGGTCTGAGCCCTATTAAAAATGCAAACCAGTCACAGGATGCTTGTTTCTGGTCCAGGGAAGGCTTGGCAGTTTGGGCTGGACTGTTCCCATGAGGCACGTCAAGACTGATTTGCATATAGCGGAGTCTGAACTGGGGTGGTGAAGTGAGCTAAAGAACGATGATGAATTCAACCCAGACCTGTGACTGGGGGTGAGTGTCTGAAGAGTTTTAGTGCTCCGTGCATCATCTCTTTGTATTTGCTCCCCTATTAAAAATGGACTGTATGTTCAAAATCTTTTCAATGCCTTACCTTAACCTAACAAGGTGACAGTGGTAGAGTGCGCAGCACACCAGCATTCCCATGATAAAGGATTTGTATTGCATACAGGAGTATGCCTCGATAGTATAACACGGTGCCCAGATCAAGCTCAAATATTAAATATACCATGAGGATTATGGAGAGACAGCACTGGGCGTGCATTCGTAGCAAAACTCCTACTCTTCAAGCTCGCTATATTGTATAAAGGAGCAGAACATGACGGTGGAGATAGCATGATTCAATCTGCAGCAATCTATTTGTATGCTCCCTCCTTCTCCTCTATAGTCCAGATCTATTGCCAGTCCTGTGCTATCTCGCTGTCAAAAAATATCAGAAATGGAACTAAGGCCATCCCCCACTGCTCACCATTGCGACTCCTTTGTGCACGTGCAGTTTGACTGTATCAAAATGACAAAATGTACAAACTATTTGTTGGAAACTACCACGTTTACCTGGCATTCCCACAGATTGTTGCCTTCTGTTGATGAGCCCATTTTTGTTAGCTCTAAGTCTCTACGCCCTTTACTCCTGCTAAGCAGTGGTAAAATGCTTCTGCTCTCACTCCCAAATGTGATAAAAATGGCATATAGCTAGTTATCACATTTAATATACTTATAGGTCCCTAGTAAACGGAGGAAAAGCTTCCTCAATTCAATTTCTTTATTTCAGTAAAAAGTTAAACACCATACGGCCGACGCATTTCTTCCCAACAGGGGACTTCTTCAGGGCTAAAGGCAACATGTACAGTTACGTACCATTGATGGAAATGAGCTTCAGGTAAAGCGAGAGTACGGCAATCGAAAAATATTCGGTCGTCGTCACTCGATAGGCTTGACTCCTCAAATTAGGATAAAAAATCATTGGTGTAGGTCCATGATGTATAGTAAAACGTCGCGATTATTCGGTTTAAAGTATGTTGTAGGTGTATAATCCCACCAAGCAAAGTTTGAATAAAGAGCGTCCTCAATTCGGAAAAGAGTACACAGATCGTAATGTAATAAGAACGATCCGAAAAGTCACCCGAGAACCGGAACCACGATGAGTGGGCTGCAGTGCTGATTGTGCCTCCCTCTAAAGTAGCACTGTAAAAGTATCTCCAGGTCTGCCCCTGCAGCCTGGATGAACAGTTTTTAACCTGTTGTTTTGAACTAGCAGAAAAACCTTTTGCTATTCCTAAAACTTCTTCTTCAATGCTTATAATTAAATCTCCCCTGATAAAGTCCCTAAATGCCTGCAGGGCAGTGTCCATTATATTTTAAAAGGAGGGCATGCATATTATATGCCCTGACAATGAAAAGCCACCAAAGTCGTTTTTTACTGTGGCAAGACGCTCTCCCATAGGAAAACACTGGCTTACACAATAACAACTTATAGTGTTTGATTTCAGTTTGGGAGCAGCGAGAAAGATGGTTCAATGACTTGTTATAGTAGTAATTTAACATCCAACTTAATGGTCAAGAGAGATTTTATATTAGTATTTTGAAAATGACACTTTCAGAAAGTTGTCATGTTACTGCTCAAGCAAAAAGGGTCTTTCTGCCAGTGGCCAGTGTCACCTTTGCGCAGGATGATCTGGGGGCTGTGCCCAGCCCCTTTCTGCACCTCAAAAGATGTTACCGTGTTACTGGCAGATGTAGCTCACACCTAGGTCTCCCTCCTTTTTTTCTTGCTAGTCAGCTTCCCTCCATAACCAGTAGGAGGGGGAGCAGCCCCAATACTGGTTTGGAGCGATCACGAGGCAGGGTTTACCCCATAGTAACACTACTGGGTGGGCACAGGGAGCTCTGACCAGGGGAAGAAAAAGTCTGCTGTGTTGTAGATTAAGTAGAGAGGGACACTGTGAGATAGTTTATAGTAAAACACACAAGAAGAACTACAAATGTAAGTAGGGTCCTCCCTGGGAACTTTAATGCCATTGGCTAGGGCGTGGAGAGGACTTTTTCCCACCCACAGGCTGTAACTGGACATTAATGTGGAATCCCCAGTACCAGTTCTGAGAATACTCTGGCCCTGTGAAGAATCAGAAGAAGGAGTTCAATATTGTCTGAGTAACCTGGAGGAATACTAGACCGGTTTGCCTTGATATTAGGACCCCAGAATTGACTCCAAAGGTCAGCTGGCTGACCTCCTGTTTGAGCTACAGGGACACAACAAGCTTTTACACATTTTCTTGTAACTGCCCAGCTGACTCGACTGGAACCTGCTGATTGTTTGTTGGAGTGAGTCCTAAAACCCAAGTGGTGGCTACCAGGTACTGGACCCTTTGCTGGTGTTAGAGTGTACTCCTCCTGTCCCCAAACTGCAAGCACTGGGACTTAGAAACTTTTGCCAGCTTTCTTCCTGGAGAACCGACAGAGACAAGAATCGTGGTTGATGCCACAGACGTCATTGTTGAATTCCTGGTCTGCCTCAGCTTGCTGGTTTGTCCTGCTGAAGGAGATCTGACTTCCAGAAAATGTTGTAAGTCCTAAGGTAGAGGTTTTCATAAGGACCGGTACCAAGCAGCATACCGTTGAAGTCAAGGCTCGGACATTGAACTTCACATGCTCAGAGCTTTCCCACCTATGACAATGATCTCACCTAGAGACTAGAATTAGCGAAGCCAAACATTCCTCCAAAGAGCTGTTCAAGATCCTTAAAGAGTTCACCAACCCGAGGGTTAAAAATCCTTCTCTCCCGTTGACTCAAAAGTTATGTGATGATCTTGCTAATCACTAAGCTAAAGAGCGATAAAATCTTTAGCTCTTTTAGCACAGAGGGGAAACTTAGCATGGTATCACACAATCCTGAAGATCCCATCTCTCCCCCATTGGAGGTTTTTAACGCCATCACATTGGAGCAAGTCCAGTATTCATTAGCGCACATAAAATCTGGCTCCCCTCTAGACCATGCCCCTCCTTTTATCATCTCAGCTCTTGCCCCAGCCCTTGCAGCCCCCATCACTGAAGTCTGTAATTTATCGTTAGCCACTGCCACCTTTACTCAGGAATGGAAGAAGGCTCAAATAAGACTCTTATTTAAAAAAAACCTGGCCGACCCATTGGATTTACAAAACTATAGACCCATTTCCCTTCTTTCTTTTTTTTCCTAAAATTATGGAAGCTCTGATTAACAAACAGTTAACTATCTTGAATGGAACAACGCACTTGATTCTTCCCAGTCAGGCTTCCAAGCGTCGTATAGTACAGTATCCGCACTAATTGAACTAACGGATATGATTAAGCTGGCCCTAGACAAGGGAACACCAACTAGGTTGATTCTCCTTGACCTATGAGCAGCGTTTAACACCATCTCTCATCAAATCCTAGTGTATAGGCTACGAGAGATTGGTGTCAGCAGAACGGCATTTAAACAGTTTGAAAGCTTCCTTGCTGACAGAACACAGTGAGTCCAACTAGATTTGTTTATATCTCAGACCACAGCTCTAGACAAAGGGGTTCCACAGGGTTTCATTTAAGCCCCACTTTATTGAACATCTATGCGCCTTCCCTGGCATCCATTATTAGATCTTGTGGGTTTGATACCATCTTGTACGCGGACGATACACAATTTATAGTTACTATTGATACGGATCCCGCGTAGACCAGAGAAAAATGTAAAAACGGCATGTTAGAAACAGCGGCATGGATGACTGCGAATTTTCTACAGCTTAACACCAACAAAACCGATATTCTGTTGTTTGGGAAAGCAGGGCAGCTCTGGTCCTCAGATTGGTGCCTTCTGAGCTGGGAGAACCCCCAATGCCAAAAAATAGGGTGAAAAATGTGGGTGTTCTAATGGACGACAACCTCTCCATGGAAGAAAATGTGAGAAGCATCTCAGGCACATGTTTCAGCCTGATGCGAATGCTTAGGAAGATCTTTCCCTGGATCCCTCTCTCAGCAAGAAAATCCCTTTTACAGGTACGTCTATTGAGCAGACTAGATTATGGAAACTCCCCACTGGTAGGGATCAGGGAAGATCTACTTTCCAGGCTGAAGGTTGTGCAGAACACAGCTGCACGTGTAGCCCTTAATCGGCCTGCTCGAACCCTTCGAAACCCCCTCCGACTGCTTTACTGGCTGCCCGTCAGAAAAAGAGCAGTGTTTGAGCTTCTATGTCTGGCATTCGAAACTCTTCAGGGGAAGGGTCCAGCTTACCTGAGAAAGAAGCTAAAAGCGTATATCCCTTCTCGCCAATTTAGATCAAGTGATCGACGGTTGTTGTGGCCCATGAAAATTAATAGAATCAGAATGGGTGGCCGTTCTTTCTCGTATCTCGCTCCCTTCCATTGGAACACATTGCCAGACAACATCCGTGCATGCCCCAATCTCTGGCAGTTTAAAACACTTCTCAAAACTTGGCTGTTCTTTCGCTAATCAGTTTTCTCTGCCCTGCTCGGTCTGATATTGTGGTGCTGAGAGATCCCCGTGGGGATGATCCGTTTTGCGCCTAATAAATATAAATCATAATGACCACACTGGACCCCACTCTTCAGCAAACCACCATTGTCGAGCTCCACTTCAGATGCAGCTTGACCCACCAATGACTCGTTGACAACTACTTTTTCTCTATGAAAGTTTGTATGCCTGAAGTGTAGTATAGTTCCTATCTTACCCATACAGGACCTGCACGTTTGGATAACAAACTGTAGGATTGGATCAAGAGGCAAGATTTAATATGGTAGAGGATTTTCTTGTTCGTATTGCAGGATTGCTTGTGTTTTTAGACTGGGATCGAATCTGTATTCAACATCCGTAGCAGTGAGAGAATTTGCCCATTGCATCCATAACGGATGCAAGGCTTTTGCATTTGGAATGCTAGCCTTTGTTACTGCTTCCTGTACCGGGGTGTTAGAACTGGCTATTTCTGGTTGGCTAAGGCTGACGCCAAAGCTAGGCAGAAACCACCATTCTAGTCAGGGCAAGGAAGTCACATGCCAAGATAACCCCTGCTCACCCCCTGGTAGCTTGGCACGAGCAGTAAGGCTAAACTCGAAGGCAATGTGTAAAGCATTTGCGCCAGCACACAACAGCAACAACATACTAGGCACACCACAAAAGGAACTCTACACAAGGTTATTATAAAATAACTTTTGTATTTGTAAAAACACATCAGATAGTATCACACAAATTACATGGTGCCAACTGGCACGTGCAATATTCACAAGGGATTATGTACAGAACAGGGCCACATGGGCCACTGTCAGAATCAGAAATAGCACTTTTAGAATAAAGAACTAGCAGCCCGCCCCAGCGTTGCCTGGGGCAGAAAGGGGTTGGGGGCAGCATTTGAGGCTTGCGTGCAGCCCGCCCCGGCCCCCGCCCGCCACGACATTGTCTGTGTCCCGGCCCGGCCCCCTCCCGGCCCAGCCCCCTCCCGCCCGTGTCCCGGAGAGCCTGATCCTTACCTCAGCCTCCGATCCCGATCCAGGCGCCCCGCCCGCACAGGCCGCCACTTCGCCCAGCAGCAAGCAGGGCCGCGACAGTCCTCCCAGCAGGTCGCGATCTTCGCCGCCATTTAAGGAAGTGTTCAGGAAGTGTTGGGAGCGCAAATGATGTCATCACGCAGACGTTGCGGCCGGCGCTACTTGCAAGGGACTACTTTATTTTTATTTCGACATTTTTTAAACAACGTATATATTTTTTTTTTAATAGCCTATGTCCTTCTGCTTGCCCTGAGGTTTTAAAAGATGTCTTGGGTGTTTTGATTGGTGGTGTACTTTTCGAGTTTACCTGGCTCAAAGGACACAGTTCTCTCTTTATAATAGTAGTATAGATATAGATGATCCTAACCTTTGCCTTCCATAACACTGCATGCACAAAATGGGCTAACGGGCGCCAGTGCGTCAATGTAACAATAGCATTTTGATGACAGCATGACATTGCCTTCACTGTGATGGCAGTCAGGCTCCCTGTCATGGAATGCAGCGGCGCCTCGGAAAAGTCTGAACTCGGAAGCCTACACTAACATGCGATAGTGCTTTTTCTTGCTCGCCCATTAAAAATTCAACACATCTCTCCTCTCTACATGAGCCAAGGGTTTTTCATTCCGATGGTGTCCTGCACATTGTCATGCCTTTCTTTTTGCGACTAATAAAAGTGAGCCAAATTTTTGGTGCAGATTTTTTTTATTTTTTACTTATGGATGAAACAGGCACACATTACCTTAAAAAAACATTTGTGAAGGGCAGGTTTTCGCACATCTTTCTCTACTGTCTGTTATAAATGGGTAGTCATGTCCCATCAGTGCAGTTATCCTGGGAAGTGTCAACGCATTTATCTTGGTTGAAAAGTAACCACGCGCGGTATGCACTTCAAATAGCTTAACATAAAACAGTTACTGTGCACAAAATCGCAAATGTTTAATTCAAAGCATGAAAGTTTAGGAGTTGTAAATAATAAATTAATGTGCGTCTAAGTACTGTACAAAAAGTAACAGTTTGGTTTGAGGTTGTATCCGTGGCAGCCAGGCTATTTTGAGTGTCGAACATAAGGGTGCACATGGGGTACTGTACTAAAGATCCCTAAGTCGTTTTCTCCACCATCCCCGCCTCGCCCTCCTGGGGGCCACCGCCGCTACCCACGCCCCTCCCCCACCTGCTACAACCAGTAGAATCGTTGATTAAAAAAAGAACACTGCATTGCATAACTCTCGGATAAATGGCTATTCTCCCGGAAGACTCCGATAACTTAAGTCATTTTTAGGACAGAAAACGTATTTTACAGACTCTAGATGGGGCAACAGGAATCCTGCAACTAAAAGCCTTCAGCTTAAACCGGGGGGGGGGACCTCTAAATTCCCCCATGGAGCGAGGCAGCGGGCGTGCATCCGGGGACCACATGCACACTGCTGCCTATTTGTACAGGAGCATCCGCACCTTGCAGATTCGTGGCTCTGTGGCACTCAGAGACATGTCTCCTGTGCCTCACTCACGCTGTAGTGTTCCTGTGCATACCGCCAGGTACTCATAATAAATAGCACGCTGCCCTTCGCCTCAGCTGCCAAAGTTGCCACTTCCACGGTGCCCGCTACCCAAAGGCACCGGCAGGGCAAGTCTGACAGGAACCCGGCGGTGGAAAGGAAGCCCAACGTGTGCATGCGGTCCCCGTGGGAAGCTCGTGAACGCTGAAGCCACTCTCACTTTCCACACGTTTACCAGGCGTCAAACCCCAAAATACCTTCATTAATCTTTTTCCGTCCACAAACCACAAAGTGCTTCGAAGACCCTCCCGCCCTGCAACTTCCAGTGTTGGTGAGCGCAAATGATGTCATCACGCAGACGTCGCGGCCGGCGCTACTTGCAAGGGACTACTTTATTTTTATTTCGAAATTTTTTAGACAACGTATCTTTTTTATTTTTAATAGCCTATGTCCTTCTGCTTGCCCTGAGGTTTTAAAAGATGTCTTGGGTGTTTTGATTGGTGGTGTACTTTTCGAGTTTACCTGGCTCAAAGGACACAGTTCTCTCTTTATAATAGTAGTATAGATAATAAAGAATAAAAATCATAGTAGCACAAATTAGCAACTATAGCACACAACCAGTAACCACTGGTAACAGGAACCAGGACCTCACTAGGACCACCTGTACTAAAAGAACAACCACCTAAGTATCACACAGCACGTAGGGGTATAAACAAGAACACATACCCATGATGCATTAAACACATTCAGAGGAGTAATAAAGGAAAACACATGATGCTTAAAAACATTCAGAGGTGTAAGACAAGGCACATGATGCATCACAAACACATTCAGAGGTGCAGCGCTAGGAGACACATGATGCCTAAAGATTCAGAGGTGCAGCGCAGGGAAAGAAAGACACATGATGCATAAAAACATTCAGAGGTGTAAGGAAGGAAAAACACATGATGCATAAACCTACACATTCAGCGGTGTTAAGAACAAAGCACATGATGCAATAAACTACATTCAGAGGTGCAGCGCACGAAGACACATAATGCCTAAAACATTCAGAGGTGCAGCGCAGGGAAAAGGAAGACACATGATGCCTAAAAACATTCAGAGGTGCCAGAACAATACAATAGCGCAAAAATCACATGATGCCTAAAAACATTCAGAGGTGCAGGAATAACACATGATGCAAGAAAACACATTCAGAGGTGCAATAACCATACAATTGCGCAAAACTTACATAAGCCACCACCTGTGGCAGTCCCTAGGCCAACTGGCCTTGTTGGGGCTCAGACGCCATGTGTCCAAATGTCAGGGCGCGCTGCCTTGCAGCGCCAGTCTCAAGAAAAGAAAGCCTAAACGTAGCAGCTGGCACTAAGTGCTGCCCAGCTGTGAAGGCCTGGCACCACTGTGCCCTCTCTGTCCCACACAGGGACTCTCTCCTTAAATTGAGCCTAAACGGTGCAGCTGCCCACTAATTGCTGGGCAGCTGGGAATCATCAAACTGCGCCAGGGCCCTCACTGACCCTTAGGCGCAAACTGCGCCACTGCTGGAGCCACACAGGCTCTGAACTGCGCACTTGGAGCCACACAGGCTCTTAAACAATTATAGGCCCCTCAAGCCCTCAGGCCCTGCAACCAATGGCCCCTCGAGCCTCGCTGGGCTCGTAAATCAAAATTGGGGCGGGAGCCTCTCTGGGCTCTACCTCGACGTTGGGGCGACCCACTGCCAACCGGGGCCGCCCTTGAAGCCTTCGTGGCTTCATTCTGACAATAAGCGTGAGCTCGCGCTACTGGGGGGGGCGGACACCGACAATGTGTCCCGGCGCCCTTCCCTTCTCTTCTGCCCCTCATTGGAGTCCTTCACGGGGAGGACTCAAAGTCACCAAATGGCCCCAATGGTAGGAGCGGCCCACTCAGCACAAGGGGCCGCTCTTAGCTTGGTGCCCTCACTGGCACCACATCCGTCGCCTCCCCCCAGAGCCCTACTCACCGGCTCTGGCGGGGGAGGCTCTTCTTCTGCAGCGGCGTCCGCGCTTCTCTCGGGGGTGAAGGCGGGGCTCTCCCGGACACATGGGAGCCTCATTACTCCCGCGCCGGACTTCTCTCTCTCCCCGGGGCTCCCTCAGCACACGGGAGCCCCGGCAGCAGGCGACGCTTCCACCTCTCTTCCTGGGGCTCCCTCCAGGTCACGGGGGCCCCGGGCGGCCATCACCACTCTCCGCCTCTTCTCCTGGCCGCACTTCCGCTTCCGTCGCAGGCCCCGCATACAACCAGGCGGGCCGTGGCGGCGGCGATCTGTGTGTTGTAACGGCTGCAGTGAGGGGTGGGCACCCTCGGTTTTCAAAATAAACATACCAGCGAGGTAGGCACTCGTAGAGGGGCATATAAACGGGAGAATACCCGTCCATAAAAAAATAAAGTGCACACGAAGCACTCGGGAGGCACACCAAGGGTAGGAGCGCTTCCCACACGGGCTCACCACAGCGCCCTGCCAGAAATCAGGATAAAAGCGCCCAAGAGGCGCTGGGGAGCCTAGAAATCACCAAAACGCCCCCGAAAGGACCCCCACAGCAAGGAGGGTCCCAGCAGCTGTAGGGCATTACAGGACAAGGCTTCCAGGGCCAAAACAAGGTCTCCCATCACCACAGGCAAGGCAGAGGGTCCCAGGAAGTCCTTTAGTAGTTCAGTCATCCAGGAAAGTCCATCAGGTGTCCAGGGGCTGGGCAGGGCCCAGGGATTCCCCTGGGCCCAAGCAGCAGCACGCCCCTGGCAAGATTCAAGTCCAAAAACAAGAACAAATTGGAAGGGGACACAGCCCCTTCTTATACAGGGAAAAGTCTTTGTGCAGGCAGTGTGAGAACCAGCTTGAACTGGTTATAGGGAACTCTCTTCAGTATCAGGGACAGAAGTGACAGTCGCCCAGCGGGAGGTGGAGCCAGCATTGTGGTCAGGCAGGCACAGCCCTGGTCACTCCCAGGTGCCATCTCCTCCCACTTCCCTGGCAGCAGATGCAGCCTTTCATCCACGAGCCGACTCAGACAACCTCCTGGGCTCTCCAGTCCCTGTCACCCTCAAACCAGACAGTCAATCCACAAGCAGGCCCAGGCACTCCTGGACCAGGCTCACAAGCCAATCACACGCCAGACACAAATTATACAAATATGCCAACCTCTAAAAGTGGCACTTCTAGACTAGACACACTCATGCCGCATATACCATTACGCAGCATTCAATCTCACGAGTTCGCACATATCAAACTCGCCCCTGCACTCCCCACACATCAGGAACTACCATGGGCATACATATTCCCCATTCATTCCTATGGGAGGGCAGGTCACTCACCACACATACAGAGAGACCTCAAGCACTTTACACTGTACCACAGTGAAAAAGTGTGCAGAGGCCTAAAATCACCAACACCAGGTCACAGAAACAGGCTAGGAAAAAGCAAAAAGTCTCGGGGTGAACCTGCCAAAAGGGCCGGGTCCAACACGGGGTTACGACAATTATGCTTTCCCCCCGAGCCAGTGCTCTTTCTCCCGCTACAGCGGTTTGAACTGCTGTCAGGATTTTCTCTATTGAAGTGAAACGCAGTTCTGCGTTTGTGTGCAGGTGTGATTTTTATACTATTCCTACTGTTTCGCCTTCATTAAAGGTTAAGTAGTTGTATCCACATTGACCCGCTATTACACGGATAACCAAGTGGCGTAAATTTACTAGTGTATGTAAGTGTTTTGAAGCTATCATATCTTCTTGTAGGGAATGTAGGATATTTGTGTCCATTGTCTAACTGAAAAGTCAGGTTTTATTAACACGAAGAAAGGTTTTACTCTTTCTGCGTAATCCAAAATGTATGTTCTGCCAAAATGTTTGAATCCCAGTATTGATTGTAGATTTTTTAATGATTTTGGAGGTTGGAGCAGAGCTCAGTTTTCTAAAAAGTTAGCAGCTAGACTTTTTTCTTCACTTGAAGCTCATATCCTAGAAACAGGACACTGAGGCGGGCTATTTTAGATTTTTTAAAGTTAAATGTGTAGCCCTCAGAGGTGAATCCCATAATAATGGTCCTCACCCTGGTCAAGTGCCTCTGTAAGTCATCATCCCTCAGAAAAATATCATCCACATAGGCAATAACTGCCTCATCAAATTTTTGGAGTAACTCAGTTAACCTTGCTGAAAATTCCCTGGGTTGTTCTTATACCCTGAGGGAGACAACACAATTGTTGCTGAGACCCTAACGCTGAGAATTCGGTTAAATTACTGCTTTCAGGCGCTATATTTTGGCAAAAAAATTAATTTGCATTACCAAGTGTTGTTTTGTATTTTTTCCACACAATGTTATTTATTAATGTTATGTTATTTACTTTTGTAAGGCGCACAGCTACCCAAGGGTTTCCCGGCGCCGCCTGAACGTTATCAAAAGAGAGGTGGAAGACCTATTGATTAAAAAGGCAGGTTTTCAATGTCTTACGAAAGTGTACAAATCTAGACTTGTTCCTCAATGACAGAGGAAGAGAGTTCCACAGTGTTGGACCCAAGTAAGAAAAAGATCATCCACCCAGCCTAGACAATCTATGTCTCGGGACCGAGAATTTTGCCTGGTTAGCTGAACGGAGAGGGCGAGAGGGGACATATGGTTGAGCAATAGAACTCAGATATTGGGGGGCCTTGCCTGTTTTAATCCTATGCAAATAAGTTAAGGTCTTGAATTGAATGCGGTTTTCCACTTTCAGCCAGTGGAGTTCACGCAAGGATCCAGAAACAGAGGCTATTTTATGGATCCAGCAGAGCAGGCGAGCAGCAGCATTCTAAACGACTTGCAACTTGCGAATGACCTCCTTATTGGCTCCTAAAAAAAGAGGATGTTGCCGTAGTCCAGGCGAGAGGTGACCAAGGCCTGGACTACAGTTCTTTTTGTGGAATCCGGAAACACCCACAATATTTGTTTGAGCCATTTAAGTATGGCAAAGCAAGTTGCAGCTTCCTTTATTGCACTGGGTGCATTTTGGACAGCGAATGTCTTTGTGCAAATATTTAAATGGTTGTAATCTAAAACTAGACAATATGTATTGTCCTGTTTTGATACGGGAAACAAAGGATTGGTGAGGTGCAGGTTTCCATGACCCCTTGATATTAAAGTTGATCTAAGATCTCCCTGACCTGTTTTTTAGGTTTTTGCTTTATTGGCTATTGCCTTGAGCATTTGGTGAAACTTTTAACGTGATCACGTGGTGGGTTGAATTCTCATCCCATCCGGCATGATTTTTGTATAATGCTGGAGCTAGGGATACTACCCACTACCCTGCATATGTGTATTTAGGGTGTCCGGGAACGAGGTCGGAGAGAGATGAAAGAATTATATCTTCTCCCCTAGGGTACTCCAACTAATGCTGGCGGCCAATCTTGTTCAGCTGACAGGATATCATAACCAGATGATAGGTTCTTCCAAAAGAGACCTTTTATTTCTCTGGACTTGTCCCCTTCCATCCGGAGTGTTATTTCATGTAACTTATGTGGGACGCTCACCCTTTTATCCAGTGTTTCCACTGTGATGTAATCATTCAAGTCTGCTGTCTTCAGGTTCTAGCGAGTTATTGTTACTTCTGCTGCACTGTCTAGCATCGTCTGAGCCCATTCCCCGTTCAGAAGTTGTGTCCTCAGAATTCTGGGCATGTCTGATCTTCAGGCCTACAACTTTCTTCTTTTTAAACTGAGATTTTGATTTTGGCTTTTCTTTTTGGAAGTATAGTCTTGAGCGTGCTGCTTGTCTCTAGACTTTGTACCCTCTTCTTTGTGTCCTGACCGTCCTTCTCTCTTGGAGTTTTTCGATGAACCCTGAAAGGAACGAGAGGAACGTATCAGTATCCTGATACCTGTCAGGTTTCCTAATGTTATACCTATTTCTAAGGTTGTACCTCTTTTCAGAATGCTCCTATGGAGGAGAGCTACCTCGGGATTGAGGTCTTTTTTTCTGTATAGTTTTTTTTATTTTTTATTTTCACACTTCTTTTTAGAAGAAGAAGCAGGTGTCTGCTAAGAAGTGTCCTTTTCAGGACTGGATATCAGTTGAGGTTTTAAAACTTTCCCACCCAAACTGTCTCTGCCTAATTTGGACTGAACTCTCTAAGGCGTTGGTGGATTGCCACTGATGCTGCTTCCCCTTTAATATTAGCTAGTATTTTGGCAGATACCTGATCATAGTTATTTAGTAACTTCATCCCCAAGTTCAGAGCAGGCTCTGCTCCGTACTCGTTTTGTATTTGTCTTAATACATCTGGTATCACCGCTAAAGAAGGAATCCCACGAGTTCTGGTATATATGGAAGAAAAAACTGTACCTCAAGTGGTACAAACAAATTGTTAGCATTCTATGTTTTTCAAACGGGGTAGTATCCGGGAATACTTCATCAAGCTGAGTTATTTTCTGAACTACCAAAAATGGCATTTCTTCACTTTTCATGGGCATTTTGCCTATTACTCCGTGTAATGTTTGTGGAGTTTGTTGCAACTGCTGCTGGTTGGACTGTGAAAGTCCTCTTTGTGTTGAGTGAGTAAGTCTAGCTGTGACATTGTTTCAATGTCAGGATGAGGTGTGTAGGCTGCTAATATAGGCCATGTTGCTCCTGGTCTGCCTAACAGACCAAGCCTTACTCCTCCTCTTAAGTGAGTAGGGCGCCTTTAAACCAGTATTGGTGTTTCTGGTAAGTGTAAGTGAGTGGAATCTTTATGTCTTCCAACGGACATTATTCCTCTGGTGTATCTCTCTGTGTGTATGAGTGAAATTTCTGTGTTCTTCCATCTGTTGCTGGGAATGTAACCCCCAAGCAGAATACCTCTGTTTTGTTTGATTCGTGTGCCTCAATCACAAAAGCTACTACACCACCCCTAACTTGTAAGCCATTTTCTAATAGTTTTAGGGTGATTGTACGTCTGTATTTGGATGTAATTAGAATCGCCCGCAAATCTTCTTCTCCGGTTAAGAGGTGCAGATCTACTGCCACGTTATTTTCGCCCTTAGTCATTTTGAAATGGAGAAGTTTGTTCAAGGGACCTAAGATAAGGTTTTATTGCAAAATTTTAGGAACACTGTGTCTTGTCCAGCTTGATTAACCAGCAGCCAATAAATAGGATATTTCGCCTACTAAGCTTTGGCGGAATTTGTGCCCACCCACTCCAGATGTCTCTGGTGTTTTGTGAGTAGGGGTCTCTGAGAATGAGCACACTTGAATTACTCAGATTCTACTGTTAAATAAGTACCCAACCAACGTTGGCGGCGCCATGTAGTGTAGTTCCCATATTACCCATACAGGACCTGAACGTTTGGATAACATAAACTATATGATTGGTGGCAGACTAACTCTGAGCACCCCCACTGCGAATGCTCGCCTGTTTGCATTTAGCTAGCTCACCATGCCACTATAATTTCCTCTTATCTGGGAGAGAATAGTTTCTGCCAACCTTAGAACATGACAACCCTTATCCCCCAGGATCGTGAAAACAATGTACTACCTTTCGCTCAGTCACTCGTGCCCACTTAGTTTCTCTGAGAGAGTTACACAGAAGAAACAGTTGGGGGTGTTACAATAAGTATTAATTGCACAGATGTTCTTCTAGTGTAAGATATATGTGCTGCGACAACCATTAGACAGTAGTATAGATACATGATCAGCAGTACAGTGAATATAAAAAGATAGTACAGTTCTACCATTTTGCAATAATCATGAACAGATAAATATATATAAAATGCACGATAAAAGAAAGAGCGCATACTCCTACGATGCCTATCTAGATGTACCTAAGTGTACCTAGCATGTTAGAAGATGTGAAGCCAAGAATCCCTCTAGGTTTAGTCTAACCCCATTACCTGAAGCAAGAGTTTGGGACCCCGTCCTGGTCTTGATTTGGACAACCCGCAAGAGACCACTGTCAGCTGGAGCGTCTGCATGCAGGAGCCTCAGCGTCTCTGGTCAGTGTGTTGGCTTGAAAGTCTCGGGGTAACCTCTAACTAATACTAGCAAGAGGTGTTGTATTTACACAGAATAGTATCTAGGGTTCCTTTTTCCCTTGTTTCTTGTATTTAGCCATTGTTGGGTTTGAGAATGACGTAAGGGATGAACCTTGTACGTAGATATTATGCAGGTGGATGTAGCCCCAACCTGGTTTCCAAGAACCCTTATGAATATTCTTTCATACTGTGTCAGTCTAAAGATGAAGTCATTGAACGCCATTGTTCAGGGAAACCCTCCTTCTGTACCCAGGACTAGAACTAGGTAAAGGTTCAATCCTAAAAAGGCTTGTTAATGTGTAGTGTAGGAGGTGATGTAGGTGAAAGGGTATGATGTTACCCATGCCTATATCAGGGTATCTATATGAAACATAACAGAAGGTAAACTTTCCATTGAGGCGAATCTGGTCCATCAATCTGACCCATTCTCCATTCCGATAACTTTTGACTTTGACGTGGTCTATTGGAACCAGTTAATTGAGGCTGTCACTTTGTGCAATTTCATAATCCTTAAATCATAATTTAAAAAAATCATAATGCCGTCTCTGCTTATTGGATTTTTTTTGTTTTAGTATAATTTTAAATATTAAAATTGATTCAATTTTTCTAAATTATTTTGGGATTTTTTTTGTGTTCTCGTTTCATGTTATTACTATTTGAGTGAAGCATGAATACTTTATTGCCTCTAAGTTAAGCTAAACTGCTTTGTGTCAAACTAACGGAAGGTTAAGCACAGGTTTATTAAGTGACTATTGTGGTACATCCTAACAAGATCCGTGAATGTTATTTAAGATGGGTTCTCAACCCCCCCTAAACTACTACACTTTTTTCCACTATTTATATGCCCTAGTTATTATTTGTATGTTTTCAGGATGGGTGGAAGCATATTCTGTATCCATGCAGATGCCATTACAGTAGCTAAATGGTTATTCAGAGACTTTATCGCTCGTTTTGGAGTGCAAAACAAGTCCACTAGTCACCGCGGGACTCACTTTGTATCAGCAGTAGTGAAGGTAGTTTGCAAGGCATTAAAACGGCCCAATGCCTTGCCATTAGCACACAGGATCCTCAGAGCAATTTCTTATCAGAAGACCAAATTGAGCTCATATGAAATAGTCAGAGGCCAACCCATACTGCTGCCTTTGAATCCCACAGTCTCAGCTGATAAGTAGGATTTACTTTTGAATGATGATGCAGTTTTGCAGCATTGCACAACGCTTACACAATCTCTCCAGTTTCTGTTCTCAGGTTCAAGTAACCATACCTGTGTGACCAACCAAAGCCTGCCACTCCCTTTAGACTGGTGACTGTGTGTGTATACAAATACACCAGGGGGAAACCGAATTGAATCAAGAGATATGGTTTTAGAAATTAATAAGAAACTATGGAATATCTAGTCAGTCTAAGTTGAAGAGAAAAACTGTTCCATTCCTTGGCTGTAATCACTCCGCAAGCTTGGCTGTCAAGTCTAGTTCTTGGCTCAGTTATCAAAGAAGCAAAAGTAGAGCACTATGTTTTACAGGCAAGATACTGGGTATAACCTTTTCTGATATATAGCAGAGATTTGTAATGATTAGAGTGATTCCACAAATGTAATGCCGTGAAAAGGCAGCATTGTTGTAGAAAGCCAATCTAGTACCTTTAGGCGAGTAGTGATATGTGCATTGTTTTCACTCCCAGAACCAATTGGGTGGCTGCATTTTGAATATGTTGGATTGTTTTTAATAGGCAGAAAGGAACACCAAGAAAAAGAGAGTTGCAATAGGCCAAGCAAGAACTGGTAGCAATTTTAAACTGAAACTTTGTACAGGAGACAGGAAGATTTTGATAAGGATTTGTTGAAATAAAAACATACAGATAAGAGTTTGTTAATATCAGCCTTGAAAGGCAGACTAAAATAAGAAATGGCAGTTTAATTGCATGCAGAATTTAAGTGGTGTGGGGGGTCGCAAAGGATATGTGGCCAGCAGACACCAGATACTGGACAGGAGAATTTCTAAACATTATCATTTTAATGTTGCCTGCATTAATGTGTAAATAGTTAGGGGCAGATTTACAAGACCCTTAAGCCACTTTTGCGTCACTTTTCCTATGTTAAAAGTGACACAAAAGTGGCGCAAGGGGGCTTGTGAATTTGCCCCTTAGTGTCTATCCAAAAGGTTATAGCACTCTTACATTTCTTTGAGAAGTAGTGCAGTCACTTTTAAGTTGAATAATCAGCCTTCATCATCAGCATATGTAAATAAATGATGCAAAAGATCGAACCTAAGAGGCTAGGGGTGTCATATGCAACAGTATCAAAAGTTGCCAAGAGGAACAATAAGACCAAGGCTCCCTGGATTCTGTAATCTAAAAGCATTTTACCATTCATGGTCATTACTAGTACAAGTTTGATGTTGCATGAGGGCCTAAAGGCAGACTGAGTGGGATCAAAAGTATCATTTTCTTTAATTAAATAATCAGCTGACAAAATATCTGTGAGCTTGGCTAGTATGGAAGTAAAGAGATAGGTCTAACATTACTCAACATTGAAGGGTATGCCTAATGTTTTATAAGCAAATGAGAAACAATACCCTTCTAGGATCTACCAGTGACTTGCCCCATGGTCAGGAATTGGTTTCATAGTTGAGCAATCACTAGCGCAAATGTGCCCCCTAGATATTCTGCCAGGCAGGGGTCGAGAGGGGATTTCAACTAAATTTTAGCAAGTTTCTTGGTGATACATTAAACCAAAGCTGGGGAAAAGAAGGTAGCAACTTCTTATGAGAAAATGAATGGCTATTTATGAAATCAGGACATATAGCCATAGAAGAACAAATGAGTTGAATGGCCTGTAATACATTATTTACGGAGAAATGTCAAACGAAGTGTCACAAAGGTGGCAGTAGGACTAACAGTAGCAGCCACCGCTTGAAGATGGACAAAATCATTAAAGACTTTAAACATTTTTCGAATCTTTCAAGGTGCATATCTGATTTGATAAGCAAAGTTTCTAGACCTAATTACTTTTTTTGTAGTCATACTAACTTTCGAATAAGTGATTTTGGCCTCTTTGTCATAGAAATTCTTCCACCATTTGAGTTACTTTTGTTTATGCATCCTTTTCAGTTCCAGCAGTTCAGAAGTGAACCATGGGGCAGTAGGTTAGGTAAGACAAGAGATAAAGGTTTTAATAGGAATATATTTTTCATGAGCCTCCATAATCCATCTATTGAAGTTATTTACATTTTCTTCTAAAATGTGTCCAAATGTAGGGACAGAAGTTTTATCTTGGGTTGAATGGTGGAATGTAGAATGTGTTGTGGGGGCAGTCGCATTAGCGTTTATGTATTTATTGTGAAATGCTGGATGGTCAGTTGGTGCTGGGAAACTGGTGGAGCGGGAGCTAAAGCTGTGAGGAATAAACCTACTAAACCCTGGAACATCTGTGCTGTGCCTTTATTCAGCTACCATAACAGAGGAGACCATTAACGCACGAAAAAGCAAGAGGAGAAAGTCAGATCCAGGCCCTAACCATGTTTTTGGTCTGAAGAGACCTTGAGTTTCTAGGTATGTTAGGTAACTGATAGGAATGATCTTGTGGTCTGTTCAAACTAGTGAGTTGATAACTTCAGTCTAGGCTCCTGAACTGCTGGGTATATGATGTCTTGCCACATGACCAGCTTTCTAGACTATGTAGTACATGATTCAATACGATCAGAACAGTATGATTAGTGAGGTTATTCAACCAGAGGTTAAAAGCACCCAGAATACATAGGCTTTTTGAGTCTAAACTATAAGCAGATAATTCGTTTAAATGACCAATAAAAATGAGTAGAAGTGGAAGGCGATATGTGAGTGAGATAAAGTGTGATGGTAAACAGGGAGAAAAATTCCAAAGGTGAATGATATCTGTGACCGCTGTTGGTAACCATCTCTGCAGCACTGCATCACTTATCTCGTAATTATGGATTTTCACATTTGCTGCAAAATGTACGTAATTTCCAGATTTCACAAAATGGGTTGCAGGTCACATGTGAACACATTTCTACTAGAGAATTTTGCATCATAATTTGCATTTCTTTATGCATACTTTAGATAATAGTGTCACATAATCCTAGCCGCCCTGACAATGGTGAAGCTCTGCAGAAAGGTTTGAGGGCTGTCATTCTGGTGATGAGATCCATATGTCACTTTTAAGTATTTTCCATGTTTTACATTTCCCGGTGAAAGATCGGTTTTATACCACTGTATTTTGTACAATAAACTCAATATGATATATATATAATATATGCTCGTAACATGCACACACACTGCAACAACCACCATTTTCTTTTTCGCAGATTGGGTTGTACTACTGCCAACAGGTTCCACGGAATAAGTTTTGGGGTCTCTTAAACAGGGCCTTAATTTACATATTTCATGTACAAGAATCTGTGAATAATTTGTTGGGCTCATTTAGAATACAACACGGTGGGTTAGTGTTAAGGACTCCCTTCCCAGGCACAAAGGTTAAGCAGGAGCAGCCGAGAATGAAATGAAGAGAACACGCAGGCCTCGTGCACATACATACACCCACCCATTCCCCCTCCTTTAGACTCAATCACTCATAAAGTAGTTGAAAGTGTCAATAAAAGGTGCGCGCCATTATAAAGGAAGAACACTGTCACACTCGAAGGATCACAGCGCGTTTTTAAAAACAATCTCAGTTTTCTGCATTGAGCCCTGTCCATCTGAGACATTGTCTTGGCCACCGAAAAACAAAATAGGCTTGTTGTGTGGAAATAATCAGGGCTATAGTTTCAGAAAAATACTATTCTCCCAAATTGTGGATTTCGAAAGCAAACGTTATGTTTGGACGTTTAAAAATATGATTAATTACCCAGAAGGGACCACTTGACATGCGTCACTCTGCCGGGGCCTGGAAGGCGCAGTCGGAACCCTCGGCCGCTCGCGCCGCGGCCCCCGTGCGCGAGGAAGCATCTGTGAGCCAATGGTGACGGATCTTGACAAAACACGTGCAGCGGCCCCTTTGTCCTGGCCTATCAGCCGTGTCCAAGCACAAACAAGTGAAGACACTGCTTAGTCTGTCGTCGCTGCCTGCGGCCTGTTTGGTTGGGGGCCTTGCCCGACTGTCTCACCTGATAGATGGCCTGCAGACCGCCGCGGGGCCCGCCGCTTCCTGAGCGGGGCATTCTTGGCCGGCTAATGACTGCACTCCGACACATTAACCATTTTTGGATGGTTCAGCAGTTCCCAGGTGAGAAGAAAACTTGGGAGCCCATCTCCAGGTTGCCTTGTTATTATTGATGGTTCAACTCAGCCAGAGTGGGTGTATTAGAAAATATTAAATTTCACCTGCAACGTGTGAACTCATTTCCTGTCCTAACATTGTTTTTCTTAAAGAAAAAATGAACATCTGGTCACACCTGAGCTGTATCCATTTTTTTCTGTCATGTGGAATTAAAAGGAATGAATGCCCGGAATTGTTTATTTCAGAACAAATCTTATATAACATAGTATAACATTTATTGCAGAGCTAGCTCGAGGGTAAGCCAATAGCAGACATGGTGCCCACAGGCACCATCAGCAGGGGGTGGCAGATTGACTTTTCAAGCAGAAAATAGAGCTCCATTGCCAGTTTAAGTGGGCAAAATGCAGCCTTGCCTGGTTAGTGTATCTAATAATCAGCCATACCTATGAGTATGCAAGCAATCTTTACAGGACCGTCTATGTGTGACGGGTTCACTCAGGTATGAAAAACATTTTTGCATTCAAAACATATTGACGAAAATGGCATGGACTTGATATAATTCACTATGTTTAAAATATGAATTTTTAATATCTTCTTGTAACCAGAAGTGATTGTTCTACAAATAGTGTAAGGCTGTTTTGAAACAATTAGTGTTGTAGAGTGTAGCATTGTGAGCACATTCTAAAAAGTTCACAAGAAGGCAACCTACTGAGCACACCAGAGCACACCAGATCATGGGCATTTAAAAACTATGGACATAGTCTGGAGTGTCCAGAGAACAGACTTACATTCGTGGTAGAAGATATCAACACTGACTGAAACGTTTAAAAAGTATTGGACAGTCTCAGCAGATCTGACGATTCATCACAAAATATAATTTGCCAGTAGTATCCAAGAATGAAGAAGTTATAGTCTAAAACAAGGGCGCACAGGAATAGAGACTTTGCTGCGGGACACTGGGTGGCCCTCCCAGGTCCCCGACTGCGTGCGCCCTTTGGAACCCGGGGAACTTTTCATAAATGCTCGCCTGCAGAAACATTTTCGGTTTTAACTTTTGTAATTTTATACTTTGGTCTTAATGTAATGGTTTTAAGTAACCACACAATGAAGTCATTAATTCATTCATTCATTCATTAGTCTAAAACAAGCTGAATTAATTCAGCTAGTTATTAAGAACCGTTTACAGTTTAAACCTCAGATACACAATAAAGGCAAATACTCTCCAAAGAGCATACACAAAGCCAATAGGGCTGTGTGAAGTTCACTCCAGCTGGGTTGAAAGACAGAAACTCTGGATTCTGGATATATTCCTTTTATTCAGGGGAGAAACTCCAGCCACAGCACAGTGCATTATCACAGACCTTCCAAAGAGCTCTCTCAACTCCCAGTTTTCTTGAACGTAAACATTCTGTTAGGGAATACCATGGAAGTAGAATACAAGACAAATAGGGGAGGAAGGAAGATACCAAATAAAGTATTTAAACAATCCCACCCCCAAACCCAACCGACATAATAGAAACTTAAAAAAATAGAAACCAATATACATCTGCATAAACACATTTCACGGTTAATTTTCAGACCATGAATTACATGAATTAGATACAAAGATACAACAGATTATTTTTTAAATACAATTACTATACGGTTGAAGTTTCTCATTCTCCTGTCATCTACTTTAACCGCTCTCTTCAACATCTTGGTGACTTTAAAAGGTTTACTAAAATGTGGAGAAGTAACAGCAGAATATTTTCATAGTTTCACTTTCACCACATCCTCCACCAAAATGTCTATATGTTTGACAGTCTTACGGAGATCATACCTCCGTTTTATATTTTCCTGAATGTGACCTGTCTCAACCTTCTCCTTTCAACACGGTCTTTTACACGAGCAAGATCTTTGCAATATAAAATCATCCCCGGTGGACACACTTAGGTATGTAGATTGCGCTTCCTAAACAACACAAACTGACTCGTCCCAGTTGTAGTCTGAGACGTGTACCTATATTCTTCCATCCTACCCTTCACCATGTCAATACAGCTTACACCTTTCTGTTTAGCATTTTGAATTGTTTCCTTCAGCGTTCTGTTAAATCTGTTGACCATGCCATTAGTTTCTGAAAGGTATGGGGCACATTTCTTATGCCTAATACCTCTACCTTCCAAAACTCTTCCATGACCTTTGAGGTCAACTGTACCCCAATATCAGTTACATTGCTCTTGAGATTACCCTCTTGGACAAACACCTTAGAAAAAAACTTGAGAACAGCCGTTATTATGATTTCCTTGGTAACCATCACCTCTGGCCATCTGGAGAGATTATCTATCAATACTAATAGATACTTTGTGCTTGACCCACCCCTAATGGGTCCCTCTATGTCAAAAGCAGCACAATCCCACACTTCCTTCAGGATCTCACGGCAAACCATTGGTGAAGTCCTAACTTTAAGCATTTTATCAGCCAACTTACACTCACCGCAATCTCTGACCGCCTTCTTCACCATCAAATCCATTCCGGACCCCCAGTAAGCTGTCCTCAACCTTTCCTTAGTTTTGCATATGCCTTGATGCTCCTCCTGGGCTAAACGTACTGATGGTGCAAGTTTTCACACGTAAAGTGACTTGCTCGTACTCAACCCTCTCGATAATAATATTAATGTACTAACTAACATGTTTTGTCTTATTAATATTGCATTACACGACATATTAGGCTTCTAGGGGAAGCTTGCCAATGTGCTTTTACTAACTATAATTCACTTGCACTAAAATGACTGCTGCCACGCTGGATTTTGTACTGCACATGTGTCTGTAATGCTCATGTGACATGCTTGGTGGGAAAACTTCTGCTTCTGCGCAATAGAACTAAGATGGCCGTTATGTGTCCTAACCTGCAAGAGGCTTGCATCTGCTTTGCTATGCTGTTTGTTTTCGCTTAACATGTAACGCAAAAGTTAAAATATAATAATGGGAATAGAGGAGAAATAAGTGGTACACAGTGCATTCATTTATTCTGTGTCTCTAAAACTGTTTCTTTGCGATTTTTACATGTTACAAAATTAGGGGCCTAAATGCTTTGCTAAACTCCATCTTTGGAGAAACTGCGCCTGTGCGACAAGTGTCCTGAAGCCACTGAAGCTGTAGCCTTGAAATCAAGCCAATCAGACATGGATGGCAGAGAAGAATGAACTCCTTGCCTTGCTACAGGAAGCTGAATTTAACAATGTTGTTTATGTTTATTGTTACATTTCACTACCGGGCAGAATAAAAGTACATGGGTAGATAAAGTTATGGGAGGGAATAATTTGAATACATGATTGACCAGTTGCTTCAGAAGAAAATGGTGTGATGGTTACTCCTCGTTCTTTGTCCACTAAAATTGTGGGATTCACACATTTGCAACATTTGGGGGTAGTACACTGACCTGAAAAATAGTATAACTAGGGTAGGCTTAGCTAGTTAGTTTGTCCGAATTGTCCGAATAGCTGACCTGTCACTGACCCAACGCACTCAATAGGTGATCGGTAGTAGAGTTGCTGTCGGAGCACTCTGTCAGAAGATTTGATAACCCAATCGGGGTTCTGGGGAGGAGATCCATGACCCAATCGGGGTTCGACTGTTAGCTGCAGAGAGGGTTTACAACGCTGGCGTTTTGAACTTTAACTGTGGTGCCGGTCTTAGCGTGTGGTGGTCCTATCCTGATCCAATTTGGTCCATAACCTGTCCTGATTCTGTCTTGCATCTGTTCTTTCCTGCTGGCACCTATACTTTGGGATTCTTATTCTTTGACTCAGCCTATGACCAGGGTTGGTCATCACACCGTTCTAGGTAACTATAAAGTGTGGGTTTGTCATTGTACTGTTTTCCCTTTCTCTTACCCACCCTCTGTTTAAATGCTTAACAACATTTACTTTCCAAATCATTTTTGAAATGTTTATGTTTTCAAAATCTGCATTAGTCTAAACAGAATAAGAAATTAATTTGAGTTTCATGTTTTATAAGTTTTCAAAGATTTACTTAGATAAAGATTTTAAACCTTTCCCGAGTTTGTGGTCATTTATGAAATGCTAAATGTTATTATTGCTACATATTCTCTCTTTAACTCCCTTGATCCTTTAGGGCTATAGGTATCGGTGACTTGGATTGGTAAGATAAATGGTATAAAAATCCAAATGGTAAAAATCCTAATTGATTGAGTGTAGGTTTACCTTTTTTAGTGTATACATAGATATATGGGCCCAGGTGAGTATGTTGAGCAGGTGAGCCCGCGCTCTATCAGTTATTTTGGTAGCAGAGGCAAGGTTAGGGATTAGTGTAGATAGGTAGTTAGTAAATATTGATTATTGATAGATTATTAGTTATTGATTTTAATGTATTAACCAAAACTGATCGTACCTGTTTTTTTGTTTTGTCTGGAAACCCCGGGGCAGAATAACAGGTGGTAAAATGGAAATCATTCTGTAGTGTTGTCAGTGAAGTAAGTGCTTGGTTAGGTAAAACCAGAAGCATTGTTTCAGGGATTATTCTGTATAAATGTGTGAATAATTGATAGCAAAGAGTTCGCTAGTAAAACTTTGGTGTGATATCACCTAGAAAGGGTCACACGGGAGGAGTAGCAGGTTATTCTAAGCTTGATTGACAGCAAAGGGGTTCGTTGGTAAACCTTTGGCCTTGCATAACCTAGAAAGGGTTAGTCAGAGGGAGTAACAAGTTCTCCAATGCTTGCGTGAAAGGTAGACGGAAGGTATCTACTTGTAGTGAATGAAGAATAAATGGAAGGGAGTTACTCGCAGTGAATAAAGTAATTTCTTTCCTTTGAATTAGTTACGCAGACACAGTGGCGAATGTTTTTACGTTGTAGATTAATAAAATGAACATTTAAAAGTGAATCGAAGTAAACTCTCGTATTAATTTGCAAAAGAGGGAGTCAGTTGCGGAGCTGCGCCGACGTCACTCAGAGCCGCACTGGTATTGGTTAATACAGCGGGTGTGTAGCTGAGGTAATTTTGTAAAGGAGGGGTGAGTACAGGAGCGTGAGAACTCGTCTCACGGGAAAAAGCAGCGCAACCATTGGTTTAATATATTTTGGATTCTAATTGTTGATTGGTCATTGAAAATAAGAAACTTTTTGGTATTGGAGGTTTTCATAAACAAACTGAGTGTCATCACGAAGTAAAAGCGGCATAAAATATATGTGGCATTTAGATCCAGGATTCATAAGAAATCGACCAGATAGAAAATATCTAGGGTTTGCTAAAGAAAAGATGATAAGAGGGTGGCCTTATATCATGTACGGAGACAAAAGAAAAATGTCATTTGTCAAGAAAGTTAAAAATGTCTTAAAAAAGAATAAACCGATTAAAACCAGAGAAGGGATTATTATTCTATCACCGAATACGCCCGTATCATACATGATGGTTGAAAGGGGCTACCATACTTGCATGTGGTTAGAAAACTAGATAGGATACACAAAAGATGATGGAATTTTGGCATTTCAAGAAAATGGTACCTTTAATGGTAGAGTTTTGTACAATTTAAGAGCACACATGAATGAATTAGATGCAAGACATAGGTTAACCCAATATGAGGCATTGGAGGAATGGGAAACAGAAGCTTTTGAGCGAGACAGAAGTGATACAAGTATTAGTAAATGTTATCCTAAATTTCCTAAAGAAATAAGAAATAAGCAGATGAAACAATCAAGACAGTCTATGTTAGTGGAAGGATTATATCCTTTCCGAGTATTAGAAGAAAAAACAGGGAGTAAAAGTACTGAGAGAATTTTTTTTTTACTGACAAGTGCTGATCCAAAAGATGAGTACTTGGATGATTTATTAATAAAAAATCCGCCACCTTATAATGAAGAGCAGAATCAGACAAATGCTAGTGCTCCGCTTTTAAAGCCACCTTTAGTTCCACAAGTATTACATGAGGCATCATTAGAAAAAGTGCTGCAGGAAAAGGAACAAGAAGCAATAATTAAGCAAAGGAATGAGTTAATGCAAAAAATTACACAGTTAAATATCAGTCCTGAAGCCTTGACAATTCCGGTAACTATAGGCCCAGTTGTTCCTTTATATGGAGAAAAACAGACTAGTCCCAGACCTCCTGTTTTAACTACACCTGTAGTGCAGCCAAGGAAAGAAACATTAATAGTGGATGACCAAGCAAGTGAATGTGGGTCAGAAATTTCTTTGATGGATTTACCTATAAGAGAACCAGTAAGTAGCTCGGCTAAGAAAGCCACACCTGTAAATATTAGAGAGGTACAAATCGAAACCTCTTTGGGTACGAGAAGTGCAACTGTAGTTACTCCAGAAGAAATTGAAAGATAGTCCAGAGAAATAGAAAAACCAAAATCACAGTCAAAGACATTGGATATTTTTAAATTAAGAGTTGAATTAGAAGAAATGATTGCTGGAAATGTGGGATTAGATCGATTGAATATATTAAATGAAGATGAATTGTTGTTTTTATGTCGAAGTATTACTCGAAATGCAAAAAAATTTCATGAAAAATTAACGAGTTTAACAAGTGAAATGGGGATTGACATTGGTAAATCAAAAGTGTTACAGAAACCATATTGAGCTGAATTTTCTTCAAAGATTTAGAAAATATGAATGTGTTGGGTCGTAAATTACAAATAAAAGAACTGTTATCATTGTTGCAAAAATGGGGTGACATAGACAGATGGAAAGCTAGATGGTTAACTAAAAAGGAAGAAGCTCAAGGGAAAAACACTGTATCAGAATAGTTGTTGAAAGAAACAGAAAAAGTGGAAAGGTTGTGTCCAATGAGAGAAGTACCAGGTGGAGGTTATGTCCATGTTCCATGGTCCCGACAAGATATATTGTCATTTACAAATGAATTTCCAAAACTCAGAGAGAAACGTGTAGATTGGTATAGACAGGTCGAGAGATTTGTAAAGGTTTCAAAAGTGTTATTAAAAGATCTAGATGGGTTATTCGACATCGTTATTCCTGTCGATTTATGAACAGAATGTAAAATTGCAGTAAACTGGCCAAATGATGAATATCCTAGAGACCTGAAAACAGGAGCGCCATCAGACGAGGTGATGAGGAAATATAATCAGGTTATACTGTACTTGAAAGGGAAAGTACCTCAAAAAGAGACCAATTGGACTAGAATAGACAGAACTACTTAGAATAAAGCTGAATCTGTGCATGCATATTATGAACGTCTTTTTTAAACAGTATAGTGGTTTAGAAAATATTGACACCAAAGATATGACGCATTTTATCTATCGGTTTGTGTCTGGACTAAGACCAGAAATTTCACAATGGATTAAAGATAATAAAATCTGTTGGCAGGCCAAACCTGTAGATGAAATACTGAAATATGCAAAATATTGTAAAGACGAATTGGATAATGAACGAAAGAATTTGGAAGAAAAAGTAATGTGGGCACAGTTAAAATTAGCAGAGCAATAAGAACTTCAATTGAAAAACATCCAGACCCAAGGAGATGGAAATGGTAATAAACCTAGAGGAAAATTTAATCGAGAGGAATCTAAAAAGAAATTTCCTTGTCATGGGTGCGGCAAGTTGGGGTATTGGAAGAACGAGTGTAAGGCTGTGCTAAATAATAATAATAATTTGAATCCACAGACGCAGAATGAGGTATCGAAAAAGCAGCAAAAACAGGTAATACAAAATCTGTTACCATTGGCGCCTATGTCAAACCCTGGGAGTCAACCAGCATACAGTATAGATACCACAAGTTGGGAAGGAAGTGGTAAAAGGGATAGTGACACCCCAATTTCTTATGAGCGACTCATACTTTGATGAAGATAGTTTCTCACGGTGCCTGAGGAGGGAGGACGAGGAGTGCGTACTTGGCGCACCCTTGCAGGTAGATCAGTCAGGTCCATACATTGAGGGAAAGGTTGAAGGAAATGATGTTACCTTTCTGTTGGATACTGGCGCTACCCGTTCTACTGTGAGAACAGCAGACATTCCAAACCTACCCCTCTCGGGAGAAGCGATCCAAGTAGTGGGCGTTTCTAATAAACAAATTAGTACCCCAGTTACAGAACCAATGGAAGTCAAAATAGGCAATTTTAAAGAAATGCACACATTTGTTGTATGTGACTCTAGTCCTGTAAATCTATTATGTTACATAAAAAGGGTTAACCCAAAAGTACTGGGACCTGGGTATTAAATGTTACAGGGAAAGTGGTCCCAGTATGCACTGTTTAAAGAACAAAAACAATCCTTTATACTTAATTTGAAGTGAAAACAATAGAAAAACAAATTTAAGAGGGATGTTGTTTAATCACATCCTCATCAA
This sequence comes from Lissotriton vulgaris, assembly GCF_964263255.1. Lineage (NCBI taxonomy): Eukaryota > Metazoa > Chordata > Amphibia > Caudata > Salamandridae > Lissotriton > Lissotriton vulgaris. The sequence goes on from NC_141690.1 coordinate 230,845,887, forward strand.
GGCAATGTATGACAAAAACCATCTTGCAGCATATACAATGTGCCAAGAAGGAAAAAGGGAAGTGGGGTGGGTAAAGTGGTTCTTGGTGAGGATTTGGGGTTTAGTAAAAGGGATTTAGAGATCCAGTGAGGTCATAGAATACATCATTTGACATCACATATGCATGTTTTAAGCCACATTGGAAAACAATGTAAATCCTAGGCTATATAATGAAACACAGTAATAATAGTCGGTTGTTCATGGATAGGTAAAGATGTAAAAGTAAAGTTTCGACCCCTCATAGATGTAGTTTAAGTTGCCACCTTACTACGGGATCTTCCTCAGGACTGGGGTTGGTGATGTGGATTAAAAAGGGGCACCTAGTGTCAATAAAACACACATTTATTATTTTATTTATTTATTTAAAACACTTGTAAAGCGCGGCTGTCACCTGGCAGGTATCCTGGCGCTGAGAGCTTACTCCTGATCTAGAAGCAGTGGGAATCTGTTAAGGGGAATAGACGTGGCGGGGAAACTATGGGAAGAGCCACGTTTTGATTCGCTTCCTGAAAGGCAGGAGCTGTGGAATTTGACGAATGTCGGCGGGCAGACTGTTCCAAAGCTTAGCAGCCGCCACTCTGAAAGATCTTCCCCCGGTCCTTACCTTATTAAATCTGGGTACCGTCACAAGGCAGGCTGTAGCGGATCGTAGAGTTCTGGTGGGGATATACCAGGAAAACATTTGTTGTAGGGGTCTGGGGCCCGATCCGTGTAATGCCTTGAAGACCAGGCAGAGAGCCTTGAAAGCTATTCGTTGCTTCAAAGGAAGCCAATGTAGCTCTGCTAAAGCTGCTGTTGCCGAGGATCTCCTGGTCCAACCAAGGGCCAATTTGGCTGCTGCCGACTGGACTCGTTGGAGTCTGTCCAATAGTACAGCTGGAGACTCGAGCAGGAGAGCATTGCAGTAGTCAAGGCGACTAAGAATAGTACACCTGACTATCAATGCTCGAGCCTGGGCGGGGAGTAGTGGCAGGATTTTGCGCAATGAGCGCATAAGGGCCGAGCAGGTAGAGACTGTTTTGGTTACCTGCGTTTCCATGCTAAGGTTGTTATTTAGCATGACACCCAGATTGCGGACACTAGTAACCGGTTGTGGTTTATCTGAGTTTTCCGGGGGCCAGAATTCCACCGGTAAAGGGCGAGGGATTCGGCTTCCGGGACAAAACAAACCTCGGTTTTAGAGGAATTGAATTGGAGGGAATTCAAGTGCAACCAGCCTGCTGTGTCTCTTAGGCAATCATGGAAAGCTTCCATAGGGATTGAGTCTTCCCCCTCCCATGAAAGAATGAGCTGGGTGTCGTCCGCTAGTTTACTGTTTTCGTTCTGTGGGTTTTGATTAGAGTAACCAATGGTTTTAAGTAAACATTAAAAAGGATCGGACTGATAGACGAACCCTGGGGTACACCGTGAGGGACTGGGGAGAAAGCAGATTGAAAAGGGGGGAGGGATATAGCTTGTTTCCTATCTCTGAGGTATGAATGGAACCAGAGCAGGGCAGTGCCGTCAACCCCTGCCTCTCTCAACCTCTTCAGCAGAATCACGTGGTTAACCGTATCGAATGCGGCAGACAGGTCCAGCAGGATCAAGGCTACTGCGTGGCCCCTGTCTGCACGCATACGAAGTTCTTCCATGGCTGTGAGCACTGCTGTTTCGGTGCCATGGGCTGGCCGAAATCCGAATTGGAAGTCGTCCAGAACGTGACTCTGCTCAAGATGTGTCGATAGACAGGAGCTGACCCAGCGTTCCACCACTTTCGCTGGAAAGGGTAGAAGCGATATAGGTCGAAAGTTGGAAAGACACTCTGGGTTCAAGGATGGTTTTTTCAGCAACGGGGTGATGAGTGCTTGCTTCCAGGGGGTGGGAACGTATCCACAGCTCAGAGATTGGTTGCAGATCCTCCGGAGGGTGTGGAATAGTTCAGTTCCACACGCTTTCCAGGTTTTAGGAGGCAGTGGGTCCAGGGGGGACCCAGAGGTGATTCCAAGTGCCAGTCTCTCGAAATCATCTTCAGGGATAGGGGGAAAGGCCTGTAAACCTTCCCTAGGTGGACAGCCTGGTCTCGGTGGATCACGGTTGGTAATGTCGACTCCGGGGGAATTTAGATTTTGCGATGGGGGAGTTGCCAGATTGCTTATGATGGTCTCGATTTTGTCCGTAAAGAACTGTGCGAGATTGTCACAGAGGGTCTGTGAGGGGGGGATGGTTTTCTTGGCGCAATCAGGGTGAATGAGATTATCAAGGATCTGGAATATACTTTTCGAGCTATTAGCTGCGTTAACTATAGTGGACCAGTAATAGGTCGATTTGCTATCTTTGATGGCAGATTTGTATTCCAGGAGCTTATTTTTCCAGATGATACTATTATTGTCACAGTATCCCTGTCTCCACTTCCTCTCAGCCTGTTTGCAGGCTAGTTTGAGAATTTTCAGGGAGTCATTATACCATGGAGCAGGTGCTCTGCCTTTAGGTTTACAATGTTTTAGTGGGACAAGAGAATCCGTGATGGATACTATCCTCGTGCTAAAAGCTCTGTAGTTGTATTCGACCGAGTTAGTTGGGGAGAAGCTATCTTCCACATTGAAGACATTGGTGGTGGAACTCAGTTTTTCCAGAGCTTTCCAGTCTCTGTACGTAAATTCTGGTAGAACGTTTTTATTCAGCTTTCTAGTTTTAGTGCTGGAAATATAAAATTTAATAAGAGAATGATCCGTCCAGCTCATGGGCAGAATGTCATTCATATGTGTTAAACCAGGACTGGAAAAAATAAGGTTGAGTCGATTGCCTGCTGAGTGGGTGGGTTGCTTGACCAATTGGTGAAGTCCCACGCTGTCGCAGGACAGCAGGAGGTTTTCTAGACCAGTGTCTAGGCTGCCGTTTGGCCAGAGGTTGAAGTCCCCTAAAATGATTAGTTTATTGTGGGAGGTTGCATGTTCGTAAAGGTGGTGAGTAGTGCTTGCTGTTTAAGGGAGGTAAAAGACCCTGGAGGTCGGTAGCAAATAATCGCCGTGAAAGTATCTCCTAAGTGGCAGTTTATGGAAAGGCCAAAGAGCTCAATCCCGGCGACTGAGTCTGTGTCTATAGTGTTTATTTGCCAGGAGGCTCTGTAGATAATGCCTACTCCGCCACCGCGGCCTTTGGGTCTGGGGAGGTGCAAAATATTAAAATCTTGAGGGCAGGCCCATGCTAATTCAATATCGCAGTCGGCTTGCGTCCACGTCTCGGTTAGGAAAAGGACATCTAAATGGTGGGATTCTATAAGGAGATTGATTTCATTAGCATGCTTTGGTAGTGATCTGACGTTCAGAAGGCCTCCCAGGAGCAGACCCTTATGTGTGAAGTCAAGCAGTGGAAACGCTGTGTCTCCAAAGGTGAGCTTACCTTCGTGAGCGAAACCTCGTAGATTAATCAGTGTTTCCCGGGTATACAGTGGTGGCTGCTGGCACATTTGGGCAGAGTTGTCGGCGCTGGTCGCGTCCTCGTCGCGGACGAGCGCAGACGAGCTTGCCTTCGGCGTGCCCGGTGTAGACACATTACATGTAGTGGAAGCTCAGACGTCGGGGGGGGGGGGGTGGCCAGCAGAGATGGGCGTGTCTCTTGTCTCCCTCGGCGTGGTAATGGCGCCAGAGAAACGAGCGTTTTTTGCCCCAAACAGCTGTTAATCAGCTGCTCGGCGAGGCTAGGGTGAGTGCCAGGATTGAAGCAATGTGCAAAGAAGCAAGTTAAAAACACAAGAACAGTGTTAAAAATAGGGCAATTTCAAACTCCCGGCTTTTCGCCTCAGGAGTATCTCTCTCTCTCAATAGAGACTAAAGAAAATGCACCTATTAAAACATAGGCGTAATATTGTGCCAATATTTACCAATAAGGCCCCTAATTAGGTAGCGGAGATTCAAAGGAAGAAGGTGGGCCGGTAGGCTCCTAGTAAAAACGGAGAGCACAATATCACCTAAAGAATAAGGTGTATTCAAAAGTGGTTATGTAATCATTGGAAGATCACTTATGGATACACCTTATTCTTTAGGTGATATTGTGCTCTCCGTTTTCACTAGGAGCCTACCTTCTACCGTTGAATCTACGCCACCTAATTTAAAAGGCTTATTGGTAAATATTGGCACAATATTATGCCTACGATTTAATAGGTGCATTTTCATTAGTTTAATTTGTGTTTCATTGACCCTAGGTGCCCCTTTTTAATCCACATCACCAACCCCAGTCCTGAGGAAGACCCCGTAGTAAGATGGCAACTTAACCTACATCTATGAGGGGTCGAAACATCGACTTCTACATCTTTACCTATCCATGAACAACAGAATATTATTACTGTGTTTCATTATATGGCCTAGGATTTACATTGTTTTCCAATGTGGCTTAGTAAAACATGCATATGTGATGTCAAATAATGTATTCTTTGACCTCACTGGATCTCTAAATCCCTTTCACTAAACCCCAAACCCTCACCAAGAACTACTTTACCCACCCCACTTCCCTTTTTCCTTCTGGGCACATTGTATATACTGCAAGATGTTTTTTGTCACACATTGCCTTGATGAAGATGTGATTAAACAACATCCCTCTTAAATTTGTTGTTCTATTGTTTTCATTTCAAATTAAAGTATAAAGGATTGTTTTGTTCTTTAAACAGTGCCTACTGGGACCACTTTCCATGTAAATCTATTAGGCAGGGATTTGTTGTGCAAAATGAATTGCACTATCTTTTGTACACCAAATGGAGTTGAAATTCAAACTCCAGATGAAGATGGAATTTATAAAATTATGCTATAAAAACAAGAAACTGAAAAACAAAAGATTACCATTGAAGACTTGCCAAAAGAATTACAACATACAGTAGATCTTAAAGTGTGGGATTTCACAGGAAAAGATGTAGGATTATTGGCAAATGTTGACCCAGGAAAAGTGACAGTAAAAGAAGGTGCAGTTTATCCAAATATTTGTTAGTATAAAATGAGCCCAGAAATAAAAGCAGGAGTCGCACTAGAAATAAAACGTCTAGTGGAAGCAGGAATTTTGCAGGAAATAATGAGCAGTCCATGTAATTCACCCATAATTGGCATCAAGAAACCGAGCGGAAAATACAGGGTCGTACAAGACCTCCGCAAAGTTAATAAAATTGTCTTCCCATGTTGTCCAGTTGTGCCAAACCCTGCTGTGATTTTGTATCAAATACCATGGGCAGCAAGCTGGTTCACCGTAATTGACCTTTGCCACGCATTTTTTTTCAATACCACTGCACCCGGATAGTAAATATCTTTTCTCGTTCAAATTCGATGACCATATCTATGTTTGGAATCGCGTCCCTCAGGGGTACACAGAAAGTCCATCAATCTTTAATCAGATCTTGAAAACATTTCTTGAATCTTTGATATTGCCCGGACAATCAGTCCTGGTGCATTATATAGATCCTACTGGTGGCATCTAAGAATCGAAAAGACTGCGTTACTGATACAATTGCTTTGCTGAATCATTTAGGAAAAGGTGGACACAAAGTATCACCTGAAAAATTGCAGTATTGTACTACATCAGTGAAATATCTGGGGCACCAGATAGAGAGAGGTGTTAGAAGGGTTACCTCTGAAAGAATCAGAATAATTCAAAACATGAATCTACCTCAAACACAGAAAGACATCAAAATGTTTCTTGGAGTTGTAGGTTACTGCAGGCAATGGATTGTGGGATTTGCAGTCCTAGCAAAACCTTTGAAACAAATGACAAAGAAAAGAGCAAAAGACCCAGTAGAATGGGATGATGAAAGCATGTCATCTTTTCTAAAGTTACAAGGTTGTCTGTGTTCAGCTCCAGCATTAGGGATGCCTGACTATACAAAAGATTTTGCATTGTTTTGTGACACACTAGACAATTGTGCACTTTCAGTTCTGACTCAGACTCATGGTCTAATGAGACGACCTGTTGCATATTTTTCCTCCACTCTGGATCCAGTGGCAGCAGCATTGCCAGGATGTCTGAAAGCAGTATCAGCAACTTGTGCGAGTCTTGAGCAAAGTGAGTCCATTATCATGGGACATCCAGTAATAGTGCATGTTCCACTTGCAGTTGTGATTTTACTGACTAGGACTAAAACTCAGTATTTAACACCTAGTCGGCTGACTAAGTATGAAGGAATTCTTGTAGGTGCAGAGAATGTGACAATTGCTAGATGTAATATTTGGAACCCAGCAACATTGTTACCTGAATCGCAATTAGTCAAAAATCTGAAAGTGACTATTTTTACTGATAGCCAATATGCCTATGGAGTTGTGCATGATTTTGGCCAACTCTGGATGCAAAGAGAGTTTCTGACTTCATCAGGTACTCCAATTGAAAATGGCAAATTTGTGAAAGATTTACAAAAAGCAATTCAATTACCAGAAACAGTAGCTGTGGTCAAGTGTGCTGCTCACCAATCTGGCAATGACAAAGTGACAGCAGGTAACCGATATGCTGACCAACTAGCTCAATATTGTGCCAAGAATAAAATTGCAATAAACACGAAAATTGAACCAGAAAGAAACAGCTGCCAACTTATGTTGCTTGAGAGAGTGAAAACAGGGGAAAAAGTGAAAGATTTGCAAAATGATGCAGAACAGGAAGGGAAGGGAAAATGGGCGAAAATAGGATGTCAGAGAAGGGCTGGAGATGGTGTCATTGTTTACCTTGACGGGAGGCCTGTGTTGCCAAACTGTATGCTTGCTCCTATGGCTAGGATATGTCATGGTGATTCTCATCTAGGGCGGAATGCTATGATAAGACTATTCAGACAAACTTGGTTCAATGCAAGGTTCAGGAACGTTGCAGAGAGTCTTTGCCATAGGTGTTTGGTGTGCCAACAAATGAATCCTGGGAAAAGAACTGTAGTATTGTCAGGAAATATTGGAAAGGCAGAAGGTCCATTTATTCGACTTCAGATTGATTTCATTCAGTTACCCCCTTGCAGAGGAATGAAGTACGTTCTTGTCATTGTCTGCCTATTTTCAAAATGGGTGGAAGCTTACCCTACATGTAGGAATGATAGCATCACAGTAGCCAAACTAATACTTAGAGAGCTCATACCACGTTTCGGTTTTCCAGTAACGATTGAATCAGATTGAGGAAGACATTTCAATAATGAGATAATTGGTCTAATCTGTGAAGCATCTAAAATTGAGCCAAAGCTGCACTGTGCATACTGCCCAGAGGCTTCAGGAGTGGTAGAACAACCGAATGGCACAATCAAATCAAGATTGGGAAAGATTTATGAATCAAATAGATTACAATGGCCAGATGCTTTACCTCTTGTTCTGATGGGACTCAGAAGCATTCCGGACAGAAAAACAGGCTTGAGTCCTCATGAAATACTCATATGAAGAGCAATGAGGCAGGCATGGGTGCCAGGACAAAAGTTGATAAATATATCTGATGACTTAGTACTAGAGTACTGCAAAACTGGCTGACCAGGTGCGTTCTATCTCTCACCAGGTTGGAGAAGACGCTGTCACCAGGCAAACAACTCCAGCACACGATCTGATTCCAGGTGACTGGGTTGTAATAAAAGAACATACACGAGAATCTCGCCTAGCTCCAAGGTGGGGAAAACCAACACAAGTGATATTGGTTACCACTACAGCAGTAAAGTGTAAAGGAGTTCTGAATTGGATCCATGCGAGCCATACAAAAAGAGTGGCTGAAATTGATGAAACTGAAGCTGAAGGTTGTGTAGCTGAGGGGTCTTGAGAAAGTGATTCCGAAGTAGTTGATGATGAACAACCGAGCACCAGTCAGGATGAATGGATTCTAGTGACATTCCTGCAGATGTTGTGAGAACCAGAAGCCAGACCTATTTAGATAGACAGAGTGATAGTGAGGATGAGTCAGGAATAGAAGAACATACTCAAAATACACAAATCAAAGTCAAAAGTAATTCTGAGGAACAGATAAGGAAAGATCAATATACTCAGACATTCAAAATACCTGTCACAGTTCCAGAGTCTGAGAAGGGACAGATAGGTAAAAGGTCGAAGGCTCAGGAAGAAGAAGAGCAAGAGATCGAGATACCTGAGCAGGATCAGATAGATGTAGATAAATGTGTTCAGGAAGAAGAAAACAAAACAAATCAAAATCAATTACAGCATACACCTGAACAAGGTCAGATTAGAATCCAGGCAGAAGAAACAGATGAAAGACCTGGACCAAGTCAGATACAGAGGGATACAGATAACGAAGATATACAAATTGTGCCACAACTGAAAGAAAACAAAAGAACAATTGAAGGAAAACAAAGCATAGTACCAGCTAAAAGACTCAGAAAAGGAGATAATTGGCCTGGTTTTGTTAAGAAAGTAAAATTTCGTCTTAAATCAATAAATGAAGAACAAGAGCAAGTTAACGAAATATCAAGTCGAACTGGGTTTTCTGCAGAACAACTAAAAAGAAAAAGTCCGCGATTGAAAAGACTGAATAATAAGTTCAGAGGCCCTGAATGGACTTATGTCATCCTTGAAGATCTTGAAAAATTAGAACTGAGCGATGAAGATGATGATGAATTAATTGATGAACCAACAGACGAAGAAGTAAGACCAACTTGAAAATTCACAGGTTGAAATTCTGTGAAAAAGTCTCGGGGGGCTAAGTCTCCCTAATCGAAAATGGTGATCATACTGTTAATGGTAAACCAAAAAGAAATTGCTTAAAAACATGTTGTAGAATATGCACATGTAGTGCAGTAATAATACTCATAGTATGGTTAGGATTGACAGTACCTATTCCTTATCTAATGAGCAAAAGTGAAAAGAATGATACTAACAATCATGAGAAGGTAGATGCGCCTGAAAAATTAGATACACATGGGAATATAGATGATGTTAGGCAGCAAAGAATAGAAGTAGAAGCATCAGATGAGGAAGGATTGCATTACGATAAAGTTAGAAATAGAACACATTTGAATGTATTCGCAAATCTATTAGTACACTATGTAGAGGCAATGGAAATAAGAGATTGCTACGTATGTATGAAGCTACCGTTGTCTGTAGCGGAAGGCGTCACTTATCATCATTTACCCCTGACTTATGGTATTTCGTGTAGTATTTTAGCTAGTTTTTTACAAGAAAGGACCCTTACAATATTATTATTCTAATTTAGATGTGATTTTTTCTGAACTTCCTATTCATAGTAACCTGAATCAGGTACATAGTAAAGGTAACATAGCTCGTTATATGGGAAAATATTTTCTAACAATAGGTACAATAGATATAGTTGAAGCACGCAAGAATTATTTAACATGCATTTTACATAAAGAAGAGAAGATGTTTTTGAATTTAGTTGAGAAACGGAGAGAGGATTTCCAAAGAAAAGCTACAGAACAGAAACGAAAGATTCCTAAATGGGCAGAAAATAAAGAATACACCTTGAATGGCGAAACTCATGCTGCTATGTTGCTGGACTTTGAAAAGAAAGGGAAACTCAGTCTCCACAGGGAGAGAACACATTATTATAACAATATATTCATTGGTTCCAGTGAATGTGAACACAATTACAAAACAATTGGAGGTTGGGGTTTCAAAGATGGAACTGAACCAGTGTTTCCTGGAATTTTTTATATATGTGGGAACAAAGCGTATTACAAATTGCCTGATCATTGGTATGGGAGTTGCGTTTTTGGAATAGTATTCCCAAAAGTATACCATATAAATAGAATCACTGGAAGTAATGAACATACTAATGGACTAATACGTAGTAAAAGAGCTAGTATAGCATAAATTGTAGGTGGCATATTTAGTGCATTGATACCTTCAGTGGGAGTGGTTTTAAATACACAAAGAATTTGCAAATTATCGACAGTAGTAGATCGTTTATCGACAGACACTGCTGGAGGTTTCTTAATGATTAATACAGAACTAGTTGCGGTAAGATCAATGGTTTTACAAAATCGACTTGCTCTTGATACATCGTTGGCAAAAGAGGGCGGAGTCTGCAGAATGCAGACTCCGCCCTCTTACTTACCTGACAAAAGTGTAAAACTGAAAGGGTATGTAAGGAATATTACATATTTAGAAAAAGAACTTAAACCACTGGAGGTTGATAGTGCATGGAAGAGACAGATGGTCTTTTCTCTATAGGTAGTTGTTTTTCTAATGTAGGGAAAAGTTTTGTAGGTAAACTACTGATGCCAATGGTGGGAATAGCCTTAATGATTTTAGGGATAATAATTTGTTGCAGATGTCGTAAACATAAAAAGACATATGCAATAAATAAAAAGGGAAAGAAAATAAATATCAATGAAATAGAATTAAAAGAATATAAAAGACATTTATACAGAAAAGTGAAAGACCTCCATATGAAGAATGAAAAGAATATTAACAAAGTTTGAAGAAATTGAGATGGGTGAAGTGATGATATAAAATATCATCAAAGAGGGGATCGATGGAGCAAGGTTTCACACGTAAAGTGACTTGCTCATACTCAACCCTCTTGATAATAATATTAATGTACTAACTAACATGTTTTGTCTTATTAATATTGCATTACACAACATATTGGGCATCTAGGGGAAGCTTGCCTATGTGCTTTTACTAACTATAATTCGCTTGCACTAAAATGGCTGCTGCTACGCGGGATTTTCTACTGCACATTTGTCTGTCATGCCCATGTTACATGCTTGTTGGGAAAACTTCTGCTTCTGCGCAATATAACTAAGATGCCGTTATGTGTCCTAACTTGCAACAAGCTTGCATCGCTGCTTTGCTAAGCTGTTAGTTTCCTCTTAACATTTAACGCAAAAGTTAAAATATAATAATGGGAATAGAGTAGAAAGAAGTGGTATACAGTGCATTCATTTATTCTGTGTCTCTAAAACTGTTTCTTTTCTATTTTTACATGGTACAAAATTACGGGCAAACTGCGCCTGTGCGACAAATGTCCTGAAGCCACTGAAGCTGTAGCCTTGAAATCAAGCCAATCAGACATGGATGGCAGAGAAGAATGAACTCCTTGCCTTGCTTGAGGAAGCTGAATTTAACAATGTTGTTTATGTTTATTGTTACATTTCACTACCGGCGGAATAAAAGTACATGGGTAGATAACGTTATGGGAGGGAATAATTTGAATACATGATTGACAAGTTGCTTCAGAAGAAAATGGTGCGATGGTTACTCGTTCTTTGTCCAATAAAATTGTGGGATTCACACATTTGCAACGTTTGGGGGTGGTACACTGACCTGATAAATAGTATAACTAGGGTAGGCTTAGCTAGGTAGTTTGTGCGACTTGTCCGAATAGCTGACCTGTCACTGACCCAACACACTCAATAGGTGATCGGGAGCTGAGTTGCTGGCGGAGCACTCTGTCAGAAGATTCTATAACCCAATCGGGGTTCTGGGGAGGAGATCGATGACCCTATCGGGCTTCGACTGTTCGCTGCAGAGAGGGTTTACAACGCTGGCGTTTTGAACTTTAACTGTAGTGCTTGTCTTATTCTGTGGTGGTACTATCCTGATCCAATGTGGTCCGTAACCTGTCCTAATTCTGGCTTGCACCTGTTCTTTCCTGCTGGCACCTAAACTTTGGGATTCTTATTCTTTGACTCAGCCTATGACCAGGGTTGGTCATCACAGCGTTCTAGGTAACTATAAAGTGTGGGTTTGTCATTGTACTGTTTTCCCTTTCTCTTACCCACTGTCTGTTTAAATGCTTAACGACATTTACTTTCCAAATCATTTTTGAAATGTTTATGTTTTTAAAATCTGCATTAGTCTAAACAGAATAAGAAATTAATTTGAGTTTCATATTTTATACGTTTTCAAAGATTTACTTAGATAAAGATTTTAAACCTTTCCCGAGTTTGTGGTCATTTATGAAATGCTAAATGTTATTATTGCTACCTATTCTCTCTTTGACTCCCTTGATCCTTTAGGACTATAGGTATCGGTGACTTAGATTGGTAAGATAAATAGTATAAAAATCCAAATGGTAAAAATCCTAATTGATTGAGTGTAGGTTTACCTGTTTAGTGTATACATAGATATATGGCCCATGGGGAGTATGTTGAGCAGGTGAGCCCGCGCTCTATCAGTAGGAGACGCTCCCTAACCCTTGGAAGCAGAACTAACCTACTGCCTCTCAACACAGTGTCATTGCTGACAGCAAGTTCATAAGAAACCTTGGCATATCCTGTCAACTTCTCATCGCAGGACTAAATATAATTTCCTTACATTATACCATCTTGTCCACTTTTCATTACATCATCATTCTCCAACTGTGACGATTATTCACTTTTAGAAATATAGCATGAGGTTAATGGCACAAACTTCGACCTCATCTTTCATCCACCATGCTTCTTCGTCAACTCCTGCTTCTAGTGCACCATTTCTCAATCTCAATAAGCAATCCGCAGATTTATTATCCATACCGGGTATATACTTAACTACACATTGAAAGTTCTGCAATCCAATTATCCACTTACATATGTATGACGAAACACTGTTCAATCCTTTCTTCCAAGAGTTTGTGATCTGATTGTACAACAAAACAAACACCTCACAAAAATGGTTTACATTTAGTCAGTGCCTAAAATACATCCTCGTAGCCAATCTGAAGTTCACTCCAGCTGGGGTGACATAATAGACAGGAACACTGGAATCTGGAAATATTTCTTTTATTCATAGGAGAAACTCCAGCCACAGCCAAAGACCTTCTGAAGAGATCTCAACTCGCAAATTTCTTGTAGATAAACATTCCATTTGGAAATATCATGGAAGTTGAATACAAGACAAATAGAGGAGGGAGGAAGGAAGATACCAAATTAAGTATGTAAACAATACCACAGCCTGTTTTTCTGATTTCTGATCACAGACATGCACACATTCGACACAGACAAGGCAGGAACCACAATAAAGGGACCATTCATCCTATTTTACTAAAGAAAAGTAGGGACAGTGAATGGCTGCCCAAGATTTTGAGGGTTGGCCTTTACAATAAGCCTTTTATCACGTACTGTCTTTTCTGAGCACCAAGAACACCCCTTAGCTACGCAACAAAATTGATCTAATGTTGTTTTGTTTTACACCATTAACTAGAAACTAGCAATGAGTTATAAGCATTTTTCATATTAATGTGTGAGAGTGTACCCAATAACTACAATTGTGACTCTAAATGTGTAACTGATAATCTATAAGAACTGTTGGCCACTCTATTACTTTGAGGAACTAATAACATCTTGCAATTAACTTTGTTTATGAATGTTTTCCCTGTGACTAAGGCTTCACCAACCAAGTGGGAGGGTGGAAATGGAGCCAAAGGCCGTGTTCCTTCTTAAAGTTATGAAACTTCGAGGTGACTTGCAATATGCTTATCATGTACGCCAGGGGGTACTTAATTCCATATAACACATGGTTACACCATCAACTTTTCCACAAACCACGTAAAAGCCTTGATGTGTAGCTTTTAAAAGAGCAAGCATGCTTGCAAACAAGAAGATTAAAAATAAAACCTATAGTGCAAAATTAAACTCATAAAAAAGTTGTAGTAGCTTGGAATGTGTAGTAACATGCAGGAAGATTCTAGCTTTTCTCCAAGTAGTAAAAAAAAAACATATTCCCTGTGCTTGTCATTGAAAGCTATTAAAATGGAGCAGAAGAAAAAAAAGCAACATTCCGTTTTTGTTGCTCTAAACAGCTGCTTCAATTATGCTTCATGACCTGACCTGCCTTTCAGCTGGCTGTTGGCTTTGGCAGCAGGCATTGTGAAGTCAGAACCCAACTGTAATAGCTTATAATAGTCCACTTCGCTTTACTTTGCTGGTTTCCTTTCACCAACCTGTGCAGAGAGTGAGCAGTGAGCAAGGTGGGCTTTGATCGATTGAGTGGTCTAGAAAGCCCTTCTGTCTCTGATGTGAAGGAGCAGATGTAGAGCTCTCAACCTTCAGTCTCGCTGAAGGAGCCGTTGCACAAACCCGTGCTGCTTCTTCTGGAAGAGGAGTCAGAATTGAGCTGCCAGGTCCTCAGCGGTACAGGAGTGATTTGCTGTTCCTAGTTTTGACCCAAAAGCTGACGAATGAGCTAAAGGATACAAAGGAGAAATGCAAGACAAATGGCTGAAATCTACAGCAAAATGAACAAGCCTTGCAAACCAGACAAACTATCAACCATTTTATAGTAATGTTAAAATGCATACCTTTTATAGCCTACTAATGCAAAAGAAAAGCGTATCTCCCTGTTCCACTCAGCCACCATTGCAAGCCACTTGCCTGTATTTTTGGCTGCTCTTCCCAGTAGCTGCACATGAAGAGGCAATAGATTCTTCCAAGATTTTCAACCCAGGCCCTGATATATAGCGAGGTCCAAACCAAAGATGTGCAGTGGCCAAAGATCTTCAGAAAGCCCAAAAACAACCAGGATACACTGCAGCAACAAGGTGGTCCCTTGAGAAATAAGAATCATCTAAGCCACCAATGAAGGATAAAAACCTGGGCTTAAATGACTTGTTTGATGATAACCTGTTCTGCCATATACTAACATAAGCTGGATTAAACAGCCAGTGAGCACATAGCTTAATTTTAACGTTAATATAGAAGTACCAATTCCTCCAAATTTTCCAATGCTTTGTGTAATGGGCACCATAAATAAAAGTTTAAATATTTTAATTACTGCGTTGAATAGCTAATTGGTTAAGCTGGAAACACAAATAAATATATTAAAAATAATAGCTATGAGCATATTAATTTTAGGGACATCTGACATTTGGACCCCATTGCTCGGAGTCCCCTTGCGATTTCTAAGAGTGACAATGCCAGTGCCATTTCCTAACCATCCAAATCTTAAAACAAGAAATAGTACACCGTTTAAATACTGTATAGGGATTCTGAGTGGAAATGATTTAAAGGTTATATATTTTTATACCATATTTCGATCCATCCAAGAAGTGGAGTACTTATTTCAAACTAATCAAATGGTATTTAATAAATGTGTATGGCTTGTCTTAAACATGTAGTGCATGGAATGTGTGATGGTAAAACTAAAGAATGTAACCAACCCCTGGTCGCCTTGCAGGGTATAGTTTTTTAGGTCTATGAGTTGGCTTTGTCCGATGCTTCATGAAAGCCTTAGGTTTTTTTGGGGTTGAAGTTTTTATATAGCGTGAACTCGAGCCAATGGTATTGGAGCGCTTTATACGAGCGCATTACACAAGGATACATTCATTTTATGTTGACACAGGAAGATTAAGTGACTTTTTGTTGCAGTTTTATATAGCGCTTACTCGAGCCGAAGGACTTGGAGCTCTTTACTTAAGCACCAGGTATATTGGGAAAGGCAGCCCACAAAAGGGGCATAAAATTAACAACTGCCTGGGGCCTTGACATTTTTTTTTTTCGTCCCATACCTTGCCAAGCAAGGGGAGGTCCTCTCCCCGGAAAGGGGGCGTGGGGTGGAAAGGGATAAATAGAGGAGCAGAAGGAAGGGCACGAATACTTGAGCTAATCATGGGCCTGGTATTTTTGGAACACCCCAATGAGGGGGTAACAAACTAACACAGTCTGTACAAAATTGGGTGACGATCTACTGTGTTAATTACTAGCACTCACTATTTAAGAGTTTGTGTACCAGCTCTAGTATCAATTGCTGTGCTCCAAGGGAAGGAGGAATGCCTCAACCTCCTAATATACATATATAACCAATCTTTACCATATGACAATCAAGACCCTGAGCACACGCTAAATCTTATCACATTTAAAGTATAAAATACAATGTACAAGTGTTCCTATTCTTGTTCTTTATTTTCTTACTTTTGTCCAGTCAACACGTGTTTCATCATATAGGGAGTTACCCACAACTTCTTCAGCTCTGTCTTCCTCTTCTACGTATCACGACTGCAATCCGAGTAACCCCAGGAACCGATGATGAGGGTGGGGTTACAGGGTTTGCCCAGGTAGCTGAGGAGGACACAGATGGTGAATTTGAAAGCAAAGCTAGGTCAGCCAGTGCATAATTTGGAGGAAAACAGACAGGCTATATGGCAGGAGGAGGATATGCGTGAGCTCCTGCTCGATAGAGGAAGGGCATACAACCAGGAATTAGACCAAGAGCACAGAACATTGTGCTCCCCACATGAGGGAAGCATAGACAGGTACAGGGGGCAGCGCTGGGACGAAACAAAGTAGTTTAAAGGCTACTGGCAGGGCTCCAAGTCACACCGTATGGTTGTCAAAAGAGAAGGGCTGATCAAGAAATCAAGGCGGGGGCATGGCTTGAATGTCAAACATGGAAGCTGCATCTTAGCTTGGCTCTTCAAGGCCACCTGCAATCCTACATGTTCCTGCACGCCCGACGGAAGATCATCCCCATCCTTGATGCCACAGGTTTAGCACCTTGCCGGGGGAATCTGGCACCATGGCGTATGAAGCAGGGCCCACTTGTCCTACCAGTCGAGGCCCAGAACAGGAGGAGAGCCACAGGGGAGCCGTGGTACAACGCAACAGAAATTCAGGTGAGAGCGACTGGGGAGATCTTACGTCGTATGGCCCAGCAGCCCTCAGGAGTGCACGCAGCCTCTGCCCAAGGCCTAGGCCTAAAAAACTTGCCTACTTTGCAGGGTTGTGGACCCTTCACCTGCCACTCCTGCAAGTTTGACTGCATCAAGACCCACACCAAATCCTCCAACTCCAAACAGAGCTCCAACACTAACCACCTGAGATGCATCCTGCTCAACACCCGCTCGGTCCACAGACACGCCATTGACCTTTGGAACCTTCTCGACACCACATCGCCGTACGTCGCCTTTCTCACAGAAACCTGGATGAACGCCTCAACAGTGCCCGACATCGCCATAGCCATCCCGGACGGATACAAGATCATCCGAAAGGACCGCATCAACCAAACAGGAGGATGCATCGCCATCGTCCACAAGAACACCATCCGCATCTCGACCAGTTCCGACGATAACCTCGCAGTCGCCGAACATCTTCACTTCCAGATCCACACCGACCCCAAGACCACACTCAGAGGCACCCTCATCTACAGGCCACCAGGACCCCGCACACAATTCAGCGAAGACATCACTGACTTCATCAGCCCACACGCCCTCCCCTCCGAGGACTACATTCTACTGGGAGACCTCAACTTCCACCTGGAAAAGAACAACGACAGCAACACCACCACCCTTCTGGACAACCTCGCCAATCTCGGACTCAAACAACTTGTTAACACCCCCACCCACTATGCCAGACACACGCTCGACCCAATCTTCACCTCCAGCAAGCACATCTCCTTCAATCACACCACAGCTCTCCATTGGACAGACCACAGCTGCGTTCACTTCAACTACAAAAAGACTACGACCCACAACCACCCACAACCAATTCCCCGCAGAAACTGGAACAAAATTACCACCGACCAACTCTTCACAACGCTTAACCAAAACCCTCCTGCAAAATCATCAAACCCAAACCTTGCAGCCACCAACCTCACACAATGGATCACCCACAGCGCTGACGAATTAGCACCCTTGAAAAACATCAAATTAAGCAAGGTAGCAAAGTATTAAGTAGCAAGGGAGCAAAAAAGCCCCCTGGTTCAACGATGACCTTAAGAAATCCAAGACGTTCTGTCGCACCCTCGAGAAAACATGGAGAAAACACCCAACCACCGACAACCTGGCCACCTTCAAGAACGCCACCCGCAAACACCACCAACTGATCCGATCCACCAAGAAATCAGCATTCAAGGATCGACTTGACAACAACGCCCACAACAGCAAGGAACTATTCAACATCGTCAAAGAATTTACCAACCCCACCGCCGGCACCAATGACATCACTCCCTCCCAAGACCTCTGCGACTCCCTAGCCTCATTCTTCCACAACAAAATCGCTGACATACATAACAGCTTTGAAAACCAGTCCGGAGACTAGTCCACCCCACCCACCTCCAAACTAAAACCCCCCTCCAACAACCTCGGCGCCTGGAACCCAATCACCACTGAAGACACCATCCGCCTGATGAACTCCATCCACTCAGGATCGCCAACCGACCCATGTCCCTACCACATTTTCAACAAAGCAGACTCCATTATCGCACCCCATCTCCGAGATGTCATCAACTGCTCCCTCAACTCCGCTACCTTCTCGGAAAGCTGGAAACATGCCGAACTCAGTGCCCTCCTGAAGAAACCTACAGCAGACCCCACTGAACTTAAGAACTACTGCCCCATCTCGCTCCTCCCATTCCCTGCCAAAGTCATTGAGAAAGTCGTCAACAGTCAGCTCGCCGCCTTCCTCGAATCCAACACATCCCTCGACCCTTCACAGTCCGGCTTCCGAGCCAAACACAGCACCGAGACCGCCCTCATCGCAGCAACAGACGACATCCGATCACTACTGGACAATGGAGAAACAGCTGCCCTTATCCTACTTGACCTCTCCGCAGCCTTCGACACAGTCTGTCATAGCACCCTTATACAACGCCTCAGCAACGTCGGAATACGCATTAGACTGGATCATCTCGTTCCTCGCTGGAAGAACCCAGAGAGTCCGCCTCCCCCCTTTTAGATCAGAGGCCACCAAAGTCATCTGCGGCGTACCACAAGGATCATCACTCAGTCCCACCCTCTTCAACGTATACATGAGTCCCCTCGCATCCATCGCACGCCAACACAACCTCAACATCATCTCCTACGCAGACGACACCCAACTGATCCTCTCCCTCACCAAAGACCCAAACACCGCCAAAACCAACCTACATGAAGGGACGAAAGAAGTAGCCGAGTGGAAGAAGAACAGCCGTTTAAAACTGAACTCGGACAAAACGGAAGTCCTCATCTTAGGTTCATCCCCCTCCACCTGGGACGACTCATGGTGGCCACCGGCCCTGGGAAACGCACCCACACCTACGGGCCACGCACGTAACCTGGGCTTCATCCTGGACTCCTCCCTCTCGATGACCAGACAAGTCAACGCCGTCTCATCATCATGCTTCAACATCTTACGCATGCTCAAAAAAATCTTCCGTTGGATCCCCACCGAAAGAAGAAAGACTGTCACCCATGCACTGGTCACAAGCCGACTGGATTACGGAAACACCCTATACGCCGGAACCACAGCCAAACTACAGAAAAAACTCCAACGCATCCAAAACGCCTCAGCCAGACTCATACTAGACATCCCCCGCCCAACTCACATTTCCAGTCACCTGAAAGACCTCCACTGGCTCCCCGTCAACAAGAGAATAACGTTCCGTCTCCTCACCCACGCACACAAAGCCCTCTATGACCTAGGACCCGAATGCCTCAACACGCGCCTGTCCTTTTACACCCCCACCCGTCAACTACGATCATCCAATCAAGCCCTCGCCGCAATCCCACGCATCCATAGATCCACCATGGGGGGAAGATCCTTCTCCTACTTAGCGGCCAAAACCTGGAATTCTCTCCCTACCCACCTCCGCCTTACACAGAACCACCTCTCCTTCAGAAAACAACTAAAAACTTGGATATTCGATAAGTAAAGTACCCCCCTCCCTCAAGCGCCTTGAGACCCTCTGGGTGAGTAGTGCGCTATACAAATGTTAAACTTGAACTTGAACAGAGAGGTGGAGGCCTGGAATATGGTCAATATTATTCACTTTTGCAGGGGATCACAAGGGCAGGATATAGTCAAGGATATACCCTTTCAGAATTTCCTGCACCAATGCAGGAACATTCCACGCTCCTGCGCCGACTCAATTAGTGGTATCCTACTAAACGCTAGATCAATGAGCAAACACACATATGATCTGGAATGTTTGATCCAAGTTGCAAACCCGGATCTTGTGTTTCTTACGGAAACCTGGGCCAAGGAGACATCAGAACCAGATTGGAACGCAGAAGTTCCATCAGGCTACTTAGTTGCACCTGTAGACAGGGTCGAATCGAAAGGGGGAGGGATAGCTATTATATATCGATCTTGCTTTAAGGTTCGGATCCTGCCATAATCCTTGCTACAGGTGAGGCACTGTCTTTTAGTATTAGAAAATTTAATTTGGAATTCTTTCAAGGGCTACTAATTTATCGGCCCCCAGGGGTGAGATCGCCTTTCTCTAGTTTGCTCCAGACGTTTTTGGAGTCTTTCTTGGACACTCCAACATGTACTGTATTTGGGGGTTTTAATTTCCATTTGGAAGCCAACAATAACCCTGATACCTCTCATGTGATAGACAATCTTGCAAGCTTTGGTCTGAGGCAGATTGTAGCAGAGCCGACACACTCAGCAGGTCACACGCCGGACGGTATCTTTACCAACAATGAAAATCTCAAGATAGTTAGCGTGCAACCTCTATCATGGATGGATCATTCTGCAATACACTTTCGCATAAAGCTCCCTTTAACAACTAGGGGGCATCGGAAAAGGTCAGGCATAGTCAAATCACACCTTTGGAAATCCATCCAAAAGAGTTCTCTAGTAACTGCCCTTGAGAAGTACCCACCAGAGGTGACCTCTGACTCTAATACCTCAGCCAGAAATTTTGAAAGCTGGCTTAGTTCAGCAGTAAACATGCTAGCCCAGGAAAGTACTAAACACCCCTGTAATAAACGTGTCACTTCACCTTGTTATTCGACTGAGCTCCGGCAAATTAAAGTAACCTGTAGACTTAGGGAGCGTATTTGGAGATCGGATTATAGTGCCGATCATAAAAAAGACTACAATAGCGCCTTAGAAGAATATAAGGCAGCCATAAAACACGCCACATCTGTCTACTTTACTGCAAAAATCCTGGAGGCAAAAAACTCCTCCAAGGAGCTGTTCAAAACTGTGACGGCGCTATCAAAATGCCCGTGTGACGAGAGTATTTCCGCCGGACCAAAATTTTGTGGAACAAATGGCTGTTTTGTTTCAAAATAATGTTCAAACGGTATACGATGGGCTAGCTACTGCAGCTTGTGTCCTGGAAAAGAACAGTGCAGATTCTTTGGATAACCAGACATCACTGCATATGTTGTCACGTTTTTCCGCTCTGGAGGCGCCGAAAGTCGCCAACCTGTTCCTACATACCAAGTCCGGATCGCCTCTGGACCCGTGTCCCCCTCATATATTACACCTGGTATCGGAAGAAGTAAGTTCTTCCTTGACCCCCCTACTAAATTAGATCACCAGTTCCGGGGAATTTCCATCTTCTTGGAAAAAGGTATGTATTAGGCCCATTCTAAAAAAGGCCTCTCTAGACCCCCTCAGAGACAAAACATTGTCACCCAATCTCCTGCCTTCCATTACCATCAAAAATCTTGGAGAAAGCCATGAATCTAGAACTGACAAACTACCTGGATAGCAATAACATTCTGGACTCCACTCAACATAGTTTCCATTCCCGGCATTCCACTGAGTCAGCTTTATTCATGGCTACAGAAGAGATCCGTAAAGTGATGGATGGGGACGGCAGAGCTGCACTCATCCTGCTCGATCTGACCGCAGCTTTTGATACCGTAAATCATGCGGTATTGCTGCGGCGTTTGAGGTAAGCAGGCATTGAAGATGTGGCTCAGACCCTGCTTACATCCTTTTTAACATTACAAGAACACCTGATTCATTGGAATGGCCTGCAATCAGGAATCTTCCACCTCCCATTTGGAGTCGCACAGGGTTCAGCCTTGTCCCCAACACTATTTAACCTATATGTCAGATCCCTGGCATGAGTAATTAAAGAACATGGCATTATGTTGGTGTTGTACGCTGACGACACCCAACTAGTGGTATCAGTGACACAAAGTGTGGAGCTAACAGCAGGTTTCGTAACTGCCTCACAGATGTGATGGCATGGATGAACTTGAACTTTTTAAAGATTAATACAGAAAAAACCGAGGTCCTAGAGTTCGATCAACTATCATCAGTATGGAGCCAGGCCTGGTGGCCTCCTGAGGCTGGCAATTGTCCAGTCCCTGTGCCTAGGGCCAGGAACCTTGGATTAGTGCTTGACAAGGACCTCAAACTTGCCTCGCGAAAATAAATCAAGTTTCCTCTGCTTGTTTTTCACATTAAAAGTCCTGCGGAAAATCCTGCCATTTATTCCTTTGTCACTTAGGAAAACAGTAGTTGGAGCTCTGGTTTTGGCCAGAGTCGACTATTGCAATGCCCTGTATTTAGGGGTTGACAAGGGACAGATCACAAAACTTCAATCGCTTCAGAATGCAGCGGCTTTGGTTCTGCTTGGTTTACCTAACCACCTCACGTCAGCGGTGATTAAGGAGCTACATTGGCTTCCAGTCCATCAGAGAGTAAAGCCCTACGCCTATTGCACAAGGCTATTTACGCAAGTGGAGCTGTGGATATTTAAACCCTGTTTTCTATATACAAGCCCCAACGCTTTTTCAGGTCTGCCAACACAGGATTGGTATGTGTTCCTAGAATAAAAAGAGCTAGATGGGGAGGAAAGGGGTTCTCTTACCAAGCATCCATCTTATGGAACTCCCTCCCCGTGACTATTAGGTTAGAATCCAATCGGGCCTTATTCAGGAAACTGATAAAGACCTGGCTCTTTTCAAGGTCCTAAAGATGCATTAGCTGCCTGCATCATACTCGCCCATTGTCAAGACGCCTCAGCAAAAGTGTGCTTTATAAGCCCTTCAATCAGTCAGTCAGTCTGGCGGGCTCCCAGACTTGACCGGTGATGGAGCCGGAGCACGTGGGCCTCGGCGACACTGCCGCCTTACAGAACAGTAGACTGGCCAGTAAGAAAAGCTGGGACTTCAGGGGTGGGCAGCGGGCCGTGGTCAATCACACTAGGTCGCACTAGGGGTGTGTGCGTCAAACCGGTTGCGATGACCAAGCTTCCAGCATAGGAACACAGACCCCCTCCATTAGAAGTATGCTGGCCAATCTACCATCACACTGGGTCCTGCTGGGCCGTTTCAGCCCCAGAGGGCAGTTATCAATGGTTCGGAGACTTCGGGCCATCATCATCCACACAACCCTAGCCCAGTGCATTGAGGCCCATATTCCAAATAGAGTTGAGGTGGACGAGTCTTGGGGACGTGCTCCGGCCAGGCTGAAATACTTTGGTGGTGGACACTGCCCTCACCCAGATTAGGGTGTTAACAGAGGCTGCAGCATGTAACCTATAGCAAACATTAAAATTAACTAACCCCATTAAGGGGAAATATTGGGATGGACGCACTGTGTTGCGTAGACGGCCGGGCTAGGCCCTGGTGCAGTTTGCGACACAGTGTGTCCCCCTCATTGGTGATGGGTGTGAACCTTGCCTGGTGACGGCCCTCAAGTTCGGAGATCATAGGGGCTAACTGCAGTAGTGCACTGGAGATCTGACTGCTCGTGTCACCCCAGGGAGTTGAGTTGGGAGACAGGCAGGTCAGCGGCATATCAACAACAAGGGATTGGGTCCAAGACTGCCAGCACAATATGACGATAGACAAAAGCCCACCAGCACGAAAGCATAGATAAATATATACCTTACTCTGCTGCCTCGCATCATAGACGGCAACCAAGGGCCCAGAGGGGGCTCCCCCTCATATTGTGGCCCTACTGGCTGCCATCAATCAATCACACAATGTATTGGACACAAAAATCCGGGTGGTCAGCTTGGAGGTGACGCTACTGCGACAGGACCTTCGCAATGCTGTGGAGGGGAACACAGAGACGGAGACCTGGGTCTCGGAGTTGGCAGATTTTTTTGCATCCCTACAGACCACAGTATCCAAGCTTACCTCTGTGACCAGGGAGTTTGCTGCGCACATGGAAGGCGCTGAAGGAAGGACACTCTACAAAAATGTATGCTTTGCTGGATTCCCAGAAGGTTCGAACGATTCTTGGACCCATGGCTTCAGGAACTGCTACCTGTAGGAGCCCTTTCCCCATATTTTAGGATATTGGTTCGCAAGCCTCCCCCTGGAACCCAGGCTCGCCTGGTATTTGCGAAAGATTTGAACTGTATCGACAGAGACAATATCCTAAAGTATACTCGATCACAGGAAAAACTGATGTACCAACCAAGTGTTATTACCATATTTCCAGACTACACTAGGATAGTACAACAGCAGTGTCAATCATTCCAAGGCGCAAAACAGCACCATTGGATATATGCTTCAATATCCAGCCAAGCTTAAAGTGATATATCAGTCTCGGATGCTCTTCTTCGATTCCCCATAGGAGGTATTCCAATGGACAAATGAATGGATCCGGATCAAACCACGTGCACCACCACACGGAACTCTGACTCCTCAGTAAGTGACAGGCAAAACAAGATTAGGAAGATGCCAGCCTCTCTTCACCATCATTCTTGATCGTCCTGGTGGAACTCCGAGAAGACGGGAGACGCACCAGCAGCAACCGGGGTCTCTCCATCCTCCCAGACATCTGGGACACGCCCCCCTAAGAGACACAGGAGTACCCTTGTTTGGTAGAGTTATCCTAGATCCAAACAGTATGTGACACCAGGGTGGCAACATATTGTGGTATTCAAGAACCTATGCTCTCCTATAGTTTTGTTAACGTTGCGAAAGGGAATCCGTTAGGATGGGGTCTGCCAACATCACATTATGTGACAGATACTTCAGGGCTTCGGAGTATGGTGTGGGGGAAGGTACAGAATGGAAGTTGTTGCAGCATATATTGTACCACGATGATGGCTCGGTGAAGAAAGGGCAAGTCCTGAAACAGGCCAACAGAATAAGTGCCAAAGTCCTGTTCTTACAGGAGACCCATCTCATGAATAACAAGGCCCCATGCCTTGCCCGATGGGGATATATGCAAATCTATCAATCAGGATCTACACGGGGCTCTAGGGGTACAGCGATCCTGATCAAGCTCTCCATCCAGTGGCGTTACAAAGACCCTACAGCCCCTGTGGTGTGGGGGGCCCCCACAGCACAGTAATCCGGAGCTGGGGCTCTCCATGTAGTTTGCAGGGGGCCCCTCAAGTTTTGTTACACTAGGGACATGATGGTATGGTAGATACACCATGGTCGCAGGGACATTATATGGGGAATCTATTACGTTGTTCAATATATATGCCCCACCTCCACTTCGATGTTCCTTTATCGAGCTGCTTATGGTGCTCTGTAGGAAGCTGGTGGATGGACTCATAGATTGGAATCATTGGTCCTTAATCCATCAGTAGACAGATGGTGTCCACAGGGGCTACCCCACATCGATGTGTGACGTGCCCACAACTTATCCTCAGGTGGCTCTACTTTCCATTCTTCCGCACATGGTGTCTACTTGCATATTGACTATATCCTGTTCCTCAGCAGTCATTTACCCAGTGCGAGGGATGTAACAGGGCTCCCCAGGGGTCTTTCAGATCACTCTCCAGGAACCATGGGCATACATATGCGACACAGATGCCTGTTGTTCTGTTTGCCTCTCTGGATATGGCATCTTCAGAACCCAGAATTTCGCAAACACACAAAAGGCAGCATAGACGGATACTTTGCTCAAAACTACAGTCCCTCAGACTTTATGGGAAGCCCTAAAACCCACTCTTTGGGGGCTGACATTAGTTATTGTACAGGGGAGCGAAAGAGCAGACTTTAAGACCTAGTAGCTCTGGAGACAGAGATCCTGGAACTGGACAGACAAGGTTGCCAACCAGGGGACCAACATGCACATAGACAACTCGGCTTAGTGCTGCAGCAATACTATCAGTCCTTGATAGGTGAGCACAGCTTATCTGGCAGGATTCCCAGGGATGTATTTATCAGTGGGGGGATAAATCAAATCAGTTGCACCTTAGATTATGCCAGGGGGCCCCAAAAGCACCGCCCTTCCATCTATTGGGATATTGAAGTGGGCATTCCACTTACGTGTTCCTAGCATCATAGCAAATGTTTTACGTCCCATCTTGAGGTGGTCTACACCAGGAGAGAGGTGCTTAACGGAGATACAAATAGAGGAGTTCATACTCTGATCCTTGTGCCCTACTACCCGAGAATTGATAGACTCTACGCTTACCGGGGAGGAACTCCTTGCAGCCATGGCTGATATAAATTCAGGCAAAGCGCCTGGCCCAAATGGCTTTCCCAGTGAATTCTTCAAACTATATATGCCCAAGTTTCAAAATCACCTCCTTGAAGCTGTGTTTTCTGTGGCGGAAGTGTGCGTTTTGCTACGAGATTGGCGCCATGCAGAGAGGGTGGTCTTCCCCAAACCGGGAAGCCCAAAGGACGATCCAGCATTGTATCGTCTGGTCTCCCTCCTAAACTTAGAAGTTAAGATTTAAGTCCAAGGCTTTGGCAAACAGACTGATCACTTCCATCACAGATTTGGTTTACCCCAACCAATCTGGGTTTATCCCTCATAGGGCCACTCGCCACAATAAACGGTGAGCATATAATGCGTTGGCTATGGTAGACAGACAGGGAGCTGGCGATGCTTCTCCTAGCTGACATAGAGAAGGCATTTGACTCTGTAAACTGGACATATCTATTCCCTCTCCTTCGGCGACTTAACTTTGGGCCATGGTTCATCTCCTACATCTAAATATTATACACAGGGCTTGGTCAGGCATCCTCCCCATAACAAGGGGGAAGAGACAGGGTTGTCCCCTGTCACCCTACTGTTTGCTATTGCCATTGAACCCCTGGTGGTATGGATGAGGATGTACGCGCAGATCCGTGGATTTGAGTGGGGGGTGGCGGGCAGTCGGAGAGGATCGCGCGATGCGCCGATTATGTCCTATTCTTTATCACAATGCCAAATATGACAGGACCACGACTGTTGCAAATAATGCAAATGTTTGAAGAGACCTCAGGGCTCTATCTAAACACCTCCAAATCCATGATCTATACAGTGGGGCCAGGCCCAAATAGACTTGACCGGATGGCATGCATACGAGTGGCCACAGACTGATTCCAATACCGAGAGGTTTATATTTCTCCAGTCGCTACAGTCACGTTAAATAATAATATACACCCAATTGTCGCTCATTTAAAAGACGCCATAAAGATTTGGTCAGGACTATTGCTTTCTCTGACGGGACGGTCGGCGATCTTCAAGATGGTCTCATTGCCCAGATTTCTAGATCAGCTGCCAAATTTCCCGTTTGATATTCTGCGACAGTTGTTTAAAAAATTTAACTAAAATCTTAATGTCTGTCGGTGAGACTGAGGTTGCACGCCTGGCTCTCATAAATGCTTTCAGTCAACATACTGTGGGGGCATTGCAGCAGCGTGTGTCTAGTACTATTTTCGAGCGGCCAACCTCCAGATAATAAATGAGTGGTGGTATGATACCCAGGGATACACCAAGTATGCTCTTGATAAGATGGGACTGGGCTTGACATTGCTACAAGCATACTTCTACGGGGAGGCACCAGTCTTCTTCCGGCGACAAAATTGGTTTTGGACTTCTGACGGCCAACCCTTTGTCAAATTAAATGGTGTGGCAGACAACCGGAACAAATGCAACAAGTGGAACAAGTGGAACTTTGCTTCCTCAAGTGGCCGCATCGGAGGGGTTCCGGAGGTGGGACCTGATCGAGATCTCCACACTGGGAAATGTCTTGCTGGGCATTCCAGCTGCATCGCAGCTAGTTTCATAAGTTCCTCCAGCTCCGCCATACTCTGGGCCCCTATTTAAGGACACTGCCTGATCTACCAGAATTTAATCCATTAGAAGGTATATTACTTATGGGCGACTTGGGTGACAATAAAATTGCTAAGGTCTACCAGACCCTGATCTCTAACCAGCCAGCCACCTTTGGAGCTCTACTCACAGCTTGGGAGGCTGATGTGGTTACATAAGAAAATGAAGACTGGACCGAGATACTGGGTTCCCCCAGAGAAACGGCAGTTGAGGCAAGGCTTCGGCTCGGCCATCCACAGGGGCTAACTGACATTACACAAGCTATGGTGTACGGGGGTTATCGCCACCCCTGCATGTTTCCAATGCAGACCAGAGGAAGGTACATTCTTTCACACAGTGTGGAGCTGGCCCGAATTGGAGGGATTTTGGCAGGGGGTGATCACATGCTTGAGCTGGGCCCTTTCCAGGCAGATCCCATTGAACCCCGAGTTGGCCCTCCTCCATCTTATGGAAGATGTGGATGGGAATAAATATAAGAACTCCCTCCTGGGCCGCTCGCTAAACGCAACATAGTTAAAGAGTGGAAGCCTACAACCCCTCCGTCACTGTCAGTCTAGAATGAGGTTATGGACACTGTATGGGAATGGAGATTGCAGTATACAAAGCAAGGTGCTGTCCCCAAAAACAACCAAAGATATGGAAGAGATGAGCAGAATATAGGGGAATTGACCTAGCACCAGTTCCTCAAAATCACCAGCTTCTGGAAGATGAAATTGAGACATTTCATGGCCCATAGGAGTCTATACTGCACTGATTTATCGATGAACATGGGTTATGTAACTGAGATGCATTCCATTTGTTTTCTGAACTTCCCTTGCAAGTGGATGGCGGTGGGGGTTGGGAGTGAGGCCGGCAGGACTGTTATATCTTTTGTTTATCAAAATATTTCTTACATCGCACCTTATTTTTTTGTTCTTTGGGCCACACAGGCTGTGTTGGATTCTATGCATATACCCCAATAAAATGTGTTCCAAAAAGAAAATAAATCAAGGCTGTAGGGTACTCACCCACCTACAATGCAGGGAAAATAAGATGGCACCTTTACATGCAGACCAGGAGAGCACCGACAAGGACACCCGATGCCCCACATGGGTGCACTGCAAAGATTGGCCTACCCCCAGGGAGATAATAGCAAAAGAGGTTTGTGTACAAGTTTTGCAACCTGTTGGTGAGACTGAGGAAGGGTGACCAGTATGACTTGTCTTAGCCTAGGGAAGGGATCGTTAAACCCAAGGACATGGCAGTAGCGGAGGATTCCATCAGACATAAAGGAGAAAATCCCAACTGGAACTTCCCCTACATGCAGCAATGCCTCGCAAAGTGGGAATGCTATCATAAATGGATGCACGATAAGGAGGGAAAGGGAGAAAAATTACAGAGAAAAGCTGGGCCAGAACCAGGGTTCCATCGAACAGATGGTGCTGGGAAGAACAGCTGTAGCCACATTGGCACAGATGGTAACTGAACCGAGCAAGGAACCACCGCAGATGTTCAGAAAAGACAAAGCATGTAGCACAAGGACTGAAGGTAGTAATATACAGTAGACCAGAAAGGGAGGCCAGACATCACAGAGCTCCGAGGTGGCAAGGTACAGTAATAGCTTCTAATCAGCTCCCAGAAGTAGATAGGTTGCAGGGACAACAACGGGTAAGGTGGCCCCTTCTCTCAGATAACGTTGAGAGAAGGGGCCACCCTACCCAGAGTTTGCCAATACTGTAGGAGAGTAGGGTCTGCTTCCTATGGTCACCCACACTTTTTGCGGTGATTTTCTGCTTTTTCAACTTTAGTGTGGCTGTGACCCACAGCCCAGCTCTTCTCTCTCTAAATTTATACCATGTACTTTAGGTACATACCTAATTGGGTCACCTTTGAGAGCCCCTGTATAGTGTACCCTAGGTACCCAGGTCATAGGTGCATCCAAGGCCTACCAGGGCTGCAGCATGTTTTATGCCACCCCTGGCTGGCCATCCAAACTGACACCACAGGCTGATCATTCAGCTTGGGTAAGGTGGTGTAATCCTTCGTAAAACCTACTCTTGAGGAAACTCCCAGGAGGGCTTTTGCCACAACAGGTGCTGTTGTGGTCCTTAGGGGAATAGCTTCTGGGTATCTGGTGGCATGATGCACTACCACCAGAATAAACCTGTGCCCAGATGCTGTTTAGGGATCCATTGGTCCAATAATGTCTATCCCAACTCTTTCAAAGGGAACCCCCACCACAGGTAATGGCATTAGGGGGGCCTTTGTGGTGCCACCTGATTTGCCACTGGCTTAGCAGGTGACACAGGAGCGACAAAACTGCTTGGTATCTTCTGACATGTGAGGCCAGTGAAAGTGAGGGACAACCCTGTCCCAAGTCTTGTTCTGGCCAAGATGTTCTGCTAGGGGAATATCATGGGCTTAGGTAAGAAGGAAGCCCCTGAATGCCAAAGGTATGACCAACCTCCTGGAAGCACCAGGCTTGGGATCTCTAGCCTCTGAATACAGGGACCCTTCATCCCAATACACTCTATGGGTACCTGTAGCATTCCCAGCAGCCTCAGCAGTAGCTTGCTGTCCGAGGGGTTCAAGAGAAGGGCAGTCCAACTGCCTCAGATCTGCCCTTGAAGGTCCCCCTGTCCCAAGGAACTCAACCAGATCAGGCTCAAGCTCTTCTAGGACAGTTCCTTCTTGGGTCTCACAGTCAGCTTCCTTGGAAGGCTGATTCTCATTCTGAGGCAAGGGGGAAGGCACTGCCTTAACCCTACTGCTCCTTCTCTTGGTAAGCAACTGGTCCATCATTTCAGGATCCAGGGCCTGTTCAGTTTTGCACTTTTTGGCCTGTGACCTGGTCACAGCAAGGACATGTGCGGATATACCTAACATCTCTGCATGAGTCCTATACTCCACTTCAGACCAGACTGAAGATTCTAGATCATTGCTAAGCAGACATTCTACAGGGTGGTCTGAACTAAAAACAACTCTTTTGAGGCCAGTTACCCCTCCCCAGGAGAAATTAGCAATTGCCATACTATGGGTGGTAGTGACATTGCTTGCATTGGTCACTAGGTAATTGGCACCTAGTATTATCTGTCCAGGGTCCGCAAAGTTGGGCGTCATCATGGTGACACTGGCACATGTGTCCTTGTAGGCCTGAGCCACTTTGTTAATAATCAAAGGAGTCTGTCTGTACTTGCCCAGGTTACTGGGGCTCACAGTAGAGGACATAGCCATGTCCACATCACAGACAAGAACAGCTTGAGTTGGTATCCTGACTAGGCCAGAATCCACCTCAGTTCCCAGGCTCAACCCTACTACACCTTATGTTGAGAACCACCACTATTAGCTGTACTAGGGGGAACAATTGCATTAGGGGCAATGGTGGCTGGAGCTGCCTCCTTTTTGGTGCAATCACTGGTCCAGTGAGTATTACTTTTACAGAAATTACACCATGGTTTCTTTGAACCTTCTTTCATTTTGGATTTCTTAGAACACCCATCATTAGAAGCTTTTTGGGGACCTGGCAAAGACTTCTGGTCTTTTGCTTTCTCCCCACCCTTTTGGTCTTGCTTCTTCTGATCACCACCTTGGTTCTGTACCTTTTGCTTCACCCTGGTTCTGACCCATTTGTCTGCCTTCTTTCCCAATTCTTGGGGAGAGGTCAGAGTCAATCAGGCGTTGATGCAATAACTGGTTCTGACAATTATTAAGAATGTGTTCTCTCATAATCAAATTATACAATCCTGTATAGTCTTTGACCTTACTGCCCAGCAACCAGCCTTCCAGAGCCTTAGTGGCACAATCTACAAAGTAAGTCCAGTTCTGAGTCTGTGTCTTCTGGATGTCTCTGAACAGCAACCTATACTGCTCAGTGGTTAAGCCAAACCCATCTATCAGAGCACTCTTCAGGACAGTGTAGTTGTTAGCATCCTCATCACTAACTGTGAGGAGCTTGTCTCTGCCTTTATCTGGAAAGGAGAGCTATAAGATTGCTGCCCACTGACTTTTGGGTATCTGCTGTACTTTGCAGGCCCTCTCCAAAGCAGTTATCAATATGTGGATGTCATCCCCACTCTTGTAGGGAGGGACAATCTTATTTAGGTTTTTATGGTCATAAGACCTTTCCCTATCTCTAGGAATTATGCTGCCACCAGTGGGTTCTAACTTACTTAACCTTTTCTCTCTTTCAAGAGCCCGGGTCTCTTTTGCAAGGGCCATCTCTTGCCTCTTGATCCTAAGATTTCCTTCCTTCATCTTAGCTTTATGCTCTCTTCTATGAGGGGAAGTCATCCTCCTTAGAGCTGAGGCATTGGACCCTATTGAGTCACCAGAGTGGTTGGATTCACTGGATAATGACCTTCCTCTCCTGTGCTCAGTGTTAGACCTATTTGGGGGTCTGGATTCTCCAGTCCCATGTAGTCCTAGGTTAACCATATTCAGTTCCCTGACTTGCATATGGTCCTCATCCACTTCATCATCAGTGTCCCCTTGATGGTCATCAGCGGGGTCTTCTGTTGAGGGATGGCCCCCCTCTGCATTACCTGTTTGAGTTGGGTTTGATGCCTTTTCTACATCATACTCAACTAAAATATCTACCAGGTGGTTGAAGGCTGGACTCTGTCCTTGTCTTAGCTTTCTGGCTATACACAGACTTCTCAGTTCATGAAAAGTAAATGTGTCATATTTAGAAGGGACTGACTCAGTTGTGTTTAGGGAGACTCAGTATGTATGTCTGTTGGCAAACCTATTGGTTTGGTTGTTAAGCCCTCACCCACCAACATAGTTGGTGGCATGCTTCATCATCGGGCCCACCACAGTGACACAGAATGTGTCCCGGGTGTGCTTCGACTCCAGATTACTGAGGAGCTGGTATACTTGCTGAGTGTGCATGTGAGGGGGGTGTGAAAGTGATTTTAAAAGCTATGCAGTGGGTCCCAGTTCCCGAGGGTATATGGATAACTTTAATATCTGGGCCCCTGCTAGCGGATAAAAAGGCAGTCGGACGCAGTTGAGTTAGTGATGGGCTCCCACGTCCTATGTGGTCTACATGTTTCAGCCAGGCCTTTTATTTAAATCTGGCTTTCCTCAGGACCAATGAGTATGTGTGAGTGAAAAAATAATAAACTATATTAGGTGATAAGTGTTTGTTAAAAAGTGTCGCACTCGGGACACCGCAGCAGGACGACAGGTTCCAGGAGCACGCAACCCGGCAATTCCGGTCCTAGCTCCCCCTGCCAGGTAACCCAGGAGGCTTTAACAGCAAATAGCAAGTTAAAGTAGAGGGAATCCCCCTCTTTACACGTATAGCACCTTAGCGAGTGCGACACTTTTTAACAAACACTTATCACCTAATATAGTTTATTATTTTTTCACTCACACATACTCATTGGTCCTGAGGAAAGCCGGATGTAAATTAAAGGCCTGGCTGAAACATGTAGACCACATAGGACGTGGGAGCCCATAACTAACTCCACTGCGTCCGACTGCCTTTTTATCCGCTAGCAGGGGCCCAGATATTAAAGTTATCCATATACCCTCGGGAACTGGGACCCACTGCATAGCTTTTAAAATCACTTTCACACCCCCCTCACATGCACACTCAGCAAGTATACTAGCTCCTCAGTAATCTGGAGTCGAAGCACACCCGGGACACATTCGGTGTCACTGTGGTGGGCCCGATGATGAAGCATGCCACCAACTAGGTTGGTGGGTGAGGGCTTAACAACCAAACCAATAGGTTTGCCAACAGACGTACATACTGAGTCTCCCTAAACACAACTGAGTCAGTCCATTATTGATACTACATATAAACCAGGGGATCCGGAATGGCTTATCCAGTCCTCTCTCTCATTTTTGATTTGCTGATATTTAGAAGGGATCCTGGGAGGATCCTCTTCTTGCAGAGGCACACTAGACCCTGCAGTCAAGGACATTTTCTAGTGAGGTGTGGTGTGTGCACCTACCTGCACTAAAAGTTTTTCTACTAGAACCTCTCTAGGAGTTGTAGTCAGGGTGTGCTAAGCCCTTTCCTCTACAACTGCTAAGTTCAGTCCTGGCGGTGGGGGTAGCATTCCACCCTTCTAGAGGGAGAAGACATGTAGTTACTGCTTTACCCCGGTTAAAGTTAAACAGAGCCTCAGCATCACAAAATGGATGCTGCTGCCAAAGACATGAGTCTGACCTCCTACTGCTGGGGAAAACTCAGGCAAGGGAGGCCTGGACAATAGGTTTCCTGTCGAGGGAGGTGCTAGCACCTCCCCAGACAGGCTGTACTGCATTGCGGTAGGGTGGGTTGAATGGAAAGATGCTTTTCCAGACACTGCCTGGGGCACACAAGGTGCTCCATGCACAGCCCTGTTCCAACCAGTTGCTGGGGCACTCCAGCCCTGCTCTGGCGCGAAACTGGACAAAGGGAAAGGGGTGTAACCACCCCCTTCTCAGGTCCACCCATTAGAGGGACCTAGCAGGTAATCCAGCCCCTAAAATCAGTATAAAGATAGGAGCTGTGTCTAGAGACTTTAGATTAATCCTGGAAGAAACTTTAATACTAACTATTGGACCTTCGACGTTCTATATCGACTAGAAGACTGAAGATATCTCCCTTGTGGTCAAGGGGTGACCACCCTGTGCAAACAGGCACCACCAGTAACTTGCCGGTCTGCTTTGTCGACACTCCCGCCGGATCCCGAAGACTCAGCGACACAGGAACTGGGCTCTCAGACTTCTCTCCGACTCCGACCCACATCCACAGCAAAGCTGAAACCCGTGGCGGACACGAGAGACGTGGGACCGGACACCCTGGACATCCTGCATTTTGCTAACCGTGCAACTACCGAGGCACCCTCGCAGTTGTGCATTGGGGTTTGAGAAGCCGCAGACCTGAGCGCCATTTGCACCAAAGCTCAGCCCTCCACCCTCCACAAGTGCCGCGTAGGGCCTGCTCCTGCATTTCAGCTCGAAGCGTCTTTCCGGTTGCTAGCCCGTTGGCTAGTTAGCCCCCTGAAGACTTCTTTTTGAATTTACACCGCTGGGCTGGTTGCTCCAGGCTTGCTCCAGCTTCCTCCAAAGGAGAAGCTAGAAGCTCCCCAGACCTTGCTGGTCTGACTCGAAGCCAATCTTCACTTCCTGCGTGGATTGCGGTTACCAAGTCTTGTTTGGTCCAGTCCGGATACCGACACCACAGTCAACTAGATCCTTCATGGGACAGCTCGAATCCTGCTCCTGGTCGTCGTCGACGCCTCCTAGTCCTCATGGCTGCAGAGACAAGCTTCACCTCATCACCTGAATCAACTCAACATCGCCTGGTTCCTTCCTGGTCCCTGGCTAGTGACCCAGACTCTGTCCCCTCTGCTTTCAGGTTCTTCTCATCTCCGATCCACCCTTGGATCCACCCGGACACTTTTCCTCTGGTCTCCTGTAGCACTTCTTTGCAGTTAACCATAGAAAACATCGACGAAACCTGACACGAAAAGACAAATATGCACCCGGCTTCCCTGGGTGGGGTAACTCCAGTACTCCGGTGCTCCCGTGGGTGTTGACTCTCGAAGTGTTTTAGTTTAAAGGGGTTTTACCGTAGTCCATCCAGAAGTGTCCTTAATCAGTAACTTTGTAACTTCTTCTTTCTCCATTATAAGTCAATGGTAACTCGCGACTGTGTTTAGACACTGCACGCGTCTCCCGTGGGTCTCCTACTTCCTAACCTTTGGTTGTCTCATGTAGCCCCAGCGATTCCCTAGGCCCTAGGCCTATTCTCTATTTCCGAAGTGGTTCTTATACCACTTACTTAGTATACGGTTTGTGAGGCCCCTAGGGCAGAACTGTATTTGTGCAACTTATGGCGATAGTGTGAGGGTGGTGGCAGCTCCTCGCTCGTCGCTCGTGTGGTGTAAAAGACTGTGAGTTCTTGTGGCTGAGATCTCTTCTGTTCAATGTCCCCTTCCTGACTCTGCTTTTAACTCATGCTAACTTTTAAATCCATTTAAAGACTGAGCGCTTTGTGGCAACTATTATCGCATTTTTTATTCACTTACCTCTGTGTGTACTGTGCTCCTCCTGCCCCAGTCCACCGCGGCTTCTGTGCCGTTTGTTGTGGAGGGCAGGGCGCCATCTTGTGTCAGTCTTGGAGCCCGGCGGGACCGTAGGCAGCGGTCTAGCTGGGAGAGGGGCTTGTGCATAAAGCGGCTGACAGTGTGGGGCTCGATGCGATAGTGCGAGGGTGGTGGCAGCTCCTCGCTCCTCGCTCGTGTGGTGTAACAGACTGCGAGTTCTTGTGGCTGAGATCTCTTCTGTTCAATGTGCCCTTCTTGACTCTGCTTTTAACTCATGCTAACTTTTAAATCCATTTAACGACTAAGCGCTTTGTGGCAACTATTATCGCATTTTTAATTCACTTACCTCTGTGTGTACTGTGCTCCCCCTGCATAGGTCCACTGCGGCTTCTGTGCCATTTGTTGTGGAGGGCAGGGTGCCATCTTGTGTCAGTCTCGGACCCCGGCGGGACCGTAGGCAGCGGTCTAGCTGGGGGAGGGGCTTGCTCATAAAACGCACATGACATTTCGGACGCACGCAGCGGGCGCGCCAGAGGCAAGCCCGTCTGCGCCCGTCCGTGGCCGAACGGGGCTAGGGGCCAGAACCCCTGCCGGTTCTCCCACTGCTATGAAATATAGCACCAAACAACTGCTGGAACACCGGCCTAGGGTTGGGGATAAGTGTGTACACAGCATAGCGCTAACATCTGAAAGAAGAAGGTGCAATCACTGCCCCTTTGTTCTAGGCCAGCAGCCCAAATCCGCGAACGCTTCGCAGAAGATGAGGCTGTCCCTTATTAACTGCAGATCTCTGGGGAAGCATAAAATAGATGTACATGACTTACTAATAGATGGACAGCTGGACGTTTTATTTTTAACCGAAACGTGGCTGAATGAGGACTCTGCTTCTGACATTATGGATGCATTACCACCGGGATATGACATCAAAAGGATGGACCGACCCACGGGGCGGGGAGGGGGACTCGCTATAATCCTTAAGTCGGAAATACAATGTACTTTGGAGGTAGCTGACATTAGGGAGAGTGAAGCTGGCTTCTTCTCCATCACAGGCCTTGATAGCCAGGTCCTGAAAGGGTTCGTAGTTTATAGGCCCCCGGGCCCAGGGGCTAGATTTACGGAGAGCCTGATTGATTGTTTGGTACAGCCAGCTATAAGATATGAGAGATTGATACTCTTGGGTGACTTAAATTTCCACTTTGACGATCCCGCCAACAAAGAGGCATTGGAGATCCGTAATGAGTTGGCAGCGATGCAAATGACTCTCAAGTCGGAACTTCCCACCCATGGTCGCGGCCACTTATTAGATACGATTTTCTCCAACTGGGAATCGATAGTTGTCAACCCCCCAGTACCTGTAGTCTGGTCGGATCACTTTCAGATTTCTTTTAAGATAGAGGCACAGATGGTGAGGGTAGGCAAGTCGGATGATAAAAGCAGGCGCAGGAGATGGGCAGATTTCTCCATGGACAAATTTAACAATCGTCTAGGCCAGGGTGGACCCCAGAGGGTCTAGAGATTGAGGCGGCTTGTGAGGCTCTTGATAGTTGCATCAGACAGGCGCTGGACAACATAGCACCCTGGACCAATAAAAAAGCCTGGAGGCAAACTAAATCTGCACCGTGGTTTGGGCCTGTGCTCATCAAGGAAAAGGCGGCGTACAAACGTCTTGAAAGACGCTGAAGGAAAGGTTTTTCCGTGGTAGATAGGAGGGATTATAAAATCAAGCTCAAAAGCTATCATGCGCTGATAAGGAAACACCATACCTGATAATTCAGCTAAGGAGCTGTTTTCTGTGTTTAAAGACGTATCCTCCCTGTCCAGCTCTGCCGCACCTGTGAAAGGATCAGTGGAATCCTGTGATCGTGTGGCACAGTTCTTTGCGGATAAAGTGGGGAAAATCTTTTCCTCGTTCCCGGCGGAGGCCAGAGTGGGAGGTGGGATAGAAGAAGCCACCATAAAGCACGATGGAACTGAAGCACTTACATCCTTTAGCACTCCTCGCAGGATATCCTAATTCATATAGCGTCTAAAATCAAATTGGGTTCCCCTAACGACCCAGCGCCTGCGTAAATAGGGAGGGAAAGTATAAAAACCCTGGAACCCAACATACGCCATCTGTTAGAACTCTCCTTTGGGTCGGGCATGGTCCCGACAGCTTGGAAAGAGGCTGTGGTGCTTCCGCTACAAAAAAACCTAATATTAGCGCAGAGCAACTGGACAATCTGCGCCCAATTTCCCTTCTCCCCTACTTTGCTAAAATCGCGGAGAAAGTTGCCAATATGCAACTGACAGAGCATATTGAAACTTGTAAACTACTACACCCCACCCAATCTGGCTTTCGGGCGTCCAACTCCACTGAATCTGCTATGCTCCTATCTACTGAAATCATACGGAAGCTGGTGGATGAAGGTCAGATAGCAGCACTTATCCTTCTGGATTTAAGTGCTGCCTTTGACACTGTAGCACATCACACCTTGCTGCAGTGTCTAAAAAAAGGGGGAGTGGTAGGCAGAGCTTTGGAGTGGTTGGACTCAATCCTCCAGAATCGTAACTTCCAAGTAGCTCAAAAACCTTACCGGTTGAAAAACACTAGGCTGAAACAGGGGGTGCATCAGGGGTCCAGCTTGAGCCCCACCCTTTTCAATCTCTACGTAACTCCAGTAGCAGAGATCACGAAAAGGTTTGGGGTGCAAGTGGTATCCTATGCAGATGACACCCAACTTGTGTCCCTCACTCAATCTAATGAGGCAGCAGCCAGTAATTTTTCGACGTGCCTACAGGACGTAGCGGCCTGGATGGCTAATAATTGTTTGAAATTAAACGGAAGTAAGACGGAAGTGCTGGTTGTGGGGAAAGCACCGTCTGTGTGGACATGGTGGTTGCAGGTGCTGGGGCCTCAACCTTCTCCCAGTGAACAAGTCAGAAATTTGGATATCTGGCTAGACAACAAGATCTCCTTTGAGTATCACACAAGGCGCGTGGCAGGGCAGTGCTTTGGTATTCTGAGAAGTATGCGAAAGACACTTGATCTACTTCCGATGTCGGCCAGGAAAACCCTTGTCCATGCCCTTATCACATCTAGGCTGGACTATGGGAATGCCCTGTACCTGGGAGCCAATATCAGATGTATCACTCGGCTACAGCGCATACTAAATGCGGCTGCCCGTATGGTCCTGATGCTGCCCAAAAGAGCACCATCTAAGAAAGCCCTTGAAACACTACACTGGCTTCCTATTAAAGAACGGGTGATCTTTAAAACCCTGTTGATCAGTCACCGCATTATGCAGGGGAAAGGGCCCGCTTATCTTCATGACCTGCTGCCCCCTTATACTCCTGGGCGTCAATTGAGATCTACTGGGACAGGGCTGATTAAAGTCCCTAAGATCATAAGAGCCCGGATGGGTGGACGATCTTTTCGGGTCCATGCAGCTCAACACTGGAACAGACTCCCACCAAGAATGAGACTGGAGACCTCTGAACATATGTTTCGGAAACAATTGAAAACCCATCTCTCCCCCTCAGGTTAGAGGGGGGGGGAGGACCGTTTCTGAGGATGTGGAGAGAGGGACTTGTCCGCCTAACTGTTGCTAGCCGCACCACTGCACGGGGACACACTGGCTCTAGTGTAACCAGGCGCTCTATAAATATTATTAATGAGTAACTTGTGATGTATTTCGATCTCTGACCTCATAAAGAGTACAGAGGGGTTGTGTTAGAAATAAATACATATATATTTGATATATACCTTGTGTGGTGTCCTTTCATTTGGTACTCAAGGGATTAAAATAAGTAAAACAGCTTGCTTTACATGATCTCTAAAGTTTTAGCCTAAGACTGCTGGTCCATTCTATCACTAGGATAGCTTGTTTATAAGGTTGACTTTACAACCACCATCAATAAGGGTTGTTTAGACTGGTGCAAGGTGCCCACTAGAATAGTGGACATCATATGCCAGGCTAACTTCTCACAAATACCCATTCTCCAAAGGAGTAGATTTGGGTATAGCACCCACAATCCAGGCATTAATTAATCAAGGGATCCATTTCAGTGGGAGTATCCCCATGTAATACACTTATCTTCCCAGTCAAGAAGAGGAAAGGGGGGACGTGACACTTGGTGCAGGACCTACACTCCCTTCAACGACATGGGGGGCCGAGAGTCTCCCATAGTACTGGACCTCTCCATCATCTTAACTAATGTACCAGCTGGCGCAAATAACTTTTCAGTACTAAACCTCAAGAACTCATTTTTATAGCATCCTTCTGCACCCGATAGTCAATACCTGACCGCCTTTACATTTCGAGGGGTTCAGCTACTATTCCTTAGATTACCTCAAAGGGTATTGTGAGTCCCCAATTATTATAGAATACTGAGGAGAGATCTTGCTAACTTCCAGTCGAATAGCCTCTCACACAATTGTGGATGACATCTTAATATGCAGCCCCTCTGAAGCAATATGTCGTCTGGATACGATAGCTCTCATTGCACTGGCCGAAAAGGGATGCAAGGTGGAAAGGGCCAGGTGCAATATGTGCAGCAGGAGGTTAACTGTCTAGGGCAATTAATATCAGTAGCCGGTCGGCAGGTCACCCCAGAATGCGCAAGCTTCATTAGGGCTATGCCGCCCCAGCAAACTTAAAAAAGCATGCACAAATGTATGGGTCTGTACAATTACATTTGGCTGTGGGTCTTTGACTGCAGCATGATCACCACCCCCTGCAGCATGATCACCACCCCCTTCTCTCTGCCCTGAAAATGGCGAAAGCCGACAGCAAGGAACTGACATGGGCACCTGAGATGCATGATATCTTCTGTAAAGTCTTAAAAGAAATGACGTGCTCACCTGTGCTAAGGGCCACCCTCGAGCCACAGGTCACCCTGTCACTCCCTTCCAAAAATTGATAAGGATTGCACTAGTTCATTAGGCAACAACCGTCCGTAGAGACCCCAGCGGGCCCACTAATATGCCGATAGGAAGCAAGGTCTGGTCCGAGGGAGAGGGGGGTGCCCAGACAGGGGAAATTACACAGTCTCCCCTCCAGCTACAGGTGAACATGGGGCACTGGGTATGCTCACCTTAAGACCAAGCACAGGGGCTAATGGTGCTCCAACCGTGATGGCACCATCCAGGGAAAGCTGCTGGCCCGACTTTGGATCCCAAAAGGTGACATGGGGGCAGGGCCACTGAGTAGCCTCCGATTCTCTCCCCTTCATGATGCGAGACTCAGGGAAGTGCCCAGAGTAGCCCAAAAAAGAAGATTCCCGATACAAAGGCGGGGTCAAGATCAGCCAAAGCTCGGTAACCGAAAACCTTGAGGGAGTGCCACGCCACGTTACACACCATGCACTGTGAAGATGCATACACACCAAAACATTCTCACACTCATGGCAGACATTAGTACTAAGAACAGCGGTATGCCCACTCTTCCCACATTTGCCACTCACCCATTGTGGGACTAGCTAAATAGGGCATGACAAGTGTGACTGAGTGAAAATTGTCTTCTTATTAACGCTCGCTCACTCATTAAAAATAATATGGTTTTTAAGGAGCTCATATTAGAAAGGAAACCCTCTTGGGTCTTTGTTACTGAAACATGGGCTAAAGACTCCTCAGGTCCAGATCTTGTCGAAGCGGTCCCTGAGGGTTACTGCTTAGCACGTCAGGACAGAATGGGCCGAGTTGGTCGTGGGCTGGCCATCCTGTATAAAGACAGGTTTCAATGCCACACCTTACCTGTCTCTGACCCCAAGGATGTGTTCCAAGTGCTATACTTTTCCCTGTCCGACTCTTCTAATCCCGCGTTCAATGGGATTTTGGTTTATCGTCCCCCCGGTCCCAGAGCAGATTTTGGGCTGAAACTGTTTCAGGTTTTGGAACCTTATTTTGGTCGCCAAAATCATACTATTCTAGGTGATTTTATTTTCACTTAGAGCTGCTGGAGGCTCATGACACTCTCTCCCTGCTGGAAGTTATGTCAGCCTGTGGACTCACCCAATTGGTGAAAGGATCCACCCACCGAGCGGGGCACATGCTTGATGGGATTTTTTCTAATGATCAGAGGCTGACAGTAACTGATCCCTTCCATCTGTCATGGTCGGATCATTTGGCCGTTCCCTTTAATCTGATCTATCCGATCCAGGACACCATTAGAAGGGTTCCGAGTACAATGGAAGTACGTAGGAATTTTAAAAACATCAGGGAAAACTCT
This sequence comes from Lissotriton vulgaris, assembly GCF_964263255.1. Classification (NCBI taxonomy): domain Eukaryota; kingdom Metazoa; phylum Chordata; class Amphibia; order Caudata; family Salamandridae; genus Lissotriton; species Lissotriton vulgaris. The sequence goes on from NC_141690.1 coordinate 230,887,706, forward strand.
TTCTATCCGTGGACGTCTAGTTTGTCCACTACTCTGGAGATGGACGTTCCTTCGGCGGTTTCACAATATGAAAAGACCATCACGGAGGCCCTGGATGAACTGGCTCCTGCTAGGTCCTGTTATTCAGCCAGGAAAAGACCCTCAGCTCCCTGGTTCTCAGAACAACTAAGGCTCCTTAGACAAGAAGTAAGGAGACAGGAGCGCCTATGGCATTCTAGCTGGGACCAAAAGGATAGGGAAGCCCTCAAGATCCTGTTAAAAAGATACAAGTTGGAAGTGATTAGGACCAAACAAGAATACTTTACGGCCCTCACAGCCTCACTTTCATTTCCTAAAGAGCTCTTCAGGATTGTTGATTCGCTTACTTCTCTCCAGATCCCTGACCCTGTTGTTGCATCTCAGGAGCTCTGCAACAGGATAGCCTCCTTCTTTCAGTCCAAAATATCGGACATTTACATTGCCTTGGAGTCGCAAAGATCCTCTACCGCTGAGCCTCCGGTGCCCGCTGTTTCGGACTCTGCATCTGCAGAATTACCTCGGCTCGGGGGTCTGGAATCCTTTCCTCCTCTTTCTTGCCAGGACCTAGAGATCCTTCTTAACAAAACTAAATCTGGTTCTCCGCTAGATGTCTGCCCTTTAAAGATCCTCAAACAGTGTAGAGAATCCCTCCTTCCCCCTTTGGTTGACATCATGAATAGGGCGATGAAGGAGGGCATTTTTCCCCAGCAGTGGAAAAATGCTGTGGTAAAACCACTGTTCAAGAAACCCTCTCTTGACCCTGGGGTATTAAAAAACTTTCGCCCCATCTCACTGCTCCCGGCTCCCGCGAAGATGTTAGAAGCCCATTTAAATAAACATCTTGCTGCCTTCGTGGAGAGTTTGGGTTGTTTGGATCTATCCCAGCATGGATTCAGGAGGGAACATAGCACCGAGTCTGCCCTCACCATAGTGCTTGATAACATCCGCACGCGTGTAGATGGCGGACAGACCTCCCTCCTGATCCTCTTAGACCTCACGGCTGCCTTCGATACCCTTTCTCCCTCGGTATTAACATCTCGACTGAGGGAGATTGGGGTTCGGGGGGCGGCCCTGGGGCTCCTTTCCTCTTTTCTTGATCATAGAGAGCAAAGGGTGATGCTGGGTCAGTTTCTATCTCCATCCCTGTCTGTGCAATGTGGGGTCCCTCAAGGGTCGGCGCTTAGTCCCACCCTTTTTAACATTTATGTGACCCCCCTTGCCAGACTTACTAGATCTTTTGGGATGGAGGTAGTCTCCTATGCGGATGACACCCAGATCCTCGTCTCTCTCTCCCAGTCAGTTACGTCGACTGCCGCCAACTTTAGATCTTGTATGGAGGCAGTCGGCCAATGGATGATTCACAATTCATTGAAACTGAATGGGGAGAAGACTGAGGTGATGGTGTTTGGAGGAAAGGAAGAGATCTGGTCAGCTGAGTGGTGGCCGGATTCACTGGGTGCCTGTCCTGATCCTACTTCCTCAGCCAAAAACCTTGGGGTTATGATCGATCCTATCCTTAGTATGTGCCAACAGGTCAACAGGACTGTATCGACCTGTTGGGGTATCATCCATATACTAAGGAAAATCAGGCACTATCTCTCTTTGCAGGCAAGAAAGCAACTTGCCGTTGCCCTATTGGCCTCTCGTCTGGACTATTGCAATGCGCTGTATGCTGAACTGAATAAAAGTCAACTACAGCGCTTGCAGGTGGTCCAGAACGCAGCAGCCAGATTCGTTTTGGATCTACCCCGATGTGCCTCTGCCACCTCTGCCCGGAAGCAGCTTCATTGGCTTCCTGTTCTGGACCGTATCCTTTTTAAGACCATGTGTATGGTCTACAAGGCTTTAGCTAAAAATAGCCCTACTGGCATTGGATCTATTTTGTCCCATTACAATCCTGGCAGGAACCTTCGCTCCTCAAACAGACTTCTTCTCTCTGTTCCGCGTATCCGGAAAACCAGATGGGGGGGTAAAGCTTTTTCCAATCTGGCCCCAAAGTGGTGGAATGCTCTCCCTATTGAACTAAGGTCTCTCCCCACTTTACAATCTTTCAGATCTGCCCTGAAGACCCATCTCTTTGTACGCGCGTACCTGTAGTGGTGCTTTGCATTTTTGATCTTTTTTGATAGGCGCCTTGACACCTTCGGGTTTAGTTTGCGCGATACAAATTGCATAATAAATAAATAAATAAATAGTATTCAGAAGAAGTAGCCCCCAGCCAGGAAAATAACTATTGAAAGGGGCCGCTCAGCAACTGAACCCTTAGTCACCGGGAGAGGCTTCTATGACAAACCTGCATTACCACAGAACTCCTACTTAACCACAATTCCATTCTTCCCTAGGTTCATAAGACCACCCAATAAACATATTTAGCACCATTCTAAGCATCTAGTTAGGATTTGGAGGGGGAAGCTCAATGGATTATAAAAATTAGATCAGTCTTGATAACTAATAATCACCCTTACCCCTACAATTACTAAAACATACCCAACAGGCTATATCGTGACTAGTGGATATCACACCCTTAGGGTAAAAATACAGGGACTCTGAAAACCATTACTTACAAAGCATGTGTAATATTTCTGTGTTAACAATCAACAAAGTTCTTTCAAATCAGGTAACAGAGAAGGCAGCAAAAGTGCCCACCAAGACGTCCTGATAACTAATAATCACCCTTACTCCCTTGAATTACTAAAACATACCCAACAGGCTATATCGCGACTAGTGGAGAGTGGCTATCACACCCTTAGGGTACAAATACAGGGACTCTGAAAACTATTAATTACAAAGCATTTTAATATTTCTGTGTTAACAATCAACAATGTTCTTTCAAATCAGGTAACAGAGAAGACAGCAAAAGTGCCCACCAAGACGTAACATGAACTTCCACTAAGACAATTTCTGAACGTATGCCAATGGAAGGTGGGAAAACCCACATTCTGTTTAACATCTGGGTGGGTGCACCATTCCTTTGTGAAGTCAAGCTCTTCCTTGGCGATGACACCCATGAGCTAGTTACTGCAATTGGGCAGAAGAAACACATCTACCGGAAGAGCACAGATGACTCCAAAGGGTCTTGCATCTTGAACTACAATATCACAGCAAATGTTATGTTTATTTCTGTGCATATGTACCCTCTGTCTACTATGGGAAATACAACACTTACTCACCATTGAGGAACTGGCGGGTGAAACAGGATTCACAACTGGGAAACGACTGCGCCTACTTAGGAACCTCTAGTATGTCACCTACAATTACACTAAACAGAACACTAGCATCCCACATGCACTACATAACACTTGGTATCAACACATGACCACAGTCTGCTCAGAAGCAGTAGCCAGGTCATATTATGTCAGTTCGCTGATCCCACATGGTGTACGGCCCAACAGACTTGACCTGTCCCAAGAGGTATCCCCTGAAAAATCAAAGTGCCTCATTTACCTTTACTTATGTAGGATAAGGGCCAAGATCCAGCCCAACAAGATAGAACCTCACAGGGTAGTTGTAAACGTGACCTTGAATTAAATTAAACGAGTTGAGGCAACAGAATGGTTGGCTCTTATTGTGGTTGCCAAAAAAGCCAATGAAAAAATTAGTTCATGCATAGATTTACAAGCACTTAGTATGGAGGATGTTGTTGATATGTGCCCCCTGCCGAATTCTGATTGCATTATCTCTGCATTAGCAAGTGCTAAATTCTGCACAATTTTAGATCTAGCATCTTCCTATTTATAAAGTTGAGCTAGATAAAGCTTTACAGGAATTGACTGCATTAATTACACCGAAAAGTTTACATTTTTGAGAGAGCCATTTGTTTGGGTCTCTCTAGTCTCTGTATTTCAACATGTCAAATATACTTAAAGGAGTTAAAGGTGTAAGATGCTATCAAGATGAACTATTGATTTTTGGCCGTACAAAGGACGAGCAACCTTCAAGGGTGCGTACAGTTCTAGAGAAGTTGAGGGAAGCAAGCTTGACTTTGAGAAATGCCACCTATAATTTTTGTGTGCAAGAAGTCAATTATCTGGGACGTCATATTTCAGGTCCGAGTGTGTTTCCTAAAAAGGAGTTGGCTGACATAATTGTAAAGCTTCAAGAACCTTGTAAAAAGCAAGAACTGGTATCTTTTCTAGGTATGGTAGAATACTACTGTAAATATATTCCTGGTTATGCTGACAATACTCAACAATTAAGGAAGTTACTAGGCAAAAATGTAAATTTTGAGTGGAATTCCGATTATCATAAAGAGTTCATCTGTAAAGGAAGATTTAAGAAAGTCCCCTTGTTTGCAAGCATTTATACCAGGTGAACAAACTTACATTATGTTAGATGTCAGTGCAAGAGGTATTGGAGATGTATTAGTTCATAAAAGGAATGGGATGGAGAAATTAATTGCGTGTGCATACAGATGCTTGAAAGGTTCTGAGTTAAATTACTCTGCTATTAAAAAAGAGGCTCTGCTCATTTATTGGTTGTTGGGAAAATACAGGAACTTGATTTGAGGCATGAAATTAAGGTGCTTTCAAAGAAGTTTTCTCAAAAAAAGATTGGATGCTATGTTTTCAAGGTACAGAAGATGTAGTATTTCTTTAAAAGAACATGCTTTCATTGTTGATTATATTCCTGCGGTAATTAACTTGTCAGCAGATTGTTTATCCCGTTTGGTGAATGTGAATGAAATTGAGCAGGATGCAGAAAGGATTTTGGATGATGAGGTGAATGTATGTGAGGTCACTTTGGGTGCTATAGAAGAAGTAAAGAGGAAGAAAAAGATAGACAAGGATCAGGAAATTTCTAAAGTGATTGAAATAACATTATCTGGGAGAGGTAAACAATTGGATAAACCCTGGTCCATGATTATAAACCTCACTTTCAGTGGTGAATGGAATTCTCACTTGTGGAACAAAACTTGTACCACCAGCTGGTGTGCATGCAAAATTACTCAGTTTTGCCCACGATGGGCATATGGGTATTGTGAAAACTAAAGAAAGGTTGAGGTTACAAATTTTGTGGCCAAGAATGGATATCGAAGTAGAAAGATTAGTGAGAGATTGTATACAGTGCGAAATGAGTGATAAGTTGTAAAAAAATAAACAAATGCCCATGGTATATAGAGAGCTTCCGAAATATCCATTGATGAAGTTGCATTTGACATAGTAGGATCTTTGCATGGCGAAATTCATACTCCTTTTCTATTAGTAGTCTTAGAATTGTATTCAAGATGGATTGAGGTTGCTTGTGTTATAGCATCTCAACTTCTAATGTAATCACATTCTTAGAGGAGATACTCAAAAGGGAAAGTTATCCTAATTCTGTTTTATCTGACAATGGCCCCTAATTTCTTTCAAATGAGATGCAGAAGTATTTAAGAGATTGGTGGCATTCTGCATAAAAGAAGTTCCATTTATCATCCGGAATATAATACATGCCAGACACCACAATCCTCACTTTAAAATTTGCTCTAACCTTACTTTCCTTGCAGCACCGCTTGGCACCATAGACAACTGCAAAAATACACAGATTAGAATGATCTGTAGGGAAATTAATTTTTGTGCTCATAGAAGTTGTGGTAGAAGACATTCTTGGCCAGCAGAGAGATGCATCTACATTATCCTTACTTAACATTAAAGCACACGTATCATTGTGAATAAGGAAGTATATTGGCTTGGCTACTGTACTCACTGTATTCACGTGTTAGAAGAAATTGTTGCATTAATATCATAATATTGGGACTTTTGATCAGATTTACAGTAGTTTCAAACTCTCATTTCAAAGAGTTTTTTTCTGTATTACGGGGTGTTATGAAGAGCTTAGTAGCACAGGAGGTGGTGTCCTATACAACGCATGTAAAAAACAAGAATCTCGTTTGAAAAGTCATATAAACACTTGATGTATACATAATATTGATACACTGTCAAATTGTATGTCTCACCTGCAACGAAAGAAGTCTGAATATATGTACTGATGCACATATGGTATGGATATAATACCTTAGTTCAATTGCATTTTGAATGATAGATGGTTTTGTTTATGTACCTCGAAAAGCAAGGCACAAAATTAAATTAACTCACTTATTCACTCACAGGTTTTCCCATGACGAAGGGACGCTCCGACACGAAATGCATTGGGCTTCATTTAAAACTTGGCACCGCAATGAAAAAACATTAATGAAAAAAATAATATTGTAGATACAACATTGAATTAATGAATGTATTGAAAACTGCATTTTTTTAAATTGATTGTTAAATAGATACATATCATGCAATGATGAAGAAATTGGTCAAATTCATCTGAAAAAAATGAAGCAGTTAAAAACGAATTATTCATTGGACAACTAGAAATTAAAATGAGCATTTAACCATTTAAGCTGTGCGCGTTAGAGATCAGGTCGCCTGATTGGGGCCTGACCACTTTCATATTAGAGTACATGCCAGGCAGGCACAGGCTAGCGTAGCACGCAACAATAATTAGAGTGTAGATAAACATTTGCGTATATGAGAAAAAACAGGAGTGCATAATTCCACCCTTTCATAGTTGAAGCAAAAGTGGCCATTAGATCTTTAATTCTTCACAAGGTGGGGATACAATATGATTGGGGTTAGGGAAAAGGGCAATAGTTTCTACATAATAAAACATAAACATTGTTTTTGGATTTAAACTGCAGTGTGCTTTTATATTTAATGTCGGCTAAAAACTTTGTATTGTTCATTTGCTTGTAAAGCGTTTCAAGGCCTGATCAGTGGTAGGAAGCGCTAATAAATACAATTATAATTACACATTAATTTCATGTAGGCACAAGAAGATTACGTTATTTGCCCAGATTCACAGGATTTTGAGGTGGCACCAAGACTGAGCCTCTCCACAGAGTGCATCTTTTATAGCTGGCTCAGCTACCTTCTTTCTTCTCTCCCCTCCTACACCTAACGCTGTTTCCTCTACCCCACTAGCTGACTAGAGGAAAAAAGCGCTATGAAGCAGCCAGCAGTGGCTGCTTCATAACACTTATTTTACCAGTCATTTTATCCACCCCCACCAGCTTTCCCGTTCGCCACCTCCCCCAATCACTTCCCCACTCGATTGCCAAAGCCAATACCTCGCCCCTAGGTGAGACCTATTGGCTTTGCCAATGCTTTTCTTCTTACGCTGCCCCCCTCTGGCCAGTAGCGACCACTCGTATTGGGAAGTAGTGAAGCAGGTGCAGGGGGAACACACACAACAGCAAAAATAATTATAAATAAAGAAAATTGGACTTACCTGTTCCGATGGGCGTTGGCATGTTCCCGATCCTGGCGCCTGCTGCAAACTTCGCAGGCTCCCAGTCCCAGCGCTGCGTACATGCTGGGAATGCGACTGGTCTGAGTGCGTCTGTTTGGCGCTCAGACGTAGACTGGGGGCCTGTGTTGGTTTCTCCACCCAGCTGTACAACACAGCTCGGTGGAGATAGTCTAAGTGCGCATGACGGTAAGGCCAGCCCCAGCCCCAGACCCAAGCCATCATGAGCACTTGGCAGTGCCCACCACTCCCCCTCCTCCCTGGTGCTGCAACTGCAGCGTCAGTGTAGGTGGCCGCACCCCTCCCTCGGCTCGCAGTTGCAGTCTGCGGGACTAAAAATAAAATGATAATAAACGTGTTTTATTATCATTTTATTTTTGTCCTTTGCCTCTGCTGGCTTTCAGCAGAGGGGCGACGCTCCACCGCCACAACGGAGGAGCCGCTCTTGCGTCTACACAATATTAATTTGTTTGCCATTCCACTCCCAAGTATTTGCTTCGATAAACTTCTCAAAAATCATATAAAACCATCACTTTGCCTCATTATTTGCTTAGTGTTTGCGTTGAACTCTAGTGCAGGACACTTCCGGGTAGCAGTGTGATCCACAAGCTGATAAATCATAACCTAATCATATTTGGAGAGTTTCATATTAATTTGCCAGTGGCCTCTGTGTTGAAATTCGGCTTTGGTGCTTCCTTTTGGCCAGGTTATCCTTTAATTCAAGGCTTTCACAAACATCCCTAACTCCTTCAAGAGACTGCCATTGAGTGCTCGGGTCCATTTTTGACACCCATATATCATCTGCTAATATTTTGGGTTCTCTTAATCACTTTTAGCAAAAGAAGGAATGCATCGTATTTTTTCAAATGTATGCCACCTCAATATCAAATCAAATTGGTACAAGCAGCAAGGTAGTCTCTCATCTCGTGATGTGACTTCGTGTTTATCAGTGTTTTTCACATTGCCTGCTGTGTGCTAGCGCTTTGCATTATCAGCGCTATAGATATTAATACTGATTCTGGTTGAGTGCTTATACTGACTTTGGCTGGGCATCGTAGCGCCGCTTTGCTGAAGAGATCTCTGCCATAACTGTAACTGTATTTGCCTGCTGTGTACTAGCGCTCTGCATTTTCAGCGCTATACTGATTCTTAGCTGTGTATTTACTCTGTCTGCACGCCTGCCAATAGCGCTACGCTCCGCTCCTCCCCCCGCCTCCATTTTGTTGATCTGTTGTCCTCCTCGTGTGCCCGACCCGCCTCCCAGCTGACACGCCCTCGCCCCTCCCCTCCCTCCATCCATATATGACAGGTATTCTTGCGCGCAGCGTTCACGTGCAGCGACCGCGCCCAATCCGCGCCGAAGGTGCGCCAAAGGTAAGCCCGTCTACGCCCGTCCGCGCCAAGACCGCGCCCAGCGCCAGACCCCCTGCCCCTCTCGCCGCCCACCCCCCCCGCATTACCTACGATGCCGCCACCCTCCTAGCCCTTAACCCCGGCCGCGCCCCCACCTGCGTCCAAGCCGCTCCTGGACGCACCCATGGACCTTTCTCCTGCTACTCCTGCAAATTCAGCAGCACCGACAACATCTCCGCTACGACCACAACACAGATTCCCGACCCCAACCACCTAGATTGCATCCTTCTCAACACCCGCTCGGTCCATAGGCACGCCATTGACCTCTGGAACCTACTAGACACCATCTCTCCTGACGTCGCCTTCCTAACGGAAACATGGATGAACGCTTCCTCCGCCCCTGACATCGCCATCGCCATCCCTGATGACTATAAGATCACACGCAAGGACCGCACCGACCATACAGGAGGTGGAATCGCTATCGTCCATAAGAAAACAATCCGCATCTCAACCAGCTCTGATGCCAACCTCGCCAACTCCGAACACCTTCACTTCCAGATCCACATCGACCCCAAGACCACACTCAGAGGCACCCTCCTCTACAGACCACCAGGCCCACGCGCAAAATTCAGTGAAGACATCACGGACTTCATCACCCCACACGCGCTCCCCTCCATAGACTACATCCTTCTGGGAGACCTCAACTTTCACCTTGAAAAGATCAGCGACCGCAACACCGCCACCCTCTTAGACAACCTCGACAACCTCGGACTTAAACAACTGGTCACTTCCCCCACCCACATCGCAGGTCACACTCTCGACCCCATCTTCACCTCCAGCAACCATGTCTCCTTCAGCCACACTACGGATCTCCTCTGGACTGACCACAGCTGCGTTCACTTCACCTACAACAAGCCGAAACCCATCATCCACCTCCAGCCAACTCTACAAAGAAACTGGAACAAAATCACCACAGAACAGATCTCCACATCGCTCCTTCAAACCTCCCCAGCCCTCTCTTCTAACGCCAACGAAGCCGCCTCCAACCTCACCCTTTGGTTATCCAACACCGCCGACACCTTAGCACCACTGAAAAAACGTCAACACAAACTTGGCATCAAGAAGGCCGCATGGTTCAACGACGACCTCAAGAAGTCCAAGAAACTATGCCGCTCCCTTGAAAAGGCCTGGAAAAAAGACCCATCCACCAGCAACAAGGACGCCTTCAAAAGCGCCATCCGTACTCACCACCAACTGATCCGAAAAGCCAAGAAAACAGCATTCAAAGATCGACTTGACAACAACGCCCACAACAGCAAGGAACTTTTCAACATCGTCAAGGAATTTTCCAACCCCTCGGCCAACTCCAACGACATCACCCCCTCTCAAACCCTCTGCGATTCCCTAGCCTCTTTTTTCCACAACAAGATTGCTGACATCCACAACAGCTTTGACAACCAACCCGGAAGCCAACCCACCCTACCATCAGCTGACCATCTTCCCCCCGTTAACACCCTTAACGCCTGGAAGCCAATCTCCACTGAGGACACCATCCGCCTGATGAACTCCATCCACTCTGGATCCCCCACAGACCCATGCCCTCATCACATCTTCAACAAAGCAGACTCCGTCATAGCTCCGCACCTCCGAGACGTCATCAACTGCTCCTTCAACTCCGCTACCTTCCCAGAAGACTGGAAACACGCTGAACTCACCGCCCTTCTGAAAAAACCAACAGCAGACCCCACCGAACTCAAAAACTACCGCCCCATCTCGCTTCTTCCATTCCCGGCCAAAGTCATCGAGAAAGCCGTCAACAACCAACTCGCCGCCTTCCTCGAAGCCAACAAATCCCTCGACCCCTCACAATCTGGCTTCCGAGCCAAACACAGCACTGAGACCGCCTTCATCGCAGCAACAGACGACATTCGAACTCTGCTGGACAATGGAGACACAGTCGCCCTCATCCTCCTCGACCTCTCTGCAGCCTTCGACACAGTCTGCCACAGCACCCTTTTACAACGCCTCAGAAACATCGGAATCCAAGGAAAGGCACTGGAATGGATCACTTCGTTCCTCACCGGAAGAACCCAGAGAGTCCGCCTCCCACCTTTCAAGTCCGAGGCCACCGAAGTCATCTGCGGCGTACCACAAGGATCCTCACTCAGTCCCACCCTCTTCAACGTATACATGAGCCCCCTCGCGGCCATCGCCCGCCAACACAACCTCAACATCATCTCTTACGCGGATGACACTCAACTGATCCTATCTCTCACCAAGGACCCCAGCACCGCCAAAACTAACCTACACGAAGGAATGAAAGAAGTCGCCGAATGGATGAAACAAAGCCGTCTGAAACTGAACTCAGACAAAACAGAAGTCCTCATCTTAGGTAAATCCCCCTCTGCATGGGACGACTCCTGGTGGCCGGAAGCCCTCGGAAATGCACCCATCCCGACAGACCACGCACGGAACCTTGGCGTCATCCTGGATTCTTCACTCTCAATGAACAAACAAGTCAGCGCCGTATCCTCTTCCTGCTTTAACATTCTTCGCATGCTCAGAAAAACATTTTGCTGGATCCCCTCCGAAACAAGGAAAACAGTCACCCACGCTCTAGTCACGAGCCGACTGGACTACGGAAACACCCTCTACGCAGGTACCACCGCTAAACTCCAGAAGAAACTACAACGAATCCAAAACGCCTCAGCCAGGCTCATATTAGACATCCCACGCAACGAACACATCTCTGGTCACCTTAAAGACCTCCACTGGCTACCCGTCAATAAGAGGATTACTTTCCGACTGCTTACCCACGCACACAAATCACTCTACGACATCGGACCAGATTGCCTCAACTCTCGACTGTCCTTTTACACCCCCTCCCGACAACTTTGCTCTTCCAGCCAAGCCTTCGCCACTGTACCTCGCATCAACAAGACCACCATGGGAGGCAGATCCTTCTCATACCTGGCTGCCAAAACATGGAACTCACTCCCCGCTTACCTTCGCCTCACCCAGAATCACCTAGCGTTCAGAAAGCAGCTTAAAACGTGGATATTTGACAAATAATCCTCCTCCCCTTCCTAAGCGCCTTGAAACCCTCTGGGTACGTAGTGCGCTATATAAATGCTATGACTTGACTTGACTTGACTTGACTGGTAAAAAGCATGCATCGTTGTGACCTCACCAGGGTTTCAGATGCGGGTAATGTCTGCTTTCTGCATAGATTCTTCTTCAGGTATTCTACATGGGACCTCCTGGTCCATGCCAGAATCTTGTTAACACTAGCCATTATTCATTTGCATTGAGTTTAAAATGTTCCCCTGCATGTGTCTACATGTATACCTGATTTACAAAGGTAAATTATACTTGTGAGTACAAGTTTACTTTTTTCAAGGTGTGTTTGGGAGTTGACAGTGGTCCACAAACTAACCTTTTTTTAACATTCACAAAGGAGAAAGGCTGTAACTCCCCTGTCCCTTTTGAGAATGGGTTACCACTCTAACTTGTGGGTCAGTGACTTTTCAATGGTTTATGACCATTATTTCGGTCCTAAACATATGATACATATGGATAGGAATCACTATTTGGAAGGCACGCCTGTAAAATGGCTCTTCCGAAAATCAATTCCTTATCCATTTCGAAAGCCATTTTAGGAGTCGAATAAAAGTTACTGACTCCTAAAATGGGTTTAGTAGTTAGGAAAAAGCATTAGTCACAGACAACAAATTGAAGTATTTGCCACCACAAATAAAGATTTCCAAAGTAATTCCCCATTTCTTAGGGCACAACTTAGAATCCAAGTTATTCCTGTATTGAGGAGCTACCAATCACTGTGGCAGCAGTAATTTTGCATGGGGAAATAATGCCTTACTATTCTTGAGTACCTCGTATTGAGGGGCTTAGTCAGCCGTTATCAATATTGGGAAAGGCACAGTGGACCCATCAAGAGCAACAAAGCACAGTGACCACATCAAGAGCAACAAAGCACAGTGGCCCCAACAAGAGTAATAAAACACAGTGGCACCATCAAGAGCAACAAAGCACTGTGGCCCCATCAAAAATAACAAAGAACTGTGGCCCCATCAATAACAACAAAGCACTGTGGCCTCCATCAACAGCAACAAAGCACAGTGGCACCAGCAAAAGCAACAAATCACTGTGGTCCCATCAAGAGCAATAAAGCATTGTGGCCCCATCAAGTGCAACAAAGCTCAGTGGCCCCATCAACAGCAACAAAGCACTGTGGCCCAATCAAAACCAACAAAACACTGTGACCCCATCAAGAGCAACAAAGGACAGGGGCCCCATCAACAGCAACAATGCACAGTGGCCCCATCAAGAGCAACAAAGCACAGTGGCCCCATTAAGAGCAACAAAGCACAGGGGCCCCATGAAGAGCATCAAAGCACAGTGGCCACATCAATAGCAACAAGGCACAGTGGCCCCATCAAGAGCAACAAAGCACTGTGGTCTTATCAAGAGCAACAAATCACAAGGGTCCCATCAACAGCAATAAAGCCCTTCCTCCTTCTTCAACTCAGGCAGGGGAAGAGACAGGTTGGCAGCCCAGGTTTCTTTTGGTTTTTGGAGAATGCTACATTACGGTAAAACTCTGAATGACAAGCTTAGTGGTTCCGTGGTTTTGAAAGAGGGTCAAGAAAGGAAGGCACCCCTCACTGGCCTTTGCTCACTCGGAGTCCCGCCACGGGTTCTCTCACTCGCTTTTTCCCTCTCGCCTTTGACCTAGTCCACAGGTACTCATAGCACGGCCCGCGGGCCGCCAGCGGCCCGGCAAGCCTTCCTTGGCGGCCCGCAGACCTTGCAGACAATTTACCTGTGTTTAAAAAAAATTAAATTAAAGAGTGTCTGCAAACACTGAGCGCCGAGACTCTGCTGCTCTGTGGGGGCCGGGGCATTCCAGTGATAGTCAGAGTGGAGCTGCAGGGGGCGCTAAGAGGTGAAATACAAAAGCCTCATTAACATAAAAAAAATGGTCTTTTAAAGACCGGTGAAGTGCTCGGGTGTGGCTGTGTGTGTGTGTGTGTGTGTGTGTGTGTGTGCGTGTGTGTGTGTGTGTGTGTGTGTGTGTGTGAGCCCGTAAGCTGTCTCAGCCCGGGCACACACAGGCAGGGTGAGATGAAGAGGGTGACAGAGGGAGGTAGAGGGAGGGAGACAGAGGTAGAGCGAGGGAGGGAGTGAAAGGGAAGGAGAGAGAGGGAGGGAGAGAGAGGGAGGGAGAGAGAGGGAGGGAGGGAGGGAAAGGGAGGCAGACAGGGAGGGAGGGAAAGGGAGGCAGACAGAGGGAGAGTGAGGGAGGTAGGGAAAGGGAGGCAGACAGAGGGAGAGCGAGGGAGGAAGGGAAAGGGAGGCAGACACAGACAGAGGGAGAGCGAGGGAGGGAGAGGGAGGGAAAGCGAAGGAGGGAGGGAGAGCGAGGGAGGGAGCGAATGGGAGGCAGACAGAGGAAGAGCGAGGGAGGGAGGGAAAGGGAGGCAGACAGAGGGAGAGCGAGGGAGGGAGGGAAGGGGAGGGAGAGCGAGGGAGGGAGGGAAAGGGAGGCAGACAGAGGGAGAGGAAAGGAGGGAAGTGGAGGGAGAGGGAGGGAGGGGCGAGAGGGAGAGAGAGTGAGGGAGGGAGCAAAAGGGAGACAGACAGAGGAAGAGCGAGGGAGGGAGGGAAAGGGAGGCACACAGGTAGAACGAGGGAGGGAGGGAAGGGGAGGGAGAGCAAGAGAGAGCGAGGGAGGCAGGGAAAGGGAGGCAGACAGAGGGAGAGCAAGGGAGGGAGGGAAGGGGACAGGGAGCGAGGGAGGGAGGGAAAGGGAGGCAGACAGTGGTAGAGGGAGGGAGGGAAAGGGAGGCAGACACAGACAGGGAAAGCGAAGGATGGAGGGAGAGGGAGGGAGGGAGGAAAAGGGAGGCAGACAGAGGGAGAGCGAGGGAGGGAAAGGAGGGAGGGAGGGAAAGGGAGGCAGACAGAGGGAGAGCAAGGGAGGGAAGGAAGGAAAGGAGGGAGGGAAAGAAGGGCAGACAGAGGGAGAGTGAGGGAGAGAGGGAAAGGGAGGCAGACAGAGGGAGAGCGAGGAAGGGAGGGAAAGGGAGACAGCGAGAGGGAGACAGAGGGAGGGAGACAAACAGAGACAGACAGAGGGAGGGAGACAGACAGAGGGAGGGAGGGAGACAGACAAGAGACAGACAGAGGGAGGGCGACAGACAGAGGGAGGGAGACAGACAGACGAAGGGACACAGAGGGAGGGAGACAGACAGAGGGAGAGAGACAGACAGAGGGAGTGAGAGGGTGACAGAGGGAGACGGGAAGGGAGACAGACATAGGGAGGGAGATAGAGGGAGGGAGACAAACAGAGGGAGGGAGACAGACAGATGGAGACAGAGAGAACAACAGACAGAGGGAGGAGGGAGGCAGAGGGAGGAGGGAGTCAGAGGGAGGTGGTAGACAGGGAGGAGGGAGGAGGGAGATAGAGGAAGGAAGACAAAGAGAGGGAGACAGACAGAGGGAGAAAAAGAGAGGGAGGGAGACAGACAGAGGGAGACAAAGAGAGGGAGGGAAACAGAGGGAGACAAAGAGAGGAAGAGGGAGGGAGACAGAGAAAGGGAGAGGCAGGGAGACAAAGAGAGCGAGAGGGAGGGAGACAGAATGGGAGAGGGAGGGAGAAAGAAAGGGAGAGGAGGGAGACAGAGAAAGGGAGAGGGGTAGACAGAGGATGAAAGACAGAGGGAGGAGGGTGACAGAGGGAGGAGGGAGGGAGGAGGGTGACAGACAGAAGGAGGAAGGAGGGTGACAGACAGAGGGAGGGACGAGGAAGGGAGGGGGTGACAGGCAGAGGGAGGGAGGGAGGGCAACAGAGGGAGGAGGGCGACAGAGTGAGGAGGGAGACAGAGAGGGAGAGGGAAGGAGAGAGAGGGAGACAGAGAGAGAGAGAGAGATTGAGATGTGTATATGCCCAGTCTGGTGGCACAGTGGATGAAGGCGTCCACTGCAGGGACCTGTGTTCAACCTCATGGTCACAGTTTTTAGGGCTCGACCTCTGCCAATGCGCAAGCATTGCAGATGTCGAGACATATTGCAGCTTATCCAGAGCTTAACTAAACGGGCGATTCGATGCTGAGCCCGTGAAAAAGCGTGTGCACAGCATCAAAGCCACCAGCCCCCCTCCCACAAGCTTTCCCCAGCGTGTGCACTGGCATTTCTCCTCCCCTAATTATTCACTGCCCACGGCCGGCCGGCACATTAAAGACTGCTGCTCCCCGTGTGTCTCGCTTTTAGTGGTGTCATTGTCAGCTCTTTACATTAGATGCTATCATGGTACATGAGACCGTACTTTTCTTTTGTTTTTTCATGTACAGATCTTCTCGGATTATTCTGCCATTGCAGATTGCTTTTGAACTGTTGGACTATACTGGGAAGCTCCCTGCCGGTATTCTTCTTTAAAGAAATACTTTTAAAAAACATGGTGGTGGTCTTTATCCGACATCCGGGGTTTCTTTCTTATTGTTTTGAGACTTTGTAATGCATTCTGAATTAGAGAATGCTATGTTAATTTTACCCCTATTTGTAGTTTATACTTGGTATTATTAACACGTGTGCAATGTATGTCTATTGATTGGGGCGGTTCTGGCACCCAGCGGATGCTTTTCACAGGACTCGACCTTGCAAAGTAGATTGTTTTTCTTGCAACTTTGTGCTATTGTAGTGATAATACGGTTCATACCAACTTGCTTGTTTAGCTGCCGTTTTTAATTTTCACGTATTTCCTCTGTGGCCGCTACCGGTGATCACAATGCTTTGTAATCTTGGGTTTTTTTCCCGCTTAAACTTGTGCTCTCTGGTGTGTCCGTTCACAATTGCGGTCCTTCTCCGTTTTTAAAATATTGATCCAGATGTTATCTTAAACTCCAGGGTTTGTGATTTAATTCTTTTTTAATGTGCAGCCACATTTTGCTAATGCAAAATTTCTTATGTAACAGAATCTGGTGCATTTACTCTTGTGACTGACCTTTCAAAATCTCAGTGGCCATCATTTTTCCCCTTTTTAGGGCTCGACCTCTGCCAATGCACCTGCTAACCCATAATACAGCTCCACCGATGCACCCACCACACAGCTCCACCGATGCACCCACCACACAGCTCCGCTAAGGCACCCACCACACAGCTCCACCGATGCACCCACCACACAGCTCCACCGATGCTCCAACTAAGCTCCACCAATGCACCCACCACATAGCTCCACCGATGCACCCACTAAGCTCCACTGATGCACCCACCACACAGCTTCACCGATGCACCCACGAGAGCTCCACCGAGGCACCCACCACACAGCTCCACCGATGCACCCACCACACAGCTCCACCGATGCACCGACCACACAGCTCCACCAATGCACCCACCACACAACTCCACCGATGCACCCACCACACAGCTCCACCTACACAGCTCCACCGATGCACCCACCACACAGCTCCACCAATGCACCCATCACACAGCTCCACCGATGCTCCAACTAAGCTCCACCAATGCACCCACCACACAGCTCCACCAATGCACCCACTAAGCTCCACCGATGCACCCACCACACAGCTTCACCGATGCACCACCACATAGCTCCGCCGAGGCACCCACCACACAGCTCCACCGAGGCACCCACCACACAGCTCCACCGATGCACCCACCACACAGCTCCACCAATGCACCCACCACACAGCTCCACCGATGCACCCAACACACAGCTCCACCTACACAGCTCCACCGATGCACCCACCACCCAGCTCCACCGATGCACCCACCACACAGCTCCACCGACACAGCTCCACTGATGCACCCACCAGAGAGCCCCACTGATGCACCCACCACAGAGCTCCACCGATGCACCCACTAAGCTCCACTGATGCACCCACCACACAGCTTCACCGATGCACCCACGAGAGCTCCACTGAGGCACCCACCACACAGCTCCACCGATGCACCCACCACACAGCTCCACCAATGCACCCACCACACAGCTCCACCGATGCACCCAACACACAGCTCCACCTACACAGCTCCACCGATGCACCCACCACCCAGCTCCACCGATGCACCCACCACACAGCTCCACCGACACAGCTCCACTGATGCACCCACCAGAGAGCCCCACTGATGCACCCACCACAGAGCTCCACCGATGCACCCACTAAGCTCCACTGATGCACCCACCACACAGCTTCACCGATGCACCCACGAGAGCTCCATCGAGGCACCCACCACACAGCTCCACCGATGCACCCACCACACAGCTCCACCGATGCACCGACCACACAGCTCCACCAATGCACCCACCACACAACTCCACCGATGCACCCACCACACAGCTCCACCTACACAGCTCCACCGATGCACCCACCACACAGCTCCACCGATGCACCCATCACACAGCTCCACCGATGCTCCAACTAAGCTCCACCAATGCACCCACCACACAGCTCCACCGATGCTCCAACTAAGCTCCACCAATGCACCCACCACATAGCTCCACCGATGCACCCACTAAGCTCCACTGATGCACCCACCACACAGCTTCACCGATGCACCCACAAGAGCTCCACCGAGGCACCCACCACACAGCTCCACCGATGCACCCACCACACAGCTCCACCGATGCACCGACCACACAGCTCCACCAATGCACCCACCACACAACTCCACCGATGCACCCACCACACAGCTCCACCTACACAGCTCCACCGATGCACCCACCACACAGCTCCACCGATGCACCCATCACACAGCTCCACCGATGCTCCAACTAAGCTCCACCAATGCACCCACTAAGCTCCACCGATGCACCCACCACACAGCTTCACCGATGCACCACCACATAGCTCCACCGAGGCACCCACCACACAGCTCCACCGAGGCACCCACCACACAGCTCCACCGATGCACCCACCACACAGCTCCACCAATGCACCCACCACACAGCTCCACCGATGCACCCAACACACAGCTCCACCTACACAGCTCCACCGATGCACCCACCACCCAGCTCCACCGATGCACCCACCACACAGCTCCACCGACACAGCTCCACTGATGCACCCACCAGAGAGCCCCACTGATGCACCCACCACAGAGCTCCACCGATGCACCCACTAAGCTCCACTGATGCACCCACCACACAGCTTCACCGATGCACCCACGAGAGCTCCACCGAGGCACCCACCACACAGCTCCACCGATGCACCCACCACACAGCTCCACCGATGCACCGACCACACAGCTCTACTAATGCACCCACCACACAACTCCACCGATGCACCCACCACACAGCTCCACCTACACAGCTCCACCGATGCACCCACCACACAGCTCCACCGATGCACCCATCACACAGCTCCACCGATGCTCCAACTAAGCTCCACCAATGCACCCACCACACAGCTCCACCAATGCACCCACTAAGCTCCACCGATGCACCCACCACACAGCTTCACCGATGCACCACCACATAGCTCCGCCGAGGCACCCACCACACAGCTCCACCGAGGCACCCACCACACAGCTCCACCGATGCACCCAACACACAGCTCCACCTACACAGCTCCACCGATGCACCCACCACCCAGCTCCACCGGTGCACCCACCACACAGCTCCACTGATGCACCCACCAGAGAGCCCCACTGATGCACCCACCACAGAGCTCCACCGATGCACCCACCACAGAGCTCCACCGATGCACCCACCACACAGCTCCACCAATGCACCCACCACACAGCTCCACCGATGCACCCAACACACAGCTCCACCAATGCACCCACCACACAGCTCCACCGATGCACCCAACACACAGCTCCACCTACACAGCTCCACCGATGCACCCACCACCCAGCTCCACCGATGCACCCACCACACAGCTCCACCGACACAGCTCCACTGATGCACCCACCAGAGAGCCCCACTGATGCACCCACCACAGAGCTCCACCGATGCACCCACTAAGCTCCACTGATGCACCCACCACACAGCTTCACCGATGCACCCACGAGAGCTCCATCGAGGCACCCACCACACAGCTCCACCGATGCACCCACCACACAGCTCCACCAATGCACCCACCACACAGCTCCACCGATGCACCCAACACACAGCTCCACCTACACAGCTCCACCGATGCACCCACCACCCAGCTCCACCGATGCACCCACCACACAGCTCCACCGACACAGCTCCACTGATGCACCCACCAGAGAGCCCCACTGATGCACCCACCACAGAGCTCCACCGATGCACCCACTAAGCTCCACTGATGCACCCACCACACAGCTTCACCGATGCACCCACGAGAGCTCCATCGAGGCACCCACCACACAGCTCCACCGATGCACCCACCACACAGCTCCACCGATGCACCCACCACACAGCTCCACCTACACAGCTCCACCGATGCACCCACCACACAGCTCCACCGATGCACCCATCACACAGCTCCACCGATGCTCCAACTAAGCTCCACCAATGCACCCACCACACAGCTCCACCGATGCTCCAACTAAGCTCCACCAATGCACCCACCACATAGCTCCACCGATGCACCCACTAAGCTCCACTGATGCACCCACCACACAGCTTCACCGATGCACCCACAAGAGCTCCACCGAGGCACCCACCACACAGCTCCGCCGATGCACCCACCACACAGCTCCACCGATGCACCGACCACACAGCTCCACCAATGCACCCACCACACAACTCCACCGATGCACCCACCACACAGCTCCACCTACACAGCTCCACCGATGCACCCACCACACAGCTCCACCGATGCACCCATCACACAGCTCCACCGATGCTCCAACTAAGCTCCACCAATGCACCCACCACACAGCTCCACCAATGCACCCACTAAGCTCCACCGATGCACCCACCACACAGCTTCACCGATGCACCACCACATAGCTCCGCCGAGGCACCCACCACACAGCTCCACCGAGGCACCCACCACACAGCTCCACCGATGCACCCACCACACAGCTCCACCAATGCACCCACCACACAGCTCCACCGATGCACCCAACACACAGCTCCACCTACACAGCTCCACCGATGCACCCACCACCCAGCTCCACCGATGCACCCACCACACAGCTCCACCGACACAGCTCCACTGATGCACCCACCAGAGAGCCCCACTGATGCACCCACCACAGAGCTCCACCGATGCACCCACTAAGCTCCACTGATGCACCCACCACACAGCTTCACCGATGCACCCACGAGAGCTCCACCGAGGCACCCACCACACAGCTCCACCGATGCACCCACCACACAGCTCCACCGATGCACCGACCACACAGCTCTACTAATGCACCCACCACACAACTCCACCGATGCACCCACCACACAGCTCCACCTACACAGCTCCACCGATGCACCCACCACACAGCTCCACCGATGCACCCATCACACAGCTCCACCGAT
Organism: Lissotriton vulgaris; assembly: GCF_964263255.1. NCBI lineage: Eukaryota > Metazoa > Chordata > Amphibia > Caudata > Salamandridae > Lissotriton > Lissotriton vulgaris. The sequence goes on from NC_141690.1 coordinate 230,908,830, forward strand.
GCTCCAACTAAGCTCCACCAATGCACCCACCACACAGCTCCACCAATGCACCCACTAAGCTCCACCGATGCACCCACCACACAGCTTCACCGATGCACCACCACATAGCTCCGCCGAGGCACCCACCACACAGCTCCACCGAGGCACCCACCACACAGCTCCACCGATGCACCCAACACACAGCTCCACCTACACAGCTCCACCGATGCACCCACCACCCAGCTCCACCGGTGCACCCACCACACAGCTCCACTGATGCACCCACCAGAGAGCCCCACTGATGCACCCACCACAGAGCTCCACCGATGCACCCACCACAGAGCTCCACAGATGCCCCACCTCACAGTTCCACCGAGGCACCCACCACACAGCTCCACCGAGGAACCTACCACACAGCTCCACCTAATCACCCACCACACAGCTCCACCGAGGCACCCACCACACAGCTCAACAGATGCACCCACCACACAGCTCCACAGAGGCACCCACCACACAGCTCCACAGAGGCACCCACCACACACCTCCACAGAGGCACCCACCACACATCTCCACAGAAGCACCCACCACACAGCTCCACCGATGCACCCACCACGCAGCTTTACCGATGCACCCACCACACAGCTCCGCCGAGGCACCCACCACACAGCTCTACCGATGCACCCACCACACAGCTCCGCCGATGCACCCACCACACAGCTCCGCCGATGCACCCACCACACAGCTCCGCCGAGGCACCGACCACACAGCTCTACCGATGCACCCACCACATAGCTCCACCGATGCACCCACCACACAGCTCCACTTACACAGCTCCACCGATGCACCCACCACCCAGCTCCACTGATGCACCCAACACACAGCTCCACCGACACAGCTCCACCGATGCACCCACCACACAGCTCCACTGATGCACCAACCACACAGCTCCACCTACACAGCTCCACCGATGCACCCACCACCCAGTTCAACCGATGCACCCACCACACAGCTCCACCAACACAGCTCCACCGATGCACCCACCACACAGCTCCACCTACACAGCTCCACTGATGCACCCACCACCCAGCTCCACCGAGGCACCCACCACACAGCTCCACCAAGGCACCTACCACACAGCTCCACCGAGGCACCTACCACACAGCTCCACTGAGGCACCCACCACACAGCTCCACGAGGCACCCACCACACAGCTCAACAGATACACCCACCACACAGCTCAACAGATACACCCACCACACAGCTCCACAGATGCCCCCACAGCACAGCTCCACCGATGCACCCACCACACAGCTCCACCGAGGCACCCACCACACAGCTCCACCAAGGCACCTACCACACAGCTCCACCGAGGCACCTACCACACAGCTCCACTGAGGCACCCACCACACAGCTCCACGAGGCACCCACCACACAGCTCAACAGATACACCCACCACACAGCTCCACAGAGGCACCCACCTCACAGCTCCACAGATGCACCCACCACACAGCTCCACCTATGCACACACCACACAGCTCCACAGAGGCACCCACCACACAGCTCCACAGAGGCACTCACCACACAGCTCCACAGAGGCACCCACCACACAGCTCCACCGAAGCACCCACCACACAGCTCCACCGATGCACCCACCACGCAGCTTTACCGATGCACCCACCACACAGCTCCGCCAAGGCACCCACCACACAGCTCCACCGATGCACCCACCACACAGCTCCACCGATGCACCCACCCCACAGCTCCGCCGAGGCACCCACCACACAGCTCAACCGATGCACCCACCACACAGCTCTACCGATGCACCCACCACACAGCTCCACTGATGCACCCACCACAAAGCTCCACCGATGCACCCACCACACAGCTCCACCTACACAGCTCCACTGATGCACCCACCACCCAGCTCCACCGATGCACCCACCACACAGCTCCACGAACACAGCTCCACCGATGCACCCACCACACAGCTCCACTGATGCACCCACCACACAGCTCCACCGATGCACCCACCACCCAGCTCCACCGATGCACCCACCACACAGCTCCACCGACACAGCTCCACCGATGCACCCACCACACAGCTCCACAGACACAGCTCCACCGATGCACCCACCACACAGCTCCACAGATGCACCCACCACACAGCTCCACCAATGCACCCACTAAGCTCCACCGATGCACCCACCACACAGCTTCACCGATGCACCCACCACAGAGCTCCACCGATGCACCCACCACACCACTCCACCGATGCACCCACCACACAACTCCACCAATGCACCCACCACACAACTCCACCAATGCACCCACCACACAGCTCCACCAATGCACCCACCACACAGCTCCACCGATGCACCCACCACACAGCTCCACGAACACAGCTCCACCGATGCACCCACCACACAGCTCCACTGATGCACCCACCACACAGCTCCACCGATGCACCCACCACCCAGCTCCACCGATGCACCCACCACACAGCTCCACCGACACAGCTCCACCGATGCACCCACCACACAGCTCCACCGATACACCCACCACCCAGCTCCACCGATGCACCCACCACACAGCTCCACAGATGCACCCACCACACAGCTCCACCGATGCACCCACTAAGCTCCACCGATGCACCCACCACACAGCTTCACCGATGCACCCACCACAGAGCTCCACCGATGCACCCACCACACCGCTCCACTGATGCACCCACCACACAGCTCCACCAATGCACCCACCACACAGCTCTACCTACACAGCTCCACAGATGCACCCACCACACAGCTCCACCGATGCACCCACCACACAGCTCCACTGAGGCACCCACCACACAGCTCCACCGATGCACCCAACACACAGCTCCACCGAGGCACACAGCTCCACCGAGGCACCCACCACACAGCTCCACCGATGCACCCACCACACAGCTCCACCAATGCACCCACCACACAGCTCCACCGATGCACCCACCACACAGCTCCACCAATGCACCCACCACACAGCTCCACCGAGGCACCCACCACACAGCTCCACCGATGCACCCACCACACAGCTCCACCAATGCACCCACCACACAGCTCCACCGATGCACCCACCACACAGCTCTACCTACACAGCTCCACCGATGCACCCACCACACAGCTTCACCGATGCACCCACCACACAGCTCCACCAAGGCTCCCACCACACAGCTCCACCGATGCACCCACCACACAGCTCCACGAGGCACCCACCACAAAGCTCCACAGATGCACCCACCACACAGCTCCACAGATGCACCCACCACACAGCTCCACTGATGCACCCACCACACAGCTCCACTGATGCACCCACCACACAGCTCCGCCAATGCACCCACCACACAGCTCCGCCGAGGCACCCACCACACAGCTCCACCAATGCTCAAACTAAGCTCCACCAATGCACCCACCACACAGCTCCACCAATGCACCCACTAAGCTCCACCGATGCACACACCACTCAGCGCAACCACAGCATCACTCAGCGCAACCACAGCATCACTCAGCGCAACCACAGCATCACTCAGCACAACCACAGCATCACTGGTTCAAATATGTTCTTTCAGTGTTTCAAGCTGTTTTCAAGCTTTCACGCTTTATTACAAATCACAAAAAGATGTTAATATTTCACTTCTGTTCTTGGATTTTCGTCACATTAAAAAACACTGAACATAATCTTCACAAAAGTTATTTACAAAAGTTTAAGCTATTGCCATTACAAATTAAATAAATTATTTAAGTATTAATTATTTAAAAAAATTAAAAGCCATTGTTATTTGTAATATCAATACATCTAAGTCACGTAAATACAAAACATGTTGCATTACAAATGCTATAGATGTCACATTTTAGAAAGTTATAACTATTGGCATTGTAAATGACAAAGCTAATAATTTAGCTATTTTAAAAAAAAACACATAAATAAAAAAAATTCATTCATAAGACCAATAGCTCAAACTTTCCTAATGCGAGCCCTATTGCATTTCCAATGCTTGTTTTTGTTGCTTTAGCCCTGCCCCTCCCCCACTGACCCTGCCCCCACCGGTGCAGCCCTCGGACACAAACCACACTGTAAATTTGGCCCCCGATAGAAAGTTTTTGAGTACCCATGCCCTTGTCCTACCCGTTCAACTTGTGGCACCCCTTCAGTTGTACCGTTTTCCGTTGCTTTATAACTAGTCTTGTGTTCTGTTGCTTTATACCTAGGTTTGCTTTCTGTAAATGCACACCCATACATGCATGTGTAATAGTGCTACAATGTATGTGAGGCAATGAAGTGTTCCGTGCTGTAGGTAAAAAGGATATTGAACGTCACTACAGAGTTCTATGACCTCATGGTGGATCTAGTACTTCTTTTTCACGTGTCTTTGTGTGTTTGTAACACCATCATGACTTCCAATATTATTATAATTATGGTTTCTCAATGTCTCCCATATCTAACTTCCTATATTCTTTTCGGAACAGGTTTTAGTATGTCAGCATTTCCAAGCTTTCAGCATCCCCTTCTGATCCTGTGTATAGCTCTTCACCAGGGAACGAATCATATCTTCAACTATTACCTCAGCAAAACGGATTTTTTGTGTACATTTTCAGCCCTAAAAAGTGACTATAACTGAACGTCAATAAAAAAAAATGAAACAAATCTTACTCTTTCTAATTCATATAACGTTTTGTTATCTCTGCCTGCAAGTCTTAAATTGTTGGGAATACAATTAACTCTCTCCCACCTCCAAAAAATAGAAAAAAAGATTACAGACTTAACACAAGAGTAATTACAGACAAAAGGGGAAACCCTACATTACCAACATCAAAAACAACTGCACATTGAGAGGTTTAATTTTCAGATTAGGAGGAATTTGGCGGCCTAAGAATAAGTGCTGTGAAGTGAGTAAGCCTGGGATTTAAGGATGTAGTGGAAGAATGGGCAACTTCACCCAGACTGAAATGGCCGCCTTGGAGTTTCCTGGCATCCTCTCAGACACTTCCTCTGAAGAGCTGAACAAGGGATTTTCCAACTTTTCTCTCTCACAGATTAAAAAAAATCGAGAAGGGAAAAAAGATAATTTTCTAATATCCTATTTTCGGGCACAATACCTGCTTAATTATAAGTCTGTTTCGTGGCTGCCAATGTAGTGAGTTGATTACAGGGATCATAGCGCAGGTGGAGTGGAGCAGTGCGTTTGGTGTGCTCGTGTGCAGACAAGCCCACCTGTGTCTCCTCATCAGCTCTCCAAGATCTCACTAACAAGGCATCCGGCTCTTCCAAAACTCGAGCTTTCACCTGGGAATTCAGTTTTCAGTTTCAAGCTTCTTGGCTGACTTTAAGAGAAGGGGGTTGGCCCTAAATAATGTGTTGTGCAATAATCACGTTTACAAACAATTATAGGTTGCTGACAAAACAAGCATTTACAATGCAACGGTCTCACCTTTGCAAAAGTTAGAGTTGTTGGCATTGTAAATGAAAAAATGTTTATTTATGTGTTGATTTTGAAAACAGATAAACAAATGGCATTGTAATTTACAATGCCAATAGCTTAATCTCTCGCAAATGCGAGACCTATTGCATTTGCTCCCACACACACACACACACACACAGAGCCACACTCACCTGGCGCACGTTAGCGTCCACAGCGCTACTTGAAGTATCCTATACCCTCCGCCTACTACAGCCATTGAACTCTCGGTCCCCGCAACATCCTGCCGCCCTTTAAGAAAACAATAACAAAGGACAAGGTAGGGGTCCTGCCCATGCCACCTTCCTTGCTATTCTCCCAGCCACTCTGCCTTCGGCTGCTGCTCTCCACCTGGAGGGAAAAGCATTCACCCCAGCAGCCCCCCTCGAGCTCGCTCGCTCCGTTACGCCGCCCCTGAAAGACAAGCAGATGAGAGTAAACTGAGCAAGGTCCACGGGCTCCATATGTTTCCTACGGCCACGCACCCGCTCCTACATTTCCCTGTGCCAGAGACACAGAGGGTGGAAGAGACGTAGCCCGCGCCAGCCGAGAGCCCTGAGGGGTCTGCCGCCTTTACAGCTTGGGTGAAAATGACAAAATCATTAAATACTGTCAAAAAATGTGCTGCATTACGCATCGAAATTTGCATTTCTTTGCTGCATAATTTATTCAACGGTGCCACACAATTATAAACACTTAGGTGCTCCATTTTGGTAATTGTAGTCTACTTATAATAACAACAGCCAAATACACAGTTGAAATACTGGACCTGTGTGATGCCCTTGGTGGGCACAAGAAAGACACACTTGTTTTGATTTGTGGAACGTTTTATGGAAAGGCGAAGCAAGCCCCTTGGTTCCATGTGACCGTAAGATGTAATGGTCAGTTTAAGATGAAATAGAGTTTGCAAACATTTGAACCAGAGCCGAGGCAAACAACACCGGGTGGCTGGCGATGACCCTGGCCAGCACCATCGGGGAGGCCAGGCTTGCGTGGATCCCGCCAGGTAGTGATATCCGCTCATAGACTTCGAGGCAACAACCCGTCAAAGCGCGCACCGGGGCTCTGGAGTGGATCCTCAGATGGCGCTCCTGGGGAGGGGGCGGTAGGGAGAGAAGATGGCGGTCCTGGGGAGGGGGAGGTAGGGAGAGAAGACTGCGCTCCTGGGGAGGGGGCGGTAGGGAGAGAAGACGGCGCTCCTGGGGAGGGAGCGATAGGGAGTGGCTCGGTAGCGCCGGGCCGGCTCAAATAGAGTGTAAATGAGAGCAACTGATCACGAGGAGTGGAGAAATCAATACCGGAGTTGTAGAGCCGCGATTTCTTCCATCCGCCGAGTAGAAATTATTTCTTCCATCCGCCGAGTAGAAATATAAAACAAGAGCCTGCCCTCAACTGTAATATAGATACATATGTAACGAGGTCAGTCAGCCACGACGTGCTGCTTTCTCTTTAAGAGCCCAACTTCCTGCTGGCGTAAAAGCTTTCTTATCTTCTTTATGGGGCCATCTGTTGGCCCCATAAAGAAGATAAGAAAGCTTTTACGCCAGTAGGAAGTCAAGTCAGCCAGACTGAAAAGAACGGTGCTTAAAGAGAAAAAAATACGTCATAGCGACCTCTTCTCCAACGGCTGGCCACCGTTTACGAGGCCAGCCAATGGAGAAGAGGGGCGGGGCTTAGCCCTCGCTATTGAAACTCACTCTAAAACATAAAATCTCGCAAGCTCGACTGCGCATGTGCGCAGTACTCCACGCGAGACCTAAAAAGAGCTGAAGCTCAGTAACAGAAGCTGCGAACAAGGGGTTAAATCTGTTCAGCGAGGTAACATTTTGAATCCGAGCCAGGGTGTGCTTGTTTTATAATAATTATAATAATTAATAAATGAATGGGTACAATTTTCTCTTAGGAAACAGGCCGCCCCAGTATGGACTGGTATGTTGGCAAATACAAGAATGCCAGCTCTTGAGTCCAGCACATGCGTATTTCTTCCAGGCGGCTGTAGTGGCTGCTACTGGATGGCGTTGGTGAGATGGGGGAGAGGGTGGGGAGGGGGGAAATGTAATAAATTAGAAAAGGACTTTAACGACCGGCCACCGCCTCTCCTCCAACCTCCGTCCTCTTCAGCTTCCTGTCCCGGCCAGCAGCAGCAGGAAAAACTCAGGCAGACAGGCTTCCCTGAGCCGATCACAATGGTGCAATTCAGTGTTGTGATTGGTCTGAGCATCGTGGATTGGCGCTCAGACTGGAACAGGGAGCCTGTGCATGTTCCTGACCAGGCTGTGTAATGCAGCTTGGTAGGAACATGCAGAGTGCGCTTGAACTGTTTGGTCGGCCTAAGAGGCCGTCCAAACAGTTCATGCACACTTAGGGAGTGCACACCACTCCTCCCCTGCTCTGGCCAGCCCCGCCCCACCACTGACTGCAATAGGGAAAATATATTGATAATAATAATATGTTATAATTTTATTTGTCTTTTTGAGCAGTGGGGTGACTCTATTCTGCCTTAGCGGAGAAGCTGCCCCTTTCCTGTCTCTAGCTCACTCTTGCGGGCTCTTTTCATACTTCTCTATTTGATATTTGTGTTCCTCCTCGCTTCCCTGATTACTGCCTTTCTCTCTATTGCTCTGGGTCAAAATCATCTGATAATGAAAAATAAGTTGTGAGCTCCAAAAATGAGTGGTGGCCACAGCCTGCTACCACCAGCACACATTTAGCACTGGTTTTGGCCTTTTCACATTTGCATATGCATACTCATGTAGCATTAGGTGGGTGGCTGTAGTAGCTATCTTTTAGCACACATTTATGGCAATAGGTCTGGCATAAATGTGCCTATCCTGTAAATGCAGGAATGCACAAATGCTGCAGTTGTGTTTCCTGCACAAATGCTGTTTATCACATTAGAGCAAGCCCTATAGGCTATGCTAATGCTGGAAAACAATAATTGAAAAGGATTGCTTTCAGTATAGAAAGTGTATTGGATATAAATAATTGAATGTGCCAAAAGCATGAGGTAAGAAGGTACCGTATTTTCTGGCGTATAATACGACTTTTTAACCCTTGAAAATCTTTTCAAAAGTTGGGGGTCGTCTTATACTCCGGGGTCATTTTATAAGCAAGTGAATATAGCTCAAACCCTATATTTTAAAAGGAATAGTAGGGGGTCGTCTTATACGCCCAGTCGTCTTATACGCCAAAAAATACGGTAATATTTTTCTGAATGAGGCCAAACGTCGCTCTGTGTATACCTTTAAAAATTGATAACAGTAGATGATCTAGACGATCTTCTAGTAAGTCAGACCTAATAACCAATGGCTTGATATATAATGTGTCTGGCTCTGCCTGTAGTTCTTTGTCAGGGTGTTAGACGGACCGGGAGGGTCGGCCGAGATTACGGGGAGAGGTCTCCAGGGAGAGCCGTCTCCAACGACTGTACAGAGAAGTGACTTCCCCCCCACAGACGGACACCACACAAGATTGAAGGTTAACGAGACTTTATATGCACTTCTTAGGTTACGTTGATATAATACAAGGAGGTCTGGACTCAGGGGTCCCCTCGGTTCTGATCTCTGGTTGAGGAAAAGGGTAGCGGGACAGTCTTAGTTACCAATGAGTTCAATAGCTCTCAATCCTCGAGCTCGGCGTGGTTGCTGATCGGGCCGTGGAGGAGCCAAGCAGGTCCCGAGATGGATGAAGGGTGGTCGGCGGGCCGTGGAGAAGCCAAGCAGGTCCCGATATGGATGAAGGATGGTCGACGGGCCGTGGAGAAGCCAAGCAGGTCCCGATGCAGATGACAGTTACAACGGTCCGCGGCCTCGCCAGCAGATCCGGACGACGGTGAAGGATGAAGGTTACGACGGCTGTGGCAGCGCCAACAGGCAGGATGATGGTGCACAGGACAGAGCTACGGCAGCGCCAGTAGTCCGTCCAGGATGAGTTCTTCTTTCGTCTCTCGACTCCAAGATACAACTGCCTTCCTGTTCTGGAGCTGCCCCAGTTATAGGGCTGGCGTGCTTTGATGTCCGGACCCTCGCACTTGGAGGTCGGGAGGTCCGGGATGAGGGAGTCCAGACACCCAGCAGGGGGGTGGAGCCAGCGCCCGGGGAGGCGATGGGCGAGCGGCACTGGCCGGGGGAGAACCATCGACACCTCTTTCTCCCATTGACTGGCCAAGTAGCTCGCTCGCCTCCTGGGTGGAGGGTGGTGCCGGAATGTCTGAGGCCGGGCTAGGCCCAGGGTTGAGGTCGATCGGGGGCCAGGCGGCCTCGTGGCGAAGTGTCCAAGATGGCGGCCCGGGCTGGCGCGTGGGTCGGCCGTGGATCGGACCCACGAGGTTATCATGCTCGAGGGCAGGTGTCCCTGAGGGGACGTAGGACGTGCAATGGTGGTGTGTGGTGCTTGTATGACTGGCTCGGGCTTGGTCGAGCCGGGGGAGAGCGGCCCGTCATGTGGCCTGTCCAACATGCGTCCCCCCCAGCTGAAGGCGGGGAGAGTTACCCATCCTCTTGGGGACTCTCTTCGTCGAGGCGGAAAAACCGGGACAGGCCATCCGCGTTGGCGTGGTCAGACCCAGGCCGGTGTTCAACGGTAAAGTCCATACCTTGCAAGGAGATGGACCAGCGTAGCAGTTTTGGGTTTTCCCCCCGCATATGCATCAACCACTGCAGGGGTCGGTGGTCAGTCTGCACCCGGAAGTGGGTGCCAAAAAGGTAGGGTCGGAGCTTCTTGAGGGCCCATACCACAGCGAAGGCTTCCCTCTCTATGGTGCTCCAGCGTTGCTCCCGTGGTAGGAGTCTCCGGCTGATGAAGGCCACCGGTTGATCAAGGCCTTCGGTGTTCACCTGGGACAGGACCGCCCCAATGCCCTGGTCGGAGGCATCCGTCTGGACGACGAACTCCCGGCTGTAGTCTGGGGCCTGGAGTACAGGAGCGGAACACATGGCGGCCTTTAGCTGTTCGAAGGCCGCTTGACACTCTGGGGTCCAGTTCACCTTCTTGGGCTGATTTTTCGACGTGAGTTCGGTGAGAGGCCCCACGATGGTACCATAGTCTTTCACGAACCTTCGGTAGTAGCCCGTGAGGCCCAGGAAGGCTCGCACCTCAGTTTGAGTGTTAGGGGGTTGCCAGTTCTGGATGGCGGCAATTTTCAGTTGAAGAGGGGCCACTAGACCGCTTCCCACTTGGTGTCCGAGGTAGGTCACTGACCCTTGTCCAATTTGACATTTGCTGGCCTTGATCGTGAGGCCAGCTCGCTGAAGGGCTTGCAACACTGCTTGGAGGTGGTGGAGGTGCTCGGTCCAGTGGTGGCTGTACACAGCGATGTCGTCCAGGTAGGCGGCGCTGAACTCTTCGAGCCCCGCCAGGACCTGATTGACGAGCCGTTGGAACGTCGCTGGGGCATTTTTCATGCCGAAGGGCATGACCGGGAAGTGATAGTGGCCATCGGGGGTGGAGAAGGCAGAACGTTCTTGTGCTCGGGGTGTGAGGCCGATCTGCCAATATCCTGCCGTTAGATCGAAGATGCTGAGGTAGCGGGCAGCGCCCATTCGGTCGACCAGTTCATCTGCCCGGGGGATGGGGTGTGCGTCCGTTCTGGTGACTTCATTCAGGCCCCGGTAGTCGACACAGAACCGGAGTTCGGGTGTGGTTCCGGGGGCGGCTGCTTTGGGGACCAGTACGACCGGGCTGGCCCATGGACTGTCGGAGGGCTCGATGACCCCGAGCGTGAGCATCTTAGTTACTTCCGCCTGGATGCAGGCCCGTACCCGATCAGGTACGCGGTAGGCCCGGTGGCGGATAGGAGGGCTGTCTCCGGTGTCCACATCGTGCACACACCAGGAAGTGACACCTGGGGTGAGGGAGAACAGGCTGGCAAACCGTGATAGGAGGGCTTGGCACTCTTGGCGTTGTTCCTGGGAGAGGGTCTCCGAGAGTCGGACCCCATCCACGGAGCCGTCTTGCTCCTGGGTCCGCAAGAGGTCAGGGAGAGGCTCGGAGTCGTCCTCAACCCCGTTGTCTGTGGCCATCAAGAGGCTGAGTTCTGTTCGTGCAAAGTGGGGTTTCAGTCTGTTGGTGTGGAGGACTCGGAGCGGATTCCGGGCGGACTCCATATCGATCAGATAGGTGGCGGGTCCCTTGCGCTCGATTACTTTGAAGGGTCCCGTCCATTTGTCTTGGAGAGCGCACGGTTCTGTGGGGGACATTACCCAGACCTGTTGCCCCGGCTCGAATTCAATAGATGAGGCGTTCTGGTCATACCATCTCTTCATGTCCTCTTGACTGGCCTCTAGGTTGGCTTTCGCTAGGTCTCTGAACCGCTGGGACTGGTTGCGGAGGGTGAGGAGGTACCGGAAGACATCTGGAGGACTCTTGGCCGGAGGCAACTCCCAGCCTTCTTTGATCAGGCTGAGTGGCCCCCGTACTGGGTGCCCATAGAGCAGCTCGAATGGGCTGAAGCCTAGGGACTTCTGTGGGACCTCCCGGTAGGCGAAGAGGAGGCACGGCAGCAGCACGTCCCACTGGCGACGGAGGGGTTCTTCCAATCCCCCGATCATCCCTTTTAGAGTGCGATTGAACCGCTCAACAAGTCCGTTTCCTTGGGGGTGATAGGGGGTCGTGAAGCGGTAGGTGACCCCACACTGTTGCCAGAGGGACTTCATGTATTTGGAAATAAAGTTCGTGCCTCTGTCACTGACGACTTCTCGGGGGAACCCCACACGGGAGAAGATCCCCATCAGGGCCCTGCCGACCACTGGGGCTGTGACGGTCCGGAGAGGAATAGCCTCAGGGTAGCGGGTGGCGTGGTCCACTAGTACTCGGTTGGCCCCCAGCTCGGCGATTCGTTGCTCGCTGTACAGTAGGTCATTGTCCCAGTAGACCCAATGAGTTCCGGAGGTATCCCCTGCGCTTTGGGCGAGCGCTTGTTGTCGGAGTCCCTCAAGGGAGGGACAGGTCTTCTGCTCCTGACGAAATTGTTCTTGTGTGGGCCCCCCTTCTTGAGCCCACTGGTCGAGATTAGCAAGGTCGGAAGGTTGAGCAGGTTCGAGGGGGATGCCCTGGTCGGGGGTCTCGGCGGGGGCGACCGGAGGCGGAGGCGCCGGCCATTCTGGTTCTTCCGGGTGATGGTTGGCACGGGTGGCCATAGACCGGGTGGTGACGCACGCCCAGTCTGGGACGCCCAACATCCCCAAGTGTTCTTTTCGCTCCACGGCTGCCCACGGGGAGCTTTCCAGGTCATTTCCGAGGAGGCAGTCCACGGGGGCGTCGTCTCGGACCGTTACTTTCAACATGCCGGAGACCCCTCCCCACTCAAAGGGGACGCAGGCCATCCGACACAGACTCTCCGAGTTGTCGGCTGATCGTACAGGGCAGAGAATGTTCGGTAGATATTGTTCTGGGGTCACCAGATGACAGCGGACGGCTGTCACACTGGCCCCGGTGTCTCGAAGGGCTTCGGCCCGTTGTCCATTGATGCTCACCCATTGGCTGTACTTCTGGGTGTTAGCGGGTAGGGGGACCCGCGGGACCATGTCTCTTCCCCCTAAGCACGCGAGAGTCATGGCGGCTGGCTCCCACCCTTGATACTCTTGCTCGTCTGTTTCTGGTTCCTCGGAGATCTGTTCTTCCCCTAGTGCCGCGGCGGCCACCTGGCGGGGTCTTGGGCTCGGATACTGCGGGCAGCTTGGGTCATTTGCATAGTGGCCTACTCGTTGGCATCGGTGACATGTAACATTGGCTCTGTATCCCGGTCGCGCCGGGGTGCTGCCCCGGTTGGCCGGGGGGGTGGTGCTGGTAGTGGGGGCGGCCGGAGTGTTGTCTCTTCCTCGTCCTTGGCCCCCTCCTCCTCCTCTGGATCGGTGGGGACCATTGTTGTTCCTGTTCTGCTCGTAGGACCCATTCCGGCCCACTCGGGTGATCTCCCACCGGTCAGCTTCGGCTGCGAGCTGCCGGGGATCGGTTAACTTGCTGTCGAGGAGGTGTTGGCGTAGTTCAATGAAGCAGTTGTTGGACAGATGCTCCCATACCATCAGGTTGAACAACTGCTCGTAGGTCGTGACGTGGTTCCCTCTGATCCAGCCTTCGAAGGCTCGGCTGAAGTACGTTACATAGTCCACCCAAGTTGTACCTGGAATGCGTGTGCAGTCTCGGAACCTCTGACGGTACATCTCGGGCGTGAGGCCATAGCGAGTGAGGAGGGCCGCTTTCATATGGTCGTAGGAGGTCATCTGGTGGTCTGGGAGCTGTAACAGAGTATCGCGGCCCTCATTGAGGAATTTGCCCCATAGGCCGGCTCCCCAGTCGGCTCTATCGATCCGGTGCGCAGTCATCGCGATTTCATATGCCTTAAACCATTGCTGGATGTCGTCTTCTCGAAAATATTCTCGGACCACATCCTTGGGGATGTGCACTTTTTTGTCCGTGGTCCCGGGGGTGGACGGTCTGTCGGGCACCCCTAATTCTTTATTCTGTTTGCGCAGGTTGATCTCGGCTAGGTTCCGCTCGTGCTCGTACGTTAGTCTTTTTTCCTCGAGCTCCCTTTGCCTCTGTTTCTCCTCTCTTTCTTCTCGGAGGCGAAGGTGCTCTAAGTTTATTTTTTGCTCGGCCAATTTGAGTTCTATGTCCATCTTGAGTCGGGCCATTTCAAGTTCGTGTAGTCGGGCTTTTTCTCTTTCTTGGATCTCGTCTTGCGAGAGACCCGTTCTTTGCTCTTCAGGGGCCGTGTTGGTCTTTTTCGCGGTGCTTTGCTCCGGGGCTTCGACATCCCCGGTCTCTGCCCAAGATTCTAGGGCATGCTTAAAATCGTCCTTGGTACTTAGTCCGGTGGTAGCGATACCTAGTTCGATGCAGAACTGCTTTAGTTCACGATGGCTGTATTCCTCTAGCTTTTCCATTTGGAACTTCTCAGTTGATCCGCTCTCTTTAGTCGACATTGTTGTTCGTTGTGGGGTGAGCTACTCTCTGTACGTTATGCGGTGATTCGGATCGCGCCGCTGGCCACCAATGTTAGACGGACCGGGAGGGTCGGCCGAGATTACGGGGAGAGGTCTCCAGGGAGAGCCGTCTCCAACGACTGTACAGAGAAGTGACTTCCCCCCCACAGACGGACACCACACAAGATTGAAGGTTAACGAGACTTTATATGCACTTCTTAGGTTACGTTGATATAATACAAGGAGGTCTGGACTCAGGGGTCCCCTCGGTTCTGATCTCTGGTTGAGGAAAAGGGTAGCGGGACAGTCTTAGTTACCAATGAGTTCAATAGCTCTCAATCCTCGAGCTCGGCGTGGTTGCTGATCGGGCCGTGGAGGAGCCAAGCAGGTCCCGAGATGGATGAAGGGTGGTCGGCGGGCCGTGGAGAAGCCAAGCAGGTCCCGATATGGATGAAGGATGGTCGACGGGCCGTGGAGAAGCCAAGCAGGTCCCGATGCAGATGACAGTTACAACGGTCCGCGGCCTCGCCAGCAGATCCGGACGACGGTGAAGGATGAAGGTTACGACGGCTGTGGCAGCGCCAACAGGCAGGATGATGGTGCACAGGACAGAGCTACGGCAGCGCCAGTAGTCCGTCCAGGATGAGTTCTTCTTTCGTCTCTCGACTCCAAGATACAACTGCCTTCCTGTTCTGGAGCTGCCCCAGTTATAGGGCTGGCGTGCTTTGATGTCCGGACCCTCGCACTTGGAGGTCGGGAGGTCCGGGATGAGGGAGTCCAGACACCCAGCAGGGGGGTGGAGCCAGCGCCCGGGGAGGCGATGGGCGAGCGGCACTGGCCGGGGGAGAACCATCGACACCTCTTTCTCCCATTGACTGGCCAAGTAGCTCGCTCGCCTCCTGGGTGGAGGGTGGTGCCGGAATGTCTGAGGCCGGGCTAGGCCCAGGGTTGAGGTCGATCGGGGGCCAGGCGGCCTCGTGGCGAAGTGTCCAAGATGGCGGCCCGGGCTGGCGCGTGGGTCGGCCGTGGATCGGACCCACGAGGTTATCATGCTCGAGGGCAGGTGTCCCTGAGGGGACGTAGGACGTGCAATGGTGGTGTGTGGTGCTTGTATGACTGGCTCGGGCTTGGTCGAGCCGGGGGAGAGCGGCCCGTCATGTGGCCTGTCCAACACAGGGCAATGAAGGTGTCTACATTTTTTTCTTGGAGAATAAATCTCTACGCGAAAAACACTAATAGCTGCTTCTGCTATCTAATCACTGTAACTGTTCCCAGAAAAGTGCATTTACGCTTCCACTGCTAAATATATATTCTCCCGAACTGCATGAGGGTGTTTCCCATCTTGTTGAACCCACTTCCTTAAAGTCCCATGATCTCTCCAAGGAAGTCTTTTACTGCGGTAACTCCCCAAGACATTGTGGATGATCAGAAACTCTGGATTGGACTGTGGTCCGCTATGACTTCTGACAGAGTTACCTCTATGCCTGGTGGTTCGAAGGGCAGGGCCTGCAGAGTCCCATCGGAGGAGTATTCACCATTTAGAAAACTCACACTCAGTGCTTATTGTGCTGGCACGGTGAATCAGTGAGTCATTCTTTAGCAGCATTATATAAACATTGGATATGTTTTTAATCTGATTGAAAATTTAATTTTCACAGACGTCAATGAAAAATGGGCGTATTGACCAGGGGTATGCTGTATGCGTACCACACCTACTGTTGCACTGTGGGGAACGTTCTTGGTGCCCCAGTTTCCTTGATGGCATGGCTTGGTAGAGGATGGGGTAGCCTTCAGTGGTATTGACTCCTGTGACTCTAGGTGAAGAAGGGTGCAGGTCGAACCCAGTGCTCTAGGATCTCCTTCCAGGACAACC
Source organism: Lissotriton vulgaris (assembly GCF_964263255.1). NCBI lineage: Eukaryota > Metazoa > Chordata > Amphibia > Caudata > Salamandridae > Lissotriton > Lissotriton vulgaris. Next base: position 230,925,097 of record NC_141690.1, read on the forward strand.
CCTCCTCATATCCTTGTGGTTGCAAAGCCTACAGTGCCTAAATCAGGCCCTTCCATTAGCAAAAGCCTAAGTGGCAATGTACAAAGGGTACATTATGACCAGGGCCACAGGAGTTCTGCGATTGTGCGGCTGCACCAATTTTCGCATAATTATAGATTTGTTGCATTTGCCATATGATCCATCGGCTGCACAATCTGCAGACTTTAACAACAAAAATGTTGCTAGCTCAAACGTTTCTAAAGTTACAAAAAAAATGCAGCAACACATAGCAGTGTAACGGAAGGCCCTTATCAAAACTTGACTGGTCAGATTTCTGTTACATATTGTTATATTTGGATGTTACACTGGTACTAATGAGCTGCAACCAATGCCCATGCAGTGTTACCAAGTTTAAAAATGACAAAATTGCTAAGTAATGCCATTACAAAATATGCTATAAATTGTTTCTTTTTGGTATGATATATATTACAGATGCTTACAAGGGATTTTTAAAAAAAATGACATTGAAAACGTCAATTGTAAAAATCAATTATGTATAATCACAATGCGGATTAAATCAAAATAGAAAGAAGGTAAAAATGGGGCGGGGGAGGAGAAGGAATAGAAACGGGTGTATTCTTTATTTGTGGTTTATAATCCAAATCATACATTTATCAGGGTACTGGACAATATTCACAAAGACATGAGTGACAAAGACCAACAATTTTTCTTTCAAATGTCTAATAATCATTCATGTCATAAACCCATTTCTAGTCTCTATTTATACAGAAATGCTCCTGTGTATTAGGTAGACATTTCTTATACAATGAAAATGGGTTAGTTGGTCCACGTTTCAGTCTTTTTATGTTGTCAATCTACAAGAACATCTTCAGGACAAAATACTTTCTTGTGTAGAAACAGTACCCTTATCTGAAAAAGTATAATCATAAACAAATTGTGTTTGTCAGCTAAGGACACTTAATAAAGAAGAGTTACACCCAAGAAAAAGTGAACAGAAAGATTATTTAATCTTGGGAACCATTAGAGACCTTAGTCATTTGTTGTAGCCCATTAGTAAAAAGAAGAGTACGTTAAGGTGAGTGCTAGATAGTGCGTTCACCAACCCTATTTGAAGTAAATTGCGGAAAACTTACTGAAAAAAAAGGAATAACTCAAAGTTATGAGGCAGTTGATTATCAGAGGAATGTCCGTCATCCTTAAATCTGAAGAGAATATAGAAGAACAGAGGACTTACATCGGGATATAAAACCTAAGTTTAGACGCAAGTAAGCCTTTCGTCCTGAAGATGGTCTTGTAGATTGACAACGTAAACAGACTGAAATGTCTAACTAATACACAAGAGAATTTCTAAATGAATAGAAACAGGTTTATGACATGAATGATTATTAGACATTTGATAGTGTTGGTCTTTGCCACTCATGTCTTTGTGAATATTGTCCGGTAACCTGACAAATGTATGTTTTGGATAAAAAAACACAAAGAAAGAATACACCCGTTTCTGTCCCTAAAGCCCACCTTCCACAACCCTCCCGTTTTTCCTTCTATTTTGATTTAATCCTCTTGGTGATTATACATAATTGATTTTCATAATTGATGTTTTCAATGTCACTGTTTGGATATTTAAGAAATGGCATTATAAAGAAACAACTCTTTAAAAAAAAAAGAATTATCTTGTAGGCATCTATAATATATATCATTACAAAATGTACAGCAATATGCCACATAATATGCCTTTTCTTGTCTCATAATTTACTCAACCCTGTCACATAATTTGGCCCTCTCTTGCTGCATAATTCCAGTGGCCCTCGCGGTGCACACATTGTGATTCAGGAGACACTTTGAAAAGGTGGCCCTCCTTTGAAATGCAACAATGCTTTGCGAGCACAATTTCAGTCTCAAACCATTGACGACATAACCACTCCTCAAAGGAGCTTGTACGGTATTAACAAATTGGAAGCTGTCCCTGTCCCTTTAGGGAATTCTGCAAACATGGAATGCAGGGATGGGAGCTTCCTTTGACACATAGGCCTTCCTATCTGCATTCATAAGCATTTGTAGGTATTCACAGACCGAATCATTCCTTTCCGTTAATGGGCAGGGGATTCTGCGAATCCTACTGAATGCCATGATACACCTGTGATAGACACATCTGCCTCAGGGCAAAAATAATCTCTGGTGCATCGCTATGTTGCCTAAAAATTGCATTGGTGCTGTGACCTCAAATGAATGCATCTCACCCTCAGTCTTGCTTCTCTCATGGGCAGTGCTTAAGTTGTAAATAAACAAGTGCCAGGGCCTGTGGTATTACTCAGGGGGCCGCTGCAAGTTGCACCGCCGACAGGAACTGCCATCACTTCCAACTTGCCATTATATACTCTCTCTACTAAACACCACTCCCCAGTTTGGTCAATTGCAGGCCTTCCATAGAAATACAAGCATTTGCAATGCAATAGGTCTCGTATTAATTAAGTTTGAGCTATTGACATTGCTAAATATTGCAACACCAATTGCAACAAAAGTCTATAAATTGTAGGCCAAAAATATGTGTATTTATTTTTGTAGCAATGGTGTCATGCTGCGCTTTAGATGAATATGTTTAAAAGTAAAGTGCGCCATATTGCGATTACTACAATAGTCAATTGTGGATGAGTTAACAATTGATGTGTGTACTGATGGCTGGTGGTGTGTGTGCCTGTAGAAATTGTACACTGATGGCTGGTGGTGTGTGCGCCTGGTGGAAGTGTGCACTGACAACTGGTGGTGTGTGTGCCTGGTGAAAGCGTGCACTGACGGCTGGTGGTGTGTGTGTGCCTGGTGAAAGCATGCACTGACAGCTGGTGGTGTGTGTGTGACTGGTGAAAGCGTGCACTGGCAGCTGCTGGTGTGTGTGTGCCTGGTGAAAGCGTGCACTGACGTCTGGTGTGTGCCTGGTGGAAGCGTGCACTGACGGCTCTTGGTGTTTGTGCCCGGTGAAAGCATGCACTGATGGCTGGTGGTGTGTGCCTGGTGGAAGTGTGCACTGATGGCTGGTGGTGTGTGTGCCCGGTGAAAGCATGCACTGACGGCTGGTGGTGTCTGTGCCCGGTGAAAGCATGCACTGACGACTTATGGTGTCTGTGAAAGTGTGCACCTACTGTGTGGTTGTGTGTGTGTGTGGTTGTGTGTGTGGTTGTGTGTGGTTGTATGTGTGGTTGTGTGTGTGGTTGTGGGTGTGTGGTTGTGATTGTGTGTGTGGTTGTTTGTGTGTGTGTGTGTGGTTGTGTATGTGTGGTTGTGTGTGTATAGTTGTGTTTGTGTGTGTAGTTGTGGTTGTGTGTGTGTGTGAGGTTGTGTGTGTGTGGTTGTGTGTGTGTGTGGTTGTGTGTGTGTGTGTGTGTGGTTGTGAGTGTGGTTTTGAGTGTGGATGTGACTGTGGTTGTGAATGTGGTTGTGTGTGTGTGGTGTGTGTGTGTGTGTGTGTGGTTGTGTGTGTGTGGTTGTGAGTGTGTGGTTGTGAGTGTGGATGTGAGTGTGGATGTGAGTGTGGTTGTGAGTGTGGTTGTGTGTGTGTGGTGTTGTGTGCGTGGTGTGAGTGTGTGTGTGTGTGGATGTGTGCACACCTTTAATGTTCTCTTTACACATCTCCGATTTGCCATTTTTGCCTGGAGGGTTCAGAAGGTTCAACCACTGTATTACTCATTGGCCTATGCCGATTACTTTGTGATCTTTTCATTAACGCCCAAAATGTCTGAAAAATAAGCTGCCAAACTAAACACCAACAATCTGGAAAACAAACTTCAGTTAATTACTGAAAAACTGAAGTGATTACACTTGGGAAGAAAGTAGAACCTATCACCTGGACTTTTGGGGATGGAATAGTAGAGCAGCTTGACAGATATGTATATCTGGGTGTCACTGATGAAGCCAAACTCTCCTGTCTCATTTATGGATCACTTATATCCACAAAAGTTGAGGCATCAGCATCTTTTGAAGCCTAAAATCCAAAAGCATGAGTGCCTGAGTAACAACCAAACAAGCATCTTACTTCCTCAACATGAGTGTAGCAGACATCAAAAGATGCTGCTGCATCGCCTTTCTATGTAATTGTGGATATAAATGAGGCAAGAGTTTGTGAACATATTATTGAGAAGTTGTGAGATTATGGTAACAGATTGACCTTGCCCTGAAGAAGTCCCTTTTGTTTCTTCGGACGAAATGCAATGGCTGCATTTCTCATCTCATTGTGTACAGAAATAAAGGATACCTTTTGGAAATATACTGAGTGTATTGGACTCATGAAGCTTTGGGATCAACTTTGCTTTAAATATATGAATGGACTTATCTTATGGTGTACCCTTTTACAGGTTTTTCTGGTTGTATTCCTTTGAGGTTGTTTATGGTACAATTATTCTTGGAAAGTAGAGCATCCACCTTTGTGGCACGACAAGGCGTGCGAAAACATATATCACAACCATCCAAAATAATAATAATGATATATATGTGTGAAAGTAGCAATGCAAGCACCTTAACATTAAAAGGGATAATTTTTAAGGATTTACAAAGCAATAACTATAAAAATGTTGATCTGAATATGGACAGTATGGGTGCTGTGATCAGGCATCACAATCTTCGAGGCTTGACCACTCTTTGAGACCTACCTCACTGTAAACTGAAACAGCTGGTAAAAGATATTTTATGCAGAATGGTTCATGTTCTTAATGTGGCTATCAGTCGGAAAGTGTAGAACACAACTGTATCTGCCCTAATTTATTAAGTCTCCGCAAATATCGCTGATGATTTTTCAACTGACGATTTTTCAACAAGGCAAATACACTATCTACTAAAGAAGCATCAATCACTGTTTTTATAACCAAATCCCATCTTAAATTAGTGCTTTAATGAAATTCGTAGACCTTGCTAAGTAGCCTGGGTTCTTAAATTACTTGACATATTTCTCTCACAATATTTTATGTGCTTCTTGTTTTTAACGATCAGTTGCTTATAAATTGTATCAAAAGTGATGAGTTTAGGTGCATTTTTGTATCTCTTATATTAGAAGCGAACATTTATTGAAATATGATTTGATAAATGCAATAAACTCATCTGCCTACCAATGAGAAGGGGGACCTGAGAAAGATGGAGGGGGAAGAAATGGAAGGCCTGAGAAATAAATGAGAGAAATGTAGGGCCGAGGCTGACGTAAACGATATGGAAGTTAGCTCCCCTATGTATTGAAATCCTGGTGATAAAAGGAGGGGGTGTACAGGAGGACAAAGACTGTTTTGCAAGACGGTGTTAATACCCAGGTGACGGTACAGTCTGTGATGCAAATGATTAAGGCAGGGTGACTGGGAGGTAACCCTGGGAATCCATTTTGCTGGATTTAATGCCCTCACACACCTCCAACAGCCGTATAGATGAAGTGCGGGTATGGGGCCAGAACTAAAGGGTAGACGTGGGGTAGTGAGTTAAAATAAAGATAGTGGTACCGGGAATACTTTGTTCAGGAGGGCCACTGCTTTAGTTAAAAACTATTTTCTAGAGGAGAGTAGTGGAAAGTAATGTTTCCAGCTATCATCTAGAATTTATTGTAGTCCGGTCAACATGTTTCTCGCTACTGTAAGGTTGACTAGCGATTCTTCAGGACCCAGGAGACTAATTAGCAAGTATCTAATGGTGCAACAAACTGTCTACGAAAAAGATCTCCGCCAAAGAGCCCCTCTATGAGGTGTTGCCCGTTGGGTATTGCACCGCCGACCCAACGAGGAGCAGGCCCAAATGATGAAGCATGACACCTGAAAGGGTGTGTGAGGGCATTAAATCCAACAAAATGGATTCCCAGGGTTACCTCCCAGTCACCCTGCCTTAATCATTTGCATCACAGACTATACCATTTCCTTTCCTTCTTTAGGAACAGCACGGCAATTTTTTGTAAAGACGTATCATTTGGGCACGTCGTGACTGGGCCTTCTACTCCCTTAGAGTAGTAATAGCCCAATACTCCTCCTCTTTGATACCAAATACCCAGGTGACAACATTAAAGTGTTTTGAGCAGCCCCTTCCAAAAATAGCAGGGCAGTATTTCTAGTCCCTGGCACGCAGAAGAGGCGCCTGACAATTTCATGGCAACAGAGCTGAATGAAGCGAAAGGTAGAGCCGCAAGTCAGGTACGGAAATAGCCGAAGAGACGCTATTAATACGGACGGCGCACACGTCTGCAAAGCCTGCTTGATGCCGTCTGGGGCCAGAGGGCGAGGAGCATCCACAATCGGAAAGGAAGAGGGTGGGGGCGAATTGGAGAGGGGAAAGATGGCTGCAGGAGATTTTCGGCCCAGTAAAGGTCGTCATATGGTACACAACAGCACCTGGGCTTCCCTGTGCACCTAGATATGCCTGTGCGCTTAACCGGAGCACAGGCCAGAACAAGGCACCTTCTGAAATGCAAACAAACTCCAGAATCCGGGGCACTTTAACGTGCAGAGGAAGCCCTCGATCTGGGCCCTAAGAAGGAACATTCGGTTTAAAATTCAAAAGATCAATACCATATGCGGAAAAGGAAGCATTTGGGGCACCTACCTTTTGACTCACTGTGGCATTAATGAGAGTCGCTTATCTAAATGTCCACTTATAACAGCTATACCTTTGTCCTTGGGTCGATAAGGGCCTTCCGCGCACGCGGTGTGCACGTACAGAAAGATCTACGCAGATTACAGGCTGCCAACTTGAGATAGACCGCCAGGAAGCGTCATACAGGCAGGTAACGCAAGAAGAAACAACAAACAGGAAGTGGGAAAAGGGAGGGGGTGGCAAATGGTGAGCATTTCGCGGCCACTTTGATGATCTCAGTGGCCGCGCGACTCACTGAGAACATCAAAGCTGACGCGAAAATGCTCCCATAGGTTGTAGGCAGACAAATGCTGCGCGCGCCAGGCGCACATGCACTGCCCGATCCGCCTGCAGATGGGAGCATTCTTGAAAGTCCCTTACTATACTCTCGCTGAACAACGCATGCGCGTTGGTTCAGCGAGACCTAAAAAACGGCCAGGACGCTCTAGAATTATTTTTTATATGCTTCTTTAATTGTTAAACCATGTGCTCCCTTCGAAAATAGATAGACCCTGCCACCATGAGGTGGACTGTCATAAATATGGGCCGGTGTTAACAGTTAATGGCTGGTGCTGAGCACCAGCAAACATTGACACAAATTAAGCTCTACTGGGGGGTTTAGCATAATGAAGTAAGATTAGGTGACAGTGTGTTTTTTGAGCAGCTGAATCCAAGCTGTATTTGGCTATTATTTTCAGGTTTTGTGGAGATGCTTTATAATATTCTTCTTGGATAAGCTCTCTTTAAAGTCCAGGTATCCTGCTGACCTACCATTTTTCCAAGATACCTGCTCAAACAGTCAAAGCTCCAGTTGCATACATGGGCACCACTGCATAGTATCCAGAGAGTGTTTATCCCGCAGCTTCTAAAGCTGAATATTTCTAAAATAATAATAATTCCATATTTGTAAATCACGAGATATCACCCCTAAGATTATCCAGGCGCTGGGGCTGTCGGAAAGATTAAGCGAGCTATTGCCCAGAGTCACATGATACTGAGCTTAGCTGCTGCTGGCGCCGGGCATCAAAGCTGAGCCCCGCACTCCACCTATAGAGTGAAATGTGGCAATCGAATTTATTACAGCTGTTCTCCACAACTTGAGGATCAGACAGAGTAAGGTTCTTTAAAGATGAAACCACCTACTATCCCCCTTCCCCAGACACCAGACGCCGGAAACTTGAAGAGAGGGTTAGGCAAGGTCAAACCCATTGCATTTGTATATGTTTGCTTGAAAATTATCCTATTCACGGTAGTGATTTTTGTGGGGAGGGAAAGAGGGGCCTCTTACATTATTCACCAGTTTCAACCGCAACCAGGCACACAAAACCGATTGTGGTTATGAATTGTTTAAGGAAGTGTGAAGCTGCAAAGTTTCTTCACTGAGTTTGCAAAGGCCCATCAAACTAGATAAAGTTTGTAAATGTGTTTTTCTTGGTAGCCTTCGTATGAGAATCGGTACTTTAGTGGTGACCCTATGAAACATAAATTCCATTATCACCAAAAAGCACTTTGCCACAACAGTAATACTGAAAACCTTGAGAGTTTTTAGGGTGTACCTCCCTTTCCAAATTATACTGAAGGCCACCAGAGTCCCTTGTGAGTAAATGATATGCAAACGTCACCCTTATGTAGGAGAGATGGCATGCTGGGGGTACCACTTTGTGATATAAAGTGCAGGGAGCACCAGCAGCGCACAAGATTACTTATTTTTAGACGTCTGGATGCCTGGTCGCTGTGTGTTTCATCGTCCCTAACCCTCTGTCTCAGCCTGGGCCTTCATTTTGTTTTTTACCTGACTCGTGGGATTTACATTTTTGTCTTTTTTTAATAACACATTTTATTGGCATATTTGCAGGCACGAAGGCAATCACTTTGTTACAGCATATTTTTGAGAATGTATACAGTTATTATCATATTTTTTATGTGATAAAAACATGACTTAACCAAATAACTTCAATGCAGTTGTATGTGACCATTGCATACATAATAGATAGATATGAATCATAATTTCAAACTTTTTCTCTTCATGGTATGTGTCTTTTCTGTGCATCGTAAAATCTGATTTCAGAGTCTATAACATCAGACGTCGTTGCCAGTGCTGGCAGGAGCAGCCCACGTTAGTCCGCCCATCTTTGCCATATTTTAGGATGTTTCTGTGTGCAGCCGGCGGCCTGAAAGACCGATATCTCTAAACCCATACACAAATCGATACAATTTTTCCATGCCCTAATCGCAGGAGGTTTATCTGATTTCCAGGTAATGGCAATGTCAAGTTTGGCGATGGTGAGGCCTAACCAGAGGTGATGGCGTTTGCACTTATTACCGCCTATTGGCTCTGTTATGTGCAGCAATGCCAGTCTAGGGGATCTTCGTAGTTCCCATCCGGGAACTTCAGCCATACATGTTAGTACCCCGTCCCAAAACTTGTCCAGAGCCGTACATGTCCAAACTGCCCATACCGGTACGCCAGACCCTGGTCCATACCCTAATAACATCTAGGTTGGAATATGGAAATGTACTGTATCTAGGGGCCAGCATAAAAAGCCTCTCGAGACTACAACGAATACAAAGTGCAGCGGCCCGCTTGATCCTACAATTACCCAGAAGGGCATCAACAAAAAAAGCACTGAGAACCCTTCACTGGCTCCCGATTAGGGAACGGGTGACTTTCAAAGCCCTATGTGTAGGACATCGCATCCTTCATGGTAGAGGCCCAAGGTATCTGCATGGGCTTCTGAAACGATACGAGCCCACCCCCCAGCTTAGATCATGCGGCACTGGGCAAGTACAGGTCCCGAAGGTTAAAACAGCTAGAATGGGTGGAAAATCTTTTAGAGTCATGACCGCTAGGATATGGAACCAGCTGCCAGAAAAACTGCGTCTGGAACCCTCTGAGTCTAACTTTCGAAGAGACCTGAAAACAGTCCTCTTCCCAATAGACTAAGACCGGATCAAAGACTCTGCACTAAATCATGCCATGGACTCTTGGAAACAACTGTAGCGATCAGCGCGGGGACACACTTGCTAGTGTAACCATGCGCTTTACAAAATACAAATAAATAAATAAATGTGTATAAAAGTACCTTCGTCAGCTTGGCATTGCAGGCACACAGGAGACTCTATCAAGTGTGCGCTCCACAATCTATAGCGCATATAGTACGCCCTATGGATGTATTTACACTGAATAAGATGTAGTCGGGAGGAAATAGCCGCTCCACAGGGAGATTCCAGGCCCTCAGTCCAGTCGTCAGTGTCTAAGGGCCAATGTCTATTTGCCATATTTCTTTAAGTTTCTCGAGTGTAGTGGCACTGTGAGTGATAAGGGATTGATATATTTTGGAAATCTTATGCTCTCCTAGGTCGCCCAAGAGGAGTTTACCCTCTAATTGGCTAAATTCTGGAAATGAATCGCCTTTATCTAAGTGTGGTGTGATAGCATGCCGAAACTGCAAGTATTTATAAAACAGGGAGTTAAGTAGGTAAAAGTCATCTTTAAGGGCCTGGAACGATTTGTGGACAGTACCTTGTATGACACTGTTGATGGATGAGATGCCTATGTGATCCCATTCACGGTACCCCTGAAGCCCGGCCAAATGAGATAGTAGGTGGTTATGCCAAAGCTGTGTTTCCCAGGAAAGGCAGACCCACCACCCCATTTGCTTTAGAGAATGTTGCCAGGTAAGCAAAACTACTCTGGTAGTGGGTGGTAGGGAGCAGTGATTCGAATTACTATATAGGTGAGATGTAAGGGTCATGTCATTTAATATCCATTGCTCTATTGCGTATGCTGGGTCATCACTGGCCCATAACGCCAATCGTTAACTTCCTGGAGGTGTGAGGCCACATAGTAGGCCCGCATATTTGCGGCTGCGATTCCACCACAATACATGGTTTGAAAACATGTACGGAGTGCGACCCGGGACGCGCCTCTACCCCACAGGAACTTCACCCCCCTTAGCATTGATGAGTTTCAATCATGAAGGCAAAATCAGGTATGGGTGGTTGTGTAGATAATAAAGTAGCTGTGGCAGGGAGACCATTTTGAAGATAGCGGATCTCACATGTAATGTTAGGGCTAATCCTGACCATGTCCTAATGCTAGAACATAATTTTTTGGTAGCCGTACCTAGGTCCCTGTCCCATGAGATTTTGGGACACTTAGAAAGGAATACACTTAGATGTAGTATTCCATTCTTCGCCAGCTGAAGGTTCTCAGACCATCTGTTAGGCCCCAAAGTACCACGTAGTGCCCATATGGTGGATTTGCAGGGATCATGTATAAGCCTGAAATCTCACCAAAGATCCACATAATCTGCAGAATTCTGGGACTGTCTTTTTTGGGATCTGTGAGGAAAAAGAGTATGTCATCTGCATATAATGCAATGAGATCAGATATGTCCATTGTCCATGAAAACCCTGCATTAGCGCGTCGCTCGATTGCCAATGCAAACAGAAGAAGGGACAGGGGGCAACCCTGCTGTGTTCCTCGCCCTACTGAGAAAGGAGCTGAGACAATTGACGACTCGGATTGTGGCAGTCAGATATGTACATGGGAGTTTGATGTATTTCATAAACTGTGGGCCGAAATTGTAGCGTGGTAGCAGTGTAAACAGATGCAGCCAGCTAATGCAAACAAAGGCTTTGTCCATATCCGCTAGTAATAATGCAGCTGGTCTGTTTAACCGATCCACAGCAGCGATCACATTATATGCTCTCCTGATATTATGGCGGGTAGAACGATTATGCATGAAGCCGGCTTGATGCAGATGAACAATCGCAGTCAGGTGGGGTAATAGCCTGTTCGCCAATATTTTTGCGAGGTTTTTCACTTCGATATTTAAAAGGGAACTTGGGTGGTATGAGGAGTGGTGTTCAGGCGGTCTGCAGGGTTGGGGAACACAAACATTTTTGGCATGTTGCCAATCTGATGGGAGTCATGTCATTTCTATCAATTCAGATATGGTACTGAGGAGATGTGGGCCTAATTGTGCTATGAATGCTTTATAAAACTCACTAGAAAAGCCGTTGACGCCTGGGGCCATGCCAGCCTGCAGTTCGGCAAGGCTATGGTGACCTCTTCTAGTGTGATAGGTGCGTCTAGGGAGTCTCGCACTATCCTCGATAGTGCAGGTGGTATGTCAACTAGAGATTTCTCTATCAATGAGCCATGTATCGCTTCTTTAGGTTTGTACAGTTCTTTGTAGAATTGCGCAAAACTTTTGGCGATGTAAGTAGGATCTGTAAGGGTCTTCCCCTGGACATCCCAAATAGGGGGAAGGGGTATGGATAGTGACGCCTGTTTGCACAATCGATAAAGTAGCTTGCTGGATTTGTCGCCCCATTGATATATACAACTGTGGGATCCCAGCCACATTTGCCTGGCTTCTTCCACTCATATACTTTGGTATTGTTGTTGAGCGAAAATTCAGTTCCTGCGTACTATAGAGGTTTCTTGCTCGTGGCATCATCTTTCTAATGTCATGATTTGGCATTCTAGCTGTTTAAGTTTGTGTGTCTTACATTTCCGCGCTGCAGTAGTATAGCTTATGTCTGCCCCAAGTATGATAGGCTTTAGGGCTTCCCATAGTACCACTGGCGAGGAGGGAGTATTCTCATTATGATGGAAATACTCTACCACCACTTTATTAATGTGGTCTTTATATTTTCGGTTTTGCAGGTGCCATGTGGATAGTCTCCCCTGGAAGGGACGTCTATGTAACGCAGTTGCAAATGTTACTGTAATTGGGTAATAGTTGGATAATCCGCGAGAGAGAATGCAGGCATCAGCTATTCTCTGAGTATGAGTCCTGGATATGAATGAATAGTCTAGTCGGGAGGTTGTGTTGGGAAAGGAGGAATGGTATATAATGCCTTTGTCATGGGGATGGAGCATCCTCCAGGTGTCAACCCAGCCAAGCATGTTTACAAGAGCTAGTAGTTTAGATTCTCTAGGGTTCGCCCGATTTACTTGGGGACGTCCCCTATCGATGAGCGCATGCATTACGTCATTCTAATCACCACCCATAATTGTGAGACATTCGGGAAGGAGGACCCATACATCCATGAAGTTGTCAATAAACGTTTGGGATAATGGGGAGAGGCATATATACTACCCACCACTGTGTTCTCCATTAACAAATCCATGAACTATGATATATCGCCCATGGGAGTCTGTCCAGTGAGCTATATGCATAAATGATACTCCACAATGTATTAGGAGGACCACTCCCCTGGAGCCACGAGTAAATCCTGCATGATACACATGGTCATACCCATAATGGGTTAGACATGGTGTTTTAGTGCCCATGAGGTGTTTCCTGTAGCATAACAAGGTCCTTTCTAGATCTCTTTGCCTGGCAGAGTACCGCACCTCACTTTACCTTGTCAAGTATGCCAATGACATTCCAACTCATAGTGTGTAATTGGCCCTGTAGGGTCTCAGCCACCACGTCTACATTGACATGCATAGGATAGTGTTTTATGTAAGTTTTCACAGATGAGTATCTATCTCATATGACATTATCTAAGCATTGAATACAAAGAACGTAACACAATCCAACCCCCAACCTAACCTAATTCCACCCCGCCCCAATACCTCATGAAACTTGAAGCATCTGTTGTTGATGAGACACCCGAAAGGCCCCAACAGGGGACCAGCGGTGTATTCCTCCAATGGATCCCTAAACACACATAGACCATAATGGCAACTGTACAATAACACGGGGGTGCATTAAGACAAGCCAGCCCTCAATTAGTTATTAGGTGGCTGATTGATCAAGATACCCACATCTTGGCACATTATTCTTTGATTTAAAGATTTACTTATGGAGTCATTTATGCTGTGTCGAGGTACTCACGGCAGATGAGTCATCTCGATTGCCCTCTTGTGTCTTGGAACGCCCTGTGGATATGGAGCGGTGCCTCGCCTGTCCTTCTGCTGTGTCTGGCGGCGATGTGACTCATCTGAGGATGAGTCTGAGTCTTGGCGAGGAGGCGTGTGGGGTTTTGGCCGTACTAGCTCATCCGTCCAACAGAAGACGGCCGACGATGTGCCGAAAAAGAGGGTTTGTGAGTTATATACAACACATAGACGGGTGGGGAATTGAAGTGAGTACACGATTTTAAGCAATCGTGCCTTGGCAGCTTGGAACGACTGGCACTGCTGTAGGACAATCCTCGTATAATCCAGGAATATCATGATTCTTTGAGAGTCATAGAAGAGATCTCCTTTTATCCTGGCGTGTTTAAGGATTGAGTCTCTGTCATGATAGTTAAGGATACGTGCTATCATGGGGCGAGGCCAGAGGGCAGACGCTGCTACACGGCCCTCTGCATGCACTCTATGATGAAGCAGGGGGATAGATCCTCCGCCGGCATCCACGTGGCCAACCACTCGGATAAGAATTTTTCGATGTCTTTGCCTTCACAGTTCTCTGGGAAACCTACAAAGCAGAGGTTGTTTCTACGTGATCTTCCCTCTGCATCTTCCACACATGTAGCTAGACCCTTGGTGAGTTTCTCTAAAGATGAGACCTGTGCCTGCAGCGTAGTAACAGCATCCTCCACTCCTGAAAACCTCATCTCCACCTCCGATCAACGGCCCCAGTGAACTTGCCTATATTGCTTTGTTTGGTGGCACCACCCATTGTCTTGTCCTTCGTCATGGTAGTTGGGGAAGATATTGCCGGCCCTCACCAGAGTAACCCCAGCAAAGAAGGATGGGTGGGGAAGCCCTCCTTTAATGACTGCACCACCCAAACGGGCGTTTCAGCGTCTCGACAGTGATGCATCCAAAAGTTGCAGCTGTCCACGGTGCACGGCCACACCACTAGGGTTTTTTGGCTCTCCCCTTGCAAAGTCCTCTAATACTGATTGCATAAGGGTCGGTGCCCCACTGGAGCCACGAGGCAGGTATTGTCCATCAGCAGTCAAGCGCTGTGTATTCCAACGTCTTGGGTGGCCGCAGGAGTAGGCCTCTGTGGTGTGTTTGCTAGGGCCGGTGGCCACGAGGGTAGGCCCCGCCGCAGACCTAGGCCCCTCCACCACTCCCGGGCTTCACCGGCGCAACCCCACCAAGGAGGGCCAGAAGGGAGGGGAGGGCCGATGCTCCCTGTTCAACAGTTTTTACTCACTTGCCATTCTGGACCCCATAGCGACTGTGCATCTCAGGTAGTTCTGGGATGAGGTGCGTGCTCCTCACTGCCGCCTCCGTGTGAATCCTCTTCTTATTGTGGCATGATCTCTGTGGCGCGACAGGGGCCCGGGGTGGGCCGCATGCACAACCAGAATCCTCATGGCCCAGTCGGCCTGGGTGGTGGCGCCGGCGGTATCGGGACCGGGATCACACTCCCGGCTGCCTCCTCCACGCCGAGCCACTCATATTATCACTTGCTCACCGCGGTGGTCGCAGGACCTGGGCGACGCCGCACGTAGCACTGGAGTCCTTGCGGCCCGATCAGCCTGGGTTATCTCGCTGAGCAGCAGGTTGGATTTGGCATCCACCCGTCAATCTGTATGCCTCAACTGCCCATCGATCGCGGGTCAGACCCTCACAGCCTCGTTAGGCCTCCGTACGTCACAGGCGGGTCCCAATCAATAGACCGCTGAATGCTCTGCTTTAGCCCCTACCGGGGGACCGACGTATAGATTAGGAGCAGCCAACTGTCTCGGATTAAGACAAGTTTTTCATGCGGGCTGGCGGACCCGATCTAAGTTGCGTCCGCCATGTTGGCCTGCTTGGCCACGCCCCTCCACATTTTTGTCTTTTGATTTGCGTCAATTATTTTAGTGCAAATTGCTCAGCTGGTGGAGAGTACAAGCACTGACTTATAATGTCAGCAAATACCTTCCATGGATTCTGGCAACAGGGGCAGTCCAGGAATAGACAAAGGAGTGCCATGTCATGTTATCAGTTATCTTGATATTAAATTTAAGTTCATTTTTCTTGCCATTTTTTGTGCTTTGCACAGTTCTGCTATTGTTGTTATCTCTTGGCATGCTATGCTCATACCAGTGTTGGGGATTGATGAGATGAAGTGTGTGGGCTCTACTTTTAATGTGAGACACATGCTACCCAGTGAGCCCCATTTGTCCTTGTGATAGAGTAATGAATGGTAAAATAAAGTTTTACTTTAATCGTTCCAAGTTCTTCTGTTTCAAACCGTGTCTGTGGCCCAGTGGCAACAAATATTTGGGATACAATGTCATGAATTACAAAAGTGCAACACTCTATCACTTAGCCACAGAAAATGTAAACAAAAATATTGAATACTTTTTGTGCTGTTTGAAGAACCTGCATGAAAAATCCCCAGAAGCTTGATTTAGCAAAATCCTTTAGGCCCTGGAGATTGTTGTAAACAAAATCAGGGTGGCAAAAGAAATAGACGGCCCCCAAACCTGCTGAACTTCGTGTCGCACGTGAATGAAACAGATGTGGCACCAGCCTGGGGGTTCCCACTGGGGTCCCATGGCAATAGGTGTGGGCCCGGCGGAGGTGAAACCCAATGGTAATACTGTTTGAAGGTTTTGATTGTGGCAGGAGCCTGGGGTGTTGCACCATCCTGCAATATCCAGCTTCCACCCTGATTGATTGAGGGGGTCCCTGGAGGGCGTCAGATAGAGATTTCTGGATTTGTCTCATTTTTACCCAAATCATGGGCAGTAGACCTCTGCTGATCGATGCGGGCAGGGGAGGTTGGGGTGGGTGCTTCTGCGACTGTCCCTTGCCCTTCACATGTACACTATAGTACTGACCTGAGGAGCTGGGCAGAATGGTGCCCGTGCCAGTGTAACAAGTCATAACCCTGTTGTCCAGGTCTTAACGTGGGTGATCCCTCATTAGGATTGGCTCTGGCATGGCGGAATGGTGGTATTTGGCTCAACTTTCTAGGTGCCTGACTCCCTGGTGTTAGGGAGCAGGTGAATTTTCCAGAGTTAAATTCAGTATTGGACCTCAGAGATAGCACAAGGGTCCCAATCAGTGCTGGAAGGGCCAGTTGGGTGGTCACCATGACTCTGGGTAGAAAAAGCTTAGAAGATCTATTTCTAGTTAACTACGCAAGTTTCAAATTCTAAGTCAGGACCGGAGGCGAGGATCATGCCTTTTTTCTTCACTTCATTTTTTAACAGCAGCCATCATTAACAAGAAACAAAACTACTTTTTCCCATGAACACTTGGGAAAAAAGTGTAGGCAAAATGTCCAATAAGGAACAGTCCTGCTAGCACCAATCAGGGGGCACGGAGGCCCAACATAGTCATTCCTCACTGGCCCTTCTCCCTCTTTCTTCACTGCTGCGCAGCCGAGCTAAATCCACTTTTTCATTGTTTAGCAATGTTATGCTTGTTTAACGATATTGGGTGATTAGGCTTTTGTTTGTAGCGCGGCTTCGGGTGTCTTTTAGGTGCTGTTACTTTGCCGCAGCGTTTAGACCGCGGGAACACTCGCCGCTCCTAAGCAGCCGGATTTGATGCGCCTCCCGTTGTCTGGACACCCAACCGCAAGAGGGCGCTGAGGCGACACAAGACGGCGGTGCGCAGGATTGAATCTCCTCACTGAGGGGTTTGGCCAGCACTCCATTGTCCAGA
This sequence comes from Lissotriton vulgaris, assembly GCF_964263255.1. Taxonomy (NCBI): domain Eukaryota; kingdom Metazoa; phylum Chordata; class Amphibia; order Caudata; family Salamandridae; genus Lissotriton; species Lissotriton vulgaris. The sequence goes on from NC_141690.1 coordinate 230,942,267, forward strand.
GCCTGCCCGACCTGAGGTAGATGCCCTCTGGGGTCTGTATTGCTGATCGTGCTGTTGAAGCTATTACAGGCCGATCATGTTTGTTCAGTTAAATTTGAATGCTCTTGTGAGAAGTTGGCCTGATATGCAGTGCTCACTATTCTAGTGATCACTATGTATCATACCAAACGACCCTTATTGATGATTGGTTGTAAGTCAACCTTATAGACCAGCTATCCTAGTAGCATGGACAAGAGCAGTCTTTAGGCTAAACTCTAGAGGGCGTGTTAAGCCAGCTGTTATACCATCACATATACCCCTTGAACACCAAGTGAAAGGACACCACACAAGTTGTTATGAAAATAAAAGGATATTTATTTATAACACAACAACCCTGGACTCTTTATGAGGACAGGGTGCTAAGCACAATACAAAACTCTTAAAGAAATACTGAAAGTCGCACAATTTACACAAATGCCTGAGGGGCACGAAAAACCATATACTACAAAAGTGGAATGCGAAATTACTAGCAGGTAAGTACTACTCTCAGAGGCTTTAGAACCGCTGGGCCTACAATGCTGAACCCTTAGATTAGAAGCAGGAGGCCTAGGGACGTCGTGTGCAGAGTGGAAACTCTCACGTGTAATGCGGGACAAAGTCTATTGATACTATTAAATGCAAAGTTAGTGTTCTCGGGCGAACCCGACTAGGTAGGTCAAAAACGAAAGTGGATCTAGACACTTAGAGAGTGGATCTACGCTGGAGCACTGTGGTACTTGGTTTACCTAGCCCAGGGGCTGCGGCTGCATAGGGTTCAAGTGTCGTCGGGAATCCTCGTTGCCGAACCAGGAGCCTGAAGTGGAAGTTGCTGGCAGGCGACCAGTGAAGATGTTACGGGCTGATCCAAGGACTGGATCAGTGAAGAAGGATACCTGTAAGCAGAGGGGACCAAGTTCTGAATCACTAGCCAGTGATTAGGTGGGCACCAGGATGGCACCGGACGAGGTCACTCAGCCAGGTGAAGAGGTGACACTGGATTCTGCTGCTGCACGGACCAGGGCGCTGATGTTGACCAGGCTGGAGGTCTGCGAGCTGTCCCACGTCGGATGTCTGCTGCTGGCGATGCTGGATCCGGTGAAGGAGGCAACAAGCCTTGGCTAAGGCAAGCCCACGTGGTGACACAAAATGGCGTCTGGAGTGGACCAGGAGGGTCCGAGGAAGGTCCCCTTCAGGAGGAGACTAGGGCTAGTCTAGAGGAGCTAGACCAGCGGTGAAACAAACGTAGGACGTCGTCTGGAGGGTAACTGGCCAACGGGCAAGTGACCGGACAACGTAGCAGCAAACCAGGAGCAAAAGGGCACCACGCAGATCTGGTGGATGCTGGGGGGCTGGACTTCGGTGCTTGTGCTGCTTGGGGTTGGGGCTTCTCTTACCCCAGTGCACCCACTCGAGGGTCCCCCGGTGGTCGTGCTGGTTCAGTGTCGTGCTGGTTCCGATGATCGCCGGGTCCTCTGGTCTCGTCGCACCCACGGTTCTCAGCTGTGCTGTAGAGGCAGGTTGAGGTCAGAGAGGGCAGGGAGTCCGGGTCTCGTCGTGCTGGTCAGTCTGGTTCCGGAGGAAGGACGTTTCAGCAAACCGCAAGATACTTAGTTGGTGCCTGCTGCTGCAGGGTGACTACTCCTTAGTCACAAGGGAGAAATCTTGAGAAGAAGTCGAGAGTTCCTTTAGTAGAAAGTAGTTTCAGGATTCAAAGATGATCTAATTTGGAAGGGTCCCCGCTCCTACCTTTATTCTAAAGAAAGGGGCTGGTACGCGACTAGGTCCTGCCCATGGGTGGGACCAGGAGGGGGGGTGGTTACACCCTTCTCCCCTGTCCGGACTTTCCCCAGCTCAGGGGCTGGTGTGACCCTGGAACTGGTTCAAGCCGGCATATGCACAGTGAGCACCGGGGTGCCACTTGCAGTCACCTTACTCTAAAGCCCTGCCTACCTGGGATACACAAAACCCTGTCTGGGATGGTGCTAGCACGGCCCCTGACAGGAAACCCTTTGTCCAAGCTCTCCTCGCTGGAAGGACTCCCAGCAGCAGGAGGTCAGACTTGTGTCTGTGGTGGCAGCATCCATTTTGTGATGCTGAGGCTTGAGTTAACTTTAATCGGGATTCACTGTTGCATACATGTCGTGTCCCTCTAGAAGGGTGGAATGCTAACCCCGTCGCCAGAATTAGCGAGGGGTTAGTATTCCAATTCGTATGACACCTTACTCGACATGTTTTGATAAAGCGATACCAAAGTTGGCAAATAACCGCGAGGATTATAATGCACTTAAGAGTATATGGTACGCGTTATCATAGAACAGCTATTAGGACTTGGTTCCGCAAGCTGCAGACGGGCTCAGCTCATGCCAGAGCACCATCTCACATAATTCCAAGCACTCTGCCTTCAGGATTGTCAAGGCCTGCCATAGGAGTGACTGATAAGAATAGATGTGTCCATTTTAGGGTTAGATATAGGTATACTGTATCTAAAGCAAAGGGTGATTACACCACCTTGCCCCAGCTGTCGTGCAGCCAGTTGTGTCAGATTTAGATGGCCAGCCAGGGATGGCATAATACATGCTGCAGCCCCTGGTAGGCCCTGGGTACACCTATGCCCTGAGTTACAGGGACTGATAAGGTGGCCCAGTACCAATTGGTAAATGCACCTAAGGTACACGTGTCAATTTAGTGAGAGAACAGCTAGGCTGTGGGTCTGATTAGCAGGCCCACAGCCAGGGAAGTCGTAAACCAGTGAAGCAAAAAGCAAAAATCTGGGGTGATCATAGGATTGCAGACCCTACTCTCCTACATGACCCCCCCCCCCCCCCAAACTTTGGGACAATAAACTAACCTTGACCAGGTGAGTCTTCTTGCTCTAAGTGAAAATACCTGGAGAGCCCATCTGCATTGCCATGATCAATGCCAGGTCTATGCTCCACTGTAAAATCCATCCCCTGTAGGGAAATGGACCACCTAAGCAGTTTGGGGTTTTCACCCTTCATCTGATTTAGCCGCAAGAGGGGCTTATGGTCGGTCTGAATCTTGAAATGAGTGCCAAACAAGTATGGCCTTAGTTTCTTCAGGGCCCAAACCACAGCAAAGGCCTCCCTCTCAATAGCTGACCAATTTTTCTCTCTGGGGTCAGCCTTCTGCTAATGAAAGCAATGGGCTGGTCATGACCATCAAAATTCAGCTGAGATAGAACAGCTCCCACACCCAACTCAGAAGCATCTGTTTTGACAATGAATGGTTTGGAGTACTCTGGACTCTTTAGGATAGGTGCTGTGCACATGGCCTGCTTTAGGTCATCAAATGCTTTTTGACAGCCTGCTGTCCACTGAACTTTCTTTGGCATCTTTTTACTTGTCAGGTCATTAAGTGGAGTCACAATTGATCCATAATTTCTGACAAATTTCCTGTAATAACCAGTCAGGCCCAAGAAAGCTCGAACCTGAGTCTGGGTGGTTGGAGGAGCCCAGTCCTTGATGGATTGTATCTTGCTCTCCAGTGGCTGAACCTGGCCTCCACCTACAAGGTGGCCCAGGTATACAACCTGTGTCTGCCCTATCTGGCACTTTGTGGCCTTGATAGTGAGACCTGCTGCTTGCAGTGCTTCTAACACTTTCCTCAGGTGGACCAGGTGATCCTCCCAGGTGGAACTAAAGACAGCTATATCATCAAGATATGCTGCACAGAAGTCATCCAGCCCAGTGAGAACTTGATTCACCAGCCTTTGGAAGGTGGCAGGTGCATTTTTCAGACCAAAGGGCATTACCACAAATTGATAATGCCCACCAGGGGTAGAAAATGCTGTCTTGGGCTTGGCTTCCTCAGCTAACCTGATTTGCCAATACCCAGCTGTCAGGTCAAATGTGCTTAAGTAGTTGGCAGAAGCCAATCTATCTATAAGTTCATCTGCCCTTGGTATTGGGTGGGCATCAGTCTTAGTGACTGCATTGAGGCCTCTGTAGTCTACGCAAAACCTCATCTCTTTCTTACCACCCTGGGTGTGAGGCTTTGGCACTAGACCTACTGGACTAGCCCAAGGGCTATCTGAGGGCTCAATGACTCCCAGCTCCAACATTTTCTGCACTTCAGTTTTAATGCAGTCTCTGACATGATCAGGCTGTCTGTAGATTTTACTCTTAACTGGCAGACTGTCCCCAGTGTCAACCTCATGGGTACACCAACTGGTTTGACTGGGTGTCAGAGAGAGCATATGTCTAAAGGATTGTATAACTTGTTTGCAATCCTTTTGCTGATGTTCAGAGAGGCTGCCACAAAAGACAACACCATCTACTGACCCATCATCAGGGTTCTGAGTGAGCAGGTCTGGGAGAGGGTCACTCTCCTCCTCCTGTCCCTCATCTGTGGCCATGAGCAAGCTCATGTCCTTCCTGTCGACATATGCCTTGAGCCTATTCACATGGAGCACCCTGAGGGGGCTCCTGGGAGTTCCAAGGTCCACCAGGTAGGTGACCTCTCCCTTTTGCTCAATGATTGTGTGGGGCCCAGACCATTTGTCTTTGAGTGCTGCTGGGGCCACTGGCTCCAACACCCACACCTTCTGTCCAGGCTTGTACACAGTCAGGACAGCCTTTTGGTCATGCCAAGCTTTTTGGAGTTCTTGGCTTGCCTCAAGGTTTTTAGATGCCTTTTCCATATACTCAGCCATCCTGGAGCGGAGACCAAGTACATAGTCCACTATGTTGGTTGCAGGCTTTTTGAGAGGTCTCTCCCATCCTTCCTTCACCAAACACAGGGGTCCTCTCACAGGATGCCCATACAGAAGTTCAAAAGGGCTGTAGCCAACCCCCTTCTGTGGGATCTCTCTGTAAGCAAACAAAAGGCAGGGTATTAGGACATCCCATCTACGCCTGAGCTTTTCAGGTAGTCCATGAATCATCCCTTTTAGGGTCCTGTTGAACCTTTCAACAAGCCCATTGCACTGTGGATGATAGGGTGTGGTGAATTTGTAGTTGACACCACATCCCTTCCACATTGCAGTCAGATATCCTGACATGAAGTTTGCACCTCTGTCAGAGACAACCTCCTTAGGGAAGCCCACTCTGGAGAACACTCCAACTAGGGCTCTTGCCACAACAGGTGCTGTAGTGGTCCTAAGGGGAATAGCTTCAGGATACCTGGTGGCATGGTCCACCACCACCAGTATAAACTTGTGCCCTGATGCTGTCTGGGGTTCCAGTGGGCCAACAATGTCAATCCCCACTCTTTCAAAGGGTACCCCCACCACAGGTAGTGGTATAAGGGGGGCCTTTGTTGTGCCACCTGACTTACCACTGGCTTGGCAAGTGACACAGGAGCGACAAAACTCCCTGGTATCTTCATTCATGTGAGGCCAGTGAAAGTGTGAGACAAGTCTGTCCCAAGTCTTATTCTGGCCTCAGTGTCCTGCAAGGGGAATCTCATGGGCCAAGGTAAGAAGGAAACCTCTCTGTGACAAGGGGATGACCAGCCTCCTGGTTGCACCAGGTTTGGGGTCTCTTGCTTCAGAGTACAGGAGTCCATCATCCCAGTATACCCTGTGGGCACCTGTGGCGTTCCGTGCAGCCTCAGCAGCAGCCTGCTATCTGAGGGGTTCAAGAGAAGGACAGTCTAACTGTGCCTTCCCCAGGTCTTCTCTGGAGGGTCCCCCTGAACCCAGAAACTCAACCTGATCAGGTTCAAGTTCTTTAGGCTCAGTTTCCCTCAGCTCTTTGAGGTCAGCCTCCTCTGAGACTTGATCCACAACCTGGGGCAAGGGGGAAGGCAATGCCTTAACCCTACTGCTCTTCTTCTTGGAAGGTGTCTGGTCCATTGTTCCAGGATCTAGCACCTGTTCAGTGGGGCATCTTCTGGCCTGTGACCTAGTCACAGCAAGCACATGTGCTGGCAAGCCTAACATTTCCATGTGAGTCCTCTGCTCCACTTCTGACCATAGTGATGACTCCAAATCATTGCCCAACAAATATTCAACTGGGAGGTCTGAACTAACCACAGCTTTCTTTTGGCCACTTACCCCTCCCCAGGAGAAATCAACAATTGCCATACTATGGTGGGTAGTGACATTGCTGGCATTGGTCACTAGGTAGTCTGTACCTAGCATGATCTGACCAGGGTCCACAAAGTTAGGTGTCACCATTGTGACACTGGCACAAGTGTCCCTGTAGGCCTGAGCCATTTTTCCATTTATAAAAGGTGTCTGCCTGTATTTGCCCAAAGTATTGGGACTTGCGTCAGGAGATATATCCACATCCCCTGTACAGACAAGGACAGCCTGAGTGAGTGTGCCAACTAGGTTGTCATACCCCTCAGATCCCAAGGTTAACCCAACTAATCCCTTGGGAGGTGCACTACCACTACTGACTGTACTAGGGGGTGCAGGTGCCTTAGGGGCTGTAGTGGTAGGAGTTTGCCCTCCTTTCTTGGTGCACTCACTAAACCAGTGAGTTTTACTTTTACAGTATTGGCACCACCTTTTAGACTGGCCTTCTTGAGTCTTCTTTTTCTGCTGTGAAGCCTGACCTCCATCCTCTTTGGTTTGTTGGGGACCTGTCGAAGACTTCTGGTCATTTTGCTCATTCTTATTACTACCCTTTTGGTCTGCTTTCTTCTGACCACCCTGGTTCTGAGCCTGGTTCTGCTTAACCCTTGTTTTGACCCATCTGTCTGCCTTCTTTCCCAATTCTTGGTGAGAGGTCAGATCTGAGTCAACAAGGTGCTGATGCAACAACTGGTTCTGACAGTTATTTAAAATCTGTTCCCTCATGATCAGATTGTACAACCCTGTATAAACAGTAACCTTACTGCCCAGCAACCAGCCTTCCAAAGCCTTAGTGGCACAATCCACAAAGTCAGACCAATCCTGAGACTGAATTTTCTGGGTGTCCCTGAACAGCAACCTTTACTGCTCAGTTGTTAAGCCAAACCCATCAATCAGTGTATTTTTCAGGACTTGGTAATTGTTAGCATCCTCAGCTCTAGTAGTGAGGAGCTTATCTCTACCTTTGCCTTCAAAGGAGAGCCACAAGATAGCTGCCCACTGACTCTGGGGGACGCACTGGACAGTGCAGGCCCTCTCCAAAGCAGTCATCCATTTGTGGATGTCATCCCCTTGTTTAAAGGGGGGAACTATCTTACTCAGGTGTCTAGTGTCTAAACTCCTGTCCTTTTCTCTAGGTAAAATGCTGCCACCAGTGGGGTCTGCCCCACTCAATTTCTGCTCTCTAGCAAAGGCAAGTCTCTCTTTGGCCAGGGCAAGTTCTTCCCTTTCAATCCTCAGATTGACTTCCCTCATCTTGGCCTCATGCTCTCTCCTCTGAGGGGATGTCATCCCTCTGTGAGAAGAGGTCTGCGAGCCATTGGTTCGAATGGATCTGTTAGAGCCTCTGGATAGAGACCTAACTCGTCCACTCCCAATGTTAAGCCTGCCTGAGAGTGGGCCTGGGGGTCCCCCAAGTCCATTCTCATGCCTACTTAAGTTGGTCCTGGTGAGTCTACTGACTTCTACCTGACCCTTGTCTGCCTCATCTCCTGGCAACTCCTGTTTCTCTTCCTCCTGATCACTGCCTGTGCCATTGAGGTTGAGGTCAGGGTCCCCAAGGGTTCCCTCTAAGGGGGGCATGCTCCCATCTGGATTAGAAGGGCCTGTATTAGAAGCCCTCCTGGCATCATAAGTCTCTAAGAGACCAAGCAGGAATGGGATGGTAGGGTTAGAACCCTGTTTTAGCTTCCTGGAGGTACACACTTGTCTCATCTCCTGGAAGCTAAGAGCTGCATATCTTGATATGACCTGTGGAGGGTCAACTGACACAAGGGGGGCCTCTGAGTTCCCTCCTTTGTCTGACATGCTTTTCTAGTGAGGTGTAAGTGGTGCACTTACCTACACTATTTGTTTGCCCACTGATCTCTTGCTAAGAGTTGTAGTCAGGGTGTGCTAGGCCCTGTTAAACTACAACAGCTGGTTCAGTAGAACTCAGAGTATTCTAAGCTAAGTTATATGTACCTTGGTACTTATGTGATCTTTCAAATGATATTCTTAGGATACGTGTGGTAAAACAACAGCAAGCTCAAATCCCAACCGCTGCTCACCAATGTGAGAAGTTGGCCTGATATGCAGTGCTCACTATTCTAGTGATCACTATGTATCATACCAAACGACCCTTATTGATGATTGGTTGTAAGTCAACCTTATAGACCAGCTATCCTAGTAGCATGGACAAGAGCAGTCTTTAGGCTAAACTCTAGAGGGCGTGTTAAGCCAGCTGTTATACCATCACATATACCCCTTGAACACCAAGTGAAAGGACACCACACAAGTTGTTATGAAAATAAAAGGATATTTATTTATAACACAACAACCCTGGACTCTTTATGAGGACAGGGTGCTAAGCACAATACAAAACTCTTAAAGAAATACTGAAAGTCGCACAATTTACACAAATGCCCGGGGGGGACAAAAAACCATATACTACAAAAGTGGAATGCAAAATTACTAGCAGGTAAGTACTACTCTCAGAGGCTTTAGAACCGCTGGGCCTACAATGCTGAACCCTTAGATTAGAAGCAGGAGGCCTAGGGACGTCGTGTGCAGAGTGGAAACTCTCACGTGTAATGCGGGACAAAGTCTATGGATACTAGTAAATGCAAAGTTAGTGTTCTCGGGCGAACCCGACTAGGTAGGTCAAAAACGAAAGTGGATCTAGACACTTAGAGAGTGGATCTACGCTGGAGCACCGTGGTACTCGGTTTACCTAGCCCAGGGGCTGCGGCTGCATAGGGTTCAAGTGTCGTCGGGAATCCTCGTTGCCAAACCAGGAGCCTGAAGTGGAAGTTGCTGGCAGGCGACCAGTGAAGATGTTCCGGGCTGATCCAAGGACTGGATCAGTGAAGAAGGATACCTGTAAGCAGAGGGGACCAAGTTCTGAATCACTAGCCAGTGATTAGGTGGGCACCAGGATGGCACCGAATGAGGTCACTCAGCCAGGTGAAGAGGTGACACTGGATTCTGCTGCTGCACGGACCAGGGCGCTGATGTCGACCAGGCTGGAGGTCTGCGAGCTGTCCCACGTCGGATGTCTGCTGCTGGCGATGCTGGATGCGGTGAAGGAGGCAACAAGCCTTGGCTAAGGCAAGCCCACGTGGTGACACAAAATGGCGTCTGGAGTGGACCAGGAGGGTCCGAGGAAGGTCCCCTTCAGGAGGAGAGTAGGGCTAGTCTAGAGGAGCTAGACCAGCGGTGAAACAAACGTAGGACGTCGTCTGGAGGGTCACTAGCCAACGGGCAAGTGACCGGACAACGTAGCAGCAATCCAGGAGCAAAAGGGCCCCACGCAGATCTGGTGGATGCTGGGGGGCTAGACTTCAGTGCTCGTGCTGCTTGGGGTTGGGGCTTCTCTTACCCCAGTGCACCCACTCGAGGGTCCCTCGGTGGTCGTGCTGGTTCAGTGTTGTGCTGGTTCCGATGATCGCCGGGTCTTCTGGTCTCGTCGCACCCACGGTTCTCAGCTGTGCTGTAGAGGCAGATTGAGGTCAGAGAGGGCAGGGAGTCCGGGTCTCGTCGTGCTGGTCAGTCTGGTTCCGGAGGAAGGACGTTTCAGCAAACCGCAAGATACTTCGTTGGTGCCTGCTGCTGCAGGGTGACTACTCCTTAGTCACAAGGGAGAAATCTTGAGAAGAAGTCGAGAGTTCCTTTCGTAGAAAGTAGTTTCAGGATTCAAAGATGATCTAATTTGGAAGGGTCCCCGCTCCTACCTTTATTTTAAAGAAAGGGGCTGGTACGCGACTAGGTCCTGCCCATGGGTGGGACCAGGAGGGGGGGTGGTTACACCCCTCTCCCCTGTCCGGACTTTCCCCAGCTCAGGGGCTGGTGTGCCCCTGGAACTGGTTCAAGCCGGCATATGCACAGTGAGCACCGGGGTGCCACTTGCAGTCGCCTTCCACTAAAGCCCTGCCTACCTGGGATACACAAAACCCTGTCTGGGATGGTGCTAGCAACACCCCTGACAGGAAACCCTTTGTCCAAGCTCTCCTCGCTGGAAGGACTCCCAGCAGCAGGAGGTCAGACTTGTGTCTGTGGTGGCAGCATCCATTTTGTGATGCTGAGGCTTGAGTTAACTTTAACCGGGGTTCACAGTTACATACATGTCGTGTCCCTCTAGAAGGGTGGAATGCTAACCCCGTCGCCAGAATTGGCGAGGGGTTAGTATTCCAATTCGTATGACACCTTACTCGACATGTTTTGATAAAGCGATACCAAAGTTGGCAAATAACCACGAGGATTATAATGCACTTAAGAGTATATGGTACGCGTTATCATAGAACAGCTATTAGGACTTGGTTCCGCAAGCTGCAGACGGGCTCAGCTCATGCCAGAGCACCATCTCACATAATTCCAAGCACTCTGCCTTCAGGATTGTCAAGGCCTGCCATAGGAGTGACTGATAGGAATAGATGTGTCCATTTTAGGGTTAGATATAGGTATACTATATCTAAAGCAAAGGGTGATTACACCACCTTGCCCCAGCTGTCGTGCAGCCAGTTGTGTCAGATTTAGATGGCCAGCCAGGGGTGGCATAATACATGCTGCAGCCCCTGGTAGGCCTTGGGTACACCTATGCCCTGAGTTACAGGGACTGATAAGGTGGCCCAGTACCAATTGGTAAATGCACCTAAGGTACACGTGTCAATTTAGTGAGAGAACAGCTAGGCTGTGGGTCTGATTAGCAGGCCCACAGCCAGGGAAGTCGTAAACCAGTGAAGCAAAAAGCAAAAATCTGGGGTGATCATAGGATTGCAGACCCTACTCTCCAACAGCTCTGCTGCTAATTTCAATAAAAAGAACTCACTCTGCAGCCAAGTTGGTATCTCTTTTTCTGATGCCCTGATTTGGTCTGTATTATTAGGCCTCTGAGGCCTTTTGGGGCACGATCCCAGGCCGGCCCCCTCCCCCACCTAAGTCACTGCACCGGGGTGAAGTGTCCCAGGGCTTAGACCTCTACCTGTGAGTCCCTCGCACACAATACTCAACTGACCCCCAGCCCACTAGTTGAAGCTCCTCCAAGCGAGCCCTGTAACACAGTAGACTGACACCCAGCCCTCTTTGTACCTTCTCCAGGTTTCCAGGGCACCTTGGCACTCTCCTATAATGGAGTATGAGGACAACGCCCATGGGATGGAGGACCCCCTGGCTGACCTTCCTCGGAGGATAACTTTTATGATGCCGTGGATGCATCTATCCACAGAGCAGTTTCAGAAGCCGTGGCCTCCTTAGAGGAGCGACTGTCACGTCAGATAGCCAAACCTGCGCAAAGCTAGCTGCTCATGTCCCCCTTCGCAGTCCGCAGGGGCTCCCCGTCCCCCAGCAGATCTAGATCCAGTCCCCGCCAAACACCCCGAGAATCTGTAGTAGACTTGGAAGCCTTTGACAGGCATAAGCAGGCTTTCTTGGCCAGCCAACCCCCCTCTCCAATAGGGGATGAGGGTTTCCCGTCACCTGACGCTGCTGTCCCAGATAATGATGCAGGGGACACTGATAATGAGCCTGGCCCCTCTAGACCCTGGCTCCCATCCCGCCTCTGCCAGGCCCCTCAGGGCTCGCGTAGTACCTTGGACATGCTCCACCCGGATAAGATTATACATCTGAGTGGGTCCAGCTGACAAAGTTGCAGCGTATGTGGCAGGGCCCATTTGGTGGCCGCTGGAGAAAGAGGCCCATAATTGCCACCGAGCCGAGTGTCTTCTCTCTCTCTCTCTCTCTCTCTCTCGCTCTCTCTCTCTCGGGGAAAGTAGCCCTTACTCCTGAGATCGGCACTTGCCTGTCCACCTTCTCCAGAGGTTCATCAAAGAGCCCAAAAAGGGGATTGATCGGTCTTGGCGGGCATGCCAGGACAAGCTTATGGATTCTAGGGGCCCCCTCACAAAGTTTCGAGACATGGCCGAGGAGGCCAAACTTACAGGTTCCCTTATCTCCTCAGACACACTTTCAGGGTGAGCTCAATGGGCTGTTATATTTCGGGCAATACAAATTGCGCTCTATCCCCAGAGCGTCGTCACTCCCTCTTAATTAAGGTGGACCCAAAGCTGGGTGATCTAGCAGACTCAGAGGCGGGCGCTATTGCCCAGGGAAGCCTCTTTGGATAGCCGTTGGTTAAAGAGCTTGGCAAATTTGTCAATACATTTACCTCCCTGGCTAAAGCCCAGAGTTCCATTAAAAAAGTCTTCCCCTGTGTTTTCCGCAGGGCCCGTCGAGGTAGGGGCAACTTGGCTGGCCACCCGTCCAATCAATATCCTCCAAGAGGGCAAGGCTCCAGGCAAGGCCAGTTCCAAGACCAGTCCCGGTTCGGAAATTTCTCCCCCATGAGAGGTCGTCGTGGCAGGGGCAAAGGATTCTGAGGGGCAGCGAACTCCGCAAGTCCTGGTGAGTGTTCTACCTTCTTCCCTGTTAAAGGTAGGGGGCTGTTTGGAGAATTTTTTCTAGACTTGGACTTCCATCACAGGGGATGCTTTGGTCCTTCAGACAGTGCAAGGTTTTTGCTTAGAGTTCTTTGGCTAGCCCACTCAAGGGGTAAGGCCTCACCCCATTCAGTTCTCTCAGAAAGAGGCCGGCATGGCATGTAATTCAAGGAAGAATTGCATGACGGACGCAACATGGTGGGTGCAAACTGATGCAGTTTATAAATTGCTACAGGCTAAACGCCGTACTTTCATCAGAAATAGATGACCGGAATTGGATCTTCGACAAATAGGGACTTTGATATTTGGACCCAAAAAATCTTTTTTGATGCTATTGAGACCATATAGGAGGCTGTCTTGGGTGGGAGTGACCTATCTCTAATACTATATTGACGAAAATAGAAACTGATTCCTTGACAATATACTGACCCTGAAGAAGTCCTTAGGGATGAAACGTGTTGGCCGTTTCTTTTTAAAGAAGATTATGAATAAAGAAAATTGATACAAGACCTTCTGAATGGATCTGAATGTTGTTATTAGGGCCGCAGCGAGGGGACGGTTCCTAGCATGGGTACCATGGAAGGAGCTGATAATGTTTCACCGTCAGAGGGTGAAAAACGGAAGTGATGTACCAGGTCGGGAGCCAATTAGAAGGCAGTGAAGAAGAGCAGCAGTGGAGTCAACGTATGACAAGCCGCCGATTGGACTACACTCCTTTTATTAAAAACTACAAGTCTTGCAGACAGCGCATGCATGCTGCCAAGCTCGACCTAAAAACTGTTATCTGCAAAAGACGATGACTGGTAAAATGCCTCTAGTAACAATGATCACTTGATGATGATTAGAGAGCTCCAGATTAGGACTGCGGTGTACTGACAGAGCTGCTTGTGAGGGTTCTACATCATATCCAATGTGCCACTCTCCATGTGTTAAAACGTTTGCTTCTTTCAGTACATTAATTCAAGAGCTTGCTGGTGGTAACTTCGCTGTGTCCTAGTACGTCAAAACTGGGCTATATTTATGTTTAATTAAGGCATGAATAAATGACTTTCATATACTTACTAGCAAAGGGCAGAATATTTGTTGCTAGAAATGCATCTGTTTAGAGTAGGTATATGCAGAATCTGCATAAATTCCATTTGATGTAATTTAGCAATATTTTGGGAAAATGATTTGAAACTAAGATTAATGCAAATCAGACATTTGACACTATGGGGGCATATTACCAACGAGTAGCGATATTTATCGCTAACTAGGTTTAGCAACTAATTCTTTATTGCTAAGCATCGCCGGAAATTATCGCTGAGATAACGTACTATTAGCAATGTTTATCTCCAAATCGATAATTTTTCCGGCGATAGCGTGAATATCGCTGAGAATACAGCGATATTCACGCATTAGCGACGAAATGCTCTTAGCCATCTTATCCACCTACCATTGGATAACATGGCTAAGAAGTGGTCTGAGCAGGCGTTAGTTTTTGGCGATAGCGGGAATATTTCCATCGCTACGCCCGCCTTGCTAATAGGCGATACCGACGTTAGCGACTGCTTTCAGTCGCTAACAGGTTGGGTATGCCCACTTTGCATGTCATTAGCGATAAATATCGCTGACATGCACAGCGGGCCCCAAAACGCTCGCTATCGCCTAAAAGCTGTCGCTAAAATCAGTTAGCGACAGCTTGCTAATACAGCGATAGAATTATCGCCGCTTAGCGTCCGAAAACGGCTGCTAAACCAGTGATAATTGCCTATCGCCCCCCTTGGTAATATGCCCCTTTATATTTAACGCGATGCGCCCTCATCACCATTTTGGATGTAAGGGCTCATCTTGTGCTAACAGAATTATTTAAAAAAACACAAGTGCTGCAAACAAAAGCAACTTGTGCTCTGTTTTTCTGTTTGCTCGACAATGTTTCTGTGCTCCTGCAATAGGCTTTTTAACCAACCGGACTTAAATCATGCAATGTGGTGCAGTGGCATAATTGTAGTATTTTCGATTTACATGCTTAACGTAAAATGCCAGAAATGCAAGTTTACGCTGGCATAACAAAACTTTTACCAAGGCTTAATTATCAGCATTTGTAGCCCACATTATGAGTAAGTATTTTAGGTAGGGCTGCTCCCACTTTAGTGATGTTATGTAATTTCCTGTGACGACATCTCATGCTATTGGTTATGATTTCCATTTTGATTATACCATCAACTGGCTAAATAGTTTTACTACCTCAACAGGGCCGGATAGCCTTTTCTGCATTTCTGGCAATTCCCCAGGACAGTGCAGGCTTAGCTGGCTGCTGCCTGAGCAAAATGGTCTGCTATGACTCAACCATGCCCACATGCCTAATTCTAGTATTAACCTCAAAGAGTAGAGGAGGTTAGAACATTGTTGCAAGGGATGATTTTGGTTTCCAGACTGGCCCTGACTCAAAACAATCATAGCATTTTGTTGGTCACCAAATGCTGGCAAGTATTAGTGCATTACACATACTGTTTTACTACATGTCTTTCATGTACGCAGTCAAGAACAAGAATTGTCAATGCCAGTCAATCTGGCTTATAAATGGAAGACCCACGCTTCAGCCAACTAATTGGCTGTTCGGTCTCGGCAGGGCAGGGCGCTCTGATTCTCAGCGGCCATATTGGGCTAGAATTGGCGCTGTGACGCGCTCTAGTTTTTCCTCGAAAGGGGTCCCTCTGCGCACAGCGCGCATTAATCACTGAATGCTCGATTCCCTCCTGAGGCGGAAGCCGGGAGGTCTGTTGTGCCTGCAATTTAAAAATTTAAATCATTTTCCTCACTGGCTTGATTGCAAAGCTGCTGTGTTGTGCTGCTCATTTATTTTAAAAAACGTATTCACATGTATAGCTTGACTGCAAAGCTTTTAAATTGGTCCTACCTTTCCCCTGCGCTTCACTGCCCGACCCACACTTCAGCCGACTAATTGGCTGTTCGGTCTCGGCAGGGCAGGGCGCTCTGATTCTCAGCGGCCATATTGGGCTAGAATTGGCGCCGTGACGCGCTCTAGTTTTTCCTCAAAAGGGGTCCCTCTGCGCACAGCGCGCATTAATCACTGAATGCTCGATTCCCTCCTAAGGCGGAAGCCGGGAGGTCTGTTGTGCCTGCAATTTTAAAATTTAAATCATTTTCCTCACTGGCTTGATTGCAAAGCTGCTGTGTTGTGCTGCTCATTTATTTTAAAAAACATATTCACATTTATAGCTTGACTGCAAAGCTTTTAAATTGGTCCTACCTTTCCCCTGCGCTTCGCTGCCCGACCCACGCTTCAGCCGACTAATTGGCTGTTCGGTCTCGGCAGGGCAGGGCGCTCTGATTCTCAGAGGCCATATTGGGCTAGAATTGGCGCCGTGACGCGCTCTAGTTTTTCCTCAAAAGGGGTCCCTCTGCGCACAGCGCCCATTAATCACTGAATGCTCAATTCCCTCCTGAGGCGGTGGCCGGGAGGTCTGTTGTGCCTGCAATTTTAAAATTTAAATCATTTTCCTCACTGGCTTGATTGCGAAGCTGCTGTGTTATGCTGCTCATTTATTTAAAAAAGCTTATTCACATTTATAGCTTGACTGCAAAGCTTTTAAATTGGTCCTACCTTTCCCCAGCGCTTCGCTGCCCGACCCACGCTTCAGCCGACTAATCGGCTGTTCGGTCTCGGCAGGGCAGGGCGCTCTGATTCTCAGCGGCCATATTGGGCTAGAATTGGCGCCGTGAAACGCTCTAGTTTTTCCTCAAAAGGGAAAGACCATGATTCCGCGCAGCGGACGCGAGCAGCGGTCGTGCCGGTCGCATGCCGGAGTCGTGCCAGAGTCCTGCCCCTCTGCGCCCGTCCGCGCCAAGGAGGCGCTAGGGGCTAGTCCTACTGCTGATCTTTGTCCCTCGCCCCCCATAAACACTGCTTATTCAATCAACACCCTGAGAGCTCTCCGCCCTCCGAGGTTATCCTGTCATTATAAATATCGGCCGGAGGATCTGCATAAGGGATTTAACTGTCAATGTTCTAATAAATTGCAACACAATTCCTCTCTCATACCCCCGGTAGTTACGGCCTCCGTTGCGACGCCTACCCCTTCTTTCCAATCTAGAGACACAGCCTTTCTCATAAATGCCCGCTCCTTGGTGAAAAATAATATCACTTTTCATGACTTCGTCTTGGACAGAATGCCCTTGTGGGTCTTCGTCACAGAGACCTGGGGATCTGATTCAGCTGGTCCTGACCTGATTGATGCCATCCCCGATGGCTACGCCCTCATGAGACTGGACAGAGTCGGCAGGAAAGGTGGGGGCATCGGCATCGGCCGTATTGAATGCCTCCCCTCCCCTCAAAACTTCTTCCAGGCTGCTCATTTTACCCTCAGCCCCTCTCCCACTGTGTCCTTCATGGGTGTTCTAATTTACAGACCCCCTGGTCCCAGGTCGGCCTTCCCCGTCAATCTCCTGGAAGTCCTTGAACCTTACATTGATCTGCCCAATTTTACTATCCTCGGGGACTTTAACTTTCATTTAGAAAGTTCCATCTCGCCCGATACCATATCACTTGTGGATTCCCTAGCCTCCTATGGGCTTTCACAAAAAGTGAGACATCCCACCCATTCAGCAGGCCATACGTTGGACGGGGTCTTCACAAATGACCCCAGATTGGAAGTAGGCATCCCCATTTCCCTTTCTTGGTCTGACCATAAGGCTGTCCCCTTTGAGTTTGAGCCTGGGCAACGGGATCCGTCTCTAAAGGAACATAACCCCTGGATCCTCAAAAGGAACTATAGAGGCCTAAACAACGTGACTCTTAGCCCCTTCATTGCCAACTTCAGTTCCTCTTCCAAAGCTGATACGGATACTGCAGCGCAAGAGCTTATTAACACCATTTCAGAGGCAGTTAATATTCTTGCCCCTGTCAAACTCCACTACTCCGCCAGGAAACACCTGTCTGCCCCCTGGTTCTCTGACTCCCTTAGATTACGTAGGCAGGAATGCAGGAGACAGGAAAGACTCTGGAGAGCTTGTCTTGACCCTGATGAAAGGATCAAACATATGAGCCTTTTAATAGGCTATAAGGCCGCTATTCTAGTGGCTAAACAATCTTATTTTACTGACCTGACCACTTCCCTCAGCTCACCAAGAGATCTTTTTAAAATTGTGGACTCCTTATCTCTCACCCCTTCTCCTGACCCCACGGTCCCTTCACAAGAACTCTGTGACCGGATATCCACGTATTTTTTAAACCAAGATCGTGGATATTCATTCTGCTTTGGAAGCCCTCAACTCTACCCATGACCCTGCCCTGTCGTCGGACTCACTGCCTCGCCCTGTTCCGACCTCGGTTTCCCCTGGACGTCTGTCCAATTTTCCCCATCTATCCTATGAAGACCTTAAGGCTCTTCTTAATAAACTTAAATCAGGCTCCCCTCTGGACCCCTGCCCTCTCAAAATATTGAAAGAGTGCAGGGATGTCCTCCTCCCCCCCTACTTGGAAGTAATGAGTTTGGCAATTTCTAATGGCGTCTTCCGTGCATCATGGAAGCTGGCTATTGTAAAACCTTTTTTGAAGAAACCATCATTGGATCCCGGTATTCTCAAGAACTTTCGCCCTATATCCCTTCTCCCTGCCCCAGCCAAAATGCTTGAGGCCCATCTCAACTCCCACCTTAGCGCCTTTCTTGACAAAGCTAGCCTGCTTGATTCTTCACAGCATGGCTTCTGAAAGGCGCATAGCACCGAGTCTGACCTCACAGTGGTGGTCAACAACATTCGCGCTAAGGTCGACAGAGGTCATCCTACCATCTTGATCCGCCTCGACCTTACAGCCGCTTTTGACACCCTGTCCCCCTCCTTCTTGTCTAGGCGGCTCGGTGAGATGGGAGTGGAAGGACCGGCTCTCGGTCTTTTGACATCCTTCCTCAACCATCGTGCCCAACAGGTCAAACTGGGTGACTTCCTTTCCTCTTCCAAGCCTTTGCATTGTGGGGTCCCGCAGGGCTCATCTTTGAGCCCTACTTTGTTCAACATATATGTGGCCCCACTTGCAAGGCTTGTTAGATCTTTTGGATTGGAAGTCCTATCGTATGCCGATGACACCCAGATAATGGTCTCCCTATCTCATTCTGTGGATTCCACGGCCCTTAATTTAAAAAAATGCATGGAAGCCCTAGCAGGTTGGATGTCCTCAAACTTCCTCAAGCTCAACGGGGAAAAGACCGAGATTCTTATCTTTGGTGGCAAATAAGATCTATGGTCCGATGACTGGTGGCCTTCCTCCCTTGGAACTTGTCCCAAGCCGTCCCTGGACGCCAGAAATCTGGGGGTCACCTTTGACACCACACTGGCATTTGATAAACAAGTGAATAAAACTGTTTTGACCTGCTGTGGTGTCCTAAGGATCCTCAGGAAATTAGTTCATTTCCTCGCCCCTGAAGCTCGTAAACAGGTAGTAGTAGCCCTTATCTCACCACGCCTGGACAATTGCAATGCCCTTTATCTTGGCATTTGCAAAAAGCTTATTCAGCGCCTCCAGATCATTCGCTGCAGCCAGGTTTGTGGTGAATGCCCCTAGGCGTGCCTCTGTTACTGAAATCAGAAAAACTCTTCACTGGTTACCGGTCCAGGCTAGAATTAATTTTAAGGTTCTGGTTCGGACCTACCGTGCCTTACACGGCCTGGGGGCTGAGGACTTTGGATCTCTTGTGTCCTTTTACACCCCGGGTAGGGCTTTGAGATCGGCTCACAAAAACCTCTTGGCGACCCCCCGGAGCTTTAAGGCCAGATGGGGAGGGAGAGCTTTTTTCTCCCTCGCCCCCAAACTGTGGAACACCCTTCCCGCTGGTCTTAAGGGCCAGCCATCTCTTGCCCTTTCCGGAAGAATTTAAAAACCTGGCTATTTGCAGAATCCTACATGTAAGATCTCTTTCCTCCTTCTGCCTCCGACCATTCAGCTGTTTATTCTTCCATCTAATGCGCCTTGATGCCTTCGGGTAAAGTTGCGCCTTATAAATTGCCAATTCATTCATTCATTCATAAATGGTAGTACTTTTTGTGTCATCGATGGGTTTAGGCACTCAATAAGTCATTATGGTGCACAGTCAAAATATCGATTCCCTAATATCGACCTACAGTAATATCGAGTTGTAAATATCGAAGGTGAAGAATATCGAGGTCAAGAATATCGTTGGACAGAGTATCGACCCTAAGGTAAGTATTATCGATTTCTTTTATATCGATGTAAGTAATATCGAAGTTAGTAATATCGATATCAATTATATCGATGTCACTAATTTCGATGTTACTAATATCGATATTTGTTTGTTGTTATGTATTTTATTATGTATTTTATATGTATGTGTTATATGTTTTTGTTAAGTATTTTATTTGTTTTAAATTATATGTGCACTATTTATTATATATTAAAAATGTTATTTTTAATTTAATTTTATTTTTTAGTACTGAGCGGGTTGTGGGTTTATAGGGGAATAGGGTGGGAAGTAATTTAATTATATTAAATTAATTATACATTTTTAGTAATTGTAAATTAATTTTAATTAATTTTTGCGTTTACGTTCTGTAGCAGGTTGTGGGTTTATAGGGAAATTGGGTGGAAAGTAATTTAATTGTAATTAGGTAATTATTTATTTTTGATTGGTATTGATAATTATTTTATTTTTAATTAATTATTAATTGGTAAATAATTATTTTAATTGGTAATACATTTTATTATTTGGTAATTAGGGTTTGTATTTGGTAATTACATGTTTTAATTGGCAATTCATTTTTTTAATTGGTAATTAAGGTTTGTAGTTGGTAATTACAATTTTTAATTGGCAATTACTTTTTTTAATTGGTAATTATGTTTTTTGAAATTGGTAAATAATAATTTTTATTGTTAATTCATTTTTATTAATTGGACATTTATTTTATTAATTGGTAAATATTTTTTTATACAAAATACTTTTTATTCAAAAATAAATTTACTGTTTACCATTTTTTAATTGTTAATTTTTCATTATTAATATGTTTTTTGTTTAGAAAAATATTTTAGTGTTCAATATTATTTGGTTATTTATATTTCTTAATTATTTTTTATTGGAATTTATTGTTAATTTATTGTTAATTAATTATTTAATTGTAATTATGTTTTTAGTAATTATCAATGGGGATTTGCAAATGATGTCGTTATTTAAAAATAAAAATTTAATTTTTTTTATTTAGAACAATTATTTATAAGTATGTTATATTTAACTTCTACACTATCCAACGCTTTCCCTACTGTTGCATTCTCTGGAGTGAGAATAGTAATTTTTACCCCTACGCTATCCAACACTTTCCCTACCGTTGCACTCTCTGGAGTGGGAATAGTATTTTTACCCCTACGCTATCCAACGCTTTCCGTACTGTTGCATTCTCTGGAGTGGGAATAGTAATTTTTACCCCTACGCTATCCAACTCTTTCCCTACTGTTGCACTCTCTGGAGTGGGAATAGTAATTTTTACCCCTATGCTATCCAACGTTTTACCTACTGTTGCACTCTCTGGAGTGGGAATAGTAATTTTTACCCCTACGCTATCCAACACTTTCCCTACTGTTGCACTCTCTGGAGTGGGAATAGTAATTTTTACCCCTACGCTATCCAACGCTTGCCTTACTGTTGCACTCTCTGGAGTGGGAATAGTAATTTTTACCCTTACGCTATCCAACGCTTTCCTTACTGTTGCATTCTCTGGAGTGGGAATAGTAATTTTTACCCCTACGCTATCCAACGTTTTCCCTACTGTTGCACTATCTGGAGTTGGAATAGTAATTTTTACCATTACGCTATCCAACGCTTTCCTTACTGTTGCATTCTCTGGAGTGGGAATAGTAATTTTTAGCCCTACGCTATCCAACCCTTTCCCTACTGTTGCACTCTGTGGAGTGGGAATAGTAATTTTTACCCCTAAGCTATCCAACGCTTTCTTTACTGTTGCATTCTCTGGAGTGGGAATTTATTTATTTATTATTTATTTTATTTATTTCTTACACTTATAATGCGCGCAGATACCCACAAAGGGTTTCCCGGCGCCATGGCTACGAGAAAAAGATACTGAAAGGCAAAATACTGTCACAGATCAACAACCATTGGTAAACACAATTATTTATTAAACAGCCAGGTTTTGACTTTTTTCTTGAAACTGGCAAAATTTTCCTCTTTGCGCAAAGCTAAAGGGAGAGAGTTCCAAAGAGCTGGTCCCAGGTGGGAGAAAGATTTACCTCCCATTCGGGCCAGTTTGAATCTGGGAACCACGAAAGTTGCTCCATTTAAGGAACGAAGATTCCGTACAGGAACATGGGGCCTGACCAAATTCTGCAGGTACCGTGGTGCGGTTCCTGCCCTGATCTTGAACATAATGGTCAAGGCCTTAAACCGGACCCGGTTTTCAACTTTCAACCAGTGTAGATCTCTAAGGTGCTTCGAAATCCTTGCTGTCCTAGGGATCTTACATAACAGCCTGGCTGCGGAGTTCTGGACCAATTGTAGTCGTCTGACTACGGCTAAATTGGAGCCCAGATAGAGAATGTTACCGTAGTCAAGCCTAGATGTTATTAGCGCGTTGACTACGGTCTTCTGGGTATCCACAGGAAGCATCCAGATAATCTTCCGCAGCCATTTAATGATGGTAAAACAAGTGCCAGCCACTTTGTTGGCCTGCTGCTTCATGGACAGAGAATCGTCGATACACACCCCAAGATTTCTAACCTGGGTAGCCGGACTGGGGAAAACACCCATAGATGGCGGCCAATGTCTATCTTGCCACAGCTCACGATTTTTCCCCAGGAGAAGAATCTCTGTCTTCTCCCCATTAAGCTTCAGCTGGTTAGTTGACATCCAGCTGAAGACCTCCTGGAGACCAAGTTTCAGGACTGAAGGGGATGAAGACTCTGAATTAGTAAGGGAAAAAATAATCTGTGAGTCATCCGCGTAGGTCATGAGTTCCAGACCTACTCGCTCTGCTAGATCAGCGAGGGGGCGGAGGTAAAGGTTAAAGAATAGTGGGCTTAAAATTGAGCCCTGGGGCACGCCATGAGGTGACCGAAAAATGTCCGACTGTGCGTGTGAGGACGAGATCTGGAAAGTCCGGTCGCTCAGATAGGATCTGATCCAGCCCAATGCGGTCCCTCCGACACCATCCACGCTCAGCCTGGCAAGCAGTCTGTTATGCGAGATGGTGTCGAAGGCCGCGCTCAAATCAAGCAGGACGAGAGCCACCGTTTGCCCGTCGTCTAATAGTGCCCTGATTTTCTCCGTAACTCCCAGGAGGGCGGATTCAGTTGAATGACCTGCCCTAAAGCCCGATTGGGAGAAATGGAGCAGGTTGTTACTCTCCGCGTGCGATGATAGTGCCCCATGGATATGCTTCTCCAAAATTTTCGAGAAGGCAGGTAGCAAAGATATCGGCCGATAGTTTGCAAGGACCTCTGGATCAGCAGATGGCTTTTTCAGCAGAGGGCTGACCATAGCGTGCTTCCAGGACGCCGGAACAGTTGCCAAACGGATGGAGGCATTAAGTGTCTCGGCAATAGTTCCTAGAGCACCATCATCCAATTGGCACATGATATTAATAGGAAGGGGATCACACGGAGAACCTGATTTAATAGAGGTGGCCAGAGATTTTAAAGTGTCCCCAGAAATACATGGCCAGGCATCCAGCCGATTTCCTGGAGGGCTATCTAAGGGAAGAACTTCCCTATCCACCCCCACCGAGGGATTTATATTTGCTATAATGGTGTCGATCTTTTCCACAAAATATGTGGCAAGGTCTTGGCATTTTTTCGAGGTGAGGGGGCGTGCAACCGCCGAGGAATTTGCTCCGGCTAAGTTTTTCACTGTGTTGAAGAGGGTCCGAGCTTTGTTAGCAGCCATGTCGATGGTCTTAGTGACATAAAGAGCCTTAGCTCTAGAGCAGGCCCCATGATAGAGGTTTCTGGCCTTACGGTAAAGTTCCTTTGACTGAGAATCATAATGCTTGCGCCATTTTCTCTCGAGACCCTTGCACTTAGTTTTTTCAAGTTTTAGTTCTTCCGTGTACCAGGGGGCCGGAGGCCGATGGACATTCCCTGTACACCTGGTAACGGGCAGGCAGATGTCCACTGCTCTCTCTAACCAAGTGTGGGCTTCCAATGCATTTGCCTCCATATCATCACCCAAAACTGGGGGAGATACCTGTAGTGCATTCTGCAACTCAATCAAATCAATCTTTTTCCAGTTTCTCATAAAAACTGGAGGCCGGACAGACCCTGGCAACTTAGATACGCTATCCAACGTTTTCCCTACTGTTGCACTCTCTGGAGTGGGAATAGTAATTTTTACCCCTACGCTATCCAACGCTTTCCTTACTGTTGCACTCTCTGGAGTGGGAATAGTAATTTTTTCCCCTACGCTATCCAACGCTTTCCTTACTGTTGCATTCTCTGGAGTGGGAATAGTCATTTTTACCCCTACGCTATCCAACGTTTTCCCTACTGTTGCACTCTCTGGAGTGGGAATAGTAATTTTTACCCCTATGCTATCCAACGCTTTCCCTACTGTTGCATTCTCTGGAGTGGGAATAGTAATTTTTACCCCTACGCTATCCAACGCTTTCCCTACCGTTGCACTTTCTCGAGTGGGAATAGTATTTTTACCCCTACGCTATCCAACGCTTTCCCTACTGTTGCATTCTCTGGGGTGGGAATAGTAATTTTTACCCCTACGCTATCCAACGCTTTCCCTACTGTTGCACTCGCTGGAGTGGGAATAGTAATTTTTACCCCTACGCTATCCAACGTTTTCCCTACTGTTGCACTCTCTGGAGTGGGAATAGTAATTTTTACCTCTACGCTATCCAACACTTTCCCTACTGTTGCACTCTCTGTAATAGGAATAGGAATTTTTACCCCTTCGCTATACAACGCTTTCCTTACTGTTGCATTCTCTGGAGTGGGAATAGTAATTTAAACCCCTACGCTACCCAACGCTTTCCTTACTGTTGCACTCTCTGGAGTGGGAATAGTAATTTTTTCCCCTACGCTATCCAACGCTTTCCTTACTGTTGCATTCTCTGGAGTGGGAATAGTCATTTTTACCCCTACGCTATCCAACGTTTTCCCTACTGTTGCACTCTCTGGAGTGGGAATAGTAATTTTTACCCCTACACTATCTGACGCTTTCCCTACTGTTGCATTCTCTGGAGTGGGAATAGTAATTTTTACCCCTACGCTATCCAACGCTTTCCCTACCGTTGCACTTTCTCGAGTGGGAATAGTATTTTTACCCCTACGCTATCCAACGCTTTCCCTACTGTTGCATTCTCTGGGGTGGGAATAGTAATTTTTACCCCTACGCTATCCAACGCTTTCCCTACTGTTGCACTCGCTGGAGTGGGAATAGTAATTTTTACCCCTACGCTATCCAACGTTTTCCCTACTGTTGCACTCTCTGGAGTGGGAATAGTAATTTTTACCTCTACGCTATCCAACACTTTCCCTACTGTTGCACTCTCTGTAATAGGAATAGTAATTTTTACCCCTTCGCTATACAACGCTTTCCTTACTGTTGCATTCTCTGGAGTGGGAATAGTAATTTAAACCCCTACGCTACCCAACGCTTTCCTTACTGTTGCACTCTCTGGAGTGGGAATAGTAATTTTTTCCCCAACGCTATCCAACGCTTTCCTTACTGTTGCATTCTCTGGAGTGGGAATAGTCATTTTTACCCCTACGCTATCCAACGTTTTCCCTACTGTTGCCCTCTCTGGAGTGGGAATAGTAATTTTTACCCCTACACTATCTGACGCTTTCCCTACTGTTGCATTCTCTGGAGTGGGAATAGTAATTTTTACCCCTACGCTATCCAACGCTTTCCCTACCGTTGCACTCTCTGGAGTGGGAATAGTATTTTTACCCCTACGCTATCCAACGCTTTCCCTACTGTTGCATTCTCTGGAGTGGGAATAGTAATTTTCACCCCTACGCTATTCAACACTTTCCCTACTGTTGCACTCTCTGGAGTGGGAATGGTAATTTTTACCCCTACGATATCCAACGTTTTTCCTACTGTTGCACTCTCTGGAGTGGGAATAGTAATTTTTACCCCTAAGTGTGGAAAAAGGGTAGGGCTGATGGCCTTTTTCAAAGTTGCCCGGCGCTAACCGCCTCTATACCATTCTAGTTACCAAACAAAGAGGCAGGCGCTGGAAACTGGAAGGCAGGAAACAGAAGTTTTATTCCGACGGAGCAGAACACATCAGATCAGACAACAAGGTATCGTTTCGAGGTGCTCTCTCGGCCTCTCTGAGGCCTGGCCTTTTATACTCTGGTTTATGACATGTGTGCATTCTTTATTGCAGAAAAGACTCTTTGAAGTATGAGAAGGCATCCCCGGAATCCCCGTTTCAGGCCCACCCCCACATGTATCCACAATAGAGGTCCTCACCCCACATACAATAGGAGGGGGCTATCACGCAGCTGAGTGTTCCGCCGATTCTTAGGATGTGTGTGCCTGATCGTATCCCAGGGGGTGGGGAGGCCATGATCAATAGTAGCTCCTTTGAAGAGGAGCGACTCCATACAATGGGGGGGGGCAATAAACTGTATCCCCCGGCTAGGTGATGGCCTGGGACCCGTGCGGTCAATCGGACTCAGAGGAAGGGGTCATCAAAGGAGAGGTATTCATGAACGGGATGGTCTGCACGGACAATCGAGCGCAGAGGAAGAGTTTATCAAAAGAGGGGTATTCATGAAAGGAAAGGAAGTGTTGGTCAGGCGCGGGTGCGACTCCCAAGGACAGAGTCATGCGGAAGGAGAGGGTTTATGACTTGTGCATGTGAGAGCGGGGGCAGCCAGGGTGTGCAGGGGATGCTCGCAGGGTCAGGGGAGCGCGCTGGCGATCGATCGTGAACAGGGAGACCATGGTACCTAAAATAGCTGCCGAGCATATTGTACATGGAGGACAAGATGGCGCAGATGATGTTCAGGTCGCAAACTAAAATTCCACAGTCCTCCCTTTTAACATGTCTCGCCAACTTGTCAATTCGGGTCTATCCCCATAAGGCCACGTACTTCTACCTCATAGAGGGGACTCATGTGCTCAGTTCGGAAGTCCAAAGTCTTAGGGCACATGCAGTTAGAAATGAGTGCACACAAAGATGGCAAGCATTGAATGCCTAGGCAACACCCACATAGTATCACAATCGGTATCAATATGAATGTAAACAACTTCCATCCCCAGCCCTTCAGAGTGTCCCAAAACCAGCTCCCAAGCGACCATCCTTCTTGCTCTTGGTGAACTTCTGAGGAAAGTCTATGGAGGTGCTCGATTGCCTTGTAGACTGAGGGCGAGTTATCTGGCACGTAGGTGCAACAGCTAGATCCGATGATGCGGCATGCTCCTCCACGATCGGCAAGAACAACGTCTAGAACCAGGCGATTTTGAAGGGTCACAAGGCAGACCGCCTGAAGCTCAGCCGTGTTGTTAGCGAGGGCGCCAGCTGTGATGTTGATGGTTGTTCCTAATGTCGGATGGCGCGGCTGTTCGCCATCGGGCCCCACAGACGAACAAGTCCCTTCGCTGCATCCAGGAACTGTGCTCCAGTGGAGTCGGTTTGTCCAATGTCACTTGCGCGTCTCTGCCGGTGATGATCAGCAGGGGCTACATACGTGGGGGGGAGGACGAAAGCGATGTAGCAAGTGCCTCTCCAACCTTTCGGGAGCCAGGTGTAAGCTTTGGTGCCACAAACAAAGTACATATTCGGAGAAGCAACAAAAGAGGGCGGGTCAGTTGAGTCCAGCGACTTTGTGATGTGGCAGGCACTGTGACCTACCAGCTGTCTTCCCAGGCCTTCGATGCACACCTGGCCAGTGACATTGATGACAGACAGGGCCACAGTCAGAGTGGCGGCGGTTCGCATCCGTAGGTGGGAGAAGGTGGCTCTAGCTGGATTATGGAGCACCTGCATTTCTACTCGCTCCTTTGCAGGGATGTCCATAAGGAAGGCGGAACCAGAAGGAACAGGACACAAGGGAGCAGAGGTCCTTCCGGTTTTGTTCAGCCAGAACCCATGGTAGAAGTGTGTCACTGTTTGACCAGAAATGGTGTTGTCCTTGTGGCTTTCTTGCATGAGGATCAACCAGGCAAGGCAGGAGCCATGAACTGAGAAAGGAGAAGGGATGAAGGGGATGGAGTGACCGGTGGCATGCGGGAGCAGTCCGCAGATCCAGCAGTTGGTGGCATTTGCAGCAAGGTTGTGCTGGTGCAACAGTTGTACAAAGGAATTGTTCCAGAACTCCTTACGCCTCTCTCGGAGCTGAGGTGAGAGGGAGATCAGGTGGTGCTCTTTCATAGTGGCTGGTTGTGCAGTGGTTAGCAATACCTGATGAGCAGGAGTGCTTTCCTCCAAGATCCAGAAGGAAGTCATGAGGAGGAGGCAAAAGAGGAAAGCAATGAAGAAGGCGATTGTCTTTGATTTGTGCATATTGTCAGTCTTTGGGTTCCTGAAGTGGGTATTTCCGGCTGCTTCCATCATCTTCTTATCTGGCGCTTCCATCATCTTCTTATCTGGCGCTTCCATCATCTTCAAGGTGCTCGGAAGCGGGCAGAACCACAGACTTTGTTTAGCTTCTCTCCGGGTAACCCTTGGTGGTGTTTGGGTCACCGTTCTGAGATTTAACTTAGTCCGTGGTCTACTTAGCCGAAGCTCCCTCCTTTCGACGCAGGAAATACCCTTCCCTGGTTGGCACAGTGGGATCAGGGAATTTTGCAAGTTCAAGTGCCTCGGTAGCGGGATAGCAGTTCAGTGATGGTAGATCCTTGTTCAGGAGCTCTTCTTGGTTGTCGATGTCTTCGGTGGTGGCCAGGGTCGAGAAGACCTTCTTGCAGTGGTGTGCATGCAGCCAGTGCCGCTTCCCCTCCACTCGAAGAGCCGTCCGGGTGGTGATTAGTACTTGCCAGGGGCCCGTCCACCGGGGTTCCAGACTCTTCGCTCGTTGAAAATTCCGGACTAATACATAGTCCCCCTGATGGATGTCGTGGCCCGGACCCCTGGAAGCATCGGGGATGGCCTGCTGCACCTGCTGATGAATGACAGACAATGTTTTTGTTAATTTGTACAAGTAATCAGACAGCAGGACGTCCGGGACGTCATGAATGGAGGTCGGTTTGGGAGCAGTCCAAAGGTTCATTGGTCGCCCGAATACAACCTCATAGGGGGTCAAATGGTGCTTAGTGGGAGTGGAGCGCATTGATAGCAATGCCAGTGGGAGGGCATCTGGCCATTTAAGTCCTGTGGTGGCTACTATTTTTGACAATTTCAGCTTCAATGTAGCGTTGTGTCGCTCCACCAAACCAGCAGATTGGGGGTGGAAGACCGCATGGAACCTCTGCCTCACACCCAACCCCTTCAAAATTAGCTGGATAACTTCTGCTATGAAGTGGGGGCCGTTGTCGCTCCATAAAATTCGACAGAGGCCGTAGCGAGGAAAAAACTCTTTCAGTAGTACTTTGGCAGTAGTCATGGCAGTATTATCACGGGTTGGATAGGCTTCCACCCATTTGCTGAAGGCACATACAATGACCAGTACATACTTCAAGTTTTGGCATCTCTCTAGCTGAATGTAATCCATCTGGAGGACTTCAAAGGGGTGGTCGGGGATCCCAAACCCTCCCCGGGGCACTACAGTTCCTTTCCCGGGGTTGTGTTGCAAGCAGATAAGGCACTGCTGAACCAGACGTTTGGCTGAGTCGGGGATTTTGTCGTTGTGCCAGACTTTGGAAATGAGCTCGACCATGGGGGCAGATCCTATGTGTGCTGGGGAGTTTGCCATAGTCAGTATGGGGATCAGGTATGAGTCAGGCAGCAACCATTTGTTCGCATCCTTTGTCCGCCAGCAGCCTTCATCGTCCTTCAGACCCACCCGTGCCCACTCAGTCAGTTCGTGAGGTGTGCTGGCCGACTGGATGTCTCTAATAGACTCCCTAGCATCAGTCCCTTTCTCTGCTTGTGACCTGGTCACATACATGCGTGCCGTTGTCCTATTTTCAGCTGTGCTTCGTGCAGTGATATCGGCCAGCGCGTTTCCTTGTCCGACTAGGTCCGTCACCTTCTTGTGTGCCTGACACTTGATCACTGCTAATCGTTTGGGGAGTAGTACTGCTTCGATCAGGGCAGAGACTAGGTCCCCGTGGAGGATGGGTGTGCTGTGGGACGTCAGGAATCCCCTTTCCCTCCATAAGGGCCCAAAATGATGAACCACCCTGAAAGCGTACTGGCTGTCTGTGTAAATGTTCGCCGTGGTCCCTGTCACTATGATGCATGCTCGTGTGAGGGCTATTAGCTCTGCTGCCTGCGCGGATCGTTGTGTGATGCGGGCTGTCTCAACTACAGTTCGGGCTGTCGTCACCGCATAGGCAGCTGAGGTGGTGCCATCTGGGAGTTTGATGCATGAGCCGTCTACCCATAGCTCTCCATCAGGGTCTGTGAAAGCAGTGTCTCGGAGGTCAATTCTACTCCTAGTTTGTTCGTCCGTGAGAGTTACACACTCGTGTATGGGAGGCACGTCGGGGTCACTTTCTGGCAAGGGCAACAGTGTGGCAGGATTCAAAGTCGTGCATCTCTTCAGAGTGATGTGGGGGGCAAGTAGGGTCAATTCGTACCCTGTCAGTCGTGCACTAGTCAGGTGTTGAGTCTTGGTCTGGTTCAAAAGGGTGTCGACCGCATGGGGTACTAACACAGTGAGGGAGTTCGAAAGTACGATTCCCTCGCTCTGACGGATAGAGACAGCAGCGGCGGCTACTGCTCGAAGGCAGGCAGGCAAAGCTCTGGCTACGGGGTCAAGAGTAGCGGAGAAGTAGGCACAAGGGCGCTGCTTAGGGCCGATGGGCTGAGTTAGAACAGACAACGCGCATCCCTCCCTTTCGTGAGTGATGAGGGAGAAGGGCTTGGAGTAATCTGGTGTTCCCAGGACAGGTGCTGAACAAAGGGCACCCCGCAACTCTTCAAAGGACGTTTGGCATTCGGAGGTCCAAGGGAGCGGGGAGGGGACATCTTTGGCCAACAAGGAAAGTAGGGGTTTTATTATGAGGCTGAAATTTGGTAACCACTGTCTGCAGAAAGAGGTTAGACCTACCAAAGAACGGACTTGCTTTTGGGTTTTTGGGATGGGGGTGTCTAGGATAGTTTGGATTCGATCGGGCGTAAGTTTCCTCCCTTCTTTGGACAGGAGATGGCCTAGGTATGTCACTTGAGGTTGGCAGAACTGCAATTTCTTTTTAGAGACTTTGTGACCATTTTCTGCGAGGAAGTGTAAGAGTTGGACGGTGGCCGTGATTGTCAGTGGGGTGGTGTCGGCCGCCAAAAGGATATCATCGACATATTGGATCAACACCACTCCATCTGGTAGCTGGACGGCGTCCAGCTGTCTTTTGAGGGCCTGGCTGTAAATGCTGGGACTTTCAGTGTAGCCCTGGGGAGCTCTACAAAATCGGTACGAGCGGGATTTTAGGGTGAAGCCGAAGAGATAACGGCTGTCTGGGTGGATGGGGATAGAGAAAAATGCATTTTTGAGGTCAATGACAGTGAAGGTGGTGGCAGTGGGCGGGACGAGGGTCAGAATGGTGGTGATGTCTGAGACTACAGGGTACTGGGGTACGACCACTTTGTTAACCTCCCGCAGGTCGATGATGAAGCGGTACGCTTTCTCATCTCCCTCGCCTTGCTTCTTAACAATGGGTAGGATAGGGCTGTTGCAGACATTGCTAACTACTTCCTCGACTACTCCTGCATCTACCAGGGACTGAATGATCGCTACCAGTGCCTTCTCGCCTTCGGGCGATATCCGATACTGAGGGAGTTTCGGGAGTATTGAGTCTCGTCTTACCGTTATGTGCACAGGGTCAATCATCATTCGTCCCACATCAGAGTCATTTTTTGCCCATAGGTACGGGGGCAGGGTGTCGAGCAAGGGCAAGTCAGCGTCAGTTATGGAGTACATGTGTCGTGCTGGGCAGGATTTGAACATGCTCGGGTTGTCGTACAGGATGACTCGGACTCCATCTGGGGAACACCTAATGGTAGCTCGAAAATGCTTTAGTAAATCAATGCCCATAATGGCGTCATGGGAGTTGGAGGAGAGCAAAAATGTCGTGTCAGTGGTGTTGCTTTCTAGGTCAAAGGAGATAGGTACGGACAGGGGGTTAGTGGAGGGCGTCCCATCGAAACCTATTGATGTAATGTGTGAGCCAGACAAGGGTGCCCTTGGAATCAGTCGTTTCGATAACACACTACGTGTCGCCCCAGTGTCTACCAAAAATGGAGACTCTGTACCCAGGACCTTAGCGGTGACGTAAGGACCCTGCTGGTCAACACAGAGCTCGACTGGATCCCTCCCTTGCCCCTGGCAGTCCTATGCAAAGTCGGGGGCATTCTCGTTGTCGGATAGTTGATACTGGTTCTGTCGGGGACGGTCAAACGTGTTCGATCTCCCTGATCTGTCGTTGTTGGTGTCATTTGTGTACCCTCGTCCCTGTCCCCTATTTCTCGGTCCACCCGCTACGTCCTTGGGGTCCCTATTTCTGTTCATTTCTAACAGAACCGGACACTGGGATTTCCAATGGCCGAATCCTTTGCAGAAGGCACACTGGTCCTCCCTAATGTCTCTACGTCCAATGTGGGGTGTTGGGGTGCAATCTTTAGGAGGTGGATTTCTAGGGGTGGTTGATTGGTGGTTCCCCCTGTGGGGCTCTCTTCCGATCGCCACCCCTTGTATCTGGGCTATCATCACCCTTTCTTTCAAATCTTTCTTCTTTTTCTCGGATGCCCTATCACTCTCATTCTTTTGATGTTCGTAATACTGAGCCATCTGAAGGATAGCTGCGGGTTTGGAGGCCCCCCAACTACTCTCGCTCGTCTGTAACTTTTGGGAGACCTCTGGTGATAGACCCTTTACATAATTTTGCACAAACAGGTGTTGTCCGGTGGCGGTGGTCATGTCTTGGCCACTGTACTCGGAGAACACCGTCTCAAATTGGGAGAAGTATTCCGATACGTCTTCCTGGGGTTTCTGACGGCAAGCCGTGACTATCGACCAATCTACCTTTTTCTCTGGGATTAATGTCTTTAGCTTCTGAACTATTTTGTCTGGGAGTTCCAGTACGTCTTTTACAGGTTTCCTTCCGGGCTCTCGCTGTCTATCTAGCTCACCGAGTTGATTCCAGGTATGTCCGAACAGATCTGTGTGGTCAGCTTTCCGGATTTGCTTCCACACGTCAGCCGGCAGACATAACCCGAAAAACAAGTCAATGTCCGCTAAAGTCATTATCGTCGAACCCAAGGCTGTGCCTAATTCGGTATAAAATGCTGTCGGGTTCTTTCTTAAATCGGGCAGGGTTTGCCTAAAAGTTAAGATATCTTGTCGATCCCAGGGTTGATAAACCCAATTGTACACAACCCTCCCCTTTGCATCTGTGTGGTTGATATCGTCGTTCGTTCCCTGACCTCGTGACGGAACCCAGTAAGGGGCCGCTTCTCTGATAGGCATCATAGTGTTGGCTACTTCTAATGAGGACTCTGTCGTTTCAGGGACCGTAACCTTGACTTCTGGTTTCTGTTCCGTGAGGTGGCGGAAGACTTCAAGCGTTTGCATGAAGAGGTCCGTCACATCGTGTTCAGTCCCATCTCCGACATCGACCTTTCTATATAGAGTTGTCAATTTAGCGGGCCCTTATTCTGATACCTATCCTCATATGCGTTCAGGGTGTGGTAGCTGAATCGTAAAATGAAATGCCGTCTGTGGCTACCGGCATGTGAATTGTGCATATCCATCGTATATTCTTCGCTCTCTTTCCGTTCTACTAGTGTCTTCACTATCTTGTCAATCCCATCCCGCTCATCTTTGGTCAATCTATTTGGTCTGGCTGGTGGTTGCTTGCTAGCCTCGGGATCATCTGGTGCCGTTACTAATGCAGCCGGTGCAGAGGCCGCAAGGGCCGGGGCACTAGCGCTAAGATCACTCCCGCTTGTATTTGGAGCTGATAGGTGCTGTATCAGAGGTTGGCAGGGGGCATATGGAGGGGGCATGTAGATGATTGGAGGACCTAGCAGTAACTCATCGTTCGCCCGTTGTTTGGAGGGCAGCTCAGGGTAAAGCGTAGAGGGGGTCCTAACAGGGCATTGGCCTGTCAACCCTGATTCTTGCTTTTGTGTAGCTTCCTTTCTTTCTTTTATTTCTTCTTCTAGTTGCTTAGCGGCTAGGTGGGCTGCCTTTCGTAATTCTTTCCCTATTTTTGCTTCTTCTCTTTTCTTTCGTCGTTCCGTTTCTTTGCGCCACATGCCGATACTATCGAGCATGGTGGGTGTAGTCTTATTTTTCTGGAGCGCTGCTTCTAATGTTTCTATTTTATGATCATCAAAGGAACCTATCAGTGGCCACTGACTTTCGGGGTCCTTCTTTGTATATTTATGCCATAACTTGTTATAAGCTTTAGCGACTAGTCCATGCTTAATGAACATGTCCTTATTAGGGGTGCCTTCCAGTGGAGCTGGATGGTTCATCTCTAATAAGCGGTCCGGGCTAAACAGGCTACCAATCAGTGGGGAGAAGATAGGCATGACGGATTACAACGGGGACAAAAGTCTGCACTACCTATCTTATCACTGCGCGCAAAGACTAGACAGAATATTTCTATTCTTCGTTGTTTGCAGGCGGTGAATACCTCAAAAGAACCAATATCGAACAATTAATGTTCGGTCAATCAAACAATCAATGGGGAGAATAAGTAGGTACGACGGGTTACAACGGGGACAAAAGTCTGCGTTACCTACCCTTTCACTACCTGCAAAGAGAGAACCTGTTCTTCCCTGTTTGCAGACAGAGAATCTCCAGAAAACAATCCGCAAACAACAGTTCGGGCCAAACAATCAATCAGTGGGGGAGGAAGCTAGGCACGACGGATTACAACGGGGACAAAAGTCTGCGTTACCTATCCTTCACTGCTTGCAAAGAGAGAGCCTGTTATTTCTCTGTTTGCAGACAGCGAATCTCCAGACAAATCAACAAAACAGTAATACTAGTATTATCCAAATCAAACAATCATTTCACAATTTGTCGCATTTACACGACCTTACCCGGACCGCATGGACAGTTTCCTGTCTTCCGAATCCAGCGCCCGATCGTCCTCTATTCTTCGTGATCTTCGCGGCACTCCTGATGGTTCCCAGTCAGGACCGTAGATCACTCGAGAGAGGTCTGTTCGGAATCAGTGAAGTTCGGATGATCGGCTGTCAGACGAGGGTCTATCGGACAGGAGCTCTCCCGATCGTTGCAGTCGTTCACTCTGTCGTCAGGACCTCTCCCACTGGATCCACGAGTCGCTGATGGGCCCCACGTTTGGGACGCCAATTGTGGAAAAAGGGTAGGGCTGATGGCCTTTTTCAAAGTTGCCCGGCGCTAACCGCCTCTATACCATTCTAGTTACCAAACAAAGAGGCAGGCGCTGGAAACTGGAAGGCAGGAAACAGAAGTTTTATTCCGACGGAGCAGAACACATCAGATCAGACAACAAGGTATCGTTTCGAGGTGCTCTCTCGGCCTCTCTGAGGCCTGGCCTTTTATACTCTGGTTTATGACATGTGTGCATTCTTTATTGCAGAAAAGACTCTTTGAAGTATGAGAAGGCATCCCCGGAATCCCCGTTTCAGGCCCACCCCCACATGTATCCACAATAGAGGTCCTCACCCCACATACAATAGGAGGGGGCTATCACGCAGCTGAGTGTTCCGCCGATTCTTAGGATGTGTGCGCCTGATCGTATCCCAGGGGGTGGGCAGGCCATGATCAATAGTAGCTCCTTTGAAGAGGAGCGACTCCATACAATGGGGGGGGCAATAAACTGTATCCCCCGGCTAGGTGATGGCCTGGGACCCGTGCGGTCAATCGGACTCAGAGGAAGGGGTCATCAAAGGAGAGGTATTCATGAACGGGATGGTCTGCACGGACAATCGAGCGCAGAGGAAGAGTTTATCAAAAGAGGGGTATTCATGAAAGGAAAGGAAGTGTTGGTCAGGCGCGGGTGCGACTCCCAAGGACAGAGTCATGCGGAAGGAGAGGGTTTATGACTTGTGCATGTGAGAGCGGGGGCAGCCAGGGTGTGCAGGGGATGCTCGCAGGGTCAGGGGAGCGCGCTGGCGATCTATCGTGAACAGGGAGACCATGGTACCTAAAATAGCTGCCGAGCATATTGTACATGGAGGACAAGATGGCGCAGATGATGTTCAGGTCGCAAACTAAAATTCCACATACGCTATCCAACACTTTCCCTACTGTTGCACTCTCTGGAGTGGGAATAGTAATTTTACCCCTACGCTATCCAACGCTTTCCTTACTGTTGCACTCTCTGGAGTGGGTATAGTAATTTTTACCCTTACGCTATCCAACGCTTTCCTTACTGTTGCATTCACTGGAGTGGGAATAGTGATTTTTACCCCTACGCTATCCAACATTTTCCCTACTGTTGCACTCTCTGGAGTGGGAATAGTAATTTTTACCCCTACGCTATCCAACGCTTTCCTTACTGTTGCACTCTCTGGAGTGGGAATAGTAATTTTTTCCCCTACGCTGTCCAACGCTTTCCTTACTGTTGCATTCTCTGGAGTGGGAATAGTAATTTTTACCCCTACGCTATCCAACGCTTTCCCTACTGTTGCCCTCTCTGGAGTGGGAATAGTAATGTTTATCTCTATGCTATCCAACGTTTTCCCTAATGTTGCACTCTCTGGAGTTGGAATAGTAATTTTTACCCCTACGCTATCCAAAGCTTTCCCTACTGTTGCTCTTTATGGAGTTGGAATAGTAATTTTTACCCCTACGCTATCCAACGTTTTATATAATTAATTTTAAAATAGATTAAAAGTATATTTAATTTTTTTAATTTATTAAACATAATTCTTTACTTTTTATTTATGCTTTTGTTTTATGTTTGTATATGTATTTGTAATTTATATTTTCTATTAATGTATAAATTATTAAAATAATTATTACAACTTATTGTTAAGTACGTATATAATATATATTTTTTGTATATGTTTAATTAATGATGTATTAATATATATGTATTATTTGTTAATTTTAAGCATTATTAGATATTTTTAACTATGTTGATTTTATTTATTAGTGATATTTACTTTATTTTGCATTTATATTTTTACAGAAAAAAACCGATATTTCTAACATCAATATTTTTTACATCTATATTTTATTTTCGATATTTTTGTACTTACCATGTTGTAGATAGGATGTTGATATTCTTGCCTTTGATATTTTTGCATCGATATTCCTGTAGGTCGATATTTTGTAGGTCGATATTTTGTCAGTGATCCGTCATTATACATGCACTCTGTCACGCATCTTTGTACTTGTGCATCCATTAATTAATCCCCAGACGTATTCTTTGATTTACCCTCAGGCACAAGCACAATAAATTTCCCACAGACTCAACAAAATATGCAAGATAAATTAAAATAATACTAGTAGAAAAAAAGCAATGTGCATTCTAAACACGAGAATATGCTTGCAGAAACAAAACTAAACATAGGAGAAGCTGAGCAGTGGGGGGGGGGGGTCCATCTTGCAGAGGTATTGTAAATAGTGTAGAATTGTTTTTAAACTCCAGCATGGTCTCTACATCTAGAACCAACCTGTTTTCCCCCTTTGAATGGTAAAACAATGATATACTATGGACAACAGCATTCCTTAATAGACTCTCTGTGTGGAGGAAGTGGCCATGTGGGATGACGTGCATTGCAGTTGAAATGAGCAACAAGCAAGCAACTCATTAGCACTGCCTGGATAGCTGTAGGATCCTCTTAAGAAACTTTAAAATAAGAACAGTAGAAGCAAATAAATGAAAATGGATTTATAGAAGGAGAAACTAAAAACTAGAAAACAGGTCACCCAGCCTTGACATTGAAGCACACTCATTTTCAGGTGGATGTACACCTGAAATACCTATGTGTACGCTTTAATATAGAAAAAATAACAATCCACCCTTAAATGCTGCTCGACTTAGTATATATTTTCACTATCAATATGTCAGGTCTACTGTGTTTAGCATACACTTTCATAATAAACAGAACAGGCCTATGGCATTTTAAATGTGTTTTTCTAGTAAACCAATTAGACCTCTAGCTTTTATCATTGCCTTGCACCATAACCAACTGAGGCCTCCTGTATTGAGCTTATGCTACACCACAAGACAACTATCAGGCATACAGCCATAAAATTACATAGTATAGAGAATTAAAGTTGGCAAAGCAAAATACTGTATTTCCTAACAAGGATTCTGACAGTGCAAATCGTCTACACCCACAGGGTGTCAGCGGCAGTAACCAGCACCAAAACCCTTGGCTAATATGTTTATCAGTGAGATTCCATGAAACAAAATACCCATCAGTAGTCTTTAATACAGACTAATAACAATCTACCCTTCAATAACTATTGACGTTAGCATATGCTTTTCACAACCAATAAATCAGGCCTACTGCACTTATCATACCTTTTTTTATTATAAACAATTATGCCTATAACTATTATCATTGGCTTGTCACTTTAACCTATTCAGACCTACTGTGTTGGTCATAGGTCTTTCTGCAAAGCAACTATATGGTATACCACAATAACATTACAAATATGAACAAAATGTTGTGGTCAAACCAGTATAAAATCTCTATTGATACGGCCTAATAAGCATAAGAGCCTTATCAGGTATCGGCCAGAGAATCTGGAAAGCTCTACCCCCTGCAATTAAAATGAACCCCTCTAGTGTGTCATTCAAGGAAGAAGTCAAAAGGATACTTATGAACACATTTCTGCTATAGAGCTCATGAACTATTCTTCTGGACAAGTTCTATTCCTTATTCTGCTCCAATGCTTATTTCTGTAAGACTATGTGCTTATTTTTATAGTATGTGGTTTACCTGAGACCTGTGAATGAATGAACGAAGGAGGGATTTATAAAGCGCTATATTCCCCCCAGAAGGGGTATATCCGCGCTAGCAGCGGATAGGATCGAGGAAGTAATGGGGACAATCAATCTTTAAAAAGTTCTGTTTGTAATTGTTTTCTGAATTTAAGTAATTTAGGGCACATACGTAAGGCACTGGGGAGCGAGTTCCAGAGACGCGAGGCAACAAAGGCGAAGGATTTGCCCCCGTTGGGAGTTTGTGGACCTGAGGCACTAGTAACAGAGCCTTCCCACAGGAACACAGGGATCTACTGAGTCGATAGGGGACAAGACTTTCAGTCATATGCTTGGGCCCACTATCGTTGATAGTTTTGTGAATCAGTCAGCATATTTTAAACTTGATTCGGTCACGAATGGGAAGCCATTGAAGCCCTTTCAGTAATGGCCAGGAGGGAGCCTTGGAAGGTTGATTCAGAGCCAACTGAACTGCTGTGTGGTCTGAACCACTTGCAACCTATTTAGCACCGTCTCATTTGCCCCTCCCAGTAGCACATTACAGTAGTCCAAACGGCTGACTACCTGAGCTTGGAGCAGGGTCTTGCGCACCGATAAAGGGAGAAGATAAACCACTCTCCGGAGAAGCCTCAGCATACCAATACAGCTGCCTAAGACGGCAGCCACCCAGTCCTTCATAGATAGAGACTGACCCAGGTATACTCCTAAGTTTTTGGCCTTGATAGTGGAGATAGGAGCAGGGCCTAATTCTGCCGGCCACCAATCGGGGGACCAGAGAAATTGTGCTTTGCCAAACAGGAGAACTTTGGTTTTGTTGGCATTCAACTGGAGAAAGTTCTTCGTCATCCAGTTAGAGATAGCATGCATACCCTCTGCACAGAGCTGTTTAGTTGCGTCAAGTTATTATCAAACAAAAACTGGAGTTGCGTGTCGTCCGCCTATGAAAACGGGACAAAGCCATGTTCTCTGATGATCTTTGCAAGGGGGGCCATTTATATACTAAATAGTGTGGAACTGAGGCATGAACCCTGAGGAACGCCCATATTAAGAAATATGTCTCAAGAGCGGAAAATCCCCAAGTTGACGGTTTGGGTGCGCTGTTCCAGAAAGCTGGAAAACCACTGAAAGGCCGTCCCCACTATGCCGATGTCAGTCAGTCTTTGCAATAGTCTATGATGTACTACAGAGTCAAAGGCAGCGGACAAGTCCAGCAGCACTAAAGACATCACTATCCAGCAAATGTTTATAAAGTCCGTTATGCCTAGCAGGGTGGTTTCAGTGGAATGTTTCAGTCTAAAACCGGATTGTGAAGGGTCTAGACATGACTGAACCTCCATATATGCCATGAGTTGCGAGTTGACATATCCCTTTCAAGAGTTTGCCCATGTGGGGAAGGAGCAAAATTGGACTATAATTAGATAGCTCTTTGGGCAGTTAGTTTTTTTTTTTTTAAGAATCGGAAGGATTTGCATGGATTTTCAAGCCAAAGGCACTTTTTCCTCACTCAGAGAGAAGTTGAGTGGCGAGCCTATAGGAGAGGCGAGATCTCGAGCCAGTAAAGCAAACCGTTTGGCTGGCATGCTATCAATGGGGGATCTAGATTTCGCTACTTTCAACAGCTTTTCTACTTTGGAGTCCTGCAAGGGAGGAAAACGAGCCATCACGTCATTCTCGCTAGGCACTATAAGAGGGGACGTGAGAGTATCGACGAGACTGACCACCCTAGGAAAG
Source organism: Lissotriton vulgaris (assembly GCF_964263255.1). NCBI lineage: Eukaryota > Metazoa > Chordata > Amphibia > Caudata > Salamandridae > Lissotriton > Lissotriton vulgaris. The sequence continues at coordinate 230,982,448 of NC_141690.1, forward strand.
GCGTCGTAGATTTTTTCAATCTTATCATCAAAGAAGTTGGGAATATTATCACAAAAGGTCTGAGAGGCAGTGATGGGATTAGAGCAGGCCGTAGGAGATGTAAATGATTTAAGAATCGTGTACAGTTCCTTCCCTGAATTTCCAGCTTCACTCAGTGGCACATAAATGTATCTTTTCCAAATTAGCTTGATGTTTGTATGGTATGAGTTTATTGCTCCTTTACAAATATCTTTCTCTGACTGTAAACGAGAATTACAACAGGTTTTTTCGAGCTTTTTACATTTTGATTTCTCTCTACGTAATTCTTGAGAGAACCAGACTGCCTGCTTTCTTAGCGATTTGGGCTGTGATGGCTTAGGAGGCGCTAACGTATCTAAGGCCGTCGCTATAGCGTGATGGAGTTCATTGAATCTGTTATTAATATTTCTGGACTTAGTGAAAGTAGGAGATCTGAACTCCTGCAAGAAGTTCTCTTCTGAGACTTTGTGCTTTTAACGTGTAGTCTTCCCACCATGGGAAAGGTTGACGACCGTCTGATAAGGGCTGTAAGTTGATGAGAGAGTGATCTGTCCAGATCACTGGTACCGTATGGAGGGAGTGAATATGGGGCAAATCGGTAAGAATGAGATCAAGTGTGTGACCTGCTTCATGGGTCGGCCCTGAGTTGCTCCTGTGGTGCTCTCTCTTAAGATTCACGGATTTACCACCTCCGACGATATTGTTATTGTAATACTTAATGCGTTTTTTAAAATAGTTATTTTATTGTAAAGTGCTCTCATACCCCCAAGTGTCTTTTTCGCGCTACACTGCAAATCCCCAATCCCTATGGTCTGTTCAGGTGAGTCACCAACACCAAAACAATTGCCTGCTATGGTAATCCGTGAGATTCCAAGTAACAAAATACCTACCTACAGGCTTTAGCACAGTGTAAGAACAACCCACCCGTAAAATGCTTACTGCCGTTATCATATGCTTTTCAAAATAAATAAAGACTACTTGCTGTATCATAACTTTTCATTTTAAGCAGATCACATCTAAGGAATCTGACATCATTTTTCACAGTGAAACAATAAGGCCTCCAGCCTTTAGCGATGGCTTAGCAAGATATACTATACAGGCCTACAGAACTACTCATTAGCCATCAGGAATATATTTATAAATATGTACAAAATTACAGTTGGAAACACTATATACAACCACTCTCAGCTAAGCCTAACAAGGATCACCAGAATGACATTCTACTCTCCATCAGTGTGGGTGATCAGTACCAATCCTTCGCCTATCATGGTAATTTGTGAGATTGCTTGGATCAAATACCTTTCCATGGGCTGTAGCACAATTTGATTACCCTCTGCTGTTAGAGGCCTATTGGTTTTACCACATGCTTTTCAGAATAAATAAGGCAGGCCTACTGCTTTTGTAATAACTTTTCATTAAAAAAAGGCAGACCTACATCACTTGACATAACATTTCACTCCACAGAAATCAAGCCATATACCTGCAATGATTGGCTTGTCACAATACCCAATATCAGCCTACTATACTGAGCATAGGCCCACAAGGTAATTATCTGGAATACAATCATAAAATTGCAAATATATTCAAAATTACTGGAGGTGAAGAAAAATACTATCTCTCCTAACAAATCTTAACAAGGAATCTCAGTGCAAATGTTCTTTTTATCGCTGGTTTGTCAGAGGTGAGTAGTTATCACCAAATCCTTGCCTACCAAGGTAATCTGTGAGACTTCATGTAACAAAAAGCTTTACGCTTTAATTCAGAGTAATAACGATCCACCCCCAAGTCCCTACTGATTTTTCACTTTACACAATCAATATGCCAGACCTACTGCATTTATAGTACCCTTTTATAGTAAGCAAATAGACCTGTAGCATTTATCATTGGCTTATTACCATTACCAACGTAAGTGCTGTACTGAGAGTAAGCTTTCGATAAGGAAGCCATTCGTCATACAGACATAAAAGTACAAATGTATGCAAAATTGCAGTTGGCAAAATACTATCCCTCCTAAGAGAGCCTAATAAGGATTATCGTAGTGCATACCTACTATCCCCCATTGGGTGCGGTTGAATCACGAACTCCAAAACCCTTGCCTACTACAGTAATCTATGAAATGTAATCTACAAAAAGTGCCTGCCTACTGAATTTAGCTCAGTGTAATAACAATCCATCTTTAAAAGTCTGTTGTCGTTAACACATGTTTTTTCTCATTTTTTACAAATAGGTCAGGTCTACTGGCTTTGTTATAACGTTTCAAAAAAACAGAAGAACCCTATGAAATTTCAATTAACCAACAAGGACTATACTGTTCACCATTGGTTTTACACCATACCCAATACTGGCCTATTCTTGCCAAATAAACAGGCAAACATCATCCACAGTTATAGAATTAAAAATAAGCAGAACAAATACAGCTTACAAAATAATATACAACCCCTCTCAATTAGTCATAGCGATACTCATCACAGTGGGAACTTCCAGGGTTTGTCAGAGTGGGTGTTTAACAACAAAACCCATGCTTTTATGTCAATCTGTGATATTATATGTAACAAAATACCTGTATGTAGCCTGTAACACAATGTGATAACAACCAACTGTTAAAGACTTACTGGCTTTAACAAATGCCTTCATCAGTTAATATGTCACTGAAATTGGGGTTGTGTCCTGCACTGTGGCCAGGTAGGACAACGTATACATTTTATAAAACAAGAAGGACCCGGTCACTGTTTTGATCTGCCTCTACTTTATTTTAAGCAGAATCTCACCCTAACGTAGTTAATCCTTGGATGTTTATACACAATTTTTTCAAGTAGTACAAATTTCAACACTTTTTTCTGAGGAGATTTTTGACAACGTCTGAGGTTTGTTCGTTGCCGTGCACAGAACATATATTTACATTTACTATAACACTTTTTACAATACAAACAAAATTATTAAATACGTTTCACTGTTATACAATACATTTATCAAAAAACAAGTTTATCTGACTTCACAGTTGTACCCTACCAAGTGATTATGCCAGGTTTGTGAATACGAATTTTGCACTTAGTTTAAACCTGGTCACGCAAAGGCTTTAAACCTAATATACATTTTTTATACCATTACACTCATGGAAGTGTTCAAAAAGCCTTTTGCGGAAAAAGCATTCGTTTTTACGAATGTACCAAAGCCGACGCGTTTCCAAGTCCGTGGTTCATTTATCGGACTTTTCTTCGGGGCTTATTAGTTGGGTACCTGTGTTGAAGTAAGGGGAGGACATACTTTAATGTGGGACCTTTTCATATATAATGTCACTTACAAGAGGGTTGTTTAGCATTTATTTTTTACCTTCTTGTGCTGTATGAACAAGTCTACTATGTTTGTTTCAGACTCTTGACTGGCGTTTTTGTTTTAATCTGCAAAGTGAAACACAATAAATGTAACTCTTTTTCAGTGGGGACACTGTGTTACTGGTTATTTTGTTGACCCAGAAAATTCAACACGGTGTAACTTACATTTTAATTGACTTTCGTTTCTGCCACCGCTTGTCCTCTAGTCTAAATTTGTTGCAGGTTTTGTGTCGAGAAGCTCACCGGGTGCTGTAACGTTCATACAGAGCGGTTTCAGTTAAAGGCTCTGAATGTTATCGTCTAAACTTTTTTTGATTCACCTTTACTTACTTTGGGCTTTCAGTGTGTTAACAGGACGCCATCGTTTAGAGAAGGGTGCCGCCTCTTTTGTTTATATGTTGTTTCCCGCAAGCTCACCGGGTGCTGTAACGTTCAAACGGAGCGGTTTCAGTTAAAGGCTCTGAATGTTATCGTCTAAACATTTTGTGATTCACCTTTACTTACTTAGGGCTTTCGGTGTGTTAACAGGACGCCATCGTTTAGAGAAGGGCGCCGCCTCTTTTGTTTATATGTTGTTTCCCGCATGCGCTGCGAAATTTAAAGAATAATACGCGGGTTAGAAAGCATATTTATCACGCGCGGCTCTCGATATTATCTATCAGATTTCAGGTTACCTGCAGTGTTTCCGTGTAGCTGCTTTCGTCTAGCCAGATTTCTGCTCGAGTGAGTGTTTGTTGATAGTCACGTGACTTAATTTATACTGGGACATGTGCGCAGGTGGTTATGGGACATGTAGTCCAAGGATTCATTCGAAAGGTGCAGGTTGTTTACTATTCGCATTCAATCAATCAAAGACATTTATATCGCGCACTACTCACCCGGAGGGTCTCAAGGCGCTAGGGGAGGGGGGGGTCCGCTACTGCTCGAACAGCCAGGTCTTGAGCTGCTTCCTGAAGGCGAGGTGGTCTTGGGTCAGGCGGAGGTGGGTTGGGAGGGAGTTCCAGGTCTTGGCGGCCAGGTAGGAGAAGGACCTTCCTCCTGTTGTGGCTCTGCGGATGTGGGGGACGGCGGCGAGGGCGTGGCTGGTCGATCGGAGCTGGCGTGTGGGAGTGTAGAAGTTGATGCAGCTGTTGAGGTATCTCGGGCCTTGGTTGTGTAGGGCTTTGTGTGCGTGGGTGAGGAGACGGAAGGTGATTCTCTTGTTGACCGGGAGCCAGTGCAGATCTCTCAGCTGTCCGGAGATGTGGCTGTGTCGGGGGATGTCGAGGATGAGTCTGGCTGAGGCGTTTTGGATTCGCTGGAGTCTCTTCTGGAGCTTGGCGGTGGTTCCGGCGTAGAGGGTGTTGCCGTAGTCCAGTCGGCTGTTGACGAGGGCCTGGGTGACCGTCTTCCTGGTCTCGGTGGGGATCCACCGGAAGATCTTACGTAGCATGCGCAGGATATTGAAGCAGGACGAGGAGACGGCGTTGACTTGTCTGGTCACGGAGAGGGAGGAGTCCAGGATGAAGCCCAGGTTGCGTGCGTGGTCTGTTGGTTTGGGTGCGGAGCCCAGGGCGGGTGGCCACCAGGAGTCGTCCCAGGCGGAGGACGAGGAGCCCAGGATGAGAACATCCGTCTTGTCTGAGTTCAGTTTCAGGCGGCTGGTCGTCATCCACTCGGCCACATCTTTCATCCCTTCGTGAAGGTTGGTTCTGGTGGTGGTGGGGTCGTTGGTGAGGGAGAGGATCAGCTGTGTGTCGTCGGCGTAGGAGATGATGTTGAGGTTGTGTTGGCGTGCGATAGCCACAAGGGGGCTCATGTAGACGTTGAAGAGGGTGGTGCTGAGCGAGGAGCCCTGAGGAACGCCGCAGATGACTTCAGTGGCCTCTGACCTGAACGGGGGTAGGCGGACTCTCTGTGTCCTTCCAGCGAGGAAGGAGATGATCCACTCTAGTGCCTTCTCTTGGTTTCCGACGTTGCTGAGGCGCTGCACTAGGGTGCGGTGGCAGACAGTGTCAAATGCTGCGGAGAGGTCTAGGAGGATGAGGGCCGCTGTTTCTCCGTTGTCGAGCAGGGTTCGGATGTCATCGGTGGCAGCGATGAGGGCGGTCTCGGTGCTGTGGTTGGCCCTGAAGCCTGACTGAGATGGGTCGAGGGATCCATTCGTCTCGAGGAAGGCGGCCAGTTGCTTGTTGGCGGTCTTCTCGATGACTTTGGCTGCAAACGGGAGGAGCGAGATGGGGCTGTAGTTTTTGAGTTCGGTGGGGTCCGCTGTTGGTTTCTTAAGTAGAGCGCTGAGTTCGGCGTGCTTCCAGCTCTCAGGAAAGGTGGCGGTGTCGAAGGAGGTGTTGATGTCTCGCAGATGGGGTGCGATGACAGCGTCGGCCTTGTTGAAGACGTGGTGGGGGCAGGGGTCGGTGGGAGATCCGGAGTGGATGGAGTTCATCGTGCGGATGGTGTCTTTGGTGCTGATCGCGGTCCAGGCGCTGAGGGTGGTGGTGGGGGGCGGTGGTGCGGTCGTGGGGAGCGTTGGTTGTGTGCTGAAGATGTTGTGTATGTCAGCGATCTTGTTGTGGAAGTAGGAGGCGAGGGAGTTGCAGAGGTCTTGCGATGGTGTGATGTCGTTGTTTCCGGCGTTGGAGTTGGAGAGCTCTTTCGCGATGTTGAAGAGTTCCTTGCTGTTGTGTGCATTGTTGTCCAGCCGCTCCTTGAATGCTGTTTTCTTGGTGGCGTGGATCAGTTGATGGTGCTTTCGGGTGGCGAGCTTGAGGGTGGTCATGTTGTCTGGTGTTGGGTCTCTTCTCCAGGCTCTCTCGAGGGCTCGGCAGTTCTTCTTGGAGCTCTTGAGTTAGTCGGTGAACCATGGGGCCTTCTTGCTGCCGGGTCTGCTGGGCGGGGTCCTCAGTGGGGCGAGGTCGTCTGCGCAGATGCTGATCCACTTCGTGAGGTTGTCGGCGGCCTGGCTGGGGTTCGCTGAGCTGGCGGGAGGGTGCTAGCTCAGGGATGCGGCAAGTTGGTCGGCCGTGATCTTGTTCCAGCTTCTTCGTGCAACCTGTTGCTGGTGGTGGTGGATCGTGGTCCTTCTGAAGCTGAAGTGGACGCAACTGTAGTCCGTCCAGTGGAGCCCGGTGGCGTGGCTGAAGGCGATGTCTTTGCTGGATGAGAAGACGGCGTCGAGTGTGTGTCCGGCGTAATGGGTGGGGGTGGTCACCAGCTGCTTGAATCCGAGGTTGGCGAGGTTGTCAGGGCATTCCAATTTCTTTGGGGCATTTTGCATCAGTGGTCATATTACATCTGACCCATTCAACCAATTTCAGCATTCTCCATATTCGTTCAAGCCTACACTCACACAGTCATATTTTGCAATCAGATACGCTTCTCTTCTTAACAGTAATGTCTCCACATTGCCCCCACGTGGGGGAGCCTTTATCCCTGACAGTACGGACCATTTTAGATCTTTCTCGGTACGCTCAAGATCAATAAAATGCTGTACCATGGGTGCGGTCAGCACTTTTGTTTGATTCTTGAACGGTGTTGGGCCAATCTTTGTAAAACTTGCTGATTAGTTTTCCCAATGTAAAGTAATCACATGGACAAACTATTACATAAACTATGTTTTTGCTTTTACAATTTGTAAATTCGTTGTGGGTCCACTTAATGGCGTTGTGTTCGAAAGTGGTGCCTTCAATAGTGCTGGCGCACGATATACAGGTTCCACACTTGTGGTGGCCTTTCAGTGGATTTAAGTTCCATAGGGTGCGTAAATCACTTTTGACTTTAGAGGTACCCAAGTCTGCTCTAATTATTTGTTGACCTATGTTCTTATTCTTTTTAAGAGCGAACATAGGTTTGGCAAAGGGAATTTCAAGATTAGATAACAAGTGCCAATTTTTCAAGACCACAGATTTGAATTTGATGGTAAGCGGCCCATAAGTTGAAACGCACACCAGTTGTTCTAGTGGTTTCTTGTCTTTTTTAGTTAGCAAGTCTTCTCGAGGTGTGAACCACGCACGCTTGGTGGCGTGTTTTAACATTTTCTTGGGGTACCCTCTTTCTTTTAACTGTTCGCACAACGTCTCTGCATGTATCAAGTAATCCTCTTTTCTAGAGCAGTTGCGTCTGATCCGCAACAGCTGACTGTAGGGTAAATTTTCTTTGAGGCTATCCTTCTACACACCCACCCGCCAACTACGTTCATCCAATCAAGCCCTCGCCACAATCCCGCGCATCAATAGATCCACCATGGGAGGAAGATCTTTCTCCTACTTAGCGGCCAAAACCTGGAATTCTCTCCCCACTCACCTCCGCCTCACACAGAACCACCTCTCCTTCAGAAAGCAGCTAAAAACCTGGCTATTCGATAAATGATGCACCCACCCTCACTCAAGCGCCTTGAGACCCTCTGGGTGAGTAGTGCTCTATACAAATTACTGAACTTGAACTTGAACTAATGTATGGACCATTAGGTCCCGGCTACATTTGGTGGCTATATAGCTGAACCCTTTCTTATACACTGGGTCCTCTGTAAAGACCACTGGGACGTTTTTCACTTGGAGTGCTGGAACAAAAAGTGCCCGTGTAATTCTGTTCGGACGTGTTTTTTGCTTAAACGCATCAATATGTCGGTTTCATTCTGCTGTTGAGCATTTGTGCTTAGTTTGAGTGACGCGAAAGGTGAAGGTCCTGCAATTAAATTCTTTGTGTATGCCTCTGTGTAAGACAACGTTTCTTCCTCAGACATATTTTGATAGGCTGGGAACCAGCCTATCTGGATACAGTATTCTTATACTGTGTTGGTTATTGCAATGATTTAAGTGCTAAACCCACTCGGAGAATTTACCGCTCTATATTTGTCACTGAAATTGGGGTTGTGTCCTGCACTGTGGCCGAGTAGGACAACGTATACATTTTATAAAACAAGAAAGACCCGGTCACTGTTTTGATCTGCCTCTACTTTATTTTAAGCAGAATCTCACCCTAAGGTAGTTAATCCTTGGATGTTTATACACAATTTTTTCAAGTAGTACAAATTTCAACACTTTTTTCTGAGGAGATTTTTGACAACGTCTGAGGTTTGTTTGTTGCCGTGCACAGAACTTATATTTACATTTACTATAACACTTTTTTCAATACAAAAAAAAATTATTAAATACGTTTCACTGTTATACAATACATTTATCAAAAAACAAGTTTATCTGACTTCACAGTTGTACCCTACCAAGTGATTATGCCAGGTTTGTGAGTAAGAATTTTGCATTTAGTTTAAACCTGGTCACGCAAAGGCTTTAAACCTAATATACATTTTTTATACCATTACACTCATGGAAGTGTTCAAAAAGCCTTTTGCAGAAAAAGCATTCGTTTTTACGAATGTACCAAAGCTGACGCGTTTCCAAGTCCGTGGTTCATTTATCGGACTTTTCTTCAGGGCTTATTAGTTGGGTACCTTCTTGTATTGTATAACAGTGAAACGTATTTAATAATTGTTTTTGTATTGTAAAAAGTGTTATAGTAAATGTAAATATATGTTCTGTGCACGGCAACGAACAAACCTCAGACGTTGTCAAAAATCTCCTCAGAAAAAAGTGTTGCAATTTGTACTACTTGAAAAAATTGTGTATAAACATCCAAGGATTAACTACCTTAGGGTGAGATTCTGCTTAAAATAAAGTAGAGGCAGATCAAAACAGTGACCGGGTCCTTCTTGTTTTATAAAATTCATCAGTTAATAAGCAGGATCAACCGCCATTGGCATAATGCTGCATAATAAACAGCCCTATGGCTTCGGGCATAACAATTCCCCCCGTCTCCCCCCCGACTTACATCCGCGCTGCCTAACGACACACCCTGGCGGAGCGCCTACACTTTTCTCGCCACTGCTTTGGACATTGGGCACGATGGGCCGGGGGGATCCTAAGCAAAGACGGCTTACTTTTGACAGGCCGGCTGCAGGGGACCGCTCCTCTCACTCCCTGGACCGCGACAGTGCCTTCAGCCAGGCAGATTGACAGCCAGCGGGGGAGGGGATGTCAGCCATTTTGGCAGAGCTCCGTGCTGGGTTCCACGGTTTGGATGATCGGCTTGACACCCTCACCTCCCGGCTGGACAGAATAGGAGAGCGGCTTGATGGTCATAACCCTCAACTTGGAGAGGCAGAACAACGCTTACCCGATCAGGAGGACTGGCACCGAGACGTGGCGCGCAGGCTGGAATGAACGGAACGTCTGCTGAAAGCTGTCACCATTAAAAATGAGGATTTGGAGGCCCGGTCCTGGAGGAACAATGTGCGCATAGCCGGGCTGGCAGAATTCACCAATATGGGCTGACCGGAACTCTTCCTAGAAGGCCTGTTGAAGGACCTGTTCGGGGCCGAGCACTTCTCCGCCACTTTTGTAGTTGAGAGAGCACACTAATCTTTGGGTCCTCGCCCGCTGCCTGGTCATGCTCTACGTCCCATGGTGGTGCGCTTGCTCAATTATAGAGACAGGGACACAGTCTTGTGTCTGGCAAGGGAGGCTTCACCTGTCAGGAACAGGGGTCGGTCCTCTCATTTTACCCGGACCATACTCTGATGGTCCAAGAAGCCTGCCGGAAATTTGTGGAGGCAAAGCGTCAACTCCAAACTCTTGAGTTGAAGTATGCAATGCTCTATCCTTCCAGGCTCAGGGTGATGGTGGACAGTAAACCTAGCTTTTGTTGAAAAAGCCCCCAATGTCCTGGCTTTGTGCAAACGACAAGTAGGGGAGGCCCACCACAGCCCATCCCGCTCGTCACCGCACGCCTCCCAGACCATCATTTGGCCACCAGCGCTGAACTTTTCACCACAGACTGAGCCATGTCTGGTGTGCGAATTTCACCTGTTCTGAGCTGTAAATATTGGGGTTATTTGTGTTGGGTTTTCAAGTCCTAGTTAGACAAGTTGTCTCTAAATATATTGATCTGGTAGCTTTACCCTGTTTTGATGCAACACTGGGTAACTGGATATCTGCTCAGGTTCTCTTTTTGTTCCTAAGGTGAACCACATCCGCTTCTTATTGTTAACTGGTGGACTTAATGTTCTATTCACTGTTTAAATTATTTGGGTTCAGGCCGCGTAGTACGGCCTCCACCGTAATCAAGTTTTCCAGACTATGGTTCATTGTTGTGGGCACCGGCTGTCTGAGGTGTTGCCTTCCCCCCTCGGATGGCTCTGACTAAGTATTCAATGGGATTTGTTGCTGTTTTTGGGGTGCGTGTATTTCTAGGGAGGGATCCTATTCTTGGGGCTCGCAGCCTCAGGTATGGGTGGCGCGTGGGAGTTCTGGGGTGTGGATTATGTGGTGTTGTTTATGTCCTGTTTTTGATGGTTTTTTTTTTTTTTTTCACCACATCGCTGATTGAGTTCCCTGTACTGGTAGCCTTCACTGGGCTGATGATATCCTGGTTGGCTGTATGCCGATTTGGTTCGATATGGTAATGGCGGTTGCCCCTGCGATGAAAGTAACATGGTCACATCGAATGTCAGGGGGCTTAATAACCAGAGGAAATGTAAATTGGTTTTGGCATATCTGAAATGTCATGGGGAAAAAATAGCCTTTTTATAAGAAACCCATCTCCCTCCCCAGAGTTCCCCTCCCTTTGCTTCCTCTTGAGGCTCCAACAGGTTATTTGCCAGCTATAGTACGTATTCCAGGGGGGTCTGCACTTTAATTCACAGTTGTCTCTCTTTTACACTCCATGATAAAGCAGAAAATATGCAAGGGCGTTATTTACTACTCAATGGAACACTCCTGGGCCAAACGGTCCTTCTCCTTAATATCTACGCCCCAAATACTGATGACCCTGTCTTTTTTAGTAATCTGAATGTCGTGTTGAACCGCCAAGATTACAATATCCTTTTTTAGGTGGGGACCTTAACCTCTGGCTCAATCATGCTCTGGACTCACCCTCAGGTGTCCCCTAAGGTTCTCTCCGTCGAGGTATTTCAAGATCTGATCCATTCTTTGGACCTCGGCGATGTCTGGCATAGGCATCACCCATTGGCCCCCGGCTACACGTTCTACTCAGATCCCTGCTCAACACACATTCATATTGACTATGTCTTCGCTACTGCTGCAGGGTGTCGCTGGGTGGAGGGGGTGTACGTACAGCCCCATACCTTGTTGGACCATTCCCCTGTACTTTTGCACCTGAACATTCGGCCGAGTGGGAACAGCGATGGTCTTTTCCAGCCTCAGCCTTGCTAGACGAGGTGTTCCGCTCAGAGGTTCAGGAGGCCATCACTAAATACTTCGCTCTCAACTCTGACACGGTGGCCCACTACTCCACTCTATGGGACGCCTTCAAGGCATTCATTTGGGGAGTTATCATTTCCAAGCAGGCCGGGGTTTTGCGGGCCGTACGTGGCAGCCTGGATAAAATAGAAGCTGATTTGGCGTTGCTAGACAGATCCTCTCTAGATCCACAAGTGCAGGCTAGACAAAATTTCCTCTTGCTGGACTTCAATGATCACGCTGATAGGAAAGCCTCCCTGCTTGGTAAATGCCAACTGGCTCTGCGCTACGGTGAGGCCGAAACGTCCTGGCAGGATGCTGGCTCACCTGGTGAGCCCCCCGAAGGGGACTGGACATATCACGTCCATTAAGCGCGTGGACGGTACGTCTACCACTTCTAACGCAGACATTGTGGCGGATCTGGTGGCCTACTATCGGTCCCTTTACTCCAATACACTTACCGACAAGTTTACACAGCACCTGTCCTATCTGGAGGAAATGGCCATGGTTTGGCTTACTAAAGGCCAGGCTGATTTTTTGGCGGACCCCTTTACGGTTGAAGAACTCTCGCTTGCCATAGATGCACTCTCTGGTTCCAGAGCGCCGGGCCTTGATTGACTCTCGGGAGCCTTTTATAGAGCCTACAAGAACAGTGTGTTCCCCAACTCCTTGAGGTGTTTGCTGAGGCGCTGGAATCGGGTGTCCTCCCCCCCACTCTGCGAGAGGCGGCCATCTCCCTGTTACTCAAGCCGGGGAAAGACCCCACGCCCTGCTCGTCCTACCAGCTCATTTCCCTTATCAACTTCGATAATAAAATCCTTGCTAAAAGGCTTTCCACACGCCTTTCCTTGCACATGGATCAAATTTTGTCCCCAGTACAGTCCGGTACAGCATTGCTCCACTGCACTAAATCTTCGCACAGTTTTTTCGGTTATCAATTGCATCGAACACACCACGCCTCCGGCAGTTGCATTACTAGACGCAGAGAAGGCCTTTGACTCTTGAATGGCCCTTCCTTATGGCATCTCTGCTTAAACTTGGCCTGTCTTTGAATTTTAACGCCCTGATTGTTCTATTGTATTCTTCTCCCACTGCCCGCCTCCGGGTTAATGACTCCTTGTCCCCTCCAATCTTCATTATGTGCGGCACGCGTCAGGGGTGTCCCTTGTCCCCGCTTTTATTTATCATAGCGATGGACCCCCTGGTCCGCCACCTTCAAGAAAAGCACTTGTTTTGCGGCCTGCAATTCCCTGCGGGACCGCTCTTAATGTCCCTGTATGCAGATGACGTTCTGCTTTTCGTCCGCCTTCCCCAAACTAATTTGCAGCCCTTGATCAATAAGATTGAAAGATTTGACTCTGTGTCCGGGTTGAAGATTAACTGGGGAAAATCAGTGCTATTTCCCATTACAGATGCGGCGGCGGCAGACTGGTGGAGAACCTGACCTTTCGGGCCAGGCGGGGTAGGGCACGCCTAAGATCTCCGGGTTCACCTGCTTTGGCAGACAGAGACACGTGACACGCTGTTAGGCATAGAAAAGCAGATTTAGTAGCTGCAGCAAAGCACAGTGGTCCTGTAAGTACACCAACGGGTATGTTATCAGGAGACTGCCACTTCATTCCGTGGCGCACAGACTATTATAGTACACAAGTTTACAATGCCAACTCCCAAAACATACAAAACTGACGAATAGGAATAGTTCGAAAAGAAGTTATCGAATGTCTAAAACACACCCTCCTTTCAGACCCTGTGTGCTCTCCTCCCTTCAGGTTAATCAACACTCGTGTCCGTAATTCAATTTTTCAGGTGGTAGAACATGCTGAATGCTTTAAAGGACAGTCTATGTAACAAGAGAACACACGAAGAGAATAGCGAAGGTCAGTTAAACAAGATAAAGTCAAGAAGAATGGTGGGACCCAAACAGTGGAGTAAGACATGGATTAATCAGTCTAGACATGGATTTACGAAACTCGGGAGACCCTGACATCGGTTTCATAAACAAAGGCAGAAGTTATTCTTTAACGGGAAGAACACGTAGCAGCTGCAAAAGCAAAAACATCGCGTTCACCACGTCCGCCGGCTGCCTGAGTGAGGCAACACAAAATGGAGGTTAAATACAAAATGGCGGCTGGATACGAAGCGAAGTCGAAAACCACGTAACCTCAGACCCTCCTTTTGCTATACTCATGCAAAGCACAAAAGACTCATGTTAGTCTGAATCGATATTGATGGTCATGAGGTCATTGAGGTGTTGCTGCAACATCATTCTGATGTTCTCTGTCTCCTGTGTTACTGGCTTAGAAACACACACAGTGGCACAAAGTCCGCAAATAGCTGGACCGCACTGTAAACAAAGACAACAGGAAAAGATGATTGCCAGAATCGCTCCAAGGAAAGTTAACACCTTCCATCCCCATGTGGACAGTAGTCCCCAAAACCATGCCATCACAGACCAGTGTCCAGTGTCCTGATGAATGGACTCAGAGATGACATGTAGCTTAGAGATGGCTTGGTATACTGTAGGAGCATTATCTGGAACATAAACGCAGCAACTGGACCCAATCAATTTACAGACTCCGCCTCTATCAGCCAAAACAATGTCTAGAACCATTCGGTTCTGCAAAGTCATAAGGCGATCCGCCTGAAGTTCAGCCGTCAAATTATTCAATGCTCCAGAAGTTATATTTATGGTAGCATCGACCACACGAACCAGGCGTATGATGTTTCTACTATTTGCCATTGGACCCCAAAAGGGAAGAATTCCTTTCAAAAAATCTTCTCCCTCTTGTCCGGCCGTGTCTTCCACATCGATAACCCCTCTACCCAATCTCTTTCTATGGTGATCTGCAGGAGCAGTATATGTCGGAGGGAGAAGGAAAGCTATATACCATGGCCCCGAGAAATGTGTGGGAAGCCATGTATAAGCTTTATCATGACAAAGTATGTGCCTTGTGATGGAACTAACGGTGAAGGAGTCAAAGGTGTATAGACATATATGTGAGAACAATTACTCCTTTCTTGCTTAACTTTGGTATTCTGTCCATTTATTTGTAAACACAGATTACCTCTCTGGGGTAAAACCCAAATTGGTGCAAATCTCTTTTGTTTTATCTTATCAGTGAGACTAGTGACTTACCGAGTCACGTTCCATCCATCATATGTTCTCTTCTCGTCTTTGGGAATCTTGATAACATCAGCAATTTTTGCCATAGTTACTATCCCCTTGATCAAGGAGCTATGACTGAAATCCACTCCACCATTATAGGACCCACCGGGAGGATATCGAAGTAGGTTCTGGTATGCATTAGAAAACATAGCCAGATAAGTCCAGGCAGAACCTTCATACGTAAATGTAAGAACTAAATACGGCATCCCTCTCTCTGTATTATGTGGTATGAGCCCACAAACCCAACAATCAGTATTATTCCCTACCAATTGATGTTGATGTAACAGTTGGATAAATGAATTGTTAAAATACTCCATTCTTCTCATCTGCTCATGATCTGGGAGTGCATAAAATTTATGTGGAGAAATAGTAGTAGAGGGAATCAAAGAAGTAGAAATAGGGACAGGTGTTGGCTTCATACTGTGTACAATCCATCCTACACATGCTAATAAACTGCATAAACATACTGAAATACATAATGCTACGCCACAACGACTGAATAATAATTTCTTATAATGATTTGTTTTTATAATTTTGACATCATTCTCTTTTCCTGCGCTATCCATTACTCTAAAGGCGTTGCTCACGATAATCTTCCTTAATCATTTAGCTGTGGTTGTTAGCCGTCCTATGACACTGCAAGCCCTGTTGACCTAGTCACTATTCAGGTCACAGCCTAAGACTCCTACCGTGAACCTGCAACTTGATGGATAGTGGAAAAGGAATCTTTAACTTTTTAACACAAGGCAAGAATTATAAAGCACAAGTTTAATTGTTCTTAGGCAACCTTTCTCTCAGGTTGTATCGTGTCTTGCCACGTATCCTCTCGTCTTTAAATAAAGTCTCTGGATCCGATGTGTTTAATCGTAGGTGTGGAGGTACAGCTTCCTGCAAAACGTTGTCGTCCTCTTTCTCGGAACTAGTCCAATCCAGGTGTGCACTGCTGAAAGGTACGAACCTAGGTACCGTTTCACACTCACTGTCACCAACGCCTTCTCGGACCCACTGGTCGTAAGGTATAGGCAATGGTACCCGCTTACAGTGCACGCCGTGGATCCAGTTTCGTTTTCCAACGGCCTTCACTGCTGTACGGGTGGTGAGTAGGACTTGTCTCGGCGGCCCCCAACAAGGTTCCAGATTTTTTTTCCTCTGGAAGATTTTCAGACACACCCAGTCACCGGGTTGGATGGAGTGTCCTGGATCTGAGGAGGCCTCCGGCAAAGCGTTTTGGACCTGTTGACGAATAACACGCAATTTAGTGGTGAGGTCGTGCAAATAATCAACCAACAATGGATACGCAATGTCTGAGTACTGTTTGGGGCGAGGGACTCCCCAAACATTAGCAGGGTGCCCGAAAACAATCTTGTATTGGCTAAGCCCCAAACGAGAATGGACAGTCGTTCTTGTTGAGAGAAGTGCCAAGGGCAAGGCATCAGGCCAGGAAAGGCCTGTACTAGTCTGGATCTTTGCTAACTTAAGTTTGAGAGTGCCATTATAACACTCTACCAAACCTGCTGACTGAGGATGGTTTGCCGCATGAAATTTCTGTCTAATACCAAGACCCACACATACTTTCTGCATAATCTGACCTACAAATTCACTCCCAATGTCATTCCAGACAATGCGCGGCAAACCAAACCTCGGGAAAAATTCCTTCAGAAGGACTTTGGCAGTAGACAAAGCAGTATTGTCCTTTAGGGGATAGGCCTCTATCCATCTGGAAAAGGCGCAAACCACCACCAGGAGATACTTAAGATTATTGAAACGTTCCATATGGATGTAGTCTATTTGTAGTACCTCAAAAGGATACGTAGGGAGAGCAAAGTGACCTGCTGGAGTTGGAGTTCCCTTTCCTGGATTATGCATCAAGCAAACAATACAATGCTTCACTACATTTTCTGCACATTTAGGAATATTTTCATTTTGCCATACTGGAGCTAGGAGTTTACATATACCCCTTGCATTAATATGGGCTGGTCCATGAGCCATAGTGACCACAGGTAATACATACGCATCTGGTAACAACCATCGCTGATGCTCTGACAATTCCGTCCAACATCCCATCGTTTCCAACATCCCCGTACTTTCTTTCCACTTACTCAATTCTTTCTCAGTTGCCTCCTTGTGAATCATTTTCACGCTTTCTACTGTGACCACACACATACCAGCCTCTGGGACCCAATTTGCTGGTCCTGCAACATACATTCGACCCTCAACATTTTGTGCCGTTTCTTTCGCTATTTCATCCACAAATGCATTTCCCCGACCCACGTCATCAGTCATCTTTTGATGCGCACTACACTTCACAATTGCTATTTGAGTGGGCAAGGTAAGTGATTCAAGAAGGTCACTCACCAACTGACCATGCTGTATTTTAGTGCCGTGGGAGGTAAAGAATCCTCTCTCTCTCTCCACAAACGGCCGAAACTGTGGGCAACGCCAAACGCGTATTGACTATCTGTGTAAACAGTCACTCTTTTTCCTTTCGCCAACACACATGCTCTTGTCAATGCAATCAACTCTGCAGCTTGCGCTGAATTCTGTGAAATGCGTGCAGTTTCCACTATCGTATATAGAGTTGTAACAGCGTAAGCGGCTGTCGTCTCACCACTAGGAAGCTTAAAGCAAGACCCATCTACCCACAAGATCCCATCCGGATCCGTAAGTGGTGTATCTTTCAAATCGACTCGACCTTTAGTTTCTTCTTCCGTACGAAGAAAACAATCATGCTGATCTTGTACATTTTTCTCATCCAAAATAGGCAACAATGTTGCTGGATTCCGAACATTACACCTCCTGATTTGTATATGACTTGCTAACAGCGTCAACTCATATCCTGACAAACGAGCACTCGTTAAGTGCTGGGTTTTCGTCCTATTCAAAAGAGTATCTACTGCGTGTGGCACCATAACATTAAGAGTATGATCCAACACCAATCCAGCAGATTGACGAATAGAAATCGCCGCTGCCGCTGTTGCTCTAAGACAACTGGGTAATGCTTTAGCAACTGGATCTAACGTAGCCGAAAAATAGGCACTTGGCCTTTGTTTCCCTCCAAATTGCTGTGTCAGAACTGATAATGCACAACCTTCCTTCTCATGAACATAAAGTGTAAAGGGTTTACTGTAATCTGGAGTACCCAACACAGGAGCCGAACACAAAGCAGTACGTAAATCAGAAAAACTCTTTTGACATTCATCAGTCCAAGGAAACGGTTGGGGCGTATCTTTCAAAGTGAGTGCCAACAAAGGTTTCACTAGTAGGGAGAAGTTCGGAATCCATTGTCTACAATAAGAGGTAATGCCTAAGAAAGCACGCACCTCTCTTTGTGTGGATGGTACAGACATTTGGGCAATTGCTTGAATACGTTCTGGGGTCAATCGCCTTCCCTCCTTCGGCAAGAGATGACCTAAATAGGTAACCTCTTGTCGGCAATATTGTAACTTAGAAAGCGACACTTTGTGATGTAGATCAGACAAATGTCGCAGAGTGACACAGTCGCATTTTTATAGACATCTTCCGAATCAGCAGCCACTAATAAATCATCCACATATTGGATAAGAGTAGCACCAGATGGCAAAGAAAAGGTGTCAAGCTGAGACTTCAAGGCTTGACTATAGATGGAGGGACTCTCACAATAGCCCTGAGGTGCACGCTTAAATCGAAAACTTCGGCCTCCAAGAGAGAAGCCAAAGAGATCCCTACTTTCCTCAGCAATGGGAATGCTAAAGAAAGCATTTTTGAGATCAATGACTGAAAACCAAGCTACCGAAGCAGGAATCATAGTAAGCAAGGCAGTGATATCTGGGACAACAGGAAACTGAGGAACAACAATTTTGTTGACCTCCCGGAGGTCTATCACAAAACGATACACAGGTGGCTGAGAAGGATCAGTACGCTTTAGAACAGGCAGAACAGGACAGTTACAAACATTTCCTCTGGTCTCCTCGACCACACCCTTCTCAACCAGGTCATGAACAATAGCCAACAGTGCTCTCTCACCATCGTTAGATATTTTATATCGTGGAATGCGTGGTAACTTAACATCAGGCTTCACAGTAATCACATAAGGTGGAATTTGAAGCAAACCAACATCATTCGGACCCATAGCCCAAAGCGTAGCAGGGAGCGAACGTAGTTCGAGTGGCAGTTGGTCTTTAGATATGTACATCGGAGAAGTCAACTTAGCACCTAAAGTAAGATGTACACCAGATGGCGAGCAATACAATGGTGCATGCAGACGTTTCAATAAATCCAAACCCAATAAATTCTCTCCGCAACCCGTGGTCAAAAGAAGTGGAGCTTCTAAATCGTACAGACCAATGGAAATAGGCAAAGGACAAGAAACAGGGTTGCTAACTAGGGCGCCAGAGAATCCCACCAAAACATTTGTTAAGCCAGACAAAGGTGCCCCAGGAAGTTTAGAATGCATAATAGAACTTCTCATTGCACCAGTATCCAAAAGAAATGGTTCTGTAACACCCAATGTTACAACATCAACATAAGGTCCATCCTGATCCACTGGAACTGATACGACTCCCTTACTCTGTCTATGGCTGTCCTAGCAAGTGAGGAAATCAGTATTCTCACCATGTGCGCAATAATCATCATTGTAATACTGTGCAGACTGAGAATTCCGCTGGTCAAAATAATTTGTAGAGTCCTGAGGGGGAGAGGGACGTCGTTCCTGAGACGACGCACCATGCCCTCTACCTCTGGACACTGACCGAGAATCTCCACGACCCCGTGGCTGTGATCCGCCATAATGCTGTAACAGAATCGGGCAGCTAATCTTAAAATGACCTTCCTCTTTACAGTAAGCACATTGATTAGGACCCAATGGAAATCACGGAGCTGGAGAATCAGGTTTTTTGCAACAGCTTCTGAAACTGTGGGGGGCTGTTGAAATTGGGGCTGAGCAGAACGAGGAGGATAAGCCTGTTGCAGAAGAACCTTCGTTTTTAATTCTTTAGTTTTCTTCTCCGTTTTCTCCTTATCTTCCTTATCCCTATTCTCATAATATTGAGCAGTAGCTAATATCTGGGCAGTTGAGGAAACAGCCCATGCACTCTCAGATTGTTTCAATTTATGCGATAGTTCTGGAAGCAAATTAAAAACGAATTTATCTACAAATAATCGCTGTCCACCTTCAGTACTCATATCTTGACCACTATGGTCGATGAAAGTCTCTTCAAAACGAGTAAAGAAATCAGAGACACTTTCATCGACTTTTTGTTTGCACGCAGCTAACTTATCCCAGTTAACGCGTACAGCAGGCATCATCATTTTCATGAGATCTATTATTCTTCCGGGCAACTCCGTAATCAAATCATCAGGTTTGGCTCCACCTACTTGTGCTGTATCTGCGGCCGCAATAGCAGCCCAATTACCACCTAAAGCGTGATCATGGTCTTGTCTACGAATTTTAGCCCATAAAGCTTGTGGGACTACATTTCCCTTTAGCAAATCAATATCTGCCAAATTCATAACACATGCAATAACGGTCTGAGATAATTTCTTATAGTACCCAGCAAGATTCTTATGAGGGTCCGGCAAGGACTGCTTGAGTGGCAACACTTCAGATCTTTTCCAAGGATCATGTACCCATATACGCTGAAAATGAGCTTGAATGGACGGATGAGCGTTTGGGTCTGCCTCTCTCCAAATTGGAGGAACTTCTCGCATGGGATATTGTGCCATTTTACGACGAACCGCAGGATCAGGCTCAAGAGAAGTTTGAGAGAAAAAGGAAGATCGGAGAGTAACAAGCTTCTGAACAGCAGATTCTACATCAGGACCCACAATAAATCCCTTATCAAATTGATCCCGTATTTCAAATAAACCCTGAGGAAGGGAATCCAAATCCATATCTTCCCACCCTTTGATAAGAGTGTTGCACATATTATTAAAGACATACCTCTGCGTAGGCGCATTCCATTGCAAAAATGTGTCTAAAATATCACGCACACTATACTGTATACTACTTGTAATCCAATTACGAGCAAGAGAATCTAACTTAGTCCGTTCTTCCAAATCTGGGATCTGACTACGAGATTGTCTTTGAGATGAGGCAGGAGAAAAGAAAAGAGATCCAAGAAAAGGTGACAAAAGACCAGAAACAGTTTCAACTAAACGATGTCGAGCTGTAGGGGAATCTGACAATAAAACAGGAGACAACGTATTCTGTACAGCGAGAGAAGAACCAGTAGCAACAGAGGGTAAAGGAAACTGAGGCACAGGAGTTTGGGGTACAGAAGTCGGTGGCAAAGGGGGTGGAGGTGGAATCACAGGAAGAGGCAACTGTGCAGGAACCAGAACAGCTGGATTAACAACAGGTTGTAATGGAGGTGCATTAGCGCCTAACACATAAGGTGGAGGTAATGTCAAGAGGTGGGACACGAAAGGATCTTCGTCAGGACCCTTACTCTTTGAAGCAGTAGGTAGTACGGGATAGCGTCTGTCTATTGCCATACGATGCTGTCTCTCCGAAACCTCAACCATCTGATTAGCCTCGTCATCTTTAAACTGTTGGGCAGCCTGTAAAACCGTCATATCCTGCTCTTTTTCATCTTTCTTCATTTGCTTAATTTCTTTCTGTTTAGATTCTTTACGCCAGAGGCAGAAAGAGTCAAACATTGCCGGCCGGGCTTTTCTCTTAAATAGAATCGTTTCCAAATTGTCTAATATAGCAGACTCAGAGGTACCATTTTGTGGCCACCGTAAAACACCATCCTTTTTAGTATACCGAATCCATGTTTCATTAAAAATAATAGGACCTAAACCATGTTTTGAATAGAGCTCATAAGTGGGAGTTCCAACCGGAGGAATCGGACAAGAATCCTCTAGCCGGGAATCCCTAATACAACCAAAACAACAAAATGTCCTAAACTTACTAAATCAAGGCATTTCGTAACGAACTGGACTACTTACAAATGTCAAGGGATTTTAGACAATATAGTCACAGCACAAACGTACTTACCCCTTGGCTTCGGTTAGTGCACTAATCGAATAACAAAAACCAAAAAACAAAAGGGTGGGCGCTACCCACGAATACTTAACTAAATGTTTTCTTACGCCAACAGATGTCCGTCTAACGTCTCGCGATACTAATCATCACCAGGGGGCCAAAGCAGGGCGACAGTCAGGGCAGCAGTCGTCAGCAGCCGTTGGGAAGGAGTAGCCACGCCTCAAAGGACCTTCGGTCCACTTCGACATACAGGGGTCGCTCACGTGGCTCACGAAATCCTCCGGAATTTTCTTGCGAAGCTCCTCACGACCTTCGGGCAAAACTACTACCGCTGAAGTCGCCCACACGTTGGGCCGCCAATTGGAGAACCTGACCTTACGGGCCAGGCGGCGCAGGGCACACCTAAGATCTTCGGGTTCACCTGCTTTGGCAGACAGAGACTCATGACACTCTGTTAGGCGTGGAAAAGCAAATGTATTAGCTACAGCTAAGCACAGTGGTCCTGTAAGTACACCAACGGTATGTTATCAGGAGACTGCCACTTCATTCCGTGGCGCACAGACTATTTTAGTACACAAGTTTACCATGCCAACTCCCAAAACATACAAAACTGATGAATAGGAATAGTTCGAAAACAGGTTATCGAATGTCTAAAACACACCCTCCTTTCAGACCCTGTGTGCTCGCCTCCCTTCAGGTTAATCAACACTAGTGCCCGTAATTCAATTTTGCAGGTGGTAGAACATGTTGAGTGCTTTAAAGGACAGTCTATGTAACAAGAGAACACACGAAGAGAATAGCAAAGGTCAGTTAAACAAGATAAAGTCAAGAAGAATAGTAGGACCCAAACAGTGGAGTAAGACATGGATTAATCAGTCTAGACATGGATTTACGACATTCGGGAGACCCTGACATCGGTTTCATAAACATAGGCAGAAGTTATTCTTTAACGGGAAGGACACGTAGCAGCTGCAAAAGCAAAAACATCGCGTTCAACGTCCGCCGTGCTGCCTGAGTGAGGCAACACAAAATGGCGGTTAAATACAAAATGGCGGCTGGATACGAAGCGAAGTCGAAAACCACGTAACCTCACTGGTCTGAATATCCCTTACAGGTAGCCCGGGAGACTATGAAATATCTTAGGGTGCATCTCCATAAAGACAAAGGTCAGGTTATACAACTCAACTACGGGCCGGCTGTAGAGCACTTCACCACACAAGTGGAGCGATGGATACAACTACCCTTATCCATGGCAGGCTGAATCGCACTTATAAAGATGAAGGTCCTGCCTCGTTTTCTTTATTTTTTCGCACCATACCCATTCCTCTCACCAATGCCTTTTTTGCTCAATTACGCGGCCTCCTCATCCGGCTGATATGGGCTGGGCGTAGACCCAGGGTCGTATGGAACACTCTTCACTACCGTACGCGTGGGGTGGGTTTGTGGTTCCGCAACTGTACATTTTGGTGGTCAGGTTCAATTTGAACACCACTGGTTTCACCCAGACGCCCAGATATCCTATACCAAAACAGATAAGGAACTAGCTGCCCCGACTCCTCTTGCATCTCTGCTCCCAAAGGGAATCCCCCTTGATTCAAAAGACATTCAACCCCTGGCTACCACGTACTGGGCTTGGCGCAAACTCAACCTGTTATTTGGATCGGGCCCTCTTTACTCTCCCGCCCTTCCGCTGGCTTACAATCCATTCTTACCTCTCACCATGACTGGGGGGGTCTTGACCACTGTTTCTAAACTGGGGATGGACACTTTTAGATCCCTGTTCCCGGATGGCTGTGCTCGAAAATTATCTGACTTGACACAACTCCCTGGACTGACTGGCATAGACTCCCTAAACATGGCCCAGCTTCAGGGGACCCTTCGGGCTACTTTCTCCACCTTCCCCGCCCCGTATTAAGAATTTTCCCTGCTTACCCTACTCATTGCTGACGACACTGGATCACATTTGGTCACAAATCTATATAAGGCCAGTTTGAAGCTTCGAGTGGGACGGGACGAGAGGACTGGACAGAGGTGGGAGAGCGATCTTGGACATTTGCTGACTGACAAGGAGTGGGCCTTTTGTGTGAAGCAGACCCACAAAGTATTTCCTAACCATAGGCGTAAATTGCTTCACTTTAAGTTTGTCCACAGAATGTATGTAACCCCTAGCCATCGGGCAAAAGTTTGACCCTACTCAACCCACAAATTGCCCAAAGTGTAATGTTTTAGATGCAGATTTTGCGCTCATGTCATGGGCCAGCCCTCTAATTTTGGCTTACTGGCAGGAAGTCTTTGCAATGCTGGCACAAATAATAGATACTGAACTGGGTCTGTTAGGACTGATTCACCATATTAAACTTTGCTATAGGCGCTTTGCAGCCCCCAACGTCCAGACCCCGAGACATCTGGTGTGTTTATCGCACGTATTTCCAGCGAACTGATACTCCTTCGACTGCATCCCAAGCCATTGCATGACCAGCTCACTGGCTGCCTAAGTCACTCACCTGGGCCTGTATACTCATCTACCCATGTTTCCGCATGCAGGATCGATGCACCACGGATACCTGAAGTATTGTAGTGTGTCACAGTCTAGTTTAACCCGCAATTCAAATACTGGAACTCACTTACCCTCTATTCTTCATCTGGCTATATTGTGGTAAATGCTGTATGAGATGTATAATTTTTGTGCTTTGCTGTAGTATTTCAGTTGATTCGGTATGATTTACCATTTTCGTTTTTTTGTGTGCTGTATATTGATATTTTTTTTATTGTATATTTTGCAGTCGGATATCATTTATGTCTTTGTTATGTTTGTTCTGTGCTTATATTTTCAATAAAAATGTATAAAAAATTACAAAAACGAATGTAAGCTTTTCCGCAAGGCTACCATCAGACACAGTTATACAATTAACAAGCATTGGCATAGCCAATAGGTCTCGTTTTTGGGACATTATAAGTATTTAGCCATGCAGCACGTTATCCTGGGTGCTGCAACATCTACTGTTGCTTCACGTGTCACTGGTGAACTTCCACACATCCCGCCAGGATGGGCTTCAGTGCTGTTTAATGAAAATATGATAAAGTGTCTTTCAAAATTAAAAATGTGCATTTCTTTAACAAAGAAGCTTTGACACTAATAGACACATTATAGCACTGCATTGAGAAGTACTTATTTAAAGTGCATTTTTTTGTACAACTAGTAGAGTGAACTTATATTTCTGGATTTGTCACACAATCCATCATCTGCTGCATAATCTGTACATTAAAAAAAATTTCTAGCTAAAACGGATCAAAAGTTACAAAAAATATGGCGACTCTGGTTCCTGTGCACCAGAGTGCCGTTCACAAAGGTTGACTGGCCATCTATAAGTTGCTTATTGCTGAATTTGGGTGTTAAATTGTGGAGGGGAGAGGAAGCCCTGATGGGATGCAGTTGGCACAATCAAGTCACACAGGAAGAGTATGTGTTTAACTTTCTCCTTGGCCGAGAAGTGCTTTAAGTGCAGGGGTACAATTTCTAGCACAAAATCAAACACAGGGCTGATGCTCACATGAGCAGTGTTGTTGCATCAGGCAGCTATAGGAGCAGAGACACTAAGCTGGCATACCTACACATATGTGAGCATGTAAGGCCTAAAAGTCCAGTTCATTAAAGAAACGCAGCACCAGCACATCAGGCTTCAAGGCGCTTCTAGACAGACATTCAACATCTTGAACACAACAGAAGAGAGTTACAAAGCTGCATCTTTTAGTGAAAGAGAGCTCCCTATAAAAAAGAAGTCAGAGACTGGAGTGACAGTGTGGGGTGATGGGAAATATTGATTCACCCAAAAGAGAAGGAATTCATGGGCTACTCTCCCAGCAGACATGGTGGTAGCACGCCATGTCAATGAGTTTACACAAGGGCAGCAGGGGTGAAGCTGGTGACGTTGTGCTTTGGAGTGCAGCCAAAGATGGGCAGAAGGGGCTCCCCTTTGCTGCCAAAGCGCATGACGTCAGTGCAGATGATCTGTAGCTTCTGAGTCACATACAGACACACAAACACGCATACATACACACAAAAACACAGGGGTGTGCACAAACACAAAACAAGCACACATGCAGAAACAAACACACATCAGAAAGACAAAGATATACAGACAAACACTCCCACCCACATATATACAGACACTTATACACACAGACAAGAGCACAAACACACACAAATATACACACCAGAAGCTTAAACATATACGGACAAACATGCACACAAACATATACACAGACACACATGCACACAGAAATACAAGTGTATGCACAAAGACGCACACAGAAACAGGCACACACATATGCAGAAATGTACCAACACACAGGCATAGGTATAAACTGGCTATATGTGAAACTAACTACTGCAATGCAAGGAAAGCATTCTACAAAAGTGCATGTTCACAATCTCTACATGTCCACTTTCAGAGAACATAAGTGGTTTATGGTGCTCACCAGTTGTAGGAAGATGCATTACATTATAAATCACCAGAGGAATGCTCCATTCACTGGTCAGTGCCAGCCCCTGAGCAGGGCACGTGCAGGAAGGCGGTGTAGTAACTTCTGAGAAATCAGAATTCGAGCTTGAGAGGACTGCGGAGGATGGCGAATGCAGTGCCAAGCCCTCAATGGTATGTCACCTTGTAGGCGGCCCAGAGAAGCTTGTTTGTCCCCTTGCGGATATTGTGTCTGTCTGTAAGGAGGGATGTTTCTATTCTCACTTGGGCTATACAATCAATTTGTTGCATCCAGTGTTTCCAAAAAATATACTACGGGGTTTGATGTTTTCTTTGAAATACATGAGTCTTTTCATGCTTTGTGAGAAAGGAAGACCCTTTAATCATTTATACTCCTGAAACAAACAAAAAAGCATTGGCCGCGCAGCCCTGAAATTGACACGGCCGTGAAAGTGATCGCGCCCTGCGAGCGATGCGCTTAATGAGCATGATGAGGAAAGCCAGATAGCGCCTCTGCTCATAAGCGTGCGCCCACACGCGTAACTGCAAGCTTGAGGCCAGCAAAAGCGTGTTGTAGCATTTTATGAAGCCCACTTACTAAAAGTCTTGCCAGAGTAGCGCATGCGCTGACTCAGGTGAGACCTAAAAAGGTACACAAACTTACAGTTAGCTAAGCAAAGTACTATCTCTCATAAGAGGGCCTAAAAGGGATTTTCACAGAGAAACTCGTCTATATCCAAGGTATGTCACAAAGGGTTTCCAACACCAAAATCATTGCCTACTCGGGTAACCTGTGAGATTCTATGTAACATGATACATAGTTGTAGGTATACAACAATCCACACTTAAATACCTATTGATTTTAACATATGCTTTTCTCAATAAGTATGTATGGCCTAGTGCCTACGTCATAACTCTTTGTGATGAACAGATCAGGCCTATAGCAATGACCCTTGTCTTGCCACTATAACTAACTCTGTCATGCTGTATCAAGGATAAGCTTTTCTACGGTTGTATGATGATACAGCGGAAGCACTTTCCTCGCGCGGCTTTACATCGCCGCAAATACATCGCATCTACTGTTACACCGCCAGGTTTTACCTCGAACGTCGTTGCGACGCTAGTGCGGTAAATCCTATTGGCAGGATAGCACATTGCATGGCTTTAAATCGCGTGTCAGGACAACGCGTGATCCCGTATCTGAGGGGGTTAGGTTATATAACGTTTCGCCCCCAGTGCCTGCATCCATTGTGCCTGTACACGTGCCAGCCTGTGTAGCAGATGTTAGCGCTGGGTTTGCCTCATTACAAATGTGCATCGAATAAGTGTTTCCCTTCACTTTTTATTAAGGTGCTTATTACCCTGTGTGCGCACCTTTTTAGTATATCTGGCAACTTTCTTCCTTAAATTAAATGACATTTTATGAACCCTGTGGACCTTGCAAACTTTCATGAATTCATGTAAGCTGAATATAAATAAATAACAGTGATTCAAACGGGCAAGGGACTGAAGGAAGGTACATATTGAAAGTAGGAATGGGAAGTTGAAACACTTAGGTATAGCATAACGTGGAGGCGCAATTCCCCCTCCTATTGCTTCCTGCATAATTGTTGCGTACCCAGTGTTATCATGTTGATTGCATTCAACAGCGGCATCCTCGATGTTTATGATTTAAATATGGCAAGACAAAAGTGGAGAGGCGAGAGAAGATATGAGGTGGGGATTGAAAGGAGGAAAAAGTAACAGCGATATTAAGATGAAGAAGACCCTTCTTCACTTTGGTTTCCGAACTGGTGAAAATCAAATTTCACACACTACACTATCCATGTGTATATTCATTTGGTTAATCTTTATGGCATTAATTAAAAATAGGGTTAGGTAACTTGACTATATATTGATCAATCACCCTACAAGAGCATGTTAAGTGGTTACAAAGTTACAGAAAGTAGACTATATATGTCATTTTTCAGGCATGTCCTGTTATAGGTGTCAAGAGTCATCTCATTTAAGTGCTTTGCCAAAAGCGATAAGAGATTTAACTCTAACCTCTTGAGCAGGTTGTGCATGTTCACACTGAGAACTGGTGATAAAGTTCTGAACATGCGTGCAGCTCAGTTTAGTTCTGGCTGTGAGTTGTTTGTTGTCCTCCGTGTGTCGTAATTGGACGAACATGTAATAAAAATTCTGTGTCAAAACATAAAAAAGCAAAAATATCGACTTGAAGAAATATCGTGTCCTAAATTTCGTTCATCAAGGCGCAAATATCTCCAGCTATCACAACGCTTCTTTGTTGATCCTATTTACCTACAGCTGTCCAGTACCACAGAAGATTTCGCACAGCATCTTTACAGGTCGTACTTTACCATGTAGTTCCTTTGCCTGCAAGCTAAATCCTGTGAGTTTTTTTCCTACACTGTTGTGCATCGTCCTTGTATTTCTAAACATATTAGAGGTATTTACGGGGGTTATTTGTGATGTTTTTTGCGGGATGAAAGTGCTCAATCTTTCCTCGTGGGATGGCGTACAGCGCTCAGTCTAAAATAATACAATCTGAGCAAGGGAGCTGCTGAGTATTTAGCATTTATGCTCTGGCCTTTGAAGACGGGTTGGGTCATCTCACCAATATCTGAGGACAGTGGGATAAAGAAGATCATAACATCGTGCCTTCTTTTACAGGCGTTGCCCCTGCGGCCTCCACCACCACTCACCCATCCATCCATTCACCCACCATCACCCATCCATCCATCCACCCATCCTTCATTCATGCATCCATCCACCCATAAACCCATCCATCCATCCATCCATCCATCCATCCATCCATCCATCCATCCATCCATCCTTCATTCATGCATCCATCCACCCATAAATCCATCCATCCATTCACCCACTATCAGCCATCCATTCACTATTCACCATACGGCATTTGACTGTTTTCCAAAATAAAAAACCGCTTCCGTTTCATAAATGCATTGTAATGGTGTATTAACATCGGTAACATATTTTTTTCTCCGATATCTGAGGACAGTGGGATAAAGAAGATCATAGCATCGTGCCTTCTTTTACATGCGTTGCCCCTGCAGCCTCCACCATCACTCACCCATCCATCCATTGACTCACCATCACAAATCCATCCACCCATCCTTCATTCATGCATCCATCCATCCATCCATCCATCCATCCATCCATCCATCCATCATTCATGCATCCATCCACCCATAAATCCATCCATCCATTCACCCACCATCAGCCATCCATTCAACCATTCACCATAAGGCATTTGACTGTTTTCCAAAATAAAAAACCGCTTCCGTTTCATAAATGCATTGTAATGGTGTATTAACATCGGTAACATATTTTTTTCTCCGTTCATGCATTCCGTTTCATAAATGCATTGTAATGGTGTATTAACATTGGCATTTTTACGGTAAAATCGCTAACATCGCATGCGTTTTAATGGCATGCGATGTTAATGACATCGCGCAGTGGGGGCATGCGATGTGAACAACGATGCGATGTAAAAATCGCGGTGCGATAGCACCGCGATGTTTTGACACCGATGCTGTGGGTGCTTCCCCTTTTCTACAAGCCAAAAAGAGCAATACAAGTATACCTTTTAGTGGAAGCACACAAATTCGACCCAATCAAATTCTGTATTTGGTAGCAAATATGTGGGTGGTGACTAAGTCCCTCTCTCAGTAGTAGTCTGAAAGCTACTTTTTGTTGATCAAATAAGGTGAGGCCACAGTTGCACTGTCAATCAAACCTAAACATTCATGTAGATTAGTGTAGTCCTGGGCATCCTATGCTTCTCTAAAAACAGGAAACGTACAATCTGGAGTCTAAAGTTAATGATGGAAAGGGAAGGTGCTGGGCCTTTGGTACATTCCTCATGACTGCCCGCCTCACATCTGTGCTTCTGCCAGAGAAAGCCAAACACTGTAAATTATCTAGTTATCTAAGACACTTTGCCAGCATCATAATGTCATGTGTGTGTCCCTGAAAGTTCACACTCAGGCAGTCGTACTGCTGCCTATTCATGCAGCTGGATAAATAAACAAAATAGTCACAGCTGCATGTAAATGTAAATACCAGCCTTTGTAAAGCGCACAGCTACCTCCAACGGAAGTGTCCCGGCGCTGTCCGTATACCGCTTAGGAACCCTTCCTGGCTTTTCCCTGTGAAATGTCCACTCCTCGTAACCACCAAGGTGAAGCCAGGCATCCCAGCGCTGTTGGGGCCATTGTGGAGATTAAGCAGTCTATTGCCCAGAGTTGCAGAGTGGGACCCATGATTAAAATAGGCACCAAGGCGAGAGATATCAGGTCCGAGGAAATTGGGCCCAAGACCCGCCGAGGCGGGTATTGAACCCTGGTTCCGGGCCAGACCTCTGCATCAGGGTCTACCGCTCTAACCATTGAGCCACACTTTTCTCTGTGGAAGCATACAACTTCTGCCCAATTAAAACATGCACTCCTGGCTACAAACAAGTGGACGTAACCAAAGTGCCTCTCTGTTGTACTTCTGATATCTCTTTTATGGTTAATCATAGTATTGCCGGCGATAGCTGTGTGGTACAGCCAGCCCTAAAAACCGTGTGGTAATCAGATTCCGTGTAGTATGCATACATCCTACAGCTGTGCCTGTAAAAGAATGCCATTCAGAAAATAGTTAACAATGTCAGTATTCTGTAGAATGGACTCTGAGATAGTTAAGAATTTCAATAAACTCTTCCTAGGCCACAGGGCAGATTAATTTAAGTGATATAAGGAATCATAGGCTTGGCCGTGTCACTCTTGATTTACCGCTACATTGGTGCGCGTTAGTAAACGTTGTGCTTTTCATGACAAGAAAAAGCAATTTAGTATAAACATTATCAAAACAATTCATGCATTTTATCACCACAAATAGCTTCCCAAGCTGAAAGATAATCATTATAATTATTTTCCCACAGTTAAAGTATCAAGTGGGATGATATTTCTTTAGTAAAAACATGTTAAATGGTTTAAAGTGTTGAAACAAATCTTAGCAAAATTAATGTTTCTGTGCCTTTTACTGACACATTCTTGTTTTTAGCGTCCATTCTCAATAGAAACATAATAAGCTTTTATATGTTTTAATTTAATGTTTAATTTAACGTTTTTATAATCATTGCACTTGCAGTTATTGATTGGTAGTTTAAATGTAAGCATAATTACATCTATGGAAAAGACTTGGTCAACAAGCTACAACAACTCGATTTACAGGCTTATCATGTAATTATGATAGATTGTGAAAGCATCAATTGTGACCAAGTGGCCATTTCAGGGTGTGAGAAAAATGTGAAAAAAGAGAGAAAAATTAAAGGAGTAGGACAAGAAGGTAATCCTGTGGTTGTCTAGTTTTGAGGTCTAGCTCTTGTTGGAACAAGGTGGCTATAGTAATGCACAGTACACAATTTCACAGGGTGCACACTGAATCACACATTGTAGATTTCTTGGCTAGAGAAGTGCCTGCAAGATGTACGGTAAAATAAATGCACCTCTTGCACTTACCTATGTCCCAGGGGTTCTCGGAGCCTTAGTAACACTGGATCTCTCTGTGTCATTTGATACCATTGTCCGTAAAGCCCTGCATGACATGCTCACTGAATTAGAAAATAAAGGCTTGGCCCTACCTTTCGGATGGGTGTCCCACAAGGCTCCATTTTGTTGCCATTATTGTTCAAATTTTACAGTCCTCTTTTGGCGAAATTGTCACACTAATTGTCTCAATATTCTTCATGTATGCTGACGATGCACGGTTATCTTTTAGTTTATCGCTCCAGAAAAATGACAAGAACCAGAAAAATACTTTACCTCAGGCTAGTTCTCGTCTAGTGGATAGCTTGTCCATCAAAAGTTGGTGAATCGCAAATATTTATCTAAAATTGAATCAAGACAAGACCGAGTTTCTCCTCACCTCCCAGTAGTGACAGAGGATGTCGGTTGGCCTCCTTGAATGAGCACTCCTCCCAAAACAGCAATTTGTGTCTGCCTAATCCCTGTCTAGGGATTCTTATCAATTTTAAACTTTCCTTAGATACTCATGTAAAAACAACAAGGTGATGGAAGGAATGCCTGAAATAATCTCAGGCACTGCCTAATCCAGACCATTTTTTTCACCCACTGTACTAATTTTAGATAGAGGCCCACCCGCCTTATGTAAACCAGAGAGGCTGACTCCAGAGCAAGGGGCTCACGGGTCGATCCTCGTCCCCGGCGGCAGCTAAGCTCAGCATCATGTGACTCTGGGCAATAGCTCACTTAGGGCCATATGTAGAAAATCGTGAAATACCGATTCCTCATTACCGAATTTTACCGATTCGGTATTAAGTAATCGGTATCTCCGATGGCTGTAAAAATTCGTTAAAATTTACCGATTCGTTAAAATTCGGTAAAAAATACTGATTCGGAAGCAATCGGTAAAAAAAAATACTGAAACACCAATACCGAATCGGTATTACCGAATCCATTACCAAATCGGTAATTACTGATTCGGTAATTCAAAAATTCGGTTATTGATGAATCAGCCAATTCTGTGCATCCCAATTACCTCCTAAACATGAAGTGGCAGTACCCAGGCAGCTGCACTGAACCTGGAGTTGACTGTGAGGCAGGCAGGTGAGCGGAGGATTCAGGAGCAAAAGAGCCTCTCATCTACAAATCAAAATCAACAAACCTTGAAAATGGCAAGCCAGGAGAGAGAAGGAGGGAATAGAAAGAAAAAGGAAGCTGAAGTTCAGCGAGAAGGAGCTGGAGGTACTAATGCAGGAAGTGAGGAAGGACCATGAAAAGCTTTTTGGAAAGCAGTCCCTCCATGTGTCTGAGTCTCAGAAGAGACAGATCTGGCTTGGGATCCAGACCAAAATCAATTCCATTGGGGTCACCCAGCGCTCCATAGAGGACATGAAGAAAAGGTGGTACGACCTAAGGAAGACGGCGAAGGCAAGGATGGCTGAGAGGCAGAGGCAGGCCGGCAAAACTGGTGGAGGGAAGAACCCAGCACCTGCACCAACATCACTGGAACTCATGGTCGAGTCCACACTCCAGCCGGACAGTGTGAGTGGCGTGGGAGACGCAGACAGCTCTGCCAGAGCTGCCAGGAAACAAGGTAAGATGCATGCCCAGCATGCTGTGCTTCCCCCCTCCCCAACCCCAATCCCCATAGAGGCATAGGGGCTTCCACTCCACATTTTAGTTTTACTCATTACCTGCTATGCATTGTGGGAGATGTAGTCTCAGTGAACAGATGTATAGGACAGTCAGCCTAGCAAACCCAATAGCATGTGAAAGAAATTTGCAAGCAGAGGACAGTCAGTCGGATCTGTAGGCATGACATTTATTGCATTGCAAATGCAGCCAGAGAAGTGAGTATATCTACATTCTGTCATTACAGGCGAGACATCTCGCAGTGTTGCAGAGTGGAGCAGAGCCAAGGCACCCATGCCAGTGGGAGGCAACAGGAGGAAGAGAGTTTGCCTGCAGGGCACACAAGCACCACACCACCACCAACAACTTCTCCTTCCCCAACATCACCACAGCACCAGAGAAGGCTGCCATCTCCCCAAACTCTATCCCCACTGCCACAATCACCACCACCACCACAGTCAGACAGGAGGCATGCAGTGGCCACCCTCCAGCAGATGGAGGAGTCGGAGGAGGAGGGCACAAGGGGCCAACAGTCTCCAGTCGATGAGGACGGCAACATGGGGAGGGCTGAGTCACCATCAGAGTGCGCCCACACATCCTCAAGACGCCGTAGGGCAAGGCCAGCCAGTCCTCAAGTGTCGGAACAGGGTGAAAGTGTCTTCGCCGGACTGGATGGCAACATGCTTAAGGTCAAGCGTTTGCAATGGAGAGAGATGCTGTCATTGCATAGAGAGGTGTCTCACATGGACAAGCACATGTACCGAATTGAAAAGGGCATAAGTGCAATGGGCGACAACATGTCTGAGGGCATGAGAGACATTGCGACATCTGTGGACAAGCTCTGCAGCCAGTTGGAGCAGGACCATCTTTGTAGTCGCCGAGAGAGGCAGAGACTTCATGCCTATACCAAGGCAGTGAACCTGTTGGCCACTGCTACCTCCCTAATGTGCAGAAGGTCAATAGCCATGCAGGAGGAGATGGCACATTGTAGTAGGGATGTGGCCAGGGGTATGGTGTCAATGACCTCTGCACTGGAACTGCTGCAGAATGTGAAGGTGGCCACTATGGAAGCGGGGGGGGGGACAGTGAGGAGTCTACTAGCCGTGGTAGCATTACGCCCTCTCCCATCTGGGGCAGGAGGCGCAGCGAATGCCACAGCACTGCCCAGGAACATACCGGCAGCACAGACAGGGTGGCCAGTGAATGTGGACATGCAGCGCGTGGGCGCAGGAAATAGGTCCTACTGCGATTTGTGACTCATTTGTTGGGTGATGTAACCCATGTCTGTATGGACACTGGTTTAGATCTGGGTGGTGTGCAAATTAAACACCATCACACAAATACAGTAACTGGCTCTGTCTCCTTACATACTCAGAGATAGTTGCATGTTATCTCAGCCCGTCTGTGTCTCCCATCCTGTTCTGCTGCCACACCAGCTGCACAGGGCTCTGCCTGAGGATTGTCCTCGCCCTCAGAGTCAGTTAGTTCCACTGCTGTTCCTTTTTTTGTGGCAAGGTTATGTAGCATTGCACAAGTTGCTATTATTTTGCAACATTTGATGGGGCTGTACTGACCTGCACCTCCACTTTTGTGGAGGCAACAGAACCTGCTTTTCAGTTGTCCAAAGGTGCGCTCCACCACGTTGCGTGTGCCCTTATGTGCCACATTGTATCTCCTCTCCCTTGGGGTGGATGGGTTGAGATTTGGGGTGAGTAGGAAAGACCGGAGGCCAAATCCGCTGTCACCTAAATGTGAAAGAAAGTGCAATTATTTTGTGTCGCCAATAGGTTAATCCAAGGTATACATGTTATGTTATGTTATGTTATAAGCTGTTTTGTAACGGGCACAATTACTACCGGAGTATCCTGGCGCGGTATACCGCTGGGGAACCCGTCCTGGCTTTCCCTGTGGGATGGTCCCTACTGGGAGTCCCCAAGGTGGAGCCAGGCATCCCCAGCATTGATGGGGGCCGTTGTGGAGATTAGGCAAATGCCCAGAGTTGTCGAGTGGGACCCCTGGTTAGAGTAGGCACCGAGTCGAGAATTATCAAGTCCGCTGACCCTGGTCCACGACCCTGCCGCGTCGGAAATTGAACCCTGATCCCGGGCCGACTCCTGCTTCCGGGTCTGACGCCTCTAACCAGTGAGCCACACCACACCACATCAGGGTGTGTGACATTGATTTACCTAGTAGGTATCCTTCTCCGAATTCACCAGCAGCCAGACGTGTGCAGATGCTACTGTTCCTTAATATGTATGAGTCTTGGGTACTCCCGGGGAATTTGGCAACAATGTCAGTGATGATGAAGTTTGCATCACATATCACCTGCACGTTCATGGAGTGAGTGGATTTGCGGTTGCGGTAAATGTATTCTGTTGCTGCTGGTGGGCAGATTGGTATGTGGGTTCCATCGATGCAGCCTATTACTTGTGGGAACTGTGCCATTTGGTAGAATTCCGTTTAGAAAACAACAAGGGACCCCAAGTTTAGTCAGCCCAGGACCTCGGGGAGCAATTATTACAAAAACCACAGTGGTCCCATGCAATATAGGATATGACATACAAATGAATACAGACACAATGGATTCTGTATTTGTATGACTTGTCCAGCCGGATAGAGGTCAGAGTGTATTTACTTATATCAAAAAATAGAGGGAAAATATCCTTCAACAATCTCACGTTGTGGGGCACAAGCCTGTACCTCAAATATTTTCAATTGTGCCTTTACAGTCAATATTAGTACAATATATACACACTGTATAAGGCACGTCAATTGGTCGACGGCGTTTCGATCCCACTTTTAATTCAAAGGGATCATCATCAGGACAATAAATACATGCCTAATAATTGTAAGTCTCTAAAACCTAAAAGGGAGAGTAGAGAAGGAGAATTTCAAAACATTATAATCAGGGCAACTGTGAATAGGGTTCAATTCGTGACGATAGGTGCTAAATAGTGTCAATTCAAAGCAAGCAGTGAATGACTCGAGTTGCAAGAGACTGTAAAGTTGTCAGAGGTGATTCAGCATGTGACTATAGTGACTAACACTGGTTCCCGTGGGTGGGAATCTGCTGTTGCAATGGAGGTTGAATAAAAATTGCCAATTCCACGTGATCGAGGAATTACCGTGCTTTTAACCTTAACAAGGTCAGAGAGCTGCCCATAATGGTGTTGTAAATTGCGGCAGCCACGAAGGCAATTTCACGGTGATCATGCCGTGCTGGTCAATGGCTCAAGACCGTGTAAAAACGACGGGCAAATGATGCGTGAAGTTAAGGCGCAGTGAAATAAAAAACAGTGCAGTGGGAAAGGAAGGCTCACCATGAATTTTCAGGGCAGGGTATTCAAGGGGATACGGTCACCTATAAACAGTAAAGTAAGGTACAATGAGGATGGGGTGGAGAGATGCGTGTAAGCCACATTTAAGTGGACGCGGGGAGAAGCTTACCCGAATCGGGACCGGCCAGGCAGAGTCGGGGATCCGATCACGTGCAGGTTGCAGGGGTACCTGGAGTGGGTACAGGAGAGGGTGTTGGGGATTAGAGTATAAGGGCAAGGGAGAGAGGGTTTCAGGAGTCTACTGGGTGGGATGCGACTTACCGGTTCAGTCGGTATCGCTTCTCGCTCGATTCTGCGTTCTGCAGTTTGCTGGTGCGGGGGTTGAAGCAGGGCATGCTATTATTGGTGCAGACTACCGTAGTGGAAATGCAAGAGGGCTCAACCATCGGGTCGGTGGATGGGAATTTTGGTGGCCATATTGGAACGGGGAGGTGCCGAGGATTTAGAATAGAACAGGATAAGAGGAGTTAAGAGAGGTGCCCGTGAGGTGAATAGTGGTGGTGAATAGTGGTATTTAAAATATTGTGAAAAGAAGAATATTTAGGGACACAGCAGCGACTAAAACGTCTGCAATGTTACTACTCCATACATTCCTTACTCGTGCAATACAGTCAGGAATATTTTAAAGATGGAAATAAAACATTTATGTAGCCTTTCTGAGATTTGGAAAACGGAACAGTCCTGTAGGAGCCTCGGTTAGACCAGATTGGTCCAGTCTTCCTGAAGGTTGAGTCCAGTGTTCAGGCTGTCCGTTCTCAGGATCCATTTTAGTCCTTCTCTATTAAGCAGTCTTGTGAGATCTCCTCCTCTCGGTGGGAGGGCGACCTGGGTGATCACTGTCCAGCGGACATCGTTCTCATTGTGCCCTTTATCAACAAAATGTTCAACGAGTGGGGCATTAGCCGTTTTACAGCGGATCTTACTGTGATGCTGTGAAATTCGTAGCTTTATCTTCTGTGTTGTCTGCCCCACATAGATCTTGTTACAGGGGCACAAAATAGCATAGATCACATTGCAGCTATTACAATTGGTGAAGGTTTGTCGCTCATTCTTTACATTCTCAAAGACAAATTCTTTACCCTCAATGCATGACACACAGACGATAAATGAACCACATTTATGGTGACCCTTAACAGTGTGGAGAGACCAATGGTCATTCAAAGTGGTATTTGGGGTAGCAGTAATGGGCAGGGCAGCCCTGACAAGTTGGTCCTTTAGGCTTTTATTTTTCTTGAACGCAAACAAGGGTGTTTCTAGATTCAGTGGGCCAGAATTCAGAATGTGCCAGTTCTTCTTAATTGACTTACGTACTTTATTAGAGATTGTCGAGAAGGTGGTGACACGCACAAGTTTTTCAGTAGATTTGTTGGGTTTGGGTTCTAGCAGTGTTTCACGGGGGCAGTACCAAGCCCTCTTCATTGCATTTTTCACCAAACGGCGAGGATAGCCCCTTTGTTGTAGTTTTTCAGACAAAGTATTTGCTTCTCCAAAGTAGTCAATTTTCTGAAAGCAATTCCTTCTAAGCCTAAGAAATTAAGAGTACGGAAGGCTGTCTCTAAGTGCCCTCGGGTGGCAGCTTTGGTAGCTGAGTAAAGTATTTCTCTCGGTCGGTTTACGGAAGAGAAAGGTGTACAAGAGACCATCTTTGTGTTGAATGCAAAGGTCAAGAAATGGTATACTGATTTTGCTATGAGAAATGGTGAAGGTCAGGCTACTGCAATTGTTATTAAGCCAATGAAGAAAGGGATTGAGGTTCTCCACAGGGCCTTCCCAAATGAGAAAAATATCATCAATATAGCGTTTCCATTTGGAAATGCCTTGATTGAAGGGGTTGCTAGGGAGAAGGATGGTGTTCCACTCAAGCCAATCCATATAGAGGATTGCCAGGGTTGGGGCAAAAATCGCGCCCATCGAAGGACCCCTCACTTGTTGATAGTATTGGGAGTCAAAGGTGAAAAAGTTTTGTGTCAAACAAATTTCTAGGAGTTGGATGATAAATAAAGTGGGAACTGTATGGGGACGGGTTCTATTGTTCAGAATGTTTTCCATGACAAGAAGAGATTCTCGTTGTGGGATATTAGTGTAAAGAGACTCTACGTCTAATGTGCATAGAGTCTCTTTAGAAGGGTCAAATGGGTGATTTTCAATTAGATTGATCATAAACATGCTGTCTTGAATAAAGCAGCGTGTTGCAGGCACAAAGTCTTTAAGGAAGAAATTCACATAATGGCCAAGTGGTTCCAGTATTGACCCACACCCAGATACTATAGGTCGACCGGGTGGTGAATCAAGCCTTTTATGAATTTTCGGTAGGGTATTTTCTGGCCGGTCCCGATTCGGGTAAGCTTCTCTCCGCGTCCACTTAAATGTGGCTTACACGCATCTCTCCACCCCATCCTCATTGTACCTTACTTTAATGTTTATAGGTGACCGTATCCCCTTGAATACCCTGTCCTGAAAATTCATGGTGAGCCTTCCTTTCCCACTGCGCCGTTTTTTATTTCACTGCGCCGTAACTTCACGCATCATTTGCCCGTCGTTTTTACACGGTCTTGAGCCATTGACCAGCACGGCATGATCACCGTGAAATTGCCTTCGTGGCTGCCGCAATTTACAACACCATTATGGGCAGCTCTCTGACCTTGTTAAGGTTAAAAGCACGTTTATTCCTCGATCGCGTGGAATTGGCAATTTTTATTCAACCTCCATTGAAACAGCAGATTCCCACCCACGGGAACCAGTGTTAGTCACTATAGTCACATGCTGAATCACCTCTGACACCTTTACAGTCTCTTGCAACTCGAGTCATTCACTGCTTGCTTTGAATTGACACTATTTAGCACCTATCGTCACGAATTGAACGCGATTCACAGTTGCCCTGATTATAATGTTTTGAAATTCTCCTTCTCTACTCTCCCTTTTAGGTTTTAGAGGCTTACAATTATTAGGCATGTATTTAATGTCCTGATGATGATCCCTTTGAATTAAAAGTGGGATCGAAACGCCGTCGACCAATTGACGTGCCTTATACAGTGTGTATATATTATACTAATATTTACTGTAAAGGCGCAATTGAAAATATTTGTTCATATTGTGATTTGTAGAACAACTTGAGCTTTATTGCCTAAAAAGCCCTTTTTCCTCTCTTTTCACTTTGATTGTACTAAAGTCTTTTGTGTATAAATGAGGTACAGGCTTGTGCCCCACAACGTGAGATTGTTGAAGGATATTTTCCCTCTATTTTTTGATATAAGTAAATACACTCTGACCTCTATCCGGCTGGACAAGTCAGACAAATACAAAATCCATTGTGTCTGTATTCATTTGTATGTCATATCCTATATTGCATGGGACCACTGTTGTTTTTGTAATAATTTGGTAGAATTCCAGCTTGGTCTTCTGCAGCTCCGCCTGTGCGCTGGGGAAGGTTATTTAATGATGCATTCGGTCCATCATGGCATCCAAGAAGGTGTTGAAAAAACAGGATAGGCAGCTCTGTGACAGACCACCTACTGTGGCTATCACATCCTGGTAACTTCCTGATGCCAGGAGGTGCAGACAACAGAGCACCTGTATATGGGTGGGTATTGCATACGCCCTAGGTGTCTGATGCTCAAGATATGGTTCCAGGTCCTGTATCAGGTCAAGGATGGTGTGTGGGTGTAGCCTGTACCTCTCCTGGATTTCTGGCTCAGTCAATTGGAACAGTGTGACACGCAGTCTGTACACATGCTTTTCCAGTCTCCAAATCCTCACTCCTGCTGCTCTCAAACATAGCCGCCTTGCTATGACATAGAGGGCCGCCATTGTGTTCACACTGTTGCATTTTGGGGCTGTTTTTATGCACTGCACCTGATTACCACCTGCTCTGGATCAGTGGTAAATAACGAATCGTTAATACCGATTTTGGTCAAATTCGGCATTACCGATTTTTGATACATCACATTTCTGATTTTTTCCCAATTCGTTATTTACCGAATCTGTATTGTTTTTTTCGGTGTTCACCAATCGGTAAATAAGGAATCGGTAACGATTTACCGATTCGTTATTACCGATGGCATTCGGTAATACGTACATCGCACAGGGCTAAATACCGGTCGGTTAAGCCAAAATTTACCGAATTTCGGCTTTACCGACCGGTATTTGGCCACCTACATATGGCCCTAAATGGCTCCCATGGGGCATCTACTGCAAAAGCAACAAGGTGATGGAATTAATACTTCATCTCAGCCACTGCCAGTCATTCGGGCCGCATTCCAGACCATTGTTTTTCGCCCACTGTGCCATGCTAGACAGAGACCCACCTTAAGTAAATCAGAGTGGGTCCTGCTCCAATAGGAACAGAACAGCCCAAACTGCCAGGCCCACTCCTCTCTAGATGGAAACAAGCAACACCAGACCAGTTTTGACCCACCTAAGTCTTAGCAGTGAGATGTAGCGTGAGCCCTATGGGACAGCAAGCTTGGGCCCCACATCTGGGCATACGTGTGGTACTTAGGGTATCTACTGAAAAAAGCAACAAGGTGATGGAAGGAAAGCTTGATACTCATGTTGCATCTATATCAATTACCTATTTTTATCATTTGAAGATGCTATGTCACATTTTTGCTTT
Organism: Lissotriton vulgaris; assembly: GCF_964263255.1. Lineage (NCBI taxonomy): Eukaryota > Metazoa > Chordata > Amphibia > Caudata > Salamandridae > Lissotriton > Lissotriton vulgaris. The sequence goes on from NC_141690.1 coordinate 231,023,759, forward strand.
TCTTGCCTCAAAACGCAAAACCCCAGCAGTCAGAGCCATTATTCCATCTCAGCTGGATTCTGGCAATGCAGTTCATCTAGCAGGGCCTAAAGACACATTTTCTGACTACAACGAATACAGAATGAGGTGGCTCACCTTATTTGTGGTCTCGGGAAGTTTGTTTCTTTCTCCAGTGCTAGGAAATCTCTTCATTGGCTGCCCCTCTTTTCAGAATAATTTTCAAATCCATGGCTATAGTACATAAATCCATATATGGTCATTCTCCAGCAGCTACATCCAACAGATTCCCCTGGTATAGGTCGCATAGAGTATTAAGACCATCACAATAATTTGTGTTAGCTATGCCCAAAGTGTGCACCGTAGGGTGACCAACGGTCCGTAAATTTCACAGACAGTCTGTAATTGGGACCTCACGTCCGTTGTCCGTGAGGATCCCTTTTACGGACGCCTTTTGTCCGTAATTTTGGCCTCTCACAGGGAGCAGCACTGCTCCCCTGTGAAAGGCCTCTCCCCCGCTGATGGAGCCACCTCGCACTCCTCCTGGAGCACAAGAGCAGCCCTACCCACCCATTGTCATTCTGTATGCCGGGTAATTGCTACATACAGAATGTGAATGGGGCAGTCTGGGGTGTTAAAAGCATGTGGCGGCCTCCTCCTGCCTCAGTCTAGGGCCCGGCATTCTGTTAGACGTTGCAGCATGGTCGTTTTACCTTTTATCTAAGGTAGATAAAGGGTAAAACGCCCATGCTGCAACGTAAAAGAACAGGTCATTTAAAGAAGCCAGTAAAAGAAGTTAAAAAGAACGGGTTATCGTTCTTTCACTGCCTCATCATTTTAGAACTGAAGTATTTTCAAAATAATATTCAACAAAGCCATGGTTGCTGCTTTTTTATTTTAAGGAATTAGCAAACATTGACAAAGCCAATAGTCCTGGCTTGTTGTTGGTGTAATCATTCTTGCTGTATTATATATCTGGAGGATGCAATGACAGAAATAACAATACCAGTCACGTGAAACACTATGCTAAGTGCAGATTTTCAGCCTAGGTGTTTTAAACCACGCTCCTAATTACATCAAACACCCCCTTTGAAGAGACACACCAGTATTTTTACACCACTTAAAGCCCTGGAAACAACACCATGTCACAGTCGCCCCACATCCAGGCACTGTGCATCATGCATGATTCATGACTTCTACGTTTTCAGACTGCCTGTATGCAGGGGCATAGTGAACCCACTCCACCCCACCCCTTGCTTTAGGAACTACAGCAAGGTGAAGTTCTTGATGGGCCTCTTCTGTCTGCAACTCTGCAGAAAAAGGCTCGGCTCATAATGTGAAAAGGTGGGTGAGTAAATAAGTAAAGGAATGTGGGAATGGCTGGATGGATTACTGAAAGGATGAATGGATGAATGAAAGGGGGAATGAGTAGAGAATGAAAGAAAGGATGGATGGGTGAGTGAATGAGTGGAAGTATGGATGAGAGAAAAGGTAAATGGATGGATGGGTAAAAGGGTGGATGGGTGTGTGAAAGGATGGATGGATGAGTGAAAGGGTAGATGTTGGGCGAGTGAATGGGTGGATGCATGAATTGATAAGTGAAAGGGTGAATGGATGGATGAGCGAAAGGGTGGATGTAAGGATTGATGAGTGAGGGAAAGGGTGGATGGATGAGAGAACGGATGGCTGGATGAGTGAAAGGATGGATGAGTAATAGGATCAATGGATGGATTCATGAATGGATGAGTAGATGGGTGGGTGGATGGATGGATAAGTGAAAGGGGGATGGAGAGAGAAAGTGAGGATGAATGACTGAAAGGGTGAATGGGTGGAAGGATAAATGACTGGGTGGATGGATGAGTAAGTGAATGGGTGGATGGATGAGTAAGTGAATGGATGGCTGGATGGGTAAAAGGGTAAATGTCTGGATGGGTGAGTGAATAGATGGATGGGTGGAAGAGTGGATGGATGACTGTTTGGATGGATGGGGTGAAAGGAGCGGTAGATGAATAATTGATGGATGAGTGAAAGGGTGGATGGAGGGATGGATGAGTGAAATGATGGATGGAAGGATATATGGTGGATAAGGTGGATAGATTTGCAAATGGTTGAACATGTTTGGATATAGATGGGCACACAGATGGAAGAACAGAATGAATGGTGGATGAAAGAATGATTGGACCTTGTAGCACCCATTATCTTAAGTAACATTTCCTATACATTGACTTTCATGTTAATATGAGTCATTGTCTCTATATAATGTGTGTGTGATGTAACACACTCCGACACCCTGTGCTACATACTTGGGATGATTAACACTATAAAGTAAATTAAATACACATGAGAGACCGTCTAAGTGAAGATGAGGGGTACCATTGGAGGGTGGTAGCAAGGCCGGACTGGCTGGACCAGGCATCGGAGGTTTCCCTGGGAGGCTGAAAGGGGGGGGGGGTTGTTACTGGGGGCTGGCACTGCAAAGTTCCTTGTATAGCCAGACAAATGAAGATTAAGAACATCAATGGACTCGGGACGAAAATCAACGACCCCTCACATCTCCAAGGCTACAAGACCTACCACCTCCCTGCAGCCCGACAATCGATCTATGGCCACCGCAAAGGAGGACTAACCGTCTACGCCTCGATTGCAGCCATAACTGCAGGGAAAGAATACACAACCAAAAACATTACATCCCTTGAAATAATGGCAATCCAATTCGAAATGCGGGGCCAAAGTAACCAACAACACATAGCTCTGGTAAACACTTATATCCACTTATATCCACCCCCAGGGCAAGAGGACTGGTGCAAAGCAGTTGATACTCGAACTTACCCGGTTAATAACGGAGGACGAAAGCTCGAACTATATCCTAACAGGAGACTTCAACATGTTCCTAGGGGAGGTAACAGGAGACTGCAACCTAGACGACGATAAACATCGAGCATGGGGGATCTTCTCCCAGGACAACTACAAGTGGGGGAAAACAACAAAAATCTCGAAAGATCTGCACAGAGAACTGGAAAGTCTCTCAATGGTAGCACTAAACGGCCGCATGCCAGGGGACAGACCTCAAGCCCCAACTTTCCACAGAAACGCGGTCAACACCGCAATCGACTATACCTTTGTCGCCCTCCCACTTCTGGGCTTAGTAAAAGATTTCAGGATTGGGGTGTCCGATTACAGTGACCATCAGCCCCAAGAACTCACTCTAGGTATCCAGGGCACTGCCACAACATACGCAACTTCAGAACCCTGTCAGACCACGAGATACCAACATAGGAGAATCCGTTGTAAAATACACGACCCAGAAAAGCTAGCAGCTGCTGCAAAAACAGAGTGGGAAGAAATCAAACTCACTGAAGAAAGCACCGTCCACGCCTGGGAAATTTTTACCAAAGCTATGGGCCAACCTGCCCCACCTGCGGTCACCCAACCAGTACAAAAAGTGCCTCAGCCAGAACAAAGCATCTGGGCAGGAACAAACCAGTGCACCCACTTGTCATCAAGTGAGCATGCCGAATTAAGACACCTAAGGGGCGACATAAACAGAGCAATTCGCTCTATTTGCCAAAACAGCGCAACTGTCGGCACCATAGATGCACTAAGAAAACTTTGAACAAGGAAAAAGAAAATCATCTGGCGCGCAAAAAAGGAATACAAAGAATCACTCTGGGCCAAACTACTCCATGATGCCAAAATGAATAACAGTGCCAGATTCTGGCAAACGGTCAAGAGCATCGAAAATCCATCGGCACCCAGGATCAACTCCTACATAACGGAGGACGTTTGGACAACCTATCTGCAACACTACTTTAATGTAGGCCCCCAAAGCAACTTGCAAAAACCAGCTGAGTTCTATGCTGATCTATCTCGGCCCACCCTTTATAGGAATAATCTACCACCTAGTTCCTCCCTAAAAACGATCGAGGACAGAATACAGCACAGCCACCAAGAGGGTGCCTCCGGCCAAATGGCTTGCCCCCATTGTTATACAAACAAGATCAAAAGTATTGGTCTGGCTCATTACTAAAGCTCTTTGGCAACATTACTACAACAGGAACAATCCCAGAATCCTGGAAAGGCTCAATCCTCTCGCCTATCTATAAAAAAGGCTGTAAAAGTGAACCAAAAAACTACAGGCTCATCGCCCTCATTTACATCGAAGCCAAGTACTACGCGGGACTTATTCTAGCCGACCTCCGGGAATGGGCAAGGGAAAAGGCCTTAATTCCAATTAACCAAACAGGCTTCCAGGAAAACCTGAGGACCACCACAAACATCCTGGCTTTTTCCCTTTTAGCCGACAAAAGCAGCAAGAAAACCTTTTAGTCGACAAAAGCAGCAAGAAAACCATTATTTGTCTGTTTCATCGATTACAAAGCTGCCTTTGACAGCATAGATCGAGGAAAGCTATGGTCAAAGCTAGTACGATGGGAAATTCCTCCCGCCCTTCTGAATCAACTCATCCTACTACATTCAGATACATGGGTCCAAATAAAACTGGGGAGTGGTACAATCGTATCCAGGCGGATCCCAACCTCCAGAGGCTTAAAGCAGGGATGCGTTTTGGCTCCTACTCTATTTAACCTCTTCGTGGCTGATCTTTCAACTGACCTAGATAATTGCAACCATCATGCACCAAACCTGGGAGGCCTCCCTCTCTCAAATTTACTGTACGCCGACGACCTGATTTTAATCAGCCAAAACCCAGTCGGCTTACAACACCTGCTCCATACTACAAACAACCACGCCTCAAAAGCGGGTTAGAAATCAACTTAGAAAAGTCAAAAATAATGGTGCTAAACCAGCACAACCCAAAAAAGCGACCGAAATGGCAGCTGGGTAAGAGAGAACTTGAAGTCGTCCACAACTATAAATATCTAGGAATTATCTTTGATAAGAATGGGACATATGACCAACAAAAAGAGGTGATTCAGAGACGAGGAACCATCTTAGCAATCACCCTGAAAAATCTTTAAAAGCAAAATAGCAGGACCAAACCTGCTCCCGCTGCTTGAAGTGCTTCGCACAAAGCTGCTGCCCACGCTCCCATACGGCAGCGAGGCCTTGCGAGGGTCGGACGAAGAAACCCTCAATAAAACGGTTGCTAAAGCTTTAAGAATAATCTTCAAGCTTCCTAAATACACCTCCCCAGCCCAACTACGCCTCGAATTTGGAATAGTAAACCAGAGAATAAGCAGGAAGGCCGCGTATGTAAAGAACTGGTATAAAATAAAGAGCGCAGAGGCGGGCTCGCTGAACTCATGCCTATGGAAGGAAATCTCAAGGAAACATGCCTCACCGGCCAAAGACTACCTCCAATCAGGGATCAGCTTGTTAGCCCTGGAGAATATATGGGAGTCAGGACTCCCATTCAAGACCGTAAAAGACCTGGTGAATAAGTCAACAAAGCTCGTCTCCACCGCAAATGATAAAGAATGTCTAAATAAGAGGGCCCATAGCTGGTTCGTGATACAAAGCTATCCAAAATGCTCACCACAACCGTACTTCGGTACCAGCTTTTCCGGGCCTTTAAAAGAAGGCTTCTTGGCCCTGAGGATGGGCATCCTTCCTGTCAAACCACATTTGCCCCCCTGGAAACGTATATTCACATCTACACAATGCAGACTATGTGGCGAAACTAAAGAAGATATGCTGCATCTCCTATGCATATGTAAGTTCCTAGACCGGGAGAGGAGAGAACTGCTAAAACCGCATATAAATGAAATGCATATCCGGACGTGCAGACAGGCAGTGAAGGCGTGCTTCAGCGGGGCCAACTTTAAACTAACCTGCAGCTTCGTCCGCTACATGAAAACTGCCCAAATAAAGCTTCTAGCCGCAGCCTGAGCACAGTTGCGCGCACCCAAGCTCTTTTATCCGGCAACTCTCTTTGACTCCCACTACGTTCCGACCCTGAGGCAGTCGTCCACGACCACACAATAGACTATTAGAACTATGGACACTGGCATCACCCCCAGACGGGGACTCACCCTTACTTCTTCCTTAAATTTTATACCTTCATCACAAACAAACTGTATGTAATTTTAACCAGAAAATTGGTCGATTTTAATGCATATCCATCACGTTGTTTTTTTAAGACAATATGAAATGATGTCACATATATGTATCCTTTTATACATTTTTTACTGATGTGTGTACTGCTAAGATTTTAATTAATCAAGCAAACTTACTAATTACTGAAGATTAAGGAAGGAGCGTTGTGTTCATAAACAAGTCTTCAGTTCGAATATTGTGTTCCAAAGTTTTATTATTGCAAAATTCATCCAATATCAGATATCAAAGATTTATTCCAACAGCACAAAAGTTCAGTTGAATGTGGATTCAATAATCCAATCCGACTCCTTTTTCTATAAGGCACAGTGGATGTACACGTACCTAGTGTTGCCGGCCTGGATCTCGTTGAATTGAACTTCGCTTTGCCTAGATGGAGGCAAATGGTTGCTTTGGAACCTTTTTGAACTTTTTGTGAATTATATTGGATTCTTTACTAGGGAGATATAAATTTGGAGATTATACAAGTCACTTTATCCAAGCCTAAATAGAATAAGGAGTCGTTATTTTGAGAGTTTAACTGCCAGAAGATTTATCAATTGAATGTTGTTCGGAATCGCGGTGAGGATCTGATGTGTTGGATCTAGGCACTTAGTAAAGGCCACCGCACCACAGATTGATTACTGTTATTCACGAGCTCTGATGATGTCCGTATAGGACGAAACACGTTGGCTGTTTTAAGTTATCTGCACAACATTGATTTAGATGAGATTGGATTATTGAATCCACATTCAACTGAACTTTTGTTTTATTTTAGAAGCACCAGTTGAGTACTTTTAGTCTTTGTTATTTATGTATGTATTTATTTATGGCTTAGAAGCCATACAATGCTTTTACAGTATTATTTTATAATATTGTTCTTGCTGTACGCATTATACTTTGCAACCTGCATAACAATTGTAGCAGTTCCCTTTACTTGCAAGAGAAAGAAGACTGTTCAATAAATCCTTTTATTGAAAACGCCCGTCTCTCTATTTCTCTCTCTATTTCTCTGCACCTCTGATGAAACGCAGCATGCACGATAGACTAAGTGAAATATCTATCTATCGTTTCCACGACTCTAGAGATACTTCTTATTCTTGGGAAACAAAGTTGCCATGTTTATGCGGTTGTCAGAAACTAATCCCTTCTTGTTTATTCGAGAAAGTTTCTAGTGACCTCTGAGCTAGCTGGCACTCACAATTAAGTCGAATATATTCGATAGAGACCTAGTAGACCTAAGTCCTACGTCAAATTTATAGAATATGTTATTCCAATGCGCAGAGCCTATTGGGAATATAGGAACTACACTACATGGCACCCAACGTTTGGTAAGACACTAATTTAATGCTAGATACTACAGTAACTCAGTCGTGCTTTTCACAGAGACCCTTTTTTTACCGTAAAATACTCCAATAGACGTCTGGAGTGGATAAAAGGATAAAATATCCACCTTAACTAAGTAGGACGAAAATCCTATGTATTAGTTTTTGGTTTGTTCAACATTGAAGGATACAGTGTTCCAAAATATTGTGCACCTTATCTTTGTTTCCTTGAAACTTGCTCTGCAAACTTTCAGTCAACAAACTGATAGCAGATAAGGACACCGAGAACGGTGGACCGGCAGGCAGATCCAGCCCGACCGGGTTTTAACATTACCGGTTTCCAAAAAACCGACCCGGATGCAATAATCATCCGGGAAAATTTAAGGAAAATCATCACTATAAAGCTTATAACTAATGGCCTATCATCGAGAGGTGGTAGGGTAATTTTTGTCATAGAGGCACATGAATATCAGCAGACAGAGGTATTCTATTCATGGATTGTCTTCCCTGAAGCAAATCCAGTAACACATGTTCCACTTCTATAAAATAGAGGAACCTCCAACGGAATACACTCCTTTCGAGGATGTTGAAATTCCATTAACATACCAAGAGCACCAGCTCTGGTTTAAAGACACCCTACAACATCAAAATCACATTACCAGGCTCGGTCCACTAGATAGACCAGGAGCAATGTGGCCGGTACTAGCCAGCTATACACCACATCCTGACATTGAGGAAATGTCAGGTGCAGAACTATTAGTTCAACTAAAACAACTAATCAAAATCCATAGACAATTGGTTCAATATGTCATGCAGACTTTAACAGTCCAACATCCTATAAGGATTCCACAAAAAAACCCTCACCAGGGGAACACAAATAAAATTACACTACAGATTATACAATCAGTCATTGGTAAATTGCCCGCCAAAAGGGAACAAATTCCATTATGGATAGCTAAAACAATTACTCAAATAGAGGCAGTATTTCCAGATAGTACACCTCATGAGAAACACAGGATTCTAACAATCTGTTTACCGATGGGGATTGCACCACATCTGGAGGACTGTGACACTTGGGGTACAGTCTTTGCTGCAATCTCCACAAAAACATGGTGTTCCGTCCATGGCGGTAATACCAGACGGCCTGAAACAGATTCAAAATGAATACGGGGCAGAGCCAGCTTTAAATCTGGGTATGATATTACTGAAAGATTTCAAACAGGTCTCAGCTATAATATTAGCTAATATTAAAGGTGAGGCAGCATGCCAAAAATTTAGAGAACTTGATGTAACTGAGCAAACATATGAACTAGCCAGAATAATCGAAAAATCCTATAAAGAACTAGGTAGAGATAGTTTGGGTGGGAAACCAGTTAAGCCCCAACTAACAGAGAGTCCTGAAAAGGTCTTCATTAAAAACACTCTCACTACTCCTAAAAAGAAGTGGGAGGTCGAATACTAAAGAAACTTCTAAAGAGAAGCGTTCTCAATCCCTAGGTAGATCTCCTCAAAAGGAACCCTCTGAAAAGAGGTAAACCTCAGGATTAGGGAAAATTTGAGAAAACCTGATATATATCAAGACACTGATACACATTCCTCTAATACCTTTCAGACTTCCTCACAGAAATCGGAAAGAAGAGGACGGTCAGAACAGAAAGAAGAACGCGTGAAGTCCAAAGACGGTCAACACGTTCCAAAAAAAAAAGAAAACCCAATTCACCAAAAAGAAGATAGCAGGTCTAAAAATCAGACATGCCGAGGATATTGAGGACACAACTCAAGAACGGAGAGTGGGCCCAGACAATGCTGGGCAGCGCAGCAGAAATCACCATAGCTCGCAAGATCTTGAAGGATCATCTGGAGACAGTGGACTTGAATGAGTACATTCAAGTTGAAACTGCCGATACCAGGGTTAGTGTACCCCATAAGTTATATGAAGTAACGCTCCGGATGGAGGGGGACATAACTAGGAAAATAAGAGCACTCTTTTGGGAGAAGCTCTCTAAGGGTTATGACATCCTTCTAGCTGAAAAAACTGGCCACCAAAATTTCTCAGGGAGTGCCCACATGGCGAAGACATCATTATGCCAGCCTTCTCTAATCATATTCCGATTCACTTAAAATACACCTATGCCAGAAAATGGGCTGTAGCCCAGGCTCCAGTATTATATAAAAATCATGTGGGATGGGATGAGGATTCTCCTCACCATAAAATCCAGGTAAAAACTCAACCAACTACACAGAGGCAGTATCCAGTTAAGCAGGAAGCTAAAAAAAAACAGGTCAGGGAGATCTTAGATCAACTTGAATACCAAGGGGTGATTGAAACATGCACCTTGTCAATGAACAATCCTTTGTTTCCTGTCTCCAAACCAGACAACACATATCGTCTAGTTTTGGACTACAGACATTTAAACTCTTGTTGCAAAACATTTGCAGTGCAAAATGCACACAGTGCAGCGCTAATGAATAACATTGTGCGTAACAAATATAAAACCACATTAGATATTTCAAACGGTTTCTTCTGTCAAAACATTGAACCTGAAAGCAGGTATTTGACCGCTTTCTCAATTATGGGGACACAACGTCACTTCTGTCATCTCCCCCAGGGATTCAAGAATAGTCCAGGGCTATTTTCAGCCAGGGTAACAGAGTTACTGCAAATGTATGATGATGAGGCATTATCTTATGTCGATGACATCTATCTAACAGACGATGACTTGAACAGGCACTTGAACAGAGTGAACACCATAATACTTGGCTTTGCATCTGAAGGGTACAAAGTCAACTTTAACCCCTTCCATGCTCATGACAAGGTCAGCTCATCATGAGGCACGGTTGAGCTGTGCTTATGACGAGCTGACCTTGTCATGAAACTATAGTATTCAAGCATTTTCAGCACAGGAGGGGAAAACCCCTAGCATCCAAGGTGTTAAAAAATCAAGAATTGCCCACTTCAACGTCCTATTCTTGGGATATGAGTTATCAAGTGAAGGCAAAAGCCTGGCAGCCGACTTTTTTCAAAAGTGTGTGCTGCTCCAACCTCCAAAAACGATGAAAAACTTACAGTAAATTCTCGTTTTCCTGAATTCCGGAAGAACTTACATTCTAAATTACGCAGAAAGGGTTAAACCTCTCTACAAATTAATCAAACCCAATTTCAAACAAACTAATTGGACTCAAAAACACACAGAAATTTTGCGTTCAGTGCAAACAGACATGTTAGCAACATCACATTTACAGCCACGCGTAAATGTACGCAACTTGTAATCAGAATAATCCCAGGAAGATGTGGATTCACGTACTTAACCTTTAATGAAGGAGAAAAAGTACCAATAGCTTATAAATCACACTTGTACACACAAGCTGAAATGAAATTCACTTCGAACAGCGGTTCAAACTGCAGTAGCAAAAGAGAGCGCTCTCGCACAGGGTAGACGCATAATGGTCGTTACTCCTGTATCTGCCTTAGAGGCAGGGACAAAAGCGAGCATTCCAAATGCAAAGGCTTTACATCCAAGATGGATACAATGGGTTAATTCTCTTGCTGCAACCGACGTTGAATACGTTTTTGAATCCTATTTGAAAACAAGAATTTCTCCAATACGAACAAGAATGTCCTCTACCCACTGAGATTCTGCCTCTAGAACAGCACTAATGTATAATTTATACAAACGGATCAGCACAGCCCGCAATTGGAGGTAAACAAGCTTATAGTGCTGTATGCGCGATTGTTAAAAGTCACTGGCGCAATGGTAAATTCCGACCTATGGTCACAAAAACGCAATCTCTAGGAGATTGTACAGCTCAGCGAGCTGAACTACAAGCTTTCAAGATGGCGCTTGAAAATACTGATCGCTAATTCCCCACTCTCAAAGTGTGCGATATGTTTTAGTCCTTTTAATCTTACAATGAATACTTGCAGAACTGGGTTCAAAACGGTTTCAAATATGCAAAAGGTGGCACAATCAAGCATAAGTTGCTTTGGGAACAAGTAGTTCTATTCCAAAAAGAACTACAAAAGACTCATGTGATCCTTACACTGAGTCATCAGTGTGATGGCGTTCACGTTGCAGGGAATTCATTGGCTGATGAAGCCGCAAAGGCAACTGTGCAAACGGCTTCCATAACTGCAATCCCTCGTTCAAAAACAAAAATAGGCAGCGAAATAATGCAGGCTGTCACTACTTCCATCAAAAACAGCGCCAAAACATTACCAAAAGGTTTTCCACTCAAATACTCATCTATAACTGATGCGAATAATGTTCCTTTTGCTTGAATTCCTGGAGTGGGGGATAGGGTAATTCCAAACATGGAACATAGATTAGGACTAATTTTTGTAGCACATGAAGAGCTCGCCTCTGCACACGCAGGTGTTTCCGCCACAGTGTCATTATTAAAGCAAAGATACTGGTGGCCGCGCACCAGAAACTATGTTTTGGAATGTGAAATCTGCCAAAAGATGACAGTTTCAACAGTGAAACGCCCTGCGCAGACGCCCCTTCAAATTTAAGATAAACCATTAGCGTGTGTTTACCTGGACCACTGTGGTCCCTTACAGAGGTATGGTAACTATAAATATATCATGGTCGCAGTGGATTCCTGCTCTAGATCCATTTGGATGTGGCCTCAGCGCTTGGCTGATGCCCAAACTGTTATAAAAGATTTGCGAGTCTTTATCGGCACATATGCAATCAGCACGCTACATTCTGACCAGGGTCTCGCGTTTAGCTCTCGAGCTTTCAAGGAGGCCATGGCCAATCTGGGGGTTGCATTGCGGTAGTCCATTCCATCCTGAGAGGAATTTTGTAGTGGAAAGAAAAAACCGGGACATAAAGCAATCTATAACAGCTAGGGTATTAGGTTCGGGTGACGGGTGGGTCAAACATCTAATAAGTGTCCAACGTAGTTTAAACAATCTGCCAAGAAATTCTCTGGGTGGAATCACTCCATATGAAATCCTTTTTGGTACTAGAATGCTAATCGAGGACCTCGATCGTCACACTTCAGTGATAGAGCAAAAACCCTTTGATATCAAAGACCGTTTGGCAGTTTTGCAGGACTTAAATGAAACAAGAAGAAGCCTAAGCAACACATTGCAGAAGCCAACGGCCACTGAAGGGGAACTACCCCATCCCAGCAAGGCCTGTCTGGATTCCAAATATTGGGGATCTAGTCAGAGAAAAGATCACGGACAAGAATGAATTTGGGCCTTCTTACAGAAAACCACTACCTGTGCTAGCAATCCACGGATCAAGAACAGTGTTAATGCCGCCCCTTGCTGGAAGAAAGGAGAACAGGTTTGTATCCCTCGTCCTGGTAAAACCACATCATGTGGCCGATAATAAGCAGTAGGCCGAGTGAACTCCAAAGAAGTAGCAGAAGACCAAATCTTGCTACTATCCAATGTAATGTAATGTAATGTAATGTAATGTATAGGCATTTATATAGCGCACTACTTACCCGGAGGGTCCCAAGGCGCTTCGACCGCTGCGAAACCCTTCCTGGCTTCCCTGAGAGATGGTCCCTTAATGGGTATCTCCAGGGTGAGACCAGGCATCCCCGGCGGTCTGGTGGGGCCGTTAGTGAAGATGAGGCAAGCTAATGCCCAGAGTTGCCGAGTGTTATCGCTGATCAGAGTGGGCACCGAGGCTTCGTCAAGACACTCCTGTTGACAATGATATAGCCTCTGACTATACTAATGTGACAAGGGATCAGGTAGTCCCAGTGATTTCCAGCAATCCTGACGTAATACCAACAACTGACAGAACTAACTCTGGTTATTTTATCAACTTTGATACGTTTTCTGAGGATCCCAGTGAGCCCGAAACAACACCAGTAAATAAAACTTTTCAAAAAAAAGCAACAGAACTTTTCCATCAACTAGACAATATTTATCTGGTTTCACCATGGGTTGAACTTTGAATTGTGCTAGGCGTGTTTTTTATCCTACTTTGGCTAATCCTTGTATTAAGTTTGGGAATGCTAATAAATGGAAGATATTGTAAAATGGACACAGCAAGTAAGAACATCAACTTGCTCCTCAAGCCACACAAATCATCTCATTGTGAACAAAGAGACTTAACATCAGTGAACATCACAGCCGTTCCTATACCTGGTGGTATAGCATGGGACAGAACTGATTACAACATTTATGGCCCTGCAGAGCTGTTGAAGATTCCACATCAATTCAAGGTTTCCTTGAGTGATTTTGTTTTACCCAGCACATTTCCTGATGATTGGGACTTTGAGACTATTAATAATATGATGTCAGACTTAGAAATGTCGGCAGAATTTACAAAACATGAGTACTTAGAAGGTTCATCAGATTATGAACAAATGTACTGTTATAATCATTATGGCCATCATTATTTGCACAAATCTGCAAGCCCTAGAAATGTTTATACTTTCAATCAATGGGAACATTGTCCTACGCCACCAAAGGGTAGTTCAAAAACATTTTATGAAAAATGGCCATACTTCTCAGGTTTCAATACCACAAATCCAGAAACGTTTTACTTTAGAAATGTTAATAAGACAGGAAAGAAAAGTATGTTGACTAATACTAAGCAAATTTATTCTGCAGCCTTTTATGCCCAATTGTCCTCATTAGGTTTCGACTTTTGGAGTAACAACATTCAAACAAAAACTGTCTTGGGTTCAAAAGACTGGCAGGTGCAGAGAATAGAAGCTTTATTTAGAGCCTGCATGATCCCTGAACAGATAATATTTTTGAATGACACTTTTCAACAGACATCCTGTCTTGGTCTAGCCAAGATAAAAGATTTGAATAAACCGTCCACACCTACACTTGATAATAGAAACATTTCAGAGGGAGGGGTCCACGTAAAATCACTTTTACTTAAACACAGAACTAATCCTTATTGGAAAAAATGGTTAATCTGGCCCACAGACACAAACAACTGTCAAGATAGATTCCTGAATAAGACACAAGGGTTTACAACATCCAGGGATAGTAACAACATACAGTGTAGGTAACTGTGCCTTGAGTGGCTACAAAAATCTAAAACTTACAGAGGTTAAACAACACTTATCTTTACTTAAAGATGGCGTTGATTTAAGGGACTTCTTACAAGGTCCTGCAAAGCAACGTCATAAACGTTTCATATACGCAGGTATATATGCCATTTATAATGAAGCTTGGAAAGCGACACAAGCAGAGACTGCAGAAAGAATACGAGAAATTGATCGTATTAATTTAGACAAAGCTCTCTCTGTAGTTGACAATGGGTTGACGACTGCCATCTAGAATTTATGCTTTGGACAGCATAGTATCCTCTGCCATAGACATAATGGAACAGGACTTGCTCATGCTACAGCATGGACAGTCACAATTACGTTCTATTATGCTTTTAGGCTGGACATTGCAGAAAACTTCGTTCTGGAAATGTACCATGGCGTCTAATCAACACCACGTCATTGTTTTCTGTATTTAACCTTACAGATAAACAAATCACTCTGGCACAAAGAGGAGCAGACTATACGGTGCTGAGCATTGAAAAACTGGAAAGATTGCCATTAACTGTTTCGGAAAAACCGGCAACAGAATGGATAATACATGGAACAATCCCTCTGTCTGGCACGATTTCCCACTTTCAATATTGTTTGAAACTTATACCAGCGTGCGTGTATGAAAGGTTGGGTAAGGAATACATAAAGACAACCTGGGAATTTCCATACACACACAGATGTTGGAGTGGGGGAAAAGAAGTATTTCTTAGTGGTACAAACTGTAAAAACGCACTAAGCGGTACACTTCTATGTCAGGGTATTAATTTACATGGAGCCTGCGACGGTTCTTCGTCCAACTTATCCTGCCACCTGCAAGGTTCCGGCAGCAGTGATAGATCCAATTTTTGGGCAGCTTTCCAATGGGAGCTACATAATGTTAAATGATCACAGCTGTTGTGAAATTATGCCAGGTATAGCCTATCTCGTAACTGTGTCAGCCAGGGTCACTTGTTGTATGCAAGTATTGTTTCCTAAAGCTAAGACAGACGGGGAGTCGCCGTTATGGCCTTCACTGAACAGCTCTTCTATTTGAATTGATACTTTAAGCAGAATGAAAGCCATTCTTTTACAAAAAACTGTGCCATTGACCTCGTCCAAAGAGACGTATGACCTGCAAGTTGCAAGGTCCTTTGCAGAGATACATGCCCTTTTATCCACAAACTGTCCAATACATTTCGTAGAAATGTTAGGTCGTATCTTAAACATGTCTGATATCAGTGGTATTGTACATGTATTTTTCGGGACTGTTAGCACCTTTTGAAGCAGTCCTAGGCATTTTTCCAAACTTCGCGCACTCTGTGTTAGGCAGCCTGCCTCTCACTTTGGGACTCATAGCAGGAATACTATTCTTATTTCACCTGCTCCGATATGGCAAGTCCGGTCAGCAGCATTGACGTCCAGATTTCCATAGAGAACACTCTCCTGGCAATGAAGTGTCTTGAGCTCATGATACAGATCTTGGGCTTGGCTCGTTTGAGAGATCTGAATACCACATGGTTCCTATCATTCCGACCAATCTGGCAAGATTGCATCTTACCTGTTCTACGATGCCTGCTATGTGGAGACGAATGCGTGCTAGACATCTGTCTAACACTTCCATCAGCACTGCCAACGGATGTTGATACTTTACTTGGTTCGGTAACGGCTCATGCATTGTGTTGTCCCCAGCGGCTACCAATCCTGATGACAGCATTCATTGAGGTCTCACAGACGCAATCAGCTGACGGTGAGATACGTGGAACAACAGACACACAGGTACCATCATCGTCTACTGCGAACATTGCTAACGCGGCTGACGCTGACGGCGATGCTTCACATTTTTGTGCAATCGATTTACTTAATGAAGTAGTCCAACTTTCACCTTCTGTGGTAGACAATTTCTTTTCCAGCTTAGAAGATTTAATGTTTTCTCCTAACAATGAGAATGATTTTTTAAATTAGCACACAGCTTTCTATGGGACTCTGTATTCGACCTTCACTTCTCCAAACAAAAACTTACAACTTCAGAACTCTATTTTTATGCGATTTGACTTTTTCCAAAATTAAACTTTTTTTTTGGGCATAAAGTAATCTGCTTAAAGTAGAACTATTCTTAGAGAACAAGAATTCTTTGACACACTTCGAAATGACAATATTTGACCTTGTCCACAACCTAAACAGTATAGGCAGAGCTACCGAAACGCGTGGGTCATCCTGTGCGAGTGCCAACTAATGGATTTCAGAATAAATTAATATACACAAGAAACTTTGCTGGAGTTGCGGCTTAATTGTCTCCTCTGAGACGTGTTTGGCAGATATATATATATATATATATATATATATATATATATATGCGGATTCCGCCTATCCAGTTGCTAGGCATTTTCAATCTGTTCACAACCAAAATTGAAACCATCTAAAATATTTTGTGATCGATGCCATAATCCCCAATAAGAAGGGTGGAGACAATGAAAAACGTCTACGTCAACTGGAATCAAAGTATATTGTCATGCTTAACAGTAAGCATCCTGGGGGTTTGAACATAGGGGAAGACCTGCGCAATTTTCTATAGTTGCCATTATGTGTATAGCTTACCTGTTGGTATCCATCAGATTTATGGCTTCTGTGTAAGCAGTAAATGCTAATTAATATGGTAAATTGGAATTCTGCACGTCAGGCCGATACCTAATGACATGTATGACTAGAGTGTATGGTTTTTAAATGGATTTGTCTACATGACCCCCCCTCTCTTTTGTCAGTTGTCACAGCATTGTTTAGCTTAGCCTAATTACAATAAGTTTCAGAATGTAAAAAGTTGAATGAAGTAACTTGGGCACACAGATCTCTTTAAAGCACATATATCATATATTCACACTTTAGCACCTTATTATCTTTATACACCATAGTTTTACGGTTCTCATGGTATTTGTATGAGAAGTTCCGTTTTTAAGCCTTCAGTTTTTATTTGGAGTGTCCAATTATTAATACTCAACCATCCACTTTTCTCATCATGTTGAGTTGGGCTTTTTTCTTGGTAAACACATGATCAGTAGATCACAATGGGGTGAGATGGTTGGCAAATTTACATACCCTTGGCCATACCACCATAACTACCCCACATGATATAATCAGGTTCGAGTTATCTTTTATAACATTCCATACTAGGTACCATGGGGTGCAGTATAACTATGGAATCAAAACCCGAACGTAGATTATTTACATTTTTTGTTCTGGTATTCCCCACATAGTCTACCCAATTGTTTTTCAATAGAGGAATTTAAAGAAATTTTGCTTTGTGTTGCCATACGTATTTGTACGGACATTTGCCCACTCACCGTAAAACGACATGTAATAACATTTCGCTTCATATACAGATTGCATCAAGTCGATTAATGACAGGAAAATGAATTTATTTCCATTTTTCCGTGTTCACATCACAATGAAACATAAAACACTAGTGTGATTTGCATTTATGCATTTAATCGGTATATCGTGCAAACATTTCTAAAATTTGTCCCGATCATATTTGCATGCATATGTACAATGTTTCAAACGTTATATCTATGTTTGATTATTTGGTGTACAATAACGTTTATTTTAAAACGTGGCATTATGATTTACTTTGTGATGCGTTTCAATTTGATTTAACTTGATGCAATAGAGTTGATTTACATGTGAGATGATTAAGGTACACATTTGTATTCCACCTTACACCACTACAAAATGGCGCCCGTATATTGGGTTTGGTATGTGACTTTCTATGTGAGTCCACCATTGATGTTTAGTTTTTGGTTTAGGCGCGAAATTCAAGTGTGCACTTACTCTGTATATATATGTGACCTCCACTTCACTCGCTCATCAGTGAGCAAGGACGTAAGTCCGAAACGCGTCTGATGACTGGCACCACCATCACCATTTGTTGGAAATAAATCTTTTCGCAATGAAGCCTGGCTTGCGGTGATTATTTAAGGAGTCTGTGAACTTGTATGCTGGCTGCCGGCTGCCGCCGGCAACGTGTTGGATTTCATATATATATATATATAGATAGATATATCTATATATATAAATATATATATATCTATATATATATATATATATATATATATATATATATAGATATATATATATATATATATATATATATATATATATATATATATATATTCTGTCATGGAATGGTCATACTATATGCTTTGAATGAAATTATTGCTTTTAAAATGCGTACAGTACAAATGCTCATTTTCGTGTACAACCATTTTGAATGCATTTTATGTATTTTTGGAGGGATTTTTACACATCATGCTTTAGATATGTTTTAAATACTTTGAAATTTAGTAATATCGAACATAATAAAGTGGAGTGGGTGTTGTGTAGCGTTTTAGGATCCAAGCACAATTTACTGATTCATGCCCTTATATATAGGTATAATTCGCCTTGTCCTTATATAGGCATAGAAATCATAACCATATTTAGGCATAGCCCATCCAGTCCAAATACAGGCATGGCTACTTCCACTGGTTCCAAAAAGCCACAACGATTTCTTGGAAAACTCTGCTTCAGCAGTCAGGGACATCGCCTTTCTTGAATAATGATTTGTCCAAGAAATCATGGCGTTTTCAAAGAACTACCATTCCCTTGGGGTTCTTTGGGGGCGTTATTACGTCAAACTAGGCACCTTCAAGGTATAAATATGCCTTCACTTGCCCTAGCAAACACACGGTGGTTCAGGAGCAGCTCGACTATCTACTTGCCCAACCTAGCTCGCTACAGCAAGTGCCGAAGGAAGCCGACCCTCCAGCTGGCACACTGACAGAGAGGCTGCCTTTCTCTCGCTGAGAATCCAGCTCCAGTGTTTCCAAGCTCCCCTTGCGGGGTGTTGGCAAAGTGAGTTCTGAGAGACAGAGAGATACCAGACCTCCTTCATTCCAAAACCAAGGTATGGAGCTGTTTAGACCCTAAGAGAAATCTTGGTTAGATTCTTGGCAAAATGAAACTAAACCTATGCTACACCATACTTACTTCTTCCCTCGTACTAGACTTAGGTTATGTACATTGGGGTATGCATATTTTAGAAGCACCAGTTGAGTACTTTTAGTCTTTGTTATTTATGTATGTATTTATTTATGGCTTAGAAACCATACAATGCTTTTACAGTATTATTTTATAATATTGTTCTTGCTGTACGCATTATACTTTGCAACCTGCATAATGATTGTAGCAGTTCACTTTACTTGCAAGAGAAAGAAGACTGTTCAATAGATCCTTTTATTGAAAACGCCCGTCTCTCTATTTCTCTGCACCTCTGATGAAACGAAGCATGCACGATTGACTTAGTGAAATATCTATCTATTGTTTCCACGACTCTAAAGATATATTTCTTATTCTTGGGAAACAAAGTTGTCATGTTTATGCGGTTGTCAGAAACTAATCCCTTCTTGTGAATTCGAGAAAGTTTCTAGTGACCTCTGAGCTAGCTGGCACTCA
The DNA here is from genome assembly GCF_964263255.1 of Lissotriton vulgaris. NCBI lineage: Eukaryota > Metazoa > Chordata > Amphibia > Caudata > Salamandridae > Lissotriton > Lissotriton vulgaris. Next base: position 231,043,627 of record NC_141690.1, read on the forward strand.
CAATTAAGTCTAATATATTCGATAGAGACCTAGTAGACCCAAGTCCTACGTCAAATCTGTAGGATATGTTATTCCAATGCGCAGAGCCTATTGGGAATATAGGAACTACACTACAGCCGGACAGTGCACATAGGGTGGGACGCCCATCAGCATCCCCAGGTGCCCCCCCCAGGACATTCTCATGTGCCTTCATAATTATAAACAAAAAGAAACAATAATGGCTGCGGTGCGTGAACAAGCCTATGTTTTATTTGAAGGAAATAAAGTCCGCCTATATCAAGACCTGTCAAACATCACTCTCCAGAGACGACGTGCAATGAAACCAGTAACGGAATTCTTGAGAGACAAAGGAGTGAGGTACAAATGGGGTCATCCATTCCACTTGATCTGGGCATGGCAGGGTGAGAACCGGGCAATACGCACGCTCCTGGAGGCGACAGAGATTCTGGGCATAGAACTTGATCAGGGGTCCTCGCCCCAGCAGACACTCTCTCAGTTGCCCTCCCGAGAATCGCGTTGCAGAAGGCGCTCAAGAAATAGCTCGCAATAACAGATAAGCAAGCCAAGAAAGACTTAAAGCATCAAAGAATGCTCGGCCTTGTTGCAACAACTCGCGGAGCAACATCAGTCCCTGGAGAGAGAGGCCGATTAATGGTGATTAGTGTACCCATCTGTGCCTTTAGCAGGGGGTGGGCCGCTTCCCCTCTGGACGCACCCACACTTTAGCCAAAACTAGCTGATAGCGGCGGGGGCTGCCAACCTCCCTACTTTTCTTTAGAAGACTTGCACGGATGATAAACGACATGGACCCTCACTACAGAACTGCAAATTCAGCACTTGTTGGAGCTACTGTTTTATTAATTGTTAATGTTAGTAAGTTAGTTATATATAATCATGCTCAGCTGCTAGCCACACTGTCACACCTCACTCACTTCTTAGGGTATGAGGCTCTAGGCCGCCACGCGTAGGACCCAGATACCTATGTCGCTCTTCACGGGACATAGTGCGCATAGTTAGCTTGAACGTGAGGAGCCTAAACTCTCCAACCAAAAGAATAGCACTACTGACACAGCTAAGGGCGGCCTAATGTACATATGTCTCCTGTAAGAGACCCATCTCCTGAAAAAGAATTGGAGTAGAATGCGCTCTAAGTGATTTTACCACCAATTCTGGACTTCCGGTCAGGGGAAAAAGCGGGGGATGCAATTCTAGTGGCCACACACTTTCAAGGGAAAATCATTAGCGTCACCCTCTGGTGGTCCTGCGTGTGTCCCTCTCCAGCCAAACATTCACGATGGCCTCCATCTATGTCCCTAACGATCACCAGGAGCCATTCATACAACAGGCAATTGGCACCATCCTCACTACTCCGTTGCGTCCATTCACCTTCGAGAAGCTGACAACACATAACTGCACACAAAGGGCCCCCTACCGCAGCTGGAGCAAAGTCACCGAAGACTAGCTAGTCACCACCCTCGCCCGAAACCCACCAACGGACACTACCGCCACCGACTCTGCAGCACTCAACCTCAGGCAATGGATAGGCGACTGCGCCAACACTCTTGCCCCGATCGAGAAACACCCAAACAGACGATCTGACAGACAAGCCATCTGGTTCACCGCCGACCTCCAGGCATCCAAGCAGGCCTATCGTAGGCTCGAGAGGAAGTGACACCACAAACAGACACCAGACCGCAACACAGCCTACAAGACCGCCATCCGCAGACACCACCAACTCATCCGTACCACCAAAAGGACCTCTTTCAAAGAGCGCATTGACAACATCGCACACAACAGCAAAGAGCTCTTCAACATCATGAAGGAACTCTCCAACCCAGCTCCAACTCTAACGGCATCCCGACATCACAGGACCTCTGCGACCCCCTAGCCACCTTCTTCCACCGCAAGATCACAGTCATCCACGACAGCTTCAGCAACCAGGCCTTCCCGACTGACACAGACACCTCAGACCCACCTCCCCCCAGCCAATACATCATCGACCTCCTGCTTTCCTGGACCCACGTCAACGACAAAGACACCATCAAAACCTTGAACACCATCCACTCGGTTCACCATCCGACCTCTGCCCGTACCACATCTTCAACAAAGCAAGCTCCACCATTGCACCCCATCTCTGCAAAGTCATCAACAGCTCCTTCGAGTCTGCCACCTTACCGGAGAGCTAGAAGCACACCAAGATCAACGCCCTACTCAAGAAACCCAAAGCTGACCTCAAGAACTTCTGGCTCATCTTCCTCCTCTTCCATTTCCTCGCGAAAGTCATAGAGAATATCGTTAACCTGCAACTGACCTCCTTCCTCGAAAAGAACAATCCTGAACCCGTCCCAATCCGGCTTCCGCAGCAACCACAGCACCGAAACAGCCCTCATCGCCGCAACCGACGACATCAGGGCCTTGATGGACAACAGAGAAACCGCGGCCCTCATCCTCCTGAACCTCTCGGCCGCCTTCGACACCATCTGCCACCACACCCCCGCACACGCCTCCATAACGCAGTGATCCACGACAAAGCACTAGACTGGACCACGTCCTTCCTCACCGGCAGAACCCAGACAGTCCACCTCCCCCCTTTCCACTCAAAAGACACCAAGATCATCTGCGGCGTACCCCAAGGATCTTCCCTCAGCCCGACCCTCTTCAACTTCTTCATGGCACCACACATCAACATCACCAGATCGCACGACCTCAACATCATCTCATACGCCTACGACACCCAGCTGATCCTCTCCCTCACCAACACCAAATCCAGCCTTCACGAAGGAAAGAAGGCCATCGCTGAATGGATGACGATCAGCTGCCTGAAGCTGAACTCGGACAAGACAGAGGTCCTTATCATCGGATCCAGCCCCTATGTGTCAGATGTGCTGCCCAGGATCCAGTCGTTGCTAATAGGGGTCCACCTCCAGATGTTACCAACACCCTGAAGTGTAATAACAGGGTGTTCGAACCATCAGGCGAGGGAAGGAAGGGGAAGGGAACTGCAGGGAAAAGGATCTGAAACAACACAAGTAAAATAGTTATACATAAACCGTACATGTAATGCTGCACTCAAGTGGTCTCACGAGAATCAGCCGTACCTGTAATGTGTCTTAGGGACCTCTTAAACACCAGAGCATCCAAGACAGATCCTGTATTCAGAATTATATCTGCAAACATATAAAGCATTCATAAGTTCTAAATATCCACTTTCATAGAACTCCAAATCAATCAACAGATGCTGCATAACGTCACATACCACAATACACACTGAGTATCAAAAGATTTCCTCCAATGGAAAATTATATAACTAAATAGGAGTCTTTTGATAAATGCTGTTCACTTCCTTCAAGCAAGGGAAATCAATATCAGTATAAGTCTTTTCACATAGTCTCAACAAACTCTATAAGTTCAAAAGGATAATGAAACCACAAGATCCTGGAATCCAAATATTTAAATACACCGTAGGAATGTGGTTTACCTCACCACACTGTTCTACATCACATCCATAATGTAGTATGGCACACAGTAACACGTAGTTAAATGTCACCACAGTGCTCTGCTGCCCTAAATACCTCAGCCGAGGTTTTGCAAGAGAATACAATAGTCTCGGGTCACAAGGACCCATCATAGTACACAAAGAACTAAAAAATGTTGTATCGTGAAACGGCAGCGCGTGGCCTCCTAACTCACAGCGCTCCGCTCAATGGCTAAAATGAGACTGAAGGATCAAAGATACGGCAGCGCGTGGTTAACGAACACTCAGCGCTCCGCATCATTTGGCAACGTCAGGAAGAAACAAATATTACGGTAACGTGTTGGTCGGGCAACACACCGCGCTCGGCACTTAGATTCAATATAAATGCAATCACTGCAGCGTGTATCCAGAAACTCACCACGCTCAGCTCAACGTCGTCCGACGAATGGATACGGAAGGCAATCACTCTCCAGCTGGAGAGCACTCAGCATTGCAGGCAACAGGAAACAGGATACCGAATACACAAATGGACACTGGAACACTCAGAATTACGTGCATCCGTTCTCGCGCGTCTTGTCCTTAAGTACCTCCCCCTACGCATGGAATCACGGGGGTTGTAGTCTTACACTCAGGTAGGCGCCGAGACTACGAAACCTGACACTCTGCCTGGGACGACTCATTGTGGCCAGCCACACTGGGAGCTGCACTGACGCCCACTAACCACTCACGCAACCTGGGAGTCATCCTGGACTCCGCACTATCAATGACCCAGCAAGTGAACGCCGTGTCCTCCTCCTGCTTCTACACCCTCCGCATGCTCGACAAGATCAACATATGGATCCCCACAGGTACCAGAAGGACAGTCACCCAGGCCCTTGTCACCAGCAGACTGGACTACAGCAACACTCTCTATGCAGGAACATCAGCCAAACTCCAGAAACGACTACAACGCATGCAGAATGCCTCTTCATGCCTCATCCTTGACATTCCCCGCTACAGCCACATCACAGGCCACCTGAAAGACCTTCACTGGCTCCCCGTCAATATGAGGATCACCTTCAAGCTCGTCACCCACGCCCACAAAGCTCTCCACAACACCAGACCAACGTACCTCAACGAACGACTCACCCTCTAGACCCCGAACCGCCAGCTTCGCTCCGCTGACCTCGCCCTGGCCACCAACCCCCCGCATCCGTCGAGCGACCGCCAGCAGCAGATCGTTCTCCCACCTTGCTGCAAAAACTTGGAACACCCTCTAAATCCGCCTACGACAGACCCAGGACCTGCTGGCCTTCAAGAGACTACTCAAGACCTGGCTGTTCGAGCAGTAGCAGCCCTCACCCCTCTCCCCAGCGCCTTGAGACCCTCACAGGTGAGTTGTGTGCTCTACAAATGTACTGATTGACTGATTGATTGTTCCCGATTCCAACTTAGTGATAGGAGGTGATTTTAACTTGGTACCAGACGCTATGAATAGAACCCCCCCAGAGACCAGGGACTACGGAGATGTTTACCGTGCAAGGAACATGTTGGCTGACAGATGCGGGGTTGACAGATATATGGAGATAGCTTCACCCGACCACACGGTCATACTCCTTTTTTTCAGCTGCACACCAATCCTATGCCAGAATTGACTACTTCCTCATTTCGGCCCCACTGAGCCCAAGGGTAACGCAGGCCACTATAGATGTGGCGTCCCTATCTGATCATGCTCCCATTCAGCTGGACCTACACTTCCTGACCGCAAACCAGGGTTGTAAACTGTGGTGTCTCAATCCTAAACTGCTATCCCATGATGGGGCATTCCAGGAGGTGGGGAAAGCCATAGTGAATTACCTCGCAATTAACAATACCCCACACACGGCAATAACAACACTCTGGGAGACTCTAAAAGCAGTAGTTAGGGGCACGTATATAGCTATAGCAGCAAGACTCAACAAGGAACGTGCAATGAAACGCGCCAGCTTGGAAGATACCGTGAAAGGGTTAGAAGACGCCCAGCAATGTATGGGCTCACATAAAACCAGGCTTCAAATGACCATAGCATGAAAACAGCTCAGAGAACTTGATATGGATACTGCCGAGTATGCATTGTTGCGCACGCGTCATAAGTATTACACAGAGAAATAAAGCAGGGAAACTACTGGCACTCAGATTGCGAACAGAGGTACACTCTAGACGTGTGCAGGACCTGATAGATGGAGGCCAGAAATATATCACTAGTGACGAAGACATAGCAGCGGAGTTTGGTCGTTTTATGCACAATTGTATGGAGCTGAAGGGCAATCCCCGGAGGACTGCATTCCTTACATTGCACAGACTCCAATAACAACACTGCAGGAACCTAATACAACACCCTTAAAGAAGGCTTTAACTGAGCGGGAGATACTTTAGGCGATAATGAGACTCAAGCTAGAAAAGGCAACAGGGCAGGATGGATACACGGCTGCTTTTTATAAACAATATGCATCATTGCTGGCCCCAGTGCTAGCCCGGCTGTACAACTCTTTTAGTGAGTCTGGGGTGCTTACAGAATCAATGCGCACGGCGATAATAATGGCGTTGTCAAAGCCAGGGAAGGACCCTCAACACTGTGCATCTTACCGCCCCATATCCCTTCTCAATGTGGATGCCAAGATATTCACAGGGATATTGCCATGCCGACTGGGTAGACACATGTCGGGCCTGATTGAGCTGGACCAGTCCGGCTTTATACCTGGCCGCACTTGCGGGGAAAACACAAAGTGGCTCTTCCACTTGCTGGATAAAACACAGCATTCCCAAAAACTGACTTTATTCCTGTCGATCAACGCCGAAAAGGCCTTTGATCGCATCCATTTGTAATTCTTGCGGGCAGTGCCTGAGACAGAATACTGGCATTACCTGGCAATCCGACATTGGGTGACTCTTCCCGCTATTCGGTCCCACGCCATCAGGCAAATGACCCTGTTTGAGCGCTAGCTATTATCCAGATAGGACTACTCTTGCATCTTGTCCGACATACATTTCTTTTTAAAAACTCAGGCTACCCCCTTGCAAGCACCCGCTCGGAGGAGGTGGGAGACAGAATGCGAATGCAGATTTACCAACAAGGAATGGATGGACATTCTGCACATCGCGCGCACTTCCACTACTAGCGCCCCCCCGGCAAGGAAACACTTTTAAAGCTAGTCCATTATTGTTACTATACTCCAGCTCATCTGGCTCAATGGCAAAAAGGAAAGGATGATACATGTTGGCGACACTGCACTCATTCAGGTACGCTCACCTACTTGCTATGGCGCTGCCCCAAGCTCCACAGTAATGGGAGGGAGGTTTTTGCGAACATCTATAAGATGTTCGACACTGGAATACCCCGCTTTCCCAGTTACATCCTGTTGGGACTGACCTTGGTACTATGCGCGGCAAAGCAAGTCCTGTTATCAAAATGGGGCACTGATATTATCCAAACCCACACAGACTGGCTGCACAAACTCTGGGATTTATTAGGAATGGAAAAGTTGACAGCGGCTATCAGTCATACTTTACCCAAGTTTGAGAAAAGTTGGGGAACATGTATAAAACATCTATCAGGAGTGTATCAAGAACTTACATGCCCGATATATTTGCGAATATTGCAGATTACGTCCACCACTCCTACTGATGACTCAGATAAAATAAGAAGTGTGATGACTTATTTATAAAGGTGAAATGAGCATGGTCTGTTTTTTCTCTTTTTTATGATTGTTTATTAATGATGTTTGATTCTGTTTTCCTTTTCCTTTCCCTCCCTCCCTTTGAGTCCCCCAGACACTCCCTCCCCACCCTCCTCACAACTTCACTGGCCAGAGGATGTAGGCGAAGGGAATTGGGAACAAAACGGAGTAAAATGTTACAACAATCCTAAAGGCACCAAAGCTGTGGAATTAAGGGTACCAACCAATCGACCTCATGTCGCTGCTGGTACCAAAAACGCAGAAATCACCTAAAGCGGTATTTTGCCTCCTTATCAGTACACACTTTAAAATGTAAAAGTAGAAGAAAACACCTGAAAATGCGTTCTACGGGTGCACTAATGATCCCGACTAATAATTAAACAGAGACAGAAAGGCCGTGTTTAAAATTAAGACAGACAATTTAATATAAAGTTGCAGAATTTTAAAGCGTGGATGGATAGCTGATATTTTTCTCCATGAAAGTAGCAACCCACCGGGGAACTCTTCGGCGGAGCGGCTGATACTTTGAGTGGGTGGCCGTCATGCTTGATCTTACTGTCACCTCAAATTCAAATCAATAATTTTGAGAGGAGCTGTGTGTCAGCTTATTATGGGCCTTTACCTGTAATTATGTTAAATTAAATCAAAATACAGAGGGAGCAATTAAAGAAGACCAGGCTTCGGAATCCCCCTCACCCCGGGTACAGCGCTTCCAGCTGTAACAATTCCAGCACCAGCAGCAGCTTTGCATCACAATGGTGTCTGACTCTTGTCGGCTACCGTATCTATGCAGCCAGCAGAGGCCCGCCCATTTCATTATGTTTAATTGGTGTGAAATAGACGAGCGCTTTAGGGGGCGATAAGGTGTTTTGCATTCACTGCTTCACTGAACCTCCCTGCCCACTCAATTCAGTCTCGTTCAGTTCTCATATCTTGTTTTGTTCTCCATCTGGGCCTCAGTCCCTCTCTCCTGTAACCCAGACCAGTTGCATGAGAAGATAGATGAAGGTTTGTTTTCTTTAATGGTACTTGCTTTCTTAGCGACGCTTCTTTGAAAAAGGAGTGACGTCACTGACGTGCTCAAGTACTTCAAGTCGGCTAACGACTCCCACGTCATGAGTGCATATGGTAACCTACCTTAAACTACAGCTCAGCTGTGCAAGATTCAGAAATGGGTTGGCAATGATTCTAAATATGAGGCCGATTCGAAAAGTGTTTTCTACACGTTAAGTCCGTCTTACTGTAAACGGTAAATGCATCTAATTATGTATTTGGATTTTTGTATAGCTCGCTATCATTCTAAAAGGAAACTCTTGGCACTCAAGGAATTTTCTTAGGACAAGTCATAAACATAACATTTGGAAACCCTGTAAATAGTTTTTGCAATGGTAACCAGACTTCACCCATTACAATCCCATTATGTAAAGAGTCTGTAATTCAAGTAAAAATAGGTTTATTACATAAACCAATAAAGACCCACTGGTGCATAGCAGGAAGACGTCCTGTAATCACCAACTCCAACCGCTTCTGCCTTCCCTTCCAAACATGACATAACAGCATTCTAAAAATGACCGAATATATTCTGCATTACACAGTGAGAAGAAACCATAGTAGCAGAACATGAGTTTCTTAGGTACTTTAACAATTTTTCTTAGTAAAGGCAAATCCTTTCCAAGATGATTACTCTCTTTGTCACACCTAACCAGATGATCTCCCATTTGCTCATCAGACTCATAATTCATACTCGTACCAGCAGAACACTCAGGATCCACACTCCTGGAAGAAGTGACATCACATTTACCACCATTCCCACAAAACAAAGTACTATGACTTTCCAATTCCTCCTTTTTAAAGTAATCCTCCTGTCCAGGTTTAAGTACAACAATGGCACTTTTATTCCACCATCCTTTGTCTTTCAACAAAACAGCGGAATCACTAACCCTTTCCACCAAATAAGGTAAACTTTTTGAAGAACCTTTAGTTTGTTGAGAAACAGGTTTGATGACTCTCACCCAATTTCCCACTTCAACAGACTTGCACTTAGCCTTCTCATTAACATCATGATAAGTTTTGTTCAAAACACGGGATACACCTAAATTATGTCTGGCTTTAGTGGCACAACCCTCAAAAGATTGAATGGTACCATTTTTAACAAAATCAGGTGTGAGAAAAGTTCTGCTCTGTCTACCCCTCATCAACACATAAGGAGATACACCGGTACTTGAATAAGGAGTGTTATGATAACTCCAAATTTTTTCCTTTAAAAACTCAAATACATCCAAATCATTGTCCAAAGCAGATTCAATTCCCTCTTTGAAAAACCTGTTAGCACGTTCTACTTGACCATTGGCCTTAGGCCAATATAGCGGTGCTCTTTCAGAACAAACTCCAAACTTTTAATGAAAAGTCTGCATTTTAGCAGAAACAAACTGAACACCATTATCAGACATGATAATTTTTTGTGCCCCCTCTTGTTGAAAAATCTTATCCAAAAAACATATGACCATATCAGTATTAGGACGCTCAACAAATTTGTAGTACAACCACTTTGAGAAGTTGTCAATAACAATCAAAAACCTTTTTTCTCTACCCAAGCAATCATAAGGACCAGCAAAGTCTATGGAAATTTTCTCCCAAGGCTGTTGAGGAATCTCTTGAAAACCCATAGGTTCTGTAGACACTTTCCAATGTTTATCGAACAAATACACACTTTACAATTATCCACAAAACGTTCAACAGCAGCATCCATCCCTGGCCACCAATAGTGCAATTTAAGTAATCTCTTAGTACTGGATACACCAGGATGTCCAGCATGAGCCAAAACCACACGTTTTTTCCTAATACCCATAGGTGGAACAAACAAATCATGTCTCATTAGCATATTATTTACAATAGTAAGTTCACTTGCAATTTGAGCAAAACTTTGGAAGCTAGAATCAACATTTTTACACGATGGCTACCCATTGACCACAAATTCTTTAACCTTAGTTAAAACTTGATCTTGTTCTAGAAACTCACACCATTCTTTCTCAGAAATATCCATACCAGAATTTCCTATGGCATCCACCACAACTACAACACATTCATGAAAATCATCTTCTCATCAACCACACCCACAAGAGAAAGTCTAGACAAACAATCAGCTGTTACATTTTCCCCCTGCAATATGCTTTATTTCAAAATTGAATTCTTGTAGCCGTGCAATAAGTCTCACTAATCTCGATGATGCATTACCAGATCTCACTCCATCCATCATATACACTAACGGTTTGTGATCAGTAACAAGAACAAAAGGACGACCCCATAAAAAATTCTTACATTTTTCTACAGCCCGTACACATGCGAGGGCCTCCTTTTCAATAGTGCTGTAAAATTCTTCTGCTCCTCTTATTCTCCTCGAAATGAAAGAAATAACTCTCTCCTTGCCATTACCCAACTGGGTAAACACTGCACCTAGACCTATATCGCTGGCATCAACCGTGACAAATGACTTACCATTGGGATCTAAAGCTTGCACAATAAGTTTCTTAACTTGATTGATGTATTTGTGTCCAAACAAATTTTGTACCTTTTTTAAGCAATTGTCTCAAAGGCTCAACTACCAGGGCATATCCTTTGACAAATCTAGCATAGTATTTCTCTAGTCCTAAGAAGGAACGCAGGGAATCTTTATCATAAGGTTTACTTGCCTTATCCAAAGCACTCACTAAATCCTCTTTGGGAAAAATACCTTGACTTGAAATTCTGTGACCTAAATAATCAATTTATTTAACTAGAAATTTGCATTTGTCTTTGCTAACCGTCGTGTCTTTAGTTTCAAGGATGTTTAACACAGACTCTAAAATACTGTCATGTTCTTCACAGGTCTTTGGAAAAATTAAAATGTCGTCTTGAAACGACTGTACACCTTTAATACTTTGAAAAAGAGTCTCTACAAGTTTTTGAAAGACACTGGCAGCTGATGCCAGGCCAAATGGAAGTCTTAAAAATCTAAAAACACCAAAATGTGTAACAAAAGCTGTCAAATCTTTAGAGGAATCATCATGTAACACCTGATGATAAGCTGACTTTAAGTCAATGACAGAAAAATATTTAGCATCATTGACGCGGCTAATAATTCTTGAATTCTGGGAAGTGGATAGGTTTCAACAACAATATTCTTATTTAAAGATCTAAGATCCACACACAATCTTAGCTCATTATTTTCTTTAAGTGCAATCACGATAACCGAAATCCATACTGAGCTATCAGTAGGTTCAATTATACATTCAGTCACTAAATATCCAAATGTTTTTTCAAATTCTCACGTACAATCAATGGAACCATTCGTACTTTATGTTGAACCGGAATAGCTCCATCTTTAAGCTTGATCTTGTGAGCAAAACCTTTTACTTGACCTACCTTATTTTGGAAAACAGCATTATGTTTAGCAAGGATACATTCAACATTTGAATTTTCAAATTTGACTGAGTTAACAGAAATGTCCCTCAATCTAATAGGAGTATCTGTACCTGGACATAACATGATTCCCAATCTGCCTAGATCATACCACCCGACAATATTCTTTCCATAAATAGCAACATATATTTTCGTAAAAATGTTCCTTCTCTCAATCTAATAAATTACACAAACCAATAAAGACTCACTGGTGCATAGCAGTAAGACGTCCTGTAACCACCAACTCCAACCGCTTCTGCCTTCCCTTCCAAAGATGACATAACAGCATTCTAAAAATGACCTAATACATTCTGCATTACACAGTGAGAAGAAACCATAGTAAAAGAACATGAGCAAACTTTATTGGAACATGAGGGTAAGAACACACCACACATTAGTATTTAACAAAGCACATCTGTTGTGCGTCCACGGTAGGGTCTTGTGTTCGACCTCATGGTCACAGGTTCAAATCCCAGTGGGTCCACTCAGCCTTTCACCCTTCTGAGGTCTTTAAAATGAGTACCATTGAGGTAGGTACCAATAAACATCTGTTATTCAGAGCCAAGATACCTTTGTATGAACGTGTGCTTTACAAATACAGGTTATATTATGTTAGCAAAATATTGGTTGTCTTTGCATAGAATATCTATCAAAACTGACTCTGAATGATGATGACTAAAATGTACCTTAATTTACATTGAGGCATTTGCCTCAATTGTCACAAAACTGAGGTCTGAATTCCCTTGACCACACTTGTACCACGAAGGTGAAAGCATCTGAATTCCTAAGGGGAAGTCCCAAGTCTCTGTACCACTGGCCACCTACCATGGTCCCATCCCCCAACACTAGGCTCCAAATGTGGGCGAAACAGAGTGAGACCAGGGGCTACAGCCCTATTGCCTTCACTGTTACACTGTTGAGCCAATGCCCCCAATCTGTTGTGAATGTCCTTGAAGGATACGGATTGCTGTCCATCACCTTAGAGCTGTGCAAAGAAGTATTTGATGGAGGGTACATCTGTCCTTAGAGTGACTTAGCGCTGCCTTCCATTAGCCTTTTGAACCTTGTTAAACTTACAAACTCTGACTACCCACAAAATGAAGGGGCTGGGTGAGTGTGATATTGCGTGGTCACATAGAGCTGTGACCGCACCTCCTTCTGGTACAGATGTTGCAGTAGCTCCCAAAAAGGGGAGTGCAGGTTGCAGCCTGGACTAAATAGCCTCCAGCCATCGTGACAACAGGGCCAGGAAGTCCGCTGTGAGCATGCAATGGAGGCGTTTGGAAAAGCCCAGACCAGTCTTGAAAATGCTTGCAATATATACTCCCTCAAAGTCACCGGTCAGAGACCTGCTCTCTCCCCCAGCAGCTCTGCTGTTGTACTGCTACCACTGACCCCGTTCACCTGTTGCTGGTAGGTGTTCAAGGCCCTTTTCATCCCTGGTGGTCCAGTGACAGAGCCTTGCTCTTCTGCTGGTCCGCTGTTGTTTGTCCTTTGTTTGTGCCCGGTTTTCTGTCTTTTGTGTGCCTTTTTGCATTTGTGCCTGTAAATTGTCTTTTCTGTATTTTATTATATTTTTGACTGTTTGTACTGTTCTTCGTACCTGTGCCATTGTGGTGCCCGTTTTCGATGCCCTTTCCCACCGCTGCTGTCCCGTGGCCCCTCCCCCCTGCCGGTTCCCGCCTCCCAGCTGCACTTCCCTCCCCTTCCCTATTTAATGGCAGCCGATGTGTGCCAAAGGCAAGCCCATCTGCGCCCGTCTGCCACCCGACCACGACCAGTGCCAGGTACCCTGGATCTCCAACTACCCACCGCTACAACTCAGTTACCCTCCTTGCACTCAACCCCGGAAGGAACAACAGCTGTCAGCTGTTCACGCCAAACGCCTCCCACGGCCAGTTCTCTTGCCGTCACTGCCGTCAGACCTTCACCACCCTCTGCACCCTTACAGCCACCGCCGGACACCAACACCAACGAAGCCCTGAGGTGCATCCTCCTCAATGTGCGCTCCCAGCACTGATACGCTGTAGAGATCGGGGACCTCTTTGACACCCTCTCGCCAGACGTCGCCTTCTTCACAGAAACCTGGACCAACTCGACCTCTGCCCCCATCATCGCCACCACTATCCCCTACGCAAACAAGATCCAGAATGAAGTACCGCCCAGGAGAATGACTGGCCATCGCACACAAAAGCTCCTTCTGACTCACGACCTCCAGCTCGAGCGACAGTTTGCCCACCACCGCATACCTCCACTTCCAGATCCAGACCAGCTACAGAACAACCCTTAGAGGCACCCTTGCCTGGACCCCGTACTGCGTTCACCACCACCATGGCTGACCTCATTGCGCTCCATACCATCACCAACAAACCCAAGGCGCCCAAACTGCACTTTGCCCTCCATGAAGATATTGGAGCAAGGTCACCGAGGAGCAGCTCAACTCCACCCTCAACTGTGATACCCACACCACCTGGACCGATGCCAACCTCGCAGCAAAAGATCTCCACAGATGGATTACCAACTGTGCAGACAAGCTCGCACCCTTACGTAACCCCGACAGTCAGCAGCCCAGAAAGGCTACCTGGTTCACCACGACCTCCAACAATCCAGACGCACCACCAGACGTCTCGAGAAGAACTGGAGAAACAGCAAGTCCTCGGAAGAACGCACCACCTACAAAAACGCCATCACAGAATACCACCAACGCATCAGATCTACCAAAAGGACCTTCATCCAAAACAAGATCGCCACCATCTCCAGCAACTCCAAGGAATTCTTCAGCATCATCCAGGAATTTACCAAACCCCCAGCAAAACACATCACCCCTTCCCAGGACTTCTGCACTCCAGCAACGCCAGCCAGCCCACTATCTCCTCCTGGTCCCCAGTCACCACCGAAGGTACAGCATCGACCATGAAAGACATCCACTCAGGGGCCCCCATGGACCCCTGCCCCCTCACATCTTCCACAGAGCCGCCCGCCATTGCTACAGAACTACGACGCACCATCAACGTCACCTTCGAAACCAGCATCTTTCCCGACGACTGGCAACGCGCAGAAGTCAGATCCCTACTCAAGAAGCCCCCAGCAGATCCCACAGATCTAAAGAACTACCAACCCATCACCCTCCTCCCCTTCACGGCCAAAGTCACCGAGAAGATCGTCAACGTCCAACTAACGAAATTCATCGAAGAAAACTCGACCCCACCCAATCCGATTCCGCAGTTACCACAGCACCGAGACGCCCTACTCGCCGCCACAGATGACATCCGCACCCTCCTCAAACAAGGACACACCGCAGCCCTGATCCTACTTGACCTCTCTGCAGTCTTTGACACTGTATCCCACCGCACACTCACCGCCAGACTCCACGACGCCGACATACAGGGAACCGCCCTTGACTGGCTCCGCTCCTTCCTCACCGGTAGTACCCAAAGAATCAGACTGCCACCCGTCCTCTCCGAACCCACGGAAATCATCTGTGGAGTACCCCAGGGATCATCGCTCAGCCCCATGCTCTTCAACATCTACATGCCCCCCTCGCTGCCATCATCCAGAGAGCACCGACTCAACATAGTATCCTATGCTGATGACACTCAGCTCATCCTCTCCCCCACCAAGGACACTATCACCACCAAACTCAACTTCCAGGAAGAAATAAAGTACATTGCATCCTGGATGAGCAGCACTTGGCTGAAGCCCAACTCGAAGACGACAGAGGTCCTTGTCCCCCTCTGCATGGGACAACACCTGGTGGCTCACTGCCCTTGGCACCACCCGCCCCCACGGACCACGCCTGAAACCTCAGCATCGTACTCAACTCCTCCCTCTCCATGACCCGACAGGTCAACTGCGTCAACTTAACCTACTTCAACACCCTCCGCATCCTTCGAAAGGCCTTGAAATGGATCTCCCCCAAATCAACTAAGACCATCACCCACACACTCATAACCAGCAGACTGGACTAGATAACGCCCTCTATGTCGGGATTAACACGGTTCTACTCCGCAAACTCCAGACCATACAGAACACCGCAGCCAGACTCGTCCTCGGCATTCCTCAAAACGAACACATTGACCCGACACCTGCGTTACCTCCACTGACTCCCTGTTGAGAAGAGAGTAACTTTCAAGATACTCACCCACGACTACAAATGCCTCCACAACATTGGACCCCAATATCTCAACAATAGAATCTCTTTCCACATACCTAAAGGAACCTCCATTCCGCCGACCTCACCCCGAACCCCTGCGCATCCGCAAAGCAAGAACGGGTGGAAGAACCTTCTCCTTAATACCGGCCAAGACCTAGAACGAGCTCCCGATCTACATCAGACGTTCCCCCACCCTGCACATCTTCAGGAAGACCCTCAAGACCCGGCTCTTTGACTGACCGGAGCTGCTCAACCTCCCCCCAGCGCCTTGAGACCCTCACGAGTGTGTAGCTCGCCTAAAATCCCCTCTCATTTTTACCATGTCATTACCGCCCAAATATATGATGATAAGTTCAGGGAACTAGAGTCCATCATGAGCTTTAGCCTCTTCAATCAATTCACATAATTGCGTGATCCTGAGACCAGCCTTTCCGCACCATTTTAAGAGTATGTTCATCAACACTGTGTTCTATGGAGCTGCTGCAACTGGTACGAATGAGTGACTAATGGCCCATACAACCTTTGATGGCATGACTACTAGAATAAACCAAAGAGAGAAAAGTAATGAGACAACACAGCAATAAAGATGAAAAAACAGGCGTCATAACAGCTGAGGCCGAATGTAATGTTTGAAGCATGGTGAGGACCATCACCATATGCACTTCACTTTTTTCTGTTAGAGAACCACCTTTGATGCAAATGTTGCGCCACCTATTCCACATGAATCAGAAGAATAACTGGCTGATCTACCTGTATGGACCAGAGGGCTACAGTAAAAATCACAGAGATTTCATAGAGCAAGAGGGGCTCAACTTTGAGATGGATAAAAACTGCAGACACGCTCACAGCCGGTCACACTGCCAATGGGGATTTGGGGGGCAGCTGACCATAGGCAAGTCTGTCTCTGGGTTATTTGGGGAAGTGGAGCAGTCGGGCAACTGCTCCAGGGTTGGGCTACATTTGAGCTACATATGTAGCCCAACAGGTATACAAACAGGGATTTTGTAGTGCCAGACACCATTTTGTGGTAACACGGTGGCTAGCACTTATTGAGTGTAATTTTTTTTAGTTAGTGTAATTTTGCAGTTAATTAGGCTAGATCAGCAATTTGGTAGAGTAGGCCCCATAGGTAGGTTTATCATTTACTGTGATGGCGTCCCAAGACGAAATGGGGGCACTGGCCATGAAGCTGCTGATTGCCCCGGGCCGGTTAGATTTGCTAGTTGAGGGCACGTCGCTGCGGGCTGGCCGCCCCTCAAGAAAAGCGCCAGAAGGGGTGGCAGCAGCGGTGTTTGCATGTTCACCACCTCTCCAGGCATCCGATCGTAGCAGCAGCCAGATAGGCAAGCGCGGCCGCTCACGTCTTACAAAAGCGGCCCGGTGCGGAGAGGTGTTGCTGGGAGGGCGGCAGAAGGTGCGGGCCGGCCTGAGAAACTGGGCGATTCAGTGGAGCAGGATGCACGGTGCATGCTCCTGCAAGGGAGGATCGCGAGGCCTCAGCGGTGCAGCCTGAGGCCCAGCACACACTGAAGAGGGGCGGGGGAGGAGTGCTGAGACCTGTGAGGCCTGGATGAAGCAGCCGGCAGCGAGTGGACATGCATGGTCTGCACGGGAATCTAGAGAAGCGGGTGGAGGACGCTCCAAGGGCTGAGGCTCTAGGGGACGAGGTAGGGGAGGGGGAGGGACAGGCAGTGGATTTTAGGGAGGCATATCAGGAATCTCTGAGGGAGAGTAGAGAACTTCAGAGCCAAGGTTGTGGGCTGGGTGGGGCACCTAGAACACATTGGAATGCTATAGACTGGGATCAGTAGTGCCTGGTCAGAGAGAGCTCTGGCAGGGTTTAAGGCATACTGGCTAGGTAAGGGGCAAGGGAAAGAGGATGGCTGGACTCAGGAGATACGAGGCATGGCAATTGCGAGAAAGGGGAGCTGGGCAATGCAAGAGGGGAAGAGAAGGGCCCCCAAAAAGGCCTTTGGGGGGCCTTTGCAGCAGCAGATTATGCTGGAGTGAGGGCGAAGTGGAAGATCGGGTGGGCTACAGAGGAGATTTATAAACCTCACGCACGTTGGGCCAATGGGGGGAGGGACTATGCCCTGGTTGAGGGCTTACGGCAGGACAGGCTGCAAGAGGACGGTGCTGGGCAGTTAAGAAGGCGTATCAGCACCGGCCAGGTAGGGGGTGTAACCTGCTTGTGGGCGCGACCTCCAGACAGGAAAGGTGGTCAGTTATGGTAGCGTGCTAGCACACTGGGCCTCCATTATCTCTCGCAGGTTAATCTGGGATTGGGCGGAGCTGACGTGGGCGAGCTTCGTACAGCTCAGTGGCCCCAAGGGAAAGAGAAGGCTCGGTCCTGTGTGGCTAGCTGGAGGACGTTGTTGGACCATATAACCACCATACTAGGAAGATCTTCCGCAAGCTTAATGGAACATCACACAAGAGCAGTGAGCACTACGTTGAGGTGTCTAACCTAGAGAGGTGTAGGTCTGTTTCAGCGGACAGGTTGGTAGAGCAGTACTTGGCCCCTCAGCGGCAGTGGTCTGAGGTGCTAGATACTACTGTGTTGGATTTTGATGAGGAGAGTGAATTGCTTGATGAGGACGAAGTGCACAGCATAGCAGGGGGGACTAGGCCACAACAGGGGCTGGGGTGCTTCTAATCACTCTGGTGATATTGTTTTGCAGGCTACAGGTTCCAGGACCACTCAAGACCGAAGTGGTGGAACCCAGCGGAGACTGGAGTTGGCGAGGCAGCGGGCGCCTCCAGGGGAGCAAGTTTCGCACTAGGTAAGACACCCTGCGCTGTGTTTACGCCTGTGATGGTATCGATGGGGGTAGCGGCTAAGGGGGCAGGTGATGTTGTAACTCTAGGGGGCGTGGTTTCGCAAGAGGGCAAGACAGAATGGGGGGTGAAAAACAGACAAACTGGAAAGCAAAGAAGTGAAGCCTAAAACACTCTCATACATGGGGACCTCCAAACCTTTAGGGGTGCATCTTATGGCGTCCACTAAAGAAAAATTATGGAAGGGCGAATATGTTGACATGATGAAGTTGCTGCACAGGGATTTGAGGTAAAAGGAGGGCTCTAAAGAAGAAGAGGTGGAATTATCCAAGGGGCCCAAGGTTCCGGTCACTATTAAGAACTGGACGGCTGCTTTTCTTATATACGCCAACGTGTACTGTGAAAAATACCCAAAAGGTCTGTCGCAATGTTCAAATGTATGGATGTAATTAGGAAGGCACACCTCAGTTACGGCTGGTACGCCTGGCTACAGTAGGATGAGGAGTTCAGGGTCCACATGGCATTGGGCACAGAGGCACAATGGGGCAAGCTAGACATGGATCTATGGCAACACACAATGGGCCCTGCTAAATTCTGCAAGACCATTTTCACAGCAAGCAGATTACAGATAGTTTATCGGGCCTCCCAGTGGCGCCCGCCAGGGGAAGGGTGGGGGGAGTGGGAGGAGGCCAGGCCAACGCCTTTGGCATATGGAACTTCAATAAAGGGAGCTGCACCAGGGAATACTGCAAATTCGAAACAGGTGTTCCAAATGTACAAGCAAGCATGCTCTGCTCTATTGTTTTGAGGTGGGGGAGGGCAAACTTCAGCCTGCAGGGTCAACAGCAGAGTTACAGGGGGGAACAACAGGGACAGGCAGGGGACTTTAGGGCAGGAAAAGGAGGACAGGAATCTGCAGGGAAAGGCTCGTACACCCATTACATTTGACAGGCTAGAGTTTTGGCTCTTAACCTATGACAAACAGGTCTTGCTACAGGGGTTCACTTGGGGTTTCAGACTGGGGTACCAGGGTCCAAGGGCGAGGCGGTGGGCTGACAATTTGAAATCGGTGCATGAACACAGGCAGGTGGTGAGGGATAAGCTGGAAAAAGAGATCCAAGAGGGTAGGATGGGAGGCCCCTTTGACGATTGGCCAATGGAAGCTTTGATTGATTCCTACATTGGGGTGATTCAAAAAAGGAGCCAGGGCAATTTTGGCTAATTCAACATCTGTCCTGGCCAGAGGGCAAGCCAGTTACCAACTTTATTCCTTAGGAGCAAGTGTTATTTACATACTCCTCGTTTTGACGTGGCCTTAACACTGATTGAGAAAGTGGGTCGGGGGCACTGTAGGCAAAGAGCGACATCAAGTCGGCCTTCCGTTTGTTGCCGGTACACACCGCCTACTTTCAATTGCTGGGCATACAATTTGAAGGAAAACGGTACGTGAATACAGTTCTATATTGTGCGCCCACTTTGAATACTTTAGCATGTTCTTGCAATGGTTGTTTACAAAACCACTGCCTATGTCAATGTGACTCAGTACCTGGATGATTTCTTCTTTGCTGGGAGTCCCATGAGCACAGCCTGTCAGGAAGAGCTGACAAGGTTCCAAAAGCTGATGGAGGACCTGGGCGTGCCCTTGGCACCCGAGAAACCGGTGGGGCCCACACCAGTGATCTAATTCCTGGGGATTTAAATTGATTCTTTGGTGATAGGGGCCAGGTTGCTCGAGGATAAGAAATGGGCCATGCGGCAACTGATGGGTGCGATGCTGGGGAAATAAGTGGCGGTTAAAGAGGTGCAGGTTTTGTTGGTTCACTTGAACTTTGCGTGCAGGGTGGTCAGAGCAGGGAGGACTTTCTGTAGGAGGTTGGGCCTGGCCCTAGCAGGGTTGTCACTGTCAAATTACCATGTCCGCCTAGCGGCAGGAGTGAAGGAAGATCTGAGGTTGTGGGGATTCCCTTGGCGTCGTTCATGGACTTTAAATGGGACGTGCACATTTTCTCTGATGCCCCGGGTGCATCAGCTTCAGCCTATACTGGCAAGGACATTGGTGGGCGGAAGAATGGCCACTGACATGGAAATAGGGCGGCCACAGTATTGCCTTTTCAGAACTATTTCCACTTTTGGTGGCACTGGCGCTCTGGGACGACCAGTTAGAGCATAAGAAAGTGCTGTTCCGGGTGGATAACATGTCAGTAGTACAGGTCATTAACAGGTAGTCTGCACGGAACATGCAGGTGTTGAAGTTGTTGAGGGTATTTGTATTGCAGTGCTTACAAATTGATGTGATATTTGGAGCAAGACACGTGTCAGGTGTGGATAGTGACATTGTGGATGCTTTTTCTTGTTCACAGTGGAGGATATTCCATGGACTGTCCACAGACGCGGACAGTATCAGGACCAGGATGTCGTAGCACCTATGGTCTGTCGGCGAAATAGGATGCTTCAATTGGTAGCAAGGTCGCTAGCCGTGTATACACGGTGCAATATTCGCAATCGTTGGCTGAATTTTTTATGGGAGGGGCACAGCAAAGATCTAAGGAGTGGGCCAGGGTAGAAGACTTTGTACAATTCATATTGGGTTTTATAGAAAAAGGTCAGTCCAGGGTGACGATTTTGGGTAAATTGGCAGCCATTCCGTTTATGGGCAAGCTGAATTTGGGGTATGCGCTATCAGCAGGCGAGCTTGGGAGGAGGATCCTTGAGGGTTGGTCTAGTGAACAGGGAAGGTTGGGGAGCAAGAGAAAACCTCTGACGCTGGATATCTTGGGCAAAGACCTGGTAGAGTTGCCGGGCATTTTCAGCTCAGCTAGTGAGGCAGTACTGTTTTTCACGCTAATGTCGTGGATGTTTTTCTGCGCATTTCGGGTCTCTGAACTTTTGGGGGGGAAGGGAGAGACAAGGGTTACTTTGGGAGGAGGTCTGTGAAACTGGAATGGTGATACAGGTGTGGTTGTACAAATCCAAGACTGACCAAAGAGGTCAAGGGAAGTGCGTTCTTTTGCCGCCGTATCCGGGAGCAGCCTTCTGCCCTGTGTGATGGGGTATGACCTTGAAGTGGTGGGCCGCCCCTGGGGCAGGTTGATGTTTCTGCATTGGGATGAAAAAAACAGTGTCTGCTTTTCAGCTGTTGGCAATCTTGCGCAAAGCTGTGGCGTGGATGGGGCTGGACACCGGGGGCTTTGGCATACATTCCTTTAGAATCGGGTTTGCTACGGAGGCGGGAAGACCAGGGTGGAGCAGAGACAGAGTCATGGCCTTGGGGCGCTGATCATCCAACTGTTTCCAGTTTGCCTAGAAGGAACTCATCCTGTTACTCAAGATTTCACAGACAAACTGGCAAATCATTACAAGGACAAAGCAGACACGCTGGACTCGTACTTACAACAGAAACAAAGCACCAGCACCAACCCTTGTACAAAACAACTATCCAAGAATGCTCTAATCAAGCCTCTCCGTTCCTTCCAACACATCTCACATGATAAATTTATGGACCTGGTCAAAGCAAGCAGGCCTGCCGGCAGCCCTTCTGACCCCTGTCCGCCACAAACTTTCAAGACAATTCTTTTAACAACCTCTGCTGCCATTCCAGTAAGAAGAATCATCAACGATTCCTTAACTACTGGAATATTTCCGGAAGAACTCAAAAAGTCATACATACGCCCTTTACTGAAGAAAACAAACTTGGACCCGCTGAACCCCGACAACTACAGACCCATTACAAATGGACCTTTCCTGGGCAAACTGATAGAAAGAGCAGCGTTCGCCCAAATGTCACAATTCATTGAAGAAAATGACATACTTTCAGATTTCCAAACAGGATTCCGTCCGGGAAGAGGCACTGAATCTTCCCTCCTTGCCATCTGGGATGACCTAAAGAATTCAGTTGACCGCAACGGGGTTGCTGCGCTACTCCTCTTGGACCTCTCTGCTGCCTTTGACACGGTTGACCATGACACTCTGAAACAAAGACTTTATGAAGCCGACATAGAGGGAACTGCTCTAGACTGGATCACGCCCTACCTTCGAAACAGAACTAATGTCATCCACACCCCACCTTTCTCGTCCAAACCGTACGCCACAAAAGCAGGGGTCCCTCAAGGTTCTATCATCTCGCCCATGCTTTTCAACATCTACATGAAGTCTTTACCAATACTGATCAATAAATTTCACCTCACGTGCTACAACTATGCAGATGACACGCAAATACTCCTTCAACTGGAATGCCCCAAAGACATTGGAAAATCACCAATTTTCAGCTGTCTCAGAGCCGTGGATCAGTGGATGACTTGGAGCCATCTCAAATTGAATGCTTCAAAAACTGAAATACTCACGTGTGGCGATTGGAAAAATTACAACCCGCTTGCCGCATGGCCTGATGAACTGGGATCACTGCCTAAAGTATCGAAGGAAGTAAGAAACCTCGGAATGACCATGGACTCCAAGCTGTCGATGAATGTCCAAGTAAATAAACTAGCAAGATCAAGTTTTGCTACTATAAAAACGCTGAGACGAATTTTCCCTTATTTGGGATTTCCACACAAGGTCCAAGCTCCCATCTCCCTTGTTCTATCCAAACTCGATTACGCCAATAGCCTCTACCACGGATCACCTTTAGCGACCATGAAAAGACTACAACGGATTCAGAACTCGGCTGCCAGACTACTCTTACATATCAAACCACAAGACCACATCTCCCCTGCCTTGAAAGCCCTGCATTGGTTACCGGTTGCCAGAAGATCCACGTTCAAGCTGCTTTGTATTACCCACAAAGCAATACATGGAATAGGACCACTCTTCATCAGGAATAAAATCACCAAACACATTCAACAAAGGAACCTGCGCTCTAAAGGAGCATCTCGCCTCAAAATCCCACCATACAAGATAAAAACAATGGGTGGCACATCCTTCTCTGTTCAAGCAGCCAAACTATGGAACTCTTTACCCCCCAACATAAGATCCACCGACAACCACCTTGTCTTCAGAAAACTACTCAAGATCTGGCTCTTCCCCACATAAGCACCATACGGAAATAGAAATTTACAGCATATCCCTCTGTATATAAGCATTTGTTTTCACTATAGATATGTACCTATCTTTGTGTATTACTTTATAAAACATGTAAAACAATTATGTTGTTAAGAGAAGAAAAAAATAATAATAATAATAATCATCATCATCAATAAATAAAAATCATTTTTGGTCTACATGTACATACTTCCACTGTACATCTATGTACCTTCCATGTACTTGGATCTGTGTGTCTGTTACTTTTCTCCTGAAAAAGCATATCCAATGCACTACCCTATCTTTCATCCTGTGTCTCTATCAATATATTTAATCTAAATATACTTACTTTTTTATGTATCTATATACTTTTAATGTACTTATGGATCTATATACTTATCTCTTTCTTCTAATTTAGCATTTCCAATGCACTAGCCTATTTCTCAGCCTATACCTCACTCATATCTTCTACCCCAACCTTCTGACTCCTCTTAAACTTCTTTCTACTACTCCTTCTAATGCAACACCCTATCTCTCATCCTATAGATCTATCAACATATCATCTACATCCACTCTCTCATTTAGCCCAAACCCCACACCACTACTATGATCGCCAAAATAACCTTTTCTAGACTCTCTCCTGCTCTACACCTCCTTGCATCATCTGACACCTCTTTTTTACAAACTCTCCCCTCTGACCGCTTCCCTCCAAAACTCCTTTTTACTCATCCAAAAGCTTCTTCCTACTGCTAAGACTTTAAAAAAAAAAAAAATCCTTCACTCTTTTATCTCTCCACTATTCTTTTTCAAAAAATTAACAGACTAACATGTTTCACTTCTCAAATTCCATATTCCATATTCAACTATACTAATATACTGCCCAAATAACTGAATAACATATCTACTACTCAAATTACTTCATATTTATACTATACTAATTTTCAACACTAACCCTTTATGGGTTCCGGAGTGGCGTGCTACTCGCCAGAAAAGCGCTTCAACGCCCATCAGGGGTAACAAGTGCTATATGAATGCAAATCTTTCTTCCCCTTTGATCCATCCGCTATCCTTCTCACTCCAAGTAACAGACTAATATCCACCACTGAAATTACCTCATATTTCACCATATCAATTCACCACTAATCCTCTATACGCTCCCTGAATAGCATGCGTCAACAAGCGAGCGATAAATAAATACAAACCTTTGTCCTACTCTATCCTTCTGCTATCATTCCAAATCCAAATAACTGATTAACCTATCCACCACTTAAAATGTACTTGCATGTTTCACTATACTAATTCAACACTAATTTCTCTGTGGGTCCCGGAGTAGCGTGCTACCCGCCGAAAAAGCGCTTCGACGCCTCGTCAGGGGTAGTAAGCGCTATATAAATGCAATTACAATACAATACAATACAATGTGGGTGCAGCGGAAGAGTGTTGATACATGGCGTGCGGTTTTCATATTGTGTTTTTGTTTTTAACGTTCAGTGCGAGGGCGGCTGGAAATCGGTCTGAATATATGGATTGTGGGGCATTCTTTCATAAAATGGGTGACACCCACGGGTCAAATTTGGGGTTTAACGATGGCTTGTATTCAATCTCCTGGCATGGGAAAGGGGGAATGTGATGGTGCGAGTTTTTGCCTTGTTTGAACAGGTTATTAGTGGGCGGGAAGTGCCCCAATAAATAACTCATTGATTTAGGGGAAAATTGCTAGGTGGTGATGAAAGGGCTGGCTTTGGTGAAAAACGTGAAAGAGAATTTGAAGGAGGTGGGCAGGCGTTGGTAGGGTTCTCATGTCCTTTGGACAGAGTTCATCCCGCGTATGATTTGGAGTGGAGCCTACAGCCCGGTAGCTATACATAAAGCAAGAAGAAGAATAATAAGGAGATGCGCGCATTTTGTAGGGAAGCAGGCATGTGCAGGGTGGTGATTTTGGATTTACGCTTTGAAGATAGAGTTTTTCAGAGATGATGCTGTCCTTTTGTCCTTGATGGACATGGAATTTTATCTAGTGCAGTTGAAGTTGGAGTTGGCCAAGGTTTTGGACATATGCTAGACCAGCAGCACCTGGGGGGAGGGTAGAAAATGGGGGGGAGGAGCACTGTTTCACCCCTCCCATTTTCTGGGTGGCGGTTGGCAGAGAAGTTGCCATCATTTAACAAAGCTTATTCTTGTTAACAGCGCCAACTCAGGCTCAAAGGGAATGACTAGATTAGTTTTAGCGGGCTGCAAACCTCCACCCGCTTCTTGTTTTAACCATAACAAGGAGACTCACATATTAAAGACGCATGGGTACTGCTTAGTTATTTTTAGACTCAGATTAGACCAATCGACTTCACATCAGACACTGAGCACCAACTCACATACTTCACATTGGCAAAACGAAAACTCTGGCAAAGAACCACTATGCCCTGAAGGGGCCCGTTGGGCATTGCAGGACCGCCCAGCGAGGAGCTGCCAACTGATGAAGCATGACACCCATTTGGGCTTGTGAAGACTTTTGCTCCTGAGCAATCAGATCAGTTCACTTCTGACCTCCTCCTTTCCTCGATAGGAGGTGCATAGTCCCTTTATTCACCTTGTCTACTCAGGAGCATGTATGCTGGATCTGAATGTGCTCCTAGTGTCTCCTTTTTGATGTTATTGGTTGTCCGTATGCATGGTGGGAGTATGTGATTGGCTAGGCGAGATAAGAAGTTTGCAGATACAGAGAGGCAACACAACAAATGCATTTGAAGACAATGATCAGAAATCAGGATAGAAGTTGAAGCTGTAAAGAAGGCCAGTGTAGAGAGGTTGGAATGGAAGCAGAGGGAGGGACTGAAAACAACTCTTAACAGGAGCCCTGAATACAGATTGATCGAAGGGGCAAGGGAACAGGGAGTCTGAGAACGAGAGAAGTAGTCCACCTAAGAAAGAATCAGGCTAGATATGAGTAGTTTACTGGTATGGAAAGTAAAACTAATCTTTAACTTCTTGAGATTATAGAGTTTGAAATGGCAAAAGATAATGAAAAGTGTACAAAAAGGGCAAAGGTGGCATGAAGACAAATCAGAGATTACGTGCCAAACATGTTGGATGAAGGGAATCTACTGGAAAGGGCAGGTGTGGAGGGAACTTTAAAAAAGATAGAGGGCTATAAAAACAGAGTTTATAGTTTTAAATCAGAAAGACCTAAAATGAGATGAAGATCACAGATGTTTTCAGAACAACCCTTAATGTAAAAGTGACCATAGACTCACATATTGAATGGACTATGTGCAACCATGTAAGAGATATATAATATTGAGATTTGTGCCTCAGCTCTGCAAGGTCTTAGTGCCCGTAGTGTCTGTTCTACTATTTCCTACTAGGAATAAAGATGTATTATGTAGTTGTGGCTGGGCGTTGTCTTTATTGATGTGCTATTGGATCCAAACATCCTTCCCCCTTGCAGTAAGCGTTGACTGCTCATGCCCTGCCCATGCTACCACTCGAGAGTCAGGAGTGATAAAATACTAGTCAATCTGGTTGCAGTGCAATAGTACCCAAGCCCTGCTGTATGCCAGCACCCACCACTACCCTGTAACCTCTCATTGTCCTAGGACACATAGAAAAGCCCCACATCCGTGGGTCTGATACAGCAATCAGCCCCATACCATGCCCAGTGAACAATATTATGTCCTTCACCCAGCATCTGGCTAAGGTTGACTCTTAGGCCTATTGGGAAGCCACTGGAGCCCACAAAACTAGGCCTCCGATTCACTTTCTACTGCTAAAGAGGCCATCAAGCAACATCCAACTGCACTGGTTGAAGGGCAGGTTTTGTGTTTTGGTGCACTGCCTTGTGAAGATAAAACTCTGGTGCTTTATGCACATGGAATGCCTTTGCACGCATGTTATGGCGTTACATATTTTTTGTAATTCCTGCATTGGATGAATTTGATATTTTTTCCATTTCTAACACTCATTTTTCATTACGGGGCGCTCACTGGGTACATATGTATGTGTAAATAGTAGGTGCTAATAGCCGTGGTGCACTTATTTATCACTTGCGTTGGGCCTACAGATGATATTAGCACCCTATTAATCCCTGTGTGTAAATAAATGCACTATTACAGTTCACACACATTTGTATACCTGACACTGACGGCTTGTGTAAATACAAGAGGACTGTAGTAGGAGTAATTTTAACAGCATTCACTGAGAATCCCAGAAAACCTCTTGTAAATCAATGAGGTGTACTCCTACTTCATAAAATGTACTTACATAGACTTTGCACTAGGTAGAAAACGTTCTTGAGTAAACCATGCAGACATGTAGCATTTGTCTTCACAGGGAGAGAAATCCTGTCCCAACCCTAAAAAATACTATTAAATAAAGGGATGTTTCCCCTTCCTTCCAAGAAAAAAAAGTGCATACTGGACAGGGGTCGAGCTTTCACCCAATAACTGCAATGGATAGTGGGCAGAGACCTCTGTACAAACAGCAATCAGTCAATCAATCAATCAGGACATTTATAAAGCGCGCTACTCAATTCAATTCATGAAGCTTTATTCGGTACAAAAGAAATGACCATAAAAGCACATGTAAAAAGTACATAATACACAAATCATTAAATTTCTAAAATAGGTTTCAATACAATACAGACCAATACTCTAAAATATCATGCTTTTGCGTACACTGATAGATTTGATTAAAAACGTGGCAGTATAAAAACAAATATCAGCAGATTTCATGTTAAAAATAACTCATTGCCTCATCAACTGTACGTACCCCATATTTAACAAATAAAGGCTTAAGGTACAAAATTCGATAGTTCAGGTACAGTTTACATGTAAGTAAAAAGTGCAGGGTGCTCTGTTTTGATATACCATCACACTAGCATGGTCCTTTAGGATGTTGCTTTATGTTAGGCAAAGACACCAACTCATGTACAATTCCGAACCTAAGTCTGGTGAGGACGAACTTATGCGATTGCCTTGTTACCAGTGCAAGGTACGGTGTGGAAAGCCTTCAGTGAGGGAGTATCTACTGAAAAAAGAAACAGTCGGCATGGACCGACATGCAAGAGTGCGCTACTCACCCGCAAGGGTCTCAAGGTGCGGGGGGGTGGGGAGCTGCTACTGCTCGAAGAGCCAGGTCTTGAGTTGCTTCCTGAAGGAGAGATGGTCTTGGGTCAGTCGTAGGTGGGTGGGGAGGGAGTTCCACGTCTTGCCAGCCAGGTAGTAGAAGGATCTTCCTCCGGTGGTGGTTCTGCAAATCCGTGGGACGGTGGCGAGGACGAGGCTGGCGGAGCGGAATTGTCTGGTGGGTGTGTAGAATGAGAGGCGGTTGTTGAGGTATTCAGGGCTGGTATTGTGGAGAGCTTTGTGAGCGTGGGTGAGGAGCCTGAACGTTATCCTTTTGCTGACGGGGAGCCAGTGCAGGTCTCTCAGGTGGGCAGAGATGTGGCTGTTTCGGGATTTGTCCAGGATGAGTTGTGCGGAAGCGTTCTGTATGCGTTGGAGTCTTTTCTGTAGTTTGGCTGTGGTTCCGGCGTAGAGGGCGTTCCCGTAGTCCAGACGGCTGGTGACGAGAGCCTGGGTGACCGTCTTTCTGGTGTTGGTGGAGATCCACCGGAAGATCTTTCGGAGCATGCGCAAGGTGTTGAAACATGAAGATGAGACGGCGTTGACTTGCTTGGTCATCGTGAGGGAGGAGTCCAGGATGAAGCCTAGGTTGCGTGCATGGTCCGTGGGCTTGGGGGCGGTGCCCAGTGCAGGGGGCCACCAGGAGTCGTCCCAGGCAGAAGGGGATGGTCCCAGGATGAGGACTTCTGTCTTGTCTGAGTTCAGTTTCAGCCGGCTGAGCTTCTTCCATTATGTGACGTCTTTCATTCCTTCCTAGAGGCTGGCTCTGGGGGCTGGCGGGATCGTTGGAAGAGGGGCAGCATTATCCCTTTCTGAAATGAAAATGGTAAATAGATATTCCACTAAGAGAACAGTTGGAAAAGACCACAATTTGAAATAGATGTGGAATGAAGACTACAGCTAAACTAATGTATTGAATGGGAATCTATGACCTTTTTTGTGTTTATTTTATCCCTGATTCTTATCAGATGATTGGAATGTCTTATATTTTATGGCATGTTTTGCATATTTTGCTACTTTATTGTCTTTATTTTAGAACATAAATTAGACATTTAACATTAGAAAAATAAACGAAATTAAACCAGCGTTAAATTACTTCAGTGCAAAAGGGGTAATTTGTCTGCATTTACTGCATGAGAAGGGCCGGGCGTTCACCCATGTACTGCACTGGATAGGACACTGAACTATTGCCACTGAATGCCCTAATGGAGTGTGTGTGGGGGGCACTGTATGCAAGAGGCAGATGTTCCCATTTTCCCACTAATAAAATAGCTGCTCAAACAAACATCACTGAAGCCTCAAGAGTGGACTCAGTCCCAGATAGGAGGCAGTGTTGTTCCCACCGCCTGCACTAGATAACAGGCTGAGCCTCTGACAGTGAATGCTTAGGGGCAGATCAGCCCCGTTTAGATAAAAAGCTGCCCTGTTACCACTTAATGCATTGGAATGGGTTCGGGCATTTTCAAGTGAACTACACTGAATAAGAGAATACATTATTGCAGAATTATTGGGGCAGAGATTCCACTTTTTGCACAAGATAAGAGGCTGAGCTATTTCCACCAAACACTAGAGGCGTGCAGGCCTTTCCTGCTGTACTAGGGAATGCCCCGTTTACTTACCGGTAATCTTCATTACTCCGAGTATAGTCTTCCTCGCCACATGATTTACATAGTGAGCTTTAGCTCCACAACAGAACCCTCCAAAGCAAAAGAAAAAACCTCCCACCCCCTCCCAACATGGCCGACCAGTCCCACCTGACCTCTATAAGAGGCGGACCGGCCCAACCAACAGCCTGATCTACCAAGCAAACAATGAAGCCGATAGCCAGACAGGGAGGGGGGGAGGGAACTCATGTGGCGAGGAAGACTATACTCGGAGTAATGAAGATTACCGGTAAGTAACCGGGGCATTTCCTCCTCGTTAGTCTTCCTTGCCACATGATTTACATAGTGAGCAAATACCCAAGCCAACAAGGCTTCATTGACCACCATAAGAACAACACCACACGGTGATGCAGAGAAACCAACACAAGGTTGAAGTAGAAGAAATGAAAAGAAAACAGGGATCACAGGAAACCTGAAATCAAGACATAAAGGAAAAAGTAGGCCAACCAGGAGTCGCAGCTCCCGCACCCAGAACGGCCCCAGCGAAGCCCCCCCCGGGACTGATAGTGTCCCACGAACAAGGCGGGGGACGACCACGTCGACGCCTGACACATCTCCACAGAGGAGACACCCATGAATGGGGCCCAGGACACAGATCCACACCCTGCGGACCGACCCTGGACCCCCGCCGGATCCACCGAACCCAGCGAAGCGTAGGGAAGGATGATAGCCTGTGTAAGCCAGCGAACCAAGGCGGAAAGAGAGGGCTAGTGGCCCGAACGAACCGGACCCAAAAGACACCAACAGGCCATCCCACCGGAAAAGGGACGACGAACGGTCAAGAGAAACCAAAACCGCACACCGGACAACCAGCACGGACAAGAGAGGAACCTCGTCAGCAGGGAAAGGTGGTAAAGACACCACCCGAGCCCGGGACACCAGGGAAGGAACCCCGGGAAGGAAACGGGGGACACGCCGGAGGGACAACCTGTCCGGCAAAACCCGCAAGAAGGGAGGGGAGCGGAGGCACGACCCCCGCACGCCCCTCCGCCCAGCAGACACCACTGCCACCAGGAATAAAACCAACCAAAAGGTGAGGAACCGCAAAGTCACCGAGGCCAGGGGCACCAAGGGCGGACCCTGAAGAGCTCGTAGAACGAGAGAGAGAACCCAAGGGGGAGACAGGTAGAGCGTCCGAGGGCGACGGAGAAACAAACTCCGGAGCCAAGCGAGCCACCAGGGAAACCAGCCCGTCGAACACCGGACTGCGGAAGGCCCGCAAGGCAGCCCATCGGGCCCCCCGGGAAGAAGGAGCCACGCCCAAGAAAAACCCCTCAGCCGGTAAATACAAGACCCGCAAGGGGTCCACGGAGGCGCGGGCATCATAACGCGCCAGAATCAGGCCTGCAGACGGAGTCAGGCCAGCCGAAGGAGCCGGCCAACACCGACACCGGACCAACCACGGAACGGGAAGAACCGGGCTCCGCCCGTAGGCCCGAACCGCCAGCTCGCAAAAGGAGAGGGTACCAGGGGCGGCGGACCCCGCCGGGAACCCAAACAGGAACGCTACCCGAATGCGCGCGCCAACCATGCGCCGGGGCCATGTCAAACTGCACCGTAACGTTCCAACAGTAGTCCACTCGCAGCCGAAGCGAGCCCCCAGGAGCACCCCGGCCCGGCTTTTATGGAACGCTGTACGAATACGCGTGTCCTCCTTGCGCAGGGGACACGCAAATCATCTCTGTATCGTTCCAATTTTAGTGTATGTGCAGCCGAAGCGAGCACCCAAGCGAATCCAGCAGAGGACCCGCGATAACAGAGGGTACGGGGGAAACGCGTACAGTAGACCGAAAAGGTCAAGCGAAAGACAGGGCAACCACAAGGACCCGGGCGGAGAGACCAGAACCTGGGCAGGAGGACCGAGACCCCCTCCGTGAACAGAGCCACCGGAGGCAGACCGAGTCGATGCCCCAGGCGCCGAAACACCACCGGGGTCAGGGCGAGACCAGGCAACGAAGGCCAGAACCGACACAGTCGAACCGCCTCCATCAAGTCGGACCCCGGGGGAAAGACCGCCCGAAGGGACAGGACAGGCGCCAGGTCGACCGACCCCCGAAGCACTGGTGCAAAAGACGGCAGGCCAGGAGGACTGCCAGCAACCCCCGAAGCACGAGGAGCTGCGAGACTGCAGGAGATCCCAACGACCCCCAAACGCCCCGGCCAACCCCCCCCCGAAAGAACCAGAGGGAAGAACCGGGACCAGGCACACGATCCCCGAAGGAGGACAAGCCCGAGACAGGGGCCGAAGGGACCACAGCACATAGTGCAGGGAGCCGACGGAGGAGAGACACCGCCTGACGAGACGCCTCACCCACGAAAACGACGAGGCCGAGAAGAACCATACGTCCATACAGGGAACACCCAGACCCCCACCCGGCGAAGAAGCTCCACCAGGCGGGCCAGGAGCACAGTCCCCACCCACGGGCCCAGAAAAAATCCACAGGCGAGACAAGGGAAGGAGAAGGTACCCTAACCTTCCGAGAAGGCGGATCCCGCGGAAAACCGCAAGACTGGACACCGGCCAGTAAGCCCAAAGAGCACAAGAACCCTGACAGCAACGTCCCAAGAAGGGACGCAATGGAGGCGACAGCCCCCCCCCCCCCACCTCCCCCCCCCCCCACCTCCCCCCCCGGAAATCCCAGGGAGGGAGATGGCCGAAAGCCAGGATCAAGGGGCGAAAAAAACGGGAGCGGCCGCACCAGCACGAGACCGGGAAAAGGCAATCTTAGTAATTGTGCTGCCGAAGCGAGCACCCGAAAACCCGGGCCCGGAAGCCCAGAACACCCCACGTGAAGGCTGACACCCCGAAATCCGGGGGGAATGTCGAAGGGCCCCCTCCCAAGAGAAGGCGAGATGCCCTCACCCCTAGGGACGTAAAATACCGCTGTGGAACCCCTCCAGGCTTTCCCTGTGAGGCGTCCACTCCTGGGCACCCACAAGGTGGAGGCCAGGTATCCTTAGCGTTGTGGGGGCCCTCCTGGAGATTAAGCAAGCTATTGCCCCAAGTTGCAGAGCGGGACTCCATGGTAGGAATAGGCACCGAGGCGAGGACAATCAGGTCGGTGGAATTTTTTAGCCCAAGACCCGACGAGGCGGGGAATTGAACCCTGGTCCCGGGCTAGACCTCCGCATCAGGGTCTGCTGCTCTAACCATTGAGCCACACTTCTCCACAACCTGGCGCGTGACCACCCAGCACAGGGGCCACGCTAAAACTTCCGTTGCGTAAGCGACCCAAGAAAAGCGCACAACACCCCCTAAGGGTCTCAAGGCGCCGGAATGAATGCCTAAAGCCTACCGCACCCGGTATTCCCAGGCCGACTCCCATCCAGGGACCAACCAGGCCTGACCCTGCTCCTCTACTGAGAGCGTACGAGACCAGGCGCTTACAGGGCGGAACGGCCCAATGCCGCAGTGGTACCCTCTGGCACATTCAGGTGGAGGCAAGGCAACCTAAGCCTCGTGGGGGTCGTGCATGCGACAAACACACGCCATTGCCCAGAGAAGCAGAATGGGAGGCCACGAGTGGGAAAGGCACCGAGGCGAGGAAAAAACCGGGCCCTGGCACCCCATGAACTGAAGACCCACCGCGGCAGGGGACCGACCCCGGCACCCGGGCCAAACCACCATGGGATAGCTCTGCAGCCATGGCAGGATTCGAACCCTGGCCTGTGAGGGCTGTCCGCACCAAAGGTACAAGACCTACCTTTGAGCTATAGCACCTCAGTACCCTATCCCATGGAGTAAAAAATGCAGCCGCAGCGAGCCCCTCAGGAAAGGGGAGGCTCCGTCGATGGTGACGGAAGAGGGGCCAGGACTTTATGAGGTCGAATATGGCACCCTGTAGTGGACGCATCAGTCCACTGAGCCATCAATCTGGCTCCACGCCCCAGACCGCACAGTCCTCGGGGGAAACACGGGCCCCCCGGATGACAACCGGAACAGCTGTGTCCTCCTGAACGCGCCCCAGGCGCCGGGGACAATTCCTTGCATCAGCAGAGCCGCCCGAGGACAGCAGACACTAGCGGAGTGGGTGGAACAGCCAACAAAACAAACATCATTGCACATGCAGGAACGGATCCTTCGTGGGGGCAGACCCACCAACGGCATAAGCCTCACCTGTGAGCTCCAGCGCCTCGGACCCTGTACCCTAAGGGCGTCAGCACCGCTCCGCGTGCCGCCGCGCCTGCCGCCTGTAAGTGTACCCTACAGCCCTGGCCGCTACATAGGCCGCACCTGGCAGAGCGATGCCCCGCCCCCAAGAGGCGGGAGGCACCCGTAGCCAACCCCCGTGCTGCAACCAGCCGCGGGACCCAGGAAATGCTAGAAAATCCCGTCAGGAGGCGGAAGCGACCAGCGCCGTGACCCGAGGCTGCAGACCAAACACACCCGGACCCGACCAGCAGAGCCCCCGAGGACCCGCCGACCGACGAGGTAGGTGCAGTCAGCAGCTAGGCTTCGTAGTACCGAAGAACAACGGAATATGCAAGCGCCAAAGCGAACTCGTGCGAGGCACGTCACACGCAGGCAGGCCAAATCACGGGGGCATGGCCTGGGGCCACACACTTTTTTAAGAGAGGCTAGGTCTGCGTTTATGGCAAAAGTCTGGAGACGCCGGGGATTGAACCCGGCGCCTCCTACATGCAAAGTATGCGCACCACCACTGAGCTATTCTTCAGCAGACAGGAATACCAGGGAAACGCGCCGCACTAACGCGTGCAGGGATAAAGTGGAGCCAAATGCGTAGTGGAGTCGTAAAGAGTGACTCTATCATTGGAATAGGCACCGGGACGAGAATATCAGGTCCGTTGTTATAGTCCACTGCTAGACAGCGTGAGCCCCAAGGACCCACGCCAGGCGTTTCAAAGGTAACCGGGGCCCCAGCATACATACAGGAGAACCCCCAGCGCCGGACCCAAAGCCCACTTAGTGGCCAGGGCCCATTAGTAACGACCTGGGGATACAAGGGAATGACCAAACACCCCACATCCCCGGCCGCCCCCCCCCCCTGTAAACCCCTGGCACGCTAGAGCAGCACCTAACCGGCCCCATAGGACCGGGGGAAGGAAGAGGGGGGGGGGATTTTTAGGCATAAGGCACCAGAGACCGCTAGAGCAGGTCCACAACCCTAAAACCCCAGGGCCAGCTCACGCCGGCCCATCTTACCTGAACAGCGCCTCTGGAGAGAATCGTGCAGAACAAAAAAAACAGGCTGTTGGTTGGGCCGGTCCGCCTCTTATAGAGGTCAGGTGGGACTGGTCGGCCATGTTGGGAGGGGGTGGGAGGTTTTTTCTTTTGCTTTGGAGGGTTCTGTTGTGGAGCTAAAGCTCACTATGTAAATCATGTGGCGAGGAAGACTAACGAGGAGGTAATAGACTATACTAATACTGATAATAGAACC
The DNA here is from genome assembly GCF_964263255.1 of Lissotriton vulgaris. Taxonomy (NCBI): domain Eukaryota; kingdom Metazoa; phylum Chordata; class Amphibia; order Caudata; family Salamandridae; genus Lissotriton; species Lissotriton vulgaris. The sequence continues at coordinate 231,079,358 of NC_141690.1, forward strand.
AGTGAGCGAACAGACCTTTTCCAACCTTCTGTAGTGGAACCGGTGATAGGACTTTTAACCCTACGCGGAACAGCTTTTTCAGTGTCTAATGAACTATCTTCTAGCCTTTTAAAAGAAAGAATATAGCCAGCAGCGAATCCGTCAATAGTGCAGTAGGTGCAGTCGCACCGGGCCCAGACGTTTAAGGGCGAGAAGTTTAAGGGAGCCCTCTGGGCCCAAACTATGCCTTTCTTTGACTGCCAAAACTGGGAGAAGGGGCCATTTCCCTGACTTGCACGCGGGCCCTTTCACCCTTGCTGAAAGAAACGCCTACTTAACTAGACTCAGCTTGAACTGTTGTTCTTGTCAGCGTTTTTAAGCCACTTCCAACAATATGGCAGTTCTTATCTTTCATGTGGTTTCCCGATTCGAAAGAAACTCCCATAAATTAAGAAAAAACGGAGGAAAAATCCCAGGGAGTGATAAAGTGATTTTTGGGTGTCTGTCTGACTTGATGTTTTTTAAGCGCGCTAATTTGTTCCTTTGAAGCTGTGCCATTGAAGGATGGTGGCCTACGCGTTTTCATTTCCCATCAGCCATCGCGACCGGCCTTACGTCTCCAGGTGCGCGAGCCTTTACGATAGTCTCTTGTATCCAGGGGCCTGAGCTGCTGGTGAGAGACCGCGCAGTTAACGCAGCTCTGTGAAACAATGCCGCGCTTACAGAGACTTTCACAGGCTCAAAGAAACACCTGCAGGTGCGCCAGGCCTTTTATCTCAGCTGCAAAAGGCAATGGCGGATTAGAATATTCACCGGACTCGTCTGGGAGATGGGCACTGGTCCAGCCATGGTGCTACTGGCATTCTGCACGCTTTTTCCAGATGTAGTTGCATTTTACATCTTTATTATATAAATCTCGTGACACTGCCCACTGGGAGTCACCGACAGACTTTAACACAGCTGCAAGGCCGCCCGCTGAGAGTCACAGACTGACTCCTGAGTGACAGAAAGAAAGCAGAGCCGCCTGCGCAGATAACTCCTTGAAGCCGCTGAGGGGAAAAGTGCAGGGTAATGTGGAGCCTGCTCGCAGATCTGAGGTGATAGCCTCTGTCAAATTCTAGATTGCAGGTGCTTACAGGTCGTGACAAACACTGCGATAATAAGGCAGAACGTGAGCGCGCTGACGGTCGAATTAGTTAACACTATTCTTTCAAATAAGGTATGGTAGTGTTGGAACTGGCACATTCTGGTTGGCTGAGGCAAGGCCTTAGCCAGGCAGAACCTACCACTCCTGTAAGGGGTGGGTGTTTCCACTCACTATAGAACCTGCGCCCACCCTTGGGTAGCTTGGCACTGAGCAGTCAGACTTATCACAGAAGCAATTTGTAAAGCATTAATACACTGAGTATCACAAAAGAGACTTCCCACGGGGTGTATGTAAATAAAGTTTTATTCAACACACACATTAACTAACACAGAATGAAACCATGTATATCAAGGGCATAAATCACATTCGGAAATATCACTATCAGTACTAGACCCAACCATGTTAAAATTACATCAGTAAGATGCACACTTGGCCAAGTTCCTACTTTGCCCCTCAGCAACCTTATGATGTGCAAAATGTTGTCATAACGAGGTCCACCCTTGCAATGATTCTAATTCAATACCACACCGTTTTTAGGTTACACCCCATATTACAACGATATCAGAAATGCGTACATAGAGATAATTACAACACTTTTAAAAAGCGCTGTGGGCCAAGGCTGCATGGGTAAAAACCAATGTCAACTGTAGTATTATTTTGGCAAGGAATCAACATGTAAAGCCACACCGCTGTGCGCTGTAATCAATCAGAGGCAGTCATTCCCAAGCACCGATATGTGGTACACGGGTATCAGGCAGGTCCGTATAGAGCGCAAACATGCACACAGCACCCTAATGTGTGCAACAGGTATTCAGCAGATCCGTTGATAATGCAAATGAAGACCCTGTGACCCAAACCCTCCTCCATCCATCAGCTAACCCTGTCCACCGTACACCCATGGGCTAGAGATATAAAGAAAACCTTCCCCTGATACTAGGCTGACCACAGCCAGAGTCACACTTAATCAGTGTTCTAGGGAAGAAGGTGGGAACGGTAACAGGACTAATGGGTGGCAGTTGACAAATCGAGTTTGGCCACTGTATGTGGCGCAGAAGCAGGCTGAGAGCAATAGCCTTTCTATCAGGATTTCACATTCTGCCTTCAGGCACCAACCCAGTTCTATGAAGTGCTGGGGAGATAGGGGGTCATGTTGTCTCTTGACTCTCATCCGATCTCTCTCTGAAGCATTCTTTATCCCAGTCAATTACTCTTTCCACCCAGGCCTGATCCAGGCAATACTACCTAGCAACACAAAGTTTTTTTTTTTTTTAAACCTTTATTGGTGACGAGCGATAGGCAGTACACAGCTTCACACCTACAACCTGCAACTGCAGGCCGGCAGCTACACAGAATAGAGTCCAGGGTAGGCTCATAATTAAAAAGGGCACGACAGTAGTACTTAAACACAGCATGCCACCTACAACCCGCGATAGAAATGTGGTATAGTCAGGTATTACGTATGGTATAGCTACAGGGTGAAAGCATACTGTATACAAGCAAAAAGCAATTGAGGCTTCTTTATCCATTTGTTTGGTGAAAAACAAACCTAGAAACCTAAACTCAACTGGTAACAGTCCTTCCCATGATATACCACCATACAGTGTATGTGGATCAGAGGATCTTAGGGTGAGGAGCCATAATACAGTACTAAGTAGTGGGAGGGGCGACCTCCATCGAGGGGTGATATGTCCGCACCAACTAAATACTTCTGGCTGGCATGGGAAGGGAAGGGCAGAAAGGGAAGAGGGGCGAGGGGGGGGGGGGGGGAGGGGGAGATTCCAAAACCAAATCTGGGAGGTCAATAATGTGTAAAGGTCGTGTAAGTAGTGTTACATGTAACATGTTAGTAACGTGAGTGTGCAGTCAGGTATGAAGTGTGCGTCGCGGACCAGCCTAAAGCCGGGCATCGGGAACTGCTAGGATTTAGAGGAGGGCACCTACTGGTTCAGAGGGCTCTAGGGGAGCAGAGGGGAGGACAGAGAGGTAGGGCATGGACTCAAGTGTCAGAATGCTCCTCGCTCTGTTGACGGAGGAGATAGGCAGTGAGGGGACCCCAGATATCTTTGGGACGTGTCTTGTGTGGTAAGAGTTCGGCATAATTGTGGAGGTGATCTTGCCAAGTTGACATAGTGTCAAGCCAGATCTTAAATTTAGGAGCACGGCCTCTACCCCAACGACAGGCTACATGGCGTTTGGCTAATAAGAGGCCCAGTGCAAAAAACTTTCTATGTGATTTCAGTGCCGGGACCAATTGACCTAACAGGGCCGTCTTAGGACAGGGATCAATAGCAACTCAAACCATGTCCGAAAGGGCTCTAAAAATGGCAGGCCAATATGCCACGACGGAAGGGCATGTCCACGCCAGGTGGAAGAAATCGGCACCCTCCACCCCACATCTAAGGCAATGGTTAGTGTCACAGAGGCCAAGCCGGAAGAGTTTGGAAGGAGTGAAGTAGATGCGGTGCAAGAATTTGAAATGAATCTACCGGAGCCGTGTATTACCGGTTACTGCATTAGTGTACAAGCAGCTTTCTTCCCATTGATCGTCAGACAGCGGGGAGCCAAGGTCATTGTCCCATGCACTGCGGGCTTTGAGCGGAGGCAGCGTCGGGGCAGGCTGGGCATGCTTGTACAGCATAGACACCACATGTCTGGGGTTGTCCGACTGCAAGAGCGAGTGCAGGGGGGCCAGGGTGTCCGGCTCGTCAGGGAAGTTTGGAGTAACTGCCTTAACGTTCTGTCGCAGCCGGACATAGAGGAACGTGTCCATGACAGAGGGGGTGTTCTCTCCGAAGAATTGCGCCGATGTTCGGAACTGCCCCTGGAGGTATAGATCACCCCACGTGTGAATCGCCAGCTTCGTGAGTAGTTTACGACCAATCTCCCCACAGGTAACTCGTAATCTAGGGTCATGTGCTAGAGGCATACATGGGGAGTACAGAAACTCGATCTCCATGTGATCCCCTAATCGCCTCCATGCCTGCACCGTGCAGTCAACTGTGGTAGGGTCTCGGTCCGAAACGCTCGGCGTAGTATAGAGATATCCCGACGGTTGCGAAGGGCGCATATATCCGTCCTCCACCGCTAGATGGGCCATGAAGGGAGGGGGATGTAACCAGTACGCGATAAAGTGGCCCTGGGCACAATCGTAATAACGTTGGAAGTTAGGAACGTTGAACCCTCCCTGATGATAAGGTAACATGAGTGTCCTTAGACTGATCCTGGCCTGTTTACCGCCCCAAATAAGCCTCGACAATTGGGAATTGAGGGCGCGGAAGAAGTGGGAACCCGGATTGTATGGTATGTTAGTAAAGAGGTATAACAATTTGGGGAGGACCACCATCTTTATAAGAGAGACGCGCCCTGCCATTGAAAGCGGGAGATGGATCCACTTAGTGATGGTATTGGTCAGTTTGTCAAGCACTGTGCCATAATTAGCCCTAATGAGGGTCTCACGATTCCGGGATACCACAACTCCTAGATATTTTATTTCCTCAGTTTCCCATATTAAGGGATAGTCCAGGGGAAAGTGCGTGGTCTTATCTGTTAAGGGGAATAAGGCCGATTTCGACCAATTAATTTGTATTCCTGAAATAGCGCCGAATTTGGTGATTTCGCGTAAAAGGGGGTTAAGGTTATCTTGCGGTATATTTACATATAGGGTCATGTCGTCGGCGTACAGAGCTATTAGAAGCTCGCGTTCTGGGTATATTAAGGAGCGGTGGTTATGATGCTGACGAAGCTTGGCCGCCAGCGGCTCGATGGCAATCGCAAAGAGGGCAGGGGAGAGGGGGCATCCTTGCCTGGTGCCTCCATGTATGTCAAAGGGAGCCGACCTGGCCCCATTGAGTAGGACGGAGGCACGTGGGTTGCTGTATAGCAACTTTATCCAGTGAAGGAAGCTGTAAGGGATCCCCATGCATTCGAGGAGGGCAAACAGGTAATCCCATTCAAGGGAATCGAACGCTTTAGTGGCTTCGAGGAACACTGCGGCAGCTTCGCAACTGGGGTTTATGTCTTGTAGTACAGCCTGAAGGGTGCGTAAGTTATGTGAAGTCGCCCTATTGGGGACGAAACCCGCCTGGTCGGGTAGGACCAGGCGCTCCATCAACAGGTTAAGGCGGGATGCCAGTACCTTCGCTAGGATTTTTACATCAGTATTGAGCAAAGATAGGGGTCTATAGGAGTCGCAGTGTTCCGGTGGTTTACCCGGTTTCAAGAGAGACGTAATAAGGGCCTCGCGCATCGAGGGCGGGACAGTTCCCGCTTTGAGGGCAGAATAGTAAACTTGTTGTAGTATTGGGGCAAGGATGTGGATATATGCCTTGTAAAAGTCGATTGGCAGCCCGTCAGACCCCGGTGATTTACCCGATTTCACGGACATGATGGCATCCTTTATTTCATCGACCTCGAGGATGTGGTGGAGGAATTTCTGTTGGGATGGAACTAGCCACGCGATGGCTGTGTCTTCCAGATAAGGATGCAGGTTAATAGGTGCCGATCTTTGAGAGGTGTAGAGGGTGGAGTAGTGATTTGTAAGGATGCAGAGTTGTTCTGGAAGGTCTCGTCGTGGGATTTGATGCTCATCAAGCAAGGTGGTAACGAAATTATTGTATCTAGGGGACCGGACAGCGGAGGCCAGCGCCTTGCCAGGCCTATCTCCCTCACCGAAAACTCGTGCAGTGTGCTGTTTGCCGAGAAATTTACACTCCCTATCCGCCGCCTCCGCATATTCGTTCAGCTTCTCCCGAAGGAGGGCGTTGGAAGAATGGTCACGAGCCTCACGAGTACTATCCCGTTCCAGATCTCGAAGTTTGGACTCAATTTTACGAAGATCTCCTCTCAAAGATTTAAGGACTCCGCCTCCCTTAGAGATGCACCATCCCCGAACGGTGACCATGAAGGCCTCCCATACCACAGAGAGGTCCGTCACCGGCCCCACGTTTCTGTCAAAAAAGTCTTGGATGTCCTGTTCGAGGTCCGCCTTGAAGGCAGAATCTGTGAGATGGGAAGGGTTGAGGCGCCAGCTCAAATACGGGGAGGTCTCAATGGGAATGCATAGTGAGATTAGGACCTGGGAATGGTCAGAGAAAGTCCTGGCGAGGTGTCGGGCTGTGATTAACCAGGAAGTGAGGCCTGCCGATAGGAACACGTAGTCAAGACATGCCCATGTGGAATGCACTGTGGAGTGATGAGTGCCCTGTTTAAGGGACGGGTGTAGGTGCCGCCATGAATCAATGTAGTGGTATACAGCAACAATGGAGGATAGGGCGCGTTGGGTTTGGGAGTAGTGGGCAGACTGGGGGTGAGATCTGTCAATGCTCGGTGCCACAGCAGTGTTGAAGTCCCCTCCCAGTATTACATGGCCAATGCCCAGAGTTTGAATTTTACCCCACATCGTGAGCAATGAGGAGGTATCGTCTACGTTGGGGCCATAGTAGCATGCAAAAAGGACCGTATGTGAGTGTAGTTTACCCCACACCAAGCAGTATCTGCCACCGGGATCTACCTCCGTCCCGGCAGGCGCGAATTTCATACCACGTCTAACCAGGATCGTAACCCCTCTTGCGTAGTTGGAGTAGGAGGAGAAAACCTTACAGGAGGCCCACCTGGACGCAAAGAGAGACGAGCTATCCGGCATTAAGTGTGTTTCTTGCAGCATAGCAATTGATATGCCCTGCCTATCGAGGTAACCTAAAATTTGCCTCTTTTTTTCTAGGGTTATTCAGCCCCCGAATGTTCCACGCCACCAACTGAAATTGGTGTGACGGTACCGTATCACCTACGTCACCCATTCAGACACATGGTTAATCTTGTAGCATGTATTTATTTATTTAAAATGTTATATAGCGTGCAGTTACCCTCGGGCATCCCAGCGCTTATCCGGACACCAACAGATAGTAAAACGGCCAGTTAGGTGCGATCAAGCAGGAAACAGATGTGTTTTGAGAGGTACACAGACAAAATATCGAGTTTTAAATTTCGATATACAATTATATCGAAGTTTAAATATCGATGGGACAAAATATAGAAGGTAAGTAATATCGACAGTCTTAATATCGATATTAGTATGATATCAGTAATATCGAAGTTTTAAATATCGATGTCAATAATATCGAAATAAATAATTTCGATGTTACTAATATCAATTTTTAAATAAATTTAGTGTATATTATATTGTATTTATTATGTTTTATTAGTTATTTTTAATGTAATTTAATTAAATATTGTCTTTTAGTACTGTAGCGGGTTGTGGGTTTATAGGGGAATAGGGTGGGAAGTAATTTAAATATGTTAAATTAATTATTAATTAGTAGGAATTATTAATTAATTAATTGAGAATTAATTTTTAATTAATTTTAATTAATTGATTAATTGATAAATATGTTCTGTAGCGGGTTATGGGTTTATAGGGGAATAGGGTGGGAAGTAATTTAATAATAATTAATTAATTAATATATGTTTGTAAATATTTTAATTAATAATTAATTGGTAATTAATTTATATTAATTAGTTAATTAATTAATATAATTTCGTACATATTTTTAATTATTAATTAGTTGGTAATTAATTATTATTAATTAGTTAACTACATTAATTAGAGTAATTTTTTTATATATCATTTTTTGTTATTCTTAATTAATTAATTGGGAAAAAATAATATTAATTATTAAATTAAATTAATTACAGCTAATGTGCTAATATATTTACTTTATTGTTATTGTTAATTAATAATTAATTGGTAATTAAATAATATTAATTAATTTTGGGTAAAGGAGTATTTTTAGGGTTCAGGGTCAGTTTTCAGTTCTTGGGTAAAGGGGTATTTTTAGGGTTCAGGGTCAGTTTTCAGTTTTTGGGTAAAGGGGTATTTTTAGGGTTCAGGGTCAGTTTTCAGTTTTTGGGTAAAGGGGTATTTTTAGGGTTCAGGGTCAGTTTTCAGTTCTTGGGTAAAGGGGTATTTTTAGGGCTCAGGGTCAGTTTTCAGTTTTTGGGTAAAGGGGTATTTTTAGGGTTCAGGGTCAGTTTTCAGTTTTTGGGTAAAGGGGTATTTTTAGGGTTCAGGGTCAGTTTTCAGTTCTTGGGTAAAGGGGTATTTTTTGGGTTCAGGGTCAGTTTTCAGTTCTTGGGTAAAGGGGTATTTTTTGGGTTCAGGGTCAGTTTTCAGTTTTTGGGTAAAGGGGTATTTTTAGGGTTCAGGGTCAGTTTTGGGTTTTTGGGGTACAGGGATATTTTTAGGGTTCAGGGTCAGTTTTGGGTTTTTGGGATACAGGGATATTTTTAGGGTTCAGGGTCAGTTTTGGGTTTTTGGGGAACAGGCGTCCAGGGTAAAAATAAAATAAATTTACATTAAATCAATTAAATGAAATTAAAAAAAATAAAATTACATTAAATTATTAAGTGTTTTATTTATTTTAAATGTATATGTATTAGTTTTAATTTTGTTTTAATATTTTTATTTAATATTTGTAAAATTATATGTATTTTAAAATTATTTTTACATTATTATTAATACATTTAAAAAAAAGATATTTTTAATTTCGATATTTTTGTACTACGATATTGATTTTTCGATATTTTTGTACTTACCTTTATGAAGATATGACTCCGATATTTTTGATTTCGATATTTTTGTGCCGATATTTTTGTATTTCGATATTCTGTCTGTCGATATTATGTCAGACATTCGTTTTGAGACATTTACGAAAACGCAGTGTGCAAGTCTCAGCACGCAATTTTAAAGGTAGAGAATTCCACAGCATCGCTGTGTTGACCGAAAATCTTCTCCCGCCAGTACGGGCCCTCTTTACTCTAGGGACTAGGAGAAGGTGTTTCTGATCAGAACACAGCGTTCTGTTCGCTTTATAGGGCACCGCAAGATTACTCAGTATTGGAGGGCCTTTCCCCTGACGAATTTTATGGGCTGTACAGAGCGCCTTAAATTTGACCCTTTCCCACACTGGAAGCCAGTGCAGTGCCTTTAAGGCAGGTCTGGCTGACTGAGTTCTGGGGATGCCCATGAGCAGCCTTGCCGCCGCATTTTGAACCTGCTGAAGTTTGTTGAAAGTGGATTCAGGAGCGCCCAAAAAGATGGCGTTACTATAATCGAGTCTCGATGTGATCAGCCCCTGAATCAGCAGCTTCCTAGATGTTAAAGGTAGAAGAGGAAAAATTTTGCGGGCAGACCGTAACAGGGCAAAGCACACTCCTGCAGTTTTTTTAGCTTGGGTCCTAAACGACAAGTCTTGTTCTAACCAGACCCCCAAGCTCTTAATCTCCTCTTTCGAGCTTGGGAGATCACCCATGCAGCTAGGCCAGCTGGTCAGGGGGAGTGAAGGTATTTTATTCCCTAACAGCATTATCTCTGTCTTCAAACCATTCAGCTTAAGAGATGATTCATCCATCCAGGTGTGAACTTCCGACAGGCAGGAGTGAAGTAGATCGGGATTCTCTACCAGTTGTGATAGGGCGACCACCAACTGCGTATCATCCGCATAACTGACGATCTTGATGTCATAAGGGGCCACCACATCCTCTAGGAGGGCCATATATACATTGAACAATGTAGGGCTAAGAGAGGAGCCCTGTGGCACCCCACACTGGAGGGGGATAGAAGTAGACCAATCGCTGCCCTCCCAAACCTGGTATGTGCTGCCGTTGAGAAATGACCTAAGCCACTTCAGAGCGACCCCTGACACACCCACCTCTGACAGTCGTTGAGTCAACACCTAATGGTTAACGGTGTCAAACGCCGCACTAAGGTCCAGGAGGATCACTGCCACTGACCCTCCTGAGTCCAGAATGCGTCTGGTTTCTTCCACGACTGCCAGGAGGGCAGTGTCGGTGCTCTGGCCTGGACGGAATCCGGTTTGCGAGTCTCAAAGCAATTCATTAGACTCCAAGAAGCCTGACAGTTGTTGATTCGCTAACCTTTCAGCAATTTTGCCGAGTCCCGGCAACAAGGAGATAGGCCTAAAGTTTGCCAGGTCCGAAGGATCTAAATTTGGCTTTTTTAAGAGTGCCTTAACCACAGCTGTTTTCCAGCTCGGTGGCACCAAGCCCTGGGCAAAGCAAGCATTCGTCAAATCTGTGATAGGAACCACAATGGAAGCTGCTACCTGCTTTAGAAACTTCATAGGTACCGGATCCATGGGGGAGCCACTTTTCATGGATCCTAAGGCCTTCAATACTTCGGCCACTGAGATGGGCCAAAAGTGTCTAAATAAGTAGATACATCTCTTGGCTGTGTTATAGAGTTCATTTTCTGATTAGGCTGAGATCGCAGAGACTGCGGCAGGGTACTTAGTATCTTCTCGATTTTCGTGTGGAAGAAGTCTGCAAGCTCCTTACACTTCTGTTTATCATGTGTGACCACAGGCTCGGGAACTTTTAGGAGTTCTTGCACCACTTTGAAGGTTTCCCTAGAAGAACTAGAGGCAGATCTTATGCGCTCCTCAAAAAATTAGGCTTTTGCCTGCCGAAGAGCAGATTTGTAGCCCCTCATAGCAACGCGGTATTCCTCTCGCCTAGTTATCTCCAATTTCTTTCTCCATAACCTCTCCAACTTTTTACATCCCTTCCTAAGGGTACGGAGCTCGGCAGTGTACCATGGAGCTGATCCAATTCTTTTCTCCCTCTTTTGCACTCTCTTTTTCGGGATAAGGTCATCAAGAGAGGCGGTCAGCCATTGATTAAGATTAGCGTCTCCCTTTATCGGGTCCGATTCGGGAGGAGGGGGCATGTTTTCCAGTTTAGAGGTCCAGTCATTGATCGATAACCTGGACCAGGCTCTGTCCACCAGAAAAGCCTGATGGGCAGATGTAGAGGGTAAGTCGACTTGCCAGTTTGCCGAAACCAAAAAATGGTCAGACCACGGGAGAGGATATGCTGGCCTAGCCATAAGGCGGGTGATATTAGAGAACATTGGGTCAAGTAAGTGACCCTTACCATGCGTAGCTCCTGCATTAATTAGGGACAACTTACATGCTTTAAGATCGCCCTGAAGGTCACGGGCTATTAGGTCTGCAGTATCATTAAAATGGAGATTGAGGTCTCCCATCACTATAAAATTAGTCGTAGACGAGGCCAGCGTCGTCACTGTTTCCATTAAGGAGCTGACAAAATTGCCCACGCAGCCCGGAGGCCGGTAGATCAATATACCTGACAGTGATACTGTAGAAGATATCCGCAAGGAGAAATGGCAGCTCTCACAGTCAGCAACTAAGCCATTCTGGGCCCTACATACATATGTGTCCCTATATAGAATGGCAATGCCACCCCCTCGCCCTTCAGGTCTGTCAAGATGAAACAAAAGAAAACCTGGCGGGAGGGCTTGCACGATGTCAGCATCGGAACTAGCAGTTATCCAGGTTTCCGTCAAGAACAAGATGTCTAAGTCCTGATCTTGTATAAGGAGGTTAACTTCAACTGAATGCCTTGGGAGGGATCTGCAATTCAGCAGACCTAGCAGCAAGGTATTCTTACCTTTATCCGGATGAATGATCTGGCTCGGCCTGCCGACTGATGGCGGAATCTGTCCTTTATCGACCGTTTTGCGTTCCGCGATATGTAGGTAACGCAATGCAGTAAGCTTGGCCCGGGAATATGTCAGTTTTGGTGCCGAATTTTTTAGCAGAGTACCAGGCCCCAGGCCCGCCTGGGCCCGGACGGGCACAGACGGGCTGGACTCTGGCGTGACTCCGGCGCTGGGACGGCGCTTCCACTGCGCGTCACCGCTGCGCGTCTCCATTGTAGCTTTATATAGGGGCCGCGCCTCCTGTGAAGAAGACTGAAGCGCTAACGAATATGGCGCCTGCAGAACGTCCCTAAACAACCCCCAAGATGGCGGCGATCGTGAAAATCTACCTGAGGACCCGCGAAAACCGCGGTGAGGGTCACGATTAATGTGCAAGTAAGTGCTACTCTGGAGTTATCCTTTTTAAAAACAGGGTACAACAACAGAAGAAATAACGAAAGATTTAGACAGTAAGGGGTACTAAATTTAAAAAACGCACGACTAAGTAAACACTAGATGCTGACTTAGTAGGTAGCTCTTTCGCCAAATATCGCAACACAGTAGCGCTGTCTGCTTAAGGCGCACAAACCTTTGTCCAGGTAATCACATTTGAAAAACATAGCACATTTGACGTCTAACAGATTACAATCCCCCCACAGAAACCTCCCACAGACTCCCCCCAGGGACAACATAGAGAGCATTACTATGTCATAGGTAGTGGAGCAAGCTTCCGTCCCACCCACACCGGCAACCCCAACTGGCTGGGAATACAACCCCAACCCAACATTCCAGAAATGAAACAAATTAAAATCCAGAAAAGGCATGATACAGATCCCTACCCATAGAGGGGAAGGGGTGTTATGGGGCTCGCCCATTTGGGGACCAGAACTAAGGGCACCAGACCTGCCGAACCACCTCCCTACTTACACCCACAGACAACAGGTGAAAAACCCTAGTCGTCTAACGTGGGACGGAGGTGGGTGACCGAGCACGAAGGTAAATCATGGACCGATAAGCCCTGTGCTGATCAAGTACCTAAAAACAGAATAGGAAGAAACAGACATCTGTTCGGAAATGAGCAGTGAGCGCCCTATGAAAAGGGAACAATACCCCAAAGTAGTCTCTCAGTCCTGTTGCGACATTGGTGATTGCGACCTAGATCTACGTCGAGTTGCTTCGTCACTGTTTTGTTCCCTTCTGCAGTGCTTAAGGAAGTCCTCAACCTGTTGCGGGTTAAGAAAGAAGTGATGCTTACCCTGAAATGTTACTTTCAACTTGGCAGGGTATAGCATGGCATATGGGATCTCTTGCGCCTGAAGTTTCTTTTTTACCATTGTAAATTTGCGCCTAGCCTCCTGGACGGAGGGGGTGAAATCAGGGAAAAAGGAGAGGGTAGTGTTGCAATATTTCACAGTTCCCATTTCTCTCGCCCGTTGTAACACCGCGTCTCGGTCTCTATAGTTCAGGAAGCGCACAATAATAGGGCGAGGTTGGGCTCCAGGAGGCGGGCGTGCTGCCAGAGATCTATGGGCCCGCTCGATGATGAAGTGTGAGGAGAAGGATTCTTTTCCAAACAGTTCCATGAGGAGATTTTCTACGAAGGTCTCCATTTTACCTGTGTTGGTGGACTCCGCAAGGCCTAAAATTCTGATGTTGTTGCGTCGAGACCTCGCTTCCAAGTCCTCATTCTTGTCCGCGATAAGTTTAAGCAACCTGTCCATTTGAGTGACTTGTTTAACCGTTGAGGTGGCTCCATCTTCAAGCACAGAAATTCTGTCCTCTGTTTCCTTGATGCGGTGTCATGTTGCTCCAGTTTAGTAACCACGCTGTCCATGCGTACATTGATGGTGTCTATTTTGGCGTCAATTGTGGATAGGCTTTGCTTCAACCCCAGATGTAACGCTTTCCAGTCCTCCTCTGGAGGAGCCGGGGCAGGAGGACCCCCGTCAGGTTCCGGCGTCGTTTTTGAGTGTTTTTTGGAATCAAAGTGTATTTTTGACTGGCGTGCATCGTTACGGCCCATGTCTCTCCTGGGCGTCCGCGATGCATTGGGGGAAATGGACGCCAGAGCGCAGGAGGGGCCCAGTAAAGAAGGAGAAGGTGAGCACCGGACCGAGCCCACGCAGTGGAGACTGGTGAAAAAAGTGCTGTGGCAGGAGGCTCCGAATGAAGAGGGTCCCTGGTAGGATTGGCAGCGTGAAGAGCTAGCTCGGGGGAAACGGCAGCACTGCGGACCGGCGTCCCACGCAGTGACCACAGTCAGTACAGGTCCCGTAGTAGGCCGCGCCCGTACCCCTGCTCCGGGAGGGGGCACACAGGAAGCGCCCCGTATTGCGTGCAGTCCGCCACAGATGGAGAGGGGGGGGACTGAGTGAACCATCCGGCACAGGTGAACCGACCTGGTGTGGATGGGTCCACACGTCTTGATGACGGACGGCCCCGCAGCACGAAATCACAGCAGGAGTGGTCGGCAGGTTGTAAGGTGGTCCCTCCGGCCCCGGAGAAGTGGTCTGAGAGGGAGGGCGGGCAGGCAGTCAAGTCAACGTGGAGGCTGCCCCCGCGCCGTGGAAACTGTAAAATCGGTACCTTCACTGCAGGCAGAGGAGCGCAAGCCTCAAGGATAGGAGAAGCTGGGAGGGCGCCGTCTTCAGAGCAGTGGGTGGCGGGCAGTAGCGGCAAATGTCCAGTCGGGCCCAGCTGCAGGGGGGAGACAGAAGGGACGAAGTGAAGGAAGGCCAACCCACACGGCCCGCAGAAGTCCGGGAAGTCGGCCCAAGATGGCCGGGGGATAGAGCGCCGGCGAGGCGGTGGGCCCAGCAAGAATCAGGGACAGCGCCGGCCGGGGAGGGGGAGAGGAGGCTGCGGAGGTTCGCAGATAGCAGGCAGCTCTCACCTTGTGCAGCGGCTGGAGGCCCCCCCGGGCGCGCAAGTGTAATTCAGCTCCGGCGGGTGGGTGCCACACAGCAGGCCCGGCTCTCTCGGCCGCGCCGAGAAGGCCGCAAAGCACCGGATTTTCCTGACGAGGTAAGGCCGCCCAGGAGTGCACAGGCAATCGCTCCTCGGGTCGCTCAGGTTTTCTCCGGCCGCCGATCACGCTGAGTCAGGAGTTTTGGGGCAAATAAGGTATCGCCGTGATCAGCACGGTGAGGTGCAGATGAAGGGGCAAGTTCAGAGCAGATTCTCGCGGTCAGGATCACTGCAGGATAGGCAAATGTGCTCGGTCGCTCGGTCGCCTCACATCAGTGCGGCCATCTTGGTCTGGCGCCACCTAGCGCCCCTCCCTAGCAACACAAAGTTGTCTGGGCCGGTGGAGGAGAGGGCAGTTGGTACGCTGCACTGAGGGCACAAAGAGGAGCAATCGATGAATAGGGGACAAAGCAGGGGGAGCCTCTCAGAAGAAGGAGGCACCAATCAAGACACACGTCGATCCAATTAGTGCCCAGGGAATCCGGGCACTTGGGAACATGAATCCGCTCTAATGCGCCTCCCTGGAAATGAGGCACAATGACTGGTGCACGTTCGTACGAGTCGGACCAGACAGTTCCGGACACACACAATCTAGAGTTGCATATTCCGTACTTCCCTAGCAATGAGGCACAAGGTCTGGTGTGCTTTTATTTGAGTACCACCAGACAATTCCAGTCACAAACAACGAAGAGTTACAAATTCCGTACCTCCCTAGAAATAAGGCACAATGTCTGGTGTGCATTGATCTGAGTCGCACCAGACTGTTTTGGTCACACATACACAGGCGCAAGTTCAGCAGTGCCACATGAGGTAGAGCGAGACACTACAATGGGTACATCTCCACCTCTGAGGGTTGCAACCTGTGAATCAGACACACCTTTGATTCCAGGGGAGTGACCTCTGAGAGATGAAGGCTACCAGCTGCTATAGGCCCTCCTCACTAAGCTGAGACAGTACCACCCTGTTACCGTGTTTGGAGGTATCCGCTTGAACGATGATTCCTGTGAGAAGTCGGGAGCCCAGAGCACAGGAGCTGTGCACATGGCATTTTTGAGGAAGTCAAGGGCAGTTTGGCAGGCCTTAGTCCACATTACTTTTCAGGGCTGGTTCTTTGAAGTCAGCTTCATCAAAGGAGTCACAATAGTGCTATAACCCCTGACGAACGCCAGGGTTTTGGGGGCTCCCAAACCAGGATGGCTTCAACCCCGGCCCACTTGGTGTCCCTCTTGGAGGTGAAAGAGATGATCCTACCAATTGTTACTGAAGACAGTAATGGGAGCTTAAAAGCAAAAGACCCTGAATTGGTAATGCACTTCCGGAGTGGAAAACATAGTTTTCTCCTTGGCGCCCTCTGCAAGGGACATCTGCCAGTACCCAGAGGTGAGTTTGAAGGTACTTTATTACTGGGCCGTGCCCAACCTGTCGATCAACTCATTCGCCCGCGGCATTGGATTGGCATCTGTCCGGGTCACCGACTTCAGCCCCCTATAGTCCATACAGAACCTTAGTTAAGGTGTGGTGCCAGCCGGGCGGCTTTTGTTACCAGGACCACCAGTCTGGACCAGGAGCAGCTAGAGGTTTTTATGACCACCAATCCTAGCATCTTAGACACTTCCACATGGATGATATACCTCACCTTATCTGACAACCTGTAAGATTTGCTCTTGACAGGGAGGTTGTCCCCTGTGTCCACATCATGGGTACACAGGTGAGTAGCTCCAGAATAAGAGAGCGCAAAGAAGGAACCTGCCCCAACACTTGATAACAGTCCCTCTGCTGGCTGGGAGTTATGATGGCGGCAGGATAACTCCTTCCACCAATCCATCCATCCATCTCCAATGGGACCAAGAGGTCAGGGAGGGGGTCACCCTCCTCTTCCTACTTCGCATCCTTCACCATTAGCATGGAGACCTCCGGCCTCTCAAAGTGTGGCTTGATGGAATTAATGTGTAGCACCCGGAAGGCTGCCTTCGGGTCTTAAGATCCACCAGGTAGGTGGTCTCCCCTTTCTTCTCAGTCACCTCATAGGGCCCGGCCCATCGGTCCTGGAGGCCCCCGTCTTTATAGCCTCCATCATCCATCACCCACTCTTTCTGTCTAGGTGTCAACTCCACAGGAGTGGCGTTCCTTCATGACATTCTGGCTGGCTTCTAGGTTGTGGGTGGCTTGCTTCCATAACCTGGTCATTTGGCTCCAGAAGGCCAGCAGGTAGCTTTCTACTTTCTTGGGAGTTCCTTGATCAAACTCAGAGGTCATCTGACCGGGTGCCAGAATAGAAGTTTGATGGGATTAAAACCCACCCCCTTCTGAGGGACCTCCTGGTGGGCAAACAAAAGGCATGGTAAGAGGACATTCCACGTTTTCCTTACGGCCTCTGATCAGGCCTTTCAGGGTCTTATTGAATCTCTCAACAAGCCCATTAGTTTGAGGATGGTAAGGGGTAAAGAACTTATATGTCACTCCATACTCCTTCCACATGGCCTACATGTAAGTAGACATGAAGTTCTTGCCTCCGTCAGACTCCACCTCCTTGAGGATTCCCACCTGGGTAAAAATCCCCATCAGGCCTTCACTATTGCCAATATCATTGTAGTCCTCAGAGGAATTGCCTCAGGGTACTGATTGGCATGATTCACCAGAACCTGGATGAACCTGTACCCTGTGGCCGTTTGGGGATCCATAGGCCGTACAGTGTCGATGTCCACCCTCTCAAAGGGGGTGTCAATGATGGGCAAAGGGTTTAGGGAAGCTTTCAGTTTCTGCCTCGCCTTGCCACTGGCCTGGCAGATCACACAGGTCCTGCAGATTACATCTGAGGGCACCCTGAGTCTGGGCCAATAAAAAAAAGGAGTACGCCATGCAAAGGCCTTGTTCTTTCCCAGATATCCTGCTATGGGAATGTCATGGGCCAATTCCAGTAGGAAGGCCCAATAATACAGGGAGAACACCTAGGCCCTGCGGGCCCCCTGGCCAGGAGCCTTAGACTCACTGTACAGAAGGTTGTCCTCCCAGTGATGAGTTCCGGATTCATCACTGGCTGCATGGGCCTCAGTTTGTCACTTCAGGACCTCGAGGGTGGAGCACTCTCTGTGTGCCCTACAGACCTGCTCCCTGATGGGGCCCCCCTCCACTTGCCAACCGGCAAGCTCAGTCAGGACACTGGAAGGAGCATGTCCTCTTCAGTGCGATGTAATCAATCACAGGCAGTAATTCTCATACACACTTAGCACTGATACCCTGTGCCTCGGATATCAGGCAAGTCCGTATGGAGATCCCTCACACGCGCACACGCCACCAGGACACTAATGCAGTGCAACTGGTATCCGGCAGGTCAGTTGATAATGCACATGCAGATCCCGTGGCCCAAGCCCTCCTTCACCCTACAGTTAACCCTTCCCACCTTACACCCACGGGCTGGAGATAAAGAATACCTTCCCCCTGATACTAGGCAGATTTCGGTCGGAGTCACAGTTAGGGGAGATGGTGGGGAAGATAACAGGACTAATGGGTGGCAATTGACAAATTGAGGATTGCCAACTACTCAGGAAGTTTATCTATGGTATGCGGACCAGAAGCAGACTGAGAGCAATAGTCGTCCAATCAAAGATTCCACACTGCGCCTTCAGGCACCAACCCTTTTCTGCGAAGTGGCAGGAGCGGGGTGGGGAGGGGGCTTCATGCTGTCTCTTGACTTGCTTCCGATCTCTCTCTGAAGCATTCTGTCACCGAGTCTATTACTCTTACAACCCAGGCCTGATCCGGGCAATATTACCTGACAACACAAAGTGTTCAGGCCAGGTGAGAAGAAGGCAGTTGGTCCATCACCCTGAGGGCACAAAAAAGAGCAATCGATGAATGGGGGATGAAGCAGAGGGGCCTCTCATATGGAGGCACCCTGTGGGATGCACGTCGATCCCAGTAGTGCTCAGGCAAACCGGGTACTTTGGAACACGAATCCACTCCTCCGTGCTCCCCTGGAAATGAGGCATAACGTCTGGTGTGCCTTGGTACAAGTTGTACTTGACAGTTCCGGTCACACACAATGCAGATTCGTAAACTCAGTATCTCCTAGGAAATGAGGCACAACGTCTGGTGCGTGTTGGTCTGAGTCGCACCAGACCATTCCTGTCACACACAATGAAGAGTCGCAAATTCCATATCTCCCTGGAAATGAGGTACAACGTCTGGTGTGCATAGATCTGAGTCGCAACCGGCAAGTCCGGTCATAAGCAATGAAGAGTTGCAAATTCTGTAACTCCCTGGAAATGAGGCACAACATCTGATGTGAGTTGATCTGAGTTGCACCAGACAATTCCAGTCACACACAATAGAGTTACAAATTCCGTACCTCCCTGGAAATAAGGCACAACGTCTATTGCACATTGATCTGAGTCGCACCAGACAATTCCAGTCACACAGACACAGGCGCGAGTTCAACAGTGCCACACGAGGTAGAATGAGGCACTACTACGGGTACGCCACCACCTCCAAGGGTCACAACCTGTGAATTGGACAAGGCATACAATTAGCATGCAAACAGTGTATCGCACGAGAGAGATGCAGCACAATTGATGAAGCGGGCCATGCAGGGTCTCGCAACTGGCGAATCTGTTTACCACCAACGAGGCGCTTATGCATATCGAGGCCCCGAGATGTAGGGGCCACACACCTGAGATGCGGGCAGTGATTTTGGGGCTTCCCACCAGACAATCCGGTCTCCAGGCACAATACCTAGTTCCATGCTCACACTGTGCTACCGGTTGGAATCCAGCAAACATCCTGCGTACATAAGAGGTCCCAGCTTACCAGGTGTCACATGTAGATGGTGTGGGTCCTTCCCAGGAGTCCTTTGATGTCCTTGAGACCTCCACAGGAAAACGGGGCAAGCCAACAAGCCCTTGTAGAGCGCACTTCAGGGTGCCTCACAAAAGCAGTTAGTCAGCCAAGGCCAACCCCTATTTAGGAAGGGTGCATGGTCCCTTCCAATGGCTGTAATCCACCTTGTGCACAACAGATCCCTCTGGCAGTGTGTACCTTGCAGTTCCTGGATCTCCTGTCCTACGTCCCCACAAGTGTATGTCTCTCCTGCTGAGGTATGGTACCAGTAGTCATACTGTAGTGCAGAGGTATTCAAACTTTTCCAGGTTGAGCCCCCCCAGCTGAATTCCCCCAGATGTTGGGCCCCCCCACCACCAGACCGAAACCTCGGGAATCCGGCACACCACATGATCGACTGCAACGTGCACACCACGGCCCATATCCGGCAAACAATGCTCAACACAACAAGAGTGCCTAGCAAACTGCAGGCCTGTGAGTGGGTGTGGCGAAATGACAGAGGCGTACCACACAGCTCAAAACACAATCCTCCAAGGCAAAGGAAGTCATCACAACCCTCCCCATCCATCATGTACACCTTGTCATCCACCAACTCCCCCACCATTCATTCCGTCCCTCCATCTGTGACCCATCCACATCCAAACCCCTTCAACCACTTGCAAACCCATCCACCATCCATCCCTCCATCCATCATCTCACCCATCCATCCCTCCATCCACTCCTCACCCATCCATCCATCATCCATCCATCCCTTCACCCAATCCATCCCCTCACCAATCCATCCACTCTTCCACCCATCCATCCACCCACTCATCCATCCAACCACTCACCCCTTCACCCAAGCTATCCTCCCACTCATCTATCCACTCCTCCATTCATCCATCCACTCTTCCACCCATCCATCCACTCCTCCACCCATCCATCCACTTACTCATCCATCCAACCACCCACCCTCTCACCCATCCAGCCATCCCCCACCCACTCATCCATCCACCCAGTCACTCATCCGTCCACTCACTCAACCCCCCCACTCATCCATCCACCCACCCATCCATCCCTCCCGCTCTCCACCCTCCCCCCACTCATGCATGCACTCTCTGACCCATGCATCTCCATGCTCCTCTCCTCACCCATCAATGCACACACCTGCCCATCCACTCTGCCAATCATTCATCCATGTCCTCACTCATCCATCCATGTACTTAATTTATGCATCTATGCAAAGTAAAGACAATGAAGGGCTCATTAAGTGCAAACTGGAGACAGATTAAAGCGGTTATAAATTCCCTCATTTAAACATTTTAACATTTTTACTGGCAGCTTGTGAGAAATTGATTGTGTTGCAGGGTGACAGCGCCTAACTAAGGAAAAACACTCCCACTTAATGCCTGAAAGGCACTTCAGAATTGTATGTGTGACGCCCGAGGAGACGGCACCAAATATGGCAACCAAATATAATGAATGCACACAAATGTCCCTAGATGCCCTTTCAAAATAACCTCCGGTGGCAGATATAATACAGCCCCCCAGAAACTAATCTGACAGTGTGCTCAGGTGCAGTGGACCATCCAAGTGTCCTGCCTGAAGCGGCGGGGTGCAGAGTCGGGGGTCTCTCAATGTTTTATTCCACGGCTCCCCCTCCCCCCTCCTTTGCTTTACAAGTGTGAGTTCACACAGCGCTCTGCCCACCCATCCTCCCAGAGAGCCACACACTGCAGCCGGGACTGCTCCTTCGATGCAGGGGCCTTGTGTTTTTGTGTTTGAGGAAACACACAAATAAAAGACCCCTGCATCGGAGGAGCAGTAAACAGATAGCAGGGCCGCCGAAGTGTGTATATTTTTAGGATGACGCGCACAGTCAGTGTTTTATTTTAGTCAAATTAAACCGAGAAAACTAACACAGATGGGTCTTGGTTTACAACTTTGCAAACAGTTTAATACCCGTGGGCCTTTAATGCCTGCAAGGCAAAGGATGGGCTGGTGGCTCGGATATTTCGCGAGTCGAATTGTAAACTTGGCATTCAAAATGCAATTACAACTTCAGTTTCCTGCTATGAGCAGACAGAGAGGAGAGATCACAACATGCCGGCAGGGGAAAAGCAGTGATGGACAGGGAGCATATATAACAGCACGGAGGCAAATCATCCCAGAAACGTTCACATGTACATGAAAAAGTGTGCATCGAGGGCACGGCACAACAAGGCTTACAAGCCCTTACTTACCGAGTTCTTTCTGAAGAGGGTTCAACAAGGCGAGGCACGGCACGGGGAGGCGGGCAGGAACAACGCTACTGAAACACTCTGAGCTGAGCAGAGTAATGGGAAGACTATGTTTCGAATCGCACCTGGACGCGTGCGTACGTACGCACGTAGGGCAGTGCGCTCTTGGGCCAAACTATTTGGCCAAACCATTTTTGAAGTGCCATTTCAACCCCCAGCCCCCCTCTGCAAGTTTCTGCAGCTCCAATTTCCCACAATGGTGAATGGCGGCGCGGCACACCGGGGTGCCGAGGCGCACAGTTTGGGAAGCACTGACCCATACAAAGGAACGGCGCGCCCCCCCTGGGATGGTGCCGCGCCCCCCCCGGGGGGGCGCGCCCCACAGTTTGAAGAACACTGCGTAGTGTGACTTTGAAGTTGGGTGTGGTTCAGAGGGTTTCCCTTTCTATTCAGCCAGGCCCTCTAATGACAGAGGTCTGTCGTTCCAGTCGCATGCCTCATTTTTTAAGGTTTCTATGGGTAATGCACAGATGTGCTCCCCCGGCCTCTAGTGTGGACTAAAGTCAAAGTAAAATGCACAAAAAGAGTTTTAGAGCAGAGAAATGCCCACTTTCTAGAAGTTTGAACAACAAAACAATGACCGGACAGTATTCGTTTGGCATCAAAGTACACAACCCTAATGTATTAAATCACTAGGTTGGACAACCATTTGTATTGATTGACTTATTTTTTTATAAAATGTTTTTGCATAAATATTTTTGGCATCAAAAGTTACATCACAACATTACATAAATTTACAAACAACACATTATATGAACTCAACAAAAAATCAAAACATTGCAAAACACAAAGAAATTGTCATCATTACTAACAAAGACAACTGTGAAAAAGGCCTCAAATTAATCGCTTTACAGAGGCTCCAATCCTGAATTTCTAATGGACAAGGGGAAAAATTCTAAACGTAAACCTCCTTGTTACAACCATCACGAGACACATAAAAAGATACCACATCCGGTGCTAAGGCTAGGATAAACATAGGAACAGTAAAACAATTCCAAAATGATTTTTTGTGTTCAATCCTAGCGTGCCCTGATAGTTTCGTGTCTCGGAGGTGCAAACGTCGACGCGTTTCGAACCCAATGTTTATTCAACGGGTTCTCCTCAAAACAACAAACAAACAACAAAACAAACAGTCTCTTGGAAGTCATCGTGTGCCGGACCATTACAGCCAGCATCTATTGCTGAAAACACGCCAACCCGTGCGGAGGCCGCCGCCTCCCACGCGCCTAATTCGATTTATCCACCACGTTTAAAGTCCTCAGATTTACACGGAGAGACTCAACTCAAGGCCGGCACAACGTTCTTGTATAGCGGCGAACCCGCCCAGTATCTAGGGAGAAGTTTCCCGTTTCACAAATAAGTGACAACGCCCCCCCAGTCCCTGTCCTGAGGAGAACCCGTTGAATAAACATTGGGTTCGAAACGCGTCGACGTTTGCACCTCCGAGACACGAAACTATCAGGGCACGCTAGGATTGAACACAAAAAATCATTTTGGAATTGTTTTACTGTTCCTATGTTTATCCTAGCCTTAGCACCGGATGTGGTATCTTTTTATGTGTCTCGTGATGGTTGTAACAAGGAGGTTTACGTTTAGAATTTTTCCCCTTGTCCATTAGAAATTCAGGATTGGAGCCTCTGTAAAGCGATTAATTTGAGGCCTTTTTCACAGTTGTCTTTGTTAGTAATGATGACAATTTCTTTGTGTTTTGCAATGTTTTGATTTTTTGTTGAGTTCATATAATGTGTTGTTTGTAAATTTATGTAATGTTGTGATGTAACTTTTGATGCCAAAAATATTTATGCAAAAACATTTTATAAAAAAATAAGTCAATCAATACAAATGGTTGTCCAACCTAGTGATTTAATACATTAGGGTTGTGTACTTTGATGCCAAACGAATACTGTCCGGTCATTGTTTTGTTGTTCAAATTGATAGTGGCCTAGGCCGGTCAGTGACAGGGCCCAAGCCTCCCCCCAGTTTCTCCCTCCACTTTCTAGAAGTAGCATTTCTAAGTTATTACTGCAAATCCCTCTTCATCACAAGAAAGGGGTTGTCATTGTGAATCCAATGATAGGGAACATTATGAGACTGCTCCCCTATTGCAGCTTGAAGTAATCTCTGCCATTCTCCCATGATAACATATGGGAAGAGCAAACCTCACAGGTATTGAAAACACACATGGGTATTCTTCACTACCTGGGCAGGGAACACACAAGTGTACCTGCCCTGCCCATCACCTACCGCTTGCTTCACCCCTTAAGACCAGGGCCGGACTGGCCGTAGCGGGCACCGGGCAATCCACTGGTGTGCCGCACGTGTGGGGGTGGTTTTGGGGTCCCTGGGGGCCGTTTTTGCAGCATAGCTGCCAAATCGGCCCTGTAACAAAATCGTCCGGAACAGGCCCTGGCAAAGAGCTCAGCGGCACCCCGAACTCCCGGGGGGGAGGGGTGAGCACTTTGCTGGGGCCAGTTTTGGTTCCCAGTCCGGCCCTGCTTAAGACTTACCCCAGGGGTGCTCTAGTGATAGTGAAAGGTCCCCCCAGGATTGGCCTGTGGTTAAGAAAGGTCGACCTGAGCATAAGTGCAATTACGAACACACAGGCCTGCAATTGCAGGCTTGACACATGTTTAAAAACCTCATGGATGCAAGTGCACGACCAAAACCTGCAAAGGCCGGCTAGATGCATGTTTAAAAACATCAGGTAAGCACCACTTTCTAACATGTATAGGAAGTATGTGCGTACTTTCCCAATGCATTTACAGTGTTAAAGTGCCCAGAGCCCAAGGCGAAAAAAAGAGAATCAACAAAACCCCTGAGGAAAAAAAGCAAAAAGTTTAGGGAAACACTACCAAAAATGTGTCCTGTCTAACACTTAGCTTCACACCAGTGCTCAGAGTTTATGAAAAGTCATCCTTTCTCAATATATTGCATAGTACAAACGCTGGGGTCTCTCGTCAGGTAGAAATATACTGTAACCACTGCCACTAGCGAACTCGTTGGGGGTGATGGTGTGGCTGTCCTCACACAGCAATAGAAATTGTTGCCAGTGTTGAAATAAGGACACTGTTGTGATAAGTTGACAAGCTTTATTTCACATCGTACACCATCACCACAATTTCCAGTCAGCTGAGAGGCAGCTGTGCTTAGACTCCTACATTTGACAGTTGCAAGGAACATTCCAAAGGGAGGAAAAGGAGGGGCGAAAGGAAGAATGATTATAACAGTAACCCAATGCTATCCTGTGAAAGAGGTAGGCCTTGTAGCACTGAAAAACGAAATTAAGAGATTTTCACTACCTGGACATGTAAAACTTAAAAGTACATGTCCAACTTTTTAAATGAACTGCACCCTGCCCTTAGGGCTTTCCAGACCTACCATAGGGGTGACATTTGTATTACAAAGAAAGGTTTGGGCTTGGCAAAAGGTTTATTTTGTGAGGTCGAAATGGCAGTTACAACTGCACCCACAGGCTGCAATGGCAGGCCTAAAACATTAGAGGGCTACATAAGTGGGTGGCTTAAAGAGCGGTGCAGCTCCACTAGTAGCATTTAATTTAAAGGCACCTGTGTACATGTAATACCATTTCACTAGGTACTTACAAGTCAATTAAATGTGGCAATTGGGTGTAGGCCAATGTCATCTTGTTCAAACAAGGACTT
Organism: Lissotriton vulgaris; assembly: GCF_964263255.1. Lineage (NCBI taxonomy): Eukaryota > Metazoa > Chordata > Amphibia > Caudata > Salamandridae > Lissotriton > Lissotriton vulgaris. Next base: position 231,104,744 of record NC_141690.1, read on the forward strand.
TAGCACTGGTTAGCAGTGGTAAAGTACGCAGATTTCTTAAGCCAACAAAGACTAATTCAGTAAAAACAGGACGAGTAAGGCAGGTCGCGACCACTCGCGTTCAGGAAGCTGACGCTCAAGTAGAATATCTTCTCAAGCAGCAGAATGCAGCAGATCCCTCTGGCACAACGCGTAGTGCCATTTGCGCTGATTTACAGCTCTGGACAAACTCCTGTGGTAAAAATCAGTGCGAGCAGCGCAAATGACAGACTCTGATGCTTGCGGAATTTCGCGGAGTGTGGTAGAGTTTTTCTGGCACTTGGAGTTTTTCTGGCACTTGGCCGAGTTCCACAGTGTAAAACTCTGAGGACTCCGTCCAGGCCTAATCTGTAGTGCACGTCTTTATTCTTCTGAGTGCAACCGTTAAATGCACACCCTGCGTGATAAACTTTATTAACCACACCCAGACAGACCCAACTGATTGCATCATTCTCCTATGGAGTTCATCAGGGACTAGAAGGGTCCATCTGTTCATATTCACAAGATACAAGTCCCATAGCCAAATTGTGAAATCCCTTACCACTGCCTTGTAGTGCAGAGTTATATCAAGTGTGTTAAGTTTGGAGGAAGGTTCCTCAAAAATGAGTGAGGGGCCAGTGAGGCTTTGAATGTTTGTCCCTCCAGTACACTGAGGTTCATCCACCTACCAGCTGTAACTTTCCCCCTAGCGTCCACTCTTCGGCACACACCAACATTTTGTTTTCCACACTCTGAAGTCTTCCCTCTGTCAGTGCACTTGTGGGATGGGAGTAGTGTTCCCATTCTTTCTCCCATGGCAACGCACCCTTAATTTGCCAATCTGTTTTCTCCTTGGGAGACCGAGCCATCCCAATCCAGAATGTAAACACCATAGGACCGGAGGAGCCAGTCTATATACCCTGGGCTATCTGTGCAGACAAAAGCCCACCCTGTCAGTGACAAAACACCAGCACACCAGCAGAGCCCAGCATGTCCACGGCAGCAGGTCTGCTGCTCTTGCACCTAGTACGGCTGCCTGGTGCGTCTTATCGTATCTAGGCTGCATGCACCAGCGTTTATATCCCTTGCGATCAGGAAATCACCAGCAAATTATTTCTGAAGGTTTGGTTTCTTACTCAGTAGTTATCCGCGCTTTGAAAATGACCCAATTGCCTTCAATTGATATTATACCTGTATCAGCCAATGTGGCCCCGTGAGTTGAGCATTTACTGATGATATCTGGGGCAAGTGCAACTTAACTTTTGATGTTTCCGAGCTCGCTAACGGAAGCACCATTTAAAAAAAGATACTGCTTGCACGTTTTATTTACACATCACAACTGTAAAGTGGCAGTATTTGTGACCCATTCATTCTCCCAGCCCTGGCTTTCTGAGTAACAGTAGTGCTTAATTTGAGCAGGTGCTTTCAGGTGCTCAGCACCTGCACTTCTTTCACAAGGCCGGGGCTACAATTTCTGAACCTGCAGGTGGTGGTCTCAATATTAATTGTTCAATTCAAAATAAAAAGAATAAAATACATTACATGGTGACTGGCTGGTTAATGTTCATAGGCAGGCCGGCGTATGCCTGTCCAGGCAGGCATGATTGTGTATCACCACGTTAGTGATGATGTCATCACGCTGATCACAAATCCAAGAAGTCATCGACAAACCATGGCTTGCATCCTATTCTCCTAGTCTGCTTCACCCTTCCACTGCTTGAGCATAAACCTCCAATTGGATAATTGTAGCTGGGGGCTGGCTCATGACGGATTTGAGGCAAGGAAGCTGCAAGAGCGCATTTGGAACTTGAGAGTGAGGGCTCTTGAGGAAGAATCAATGAAAGTAAGTGTGGACTTTCCACTTGTTGCATAGCCAAAGAATCATATCCGGCAGCCCTGCATTGCTGCTATCTTCAATGTGCTCGATGCAGCTTTGGCCCAACACAACTTTTGTGCGCCATGGCGTCACCAATAGAATCTGATGCAGGAAGAATAAGGGTCCCCCTCTAAGAAAGAAGAACACGGTCAGGGAGAAGAGGGGAAAATAGAAACCTAACAAAGAAGCTCCCTCGTGACCAATGTATTTATACACATGACTTAATCACAGTAACCGAATATGAGCGCCTAGGCAAATGGAAGAACCCACTAAGAAAATATTACCAACAACCTAAAAGATATACAATTTTTATTTTCATTTCATTTTGTAAAATACTTTGCCATAACTTATACAAATCCATAAATATTATTGCAGATATCAGATTCCAACATGATTAAATCACAAATCAGCATAAATGAAAAAACACAGTACAGATAATCAAATCATAAAGACCCGGGAAGAGACAACCAAAAACATCAGATCAACTCAATCAAACTCAACTCACACATATCCAGACATGCATTCACATACATAATATATCTGGGGAACACAATTACAGAATGACAAAGTAACTGGGATGACCAAAGATAGAAACTGCACAATGGCAGGATGTTATAGTGGCCGTGGTTGACGCGTTTCGGTGGCTGCACGCTGGTAAAATGCCACCTTCATCAGGACCTGCCAGATATGCAGCCCCAAGACAAGGGGGGCAAGAAGTCACTCCACCCGGGAAGAATAAAATCACACACTCCAACAATGAGTGTAACTACCTTCCTAGTAGGTACCGATATCAATCTTTTGAAAATAAATACAAGGTTTTAGCAAAGTCGTCCTCTACTCACTATGAGCATCAGTAACAGCATCTACGGAGGTTAGACCCCGTAGATCCTTCGTAGAGGAACAATTGTTCAGAATTCAAAAGCTTCAATTCCTGAATCTCAAACAATTACTTTCTTTGCTTCTGTACGGCGTTCACGATTTTTGTTGCATCTTTAACTTAATCTTTCCTTGTGCATAAATTTACTTTGTGTGTAAAAAAGCTGTAAATCCAACAGCACGTTATACATTAAGCAAATTAAATCAAAATGCTCTGGGGTGATTAGAGCTCAGCAGTGGCGCCTCTTTCTACACTTATTTATTTATTTTATTTGAAAGGATTCATATAGTGCAGGCTAGACCCGAAGGTATCAGAGCGCTTTACATGAGTATCAGACCATAGTTGCAGGTCATATCATTACAAGATTGCAGTTTCAGAGCATAGTTACACAGTTACATGTTAGGTCGAGAAAAACAATAAGGACAATAGCAGGCATGGGGGAGATTCAGGGAAGAGGGGGTAGGAGCAGGAGAGACGGGGGAGGGAGAGAGACAGAGTATGAAAGAGGAGGGGAGGTTGATGGGGGCACAAACCGGAGGACAAGTAAAAGCTGCATCCTAAGTCCGGTAAGCTGTGATCCCAGGGGAAGTGGAATCATTCCCACATCTCCGTTGCATGAGGCTCCCTTTATACAGTGGACTCTCTCAAAGGGGTCTCTGAGACTCCAAGGCCCAACTACTGGATCCTTCCCCAACAAGGGGAGAGGGAGTGCTCTGGCAAGGGGGGCCATAACATAACATCAACTGTGAGTGGCTCCCTTGATGCTGTGGGGTAACTGAGACTCAAGGGTATGAATATTGGATCTTTCCGCAACAAGGGGAGAAGGAGTGCTTAGACAAAGGGCACAAGGGAATGGGGGCTAGGCGGCGTGGATACATATTATGTTGAGGAAAAACAAAAATTAAAAATGACACACCCCAATTCACTGGTGCTGTAATATATCTACGAATTTGTGCTTAACCCAAAAATACCCTTCTAATCAACACAGACAAAGGAGAGCAGGGCACAAAGGGAGGCAGTAGAGTAACACAAACAGTGAGGGCATATATATATAAAGTGTCTGGCTGTAGAAGAAAATGAAGTTGTCCTGTTACCTCAAGGAAATGGACTGTAAACATTATGTACAGATAAAGGTACTGACAATTTATTTCTAAAAGTAGAGAAATCAAGTGCAAAAAATCAGGCCGAATAAAGTTTATGGTCCTTAAAGGAAAGACTGCATATTTTCTGTTTCTGAGCAGCTGACACCCATTTTACCCTTTGCCAAGAACCTACTAAAGGCTGCAGATGTTGAGAATAGTAAATTAATCTGCCAAAATCTGGAATATACGTTTGAAAAAAGAAAGTATCTCAAAGGTGAGTAGGCCAGAGAAAATTGACAACGAGGTCCTGGTGGGGGTATAGAACCCTTTAAACAAAGCAGTAACCAGATAGAACTGAAACTATACTACGCTATCTGCAATGGGATTTGTCATGTGAGGATTGCTGCAGAAGTAGTGGAGGGCCAAACCCATTTTGTAGGATAAAGGTTAAACATCCATTTCTTATTGTACTCTTTGAAGGACTGATGAAATGCGATCTTTGGAGCCCTGAAGCTGCCTCCAGGCTAGCCTAACGAAAGTATGAGTTCCGTGGAATATGATGTATTTGTGTCCCGGTGGTGGAGAGAGGGATCTTGGTCAAGGGAAGTTGGTTGTCCCAAGCAAGCATGAGATGAAAGGACTTACCAGTGGAATGGACAGCAATATGGATTATGAGATAGGTGGCTTGCTTCCTAGCTCCTGAATGGCTCTTATTGTACCTTCACTTCTTACTTGGGTGAGTAGAGGCGAGAATAGCGATATTGCATCTGTAGATCTTACCTCCTAGTTGAACGAACGTTGGCCAAGTATACACACCTACATCTCCCTTGGCTGTCTCTGGGTGGGCATGTGTAAGGCTGTTCTATGCAATACATTCATTTTCATTTCAATAATCTTTATTTCGATCACAGATCATAAAAGATGCAGAACAATACATACAATTAAAAACTTATTAAACATAGTGTGATCTAAATTGATAAGAAATAATTAAAATGTTAGATAAGACATTTGTGAAAAGCCGCTGGTCATGTCCATTTATACCAGACTTTTCATCATTCGGCTTCGGGTGAACCACAGTGAAGTTAAGAATTTTGACAGTGCAAAAACAATAGGAGGGGAGAGATCGGATTTTAGAACTCTATAAGCAGTTTGGTGAGATCTAAATCCCAGGTTCCTGAGCATCGGAATTAGCCAATGTTTCCTGCTCCGCTCGTAGCCCTTGCAGAAAAGGACCGCATGCATGTCGTCCTCCTTCGGGTGTGCACACATTGGGCAGGTTGATGTAGTGGAGCAGGCTGACCAAGATGCTGTAAACGAAGCTAGAGGAAGGCATCCATAGCGCCATTGTAAAAACAGTTTCCTGGTTAATGCAGGGGAGATCTCGTCTAGAGTTTTTTCAAGGGAATAGGTATCTTTTATTTTCAAGAATAAATTTGTCAGAGACCCCTCACGAGTGACATTAGAGGCTCTGGTGAGCATCATGGCGTAGTAGGTACTCGCGAGTGCCTTTTTTGGGATCTTGGTACAGGAATTAAGAGGATCTGTCCATAGTTCCGGGAATCCCATTTCCTCGAACTTTCCCTTGATGTACGTCAACCAAGGAATCCTCTTTGTGTTCCGTAGTTCCAGGAATTCATGTAGTTCCTCTCTATAGCTTGCGAGATCTGGGCTAGACCACAAACGCCTCCAGAATTTTAGGGGTTTTAGTCCTAGCTCCTCTGTAATGGGTCTGATTCCCAAATCTAACCTGAGTGGTAGTAATGGGGTGCTCTGGGGGAGGGCAGCTACCTGTCTCAAAAATTTGTTCTCCGTGGACTGTAACTTTGGATACTGGGTGTACCCCCACAACTCTCCCCCGTAAGTGACCCCTGCCCTAGCTTGTGTTTTGTATATATGAATGATTGGGGTGAGTGGTCGATAACTAGATTTATTTGCCAGACGCAAAGTGCCACCCGCCAACTGTGCCAGTTTGATGGTCACTTTGGCCTGGTGGGTTGACCAAGTTAAGTGTTCGTTTATAGTGATCCCCAGGTATTCGATATTATGCACCCGTTCTAATTGAACCGTGCCTAGCTTGGGCGGGGTTCTATTTCGGGAGTTGGGATTTAAAATCATGAATTCTGTCTTTTGAGGATTAACTTCCAGTCCCCGGTCAGAACAGAAGTCAAGGAAGCCATCCAAAATGCGTTGGATCCCCATAGGGGATTTAGACAGCAACAGGGTGTCGTCTGCAAACATAATTGCAGGCACCCTGTTGCCAGTCAACTTGGGGGCGTCCGAGTTGGCAATCCTGCTAAGATGGGCGATTACCCCGTTCACAAAGATGCAAAACAGGGTGGGTGCAAGTACACAACCCTGTCTTGCACCTCTGCGAACGGGGAACCGCTCTGTTAGTTTTCCACCTTTGCCACACCTAACGCGGGCGTAGTTATTAGAATGAAGTCTCATCAGAATTGCCAGGATATCGGCGGGGACATTCAGCTCTTTCATGACATTCCACAGCCTAGCTCTAGGCACCAAATCGAAGGCGGCACGTAGGTCTACAAAGATGGTATAGAGACTGCCGCCTTCGATTATCGCTGTTTTCCAATAGAGCAGTTGTAACCTAAATATTTGGTCTGTAGTGGATACACCCTCCCGGAATCCTGCCTGATATGGGGACAGGATATCCATTTCTTGGATCCACGCTTGCAAACGATTTAAGATCAGTCTGCCAAAAAGTTTTTGGGTTATATCTATCAAACTGATAGGTCGATAGTTGGACGGGAGCAGGGGGGATCCCTTTTTGTAGATTGGGACTACCTCTGCTCCCGTCCAAGTATCGGGCACAGTCATTCCCCCCTGGATGGCATTGAATATTAGTGTGAGGTACGGTGCCCAGATCCCTGGTTCCTGTTTGAACAGGTCCCCAGGGACCCCGTCCAATCCCGGGGCTTTTCCAGCAGCTAGACCTTTAATGGCCTCCCTTACCTCTTTTTCAGTGAATAGAGCCCCCGAAGGGGTAGGTACGGGCAGAAGACTCTCGCTGCTAAAATCCTCACCTCCCTCTGCATATAGTGCTTCAAAATGGGCCTGCCATACTGAGGCGGCTATATTGGGTTCTATTGCAGATGATAACTCAGCCGTGCCATTCGCTACTACACGCCAAAATTTGCGTGAGTCTCTGGTTGATAATGCTTTCACGAGATTCTCCCAATAGTCATAGTCCCATTCCGCCCTAGCATTCACTAGGAGGGACTTGTACTTATTTCTTCTCTCGCGGATTACTTCCCTGCTAAGGCGTCCCTTTATGGCAGATAGCAAATGAGCCTTAGCCTTCCTACATGTGGCATTATACCAAGAGGTCTTTGGCTTATAGCCCTTCCTTTTCATGGAAGTTGTAAACAGGTCTTGTTCGAGGGAATCTGTGATGTTTTTATGGATTATTGCTAGCTCCCTTCTGGTGTCTTCGTCTGGGTCTTTAGTGCCCAGATCAAAGGCACTCTCTAGTAAGGGAATTAACCTTTCATAGAGGCAGGGTAGTTTGTCTATACTGCTAGTCAGCTTCTCCCACTTGACTTTCCTACGGTTGGTTTCAAGTAGGAGACCCGACTTGTCATTGCCAGATCCCTGTGATGTGTCCATATTCCCGGGAAGGGAGTAAGTCAGTTCCAGGGAGTTATGGTCACTATCACTTCTTGGGCACACTTTAAAGTCAACTATTGCTGGCCACATGGAAGTTTTGACCATGATGTAATCGAGTCTAGATTCACTACCAGGTTTGTTGTAGGTCGGGTTACTAGGTATATCCGAGCTACAACGGCCATTACATGCCCTAAGACCGAAATTAAGAGTAAGGGCGTTTATTTGTAGGGCTAGAGGGGTCCAGGCCCTTGGCGGTGGTGCCGCCGTCTCAGGTATGAGCCAGCAGGAATCTTCATCTAGGGAAGGGCCGTCGCGTAATCCGGGCAGGGGTTCATAGTGGGAATTAAAATCGCCCCCTACCAGACAGGCTAGATCGCACGGAATGCCCTCTAGGAATCTAGCTAACTCATCTATGGTAGGCGACTCTTTATGCATTTGGGTCGGCCTAGAGTAGATGTTAATAACTAATAGCTTTTTTGAGTCCGGCCATTCTAGAAGGACAGCCAACAGATCGTCGGAAGCGGTCTCTAGATCAGAGGCTTGGCAACCTAGATCCGTTGCTACCCCTATCATTAGTCCCCCAGATGGTCTCCCCTTCCCCCCCCACTTGGCTGTTTTGGAGAAGGAAGCAAAGCCAGGTATGTCCATTGCTTCTCGCGCCCAGGTTTCTTGCAGGAGTATAAGATTTTTAGATCTAATGTAGGAGCCCCACTCTAGGCAGTCTAATTTGCTAGAGAGTCCTGCTACATTCCACGAAATTACTGTTATGTATGGTACTTGGACGCGCGGCGGGCTCACAGCAATATCAATGGCCTCTTGGTGAACCCCTTGACTTGGTGATGGATATGTGATTTCCGATGGACTAGTGACAATGGGTAAGGAAGGGTTCATCATGGCTGGCGTCTGGATCGATTCACCTAAACTTGTTATCGATATATCCGCCAGTGTATGTGAATTTATATCGAATATGGGAACTGTAGGTGTGTTGGTGGTGGTTAGGTAGGTTGCAGAAGCAACGTTCCCCTCTCCAACCGTCTGTCAATCTACCATATCCAAATTGCTGTATCGATTTTGAGTTGGTAGATAGGCAGGGTAGTGCGTTCTATATGGTCCAGGTATTCCCCTCCTATGACCACCACCCCCCCTCCTCCTCCTAGTGACGGTTTCCCATCCCGCCTCATCCCCGTAACCAGAGATATACTCAGTTGGTCTCCCCCTATATGGAGGGTAAATGTTAATGTCTCTGTGACGAGTTTCCCACCCCTCCAATAACTCTTGGTGGTGTCCCCACCTGTGATCCTCAGAGTTATAAAGATTGGAGGGGTAGAAAAATGAGAGGGGAAGTGTTTGGATGGTATTACCGAAGTCCTCATCAGTAGCACAGGAGCAGATATATGCAGCTGTATTGGGGTCTCTAAAGGAGACCAAAATGCAATCTCCTCTGATGGACTTCCTAGTATGCCCCACCCATGCTACTCTCTTTGTCGTGGAAATGTCACTCGCAGTACCTCTCGGTAGTGGTCTATTAACCGAGAGCCAATTTATTACTTTATTCTTGAGTGAGGTGTATGATTCAAATGTGGGGGGGTCAAGTTCTGGTACCCCGGCCAAAACTACTGTGTAGGGGGCGGCTTCTGGTGGGAGGTTTACAAACTGTAGTTTTCGTTTGATGTGTGGCTTCTCTCCCTCAAGTGGGGGGTCGTCCTTGGTTTTAGTCAGTGGAGTTGGATTTGGTTTTGATGAAGGGGCCGGTTTGGGAGTAGTAGTATTTGGTTGCTGTGAGGGTGTCGGGACTGTAGGTGCAACAGGAGGTTTTGGTGCATTGTTTTTTGCAGGTTGTATGGATCTAGGTTTTGAGTCTGGTGGTTTGGAGTTTGATACAGCCTGCAGATTGTTGTTTTTAGCAGAATTAAGGCCTGTACCCTCCTTTAATGTCTTGGTCACATTGCTGTTAGTTTTCCTAGCATCGGCAAGTTGCACCGTTGCCTTTTCGATGCTCACTAATCTTGCTTCGATCTTAATCAGTCTCGCCTCTAGTGGGCTTAATAGAGACCTGAGCAGTGAACCTATATCCTCCAGAGTGATGTCATCCGAGGAGGTGTTTAATGGGAGATTGTCAGTAGATTGTGAGGGTGGGGTTAATTTAGGTGGTCTGGGAGTAATTGGCGTTCCTGATCTTACCCCCATTGGGGCAGGGGCGTTTAATTTCCTCCCCTTACCTCTAGTTTGTTTAGATTTGGGAGTTTTGGACCTAAGTTCTTCTTGGTTTTGTGGCCCTTGCTTCTTTTTAGGAATCGCCCCCTCTCTGGCTCCCTTATTGTTGTCGCTATTGGATTCTACGATTGGATCTACCTCAGTATTCTGTGGTGGTATGGGTTGGGTGTTTTGAGTGTTGGGTAGCACCATTAGGCTCATGTCCTCTAGATCGCTTGGTACATCAATAGTGATTTCTGGGCTGTTTGTTTGGGTGTCCATAGGGTGAGATAGTGCCTGATCGGAGCTATGCATAATAGGCCTGCCCGAGCTATTTTCAGGTGTTCTAGCTAGTGCCATCGGTCCCATAGAAGATCTCCTTACCCAATCAATTTCTTGTGAAATTCTTCGCTCCAGGACTTGGATCTCCTCAATCAGGAGTGAGCCAGCCTTGGCAAAGTAGGTGTCGATAGGGCCTTTAACCGCTCCAGCTGCAGCAAGGGAGGATGTTTTACTTCTTGTTTCCCGTGTGCACATTTCTCAAAGGGACAATAGGCTTGGTGGAGCAGGCAAAGAGAGGGGGCCCGGACCGGACTCTCCCGTACTCGAACGGCCTCAAACGGCCCGCTCTTTGCCCGGTCTTCGCCCCGTGCTCCGACCCGCGCGCGTCCCGCGTCGCGGTTGAGCTGGGGCGGATTAAATGCACCAAGGCAGGGGGCGTGGCCGCCGGGGGAAGAGGCACCAGCTGTGTCAGCTGAGGCTGCTGGTCCTCGCAGTCCTCCGGTCGGCTCCACGCGCAATCAAACGCTCAATGCCTCACCTGGGAGCGCGTTAGTTCTTCACCGATTGTGAAGCCGCTCACACCAAGCAGACACGGCGCATATGCAAATGAGCGGCACCCGCGAAGCGGGTGTCGCGAAAGGTAGCGCTGGTCCTTGAAACAAAATGCAGCAGGATCTGTCTCTCTCAGCAAAGGGCAGCAATCCCCAGAGGCACCTACTCGATCTGTGGGCTCAGGCGGTCTTATTCCGAGAGGCAGGGGGCGTGGCCGCCGGGGGAAGAGGCACTAGCTGTGTCAGCTGAGGCTGCTGGTCCTCGCAGTCCTCCGGTCGGCTCCACGCGCAATCAAACGCTCAATGCCTCACCTGGGAGCGCGTTAGTTCTTCACCGATTGTGAAGCCGCTCACACCAAGCAGACACGGCGCATATGCAAATGAGCGGCACCCGCGAAGCGGGTGTCGCGAAAGGTAGCGCTGGTCCTTGAAACAAAATGCAGCAGGATCTGTCTCTCTCAGCAAAGGGCAGCAATCCCCAGAGGCACCTACTCGATCTGTGGGCTCAGGCGGTCTTATTCCGAGAGGCAGGGGGCGTGGCCGCCGGGGGAAGAGGCACTAGCTGTGTCAGCTGAGGCTGCTGGTCCTCGCAGTCCTCCGGTCGGCTCCACGCGCAATCAAACGCTCAATGCCTCACCTGGGAGCGCGTTAGTTCTTCACCGATTGTGAAGCCGCTCACACCAAGCAGACACGGCGCATATGCAAATGAGCGGCACCCGCGAAGCGGGTGTCGCGAAAGGTAGCGCTGGTCCTTGAAACAAAATGCAGCAGGATCTGTCTCTCTCAGCAAAGGGCAGCAATCCCCAGAGGCACCCACTCGATCTGTGGGCTCAGGCGGTCTTATTCCGAGAGGCAGGGGGCGTGGCCGCCGGGGGAAGAGGCACCAGCTGTGTCAGCTGAGGCTGCTGGTCCTCGCAGTCCTCCGGTCGGCTCCACGCGCAATCAAACGCTCAATGCCTCACCTGGGAGCGCGTTAGTTCTTCACCGATTGTGAAGCCGCTCACACCAAGCAGACACGGCGCATATGCAAATGAGCGGCACCCGCGAAGCGGGTGTCGCGAAAGGTAGCGCTGGTCCTTGAAACAAAATGCAGCAGGATCTGTCTCTCTCAGCAAAGGGCAGCAATCCCCAGAGGCACCCACTCGATCTGTGGGCTCAGGCGGTCTTATTCCGAGAGGCAGGGGGCGTGGCCGCCGGGGGAAGAGGCACCAGCTGTGTCAGCTGAGGCTGCTGGTCCTCGCAGTCCTCCGGTCGGCTCCACGCGCAATCAAACGCTCAATGCCTCACCTGGGAGCGCGTTAGTTCTTCACCGATTGTGAAGCCGCTCACACCAAGCAGACACGGCGCATATGCAAATGAGCGGCACCCGCAAAGCGGGTGTCGGGAAAGGTAGCGCTGGTCCTTGAAACAAAATGCAGCAGGATCTGTCTCTCTCAGCAAAGGGCAGCAATCCCCAGAGGCACCCACTCGATCTGTGGGCTCAGGCGGTCTTATTCCGAGAGGCAGGGGGCGTGGCCGCCGGGGGAAGAGGCACCAGCTGTGTCAGCTGAGGCTGCTGGTCCTCGCAGTCCTCCGGTCGGCTCCACGCGCAATCAAACGCTCAATGCCTCACCTGGGAGCGCGTTAGTTCTTCACCGATTGTGAAGCCGCTCACACCAAGCAGACACGGCGCATATGCAAATGAGCGGCACCCGCGAAGCGGGTGTCGCGAAAGGTAGCGCTGGTCCTTGAAACAAAATGCAGCAGAATCTGTCTCTCTCAGCAAAGGGCAGCAATCCCCAGAGGCAGGGGGCGTGGCCGCCGGGGGAAGTATTCAATCAGAAATGAGTACACTGCTATGTATACAGACCACTTACTTCAAAATGGATCCCACGTTTCTTTCTTTGATCTACTGGATGGATTTCTGCTTTCTTCTGTCAGGCCAAGAGATACCCAAGTATTGTGGTCCTGAACATTCAGTACTAATTCAGTCCTTCAGCTGGATCTGAGTTGTGTGCCACTGGCACAATTAAGGGAATTAATATTACATGTAACACAAGACAAAGGAAGGGACATGCGTTACCTCCTAGAATATGAGTCAACCCATGTACAAAAGGAATGTAGTTAAGCAGGTGTGAGTTAAAAAATGATACACTTACTAGACCATTAAGAGCTCAAGAAGAGGACAGTGTGATCACAACAGAGAAAATAGCTCTGCGTAAACAAACTCCCTCGATGCAGCAGAAATTGGAATGCACGCAAAACTATAAGCTGAATGGATCAGGACAAGCAGAAAGATTCTAAGAACTGTAGCAAATATGCAAGACATCATGGTAGAATAGAGAACAAACAAGGCAGGGCAAGCACATGAATACTAGGAACAGTAACAAACAAGGCAAAGCTGGAGACTAAAAATATCAAGATAAGTTCAAGGAGCCTAGAAATTAAAATAAGCCCTAGGCAGGAACTGCAGTGTAACCTAGAGAGTGAAAGAGGGAAGCCACATTGGGGAGGAGATACAGGGCATATGGACAAAAACTCAACAGAATAAGCAAGGCAGCAGCAGGATCATAAACATGGACACAAGAAAGAAACAAAAGAAAAGGGTAGATGGGACAGAGTAAGAGGAAAATGAAAAAATAAATAGAAGCAAATTAGGAAGGAGGTAGCCCAGGGGAAACACCTAACTTCACACTAGAGGCAGAAAACAGAAGCAAAAAGAAAAGCAAGTAAGGCTGGGAGAAGTAGGCAGCATAAATCACGGAAACAGGGCAGAGTACCATGCAGTAACAAGGCAAGAAATTGTCAGCAAATAAGCAACACAGCTTGGGTACACAGGGGCATATCAAGCAATGCATGAGCAAGCCTCAGACCCTCACAGCTTATAAGTAATTCCAGGCAACAACCAGGCCAAAGTGGAGTCACTTGATTGGGCTGCACAAGACTAGTCATGGGTGTGTAAATTCCATTCCCTCCTAAGTATGGAAGAGAGAGAAGCCGCTGTTGATGAATAGCAGGATTAGTGTAATTGAAGGCATTGCATAGTGACTGTCTGGTCTTTTTGGATACCTGGCAGTGCATTTTGTAATCTGTTGTCCATGAAACTAAATGAAGATGTTCCAATGTGCCCAAGACTGAAAGTGCATGCCAGCAGAAGTCACGTGGAGACTTTGAGTGACTTATCTTGGTGATTTCCAGACTCTAGTTGGTATGTGCACAGGGCATCCCAGAAGCAGAGAGATGGCATCTTAATACTCATCTTTGTGCACCTGGTTGCAAATCTCACAGGACTTCAGGAGCATGATCCTGGGCAAGTAAGCAGTAAAGGAAGCTTGATGCGGCAGATGGCACCACACAACCTGATGAATGGCGTTACATTATCTCCCTATTTAACTATGAATGCCAGGGGGGTGTGCATGAGGAATGTCCTGGGAATACGGAAGGCACAGTACATATGCCCATCAAAAGAAAGGAAAAGCGTCTCCAACTGGAATTTTTAAACCACTGCAGGAAATATAGTCCCATGAAATTGGAGCAGTCATTGTTACTCAGGATGGACAATAGTGTAGCACCAGCCTACACAAACCAGCAGATGATTACAAGAACCAAGTTGCAAGCAGACCTGGAGTTCCAGGTAGTGTTTTTGACTGAGGATCTGTTATGACTCAGTGCAGGGCATATTGTGTACATGCTAGGTGCAAACTTCTAAGAAGGGTATTTTTATGCATCTTCATGTGTTTGGGGGGCTTTCTTCGGTTTGGGGTACTGCTAATTGATCTGTCCTTTGTTTTTGACAAGGCTCAATTGTTGCAGTTGCTGCACTCAAGTGAATGGTGGTGAATGTCTTGACCCTGATATGGGCCAAGGGACCGGTGTTGTGGTGCATCTGGTGTGAGACGGGGTGTCCAAAGGCAAGGACTTTTCCAGCAGCTAATGATCCAATTTCAACAGTCTAGGGAACCTCTCAGACTTATAATAAACACAGTCATTGAAAGTACTGTCAGATGTAGTGTGAACACCAGATCCCTGTGGTGTGCCGTCTGTTCTGCAGTTTCATCTGAATTGTCTTTAATTTGGGGTGCTATTGTCATATTTCATGTCATAATGTGCAGCCAATTTAGAGACCCATTGCAATCAATCAATCAACCAAATAAACTTTATTCAATTTTACATCGGAAAACCATAAAAGTTACACGGATACAGGAGCATAAAAACAGTAATACATTAAAACACGATTAAGAAGTCAGAACCTCTTACACAATTTATAAATAAAGACCCACTACCCACCCACCCACATTTATTCGAGGCCTTAAAGTGCAGTGTACCAGAAAAGCATTACTTCCAATTGTATTTACTTTATACTGTGAGCTAGATCAGCTTAACCAATAAAACATATCTAGATCAACCAATGTCTACACATCCATACAAGCCATACATTTCACAGAAGCTTTTAAAAACCCTACTATAAAAATAATGCAGCCCTCTATCAGCAGTTGAAGATACATAAGGGCAGGATGTGCTGTCTAAAATTCATTATTTTTAAAATGGGAACCAGAAAATGCCTTCGGGGGTTTCATACAACTTACATGGACAAATAAAATGCAGCAAATCCTGCGGAGACTGTCCGTCGCAGTCGCAGGGAGCTAGCACTTGACCTCTGCTGTATCCCTTAGGCCTGGCTAACTTGAGGTGAAAGAGGTTCATCCGAAACTTAGTTAATAAAAACTTCTTGTGTGTTGATAGAAACCTCATAAGATAATGTCTGTTAGTTTTAATCCTTTTATCTGATTATTCCTTGAAAGAAATGTGTTTTTAAATGTGATGTGCTTTTTAAGATATTTTATATCTAAATAAAGCTTTGTTGAACTGAACTGAACCATAAGATAAGGTTCCATTGTCGGAGTTGTTTTGAGCATTAAAAACATACAAACACTAGGCTTCAGCATCTCCTGCGCTTCCCTGTCCACTTTTCTTAAGGTCAAGAAGGCTACCCTGATTAATTCCACATCCTTCTTGACAATGAATTCAGGCTTACAAAATAAATCGCCGCGCCCTACCCCTTCCAAACTGCTTTTAATGCAATTAAGCCAAGGAATTCGGGATGCATTGTCGAGAGACATACACTCTCTTAAATTAAATGGTTGAGAGTTAAATCTTTGTTCAGCCAGCACTAGAACCAAACAACCAAGGAGCACAGAGCAAGGGCATCGCTTAAGTAGGAAACCTCCAGTTCCTCATGGACCGCTAGGTTAGAGGCTCCGCACAGAACACACAATAGGCACTTCAGAAAGTCATTCTCCGCCACCTGAAGGGAATCTGCATCAGTATATCCCCAGATTTCTCTACCATAGGTAGCTATGGTCATGCTTTTGGCTTGATAGACTTTCAACATGGCCCCTGTTGGTTTCTTCTCTATTTTGGATGCAAAATTAAAAATTGCAGCATTTACCCGGGCCAGGTCCCCATTTTTCCTCGAGATTAAAGGCCCCCTTTTTAGTTGGTAATCAAAAAGAACCCCTAAATAGGAAAATACGTTAGTACGGGGGACCTTAGCAGGGCCAACGCTAAATTGGAAACTCTTTTTGGGATGTTGCCCCACTTACATTACATAGGATTTGGAATTATTTATTGCCAAGCCCCGATCGGGCATAAATTTCGAAAATGCTCTTAAAAGAGATTGAAAGCCCATTGCAGTCCTGGATCTAAGGATGGCGTTGTCCGCATTTAGCAGGACGGGAATACCACGCCGCCCTACACATGGGTATTCAACTCCAGTTGCTCTTAGTACAGTCTCCAAATAATTCATGTAAAAATTAAACAAAAATTTAGCCAAAATGCATCCTTTCCGTACTCACCTCTTGATCTCAAGGTCCCTATTGACCCGAGAGTCCTGACAAAAACTAACATTAGCCTTGGTTGATTTATGCAGGTCCTCTATGAAATTAACAATACTGTTATCCACCCCTGTTGCCCTCATGGACTGCTACAATTTAACCCTATTACCGCAATCAAATGAGGAGACCAATTCAGCATGTGGAGAGGGTGACCTGTTAGTGACTATGTTACTAATGAGTATGTCTTTAGCAAACAACTTGTAAATCTCTTGGACCCGTGTGGTACTGAAAATTCTGGACCCGTGTTATAAACATCGTCGTATCATGATGATTTTGGTGTCAGCAGACTGCAAAAGACGAGTGTAGTGTGTCTGAGTGTTTTCGCATGAATCGATCTAAGAGAACACTCTGTATTCACGGATGTAGTTTGAACCCTCGGGTTCCATTTTGAGAGCGGCAGCCATTTTGTGGTTGCCCTCACACAGGCCAAATGACTAAGGCCGAAACGAGTCTGAAGGACACGTACACCTTTGCTGACTCCTCTGTGGCCTGGGCAAGCTGTCTCCGCTGCCTGAAGCCAAACCTGTTTAGCCAGTTCCTTTCCCAGTGGCCGAATGAGATTAGCATCAAGGCGCACATGTCATAAACCTTTTCATCGCATACAGACTATGCCTAATCTCACACACACCTGTCCCTGTTTCTTTCTTTATGACTTGCTTTACGCGGAGGAGGTGCCCGTTTTTATTGGGGGTCCGTCGATATCTGATGAGAAAACTAGGCCTTGCCGAGTAATTGATTGTGGGTTGGACAAACTGAAATATGGGGTTGTCATCATGACTCTGCTTTTTCTTTGTAGTGAAAATATGTGAATGGTCAACTGTAAAATAAGGAATGTTTGCCTAAAGCATAATATTTTGTATAAAAGAGAAGGCTGGCTTTGTAGGTTCGAGCAGTCTCCTGAGAACATACACCGTGTTGTACTTCTAGGATACCTGTTACTAGCTGCAGCTAATAAACACAATCTTTGACTTCACCAAGAAGACTCTGTGTTTCTGTAGTCTGAAACAGGAAGAACTCGAAGTCTTTGGGTGTGTTCCCTGGCACCGCTGGGTTCTTAAAAACCCGGTACTTCAGTTGGCACCCAACGTGGGGCGGTATCAACGGTACCGGTCCAAGCCAGAGGTTCGTGAGGAGCTTCGTGTGAAAATTCTGGAGGAAGGCCGCCACTTCATCGACCCCTGTATGTCGACGTGGTCCGAAAGTCTTTGCTGCGAGGTTCCCCGCTTCCCGACGGCTACGAAGGACTGCTGCCCTGACTATCGCCCTGTTTTGGACCCTTGATGATTGGTAGAGCGAAGCGTTAGACGAGTCTTCTGGTGACGTCATCGATACTTCAGTTAAGTATGAGTGGAGCATCTCCCAGTCCTTAGTTTGGTTCTTAGTTTTTGGGTATCCTTTGGGATCGCTTTGTTTGGAGCTTGCAAGTGCCAAAACCGAAGGACTCGTGTATTCACGAGACTATCGTATTCGATAATCCTTTGAAGTTTGAAGCTAGACTAGAGAGCGAAGATGCCTGGTTTTAGCAGACTTGGAATTTTTTTTTGTCTTGGTTGTAATAGGGATTCCCGATCGGAGGACTCGTGTGCGGTTCCTCCGATTAGAACTCCAACCTATGAACTTTATGTGAAACATGGCGTAGGCCCTATCACATATAATGAAGTATGGATCCGATACACCAGGAAAGATGGTGTTTTAAAATGGCCCCAATATGGTAGCTTTGACGCGGAGATTTTGGATAATTTAGAGGTTAAACTTTTTAAGAAGAAAGCCCGGCCGGCAATGTTTAACTCTTTCCGCATATGGCGCAAAGAAGCCAAACAGAAAGAAATTAAATTAGCGAAGAGGAATAAACGTGAACGAGGTATGTCAATGGTACAAGCTGCTGTTGCGTTTAGGGATAATGAGGAAGAGCAGGAAAGCGAACAGATGCTTAGAGTAAAGAGGTTAGCGGTAGATAGATGCTACCCAGTCTTGCCGCCTAAAGAGCAGGAAGAGAAGAAAGATCTTGCGAAAGATCCTTTAATGTCACATCTCTTGAGTTCACTTATGCACAAAGTGCTACGGCACCACCGCCACCAGTTGTGGCTGTGCAACCTCCAGTTGTTGTGCCGCCCGTAATTCCTCCACAGCCAGCTCCTCTTCCGTTGGCTACTGTTCCTTTGGCGCAGCCTACTCAGGGGCCGCCAACTTTGTCTCCTTCTTTGTCTGCTACTACTAAGCCTTTCTGCACTATTCCTTCTGGTCCGACTTTGGGTTCTTCTACTATTGTTCCATCTTCCCTTATTCTTCCATCTTCTCCTTCTACTAGACAGCGTATGACCGCTGCTTTTTCTGGTTTTCTGACTCCTTTGTTGGGACAATTGGATATGTCTCCTGTGAATGAGGATAGACAATCACGTAGTCAGTTGCCTGATACAGATGAGCGTGTAGTATTGGATCACATGGCACGTAGATGGGTTACGTATACTTCCCAGTACGATCTTGAGGGTATTATGGATGTTTTCCGACAATGGAAAGCACCAAAGCAACGGTACGTTTTTGAAATGATGTGTGTGTTCCTCCATGAACAGTGGATGGACGAAGTGGGCAAAACACCTGAAGAATTGTTTCGAGTGCCTACCGAGTTTGCGAAAGGGACGATTGTGAGTCTTCTCGACATCGAAAGAGTGGTGTCGACGTTGTTGTCGTTTCGTAATAATGCTCCTTCTGAGCGATTGTTTGAACCTGATTCGTCAGTGAGGAGAAAAGCGCGTCAGTATCCGATGCGTGAGGTTCCTCCAGTTTGGAGACCTGCTGATGCAAATGCTGTTCCACCTGTTGCTGCGCACTTTCAGCGAGTTTGGGTACATGTTCCTTGGAAGCGTGCTGAAGTCCTAGCACTTAAGCAGACTTTACCCGATCCGCACAAAAATCCGGCGGGATATTATGAAGAGCTCACTCAAACCTTGGGTTCGTGCATCATGAATTTAGCGGACATAGACATGTTGTTTGGCAATGTTGTTCCACAGCCTATCTGGAACTTGATTCGATATACGGATCATGATAATAAATTGGGTGATACCTGGGTTAATCTTGTTGCTGCAAATGATAGACAAGTGGAGGTGCTAAGCCTGAAGACCTTATTACCGAATTGCCTGGTAGGATCATTAATTTCATGAAGACTCTGATGCCCGAAGTGCGTGTTAATTGGGACAAGTTGTCTGCATGTAAGCAGAAGAAGGACGAGACTGTCTCTGATTTCTTCACGCGGTTTGAAGAAACTTTTGTAGATCATAGTGGTCAGGATATGGCTACCGAAGGTGGCCAGAGATTATACGTCGACAAATTCGTGCATAATTTGCTTCCCGAGTTGTGCACTAAGCTGAAGGATTCTGAGAGTGCCCGTTTCTACGTCAGCACAGATTTTAGCTACGGCCCAGTACTATGAAAATAGGCGCAAAGATGAGTTAGAGAAAGCGGATAAGAAGACTAAGGAATTGAAGACTAAAGTTCTTCTACAGCAAGCTTATCCACCCCGTAATAATAGTCAGTGCGATTATCAGCAACCTCAGCAGTATTTGAGAAACTCGCAAAGAAACGAGTCTTCTCAACAGCGTTTTCCGTATGGGCCTAACCAGTGTGCCTATTGCAAAGAAAACGTCATTTCAAGAATAGTTGTCTGGTTTTGTTGCAGCGTATGAATGGTGTTTCTAGTGTTAGAGGTAGTGGTGCTCAACAAGCGCCTAGAGGTAGAGGTCGCGGACAGAATGTACTTTCTTTGCCTCCACAGAACTCGATAAATAGTTTTGATCAACAGCAGGGTTCGTCTGGTAGGACAGCACAGTATTATATGGATGATTACTATGTTGAAGGTGACGAAGTGAACGGTAATGATTGTTAGGACAGCCATGGACAAAGAGAGGGAGTTGTTTCAGTTCCAGTAGATCAGAGTGGACCTTATGTTGAGGTGATTACATCAGGTGTGTCAGAGCCTTTTCTGCTGGATACTGGTGCTACAAAGAGTTCTATTATGCACTCCCTGGTGCACCTTTGTCTGGCGAAATGAATGTTTCTGTAGGTTTTTCTGGCGCCCCCGTTACTAATTCAATTTCTGCTCCATTGTCTCTTTCTGTTAGATCGCGTAAGATCGAAGCACCCCTTCTATTGACTACAGGTTGTAATGAGAATCTGTTGGGTTTGGATTTATTGAAGAGATTGTATGCGACACTGTATTGTTCTCCGTCAGGAGTTCACCTTACCTTGGGTGAGAGAGTGATCTCTCCGATGTATCTGTCGAAGGATAGTATTCCATCTGAATTGTCTTCTTTACCGGATTCATTATGGGCTATTGGTCCGAATGATGTGGGCTTGTTGGACATTCCTCCATATGTTGTGACGCTTAAGGCGAATGCTAAGTTACCGCACATTCCACAATACCGCATCTCGAGTGATGGTGAGCGTGTACTTTTAGCGATCATTTATGATTTGATCGACAGAGGTGTTTTTGAGGAAACGAGAGGTAATGTGTGCAATAGTCCGGTTTTGCCTGTCTTGAAGAGAACTGATTCTTCACAACCTCCTGTGTACAGGTTTGTCATTGATCTTCGCGAAGTGAACAAGATTGTTGTTCCACAATTTCCCGTTGTGCCTGATATTACTGCCTTGTTGACTTTGATTCCGGTTACAGCCACATGGTTTTCGGTGATAGACTTGAAGAATGCTTTCTTCAGTATCCCGATTGCCATAGAGAGTAGGGATACCTTTGGATTCTCTTTAGGAGGACGAAGTTTCCGCTTCAAGAGCGCTACTCAAGGCTATTGCGAGAGTCCATCGATCTATAGCCAAGCTTTGAAGACACAACTGGATTTGTTGGTTTTACCTGATGGTGCAGCCCTTATTCAGTATGTCGATGATTTGTTAGTTGCAGCTGATACTGAAGAGATTTGCAAGGAAGCCACTTGTCTGATTGTCGGCATAAAGTTTCTCTCTCTAAGTTACAATATTGTCGACAAGAAGTAACCTACTTAGGTCACCTCTTATCGAAGGAAAGAAGGAAACTGACCCCAGAGAGAATTCAAGCTAGTGTGAAAATGAGTGTTCCTAAGAAGCAGAGAGAAGTGCGTGCCTTTTTAGGTATTACGTCGTACTGTAGACAGTGGATCCCTAATTTTTCTTTGCTAGCGAAGCCTTTGATAGCACTTACTGTTAAGGATACTCCAAATCCTATTTCTTGGACTGACGAATGTCAGAAGAGCTTTACAGAATTACGGAATGTGTTGTGTTCGGCTCCTGTGTTGGGTACTCCCGACTACAGTAAGCCTTTCACACTGTATGTCCACGAGAGAGAGGGATGTGCATTGTCAGTTTTGACCCAGCAGTTTGGCGATAAGCAGCGTCCATGTGCTTACTTTTCGTCGACTTTAGATCCTGTAGCCAGAGCGTTGCTGAGTTGCTTGAGAGCCACAGCGGCAGCGGCTGTTTTAATTCGACAGTCTGCTGGTTTGGTGATGGACAATACGTTATTGATTATGGTTCCACATGCAGTGGATACCTTGTTGAACCGTACGAAGACACAGCATTTAACTAGTGCTCGGTTGTCAGGTTACGGGTTGATGTTGTTAGCGAGTCATGTGCACATTAAACGATGCAATACGTTGAATCCAGCCACGTTGTTGCCAATTATAGTTGAGACAGATAGTGAAGAACAGCATGACTGTTTTCTGAGAACTGAAGAAGAGACAAAAGGGAGAGTAGATTTGAGGGATACTCCTCTTCCTGAGTGTGATGGTACTTTGTGGGTTAATGGTTCCTGCTTTAAGTTGCCGAATGGTGATACGACTGCGGCTTATGCTGTTACGACTTTGCATACGATTGTTGAAGGTGCGCGTATCCCACATAATTCAGCACAAGCAGCAGAATTGATTGCACTTACCAGAGCGTGTGTGTTGTCGAAAGGAAAACGAGTGACCATATATACTGATAGCCAATACGCTTTTGGCGTGGCTCATAGCTTAGGACGTTTGTGGCGTGAACGTGGATTTTTAACTTCGCATGGAGCTAAGATACAGCATGGTCAGTTGGTGAATGAGCTTCTTGAGTCACTGACCTTGCCGTTACAAGTTGCGATTGTGAAATGCAGTGCCCATAAAAAGGTTAATGATGATGTTGGTCTCGGAAATGCGTTTGCTGATGAAGTTGAGAAAGAAACTGCGAGAAATGTGATGAGTCGAATGTACGTTGCGGGTCCAGCGAGATGGGTTCCAGAGAAGAGTATGTGTAAAGATACAATTGAGAGTGTGAAATCCATCCAAGCTGAAGCTACAGAGAAAGAGTTGAATGAATGGAGAGAAAGCAAGGGTAAATTGGATGCAGATGGTTGTTGGACTGATTTGTCAGAGCATCAGAGATGGTTGCTACCCGATGCGTATGTGCTTGCGGTTGTGACAATGGCTCATGGAATGGCTCATATCAGCGTGAAAGGGATTTGCAAGTTGTTAGCTCCAGTATGGCAAAATGCTGGAATTCCTAAGTGTGCATAGAATGTGGTCAAGAATTGCATGGTGTGTCTGAAATTGAAACCTGGTAGGGGAACCCCAACTCCAGCTGGTCATTTTTCTCCTCCTACGTATCCGTTCGAGGTTTTGCAGATAGATTTCATCCACATGGAAAGGTGCAACAATTTGAAATACGTACTCGTTGTTGTTTGTGCCTTTTCGAGATGGGTATAAGCATACCCCTTAAAAAGACAATACTGCCATATCCACAGCTAAAGCCCTTGTCAAAGAATTCTTCCCTAGATTTGGAATGCCGAGAATGGTCTGGAGTGATAATGGGAGTGAATTTGTGGGTCGAGTGATGAAGAGAGTATGTGAAGGGCTAGGTGTCCAACAAAAGTTTCATGCTGCAAATCACCCCCAATCAGCTGGACTAGTAGAGTGCTATAATGGCACACTAAAACTGAAATTGGCTAAGATTCAAGTAAGTTCTGGTCTTAAATGGCCTGATGCTCTGCCTTTAGCACTCCTATCGACAAGAATGACTGTTCACTCACGATTGGGACTTAGTCCCTATGAAATCGTGTTTGGCCGTCCGGCCAATATATGGGGAGTGCCAAGGCCGAGAAAATTTAGTGAGATCGAACACCCTGTACTGCTTGATTATCTGTATGAATTGACGGCTAAATTGCGTGTTTTACACCAACTGGTGCACGATACTTTGCCTCAGGTCTCTGAAGCTCCAGGACATCCTATCGATCCAGGATCGTGGGTGCTGGTGAAGAATTTCCAACGGACAAAGAATGACCAGCCCCGTTGGACCGGCCCTCACCTTGTCCTTCTATCAACAAGATCAGCAGTTCGAGTAGAAGGGAAAAAGCACTGGATCCACGGCGTACATGTCAAGAGGGTCCCTTTGCCTCTACCGTACGACCGGCGGGTCCAGGAGGGAATAGCTGACGCTGAGACTGAGACTGTGCCTCGTTTTCTGCCTTTTAGCGATGCACGTATAAAGGGAACAACTTCTGAACGAGAAAGTGACAATATTTTACAAGAAGCTGTGCCACCGTCAATTCAATTGAACACTACAGAGCCTGTACTCTTGTTTCAGAACCAGACAGTACCTGGAAAAAGCCGTTATAATTGGAGGCCGAGAACTATGGACAAATAAAAATTCTTTTTTTCTATTTTTGAATGTGCAGCTCTCTCATCTGAGAAACTTGCTTATTTTTTGTTTTTCGAACCGCCATCCGGTTCAGATGCTAGGGTCGTGGTTGCCGAAGTCTTTGGAGTGCAGCTGAAGACGTTAGGTCGACAGTTCTGGTTGCTCTAAGGGAGTTGCCCTGGACTGACAGAAGCATTCCTTAGCATAGAACACCCTACCGCCACGGACAGCAATTAGAGAGGATGGAGTTTTTCGAGATGGAGACACCTGCCAAACAGATGAACTTTAAAGCAAGAATGTGTATATTAATGACAAAGACACGATTTTTGATATTATGTGTTTTTATGTTGCTTAGTGTAATGACGTTTTTAATAGGATATGTTTTATTCTCTTTTCAAGTGACCTTTGCACCTACCACACAGCCAATACCTCCTTCTACTGTTTCCTCGCATTCTTTTCACCCTCTGCCTGAGCATGAGTCTACTAGAAGATTAGAGTTTGTCAATAACTCTTTTGTTCAGCTCCTACACCAACACCAATTAGTAGTGAACACCACTAATTGTTGGGTGTGTGGTCTTATGCCACATACAACAGATAAGGGTATCCCATACTTGGTCTTACCATTTAGTTACAATGGTTCTTTGTGGGAGTTTCAGACGATGTTCATATATGCCATCGAACCATATCCCCCACGTTCCACAAGAAGTAATTCGAGCAACAAAGCATTGGTAGTAGGAATCACAATAGGACCCGGATCCCCCAGCATGCTCCCCGCTCCCTCCTTATAACCTGACGACCCACATGAGAATCAACAACAGAGATTTGTGTGGGTGTAAAACGGCCATGTTTAATATTTTGACATTTCATAAAAATGACAAGGCATTTCAAAATTCATTACATACAGTTATCAACACAATTTTATTCTTGACTTCCTGATCTTCTTCCGCCAGATTAAGATTCTAATCCTCCAGCACTAAGGGGGCTTGTGGCTCCCCTCTTCCATGCCGTGCATCCACGCGAGGTGGAACCCACCTGCGCCCCATGAGGAGTGGGCCCCCAACCTCTGATCCTTGTCCGCCTTCTCCAAGGGCCCACCCTCCGACCACCAGGCTGACCAGGAACCCAGGAGGCTCGTAACCTGTCGCCCTAGCCTCCCCAGCCGGGGCCCTATTTCACAGCGGAGAGCTTACCGTCTCCCCCCTCAGTGCTAGCCTAGGGAGTACGCAAGGCGGACTCCCGTCCATTCCGTCGGTCAATTGTACTGTTCCAAGGTCTTTCTACCGCAACACGCCCCTCCAATCCACTGAGCTAAAGGGACGGGTGGGTGGGAGTTTAAAACTATACAAAGGGGCTGTTGGAGGGGGGACGCTTCTGGGTGGCCGCCACGATCCGGTGCAACAGAGGAAGGAGAGGCCGGGGTCCCTGCCCTAGAACCTAAATAGGTCACCAGGCTCCGCCCTCTGTCGCACCGGAAGTGCGTCCTCCTGCCCCGGAAGTGATAAGCGGCCGGTCGCCCATTGGGGCAGACCGGCCGCCCCTATCTAGATCAGGTAGGGGGCGGGGGCCGGGGGGCCGGGCCCTAAGTGCGCGCTTGCCGCTGCTCTGCTCGCGCTTGGCATAGGACCCGGATCCCCCAGCATGCTTCCCGCTCCCTCCTTATAACCTGACGACCCACATGAGAATCAACAACAAAGATTTGTGTGGGTGTAAAACGGCCATGTTTAATATTTTGACATTTCATAAACATGACAAGGCATTTCAAAATTCATTACATACAGTTATCAACACAATTTTATTCTTGACTTCCTGATCTTCTTCCGCCAGATTAAGATTCTAATCCTCCAGCGCTAATGGGGCTTCCGGCTAGAGAGGATGGAGTTTTTCGAGATGGAGACACCTGCCAAACAGATGAACTTTAAAGCCAGAATGTGTATATTAATGACAAAGACACGATTTTTGATATTATGTGTTTTTATGTTGCTTAGTGTAATGACGTTTTTAATAGGATATGTTTTATTCTCTTTTCAAGTGACCTTTGCACCTACCACACAGCCAATACCTCCTTCTACTGTTTCCTCGCATTCTTTTCACCCTCTCCCTGAGCATGAGTCTACTAGAAGATTAGAGTTTGTCAATAACTCTTTTGTTCAGCTCCTACACCAACACCAATTAGTAGTGAACACCACTAATTGTTGGGTGTGTGGTCTTATGCCACATACAACAGATAAGGGTATCCCATACTTGGTCTTACCATTTAGTTACAATGGTTCTTTGTGGGCGTTTCAGACGATGTTCATATATGCCATCGAACCATATCCCCCACGTTCCACAAGAAGTAATTTGAGCAACAAAGCATTGGTAGTAGGAATCACATTAGGACCCGGATCCCCCAGCATGCTCCTCGCTCCCTCCTTATAACCTGACGACCCACATGAGAATCAAGAACAGAGATTTGTGTGGGTGTAAAACGGCCATGTTTAATATTTTGACATTTCATAAACATGACAAGGCATTTCAAAATTCATTACATACAGTTATCAACACAATTTTATTCTTGACTTCCTGATCTTCTTCCGCCAGATTAAGATTCTAATCCTCCAGCACTAAGGGGGTTTCCGGCTCCCCTCTTCCATGCCGTGCATCCACGTGAGGTGGAACCCACCTGCGCCCCATGAGGAGTGGGCCCCCAACCTCTGATCCTTGTCCGCCTTCTCCAGGGGCCCACCCTCCGACCACCAGGCTGACCAGGAACCCAGGAGGCTCGTAACCTGTCGCCCTAGCCTCCCCAGCCGGGGCCCTATTTCACAGCGGAGAGCTTACCGTCTCCCCCCTCAGTGCTAGCCTAGGGAGTACGCAAGGCGGACTCCCGTCCATTCCGTCGGTCAATTGTACTGTTCCAAGGTCTTTCTGCCGCAACACGCCCCTCCAATCCACTGAGCTAAAGGGACGGGTGGGTGGGAGTTTAAAACTATACAAAGGGGCTGTTGGAGGGGGGACGCTTCTGGGAGGGCGCCACGATCCGGTGCAACAGAGGAAGGAGAGGCCGGGGTCCCTGCCCCTAGAACCTAAATAGGTCACCAGGCTCCGCCCTCTGTCGCACCGGAAGTGCGTCCTCCTGCCCCGGAAGTGATAAGCGGCCATTCGCCCATTGGGGCAGACCGGCCGCCCCTATCTAGATCAGGTAAGGGGCGGGGGCCGGGGGGCCGGGCCCTAAGTGCGCGCTTGCCGATGCTCTGCTCGCGCTTGGCATAGGACCCGGATCCCCCAGCATGCTCCCCGCTCCCTCCTTATAACCTAACGACCCACATGAGAATCAACAACAGAGATTTGTGTGGGTGTAAAACGGCCATGTTTAATATTTTGACATTTCATAAACATGACAAGGCATTTCAAAATTCATTACATACAGTTATCAACACAATTTTATTCTTGACTTCCTGATCTTCTTCCGCCAGATTAAGATTCTAATCCTCCAGCACTAAGGGGGCTTCCGGCTCCCCTCTTCCATGCCGTGCATCCACGCGAGGTGGAACCCACCTGCGCAGCATGAGGAGTGGGCCCCCAACCTCTGATCCTTGTCCGCCTTCTCCAGGGGCCCACCCTCCGACCACCAGGCTGACCAGGAACCCAGGAGGCTCGTAACCTGTCGCCCTAGCCTCCCCAGCCGGGGCCCTATTTCACAGCGGAGAGCTTACCGTCTCCCCCCTCAGTGCTAGCCTAGGGAGTATGCAAGGCGGACTCCCGTCCATTCCGTCGGTCAATTGTACTGTTCCAAGGTCTTTCTACCGCCACAAAGGTGATCCGGGCCCACAGGTCCGTCACCTTCCCCACCTGCGCTCTGCATGAAAGACCCTAATCCTCTAACCCAGCTCTATGTACCGATGCCCGATAACTGCACTCCATCATTGCGATACATCACCTCATTGGAAAATGCATTCGGTGCGGAAGGTGACACCAGCAGCCCTTCACTGAGCCCACCTGGTCACCTCCAACCTTGTGATACCTCACCTCTCCGGAGACTGGAGACCATTCGGGTGGAATGTTACACAAGCGGCCCTACACTGAGCGTGACTTGGGCAATTCCTACTTGAGCCGCCTCACCGAGACATTCCAGGCTCACGACTTTTTGCCTCTACCGTACGACCGGCGGGTCCAGGAGGGAATAGCTGACTCTGAGACTGGGACTGTGCCTCGTTTTCGGCCTTTTAGCGATGCACGTATAAAGGGAACAACATCTGAACGAGAAAGTGACAATATTTTACAAGAAGCTGTGCCACCATCAATTCAATTGAACACTACAGAGCCTGTACTCTTGTTTCAGAACCAGACAGTACCTGGAAAAAGCCGTTATAATTTGAGGCCGAGAACTATGGACAAAAAATATAAATTCTTTTTTTCTATTTTTGAATGTGCAGCTCTCTCATCTGAGAAACTTGCTTATTTTTTGTTTTTCGAACCGCCATCCGGTTCAGCTGCTAGGGTCGTGGTTGCCGAAGTCTTTGGAGTGCAGCTGAAGACGTTAGGTCGACAGTTCTGGTTGGTCTAAGGGAGTTGCCCTGGACTGACAGAAGCATTCCTTAGCATAGAACACCCTACCGCCACGGACAGCAATTAGAGAGGATGGAGTTTTTCGAGATGGAGACACCTGCCAAACAGATGAACTTTAAAGCCAGAATGTGTATATTAATGACAAAGACACAGTGTTTGATATTATATGTTTTTATGTTGCTTAGTGTAATGACGTTTTTAATAGGATATGTTTTATTCTCTTTTCAAGTGACCTTTGCACCTACCACACAGCCAATACCTCCTTCTACTGTTTCCTCGCATTCTTTTCACCCTCTGCCTGAGCATGAGTCTACTAGAAGATTAGAGTTTTTCAATAACTCTTTTGTTCAGCTCCTACACCAACACCAATTAGTAGTGAACACCACTAATTGTTGGGTGTGTGGTCTTATGCCACATACAACAGATACGGGTATCCCATACTTGGTCTTACCATTTAGTTACAATGGTTCTTTGTCGGCGTTTCAGATGATGTTCATATATGCCATCAAACCATATCCCCCACGTTCCACGAGAAGTAATTCGAGCAACAAAGCATTTGTAGTAGGAATCACAAATATGAGCAGAACAATTGACTCGTATAGAACGATTCCTAGAGATGAGTTGCGAGCTTACGCTAGATGGAATATAACAGAATATGGAGTTACTTTGAGTGAGAACCAGCGAGCAAAGAGATCCTCCCCGATTTGGATTGTACCCCATCAGGGCCACCTATGTCTGCAAGGTAATGGCAAGAATCCCAGAGCTCAGTTAGGGAGAAGTATCTGCACTGAAACATATGTTTTTACGTCTCAGACTTCCCCTTTGTTTCTAGCAGCTAAGGGTACCTATTTCATCTGCCATGATAGAGCCTATACATGGTTGCCTCCTGACTTCTCGGGCACATGTTTGTTTCGTTCCTGTTGCCTCCCACCTACACAGCTGCGGCAGATTACCATAAGACAAGGATAGTTAGAGGTGTCATCAGTAAAGAAGACACTGCAGGACAAGAATTTGGAGATTTTGTAAAGGGTTTTCTGCCGTTCTGGGGGCCTATGGTTAACAGCAGGAACATAAGGCAATTGACAAGGGTGGTTGAATCCACCGTAGTTGAAACTGCCGGTGCCCTTAGTAATTTGACAGCTGAGCTCCAGTCGGATCGCCTTATGACTCTTCAGAACAGGGTCGCGTTAGACCTCATACTTGCAGACCGAGGTGGGGTATGTAAAGTGATCCAATCAAGTTGCTGCATTTTCATCCCAGATAACGCTCCGACAGTTTTCCAGGCCCTTTCCAAACTGCATAAGATCTCTGAATCTATTCACGTGGATAAAGGAGACTGGTTATTGATGGGATGGCTCTGGGAACTGATATCTGCCTGGGGATGGAAGATTCTGATAGTCATTGGGATGGTCTTAGCCATTCTTTTTCTGTTCTGCCTGTGTGTACAGTGTGCTCCTGAAATATGTGGCCTCTGTGCTACATCGTGTGTAAGGAAACCGGTATCAAGAAATGAGCTGAGTAATAGGATGATGCTACAGCAACACCTCAATGACTTTTTGAATATAGACTTGGACTCAGATTAGCATGAGTATAGGTTATTGCCTGTGTAAGGGCAAAAGGAGGGTCTGTGGTACTGAAAATTCTGGACCTGTGTTATAAACATCATCGTATCATGACGATTTTGGTGTCAGCAGACCGCAAATGACGAGTGTAGTGTGTCTGAGTGTTTTCGCATGAATCGATCTAAGAGAACACTCTGTATTCACGGATTTAGTTTGAACCCTCGGGTTCCATTTTGTGAGCGGCAGCCATTTTGTGGTTGCCCTCACACGAGCCAAATGACTAAGGCCGAAACGAGTCTGAAGTACACGTACACCTTTGCTGACTCCTCTGTGGCCTGGGCAAGCTGTCTCCGCTGCCTGAAGCCAAACCTGTTTAGCCAGTTCCTTTCCCAGTGGTCGAATGAGATTAGCATCAAGGCGCATATGTCATAAACCTTTTCATCGCATACAGACTATGCCTAATCTCACACACACACCTGTCCCTGTTTCTTTCTTTATGGCTTGCTTTACGAGGAGGAGGTGCCCGTTTTTATTGGGGGTCCGTCGATATCTGATGAGAAAACTAGGCCTTGTCGAGTAATTGATTGTGGGTTGGACAAACTGAAATATGGGGTTGTCATCATGACTCTGCTTTTTCTTTGTAGTGAAAATATGTGAATGGTCAACTGTAAAATAAGGAATGTTTGCCTAAAGCATAATATTTTGTATAAAAGAGAAGGCTGGCTTTGTAAGTTCGAGCAGACTCCTGAGAATATACACCGTGTTGTACTTCTAGGATACCTGTTACTAGCTGCAGCTAATAAACACGATGTTTGACTTCACCAAGAAGACTCTGTGTTTCTGTAGTCTGAAACAGCAAGAACTCGAAGTCTTTGGGTGTGTTCCCTGGCACCGCTGGGTTCTTAAAAACCCGGTACTTCACCCGGTCGGAGGCATTTTCCAATTTTTTCAGATTTTGTCAAATACATGGAAAATATTGACTGTAAATTCTTATCCATGAAATTAGTCTTTCTGGTGGCCTTTATCTGAAGCCAGAACAATGGGGGTATAGATAAAGTTTTGTTTTGATTGTAAGACCAGTATCATACACAGCTTGTGGAGAAGCATGGCTCAATGGTTAGAGCGGCTGACTCTGATGCAGAGGTCTGGCCCAGGACCAGGGTTCAATTTCCGCCTCGGCGGCTCTTGGACTCAATCTCCCTGGACCTGATAAATCTCGCCTCAGTGCCTAGTCTAATCATGGGTCCCACTCTGTGACTCTGGGCAATAGCTTGCTTAATCTCCACAACGGCCCCAGCAGCGCTTTGTTCCTGGCTTCACCTTGGGGGTGCCCAGGAGTGGACATCTCACAGGAAAGCCAGGAAGGGTTCCACAGCGGTATGAATACAGCGCTATGAGACCTCAGGGTAGAAGTGCGCTATACACACACATTTACACTTGTGTTCTTACACTTCCACAATCTCTTACTCAGTTATTCTCCCCTGTGATATTTTAAGGTTGTGTGGGGCCCTGGGCAATACATATTTTTGGGCCCTCTGTTTGGAATAGCTTTATATTTATTACCTCTGGCTCATATTCAAGCCCTCATGATGCCGAATAACATTGAATTTTGCGTTAAACCTTCAGAAAAGGGGACATGCAAAAGTAGTTGAAAGCTCAGGTGCCTGTTGTCCACCAGCCAAAGAGTACCAAAAGAAAGCTTGAAAAGCAGTTTCTTTTTGCGTTTTGTTTCTAGATTTCTTTTGCTTGCAACGACGCTTTATATGGAGTTCAGTGTCTAACAATCGTGTTGCTTCAATTTTAGACAAAACTAGCTAAGAGTGACATTTTAGATGTTTAATGGACTAGTAATACATACTATTAAAATGAGACATATGCACATAGTTTTTAGAATTGTAGATTAAGTTGATGAATACTTGTAATCAGAGATATACTGCCCTTCCTTCACAGTGAAAATCAAAGTCCTGCTCTAAGGATTTTCATCATTCCATTGGTAAAAATCGAATAACTTTCTCTTGCTTTCACTTCCCCTGCCTTGTTCCGCTCATCCTCTTTATTTGTATGCACTTCTCCAGCTAGACCAGAGGTCTTCACACTGGCCCACGGGGGTTGCCAGGGTGACCAAATGCCTCTGTGAGTACTTGTAAATAAAGGTGGCCAGGAAGTGACTGTTCATTTGGTACGTTACTGGGCTGCCTTCATTTACATGTATGGTTGATGTGTATACAAATTTGGGACCTGTAATGCTGGGAGTGGTTAAAATATTTTGGGGGGGAAATGTCGTTCATTGAATTTTACATCAGAGTTACTACACACATATGCATCCCCCCCACTCCTTTCCCCATTTCAACCCCCAATGTGATACCATATATAGTGGAAAGAAATAGATGTTTCTGAAGTTATTACAACACAAAATTGACCAAAGCATTGAAACAAATAAAGGAAAATGAGTAAAGTACAATAGCCCTGCCAGAGAGAGATAGTGCAGTGTGTTTAGTGTGCTGACTAATCAGATTTATTTGTGTGAGTGTTCATAGGAGGAGTAATGATGAGTCCTTCCTCTCCCACCACGGCCAAAGATGGGAATCTATGCTGATCGTGATCAGGTGACCCGCTGCTTCGTGAGCCCTTCATCTATTCACACTTGCTCATGTTAAGATCCTGTCAAGTGTATGCCATACAATCTGCCCATTATCCCCACTTAATACGTTCTATTTTGTAGTAGTTGGTTACAGGCCTGTGCACAACTTTCAGACCTCAGTCCCCTGTTTACCACCCTCAGCAACACTGCCTTCTCACAATTAGCCCACTTGTGGAGTTCCGATAGCCAGCAACATACCCTAGGGCCTTCTTGGGTCTTCAAGGCCATTGACAGTTGATGCCTAGTAAGCATTAGTGCTAAGTCAGGGAATTTGGATATGACGGCATTTGCTGTAGTTCTAGTGAAGCAGCCCAACAGACAGATCCCTGGTGTTCAAGCCATTGACCTTGCTATCGTCAGCATGATTATTTCTATCACCAGGTCCCGGTGTGTAGTTAAGGTTAAGCTCATCCTGGCAATGTGGAACAACACTGAATTATCCTTCCCACACCTGGGGAAATTCACACATTTAGGCATGATATATACCCTATGAAGGAAGTAGTTCAGTATAAGCTTGAATCTCGCAATATTCACTACTGTGGGAGCGAGTCTATACACAGTGAAGTGTTGATATCAGGGTCCCCTACTCCCATTAGCAACGCAATTTAACTGGGGCCAGCAGCAGTTGAGCCAGGAAGGACCCAGTGTTGTCATAACTGTCCCCTCTATGGTCTCCCCAACAATAATCTCACCACTGGGCCTCCAAATGCAACTGTGCTGCCAGACAATAAAGATCCAGGTCTAGAACACCCCTCCCCCCTACGCCCCCACCTCCCTCTACCCCTTTAAGGGGGTAATTCCAATTTTAAGAGCGCTATCTCTTTCTATGGGCACTCAAAATGAGCTGCAGGGTTAGGGCATCTATGTTTCAAAAAACCTTCCTAGGGACAACTATTGGGACGGCTGTGAAGTGGTATAGCACTCTAGGGAGTAAGATCATCTTTATGAAAGCTATCCTACCAATTACAGAGAGCGATAGTGCCTGTTAGAATCAAACAGATTGGTGAAAAGAGGCCACAGCTGCTAAAACATTTCTGCCCAGAAGCTGGGCAATGCTGACCTCTAGGTATTTTGGTTGTGGTCAGTTCTAGCTCAAACAGACACCCAAACACTGCAGTTTTATCCCTCTCCCCAGGGTACATGATAGGGAATGGGCAGGACTTCTCCCAATTGACCCGCAGCCCTTCAGCCCTCCGTACAGTTTGAAAGCTCTAAGAGCCCCCTGTATATCCTCAACCATACCCCGCATTTACAGCAGCATATCCTCAACATACAGTGACAGATGTAGGGGGGCACCATTAATCCTAAGCCACGCCGGGACTAGCACCCTCTCCGAGAGTAGAATTTAGACAATCCTTCAGGAGCCACTGCCTCCTGCAGCCAGTCCTCCAAGAAAGACACCATGGACGGGCCGTCAGCGCTTTTTGGTAGGCCCATCACATGCATAGTATTACGCTGAGCCTAGCTTTCTTGATCCTCTATGCGCAGTACAAGGGCTCCGACACGGGTATCCTTTGAAGCATGCTTCTGATTGAACTTGTGGCAGAGGAGATTGAGATTGTTAGATATACATTGTATAGATGTAGGCAAAGAGAGTGATTGAGGAATGGCCAAGGTCATGAAGTTAAGTGATCTTTATTGGGAATATTGGGAGACGTGAGGTGGTATTTAGAAAGGATGATGCAACATAGATAAAGAGAAGTTAACAGAGAGGGTTAGGGTAGAAGCCGTGAGCTGAATTAAGGAGAGAGAAATTACACAAAAAGGTTATTTTCTACAGATGAATTGCTGCCATCTACCTGAGTGTTTGAGTGTTAAGGCTGGGCAGGCCAGGCATTTTTCGTACAGCACACTGCATAAACCGATGTTGTGTTGTGTTGAGCAAGGCAGGGAAAGCAGCACAGAGCCATTTTCATTAAAAACTATCTGCTGCTGCTCACTACCACTGTGCTGGCTGTGCAGACAAGCTGCCTAGTGCCCCCACAACCTTCGCACCATGGTGCAGATGTGTGTGCATGCGTTCTAGCATGGGATTTGTACTGGAGGCAACAAGTTTAAGTGCAAATTCTGTCTAGACAATTCATAAACTTTGCATACATTGTTTTGTTTCTGTGATACACAGTGCAGCACACTTGAAAGGTGTGAAATGTTTGAATTTTTTTTTTAATTCTTCATTTTAGGACCTGCTTCAAGGAGGTGTTATTTTTTACGCAAACTCCAGTCTGGCTATCTTACTACAGGTGCTTGAATTAATCTTCCCAAGTTACACCCAAGGATCACCCAGTGGTCATACAGGCACATGCATCAAGGTAGAATTTTGCAAGTCCTTAATTGTGAATATTAAGGAATCGAAATTAAGGACTCGCAAAATCCTATGGATGTAGGAATCGCTATAAAAATAGCGATTCCTACATATTCCATATTTGCGACTCGCAAATTGCGAGTCGAAATAAGGAATGGCTTCACATTCATTCCTAAGGGCCTACAGGCCCATAGGAATAAATGGGAAATTGCATGACCAGTTTGCTAGTAACAATAGGTACTCGCAAATTGTGCATGCAATTTCAAGGCTGCAGGGGTGTCAAAAGGACACCCTGTTGGACCCCTGAAATTGATCCGTGCGCATATGTTACGCACACACATGTCCCATGGGCATGTGTGTGTGTAACCTACAACTTTGAAAAAATGCACTTTAGTGCATTTTTTAACATTTTCGCTATTTACCATCTGGTATGATGTCGCTGTAAGTAGCGGGCCAAAATAGCGAAATCGCTATTTTAAAAGGCATCTTGCATTGCATTTAAGGAATAGCAATTTGCAATTCCTTAAATTGCTAGTGGCAAGTTGTTTCATGCATCACAAAAGGTAATTTTGCGATCGCAAACGGCCGCTTTGATGCATGTGCCTTAAAGTGCATTAAATAACATTATAGGAACATTGATCCTAAGTGCAATGGAGGAGGGGGTCAGTGAGTGTGAGGCCGTTCCAAAGGTGTGACTAAAAAGAACAAAATATGGTGTTACTCTTTTGTTGGTCTGTCTCCTTCAGGTAACTGCAGATAAAATAACACACCATAAAGAAAAATAAATGCAAGTTAAATGAATCAGTGTGAAATGGACTTTTAGGTTATGAAACCTTTATTGGTTAATGTGATCACTGCTGACATCTGTGTGTGTAACCAAAGAGAAACATAAATGAAAGCAGTTGGTGCAGTGATGAACAGTGACTTATGCATTTTTAGTGCTAAAAGGGGCCAGCCTGTGACAGAAAGCACTGTGACATGTAAGCCATTGTTTTGAACTTGTATTGCACACAATAAAAGGTTGACTGCCACAAAATACTCTTAAAGATTTAGTTGTAAGATAAAAACAAAACCTTGAAAGCATAGATTGTATTAATGCAGTCAGTCAGTCAAAATACACTTTATTCGATTTTTGTTAAAATCATAAAAGGCAAAAACATACATATATATAAAAACATTTTAAAAAGTACCCACAGTTCATTTGGTTTTTACACAGTATCCATAGAAGAGTCACTTAATTAATCACCATGATATATACAGTAAAATAACAGTTAGTGTATTAATTTTTAGTTTAAAACAATGCAGTTCTAGGGATTCTTTTGTTTCTACCTCTGTATGCGGCTGTTAAAAAACTTGCTACACAAAAAGTGACGTATGCATCAGGTAATCTTTGGAGATAAAACAAGGCTGGTCTCACTTGAATGAAGCCCAGTGTTTTCAAGAGGGGAATTAAATATTTACTCCTCTCACTATTGTAAAATGCACAAAAAAACAAAAAATGGAGAGTGTCCTGATTAGAGAACTGGTCACACTCACAGGGTGGTGCATGTTCCGGTTTACCCCACGTAGGAAAGGTGCCTAATGAATAGTGGATCAGATTCATTCTAAATCTGGTTAGCAAAAATTTATGCAAGGGTTTAGAGACATATTGCAGGTATGGTTCCATCGAGGGGGAAGAGGACAAAACCAAATGTGCTCTTACTAATGGTTTGTTAGCTTCAAGCTCCTCTCTCTCTAAACGTGTCCTCCCCTGGAATTCCTTCTTGATCCATGCAATGTCAGCTTTCCTGATTATTGACGGTGTTGTGTACAGGTCAGGTCTCCCGAGGGCAGTGAATGATGACTTTATGTATTTCAGCCAGGCTATTTTCATTGCCCCCTCCCTTGCAGTCACATCTTTAAGGATTGTGTGATTTAGGGACAGCTCGGTATTTAACCAGGTATTGGCCCAAAAAAGTAAAGGGGCCATTTTCAATCCATCTATAATGTAAGGTAGGCCAACTTCCTCATGTATGGAGTAGGTAGGTGTGGAGTTAGGGACCGACAGAATTCGTCTGATAAGTTTATTCTCTACTATCTGCATACTATCCAGATTAGTATAACCCCACAGAGCTGCACCATATGAGGCTATCGAAATGCATTTACTTTTATAAACTTTTAACACAGCATCCATCGGTTTAGCCCCTAATCTTTTGGTAAAATCCATCAGGGCTGCTGTGGACCGGGCTAAAGAAATATGTTTGGCCTTGATTTGCGGGACCCAAGAGCCTTTCTCATCAAACAGGACCCCTAAGTAAGGAAAGACCGGGACCCTGGAGAGAACCTCGCCGTTGCAGAGGAAGGTTTTTGTATGTGATTTATTTTTCTGTGGGCCCACAATCATTGTATGCGATTTGGTCACATTGATTTTTAGGTCTAGTTTAGCCATAAAGGAACCAAAAAGTTCCAAAAGGGTCTGTAGCCCAATGCCCGTGCGGGCGATGAGAACAGCATCATCCGCATATAAAAGAGCCGGAATCTGCTTCCCACCTACCCGCGGGACATCAGCATTACCGGCTAACAGGGACTTCCCTAGATCGTTAATATAAATGGTGAATAAAAGTGGGGCCAGGATACAGCCTTGGCGAACACCCTTATTTGAACTAAAGCTGTCAGAACATCGCCCTTCCCTGGTTACCCGTACCTTCGCAGTAAGGCCTTGGTGCAAGCTTGCTATGAGGGCCACCAAGGGATCCTCAATACCGAACTCGCGCAGTATGGCCCAGAGCTTGGTCCTATTAACCAAGTCGAAGGCCGAGGAGAGGTCCATAAAGGCCAAATATAAGGAACCCTCCCCGGCCACCGTATACTTTGATATTAGGAGATGTAAATTTGAGCATTGCTCTAAGGTTCCCCGTTTTTCTCTGAAGCCATATTGGATCTCTGCGAGATCCCCACAGATCTCCAGGCTTGTTCTCAGCTTAGTCAAAAGTACTCTGCCCAGAATCTTAAAGGCAGAGTCTATCAAAGAAATTGGGCGGTAGCATCCCGGGTTCTCCCTGTCTCCTTTTTTAAAAATGGGTACTATGATAGATGTGTTCCAGGTTTCTGGAAAACATCCATCATTTGCTGCCTTAAAAACGTTTGTGAGAACTTTAGACCAGGTGGTTGGGGCGTATCTGAAGAAGTCTACAGGGACTCCATCCGGGCCCGGAGCCTTATTTTTCGTGGAGTCCATTATGGCCTTATATACCTCCTCCTCGTTAAATTCTACTGCCACTAGACCCCTGGTCAGTCCTGTCTCGTTTCTATTCACAGGGTCATTGCCGCCATATATATTTTTAAAATGATCAACCCATTTCTCATCACTGATAATGCAGTCGGAGATAGTATTAGTCTCACCAGAGAAAAATTGGTTGTTTATAATTTCCCAGAATTTTTTACTGTTCCGCAGAATATCTACGTCCAGCAGGTCATTCCAAGCATTTTTTTTAATTATATTTTTCCTATTTTTGACAACCAATTTATACTCTCGTCTTAATTTAGAGATTAAGGTTCTATCCCTCGGCTTTACTTTAAGGGCATTTTTCAGTTCTTTATGGGCTTTAGAGCAGTTTCTATCAAACCATTTATATGGCTTTGGTGGCAAGTTAGAATTAGGAACTGTAAGTTCTTTAGCCGTTTGGGAACAGATAGAGTTAAAGGCTGAAACAATCTCTGTATTGGAGGCGTTTTGGTCTAAGCAGATAAGCATGGGTTCCTCTATCTTTGGACACAGGGAAGCCATAAAGGATTCCTGGACCACCTTACCCCACTTGAGTCGTCTGCCCTGGTCACTGGGCACCGTCGATGTGCAAGCCCTGGGAAAACCCAGGTGTTTGCTCCATAAGTCACTCCAGTGAACCTGTACAGAGACTGGGTTGTGGTCACTATGTGGGGAAGCAATTACCTCATAGATCCCCATCTTAGAGCTTAAGCCTTGGGAAACAAAGATAAAATCTATCACAGACCCACTTTCGGACCCTTTGTAAGTGGGCAGGGATTCATCACTACCAGTGCTAAGGGGTTCAGACATATTAAGGCTAGCAAGGAAGAATTCCAGCGCCTCCCCCGCTTTGGTGTGAACAAAGTGCAAATAACCAATATCTGTTTGACCGTCCAAGTTGCCTAAATTACAATTTAAAGGACATTTTTGAATATTAAAATCACCTAAAATTATGAAATCGAAATTAGTGCAAGATTTATGACTATAATCATTAAGAACTTTATCCAAATGATCCACATGGGCTGTGTCTGTTTGTCTAGCCCAAGAATTATAAAAATTTGAGACCACTAAAACCCGCCCTGGTGAAATGGTCCATTCTACCATTAAAATATTTGGGGAGCCAGACTCTAGTTTTTTAAACGTCCCTGTCAGTTTAAGTGAGAAGAGGAGAACTAGTCCACCCTTGGCTCTACCAGAGCTGCTTTGAATTGCTGGTATAGTAAAACTTGTGAAACCATCCAACCAGAAGGTTGGTACGGTATCCCATGTTTCTTGGAGGGCAATTACATGGTTACTTGTTATGAAGTCTATCCATGTGGGATCTAGTCTTTTTGCTCTAGTGCCCGCCACGTTCCAGCTAAGAAACCTACATGGGGTCTGTTCCACCTCCCCTAATGGTGCCGCAGTTGGTGTCTGATTATATGATGATTGTTCATTATCTACAGGCATAGAATCCTCCACACTGCCTGGTTGAGTTTGCAGGGCCGGTTGCATTTGCCCCACTGATGCTTCTACTTGGGTGCCCTTTTCTACGGCCTCCTTAGGGGCCTTATCTGTAAGTCAATCCACCCCCTCCAAGTCATTTAGACAGTTAAACCGGTTATAGGTTGGGAAGAGTGGTGCCGGTCTGCCCAAAAATGGCCAGGGATGAGAAGCCTGATGACGCCCTCTTCTTCCGACTCTCTCCCATCTATCGTGTCGTGGGGGTGGATATTGTAGGCCTGAGGTGTTTGGGAAGAAGAAAGACACACGAAGGGTATGGATAGTAGATTCCCTTGATATGTTTTCCCCTTGACAAATGTGCAACACCGTACCCTTGTCCCTAAAACTCACCAATATACAGTCCCCAGTGATGGATTTCTGACTTTTCCCCACCCATGGGACCCTTCTTACCATTATAATCTCATTGTTAAGGTGTCTCGGAAGAGGTCTATTTCTGTTTAGCCACTTAATGACCCTAGTTTTTAGAGTACAGAAGTCCTCTACTTCGCCTTCATCAAGTTGGGGGACCCCTGCCATAACTACTGTGAGATCATTGGCCTCTGGTGGTAGATTAGGGCGGCGAGGTCTTATAGGGGGCATTTTTTGGATGTCCGGGATGTTGTTATCTGTCGTATGTACCTGAGGTACTGATACAAGGGGGGGTTTAGGCGTGTTAGCGTGAAGTGAGTCGGTGGCTGCAGGATTTGGTTTTGACGATTTTTGAGGGACAACCCCATTTGCAACCTGAGGAGGAACTGGCGTTGGATTAACTGCCCCGTGCAATGACCCTTGGGAGGCTACAGGGGTGATGATAGGTGTTAAATCACTTTCCTGCCGACCACCGCGGGTTTTCAGACTTCCCAATGTGGCCTCCAATATAGTTAGTCTAATCTCGATCTTTTTTACGCTTTCACTGATCGGGAGTAACAGAGACCTTAAAAGAAATTCCAAGTTTCCCAATGGCACAACAGAGAGGGGGACATTATTACTACTAGTTCCTGCGTCTGTGCTCAAGACGGGAGCTATGGCTTCCTGCACACTAGATTTAGGGTGTGACTCTGGCGATGGTTTAGCTATGGGAACCGGATGTATTAAGGATTTCCCAAAGTCTAAGTGTGGAGTCTTAGATTTACTGCCCCCCTGCACTCCCTTTGCCCTTCTCCTACGTTTTTTTGGAGGGGGTCCTGGGATTACTTGTGTGGTGACTACTTTCTGTTTGGGATGTCTATCTTTACGGGTTGTGGTCGGTTGAGAGGCTGAAACTGTAACCCCCCTAACGGGACTGGTACTAATGGGTAGGGCTGTGCTCGTGATTTCAATAGGGGAGGTATTCATACCCTCCCTTAATAGGAGTGGAACGTCCTCAATTCGGGTTAACTCCTCCCTTAGTGTGATGGATAAATCTCCCAAGGGGGTGTTTTTCAGGTTATCCACTGAACGTCTCCGTTCCGCCCTTAACCTTGACAAATTGCCCTCTTTATCCGCCTCCCCCGCAGCCCGTGCAAAATACATTTCAAGAGTCCCATTTTTTGCACCCCCCAGCTTCTGAGGAGTGCTCTCCTTTACCGGTGACGGCATAGTTAGGCTCCAGGAGGGTCAGTCAATTAGTTAAGCCACCCAATGCGGGTGCAACACAATTATAGAGTCTGTAAGTACCTGCACGATATGGCAAACCAAGAGGGTGGGCCCGGCCCGACCTCCTTCGGCCACTGACGGCCTAAGACGGTCCCGCCCTTGTCCCGGGCTTCTCCCGGTCGCTCCCGCGCGCTCCCGCGCAGCGGGGGTCCGGCGCTCCTTTTGATACTACGACTGTGAGATAGGCGGGGGGGCGTGGCCAGCGGGGAGAGCAGCCCAGGTGTTGGTAGTTGGGCGCGCAGGGGCTCCTGGTCACTGGAGTCCCCTGCTAGCTCGCAGCCCCGCTGGTTCGCTTGCCTGCCCCGCGCTCCTCCTCACAGGTTCCTCTGGCAGTCCCTCGAAAACCGACGCGCTGCGGGACCCGCGAAGCGGGTCCGGCGAGTCGTAGGGGTAACAGCAGGTAACAACAGGTCCGCTATGCAGCCAATGCAGCACGCTCCTCCCTCGACAGCAAGGTACGTGGTAGAGTGTCCCACAGGGAAGTGGGCAACAGCAGCTTTTTAGTCCGTTGGCGGGGGGGCGTGGCCAGCGGGGAGAGCAGCCCAGGTGTTGGTAGTTGGGCGCGCAGGGGCTCCTGGTCACTGGAGTCCCCTGCTAGCTCGCAGCCCCGCTGGTTCGCTTGCCTGCCCCGCGCTCCTCCTCACAGGTTCCTCTGGCAGTCCCTCGAAAACCGACGCGCTGCGGGACCCGCGAAGCGGGTCCGGCGAGTCGTAGGGGTAACAGCAGGTAACAACAGGTCCGCTATGC
Organism: Lissotriton vulgaris; assembly: GCF_964263255.1. Taxonomy (NCBI): domain Eukaryota; kingdom Metazoa; phylum Chordata; class Amphibia; order Caudata; family Salamandridae; genus Lissotriton; species Lissotriton vulgaris. The sequence goes on from NC_141690.1 coordinate 231,146,898, forward strand.
AGCCAATGCAGCACGCTCCTCCCTCGACAGCAAGGTACGTGGTAGAGTGTCCCATAATCAGACTTACATAATGTGTACTTGCAGGTCAGCTAGTAATACCATTACAATACCTCTCAAAAGCGATAATTCTTTATCAAAACTGAGCTTTAAGTGACTCCATCAACTAAAGCCAATACTGGCTTACAAGCAGCCTTTACCAAGGGCGAGGCTGGACGAGCCCGCCTTTAGGGGCCGGCCCCCCGGCCCACGCACCCCATTCGCGCAGTGTAGCCGGTCGTCCACCCTATGGGAGGCGACCGGGTAGAGGAAGTACTTCCGGGTGGCGGTGACGCATTTCCGGCGCGGGCGGGGTCAGAGGCCATGACCTATATAGGTCTCACTCGGGATTTGGTCGGCCTCTTTCCTCGCCTGCGCACGGACCTGCTCGCACCTACCGCCCCCCTTTGCCCCCAGGCTCGGTAGCCTGTTTTCTTTAAACTTAAGTATTGCCCGGTCCCTGTGCTTATAGATTCCCCTGCCCCATAGTCGCCCCTCACTTCCTCGTGGTTCCGAGAAGTTACGGCGGCTGGTCGTGAAGGCGTGGTGGAGTGCGAGCTGGACTGAGCGGGATCGCGGTGAAACAGAGTCGGGCAGCAGCGACCAGTGCGACAGGTGAGGGGGTTGTGGCTCACGAGGCTGCGGGCTTGGGTGGGCTTCGGGGTTCGCCCTGTTTCTTTGTCGTTCGGTGGGTTTACCTGGGGCCTGCTCAGGCTGCGGCGTCTTGTTTTTTAGGTATCCGCTGAGCTCCGACTCCCCTTGCCTGCCGCCTGGGCGCGAGCTGCAAAGGCGGGAGGGCGTTGGCTGGAGCGGCGCTGCGTAGGGTTTTCGCGAGCAGGAGGCGCAATTTTCAATTTTCCCGCGTGCAGACTCTGAGGGCGCCATGCCACCTAAAGGCGTGCACCAGAAACGAAAGGGTAAAGACCCAGAAGTAGCGCACCTGCTTAAAGCGCTGCTAGCCAAATTCGATGGAGGCGGGGACAGTAGTGAGGAGGGTGACGGGGAGCTTCCTGAGCCTGAGACCGAGCCCGAGGTGATCGTAGAGCGCCCGCGTAGGCCGGGTGTCCCCCCTAGGGCCACTTTCCCCCCCCTGAATAAGAAGCCTAGGGTACAGAAGCAGGGCGGCCGGGGCAAGAACAAGAAAGCGGGAGGTCGGGCGAAGGCGAACCCTAAGGAGGTCCCGCTCGAACCAGATGTTGTGATCATACCGCCCCCTAGGCAGCCTGAATTACCGCCAGTAGCACCTGGCAGCCCCCATGGTGCTCCGGGGGCGGCCCCCCTCCCCCCTGTTGGCCCTTCAGAGGATAGGACGGGGGCGATTTTGGAGGAGATTCGGGGTGCATTAGCGGCCCTTGCGCCGGTCCCCGTCACACCTGGCACTGTAGCTCCAGTGGCGACCCCACCAGCGGTCCCATCGGCACCCCAATCTATAGCACCAGTGGCTCCTCTCCCAGGGGGGGCAGCATCGGACCCGCTCACTGAAATATTGGGGGCCCTTAAAACATTGTCAGCAGGTCCTAAGGTACAGGAAGGTGGGGGAGTCGGGTCGACGCCGGTGGCGGTAGCCCCCTCCCCCGCAGCAGGGGCAGTGGTTGCCACTGCAGCGGTCGCGCCATGGGTCCCAAGTGCATCGGAAGATCCTACCCTTAGCGAGATTAGGGCCCAACTGGCGCTACTGGTCAAGGAGCGGGGAGCACATGGGCAGTTAGGTCAACAGACCACCGCATCAGGGACGATCGGTTCCGCGTCTTCAGGAGGTAAGCCTGAGGGCCCGAGTGTTTTACCTGCCAGTGGGCGAAAAGCCGAGGGTGGGCAAGGTTATGTGTTATCTAAACCTGGCCGCTTGGCTACTCATGTGTCACTTGAAATTAAGGAGAACATTTGGAAAGGGGAATATGTGGATTTGTTTTCTCTCATTCGGCCCAAAAGGTGGGAGGTAGAATGCAAGGACAAAGATGGTAAAGACAGCGCTGCCAAGGATAGGAGGCCGAGAGTAGAGGAGTCCATCACAAACTGGCTTTTTGGCTTTCAGGTAAACACCTGCCTGACAGTGTTGATTGAAAAGAAGCCGGAGCTAGCTGCATCCTTAGTTTATTATCAGCATAAGATTTTAAAGGCGCACGCAACTCATGGTGGTTCTGCTTGGTTGGACTATGATAGGGACTTTAGATGGGAAAAGGTGCAGGATCCCGACATGGGGTGGGACCAGGTGGAGGTCAATGTGTGGCTAGAAAGTGTGAATGGTGGTAGGGCTGGGGGGTTTCAACCAGCCAGACAGCCCTTTCGGACTTCGCAAGGGGGGCCGATGAGAAAAGAGGAACTTGCTGGGCCTTTAATAGGAAGACATGCACCTGTCCCTCCGATAAGTGCAAATTCAAGCATGTGTGCTCCTACTGTGGGCATCCCTCCCACCCAGAATTTAAGTGCATTAAAAAATCCAAAGAGAAGGGAGGAGGGGTTAAGGACATCAAGCCCCCACAGCCTTGAATTGCCCACTCCCGTAGACATTGGGAGACTGATTTATTGGCTGAATCAGTATCCTGACCGGTCAGCAGCCGAGTTATTGTACCGTGGTTTTTCTGAGGGTTTTCGCATCCCAGCACAGGACGTTCCCCCTGTTGATTATTGCAATAATTTACTTTCAGCACGGGCCCAGCCAGCAGTGGTGAAATCCAAGATTGCCAAAGAACTGGGGTTGGGGCGGGTAGCGGGCCCTTTTTTGACTCCTCCCCTGCCGGGTTATGTGTGCTCTCCTCTAGGGGTGGTCCCAAAGAAAGATCCGGGTCAGTTTAGGATGATTCATAATCTGTCAGCGCCCAGAGGGGCCTCAGTCAACGATGCAATTGACCCTGCCCTGTGTTCAGTGAATTATGCCTCATTTGATGCCGCCTTGCACAAACTAAGGGACCTTGGCCCGGGAGCCATCATGGCAAAAACAGACATAGAATCTGCCTTTCGCCTTTTGCCTGTGCACCCTGAGGATTATCACCTGTTAGGTTTCCAGTTGGATGGCAAGTTCTATTATGACCGGTGTATGCCTATGGGGTGTGCAGTATCTTGCAGGTATTTCGAGACTTTCAGTTCAATGCTCCACTGGCTATTTTCATATAGGTCAGGTTACACGGGGGTCGTGCATTACTTAGATGACTTTATGGTGATGGGGCCTGCGGCTTCCGCAGACTGTGAGCATGCATTAGAACAGTTAGTGGCCATGTTTCATGAGTTCAAGATCCCCCTGGCCCCTGGTAAGACGGTGGGCCCAGCGACATGTATGTCATTTTTAGGTATAGAGATTGACACGTGGTGGGCGAGTGCAGGTTGCCCGTTGATAAGGTTCAGGCCTTTTCTAGGGCCATTGAGGCGGCATTGGCTTCTGCTAAGGTGACTCTACATCAGTTACAGGTACTAGTGGGTCAGCTGAATTTCGCCCTGAAAATCATTCCTATGGGGCGCCCATTCTCGAGGTCAATTGCAAGAGCTATGGTAGGCCTGTCCCAGAAGCACCACAGGGTTCGCCTCAGGGCGGAGGTGAAGAATGACTTGAAGGTGTGGCTGAATTTCCTGGCAAACATTAATGGTTCTGTTGTCTGGCCGGCACCAGCGGTCTCTAGCAAAGAGCTAGGATTGTTCACGGATGCGGCGGGAAGCATTGGCTTTGGGGCAATCTTGGGCCCGGGTTGGTGTGGGGCCGAGTGGCCACGGGAGTGGCATGAGAGTGGCTTGACTAGGAACGTTGCATTCTTAGAATTGTTCCCGATCTTGGTAGCAGTGAGCATTTGGGCAGAGCACTTCAGGAACAGATGGGTGATCTTTTGGTCTGACAACATGGCTGTGGTGGAAGCTATTAACAGGCAAGGGGCTACATGTCCACACGTGTTGAGATTGCTGAAACGGCTGGTGTTGGAGTGTTTGAGGTTGAATTTGACATTCAGGGCGGCGCACATTCCAGGCGTTGACAACCACGCTGCTGATGCTTTGTCTCGTTCCAAGTTACAGGAGTTCAGGAAGTTCCACCCGGAAGCAGAGGACGAGATGACAGTGTTTCCCCCATCACTGTGGAGGATTGGAGCCCCGCTCTAGCGGGGCTGGTAGGTGCCTCGCTGAGTGACCGCACTCGGGTTGGGTATCAACAGTGTTTTTTGACTTACAGGTCCCTGGTCCAGGAGGCGGGCAACACAAATTGGTTCTCTGATCAGGCCATGTATTCTTTCTTGCAGCGAATCAGGGATCAGGGCAGGTCTCTCTCTTATGCTAGGGCTCATATTTCAGCAGTGGGGTTCTTTGCTAGATTGGCTGGTTCACATGATCCTGGGTCATCCTTTGTAGTTAAGAAGGCTTTAGCGGGTTGGGCCAGGCTGGAGGGACCTAGGCGGGATTGCAGACGCCCTTTAGATGTGAGGACTTTGGGGACATCCTGCGGGTATTGCCTATGCTCTGCACCTCATCATATGAGGGCAAGCTCTTTGCAGCAGTTTTTTCCTTGGCATTTTATGGTGCCTTTCGCCTGGGCGAGAATGTAGGGTCTTCCCGTAACAGCCAAGATGGGGGGATTCAGTTTAGGGACACTAGGATTGAGCACGGGGACCTGGTGGTGATCCTTACGAAATCCAAGACCGACCAGGCAGGAAAGGGGGCTGTCATTCACCTGCGCCCCGCCCACGGAGCCCCGGTATGCCCGGTGGCCTGCATGCAGGAGTACTTATCCATACGCCCTAGTTGGGGGGGGACAGCCTTGTTCATCCATGAGAGTGGGGAGTGCATATCGCAGTTCCAATTCAAGGCAGTATTGCTGAAAGCCTTGTCACATTTGGGTTTAGGGGGCGCAGGTTACTCTTCCCATTCCTTCAGAATAGGGGCTGCAACTTTGGCTGCAGGAGCAGGGTTGACATCTGTGGCTGTGAAAAAGGTGGGCCGTTGGTCGTCCGATTGTTTTAAGCGGTACATTCGCCCTGAATTGCTTTGACAAACAGTTTTTGCCACGATTTTGCTTAACTTTTCTATTTCCTCTCTGATTAGTATGCCGGGAATGGTGGTGTGGGTGTTGGGTCACTCATTTGTGCGGCGGGCGGCTGAGCATCTGCGACGGCGCCGTCTGACGAAACCACCGAGTTTGGCCGGGGCGGAATTTCTATGGCACGGTGTGGGAGGAATGCGCATCCGGCATCTGCGGCGGCTCGTGGAGGAGATTAAAGAACGCGAGGGACAGAAGTCCCCGGACCTAATCGTAATCCATCTGGGCGGCAACGACATGGTGGACCGTGGACGCTTGGCAGTCAAGGAGGCGCTCCTCGCTGAATTTTCTTGGCTTGGTCACACCTTCCCAGAGGCCAGAATTGCTTGGTCATGTATGATTCCGAGGAAATGTTGGGGCACTGGCATCAGGGCTAGGGTTTTGAACATATCAGTGAGACGTCTGAATGGTGAGTTGGCAAAGCTGTGCTCAGCGAAGGGCCGCTTGCTGCACTTACCACATAAGATGATTTCTGGCCCGGCTATGTTTCACCATGATGGAGTGCACTTGTCGGACATTGGCATGGACACATGGATTAACGGAATCTGGTCTTTTGTGCTTCATCTGCTGGAAGGGGGGAAGGGCGCCGGACCTATGGCCCCTAGTCGCCCTTGTGGCGGAAAAGAGACATTGGAACACTGATCTTGATAGATGGCATAGACGGGAGTCCACCTTGAGCACTCCCTTAGGCCAGCACTGAGGGGAGAGAGGGTAAGCTCTTCACAGGGGGATGGAGACCACCGGTTGGGGAGGCTAGGGCGACAGGTACGAGCCTCCTGGGTCCCTGGTCAACCTGGTGGAGGAGTGGTGGTGCCCTGGAAATGGCGGACAAGGTTACGAGGGCTGGGGCCCATCACTCTATGACGCAGGTGGGTTGCACCTCGCGTGGGCATCGCTTCCTGGGGAGAGCCTAGCCAGAGGGCCTCTTGGTGCTGGGGGGATAATGTCATTCTGTGTGATTATGAAAATGATAAATGTACAGTTTTTAATTTTGTGTTCCGCTTTGAAAGTTTTAATAATTTTAATAATTATGCATCGTCATGTTTATGTTGTGTTGACATTAAACATGGCCGTTTTTTGACACCCACCTAAATCTCAAGTTTAATTATTGGGTGGGTGATGGGAGGGCGTGGAGCATGCTGGGGGATCCGGTCCCTATACCAAGGGCGAGGCTGGACGAGCCCGCCTTTAGGGGCCGGCCCCCCGGCCCACGCACCCCATTCGCGCAGTGTAGCCGGTCGTCCACCCTATGGGAGGCGACCGGGTAGAGGAAGTACTTCCGGGTGGCGGTGACGCATTTCCGGCGCGGGCGGGGTCAGAGGCCATGACCTATATAGGTCTCACTCGGGATTTGGTCGGCCTCTTTCCTCGCCTGCGCACGGACCTGCTCGCACCTACCGCCCTCCTTTGCCCCCAGGCTCGGTAGCCTGTTTTCTTTAAACTCCCACCGACCCGTCCCTTAGTTAAGCAGTCCAAAGGGTGCGGCGGAAAAGAGACATTGGAACACTGATCTTGATAGATGGCATAGACGGGAGTCCACCTTGAGCACTCCCTTAGGCCAGCACTGAGGGGAGAGAGGGTAAGCTCTTCACAGGGGGATAGAGACCACCGGTTGGGGAGGCTAGGGCGACAGGTACGAGCCTCCTGGGTCCCTGGTCAACCTGGTGGAGGAGTGGTGGTGCCCTGGAAATGGCGGACAAGGTTACGAGGGCTGGGGCCCATCACTCTATGACGCAGGTGGGTTGCACCTCGCGTGGGCATCGCTTCCTGGGGAGAGCCTAGCCAGAGGGCCTCTTGGTGCTGGGGGGATAATGTCATTCTGTGTGATTATGAAAAGGATAAATGTGCAGTTTTTAATTTTGTGTTCCGCTTTGCAAGTTTTAATAATTTTAATAATTATGCATCGTCATGTTTATGTTGTGTTGACATTAAACATGGCCGTTTTTTGACACCCACCTAAATCTCAAGTTTAATTATTGGGTGGGTGATGGGAGGGCGTGGAGCATGCTGGGGGATCCGGTCCCTATACATTTGCAGATTAACTAAATGCACACACTTACATTTCTTTCAGGCAGCAAGCACCCTCGCAAGAACAGAAGCTTGTTTATTGTTTAGCTGTCTGTCCCTCCTGCTGCTTCACAGCCCATCCCTTTCCACCATTTCATGTGAGGCATCTCGGCTGTTTGAATTAACTGTGCCCAGGTGGTTGACTTTTTACAAGGAGGGGATTTGGTTTTTGTTACAATAAAAAAGTATGGGCAATCATGGCCAACACAGGTCCTGCCCACTTCGGCTTCTGGGACCCTTGCAGCAACCTGGCACAAAGCTCTATTTGTGCTGCAGAAAGGGCACCTTTCCAGCACAAAATACGCTTTGCACAGGAAAGTAAATACCCCTGTTAGAGGTCGAGCTACTTTGCGTGACTTTGCATCACTTGCCCCTGGTTAAAAACCTAAGTTTCTGTTAGGCATGATCATTGGTAAAAATAATGAAGCAGTTTTTTTATGAGCAATTTTATTATGGTAGGAAGTTTGACTGTCTGTCTCATTCGGTAAAACGAGGGCGACCCTTGGGAAGGTGGAGGCCCTGGGCAATTGCCCTCTTTCCCCATGACTTAGAAAGTCTCTGACTTTCACGTTGTGTGTGTGAGCACACACACACCCACACACACACACAGGCACACTTACATTCTGCCTCGGTTCAGGCACCTCCACTCACGATGGATTGCCGATACTTGGTATCTCAGTTTCACCACCTCCACTTTTTCCGCTCCACCTTTCTCCGAATCTATTTCCCACACTTTCTCAGCCTTTCATCCACGCCCTCACAATAAGCAGATTTCCTTCCCACAGGGACCACTTCAGAGGCTTGCTGTTTCTGGTTTCACCTTTATGTTTACCCTCGTGTCCCGGGTCAGTGCCGGCAGGAAGCCTAAATGCAATTCCGCCTGATGGGGGCTGGGGCTGCAATCCTGGAGAGGGGGCGGGGTGAGGGCCGGGGGTGTGGACTAAAGGTGAGAAAGAAGAGATTCAATGATCCCCAAGGAAGGGATCAGTCAGGTAGTGTCAAAAGCAGCAATCAATACTATTTGACAAAGTCAATGGGCTCAGCTTTTGTCAGACTCAGGCGCCCAATATTCACGCACAAACGGAGCATACACAAATGCCCACACACCTGCCGACAAACCACGTTAAAAATAAAACTACAACAAACTTAAAGGAAAGTTGTTAAGTTTGGAGATCCATGAGCGAGTACCTCGTCAGTCCCTTCTTTTTCTTTCCATTCTCATATGTGTCGTTTGCTTTGGTTAATTGATAATTTCGGGCTACAAATGTTAGAATTCAAAGCTAAACACCTGCACTGAACCTTGACCTCTGTACAAACACAGACCTACAAACATCCAGGCACCAGTGCCTGGACCAACAGTCACACATCAATCACCCTGTGCAGCAGGAGGGATAAGGGGATGGCACAGGGTGGTGCACAGCAGAGGGCCACATAGTGAACTCTGCCACTAAAGAACAGGTGAGGTGCACCAGTGCAGCTCGTGGATACACCTCAGGGGACCACTGGGTGATGCAGTGTGGCGTTCACAAACACGAGCTGTCTGCAAGATGGGAGTGCAGGGTGTGTACAACCGGGGGACACCATGATGTGAAGAAGATGGGGCAGGATGGTGCCAGGGAGGTCTAAAGTTGTCACACTTTGGAGTACGTTCTTTGTGAGGATATTTTTAATATGATAAATGCATAGTAGAAGAATCAAAACAAAAGATAAATAGTGGACTGAATAAATTACTCAAGTTTTAGATCTCATTATGCACACAGATTAAATAAAGAGGAAGTGGTATAGATATGCACAACTCATGCAATACAAACGCATGCCTGCAAAGTTGCAAGAAAGCCCCATATCGTGTACAACCCCTCCAGGCAGGCCTGGGCTTTATTGCAGCAACATTTTGAATGTTATTATTTTTAAGCCTATATTTCGGATGGTGAAAGTACAATCACAAGTCAGAGAGCGGTCAGTGCACTGTGATGAAAAATCTAGACTTTCTTAACGGTGTCAAACATGGCGTGGGCAGGCGGCAGCCGTGAATACGTTTGATGAACAGAAAATAAAAATACATACCTTACTTCTGAAGTGCAAACATTTCAAGGTTTATTGTGCCCTCTTATTTTTTACTGTTCCAAATCGTGAACAAAAATAAGGGATTTTGGTAGCAGTGGTAATTAATTTAATGTACCGTCCCTTTTAACTGATTTTATAACTAATGTTTACTTTTCAAGCCAGACATGACATTTCTAATGGCGTAAATTGTTGTAATGGTCGGACAACATAAGATGCGATGCCTGACAGTGCACAGCCTGACTCGAGGGATTTGTGTAAAACCGCTTTCACTATCCCCTGTGCTAAACCACTGAAAAAAACGTATTTCATGGAATCAATGCTATGAAGAAGCAGGATGTCATTCCTAATGCATGCACGCATAGCCAGAACTAAAATACAAAATCCGAAAACCAACAAATCTTTCTGGGTTTTGTCCAGCCACAAAGCACCTGAAGTTGTCCAGACCAATCACAATTTCACCTACAGCATCCCGACTTGGTGGTATAATGGGACGCGCAACATTTGCTCTCTCGCCACAGGCCCGCGCGCTCTCTAGCCATAGGCCCGCGCGCTCTCTCGCCACAGACCCGCGCGCCCTCTCGTCACAGGCCCACGCGCTCTCTCGACGCAGGCCCGCGCGCTCTCTCGCCACAGGCACACGCGCTCTCTCCTCCATTTCAATGGCGTTGACTGTGAACGCCCCGTTTGCCAGACTGGGCGCTTCTGAAGCCAGTCTGCGGGTGGCTCCAGGCGTGGCACAATGGCGAGCTGTCGTCAGCCCATGAATGGTATAGTAATCAGCGGTCTTTACACTGATTCGTGGTTGGGGGGCTTGAAACCTCAAGCAGGTTGCTCTTTATGAACCAAGCGCGCCGCCGAGGGTTGAGTTACCTGCGCGCCCCTCTTTTGATGCCACACCTTGGGCCGTTCCAGCTAATGAGCCTCGGTATTATGATGCGCGGGGGGTGGGCTCTTTCAAGCAGGACTTAAGAGGGGCATTAGGGGCTGATTAGTGGTAATCGGCGTCGATTGTTGCCTCAGACCCAGCGCCTCCAGTTCACATCAAAGAGATAGAGCGCTGTGATAGGAGGGCGCGCGGGAGTCACAGGGAGAGGAAGGATTTAGATACTGATAGTTTTAAACGGCTCTTAAATGACATGTGGCATTGTGTGGGCGTAATCCGGGCAAGCCTCGTGCCCGCGAAATAAAGTGCTATATAGATATAGAGGCAGGCTGCCCCATGTCACGTGGTAGGGCCCATCCAGGCCTTTTTAGGATGAATGTCTCTTGCAGCTTTCAAAATATCCCGAGATGCGATAGTGGTGTTTTTGAAATTTCTCCGAAGGTTTTTTTTGTTGCTCCTTGCCATGTGTCCAGGGCCCAAGTCCTAAGTGGGGGGACGCTGTCACCGGAAGTGACGTCACGAAAGGTGGCTTGCACCACCGGGCTCATTGCCTCCCCTCGCTCACCCCTTAGATGCGATTGCATCTGAGTAGTCAGCGCGTGAGCAGCGTGCTGTGAGCTCCGATCTCGTCCCAGAGAGGCCAAAGAGTGAAGTCCAGCTGTTTGGCTGTGAGGACGGTGTCCACCCTGTAAAATAAGTGGGGGGACGCTGTCCACCCGCGTGGTACCCTGACTCGAGCCCTGCAGGAATCATTGGAGTGTAGCAGTGCATTTAGCAAATCAGTCATCTTTCGCACACTCATCTGCAGTGATTTACCGCATCAAAAGCTTGGTGCCTGAACAGACTGTCAGTGATGGTTTGGGAGGTGGGCAGAAGGTCCTTGTGGGAGACTGGCTCAGTCTATGATGTACACTTATGTAAGTGGACACCTTGCACTGACCCAGACAACCCTTATGATGATTTCAGTGGTCTTAGACAGACTTAGTAAGCTCTCCCAAGTGGTAGCCGTCAGGCTTAGTTCAGGAGTGTAAAACAGCTTGTTTAAGCATAATCTCATAAGTGTAGATTAAGTGAAAAGAACCACACAGTGTATTTATAAAAATATGTATTTATTATAAGACACTAACATATAGAGATATTTCCTAGCTGGAGATATACACAATGCACACAATACGCTGCAATAGTAACAGGCAAGTAGCACAGAATACACAGTGGTCCCCAGGGGAAGACCAAACCATATACTAAAATAGTGGTATGCAAACCACGAGTCAAGACAATACTCAGAGGATGTAGAAGTGCCAGGGACCCAAGGACCCACCCAAGGAGAGTATCTAGGAGCCCCATGGAGGTCGTGTGCTGTTCAGGAACACAACCACGTTCTCCATACAAAGAACGTGTAAGTCACAGTTGCAATTTTGAAGAAAGGGGACCCTTCCCAGTGGACCCTTAAGAAATCCCATGAAAGACAAGAGGCTGGAGAGTCACCCCACCTGTGGATACCCTTGGAACCAGGTTATCTGCACCAGGGAAGTCTGGTGTGAAGTGGCGTCAAAAACCGTTGTCAAACTCAATGGGGACTTCAGGAAGATGTTGCTGCTGGAGAAGGTGAAAGTGTCAGGTAGAAGTCAAAGGTGGAGATTACCTACAAGCAGAGGGGACAGAGTCTAGGTCACTCAAAGGTGACCAAGGGGCACAGAAGACGAATGCCCACTGATGTCGGGTGTTGCAAGAAGGATGAAGATGACATTGGAGCTGCAGCTGTGAGGACCAAGCGAAGCTGTGGAAGACCAGGAGATGTTCACAAGCTGTTCCACATCGGATGTCGAGAGTTAAGTGGTCGGTGTCCGTTAAGAGCACCAACACTCTCAGTCAACATCATTCACACTCATTCTCTCTAAAAATCCCTTAAATGCCATTAATTCATTCTCACTCATCTACTCTTGCTCACTTGCTGTCACTCCTACTCATACTCACTTTCTGATACTCAATCTCACTCATTCCCTCTCACTACCCATCACTAATTCTCACTCACCTTCACTTAAACATATATTCTCACATATACAAACAAGCACATGCTCACAAATACATGTTCTCTTGCTCACAAACACACTCTCACCCACACGCACAACTTAGAATAAAAAGCATTTTAACTTACCACAGCTTCCATGGAACGTCCTAGTCAAGCTCCTGGTGCTCCATATTTATTACATGAATAGCCAATAACAGTATATTAATACACTATGAGTATATTATGAACTCCTAGTGTAATAAAAAAAGTCCGGAAAACAAGGTCAGTGGAGCTCTGACACCAATAAGGTTGAGCCACCTCTTTGCACTTTTTTTGCCACCTCTGAGGTGAGGTGACAGAAGACAGTCCCAGGGGTTACAAGAGGCAAGCCAGGAGTCACAACTCCAATTCCGAAATGACGTCTTTTGGTGGTGGCACATCGCATGGTGTGACTTGATTTCTTTGCTAGTGAGAGTTATCGCTGAACACAAACTGCACAATTAGCAGGACAATATAGCTCAATGTTCTAAAAAGACATGAAATGTGCTGTTTTATGTCTAATATACAAAAAAATCAAGGTAATGGATGGCCCCTGCCAGCAGCCCACGTCACTAGCGACCAAAGACAGTCGTATTTCGAGTTGACCTCGGGGCCAGTGATGTGGAGGTGGGGATCTTGCAGCGGTGGTGAGTACTTTTCACAAATATATCGATGCCTGTGTGGGAATTTTGACTGCAGATGTGTCAGAAGCACACATACGTATGATATATGTGGAAATATACCCATTCCCGGAGTTCATATCTGGGAAGTCCTGGCAATGGGTATATGGTTCTAAAGGACTCACCTGTAGTTTGCCTCAAAGAGGGTTGTAATCCATGGCGTGAAGATCCTGCTGTGAAGGGGAGACCTCGAGAAAGGTATCCACGTCAGAATATGCCTGAAAGAACAAGAAAGGAGTGAGTACGCACCCCAAATTCTTCGTCACTGTCACCTTGAAGCAGGCGGTCAGTCCGTCGCGGTCTCCTTGTTGAACAATCAAGTGGCAGATTGTGAGACAGCACCTCTGTACTGACTAAGCCGGCTGTCTTTCCCTGACCGAGAACCCGGTGGTCTGCTGGTGTTCTTGGTATTTTAGCGGCAGTCAACACAAAGCTGATCCTCCCAACTCGTAGTACGGCGGTCAGACCACCGAGCTCACTGCACTTTGACCGCCATCGCCGATACGGTAGTCTTTGGGAACGCCAAACTCTTAAAAACGCCCTTAGTCTCAGCCACTTTCAATCGTTTGTGCCGCGTCCAAATTGAGGTGGCATGGTGGGCAAAAAACGAAGACTTGGGATGCGGCCCAGAGTGAATGGAGTGGTGTGGCTCACTGGTTAGAGGCGGCAGACCCGGAAGCAGAGAACAGCCCGGGACCAGGGTTCAATTCCCGACGCGGCAGGGTCGTGGACCAGGGTCTGCGGACTCGGTAATTCTCGTCTCGGTGCCTACTCTAACCAGGGATCACACTCGGCAACTCTGGGCATTAGCTTTCCTCATCTCTACAACGGCCCCCCACATTCGCCGGGGATGCCTGGTTTCACCTTGGAGATACCCAGTAGGGACCATCTCACAAGGATAGCCAGGACGGGTTCCCCAGCAGTCTACAGTGCCACGACGCCTCAGGGCAGCAGTGCGCTTTACAAGACACATTACATTACATTACATTACAATGCCAGTGACTGAGATTATTTTGAGCATTCCATCCATCATCTTGTTATTTTTTGCATTTGATGCCATGTGTGCTCCGGGTATGCCCAGACGTGGGTCCCGGGCTCACTGTGCCACTGGAACCAAGGTATACCTGGCTGCAGAGCCCTAACTAGGGTGAAACGGGTCCTAGTCTGCTTGTGGTCCGGTTCAGGAAGGACCTGGCTTGGCAGTTTGGAGTGGACTGTACCCATGAGGAGCAGGGTCAAGAGTTATATACATATGGTTGGGTCCAACCTGTGGTGGCAAGGTGGGCAAAAACCAATGGATTGGGATGCGGCCCAGTGCAATTGCCAGTGGTTGAGATGAATTGGAGCATTCCATACATCACCTTGTTGTTTTTTATGTCTCAAGTCCTGTGCAACATCTCAGCTACAGCTGCCAGGTGTGACACCATCAGCTAATATTGCCTTTTTGAAAATGGCACACTCTCTGGACTTGTAGTTTTGGCATTTCCCTTTGGATATAATCTTACAAGTAACTGAATTCAAAGTCCTGTCCAGGGCTTCCTGAAAGTGTCAGTGACATGTATCTTCACTGAACTTTGTCAAGGATAAATTGGGTTATTGTCATGGACGTTGATTCACTAAAAAGTCAGCGGTAGTGAAGGTGACATCACAGGCCCTTTGAGCCTCAGTGACATCAGAAGTGGCATCATATATATATATATACCTTCGCCCTGTTAGCAGAGCAGGAAGGGGTCACATGACATTTGACCCTTTGTGACATCACAGGAAGTTACTACACTGAAAAATTAAAATTAACTAAACTAAAAAATTAAAATTAACTAAACTAACTACAAATGTAAACTATACGTGCAAGATTATTAAAATAGCCAAAACGTTGTGAAATGTGGCATCAGTATATTTTATTTGAGGATGTTTTAATTAGGCTGCCACTGTGCTGTTTTGAGGATGTTTCCCATACTAACGGCCAGCCTTTGAATGCTGAGCCCAAATACAGCCTCAAATGCCAGACATAGCCCAAAAAAGTTCTGGTGCAGCTACAAGTGGAAGCTTCCCTCAGGCACTCAGATTAGGACGAGCAGGGCTGTAACAGTGCGGACTACCCTTAAAGATCTGGCGCTGCACAGGCAGCAGTTGTGCCAGTTTTCCTCGCCACCCAAAGGAGGTCCACCTTGAGCAGCAGTATCTGTATGCACTCAGGTAGGGGCATAGACTAGGCCTCACATACTATGCAATCCTGCCTCAGTTTACACCTAGAGTAGAACATTCTCCAGGTCACAAGTTATTAGGACCCGGATCCCCCAGCATGCTCCCCGCTCCCTCCTTGTAACCTGACGACCCACATGAGAATCAACCACAGAGATTTATGTGGGTGTAAAAAACGGCCATGTTTAATATTTTGACATCTCATAAACATGACAAGGCATTTCAAACTTCATTACATACAGTTATCAACATAATTTTATTCTTGACTTCCGGGTCTTCTTCTGCCAGATTAAGATTCCAATCCACCAGCACTAAGGGGGCTTCCGGCTCCCCCCTTCCATGCCGTGCATCCACGCGAGGCGAAACCCACCTGCGAACCCAAGAGGAGTGAGCCCCCAACCTCTGATCCTTGTCCGCCTTCACCAGGGGCCCACCCTCCGACCACCAGGCTGACCAGGGACCCAGGAGGCTCGTAACCTGTCGCCCTAGCCTCCCCAGCCGGGGCCCTATTTCACAGCGGAGAGCTTACCGTCTCCCCCCTCAGTGCTGGCCTAGGGAGTACGCAAGGCGGACTCCCGTCCATTCCGTCGGTCAATTGTACTGTCCCAAGGTCTTTCTACCGAATACGCCACTACAATCCACTGAGCTAAAGGGATGGGTGGGTGGGAGTTTAAAATTAAACAAAGGGGGTGTAAGAGGGAGGACGCCACGATCCGGTGCCACAGAGGAAGGAGAGGCCGGGGTCCCTGCCCCTGGCTCCTAAATAGGTCACCAGGCTCCGCCCTCTGTTGCACCGGAAGTGCGTCCTCCTGCCCCGGAAGAGATAAGCGGCCGGTCGCCCATTGGGGCAGACCGGCCGCCCCTATCTAAATCAGGTAGGGGGCGGGGGCCGGGGGGCCGGGCCCTAAGGGCGCGCTTGCCGATGCTCAGCTCGCGCTTGGCATAGGACCCGGATCCCCCAGCATGCTCCCCGCTCCCTCCTTGTAACCTGACGACCCACATGAGAATCAACCACAGAGATTTATGTGGGTGTAAAAAACGGCCATGTTTAATATTTTGACATCTCATAAACATGACAAGGCATTTCAAACTTCATTACATACAGTTATCAACATAATTTTATTCTTGACTTCCGGGTCTTCTTCTGCCAGATTAAGATTCCAATCCACCAGCACTAAGGGGGCTTCCGGCTCCCCCCTTCCATGCCGTGCATCCACGCGAGGCGAAACCCACCTGCGAACCCAAGAGGAGTGAGCCCCCAACCTCTGATCCTTGTCCGCCTTCACCAGGGGCCCACCCTCCGACCACCAGGCTGACCAGGGACCCAGGAGGCTCGTAACCTGTCGCCCTAGCCTCCCCAGCCGGGGCCCTATTTCACAGCGGAGAGCTTACCGTCTCCCCCCTCAGTGCTGGCCTAGGGAGTACGCAAGGCGGACTCCCGTCCATTCCGTCGGTCAATTGTACTGTTCCAAGGTCTTTCTACCGCCACAAAGGTGACCAGGGCCCACAGGTCCGTCACCTTCCCCACCTGCGCTCTGCAAGAAAGACCCTAAACCTCTGACCCAGCTCTATGTGCTGATGCCCGATACCTGTACTCCATCACCGTGATACATCACCTTACCGGAAAAAACCCATCCGGTGCGGAATGTGACACCGGCAGCCCTTCACTGAGCCCACCTGGTCACCTCCAACCTTGTGATACCTCACCTTTCCAGAGACTGGAGACCCTTCGGGTGGAATGCTACACAAGCGGCCCTACACTGAGCGCAACTTGGGCAATTCCAACTGGAGCCGCCTCCCAAGACATTCCAGGTTCTCGACTTCTTCCCAGGGCCGCCCGCCCTGACATAGGAACTCCGTTCCTCTCAGGCCCACCGGCCATACCACTCGCCACTGCCATAGTCACCTTGCCGCATGGACGAGTGCCCCGTGCCACCACCACTTTCGCGGGCACACTACTGAACAGGAGAGAAATAGAAAAGTCAAGCATGGTCACTGGCAAATCATTAGCATTTCTGACCCTACCATTCTGGTCAAGTGAATCTCATGCCACCATTGGACGACCGGCGCCCGACATATTTCAAACTGCTACAGGTAGTCGACATATTACCAGCCCATCCCCCCAGCCAGTCCCACTCCTGCTGTGCGCCAGGGAAACTGGTATAAACCTCCCTATGGAGACGGCCAGCCTGTCCTATACTGCGTATTCCTGAGACAAATTAAGTGAGCCCGAGTGACTGTATAGTTTCCATGCCAATGGGGATCAGGGCCGTCCTGCACTGAGGATGCTAGTAACTGGGGGAGATTGAAGCGACTCTGAGCGCTCGCTGAACCATATAGCCTATATATACGGGGGGGTGCATGGGAATGACTACCCACATAACCTAGTCTATGATATCCCCAACTTTGACAGACCCATCTATGGTATAAAGGAACTACCCGCCAAATGAAGGCGGGGTCCTATGTTACCATACCAGGCGACAAGACCAGAGGAATCTAGCTACCTCTTATTTCTGGTCTACCCACATAACCTAGTCTATGACATCCTAACTTTGACAGACCCATCTAGGGTATATATAGGGACTACACGCCAATTGAAGGCGGGGTCCTATGTTACCATACAAGGCGGCAAGACCAGAGAAATCTAGCTACCTCTTATTTCTAGTCTACCCACCTAACCTAGTCTATGACATCCTAACCTTGACAGACCCATCTAGGGTATATAGGGACTACACGCCAATTGAAGGCGGGGTCCTATGTTACCATACAAGGCGACAAGACCAGAGAAATCTAGCTACCTCTTATTTCTCCCACACTGGCCTATTTTCCCGGATGACGGTCTCTGAGTGAATTAATGACGCGGCATCCCTTAGGTTACCCCACCGGAATTAGCAGTACAGTGAACCGTATGTATACAATAACTATAAGCCCCTGAGACTACTGTGCAAGGTACCCCCCTGGCGCTACCCTCATTTGCCTATAGTACTAGCACTAAACATCTCAACTCGATGGTAAGTGAGAACTCCTGTCTTATTTAGATCACACAGAGCTAAACTTCAACTCTTGCACGCTCTGCACCTACTAATCCCTTCGTTCGTCGATAAAAACCACCGACTCCCCCTAAAGAGTCGCCCGCCCGCGACAGTCTGCTCCCCTTAAGTTCCGTCCACTACGGAATTAGCCTTACCGTGAAGAGCAGGGACAAGCTTCCACGTTACATTATACCCTCGAATTATCTACCTGTATCCTTGTGGCCTCTACCTTTTAATTACCTATTCAATTCAGCTATATGCAGGTTAATGCTGTTTCCTGAGGACACCCAGAGGGTAGAATCACTCCGTAACCGAAATTCAGGCACACATTTAACCCCCCTGATTCAATAGGAATAGATAACTAAGGGACGCTTGTGCAAAAAATCAGTAGCATCCTCAACTTTGCCAGTGAATCCCTAAGGAGACATTAACCACATTTGTCCCCCAAACCCATCCATTTTGCGAGCTGCCATTAATACGTTGAATTAAAGTTGCCAGTTTGCAATGGGACCTGTAACTCCACATTTGACACCTGACCAAGCCTTCAGTATCGCTCGGCCAACCATGTTCCTCAATAGAGAACCCTTACACTGGACACTGTACAATAGTAGCCCGTCATCTATACTGTTTAAGGAAGACCTAACGTGCATGAAGCGCCATAAGACAAGTTATTCTTACAGAAGCCTTCAGACGGAAGTTCAAAGATTAGGCAAGCTTAGTAGTCAACCTTCTGAATGTCATTAGTACCTAGTATACATTATAACACCGAAGACTTTTCCTATCCCTTGCTGCTGCACCACTGCCCTTTGGCAGCACTATTGAAGACGACAGGGTTCACTTAATTTCCCCTACGTGTAAGCTGCTATGCTCTTTATCCGCCGTACCTTAAGATGGCACCTGTTACCAAATGATGTGACATTCCTGTAAACAAACTAAGAGGCTCTCTCAACTCCTGAGGTCCGCCCTCCCCTCACCAGCTTCCAGTAAGGGAGCTCCTCGTGTATGCGACACACTGAGGGCAGAATGTTCTAAAATAACCAAAAAGGAAACAAGAAGGCAGAAATTAGAAGGTTGGGATGGGCGGTCTGTTATGGTCATTATCGGCCCTGAGCCAAACCATTGTCTGCAGAGGAGATGCCAACATTCCAGTGTGTTAACCAGAGACCCAACAGAGGGCAGTACCACTTAAATGGCAAAAGGCATTGAAACTCGAGGCAGCTCTCTATAAAACGAGTCAATGTTGTATCACGATGCAAGCGCCAAACATCGCTTGGAGGCACCTCCTATTGCTTTGGGAGACGGGATTCAGTCTGTCACGCACCAGCTCTTTATGTCGCTGGTTCTCAAGTGGAAGTGTAACACACCTCCCCTCTACCCCTAATGAACGTAGCCTTTTGTTATAAATACTGCCTAATATTTAATGCACCTTTCTCTGCAATGAATTATCAATTACGTTCAAAAATTACAGACGTGTTTTGCCCTGTTTAAGTTCTCAATTACGTTCAAAAACCACAGACGTGTTTTGCCCTGTTTAACATTCCACTGTGAGAATTAGTTAACGTGCTCTCGTGGTAATAATGCTCCCTCGGCGGCTACCTAAGCAATGCACCTTCTAAAGGCGAAAGTGACCTAAGACCTTGCTCCTCAGGTGGAAATATAATAAAAAACCGAGAGCTGAATGAGGTAACTAAGCATGCCATTATGTAAATAGGCAGGACATCCGCTGCTACGGTGGCCTGCCTGGAATCGATTTTCAAATCTCTGTGCATGCACCCGTCCTCCAGGATTCCAAGAGATCAGGCGCCCCTACCCTGACCGAGCCTTCAGTCTGGAGACAAGATCGAACCGACATGGCGGCATTTTTCAGGAGACACCCATGCACGGGCTGCTGCGGCATCTTTCCCAAGAGGATAGCTCGGTCGGTCAAAGCACATCTTGCAAAGAATGCGCGTACAACCAATATGCTGCAGGTTTACATCTGACTCGAACTTACATCCTTCTGAGGTTGATAAAACAAGCACTAATGCATCCATGGTCACAGGCATCTGTTACTTCCGCTACTGCTCAAAGGTTCAAATAGCAATCGCTGCAAGACAGAGCACTGACTATACCTGCACCAAGGGATGTCACCGACAATAAAGATGCGCTCAGCATTGCCACTCGGAAATGACCATAACCCGGATTATTCCGCGTAAAATAACAGTGATCACCTCAGTAGACAGTTGTCACTTTAAAGAGGATGCTGACATCAGAATAGGGAAACTCTCAAAAGTGTTCTGCAGCCATGGGCGAGCCCCAGAATCAATTAAACACCATTTCCTTAACTCAAAAAGTCATTTAAAAAGTCTCACAGAGACAAAGTGAGAAGCAAAATGCCCGGTAAAGTAACATTAATAGAGGGGTATAGACTTAGACACAGGAAGAACCAGACGCGGTGACACATAGGCACAGATGCAGTTAGACACAAAAACCGGCACAGGAACCAGATGCCTTGTCACATGTGCACGGACACAGTGACGGACAAACGTACACAGGAACAGTAAGCACAGTGACCCAGAGGCACACATAAAGTAAGACGCAATCAATCATCGCACGTCTCAAAGGGACCCTCACAAAACCCCGATCGCACTGCGGTGCCAGTTACTTGCGTCGCCCGGCTTTTCAAAACCCAACCGACCAAACCCATTTGATTATATCTACGCACTCTGTACCCCTCGGCTCCATTGCACGTTCACCCTGAGCTCCTCTCAATTAATCGGCTTGCAATTACATATCCCGCCTAAATGCAGCAAGCTCACCCCCATGCTTCCACTACCAGGTCCCCCCCAGGTCGGAAGTGAAGGTGCCGATGCCCGGTGCGTACCAACAGACACGCGGGACACTGCAGGCAGCCGCAGGCCACGGGAGATGCCCAAAACACCGTGGCTTTACAAAAACAGCCCCTCACCGCCCCCCACGGCTGCCCACAGCTCCCCAGGGACCCCCGACACCCTACCTGTCGAGCTGGTTTCCGATAAAGGGACACTGCCACTCGTAGCTGCCACGTGGTCCGGAAGTAGGCTACTCTGCTCTCCGCCAAGTGAGATGGACGGCTGGAACCTCGCCTCTCCTCCCTTCTCCTCCTCGTCGCCTCCCACGCGCCTCTCCTCCTCGCGTTAGGCTGGGATGAAGTCAACACCGACCTCCAACTCCGGACGAGAAACGAAGAAAAATTTAAAACTAGTTTAAAATTAAACAAAGGGGGTGTAAGAGGGAGGACGCCACGATCCGGTGCCACAGAGGAAGGAGAGGCCGGGGTCCCTGCCCCTGGCTCCTAAATAGGTCACCAGGCTCCGCCCTCTGTTGCACCGGAAGTGCGTCCTCCTGCCCCGGAAGAGATAAGCGGCCGGTCGCCCATTGGGGCAGACCGGCCGCCCCTATCTAAATCAGGTAGGGGGCGGGGGCCGGGGGGCCGGGCCCTAAGGGCGCGCTTGCCGATGCTCAGCTCGCGCTTGGCAAATTGAGTACTCTTAGGGCTTGGCACAATAGCAGCAAATTTGGGGGCAAACTGCCACGAGCCGCCCCCGCCTCCCAATTAGAGGGATGTTTGGAGACCGCTAACTCACCTTACACATGTGTATATGCGCACACACATTATTTTTTTTAAACATATTTTTATTGACAATTTGCATTTACAGTGACATTTTGCATCATGCAGCGATTCATCAAATCACATATCCTTGCAGTTATAGCATAATGCATTGTAATTCGTACGGTTATTAATCAAGTTTCTTGTCACAATTGAGGCGTTTTTACAGAGAATTTCTGAACAAAACTGGGGTGGAGAAAAACTGGGGGGGTTGTTCATGGAATCTTGGGTACAGGTGTCGTATGAGGTCGTAGGGCAGCATATGCCCCGGTGAATGGTGGTTCCGCGTGTGCGCACACACATTATAACTAAATATGCACACAGACACAATTACAAGACATACACTCCTACAAAACGTGCACTGTCACTCTTACAGAACAGAGACACACACAGAGTATTTCAAAATAAACACACTCCTGCTCACGCTCAAGAAGAGGCACCAGCATGAGCACCATCACAGTGTTTTATTCATTCACCACTGGTGCACTTTAGTGTACTGAAGGTGATGGCCTAAGGCTAAGGACTGAAGACGCTTCTCAGCCGAGCCTGGCTTAGAGGCCGGTCCCTTCCTGAGCCCTGAAAGGCCAGCGATGCATATCTGGCAGGAATAAAACATCTCCGAGCACTTTCGGGGGTTCTCAAGGCAGCCAGGCATCTTTTCATTCCCGCCATGCTCTTCTTGCTAATGTGGAGTCAGCCAGGCCTTTTGAAGTAGGGCAGTCCTGGGACAGTCTCCTCACCTGGGGGCACAAACCTGAGAGGGCCCCAAAGCCCTTAATTGGGGCAGAGAGAGATGCAGCGCCGGTGCTCAAGGCGACACCAAAGGGGAAGCCCGAATGCAGGGTTTAGCTGGGTCCCATCCAGGCACTGAGCCGCTTGACTTCCTCCTTTCTGTGTGGCTTACAGAGTGCTCTGAAAGGGCCCGAAGATGAAACCTGCTTGAAAATGCATACATCTATACATCAAACTTTTCAACTTATGATTTGGACCGATTTCTAATTTCTGATTTTTTTTTAGGGTTTTCTAAACATGCATGGTGGAGTTTGGCAGTTTTTCACATACAGTTTGTAACAGTTTATTTTTCGCAGTAGGTGCTAGTGAAAACAAATTGAAACGTTTGTGAATAGTCAGGATTTATTGGGTTCACTAGTTTCCCAATACCAGCTTCTCCTCCTCCTGCCCGAGTCCACCTAAATCCTCACCCCAAGCATGAACTTAAAACTGCATAAATATAAAATCACCCAGATATGCGTATTTTTCTATTTGAGAAACTTCTCACCCTTCGAACGAGTGGAAATGGTGGTGTTTGAGTGTTTTTCACTCGCATTTTGCACCATTACTTCAATCATATTTAGCAGCATAGGTGCAGCTGCTCACACTGCTTGCGAAAACATATTTGGGAAAGTTTGTGAATACTCAAAGTCAGGATTCTGTGGGTGATGACTACCTTCCCAACGCCTGCTGACTCCCCTGAGACCACCAGGTCTCCATCGCTAAGCATGAAATTTAGTTTAGAGAAAATCACCCAAACATGTGGATTTTTCGCATTTGCAGACACAAACCTCAAAAGATACCCATTCTGTGAATGCCGAGCTGCCATTTGTGGAGTGGAGAAGTGTGTCTCACTGGTTAGAAGCGGCAGACTCTGAAGCAGAGATCAGGCCCGGGACCAGGGTTCAATTCCCGACGCGGCAGGGTCTTGAGCTCAATGTCAGTGGACTCAATAATTCTCGCCTCAGCGCCTATTCTAATCATGGGCCCCACGCTGCAACTCTTGGCAATAGCTTGCTTAATCTCCACTACGGCCCCTACAACACTGGGATGCATGGCTCCACCTTGGGGGTGCCCAGGAGGGGCATCTCACAGGGAGAGCCAGGACGGGTACCACAGCGTTATATAGCGCCGGGACGCCCTGTTGCGGGGGCAGCTGTGTGCTTTACAAGTGTACAAGTGTACTACATTTGTACCGACAGGTGGCTCTCTGTGCAACCGAGTGCAAAGGGCACAGAAGGTGTTGCGAATTGGGCATTAATATTCTAGGTTCAATCAAACGTAAGAAAATACCTATAGAGCTAACCACAATTCTGAAGCACTAATGACCGACATTAATCTATTGCCTGTTCATGTTATATATTAAACACATGCGTGCAAGTCTCAGTGTGCCTATGGAGGTCCACACCACAAGTCACAATAGTGTTTTGTCTAAATTCTTCAGATCATATATAACTATAATGATCACAATTAGAAATGTGAGAAATACAAAATGATCAATTGGGAGGCTCGTCGCTGCCTGACTACATAATGTGGCAAGAACAGGCAAATTATGAGGCATAATGTGGTACATTTTCTGATACTATGCTTCATTAATTTGCAATTATTATACATGGTGATACTGTCTCTGCAACGTTTTTTACCTTGTTAGTACCAGTTTAACAGGCAAACACAGAAAATAGTGCCTGAAAGCACAAAGCACCACTCGTGATCATCTGGTTGTACTAGACAGGGCAAAAGTCACAAGTTCAGACCAATCTTGACGAGGCATGAATTGGATACAGGTACCAGGTTAGTCCCACTGAAAAGTGACCTTTGAAGTCAGGCGCAAAGATTTCTGTTAGCAATGGAGGAGGCCGAGTGAAGTAGGTGGAGCATCGTGGACCGTCATCGCTGTAGTGCGAAGAGCAGGTCAAGGGTTGTGGTCAGTAGTCACTTTAGCACGAAGAGACGGTCAGGCGTCGTGGACAGTCGTTGCTATAGCTTTGTATTGGCACTCATCGCGGACTGTTATTCTTGTAGCGCAAAGTGCAGGTCGTGCGTCACTAGTCTCTGCATAATGTCATTGTCGGCACACATAGCTGATCTCACCGGTACTTCATGCTGAGGGTCATCACAGGTGGCAGAATCCTGGCATGGACAGGGCTTGTTCTTGGTCAAGAGCCCAAACTTCAGGATTTTCACCTTTTCTTAAGGAATAGAACACTCTGATGCCAGCAAAGGGTCCAGACCCTGGGGAGGCATCTCTTGGGCATTTTGATTAACTCTAGCAGAGGCTTGCAGGTAAAGTTACAGGCCCAGTTGCAGCAGCATCCCTTTGAAGTGTAAGTGCGGTTGGTACTGTTAGGAAGGGCCCATTCATCCTGAGAGGTTTTTCATCCTGTCAACACCTAAGCCCCCTTCGTGTTACTCTCTGGAAGCAAAACACAAGACAACAGCAGAGCCAGTCACAGCCATCTGACCCATAACGCTGGCAGAAGGCACAAATGGTTGAGACAAGAAAATCCAACCTTCTAAAAGTGGCATTGTCAGATTTGTAACTTAGACTTTGGCTTCACTATTAAAGAGGATTTTAGAAATACAGTTCATTTAAGTCTAAACAGCAAATCTCTTTCTGTCCCCAATCCAAAGCTAGCACTTATTAAATGTAATAAGGTAACCAAGTGTTAGTTAATGGGAGAGCTAGGCCTTACAACAGTGAAAAATGACTTTGGAAGATTTTCACTGGCAGGACATGCAAATCATACACACAAGTTCTACTTTTTAAATGCAATGCATGCTACCTCTGAAAGCATCTGTAGAACATGGGTTCCTTTGAGCATGCCATTTTCTCTCACTTGCCCAACCCATCCAAACATATGATTGAGACAGATCTAAATGATCATATTGCACATCTGGTCAAAGAGAAGAAACTCCTCATTCGTCCTTCTCTTAATCAAAAGTACAGATTATTTTATTCCCAGTCTCATTGACCAATGGCTGCCCTTTCTACTTACAGATCAAGTTTGAAACAAGAAAGACTTGCCATAGTGTGAGAAAGTGAAATATTAATTGGGATGGATGGTAGTCCACCACAAGCCATAATGTCTCCATTCTTGTTAGGTCCAGGAAGGGTTTCAGTAATTTAAATCTTAGCTCAACCCCTGGTAGTTTTGGCACAAAGCATACATGATTAAGAAAATGAGTAAAGCGTTTAGAAGTCCCAAAACAGTTAAAGAGTCTAAAACAGAACACAACACAATGATTTAATTAACAAAATTATACCAAAAATGCAATAAGGAGACTTGAAGATATTATTTTATGAAGTTTTAAATAAAATAGTTCCAAAAAGTGCAAAGCGCAAGCTGCAGACAACAGGCCTCGCTAGACCTGGCCTCTGCAAAGTTTGAGGTCGACTGTGATGGAGCAAAGGCCGGATACGAGGACCAGTTGGTCCTGGTCAAAGAGTTATCTTTGGACGTAGAAAATTTTCAATAAGAAAAAGTCTTCGGTGGGACACGGTTGCAGGCTGGGGTCGCTGATGGGTTGACGAAGGAAGAGGTCTTTGTGAAGGTGGGAAAAACTCAGAGCTGGAAAGGCCATTGGTTGCGTCCAGGAAGTTGTCAGTGTTGGTCAGATGCTGCTCTGCGTAAGGCCTGGTGAAGATATCTACCTTCAGACCTAGACTAATTTCTGGAAGTCAGATTTCCTCAGTGGGGCAGCGCTGCAGACTCTTGTTGCAGAGGGTTCAACATCATCGGATGCCAGTCAGCGTTGGACTATCTGAATTGAATAAAGTAGTTAGAGTTGCAGCAAAGTCAGGCCCACCGGCAAGGAACCCTCTGTAGATCTGCTGGAAGGATGGTCCCAGTCCCATTATGGTTCTCCAGGAATAAATTAAGCAAAATGTTTCTAAGTCCCAGGTTTTTTGGTTTCGATAAGAGTACACTCTGACACCAGCCGAGGGTTCATGGACCTCATGAACAGCACTGGGGGGTCATTACTTACCTCAAAAGAAGCAGCTAGCAGAGTTTAGTGCAAGTTCAGTTGAAACCAGTCAGTTGGGTTCCTCCAAGTGAGTGAACTTTCTGCAGCTTTTGTGTCCTTGTAACTTGACAGGAGGTCAACCAACTGACCCTTGGAGTCAACTTTTTAGTCTTGGATATAAGTTGGAGTAGGTCTAGTTCTCCTCACAGGTCTCAACACCAGGTACAGTCCTTCTTCTTCCACACGTCCAATAGTTTCCTGAAGAGTCCCTGGCACTAACCTATAAATGAGGGTGACTCCTGGCCACTCTCTAACCAATAAGGAAAAGGCTCCCAGGGACAACCCTTTCCACTTTTGCAGCAGTTCCTGCTTCCTGTCATCAAACAATCCAACACTGCACTTCCCTACCGAAAACCAACGTGCATATCTATCTTCCCCTGTGCACAGCTCCTGTGTCCACTTTAGAGGTGTGGCCAGAGATTTGAGCACCCCTTCCTCTGTGGTCACTCAAATCCCATTCTTGGAGCAGCTCCTCTTCCACTGGGGTTGAAACCTGGCTGGCTAGATGAACAAAAGAGAGACAGGACCAGTTGTTAGTTTTTGGGTGCTACATCTGCCTGTGACAGGTAGGTATCTTTAGAGATATTTTGTTTCCTCAACATTACCGAGATGGTCACCCTGTCAAAGGAACAAAACACCTACCTTCACCCAATGCCTTTGTCTTAGCTCTGGGTGCAAGTTCACACCTCATCAAGCTGCTATTCAACTTCTGGGTGGCAGTTGGAAGCTCATGCAAATGGACTCTTAGAGGCGTCAGGAAGGCAAAAGGTTACTTTTTAAAAGTGCCTTTTGTAAAATATATGCTACAAATATGACTTTACCAATTAATTGAATTTGTAATAAATATTTCAAAAAGTCCAAGAATTTACTTTAAAGCTGATTTCTAGGTGACAATAACTTTATTAACTTTAATAAGGTATCCCAATACTTTTCTATGGAGCAGCTAACCTTGCTACAGTAGAAATAACATTTAGGGCCGTGTCACTGTAAGGAGATGTTTGACCTTAAGCTTTTACATGTCCTACTTTAAAAAGCATACACCCTGCCTTATTAGCCACAAATGCCTAGTTAGGGGTGACATCTTATAAGTTAAAAGGATGGTGTAGGCCTGTCAAAAGGGGTTATTCTGAAAGGTTGGGTATGCAGTTTTTGAAACTGCAGGAACAGGCTACAGTAGTAGGCCTGCAGTCATGTTTTGCGATGTCACTCTAGTTAAGTGTTCAAAAACAACAATTCCCTTTGTATGTATTTGGACAAGCTGATAAATCAAACACCATTCATCTTAAACAAGGATTATTTCAAGATAAAATAACTCTCTGAATAGAAAGCCACATCAAAATTTCACAATCGCGGTCAGAGAGAGCAGGAGGCTGTAATGGAATAAAGCGAACAGGCGAAATGAAGCGTCCCGTCACAGGTGCCCAGGGAAATGGTGCACCTGCCCGGCGATTGTTCCCTGCGGCAGAGCCTTGCTCGTCCATACCACTGGATTGCCTCTGATTTACCGCTAGTGCTGACAGCGGTTCTTGGACGTGGTGCTCCCGCCCGCTTCACTCCACTTTCGATTTCGCTATAGAGATTGGTACCTCTACCACACTTGAGCTGATGTTCTACAAACCTCCAGGACGTCACGGATGAAATTGTCTTGCCACGCAGACCTGCAATTCCTTTGCAAACCACAGGGACCTCATGTAGTTCCACATTGTCCCACCAGGTTTTAACCCTTGCAGATACCTACTGGACTGCCTGACCTTCCTCGCCCTTTGAACTGGACGATCCTCCGACTATTCAGCACTATATCAATTTCAAGTAACCTGGTCCTAATGACTACCTAAAGTAAGACCAGTCGAAACGCCATCGACACCCAGCGTTATCTCTTGTTTCAATGTGGTCAATCTAAATTATATTTATCTTGTATATACCTTCATTTTTGTTATAGACTACCAATCTTATTGTAATTTTTGCGCCGTTCACGCTGCCTCAACCCAATTGTGTCACTGCGCCATTCACTATCACAAGCACGTCCAGTGCACAACCCACTTATGATTTCTTATACACATAATGTTCTGTGGTGCCGTTATAACTAGTTGTAAATAAGAATCGTTTTCTTACAAACTTCTTCGGGTCTCCCTTTTTTACTTTTCTCCTTTTGATTAATTGCTCTTGTTTAATTGCCTTGTGAATGATTACCGGTTGAGACATTGTTTTGTGTATGCATACTCTACCCGGGTCTCAACTGGGTAAACGGTTGTACTCCTGTTCTTCTGTTTATGAAATATCTAGCAAGAGCGCAGAGTCAGCTAGAACACTTACCTTTGTTGAGTGGACAGAAACATCATAGACCCTGAAAAACCAAAGAGGAATAATTATGGGACACTAAGCATAAAATCCTGCAAGCTTTGCAGATTTGTTATATTTTCTTAATAGGAGTAATGTTTCTGTCCCACATAGCCTAGAAACAGAGACACACTTATAAGGAGGTTAAGGACGCTGGTGAGTGCGAGGGGCTGTTCTTTAGATGTATATAAAGCTGTTATTTGTGCAAAGGAGGGGGCAGAGCTTTAACATGTGCTGTATAGCTGTGACACTCATTAAATCTGATCTGGATACTTTGTACTTGTTCATTTGGGAAGCTGTGTCTACTACCCTTCCCTTTATCGTAAGGTGCTGACTCATAGGCTTGTGAGAATGTTGTGACAGCTGACCTCACATCAAGGATCAACTTGCTTGACTCAAATATAGAGCAATATCATGTGGGAAATTGAGACAAAGTCTCACGAGAGAACTGGATTTATGTTCTGTGGCAGCAGAGTGTGAGTCTGTTGCTTGTGCGAATGCTCTATGAAGAGAGCATCCCAAGCAGACACTTCAGGTGAATGTTGTGCATTGCTTTGAAATGAATGAAATGAAATGAGAACAGCATTAATTAAGCGCGTAGCTACTCAGGGGCTTCTCAGCGCTAGGACAGGAGCAGAGAAGGACAGCGGAGCACACTTCAGGGAATAGCAGGTCTTGAATGATTTCTGTTAGGCTAGATGGCTGGATTCCCTTTGTAGGGAGAGGGGATGGGTGTTTCACAGCTTAGCAGCATTGTAGGCGAATAGAGGCCGCCACTTCTGGCCCTGTTAATCCTAGGAAAGGTGGCCAGATATAAATCGTCAGAGTGCAGCCGTCTATTCGCCACATAAGGCTGGACCGTGGAGTGGTTGATCGTGACATCATTCCCAGTTAGCATCTTGTGGGCAATGCACATGGCCTTAAAGTTAACTCTCTCCCAAATAGGGAGCCAGTGGAGGGACTTCAATGCGGGCTTTGCGGATTGCTGGTTTGAGATTCCCAAAAGCATCCTTGCAGGTCAGTTTTGCACCGTTTGGAGCTTTGTGCGGGTCGAGCCTGGAGTTCCAAGGTAAAGGGCATTCCTGTAGTCCAGGCAGGAAAGAATAAGTGCCTGTACCATAAGCTTTGTCGCAAGGAAGGGGAGAAGTGGAGGCACCTTATGCAGCATCGTGAGGATGCCATAACAGGAAGCCGCAACCTTCCGTGCTTGGACCATAAAGCTGAGATCATGATCTAGCCAGATACCTAGACTCTTCATCTGGGTCTTAGGGACAGGGAGGGGGCCCATACAGGCGGTCAAAGAGCATCTGCCTTGAAAAGGGATGGATTGCCAAGGAGCATCAACTCGGTCTTATCATCATTTAGCTTTAAGTATGATTGATTCATCCATTTGACTACCTCTTCTAAGCAGGGACAAAGGCTAATAGAGGCATTATCTGAGTGATTTAGTGCTACGACCAGTTGGGTGTCATCAGCGTAAGTCACTATATGAATCCCAAATGGGAACACAATCTCTGCAAGTGGAGTCATATAGACATTAAAAAGGGATGAACTAAGGGACGACCCTTTGGGGGACTCCACACTGGAGAGGCAGAGCTTTTGAGGAGACATCACACTCAAGGACCTGGAAGGATCTCTCTTCCAAGAATGATTGCAGCCATGTTAGAGCTACCCCTATCACCCCCAAACCTCTGAGTCGATGAATCAGAATCTGGTGGTTGACCGTGTTGAAGGCAGCGCTAAGGTCCAAGAGGATAATCGCTGTTGAGCCTCCGGCATCGAGAATCTTTTTAGACTCTTCGACAACTGCCAACAGCGCAATCTCTATTCCTTGAAGCGTGCTGAAGCCCATTTGGGAGGGATGGAGGAGGTTGTGGGATTCCAGATATGTCGAAAGTTCTGTGTTGACATGTTTCTCAGCTATTTTGCTAACCCCTGCCTGGGAGGAGCGAAATAGGGCTGAAATTACCCAGTAGATCCTTTGTTGACTTGAAGCACTCCTCTCCACATAGCAGACTTAAACTTCTTTGTGTGACTCAAAGGGAACTTTGCCGCAAGATCAAGAAAAAATATAAGCGACTGTGCAAAAGTGTTTGCATAAATTAGATGGTCCTGTCGCATGGATAGATGTGCACTCTGTTAATGAAACGCCGGGAAGAGTACACATTGAAATATTACATACTGCTCACCCAATGTTTAAAAAGAAACCGAGAGATCCAATGACCACTACTGTGCTATATATACACGAATTTATAGTGCAATGAGACCTTATTGACAGCTGACCTAAAGCCAAGGATTAACCTTCTGGATTTAGGTTCTGAACAATCCCACCGGGGAATCCAAACGAAGTCTCGCAAGAGACCAGGATTGATACCAGCTACCTTCTGGGAGCAGCCATGGTTCCGATTACCCAGTAGATTGGCAGTTGTGGCTTTATCCATGTCATTATCTGAGCAGGATTTCAGTGGTCCCTACTCTTTCTGGATGTGAGAGAAGCCATTCATCTTTAATAGTGGACTACCCTTCAGGACTAGAACTCCTCAGGAACAGTAAGTTTAGGAAGTGTAGTCTACAGCTGAGAGACACAAATTCTCCAGCAGGCAGGAAGTTTTCCATTGTTCACTGTGCACTTATGGTCCTTGCCCCCGTTATTCAGAGCCAAGGGGTGTGTACAGACAACAAGGTGACCCTGGAAAGCAGGGGCCACCACAATACCTCTCTGAATTAATTACCCAGCATCTGTTCCAAAGGGGTGTGGAGAATTATGATGGCAGCTAATCAGCCAGGTGCCTAAAACTCAGCAGCAGACTAGTTCAGTCAGGGGCTTCCCCTCTTGATTTTCTTTAACCTTCACCTTCTGGTGTTCCACTTGATCATGATTGTCTTGGGGTCCTTTTGTCTGGCCTTATTCATATCCCCATCAGATGCGTTTTTGCTACTTTGTGTCCCAGCTTCTGATGGCAGGAGTATATGGTTGGATGCCTGTTTTGTCCGTGCGCAGGAGAACCTCTGGTTGCATTTTTCTCTTTTCCTACCTGCTCAAGGGTGCTGAGATAGTACTACTCATTTGTTTTACTCCTTTCTGTCTGTGTCGCAGTTGGTCCCCTCTTCGAAGGAGAGTTGCAACGAAAGAATCCATTTCCCACTTGGCTTAGCAGACAGAGTGACATGGGTCCTCATGTCAGAAAGAGAAATCACACCTTTTTGGTCTCAAAACTATAGTCTTTGTTGGAGTTCAGAGGTCCCCTATCACATCCCAGGTCCTGATGTCACTGCACCTGCTGCTCTTTGGTAGTCCATCACTTCTGTTTTAAGGCCGTGTCGATCATAGACTTTAACATTTGCGGGAACTCTAGTGGTCTGACGTGTAGTTGCTATACTAATGTTTGGACTGAGATCTCTAGCTAGGGAGCTCTGTGTTTTATCAAGAAAAGAATGGGACTGCAACGCCTCGATACCACTAGGAGTCTATCAATAAAGGAGAATACTTGGTAATACACTTTGGGATACAATAGAAAGGTGAACCCAAGACAGCAGTAGTAGACAACTCCACATGTCACACTTGGAGATCAGTAACTTCTGATTGCCCTCAGGCCACCCCTCACATTGCACTACCTGCCTACAGAATAACCTATTCACAGTATGCTCAAAATGAGGTGGGCCACCTCACTCACCTGTCGCGGCTGCTGGCGATAAAAAGTTGTGGGGCAGCAGTGCGCAGGGGAGAGAGGGGAGGGAAATTAATAGTGGAAAAAAACGTACCTGATGCTGCTGGCCACCTCGTGCCTCGGTGCTCCTCTGCTGCTGCTCCCATAGTCCCTGGGACACCATCAGAAACTCCCCATCCGATTCCTGCACTGCTCTCATGCTGCATGAGAGCAGCGTGGGGAATGGCACGAGGGGGCTGGTTAAACACTCGCGCAGGGAGTCTGTGCCATTTCTACAATGGCCTGTGAAATACAGCTGAGTTAGAGAAACCTAACTGTGCATATCTGTATGGCCCGCCTAAGACGTCTGCCAAATTGACATGCGCACTTATAAGTGCACTCTCCTCCACTCCTTCTCCTTCACATGGTCCGGCCCACCCCTCTCTGCACATGCTTGGCTGACCCAGCAGCTGAAAAATAAAACAATAATAAAATATAGTATTTTTTTTCAGCTGCTGGCTCTCAGCCAGTAGGGTGACGCTCCTCCGCCATTGCGGAGAAGCCCCGCTGCACCTCAAATCTGGTATAAAGTAGGCTGCCAGATGTCACTTATAATTAAACAATTGGGTACAAGACGATATACATGTACCAAAAATATTATTTAGCAGGTACCTCTTCCTGTTTGACAACGTGAAGTGTAACTCTTTTAAGATTAGATCTTTTCAATACTAAATATCTTATTTAGAGTTTGGTGGGCAGAATAATGTGTTTTAATCCTTCCACCATATTACAAGTGCATTATAGCATGTGGCACTTGTAATACAGTGGGTAGGGTCATGCTTTGATGGAGTATCCGATCCGCCAAACTCATCACTGTATCCCTGGTACTTCTCTTACCTCCTTAATGATACCTTTCCCTAATTAATTTAGTTTAAATATAATAATAATAATCCACATTTGTAAAGCCATGTCACCCATAAGGGTCTTTAGGCGCTGGGGTCCGTCAGGAAGATTAAGTAAGCTATTGCCCAGAGTCACATGGTGCTAGGCTAATCTGCCGCCGGTGCCAGGGATCTAACCGTGATCTCCAGATTCCAGAGTCAGTCGCCCTAGCCTCAGCGCCACACCTCTTCCTCTCAATATAATACTGCTGTGTTACCTTTTTACTTTACCTAACTGTAACTGTTTCTATTTCATTATTTTTATATTTAATTTCGTATACTTCATTTTATTTAACTGCTTTATTACTATTCTGCGAAGAGGTCATCCCGTCGCCACTTATTTGTATCAATTGTAATTAATTTAGGTGTTTAACTATAGTTTATTATGATTATCAATATTTTCTTAAATGAATAAAAGTAAATAAATCCCATATTTGTGCTCCAACCCCATACCCCTTACCCTACACAACCTATATATAAATCACAGTTCTAAATTAAAATGATTCCAAAATTGCAATCCACAGCAATAGTTTTTTATACATTAGTGACCTTTAACACATTTTTATTTTATTTTAATATAATTACTTTTGAATATATATTTATAGGTCTGGCGTTAACCAAGACATTTCTACTTTACTAAATATACATATACCATACTTATTTATAGGGGCTTTCAGCCAGCCCACTTCTCCCCTGTTCTGCTGCAGTGTCATTCACATTTTGCTTCCGCCAACCACAGCTTACGGCATGGGGCTGTAGGTCAGCCCATATCAACATCTACACAGAAAGAAGTCCCCTTCAGTTCCGGGAGATGGTGGGCCATTGTGCTTAAAAAAAAAACATGTATTCATTTTAATTGGTTTAATAATGTTTTGTAATTTTTCCAGGACTCTGTATTTCCCCAGGCGTTGCCACCAGGTCCTGGCTCCAGCTTGTATCCAATCTACCCACTTCTTACAGCCGACTTCTTTGTAAAATGTCTTCCAACACCTTGAAGGATGTCCACCTTTGTGTGTTTATGCACATGCATGTGCACGCACATGTGGCCATCTTTGAATGTGCTTCTAACCAATCCATGTGTGCACATGTGCATGAATGCACATGCATGGGCGGTCATCTTTTACTTTTTCTATAAAACTTTGCCCCAAAAAAAATCCAAAGATGGCTGCCTGTGTGCCCACACTGTTCGTGTGCAGTCAGTCATTATTTTCGAATATTTCTGTAATAAAGGTTTGCAATTTTTTTAAGGGAAATAGCAAAGCCAATAAACTAGCAGCAAATGCCAGATGGATTGGCTTTGTCAATGCTTGCTTGTTAATGTAATACTAATCCAAGTTTAGTTGAAAAAAATAATTGTATTGGTATTGCCAAATGTGTGCAAAGCTTGTGGTCCAGGAAGATATGTGCCACGTTTCCTAGTGCCTGAATTTTCTGGTACTGTTGGGTGTTGCAGGATATAATTGATAAAACCATCATTCGGAAAATCTTCCTATAGAAGGAGGTACTGTCAAGGGAACGGTCTTAGTACAATAATAGCTTCATAATAGAGAAGCCAATAGGGACTGTGGAGAAGTGTCCTAATAGCAAAAATCAAAGCGGTCATCGCAGTATGAATGTTACCTAACTGTTAATGTCCTATTCTCCTCAGTTGGAGCTCCTCCTATTGCCCTTAACTGCCCCCCAATACAACCCATCAATTTCTCTGATTTAAGTTTTTCGTTGATCCTACAGGGCTGCGTAAATAGTGCAGCCATCTTTTACTGGTCTTTTGTATGCAGTCTGGCTGATAAGGCTTAAATTGATGGAGAAACCAGATAATAGCAATCTATAGTAAGCAACTGTTGTTTTATTGTTTTTGCCCTTTTTTATGAGAATTGTTATATTTTTAATTAATTTTTATTTAGTGTTTTTTCACATATGTGTTCCCATGTGTTTTTAGGGATGTTAAGAATTGTGTGTGTTGTATTTTGTTGATGGATTTAAATAAGAGTCAGATCAGAAAGATGAAATGAGACAGTGAGTACTCTATCTTTGACTCATGAATACTACAGAGATGTTGCTGAGCCAGTAAGAAATAATTATGGGCAAGCCAATAGGTCTCGCCTATGGGAGATCTATTGGATTTGCCAATAGTTTTTAATGTAAGTTGCACAGCAGCGCAGCCGCTCTGCAGCATCTCAGAGAAGAATGAAAGTAAAAGAGCTAAGAAGTGGTCAATGCTGCCTATGTCATAGTCATGTCATTCGTTTTTTTTACTTTCAGTTATGTTGTACAGGCAGCACAGCAGCTGTGCAACATGCTGAACATTGCAAAAACCGCTGTGACGCGGAGAGCGCCTGCATTATTATAGCCTTTTTTAAAAATATTTGACAGACCAGTTCTACTACAATTGATGCACAACAAGGCGGAAAGTTTGTGTTTAAAGCGCTATAACGCAGTCAGTGTTGACTGCACCATTGCTCTTTTGTGTTCTTTTTTCAGCCATGTTGCACGGCTTTACTTTCAGCCCCGGTGCACACTGCAACATGGCTAAGAAAACACCGATAAAGCAAATAGAGCTTGCATAGGCGAGACCTACTGACTTTGCTAATTGTTTATTTTGGGCCCTTGAAGCCACCAGAGCGAGCGCTATATAAAGAACACACATAAAATGCAGGACGTTTGCACTTTCAAGATGCACTTGACTCAATCTTTGTAAATACAGTTTGCAGATGGGCTCCAAAGAACTGAACACATCCTAATTTTCTCCGGAGGAAAGAAATATTTGCGGGTCAGGCCCTCCGAGTCACTCAACCCAGGGAGGCCTGTTTCCTGGCATAGTTTGAGCACTTCTAGGTGAAAGGTTAATCCCATTTCTTCAATGGGGATTTACTGAAGGTTAAAGTGAAGCCCTCAGCCACATTTCCCCTCCGCTATGATGATGACGTCAGGTTTCTGGACCATAGTGACTCGTTCACTGTGGTTGTAGGTGAGGGCACGGCGTCACACAGGTATGTTTGGAGCGTACTGCCCCTGCGAGAAGCAGTCGGCGGAATAAGGCGCTTTGATATGCCAATTTGCCCGCGCTCTGTTATTACCCCGCTGCTGGGGGGTGTCGTTGAAGGGATTATCCCACAGACACTTCCTGACACACCGCTAAATCCTCAGCCCCTTTGTTCTGCGTCCAAGAGTCACAAAAATGAAGGAAGCTGGGAAGTGCTTAAGCGCCTGGAACAAGGCCCTCTGGTCGCTGACCTGCCTTTAGTTTACAACACAGGATCTCCTCGGTGGCGGGGCTGTTCAGTGTGGAGTTGTGGCTATTATACTGTGTACTGTACAACTAATCCCATTAACAGCACTTCTCCGTCAGCGGCCGCCATGTTGTCATGTAAAAGCCATCTGCAGTGGTGCATCTAAACCAGAGCCACGTGACGCAAACCTACTACGCAATACTAGGCGGTGATTGCACCCGCGGTAAATAGAGAAAGCGCCGGTGCAGCGTTTACCGCGTGCACAATTACCGCGGCTTGAGTGTATAATGGGGCGCGGTACACATTTCCCCAATTCCCAGAAGCATTAACTTTACATTATAATGAGGATTCGGCCCTATACGGGATTTATATTGTTCAAAATACTATCTGAGTGTAAAACAAGCCCATCACCAGTGTACCTATGTGACTTTTCTCACCGTCTTCGATGTAGTAAAGTGTAACTGTTAATGTTAAATATGTTACCAACATTGTGCAATCAAATAACCCGATTGAAACCTACCTTCTTTAATCACGCTGTAGATCGCGCCTTCCGAGGGGGTGAAACTGCAGATCACATGCAAATGTATATCCCCGAGGATGCCGCTCAGCCTTTAATCCCTGCGGGGTCGGTAAATTAAGGGCTATAAAACGAGTAATTGTAACACCTGTTATCTACAGCCTTCAGAAAAGAAGGTGTGGTGGGATTAGCTTTTTGAATTGTTATTATTATGAATGGTATTTCTTTTCTGCATTGGGCGGTTCTCCTTTTTCAGGTCATGAACTCGTCATCTTCCTTACAACTACATACAACTTATACCTTTACTTCTATGCTTGTGTTGTGCGCTACCTAGTATACACTCAGTGCTGCACCTTGCACATCTTAAGGTGAGTATACTGCTTACCGACTTGAATAAATCATGAGATTTTAATTTGGCTCCTGTACTAATGTAAGTCCTGTTGGTTACTTATTTTTCTTTTGATCAAAAGAAGTGGAAGACTAGATACATTGAATACAGTTCCAGGAACGTTGTAAAGAATAATTTAGCAAGTTATAAGGTGCTTCTTTCTGTAAGGATTATTCATAATACTTTTTTGTTATAACCCTGCGAAGAAACTTGATAATGGATTGTATTTATACTTACGGAATTTCAAACTTTTTCTCTTAATGTGGCGTTTTATCCAGATTGAATAGTGTAATGTGTTGGGAAATTTATCAGGTGGAGATTTACAGACTGCTCATGGGGTCTGCAACTTGGGTACTTTATAGTTTTTGATTTTCTTCTCTGGACTTTCTTTCTTCATTTATCACAAACTGGGTGTGATGTTGTTTCCACTCTCTTTTGGATTTATTTCATTCACCCCTGGTGATGGACACTTCTTAAGTATTACTCACGGGTGCTGGATATATTTTCTGTGTCAGAATGGTGAACGAATTGCTTATTTTTTGGTTTAACAGCCCAGAAGAAGTCATATGTGTGTTACGACACATGACAAAACACATGTTGGCTGTTTTATGTGATTATACCATTGAATCAAGCTGTGTCTTGGAAATATTACCTGACTTTATTTTTAACATCGGATACCTGAATAAAGAATTGGAACTTGGATCAATACATAAGGACTTCTTATTTATATTGGATTAAAACATCAATTTAATGTGTGCTCGGGGTAGACCATTTGTTTCTGTTGTATCACCTCTGCTGTGGGGATTTATGAGGTTGAATTGGTAGCCAACCCCTCTCCCCTTGGAGCACCATCCTTTACTAGTTTTTGTACCTTCCTATTGCCCGATACTATAGTTGAGTGCCCGGCACTTTGGCTTTTGCCTGGTTACCAATCAGCATTTTCTTTTATAAAATAGATCACAATTAATATATTTTGGTTAGTCACAAAATACATATCCTACTGATTTACTAATTATCTTCTTACATGTGGACAATGCATGAGGGCAAAGA
This sequence comes from Lissotriton vulgaris, assembly GCF_964263255.1. NCBI lineage: Eukaryota > Metazoa > Chordata > Amphibia > Caudata > Salamandridae > Lissotriton > Lissotriton vulgaris. Next base: position 231,185,455 of record NC_141690.1, read on the forward strand.
GTTTGCAAATCAGCACCAGTGCTTCGCACATGAAATTACTCACACTAGGAGCAGCATATAAATTGTTCTGTCAATACAAGTGAGTACCCATCACATCCATGATAAAGGATTTGCGATCTGCCACTCTCTTGCTCATTTCCTATAATCTTAAGGAGAAGATGTAGCATCGTCTCTAACCATTAGTAACCCTGGCTTGATATGAATTAGACATGAAGGGCTTGTTGTTGACCAGCTGATTACTGCAAGTTATGGACCAGTCAAGAATGTCATGTTATAGACTGTCTGAGCATGACCTGCGATGGAGGAGGCATTGATGTCATGCTATCAGCCATCCATACATGACCGCTTATGGACAACGTTGAATAACTTGTTATAAACTAGTCAATAATTGCTGATTAGAGACCAGCTGAGGATGTCCTTTTATGAGCATCACTGTGCGGACCGGTCATGGGTGGCTTGTTATTAACTAGGCATGGATGGTTTTTTATTGACCACCCATTGATCATGTGTTATGGATCAGTCAAGAAGGATCTGCTGTAGGCCAGCCATGGCTGGCCTGTTATGGGCCACAATGTTTGGTCAAACACCAGCCACGGATGATCTGCAAGGGACCAGCCAAAGGTGGCATTTTTTAGAGCAACTAAAAATCCCCTAAGTAGTAAACTACCAAACAATTAACGCTAAACATCAATGTGCTGCTCTGAGGACTTAACCAAATCAAACTATAGGTCTTTTTTTTCTCAAAACTATGGCCCTAGCAATTGCAAAGGCTACCGAATTGCTGTCTCTGTGACCTGAAACAGGTGGAGTGAGATTATTCAGGTAGAATTTTAGAAGTTTGAAGTAGCACCTAGATGCACCAGAATGAGAGCTGGAGGGATGGGCAGTTAACTGAAGTGGCAAAAATAACTAATCAAGGAATTTAGAAGCACTAGAAAAATACCCTTAGCTTCTAACCTAAAGGACAATAATAAAATGTGTGTGTTTGCGTGAGAAAATGATTTGGAGTTTGTGATTAATGGCCCTTTATCCTACTTTGATGATTAGGTGCATTGTATTATGGTGAATTGCCCGTTGATCATCTGAGATTTTATTGCAAAGATATGGCGCAGTCTTCAAGAACTTCAAGAAGGCAGCGAAAGAAGAGATATTAAATATCACAAAACGCTTTTAAGTTTCTCTCTCCATCAGAAATGTCATCTTACAGGTGGCTTAATTAAAAATACTTCTACAACAATATTCCTATGCTTGACAGCTCTTGGATATTGTTAGATAGTGGGGTTATGTTCCTCATTTGAAGATGTAACTCACACCTCTTACAGCTAAACATATTCCGCAAAGAGATAGAGGCCTCTTTGATTTACTCAAGCTGACACCCAATCTGAATGATATTTCTACCACAGTGTCAGACAGGTTACACCTGAGGTATGGCTTCCTGAAACGAACCTAGCAACAATTAGGCATTGTTTTGTGTTGCTCACTCAGTGAGTAAGCAGTATTACTTTTTGATCATATGCCCAGCGTTCGTTCCTCTCATCTGACAGATCATAGCATCTTGACCTTTTCAATTTTCTTCGAACAGCAGAATATAATCCCCTTTGATGCTAAAAGAACACAAACCTCTAATGAATTTATATGCAGTGTGATATCATATGCATACTTCCTACCTACCAAGGTTGCCTCAGGGATGTACAAAGTGTGTTTGTGTTTATTAATCCATCTCAACATCCATTAACCCACTCTTGCTTCCAACTAAGTGAAGAGAGTTACAGACTGTAGAAATGTGTTTTTGGAATAAGAAGCGGTCTTTCTTTCATTGAAGGGTGCCTAGGGATGCAGAGACCACAAGTCTAATAGGGAGTTCTTACTACTAGACAGAAAGACCTTCCCAGGCTCTCCTTTCAATCTTCAGTTGTTTCCGAAGAACTCTATTTTGGTAGTGATCCCACTGGAGGTGGTAAGTGGGGAGGTCAAGATAAGGTCACAGGCAGATCATGAGATCTACCTGTCCTTGCCTTTGTAATTTCCTTTTCAACGCCCCCGCTTTTCCCCAGGGGCGGGTCTCCTTGCCTACCTTGCAAAAGAAGGCATGTACAGAGGTGGTGGCAATGCATACCAGAGGTTCTGATTTCGAAACCACGTTCTGTAGGGCCCTCCTCATCTCCCCCCTTCGGTACAGTAGCAGAATACAAATATCACCTCTTTTTCATTCTCTGATAACAAACTAGGGATATAGGATATGGAAAGGGGGGGGGGGGGTTGAATCACAGATGCAGGGGGGCAGATTTATGAAGGCCTTGTGCCGCCGGTGCGTAATTTTTAACATGGGAAAAAGTGACGCACCGGCGGCGCAAGTCCTAAATAAATCTGCCCCAGAGTATTCAGAGCGTCTGCAATGTGACCCAGACATTTTGTAGATTGTGAATAATATACTAAAGCGATATTGCGCAAACAGAATATTTGCAGGAATTCACATACATTTCCAGAATCAAGACTGTGTTGCACATCAGCAACAAACACACACTATTGAATGCACTCCCACAGGCACCATAGCACAACACCTACAACCACCACCAAGTAAATATTTTTGTAAATGTCAATGCAGGTGTGAACATTTTACCACAATAAGTTGTAAGATGTACACATGCATGACACATAAAAATTGCATGTAAGAGCATTGTAAAAATACATGGGGCTAAAGCAAGTGTTAAAACACGATTCATAGTGAGACAAGTGACATAGAAACTACCTTGGATTCCGGCAACAATGGGGTTGCTTTGCATTGTGGTCAAGTAGCAGTAGCACAGGAAGGACCGAGACAATAGGGTCCAAGGGGGAAACGGAAGTGGAAACTGGAAGAAAGTACGTTTTCACCTAATTTTCTTTGATTCCGCCAACTCGTGTTTGGAGTTGTCCCCATCACAGTTGCCTCGATGGAAAGGCACATCGTAATCGGCTCAGCAGTATTCTTGCCGGGACTCCCTCTGACAGCAGCTTCTGCCTATGACGCCATTGATGTGGGAGGAAGATTCTGGCTGAGTCCCCCATAGACCGTAGGTGGACATTCAAGTCTCCATGTTAGAAAACTATCAGAAAAGCAATGCAGGGACAGATCCACCTACATCTAAATCAGGCCCTTAATAATCTTGAAATCAAAGTTTTTAAAAAGAGTTTCATTAGTGCAGGAGTACAAGCATATAAAAGTTCCATCTAGCATTCCAGTTTATTTAAAACCAGTGTTAAGTCTTCAATAAAAGTGTAAAGTTGTTTAGTGTTACAAGGGATTCCTGCCTCAAAATATCTCTAAGGGTGCCTTCTTTTTCATGAACTCAGCTGTAGGCCAAGCACACTCTATTTGCCATTGCAGTGGCAAATGAGCTTGTAAATTCAAATTCTAATCATAGTGCCTGCACAGGGACTCCTTCACTTACTATGGCCAATTTATGAAGACTCTTACTGATTCAAAAAAGACCATTGCCTTATACGTGTCTATTCAAGTGTGTATGTGAAAGCGGAGGGATAGTCACTTTCTATATTTCTAATAAATATTTAAGTTGTCTCCTCCTAGAAGATTTATAGAACTGGTATAGGACCTCCATATGCTCTAAAGCCTTATTTCCAAAATGCATGAATTGAGTTTTTTTTTGCAAGATTCTGAGAGAACACTTTTTCTAAATATTTACACGATTTTACCATTTCTAGTGGAGTTCCACCTATATCCCTACTAAAAGGGCGAGTGTGTTCTTCCTTTAAAAGCCATTACTTTAATCTTAGAGATGTTAATTGTTAGAAAAAAATTTCGACATACTTTTTCAATCCATTCAGATTATGTTGTATAGTATGGTATGGTATGTTTTATATTATATGGATTTTCATTGCGCGACTTATCACCTGAAGGATATCCAGGTGCTGGAGCAGGTGTGTAGGCCATTTGCTGGGGGTTAGTTGAAGATCCAAGTCTTTAGCCTCTTGTGGAATTCAAGAGCAAAGAGGAGGCCCTGATGTGTTGAGGCAGGTCACTTCATGCCATTGGGTTTGATGGTAGAAGGCTAAGTTACCTGTTCTGCTTTTACGGATATGACGCATTCGTAAGAGGAAGAGTAAAAGTGAGTGAAGGAGTCTGGTGGGTTGGTGGAAGTGAAGGTGGCAGTAGTTTGAGTTGGCAGCGTATCAGAGTTCTCTGAGATGTAGCGTAATGTGTGTGCGATGTGGGAGATCCAGGATGAGTTTAGCTGTGGCGATTTGGATGAGCTGAAGTTGGAGGAGGAGGTGGCTGGAGATTCCGTCATAGCGTGTGTTGCCGTAGTCTAGCCTTCTAGTGGCTAAGGCTTGAGGGACAGTACGCCTGATGTTCCTGGAGATTCATTTGAAGAGTTTCCTGAGGATTCGTAGTATGTGGAAACAGAAGGTGCTGACTGTGTTCACCTGCGGGGTCATATTAAGTATTTTGTTGTAAGACATTTTGTTGTTGGTTAACTGGGGTGTGAGCCCAGGTCAAGCAGCAATCACAATCCTTGTCAGGGTGAGGCTTCAAGCTAACACTAAATTAACCTGTATTCAATCCTCTGGTAGCTTGGCACAGAGCAGTCAGGCTTATCTTAGAGGCAATTTTTAAAGTATTTGTGCAGTACTTCAAACAGTTACACCACACAAAAAGGATCCCAAACCAAGATAGAAACATAGCGGATTTTTAATAAAAACAAGACCAAAATGACAAAAATCGATTCAGTAGAACTGAAGATATGCAATTTTAAAAATGGTGATCACAATACCACCAAAAAGTACAAATCACCAACTGTGGATATCTGGTTGCTCCAGACTGGAACAAAGTCACAAGTTTAGGCCGACCGGGTTAGGCCCGCTGAACAAAGTACCCTAAATCTTTTTTTTTTTTTTTTTTTTAAACTTTATTGACAGGAAGGAATAGTGGTTAATTAGTTGCATACATTCTTTTGGCAATCATTACATATTGTACAAATTATCATTTCCATATTTGATGAGCGACTCTTTCGTAACAAGGACTGTGTCGCCTTAAGCTTCCCGAGTCTTGTATATATATCATTCGTCTGTTTCTTCGTGTAAATTGCAATCCTCTGATATCCCCTCCCTCCTATATTATTCAATGGTAACATCACTTTTCATTTAAAACATAAATAACAAACTTCCCAACTCCCCCCCCAACCATGTGTCATCATAGCCCTTGTGTTTCACCCACATCTCGTAGTAGCCTGTGTCTCCACTTGCACTTTGGTATATGGCCAGGTTAGTGCCGCTAATGTCGCGTTGTCTTGTTATTGAGGTAACTACCCCGCATCCGCTCTGTTACTCCTCCTCCCCCTCCGAGTCTAAGTCCTCTCCCTCTGGTAAGGGTTCACAGATTTCCCCTCTGTATGTGTTCCATGCCGCCCACACTTTGTTCCACTTTCGGGGCGCTGCACGAAGTACGTAAACTGCTCTCTCTGTTACCATTAGGATGTCCATGTTTTTAGCCCATCTACTGGCGGTGGGTACGTCTGGCGCACCCCATTTCTGTGCTATATCCCGCTTAGCCACTGTCATAGCCAATGTTGCCCAAATCAGTTCGTATCTACCCAGGTCATTGGGGTCCCAGATGTTCAAAAGGCATTTGCGTGGTTCAGGTAATATGGAAAGTTTAAGGGCCTGGGAGATTGAGCGGAGTATCTGTCTCCAGAATTCGCGTATTTGTGGGCATTCCCATAGTGTGTGTATCAGTGTCCCTTCCTCCCCGCAGCCTCTCAAACAGAAGGGGTGTAGCGCTCTCTGTATTTTATGCAACAGTGTCCTGGTGTAGTAGATGCGGTGTAGGATTTTAAGTTGTACCAGTCTGAGCTTACTAGAGATTCCAACCTCTTTCGGGGAGGCCAGCGCCTCATTCCATTCGAAGTCGTCTGTCTCACCTAATTCCCCTTCCCATTTTTCTTTAAGTTTCAGCGTTGGGTCTTTGAGATTATTGATCAGTTTGCTATATATAAGGGAGGTGGCGCTTTGGACCATGAATTCCGTTAGCAGTCTATCCTCCAACGGGGAGGAGTCCGACAGAGTGGTGCCTGTAGGGATTGCCTGCAGTAATGCATGTCTAATTTGGACATATCTAAATGTTTCTGTGGGTCCAAGGTTGTACTGCTGTTGTAGGTGTGGAAACGGTATTACTGTGTCATTGTCCCAGAGGTCCCCTACTGTAGAGATGCCTATGGAATCCCACCGCTCAAACCCCTTACAGCCTCTCAGGTTTCCCAATGTCTTCGTGTCCCACAATGGCGTCATTTTGGTGATTCGACCTGCCCATCCCAGACGGGCCTGTGCCATGTGCCATAGGGCCGCCGTGTGTTTGGTCGGACCAATTAGGGTCTTCAGTTGTGACTTGTTGTAGAGCACGGACAGCATACAGTCCGTCCCAAGTTGTGACCAATCTGCCCGATAGGCTGGGTCGTCTTTTGGGGCGTGGATCCAGTAGTTTATAATTTTGAGTTGGGCCGCCCAGTAATATAGCTGAATGTTGGGGAGCGCTATGCCCCCCTCGTACCAGCTTTTTACCAGCTTGTCGTACGCTATACGCGCCGGGCCCGCATTCCAGAGCAGGACAGTGACCAGCGCTACGATCTGCTTGAAGTAACGCGGTGGTACCAGGTGCGGAGTATTTTCCAGAACATAGAGGAGCCTCGGGAGGGCCATCATCTTGTACAATGCCGCCCTACCCAATAGGGTCAGGGGCAGGGCCGCCCAATGCTTAACATCTGCTCGCAGACGATCTATGGGTGGCCCTGAAAACAAACCATGATGATATGTACTTTCCCTGTGTAATGTTACATGTTCGATTTTATTTGTGCACTTTTATGACGTTTTTTAAACTGTCGAATAAAGTTATAAACTGAACTGGGTGGTTTTAGGTTGCTAACAAAAAAGTCTGCTTCCACGCTCGTGATGACAATGCCTAAGTATTTGAAGGAGGCCGATGTCGTGAGCAGCGGACAGCTCCCCTGTAGTCTCGGCGCCGGGCCTTTTAACGTATATAAGGTAGATTTCGACCAGTTGAGAGTGTAGCCCGACGTGCGCCCGTGCGTGTTACATAGGTCTAGCAGGGCCGGGATGCCGGTATCAGGTGCGGTCATGTAGATGAGCATGTCGTCCGCGTATAGTGAGACTTTGTCCTCCCATCCCTCCTCCCATTTGATGCCTGCGAACAGGGGTGTGGATCTGATCTGGATTGCCAGAGGCTCAAGCACTAGTGCGAAGAGCAGGGGGGACAGGGGGCAGCCCTGTCTAGTCCCCCTGCCCAGTGGGAATCTCGGCGATATGTGGCCATTGGCTACCACCTGTGCGACGGGCTTCGTATAAAGCAGCCGTATCCATGTTATGTATTTCGGCCCAAATCCCATGCGTTCCAGTACCACGAAGAGATATTCCCACTCTACTAGGTCGAACGCCATTTTAGCGTCGAGAGAGAGAATCACAGCCCGCTCCGTGAGGAGGTGCGCTCGGGCCAACACGCCGTGGACTCTTCTGAGATTCATCGCAGTGCTCCGGTGGGGCATAAAGCCCGACTGGTCAGGGTGGATCAAGGTACTGAGGTGGGGCAGCAAGCGGGTAGCTAGAAGTTTAGCTAGTATCTTGGCCTCGATGTTCAATAATGATATCGGGCGGTACGAGGTACACTCTGTCGGGGGTTTCCCCGGTTTGGGTATCGTTACAATCGTGGCCGTGCGTTGATCCAGCAGCAGCTCTACTCTGTCCCTGCTTTCTAAATACATGGCCAGTAATGGGGCACTGAGGTCTGGAGCCATGGACTTGTACCACTCTACCGGTATCCCGTTAGGGCCCAGTGCTTTACCGGACTGTAACGCCTGGATCGCCAGCTGGATTTCTTCCTCCGTCGGGTCTAGTTCTAGGGTGTCCCTATCTTCCTGTGCAATGCTGGGGATGGTAATGTCCGCGAGTGTTGCCGTTGCCATTTGTTGTGTGACCCTCCATTCCGGTGTGTATATTGCCCGATAATGTTGTGCTAATTCGCAAACTATTTCTTCTGGGTGCACCAGTGTCCGCCCATCCTCTGTGTTAAGTCTCTGAATACCTCTCGCTCCACTCCCTCTCTTATCTAGCCACGCCAGCATACGACCTGCTTTGTCGCCCACATCGTAAATTCTATGTCGAGTGTTTGCGATATATCCTTTCTCAGTCGTTTTGAGGTGAGCTAGGTATTGTTGTTGCCGAACCATGAGGGTGTGTGCCGTGGACGGGGAGGGGTCTGTCATATGTGTATTGTTGGCCGTGTCGAGTGCAAGTTCCAAGTCTGTGAGTTCCTTTCGGGAGTCCCGTTTGTGTCCCGTTATCGCTGCAATGGCCGCCCCCCTGAGGACTGTCTTGTAAGCCTCCCACAGGGTGGATGGTGACACCACAGTGCCTGTGTTTTCAGCAAAATACTGCGTTGTCACAAGTTTTAGTTTCTTTCAAATCTTGGGGATTTTTAAAAAATTGGGGTAGATTGGGTAGATCCGAGCACTCCGTCTCCCCCCGGTGGTAAGCGATAGGACAATTGGAGAATGATCGGAGATTCCCCTGGGTAGTGTGCCCACCTTGTCCACCATGTCTAGTCCCAATCCCAGTGCCATGAAGTAGTCTATACGAGATAAGCTATTATATACCGCTGTGTAGTAAGTGTATTGGGTGGCCTCGGTGTTTAGCTGTCGCCAGATGTCTATAAGGCCCAGGGCTTCCACAAAATCCGATAGTGGTGCAGTACCTCATGGCCGGGTGCTAGAGGGAAAGGTGTCCTTAAGTGGATCCATGATTGCATTAAAGTCCCCCCCAACAATCGTGTCGCCATCGGGGAGGTCAAGAAGGAATTTGCCCAGTGCTGGTAGGGCCACAGAGTGTAGAGCTGGGGGGATATATACTGATATCACATTTAGAGCCCTGCCCTCCCACTGCCCATGGATCGCAGCAAAACGACCCTGGTCATCCGCCACACGGCGGGTTACAATAAAGGGGGATGATTTTCTCACTAGTATGCCTGTTCCCCTGGAGCCAGTAGTGAAGTCTGCGTGTACCGCCATTGTGTAGCCACGTCTGTCTAGTGCTTTGCAGGTGGACCCTTTGAGGTGGGTTTCTTGTAGGAGGACCATATCTGGGTTTTGTCGTTTTATGGCCTGCAGGACCAAGCCTCTTTTGATTTTGTCACCCAGGCCTCGGACATTCCATGTTAGCATGCGTAGTGGGGGTATCCCCCCGGCTATGGAGGAGCCCTCGGCGGGCGTGTGATTAAGCGGCCTGGCCATTAAGCTGATGAGGGAGTCTTGCACACAACGTGTGCTGTGGCGTAACCCATGTGTCGATTCGTGCCGTGTTGCGTAGGAGACATACAGATGTCAGGGTGATAGTGCAATGTAGGTGCTGAACGATGACTACAAACAAAATTAAGCATTCCAACATGAAAACTTCAATCCCATCCCCCCTCCCTGCTACCCTGCTCCACGGACTAACCCCCGCCCGTTTCCCCAACTGTGCAGAGTGCTTTAGTCCTTCCCTAGTCATCTTACTTGCTTGTGGGGTTGGTGAGTCCCCTTTGGGCACTGCCTGTGCCCACCTTACTCAGCCGCGTCCGAACCAAGGCACCCGCGGCTCACTCAGTCTCGAAATCAAAATAGTCCAGCTTCATACCGGAGCCAATTGTCCAGAATCCAGCGGGTCTCTCTCAAGGTCCGATTCTATTTCCTCCGCGCCTCCCTGATGTGGCAGTTGGGAGGACTGACTGGGTATTGTTTTTTCAGTACGGTGTCGCGGTCGGTCTCGCTGTGAGCGGTGTCGCTGCCCCGCTGGTCTCCAGCCCTCCAGCCATTCTTGTGCCACCTCTGGCGTGTCGAAAAACCAAGTCTTCCCCCCGGCCACAATCCGTAGTTTAGCAGGGAACATCATGGAGTACGGTAGTTCCCTGTCGCGTAGCGCCTTTTTAATCTCCGTGAAGGACTTGCGTCGCCTGGCCACTTCTGCCGGGTAGTCTGGGAAAAACGCTAAGGTTGCATTTTGAATCCGCACTGGTGGTGAGTTTCTTGCTGCCTGTAGAATTGCGTCCCTGTCTCTAAAATTAAAGAGCCGGGCTAGCACAGGTCTTGGTGCTGCCCCCGTCTTGGGCGGGCCCCCCGGGACTCTGTGTGCTCTCTCCACCGAGAAGAAGTAGGATAGGCCTTTGGGCTGGAGTTTGTTTTTGATGAGGTCTTCTACATAGAGGTCCATGGCTCCTTTCCCCTCCGTCTCTGGAAGCCCAAGGATGCGTACGTTGTTGCGTCGCGAACGCCCTTCCTGGTCGTCCAGCTTGTCGTGTAGGAGCTTGGTCACTTTCTGCATCTTTTCCATGGCCACTTGGAGCTCTGAGGTGTCTTCCACAAGTGACTTTGTGACCACTTCCACCTGCGACACCATCTCCGCCATTTTGTGAAAGTCTGCTCGCAGCAGTGAGACTTCCGAGGAGATGGCGCCCACTGTAGTTTTCACCTCTGAGAGTGTTCTCATGATGTCTTCCAGCGTTATTTTTGTCGTTTTTTCCGCTTCCTGGGCATGTCCTGTGGAGGACCGCCCTGTAGTTTGTTGTTGTCCTTGGTGCCCGTAGGCGAATTTGTCCAATTTAGCCTGCGTGGTCCCACTCCTGAGGCCTTTACCCGCCATGGTGCTGGGGCCTGCGAGGTCCAGAGTCTTGCCTTGCGTATTCGCGACCTGCGCGACGTCTGAAGTCGCCGTTTGTAGGTATCAGCCAGGGAACAGCAGGTTGATGGGTGTTGGACAGAGTGTCACCCTCCGCTGTCTGCGTAAGCCTCACTGGTCGTTTGTTTGGGTTGTGGTGAACCGCTGGTATACTCCGTGCTGTTGCCCCCGATACTCTCCCTCAGGGCTGGAACGGCCACTGCGGCCCCCACTCTCGTTCTTCCTCGCCGGTCTGCCTCTCTCGGTCACATCGGATAGTTTAGGTTCTGGGCCCGGGCAGCCGCTTCCCCGCACACCGGGCAGGCCGCCGTGTATCGGGTCTCTGTCTCTGTGTCAGTGCTGCTGGTTTTGTCCGGTAGGACGCGGGTCCTGAGGATCCCCCTTGAGCTCCCGCGTTTATGGTCCGTATGGCGCCGTCCCCCGGGGGCACCGACGTCTCTCACCTCAGGTCTGGGGCGGTACTTGTGTCCACTGCTACCCCACAGTTACGCGGGGTCCGATGAGTTCCTCCGTTGTGTTTTGCTGCCCGCTAGGCTCCCGTGGGGGGGGAGGGTCAAGGTGTCGGCTCCGCTCCGCGCGGCCAAGGCTGGGTTCGCACTGACCTTCGTGCTGCTCCGGTCCCGCTTGGAGGATGTGGCAGTCCGTGTGTCGCCGGATGATGCCACCAGGAGTGTCAGGCTGGTTCTGCGCTGTCCGGCAGGTACCGGGGTGCGTCCACCTCTCTCGGCCGGCTCGGCCGCACTTCCGCCGGGGCCTGGATGGTACGCAAGGCCGGTGCTGTTCCTCCGGCTGTAGGCCCCGACTCGCCACACGAAGTAAGTCAGGCTCCGGTGCACCGATTTCTCCGAAAATCAGACCGGTGACACCGCTTTGGTCCCGGACTCGAACGCCGCCGCTTCAGGCGGGCTAGGTAGCGGATAAGTGTGTCGGATATATTAGAAGGCCACAGTGCCCTCGGGAGCTCTCACTCTATGCGGCCGCCATGCTTGGCTGCTAGCCACGCCCCCTCCTAAATCTTGGTTTGAGGGCGTTGTGGGGATCCACGTCGAAGATGTGTTGCGCAGCCGAGGTGATGCATTGCTTCCGAGGTGCAGCAAGGCTGTGATGCATAGTCGTCGAGGATCCCGTCCACGACTAGGATGTGTTATTTTTTTGTGGGGGGGGGGGTTTATATAGCGCAAACTAGACCCGAGACATCGGGTATCAGAGCACTTTACATAGCACCAGTTTCGTTATAGAAAGATACATGATTTTTTTGTTGTTGTTAGGCACAGAGAGATTAAGTAATATGCCCAGATTCACAGGATTTTGAGCGTCGTTGCCGAGACTCAAATCCAATTCCCCAGCTTCGAGGACGACCTCTCTAGCCGTAAGGTTCCGAGGAGCTGGGATGTGGAGGCGTATAATTTTCTTACTACATTGTGTTGGCCTTGATCCCCCTCATTCATTGTTTTACATTCGTCACAGATTATGTCCCCTGACGAAGGTCTGGTATGGACCAAAATGCATCGGGCAAGGTTCATCTGAATATTTGATTGACTCTGCGAATATGCATTGGAACATTCTTGTGATATGAATAAACAATATGACATTCAGAATGAATGCAGCATAAGTTTGTTTTTTCTCATCATCATTCAAAGGATTGTGTACTGATTCTTCAAACAAAAACCCAGTGTGGACTTAAAGCTGTGCTGAGGGGGACGTCCCATAACCAGGAGACGCTACTTGTCATAAACACCAAGCCTACCATGGTTTTCCAGGAGAGAGCTCAGGCACCTTAGCACTGGCTAGCATTGAGTAAAGTATGCAGATTCCTAAAGCCCACAAAAATGAAGTCAGCAAACAAGAAAGTCAAAGGCAAAAGTTAGGTGGGAAACCACACCTAGAAGGCCTGTTCTAACAGTTGTCTAGGAGGATTCCCAGGTTCCTTTTGTGATAAGAGGGTATTGGTGTTGGACCAAGCTCTGCTGGCCATCAGGTGCAGTCGCAGGGGAAGTTCTTGTTCCTGAAAATCATCACTTCCATCTTGTCCAAGTTGCATTTCAGGCAGTTGGTTTTCATACGTTCTGCTACCCAGATCATGCATTTGGTGTAATTAAATCTGGTCGTGGAGGACTTGTCGGACATTGAGAGATTGAACTGGGTGTTATTAGCGTAGGAAATTATTGAGATCCTATGCGATCTGATAATGTTCATGAGTGGTGCCATATAAATGTTGGACAGAGTGGGGCTGAGACATGATTTTTGAGAGACTCCGTATATTTCGTCCTTGGGCTTTGATGTGTAGTGTGGGAGTCTGACTCCATGTGTCCTCCCTATGAGGAACGAGCATATCCATTCAAGGGCTGGACCTTGGATGCTTGTTGAATGAAGTCTTTTGATGATGCTAGGGTGTGATACGGTGTCGAACACAATAGAGAGGTCCAGCAGTATGAGGGGGATTGTTTATCCTTAGTCCAGCAATGTGCAGATCTCATCTGTGGCGGTGATGGGTGCTGTCTCCGTGCTATGGTTGCTTCAAAAGCCAGATTGGGAGTGGTTGAAGAGATTGTGAAGTTCCAGGTGGTTGGTGAATTGATAATTTGGACAGGGGTCTGTGGGGACCCTGGAGTGGACGGTATCCATGACTGAAGCAGTATCTTCCAAGGTGAGTGTTTCTCCAGTAGTTAGGTGTGTTTCCACGTGGGAGGTGGGCAGGTTGCTGATGATGTCCTTGGGGTTCGATTGACTGTCAAAGTTATTGTAGATCTTTTCGATTTTGCTGTGCAAAAACATTTGAAATCTGCGTACATTAAAACATGTAAGTCATAAAGTGCAACACATGGAGGAAAATTCTTAAAATGTACAACTTGAACAGGCGATCATAAAGGTATATAGAAAAAAGAAGGAGGGGTCAACAGGCAACCCTGTTTTAGGCTGTTCTTTGTTTGAATCTTTGGTGTTAGGCCTTTACTCTCTCCAGTTAACACTGTACACCAGGTAGAATAATGTAATGCTATAAGTAGTCTCAGTAGGTTCTGGGGAATATCCAGTGTAGTCAGTTTCCTCAGAAGGGTCGGCCTGGCCACTTTATTAATTGCTGTCAAGAAATCAATGAAGGCACTAATTCCTTCAAAAAGTGCCCAGTTCTCTTAGTGTTCTAATATGCTTGCTGTGAAGATCTTTCCTGAGGCATCCATAAGAGAAATATGACGATAATTGGCTGTAGATGTTTGAGAGCCTTTCTTGCTGAGAGGTATTCGTATCCTCCCTTTATCAAGAGGATGGGATTTGGTCTGTTTTATAGCAATATCGAAAGAGTGGTAGAAAAAATCTACCCAATTCCTCAGGATCCTTTTCCAGGAATTTTATGGAGATTTTGTCTGGACCCATTGCTGCAGAGGATCTTGCACCTATCATGTGTGCTACTATTTGTTTACTTATATGGGTCGTTGTAACTTTTCCTGGAATATTTAGTAACCATTCATACAGCTCTGAAGATGAGTTCTCCATGTATAACTTAGATATATAAGCATTCCTTGTAGACACTGGTATAGGAATGGTAGATAGAGATTTCTTTTGCCCCACTATGGGATGCTATGAGACACCAGAATCGTCTTGAGCTTTAATTTGTGCTGCCTGCCGGCGGTCAAACCAATTCTTATCAATTGCCATCCTTTTCAAGTTTAAGCATATCCATTTTCTTTTTTCTGTAATATTGAAAAGGCAAAATATTCAATAAATTGAAGTTGGATACGTTTATTCATAGCTACTGAAATGTCCTCAGCCTGAATTGTTTTGCTTATTTTCCCTTTTCCCATTTGGTCGATTACTGATATTCAAAATCTCATTAGTAACTTGGAAGATAAAATCCTCATAAGCAACTATAGGATAAATCTCCTTACTTCTGTATAGGTTTGGGTAATTTATAATTAGGTAAATCACATGATTGGTCACCCCCAATTACAGAATATCTTGCCTCCCACTGGGTCTACCTGTGCTTTAATGTTTCTCACCTTTTTGTGCCCAATTTTCAATTTGTTGAACCTGTAGCGCATTTACCACAAATAGAGTTGCATGGCCACTACCTTGATAGAAGGTAACACAAATCTCCACAATAGCACTAAATGGATTATAGGTAGCTATTACATAATCAATAATAGAAGATTATACCCACCTTTTCTTTTTAGCACAGCTAATTTATAAGGGTTCACCCTCCTATTTATTATTATCCCTTTAATTCTGCTGAGCGATTGCAAATGTTTATCGCTCCTTTTGCTTACAAACTAAATTCAGTGTTTTTATTAATAATAAATAACTGTCATGGTTTAAAATTCCATGTTTTACTTTACTTTGTAAATAAAAGTTCTTTAACTCTGAAATTTAACAGACATCTACTGGTTACCCCTATGTTTACTCTAGGGGGCTACACTGACGGGCCGATTTGGATGTCGGTCGGAAAGCGGTTTAAATTATGACCGCTGTATTATGAATATTGTGGTCAGAATTCAAACCGGCCGGTCATTCCGGCTGTATTCCGACAGGCTGAAGTAGTCCGTCGGCCAGTTGGAGACCGGCCAGTAATCTCTATGGACGGCGTTTCCGCCTTAGGGATTACGAGGTTGATTTCCAACAGGCTTTCCATGTCAGGCTTTCAGACATGGAAAGGCTGTCGGAAAGCAACATTAGGGGGCCCTTCAGCCTCTGGTTGGGGGCCATTGGGGCACCTGTAGTGCCCTCCTGTTAATCCCTGTACGGCGAGGTGCCTGCCACGCGGTGCAGGGATGAATAGATCCACCCATTTTTCTATGGGAGATTGTGCTACGGTCGGTTTACAGCTGCAGCACAAGCTCCCATAGACAAATGGGAGTATGTCCGTCAACAAAAGGAGAGGCAGGGTTCAAGGGCACTCTTAGTCCCCAATCAGTAAATACATAAACAAAGGAAGAGTGTCCGTCAGTATAACGTTTTATATGGTGGAGATAGCACGTAAGAATATGAGGCCAGCTGTTGTTGGTCAAAGGGCTGGACCAACTTTCAAGAAAAAATACATGATTTTTTCAGGAAACCCTCACTCACCCTAGTGGTGACATGCTTCATCATCGGGTCCACAGCACCATGTGCGGTTGCATTGTAATTCCGGTGTTGGGACCACCAACCGGAGGTAGGTCAGTCCTGTAACCGCAACCGTGTTGGTCAGAGGCAATTCCAACCGACATCGTAATGTGGCCCTAAATATCATTGATCTTTGTCCTGATGAAACCCCCATCAACTTTAGTATTTGGGATGAAATATTCAGTTGACTTTTCAATAGTTTCAGACTGTGTATTTTTTAATAAATTAAGTATTCTGATTATTTGAACTGCTGTATGTTCATTGTATTATACCACAGACAAACTATTCTTCTTTGTTGTAATCATTTTGTTGTCCACTGGTTTTCAACACACTTGCAATGCTCCGTTGCCTCACTTTATGTTTTTTGTAGCACCTTTGTCATCTTAAATGTATATTTTTTCCTGTTTACTCCATAGGATACATTTATATTGTTTACTTGGAATTAACTTTAACATTGTTCTCTGAAAGTACCTTGTGGTCTCTCTCTTTTTTACAGCTATAATAGTACAAATGAATTAATTCTTTAACTTATGCATGGTCCTTTACTCTTCTGGGGCTGCATTAATTGGTCCTTCTTAGTTGCTAAGTAAATCTTAAATTAAGCCAAATGAACCCCAGTATTACTATATTCTGTAATATTCCTATATTTCTGGGGATATAGATCAGCCCCTTGTTTTTTAGACTCATCCATATGGCAGCTGGGCATTTTTTAATGAAAGGGCACAGACAACTTGCAGTCCTCAACAGCTCCTTTGACCATTTCCCCCACTTTGGGCAGAATCATTACTGCCCCACCAAGGAGAGCTTAACAAGTGACAGCTTTTGAGATGCATCCCCCTTCAAGGAGTGCATCAAATATTGTTGACCAACCCTAGACACTGCTATGGAGGCTAGTTCCATCAAGCTTTCAGAATCCATGTCTGCAGGACAGGGGACCCTACTAAGAGACATTTCCTCATATTTATCTAATGGATCCAGAGGCAAGCCAACTTCTACAGTTTCATTAATATGTCTAGCAGTGATATGGAGCAGAGGATCAATACACAAAGTGCTTGGAACATAATCTGTGAAAAATGGGGAACCACTACCCTCGCTGACTCATCTCATTCCTTCAAAATAAGAGAGAAAATGTTTTATGCGTAAGGGGATTTGGAGCAGCGATAACGGATGGCAACAGAACCTCCTGCAGGCACCCATTGCCATTAAGGTGGAAGAGAATTTCAACCATGACAACCCTGCACATGAATGTATTTCCTAGCACCTTGAAGATTCACCATCTCCTTTGGAGTTTTCCCAAGGTGGAGAGGATCATCATAATCCTCCACACTAGAAATCGTAGGTGCAGTGAGGTGAGGAAATAACTAAGGGCCTTATTATGAGTTTGGCAATGTGGGAGCGGGACCGCCCCATTTCCGCACCACCAAATACATCTACAAACCGCTCACAAGATCAGGAGGTTTCTACTGTCTGGCAGACGGTTCTTTGGCTTTCCCAGGGCGGTGCTTATGAAATAGGCACCGCAATGGGAACGTCAAAGGCAGTACCTGCATGACATAGACTGTTGCAGTCCATGCCGTGCGGGTACTGGTGTGCATGCACACAGGGGGCCACATGTGGTGCCCCTTGCATGCATCCACATGGCGGGAGGCACCAGGGGGCACTTTGTTTCCTCACCACCACACTTTTCATGACAGTTGCACCGCCATGAAACGTGTGGCGGTGAGTAAACTTGTA
This sequence comes from Lissotriton vulgaris, assembly GCF_964263255.1. NCBI lineage: Eukaryota > Metazoa > Chordata > Amphibia > Caudata > Salamandridae > Lissotriton > Lissotriton vulgaris. Next base: position 231,202,996 of record NC_141690.1, read on the forward strand.
ATAAGCTCAGCGGGGCCTCAGCGGCCTTAATACCTGCCAGTTGCCATCGCGGTTAGTTCAGCGGTGCTGAAACTGGTTTTGATTCAGCGGTGTCGAGTCGCCATTGGTTAAGAATAAACATATGGGACTTCTGTTTGCTTGGCAGACATGAACTGATGCTCTATGAGGAAGCAGAATCTGATTGGTGGAGGACGTGACGTGAATAGAATGTGGCACAGCTTCATAAGTGGAAACATCAAGAGCTAACATTGTTGTAAATAGGGCAATTACACCTATACAACTTCAGAAATACAATGTTCATACAAAGCAAATGTTCCTAAAATAAATATTTCACATGAATCGTTTTATATGCAGTGTCCCTTTCTGGCCTTTTGGAGTAAGTCAAGGGGCATTTTCACCGAGGGGGAGTCAGCTTCCTGTGCACTACACAAGATAATCATGTTTGCTGCAGCCTTCAGGCGCCTCAGCCCTGATGCTGGCTAGGATTTCATGTGCACTTATGACCTTTCGATCATGTTAAAATTCCTCTAGTTAACACCGACGAATCGGGTCACACAGCAGGCCCAGATGACCGCCGTCTGCACCAGCTGCAAGGGGGAGCATTAGAGCAGCTGGGCCCAGCAAGCAGACTCCTCCGACGGAAAAGAAAGCGAAGCTCAAGCCATTATATTGGATAGACTCAAGAGTAAACAGGTTGTTTCTAGGACGACAGTGAATTGTATACTTACTTCAATTTATACAAATTACATTTTCTTCAACCGCTAAAGCTGGGCTCTTCTGGCTGAAAATGTAAGAGAACAACTTAAAAGAGTGCACAATACTTTGCACGCCTCACCGAACTCCTGGGAACTCAAAAGCCAATTACCACAATTAATGTTTTTAACATTGATCCTATGTCAAAATCGTCCCAATCATCACAGACCACTGGGGAGCAACCAGATTACATAAGACCCCCTCTTAGAATGGGTGGTCACATACCAGAGTGCAAACGCTGAAGACCATAGTGGAAATTGACAAAAGTAGGTATAAGGATATGTATTCTCGTATTTAAGAGATAGTCAAATCCATGACAACTCTACGCTAATTCGGAGGCACTGCTAATTTCCTTTTTTAGCACAGCCCTGGCAGATCCGTCTGTCTGCTCTACTTTATCTGTCCTTCCTTCCGCCTTCAAAGAAGAAGTCATTACTCCTACAACTACTGTCATCTGTACTCCCTACCCACCCCCTTGAAGCACCCTGAAAGGCACGCCTTTAAGAGACTTACAGACACCTCACCCCCAGCAGTGAAATCCCTTACCATTTGGACTCCAAAGTAATTAATAATCTCTTCCCAACACCAACCATCTCTCCTTCATCATAATTCTATTTGACTTCTTCCACCATCAATTACCTGATATTGACTTACTACAACCTGCTCTGTCAAGCTTGTACCTAACTGATGCTGGGATGCTGCACTTTCCTAGTTATTCTCCCTCTCCACCCCCCCCCCTCCTCACCCCCCCCCCCCTTTTAACTTGTCTATCTTGGCAAATCTGATGGGTTCAAACCATGCCCGAAAGCCTACTTGTGCTAATATGATATTTTTTCACTTTTTGACTTCTGACTTGTACCTTGTTCATTTGATTGTTCTACATGTTGTTCTACAGTAAGCGTTGCATTCCTCTTTTTAACGTTGTCGCCTTCTCTGTCTTGTTATTTGTTTTCTGCTTTGAAGGTATGGCTTATATGGTATTTTGATGGTATTTTGATGCGTACTACGAAAAATCAACAAATCAGATAAATCTAGGGCACGGTGCTTGATGAGTAAAAATCAATAGGGTCCACACTATTTGACATCCAGTTGAGCTCCAGCTCCTACTCTTCACTGGAGTAAATATCTTAGATACCAGTGGACATCATTAAAGGCCCCATCCTAGGCCTTTCCTCTTCTTTGCAGGCAAATGCTCTCTGGAAGGCATCATTTTACGGGTCTGATTTCCCTATAACCTCTTTTTTAAGGATGAACAACGCTCTTCATTCTCTTTCCCTGCCAACATCTTCTATCTCCCTCTACCTAACGTCTCTCTACCATTTTGTATGTCACTAGAATACTTTGTGCTGGTCATTGCCAAGGCCACGACTATTTCTTACTTCCAACCGCTGTTAAATGTATCATTCTATTAGATGCCATCTCAGGGCAAGCAAGGGGTTGAACAGCACCTGGAGACACCTGTGTAGACTGTGATGTACAAATATCATACATATATTTATCATCATCATAACCTTCATTGCCATCTGTGAGCACCCAGCTTAATTTGTGCGTTTGGTGACATTGGAGCAGGAGAGAGAATTTCTGGGCCTAGCTGTATGATTAAGGTTTTCCTAATCCACCCAAACTTTACCAACTTAATGCATAAGTGGTAAGAAAAACATGCAAGTGCCTTGGCTTGCTGCAATTGTGAATATTTTTGCATCTGCAAATTCAGGGGTGATGACCAGTGCCAAGGGCGGTTCCATCCCTAGAGCATTTGAATGCAGCCCCCCAGTATGAGGCTCTGTGCCATGCAAAATTTACAAAATGATGTGTGCCTTTGGCTGCTTGCTCCATACTTAGGGGGTTATTTATGAGAGTCTTGCTTCAATTTTGCACCCAGTAAACTGGTACATGTATGACACCGGGCTCTGAATCAAATGTATGAAGCCATGCAAATCCACCCGCCGTGGCTTTGAGTGAGCTCATAAATCTTAAATAATGCAACGCAGTGCACATCTCTGCATCACCTTAGTCTGCACTCTGGGGGCTGTCCATGGGCAGTGCGGTGGGTGTTTCCACGCAACACCCAGGGATTTTGACACCACCTCAGATGTACAAAATCGTGTAAACCTGGGAAAGTGCCCAATCCCCAGGTGAGGCGAAACAAGGGGAACTATCGTTATTTCCCCTCATTGTCTCCTCTTTCTACGTGTACTGCAATCGGCTGCACACTTAGAAAGAGGAAAACGCCTCTTAGGATTGTTTCTGTGCAGGAAGGGCAACAATCCTACATGCAACAGATGCACCCTTGCACCATGGTGCAAGAGTGCCTACGTTGGTGCTAGGCTGCCAAAACAGCACCAGTGCAGGGAGAAAGGACAAGAACGCACCGTATTTCATAAATATGGTGCATTCCTTCCCTTTGGCGTGGGGCAGCGCAGCAAGGTGACTTGCAGTGCCGCCCTACGCCAAAATCCCATAAATGAGGGTCTTAATATGGTGCAGCTTGCAGGGAGGGATGGCCAATCCAGGTGAGTGGCAATGTTGATAAGCAGCATCATCTTAACTTCAGTGCGTATGACAAGTTGGACACGTCTCTGAAACCAAGCTCTGTTAAGGAGATAAGGGCAACACACAACAACCTCCTTGGTCTCCTTTGGAGCGCTGCATTCACGTGCTTGGACCAATCCTCGCTTTGCACTCATGCAGCTTTAATTATTAAACAAGCATTTGCAATGCAATAGGTCTCGTATTTATTCGAGTTTGAGCTATTGACATTGCAAATAACAATGTCTTTTATTTTTGTTTTCGTTTTTAAAACATAAATAAAAGGCATTATCATTTACAATGCCAATAGCTTAAACTTGGGTAAATGAGAGACTTATTGCAAGGTTTTTTACAATACTGATGTTGTTTCGAAGGCATAACATTTGGTGGCCAGGATGTTTAAACATTTTGCTATTTCTAGGCCTGCTCCTTCCTTTTTCAGCTCCTGCGTGGGATTTGTCGCTGGGTTTTAAAGCCTTTAAACCTTTAAGCACAGTGGATTTAATATTTTTATCATATAAGGTTATGTTCTTGGTGGCTATCACCTCTACTTGAATTTTTGGGGAACTGTCTCCTTTACTATGTCATCATTCTTTCTACACTTTCTTGTTGTGGCTAAGACGTAGGCCCAGTTCCACGTGAGTGTTCTGCCAGTGGTGACGGGCTGTAGAGTGCAGTACTGGGAAAGCTTACAACCGCTCATCAATACTGTTCCAGACTCAGCATCTTAAGCCAGACCTCCAAAAGGGTGAACACGTCTAAAAGGCAAAATTAAGCCATTAAATATTTTATCTCTTCCTGAATAATGGTATCTTGGATTGCCTGTTTATCATCTGTCCATTTGGATGGAGAACAACAGATGAGCAGCAGAGACATGTAATACTGCAGTGGCACCAGAAAATGATCATTGTGCAAGTCAAGATTGAGTTGCATTGAGCCTCTAGTACTTGGAGTTAGGAAACATTCCTAACCTGTGCCAAGTCGAGCCCGTGGGGGAGTGTTCAAGAATTTAATTTCTTTATAGATTGTATCACATGATGCAGTGTTAAATCCCTGTTGCCGCTGAGCATTTCTCACTTCTCTGCCCTTAATCTTGTTTAAATGTACGCCAGGCTAATTGATGTATTATTCCTATCTTTGACCATGCCTCCTTGAGGGGCAGTGCTTTTGTGCTCCGTAGCCTGGCTTAAGGGCCCCCGGGAAGTTAGCCTGTTTCTCCTACAGTTTTATAAACGTCCATCAGGGTAGTCAACTCTACTTCAAATCTTTGCCTTTTGGCCTCAGACTGGGTTCTCACTGTTCTTTCTCAACTCCTCTGTGGGTCATTCATTTTGCTCTCCATAAGAACGTTTAAATCTTAGTGGTGTGATCACTTTGCTCTCCCTATCTTTGCATAAGTCTCATTCAGGGACTGTCCATTTGCTCTCAGTGAAGTCTCCTTCAAGGGCAGGCAATTGGCTCTCCATTCCCTCATGTAAGTCTTATTCAGGGACATTGTTTGCTTTCGCTATTGTCTCAAGTCTCCTTCAGCGGCAGTATTTCTGCCCTAATCCCTCTGCCGACTACTCAAATTGGCTGCCCTCTGTAGCTGCGAGAGCATTTTAAACTGTGTAACTCTCCTCGAACTGTGTGGCTGGAAGAGCAGGACTGGTGTGGAAGGAATGGCAGCAGTGGTGAGCTAGATTACTTCATGCTTTGATGCATTGGGAGTTTAAGACTTGATTCTGGTGTGAGTTCAGACTAGAGTAACAGCGTAGGGCGAAAAGGTACATTGTAGTTCTGCACAAATGTGCCATAGTCCATTTGGATGCAGGCTCCACCGTAATAATAATGGTGAACTTAAAAGTTGCATAATTGTTGTCAAAAGGGCTCCCATAAATGAAGGCAGGCAGAAATTTGCTAACACTGTCTATCCTTTCATGACAAGGGCGTCTGTATTCCAGTGCATAGCGGCATTCAATACCTAAAGACATTACACTGTAGGCCTAGAAAGCTGTCAGGAGCAGTGTGCATTAAGAGCATCATGACTTTAGAAAACAGGATAACATAGAAAAGGAACTATTCATTAGCTGTACTTTGTTTAGCAAATATCAAGTGTCCAGCAGTCTGTGTAACCTATAATGTGATTAAATAGCGTTTAGTGCCTGCAAGAGGTCCTGAACTGCAGACTGACATCAGTGTGTATAGGCAATAGGAGTGGGTTTATATATTTGGAGGTCTGGGGAAGAGCAGACCCAGGAGTGCTGAAATGGTCTCTTAGGGCCATATTATACTTTCCCTGCTCTTACAAAACTACCCAATCCAGTGCCTCACATGCAGAAGTTCTCCACTTGGCATCTCCTTCCCAGCAGATGCAGTGTGCTCCCTCCTCCCAAAGACAAAATCTGCCAGTCAGTCACATACTGCATGGTGCCTGTAAACTTGCTCACATCTATCCCCTTTCCCGGCCCATGTAATCAGTTTTTACTGTTCTTACCCTGTCATATGGATACTTCATTACATATATTGCGTTAAGTTAGCATGAGTGTATTACATGTTTAAACAGCCGGTTTGCCTTCGGCTTCAGTTTTGCACACGACACATACTTGTTGTTGTCGCCTTCACCCTAGAAGTGGTGAGGTGGTTTATTTGAGAATAATATGTTATTTCTATGCTATCAGCTTTGCCTGGTACACTTGGTACAACTGTCTGCACACTGAGAGCTGCACACTCTGAAATTAACCTAACACAAGGTTGCTGGGAGGCTTGATCCTCGCACCACATTAGACATAACACAAATAATGTTGATGCCAACATTTTGGGCTCTACGCGGGTTTAAGATAGAGTTACACGGAATGAACGCGGACACTTGGTGCTGCGCATGAAGAGAGCTGGTAGCTGTTGATGTGAACTGCTCCTACTGACATTGAGAGGTATGGGGCCGCCCTGCTAAAGCCCAAATGAGACCTTCTTAGATATAATATAATATGCTAGATAGGGTGCGCGAAATATAGGTGATATAGATTTCTATAGAAATTGCATTATAACATGCTAGCACCTTTTGCTTACTATGGATTAGTGACTATGCTGCTGACTCTGATTTTTATAATCTGCATTTTGGTATTATACAAGATACTGCGTTTGAGAACTTTGCATTGAATAATAAATATTTCAAACTTGCACTTGTGTTCCTTGACTCTCAGTTTTGGTTTGAAATGATTATATAACGAAAGAGTGTTCATGTGTTCCACGACTCCTGAGGTATTCTAAAGATCATGTTCTGGTTTGTCTAAGACATGGATCATTCCATAATGATCCATGAGACACTGTAGCTAGCTAGGTAAGGAGATTTCTGACACTGAGATGAGTTTTTGGATCATCCTAACTCACTGAGGTTCTAGATCTCTATGCACAGTTCTGTGGGAGAACGGAAACCCTGCTACATGGCGCCCAACGGATTGGTTGGCCGTATTTCATGACACTCGAGTAGTATATCATTCTAACCTCAACACCTTCATTCCCGTTTCCGGTAAACGGTGGTGTCGGAAAAACCTACCTATTTTTGAAATAGGTCTTTTCAAGCTTGAATTCTTCTGAAAACGGTTTCTTTGAATTACTACCCAGTTGCGCTACAAACTGTTCTTTGTCTCTTTTGACTTCCTGTGCTAACATGGCCGTGGAAATTGCGCAGCATAGCCGAGTCGCGGTTCGCGATCACTTGCGGGCATATAATGTCCCTGCGGAAGGCTTGGCTGTGGTTCTAGTGGTGAGTGCGGAACATGCGTACCCGTACGAATTGTTTTATTCCTGGGTAACATTTCCGGGTGTGGCCGCTAATTCGGGTGTCTTCCATTCATACACTGCCACGGATGTACCGGCGGCTTATGCTCCGTACAGAGCACTGGAAGTACCTATTGACGCTTGGCAGCACGGAGTTTGGTTTGGTGGCGCCCTACCCCATTCTTTAACGGCTCCGAGGTTAGGTCCTTTGTCCATTCCGGGCACAAATTGGCCCGCTTTGGGTGGATTTACTCCTCATCCTAATCGCACCACTTGTAACGTGGGTGACCTGCGGCGTCTTCATGAGGTCGCGGTTGGAGTGATTAGAGCGCTTGTTCATTACATTGGTCGTAATATTCATAGCGCAGCCCCCGCAGGTGCGCAGCTTCGGGCAGAACAGGCTGGTTTGAAAATCAGTCCTGTCTTGGTGAATTCCGTTATGGGCAGGAAGCCAGACAATAAGGATGATTTTCCTTACTGGCTTGCCGAGAAATTCGACCAGCTGGAGGCTGTGTTTCCTAATACGACTCCGGGTGAAAAACACCGGATTCTTACGCTTAGTTTACCGAAAGATTTAGCCCCGGAACTTGCTGACTGTGAGACATGGGGTAAGACTTTTGCAGCGGTTTACTCGAGGTGCTTTGGCACACCGTCAGTATCGAACCTGTCTGCGATCCTCAAACGTGTTCAGGATGATCACGGACCTGAGTCGGCGGTTGAGTTGGGTATGCGCCTGAACGGTTCATTTGAGACAGTTTGCGGTATTATCCTTGCCAATGTAAAAGGGGATGCAGTGAACTTTCAGGTGGCCAATGGTCTGGCGTTAATTCCCGATGCCGAGAAACCCCGTCAGCTGGCGAGAATTATTGTGGCGGCTTATAAAACGGTTGGCCGCAATTCTAAGGGCGCGAAGGTTTTTCTTGAAAAAGAAAAGAAGCAGCCCCAGGGACAGTCTTCGGAAACAGGTGGACAGCCCAAGTCCAAAAAACAAAATTGGCCTAAAAAGCAGAATCAGGGTAAGCAACAACAACAACAGACACAGGTTTCGAGTCCGGCGCCTTCACAACCTGCGCAGTCAGAGCGAGTTTATGAATTGCGCGATCGCGCTACGATTAAATCGCCTGACAGATATCAGGCATCTGAGCAACGCTCTCCTCGTTCCTTTCAGGGCTCATCGGCTCCATCAACCGGTGGTGGAGGGGGCGGCAGGGGCAGGGGTGGTCAGCAAGGACGTGGCCAGCCCCGCACGCGAAGTGAAGGGGATCAGCGGGACGACTCTACGCCAAAGAGACCGCAGTTTGCCAAGAAGAAAGTCGCAGCCTTGACGGCGCATCGTTATGCCCCAGATAGTGAGAACGCGGCTTCGGAATCTGACGTGGGCTCTGACCTTGCTGGACAGCGCGGCAGAGATTACCATAGTGAGAGAGGCCCTCCGTCCACTGTTGAAGGTGACAGCGACTGACACTTATGTTGTAATCGAAACAGCTGATACACATGTTGCTCCCCCTGAAAGACTTTTTGAAATTGTCCTGTTAATTGAAGGTGACATGCAGCGAACTGTAAAAGGGGTATTTTGGGAGAATCTTTCGGATACGTATGACATTTTGCTTTCGGAGGCTGACTGGCCCCCACCTTTTGTTCTCGCAGCTCCGCGAGGGGAGGAGGTGATCCTCCCCAGTTTCGCGCACACTGTGCCGAGAGTGGAAGCGCTGCATTTTGCAGAAGAGTGGGCTCTGGCGCTTGCGCCGGCTGTGTACCGGAATCAGTGTGGCTGGGATAAATTGTCCCCTAGCCATGAGATTCCGTTGCGGTCACAGCCGCAGCCACAACCCCAGTATCCCATACGGCGTGAAGCTAAGGCTTCGGTCGCGGCTATCCTTGAACAATTGGAATATCAAGGTGTAATTGAAACGTGTGTGTCACCAATGAATAATCCCCTTTTTACTGTTAACAAGCCGGACGGCTCATTTCGTCTGGTTTTGGATTACCGGCATTTGAATTCGCATTGCCGTAACTGTGCAGTACAGAATACTCACGGCTCTGCCCTAGTGAATAGTCTTGAGCGTAAACGGTTCAAAACCACGCTTGACATTTCCAATGGTTTTTATGCACATAGATTAGATGGTCTAAGTTCCCAATGGACCAGTTTTACATGCGGCGGCGTACAAAAAATGTTTAAAAGACTCCCAATGGGATTTAAAAATAGTCCTGGAGTGTTTTCCGCCCGCATAGTCTCTCTTTTGGAGAGTTTCGATCCAGTTGCATGTTCGTATGTGGATGACATTTATCTCACAGACGACGAGCTTTGGGTGCATCTGTGTCGAGTAAACAGCATAATTTGTAACTTTGCAGACATGGGTTACAAGTTTAACTTTGCAAAATCACACATTGCGGAGTACACAGTGTTGTTTCTTGGTTATGAACTTATCCACGAAGGAAAGGGATTGGCTCCTCATTTCCTGGGGAAATGCGCGCAGTTGCGCTCTCCGACAACGCTGAAAAAATTACAGTCTTTACTGGGCTTCTTAAATTTCGGGAGAACATACATTCCGGAATATGCCCAGCGTATCAAGTCTTTGTATGCTTGATACAACCATCTTTTTCCAAATCATGCTGGCTGCCTGAGCATTCAGCCATTCTGCAGTCTTTGCAGGCTGATTTGCTCACTTCTGACTACTTACAGACCCGTGATAACCAGACCAACCTGGTGATAAGAATTATCCCTGGGACGGTAGGTTTCACGTACCTGACTTTTAATGAGGGGGATACTGTACCTATTGCTTACAAGTCACACTTGTACACTTCGGCTGAACTGCGTTTTTCCACTGTGGAGAAAGTTTTAACGGCTGTGCAGATGGCAATTCTTAAAGAACGTGCCCTGTCGCAGGGAAAGCGCATGTTGGTTGTTACCCCGTGTCCTGCCTTGGAGGCGGTCACGAAAGCCAGTGTACCGAGTTCTAAAGCTCTGCACCCTCGGTGGATTCAGTGGGCTACATCCTTGACATCTCAGGATGTCACGTTTATTTTTGACGCCGCTTTACGGTCGCAGGAGTATTTACAGTATGAATTTGTTCATCCTGCTCCTTTAGCAATGCGGCCGTTGGAGGATTTCCACTGTATCATTTACACGGATGGTTCGGCGCAGGTTGCGCATGGCTCTAAACATGCCTACGTTTCCGCTTGCGCCATTGTGGTCGGTGCCATGGTGAACGATGAGTTCAAGTCCAGCGTCGTGCACACGCAGACGCTTGGGGACTGCACCGCACAATTAGCTGAGCTGCGTGCTCTGATGCTTGCATTGGAGTACGCTGATCCTAGTGTGACGACTTTAATCGTAAGTGATTCTTACTACTGTGTCCAGTCTTACAATGAGAACTTGTTCTTTTGGATTCAGAATGATTTTCGTGATTCCAAGGGTAGCACAATAAAACATAAAATGATCTGGGTCCGAGTGGCGGAACTTAAAGAGAAACTGCCGCTCGTGTTTGTGATTCATACTCTCGGCCACCAGCGCGTGGGAGTCCACGCTGTTGGCAACTCGCTTGCTGATGAAGCAGCGAAGTCAGCGGTATCAAAATACTTAGTTGCAGCAGTCACGAGGTCCAAAAGCAAAATAGATGATGACATCTTGGCAGCTGTTGCTGCCACGGCGAAGGGAGGTAAATATCCTGCGGGGTTCCCTTCGAAGTACACATACCACTTAAGTCCCGATAAGGTTCCTTATGTGAAAATTCCTGAAGTTGGAGAGCGTCTAGTTCCCAACTCGGATCGCAGAGCTTCTCTGATTACAGCGGCTCATGAAGGTGTGGCGTCTGCGCATGCGGGCGTCTCAGCCACTGTATCTCAGCTACAACAAAGGTTCTGGTGGCGGGGACTGTACAAACAGACGCGCGATTATGTCCTTATGTGTGACGTTTGTCAGCAGATTAAGCCTTCTACTGCTGCGCGTCCGCCTCAGACACAGTTGTACATCTCTAATAAACCACTTGGTTGTGTTTATTTGGATCACTGCGGTCCTTTTTCTTCTGATACTGCGTATAAATACATCTTAGTAGCAGTTGACTCATGCACACGCTTTGTATGGGTATGGCCGCATCGAAGCGCTGATTCGCGAACTGTCATTAAGGATTTGCGTGTCTTTGTGGGAATCTTTGCTTGTGGTGCTTTCCATTCGGACCAGGGTCCGGCTTTCGCCTCTAAGGCGTATAAGGATGCTATGGTTTCGTTGGGAGTACAGGTGAAGTTTTCAAGTCCATACAGGCCTGAGGGCAATTCTGTTGTAGAAAGAATGAACCGCGACTTAAAGCAATCTTTGACAGCCCGTGTTATAGGCACTGGTAGAAACTGGCTGACCCACCTCTATGGCGTGCAGCGTGCGCTTAATAATCTCCCTAGAAGGTCTCTGGGTGGGCGGACCCCATACGAAATGCTCTTTGGTATCAAGATGTACGTCCCTGACCTTGATGGTGCAGACTGCCAGGCCCAGGCCGCGGCCTTTGACGTAGATGAACATTGCAATGTTTTACAGGATCTACAAAAGACCAGAGACAGTCTTGCAAAAGAACACTTGCCCTCCACGTCGGATGATGCGTTGCAGATCCCGGTAGTTGGCTGGCTACCCCAAGTTGGAGAACTGGTTCGAGAGAAGATCGATAACAAGAAAGAGTTTGGTCCCTCATATCGTGCACCAGTTCGAGTCCTTGGAGTGAAGGGCACAAGAACAGTCATTTTACCACCACTTCCAGGTCGTAAAGAAAACAGATTTATTTCTATTGACAATGTCAAGACACACAGGGTGGCCGATTCTTCATAGCATGACACCGGCTGTATCCTGTCCTTCCATGGTGAGGCACTCTGTGCTGGCTATTACATCTGGTGCAGATCAGGAGGTGTCCCTCGAGATGCCTGCCATATCAAGTCCTTTATTAAATACTATTCCTGTTACTAACATTGATGAGGTGACCTATGCAGATCCTGCTGATTTATCTATGTCCGATTTACATGCTCGTTTGGCTAACCAGTCCAGATTCTCTTTTGACTCTGATTCGGAACTTTCAAAGAAACCATCGACTATTGCAAAATATGCCACGTTGTTTAAAAAACATTTTTTAGTTCCACCTTGGACATACATTTGGCTGATACTATTTTCATTTTATCTTTTTATGTCAATTGGTTTTGTGTTTTATTTTTTCCGCCTGATTGATGGCCATTATGTGAAAGAAAGAACAGGAATTCGGTACCTTAATGGAACATTGGCCCCTCTTTCCTCCTCACATTCAGCACACAGACTAAAGAGAGACTTACATTCAGTAGAGATTACTGCTTGGCCTGTCCTTGATGGGATTGTGTGGGATGCGGTTAGGTTTCAGATACATGGCCCCACAGAGGTTATTAATGTTCCTAATGTGCTTAGAGTAAACATGGGAGATGTGATTAAGCAAAATATTCGCTCTGATGATTGGGATCTTCAGGCCGTAGAAGCATTGTTCTCTGATTTGAAATATTATGCGGCCTTTGATGATGAGGATTTGTATTTCGATTCTGTCAATTATGGTGATTTGTTTTGTTACCAACATTATGGAAATCATTTCTTGCACAAGACAAGTTCCAGGCGGGTTCCTGTGAATTACACTCAGTGGGAACATTGCCCTACTCCTTTACAGGGGAGCTCAAGTACGTTTCTGGGAAAATACTCTTACTTTACAGATTTTAATCAATCAAATCCTGAGTCGTTTTATTTTAAAGTGAACCAGAAATTCATGCCCAAAGTTAGGCTTACTGACACAAAATTGCTGTATTCAAAGTCCTTTCTAGAAAGGTTATCTGTGGATGGCTATGAGTTATGGAAGGATGCTATTGACCTTAAATCGGTTTGGGGTACCAAAGATTGGCAGGTACAAGGCACTGAGGCTTTGCATCGTGCATGTCTCATCCCGAATCACATGTTGTTTTTAAATTCGACTGTTTCCCAAACAACATGTTTTGGATTGGCTACATCTAAAAAATTAAATACCCCTACTATCCCTGATTTGGAAGAATATTCAGGTTGGAGTAATTTCACTACATTATCCATAAGGGAAATACAAGCACTTTTGCAGAATTCCTCCTTTAATATTTCAAGTTTTGATCCAGATGGGTGGCTTTTATGGCAAAGAAGCTCTGATTCTTGCCAACGTCGTTTTTTGGGTTTGTCTGAAGGTTTTACACACATCAGGTCAGATCCCAGGTTTGACACAGATCACACTGTTACAACTTATTCAGTAGGCAAATTGTGTCAGAACTGGTTACAACATTCCACTTTAGCTGCAGTTAAACTGCATCTGTCCCAGTTGAATGAAAATATAGAGCTAAATGATTTTATAAAAGGCCCGACTATGGGTAGGTCTAAACGCTTTATTTATGCTGTTTACAATGAAATTTGGAAATTTTCACAAGTCGAAGCAGCTAAACGCCTGAGGGCTATTGATCAAGCCAATTTGGAAAAAGTGCTTGCAGGGGTCGATAATAGTATTAACATGCTTTCTTCCAGAATTTACACATTGGATAATATTGTGTCTTCTGTTGTTGATATTGTACATGATGAAGTGTCCACGTTATACCATGGTCAAAATCAATTGCGCTCTGTAATGCAGTTTGCATGGACTCTACAGACAATTAAGGCTGGTCGAGTTCCCTGGACCTCATTGAACGTTTCATCCCTTTTCGCCCCTTTTAATCTTACTGAAAAACAGCGCATGCTTTCAATGCGTGATGCATCATTTTCTATGTTACATATTGAGAAACTAGAATCCTTGCCTTTTTCTGTTGCTGAAACCACTACTGCCACGTGGCTTATTCATGGTTTAATTACATTACCATTTCCTTTATATAAATTTACTAACTGTATGCGGTATATTGCTATAGGACAATATGAACCACTAGGCAATGCATTCTTACATGAGGCATGGTCATTACCATACACATACAGATGTCTGAAGGATGGGAAAGAAGTGAATCTTAATGGTGAGGAATGCACACAGTCACCTGACCATTCATTAATATGCAGACACATTCAGTTACACGGTTCTTGTAATCAGGACCGCCCAAATTTAGCATGTGTTTTAAAAGGCACGCCAGTTCCAGCAGTGGTTCCCACATTTACATTATTAGCTAATGGTAGTTATTTGCTTTTAAACAACGAATTATGTTGTGGTTTATTAATTGGTGTGGCTTATGTGGTAACTGTATCGGAGCGTGTAGTGTGCTGCAAGAATGTTCTATACCCACCCACGCATGGTTCTTCAGATGTCTCCATCTGGCCACGGATTCCAACCTTGGAAGCAAAATTCAATGGTTTAAGCAGAATAAGGGCCCTTTTGTCTCAAAAACAAGTGACCCTGAGTTCGGCCCGGGAAACTTATGTCCTTCACATAGCCAACACCCGCACAGAGGTGCAGGCGCTTTTAAATACTGATTTGCCGTTTCATTTCTGTGAGCTGGTACACCAGATATTGATTGCTTCTTCAACTACTGGGCTGGCACATTTTTTCAAGTTAGTCAGCAGTGGCCTCGTGACTACGTTTGAAAAGGTTTTTGGTATAATTCCCACGTTTTTCCACACTATTTTTTCGAGTTTGTTTGGTGGACTACCTGTGTTACTGGCTGTAGCCGCAGGGATTCTGTTGGTATTTTTCTTCATAAAACATGGATGCCCATCCTGCGCAAGACGCCGTTCAACGCCTCCTGACACTGTGCCGTAATCGGATGCTCAATTACTATGGAACATTGCCGCTTGCAGCATTAAGCACGGCCTATAGATTGTCATTTCGGTTCACCGACTTCACGTGTGTCCAACCTGTGTTTCACTGCCTGAGCTGCGAGTTCGATTGGGCCATTGATTTGTGCCTATGCTTGAGGACTGCTCCTGACGTCGATTTTGATCAACTAATGCGTCCCGTGGTGGCTCATGAGCTGATCTGTTCTGGCGAAAGAGTTATGGCCTTGGCAGCGATAAATGGAGTTCTGGGCCAATGGGAGATCTCTGCAGCGGCGGACGCCTTTCTGACACACAGCGATCTGGTGAACCCACCGAGTTGTCCTCTGACGTTACAGGAGGATCCGATGCTGGAGGAGCACGTATGTTCTTTCCCATTGCTGAATTGGATTGCTGAACTATTTTCGGATGATGGCAGTGATTTCATACTGGAGGCTGTTGCAACTTTCTTTGCATATACTTTCCAATCATGACATGCCTGAAGGAGTGCTTTGTTGTGAAATATGACTTTCCCCTCGCTGAATTGGAGGGATGGACTGTGTTCAGCTGATGGAGAGTTCAATCACGTGATGTCGCTGAAGATTACGTCAATGTGGCACATGACTTTGGAAATCGGATAAGTGCCTTATTTTTCCTATTTTGCAAACATTTGAATTGATGCGACATGGTCCTACATATTCATATTTTTGAGACCTGGCGGATGACTTTTGGTTCAAAAGTTTTGTTTTTATTTTTAGCTTTGAGGCCACTGTAGGCATTCATACATATTCATTCATACATATTTTTAGCTTATTTTTGCTCAAGATTATTGAACTTTGCTTTCAATTGTGGTGTCTGATTTAGTATTGCCTTTTCCCTTATGTTTGACGGTGCTCGGACCAATGGGGGGGTGTCATATGGATACTTCATTACATATATTGCGTTAAGTTAGCATGAGTGTATTACATGTTTAAACAGCCGGTTTGCCTTCGGCTTCAGTTTTGCACACGACACATACTTGTTGTTGTCGCCTTCACCCTAGAAGCGGTGAGGTGGTTTATTTGAGAATAATATGTTATTTCTATGCTATCAGCTTTGCCTGGTACACTTGGTACAACTGTCTGCACACTGAGAGCTGCACACTCTGAAATTAACCTAACACAAGGTTGCTGGGAGGCTTGATCCTCGCACCACATTAGACATAACACAAATAATGTTGATGCCAACATTTTGGGCTCTACGCGGGTTTAAGATAGAGTTACACGGAATGAACGCGGACACTTGGTGCTGCGCATGAAGAGAGCTGGTAGCTGTTGATGTGAACTGCTCC
Organism: Lissotriton vulgaris; assembly: GCF_964263255.1. Lineage (NCBI taxonomy): Eukaryota > Metazoa > Chordata > Amphibia > Caudata > Salamandridae > Lissotriton > Lissotriton vulgaris. The sequence goes on from NC_141690.1 coordinate 231,219,099, forward strand.
TACTGACATTGAGAGGTATGGGGCCGCCCTGCTAAAGCCCAAATGAGACCTTCTTAGATATAATATAATATGCTAGATAGGGTGCGCGAAATATAGGTGATATAGATTTCTATAGAAATTGCATTATAACATGCTAGCACCTTTTGCTTACTATGGATTAGTGACTATGCTGCTGACTCTGATTTTTATAATCTGCATTTTGGTATTATACAAGATACTGCGTTTGAGAACTTTGCATTGAATAATAAATATTTCAAACTTGCACTTGTGTTCTTTGACTCTCAGTTTTGGTTTGAAATGATTATATAACGAAAGAGTGTTCATGTGTTCCACGACTCCTGAGGTATTCTAAAGATCATGTTCTGGTTTGTCTAAGACATGGATCATTCCATAATGATCCATGAGACACTGTAGCTAGCTAGGTAAGGAGATTTCTGACACTGAGATGAGTTTTTGGATCATCCTAACTCACTGAGGTTCTAGATCTCTATGCACAGTTCTGTGGGAGAACGGAAACCCTGCTACATGGCGCCCAACGGATTGGTTGGCCGTATTTCATGACACTCGAGTAGTATATCATTCTAACCTCAACACCTTCATTCCCGTTTCCGGTAAACGGTGGTGTCGGAAAAACCTACCTATTTTTGAAATAGGTCTTTTCAAGCTTGAATTCTTCTGAAAACGGTTTCTTTGAATTACTACCCAGTTGCGCTACAAACTGTTCTTTGTCTCTTTTGACTTCCTGTGCTAACATGGCCGTGGAAATTGCGCAGCATAGCCGAGTCGCGGTTCGCGATCACTTGCGGGCATATAATGTCCCTGCGGAAGGCTTGGCTGTGGTTCTAGTGGTGAGTGCGGAACATGCGTACCCGTACGAATTGTTTTATTCCTGGGTAACATTTCCGGGTGTGGACGCTAATTCTGGTGTCTTCCATTCATACACTGCCACGGATGTACCGGCGGCTTATGCTCCGTACAGAGCACTGGAAGTACCTATTGACGCTTGGCAGCACGGAGTTTGGTTTGGTGGCGCCCTACCCCATTCTTTAACGGCTCCGAGGTTAGGTCCTTTGTCCATTCCGGGCACAAATTGGCCCGCTTTGGGTGGATTTACTCCTCATCCTAATCGCACCACTTGTAACGTGGGTGACCTGCGGCGTCTTCATGAGGTCGCGGTTGGAGTGATTAGAGCGCTTGTTCATTACATTGGTCGTAATATTCATAGCGCAGCCCCCGCAGGTGCGCAGCTTCGGGCAGAACAGGCTGGTTTGAAAATCAGTCCTGTCTTGGTGAATTCCGTTATGGGCAGGAAGCCAGACAATAAGGATGATTTTCCTTACTGGCTTGCCGAGAAATTCGACCAGCTGGAGGCTGTGTTTCCTAATACGACTCCGGGTGAAAAACACCGGATTCTTACGCTTAGTTTACCGAAAGATTTAGCCCCGGAACTTGCTGACTGTGAGACATGGGGTAAGACTTTTGCAGCGGTTTACTCGAGGTGCTTTGGCACACCGTCAGTATCGAACCTGTCTGCGATCCTCAAACGTGTTCAGGATGATCACGGACCTGAGTCGGCGGTTGAGTTGGGTATGCGCCTGAACGGTTCATTTGAGACAGTTTGCGGTATTATCCTTGCCAATGTAAAAGGGGATGCAGTGAACTTTCAGGTGGCCAATGGTCTGGCGTTAATTCCCGATGCCGAAAAACCCCGTCAGCTGGCGAGAATTATTGTGGCGGCTTATAAAACGGTTGGCCGCAATTCTAAGGGCGCGAAGGTTTTTCTTGAAAAAGAAAAGAAGCAGCCCCAGGGACAGTCTTCGGAAACAGGTGGACAGCCCAAGTCCAAAAAACAAAATTGGCCTAAAAAGCAGAATCAGGGTAAGCAACAACAACAACAGACACAGGTTTCGAGTCCGGCGCCTTCACAACCTGCGCAGTCAGAGCGAGTTTATGAATTGCGCGATCGCGCTACGATTAAATCGCCTGACAGATATCAGGCATCTGAGCAACGCTCTCCTCGTTCCTTTCAGGGCTCATCGGCTCCATCAACCGGTGGTGGAGGGGGCGGCAGGGGCAGGGGTGGTCAGCAAGGACGTGGCCAGCCCCGCACGCGAAGTGAAGGGGATCAGCGGGACGACTCTACGCCAAAGAGACCGCAGTTTGCCAAGAAGAAAGTCGCAGCCTTGACGGCGCATCGTTATGCCCCAGATAGTGAGAACGCGGCTTCGGAATCTGACGTGGGCTCTGACCTTGCTGGACAGCGCGGCAGAGATTACCATAGTGAGAGAGGCCCTCCGTCCACTGTTGAAGGTGACAGCGACTGACACTTATGTTGTAATCGAAACAGCTGATACACATGTTGCTCCCCCTGAAAGACTTTTTGAAATTGTCCTGTTAATTGAAGGTGACATGCAGCGAACTGTAAAAGGGGTATTTTGGGAGAATCTTTCGGATACGTATGACATTTTGCTTTCGGAGGCTGACTGGCCCCCACCTTTTGTTCTCGCAGCTCCGCGAGGGGAGGAGGTGATCCTCCCCAGTTTCGCGCACACTGTGCCGAGAGTGGAAGCGCTGCATTTTGCAGAAGAGTGGGCTCTGGCGCTTGCGCCGGCTGTGTACCGGAATCAGTGTGGCTGGGATAAATTGTCCCCTAGCCATGAGATTCCGTTGCGGTCACAGCCGCAGCCACAACCCCAGTATCCCATACGGCGTGAAGCTAAGGCTTCGGTCGCGGCTATCCTTGAACAATTGGAATATCAAGGTGTAATTGAAACGTGTGTGTCACCAATGAATAATCCCCTTTTTACTGTTAACAAGCCGGACGGCTCATTTCGTCTGGTTTTGGATTACCGGCATTTGAATTCGCATTGCCGTAACTGTGCAGTACAGAATACTCACGGCTCTGCCCTAGTGAATAGTCTTGAGCGTAAACGGTTCAAAACCACGCTTGACATTTCCAATGGTTTTTATGCACATAGATTAGATGGTCTAAGTTCCCAATGGACCAGTTTTACATGCGGCGGCGTACAAAAAATGTTTAAAAGACTCCCAATGGGATTTAAAAATAGTCCTGGAGTGTTTTCCGCCCGCATAGTCTCTCTTTTGGAGAGTTTCGATCCAGTTGCATGTTCGTATGTGGATGACATTTATCTCACAGACGACGAGCTTTGGGTGCATCTGTGTCGAGTAAACAGCATAATTTGTAACTTTGCAGACATGGGTTACAAGTTTAACTTTGCAAAATCACACATTGCGGAGTACACAGTGTTGTTTCTTGGTTATGAACTTATCCACGAAGGAAAGGGATTGGCTCCTCATTTCCTGGGGAAATGCGCGCAGTTGCGCTCTCCGACAACGCTGAAAAAATTACAGTCTTTACTGGGCTTCTTAAATTTCGGGAGAACATACATTCCGGAATATGCCCAGCGTATCAAGTCTTTGTATGCTTGATACAACCATCTTTTTCCAAATCATGCTGGCTGCCTGAGCATTCAGCCATTCTGCAGTCTTTGCAGGCTGATTTGCTCACTTCTGACTACTTACAGACCCGTGATAACCAGACCAACCTGGTGATAAGAATTATCCCTGGGACGGTAGGTTTCACGTACCTGACTTTTAATGAGGGGGATACTGTACCTATTGCTTACAAGTCACACTTGTACACTTCGGCTGAACTGCGTTTTTCCACTGTGGAGAAAGTTTTAACGGCTGTGCAGATGGCAATTCTTAAAGAACGTGCCCTGTCGCAGGGAAAGCGCATGTTGGTTGTTACCCCGTGTCCTGCCTTGGAGGCGGTCACGAAAGCCAGTGTACCGAGTTCTAAAGCTCTGCACCCTCGGTGGATTCAGTGGGCTACATCCTTGACATCTCAGGATGTCACGTTTATTTTTGACGCCGCTTTACGGTCGCAGGAGTATTTACAGTATGAATTTGTTCATCCTGCTCCTTTAGCAATGCGGCCGTTGGAGGATTTCCACTGTATCATTTACACGGATGGTTCGGCGCAGGTTGCGCATGGCTCTAAACATGCCTACGTTTCCGCTTGCGCCATTGTGGTCGGTGCCATGGTGAACGATGAGTTCAAGTCCAGCGTCGTGCACACGCAGACGCTTGGGGACTGCACCGCACAATTAGCTGAGCTGCGTGCTCTGATGCTTGCATTGGAGTACGCTGATCCTAGTGTGACGACTTTAATCGTAAGTGATTCTTACTACTGTGTCCAGTCTTACAATGAGAACTTGTTCTTTTGGATTCAGAATGATTTTCGTGATTCCAAGGGTAGCACAATAAAACATAAAATGATCTGGGTCCGAGTGGCGGAACTTAAAGAGAAACTGCCGCTCGTGTTTGTGATTCATACTCTCGGCCACCAGCGCGTGGGAGTCCACGCTGTTGGCAACTCGCTTGCTGATGAAGCAGCGAAGTCAGCGGTATCAAAATACTTAGTTGCAGCAGTCACGAGGTCCAAAAGCAAAATAGATGATGACATCTTGGCAGCTGTTGCTGCCACGGCGAAGGGAGGTAAATATCCTGCGGGGTTCCCTTCGAAGTACACATACCACTTAAGTCCCGATAAGGTTCCTTATGTGAAAATTCCTGAAGTTGGAGAGCGTCTAGTTCCCAACTCGGATCGCAGAGCTTCTCTGATTACAGCGGCTCATGAAGGTGTGGCGTCTGCGCATGCGGGCGTCTCAGCCACTGTATCTCAGCTACAACAAAGGTTCTGGTGGCGGGGACTGTACAAACAGACGCGCGATTATGTCCTTATGTGTGACGTTTGTCAGCAGATTAAGCCTTCTACTGCTGCGCGTCCGCCTCAGACACAGTTGTACATCTCTAATAAACCACTTGGTTGTGTTTATTTGGATCACTGCGGTCCTTTTTCTTCTGATACTGCGTATAAATACATCTTAGTAGCAGTTGACTCATGCACACGCTTTGTATGGGTATGGCCGCATCGAAGCGCTGATTCGCGAACTGTCATTAAGGATTTGCGTGTCTTTGTGGGAATCTTTGCTTGTGGTGCTTTCCATTCGGACCAGGGTCCGGCTTTCGCCTCTAAGGCGTATAAGGATGCTATGGTTTCGTTGGGAGTACAGGTGAAGTTTTCAAGTCCATACAGGCCTGAGGGCAATTCTGTTGTAGAAAGAATGAACCGCGACTTAAAGCAATCTTTGACAGCCCGTGTTATAGGCACTGGTAGAAACTGGCTGACCCACCTCTATGGCGTGCAGCGTGCGCTTAATAATCTCCCTAGAAGGTCTCTGGGTGGGCGGACCCCATACGAAATGCTCTTTGGTATCAAGATGTACGTCCCTGACCTTGATGGTGCAGACTGCCAGGCCCAGGCCGCGGCCTTTGACGTAGATGAACATTGCAATGTTTTACAGGATCTACAAAAGACCAGAGACAGTCTTGCAAAAGAACACTTGCCCTCCACGTCGGATGATGCGTTGCAGATCCCGGTAGTTGGCTGGCTACCCCAAGTTGGAGAACTGGTTCGAGAGAAGATCGATAACAAGAAAGAGTTTGGTCCCTCATATCGTGCACCAGTTCGAGTCCTTGGAGTGAAGGGCACAAGAACAGTCATTTTACCACCACTTCCAGGTCGTAAAGAAAACAGATTTATTTCTATTGACAATGTCAAGACACACAGGGTGGCCGATTCTTCATAGCATGACACCGGCTGTATCCTGTCCTTCCATGGTGAGGCACTCTGTGCTGGCTATTACATCTGGTGCAGATCAGGAGGTGTCCCTCGAGATGCCTGCCATATCAAGTCCTTTATTAAATACTATTCCTGTTACTAACATTGATGAGGTGACCTATGCAGATCCTGCTGATTTATCTATGTCCGATTTACATGCTCGTTTGGCTAACCAGTCCAGATTCTCTTTTGACTCTGATTCGGAACTTTCAAAGAAACCATCGACTATTGCAAAATATGCCACGTTGTTTAAAAAACATTTTTTAGTTCCACCTTGGACATACATTTGGCTGATACTATTTTCATTTTATCTTTTTATGTCAATTGGTTTTGTGTTTTATTTTTTCCGCCTGATTGATGGCCATTATGTGAAAGAAAGAACAGGAATTCGGTACCTTAATGGAACATTGGCCCCTCTTTCCTCCTCACATTCAGCACACAGACTAAAGAGAGACTTACATTCAGTAGAGATTACTGCTTGGCCTGTCCTTGATGGGATTGTGTGGGATGCGGTTAGGTTTCAGATACATGGCCCCACAGAGGTTATTAATGTTCCTAATGTGCTTAGAGTAAACATGGGAGATGTGATTAAGCAAAATATTCGCTCTGATGATTGGGATCTTCAGGCCGTAGAAGCATTGTTCTCTGATTTGAAATATTATGCGGCCTTTGATGATGAGGATTTGTATTTCGATTCTGTCAATTATGGTGATTTGTTTTGTTACCAACATTATGGAAATCATTTCTTGCACAAGACAAGTTCCAGGCGGGTTCCTGTGAATTACACTCAGTGGGAACATTGCCCTACTCCTTTACAGGGGAGCTCAAGTACGTTTCTGGGAAAATACTCTTACTTTACAGATTTTAATCAATCAAATCCTGAGTCGTTTTATTTTAAAGTGAACCAGAAATTCATGCCCAAAGTTAGGCTTACTGACACAAAATTGCTGTATTCAAAGTCCTTTCTAGAAAGGTTATCTGTGGATGGCTATGAGTTATGGAAGGATGCTATTGACCTTAAATCGGTTTGGGGTACCAAAGATTGGCAGGTACAAGGCACTGAGGCTTTGCATCGTGCATGTCTCATCCCGAATCACATGTTGTTTTTAAATTCGACTGTTTCCCAAACAACATGTTTTGGATTGGCTACATCTAAAAAATTAAATACCCCTACTATCCCTGATTTGGAAGAATATTCAGGTTGGAGTAATTTCACTACATTATCCATAAGGGAAATACAAGCACTTTTGCAGAATTCCTCCTTTAATATTTCAAGTTTTGATCCAGATGGGTGGCTTTTATGGCAAAGAAGCTCTGATTCTTGCCAACGTCGTTTTTTGGGTTTGTCTGAAGGTTTTACACACATCAGGTCAGATCCCAGGTTTGACACAGATCACACTGTTACAACGTATTCAGTAGGCAAATTGTGTCAGAACTGGTTACAACATTCCACTTTAGCTGCAGTTAAACTGCATCTGTCCCAGTTGAATGAAAATATAGAGCTAAATGATTTTATAAAAGGCCCGACTATGGGTAGGTCTAAACGCTTTATTTATGCTGTTTACAATGAAATTTGGAAATTTTCACAAGTCGAAGCAGCTAAACGCCTGAGGGCTATTGATCAAGCCAATTTGGAAAAAGTGCTTGCAGTGGTCGATAATAGTATTAACATGCTTTCTTCCAGAATTTACACATTGGATAATATTGTGTCTTCTGTTGTTGATATTGTACATGATGAAGTGTCCACGTTATACCATGGTCAAAATCAATTGCGCTCTGTAATGCAGTTTGCATGGACTCTACAGACAATTAAGGCTGGTCGAGTTCCCTGGACCTCATTGAACGTTTCATCCCTTTTCGCCCCTTTTAATCTTACTGAAAAACAGCGCATGCTTTCAATGCGTGATGCATCATTTTCTATGTTACATATTGAGAAACTAGAATCCTTGCCTTTTTCTGTTGCTGAAACCACTACTGCCACGTGGCTTATTCATGGTTTAATTACATTACCATTTCCTTTATATAAATTTACTAACTGTATGCGGTATATTGCTATAGGACGATATGAACCACTAGGCAATGCATTCTTACATGAGGCATGGTCATTACCATACACATACAGATGTCTGAAGGATGGGAAAGAAGTGAATCTTAATGGTGAGGAATGCACACAGTCACCTGACCATTCATTAATATGCAGACACATTCAGTTACACGGTTCTTGTAATCAGGACCGCCCAAATTTAGCATGTGTTTTAAAAGGCACGCCAGTTCCAGCAGTGGTTCCCACATTTACATTATTAGCTAATGGTAGTTATTTGCTTTTAAACAACGAATTATGTTGTGGTTTATTAATTGGTGTGGCTTATGTGGTAACTGTATCGGAGCGTGTAGTGTGCTGCAAGAATGTTCTATACCCACCCACGCATGGTTCTTCAGATGTCTCCATCTGGCCACGGATTCCAACCTTGGAAGCAAAATTCAATGGTTTAAGCAGAATAAGTGCCCTTTTGTCTCAAAAACAAGTGACCCTGAGTTCGGCCCGGGAAACTTATGTCCTTCACATAGCCAACACCCGCACAGAGGTGCAGGCGCTTTTAAATACTGATTTTCCGTTTCATTTCTGCGAGCTGGTACACCAGATATTGATTGCTTCTTCAACTACTGGGCTGGCACATTTTTTCAAGTTAGTCAGCAGTGGCCTCGTGACTACGTTTGAAAAGGTTTTTGGTATCATTCCCACGTTTTTCCACACTATTTTTTCGAGTTTGTTTGGTGGACTACCTGTGTTACTGGCTGTAGCCGCAGGCATTCTGTTGGTATTTTTCTTCATAAAACATGGATGCCCATCCTGCGCAAGACGCCGTTCATCGCCTCCTGACACTGTGCCGTAATCGGATGCTCAATTACTATGGAACATTGCCGCTTGCAGCATTAAGCACGGCCTATAGATTGTCATTTCGGTTCACCGACTTCACGTGTGTCCAACCTGTGTTTCACTGCCTGAGCTGCGAGTTCGATTGGGCCATTGATTTGTGCCTATGCTTGAGGACTGCTCCTGACGTCGATTTTGATCAACTAATGCGTCCCGTGGTGGCTCATGAGCTGATCTGTTCTGGCGAAAGAGTTATGGCCTTGGCAGCGATAAATGGAGTTCTGGGCCAATGGGAGATCTCTGCAGCGGCGGACGCCTTTCTGACACACAGCGATCTGGTGAACCCACCGAGTTGTCCTCTGACGTTACAGGAGGATCCGATGCTGGAGGAGCACGTATGTTCTTTCCCATTGCTGAATTGGATTGCTGAACTATTTTCGGATGATGGCAGTGATTTCATACTGGAGGCTGTTGCAACTTTCTTTGCATATACTTTCCAATCATGACATGCCTGAAGGAGTGCTTTGTTGTGAAATATGACTTTCCCCTCGCTGAATTGGAGGGATGGACTGTGTTCAGCTGATGGAGAGTTCAATCACGTGATGTCGCTGAAGATTACGTCAATGTGGCACATGACTTTGGAAATCGGATAAGTGCCTTATTTTTCCTATTTTGCAAACATTTGAATTGATGCGACATGGTCCTACATATTCATATTTTTGAGACGTGGCGGATGACTTTTGGTTCAAAAGTTTTGTTTTTATTTTTAGCTTTGAGGCCACTGTAGGCATTCATACATATTCATTCATACATATTTTTAGCTTATTTTTGCTCAAGATTATTGAACTTTGCTTTCAATTGTGGTGTCTGATTTAGTATTGCCTTTTCCCTTATGTTTGACGGTGCTCGGACCAATGGGGGGGTGTCATATGGATACTTCATTACATATATTGCGTTAAGTTAGCATGAGTGTATTACATGTTTAAACAGCCGGTTTGCCTTCGGCTTCAGTTTTGCACACGACACATACTTGTTGTTGTCGCCTTCACCCTAGAAGCGGTGAGGTGGTTTATTTGAGAATAATATGTTATTTCTATGCTATCAGCTTTGCCTGGTACACTTGGTACAACTGTCTGCACACTGAGAGCTGCACACTCTGAAATTAACCTAACACAAGGTTGCTGGGAGGCTTGATCCTCGCACCACATTAGACATAACACAAATAATGTTGATGCCAACATTTTGGGCTCTACGCGGGTTTAAGATAGAGTTACACGGAATGAACGCGGACACTTGGTGCTGCGCATGAAGAGAGCTGGTAGCTGTTGATGTGAACTGCTCCTACTGACATTGAGAGGTATGGGGCCGCCCTGCTAAAGCCCAAATGAGACCTTCTTAGATATAATATAATATGCTAGATAGGGTGCACGAAATATAGGTGATATAGATTTCTATAGAAATTGCATTATAACATGCTAGCACCTTTTGCTTACTATGGATTAGTGACTATGCTGCTGACTCTGATTTTTATAATCTGCATTTTGGTATTATACAAGATACTGCGTTTGAGAACTTTGCATTGAATAATAAATATTTCAAACTTGCACTTGTGTTCTTTGACTCTCAGTTTTGGTTTGAAATGATTATATAACGAAAGAGTGTTCATGTGTTCCACGACTCCTGAGGTATTCTAAAGATCATGTTCTGGTTTGTCTAAGACATGAATCATTCCATAATGATCCATGAGACACTGTGGCTAGCTAGGTAAGGAGATTTCTGACACTGAGATGAGTTTTTGGATCATCCTAACTCACTGAGGTTCTAGATCTCTATGCACAGTTCTGTGGGAGAACGGAAACCCTGCTACAACCCTTTGCAGTCATCTCACAAAGATGAAAAGCTGAGCCGTCCCACATAGGGATTCGAACAGGAAGCATTCAGATAAAACAGTTCCTGACGGAGGGGGTAATAGCAGCCTAAACTCTCTTATCAGGCCAAACACCTTATGTTGTCGTTAATACGTTACTTACCTTACCCTGCAAAAGAGTTCCTGCAGCTATATTTTTTCTGGTCATTTGCAAGTTGGACAGTGGTTTCAGGAAACCACAAATACAATCTGCAACTAAAAACGCTTTCATTGCAGGGACTCCATTTTGGCAGTGCCAAATTTATAAAATGGCATTTAGTCGAGTTATGTGGTATGGTGAATGCTTTATGAACAACTTTCAGCCGGCACACTGTGGAATTAACTCCCTGAATAACTTCCTGCTCTCCATCAGGAACAACTTGCTTTCAGTCGCAATATTAAGAAAGTCTTCTGATGTATTGGTAGCTTGGGCGGTCTACCGTGGTTTTTTTCCGCTCTCTATCCAACACTGATGCCTTATTTAGTACTGTGCACATTTTAGTTTAAAGCCAAACCACAGCCAGTATTGGTGCCCCTTTCCACAAGTCTAGTTCTCTTTCGCTTCTACGATTGACGTGACTTCCTGCTCATTTGTGTTAGTGGCTATTGACTGCAGAGGCAGATTGAGTACCTACTGCGGACATTTTGAATTAATTGATGGTACGTTTGGCTAAAACGCCATGTAAGCTAGAATTGCCCGGGCCTCCTCTGGCAGGTGGAAGGGCCGCAAATAAAGAGTGAAGAGTTACAAGTGAGATATGGTGCCAAAGGGCTTCAGAGACGTGTATTGAAATGGCAGAAGTGGAAGACTTAACGACATAGCGTGCCTCCTAGGGCGAGGGCGGTAAGGTTTATTAAGATTGCATCGGAAACGAGCAAGCCAAACTGACTCCACTTCAAACCACATACTCTGGAAAGATCCCAACCAATAGTAGAAATCGCTAGTAAACAACTGCCAGGGAAGCAGTATTGGGCATATAGATATAACAAGCTCCGAGGGGCCACGAGTTGCTGACACGGAGGAGGACGCTACGGCGCGCACCAGTCCTGAAAACGAAAGCTATGGTGGGGGCGGGACTTCCGCTTTGTGCGCGAAGCCCGCACCCACGAATGCCTTGCCTGAGGAGCAGCGGTGACGCGGGGCTGCAGATCTCCGGAGTGGCGGTAAGTGCCCTTACTTGTAGGGGGGCGGCAGGGGGGCTGCGCTTGTGTGTGTGTATGCATGTGTGCGATGGGGGGGGGGCTTGGTGCACGTGTGTGTGTGTGTGCGCGCGTGTGTGTGTTTGTGTATGTGCGTGCATGCATGGGCGCTTGGGGGAATTGTCAGGAGAAGAGGTGCGGCGTAGACAGAGTGTGAGGCGAGGTGGGGGAGGGGTGGGTGCAGTATAGTGGGCAAAGGAGAGAGCGAGCGAGGCTCTGGGCGGCATGCGAAGGGGGGCGAGAGGTGCCGGGATAGTGGGCAATTGAAGATCAGCGAGGTGAAGAGCATTTTCCCACAAGATTAGCGGAGTAGCAACGGCATAAGGGGCCCGTTTGCTGGAGAGTTTTTAGAGGTGCGCATCTGTTGGGGGGGGCGGGCGGCTCTCGTATTGGTGGGGCTCTGTTTTCGGAGGAAGGACTCGGGTGGAGACAAAAGGTGGATGTGTGTGTGTATGCGTGTATGCGCATGCATGTTTGAAGCTTCTCAGGAGACAGCAGCTGAGCCCGCGGAAATCGCCTCCTTCAACAGGAAATGCGCGTGGCCGGTACTTTCTCCTGGGAAGCACAGTCAGTGACAAAAGATCTCTGGCGAGACACAGCGCTTACGCGCTGTTTTCGCTACGAGACCTAAAAACATGAGAGCAAAGCCTGGATTGGATATGGGCAGGCTAGCCTGACCCCGCGGGCTCAGGCGTTCAAAGCAGTGCGGGGTAGGATGAAAGGACATTACCAATCACTGTGGGCTTTAGTTTAAAGCGACACAGCAATTTATATGACGTGATTGCGCTGCTTTTCCCCCCTCATGCACAGTGCTTGTGATGGCCATGTGCATGAAGGTACTGGAGAAAGCAGGCGTCTTCTTGAATGATGCCTCCGACTCAGGCCCAGAAAGAGCACGTGCAGCATGCCTGGTGGTTGTAAACGTGTACTGGCAGAGGCAGGCTATTGTAGGCAATCGTTTTGAACAGTGAGAATAAACATGAAGAAAATATAGAAGAGTGGCTAATATATATTAAAACAGATTTACCAATTATCTGTACTTGCAAGGTTATATTCCAATGTGTTTGAAACTGACACCAATATTTTTATTTGAGGCCATTGTTGATGAAGCTCCCTGAGAGTTAATGTGGTGCACCATTAAATCGAGTACATATAATTTACTGTCCAGTGTTTAAAACAGATTAGAGGAAAGTGTTTGAATTCTAAATGTGTGTCTCCTCAAGTCTGCACAGTCCAATTTGTCATTTTAGATCATTCATTTGAAGACGTGCGTTCTATAGTACAACCTATCAATCATAAACAGTTAACTGGTTATAACACTGCCATGTAACGGCAAAAAAAAACTATAGGTCAAATGTTAATGTAAAAAGAGTTTCTGTTTCACTCTGCATTTTTTCTCTCAACAGCAGCGCTCTGTAAACTGACGAATAACAGAACAATTAAAGACAACCATTTTACTTTAAAAGAATGTGTTTGTGCCAGAATTACAGGCAACTAAATTAGCATACTTTTTTAGGTCTCGCCTAGGCAGCGCATGCGCTGTCTCGTCGAGAGATGCTGTATACAGTATAGCGGGGGAAGCTCCACCAACTTTCCGCCTATCTTCATTGACCAAAATTCTAAATGCTGCATTCTGACTGGTTTTACGCAACTTAATCTCGCCTCCTAAGGGCCATGTCATAATTGTTCTCCTTCCATGGCTATCGGCCCCTTTACTTAAAAATCTCTTTTGTTCCCCTGCTTCCCCCCCGTTCCCTCCCACAGTCCGTGACTTCTTGCCCACCACCACCTCCCCATCCCATTTGTACGTTCCTAGACGCCCGCACTTTTGTTTACAATGCAATAGGTCTCACGTAATTACGAGCCCTATTGCATTTGTAACTGCTTGTTTTCTCCTGGGATTGGCTGGGTGAGTTTGCACTATATTTTGCCTGACCTGTCCTGCCCAGAACACATGCGCATAAAACGTCTTTTTTTATTCAGAAGGAGTTGCTTTAATGTTTGCAACAAGGGACAGTTCACGGCGGGAGGCCGAGACAGCACAAGCAACGAAACGAAACAGGACAAAGTCAAGCGCGGTGGGTTCCACTCCCTCCTCCTCACTCCCAGATCACTCGCCTGACCACTCTTCTTTGGTGTGGCGTTTATCTTTTTACATTTGTACCAAGGGGTGGTGCGGCAATTTTATTGCCTGTTTATTGAAATGCTGTGCCTGCATGTTTACACTGCAAGGCTGGACCGGTGTTATTTGTCACTTGTACGGCGTCTGTCTGTGTGTTTTATAGCCATAAGCTTTATGTGTAGGTGCCCATCTGGGTGGCAACTTGGGGGCTCTACCATAGCAACAGGGTGTGGGCTCTTTTTAGGCACCTCCGATCCAGCTCCGGCATAACAGATTGGCTGGGATGTGTGGAATCCTCTCTGGCAGAGGGTGTCTGTTAGACTTTGCAATTTTTGGCGTGTTTCCACTGAGATTTTGCTTTCTGCCCTTCCGGTTTTGACTCAGTTTTTGCTGGCGTAGTGTTTCTGCGCACTTTTCTCACTGCTGATCTGTTGTGAAGTGCAAGTGCTCCTGTGGTAAATTGTGTTATGGATTGGTGTTTCTATGATTGAATATTTGATTTACTTGTTAGTCCCTAGTAAAGTGCACTGCATGTGCCAGGGCCTCTAAATAAAACGCTACTAGTGGGCCTGCAGCACTGATTGTGCCACCCACGTGAGTAGCCCTAAAAAGGTAACTCAGACCTGCCATTGCAGAGTTTGTGCGCAGTTTGTAACTGCCAACTTGGCAAGTGCTCCCACTTGGCAGGCCCTAAACCTTCCCTTTTCTTACTTGACAGGAACTCCTAAGGAAGGCCCAAGGTACCCCTGTGGGCATGGTGCAGTGTATGTGAAGGGTAGGACAGGCCCTGGTGTGTGTGCGGCATGTCCTGATAGTGAATTACAGCCCATTTTGTTTTTCACTATTGTAAGGCTACCTGTTCCCCATATGACAGAATGGGACGTTTGTTTATAATATCCTATAATCATACCAAGCCCTGGGAACTAGGTAGGAAAATAAAATTTATTATGCCTGAACTCAGAATCTAAAGATGCATTTTTAGTGAAGGTGATTTTTACATTCTGTGTTTGAAAATACCACTTTTAGAAAGTAGGTATTTTCTTGCTCAGTCATCCTTGGTGCCTCTCTAGGAATGTGGGTTGTCTGTCTGGGTTTTGGATGACAGAAGGCCGGGGAGCAGGAGTCGCTCCAGATAGTCTAGGTGGGTCAGGAAAGGGCTGAATAGACTTGGGCTGCGATGGGGGAAAGGGGAGGAGATTTCTTTGCACCTCAAAGGGCCTGGTCTGCCTCTGAGAAGGCAGAACTGATTCTGGCTGGGCACAGACACTCTCTGCTTAAGACATTAAAGGATTTTTAAATATAAATATTGGGGCCCAGACCCCTGAACTTTAGAACTCTTTTGGATCAAGAAGACTGCCAACATGAAGAGGTGGAGAAGCTGTGAGGAGGACCTACCCCTTTGCTGTGTGCTTTGCTGTGTTGGCCCACAGCAGCTGCTTCGCTCTTGGGCAGTGAAAGGACTGGACTGAACTTTCTGCAATCTGCTTTGTGAGTTTCTCCAAGGGCTGAGGTAGAGCTTGCCCCCTGTTCAAGAAGTCTCAGGAACAACAAAGACTTCAAGCTCTTCTGCCCTCAGCACTGGGGACTTTGTGTTTTGTGCTGCAACAAAGGGAAAAGCAACTCTACGACGTCTACAGCTCCGCGTCCTGACAACACCACAGAGGGCACCACTGTAACGCCGCAGCGTGACCTCGGTCTCACCGATGACGCCTGCTAATGCCGCCATTGACATAGACATAGATGGGTGTCTGAGTGAAGCTTGCTTATATGTTCTACTAATGTTAATCCGCTTGCAAATAAAATGGCTGCTGCTATGATGGATTTCTTACTGCACATGTGTCAGTCACACTCACGTGACATGACGTATCTTTCGCTTGGAGGGAAACACTTGCTTCTGCGCACTAGAACTAAATGGCTGCACTGTGTAACCACGTGCATGAAGCTTGCTCAGCTGCTTTTGCTAAGCTGTAGATTCTGCCTAATCTTAATGCTATAGGTAAATATAAAATAATGGGTACAGAGTAGAGATAAGTGGTATACAGAATACACTTTTATTTTTTGTTCTAAAAGCGGTTGTCTTCTATTTTTAACTCCTTTGGGCCTGACGAGATCCCACTGCATCCGTTTTGAACATGCGCATAAGAAACCAAGGGACGCTTCAGAAATGGCATTGGATGGTTGCCAGGAACAGTCTCATCCAAGATGCGCCTGGGAAACTGACCCTTTACCTCTGTCAGAGGAAGCTCAAATGTACAATGTTAATACAATGTATTTACTAATAGAACATTCATTGTTGGGTGGAATAAAGATGTCATGAGAAAATAAAATGATGGGCGGGAACTTTAATTTAATTATGATATGCAGAAAGTTTCATTTTGGTAAGGTGTGATGACCTCTCCTCATTCCTTGCCCAATCAAAATTGGGAATCCTTACACTTGCAACATTGGGGGGTGGTGCACTGACCTGAAAAATAGTATAACTAGGGTAGGCTTAGTTAGTTAATTTGTCTGACTTGTCCGAATAGCTGACCTGTCACTGACCCAGCGCACTCAATAGGTGACAAAGAGCAGAGGGCTGCGGAGCACTCTGTCAGAAGATTCGCTGACCCAATCAGGGTTCTGGGAAGCTGAAGAGCTGGCGAAGCACTTTGTTGGTGAAATCGATAACCCAATCGGGGTTTTGGTTGTTAGCTGCAGAGAGGGAGTAGCGCAGGCGTTGCAACTGAACTGCGGGTGCCGGTCTTAATCCTTTGGTGGTCCTGTCCTGATCCAATTTGGCTTTACCTGTCCTGATTCTGAATCTGCACCTGCTGGCCTACTGGCAACTGCAACTTCTGGGGTTTCTGTCCTTTTGCCCAGCCCGTGGCCAGGGTTGGTCTTCACACTGTTCTAGGTAAATATAAATACGTGTGGGTTTGTCATGGTATTATTTTTTTCTCTTTACCCTTCCTACTGTTAAAAGTTTTTCATTATATATTGTTCCCCTTTCTTACCCTCCCTATTGTTGAAATCTTAAGACAGTCTTGATTACGTATTTCCTTTTTTTTCCCTGACTCTTCCCTGTTGGTAAAATGACAAATCGTTTAATTATATAGCATGTTCCTTTTCTTACCTTCCCTTATTGCTAAATGTTCAGTATAATATATCTTTTGCATAGTTACACATTAATTCTGATCTTCCTAATTGAAAGTCTGTTGGTGTTTAATCTTTGGATCATGACCATTTAAGAAATTTAGATAAAGATTTTAAAAGCTTCCCGAGTCTGTGGTTATTATATGAGTGCAAATATTATTTTTATTCTAACACCCTTGATCCCTTAGGACTTTAGGTACCAATCACGTGGATTGGTAAGTCAATGGTATAGGTCCTAAATGAAAATTATAATTCACTGATTAGAGGATGTGCACAGGTTACCTGATTAAACTCGCGAGAATAAGTTGGTGTTGTTTATGGGCCCAGGTGAGTATGGTAAACTGAGTCGGATGACCTGCGCGCTCTATCAAAGCTATTTCCCAGAGTCACATGGTGTTGGGCAGACCCCTGCTGCCATCGATCGAACAGTGATCCCCAGCGTCCGGCATCAGTCGCCCTGGCCGCTGCGACACACCTCCTACAGCCATGCTTAAAGTCCTGTGGGTGAATAAATGCAGCGATGAGGGTTTTTCACACAACTCAGTAAAACTACAGCGCTCTGCCTAGTGTGTACGTCTCAAGGTATCAATAATTTGGTGGTAGTGTGGTGCGTTAAGAGCGAGCGGAGAAGCCCCTAACCGCTCAAAGGTGAAATTCAAAGGAATCCCACTGAACTGAAAACAGCATTGCTCTCGCACACAACAAACATAGGGTTTGCAACTGGTAAGTGATTAATTTAAACACAACAACAGTATCATCAAAGGACAGATGCAGAATCTTGAAAGTATGTCTCAAGGTAGGTCGTTTTAATAGGTCCACAATCAGCCGACACGTGTTTCGTCGTGTAGGTATAGTCCACAACGACTCTTCAGGGCTTGTGGCAAGCCTGCACGTGAGCAGGTTTAGTGGAATAAAGCTCAATGTAGATATCAATCAAATATTCATTGGGAATCGATAAGTTGTGTAGAAAGTATGGCAAGTGTGTATGCCTCTGTTAGCAGTAAGATCGTCGAGTTGAAGGTGGTAGTCGTATGCTTAATAGGTGTGTGTATTAGGCCGTAACCGGGAGGGGATCTCAGAAACATCAACTCAGTCTTGTCGCCGTTTAGTTTGAGATGAGACAGATTCATCCATTCGGCTACTGCTTTAAGGCAACTGCCTAGAGAGCTGGATGCACAAAGTTCAACACAAAGCGGGCAGTATAACAAATGAATGAACCAGCAAAGTCTTGCCCGCAGATTTCAAAAGGATATCAGAGTCAAGAGGGGTGGCCCTGCCCTGCCTCTTCTTGGCAATAACGGGCAAGGACAGGACCGCCCTTGACCTGGATTTCGCCCGGGCGCGGCTTGCATGCGTCCCACGTCACAGTGATTCTCTGTGCTTTTTGAAGCGTTGCCTGGCTCCTCCTCCTCCCTCCTGGGAGGTAATACAGCAGTGGGTTATGGGGGTTGCAGTCCCCCAGCCACAGCAAAGCGCGTCCCGCGCTGATTCTCTGCACTTTTGAAGCGCTGCCTGGCTCCTCCCCCTCCCTCCTGGGAGGTAATATAGCTGTGGGTTATGGGGGTTGCAGTCCCCCAGCCACAGCAAAGCACGTCCCGTGCTGATTCTCAACGCTTTTTGAAGCGCTGCCTGGTTCCTCCCCCTCCCTCCTGGGAGGTAATATAGCTGTGGGTTATGGGGGTTGCAGTTCCTCAGCAACAGCAAAGTGCGGCCTGCACAGCGGTGATTCTCACTGCTTTTTGAAGAGCTGCCTGGCTCCTCCTCCTCCCTCCTGGGAGGTAATACAGCAGTGGGTTATAGGGGTTGCAGTCCCCTAGCAACACCAAAGTGTGTCCCGCGCTGCGGTGATGCTCTACGCTTTTTGAAGCGCTGCCTGGCTCATCTTCCTCCCTCCTGGGAGATAATAAAGCAGTGGGTTATGGGGGCTGCAGTCCCCCAGCAACGCTCAACTAAAAACAAAAATAAAAATAGGCCTTTTAAGTACCATTTTACCATTTCTGGTATATATAACATTGGAAATGGCTTGCTTTCAACTTTTAATACCAAGTATTTACTTTAATACTAACATATCTTCAAACAGCAGAAACAACAGAAAAAACAATCAATGGATATGTTTGTGCTGCTGGGTAACATCTGCCCCACTGCGTTAACCACTGTATCACTTTTTTTTGTGCTATTCAAGCTGTGTCTGCGACATGGTTGGTATCTTTTGAGGTATGTGGGTGGGTGGATGCTCGCCTCTGCAAAGTTGGGGTGTGCAAGGAGTGGGTGGGGGGAGGTATGCCTAATTGGGTTGTTTGTTTTCTTATTTTTTCTTTTATGGATCACATGCTCACCTTTTGTATGCATGGTGGGAGGAGTGGATGGTGGGGCTAGCTTACCCGAACAAATGACCTTCATGACATGGAATGTCCGTGGTTTAAATGACCACAGCACGTTCCGGAAAATCATTGCCTATCTGAAGCGTAAAGAGATTGACGTGGCATTGGTTCAGGAGACGCATTTGTATCCGGGTTGCACACTTCTTACAGGTAGCAGATTGGCAGGGTTCTCTCATGCAACTTGTTTCACCTCCCATTCTAGAGGTGTGTTGACGTAGCTTAACCTCAAAGCAGGTCACAAATTAGAACCATTGACGATCGACCCGACAGGCAGATATGTTGTGTCCCGCCTGTCTTCTGTTTTGACTCTGCACTCTGTATTTCATTGTATTCTGTTTTATTCATTGTACTTCCTTTGCATTGTTTGTGTCCATCGTTTTCTCTGCCTGATCTGCTCTCCTGCTGCTCGCCGCTGCGGCCCACCCCCCGCTCGCCCATTTGTCCCGCTCCCGCCTACCAGCTTCTCCTCGCTCCCACCCCCCCTTTTTATGGCGGCCACTGCACGGCCGCGCGCAGCGGGCACGCCTAAGGCAATACCGTCTGCACCCGTTCACCCCTGGACCGTGCCCAGCACCAGACCCCCTGGCCCCCGCGAACGCCAAGACACCCGACGGAGCTACAACGCCAACACACTCCACGCACTCAACACCGGTCGATCACACTCCTGCATCCGGGTCACCCCGAAGTGGACCCATGGACCCTTCTACTGCTGGAACTGCAGATACATCATCCTCCAAACCACCACCACGCCCACTTGGGTAGGTCGCAACAGCCTCCGATGCTTTCTACTCAACACCCGCTCCGCCCGCAAACACACCATGGAACTTTGGGACCTACTCGACTCCACCTCCCCAGACGTCGCCTTCCTGACGGAGACCTGGATGAACCCCTTTTCTGCACCCGATATCGCCATAGCCATCCTTGACGGCTACAAGATCACCCGCAGGGACCGCACCAAAAGAACAGGAGGCGGAATCACCATCGTCCACAGAAACACCCTCAGAATCTCGACCAGCACCGAGGACACGCTTATCACCGCCGAACACCTGCACTTGCAGATCCACACCGACCTCAACACCACCCTCAGAGGAACCCTCATCTACAGACCACCCGGCCACCGGCCGCAGTTCAGCAACTCCATCGCCAACTTTGTCAGCATGCAAGCCCTTGCGTCCACGGACTACATCCTCTTTGGTGACCTGAACTTCCATCTCGAGAACACCAATGACAGCAACTCCACCACCCTGCTCGACTACCTCGGAATCAAGCAGCTCGTCACAACTCCCACCCACTTCCCCGGACACACGCTCAACCCTATCTTCTCAGCCAGCAACCACGTCATCTTCAGCCACACCACCGAACTCCACTGGACTGACCACCGCTGCGTCCACTTCACCTTCAAGAAGCCTACCACACACCACACACACAACGGGCCCCCCACCGCAGCTGGAGCAAAGTCACCGAAGACCAGCTAGTCACCACCCTCGCCCGAAACCCACCAACGGACACAACCGACTCCGCCGCCCCCAACCTCAGGGAATGGTTCGACGACTGCGCCAACCGTCTTGTCCCAATCAAGAAACCCTAAAAACAGATGCACCCACAGAAAAGCCATCTGGTTCACCGCTGACCTCCAGGCATCCAAGCAGGCCTGCCGTAGTCTCGAGAAGAAGTGGCACCACGAACAGATTCCGGACAGCAACACAGCCTACAAGAGCACCATCTGCAGACACCACCAACTCATCCAAACCGCCAAAAGGACCTCCTTCAAAAAGCGCATTGACAACAATGGACACAACAGCAAAGACCTCTTCAACATCGTGAAGGAATTCCTCAACCGCAGCTCCAACTCCAATGACATTCCGCCATCACAAGACCTCTGTGACTCTCTAGTCACCTTCTTCCACTGCAAGATCGCAGACATCCACAACAGCTTCAGCAACCAGACCCCCCGACATACACAGACACCTCTGACTCACCGCCCCCCAGCCACATCAACCCCCTGCTTTCTTGGATCCACGTCAATGGCGAAGACACAATCAAAATCATGAAAACCATCCACTCCGGTTCACCATCTGACCCCTGCCCGCACCACATCTTCAACAAGGCAAACTCCACAATCGCACCCCATCTCCGCAAGATCATCAACAGCTCCTTTGAGACCTCCACCTTCCCGGAGAGCTGGATGCACCCCGAGATCCACGCCCTACTCAAGAAACCCAACGCTGACCCCAAGGACCTGAAGAACTTCCGGCCCATCTCCCTCCTCCCGTTCCCGGTGAAAGTCATCGAGAAGATCGTCAACAGGCAACTGATCTCCTTCCTCGAAAAGAACAACATCCTGGACTCAACCCAGTCCGGATTCCACAGCAACAACAGCGCTCATCGTCGCCACCGATGACATCAGGGCCATGATGGACAACGGAGAAACCGCGGCCCTCATCCTCCTGGACCTCTCGGCCGCCTTCGACACTGTCTGCCACCACACCCTCCGCACATGCCTCCACAAAGCAGGGATCCGTGACAATGCACTGGACTGGACCACCTCCTTCCTTACCAGCAGAACCCAGAGTGTCCGCCTCCCCCCATTCCACTCTAAAGACACCAAGATCATCTGCTGCATACCCAAAGGATTGTCCCTCAGCCCGACACTCTTCAACATCTACATAGCATCACTCGCCAACATCGCCAAATCGCTCGACCTCAACATTGTCTCATAAGCTGACGACACCCAGCTGATCCTCTCTCTCACCAAGGCCCCACCACCGCCAAATCCAACCCCCACGAAGTAATGAAGGCCATCGCCAGATGGATGACGAACAGACTCCTGAAACTGAACTTGGACAATCATCGGATCCACCCCCTCTGCGTGGGACGACTCATGGTGGCCGGCCGCACTGGGAGCTGTACCGACGCCCACTAACCACGCACGCAACCTGGGAGTCATCCTGGACTCCACATAGTCTATGACCCAGTAAGTGAACGCCGTCTCCTCCTCCTGCTTCAGCACCCTCTACATGCTCCGCAAAATCTACAGATGGATCCCCACCAGTACCAGAAGGACAGTCACCCAGGCTCTCGTCAGCAGCAGACTGGACTATGGCAACGCTCTCTATGCAGGAACCTCAGCCAAACTCCAGAAACGACTACAACCCATACATAATCCCTCTGCACGCCTCATCCTCGACATCCCCGCCACAGCCACATCACAGCCCACCTGAAAGACCTTCACTGGCTCCCTGTCAACAGGAGGATCACCTTCAAGCTCCTCACCCACGCCTACAAAGCTCTCCACAACACCGGACCAGCGTACCTCAATGAATGACTCACCTTCTACACCCTGAACCACCCAGCTTTGCTGCGCTAACCTCACCCTCGCCACCGTCCCCAGCATCTGTTGAGCGACCGCCACCAGCAGATCGTTCTCTCACCTCGCCTCTAAAACTTGGAACACCCTCCCCATCCGCCTATGGCAGACCCAGGACCTGCTGACCTTCAGAAGACTCCTCAAGACCTGGCTGTTCGAGCAGTAGCAGCACCCCGCATCCCCAGCGCCTTGAGACCCTCTTGGGTAAGTAGTGCGCTCTACAAATGTACTGATTGATTGATTGATATATCCCAGAGTAGAAATTCTTGATTGTCAACTCCTATGGTCCGAACTATGACGATCCAGGGTTTTTTCGCTCACTGTTTACATTAATCAGAGATCAGTGTTCTCTTCCGATATTCTGGGGGTAGAGATTTTAATTGCATAATAGATACGACTTTCGATCGCTCGAAGGTCCCAGCTTGTCCACTTTCTGACTCAGCGAAGGCAGTGGCAGACATTGCTTTACAACTACAGCTGGCTGATGTATGGAGGTCTCGTACAAGTGCCCATGGGGGTTATACACATTATTCTGCGCAACATGATATCCACACGCGCATTGACTATTGGTTTATTTCACAATCTCTGTTGCCTAAGGTGCTGGATATCACTGTCTTGGCCCCCTCTTTTTCAGACAATTCATCGGTCATTGTTACTATAGCAGTGCCCCCTCGTTCCCCTCCTCCTTTTTTGTGGCGTTTTCAACCTTATTCGCTATTAGATTCCGTTTTCCACTCCGAGCTGAGCGACGTGATCTCTGAATTCTTCAATATTAATGTACGATCGGTCGACTCCTTCACCACGGTGTGGGAGGCGTTTACGGTCTTTATAAGGGGTGTTGCCATTAGTAAGCATGTGGGTCTTCTCCGGGCTATTCGTGGTCGCCTTGCTTTGCTAGAGACCCGTCTATCAGGCCCCAAGGCACACCTATCTCTCACGAATGATCCTGAGCTGCGTGAACAACTTAAGGCCACACTGGCTGAATTCCATGAGGAGGCTGACAGTGAGGTCAAACATATGGGCAAGTGTGCTTCTGCTAGAGCTTATGGAGAGTCTGACCAGCCGGGCTTCATGCTTGCGGCAATGGCCCACCACCGACTAGACTCTGGAGGTATTGTAGAATTGAGGGCGATGATGGGTCGGTCCTGACGGAACGCACTGAAATAAATGCTCAATTCCGCTCATGTAATCAGTAGCTGTATTGCTCTAAACTCGCCCCCAGCGACGATGATATTTCTAACTACCTAGAATACATACAGCTCCCCTGGTTACAGAACTGGCAGCGTGAGTTTTTGATGCGCCCCATTGAGGAGGCGGAGGTTCAACTCGCTTTGGGGTGGATGTGTGAGGGCAGTGCCCCCAGACTTGATGGCCTTATGGTCACATTCTGTAAGGGCTTCAGCTATCTTTTTATCCCACATCTTATATGTTTATTTCATGAGATAAGCGCAGACGGTATAATGCCCCCTTCCATGTGTGAAGCGTTGATTATTACTCTGTTGAAGCCCAATAAAGACCCTCGTAGGTGCCCATTTTATCGTCCGCACTCTCTACTTAACGTGGACACCAAGTTGTTTGCGAAAATTTTGGTGAACCGTCTGTCGCCGCTTTTCCCTCAGCTTATAGACCCTGAAGAAGCTGGTTTCATCCCGGGTCGCACGCTATCACATAACCTCCGCACGGTTTTTGGGGTTCTGTAGCATGTTCGTCCCGAGGTCAAGGTTGCTGCGGTTTTTTTAGATGTCGAGAAGGCTTTTGATTTGATTGAATGGAAGTTTATGCATTCTGTTTTGCGACAAATGGGGTTCGGCGAGGTCTATTTGCAACTGTTTTTCGGTACTATATAATTCCCCAGTGGCTCAGGTGCGCACATGAGATGTAGAGTTTGCCCGCTCCCAATCTCACGGGGTACTCAGCAAGGGTGTCCGCTGTCCCCGTTGTTATTTGCGGTGTCTGCTGAGCCCCTGCTGCGGGCATTGCGTGAATATCACGGGCACAGGGGACTTTGTTTCCTCATTACAATTTCATTACTTCTACTTGCGCGGATGATATGCTTTTATATATTAGAGATCCCGAGATCCATCTATCTCCTGTGATTCGTGAGGTGCAGTGCTTTGGTGTCTCTCCAGCCTAAGGATTAATTGGGATAAATCCATATTGTTCCCACTGACACCTTCCACAATGCAGTTTCCGCTCGACTTCCCACAACAATGGACCACTGAACCGGTGCGCTATCTGGGCATTCAGGTCCATTCTTATGCGGATGTGGTGATTAAAGCTCATTACGGTAAAGTGGTTGATAAGTTCGGTGATGACATAGACAGATGGATACGACTCCCATTGTCTTTGGCTGGTAGAGTTTCTTTGATGAAAATGGTTGTGCTCCCTCGCCTGCTCTTTCTTTTTATTAATATATCAATAGTGGTGCCATAGTATCTGTTTCGAGCACTCCGATATCTCATGATAAAATTAGCGAAGGCTGGCAAGTCCCCTAGAGTTGCTTTGGACACTCATGCTTCCTTACACTGCCGGGGGACTGAATGCTCTGAATTTTGAACTGTATCTGCCTCTCATGCATACAGTTGGGTGCACCAGCCCCATGATTTACCTCATCTTCAGATTGAGAGGGTTGCCGCTGCCCCGCACTCCCTGCCTCGCTTTATAAGTAAATGCTCCTTCCTTGTAACCGCCCGAAGAGTTTTTGGGGTACGTTTGCTCAATATCAATCTGTGCAACGAGCCACGGCAGATGCTCCTGAATGTATATGATTGTGGTTAATCTCTGTAAAATCAATTCCTTACAATGTTACTGCAGATGATTTTGTATTATCCTGTGATGTTCTTATGTCCATTTGCATTCTTTATAACAGTATTGTGCCCGCCGTATCATTCAATTGTGTTTTTTTTTCTCTCCAGCTGTCATGTCACTCGTGCCTCATTTGCCCTCCCTCTATTCGCCGCCATGCTCTGTATCGACACTGTTAAGTTTCATATTTGCCTTCGATTTAAGTGATCCACATTTGTATTATTGTATGTGTGTTGTTTTTATCTGTGTCTTAAATTGCAATAAAATACAATAATACAAATCAATCAATAACACAAACATTAACACAACAAGTACTATTAACAAAGCATTGTCAATCCTCATGAAACTGGCATCCATAAACTTATGTAAAAAGATAACAGTAAAGAAAAAGATTGACACACCCAGTTAGATCAGAAACTATGTATAAGTTTGAAAATGAGTTTAGGTTGTGCAGAATTCCAACACAATCCACATCTGTCTAAACCAGCAACTATGTACATCAAAATAATCTTAAGAATAATGCATAAGTAGAGTAAAACAACAATACACAAAAGCAGGAATATCTGAGATACTACTTTTCACTAAGTGAAAAAAAACACAACACATATGAATAAGCCCGGAGATCCAGTGAAAACATTCAAAATGCCAGAAACTTTGTAATATAAAATGTAACCCAAGCAAAACCAAAAGAAACAAGAGGGGGGATATTGTCTTTTTATGGCTTTTTCAGACGAGAGAGAGGGCAACCCCCTCTTTCTTAAAAAAAAAACCACCCCAAAACCCATGAAATATGTATTTCATGGAAAGTAAAAAGTAGTTAACAAAAAATAGTTTTTGAATTGCCTCTCCAAGTTATCTCTTTACAAAAATCTTGCATATTTGATCCGTAGATGGCCTGATTGCTTCCATTTTGTAAATCAATTGTGACACATGTAAAGTAAAAAACAAACATCAAAAACCAATCAAACTTGCTATGTCGCAAAACAAACTAATCCCACCATTTACAAATCCCAACAATTTATAAATGTAGCAAACAATGCATAGAAATAAAAAAAAAGCATTACCTGTGGCACTGCACCCAGAACAATTCCGTCTGCTTCAGGATGCTCTGGACACTGATGAAGGAAAAAAACGGACTTTATGCATACACAAAAAATGCTTTTTCTCCATACAAGGCAATTTAAATACTTTAGTTTACAAATGTGTTTAATATATTCCAGAAAATATTTTTTTTTAGGTTAAATAGGTATGACAGTAGTTACGTATGTATTAAAGGTCTCACCAATAAAGGAGAAAGATGCTGGCACTGAAAAGAAAATCGGTTTATTTCACCAAACAAAAGTACTTTTCTCTTGTGAAATAAATGGATTTTGTTTGGAGTGCCGGCATCTTTTTTCTTTATTAGTATGACCTGTGATACATGTGATGGCGGGACTGCACCAGTAGCTGCGCAGTGGTGCTGGATGGTGGAAAAGGCTACTCTTACAGTACTTCTTGGGGGGTGCATTTAAATATATCAAAGTGTACATTTTGTATAATATATATATTTAAATGATCCCAACCAGTTTAATGTTTTTATAAATTATTTGTTTATATAAATACTTCTATGTATATCACTGCTTTGCTTAAAATTATTTGCATATTCATTATTTTTATTCACAAGTAATATTGTATTTAAAAAAAAACTATATTTTTACTTTCTTTATAAATAAAAGTGTGAACCCTTTAACTAATTGGTATGGATGATTGCTGTTTTGTATCCAAGCAAAAAGCAGATGTTTAGATTAAAAGCACTATATGAGATAGGTTCATGCCACACCACTGCTGCAACAACTGCATTGGTTACTGGTCAAATAGAGAGCAATGTTTAAAGGTCTGTGCATTGCTCACAAGGCACTGTATGGTACTGTCCCAGTTTGGTAAACAACCTTTACGACGCAGTCATTACATCGTACTACACTTACAACGTAGTCATTACATCGCAAAATCCTTTACAACGCATGTCACTACAACGCAGGCATTACAACGCATACCATTACAACACATGACACTACAACGCATGTCACTACAACGCAGGCATTACAACGCATACCATTACAACGCATAGTACCCCTACACTATCCAAAACGACCCTACTGTTGCACCCCCTGGAGTTAGAATAGTAATTTTAACCCCATAAACTATCCAACACTTACCCTACTGTTGCACCTCCTGGAGTTAGAATAGTAATTTTTACCCCTCTACTACCCAACACTTACCCTACTGTTGCACTTCCTGGATTTAGAATACTAATGTTTACCCCTATACTATCCAATGCTTACCTTAAATGCAATGTAATGGTATGAGTTGTAAAGGTTGTATGCAAATTAATAGAATGCGTTGTAAAAGTAGTTTTTTAATATGCGATGTAGTGTCAAGCGATGTAATGGAATGCATTGTAGTGGATGTTGCGATGTAAAAACTGCGTTATAAGTGCATGCTTTGTAAATGTATGCGTTGTAATGTCACGCATTCTGCCGGTTTACATCAAGGAACGTCTGGGGCACCCTGATGTTGGATCCTCCAAGGCAGTCTTACTGACCTGTCCACGCTTTAATAAATCAGCCTTGGAAGGCTGGGCATTTTCAATCCTAATACCTCATATCTGGAACGGATTGTCAGACTGAGGAAAAAACCCGAGCTTCTTCCCTTTCAGAAAAGAATGAAAACGTATTTTTATAAACAAGTGGGGCAGTAACATGTTTTACAACCCACAGATAAGCGCCAAGATGCCAGTGGTATTTATGCGCTATATAAATGTTAATAACATAACATAACATACACCTGTTCATCCTAGGAAACAAACAGGAGGGCAGTCATTATCTCCCAAAATGTAGATTCATTTTTTTTTATCTCCCACTCATACTTCCTTTCTGTTTACACTCAATCTCATCTTCATATCCATAGAAAATTCATGGACGGTGTGACCATTATGAAGCCTTCCCAGGGCATTACAACATTTTGAATCCTCTCTGGATCACTATAAAAGTAAGTAACATATCCTGGCTTCCTTTATTTATGTTAGGTTTTGCATCAACCATATCGTCCTTTGTTCTTTACCTTATGTATGATTATTTTTGCAAGTTTCTAACTAAAAACATTTTTTTGTAATTGTTATATGATCCAACTATCAGAGGTCCAAGTAATTTCACTGTATCCATAATGCCTGTAATTAAGAAAAAAATGTATATACTCAGACCCTGCACTTACTGTTGCAAGGTGCTACCCTGCTTTATATACAACATCAGAAGGGTCACTCAATACCCCACATTAATTCAACTTAATTCTATAGCTACCACATTTTGTTTTGGTTGCATTAGACTTGGGAGATGCTTTCTATATTTCTTTACACACTAATTCTGCACAGCACGTTTGTTTTTTTCACTCCATTCCAGACAGTATCATAATCTCTAGTCTTGTCTGGGTGCCCTCCACCTTTACTATCACTTTCCCACCTTAAATTTCAAATTTTATTTTTTAATTGCCTTCATGCTGATTCAGTACCCTTGTTTGTCTCAGTATGTTTCCACTCTACATTTCGCATGGGCTTATTGAAACTCAGGTTCTGGCTGTTCATCATTTCACCATCTGTGTGACTTTGATGGTAGTAACGTTGTAGTCTACAGAAAAGTTCCGTAGGGTAGATATTAATTACTTTTGATAAACAGTTTTTTACAACTAGAAAACTATTCTCTAACTCAAGCCCAAAACACTTCATTGTAGATACACATATTTATTTTTCTTTTATATTTTTGTTGAAAACAGACTGTCATACAGTAAATATAAACAAAGTGAGTGGTTAATTAGTGACTACTGTGACATGGGGTGATTAAAGTGAAAAACCTGTCAGCCAAAACATAGATGCATAAATAACACAAAATGGTAAACAGTATATATAATTCTCCTTCCAAGCATCTAGTTCCAGTAGTATCCCGAAACTTCAACTTTTTATGGTTACACTGTCTGAGAACATGAACGAGTAATACGTTGATGTTTCGACCCAAGTGTCTGTGTTAAAGGGAGATCATCTACGGTCTTCTTCAGGACAAAACGAAATACACTGTGACAGCCGAGTAGTGGTAAAATGGACTCCTCCAATCCTGGATGGAGTAAAAGGTAACCCTCTTGTCAAGGCATCATAAATTACTTACCATACCACTGAGATATCTTCATCATGTGTACGGAGCTGGCGCTGATCCTTTCCCAAAGGGATATTCAATGAAGGTGCTTACGGGGCCCTCAAGTAATAAGCAGCAGAAATGCATGGGGGGTTGGAAAAAACTTCAAGGTTGGGCCGATGGAATCAGTTCCAGATTCAGAGTCAATATTTAAATGGCGGGAGGAACTGCCGTCTCCAGGGATACAGAGATTGCGCCAAGTTCCAGAGTTGCACTTAATGAAGAACGAACCATCAGAGAATGGTAGTAGGGCAGCTTCATTATTGTGGGTTGTTCTGACCTTGGAAGTACCATCAGTCTATGATGTCTTCACACTATGCATTTGTGCTGTTTAGTTTTCCTTTGGAGAGCTTACATAAGTTGTTCTTATCACATTTTTATGCTGGGCCTGATTTATTGCAACCCTTCCAAGTTTTTTGAGGCTACATCTGTGTCTATTTCAAAATGATGGTGCATGTAAATGACACAATATTATGTTGATGGCCATGCCAAATTTTGACTTTAGGATTGACCCATCAATACTACAAAATGAACCATAAATAGTGTCTTTGAAAAATAATGAAGTGGTTTACAATCTTAATCTCTTTGTAAAATTGTCACTAAGTATTTGCATTGTATATACTATGCACATCATGCCTCACTACACCGCACTGCACTGCCTGCTATGTTGTTGGACAATTTCCTAACCATTTAAGTTATTGATCCTGTGTTTATACACCGACTGAAAAAGCATGAACTGTTAAATTACACTAACATCAACACATGAAACACTATCATTTAATGTAGATGGTCTGTACGTTTCTCATACACAATTATACAAAACAATGTAATAAGATTTCATTATGAGCACTACCTGTGATAGAAACTGCCAATACTATATTGCGTTTTCTAAAACATTTAAACTTAACTCAGGTAGCAGCCTCTCCTTATTTTCAGGATGTGCTGGGTGCAGATCATGCACTAATTCAGAAAGTTCAGTCAAGTATATGATCTTTAGAAGCTGGACTGCCTTAAAAAAGGTATGCAACACTGCTGTGTGGTAGCACCCATGTATGTTTGTGCACTTAATTTTTACCCCAAATGAGCCAATACCCAGTGGGGTACTTTGGCTTATTAATAATCATTCACTTTCTCTTAGCTTTACAAGTTAAATATGTTGTCGGTTACACAAAGAATCAATCCACTTTGGAACTGATTCACAAAGATAACTTTTGAGTAAGTGTGATACTTTTCGGTAAGTTACTACAAAAAGAACAGTAGCAAGCCCATCACTACACATGACTTACCGCTGATACTGTCACATCCGCCCATAGAAAATAATGGAGGTAGGGACTTAAAACCCTATAGGACATAAAGGTAAATTACATATCATTATTTAAAATAGTTCAACATAGAAATACATATAAATTAATGTTCAAACATATATAAAAGAGTACATATTGATAATTTGAGTATACAATATTTAAATAAACTATCTTGTACTTAAAAATAATGCAACATGGGGGCGTGGCTTGGACGCCGATGGCGATGGTCGCCTGAGAGCTCGGCTCCGGGACTGAGCCCGCTTTTATCCTGCAGATCGAGGATTTTGGGGCGCCCCGACCCCCACAAATCGAAGATCGGGTTGAGGCCGACCTGGTGAGGCACCTGGGAATACCCGAAAACTGATTATTCTGACGAAAAAGCGAAGTTGCGGAGGAAACGGAGCGGAGCCCAAGATGGCGCCCGGACCCTCTCAATAGCCTTGCCGAGACCCCTGGCCCGGAAAAGCCTACCAGATCTGCTTGAACCTTCTCCACGTCTCATCTTCCCGAGAAGCGACCGTCCGGCTGGCGGTTTGGGAGTGTCTGGACGCCGTGGCCATCCCTGGACTGATTGTTAGTCGCTTTTCTCGGCGCGGGCTGGCCACAGACGGCCGAAGGCCCGGAGCGGAACGACAGTACCACTCGAAACGATCGGCTGTCTCCCGCCACTAACCTGAATTCGCCGGGTCCCAGGTAACTTTATGGGCGGCACTGCGACTTGGCACCGTAGGGATTCCAGCCGCACTGGTGGCAATAACTCGAGGTCTCCCTCGACCCGACGGGCCTACGCCAGTCAGCGCCGATCGCCCCCGCTTCCCCCTTGGTGGCCTCCGGGGTCCCAGCGGTGGTTCATCCCGAAAGATCGGAGTAGTGGTAGGCCTTGGCGAGGACGATCGAAGGCCCCCTTCAATACGACCACACACCAAAGTAACAACAGCCGACGCCCATACTTGGTGGAGAGCCTGCCGAACTTTCTCCCACGAGGCACGTCTGCCATGGGAAAGCCAAGGGGACCTAAAGGAACCACCCCGGCCGCCTCGGACACCGAGGCGCCGGACAAGGACGATCGAGGTGACCCGGAGTGCTCTGGCGGTCCCCACCTACAGCAGCAATTCGACCGGGTCCTGGAGGCGATCGCAAATATACGATCTGCCCTACAGCAAGACATCGCCCAGGTCGCGACGAGCTTGGGCCTCCTCAGGGCGGACCACGGCAAGCTCTCGGACAGAGTCAAAGAGGTGCAGAGCTCGGTGAAGGTCCTGGAACCGGCACAGAAGACTCTGGCTGCTACGGTGAGGGATGCCCTGTCCCGAATCGATACCCTGGAGAGACGGGCAGAGGACGCTGAAGGGCGTAACAGACGGAACAATATTCGTCTGGTGGGCCTACCAGAAAAGATCGAAGATGGCGACATGGTGGCCTATCTAGAGGCTTGGCTCCGGAATCTGGTGGCCCCGGAAGGTCTGTCCTCCTTCTATGCCCTGGAGCGTGCACATAGAGTGCCGGCGAGACCACCGCAACAAGGTCGCTCCCCACGCCCGGTGGTGGCGCGCCTATTGCATTTTCGGGACAGGGATCTGCTCCTCAACGCTGCCAGACATAATGGCCCTTACCAGGTGGAGAATAGCCGAGTGAACATTTTTCCAGACTACACTTATGAGACCCAACGAAAGTGGACCTCTTTCCTAGCGGTCAAACGTGAACTTCGGAGCGAGGGTATTCAATACTCGCTCCTCTTTCCTGCGAGGCTCCGCATTATCCTTGACAATAAGACCCAGTTCTTTGATACCCCGGAGGACGTCTGTACTTGGCTCGAACTATATAGGGCTGGCAAAGATGGTTTCGGCTCTTCCTCCCAGTCGACTTCGGAACCCGGACAGCAAAGGCGTTCCAAGAGACTTAGGAGCCGCGGCGGCAAACCGGGCAAGCCTTCGACTGTAGAGACTATGGTGGAGCGGCGCTGGAAATGGTTTCTAACCTATCTGGCTCCCAGGGCGGCCCCATCGTTGAAGACTCAGAACCGGGCGGCGAGGGGGCTCATTCGGACACGGAGGAATCAGAGACTGATAGTGTTCACTTGCCAGTGGTTACTCCGGACTCGGCTGAGGGCATGCTGGATGGGCAGGGATGAACTCGGTGAGCTGATTCCATTTGGGCGGGGGTTTACCTTGGGGGAGGTGGAGGTTGCGGTTAATGCTATGAACCACTGATGGGGTTGGGGGGCCCTGATCCAGCTGACACTTTTGACTTGGGGCTCGACCTAGTCTCGGTAGACCGAGACTCGACGGCCCATTACTGGCGCCCGGCCCGCACCTAGCCCTTAAGGCTTCCCTGCGGTGGCGACCGCAGGATTAGTCGGGGATCGGGGGTTTTCCGGGGACACGGTTTGGATGGGAACTAGATGGTGCTGTTTGGGTCCTATTCTGGGGTGGGTGGGGAGGGGTTTGTTTCAGACGGGTGT
Source organism: Lissotriton vulgaris (assembly GCF_964263255.1). Taxonomy (NCBI): domain Eukaryota; kingdom Metazoa; phylum Chordata; class Amphibia; order Caudata; family Salamandridae; genus Lissotriton; species Lissotriton vulgaris. The sequence goes on from NC_141690.1 coordinate 231,252,576, forward strand.
TGGGTCGCTGTTGGGGGGGATGGCCGCCATTAGTGTTGACTTGACTGTTGCTTGTTTTTTGTTTGAGCGTTGTTGTGAGTGCCCAGGAACGACGATATGGGACAATGGCTGAGATCGCTAATGTAAAATGCATCACTTGGAATGTGCGGGGGCTCCACACTATGTCCAGACGTCACAAGGTACACGCTTATCTAGTGCGTAGAGGGGTGCAAATAGCGCTGCTGCAGGAGACACATCTCACCAAGGCGGAAGGGGCGGCGCTGCAACGTAGATGGAGGGGGCAGGTTTACTGCACTACATACTCAGCTTACGCGAAGGGGGCACTAATATGGATAAGAGCTGGGGTTCCCCTGCAGGTTTCAAAATCGGTGGTGGATCCGGAGGGTCGGTACGTGGCTATCTCTGGTACATTGGGGGGTAGGCCCCTGAATATTTGTTGTGTTTATGCACCTAATGTGGACCAGCTCGCCTTCCTTTCCGGGTTATCGGGCTCCTTGGCCCATTTCCTTCCGGGAACCCTCCTGCTAGGTGGTGATTTTAACTCGGTGGTGGATGTTGACGCCGACCGCTCACACCCCCCCCTCCTGGACTCCCCGGTCCGGCGGGTGGCTAAAGGCAGGAAGGAATGGCAGACACACTGGGGGCTGACGGATATCTGGCGAGCGCAACACCCCGACACTAGAGACTACTCCTTTTTTTCTGGCCTTCACGAATTACACGTGCGGCTAGACGGATTTCTGGGGTCGGCGGAGTTGGTGTCCGCGACGGTGCGCTCTGAATATTTGGCTAGGACCATCTCTGATCACAACCCCCTCCTAGCGGACTTCCGTTGGTTTCCCGGGGCCCCTAGTGTACCTACTTGGAAACTGCGCCTAGAGATATTAGAGGATATAGTTTTCAGGGCGGACCTGGAGGACAACATTTCTGATTATTTTGCGACCAATGGGGGCACTGCTGGGTCTAGAGCGTCAGAGTGGGATGCGTTTAAGGTAGTGGTCAGGGGCTATTGTATCTCTAAGAAAGTGGGAATGCGACGTGTCATCCTTGATGACCTGGCCACAGCAGACCGGAAGCTCCGCGAGATGGAACTTCGCCGCCCCGGCCATCCAGAACTTCAAGAACGTACTGCCGCGGCGAGGGAGGCGGTGGCAGCGGAGGTCGAAAGACTGCGCTGTTTTGATTATAAAGCTTACACCACCAGGTCGCTCACGGAGGGGGATAAGTCGGGCGCGCTTTTGGCTTGGTTGGCCAATCCCACGCGCCGGACCTCCCTGACGACATCCATGCGCACCGCGGAGGGTCTTGAGGTGTACACCCAACCGGAGATATTAGATTGCTACCAGCGCTACTACGAACGGCTATACCGCAGTAACCTGAGCCGAGATCCCACCCTGATTGATGATTATCTTCAATCCTTAGAGATTCCCGCGCTGGAACCCGATGTGGCGAAGGCACTGGGCGCCGATATTGAACTGGGGGAAATCCGTAGCGCCATAAAGGGGATGGCGAGAAATAAGACCCCGGGCCTTGACGGGCTCCCGGTCGAGTTTTACTCCGCCTACGTAGACCTATTGGCGCCCCGACTATTGATAATCTACAAAGAGGCGAGGCGTTTGGAACGACTCCCCAGCTCGATGTGTGAGGCCTTAGTAGTTCCCCTCCTCAAACCTGGTAGGGAGTCAGCTGACCCGGCATCTTCCCGACCGTTATCAATGTGAACGGTCGATTATAAGATTCTAAGCAGCATACTGGCATCGAGGCTGCTGGGGCACATGCGCTCCTTGGTGCACGAGGACCAGGCAGGATTCATCCCAAAACGTAACACGACCATGAATATTCGCAGGTTGTTTCGTTTGCTAGAGGAGCCGCACACGGAGGCCCTTTGCCCGCTGGTCCTTTCGGTCGATTTGGAAAAGGCTTTTGATAGCCTAGAATGGGACTACTTGCGTAGAGTACTGCTGAGCTTTGGTCTGGGGGAGGGCTTTATCAGGTGGACCACGGTGCTTTATGCCTCGGCGTCGGCCAGAGTGAGGGCAGGCCTGCTGATCTCCCAACAGTACCCAGTAGAACGAGGCACGAGGCAGGGATGCTCGTTATCCCCATTGCTCTTCGCGTTAGCGGTGGAGCCACTGGCGCTGTCAGTTCGATCCGGAGCTTCATTCGGCGGATTTCGGACCTTGTCTGGTCAGCACTATATCTCACTGTATGCTGATGACCTGCTGCTCTTCCTTGAGAATTCAGATACTGCTCTGGATGGGGCCGCAGAGGCTCTGACATCCTTCGGGGAGGTCTCGGGCCTTAGGGTGAATTGGGCCAAGACCTGTCTGTTCCCGGTTCGTAGAGGTGAACCCAGACCCGACACCAGCAGAGAGATTAGGTGGCGAACCTAGCTGCCTCAAGTACCTGGGGGTGTATGTGTACCATGACCCCGCCGACCTTCTAGATGGCAATATAGCCCGCTGTACTTGCGCGTTGAGAGGCAACATGGATTTTTGGGCCACCCTGCCGCTTTCAGTGGCGGGGCGTATTGCACTGTTGAAAATGGTGGCACTTCCCCGGTTGATATACTATTTTAGAGCGCTTCCGATTTGGATCCCGCCGGCCACCTTTCGGCTCTTGAGATCCATGGTGGTGGGGTTCCTCTGGGGATCGGGCCGCCGGAGAGTGGCTCTCAAGACCCTGATGAGACCAAAATCGGAAGGCGGCCTTGCGGTGCCAGACTTTGAGAAATATTATCTGGCAGCTCAATTGCAGACCTTCACCCAGGAGATAGCGAGAGAGTTTCGTGGCCCGGAGGATGGGAGGGGCAGGGGAATGCCCAGACATATTATTTCCTTCATCGCACTACGCCAGCGTTTAGCCCTGCGAGACCTAACGCTCGAAGAAAGGACTATTAGGTTATGCTGGAATCGTGCCCACGCCCGGGGGGAGTTGAAACTCCCATATGCACCGGAAATGCCGCTGGGGATGTTAACGGCCTTACCGCACGGGGGAGACTGGTCGCGCCTAGGGCATTGGGAAGATGCAGGATTGCAATTGGTGGGGGACCTTTATGAAGACGGGGTGTTACTGCCCTTCCAGGAGATCCTGGACCGTTTCGACGTTCCCCGAGGCGACTTCCTCCTACACACGGCTCTGGTTAGAGCAATTCAGACGCACTGGAAAAGTGGTTTGGAGGAACCGCCTACGTCTCCGGTGTGCCAATACGTTATGATGTCCGCGGGGACTGTCAAGGCAGTCACGTGCCTATATAATAGATTGATTAACGAGGGGTTGCCCCCGCTCACCACACTGCGGGGCCGCTGGGAGGCGGACATAGGAAAAGAGATACCCGAAACTACGTGGACACAACTAATGCGCCGAGCCTGGAAGGGAGCGCGCCATGCCCGGTTTCAACTGGTCCAGTTCTATGTACTCCACAGAGCCTATCTAACCCCGGCTAAAATTCAGCAATACTTCGCCACAGACATAGCAGATTGCCCCAGATGCCGGGCGTCTGAGGCGGACCTCATTCACATGCTGTGGTCCTGCCCGGCGCTGTCCTCATACTGGCTTTTGGTCGAGGACACTCTTAATAGGGTTACTGGGAGAACCTTGACGGTCGACGCAGCGGTGGGGCTCCTACATTGGTTCCCGCATACCCCTAAAAATAAAATTTCGAGCAAATTTATAGATCTAGGGCTCGTTCTCGCTAAACGAGAGATAACCAGGAATTGGAAGGCAAGAGTTGGTCCAACAGGAGCTAAATGGCACAACGAACTTCTGAAGTGGGCTACAGGGGAGAGCACTCAGCGATACCAACTGGCGAGGCGGCAGCAAAACGAGAGGGCGCTAGAAACAGCGTTGGAATGGGAAACACTAGTGCAGGCCCTTAGAGATTACTGCGCTTCCAGCGATTCCGAGGGTGATGATGCAGCACAACTTGAGTCCCGTTAGACGTCTACGACACTGATCTCTACCCAATCACCTAGGGTTTCTTCCCACAAGCTCTTTCTACATGTACCACCACACACTGATGGCGGGGTTGGGTGGGGGGAGGGTGCGGAACTGAGCGACTGTTGGGTAGGGTTTTTTTTTCTGTTAGGTTGATCTAGAAAAGCAGATGAAGGCCGTTGGATTATCCGGATCAGCTTCGACTTTATATCAGATCCCCACCTGTGTTTTTTGTTAGAAGACGCCGCCCGACCCTCGGGTTGTGGGCTGAATGGCTGTGTATTCAAGATGTTTTCTCACGGGGATCAGATGTTTCTTTCTTATTTCCCCTGCTGATATGTTGCTGATCTAACATGTAACTTTGGCTAATTCCTGCAATAAAAATATATTTAAAAAAATAAAATAAAATAATGCAACTATACATTATTAAAATAATGACTGATTTTATTAATTCTATACATCACTTGTAATATTTATTAATGCACACTAAAACATTTGTTTTCTTTAGATGGAAATCTATATTTTAATTTAAACTTCAGAAACATAACTGTCATTTAATATATTTCTATTGACTTACTAAAGCTTTAATTCAAAATTAATTTAATAGTGTTATACCATTTTTTAAATTGTGTTCTGCATTTGAAGTAGATATATAAAATTAATTTACCTTAATACTTAACATAAAAATATTTGTATTATTGCTTTTTAAAACGTCAAAAATTCATATAAAAAATATTCACATGCTGACTTCTTATTCATTAAATCCACCCCAGTACCGTTCAACTCGTAATATGGGCCTAAAAAAGAATTAAAATGAGGGAGTAGATAATGCTTCTCATATTCAATCTGTTGAATAAGTCTTGGGGCTGTAAGGCGTTTTAGGCTATAAATGAGTATGAGGTATGTTGGTATGTGGGTGTCAAAGGATTAAAAATTGTATATAGTGGGATCACCAGCTAAACTGTTTGTATGTGGATGTACTGGCTAAACTTAGACCTCTGGTTGCCGTGTAAATATGAAGTAACTTGGTGAGATAGTGCAACAGTTTACCATGCAATACTTGTTGGTTAAGCTTGACAAACTGCAAGATCAGGAAGGCATTCCGAGACTTCTGGAGTTTATTGACTGTCTTGGCTATTTGGTCACTGTAAGTTGTTTTTCAATATTGCATGTAAGAGGTTACGAAAAGTAAATCTAGAAGGATAATATGTGGAAGTAAACGAAATGGCAAATATCTCAAAATTATTTCAGGTGGCGCTTTTAGGTACGGGCTGGTGAGCTGTGAGTGGTGGCCAACTGAAAGGAAACCCATTGGTTCACCATGGTGAAAGAGCAGAATCTCTGTTTTATGGGTGATGAGGCAAAAAAAGTTGCAGAGTTCCTGTCTTGAAAGTGAGACAAACAGGCTCTAATTATCTGATATGGCTCTGTACCTCCTGATGACTTTGGTGCAATGTACATGTGATAGCTGATGGGAGATTTGATGATTTCGGCTAAAGAGGCAATTTTAAACTAAAAGGGAGTGAGTAGCACCTCATGATACTATGTGGCGGGTCTTAGTAGATTTGTTGAAGTTAAACATGTTTCTAAGAAGTACGTGAATTAGATTATGGGATTTGTTGCTAACCCCCACAAGCTCTGCTAGACGTGGTTGGAGTATTCTGCAGTTGTAGTTAAGAAAGTGAGGGGTCATCTGATAATAATAATAATAGGGACACTTATAAAGCGCGACAACTACCTCAAACAGAGGTGTACCGGCGCTGAAGAGGACAGTAGTGCAGCAGAGGGCAGCCAAAACCAATTTGGCACATTTACTGTGTAAAAGAGGCCAGACGTTGCGATTTTTCAGATTATCAGCTTCAGTGTTGGGTAATTTCAGTAACAGTATCATAATAGTATACTGAATCTTCTGATAGATGAACCCAGTGGAGAAGCAAACACTGAGGAGAAAAGAAGAAACAGGACTAGAGCCCGGGTTACAAATGCATGTGGAGTGACTGTTTATGCAGGTCAGAAATTTTCATACTTCTTATTAATTGGATGGATTGGGCTTGACCTTGAGGATGAGAGCATGCATGTGGTTTGCCTTTTTGGTAACTTTATAGATTTATGTAGCACTTACTACCCCTGATGAGGCATAGAAATGCTTTCGCTGGGCTGCATGCTACACCAGAATCTAAGTTTAGGGGTTAATCCAGTGGTTACTGATTGTTATGTTATGTTATGTTAATTTATTTTATAATGTGCACAGCTACCCAACAAGGGTTTCCCGGTGCAAGCCAACAGAAACTCGAAAATCATCTGAAATTAGCAGTGTTGATTAAAAAAACAGCTTTTTAATTGTTTTCGAAAGTTGGGGAGCAGCTTCTCCCTTCGCATGGCATCAGGTAAAGAATTCCACATAGTGGGCCCCAGCAGAGAGAAGGAGCGGCCTCCCATTCTTGACAGCTTAATCCTGGGAATCACAAAAACATCGTCCGAAGAAGAGCGAAGTAGTCGCGAAGGATGGTAAGGGCGAACTAGATCTTGTAAGTATTTAGGAGCAGAACCAATCTTAATTCTGAACATATAACACAGGGCTTTAAATTTTATGCGATGTTCTACCTTAAGCCAATGCTGTTCTCTCAGAGCATTACCCGTGTTGGACATTCTGGGAAGTCCACATAGCAATCTGGCTGCAGAATTTTGCACCACCTGAAGCTTACGCAATACATCTCTGTTAGACCCCAAAAAATAACTTTTCCTTAATCCAGGCGAGATGTTACAAGTGCCTGGACTACTGTCCTTTGGGAGCCTCCAGATTATTTTTTTAACCATTTTAAGATGGTAAAACAGGTGGCTGCAATTTGTACTGCCTGTTGTTAAAGCCTAGATTGCGGACCTGAGAGGAAGGTGTAGGTAAAGGTCCAATTTCATCTGTCCAATGTTGAGAGCCCCAATGTTCAGAGTTTTTTCCAAAGATAAGCACTTCCGTCTTATCCCTGTTTAACTTGAGCAAATTGAGCTGCATCCATGCTGCAATGTTGCGCAAGCCCAATTGCAGAGTAGACGGGCCCTGTTTCCTATCCGCCGATAAAGAAAAGATGATTTGAGTATCATCGGCGTATGAAAACAGTGCAAGCCCTGCCGCTTCAGCAATCACTGCTAGGGGCTGCACATAAATGTTGAAAAAGAGTGGACTCAAAATTGAGCCCTGTGGTACTCCATACCGAGATGTATCGGACTTAGAAGTGGCCCTAGAGGAGAACACCTGGAAGGTTCGCTCCAATAGAAAGGAGGACAGCCAGCCAAGCGCAGAACCAGCGATGCCCAGTGCCTGTAAAGATTTTATTAATACGGTGTGGGAAACCGTATCAAAGGCGGCACATAGATCTAATAATATAAGGGCCACTGTATCACCATCATCCAAGCGCCGACGTAGCATCTCAGTGACGCCCAGCAATGTGGTCTCTGTAGAAAACCCTGCTCTGAAACCTGATTGTGAGGTGTGCAGAAATTGAGAGGAATCCACAAACATGGCTAATTGGCCATTTACATGCTTCTCCAAAACTATAGAAAAAGTTGGGAGCAGGGAAATAGGCCTAAAGTTAGACGGTATGGCCGGATCTGCATTTGGCTTTTTTAACATTGGCAAAACCATAGCATGTTTCCAGACCATTGGCATTACTGCCTCCCTAAGAGAAGCATTTAGTAGCTCCATGACCACTCTTAAAGCGGGTTCTTCCATCTGTAGAAGCACTGTGGAAGGGATCAAGTCGCATGGAGAGCCCGATTTAATGCTCGCTAAAATTTTTATAAAGGCACCAGTGTCCAATAGAGCCCACTGCTCCAATTTTAACCGAGAGCCTTCTACCATGGTATGCACCCGCTCACTGTCAAGTTTGACACACAAATTCCATCTAAAGTCTGATGGATTTGTTCAACTTTATTTATAAAGAAGTTAGCAAGAGAGTCACACTGTGGTTTGTCAAGAACAGGCGGACTAGGTTGAGTCCCTGAACCTGCTAACTTCTTAACCATGGAGAATAGAGTACGAGAACAATTTTTTGCCCCCCCAGGATAGTAGAGGAGACATAGTCAGCTCGTGCCTTTTTGCATAGAGCATGATATTTTTTCAATGTGACTTTATAGGTGTTTTTGGACTCGAGAATATAGGCCTAGATGTATCAAGCCTTTTGCGATTCGCAAAGGCTGAAATTCGCCGAATTTCGGCCTTTGCTAATCGTAAACGGTCTTTTTGCATGTTTTGAGATGCATTAAAAAATCGCAAAATAAAGAATCGCAAAAATTTGCGATTCCTTATTTTGCTATAGCTTTTAAGGAATCACAATTTTGCGATTCCTTAAATGCTATGTATGAAACTTTTAAATTTTGCGATTTTGGGTTAAGAAATTGCAAATTACCACCAACTTGAAGTTGGTGGTAATTTGCGAAATCTTAAAATAATCCCAAATGTTGCATTTTTAAAGGTGGCATATGACGCACATACATGCCCATAGGGCATGTATGTGCGCCATTTGCACACAAATGCTGATTTCCGGGGTACAGCAGGGTGTCCTTGAGACACCCCTGCACCCTTGAAATCATTCTCATTTTGCGATGAGCAAATTGCGAATCGCAAAATGAGATGTATTTCACAATAATTCCTATGGGCCTCCTGGCCCATAGGAATGAATGGGAAAATATTCCTTATTTGCGAATTCGCAACTTGCGAATTCGCAAATTAAGAATATTAAGAAATCGCAAAAAATTGCGATTTTAAACATACATCCCATTTTGCGATTTCTAAATAGCGATTCGCTAAAAATCGCTATTAAGAAATTGCAAATAGGAACGATGATACATCTAGGCCATAGTTCCTTCTCCAACTTCTTTCCCTAGCTTTGCACTTGGTTTTGTCTACTTTAAGCTGTTCTGTAAACCAGGGAGCAAGAGGCCAATAGTTATTACATTTTATCGCCTTGGCTGGAAGGCAAACATTAGAAGCGGAGGTAATCCAACTATAAATACTATTCATCGAAGCCAATGATATGGAGTTATAAGGCGGAGCACTGTTTGACATAACTGATTGAATTTTGCAATATCCAATTTTCCCCAATTACTGGTTCGACCTGATGTATCAGAGGACAATGGGGACAGGTTAAGTAAACTACAATATTGAAACTTAACCACGAAATGGTCGGACCAAGATTATTGTTGTTTATTTGTATTCGTTGTGTGCACACAAGGAAACCATCAAAGGTAGATGTGATAGTGGGGGGTATATGATTTCATGCAAATGATTGGTGGGATAAATGGATAGGCGAGAAGAAATTAGGAGTTTGTAATCTATGAGGTGAGTTGGGGACACTTTTTTATAAATACACAAAAATAGAGAGTAATGAGGGAGTTATGGGTCTCAGAGTAGGATGCACTCATATATTATTTAAACATACAATAACATCTTATAAACTAAAGTAACCATAGCCTACCATTATTATTTTTACAGTAAATGCAAGTTTATTTACTTATAGATTCATTGAAAAAACCCAAGGGATAAAGGGGTGTTCTAGTTTGGTAAAAGAAAACACCTCATTTTGTGTGATTTTAAACTTTAAAAAATACGGAAATTTACCATTTATGGTTTAATGAACTAACTATAACTGGCACCCTTGCCATGCACTGCTTATGACCTCCCACATTACATCATTCATGACATGATGACATCACTCATGACATTTCAAATGCCATCACTTATGACATCACTTATGACATCCAGTAAGTGTGATAGTTTGCTATATGCGTCTGACACTGAAAGATATTTAGTGAGCTACATCTAAAGTACGTTTTTTAAACATTTTCTACTGCAAATGAGTCCACGTTTATACAGCTTTCTTGGACTTCTAAGAAGGATTGGGTGTCTGGAGGGAGTGGGTTCTTCATCAAGAGTTGTACACAGGAGAACATCTTTACATAGTAGGGGCTTGGCCACATATTTGGGCTTGGAGATGGGAAGGTACAGGCCTCTCCGTGAAGAGCTGAGGACAGGATGCAGGCTGCGCATAGCAGAAGCTTGTCTACCTAATAGGTCTTGCCCGTTTGAAGGGAGTAACCTTTTTGTGCACAAGACAAATGCTGAGCATAATAATGGCTTGTCCACTTAATGGGACGGGTCTGTCTTCTCAGACCTTTATGCAGGGGGACGGCTGTTCATAGTAATGTGTGGTAAGGGACTGGGCACTCTGCTGAGTCCTCTTACCAGATCAACTGCTGTGCAAAGTAGGGTGTGGTGAGGGACTGATTTGTCCGGTCAGATCTCGGTGCAGGGAGAGGATGGGCATAGTAGGGTTGGGGAAGTAACTTGCGTCTCCACCGCTGAGATCTCTGTGCAGGAGTATAGCTCTGTGTATTTGGGTGTGTTGAAGGACTGACCTCTCTGCTGAGACTTTTTTCTAAATGATCTATCCATTTAAAGTGTAATTTGAAGAATAGTATGGTATAACAGTAATAGTATGACATATGTCATCAGTGATGTCATTGATGTAATTTAAGGCGACAACAATTTCCTTGAACATATCATGATGTAATCTATGAGGTCATTAGAAGTACATGGTGACAGGCGAGTTTCAGTTTTTTTTTAGTTTAAAACACCACAAAATACTACAGTGAGACCACCCCAAAGCCTAAAAAGTTGTGTATCGTATATTTACAGATTGTTGCTTAACTTTGAGGTCAGAGGCTTTCTAGATAGGTGAGAATATGAAGCCCCTTTGGGTGCCGGTATATAAAAATTTGTTTTTGTTTTTTACAATCTTTTGAGAGTGACACTGTAGTCTCGCAAAGTGCCTCGAGATCGGTGTCACACACATGAAACACTTCTGATTGGTTGAAATGACTGTCTTTCTCTACTTAGCAGGAGAAGAAAGGTCCTTGCAAACATTGTCAATCAATCAATCACTTGTAAAGTGCGCTACATACCCGTGAGGGTCTCAAGTCGCTGGGGGTTAGAGGGGCTGCTACTGATCGAAAAGCCAGGTCTTGAGAAGTCTTCTGAAGGCCAGCAGGTCCTGGGTCTGTCGTAGGCCTGTAGGGAGAGTGTTCCAGGTCTTGGCGGCGAGGTAGGAGAAGGATATGCCACTGGCGGTAGTTTTCCGGATGCGTGGGACTGTGGCGAGGGTGAGGTTTGCAGAGCGGAGGCTGCGGGTGGAGGTGTAGAATCTGAGTCGGTCATTGAGGTATGCTGGTCCGGCGTTGTGTAGGGCTTTGTGTGCGTGGATGAGGAGTTTGAAGGTGATCCTGTTGTTGACAGGGAGCAAATGCAGGCCTCTCAGGTGTGGTGTGATGTGGCCGCGTCGGGGGATATCGAGGATCAGTCGTGCCGAGGCGTTCTGGATGTGTTGCAGCCGTCTCAGGAGCTTGGTTGTTGTTCCTGCGTAGAAGGCGTTCCCGTAGTCCAGTCTGCTGGTGACGAGGGCCTGGGTGACTGTTTTTCTCGTGACGAAGGGGATCCATTTGAAGATCCTGCGGAGCATTCAGAGGGTGTTGAAGCAGGAAGCGGAGACGGCGTTGACCTGTTTGGTCATGGAGAGAGCAGAGTCGAGGATAACCCCCAGGTTGCGTGCGTGGTCAGTGGGTTCTGGGGCTGTTCCTAGCGATGTTGGCCACCAGGAGTTGTCCCAGGCTGAGGGGGTGGGGCTAAGGACGAGGACCTCCGTCTTGTCAGAATTCAGCTTCAGCCTGCTGACCTTCATCCATTCGGCGACGGTCTTCATTCCTCTATGGAGGTTGGCTTTGGCGGTGTGGGGGTCTTTGGTGAGGGATATGATCAGCTGGGTGTCGTCGGCGTAGGAGATGATGTTGAGGCTATGTTGTCGTGCGACGTGGGCGAGTGGTGCCATGTAGATATTGAACAGCGTCGGGCTGAGGGATGATCCCTGTGGAACGCTGCAGATAATCCTGGTGGTCTTGGAGTGGATGGGTGGGAGGCGGATGCTCTGGGTTCTGCCGGAGAGGAAGGATGTAGTCCTAGCCAGGGCCTTCTCTTGGATTCCGGCGTCATGGAGGCATGCTGTTAGGGTGTGGTGGCTGAACATGTCGAAGGCTGCTGATGGGTCCAGAAGGATGAGGGCGGCTGTTTCTCCTTTGTCCATAAGGATCCTGATGCCGTTGGTGGCGGCGATGAGGGTGGTCTCGGTGACCTGCAACCTGTGCCACCAACAGTTCACCAGAAGCACTGAAAAGTAATAATTGTATGAAACATCCGGGATGCAAAAGCACATGTGGGTAATGCATCCATGATGTTTTGCTGAAGCTAAGTGCAGACACCAGGCCCAACTGGATGAAAAGTAGGTGTCCACATTTGGCACTGGACAGTCTGTGGGACCAAGAGAGAACCTACCACCTCAAGCCCTCCAGCAGAACGCTCTTTCCCACAGTTTGATGGTTACAATTTGCAGCCAATGTTAAAAAAATTGTGGTGGCCAGATAAAAGAGTGTTGGAATCCGGAAGATGCTTGTGATTGAGCACAAGGGTGGGACTGCCACAGCCCCGCTGCAGCTGCCAGGGAACCGCCATTCCCTGGCGTTGATGCGACAATCAGGAGGCAGCCATGTGCTTGGTGGAACCACTGCGGACCTGCCAAGTGTATTAGGAGTTTCCTCTTTGCCAAGGTTTACATGGCGGTTCCTGCTTCATGTAAACCCTGGCAGAGAGAAAACAAAGGGGGCCCTACTGGCCCCCTGCCCTGTGGATGCACACAGGCATGGACCTTCGAGTCCATGCCATGCAGGAACTGTTTTTGACGTTCCCATGCGGTGCCTGTTTATAAAGGCACCACGGTGGAATGCCCCAAAAAAGCCAGCCTGACCGGAGAAAACTCCTAATCTGGCAGGAGACCTCACCAGGGGTTTGGCGGTGCGGCGGTGGGGCATGCAGAACCGGCACCACACCATCAAACTTGTAATTGGGCCCTATGTATCATCTACTAGGGTTTGCATGTCTGTAGGTAAAGTGTTAGGGGAGGCACTGTTCTGTCCGCAAAGACTTCTATACAGGGCTAACACTGAACGTAGTAGGATTTGATGTGGGACTGGCATGTTCTGAAAGACTTCTGTAATAGGTGAGTGATCTGTATGCTTGCAAAATCAGAGCAAATGCTGTACATAATATGATTTGGTGATGGACCAGCCTGTCCCCAAAGACTTCTGTACAGGGCGAGCACTGCCCATGGTAGGTTTTGGTGAGGGACTCACCTGTTTCCAAAGAGCTCTGTAAAAATAAAGACTGTTAATAGTAGGTGAGGGACCAGCCTGTCCACAAACACCTCTGTTGAGGACAAAAGCTATGAACAGTAGAGCGTGCTGAGGGACTGGCATGTCTGCAAAGACCTCTTAAGGGCATACACTGTGCATAGTAGGGTTTGGGGCGAGACTCATCTGCCCACAAAGAATACTATGTGTAGTAGGGTTTGGTAACGGTGTGTAAGTGGTTCCATGCGCACACAGAATTCTCTACTAATGAGATTTCTATAACTAAAATTCAACTAGTCTGACTGATGAAAGTGCACGTTAGCCAGCACATAATGTTTTGCCAGTAACAGACATCAAACCCTTTCTCCATCGCCAGTACTGTACAGCGGCTTCCTAGGCAACCAAATTAGAGCTGAATATAAACATGCCACTAGTGCAAATGTTCACTAGGCATAGTCTGGTTTGTACTGCTGGTAGGCCTTTCAATTGGCAGATCACATGTTTCCTTAGAGACTATAAACCAATAACACTCAAGCTTATAGTCAAACTTCATTTTATTCAAATCAAAATGAACAAACGGAATGGCAGTTAACTACCTGAACTACTATTTTGCCACAAAAAAACAATCACAGCTCCAAGATTGGAATGTTTTTTCTTTTCCTTATCATGCTGCATACTCTTCCAAAATATTTCCCATTCTGCTGCTGACTTATCCTGTCTTCTGCTCAGCATACCAGCATGATGGTTGGAGTGTGGATTGGGGCCCCAGTTTGGTCTTCTGAGTTAGAGAGCATGCCAGGAATTATGGAACTGACAGTTATCTTGAATTTCCCCAGGTGGAACTAGTATTCCGAGACGACGCCCGAGGAGACCGCATTTGACTGCAACTCGACCAAGGTGAATACTTTTATCACCGGTTGTGGATGTGTATTTGACATCCATCCTTTCTGCTGGAATATATTCATCACATAAAACTCTATCCATTCATTACATAACAAAAGGACATCTACCATTCCAGTTCTTGGAGACTGGTGTCATCACAGTACCTGGAGATTTTTTATCACAGTACCTGTAGATTTTTCTTACTGTTAAGATCCAGAATACAAAACAGTACCTTATCATTTCGCCCTGAAGAAGTCCTTCGGACGAAACACGTTGGCTACTTTGTGAAGATTTGAAATAAAGAAAGAAGAGAATACATCATGGCTTATTGATATTTTTTGACTACATTGATATTGTCACTGTATATTATATGGTGTGCTGAACCATTTTGTCAAATTGGACAGTACTTCCATGGCCACAGAAGTATAAACTTGCATCAACTGTTACCCATAGTTGAAAGCATTTTGAATTGTGAACACCCAGACCTGAGGATTGTGCACTGTGCTTGCAACGATTTGGGCTCAGATACAGGAGTTGGAGTCAAAACTCAAATGACGAAAACCTTAGCACACTTGATAACTCCCTTACTTCATGCTGCCTTTGTCAGTTCGGGACAGAACATCCGGGATGCAAAAGCACATGTGGGTAATGCATCCATGAAGTTTTGTCGAAGCTAAGTGCAGACACCAGGGCCAACTGGATGAAAAGCTGGTGTCCACATTTGGCACTGGGCTGTCTGTGGGACCTAAAGAGAACCTACCACCTCAAGCCCTCCAGCAGAACACTGTGACCCACAGCAGTTTACCGAGGATCATCTATCCTTCAGGAAGCACCTCAAGACTTGGCTCTTCGAGCAGTAGTAGCTCCCCCGGCCCCAGCGCCTTGAGACCCTTGTGGGTGAGTAGCGCGCTCTATAAAGGCTCTTGAATGATTGATTGATTGATAGTATGGTTACAAATTGCAGCCAATGCTCAAAGATAGTGGTGGCAAGATAAGAGTGCTAGAATCCGGAAGAAGTTTGTGACTGAGCACAAGTGTAAGCCCAAGTGTAAGCAGCACAAATATAAATCCTTATTTAAATGCCAGGAAGCCGGAGCTTCCTAGCATTTAAATATGGAGAGGAGCCACCCGAGTTGTAGTCGCACTCGGAAGGGGGGGCTTGCTACACAGAAGCAAATGGATGGGCCAATTAGTATGGAGAAGGACCAGGTAGTCGAGTGTACAACAGGGGTCAACAAGGATGAGATGAAAGACTCTACAGACTTTCCTTTATTCTCCAAAAAAGTATCTCAGTCGGCTCCTCCCAAAATCACAGCAAAACTGCAGCTATTAATGGAGGCTGGGCCAGAAGATGAGCCAATTGGTTTCTTACAGACCTCATCTTTATCACGACGAGCTCAGACGCGTAGGCAGGCTCCCTCTACGGTAGCTCTGGTAGTTCAAAAGTGTTGTCAACCCTTGGATGGTCAGGTTACACCCTCAACCCCAATACCATCAATGTCACAGAGTCAGCCGGTCCAGTCATCTCCTGAAGATACTATAATGCCGCAACGAGAGGCTCAAACACAGCCCCAGATCCGGTCCCAGATACCTGGTAGAGCCGGATGGGAATTTTTGGGTCAGCCTCCTGGCAACCATAAACTAGATAATGCATAAAATACCTCAGTGAGGGATGGTCTTTATCCTGTGCAATCTGTCCAGAACGGGTTACCTTGCTGCAGCGCAGGGACATACTGTGTAGTATAAACAGGCGCTTTAGAAACTCATTTCTTCTTCTCATTATTAGAAGGGAGTGTGCAACAGGACAATTCACAATCCTAGATAGAAGTAGCTATCACTCAACAGATCGATATAAAGACCATGCTGAACCTTATCTTGGAGGAAATAAGAGAAATTAAGAAATCCCAATAGAATGGCATAGCCTCCCTCCACCAGCATCTTGGGAAAAACGAAGAGACAGTGGCTTGTTTTCAAGCAAAAATCCAAGAAGCTGAATCAAGGATCCCCCTGCTGGAAGATCAAATGAGTAATATGCTTTTGAAAGTAAACATAGCTGTAAAAGATAAAATCATTTTAGAGAATAAACTCGAAGAACGTGAAATCTCTCCTGACGGTCGAACTTATGAATAGTAGGGGGATCCCAAATTCTTCAATGGGCCGACTTGTTTATTAAGCAGAAGGTCTTGCCCAAATTTACTGGAGACTTTACTATTACAAGGGCACACCGAGTCTCGTCACACCCTCTGCCTAACTCAAAGATATCACGTACCATCTTGATTAACTGTGCTGATTTTCATGTTACGGAGAAGATTTTGGCCAAGGCAATATAGCAGAGTCAGTTTTCTATCAATGAAGTCACGAAATGTCGGATATTTTATGATATGTCAGCTGTTGCTGCACGCAGGCGCTAAGATTTTGTTAAACTCTTATATTTATTTCAAAGCTCAAGGGGCACAGGCTTCAATAGCCCAGCAATCCAAGCTTCGAGTCCTCGTGAGGGGGAATTCCATATGTTTTCAAATATAGAGGATGTTCAAGGTTTGCTGAAAGAGATCTGTTCTCTAAACTGAAATTATATATAGCGTGACGCGAAAGGTCTTTACTGCCGGGGGGAGGAGGGTCACTCATTACATTTTGTGAATTATTATGGCCCGGTCATAGACAATCCCTCAGCTTTACTGAAGGTTAGTGAGCAAATTAGGAGGGCTCCTGGACAGATTATTGTAGGAGCGGATTTTAACTTTATCCGAGACCTGAGAATAGACACTTCCAACAAAAATAAGAAGCAATTGAAGCCAAAGACTAAAAAAGTCCTAGATGCCATAAATCAGTTGATAGATCCATGGCGTAAAACCAACCTGACAACATGCAAGTTTACAATTTCATAAAGCTTCTCGAATCAACTTTTTTTAACATCTCGGTTTTTGAATTACGTAGATGCAGAAATTGGGGCTAATTCATTCTCTGACCACCTCTATGTAGAATTAGATCTGGAAATTGAAGAGGGAAAAAGGAAGAGATCCAGGTGGCAGATGGATCCTCTCCTTCTCCTAGATCTTCAAAGGGTAGCTGATTTAAGAGAGTGGATAATTGATTATTTTAAGATCAATGAAGGAACAGCGGAACCATTTTCAGTTTGGGTGGGTTTAAGGCGGCTGTACAAGGGCAAATGATCGCCTTTTCGGCAGCCCAGTCCAAAATACGTTGCACCAAAATAGCCGAACTCCAGCAGGCTGTCGACAGTGCCTTGAATCAGAGAAATGCCAGGACTACACAACAGGTGAAACTTAAAAAGTGGACCCGAGACACCAAAGACCCTAGTATGGAGCTACTAGTAGAAAGATGTGAGAAGGACCTGAGTCCGCCCAGCAACTTGCTAAACGTCAACAAGCTCAATGATCACTACACTACATCAATGACGAATATAGTGAACTCCACCGTGCTTCTAAAACTAAAAAGAATCTCAGAAAAAGATAAAAATCCATGGTTCAACGGGGCACTGAATGAAGACAGACGGAAACTTAGACTAGCAGAAAGAAAATGGAGACAGCATCCATCATCCCCCCAGCTGAAAACTCTCAGAAAAATCAGAAACGAGTACAACAAAAGTGTCCTCAAGTCCAAAAAGGAATTTTTTAGATCAGAACTGGATGAAGCCAAAAACAGACCACGGAAACTATTTGAGATGTTAAAGCAACAATCCAATAAGCTGGCCAAATCTGCCCAAGAGACAGCTAAAACGCAACTGAGCTGCGAGGAATTCGCAACATTCTTCACGGAGAAGGCCATCAATCTGGAAAAAGAACTCAAGATGACAGCCAACAACCTCGCTAGCCGAATACCACAGCTGGACGATGTAAACACAAAAAACCATCCTGAGAGTTCAAAAAACAATGCACATTGGGCAACCTTCAAACTTTATGACCAAATTAACATTGCAAAAACTATATCGGAGATCAAACCAAATAACCACCACAATAACCCTCTCCCCTCAAAATGCCTAAAAAAAATCAACCATGTCATCGTCCCTGGATGGACAAAAATAATCAATGCATCACTATCTCAAGGGATCCTACCAGAATGCCTGAAAACAGGTCAAGTCCTCCCCATCATTAAAAAACCTACAGCAAACCCGGCAGATCCAAATAACTTTCGCCCAGTAACAAATATTCCATTCCTGGCCAAACTTATAGAGAAATGTGTGCAAAATCAACTGAGTGACCAGATTAGTAATTTCAATCTACTGGACGACTGCCAATCGGGATTCAGACCAGGCCACAGTACGGAAACAGCAATCTTACATATAGTGGATGATGCGCTGCAGGCCCTAGATCACAATCAAACATGTTTATTAATTCTTCTTGACCTGTCGTCAGCATTTGACACGGTAGATCATGTAAAATTGCTAGCACGGCTTCAAGGCGGGATGGGAATATCTGGAAATGTTCTGAAATGGTTTGAATCCTTCCTCCAGAACAGAACACAAAAGTTCCTGGTCAATCAGATGCTGTCCCCTGCGTGCCTGAATTCGATTGGAGTTCCTCAAGGATCAACACTATCACCATCACTGTTCAACCTGTATGTCGAACCCTTACAGAAATTCTACGAGACGCAAACATATCACATCACATGTACGCAGATGACACTCAGATCTACCTCAAGATCGCATAATTGGAAGACATCAAGACGATGAATGAGGCATTAAAAGTGTCACTACAATGGTTAACTATCAATCACCTGAAGCTAAATGCTCAAAAAACGGAATTCCTTTTAATATCACCGCCAAAGAACCCCACAAATGTGAAGGAATGGACCAATCTGATCACAGCGCTAAACTGCACCCCTACCATAGTTGACTCAGCTAAATCACTGGGAATAATGCTGGATAAGAACCTAGACATGAGAGCCCATGTCAATGCAATGGCGAAAAGTGCCCGCTTCCTCCTGAACTATATCAGAAGAATGAAACAACTCATCACACCGACGGACCTCAAACTGGCGGTTCAGTCCTTAGTTATTTCAAGGATTGAATATGGATGTACCACACTAGCAGGGCTTCCAAAAATTTCGACAGCACCACTAAAAGCCTGTCTCAATGCGGCCGCAAGACTCGTTACTGGATCTAGAAAATATGACCATATCACCCCACACCTCAAAGCTTTAAACTGGCTACCATACGAAGCCAGAATCCAGTTTAAGATGGCATGTATTACCGACAAAGCGCTCCACTACAAAACACCAAGGTATTTAACACAGAAAATCGAGATATCAGGGGGAAGCAGACCAGGTAGGAGTGCCAAGGAGATGCTACTGAAACCACCCATATTTCGGAAGAAGAAAACGTATGACAGAGCATTCTCCGGAGCAGCCCCCAGAATCTGGAACTAACTTCCTCCATTCATTAGAAAAATTCCAAACACGGCAACATTCAAGAGGAAAGTGAAGATCTTCTTAATGAACAAATTCCTCACTTAAACAAGACTTCCTCTGTACCACTCTGGGTCCGTTAGGTAGAACTTAATACAAATACAATTCAGAACCATTCGGAGAGGATAAGGGGTACACCTTTGTACATTAAACAGATCCTAAATGCGTTCCTGTTGAAACAGCTAAGAAAGACATACATCGGAATATAACTTATGTTAACAATACTATAGTTTTTGCTTTCTAATTGTAACACATGTAACTGTGAAGCGCTCTGATACCCTTGGGTCATGTTCGCGCTATACAAAACTCTATAAATAAAATAAATAAACTACAGGGAGACGGGGCAGCAGTGAGTCAGCTTGAAAGGGCTAAAAAGGCGCTTAGGGATTTTTTTTAATTGAAGAGATAAATAGATCTCGGACTTTCCAACAACGTGTATATAAGGAAAGCCAAATGGTTGGTAAATTGTTAGTCGGGTTAACTAAGACTAGACAGGAAGTGGCCTAAATTACCGAGGTCATAGATCCCAAGACTAGAGTTGCGGTAACGGACAGGGATAGAATTGCCCAAGTGTTCATGGAGCATTATCAACAGCTCTATTCTACCAAATACGTGGGTAGGCAGGCCTCAGTTCTGGAATATTTGGAGAGAGTAAATCTTCCGAGTTTGTCTAGTTCCCTTGAGGAACAGATTCAACTCGATATATCAGGCACGGAAAGTTTGACAGCTCTCAATTCTATTGCGGGAGCCAAAACCTGTGGAAATGATGGGCTGCCTATAGAATTTTACAAGGCATTTGCTAAGTAATTGATCCTCTTCTTGACAGGGCTTTTTAATTATATTAAGATGGGTGGTGCTGGCCCCTCAATCTTTAAAGAGGCTATAATTGTAAACTTTGTGAAAAGGGTATAAATTCCAAGGACGTTAATTCTTATAGACCAATTACTCTTCTAATAGCCGACTACAAAATTCCAATGACAAGTTGGGCCTAATGCTTCACTCCCTTAGCACAGGAAGTGATTCATAGAGATCAGTCTGGGTTTGTCGCCGAAGGTCGATGTCCTCTAATACTGGGTTTTTAATTCAGGCTCTTGATTTTTTTAACAATAACTCTATTCCAGCGCTCATTATGATGGTTGCCGCCGAAAAGGCGTTTGACCTGGTTAATTGGGACACACTCTTTTATGGTCTGGGCAAGTTCAGTGTCCCTTTCCAGGTCATAGAAATGCTTAGGAATATTTACCAGGGGGCCCAGGCTTAGGTGGTGAAAAACGCAAACCGAGCTGGGATAGTAAATATCAACCGCGGGACTAGACAAGGGTGTCCACTGTCCCCCCTCTTGTTCACCTTCTTTATTGAACCCCTGGCTATAAAAATCTGTGACAACGTGGAAATCAGAGCGCCGATTCCGGGCATGGCAAAATTGAAGTTGTTCGCGTAAGATATTATTTTATATCTAAGGGCCCGATTCACAGAACTAACTTAAGACAAAATCCTAAACTTACTACTTTTGGTATTCACAGAAGGCATTTAGTAGTAGTAAAGTTAGGATTTTGTCTTAAGTCTGTTTTAAGTCTTTCTTAAGTCTGTCCTAAGTTTGTTTTAAGTTTGTCTTAAGTCTGACAAACCTAGGACAGATTTAAGACAGACTTAAGACAGACTTAAGACAAAATCTAACTTTACTACTACTAAATGCCTTCTGTGAATACCAAAAGTAGTACGTTTAGGAGTTTGTCTTAAGTTAGTTCTGTGAATCATGCCCTAAGTCCTGAGAGCCTGAATCTAGATTGGGTATTAACAGATTTTAGTCAATTTGAATAGATTGGGTGCTATAAAATAAATCAAAACAAAACAGAGAGTTTAACTTTAAATACTGACTGCGATTTTCTTCCCTCAAATCTTAAACGTCAGGCTTTAAAATCAGAACCAATACTCTATTTAGGGATATTTGTTTCCAATCAATATGGGAATCTATTTAAATTAAACTATGAAGCAATGCTGGGTAAAATTGAAATACTGCTGGATAACTGGTCACTTTTACCTCTAAACTTGATAGGCCGTTTAGCCCTCATTAAAATGTCCATACTCCCTTTACTAGTTTTTCTTTTCATAAATGTACCCTTAAAAATTAAAACTAGTTATTTTTAAGAGCTAGAATCTATGTTTAGAGTGTTTGTCTGGAGCAAGAAGGCTTCCAGGGTTAAACTTCCAGCATTACAACTAGATATTAATCAGGGTGGGTTAGCATTGCCGAAAATCCGAACATATTATGAGGTGGCTATTTTACATCTCACAGCTTGTTTGCTGGAATCAAATGGATTATTAGATAACTTTTTCTTGGACAAAATGGTATAGGAATCTGGTTCACAAATCCCAATGGGCCCGATTCACAGAATGAACTTAAGACTCAATCCTAAACTTACTACTATTTTGGTATTCACAGAATGAACTTACTACTTTTGGTATTCACAGAAGTTAGGATTTTGTCTTAAGTTTGTCTTAAGACAGACTTAAGACAGACTTAAGACAAAATCCTAACTTCTGTGAATACCAAAAGTAGTAAGTTCATTCTGTGAATACCAAAATAGTTGTAAGTTTAGGATTGAGTCTTAAATTCATTCTGTGAATCGGGCCCAATATTTTTCAAAACATCTAAACTCCCAAAGAGGACTTGATATAAGACTCTGCAGGATTATGCCTCTAGACTACAGTCTTTTTTTAAGCAAGCTTGTTCCTCTGCATTCCACTATTTAAAATTAGGCGAATGCAAAAGTTTGAGTCTTCAAATCCAATTCAGTCAGCTTAGAAATTGGAAGGATTGTGGTTTAGACGAGCTGGGGCGATTTGTTATGAAGAATAAAGTATTTACCTGGCAAGAGGTTCAGAATAGATGCGGTGGATGGAACAAACCTGGCTTTTTTAAATATTTACAGATTATACATTTTTTAAACAGATATAATCTTTCCTCTAGTGGTGTCCCAACTAAGGTGGTGACCGCTCTATTTTGAGCCAAACTAAGAGCAATCAATCAAACATTTGTAAAGCGTGCTACTGACCTGTGAGGGTCTCAAGGCGCTAGAGGGAGAGGGGATGACGCAGCTACTGATCGAACATCCAGGTTTTTTTTTTATGTTCAGAAAGGTTTTATTAAGTTTTAAGACAAAATGAAAAGAATAAGTACAATACAAAAAAGAGGAAGGAATTAACAAGCGTATACAATCAAAGAATCAATATGAAATGCATTAAACCAAAATACGCAATATAAATATATAATAGTAAAATAGAATCGCAATTAAAGAGGAAGGGAAGGGAGGAAAGGGAGGGAGAGGGGAAGGAAAGCACATGTCATAGGGTCATAAAGTCAAAAACTACAGAGTTACAATTAAATTGTAATGCAAAAATAGAACATAAGAAAATATTTAACAATATCATTGCAAAACATAAGAATCAATAGGAAGCCAAAACGACTGAAATGATTGTGAATTATGAGTAACGCCTTAAGAAGTCTCCTGAAGGTCAGCAGGTCCTGGGTCTGCTGCAGGTGGATGGGGAGGGTGTTTCATGTCTTGGCGGCAAGGTGGGAGAATGACCTGCCGCCGGTGGTCGTTCGGCGGATGCGTGGGACGGTGGCGAGGGCCATGTCAGTGGAGCGAAGCTGGCGGTTCGGGTGTAGAAGGTGAGTTGTTCATTGAGGTAGGCTGGTCTGGCATTGTGGAGAGCCTTGTGAGCTCAAGTGAGGAGTTTGAAGGTGATCCTCTTGTTGACCGTGAGCCAGTGAAGGTCTCTCAGGTGGGCGGTGATGTGGCTGTGGTGAGTGATTCCGAGGATGAGGCGTGCGGAGGCGGTTTGTATGCGTTGGAGTAATTTCTGGAGTTTGGCCATGGTTCCTGCGTAGAGGGTGTTGCCGTAATCCAGTCTGCTGCTGACGAGGACTTGGGTGACCGTCCTTCTGGTTTCGGTGGGGATCCATCTGTAGATCTTGCGGAGCATGTGGTGGGTGCTGAAGCAGGAGGAGGAAACAGCATTGACTTGCTGGGTCATAGAGAGCGTTGAGTCCAGGATGAACCTCAGGTTGCGTGCGTGCATGGTGGGTGTCGGGGCAGCTCCCAGCGTGGTCGGCCACCAGGAGTCATCCCATGCACAGGGGTTCGAGCCGAGGATGAGGACCTCTGTTTTGTCAGAGTTCAGTTTCAGATGGCTGGTCTTCATCCACTCTGCAACGGCTTTTTTTCCCTCATGCAGGTTGGATTTGGCGGTGCCTGGGTCCTTGGTGAGGGAGAGGATCAGCTGTGTGTCGTCGGCGTATGAGATTATGTTGAGGTGGTGCGCTTGGACGATGTCGGCGAGTGGTGCGATGTAGATGTTGAAAAGGGTCGGGTGAGGGAGGATCCTTGGGGTACGCTGCAGGTGATTGTGGTGGCTTCGGATCGGAAAGGGGGAGGCGGACTCTCTGGGTTCTGCCCGTGAGGAAGGAGGTGATCCACTTCAGGGTTTTGTCATGGATCCCTGCATCGTGGAGGCATGTGCGCAGGGTGTGGTGGCAGACGGTGGACAGACAGTGTTGAAAGCGGCCGAGAGGTCTAGGAGGTGGCGATTAGAGCGGTTTTGCTGCTGTGGTTGCTGCGGAAGCTGGATTGGGAGGAGTCCAGGATATTGTTCTCTTCCAGGAACGGGAGCAGGGAGATGGATCAAAAGTTTTTGAGGTCCTTTGGGTCAGCTTTGGGTTTTTTGAGTAGGGCGTTGATTTTGTTATGTTTCCAGCTCTCCGGGAAGGTGGCGGATTTGAAGGAGCTGTTGATGATCTTTCGGAGTTGGGGGTGCATTGATGGAGCTTGCTTTGTTGAAGATGTGGTCTGGGCAGGGGTCGGATGGTGAGCCGGAGTGGATGGTGTTCATAATTTTGATGGTGTCTTTGTTGTTCCAGCAGAGCAGGAGGTCGGTGTGTTTGGAGGGCGTTGGAGGGTGTTGGCGACTGTCGTCGGAGTCTGGGTGTCGAAGCTGTCATGGATGTCTGCGATCTTGCGGTAGAAGAAGGTGGCCAGGGAGTTGCAGAGTTCTTGCGACAGTGGGATGTTGCTGGAGTCGGGGGAGGCAAGTTCTTTCACGATGCTGAAGAGCTCTTTGCTGTTGTGTGCATTGTTGTTGATGCTTTCCTTGAAGGAGGTCTTTTTGGCGGATTGGATGAGTTAATGGTGCTTGCGTCTGGCTTCCTTGTGGGCCACGTGGTTGTCTAGAGTCTGGTCTTGGCGCCACTGCTTCGCATGTCTTCGGCAGGTTTGCTTGGAAGTCTGGAGGTCGGAGTTGAACCAGATGGCTCTTGTGTCGGTGTGCCTGTTTGAGATTTTCCTGAACTGGGCAAGGGTGTTGGCGCAGTTGTCGATCCATTGTCTGAAGTTGTGGGCCGCTGTGTTGGCTTCCGAAGGCTCGGATGGAGGGTGGTGAGGAGCTGGTCTTTGGTGACTTTGTTCCAACTGCTGTGTGGAATCCGTTGTGGTTGGCTGTGCGCTGTGTGTTTCTCGAAGGAGAAGTGGAAGCAGTGGTGGTCGGTCCAGTGGAGTTTGGTTGTGTGGCTGATGGTGACGTGATTGCTGGTGGAGAAAATGAGGTTGAGTGTGTGTTCAGCCGAGTGGGTTGGAGTTGTGACGAGCTGTTTGAGTCCAATGTTGGCACGGTTGTCGATCAGGGTTGTGGAGTTGATGTCGTTGGCGTTCTCGAGGTAGAAGTTCAGGTCTCCAAGGAGGATGAAGTCTGTGGAGGCGAGGGCGTGCATGCTGATGAGGTCAGCTGAATTGTGGTCGGGGCCCAGGGGTATGTAGACAAGGGTTTGTCTGAGGGTGGTGTTGTGATCGGCGCGGATCTGGAAGTGTAGGTGTTCGGCCATGCTGAGGGAGTATTCGGTGTTGGTCGAAATTCTGATGGTGCTCCTGTGGACGATAGTGATTCCTCCTCCTGGTTTGTTGTTGTTTTGGTCCCTGCGGGTGTTCTTTTACCCGTCTGGGATGGCTATGGCTACGTTGGGCGCTGAGGAGGTGTTCATCCAGGTCTCCGTCAGGAAGGCGACATCCGGGGAGGAAGAATCGAGAAGGTCCCAGATTTCGACAGCGTGCTTGTGAACTGAGCAGGTGTTGAGTAGTATGCATCTGAGATTGGTGTTACCTGCTTTGTTAGGATGGGCAGGATGCGCTGGAGTGCACTTGCTGGTGTAGCTGCAGTTTCGGCAGGTGAAGGGTCCATGGGCGAGCTTCGGGGTGGCCTTCTGGAAGCAAGTTGAGTTTCGGCCGGCGTTGAGTGCGTGGAGGGAGTTTGCGTTGTATCGGCATCGGGTGTTGTGGCGCTTGTGGGGGCTAGGGGGTCTGGCGCTGGATACGGTCCAGGCACGGACTGGCGCAGACAGGCTTGCCTTAGGCACGCCAGCGACGCGCCCCTAGCGCGACCGCGCAGCAGTCTCTATTAAGTAGGGGCAGGGGGAGGAAGGAGAAACTGGGAGGCGGGAGTGGGGTGGGCGAGAAGCCGAGGGCATAATTGACATGGGGACACAGAGAGGAGTCAGCGGGGGCAAAAACTAAATACAATCAGAACAACACCAAAACAAAATACAATCCAGACAAGGCAAGATAGTGTCACAATAACAGCAGGAAAAAAACAGTACCGGCAACAGACACCAGCAGGGAGCAGACTCGAACCCTGCCTGGGCGGACCGCAGGCAATGGACAGCATGGAGGAGCTGCGGGGAAGGGGCTGAACCCTGGTTGAGGGTCAGGGGTCTAGCTCGCACTCTCTGCAGCGATCTCCATTAAGTAGAAGCGAGGGGAGGGAGGAGTACCTGAGAGGCGGGAGCGGCGTGGGCTGGAAGTTGAGGGCAAAATAGACGTGAGCATGGGCGTCCGCAGGGGGGGGCATGGAGGGGCGCTCGCCCCCACCCCCCCGGAGATCCCCTCCTTGCCCCCCCTGCGGACCCCCTTGAAAACCGTGTTTTAAGATGGGGTTCTCACTCTCTTTCCTCTCCTTCCTTTTATTTGCTTCCGTGTGAAATGGATCCAAAAAAGAAAGTGTCGTATTTTTCTGACATTTTAATTCCAAAGTGCAACATTGGGAATAAAAGGCTAAAAATATGAAAAATAGATAAATAACTAAATAAAGTAAGACAGAGTGGTAGCAAACTGCCCAAACTGATTTTATTCACACCGGAACACATTAGCGCCACTTTTACAGAGTTAGCCAGTGAAGCGCTATTTTTGTTTTCTTGTCTTTGTTTTCCCTGGACTTGGAACTAGTGCACCAATCCTGGAGGTACTGCAATGTGTGGATTGGAAAACAAAATGTGTGCTGCGGCTCTGCGTCCAGTGATGTGGTCTTTTTTATCATACTGCTTATGTTTTGTAAAGATATAAGCAATGGCCATTGAAATGGGTCCTTTCAGGGCCCTGTAGTCGTGTCCTTAACTTTTCAGGCAAAAGCACTCACTGATTTCTGAGTGAGTGTAAAAGCATTAAGGTAACCATGTTGTTCCTGCTTACATTTCCCATGGTTTGCTAAATGTTGCATTCCCTATAAGTGTTTGCTTTTTCCAGGATGTTGTTACTTTTTTTTTTGTAGGCCGCATATTGCTCTTGTCAGGTGCGTAATTTAAATTGAGCCGCATCCAAGTGTTTATAGCGGGCAGCAATTGGGTTGTAGTTGAAGACAGTGGGAGTTTTTCTCAGTGGGGCAGTATGGTGTTCAGTGGGGGAGAGGATGTGGCAATATGGTCAGAGCTGCTGAATTTGGAACTGTGAACCAGGTTCAGCATTAATAACCAGTCCACCAGACCACTCTCCTGTGAGAGCACAATCACATGCTAGACCTTAGAAGGCTTTGCAACACCTTAGAAGCCCTGGTGTCTTCGCACCAGCAGGTGGACCCTAGCATGACAAGTGTAGGTTAACCTTCAAGTCTTGTCCACCACTATCCATACTGAAGTTCACCACTATCCATACTGAAGTTCACCTCCAGTCTTGCGAGCAAAACTTTGAAGCAGCACGCCCTAGAACAATAGTGACTCTGTCACTGATGTCACAGAACCCTTGAGAAGGGCCAGCTCTAGGGCAGTGCAACCAGTGTGACCGCCCCGGGTGCTGACTTTAGGTGGTGGCATCATGTTTGCAAGTATATTATGGTTTTAAAAACGCTTGCTGCTTCCTTCCTGACCTCAAGCAATTTTCTGCAACAATAAAAATGTCATGATGACTCTGGTGATTAATGTTCCTAGAGAGAGATCAGAATTTTGTCTAGTGGAAGTTTTGACTCATGGGAAGGTAGCTCAGAGGGTTAATGTACCGGCTGCAAAGAACATGCAGTTCACAAAGTGCACATAATGTAAATAGGTCAGTGGGTACAGCTTTTGTCAGAGAGATCCTTTTGTTACTTGCAGTTTATAAGTTAAAATCCTAACTTAGAACAGTGAGCTATTAACTGTCATTTAAGAGCTGCATACAAACTGCAAGGTATAAATGAGAGCGTTATGTCCCCCCCACCCCCCGTCTTTGATTATCCTAATGAATGTCCCAAAAAATGTTCTTTTGGACAGAATCAATTCTGATTTTTAAGGAGAACCACCAACCATGGTATTATGTTTTAAATTCCGGGTATTGTGTTTCTCCAGACCAATCACTATAAAACTATAAGGGCTACTAGTATGGTTGTCATGTGACTCCTTCACCTTGTAGTCCTTAGTCTTACGTAACATTTTCTATACAGTGATTTACACACATATTTATTGTCTCTGTGTAATGTGTGTGATGTAAAGTGCTCTGACACCCTACAATGGTATGAGTGGCGCTGTAAATCAAATTAAATGCATCTGAGAGAGAGTGGTTATGGAGACTTGGGGGGGGGGGCACAGTTAAAGGGTGGTAGTGAGGGAATCCATGGGAGATGTGGTCATTGGGGGTGCACTAACAAACATTAATGCACAGGACACCACCAGTGCTATGGCTGGCCCTGCCCTTGAGGCCAGTCTGCCTCACCCATAGGTACCTCCATTGGCCTTGTTTCAGCAGTAGTAGCTGCAACTCACCAGTGATTGACAATGCAGGATTTGCACGCACACCAAAGTAAGTTCACAATTTTCACAGTCTCACTGCTTCATTTACAATCACTTTTAACATGTGCTGCCTGCTATGGGGCCACTGGAATAAATTATGCAGCAAAGGATGACAAAATGATGTCGTAGTGTTGATTAAATTATGCATTAAAAATACGGCTGCAGCGTAATGAAGTATATTTTCAGATATTTTATTATTTTGACGTGTGTACACATGCTAACAGTCTCTGGAAAGATTTTGCCTTATTAGTACCAGTGTAACATGCAAACGCAGCAGTGAGAAAGGTGATCAGTCAACCTTTACAATAGCCCATCCACTCAGCAGCACCACAAGTCACATTTTTTATTAACTTTTGATATGTTTGAGCTACAGACAATTTATTGGATTAAATGGTCAGATCATGCAGCAGATCTTGCATTATGAGGCAACAATGGCAGAGCCATAATTTTAGAGAAAACATTTGTAAACGTAGGATATTTTGCCACTCATGTTTGAACTACTGTTGTGGAAAAAGGGAGAAGTGCTGATGACAGAAACTCCATGACTCAGAGACAAATGGCTTGTGTTTCCACATTTTATCGTATTTGGTACATTCTGTGATTAGAAGCATATCCCACTTTCTGAATATATTTTAATGTCAATAACTCATTATAATCTTAAATAATCATGTGTATCCATTGGTTGATTAAACAGGGCAGTGAAATGCCAAACAAATACTAAAAATTGGGTTGTCTGCCCATTCTGGCCACACTTCTGGCTCCACCCACAGGTCCAATCCTTGGTTTATTCCAGCCCTCTGATTCTCCGCCCACTGTTCTCATACTTTTTTCCCCCGCTTCGACCACTGTGTAAGACTCAGCATCCCTGGACCTGTGATGTGCCGCCGCTGCGGGCGCCGCATGTGCCACACATTTACGGTGCGGGGCTTCCGCATAAGGGAGCGGGCCATTATTGTATCCCTAAACATGTGCACGTTGTCAGTTTGCCATTGACTACATGTAGAGGGACTCTAGGTTTCTTTTAAAAAATATAGCTAACATTTGGACCATATGGACGTATAAATGAATTGAATATGTGTAAAATTTTGCAATGCCCGGGAAATTCTAGTAAAGGGAGCGCCCCTTGGCGAATCACTAGCGTGTGTGATTGCTGTATTATTGATTACTGACTTTGACGTTGTGCTTTAACTTTGGATAACATTTATCATGAATTCCAGCGCCAAGAAGCCAATATTGGTAAATATGTGCGCTACAAATAATCCCTAACATACACTGTGTATTCAGTATATTTAATCTTGTGCTTTAATCATAGGCTGTTTTAAAGTATTCAGTGCTGAAGACAGCCTTGATTTGTGTTGGATCGAGTACCCGGAAGTCTGCACACCTAGCAGACAGAGATAAAGCAGCTTGTCAGAAAGTTTAGCATTTTCCCTACAGGCGGTGTTCGTTGGCCTGTGGCAGGGTCAGTCACATGTCCTGGATTCCTGTCATTTAATTGAGTCTATACCAGTTCTGCGCCCCAGTGTTTCTTGTGCCCCACCTGGCACACATCATGTCGGAGGATGGTTATGATGTTAACATTTTGCCCCCCCCCTGGAAAAAAGTCTGCGGACACCCATGGGGACACAGATAGGAGTCAGCGGGGGGAAAAACAAAATACAATCAGGACAAAACCAAAATAAAATACAATCCAGACAAGGCAAGACAGTGTCACAATAACAGCAGGAAAAAAACAGTATTGGCAACAGACACCAGCAGGGAGCAGACTCGAACCCTGCCTGGGAGGACCGCAGGCAGAGGACAGCACGGAGGAGCTGCAGGGAAGGAGCTCATCCCTGGCCGAGGGGTGGGTAATTGATACTCTCAGTTGTGCACTCAAAATTAATCTCCACTGGTTGAGAAATTTCTACAAAGAGAAACACAGGAAACTAATTACACTCTGTCAAGTCAGGAGTGGCAGTCCATATCCCAGCTAGGGAGCAAGGCATTAAGAGCTGCCAATTTTAAAAGAATGGTCTTCTTGTCTCGGTGGATGGCATACTATATACCTAAAATACTTAACAAAAAATATCCTGAAGTAGAGAATAGATGCTTCCACTGTTTGGCAGAAGGGGAAGGGGCTTGTCTACATATATTCTTCACGTGCCAGGCAATCCAGAAGAGACTAGACCCAGAGGTCTAGTCTCTTCTGGTATTACAGGAGTTAGGGAAAACTTGACAAAAGCAGAGGAGACTTTTATAGCGATTTGCTCCCTCGTTGCTTGGTCTTTACTTCTCCAGAATTGGAGGTCAGTGGAAGTACCTTCATACTCGAAGTGGCTGAATAAGATGAAACGAACCATGATGTTCGAAGAAGCATATGCAAGGAGGGTGAGCTCTGCAAGAAAGTTCACTGCTGTTTGGAAATATTTAGTGAACCTTGAAACTACGGTGGGAATAGAAGTCCTATAGATATTTTAAGTAGGATTAGTAATTATTAAGGCTGGGTTCAATATCTCAACCCAAAAATAAAAATAGCACACATACTTGAATTCTGGCTTATCCCCGTGGAGATTTTTTGTTTGGTGAATGATAGTCTGTTTTTGATCTTTTTGTGTATTATAGCACTTTAGAACTTTATCACTTTAGTATGCTAGATTTGCACATCTGTAAAAAGTAGGGATTTTGACCAAAGCACTTTTGAAAATCGAGGATGCTGCCAGATCATTGTTGCAATATGTTCTGTTGTACTTAATCTATGCTGGTTTTATGATGGGCGAAAATAACTTATTCTGGGTCTTTCCGTGTTTTATAGCACTTTAGCACTTTAGGTTTACACATTTGTAAATAGTCGGGATGATGACTAAAGCACTTCTGAAAATCAAGGATGCAGACAGATTATTGTTGCAACATGCTTTTTTTCTTTCTTCTTGTATTTATTCCATGAAGGTTTTATGCATAAGTTGCAGGTTTTGATCATTTTAACTACCTGTTATCAATTGTTCTTGCTATGTCTCATTTGCTCTGCTCAATAAAAAAAAAAACACAAAAAAGGAGCTGAGGTGGATGAACTTTGTTTGTGGAAAGTTTCGTGAGGATTCGACAAACAGCACCGAAGTTATTTTCAAAATAAAAAGCATTCTTCCTATGGAAAGTCTGACCTAACCACTCACAGTGGTGACCGCCATGGTATAACAAGTAAGATGTTTATTTACATATAAATTAATAAGATGTTTATTTTGTACAGAATAAATTGTGTGTTTATTTATATTCAAATAAATACAGTGTTTATTTATATATAATTAAATAAGAAGTCATTGCCAATGAAACCCACATACAGACACATACAGACACACATACATGTACACACATGATTTCTTGAAATAGTGCACCGATTTCTTTTTCAGGCTCCATTTTCTTAGCTAACTCTGATAATAACCAAAGGCAACATGCTCTATTTACCACCCAAAATATACAGTTCAAAATTAAATGTTGAATGGATAGTAACCGAATTACTATAAAAATTAGAAAAAATATTTAAAGTACTAGTCCTCAAAAGATACCATGAACCTGTTGTTTCTCTGTGTGGCTGAAGTTGATATTCAAGTGGGGTAAAAGGGCCTCTTTGGTAATAAAAACAACCCCCCAAGTGCTTTGGGAATCGTGATTCTGCCTTGCTTCAGGTCTTGTCTGCTCCGGTTCCCACGTCCAGGTAAGGCCCAATAGCCGATAATTAGCCTCATCCTTCATGACAGTGTATTGATTTCTGCTTTTGAAAACTGTGCTTAGTTTATAGGGTATAATCCCCAGTAGAGCCCTGGCTTAGACTAAGTTGTAGAGAAAAGAGTGTACACAGATGGATTTCTTTTCTGCAGTGACAGTAAATTAAAGGATTTGACTTTTTGTTCCCACCGTAGTGAGTCAGACTTGTACTCCTTGTATGCTCCATTCTAAAACATGAATCGATTTGGTATTTTTTTTGGATTACCAAAAATCTCCATGTGTACTCACAGAAATCTACGCAAGACTTAGATCACCGTGAGCCCTCTTTCAGCTTCACACTTACTACTGCCAGGTGTGTGAAATGTGCTTGGGCCCCTTTACTTTGTCATTTATAACCCTTGGATTACTTGGAGAGCAGCCACACCTTGTCTGCATTTATAGAGTCACAACTTTACTTTTCACAAAGCAGCAGGAGTGGGTCTTTAATTTTAATTTGGTGTCAGAGCTAAAAAAATGTGATAAACTATTGCTCATTTATATTAGTGTACATTTACTTAATACAGGTTAGTGTAACTGTAATTAAATGGAAAAAAACAATTGGGAGTTTAGGTTATATTATTCTTGCATGTTAGTTTAAATAGGTTTTAATAAGCCAATTATATGTACAGTTGAGGGCGAGTTCGTACTAAAGTAATTGAATACAATTAGATTAGTAAATGATTTTGAGAAATGTAGAGTTATGGTTAGTAGTTGGACTGGAATAAGATGTATAATTATTTTAATCTGATTTAATTTAGGGATAGGATAATAATACATTTAATACACTGAAAGTTGATGTACTTTGATTTAAATCACTTACATTGAACCACGTTCTAGTTATGGCTAGCATTATCACTATAATAAGACTATCATTCTAATGTAATTAATATATTAAAATGGTGGCTAGAATTAGTATTAATTTATCATAATAATAAATCTATTTATTTTACTTTAATTCATTTTGGGGTAGGGGTTAGGTCCAGTGTTGGGATAAAGAAAATAATTCTTTAATTTGCTAACAAAAGTAATGTAAATCAGTTAGAGTAGGGGCAAGATTTAGTATTAGTGAAAAGTAATGAAATTAAATCCCAAAGTAGAATGGTATGGTTAAGGAAAGTTATAGGTAACAAAGCGAAGCTAGGACACAGTGAAGGGCAAAATTAAATGTATGTACGTCCTCCACCGCTTGACCTGCCCCTGAACCTGGAAAGAAACAAACACAGTAAACATTTCACATAACCTGCCTGGCAGACTTGCCCCATCCCCCAAAACTTGCACATAGTGCCTGCAAGACTCCTAAGGCATAATGTCTGCACATGCCCAGCCTCTATTCCTCGCCTCAGATTCAGCACCATTTCAGAAAGAGTGTGTTCCATAGTCCCCAGGGGGGAATGCCTAAAGGCAAGTGTTTTACAATGCATAGACAGTAACTGAAACGCCGTGGCTCTGAACCCAAACCTGTGACGAAAAACCATGCCATGATCCGATCCACAACAGTGCGCCCAACACTCGCCCCACTATCCTGGACGATTCCTCGAGGGTCCTACAGCTGCAGAACTACTTTTCTCCCCTGTGCTATTTGATTTGTTTTCAACTACCAAGGCAAATGTCCCATGCATTACCCTTCCATGACACATCTTCTCACAGACGCCTCCCCTACCTCGACCATCCAGCAACTATGACACTCTGAGAGTGCCAAAGCAGATCCATGACATAAGAGCTGAGAACAGGCATGACTCTGATGCATCTGCACACACCTCCATTACTTCCGTAAACCCTGACAAGCAAGTTCCATGATAACAACCTCCTGATCCATCCTTCACACTCCTGCGTCCAGCATGCCTCATCTCACCCGCCATTGGAGCATATCAACAAAACATCTTTCCAAAATGCGATGCTTGCTAATCGTCTTGTGATTGTAACGAGCACCAAGCCCTGCTCTGCTAAGTCCAAAATAAACTGAATCCACCACAACCAACCCTCCTCCCGTTGCTGTGCCTCTGATTTTATAAAACTCCAACCATGCCTGACCGTAAGCTTTCCATGTTGACTCAGACAAATTATCTGGAATGTCATCCCCGCCCTGCACATGTTGTGCCCTGAAAAAAATGTCATGTCGCAGGCAACCCAGAACAAAAACGCGCAAAGTTTCAGTACCTGCTGATTGCCTATCCACCACTTCTACAATTGACATGTTGTCTACCCGAAACTGCACCCTTTTGTGTGTAACTTGGCTCCCCACAATTCCTGCTAGAATCAGCTGAAACAATTCTAAAAAAAGGCAATGTTCCTGCCATCATTCTTCCCTTGTTGTGGCCATGACTCAGCACACCAACTGCCCAACTGCCCATGCCGTCAACCACTACACCAACCAGTGTGCTGATCCCTGTCCATATAAGCCTAACAAAATCAGACCACCTGCTGCTCCTGAAAAGATTTTGTATACCCTTTGCCATTCATCCTGCCGCACCAACAGAATCTCCTTGAAGGACTATAAGAAGAAACGCCACATTAGAAGATCCTTCTCCAACCCTGCAGTGATCTGGATATGATGTTGCTGTAGAGACAGGCCAAACAGAGCAAGCCCCAAACACCAACAGAAAGTCCTGCCTGACCTCACCCCCTGCATGCAAAATGTAAATGACCAAGCAGAACCTGAACCTTTCTCGCCTTCACCTTTCCTCTAGGTAGCATGCACATTAATCAGCTTAGCAACTTTTCCTTCTTTTCCTACCTGATGGTACTCCCTCCCTTGACGGATGGTATCTCGCTGAGTGAGACTCTTGATGTGCCTTTTTTAACCAACTTCTCCTCACTTGATAATATTCCACGTTTTTGAAACCTTTTTTCTTTTGTTTTTCTCTCTCCACATTTGCAGTGCTTGAGGCCCTGACGAGAATCCCTCACGAATAGATGGGGATTTGAAACGCGTAGGCCATGTCTCAACTGGTCTGCTTGAGAATCTAGGAGATATTACTACTCTTGGATCCCGTATACAATTTTTTGTATTCTTTTGTGCATTACCTATCATTGAATTCAGTGTATTTAATGGTGCAGAATTCGAGAATTTATTGGATTGTACCGTTTTTCAATTACTTTGTACTGATGTAGTGTATAATTTGTGCAGATCCAGCTTGTACTTCATTTTTTTTTTTTTTTTTGTGTAAGACATTTATTGCACATTGTCATAGAAATATTACATTCGATAGCGCCTACATCCTGATAAGGCCGGCTGTCCACGTTACTTACAAGCAAATCAGAAATACATCTTTACACAGCCCATCAGCCGACAACCTTAGGTTCGGTGGCGCGTTGGCAGTTGCAGTGTAAGTTCGTTGTTCAACAATGCATCAAAATGGTGTAAATGCCTGATCAGTCTCACATTTTCAGTATTTTCAGTCAAAACAAATCCCCCCAAAACCTTAGTGGGAGGACATAGCAACAAAACAGTAACTCCCCTTGAAACTCAAAGCACTGTGTCACAACATTCTCCCCCCCTCATTGCTCCGTTACGTTATGCACAGAGTAGCAAGTGATCTGTGGTGATCAAGCGTTCAGCATGTTTCGTCATCAGACGCCATTGATAGCAGGTATTGCCTGAAAGGTTCCCAAAAGTCTCTGGGGCGGGACCCCATGGGTAGCTCCTCCTCATATGTGACTAGAGTATCTCTACAATAGGTCAAATCCTCTAGCCAGTTTTTTACCTTTGGTTTCCGCTTACTGTTCCAGTGTAAAGATATTCTCCTCTTCGCCATCAATAGTGCAATTACACACAGTTTACGACCTCTCGCCCTCAAGTGCGGCACCAATCCCAGGAGACAGACTTTAGCAGTACATGGCAATGTGGCCCCCAGCATAGTGTTGAGTGTCTGTATCAACTGGACCCAGTACTGTGCCACCGCTTAGCAACACCACGCCAAGTGTATGAAGTCTGCGTGTTCCTGCCCGCACCTGGTGCAGTTGGAGTTATCTCTCAAACCATATCTATGCAGCCTTTCTGGCGTGTGATACGTGTGGTGCAAATATTTATAGTGAATCAGTCTCAGATTCCCGTTTGGTGTTAACATCCCAGTTAGCATGCAGGAAGTCTCCCATTCCTCCTCTGTGAGTACATCCCCCAGTGCCGCATTCCACCTCTCTCTGGCTTTTGTGGTGTTTCCCCCATTGCTAGATTGTGCGCTGCGGTACAGTCGTGACACCAAATGGGATGCTGAAGGGGTGGTGAGCACGAGTGTCAGTGGTGCAAGTGTTTGTGGTTCCTCCGGGAATGTGCCAAAATGCTCTTTCACCGCCCTCTGCAATCGGTAATAAGTGAAGCTAAATAACAGCGTTGGGTTCTTGATGTATGTCAATTGGTCCAATGTTATGAACTGCCCGTCCCTATATAAATCCCCTAGGGTATCTATGCCCGCTCGTTTAAGGAGATCCATCCCCACCTGTTCCTGTGTGATAGACATTGCCGGATGGTGAGCCAAAGGGAGTCGTGGTGCATAGAGTGGAGTACAATGTGCCATCCTACTCAGTGTTCTCCATGCGTCTATTGTGGCGTTCACTGGGTTAATGTCATGATCGTGTAATCTGGGACGTTTGTGCGGCAATATACTTGTCAGTGGGATGGGATCAGCATCTCCCTGCTCTACAGCAACATGTGTTAGAAACGGGATCTCATGAAACCAATAATGTGCGAATTGTGCCTGCGCACACTGATAGTATAGGTAAATGTCTGGCACCCTGAAACCCCCTTTAGCGTACGGCAGCGTCAGGGTTTGCAGGTCCAATCTGGCCTGTTTTCCCGCCCAGATCAAGGAAAGCATGAGGGATTTTATGTTGCGAAAAACCTCCGCCGGGGGTTTGATAGGTATGTTATTGAAAAGATATAAGAATTTTGGCAATAGCACCATTTTTACTATGGCGAGCCTGTCTGCCAGTGAGAGCGGTAGCCCAATCCATCTCTTAACTTTGTCTTCCAGAGCTGAGACGGTTCTCCCGTAGTTGGTGCGGATGACTAGTTCCGGGTCTCTGTGGAACCAGATGCCTAGGTATTTTGTCGGCTCCTTCTGCCATTCCAGGGGATAATCTAGCGCTGTGGGTTGGGTACTGTCCGTCAGTGGGAGTATGAGGGATTTGCTCCAATTGATACGGAGACCCGAATATTGGCCGAATTTAATGTATTCCCTCAGCAGTGGGTTGAGATTCGTCTCCGGGTTTTTTACGTAGAGGACCATGTCATCTGCGTACAGGGCTATGTGTATAGGCCGCGTTGGTAGCTGGATTGCTGAGTAGTGGTGGTGCTGTCGTATTTTGCACGCTAGGGGCTCTAGGATAAGGGCGAACAGCATTGGCGACAGAGGGCACCCCTGTCTAGTGCCTCGCCTGATGTCTATCGGGGGCGATAGATGTTTGTTCACCCGTATGCGGGCAGACAGGCCTGAGTACATCCAATGAATAATGGGGGGAAGCCCATCCTGATTAGGACCGCGTGTAAGAACGGCCAGTCAATCGTATCGAATGCCTTGGCCGCATCCAGTAGGACAGCTACCGCTTTAATATTTGGAGCCAAGTAATGTGCCAGAGCGAACAGGGTTCGAGTATTGTGCGTGGTCGACCGATCCGGAATGAAACCTGCCTGGTCCGGTCGTATTAATAGCGGCATGAGCGGCTTTAGCCGGTCCGCTAGTAAGCTAGCCAAGATCTTAGTATCTACGTTGATTAATGAGAGGGGGCGGTACGAGTCACATTGTTCCTCGTCTTTGCCTGGTTTGAGAAGGGCGATGATCAGCGCCTCTCTCATGGATGGTGGGAGTGTTTGGGCTTCGTGCGCGGTCTCGTATAGATTTACCAGATGTGGGGCTAGTGTGTCTGCGTATGTTTTATAAAATTCTATGACGAAGCCATCCGGGCCTGGTGCTTCGCCATTAGGGAGTCTTTTGATAGTATCTACGACTTCTTGTGCTGTGATAGGTCTCGCTAAGTATTCCCTGTGTCCGTCCGCCAGCCAGGCGATCTCCACGTCAGCCATGTAGTCTAATATCTCCTCCCTCGGTATTTGATCCCTGGCCTCGTACAGTGCCCCATAGGTTTCCCTGAATTCGCCCATGATGGTCGGGATATCGTGTGCACGTGTACCGTTGCTGGTGCGTATAGTCGCAATGTGTTGCGGTGCCCTACCGGAGCAGATCCTTTCCGCTAGTGCTCTGCCCGGTCTGCCCCCTTCCCCATATCTCCTGGCCGTGGTCCTCTTAAAGATGTACTTAAGTTCATCATCAGCAAATGTGTTGTATTCCTGCAGTAGTACCTGTATGTCGCTCAACAGTGTCGTGTCCCCAGTGTTAGTGTATCGCTGTTCTAGGTCTTGAATCAACTCCTCCCTTCTTTGAAGCTGGTGACGGATATCCTTTAGTATACCTGCGGACGTGGTAATACAAACGCCCCGTATCGTTGCTTTAAATGCTTCCCATAGGAGGCACGGGTCCTCCGTGGTGGGGGCATTCAGCTCAAAGTAGTCGGTGATTGCTTTCAGGACTGTGTCAACGTACAGTGGATCTCGCAGAGCCTGCGCGTTGAATCGCCAGGTGTAGGGCGGTGGGACATAGTGAGGGATTCGCAACCTTAAAAGTACCGGACTGTGGTCCGACAGTGTTCTCGGGAGATGCGTTATCTGCTCTACCCATGTGAGGACGTCCTGCGTAGCTAGCCAGTAGTCTAACCTGGACCAGCTCCTATTTGCCGCATAAACGTGTGTGGCTACCTGTTCCCCAGGGTGCAGTGTCCGCCACAGGTCGCGCAGGTGCATGTCAGATATAGCGTCTAGCAGCACGTCCCTCGCCTTGGTATGTTGCTCAAGTGTGTGTGATGCTCTGTCGAGCCCATCGCTTAGTGTGACGTTAAAGTCCCCTCCCCAGATCACATTATCTGCCTGTACATCCGCTACCGTGTGCCATAGCCTTTAAAAAAACCCTGCATCATCCACATTCGGGCCGTATACATTCACCAGAGCTAGTTTCTGCTGTCTCACCTCGCCCACAACTATGACATAACGCCCCCCTGTGTCAGTGTGCGTGTCCCTGATTTTGAAATGAGTCCCTTTCTTGATCAGAATACTGACGCCTCGGGAGTACGTCGAGTAGTATGAACCAGTGGCGGATTCTGCCCATTTGCTCCCCAGTCGGGATGAGGAAGTGGGCGCTATGTGCGTTTCTTGTAGTAATGCCACATCCACCTTAAGTCTATCAAGGTATGCAAATAGTTGCCGCTTCTTTTTTGGGTTCCCCAACCCCCTGACATTCCATGTGAGAAAGTTGAGTGTGTCAAGGCGTGCCATTAACACTTGGGTTGGTGTAGTCGTGCTTCGTGTGCGGTGTGTGGCCACCTGTGAAATAGCGCAATTTTGACATGAATAGTACAGCAACAAAAGAGGTCGCAATGTTTCTCAGACACAGTGCTAACATATGAACCATACTCAGTGCCCCCTCCCCCCCACCACCCACTTCAGCGCCCAAACTGTGCCAAAGCCATTCCCCCCCGAACTTCAGAACTGTAATCAAACTTGGTGTGGGGTACACCCTCTTGGGGGTGTCGCCCGAAGCACACATCTCCATCCACATGGTGGACGTGGACGGGCGCGATGTTGCATAATGGTATCCTCAAAATCTCCCTTCCCCCTTCCTCTCCCCCCTCCATCACCCCGCTAGCAGTCTCGCCAATCGTGCACCCCCCCGCCTCCCCCTGTTGTACCAGTACATGTATATGCAGTTCTGCTCACCCTCAAAGTCAGAGTCACAGGTTTTCACAATGACAGTGCAGTTAGTACAGTCTGCCAGCCGCATGTCTGTAGGCAGGTGACCCACTGATTCCTGGTGCGGGCACTACATCAACACTCCCCAAGTGTACTCACTGCGTTACTGCCATGCATAGCCCCCCGTTAAGGTTCGCCAGCAGCTGCGATCACACCTTCTCGGCGTGCAAATTACAGTCTCGCTCCCAATGTAGCATCCGCCGTCTGCCGCCGACTTCAACGAAGCAATCCATTGATATCCATAGGTCAGCCATCCCGTCGTCAGTCGTCGCTCATTCTGCCCGCATTTTCCCGATCTTTCCTACATTTGATGAGGGTCTTGACGTAGTCCTGCGCAGCTTGTACCGTCGTGAGGACCATCGGCCTGCCATCTGTTAGGATTTTAAGTTTTGCTGGGTACAGCATCGCGTATCCAATCTCCAGCTCACGAAGCTTCTTCTTCACTGGAGCGAACTCCTTTCTGGCCTGCTGCACCGCCATGGTGTGGTCTGGATAGAACTCCAGTGAATTGCCCTGGTGCGTAATGGCGCCCTTTTCCCTCGCCAAGCGAAGTATAGTATCCCTGTCTCTGTAGTTGAGCACCCGGGCGATGATTATTCGAGGTGGGGCCCCTGGCTTCGGAGTGGGGGCCAGGGAACGATGCGCTCGTTCAACCAGGAAGACGTCAGAAAAGCTTCCAGCACCAAATATGTCTTTTAGCATGTTTTCCACGTACGTCTCCATCCTGCCAGTGTTGGTGGATTCCGGCAGGCCCGAGATGCGCACGTTATTGCGGCGGGACCTCGCTTCCTGGTCCTCCACCTTCGCTTTCAGGGTTTCCAGGGTCTTCTCAATGGCGCTGTGGGTTTTCGTGAGGTCTCTGGAGTGGTCTTCCACCGAGGAGATCCTCTGTTCCGCCTCCGCTAATCTCTCCTCGTGGTTTTCTAGCTTAGTCGACAGAGAGTCCACTCGTGCCACGACACTGTCCATCTTGCTGTTCATATCTTGCAGACTCTGCTGGATAGCCCTCAGCACTGATTCCATGCCGGCGCCATCCCCCAGAGATTGATCGCCGTCCGCTTCCTGCGCCGCTCCTGTTTTCGCCGTTTGCTTTCTTGCCTCGAAGGGCAGCTTTGACTGCTGCTTGTCAGGCTTCCCCATACCTCCCGGTGATACAGCAGGATCAATAAGTTTCGGGCTCGGTGGGGATAGTGGCTTGGTCTTCGCCCTCGTGCGCCGTGATTGTGCACCAGAAGCCCACTGTGCGGGGGATCTATTCATCAGACGTGTTTCTCATCCACGCATCCGTTCACTTCAGCACGGCGCTCTTTGTAGGCGGGATCCGTGATAGGTCAGTCGTTATGGGGTTGTACTGTTATCTGGGTAGCTCCCTGCCCGTTAGAGATGGCCCCGCGGCAGATGGCGGGTCCGTTTCGCGCCTTCAGGCGTAGCGTTCAGCAGCGCCGGGGAGCCTCTCTCCTCCTCCCATTCGCTGGCATGCCTACGGCCGCCTTACCGCCTTTGCCGCTTTCCCAGCCGCGCACTGTTGCGTCTCGACACCAGGTCACAACCCGGTGC
The DNA here is from genome assembly GCF_964263255.1 of Lissotriton vulgaris. Taxonomy (NCBI): domain Eukaryota; kingdom Metazoa; phylum Chordata; class Amphibia; order Caudata; family Salamandridae; genus Lissotriton; species Lissotriton vulgaris. The sequence continues at coordinate 231,294,221 of NC_141690.1, forward strand.
ACTGCAGCAGGGAGCCGGCAGTGTCCGGTGTAGGGTCGCCGATCGTGCGTTCCACCGCCGCCGCCATGTTGGCCGTCCTGGAACGCACAAAGTCCGCTGCGAGTTCCACATGTAGCACAGGCATAGGACACTTGAATTTCGCACGTCGTCAGCCCCTGCCTCTAGCGTATCTGGTCGGGGTCAGCAACAGGAGTGCCCGGAGGCGGCATCGGTCGTTTTCTAGTGGCGGACGCCACTACCGCTATCCGCCATTTTGGCCAGCTACACCGTGTTGCGCGGACATTTGCCGATTTCTCCGGCGCTCCGTTTTCCTGCTTGCTGAAACTTCCACAGTGCTGAGCCTGGACCGTCAGGAGTCCATTCCACTAGCTTGCGTGGAAATTGGGGCAGGTTGGGGGCCAAGGGGTCCGAGTAAGCGCGCCCGTCCGGCGGAGCCCGCTCAGCAGCCAGCCATTCCGCAGTGCGCCCTCTAGCGCCCCCCTTGTACTTCATTTTTACTGTAGTGTCAGTATGTGGTATGTGTGTTGATAATTAAGTATGAATGTGCCGAATGTTTATGACTGTGATATGATTGAGGTTTTAGGATGATTGTAGATTCTATTGTATGCAGTATAGTGTGTCTTTGATTTTTCTAATGCTTCTCTTTTTTATGAAAAAATAAACTGTGTTATGACCATTGAATTTCTATGAAATAAAACTGCGATTAAGTAGCAATACCCTATCTTGAATTAATTGTCTTGATGTGGATGATGAATGTATTTCCTGAAATTATGTTATCAGCATTGGCAATTTCTTTTGTTATTTGATATGTAGGCTCAGCCTTGCTGATCAGAGCCAACCCTATTTTGTTTCACATTCTCCACATACAAACATCCTTCCAATTGTATGCTCATAAGCTGAACATTATCAGGGTGTATCAAAAGCCATAGAAAATCTGACTTAATGTCACATCATGCCATGAGTGTCCCGGACCCGCTGTCACCACCTGTGACATGGCCATGTCCCCTGAGTATTATGACATCGAGGACCCATCCTCTGCAATTAAATCGTTCCCAGACCCACCTTTTGATCAGGACAAAAGCTGAATCAACCTAAATTGCCCTTGTTCTTTGTCGAGAACCACCCCTATTGGGGAGACGATCAGCTCCTCAGTTGGCCAGTCCTAAAAGGGGCCTGTCATCCTGGCTTCTAAAATAGCCTTACCTAACTTGTCTTGTACCACGTTATTGTGCTCTTTGCTGACCTAAAGTTATCACACCACTGACGTACCAGAGGACCCTCATACCTCAGCCGGAAAACCCCTTAAAGCTATTCTGAAGCACTCACCCCTTTTCTGTGTGCCTATAAAGACCCAACCAGTACTCCAATTTGATAAGCTTGACCTGAGTACTATGTTCTTACACCAGATCCCTGTGACCCCCTAGCCCCAGGGTTGCCAGCAAAAGATTCTACTGCTGATGTGACTCCTGTTCACCCTCCTGCTGCTGCCATTGACTCATGTCCAAAGGAACTGGTGAGAGGGTGATGGCCTGTGCACTTTGAAGACTCGAGGCGAAACTTACAGTCTTCACGAGTATCCATCCCTTTGTTAAAATCCAAACCTATGACCCCTGACCCCATGCTAAATTCCTCGTCTAAATGGGCCTAAGCATAGCCCCCCATGATTTGGGCTTTCGGTATCACGTCCATGTATTGAAACACGGCCATGCAATGCTTCAGGTACTTCTCACAATAAACACTGGCATAATTTAAGAATGCTGCAGTCCAATTCTTAATCATGAAAGGCACTTTTGGCCGCTTTGACATCTCATAGTCCTCGAACCTTCTTTAGAACACACTTCCTAATGTAATAGTTTAAGCATTTCCACTTAATCCCCTTTGCAGAGCCACTCCTTTGTGGGCAATGTTAGGTTAGCCCCTAACAGCTTTGTCACCCCCATATATGATAACTCTTCTATCTTAAGCTCTTTGCTCTCCAGCCCATCCTTCTTAGCCTCCTTTCGTGCTACCCCTTCTTCAACTACTGTCACCTCCCTGCTAATTATACCCTTCTGTTATACAGGACCTTGGGTGTCTTTGTGCCTGCACCCACTTCAGCCCCACCCACAATAACGTCAATAACGTACTGTCCTTTACGCAGCTGCTCCATGTCCCTGCTGGCATTGCTCCTGCATCCCCACTTGTATACACCATTATTGTCTCCCTTCCCAGGGGCCAAACCTGGCTCTAAGGACAGTGCCTGTAGTACTGCATTCCACCTCACCAGGGGCCTTTGCACCTCCCACACCTAATGTGGCAGTTCCATACACCTTGTAGTACTGCATTCCACCTCAACCGGAGCCTTTGCACCAACACTTTATTTGCTGTGGCCCGCAATGCACTGGACAAAAACTTAGTTGCGGCTCTCCCCAGCTCTCAAGATCATAATCCAACATTGTAAACCCCAGCGGGTCCACTACTCTGCCCCAGCTGGGGCCCGCACATACGTCATGCCTGTGAGCTGAACAGTTAAGGGGAGTCTGAGGGCAACATACCGCATCCAGGCAGGCCGCAATAACCCCTCCGTACTAAGACTCCACAGCACAACACTTATCCACTGTGTTGTGTGCTCTGGATGCTGTCTGGGGCTTACCAGCCGATGGGATCGATGAGGCCATCCCGGATCTTCTTCTGTCAGCCCTGAAGGGGTCTCCCTGCAATGTCAGGCGAACCACACAGGTCCAACCATGTATTTCTCTCTGTGCCTTTGAGCCGCACCAAACTCTACCAAGTCCGAAACTCTGCACTGCTCACGTACCTGTAAGAAAGAGGAAAAGGCTGGTGTTCCGGGTCCCTGCACCTGCCATGGCAGCTCTGTTGCCCTCCCAGCCCCACAAACTACTGACTATGCCCTGCCAGTGTCAGGGAGTTCCCCCTTGCTTCCACTGCAGTCTCCCCCCGGATCCGTCACATGGCTGCACTGCTGGAACATCCTCCGATGGGCCATCCTCATCTGCATCATCCTCCTTCTAGATCCCTTCCATCATCGCCCGACTAGTGCAGACACGGGGCCCTTGACCCATCCAGCCCTCTTGCTACCCCACAACGTATTGACCCTCTGAGCAGTCCTCAACCCCGCTCCAGGGTTAGCCCCTCCCTCTAAGGACCTCCTACAGTCCAACATGACTGGAGCCCCTGAGGGGCCTTTTGCAACCACCCTCACTGATCCAGACATTCAGAGAGCTGCCAAACCCTGACCCCCTCCCTACCATCGCCTCCTCACCAGAGAGTCCCTCCAGAAAATAAAAGAGGAGACTAAAAACCTGGAAGATGAGATACAGAGACTGTCTGATAGTTTAGAGGGTGAAAACTTTCTTATTCCCTTAGTTTTTACACTGTCTGATTATTGTTTTCGTTGTGTTGTGCTGCTGCCTTGTCGGGCGCCAGGACACTCCTTAGCTGGAGCATCTGTGCGCCAAATAAAAACGCATAACATAACATAACATAACATAACATAACATAGGGAGAATATGACTACTATAAACAGTTTAACATCCGCTAAATGTAAACTAGCTAACTATCTAGAAGCTATATTTTTAAAAAAAATGGGAAGCCATAATTCATGACATGTTTTATGACATCATTTATGACATCTCAAGTGACATTTATATATATATATATATATATATATATATATTTATTCAGAGTCCCCAAGCTATAGAGACGCACTCCACAAAGAACAGCTTAACCAAGCGCTTTATTAACATGAGGCAGCAATTCCAACCTGAAAGATTTGTGTCCCTGACGCGTTTCGATGCCACCTGCATCTTAATCATAGGGTGGGTGGTTTGGAAGTTCCGAAATGGACTGCCATTTATTTTCATCCATCATGTCTTCTCCAGTGAATGGCATGATGGTTACAGTAGTCCTGAATTATTCCCCTTCGGTGAGGTCCGTTTTTCCAACCTAATTTTCTTTCCATTTAAATTGTTAATACTTTTCCTGCCCTCCGGTGGGCCTCAGGTTCGTGAATCTGCCTCGCAATTGTTCAGTTCCTTGTGCTGGAAAAAGGCTGCAACTCCATTTTGCAGCCACACAGACCTTCATCCGGTGTTCACGGCGGTGCAATCTCCCACGGCTGGAGCAGCCGTGTGTAACATTTAGTTGCACTAACTATATATCGCGCACCCGCAATCCACTGCTGATGATGTCACATATTACATCATTCATGACATGGTCAGTGACATCACTGATGACATCACTGATGACATCTCAAATGACATCACTGATGACATCTCAATTGACATCACTGATGGCATCATGACACACCAATACCAGTTACTACATACGCACTCACTGATTCCTACGTCTACGCACACATTCACTCATTCACCCATACAATCACTCGTACATACAGTCACTCATTATTACAACACTGTCATATGCACTCATACACCTATGCAGACACTCACACACTGCCACTCATCCATGGAGTTACTCACACACCTAGTCAGTCCTGTAAAGAATCAATCACACTTCGATTTCCTCATCTATACAGTTAAACACAGAACACCTTACTTTTTCAAACATATACTAACACATACTTACTCTCTTATACAATTACTGATACAAGTACACATTGATCTGCACAGAGTCACTCACCTCCCAGCCAGCCACACATACACTCAGTCTTCCGTACAAATACTTGGGCAACCAATCAATAAGCTATATAGCCACTCATATAGCTACTGATCAACACATGCAGCAGCTTGCACAACAACAGACATATTGATGCACACTTTCAGACAGTTTAGTCACTAACCCATGCATTCAGTAAGACACATTCATTCACTCGCTCAGTCAGTCACGCACCTACTAAATCCTTCATCCAGACACTTATACATCCACTCATTCTTCAATATGTAAAACATATTTAAACTTTACAGAAACACACAGTCACTGGATGATGTCATCAGTGATGTCACTGACCATGTCATGAATGATGTAATATGTGACATCATCAGCAGTGGATTGCGGGTGCGCGATATATAGTTAGTGCAACTAACTATATATGGAATTTCATTGGGTTTTATGTCAATAAAATGTCCAGCTAACTATATATGGTCTCTAACCTATGGTTTTTTCAGTGAATTTGCAAGGTTTTGTAAATGCAAATTCCTAACTATATATGGTCTATAACCTATGGTTTTTTAAGTGAATTTCATTGGTTTTTTAAAAGCTAATATCTATAGCTGTAAAATATATTCTTTATTACATGACGTATCACGTAGCCACGTGAGACGCCTCATGACGCGTCGCATAACCGTGACGTATCGGCTCTGCAGCGCAAACAAAACCCGTAACGTATGCGCGCCGGTGCACGCTTACAGATATATATATTTTTTTAACCTTAATTAGACAAAATCCACACGTGCAAAAATCCTAACTATAGATCAACTTTTTAATATGCATTTTATCCAGAATTGTGGTTTTAATTCTCATATATATATATATATATACACACACACACACACACACTCTCTCTCTCTTTCTCTCTCTCTCTATTCGATTGCCTGTTGTAGGTGGACCCATCAGTTTCATCTATGACCCAATGTAAGCCACTCCAAAAAAGCACTTCTAGAGATGCCACTGGATAGAGGCTGTGTCAATGTCCCTAAATTCCTATCTTTATAAGAAAAGTAGAAAAGTGCTGTCTTTAACCAAAACCGTAACTCACCAAAACTGTCCACTATAGATGCTAGAGCGTATAATGTGCCACATTTGACAAATAAAATTAATGGGAAAATATCTATTGTGTAAGTGGTGGGTCTGAAAAGTGTTTTCTGCATCTTTCCATTGCCCAGAATTTACATAAACTTGCAGCAGTAACCATCAATACTCTTTTATGCAGTGCTCTCAAATACCATACACCCGTTAATTTAAATTACAAAATGTTTTTTGTTAGGGAAAATAAATATTTTTTTGAGGAGAACAAAATGTATCTTAACCCACCACTTTCTTTGCCTTGGTTGTGTGAATTCGGCAATTACAAAGCCATGCAGTGACACCGAATGTGTGCCTACATAAGTAGATAAGTCTTGGCAGAACAAATAGTTGTTTTTTTGCAGTTTTAATCTTTCTCTTGATCTGCCATGTGGCTTCACTGCTGACGAATTTCCATTCTCTAATTAGACACGTTGGCAAGAATGTCACTCATTTAGTATTAAAAAACAATTAGAATATACACAATAACATAAGAGGAACACAATACAGAGTTATATTTGTTGAACAATGTTCCTATAGTTAAAAACACAAGTTCTCATATCTATACAGTTCATTTAATGTCGTCAGAGCGGGGGTGCTGACATCAATGTTACATCACTGAAGTCATAGGGAGTGTGAAAATCACTAGTGTCACGAAAAGAACGTGTGTAGCAAAGGTGTTCAGAGGACAGTGGTCAGGATGTATTACGCAGCTGGTGGTGCCTTTATTGCAGAACCCTGTCACAGAGATATTACTAAAATATGGTAGTGCAGTATAAGTAACAAACAGCACATTTTCTGTTGCAATGGGCACTAAATGTGATCAGACACACAGATGTTTTTTCTGTTAAAGTGTGCAAACAATGCGTGGAAATTCGCCTCCTAGAAAATAATTATGTCGATTTATTTTAATCCTATTTAAATCTTTTTTTTCCATTACACTTCAGAATTACAAGCAATTGTGCTTCATTTAAAGCTTTCCGAACTGCTGATTTAGTCTGAAGGATATGTACAGTCCATATGCAGGTATTAAGATTTCATAATTTGTGTCAGATAAAATGGCGTGTGATGTATCCCTGCGCAACCGCCACATAGTTCACTTTACAAACTCGTCTCACTTGGCAGTTAGAGAAAGTAAAATAATAAAAAGCCACGGGCAGAGGCTACTGCCGGACTGTGACGTCACTCTTTGAGGCACCGCAACTCTTACCAGATAAAAACAAAAGTTAAAGTCGTGCTGCATTACCCCCAGCACCCCGACTTCCAGCACCTTATGGTAACTGCCTGGGGCAGCTGCCATATTTCTTGGATTTCTGTGGGGGATGGGGGGGGGGGGGGGCGGGTTAAGGTGGCGGTGTCCTGGGCCTGTTCGGGTGTGCCTCGAGCGTTTAGCTGGTGAAATGTTGCGCCCTGCACCTAGTGTTCTCTAGGAGACATCACCTGGAGACACCCCCCGCCGTCGGTCTCCCTACAATAGACCCTTTGCTGATCACATACCTGCGGTTTTCGCTGACCCTGGAGACTTGCCCAGGAGCACACAGTGCCTTTGCGGTTGTCGTTCTGTCTGACGGACTGACTGCTGTGCTCCAGTGACAGTCTGGGCATGTGATGGGTGACAGAGCTGGGCGTCAGCTGGGGCTGAGTGTATCCGAGGAGGCGGCTCTCCCCGAGCAGGGTCTGAACAGGAATCGAAACTTAAATTTCGGGTAGAACCGACCTTGATTCCTGCCTGGAGGCTCGGCGATCTGTGTAAACAGATTCGAGGTAATTACCCGCCCCCCGCCTGCATGTCATCTGTCGACCGGACGGGCACATTGAAGGCTTCCCCCAGGCAGGGGGAAGCGGAAACAACGTCCTCCCGGCCCCGCGGAAACAACGTCCTCCCTGCCCCGCCCACAACCAGGCGGCGGCCATCTTGAGGCGGCTCGGGCCGCGGCGGTGATCTCGGGGGTAAAACGAGGGGTGGGCACCCTCGAAATTAAAATAAAAACATTACAATGAAAGACAAAAGGCCCCCGAGCCCCCCCCCCCGCAAAAAAACAAATTCCGAAAATTCGCGGGGGTGCGCGCTTATAGATATATAATTTGTTTCTCTTTTACTTTTCTCAGGAACCACTGGAGGGATTTACACTATTTTACCAAAAGTGTGATCTGCGTACCAGACACTACCATTTTGACAAGTTTGGTGTAATTCCCTTCAGCGGTTCAAGCTGTAGCCGAGTCTAAAGGTCCTATGGAAATTAACATGGGGAAAACACGTTTTGGGACCCCCCTTTTTTCTCAGCCCCCACTTGACGAATCCCCCCCAAACTTTCAGGGAAGGAGCGGAGCGGACCGAGCCATCTTCTTTGAGAAATTTGCGAAGATTCATCAACCAGCGCCAAAGTTATTCCCAATAGAATGTTGGGGATTTCCTATGGAAACTAGGTCCTAACTATATATACCTACTGGCTACCGCCAGTAGGTAATATATATATATATATATCTATATATATATATATATATATCTATATATATATATATATATATATATATATATATATATATATATATATATATATATATATCTATATATATATATATATATATTTCCATTCTGCTCTGCTGCTATTCTTCATAGCATCAGATTATGATGGAGCATTATTTCACTAATGGCACAGTATTTCTGATGGAAGTGTTTTCCTTGGTACAGTATTATTTATCATAATCATTGTGAATTATTTGTGAAGGGCTTTATATTTCTGCCATTGCATTTATGGCGGGCATTACTTAACCTGTGGCTCATTGTTTCCAGTGGACTCAATTTGAGCTGTCCTACATTTGCTATGTCCTACGGTGCACCAAGTTCTCCATTTGGGCACAAATGTATCTGATGGAAATGCGGATTCTTTTGGGGGTACAGCACTGATGAAAATTGTGACATCTGTGATTACTGGATTCTAACACGTTTCATAAACCAGAATGCTTTTAACAGTGGTGGCTGGCATGGCTCGCGGGTAGCGAGGGAGGGGTTCGCGCGGTGTGGAGTCGCGATTTCAGGAGGGTGCACATAATAAAAAAAAAATGTTTTACCTTACCTGGCCACTCGGTCTCGCATGTCAGCTCCTGCTCTCCTCGATAAACAGGAAGCACAGCCAGACCCCACTGACCAATCACAACCCTGCATGGAGAACGGGGAAAGTGCGCATGACTGGTTTGGCAGTCATTGCCCACTTAGGAGGGGCCAAACCACTTCTCCCCTGCACTGCTCCGAGAGCAGAGATTCCCCGCTCTCCCGCAAAGCAGCACACACATAAAATGATAACAACTGAAAGTTATTATCATTTTATGTTTCTACTTCTTGCGCTGCTTCTAAGTAGTGAGGCGATGCTCCTCCGCCACAGTGGAGGAGCCGCCACTGGCCATTTTAATTATCTGTCTGTTATCACCGACCAGCATTCCAACTCTGAAAGAATGACAAAGGGTGGAAAAACCTTTCCACCTTTTTAAATGGAATCTGAGTAATAAATAGCGCCGTCCTTTGTTGACTTCATAAATTACACACTACATGTCCATTCGCTGGCTTGATCAGGCTACATAGTTGGGGCATTTAAACCTCACTTTGAACATCACAGAGTCGCTCTGTAGCTTCCTCTAGTCAGATGAGTGCTTTTATAAATACAGTGATTACATAAAAGATCAGATGCTTCTAGAGTTTCAATAAATGTGTTGTTTATGTCTATACCTTCCATTAAATCTAATAATGATATCTTTGTATGTAGTGCTGCATACCACACTTCTGCTGTGCCAGTGTTATGGTGCCCTATTTATTGACCTCAGCAGGACAGAAGTCGGAACTAGCCATAGGCTGATAGAGCGGAGGTGGTCCTGGATAGCCCCTGCCCACCCTGCCTTAGTTAGTAGCACCCCGTGCCTTTCACTAGCATCACACAGCATTGCCTCCTCAAAGGGCCCCACATCACATACCATTGCCTCCTCCAAGGGCCCCACATCACACAGCATTGCCTCCTCCAAGGGCCCCACATCACACAGCATTGCCTCCTCTAAGGCCCCCACATCACACAGCATTGCCTCCGCAAATGGCCCCACATCGCACAGCATTGCCTCCTCTGAGGGCCCCACATCACACAGCATTGCCTCCTCTAAGGGTCCCACATCACTCAGCATTGCCTCCTCTAAGGGCCCCATATCACACACCATTGCCTCCTCTAAGGGCCCCACATCACACAGCATTGCCTCCTCTAAGGGGCCCACATCACACAGCATTGCCTCTTCTAGGGGCCCCACATCACACAGCATTGCCTCCTCTAAGGGCCCCACATCACTCAGCATTGCCTCCTCTAATGGCCCCACATCACTCAGCATTGCCTCCTCTAGGGGCCCCACATCACACAGCATTGCCTCCTCTAAGGGGCCCACATCACACATCATTGCCTATTCTAGGGGCCCCACATCACACAGCAGTGCCTCCTCTAAGGGCCCCACATCACTCAGCATTGCCTCCTCTAAGGGCCCCACATCACTCAGCATTGCCTCCTCTAATGGCCCCACATCACTCAGCATTGCCTCCTCTAAGGGCCCGCATCAGTCAGCAGTGCCTCCTCTAAGGGCCCCACATCACACAGCATTTCCTCCTCTAAGGGCCCCACATCACTCAGCATTGCCTCCTCTAATGGCCCCACATCACTCAGCATTGCCTCCTCTAGGGGCCCCACATCACACAGCATTGCCTCCTCTAAGGGGCCCACATCACACATCATTGCCTCTTCTAGGGGCCCCACATCACACAGCAGTGCCTCCTCTAAGGGCCCCACATCACTCAGCATTGCCTCCTCTAAGGGCCCCACATCACTCAGCATTGCCTCCTCTAAGGGCCCCACATCACTCAGCATTGCCTCCTCAAATGGCCCCACATCACTCAGCATTGCCTCCTCTAAGGGCCTGCATCAGTCAGCATTGCCTCCTCCAAGGGCCCACATCACTCAGCATTGCCTCCTCTAAGGGCCCGCATCACTCAGCATTGCCTCCTCTAAGGGCCCCACATCACACAGCTTTGGCTCCTCAAAGGTTCCACATCACTCAGCATTGCCTCCTCTAAGGGCCCCACATCACACAGCATTGCCTCCTCTAAGGGCCCCACATCACACAGCATTGCCTCTTCTAGGGGCCCCACATCACTCAGCATTGCCTCCTCTAAGGGCCCCACATCACTCAGCATTGCCTCCTCTAAGGACCCCACATCGCTCAGCATTGCCTCCTCTAAGGTCCCCACATCACACAGCATTGCCTCCTCAAATGGCCCCACATAACACACCATTGCCTCCTCTAGGGGCCCCACATCACACAGCATTGCCTCCTGAAATGGCCCCACATAACACACCATTGCCTCCTCTAGGGGCCCCACATCAAACAGCATTGCCTCCTTCAAGGGCCCCACATCACTCAGCATTGCCCCTCTAAGGGCCCGCATCACTCAGCATTGCCTCCTCTAAGGGCCCCACATCACACAGCATTGCCTCCTCTAAGGGCCCCCACATCACACAGCATTGCCTCTTCTAGGGGCCCCACATCACTCAGCATTGCCTCCTCTAAGGGCCCCACATCACTCAGCATTGCCTCCTCTAGGGGCCCCACTTCACACAGCATTGCCTCCTCAAATGGCCCCACATAACACACCATTGCCTCCTCTAAGGGCCCCACATCACTCAGCATTGCCTCCTCTAAGGGCCCCACATCACACAGCATTGCCTCCTCTAGTGGCCCCACATCACACAGCATTGCCTCCTCAAATGGCCCCACATCACACAGCATTGCCTCCTCTAGGGCCCCACATCACTCAGCATTGCCTCCTCTAAGGGCCCCACATCGCACAGCATTGCCTCCTCTAAGGGCCCCACATCACTCAGCATTGCCTTCTCTAAGGGCCCCACATCACTCAGCATTGCCTCCTCTAAGGGCCCCACATCTCACAGCATTGCCTCCTCAAATGGCCCACATCACTCAGCATTGCCTCCTTTAGGGGCCCCACATCACACAGCATTGCCTCCTCTAAGGGGCCCACATCCCACAGCATTGCCTCTTCTAGGGGCCCCACATCACACAGCATTGCCTCCTCTAAGGGCCCCACATCACTCAGCATTGCCTCCTCTAAGGGCCCCACATCACTCAGCATTGCCTTCTCTAAGGGCCCCACATCACTCAGCATTGCCTCCTCTAAGGGCCCCACATCTCACAGCATTGCCTCCTCAAATGGCCCCACGTCACTCAGCATTGCCTCCTCTAGGGGCCCCACATCACACAGCATTGCCTCCTCTAAGGAGCACACATCACACAGCATTGCCTCTTCTAGGGGCCCCACATCACACAGCATTGCCTCCTCTAAGGGCCCCACATCACTCAGCATTGCCTCCTCTAAGGGCCCCACATCACGCAGCATTGCCTCCTCTGAGGGCCCCAAATCACTCAGCATTGCCTCCTCAAATGGCCCCACACATCACTCAGCATTGCCTCCTCTGAGGGCCCCACATCACACAGCTCCCACCTCATGTTTTTATCGATGCGCAATAAAAGCTGCAGGGCTAATAAGCACCCCGCCGTCCCGGTGTGTGTTACCTGGCACTAACGACTGAAATGAGATCAAAAGATGAAAGCGAACCGGTTATTAAGCCTATGGATTGAATACGGGAGCCTGTCGGACCACACAGGTCTGACTGGCGTGTGTGGTCTTGAACCATTTACAGCGGGGAGTCGACACGTCTGAGCCTACAGAAACCTGGCAACGGCGGCCATTTTATCCCCCACAAATAACAGCGCTATTTAATGTTACTTGTGGCACATACGTTACACATTTGTTGCATTTTATCCACGTATCAACACGAACCAAACATTAAAGGAGCTGGCTGTGTTATTTTGCTCAATTGTTCGTTTTTTTGAAAAAATATTTATGTGTAGTCCTTCAACTGACAGCCTGCACTAGTAACGTCAGCGTCGAAATTTCAGTTATTTTGAAGCTTACAGGCTAGATAAAGGGTTAATATGTAGGTAAATATGTTGAGAATTGGTGTGTGATACAAATTAGTCTACTGATGATTTATTCACAAGAGTTGCAAATGACTTGATGATATAAAGTGAGAGAGGTTATGCCTTTTTGTTTCAAGAAAGGTGAGGTGTACTCATTTAACAGGTGAGCTAAGTGATGTAGAAACTGAACATGGGAAAACCTACAATGAGCGTTTTAACGTATACAATAATTAAAAGTACACCAGATACTTTACCTCCATAAGTGCTTAAGCTTTTTCTACCAGAGTTAAGCTGTTTATGATGTTTAGGGCAGTTGATGCTTAAGCTTTCTTAACTTATTTTTCCCAAAAAAGATATTTAGATCAAATTTGTGTCATTTTTTCTACGTGTTGGGGAGTGTAAAGACCACCCTCTTCTCAGCTTTCAGGAACAAGCGGAACTATAAAAATATTATTTTTTACCACAGATTTTGCAATTTCCAAGTAGGAATCGATTTTCCCTATTTTTTGGGGGTTTCCACCTTCTTGCACTTTGTTTTAGAAACAGGTGTGAAACGCATGTGTGAATCTGGAAATCTCAACATTTCTGAAAAGCAGACAACATTCAGAATTCAGCAAGTGTTCATTTGTGTAGATTGGTGATAGTTTTCCAGAAGAAACGGAAAATTGGAATCAAAACATACAGAAAATAAGTAGGGATTAAATAGAAACAGGTGACAATGTTTTTGTCTGTAATTTCTTTTGCTGCTGATTTATAAAGTGATAGACCATTAGCATCGAAAATTCTTCTGGGCATAAGAATACATAAGGATATACAGAGTTTGCTGGTTGTCTTGAAACATACGTGATAGCTAGAGCCATCAATTTAGCTTCATCCTATAATGATTTTTATTGTGTACTACAAATATGGTTAAATCTAAAGAATTAAAAATAGGCATGAAGTAGGGGTGGGCAGAATGTTTTGTTCCGCTCGCGGAATTGGCAGAATTTTGGTCACTCCGTGTGATGCTTTTACGCAGAGTTCTGGACCAATTCCGCCAATCACGCATGGCAGAATTTTTCTCCCGTGAGGCTCCAGAAAATGCGAGCTGGCTAGTAAGATTTGGCATCCCCTACCGTGATTTCTTAGGGAAGTCACGGTCAGAGGACTGCCATTCAGGTAGATTTGCTGTTACTCAAGTTGATTTTCTACTCAAGCGACAACCAAATCAACTCGAATGGCTGCGTACTCTTGCGCAACGCATGATGCAGTTCGTGCTGATTTTCAGTGCTGCTCGTGCTATCAAAGCTAAATGGCAGCACGAGCAGCGTGAGCTGCATATTTTCCACCTGTTGGCGAAACTCTATGGAATCTTGTAGAGTTTTTATGTAAATCTGCAAAATTCCCCAGACTGAAAATCCTTGAGTTCCAGCCACCACTAATATGACGGAACACTATGCATTTGGAAATATGCTCTAGATAGATGGTTTTGCAATAGTGGTTAAATGCACTAATCCAGATTTAAGATGACCCATAATATAGTGATTCAAACATAATTTTTAAATTGTATTCTTTCTTGCACAAAGCCTTTCATTTTCAAGTCAAAATGGAGAGAAATGTAATTGATTATAACAATGTTCTACTTTTCTTTGTTAAAGTTGCCCATTTTTCTTGGCTAGGTCTAGCGCCAGCAACAGGAAAGGCCCCAAAACGCAACACAGAAAAATAAAGATTTTTGCTTTAAAATTCATTTAATTTAGCAATTTGGACAGCTGTACTATTGGAGATTGGGTTTTGCTGGCACTCATGTACCTCCAGCTCTTGACATTTCTGAAAACTAGACACTCAGGGGTGTCTAGGGTGGTGTTACTTGCTTGGAACCCACTACATTTTCTTACCCAACAATATGAAACCTCAAGCTTCGGCTAAATTCATAGATTTTCCTTACACTTCTGGAAGGGAAAGTTCTGAAACCTGTGGGGATCCACAAAGTTCCTACTACCCAGGATTCCCGTACTTCTTCTAATAAAACCAGTAACCCAATTGTGTGACTCGGCCTACTGCCCATGACAAGAGTAGATGAATATCGTGACCAAATGAAGTCAAAGTGCTATGCATGTTGTCTTCGCATGATCACTGATTTGGTCTGTTCCTGTGTCAGGCACTAGGCCCACCCAAACATGTGGAAGATTTGTTTTTTCGCTGGGAGAAGTCTGAGAACGCTGAGTAGTAGGAATTCTGTGGCTCCCCACAGATTACGGAATTTACTCTCACAGAAATGTGAAGAAAATCTGTATTTTAGCCTCCGTTTGATGTTTGCATTGCAGACTTGGTAAGAAAGATCTCTGCAAGGCATGCATCCTGGTCTCCCCTGAATTTCTACTTTTCAGACATTTTTGAGGTTGCTAGAGTTCCCATGGTACTGGCTAACCCTGGGCACGAACACCATAACATCATGTGTGAAAGCAGCATTAGGGTGCAATGTGAAATCTTTCCTCTCCCTAGAGAACTCACATACATACCCCACCAGTATAATTGTAGTCAGGAAAAGTATGAGAAAGATGAATGGTGTAGCATTCCTCAATGACAAGCAACATCACCGATACCAAAATTCCACAGGTGATGTACTCTTGATAGTTTTCCACTTCATAGTTGAGCGTTGCTTTATACTCTTGATTACAGGATGAAAATAAACCAAGAAGGTAGAACGCCAACCACATAGTGTGGTATGCTTCAACATTAGATCCTCCCATCTAGCACCACGGAACTTTGGGGGATGTTGTCAAGAACGCCTGATGATCATCGCAAAATTAGTTTAACGCAACTTTGCACATCGCGGTCTAGCGCGACGAAATAACACCATGTTATCGTTGTATTCCCAACCCTTCGGCACCATGCGATAATCTCACGATAACGTGCCAAATGACCGTGTGAAAATTAAAGCGACGCAGAAAAAATGCGAAACACGAACGCAAAAAAAGGTGCGATGCCCCAAATAGCGATACAAAAATCAGTGACAACCAGGGACAGGCCTGCAATTCCCACACGTCATGCGGGAAAATGCACTATAAAAGCAACAAAAAAAACACACCAAAACCATGGATGCACCCGGATTGAGTGCAGAGGACAACTCGAACCCCACAAGCCCCGGAGGACCATCCAGAAACCCCGTAGCCGGGGAAGGGCAAGGAGAAGAGGAAGAGGAAGACGGGGTTTAGTCCGCAGGAAGACTGGATCATGGTCACGGAGGTGATAGGACACTACCAACAACTGTTCGTCATCTCCATTGTGTCATTGGCAACACAAATGGAAATATGGCAGCCTATCGTCAACAACGTGAATGCAGTTGGAGTGTTGAGGAGGTCAATGGAGGAGGTCAAGAGGCGCTGCCATGATGTGAAAAGCCAAACCAAACAGAAACTTGCTGCCAACAGGAAGGCAGCAATGGCGACTGGAGGTGGGAGTCCTGCGCCACAAGAGGAGCTGAATGAGCTGGAGGAAATGGTGGCCACAGTCATCAGTGTGGAGACGATGCAAGGAGTGGGGAGTCCAGACACAGCTCGTTATGACTTGACCCAACAGCAACAGGGTGAGTAACGACCATGGACTGGGGGCACGGGGGAGATGGGCACAATGGCACACATGCACAATTATGTGTAGCACACTGCATACCCACAATGATTGTGGAACATGACCCTGATACCCTTGGCACACTGCAGCACACATAGAAAGACCAAGCAGGCCCCTGTCCACTATGTGCACAAAGGGCAGCCCTCCCTATCACCAATCCCACAACCTACCCATGCACATGTGCAGAATCCTGCAAAGCAGCGGCTCTGAGCCACACTGACACTGCAAGTGACACTGCATGACCGATAGCATGGCTGTAGTCAAAATACATGACATGGTGTACAACATGACACTGAGGTGGCCCAGTGTGGATCACATCCTCAAAGTAGCAGCTCACACTCTGACACATCCACGTGCACATACAACACCTGGCATCAACAACACATTTGCAGACAAACAATGCGCAAGGGTACAAAAACTGTCCAAGAGCACAAATTACCCAAGTCACCAACATCTCAGGACCGTAAAAGCACACAAGTCAAAGCCACACTGCCTCTACGGGATAAGGGGCCGCTAAATCAGAGCTGCAGGTGCGACTCTCCCACAATGCATTACACACATATAGAAATCGCAGCACATCAACATTGACGACAATGTGGTACAAAGTGCAACACTTTACTACAGGGCAGAGGACACAAGTCGTGCCGCTTGTGCCTAGAAACTTGACAATCACATCTGGCACAGGAGGAAACTGTGAGGTGAAAATGTACGGTTACAACCCCACACCCCTCATGTAGTTGAAATGTACACTGTCTCCCATCAAATAACCAGCTCCTCCAAAACAGTCACAATGTACATTGTCATGCTGTCTGTCTGGAAACATTTACAATGCGTCAACATACATGGAACACACTGTTAACCTGCATCACCCTTTTACATTGCAGAGGGACAATCAACACCTCCTGCTGAGCAGACCAGACATCTCTTCAGTGATGATGAAGAAGACCCCCTGGCCATCTGCTCCGACACCCTCCAACGGCTCGTAGACAGCCTCCGCACCCCACCTCCAGGAGAAAGGCAGCCCTGCTGCATTGAGATGACCCCACCCCCTGCAGAAGACACAAGTGGTGCCGCTTGTGCCTAGAAACTTGACAATCACATCTGGCACAGGAGGAAACTGTGAGGTGAAAATGTACGGTTACAACCCCACATCAAAATAACCAGCTCCTCCAAAACAGTCACAATGTACATTGTCATGCTGTCTGTCTGGAAACATTTACAATGCGTCAACATACATGGAACACACTGTTAACCTGCATCACCCTTTTACATTGCAGAGGGACAATCAACACCTCCTGCTGAGCAGACCAGACATCTCTTCAGTGATGATGAAGAAGACCCCCTGGCCATCTGCTCCGACACCCTCCAACGGCTCGTAGACAGCCTCTGCACCCCACCTCCAGGAGAAAGGCAGCCCTGCTGCATTGAGATGACCCTACCCCCTGCACAGACCACACAGCTGGAAGCACCCACCTCCACGGCTGGCTTACACCACCTCATTGAAAGACTGATGGCATTCCAAAGTCGTGTGTTAGACTGCCTGAAGGAGCTGGCTGAACAGGTGCGCATGGGTTTCGACCTCATGGCAGCCAAACTAGATGCCATACGTGGGTGTTTAAGTCGGTATACACCCGTTACAACGCATCTTTTACTCCGCACTACCATTACAACGTGACTTTTACTCCGCATACCATTACAACGCATTGCGCTGGGGGGCGCTCTAGGATAGGGAATAAGTATAATTTACTATCCAACACCTTCCCTAGGGTCCACGGGGTTTGGAGTTAGAATAGTAAATTATACTTACCACTATCCAGCACCCCAAAGCGCTATGCGTTGTAATGGTATGCGTTGTAAAAGTCGCGTTGTAACGGTATGCGGAGTAAAAGTATGCGGAGTAACATGGTACATCCGTTTAAGTCCCATCAGGGTCCTCTTTCAGTCCCTAACGGATACCCACAGTCTGTTCCATGCTCTCCAACAATTCTTGGCTGGTCTCGCTGGAGCCATTACTTAGTTACAAGAACTCTCTAGTCAGACAGGCTCCAGCGATGACAGCACAGAGTTGGCACAGCTGTGGAGGACAATGGAGAACATGGAGCGGATGCAGGCTGGAAGGATGGCTGCCACGGCAGAACACCAGCGCGATGGAGCTGGGATCTTCCATGCCCTGCAGATCCTCATCTTGCCATTGCTGCCACAGAGCCTGTCCCAGATGACTGCTACAGGAACTTCGACGCATACATCTCCGCCCCCTGATGTGTTATTGGCACACAGTGATGCAGCCCTACCACCTCCGCCCCCTGATGTGTCATAGGCACACAGTGATGCAGCCCTACCACCTCCGTCCCCTGATGTGTCAGTGGCACACATTCAATCAATCAAAACATTTGTAAAGAGCGCTACTCACCCGTGAGGGTCTCAAGGCACAGGAGGGGGGTAGAGCAGCTACAGGTCAAACAGCCAGGTCTTGAGAAGTTTCCTGAAGGTTAGCAGATCCTGGCTTTGTTGCAGGTGGGTGGGGAGGGTGTTCCATGTCTTAGCGGCGAGGTGGGAGAATGATCTGCCACCAGTGTTCATTCAGTGAATGCGTGGAACGTTGGCGAGGGCGCGGTCCGCAAAGTGAAGCTGGCAGTTCGGGGTGTAGAAGGTGAGTCGTTCATTGAGGTATGCTGGTCCGGCATTGCGGAGTGCTTTGTGAGTGTGGCTGAGGAGCTTGAAGGTGATACTCTTGTTGATCAGGAGCCAGTGGAGGTCTCTTAGGTGGGCGGTGATGTGGTTGTGGTGAGTGATTCCAAGGATGAGACGTGCAGAGGCGTTCTGTGTGCGTTAAAGTCTTTTCTGGAGTTTGGCCGTGGTTCCCGCGTAGAGGGCGTTGCTGTAGTCCTGCCTGCTGCTGACGAGGGCTTGGGTGACTGTCCTTCAGGTTTCAGTGAGGATCGATCTGTAGATCTTGCGGAGGGTGTTGAAGCAGGAGGAGGAGACCACGTTGACTTGCTGGGTCATAGAGAGTGTTGAGTCCAGGATGAACCCCAGGTTGCGAGCGTGGTTGGTGGATGTCGGGCCATTCCCAGCATGGCCGGCCACCAGGTGTCATCCCATGCGGAGGAGGTGGAGCTGAGTAATGAAATGAAATGAAATGAAATGAAATGAATGAAATGAAATTAGATTTATAAAGCGCATGGCTGCCCTTAAGCGTCCCAGCGCTAACTTAACTAAAAAACAGAAGACCCTGAGAGAAGGAAGAAAAGAACGGAAAGTTATTCAGCTTTAGGGAAAAGAAAAGTTTTAAGGGATTTTCTAAACTTGAGATAGGAGGGTTCCCTCCGGATTTCCCTAGGGAGGGCATTCCAGTGTCTTGCTGCATTCAAGGAGAACCGGCGTCCTCCAGTACGGGCTTTTCTCACTCTAGGGATGGAGACCAGGTTTTCCCCGTCAGAGCGAAGGGTCCGTGACGATTTATAGGGACAAATCAGCTTTCTTAAGGCAAGGAGGGCCTTTACCTTGCAGTGTCCTGTGAGTGATGCACAGTGACTTAAATGCAATTCGTTCCTGGATGGGGAACCAATGGAGGGATCTCAATAGTGGTTTGGCCGAGGCCCTTCTAGGTGCCCCCATGAGCAGTCTAGATGCAGCATTCTGTACCCGCTGCAGGGTGTTAATTGTGGTTTTAGGTGCAGCCAAAAGGAGAGCATTACCATAATCCAGTCTGGATAGTATTAGACCTTGGATTAGAAGCTTCCTAGATTGGAAAGGCAGGAGGGGGAGCACTTTCCGCACTTTATGCAACAGACCGAAGCAGCTGCCTGCGACTTTCTGAGCATGGGTCCTGAATGTTAATTGGGGTTCAAACCAGACCCCGAGGCTTTTAATTTTCTCCCTTGCTGGGGGCAGATCACCCATACAGGGCGGCCAGAACTCAGAAGGCAGGGATGTAAAATGGTGACCTAGGAGCATGATCTCCGTTTTGGCTCCGTTAAGTTTCAGCTTGGAGTCGGTCATCCAGGAGAAGATTGCGGTGAGGCATCTCGCGAGGTTGTCTGAGCATCCCCCTTGTTGAGTTAGCGAGACGACAAGTTGTGTGTCATCAGCATAGCTGATAGTTTTAATCCCGAAGGGGGCTACTATATCTTCCAGTGGGGCCATGTAAACATTGAACAATGTGGGGCTCAGGGAGGATCCCTGCGGAACCCCACATTGAAGAGGAGTGGGCTTTGACATGGCACCATTCTCCCAGACTCTAAAGGACCGATTGTCGAGAAAAGATTTCAGCCACCTAAGGGCAGACCCTACAATGCCCAGCTTAGTGAGACGGTGGACAAGGGTTGTATGGTCCACGGTGTCGAATGCAGCGCTCAGATCCAGGAGGATCAGAGCCGCTGATCCCCCTGAATCTAAGATGCACCTAGCCTCTTCCGCCACCACTATGAGGGCAGTGTATGTGCCCTGTCCAGGGCGAAATCCCGTTTGGGAGTTGCTCAGTAGGTCATTACTCTCCAGGAATCCAGAGAGCTGCCGATTCACCAGCTTTTCGGCGATTTTGCCCAATCCGGGTAGCAACGAGATAGGGTGAAAGTTTGCCAGATCGGCAGGGTCGAGTCCTGGTTTTTTAAGGAGGGTTTTAATTTTTGCCTGTTTCCAGCTCGGGGGGACGATTCCCGTAGTGAATGAAGTATTCAATAGATCAGTGGCGAGAGGGGCAATGGTACTCACAATTTGATTGAGAATGTGCATAGGGGCTGGATCAGAGGGAGAGCCGCTTTTAATGTTGGAGAGTGTCGTGCAGAAGTCTTCCCTGGTGATACACGAAAACGTCTCGAGTCGGGGGCCTGTAGAAGAAGGAAAGGGGGCATCAGAGACCAAGGGTGTAACAGTATGAGGAAGGCTGTCTAGGATTTTCTGTATCTTTTCGTCAAAAAACTTTGCTAGCAAGTCACATCTTGATATAGAGTCATTTTGTAAAGTGATCGGCGCTGGGATTTTAGTCAGCTGAGTGACTATTTTGAAAGTTTCCCTAGAGGAGTTGGCTGCAAGTCTAATTTTCCCTTCAAAAAAGGAGGCCTTGGTCGTTTGCAGTGCGGCTTTATAGAGTAAGTAAGTATGAGGAAGTCCATCTTGTCTGAGTTCAGTTTCAGGCGGCTGGTCTTCATCCACTCTGCAACGGCCTTCATTCCCTTTGGAGGTTGGATTTGGCAGTGGCCGGGTCCTTATTGATCAGCTGGGTGTCGTCGGCGTATGAGATGATGTTGAGTTGGTGCGCCTGGACGATGTTGGTGAGAGGTGCCATGTAGATGTTGATAAGGATCGGACTGAGGGATATTCCTTGGGGTACGCCGCAGGTGATCATGGTGGCTTCGGATCGGAATGGGGGACGGTGGATTCTCTGGGTTCTGCCGGTGAGGAACGAGGTGATCCAGTTCAGGGCTTTGTTGTGGATCCCTGCATCATGGAGGCGTGTGCGCAGGGTGTGGTGGCAGACGGTGTCAAAGGCAGCGAGAGGTCCAGGAGGGTGAGGGCCACGATTTTGCCATTGTCCAGCAGGGCCCTTATCTCGTTGGTGGTGGCAATAAGGGCGGTTTCAGTGCTGTGATTGCTTCGGTAGCCAGATTGTGAGGAGTCCAGGATGTTGTTCTGCTCCAGGAAGTGGGTCAGTTGTCTGTTGGCAGTCTTCTCAATGTCTTTCGCTGGGAACGGGAGCAGGGAGATGGATCAAAATTTCTTGAGGTCCTTTGGGTCCGAATTGGGTTTTTTGAGTAGGGTGTTGATCTTGGCGTATTTCCAGCTCTCCAGGAAGATGGCGGTCTCAAAGGAGCTGTTGATAATCTTACGGAGTTGGGGTGCGATGACTTTGCTTGCTTTGTTGAAGATGTGGTGGGGGCAGGGGTGTGAAGGTGAGCAGGTGTGGATGGTGTTCATGATTTTGATGGTGTCTTCGTTGTTGACGTTGTTCCAGGAGAGCAGGAGGGAGGTGTATTTGGTGGGCGTTGAGTCAGGGGTGTCGGCATCTGTCGTCAGTGTCTAGGTGTCGAATCTGTTGTGGATGTCCGGGCCGACGACGGCTGAAATACCAGAAACCGGTCCCCGGTAGCTTGTCTCCTTTCTGGTGAAGAATTGGCTTGGTAGTTTAGTCTGCCCTGTTCCCATGATGCACTGGGCCAGGGACAGACTGATTTGCATATAGCCAGGTTCTGAGCTGGGATGGTGCAGTGAGCTAAATAACGGTGATGGATCAAGCCCTGATCTTTGGACTGGGTAAGAGTGGTCTGCTTATTTCAGACACTCTGTTCATCACCACCCCCTTTTCTAAATCGTTTTTGGCCACTATAGGTGTGCCAGGGTATACTCAAACATGAGTCCCTTGCTCACTGCACCATCAGGATTCAAGCAAGCCGGGCCGACGACGGCTGAAATGCCAGAAACCGGTCCCCGGTAGCTTGTCTCCTTTCTGGTGAAGAATTGGCTTGGTAGTTTAGTCTGCCCTGTTCCCATGATGCACTGGGTCAGGGACAGACTGATTTGCATATAGCCAGGTTCTGAGCTGGGATGGTGCAGTGAGCTAAATAACGGTGGTGGATCAAGCCCTGATCTTTGGACTGGGTAAGAGTGGTCTGCTTAATTCAGACACTCTGTTCATCACCACCCCCTTTTCTAAATCGTTTTTGGTCACTATAGGTGTGGCAGGGTATACTCAGACATGAGTCCCTTGCTCACTGCACCATCAGGATTCAAGCAAGCCGGGTCGACGACGGCTGAAATGCCAGAAACCTGTCCCCGGTAGCTTGTCTCCTTTCTGGTGAAGAATTGGCTTGGTAGTTTAGTCTGCCATGTTCCCATGATGCACTGGGCCAGGGACAGACTGATTTGCATATAACCAGGTTCTGAGCTGGGATGGTGCAGTGAGCTAAATAACGGTGATGGATCAAGCCCTGATCTTTGGACTGGGTAAGAGTGGTCTGCTTAATTCAGACACTCTGTTCATCACCACCCCCTTTTCTAAATCGTTTTTGGCCACTATAGGTGTGGCAGGGTATACTCAGACATGAGTCCCTTGCTCACTGCACCATCAGGATTCAAGCAAGCCGGGCCGACGACGGCTGAAATGCCAGAAACCGGTCCCCGGTAGCTTGTCTCCTTTCTGGTGAAGAATTGGCTTGGTAGTTTAGTCTGCCCTGTTCCCATGATGCACTGGGCCAGGGACAGACTGATTTACATATATCCAGGTTCTGAGCTGGGATGGTCCAGTGAGCTAAATAACGGTGATGGATCAAGCTCTGATCTTTGGACTGGGTAAGAGTGGTCTGCTTAATTCAGACACTCTGTTCATCACCACCCCCTTTTCTAAATCGTTTTTGGCCACTATAGGTGTGGCAGGGTATACTCAGACATGAGTCCCTTGCTCACTGCACCATCAGGATTCAAGCAAGCCGGGCCGACGACGGCTGAAATGCCAGAAACCGGTCCCCGGTAGCTTGTCTCCTTTCTGGTGAAGAATTGGCTTGGTAGTTTAGTCTGCCATGTTCCCATGATGCACTGGGCCAGGGACAGACTGATTTGCATATAGCCAGGTTCTGAGCTGGGATGGTGCAGTGAGCTAAATAACGGTGATGGATCAAGCCCTGATCTTTGGACTGGGTAAGAGTGGTCTGCTTAATTCAGACACTCTGTTCATCACCACCCCCTTTTCTAAATCGTTTTTGGCCACTATAGGTGTGGCAGGGTATACTCAGACATGAGTCCCTTGCTCACTGCACCATCAGGATTCAAGCAAGCCGGGCTGACGACGGCTGAAATGCCAGAAACCGGTCCCGGTAGCTTGTCTCCTTTCTGGTGAAGAATTGGCTTGGTAGTTTAGTCTGCCCTGTTCACATGATGCACTGGGCCAGGGACAGACTGATTTGCATATAGCCAGGTTCTGAGCTGGGATGGTGCAGTGAGCTAAATAACGGTGATGGATCAAGCCCTGATCTTTGGACTGGGTAAGAGTGGTCTGCTTAATTCAGACACTCTGTTCATCACCACCCCCTTTTCTAAATCGTTTTTGGCCACTATAGGTGTGGCAGGGCATACTCAGACATGAGTCCCTTGCTCACTGCACCATCAGGATTCAAGCAAGCCGGGCCGACGAAGGCTGAAATGCCAGAAACCGGTCCCCGGTAGCTTGTCTCCTTTCTGGTGAAGAATTGGCTTGGTAGTTTAGCCTGCCCTGTTCCCATGATGCACTGGGCCAGGGACAGACTGATTTGCATATAGCCAGGTTCTGAGCTGTGATGGTGCAGTGAGCTAAATAACGGTGATGGATCAAGCCCTGATCTTTGGACTGGGTAAGAGTGGTCTGCTTAATTCAGACACTCTGTTCATCACCACCCCCTTTTCTAAATCGTTTTTGGCCACTATAGGTGTGGCAGGGTATACTCAGACATGAGTCACTTGCTCACTGCACCATCAGGATTCAAGCAAGCCGGGCCGACGACGGCTGAAATGCCAGAAGCCGGTCCCCGGTAGCTTGTCTCCTTTCTGGTGAAGAATTGGCTTGGTAGTTTAGTCTGCCCTGTTCCCATGATGCACTGGGCCAGGGACAGACTGATTTGCATATATCCAGGTTCTGAGCTGGGATGGTCCAGTGAGCTAAATAACGGTGATGGATCAAGCCCTGATCTTTGGACTGGGTAAGAGTGGTCTGCTTAATTCAGACACTCTGTTCATCACCACCCCCTTTTCTAAATCGTTTTTGGCCACTATCGGTGTGGCAGGGTATACTCAGACATGAGTCCCTTGCTCACTGCACCATCAGGATTCAAGCAAGCCGGGCCGACGATGACTGAAATGCCAGAAACCGGTCCCCGGTAGCTTGTCTCCTTTCTGGTGAAGAATTGGCTTGGTAGTTTAGTCTGCCCTGTTCCCATGATGCTCTGGGCCAGGGACAGACTGATATGCATATAGCCAGGTTCTGAGCTGTGATGGTGCAGTGAGCTAAATAACGGTGATGGATCAAGCCCTGATCTTTGGACTGGCTAAGAGTGGTCTGCTTAATTCAGACACTCTGTTCATCACCACCCCCTTTTCTAAATCGTTTTTGGCCTCTATAGGTGTGGCAGGGTATACTCAGACATGAGTCCCTTGCTCACTGCACCATCAGGATTCAAGCAAGCCAGGCCGACGACGGCTGAAATGCCAGAAACCGGTCCCCGGTAGCTTGTCTCCTTTCTGGTGAAGAATTGGCTTGGTAGTTTAGTCTGCCCTGTTCCCATGATGCACTGGGCCAGGGACAGACTGATTTGCATATAGCCAGGTTCTGAGCTGGGATGATGCAGTGAGCTAAATAACGGTGATGGATCAAGCCCTGATATTTGGACTGGGTAAGAGTGATCTGCTTAATTCAGACACTCTGTTCATCACCACCCCCTTTTCTAAATCGTTTTTGGCCACTATAGGTGTGGCAGGGTATACTCAGACATGAGTACCTTGCTCACTGCACCATCAGGATTCAAGCAAGCCGGGCCGACGACGGCTGAAATGCCAGAAACCGATCCCCGGTAGCTTGTCTCCTTTCTGATGAAGAATTGGCTTGGTAGTTTAGTCTGCCCTGTTCCCATGATGCACTGGGCCAGGGACAGACTGATTTGCTTATAGCCAGGTTCTGAGCTGGGATGGTGCAGTGAGCTAAATAACTGTGATGGATCAAGCCCTGATCTTTGGACTGGGTAAGAGTGGTCTGCTTAATTCAGACACTCTGTTCATCACCACCCCCTTTTCTAAATTGAAGATGTGGTGGGGGCAGGGGTGTGAAGGTGAGCAGGTGTGGATGGTGTTCATGATTTTGATGGTGTCTTCGTTGTTGACGTTGTTCCAGGAGAGCAGGAGGGAGGTGTATTTGGGGGGCATTGAGTCAGGGGTGTCGGCATCTGTCGTCAGTGTCTAGGTGTCGAATCTGTTGTGGATGTCTGTGATTCTGCGGTGGAAGAAAGTGGCCAGGGATTCGCAGAGTTCTTGCAAATGCGGGATGTCATTGGAGCTGGAGCTGGGGGTGGCGAGTTCTTTTGCGATGTCGAAGAGCTCTTTGCTGTTGTGTGCGTTGTTGTAGATGCGCTCCTTGAAGGAGGTTCTTTTGGCAGATCGGATGAGTTGGTGGTTCTTGCGTCTGGCGTTCTTGATGGCTGCATGGTTGTCTGGTATCTGGTCGTGGTTGGTTGTGCGCAGTGTGTTTCTTGAAGAAAAAGTGGATGCAGTGGTGGTAGGTCCAGTGGAGTTTGGTGGTGTGGCTGAAGGTGACGTGGTTGCTGGCAGAGAAGATGGGGTCGATGGTGTGTCCAGCTGAGTGGGTGGGTGTCATGATGAGCTGTTTGATTTCGAGGTTGGTGAGGTTATCGATCAAGGTTGTGGAGTTACTGTTGTTTGTGTTCTCGAGTTTGAAGTTCTGGTCTCCGAGGAGAATATAGTCTGGGGAGGCAAGGGCGTACGTGCTGATAAGGTCGGTTATGGAGTTGCTGAACTGCTGTTGAGGTCCCGGGGGTCTGTATACGAGGGTTCCTCTGAGGGTGGTGTTGTGATTGACGTGGATCTGGAAGTGTAGGTGTTCGGCCATGCTGAGGGAGTCTTCGGTGTTGGTCGAGATTCTGATGGTGTTCCTGTGGACGATGGCGATTCCTCTTCAACAGAATGAAAGCTTACAGTGGGTAAGTCCTCGTGAGGCGATGGGCTTTACCATAAAAATTACTGCCACTTACTCCTTCTCTGGAATTTGAGTGAATATGCCTTCTGGTCCAAGGTAGGTGTTTGCAACATAAGCTGCAAATTATAATGAGCCATATCTGCAAAAAAACAACTTTACCATCTTGGGAGTCTTTAATTTCCATCTGGAGGCCTCCAACAACACAGAGGTTAGGCTACTTAAGGAAGTCCTTGCCTGCCCTGGACCATCTCAGCAGGTCATGCTCCCTACACACACAACAGGACCTACCCTTGACGGAATCTTTACCAATGACACTCGTCTAGCAGTTCAAGAGGCACTGCCCCTTACTTGGTCAGACCATTTGGGTAGTAGCATGCACATTTCAATGCATATGATGGTGGAATGTAAACCTTGTGTTACCAAATCATGGCACAGGGCGTTCGATATTTATAGGCTTACAGTCTGAGCTGTGTGTGTATACTGTTAGAATCAGGTAAAGATGATTTGAGGCATGTGTACAGTCAAAATACCTATGCAGGACAGGTCTATACTCGTCAAACTATGCTTATGGAGCCACCTCAGAGTGCCACACAACTGTCATGTCACATATAACATGGCCCAAAGATGTACATGTCTAGATTGAAATGCTGGCAATGTGTTGCAAATGGATCACTGAAATATTATCGACGGTCACATTATTGACTTGCTAAAATATAGTTGAAAAATTATCGACGACAAAAATATCGACTTTCTATACTTATTACACCAACTACAAAAATATCGAGTCAAAAATATCGACTCTTTAGAATATCGAGTACATAAATATCGCCTTAATAAATATCGACTACAAATATATCGTTTTTTATGAAATTACCCCTAACACTACAAAAATATTGACTACTAAAATATAGAGTACTAAAATATCGTTTCCAAAAAAATATCGAGTTCATTTTTGTACCCTTTCATGTCTAAAATACCATATTAATCGTCAATAAAAGTCATTGCTCTATACAAAATACATTTTACATATAATACCTGAAAACTGACCCTGAACTCTAAAAATACCCCTTTACCCAAAAACTGAAAACTGACCCTGAACCCTAAAAATACCCCTTTACCCAAAAACTGAAAACTGACCCTGAACCCTAAAAATACCCCTTTACCCAAGAACTGAAAACTGACCCTGAACCCTAAAAATACCCCTTTACCCAAAAACCCAAAACTGACCCTGAACCCTAAAAATACTCCTCTACCCAAAATTATTTAATTACCAATTAATTATTAATTAACAATAACAATAAAGTAAATATATTAGCACATTAGCTGTAATTAATTTAATTTAATAATTAATATTATTTTTCCCCAAGTAATTAATTAAGAATAACAAAAAATTATATATATAATAAAATTACTCTAATTAATGTAATTAACTAATTAATATTAATTAATTACCAATTAATTACTAATAAAAAATATGCACAAAATTATATTAATTAATTAACTAATTAATATTAATTAATTACCAATTAATTATTAATTAAAAATATTTACAAACATATATTAATTGATTAATTATTATTAAATTACTCCCCACCCTTATCCCCTATTAACCCACATCCCGCTCCTAAACATTAACTACAATTTATATTACAATTTATATTACTATTAATAAATTGTTTTTTTTTTAACCTTTTTTCTACATATTATCGATATTTTTTACTTTGACTATTTATCAATATTTTGTCTTGTCGATTTTTTTGAGTCGATATTTTTGTACTCAATATTTTTTTATCATTATTTTATTCGATATTTTGACCAACGATATTTTTGTTATCGATATTTTATTTTTGTCGATATTTTTAACTCGATATTTTGTCCATTCGATATTGTGGAGTCAATAATACGTCTAGTTACCGTTGCAAATATGGGACGAGTCTGCATTGCCTGCAGAGGGCAAGGAATGATGAAGAATTGTGCCTATAATGGCCATGGCAGAGGCTGAGAGGCACAGTGACTCTGGGGTGCAATTGTGAGTCACAGGGTTACCTCCCTGTAGTTCTGCTGATTCTTGGATGTTTCCAGAATGCTTCCCCCACTATTTGTACAGATTGCCTTTGCATGTTGTAAATTCTGTATGTTGTCAGAGGTCACCCCCTGACCTGTTACTTCTTTCCATCGGCCCACACTGTGGATGTGTGTGATTAAATTAGGTCAGGCCATTAACTTCCTCAGGTGTGTTGTAACTGATCCCAACGTCATGCTTGCATTGTACAGGCCTAATGCTCATGTGACATTTTTACTGTCCTAAAAGCTGCTTATGTGTGAGACAATCAGCAGCTTGTTAAAATGCCACATATGCAACTAGGTATTCTAAAGTGTGAAGGTCTCACCCCTGTGTCAGTGCAAGATATAGCAAGAGGTATGTCCTATGATGCTAGTACCAACCACTGAAACTCTGTCGCACATTGTATGGTATCCTTTTTTATTGTCCACATGGCTAGACAATACCATAGTGGTATCTGTCAGTGGGACACATGCAAGCCCTTTGATTGTGAGCTTAGTGTTTGTTGTCAATCTGTACTATGGTGTCAGGCTATGTGTAAATGGGCATGGCAGTTACAGCGTGTGTACAAACATGCACCAGTAGGTTACCATTCAGAGGGTCTGAATGGTGTGTGTGCCACTGTAGCTTACAGCACACTAAATGTAGGATGGCCCTGGCCTACATGGTGTTAGTGGTCTGTCTTCGTTAGTGTAGGACACAACCAGAATTGAGGATAGGCCGCCAATGGCTACCAAAGTGTGTATAGCCCTCTATGTGGGACTAAGCATGCGAGGAGTGCACATGTAGTCTATTAAGAATTATTACTTGCTTGTGCTAGATGTGTACAAAATGTGTGTGACCCCGACATTGATCCAGTTGCAATGTTTTGCTTTATCTCTTGTACACATACAGGTCAATGCCCATTAGAAGCAAGGGCTGTGGAAAGCCATCGCCCAGAAAGTGTGGTCCCTGGAGGTCTGGGTGGTTGAGTAGGTGTGTGAGTGACTGTATAGGTTGATGAAGGGGTGTCTGAATGGGTGTATGAGTGAGTGACAGGGTGTATAAGTGGTTGTGTGGATGAGCCAGTGGCTGTTTGAGTGGGTGTTTAGTAAAGTAAGTTTGTGTATGAGTGACTGTATTGGAGAGTGTGCCTCTGTGTGAATGGCTGTATTGGTGAGTCAGAGGGATGTGGGAGTGCTGGTATGGATGTGTGAATGGGTATGTAAGTTGACGTGTGAGTGAATGTTTGAGTGCTTGTATGGGCGAGTGAGTGGCTGTGTTGAGAGGCTGTATGGATGTGTGAGTGGGTGTGTGAGTGTCTGTTTTGGTAAACAAGTGGATATCTGAGCAGCTTTTGAGTGAGGGTGTGGCAGTGAGACTGGCTGTACGGGTGAGTGCCTGGTTGTATGAGTAGCTGCATGGGTGAGTGAATGGTTGTGTGAGTGGGTGTGTTAGTGAGTGGGTGTGTGAGTGGCTTTATGGATGAGTTGTTGTGTGAGTACTTGTATGGGTCTGTGAATGGGTATAGGAGTGGTTGCATGTGTGTTTTGGTGGATATATGAGAGGTTGTATAGGAGTGTGAGTGGTTCTGTGGGTGATGTCATCAATCATGTAATTTGAGATGTAAACAGTGATGTCATCAGTGATGTAACTGACCATGTCATGAGTGATGTAATATGTGAGGTCGTAAGCAGTGCATTGTGGGTGTTTAGGTTATAGTTAGCTAAAGTAACTATAACTGCTGAATTTCTCTAGCTTTTTACGAGTGAAATGTCATCTTAACTATAACGTCCCTGTAACCTTTGTTTTTTTCAGTGAATTTCAAAGGTTTTTTCAATTCTATTTCCTCACTATAAAGTGCCTGTAACTATTGGTTTTCTCAATGAATTTCTAAGTATTTTTAATGTTATTTGCTGGCTGAATGAGTCTTTGAGTGGGCTAGTGAGTGGGTGCTAAACTCTGTGTGGGTCTATGAGGAGGTTCATGAGTCTCTGAGTGCGTCTGTGAGTGGGTGCATGAGTCTTTGAGTGGGTCCTTGAGTGGAATGCGTGAGTCTCAGAGTGGGCTTGTGAGTGGGTGCGTAACTGTGGGACTGTGAGGGGGTGCATGGTGTCTTTGAGAGGGTCTGTTAGTCTCTGAGTGGGCTTGTGAATTGGTGTGTAACTCTAGGTCTGTGAGTGGGCACATGAGTGTCTGAGTGGGCTTGTGAGTAGGTGCATGAGAGTATGAATGGGTCTGTTAGTGGGCGCATAAGCCTCTGAGTGGGTGCATGAGTCTTTGAGTGGGTCTGTAAATGGGTGCATAAGCCTGTGAGGTCATGCATTAGTCTCTGAGTGAGTATGTGAATGAATGTTTTGTTTTATGTTTTCATTGAGGTTCACGACTACATGGGGGGCTGTGCTGAGCATCGCAAAGGGTCTGCGACTCCAAGCATGTGGAAAAAACAGTTGGGCACATTTTAAAACTTATAACTGCCCTCTCAGAAACCCCTATATTATGCACCCATGGGGTGTAGTCCCTTCTATACCTTAGTAACTTTATTTCCATTTCCAGGGATAGTGTCTCGCTTCATAAAATAGCGGCAGCAACTTTCTACACAGGTTGCTGCCAGACAATCACAGCACTGCTCTTGGCGTGAGGATTCACGAAGGGTTCACGAAGCTCCGCGTAGGCGTTGCAAAAAAATATCGAGTTCATTTTTGTACCCTTTCATGTCTAAAATACCATATTAATCGTCAATAAAAGTCATTGATCTATACAAAATACATTTTACATATAATACCTGAAAACTGACCCTGAACCCTAAAAATACCCCTTTACCCAAAAACTGAAAACTGACCCTGAACCCTAAAAATACCCCTTTACCCAAAAACTGAAAACTGACCCTGAACCCTAAAAATACCCCTTTACCCAAAAACTGAAAAATGACCCAGAACCCTAAAAATACCCCTTTACCCAAAAACTGAAAACTGACCCTGAACCCTAAAAATACCCCTTTACCCAAAAACTGAAAACTGACCCTGAACCCTAAAAATACCCCTTTACCCAAGAACTGAAAACTGACCCTGAACCCTAAAAATACCCCTTTACCCAAAAACTGAAAACTGACCCTGAACCCTAAAAATACCCCTTTACCCAAAAACTGAAAACTGACCCTGAACCCTAAAAATACACCTTTACCCAAAAACTGAAAACTGACCCCGAACCCTAAAAATACCCCTTTACCCAAGAACTGAAAACTGACCCTGAACCCTAAAAATACCCCTTTACCCAAAAACCCAAAACTGACCCTGAACCCTAAAAATACCCCTTTACCCAAAAACCCAAAACTGACCCTGAACCCTAAAAATACTCCTCTACCCAAAATTAATTAATATTATTTAATTACCAATTAATTATTAATTAACAATAACAATAAAGTAAATATATTAGCACATAAGCTGTAATTAATTTAATTTATTAATTAATATTATTTTTCCCCAATTAATTAATTAAGAATAACAAAAAATTATATATATAAAAATTACTCTAATTAATGTAATTAACTAATTAATATTAATTAATTACCAATTAATTACTAATAAAAAATATGTACAAAATTATATTAATTAATAAACTAATTAATATTAATTAATTACCAATTAATTATTAATTAAAAATATTTACAAACATATATTCATTAATTATTATTAAATTACTCCCCACCCTTATCCCCTATTAACCCACATCCCGCTCCTAAACATTAACTACAATTTATATTACTATTAATAAATTGTTTGTTTTTTTTTACCTTTTTTCTACATATTATCGATATTTTTTACTTTGACTATTTATCAATATTTTGTCTTGTCGATTTTTTTGAGTCGATATTTTTGTACTCAATATTTTTTCATCATTATTTTATTCGATATTTTGACCAACAATATTTTTGTTATCGATATTTTATTATTGTCGATATTTTTAACTCGATATTTTGTCCATTCGATATTGTGGAGTCAATATTATGTCTAGTTACCGTTGCAAATATGGGACGAGTCTGCACTGCCTGCAGAGGGCAAGGAATGATGAAGAATTGTGCCTATAATGGCCATGGCAGAGGCTGAGAGGCACAGTGACTCTGGGGTGCACTTGTGAGTCACAGGGTTACCTCCCTGTAGTTCTGCTGATTCTTGGATGTTTCCAGAATGCTTCCCCCACTATTTGTACAGATTGCCTTTGCATGTTGTAAATTCTGTATGTTGTCAGAGGTCACCCCCTGACCTGTTACTTCTTTCCATCGGCCCACACTGTGGATGTGTGTGATTAAATTAGGTCAGGCTATTAACTTCCTCAGGTGTGTTGTAACTGATCCCAACGTCATGCTTGCATTGTACAGGCCTAATGCTCATGTGACATTTTTACTGTCCTAAAAGCTGCTTATGTGTGAGACAATCAGCAGCTTGTTAAAATGCCACATATGCAACTAGGTATTCTAAAGTGTGAAGGTCTCACCCCTGTGTCAGTGCAAGATATAGCAAGAGGTATGTCCTATGATGCTAGTACCAACCACTGAAACTCTGTCGCACATTGTATGGTATCCTTTTTTATTGTCCACATGGCTAGACAATACCATAGTGGTATCTGTCAGTGGGACACATGCAAGCCCTTTGATTGTGAGCTTAGTGTTTGTTGTCAATCTGTACTATGGTGTCAGGCTATGTGTAAATGGGCATGGCAGTTACAGCGTGTGTACAAACATGCACCAGTAGGTTACCATTCAGAGGGTCTGAATGGTGTGTGTGCCACTGTAGCTTACAGCACACTAAATGTAGGATGGCCCTGGCCTACATGGTGTTAGTGGTCTGTCTTCGTTAGTGTAGGACACAACCAGAATTGAGGATAGGCCGCCAATGGCTACCAAAGTGTGTATAGCCCTCTATGTGGGACTAAGCATCCGAGGAGTGCACATGTAGTCTATAAAGAATTATTACTTGCTTGTGCTAGATGTGTACAAAATGTGTGTGACCCCGACATTGATCCAGTTGCAATGTTTTGCTTTATCTCTTGTACACATACAGGTCAATGCCCATTAGAAGCAAGGGCTGTGGAAAGCCATCGCCCAGAAAGTGTGGTCCCTGGAGGTCTGGGTGGTTGAGTAGGTGTGTGAGTGACTGTATAGGTTGATGAAGGGGTGTCTGAATGGGTGTATGAGTGAGTGACAGGGTGTATAAGTGGTTGTCTGGATGAGCCAGTGGCTGTTTGAGTGGGTGTTTAGTAAAGTAAGTTTGTGTATGAGTGACTGTATTGGAGAGTGTGCCTCTGTGTGAATGGCTGTATTGGTGAGTCAGAGGGATGTGGGAGTGCTGGTATGGATGTGTGAATGGGTATGTAAGTTGACGTGTGAGTGAATGTTTGAGTGCTTGTATGGGCGAGTGAGTGGCTGTGTTGAGAGGCTGTATGGATGTGTGAGTGGGTGTGTGAGTGTCTGTTTTGGTAAACAAGTGGATATCTGAGCAGCTTTTGAGTGAGGGTGTGGCAGTGAGACTGGCTGTACGGGGGAGTGCCTGGTTGTATGAGTAGCTGCATGGGTGAGTGAATGGTTGTGTGAGTGGGTGTGTTAGTGAGTGGGTGTGTGAGTGGCTTTATGGATGAGTTGTTGTGTGAGTACTTGTATAGGTCTGTGAATGGGTATGGGAGTGGTTGCATGTGTGTTTTGGTGGATATATGAGAGGTTGTATAGGAGTGTGAGTGGTTCTGTGGGTGATGTCATCAATGATGTAATTTGAGATGTAAACAGTGATGTCATCAGTGATGTAACTGACCATGTCATGAGTGATGTAATATGTGAGGTCGTAAGCAGTGCATTGTGGGTGTTTAAGTTATAGTTAGCTAAAGTAACTATAACTGCTGAATTTCTCTAGCTTTTTACGAGTGAAATGTCATCTTAACTATAACGTCCCTGTAACCTTTGTTTTTTTCAGTGAATTTCAAAGGTTTTTTCAATTCTATTTCCTCACTATAAAGTGCCTGTAACTATTGGTTTTCTCAATGAATTTCTAAGTATTTTTAATGTTATTTGCTGGCTGAATGAGTCTTTGAGTGGGCTAGTGAGTGGGTGCTAAACTCTGTGTGGGTCTATGAGGAGGTTCATGAGTCTCTGAGTGCGTCTGTGAGTGGGTGCATGAGTCTTTGAGTGGGTCCTTGAGTGGAATGCGTGAGTCTCAGAGTGGGCTTGTGAGTGGGTGCGTAACTGTGGGACTGTGAGGGGGTGCATGGTGTCTTTGAGAGGGTCTGTGAGTCTCTGAGTGGGCTTGTGAATTGGTGTGTAACTCTAGGTCTGTGAGTGGGCACATGAGTGTCTGAGTGGGCTTGTGAGTAGGTGCATGAGAGTATGAATGGGTCTGTTAGTGGGCGCATAAGCCTCTGAGTGGGCGCATGAGCCTTTGAGTGGGTCTGTAAATGGGTGCATAAGCCTGTGAGGTCATGCATTAGTCTCTGAATGAGTATGTGAATGAACGTTTTGTTTTATGTTTTCATTGAGGTTCACGACTACATGGGGGGCTGCGCTGAGCATCGCAATGGGTCTGCGACTCCAAGCATGTGGAAAAAACAGTTGGGCACCTTTTAAAACTTATAACTGTCCTCTCAGAAACCCCTATATTATACACCCATGGGGTGTACCCCTTCTATACCTTAGTAACTTTATTTCCATCTCCAGGGATAGTGTCTCGCTTCATAAAATAGCGGCAGCAACTTTCTACACAGGTTGCTGCCAGCCAATCACAGCACTGCTCTTGGCGTGAGGATTCACGAAGGGTTCACGAAGCTCCGCGTAGGCGTTGCAAAGGATCCCCACCTCAAAATATACAAATTTGGATTTCTTTTAATATCTCTAAAATGGGTTTACACAAAATAAGCATAAGCACTCTTTCTGGACAAAGAACTACTTTTCTGCCAAATTTGGTGTAGTTCCATCTAGCAGTTTGGGCTGTAGACTTCCTCAACATCGCTTGACGGATTGCCCCAAATCTTCCCAAGCACAACAAGAATTACCAGCGCATTTTTTGGGGAAAATGTTTGTGAAGATTTGTCAAACAGCGCCAAAGATAAAGGCAAGTCATAAAATGCTTTTTTCAGTAGAAACCTGGTCTTAACTATAACTACCAACTGGCTAAGGTTAGGGTATTTTACACATGTAAAACTTCCCCGCAATGTAATGTCTCCCAATGTATACATTGTGATGGAGTAACTCCTGATGCAACCAGGGTGTGTCTGCTCCCTTCTGGTCTGGGGAGCAATGGAGAGGTATTTTAAGCTGCAAGCCTTTTGTAAGCAGAAAATCCACTTGTTCATGCTGCATTGTCTTAATGCCACTTATCCTTTGCAATTTTCACACCCTTATGTCCTTTTTTCGATGCCTACAATGTTATGCTTCCCACCTTGGTATGGAAATATTTTAACCCTTTAGCCATAATGATATTAAGGAAAATTTCTATTCTTCTTCTTAATAATTCTCTCGATCTTATTGAAAGCCAACTTTAGCTATTATAATACACTCATTTGTAAAACACCTCAGCTGTTAACATTTGAGTGTAAAGTAACGATTACTTGGTCAAATCCTGGCAGTTTCTCTCAACCTCTCATCCTACTGAAGAGGATACAGTGAATATCTTTGGATAGGGTCATATCAGCACTTATAATTAGGTGATAAAGCACTATACAAGCACCAGCTTATAATTATTCACCTCACACGAAGTGAGTATAGATGGTTCTGTTATTAAGTGATGATAATTGCAGGGTTGATGAAAGATAGGGTTTCCATTCATCGCTCAGTGGCTAAGTGGTGTTTTCATAAACTTGGGCTCCATGTATGAGACACATCGAACATTAAAGGAGGGCTAATTATTTAAGGTTACTGAAAATGTTTTGTTTGAGGTGCAGAATACATCACAGGATCCACAAAGATCAAAGAACCTGCTCACCTATTCCCAGCTGCAATCTTAGTATGTTTACATTCAAGCAAATAGTTGTAATACATTGAAATAGGAACACAAAGCAATGTAAAGACTGTAAAGGGCCAATTAATCCTGTTTAATTTGGGATATGAAGTACAAGCAGTCAGTGGCAATGAATATATGTTTTTGGTGGATATTTACAATCCCGGCTCCTGAAGAAGAAGTTCCACTAAGCTTATTTTCTGTGGCACAGAATTTACAATGATACAAATTACCAGATTTGTCCGGCAGCGTTAAGTCACTTAATGTGGCTAAACGCTGCCTTGGAAATAAGGCACCCTGTCACTCTGTACTTAGTGTGAAAGAGGAGGGCAATCTGGTCTTAAACAGGCGAGATGAGGAGAAATGCTTTATTTCTCCTCGTTTTTGATGTTTTCATGTGTGCTGCATTGTGCAGCACACATAGGAATAGAAAATTGCCATTGATTGTTGATGTGCAGGTGAGCCTTCTTGCACATAAACAATCACAAAGAAAATTACGTTTTGCAACTTCTATGTGTACTGCATTAAGCAGCACACATAAAAGTTACAAAACACCATTTAAAGATTGTTTATATGCAGGAAGGGACACGTTCCTGCACATAAACAATCTTCCCCTCAACGCAGACACCCTTGCGCTTTGGTGCAAGGGTGTCTGTGTTGGTGCTAGGCTGCAGGGGGAAGCACAGGGCTGCACTATATTGTTGTAAATATGGTGCAGCCCTGCGTTTCTGAAGTGGCAGATTTCCAAATGAAAGCACCACATTCCATTAAAATGTGAGGTGCAAAGTAATCATTTACTGCTGTCAACGGTGGCACTATGATCCGCTGCAGCACTTCAACTATTTAAGACATCAATCAACCTAAAACCATGGTATAGAAACAAGGCGTCAAATTATGCATGTTTCCTAAGGATTGGCAGGGATAGTGTTTGGGAGGATTATGCCTTAATGCAGAAGCTAATATGAAAACCAGAGTGCCCACCCTTGGTAGTGCACTGAGGATATCAGAAAACCGTTCAGAGTGGCAAGGGGCAAGCAGGAGTTACTGTTCCTAACCACAGGGTTGAGGCCTTGTACTGATCTTCCGGGGCCCAGCCTACTATGGATCCTCAGCACCATGGCCAAGTACCCCTTTAGCACAATGGCAGCGTGGGTCGAGCAAACAGAGTCTACTCAGGAGAGAGATAGATTCAGGGGGATGAACACAGGCCCACAGCTCAAAATAAGTTCAGTAGCTGCAATAAATGATTGTCTTGTCAAATACTTGCTTTTATGAAACAAGGGGTATTTATATACCAACACAAAGTAAAATGTTGCATTCATAAACAATACACACAGTTCCCTGAGTTCGGGGCTCTAGTGTTTTAATAGGTGGGTCCCTATTTCCCACTCTCTAGTAGCTATCTATTCTCCATTCACATAGTTGTGACATTCAGGTTAAGCGCAACTAGTAGTCAGAGTCTCAAGAGTCCCACTGTGTCTCTAATTTGACTCAAAAGTGTTTCAGCACCAAAGCACTTTATGGCAGGCTAGTTACCCTCTCGGCAGTCTGACCCGTAAGTCAATTTTACTCTCACCAGCAAATCCGGAGATTCCAAGCCAGTGCTTAATTTGTGCCGGTGCTTTCTGGTGCTTAGCACCAGCACTTATTTGCCAGGGCCGGTTCTAGACCTAAGTGGCAACTTACATCTACGAGTACATTCTGTCTCCACTCTCTCCCGTAAAGAGTGCTTAGCCAATAATAAATCCATGCCCGCCCTTCAGTCAGTGCTGCCTGTGGGCGTGCCACTGATTGGGCTGGATTTGGTCCTGACTGGGTCTGCGCAGCGACAGCGTGCGTGCATAACATTTTTTTTAATTCCACGCACCAGCCAGCCGTGCCCGGCTATTCAACCCGCCATATTCGCCTTCATGAGGCACACACATTCACGAGTCACTGCGCATGCACCCACAGTTCTGCATGACGCCACTATTATTTGAAGCAACGCGTCGAGCAGAGTGCAGCAGCAGGCCTCTAAAGGCAGCAACCTTAAAAGTAAGTGATAAGTTTGAGGCCGATCCAAGGATTCTATCTCGTATTTCCCCGTGTCATCAGAATACAATTTACAAGAGCTGAGCAAGTCGCAGAAAGCTGGCACTGTCCTCTGACTCAGCTCGAGGCACTCTTGGAGCATCAAACCTAAAATGAACTTCACTTTCATTTGGCTTCTGCGTGCCACCAACGCTAAATCCTTACACACAAAGAATTAAAAACAGAGCAGTTACCTTTGATGCAAAACAAAAGTAAAGAGGAAGAAATACACATTTAGTGTTGCCCAATTTCAAGTACTGTATGATGGTGATGGGAGTTAAGTTGCGTGACCGGCCCTCGCAGGAGTCAGTTGTTTCGGACTGCATTCGTGTAGTGTTATTGCCTTATGACTGGAGTCACTGTTGTATCAGTGATGGGCAACAATTTCTGTGAGGCACAACTTAGTCCCCGAGCACCAGCAATATTTCAGCTAGGGGGCTTATAAAAGTGAACCAAACCCCAGGTTCTTCAAGGCTATAGAAGTGAGGACAGTAAGACTGATAGCAATTCCAAACAGCTAGTTGCTGCAGCCATACAACGGGACTACAGAAAAAGTGGAGATTGCAGTTGTATTATGACACAGGGTTCACACTCCAAGGGTGTTTTTATTGTAATGGGTCGTAAAGTTTTGAACATGCTCTATTGTTTTAGAAAACTGTGAATGTCTACCGATTATCTCTGGTATTCGAACATCAGTGCATGAAATGCAGGCACTGACATTTCACTGCTCGGTTGATTAATCTTTGATTGCTTAAAAGAAATCAACTGAAACTTGATTTTTTTAAAACTGTTTACACATTCATTGTCTTTTCTAACACTTTCAGTCCAAACATGGCTTTTCAGGCACCGAAGAGATAAGCAGTGGGAGTTGTAGATTTTTAAAAACGTTGTACAAAGCGACTGCTAATCCCAAAATGAAATATTTTGCTGGCTAAAAATCCAACACAGTTTGAAGGATTTACACTTGACGTAAGATTACTTGAAAGCTGTATTTGTAATGTAGTAAGTGTTCTAGGCCATTTACATTCTTACTTCTTGATCCCCATATACAACCAAATAAAAGTCTGGTTCACCTATTTGATGGAAGTGTAATGTTCATCTCTCATCATGCATGAAAACCAGAAAAATGGCCACTTGTTTTTTAGTGTATAGAGGAAAGTTTTTACCAAGCTTCACTAACTGATATGCCAGGGGTAGCAGCAGGGCAAGTATTTTTAAAACACACGCAGATTGAAAAAAGAGAAGTGCCAGTGTAAATGTGCATGAGAGTGTGAGAGAGCATGTGCGAGTGTATGAGAATTTTGACCATATGTGAGTGTGTGTGCACACATTGTGTGTGTGTGTTGATGTGAGTATAGCAGGGTGTGTGTTTTATGCTTGGGATTGTATTCCTGGCCCTGGCATACTGGAGATAATTCTTGGCTAATGGGCAAGCGTACCCTTGGCATATGGATACTTATCCTGGAATATTTGATATATCATTTTTGGTAGGTGGGGAAACCCATGGCAATATGCTGGTTTGACATATCAAAGTAATTCTTGGTAAAGGAGAGGGCACCCATAACATAGGGGCACACAAGTCAAATTCTGGTCTTTGCATACCAGAGGTAATATTTAACTATGAGGCACCTATAATGCATTAGGGATAGGTGTGTATATGATAATACAAAGCACCTTTGCACATACTCCAGTATTGTCCTTTCCCCTAATCTGCACATAGAGCACTGGAATATTTCACGTGACCATTTTCAGTGTGCTAGTCATTTTAGGGAATTTATTCCAAAATTGTGTTCTAAATGCACTTATGATTTATTCTTTTTCAAACTTTTCACGGAGCGGGGGAAGCTCCCATCAAAACCTTACTTGAGAAAGGCTCCCTTGCTTAAATTCAGATCAGGTATTATATCTGGCATTTAGAAGTGACAGTTGAGGATGTGGGTAGAGCCAATAGAGGAAGTGGACGAGCCAATGGAGAAAGTGGTGGAGCTGGGGAAAGTGGGTGTGGCCTCCAACAAACATATGAGCACCTGCACTTCATATTTTACAAATTCCTTCATGGGCACCGAAGCTTTCCTCACATTCAGCCCTGCAGGGGCAGTGGTTGGGCGTCTTTGAATTCCTCACACATGGATCCAGGGGTGTCCTTGGTGCTCCTCAGATACTGGTAAGATTCCTTGGGTCCTCTCCATGGTTGGGCAGTGGAGGGGGATGTCTGATGCTCCTGGTTCTGATTCCCTGGAATGGCTTGGGCATGCATGGGTTACCACGGCAGCCTCTTCCTTTCAATGACGGTCTTGATCAGACCAAGCTTCTTGCTGTTTTTCCCAGTGATCCCTCCTGGCATACGAGGTCACTGTCCTCACTCCGCACGTGGGCTACAGCCTGATTACCACAGCAGTAATCTTCATGGCAGCCCCACCTGGCATATGGGTTATAACTGGAATGGTTTAGGAAAGCTCACCGCTCACTTCAGGGGGGCAGTCCTTTTGCATACGGGGGCCACTGACTTAAACCTGCACATGGGCAATGACCCGATCGGTACAGCAGCCGTCTCCTCACACCTTGGTACAGGGATCCAATTGCCAGAATACCCCACTGGACCTTGCTCCCTCCATCGCACCCCAATTCCTCACAGGTCACTCTAGTCTTGGAAAGCAGGCAGGCACTGGTTCTCCAGGCTCTAGTGGCAGGTGATCTTTGACTTGCTGGGTGATATCCCATTACCCAGCTGGAAGACTGATAGGTCTTAGCCTCGAACCATGGTCACAGGCACAAGTTTTTCAGAAGTTCTGCATCGCGCACAGCCCTACTGTCTGCTTGACAGTTGACAACTTTAGGGACCTCGAGCTCCCCTTTTTATAGTTCATTTTCCGAAACCAAATCCAAAGCAGTCTGTCACAGAAGGAATGACTCCAAATTGGATAACCCCACAATAAAGGCTATGGGAGTGATTAGGGGTTCACACCTGGATGTCAACCAAATGATATGCACATCTGAAGGTTTTCCCAGGGCCTCAGACCTACTCCTTAAGATTCTCTTATCAGCCCCATCTCCTTCCTGAGATGTACACAGGCCCCTTGCCAGTGACCGCTCCCTGAATCAACGAGCACCCTTTGGAGTATACTGAAGAGCCTTGCTCATTCTTTCTCCAGTGTTTTCTTCCCAGTTCACAGCAATGCAGCAATCCACAATCTGTCGGGGGGGGGGATTCCTCTACCTCCTAATGCTCCTCCAGTGAGCCCTGGGTCTCACAAAATGCAACCCAGAATCTTCCATGTATTGTACCATTCACAGGCACACATATGCTCAGCTCATTTATATAACACACACTCACTGCATATGCGATGTAGGAGGAGGAGAGCAGCCAAATTTTAAATGAGTGAGCCTGTAGGCCTCACTCCAGTGACACAGGTCCTGTTCACTCTTACTGATCACTACATGGAATGCTGCCACCACTCCACTTCCTAACTCCCGGTAAAGGCAGTAGCTTTTCACCATTTTGAGGGTATCGCTTTGGATGCCACTTCAGGTACAGAAAGACCGCAATCTGTGAGACAGTCCAATCTCATGTTCACTCATAACAACAAAAATCATCATCAGGTGTACAGACATCAATGCAGTTGCGGCACACGTCCATCATCATTCGAGGGACTTTTCCATCACAACAGAAACCATTTGCTCCATTTAGCTAAAAGTCTTTACTAATTGTCATTCATTCATGAGTTAATTCATCCTCCCACTGCCCAGCCATCCAGTTATTCTTCATTCGTTGAGCTATGCGGCCATGTCTTTAGTCTCTATGCTTCTATTCAATGTAAAAGGCACCATATTTGCAATTCTGTAAAAAACAATTCTTGGGGGCAGAATGCCTGTCAAGCTCTGCTGGTACTGGGCAGGTTTCTAGCTGGGCTGGTCTGATCAAATTTGCCAGGGCTGCTTTTGGTTCCCAGTCCAGCACTGATATGTTCTCCAGCACAAGAATCTGATTGAAAACTAAATGATCTGTGCTTGTCTTGCCACACGCATGTTCCAGGACAAGAATCAAAAAAGCACGTGCGAACCTGCTCACCCGCACATAGACCGGGAAAAAGCTTCTGCGGGATAATGGACTAATTCAGGTAGGAGTTGGATAGCAGTGTGCCCTTGGTCTCCCCTCGTTACGAGAAAGGACATTTAATAGGAAATAAGAGTGCATTAAACAAATTAAGCGCCTAATCAAAAAGAAAATAAAGAAGGCAAGTTAGTTTTAAATGGCAGGAAAAGACAGTGAGGCGAAAATATTATAAAATAGAAGTATCAGAAAGTAATTATCACACAGACTTGTGATGCAAATATGAAAAGACTTTTGCTCTTTTTGTAAAATCGCTTCCGCGGTCTGTGTAGGTACCAGTGGTGGGGCCGGGTAAGGGGGGACTTCGAGAGGTGATGCAGGGGGAAATTTTATTATTTATTTAATTTTCCCTCTGCATCGTCCCTCGAAATCCCCCCTTACCCGGCCTCACCGATCTTACCTGCACGGACCGCGGCTGTAAAATAGTATTGAATACACAAAATATTAGAGTCACATGAAATGCAAAAAATCTCTATTAAGAGTGGATGTTCCCTATGAAAAGAGCTAGTAACAAACAGTAACTCATATCCATGCGCCTCAATCAACTGCTTGTGAACTTAATTGTCGCTGGTGAAGACCTGACGACCATCACAAATAGCTCCTAATGGCTACCTGTGATTAGGAACATCATCCTAAGTCTCTGTCCCTACATTACCATGTGTTTCACTCAGATAGGTCCAAAATATGCATATGCACACTATACCTTGCATGCATTCAGTATGTATTCATTCTATGTCTTTTTTAGTGGGATAGAGGAGGTGTTGGCTAAGCCATACATTGCAATGATTATTTAATCTTGCCCCAAATTATGGGAACAAATAAAAATATTGGGAATAGTGGGAAATTGACTACTATTTCACGCAACGTGGCACAGCAGTCAATGGTGCTGTGCTGCGTTGGTGATAGGGAGAGAGCAGTACAGCACCATATCTAATAACATACGGTACTCCTGCTCTCTTCAAAAGTTTTGGAACACAATCAGACTGCTATGCACAAGCACACACCTTTTCACTATAACGCAAAGGTGTGTGTGATTCTAGTATAGGTTTTGTACTGGTAGGACACCCTTCTTGGACAATACACTATATTTATACCAACTTTAAAACAGTGTACAACATATGCAGGGTTTGGAGAAAGCAAAACATTTCTCCTACCTTGCGCCTGCATCATTGAGGTGTAGTTTTTTATGCAAAGCCATGTTTACCATTGCATACCTGCCAACTCGTACAAAAATCTCAGCATGCGAGGGGATCGGGCCTTGTAGGGGGTGGGCCTTGTGCCGAGAAGTACCTAAGAAGCACATTTTACCCCCACCCTCCCCAAGTTCCAGCAGTCAAAATGCTGGCTAAAGCTGAAGCTGATGTCCTGGGGTGTTTTCATACCCCTCAATGGACGTCTGCAGTTCAAAGCCTCGGAAAAT
Organism: Lissotriton vulgaris; assembly: GCF_964263255.1. NCBI lineage: Eukaryota > Metazoa > Chordata > Amphibia > Caudata > Salamandridae > Lissotriton > Lissotriton vulgaris. The sequence goes on from NC_141690.1 coordinate 231,338,882, forward strand.
GTGCTGGAAATCCACTATTTACAGTGGTTTTCAGCTCGTTTTCCCTGCCACCGTGTGATATCGGCTCTTTGTCAGGTGACCTTGTGATGGGAGCTGTTATCGTGTGTCATGCAGTGGCACTGTGCGAGTTGACAGGTCTGCCATTGTTAGTAGAGAGAGTTTTATGTCACGAATCATGGTTGGTAGGGATATATGACGTTACCACCCGCGCATTACAACGACGTACCATTACAACGCGGTTGTAACAACGCAAGTCGTTACAACGACTTGCGTTGGGGGGGGGCGCAAATTTAAAACATTTAATTTACTATTCCAACACCAGTCCCCGTGGATAGTAGGGAAGGTGTTGGGATAGTAAATTAAATGATTTACTATCCTTGAGCGCCCCCCAGCGCAATTCGTTGTAACAACTTTCGTTGTTACAACCGCGTGGTAATTGTACGTTGTGGTAACGCGCGCGTTGTAAACGTTGCATACCGGTTGGTAGCATAGGAATGCTCATGTATCACACATGGGACGCCCTCTTGATGCAAAGTAATTCAAAGCAGGGCTGTGTTTGTGTTACTTTGAGGCACAAAACAAGTTAACAACAAATCAACACCTTGAGCTTGTTTTAATCCTTCATGGTTACTTTGCACTAGTCCAAAGTGTTGATGACCCCATGCCAATAATTCCAGATGTAGCCGGAAACATGTAAAGGTCAGTCTAAAAATCAAGGACACTCGTGATGAGAGTCCATCTGTTTGGCAGTTTCTGTAATGCATAAACACAAATGGTACAACAAAAGTTGATCCATGTAAATGATACACAGTTGACTTCATGCCTCAGTCCCCTGAATTTGTAACTGGTTTGCACTAGGTCCAGTTATCTCAATGCCTGTCAAAACTTAGTTTGCACTGAGGTGCTCAACTCTTAGGAAGAGAGGGAAGGGAGGCCAAGCAGGACCCTGGAAGGTTAGCACACTCTTATTCAAATATGAGCACTGAATACCTTGAAGCTGCAATACTGGCTGGTGCTATAAGAGAGGTATATTAAAGGTGGGCGACCAAATAAACCCCTGTGAGATTGGACTGAAATATGATATAAGAAAAATTGCTTACAAGGGAATTCGACATATGAGTCCACATCTTTTACCTTTTTGATCAATTCGTCACAGCGTCATCTTTGTATACATTGAACAAGATCAGTTGTGATTTAACTTAAAAGAGTGGGCTGCAACGCAAGTGGATTTTAAGAACAACTAGTTTATGTCTTGTCCACTTGTACATTGTTGATTAATTTTCACATTTTTAAAGAAATTGTACCCTATAAAATGAAAGTTTTGATATAAAGAGATATTCTATAAATTCTACTTCCCGTGTAGCTTTTTTCATTATGAGTTGTTACCGCTTTGTTGAATTTGCAAGTTTCCATTTAGATGAAAACAGGTTTGAATTGAATTAAGTTGGTCTTAAGTTTTTTTCAGTCAAGATTGATCAACCTCCTGTTTCTGAATAATTTTCAAAAAGAATTCCCTTGTAAGCAATTTTTCTTATATCATGGTGCTATAAGAGACTGGTGATCAGAGCTAAACAATAATTGAGTAGGAAAATCCTGTCACAATTATGAAATGCACACAAGTGGACAGTTCGACTAGTGATTATTTGTATACCATCCAACTCAGATACCTGGTTGTAATCCTGGTGGCAGTATTTTACAAAACATTGTGTGATTCTTGGTAAATTCGGTTATGTCCCTGTAGGGGATGTGGTATCTGTGTGTGAAAGTCTCCAGTGTTTTAGGTCTGGTGATAGCCAAGACTTTCAGATTTTAAGAAGAATATACATACAGTATTCTAATTTATAGGGGGTCTCAGCTAGCCCTCTTCATCCATTGCTTTGTTGTTGTGCTCTTCACCGTTTTTATCCACATCCTGCTGCATACAACAAGGGTTAAAGTGTCAGCTAAGGGTGGATCTGAGGCTCTCAGGGGAATTGTTTCCACAGACATCTTGAAGATCCTGTATTGGATTGTCCAGAATGCTGTGCAGGATGGTTGGGACAGGGGCAGAACGATGATGTGGTATTCTAGGACTGTCCTTGGGTGCTTTGCTTCAAGAACATTTTACCTTAACTTAAACAACCCTGCACAAAGGAGAGGCAGATGAGAAGACACTAGAACTGAGAGCGAGGAGGGCAAAAGGATGACAAGCTGGAAGGAAAAGCCACCTGATGCCCTACAAGTATGGACTTTGAAACTTTGGTTCCATCTCACCCCCAGGACTATGACGTCTCACCAGGGCTAGTGGAAGAGGAACCACCTGAGGTAGAGTTGGAGGAATGGACCAGGTGGGAGACCCTGGGATGTTCCCCCATAGCATCTGTGAACTGGTGCGGTTCAAGAAGCGAGTGGGTGTTCTGCTGACTGGATGTGGAAGCGTAGTGGAAGATGCCCCATAAGCAAGAGAAGAGCACCTGGAGCTAGGCAGGTTATAGGTCTGGTGCAGGGAGAAAGAAAATCCAGCTCCCCCATAAAAAGCACCCCGTGAGAGGCTAGGAAGACTGAAAGAAATATTCCTGGTGGCTTGAGCTGGCCACCAAGAGCAAAATGAGTCACAATTAGTTGAAATTACCCAAACGGGCCAGGGAAACCATTATGTTAATTCCATGGAAGGCACAGAGGTTGGTAAATCTATATTTTCCCCAGGGGGGTAAGTGGGGTGCCCTCCACAGATTCCATGTGCTCCGGTGGCCCTCATCTCCCCAGATCCTATGCATGAGTGTATCCTGGGGACTCCATCCCCCTGGACCATGGAAACTGATGTTTCACATTTGCAGCCCTCCCCTTATGCCCACATCTAGAGGCAGGGCTGTGCCATCCTTTTGCCTCCCTGCCCTCCAGCACGGGCGGTGGAAATTGTGCGGCTCCCACCGAAGGGCTGCTCCTGCCAGGTGGGAGCACTGAGAACTGCTGCCAGCTCCTACACAGTACCCAAAGATGGGTGCTGAGCCAGCGCGGTTTTAGGGCCTTGGTGCTCTCTACATGGCTGCAAACAACCCCTACTGCTCCTGGGTGTCCCAGGTGGGACTGATACACTCATTAAACAAAGAATAAAGAGGGGAAATAGTACACAGCACAAGGCCGCTCACAGGAGCTCTTTCAGCTTATTAATATTCATGCTTCTGGCCTAGGCACGCCCCATATTGGCACGTAAGGGGGGTAAAATTGGCAAACTTTCCTCATGGTTTCCCGCAAAGAAGAACACGAGGGCATCATCAACATGTATTACCAGTGTTCTTGGGGCTTCAGGAAGTGCTGAAGCTCATAGGAGATTTTTACATAAAAGTCACCATACCTCTCCCATGGAATTGAAAGTCTAACCCAGGAGAGGTTTGCCTGCATTTTCTCTTGCTCTGTAGTGTGGGGACCACTTATGGTTGGGTCATGAATTTAAAATGGTATAACATTTATACTAACAATGCAAAATGTACCATTATACTGAATACTTCTATCATCAATACTATGCTTATTTTTAATGGTATTGCAATACTGAGTTATTGTATATGGTTGCTTTTACTAATGGGGTGAAATGATAACAAAGCAAGTAGGCCTGCCTTACTTATAATGACACTCCCTTATGATATGGCATCTGGTGCAGGTGGGGGTATTGTAGTTATAGGGTTTGGAGCCCACTCGAGGTCTATTATGATATGAGGCTGTCACCAATTGTATTTCCATCTACCTGAATGTATATATTTGTAATTTAACAAGTGTTATTTAGTAGTGTGTGTAATCAAAGTAATTTTTCTTTAAAAGAAAAGGCACTGAATGGACAGTAATCTATTGAGTGTTATTTCACCACCCTGAGAGAATCAAGTCCTGCAATGGGGTACTTCATTCATAAATAGTATTCCAATTTCTTACAGCTACATCAAAGACATATTTGTAGTGCAAATTCCACTTCTAACCCCAAACAGGTATTTTGTCACTATAGATATATCGCGTGGCCCAGCCACCTGATGAAGGATGTCCAAACACATCTAAAAATCCAAACAGACATCATCCAATAAAACATCATTCTATAAGACCTTTTGTTGGTAATTGTTAGTGATACAGGCCTGGGTAAAGATAAGGTTGTCATCTGTACACTGACTGTCCCTTTAAATTCATGAATGTCATTTAGAGGTCGCAATTGTGATCCCTTGGCTTGCCCTTTACTAACCCTAGAACTGCCTTTGCGATAATTTTTGATTACAGTAATAGTGAATAAATAAAGTATACTCCAATTTTAGAAGAAAAGGAGCGTGTAAATGTCCATCCTTCTAATTTCTAATTTCTAATTTAAAACATTTGTAGAGCGCAACGTTCACCGAGCGGTTTCTTGGCGCTAACATGGTCCGAGTTACTGAGGGTTGCAGGGGTGAGCGAGTTTATGAAGGGAAGGCCTGTCTAAACAAGAACGTCTTGAGGTCTTTTCGAAAAGAGCCATAGTGTGTGGCAAAACGTAAGTGATCAGGCAGAGAATTCCAGAAAGCAGGGGCCAAGGTAGAGAAATTGGCACCACCCCACTTTTTTCGCTTAAATCGTGGGGTTTGAAGGAAAGCTTTGGAGGAAGACCGGAGTTCTCTGGAGGGAACATATTCGCTTATCAGCGAGGAAATGAAGGCCGGGGCCGTGCCTTGCCGGGCCTGGAAGGTCATACAGGCGGTCTTAAATAGGGAGCGCTCCCTGATAGGCAGCCAGTGGAGCTCCCTGAGAAGGGGGGAGGAGTGATGGTAGCGTGGGAGACCGTAGATAAGCCGGGCCGCGTGGTTCTGCACCACCTGGAGCCTCCGTAAGCTGTATGCCGGAATGCCATTATATAGGGCATTAGCATAATCCAGCCGCGAGATTACCAATGCGGCCATAATCAATTTGAGAGCCTGGGGGGAAAAAAAACGGGAAACAGTACGGATTGTTCGAAGGGTGAGGAAGCAGGAGGAGACAACGGAACTGATTTGGGAATGAAGAGTGAGGTGACTGTTCACTTTCACTCCCAGTGTTTTTACTGTGACTGAAGGGGTAGGGGCGGGACCAAGAGTGGGGGGCCAAAAGTGGGGGTTCCAGGGACTGGATGAACCACCAGTGAGAACCAACTCGGTCTTCTCCGGGTTTAATTTGAGGTGGTTGTGGTTCATCCAATCCCTGATGAAAATCATAATGGACTGAAAATTGGAAACGGAGAGAGAGGAAGAAGAGAGGTCGAAGATGAGCTGGAGGTCATCTGCATAGTTAAATACAGTGACCTCCAGCTGCTGAAGAGCAAAAATAAGAGGAGAGATATAAAGGTTGAATAGTAAAGGAGAAAGAGAAGAGCCCTGGGGGACACCACAGGTGACGGGGAGTGGGGTGGTCGTGAAGGCTCCCAGCCGAACTGCCTGGGTACGGTCCCTCAGAAAGGAGGAGAGCCAAACCAGGGCTGTTCCCTGGATTCCGGCCGCCCTGACACGGGACAAAAGGATGTTGTGGTCAACCGTGTCAAAAGCGGCGGAGAGATCCAGGAGCACCAGCGCCTGGTGTTGGTTATGATCCATTCCCTTCCTGAGTTCGTCTAGGACCGATACCACGACAGATTCGGTCGAGTGCCTGGGACGAAAGCCAGCCTGGCGGGAAGCCAGTCCCCCATTTGCCTCTACGTGGGCACTGAGTACCGTGGTGACGTGGCGCTCTAGTACCTTGGCCAAGTAGGGCAGTAAGGAAATGGGGCGATAATTGGCTGAGATGGATGGATCCGCGCCAGGCTTCTTCAGTATAGGCACTATGGTAGCAGATTTAAGTGCAGGTATCAAGACTCCCTGGGCCAAAGAGTTATTCAGGAAAGTGACGGGGGGTTCAGGGCAAGAGGAATATATTTGTTGCAGAATGCGTGCAGGACAGACATCTGCAGGGGAGCCCGATTTAACCTTAGGGAGAATCTCCAAGAAAGCTTCCTGGGTAAGGGGGGGAATAGAGGTAAGACGACATGGGACGGTCGGAGGGGGAGGATCGACAAAGGCAGATGAAGGGGGAGGGATATTGGCCTTGATGGTAACAATCTTATCTCGGAAATAAGAATTGAGTTGGGCACATAAAGACTGGGATGGAGGGATTTGGGGTGTGGCTCTGTCAGAGAAGGCTAAATCATTCACTATGTTTAAGATCTCCCTGGGCTTGTTTTCAGCTGACGTGATTTTGGCAGAGAAATGGGCGGTTTTGGCATCAAGGATTGCCGTTTTATATTTGGCAAGTGTAGAGAGGTAGAGGGTTTTTAATACAGGACAATAGTCCTTCCTCCAATGTCTCTCTGCTTGACGGACGGTCAATTTGAGTTCTTTTAAGTTGCCATCAAACCATCTATTTGAATCCTTGGGTCGACGGATGGAGATACGGCGCAAGGGGGCTTCAGAGTCACAGCCTCTAGCTAGCCAGGCATTAATTGCCTCGGCTTGATTTGTCTTTCCAAAATTCAAAGAATAATACTGTTCATTCCTTAATTATCATCAGTCCATTAAAAAAATGATCACTTGGGATTTTCTGTTTCTTAATCGATCCAACTTTTTTTATTCAGTCAATGCTTTTCATCAAAAGCAGTCAACGTAGCCCAGCCAACGTGTTTCGCCCCTATGGACATCATCAGGGCTGTTAATCAAAACATATGTATCAATCATCTGAAGTTGGCTTTATAATTTACATATTTACAAATATACAACATAATCCCCTTTAATACAACAAATTGCACAAAATCCCCCCACAAGACTCCCTGCCTATATACACTCTACTGTGGACATTCTGTCCATGAGCATCTTAATGACATATCAAAAAGGTTTTTATTTTGATTTTCTCTTGATACCCCCCTATTTATGCATGATCAACATCTCTAAATATTGATGTCCTTTCTTCTTTCCAGCCACACCCTCAATGCCTGTATACCACTGTGTAATGTTTAGAAAACCTCCTGTATACCACCCTGTAATGTTTAGAAAACTTCCCATCCGTGTATTTTGGAATACTGCACTCCCTCCCTTTAAAGATTCAAAAGTTCTATCTCTAACGTCAGCAAAAAACACATAATTACTACCTCAATATCACGATTCAGTCAGAAGACTCCGTTAATTCCTCTGTTGTGTCTTTCAAGGTGCAGCACAATTCACATAAATGTTTCATATCCTGTTCTCAATTATCTCTAAAAAGAGACACCACTTTAGACCCAGTTGGTTACCTATTACATCCAACCACTGTCTATTAATCTGAGTCAATAAATATACACGCCAAAATGATCCATTTACTTTGGCCAACAATATTAATGAATTCGACAATTTTTTCAAGCCCTTCTCCATGCCATGTTAAAGGTATCCTTCTCCTTGCCTCTTCTCCAACTATCCCTATTTCTTTAAATAAACCCATAAAAACTACCAATCTCTCTCCAGTTTCCCTCCACCATAAGTTCCAGCAAATCCTCCACAATTGCCCCACAAACAGTTCCCTCCTCCTGTTCCCATACCGTGCTGTCAGTCCAAACAACGTGTTCATGGAGACCTTGTGCTCATCCAAGATCCATCTAGTTAAATACTGAGCCATAGTCTCCACTCATCCCTTTTTATACTTTTGAGTTATCCAATCACAAATCTGTATGCATTAGCTGCTTACAAATTTTCTATCTGGTCCTCTCCCTCCGGGCCAATCAAAAATCAGGATTTCTATCCTCTCATTAGAATAAACTATGTACATATTACCTATATGTCACTCTACCTGCCGGGCCAATCAAAAAGTCTGAATTTCTATCCCCTCATCCATTAGTATGCCTAAACTGCCTGAAAGTTCCCTATCTGGTCCACTCCCTCAGGGGCCATCAAAAATCTGGAATTTTATTCTCTCATTAGAATAAATTATGTACATATTCCCTAACTGTTACTCTACCTCCTGGGCAAATCAAAAAGTCTGGAATTCTATCCCCCTCATTCATTAGTATGCATACGTTGAGTGCAAGTTCCCTAACTGGTCCTCTCCCTCTGGGGCCAATCCAGAATCTGGATTTCTATCCTCTCGTTAGAATACATTATGTGCATTTTCCCTGTCTGTTACACTACCTCCAGGGCCATTCAAAATGTATGAATTTCTACCCCCTCATTAGAATAAACTACTTATCCTCCTTCTAGCTAACAATCTCTATCATGGGCCTTACTTTCGGGCTCCCATTTCCTAAGCAAATCACCTGCGAACCGGACCAGAAGGGGAGCCGAAGGAAGAGAAAATCACAGACTGTTCAGCCTGTGAAGATATCTAGAGCTGATGGAACACAGATCGGAAAGAGAACCCCATGTTACCTCCTAAGGCTAGGGGGACTAAAACCACCCCCTTCCCACTCAATGTGTATTATGTCTGGCCGAGACCAGATATCTGCAACACCATTCCAAATATATAGAGTATTCCTTCCAAACTATCCTTGTTATCGCGGGATGACCACCGGTGTATTGTGCTTATTCTAACTCTCTACTATTAGGCTCTATTTCCTTTGATAATCACCTGTGAGCCGGATCTGAAGGGGAACCGTCCTCTGAGAAAATCGCAAATTGTTCGACAATCAAAGTGCCTTGAGCCCTGAGGGCGTGTACTGAATATAAAACCTGTGCTCGCTCCTCCGGTCGTAAATATTTTTTACATTTCCACATTTCAATAATCCTATGTGGTCAGTCTGCACTCCAATCGTAAGGGAACCAGACCCCCATATAAACCTATTCTGAAGTCCAAATTTTGCCAAACAAATCACTGCTGTTGGCCGCAATACGAGCTCCTGCGGCAACAGTAGTTCATTTCCACATCTCAATTATCATCCGTAGTCGGTCACTTTGAACTTTTGGGGTGACCATGGAAGATGATAGTGAGAAACTTGCAGCTGATATATTCCAACAAAGCAAGATGAAATCAACAGAAGAGAATAGGTTCCTTAAGTTAGAAAAAAATAAAAGCAGAGCTATCAAAGTGGTGGGATAACATTGAAAAATTATTTGGAGAATAAGCTTATCCCAAGAGGGTTGAGGATCCCGATTTCTCCCATTTTTGATGATCTTGATGAGGACCTTTTGAAGAAATGAGAGGAGAATTTACATTCTTCGTCATTTACTATGATGCATATTTTAATCAAGAATGTGGAAAGGAATGTGGAAATATCAAAACAGGAAATAGTAGAGTTAGAAAATAAAATTAAAGAAATTAAATGACCAAAGCTGACAGAGAAGAATTAAAATTATTCTAAAAGAACTGATTAGTAAGTATCAGCTTCAGATTAAGGACAATAAATTGAGTAATGTTAGAGTAATATTAGAAGGAGTGAGATGGGACTTTAGTCAGGAGAGAGTTTTCACTTTCGCTAGGAGTTATAATGAAGTGAATAAACCTAAAACCACTAAAGGGGGTGATCAGATGGCAGAACTAAGTTCAGTTAACTATAGCAGTTCGGATCTTGAGTCTAATGATGATCCAAGACCCAGTAACTTGAGAGGTCCCAAACCTGCCACCTGCTCTTCTTTTTCCGAGGAAATTCTACGAATGAAGTTAGGAAGGAAAAAGGGGGCAGGGGGACAAGAAGGGGTACACGCAAACACCGAAAATACAAGAATGGGTATCCGGAGTCAGAACAGGAACAAAGTATAAAGCATGGCAAGGGGGAGACAGAGGCGGACCATAATAGCCACACTAATTTACAGGTTATCAATTTATCAGACAGGGTGCTGAGTCCATATGAGTTGTCAGTGTTGAAAAAGAGGCTCTCTTTCTGTCAGGATATTTCATGTGATTTCACGGATCTCCAAATTGATTTGTTTAAGTTTTCCAGACAATTGAAATAAAAAAGTTTTTGGGAGAGTATTGACAAAAGTGATGTAACTTATAACAATCACCCATGCAGCGCAGGCAACCTTGCAACATGGTAGAAGGGTGCCAGCGCTAGCACTGGGAGGCTTCTTTAGCACCAGCACTAGGGGAAATCCAGGGGTGTGCCGCATTCTTTTAAATATGGTGTGCTAGACGTGGCTTGTCCAGTGAGTTTCTAGTACAGTGCACTGTGTGTACCCAGGGTCTGTAAATCAAATGCCGCTAGTGGGCCTGCAGCACCGATTGTGCCACCCACACAAGCAGCCGATCAAAGGTAACTCAGATCTAATACTGCAGTGTCTGTGCGCCGTTTTGTACTGCCATGTCGCCCTGGCAAGTGCACCCACTTGCTAGGCCCTAACCATCCCTTTCCCTACATTTGAGTCACCCCTAAGGTAGGTCCAATGTATCCCTATGAGAAGGGTGCGGTGAATGGGAAAGGTAGGACATGCCCTGATGTGTGTGGCATGCCCTGATAGTGAACTCCTGCCAATTTCGTTTTTCACTATTGAAAGGCTATCTGTCCCATAGGATAGAATGGGAGTTTATTTATAGCATCTTAGAATTATATTACTTTCCATTGGCACAAGATTGAAAGATGGAGTTTAGTATGCCTGAACTCAGAATATTAAAATGCATCCTTTAGTAAAGATGATGTTTATATTTTGCGTTTGAAAATACCACTTCTAGAAAGTGGGTATTTTGCTCCTTAGCCATCCTGTGTGCCTCTGCTGGTTTGTGGATTGACTGTCTAGCTTTGGAGTGACAGCGGCTGGGGATGTCCACTGGGGTGGGGGGGGGTTGATGTGGGTCCTTCATTTCCTGAATGAGTCAGGGCTGCCCTGAATAGACCTGGGTTACATTCAGAGTAGGTGTGAGGAGATTTCTTTCACACCTGAATGGGCCTGGTCTGCTTATAACAATGCTGTCTCCACCTCCTGCCAGGAAGCTGCACCAGAGAGAACAGAACTGGTGTTGGGGCCCAGACCCATGAACTATAGACTACTTCTGGAATTCAAGAGGAACCTCTGCCAAGAAGAAGTGCTGGGAAAGGCTGAAGGAGAAGTACTGCCCCTTTGCTTTGCGCTGTCTGGGGTTGGCCTGCAGTGGATGTTTTCTGCCAAGGAGAGGACTGTGTGTGTATTCTGCTTGTAAAGTGTCTCCAAGGGCCTGAAGTGGTGCTTGCCCCCTGTTCGAGAGGTCTCAGAAACAGCAAAGACCTCACCATCCTTGTGGCCACAGTCTCTGAAACCGCTGATTACAGTCGCCGCAGAAGAAAGGTGCAGCTGACTCTGTCACGGAGTCAGCTGCATGTTTCTGTGTTGTGAAGGCACTGCAGAAGGCCCCGATGCACTTCACATCGCATCGTTGGTCTCACTGACGCCGTCTGGATGATCGCCCCCAAGCCGCTCCTAGCACCATGACCTGTGAGCACCGCACTCTGCACCGCCTCGCTTCATTCTGCCTGGATGTCACCGACATTGTCGCTGCACGACCCGACTAGACCGGCTCCGTTGCCTGTACCACAACCTGCCAGCACCCCATCGGGCACTGCCTCACCCCGCACCATAAACCTTGGTCTCACCGACGCTCTCTGGATGATTGTCACCGAGCCACTGCCTGCACCGCTTCCATTTTCGCAACGCAACCGCCAAGATTGCCCAGACCGACTTGCACCAACGTGTCGCCTGCAACTAGAAAGGTATTGTTTACAAGACTGCCAAAGCTTTAGCAGGCCCGTACCGACATGGTCGGCTGGAACTGTTCAACTCTGTTGTTTTCAGCATTGTGGTAGCCCCGGACAGAGCTATTAATTAGGATGAACTGTGTTTTGTGGATATTTCTAAAATTTTAAGGTTTCTTGAAGACTGCATATTTTTCAGAACTCTGTTGTGGATTGTTGTCATTTTTGGTCTTGTTTGGTTTAGATAAAGAATTGCCTATTTTCTAAACTGGTGTGGTATCCATTTGTATTGTTTTCACTGTGTTGCTGTATGCATGCACAAATGCTTTACACACTGCCTCTGAGATAAGCCTGTCTGCTCGTGCCAAGCTACCAAGGGGGTGAACAGGGGTTATTTTTAGAAGTGTATCCCCCTTACCCTGACTAGGAAGAAGGGTCCCTACTTGGACAAACTTGCAAACCATTGCCAACTAGAGACCCCCATTTCTACCACAGCGTATTCCTGTGTTTTGAAATGTACGATGTGTTGCATTTCCAGTTTTGATGTAACACCGTGCTCTGCCACTTTCTATTAAATATGCCGCTCTGTGTGCTATGCTTACTCATGGTTGTCGGGGGAAATATGGAATGTTTACTATTTTTTTCTGAAATATTAACGGTTAAATTCTGAGTTAAGAAGGAATGAGCAAATGCTCACTTGGGATCATCCTTGTGTTTTTAGTGGTAACTCAGGACTGTCTAAGTCGAGGCACAGTGTCTAATGTCTGCAGTTGCAGTCTGGGTTACTGTCCAACCTGTGCTGGCAGATTTATAACATTGACTCAATCCACACCTCTATCAATTTTCATGAAATGATTCTGTGATTTACCTTACCTTCTCCTGGCTCTTCCTTTAATTCCAGTATGCTGTCAATGTACACATAAACATACACATAAAGAAGGCACAGCGTTCCCTTCTGACATTTGACGCACAACTGCTGCCTGGTTTGACAAAAGAAAGGATTCAAATCAGGTGCTTTATTCAGGACTTTGGGGGTGGGGCATACGTTTCTGATAAATTATTCTATAGAACAAATACTTATGAGACAAAAACTTTAAGTACACTAGTTCCTGTCCATCTGTCCACGAGGCAGAGGAAACCAATCAAAAAAAGTCCTCACTTTTATTTTTTCAATGTATATTTTCCTTAGTTTTGTCTTGCCTAAGCAAATATTTGTTCATATTCAAATTTAAGTTTTTCTCTATTGTATATGGTTCTTAAAAGGCAACTAGAATAATTTCCTAATTTAGTGGTACAACATTATCTTTATGTGAGTTGTAGCAACTTGCTATATATCCTTCTCGCTTTCCTACCTCCAAAATGACCTTTATTACACCTTTATTGGGTACTTGGTTATATGCTTATGACTGCCTGAATTCAGTACTTTCTTTATGTATATATTGATATTTTCCTGGTTCATAAAATATTGGGATTGCAGGTTTATCTATCTGTGCTAGTGTCCTGTTACATTTGCATGCATTTAGCAAGCTGCTTATGTTGATCATGAAGATTTGGTATTACACAATAATGTAATGGTAGTTACGAATTTTCCTGTTTTTAATGTTACAGCTGGTATCGCTGCATGACGTATTTAAACATTAAACTGTGCTTTAAACGTTTCTCTTATTCTGCTGGTGTATAAGACAACCCTGGACTGTGCATTTAGCAAAATATGAATTAAGGCCTCATTTACGGGCAATTGGCCTAGGGCAGCACCGCAGGTCACCTTGCTGCGCTGCCCTACACCTATGTGAAAGCGCAGGAAGGTAACGTATTTATGAAAAACGGTGCATTCCTGTCCTTATCCCCTGCGCTGGTGCACAATTTGCTGCCTAGCTCCTATGCTGGGACCCTTGCATGGTGTACCATGGTGCAAGGGTGTCTGCGTGCATGCAGGATTGTTTTTGTGCAGGAGGAACACCTTCCTGCACAAAAACAAAACAGAGAGAGGTGTTTTCCTCTTTTTATGTGTATTGAAGAATAAAGCACACATGGAAAGAGGAAAAAAATAGGAGAAATATTTTTATTATATACAAATATTTCTCCTCATTATACCTGGTCTGGGGAGGCATAAGGTTTTAGTGATTCTCCAGGTTTAGGTGGAGAAGTGTGTCTCAATGTTTAGAGCGGCAGACCCTGATGCAGAGGTCTGGCCCGGGACCAGGGTTCAATTCCTCGATAATTCTCGCCTCGGCGCCTACCATGGGGTCCCACGCTGCAACTCTGGGCAATAGCTTGCTTAATCTCCACAACGGCCCCTACAACACTGGGATGCCTGGCTTCATCTTGGGGGTGCCCAGGGGGGGCATCTCACAGGGAGAGCCAGGAAGGGTTCCACAGCGTTATACATTATGTGATAAAGACCATCTTTGGCTGCGTCAAAATCCATGGGTGTTGCGTGGGCAAACCTACGCAATGCCCATGGAACGCCTCCCTGGTGCAGAGTAAGGCAACTTTGCGGCTTGCGCTGCTTTGTCTTACTCCCTAGCTATGAAGCAATGCAAAGCGACGCAAAGTGGCTTTAGATATTATTGAGAGTCTGTGCCGCTGTAGCGTAAATCAAATGTGGCGCTCAAGCAGCACAAGCCTCTTGTAAATAAGCCCCTAAGTGTCGTAAGCGATAACTGTGTGTGTAATAGGACTCTCACTTAAACACCTCGCAATTGTGATACCAGCATAAGGGTTTACCTGTTACTTTCATCTCTTTAAGCATTTGTTTCCCGGATTCAGTTCAGTGGGGTGAATCACAACATGTCCACCAGTCGAGCTGAATTCAACAACAAAACGACTTGATCTTAACGAAGCACACTGTCATGTTTTCAGATAGAAGAGTGGTTACTTATAAGTTATTATTAGAGCCCAGGCTGAAGTGGATATGAATGTATGACCTTTCTCTACAATATTCGATGCTGAAATAAGACTTCTGTTTTTATTGTCTGTTGCCAGTTTGTTCAGCTGTGTATTTATTAACTTGAATACCAAACACATACAGGGCAAGAGGACGTCGAATTACATCTTTCAGACACCCCAATCTGGAATAATTCATAAAAACAATGTAACAAATTCATTCTAAAGTGCTTAATTGTACCTAATACTTTGTTGTTATTATATTTTCTGTATTATCATTGTCTTTCCCCTCAATAAACGTGCTTTTTGAACTTTAAAAACCAATGTAACAAACTATTCCTGTGGAAAGATAGGTCCACGAAGGGACTCCATGCCTTAAGGTAATTATAATCAGTAGACCCTTTCAAATCCTTCATGACCCTCGCTGCGGAATTCAGCCTGCGCGGGAATCGATTTTGGCGATTCTTACAAATGAGACGCTATGTGTTGCATAAGATGGCCACAGTACCCCTACCACTGCCTTCCTTCTCCCTTCATAGTTACCTGGGAAAATGGGGGCAATATAAAAAGTTGGTATCTGGACTGCATGAACTCCTGATAATGGAACCATTTTTGATACCCACGGGAGGACTGCTTAAAGCCAGTGGCAAGCAAAGCTTCAAAGATCACTCTCCGAAGAGGACTGAGCAAACTTAATGTCCTTATGTGAGAAGACCCTCAAGGGAAGCCCACCTAAAATGTAGCGCTTTCAAAATACCACAGGACTGGCACTGCACTCCCTGTAAATGACACCAAGCCAAAATGTCCCATACACTTTTCTGCTGGAGGTGCCACCGAGCGGTGGGTGAAATGGTACACGGCCTATGGAACTGCCCGAGACGGCAGATCTTCTGGTGGAAGATCTGGAGCACTGCATGAGATACTCAATGACACACATGTGCCCCTGAGCCAGACCTGCCACAAGCACCATTGCTCAAAATATTTGCATTTGCTAGAAATGGAAAACAGCGGTAGCTTCGACTCATAACCGCTGGATGGACTCCATGGCCGCAGCCCATGAGAGACTCATATATAAACTGAATGACCAACTGCACACCTTCCATAATATTTGGGGTCCTTTTCTCAGGTTGTGAATGGGAACCTGGTAGGGCCTCTTGCTAGCTTTGCCAGCTCTTCTGGCAATCAGCCCATGACCTGGAGGAGAATAGTTCATGTTGACCCTCTGACCAGCCCGCTGTGAACAGTTCTTTGTTACATAACTTTTGATCTTGTCAAAAGGGGTGTAGCTTCAGGGGGAGGAGTTGTTTTGGGTTTTTCACCCCCCTGATAAATGTATTTAGTGATAAATAGTTGAGTGCAGGTGCTTTCCGTCGCATATGGTGAGGTGCCTGTTGGATTTCCCCAGGAATGTTTAAACACACACACACACTAAAAACGCACACAGTCTCCCTTTCTCTGGTTGGGAAGAGATTGAAAATAATGTTTTTTTCACAAAATAATGTGTTTACTCATTTTGGGCCTGATTCACAGAACTAACTTAAGACAAAATTCTAAACTTACTACCATTTTGGTATTCACAGAAGGCCCTTACTCATCTTGGTATTCACAGAAGGCACTTACTCATTAATGAGTAAGTGCCTTCTGTGAATAGTACCCCTACCAATCCACATTACTCTCCCTTTCCACTGTCCCTTAAACCCCTGTCATGCCTCTTGCTTGGCGTATAATGTATTTTATGGGGCATATTTACTAAGAATTTGTGCCATGTTTGTATCACAAAAGTGATGCAAATCAATGTAAAATCTTTTTTTCCCTATTTACTTTCTGGCATAAAACCTTTGGCTGCTGCATGAGAATATGGTAAATAGACCCCTATGTGCCAGTGTGATTGTTGGGAAATCTGAAGCTCACCCTCCAAATATTACCGACCAATCTACCCCCCCCTGCTTGTCAGTGGTCAATGTAGTTAACACTTATACTTTTCTCAAGCATGTTCCTCCCCTCTACCTCCTCCTCCCATTCCCCTAACCACCGATCCCATGTTGATCTGTGAGATGTCATGAGCAGATTCTATATTTCATGCTTTTGTACTGAAACTGTTGATGCCAGAGGAGCCATTTCATGCTTAGTACATATTATTATGCTGACTCTTATGTGTTTATGCCTAAAACCTACTAAAATACTTTAAACAGAAAAGGTTATATGTCAGAATATTGTTAGCAAAAATATTGTCTGGGAGAAATTGTATGGCCTAAATCTTGATCAGTGGCTTAGATATTCTTTTGTTAGTTCCATTGAAGTGATATTTTTGTAAACTATTTTTATGACACAATATTTATGTCAGACAATATACTCAAGTATGATAACTTGATGTTTTGGGACTTTTTAAATGTAAAATGCAAAACACTGAATCTATTCTAAAGTTTTCACCATCCCATTGAAGGCTATTAGGAAAATGTTCAAAACTAAAAGGAAGGTCTTCTAGTCATATACGTATTACCCGCCCTATAGATCACCTATATATGAGAGTGGCAATTCCAGTTCTCTTACATACCTGTTGCTTATTTAGGTTACAAAGGGGAGGATGAGCCACTCTTTACACATGGGCGAAGAGGAGCATGGATGTTGGCAGTAAAATCGTTATGTGTTGTCCTGCTGCAGAAATGTGTCACAGGTAGAAAGAAAGGGAACTAGCAATAGACAGTGGGTAGAGGGGAAGTACCAAGTATGGCGAGTACGCCTTGTCTAAGGCCTACTCGCAACTACCGCATTGCCTAACTAATCCAAGACTACCGCTTTCCCAGATCACCAACTCCTTACACTGAGATCTTATGGGTCCTGTGCGATTACAAACTTTCTTCGTGATTATAACCTTACATGTTGATCTTGTATATTTCTGCACTTTAAACTTTTTCTTATTTGTAGCACTGTATACCATGTAAAGCACTCTGATACCCTCAGAGGTCAAGTTCGCGCTCTATAAAACACAAAAATAAATAAATAAATAAATAATAAATGTTGTGCTGAAACAAATCCACACTGGAGTAAACCAACCCCTGCCATGGAACTATACATGGATGTGTACGTACGTTCCCATGCATAAACCTTATACGTAAATTTCAGGTTGGGTACATTGCAAGTGAATACGTTCACCAACAAGTGGAAGTCCAGTCTGGCTAGACCTTCGCACTGTGCACTTTGCAATTATGCAATTGATGATGTGGAACACTAATTGTTCTTTTTTCAAGTATATGCAAAACCAAGAAGGTCCTGGATAAGACCACTTTGTATTGTTTGGGGTATATCTAACACACTTAAAAATAGTGCATCAAATGTTCTGGACCAATAGTAATCCTGCTATATTTACAAGTCTTAGCAGCTATTTATACTCAGAATGGTTAATAAGGAAATCCATAGACCTTTTTCTTTAAAACATTTTCCAATCTGTTCTTTATAATTTCTGGGCAAATGTTTACTACCGAGAACTACCCACTGTCTGTAAATGTGTTTACAATGTGCTTATATGATAGAATACTGAATGCTTTTACGATTTTCATTTTATATTTTTAACTATCTTCTTACTGGCACATCAGGTTTTTACATGAATATTGGCGACAGATGAAATAATCGATTATGTTTTATCTATGTATCATACATTGTAATTATTTAATTGTGTGATGTTTTATGGGCTTAGTGTTGAAATAAACTACTACTACTACTTCTACTACTACCAATATGAAAACATTTTGAAGAAAGTCCATTTGAAGAATTTCTGGAATGATAAATAAGTTGGACTTGGCCCTTTCTGCGACGTCATCCCCAAACTTTTTGTCTTCATCATCCTTTTTTCTGAACCTCTTTTTGTTGGATTTTAAGACTTTGTGCACTTTACCACTGCTAACCAGTACTAAACAGCTTGTGATCTCTCCTATAAGCATGGTGAAATTGGTTTATACCCAATTGACACATTTAATTTACTTGTAAGTCCCTTGTAAGGTGGTACTACATATACCCAGGGCCTGTAAGTTAAATGCTACTAGTGATCCTACAGCACTGATTGTGCCACCCACTTACGTTGCCTTGTAAAACATGTCTCAGCCCAGCCATTGCAGTCTGTGTGTGCAATTTTAATCTGCCATTTCGCCCTGGCAAAAGAAACAACCCAGGCTTAAACCTTCCTTTTTTATACACATATGTCACCACTGGGTAAACAATCCAGAGGGCAGGATGCAGTGCACCTGCTCAGCCTCAGGGTACAGACTCTAGGTTGAGTGTCCAGTCTCTGGCTACCACACCTGAAGTGGTAGGGAGGAGAGTGGAAGAAGGGTGCCTAACACCTTGGGTTGTTGCCTGCCTTTCTGAGAATGCTCAGAGGTGAGAAAAGCCTGGATGGCTGGGACAAGGCTCTTGACACCGATGGCTGTCAGTGGCCTCTGTTGGTTGTTGACATTAAGGACAGAGTTTTCCAAGGGTTGGGGTCAGAAGTCTAATACAAGGGGTGGAGTGGACCACACCACTTTGTAGGCCATAGTGATATTGTCTGCCTACTGTGATGCATCTGTGAGCAAGTTTGAGTGCTTTGCAGATGGGGACCACAAACGAGGAGATGGTGTCCCCATGGGTCAGTTCCGTGGCTCAGGAGAGTTTAAACAGAGGATCCAACTGAGTTCAGAGAGGCATAGAAATGACAAGTGCCAGTACATAACAGGGACTATCGTCTTTGCAGGGAAGCCTAACAAGGTATTGATTAGTCTACCTGATTTGTGGCTGAAGGGGGATCATGTTGGACTTGGCTCTTTCTGCAGGGTCATCCCCAAACATTTTGCCTTCACCGTATGGTTTTCTGAACCTCTTTTTGTTGGGTTTGAGGACTTTGCACACTTTACTACTGCTAACCAGTACTAACCTGCTTATGCTCTCTCTTTTAAACATCATGAAATTGACTTATGTTCAATTGGCACATTCAATTTACTTTGTCCCTAGTAAAGTGGTATAACATGTACCCAGTGCCTATAAATTAAACACTACTAGTGGGCCTGCAGCACTGATTGTGTCACCCACTTAAGTAGTCTTGTAAACAATGTCTTAGGCCTGCCATTGCAACCTGTATGTGCAGTTTAATCTGCCATTTCGACCTGGCAAGATACACCTTTTGCCATCCCCAAACCTTCATTTTTAATACACGTAAGCCACCCCTAAGGTAGGCCATACACATCCCAGTGGGCAGGGCGCAGTGTATTTAAAAAGTTGGAAATGCACATTTAAGTTTTACATGTCCTGGTAGTGAAAAACTCCTAAATTCGTCTTTCACTTCTGCAAGACCTTCCTCTCCCACAGGATAACATTGGGCTACCCTATTACATTTAGTAAGTTATAACTTCAAATTGGGATTAGGTAGACAGTTTGAATTTGGCGTCTAAAGAATTGTAATTTAAATCCCTCTTTAATAGTAAATTCAGATTTTAAGTCACAATTCTGAAAATGCCACTTTTAGCAAGTTGCCATTTTCTTGTCCTAACCAGTTGGTTCCGCTGGTACTCATGCGGCAGTCTATGGGAAACACTGGATGATTTTGCCGTCCCGGCTGACCTCTCTCCAGAAAATGTTGGCATCTGGTAACTATTCATTACACCTCGCTAGCGGATATCGCCTCCCCTGATGCCGGACCCCCAGTAATTGCTATCCAGCTCCAGGAGCTTTTCCCTCTCAATGCCGTACTCCTTGTAGTCCACCAACCCCCTACCTGAGGTATTTGTAATATATCTACAATTTCGAACACCACAGTCTTCTTCAGGATATTCCTGTAGAGATTGTGTTTCCTCTAGCACACCGCCCTTGGGTGCTGACCTCGCTGCCCCTCTGGACGTGTGGTAGTATGCAGCACTTACAACTCTGTAACCTGGTCCTGAATATGACCTGAACTCACAACAGGTCAAAACCGCGTCGACCCCCGAGAGCAATTCCTTGGCGCATGCTCTGTGGTTCACCAAACAATTGGCCTTCTCCTAATCTTTGTGTATTCCTCCCAGTCAGTATCACAACAGAGGGTCTGGGCGTTGGAAAGATGGACCATCACTGACTTGACATGGGGTTGAGCTGTCACCTACCACAGTTGCACTTCAAATGCACTGGCTCAGCTCACACGCAGAGGACTTCACACTACCCTATTGGGCCCCCAGACAGACTTGGACAGGGTAGGGAGACCGGAAATTCTAGACACCTCTGTAGGGGGAAACTATAGAAGCTTCCCCCTCTTCAAAGTGGGCACCAGGTATAAATATGTAACCCTCAGGCCCACTCTTCAATACACTCCTAGACCTGTGAATAATACAGAGGAAGGGGCCCTGCTGCTTAAGGCCTGCCCTGCTAGCTGATGAGGAAGACTGGACCTGCACCCTTAATCCCAGGCTGATGATTCCAAGAGTCAACTGACTGACCTGTTAGAGTTATCGGGACATAACTAGCTCCAAAGGCCTCCTGCAACTGCCCGGCTGTCCTGCTGCACTGGACCTGCCTAAACATTCCACTGGACCTGCCTGTACCCTGCTGGCCCCTGCTGGACTGAGTTCCTGGTCACCCAGTGGTGCCTCCCCAGATTTTGAGCCTTTGGCTGGCATCGGCGAGAGTTCCTCCTGGCCTAACTGAAGGTTCCGCAAAATCTGAAGTGAAGCAGAGGCCCACAAATTCTTGTTGTACAATTGCCAGCTCCATCAGAACCGATGCAGTGCACTGCAAGCTTTACCGCACAGCTCATCAGGACCAATGCATGGGGACTCTCAACCTTGCAGATTCACTGGAACCGATGGCAATAGCGTGCAGACCGCACACCAATGACATAAGGTAAAATCCTTAGCGGGCCAATCTTGGTCCATCGCGATCCGCCTGAACTTGTGACTTTGTTCTGGTCCAGCGTGCCCAGATACCTTCAGTTGGGTCTTTGTGCCTTTTGCTGCTGTTTTTATCTAAACCTTTATAATTGCATATCTCCAGTTCCACTGATTGGATTTTTGTTGTTTTGTCGTTTTGGTGTCAAATAATTTATTACATTGTACTCTATTTGTTTTAATTGGTGTCGGGTTTTTCTTGTGTTGTGTTTTCACTTTATTATTGTTTGCATGGCGTAGAGGTGTTTTACACATTGCCTCTAATTAGAGCCTGACTGCATTTGTGCCAGCACAGGTTCATTTTGTAACTTTTTGTGGTTCACCCTGACAAGGATTGTGGCTGCTGCTTGAATAGGGTCCCCCACCCCCCACCTCAACAACCCAACTTCTCACACAGGTGTACTGCTTATTGCATGATTTATTGAAGCTACGTTGATTATGAAGCCATGCAGTCCATTCGAGGCATGGCTCAGCGGGCCCTGAAGTTCACACTTAGAAAGGGAAGCTTTCATTTTGAGCTTGCCTTGAGTTACTGCTGAGCTGTGTTGCATCATGAAACGGGGGGAGGGGCAGTGTGTGAATGCATAGTGCTCATTTGCAATGTACAGTGCACAAGGCACAGCCATAGGCATAAGTTTAGAGCTCATAGATTTACTCTTTTTAGGACTCGGATTTTGAATGCTCTGTTAGTGGATTGAGTTCAGTAATCCGTCATAGAAAAACCAAGAAACGACATGCGCTCCCTGAGGCAGAGAGACCCAGAGGCTGCTAGGCGCTTTCTCTGGCGGGGGAAGGGGGAGGAGGGGGACGAAGAAGCGCCAGACTCATTAGTAATCCAAGTGTTGAAAGAGGGTCACCTGAAGCTTGCCTGGGGTCTGCGTCGAGCCATAAAGACATGTCAGATCACACGTTGGTTGCCAGGCCTTCCCTGTTCCATGTTAGCCGGGAAGGCAGATCCAAAGAGGCTGCTAGTTCATCGCCCCTTTACGTTGTATGCAAAGGGGGGATACTAAAGTGATGCTGGTCATCTGAGTAGTGAATCATTCTAGGTAACATCACTGAGACAAATATGGTATTTAAAGTGAAAATGCAAATGGCCTGCAAGTGGCGGGCGAAGACTGTCATACAGAAGTAAAAAGAAAAAAAAGACAGCCAGGATCAGCCCAAATTATTAAAATGGACGTTGCAGTTCACAACTGTCATTGTAAAGTGCATTGTCTGCATAAACGTTTTACAAAAGCAAGAAAATTGCTTGTTTGAGGCAGAAAACGAAACTATTAAAGGTGCAGATTAATTTAAAACCACAGATTTATTATTATAATACACTATTAGTAAATGAAAACAAATTAAGCGAATTTCAAAAGTTTATTAGACGTTTATTTGATACATAGTCCTGATATTCTTCAATCCACTATGGATGATTAGAGCGTTTTTGGAAATGAAACAAAGACGATCAACTTTTCGTAAAAGGAGTATGTTGGCATATTGATTTTTTTAATGTTAATGGTTCGAGTGAAGCAATCTTCTTTATTTTGATATTCTGAACGCACCATGATGTAGTTATGGCGAGAGTAAAGATGGTACTTGAACCAAGATTGGAGCAGTCAACCAACACATATTTCTCGAGGCAGCTGTCCCGGTTCCTCAGAGCTTATGATGGAAATGAATGAACGCTGACCGGCTGGGGCCCTGACAGAGTGGTATTTGGTATCCAGGGCCAGTAAGAGTATTTCTTTCATTGTAACCCTTTACCCTTCTTCAGGCTCAGATGCACTGTCTGCATTACAAATCCTTGTACCCTATAAGGGAAAGCAGAAGGAAAGTGGGAATTTCAACCTCCGCGCAGGTAGTCCAGGGCAGGCGGTACCCCCACCAAAAAGTTATTGGCGGGCCACTACCATTGGATGCGATGCAGCTGGCGGTGGCAAGGAAGCAGGCAGTTGTCCACCTAAGCCACTGCCTGATGGTGATTTGTCAATGTGATACTCATTATCACACTGTGGCCCCGGGCCCTTTACGGGGTATTGTGAGATCATCCACAGAGGTCTACTGCTGCTTGTAGGCCCCTCCTAGCAACTGTTGCTATATACAATGAGACACACCGCCAAAACTCACTGCATGGTCATGAGGCGTGGTGGGTGAACCTGACTACTTCAGAAACAGGAAGGACTTGCACCCATTGCTCATCTGGATCAAATGAAATGAAATGAAAACAGGATTTATACAGCGCGATTGCTGCCTTGGGGCGTCCAAGCGCTACAAAAGAATGGTGCTACCTGCTGAAAAGAGCTATTTTAAAAATGCAAACTAGTACTCCCGGCCTCTGCCTCAGGAGCTGGCGCCAAGCTTTAACAGATGAGAATCAGAATGAACAGGGCTACTCTTCAAAATGTGCAGAAATATCCTGTCCACTGATTCGCTACCAGATGTATCAGCCATTTAAATGACTTCTGGAGTGCTCTCTCTTTCAGAAAAATCTTGAACGGAAGGCTGAGGAAGTAGAATCAAATTATGAGTTAAAAAACTTTGATGTAGATGTTTATATGGAAAATAAATTAAAATAAATAAATATGTATGTATAGTGCCATTCAAAATGGCAACCAGGTCTTCTCGCAGCGTTTCAATATTTCTGCTAATGCTACAGTCCACAGACGCTTCTCAAGCAGCGGTTAAAGAGGTATGTAGGGGGAGGGGACCTTGGTAAACTGCAATTGCAGCACTGGTAATGGTGACCCTGAATCAAGCCCAGCACAGTAACGTGTGGGAAGTGATTTCTTGCAATCTGCAATATGACCATAGCAGGATATGAAGATGCTTTGGACTGTTATTTATTAAACATAGTTTGGTTAATTGTGAGACTAAGAAACCTTCCATTGTTTGGAAACCAAAAAATGAGAATATGTTTGAATTTCAAATTTTCCATTTTCACAGGCCTTAAGAAAGTGAGTTGAGAGCGAAACATGTGTCGGCAACCGTGCTCTCTCTTTTTATGCCTTATTTACTTAATTCCGAATCTTAAATAGATTAAAGATTTTAAAACAAAAACGTTTTTAATATCTTCATAAGTGTGATACCAATTGCATTGTTGTGGAAAATGCTTGAGTATCTTTTAAAATTGGTTAGAGTGGCTCCTGCGCTATCAAATAAAATGAATGGCAGCCCGAATAAAGCACCAAAGGCTAGATGAACAGATGTCAAGAATCCTGTTATGGCCAGAGGGCCGGAGCACCATCTCAGTTCAGATCCTCCATCCTCCCACCAGTGTTAAAGGAAAATGCTAAGAACTCCTCCTCAATCGACATGTTGTTAACCTGTAACCTCTTGGTACTCCCCCTCTTGTAGCAAGACCCTCTCCTTCAATGCTCTTTCCTACCTAACCTTAGGTACATCCTACACTTCTTCCTGCTTCTCCCACAATCCCACCAGGCTTAGTCAACCATGGTCAGATCTCTCACCTTTCCTCCCCATCCCCTTGGAGATCACACTATATTGTTTTATTTTTTATTATTTATTTATTTTAGCTTTCAAACTATTTGTTGGGAAACAAAGACCAATAGTACAACCATTCAACATTTAGCTACACTATCACAATATGTGGGCTAATTCCAACGGTAACTGGATATAATATCGACTACATAATATCGAATGGACAAAATATCGACGGAAAAATATCGACATTAACTAAATATCGACTATAGAAATATCGTTGGACAAAATATCGACTGTAAAAATGACCCAAAAATATCGAATACAAAAATATCGACTCAAAAATATCGACCAGACAAAATATCGAAATATAGTGAAAGTAAAAAATATCGAGAAAATGTTAGAAAATATTGATTTTATAAAATAATATATATATAATATATAAATAAATAGTACTTAATGTTTAGGAGCGGGTTGTGGGTTTATAGGGGAATAGGGTGGGAAGTAATTTAATAATAATTAATTATTTAATATATGTTTGGTAATTGTTTTAATTAGATTTTAATTGGTAATTAATTAATATTAATTAGTTAATTGTTTAATTGATTATTTAGCATATAATTTAATTGATTAATTGATTAATTAATAATTAATCATTATTATTTTTATAAATTGATTTGTATATGATTTTAATTGATACATTGGTTATTAATTATTAATAATTAGTGATTTATTTTATTAAGAATTAGCATATTATTTACATTTATAAATTGCTAACACATTAATTATAATTAGTTAATGATGTAATTAATATATTGCATATCATTTAAAAAAATTAATTGGTAATTAATTTATAATAATGACTTAATTACATTAATTGGATACATTTAAATGTAATGTGTTAATTTATGTTGATGTTAATTAATTAATTGGAATTAAACAATATTAATTAATCAAAATTATTATTATAGCTAATGTGATAATATATTTTATTATTGTTTTTGTAAAATATTTTTTTTTATTATATATTAATGTTTAATGTTGTGTTCATTATTATTTATAGTGTTCTGGCTCAGTTTCATAGTTTTTGTTATAGGTTAATTTTTTAGGGTTCAGGGTCATTTTTCTGTTCGTGAGTAAAGGTGTATTTAGTGGGATTTGGGAAATTTTTACGTTTGTGGGTAAATGGGTTTTTTTGAGGTTCAGGGTCAGTTTTCAGTTCTTGTGTAAAGGGCTATTTGTAGGGTTCAGGGTCAGTTTTCAGTTTGTGGGTAAAGGGGTATTTGTAGTGTTCAGGATCAGTTTTCAGTTTGTGGGTAAAGGAGTTTTTTTGAGGTTCAGGGTCAGTTTTCAGTTTGTGGGTGAAGGGGTATTTGTAGGGTTCAGGGTCAGTTTTCAGTTTGTGGGTAAAGGGGTATTTGTAGGGTTCAGGGTCAGTTTTCAGTTTGTGGGGAAAGGAGTATTTGTAGGGTTCAGGGTCAGTTTTCAGTTTGTGGGTGAAGGGGTATTTGTAGGGTTCAGGGTCAGTTTTCAGTTTGTGGGTAAAGGGGTATTTGTAGGGTTCAGGGTCAGTTTTCCGTTTGTGGGTAAAGGGGTATTTGTAGGGTTCAGGGTCAGTTTTCAGTTTGTGGGTAAAGGGGTATTTGTAGGGTTCAGGGTCAGTTTTCAGTTTGTGGGGAAAGGAGTATTTGTAGGGTTCAGGGTCAGTTTTCAGTTTGTGGGTGAAGGGGTATTTGTAGGGTTCAGGGTCAGTTTTCAGTTTGTGGGTAAAGGGGTATTTGTAGGGTTCTGGGTCAGTTTTCAGTTTGTGGGGAAAGGAGTATTTGTAGGGTTCAGGGTCAGTTTTCAGTTTGTGGGTGAAGGGGTATTTGTAGGGTTCAGGGTCAGTTTTCAGTTTGTGGGTAAAGGGGTATTTGTAGGGTTCTGGGTCAGTTTTCAGTTTGTGGGTAAAGGGGTATTTGTAGGGTTCAGGGTCAGTTTTCAGTTTGTGGGTAAAGGAGTATTTGTAGGGTTCAGGGTCAGTTTTTAGTTTGTGGGTAAAGGGGTATTTGTAGGGTTCAGGGTCAGTTTTCAGTTTGTGGGTAAAGGGGTATTTGTAGGGTTCAGGGTCAGTTTTCAGTTTGTGGGTAAGGGGTATTTGTAGGGTTCTGGGTCAGTTTTCCGTTTGTTGATAAAGGGGTATTTGTAGGGTTCTGGGTCAGTTTTGGCCTTTAGGGTGAAGGGGTCTTTTTAGTGTTTTGGGACAGTTTTGGGTATTTTAGAGTGCTGATGTATAGTGTAACTTAACACTGATACATTAAATCTATTACACGAAAATAGCAATTATTATAACTTTACATTAGTACGCTTTATTTTGATCAAAACAATATATGTATTAGCATGTTTCCAGACAGTAGCTAGAGTGGAGTTGTAATTCTAATTATTAATTGGTTGGTGTCCAGCACCATCAGTAATATTACCTACACTGGAGTTGGATTAATAAAAAAACATTGGTCAGTCTCCACCACATTTTATGGTATCACCTTGAGTGTAGTAGGAATAGTAAATAATTTTTTGCTAGTGTCCTGCAGCTTCTATGATATTAGATTGACTGGAGTAGTAATAATACATATAAAATTGGTCAGTGTGCAGCACATTTGTATACATTTGTTCATTACTGTATTTTAATATTAAAAATTAATGCAACATAGATGTTTTCAAATAACTTTATTAAACAATTTTTTAATTTTTTATTGTGTACTACAATACAATCACAAACAAATATAACATCACATTTTTTTGACTTTTATTATTCACAGAATAACATCTTTACATTTATATACATGTTGTCAATGTAAACAAAAATTTTGATTACTAGATTCTTTCAGTAAATTTTACATATTCCCATCAGTCACTTACAATTTAAAGTATTTATATAGAAATACATAAAACAATGATTTGTTATACATTTCTTACATTAATATTTAATAATGTTAATATTAAATATTAATATAATAAAATATATATAATACATTTTTCTTTTTAACAAGTAACATGACTATTATTACATTTGTTAGGATAAATTGAAATACAAAAAAAAATTCTTGGTGTATATTTCACAAAATGTTGTTTTTACATAAAACATATAAATCGATTTGGTTGTAAAGTTTATAATTGTATAGGGAAACAATATGTTTAATTATAATATCTGGTATTGGCCAAATATTAGTAAAGCAATTATATACTTTTGTTATAGTTAGAAATAATTATAAAACTTTTTGTAATAATTAATAAAAATAATAATTATTTTATTAATTATTATTATTATTAATTAATAAACATAAACATTCATTTATTATTAACAAAAATATATACATTCACAGATAAAATAGATACTTATTTTCAGGCCATTCTTTATATACTAAATGGTTCTAATTGTTATATTAATAACAATAAATAAGTTATATTATTATTCATCATTATTAATTATTACCATAAACATTTATAATGTTTTATTAAAATTATACACAAAATTATTCATATAAATATACACAATAACAAAATATTTACATCTTTTATTCAAAGTCTTACATAATTATTTAATATTATTAATATATAATAAATATTATATATTAATTTATATTAAATATATTTATTTTTGTTAATAAAGGAAAATTGTCATGAGTATAGTGTATTAATTTGTTACATTATACATGTGTATGTATTATATATTTTCCATATGACATTGTTTATTCTATTATCCTTTTACACAAATGGGTTAAGGGGACTACTTTTTTACAGCGTAAGGTTATTGCGCTCCATTCAGGACTGGAGAAGCTCGCGGTTGGGAGTTGCTTCGCGTGGAGAGAGGTAAGGTTATTTTTAACTACAAATTATAAGTAAGTGGTCATGTTTGAGGGTATAATCGAACTCTGTAGTGTTTTTTGGTGTATGTATTAATAGTTTAAGTAGCATTTGGGTGAAAAGTCTCCGTTATAGATGTGTCGTGCTTTTTTTCCTTCAAGTCTAATTTTAAGTGTTCGGAAATGTCTTCTTACATGGTTAATGTTAATTGTTAGTATATTTACAAATGTGAAGGGGGTATTTGTGGGTGGCTTTCGTTATGTCTGTTATTTTACAGGTTTCGGTTCCTCGCATGAAAACTACATGGAAGGAAGCGTGTTTTTTAACGGAGAAACAAATGTTTAAGTTATTATGCTTATATTTTGACATTTATCTCCTATTTTTCGTGTTTGCCAGGAGCGGTTTTTACACTTTTTAAACCTTTTCGGGTTTTTTTGAGGGTTTCGATTCGGATTGATACATTGATATGCGTGACCGTTTTTTTAAAATAGTGTGTATATAACTTTAAATCCTAAAGTGTCCACACTACTGTTTTCGGGATTTCCTGGAGCGTTTTTTTACGTTTTACATTTTATTTTCGGGTTTTTGAGGGTTTCCCATATTGGAATAGTAAGATATTGGATTGGATTGTATGGATTGATTTTTCCTTGATTGCGTCTCTCAAGTCCAAAAATTGTAAGTATTTATTTTACAATTTTGATTGGGTGGGAAATGTCGATTTTTAATGTTATGTGTATGTTATAAAAAATTATAAACATTGCATATTTGTTACGAATTTTTTTACATAAATTTAAAAAGTTTGTCAAACAAATATGTTTTATTTATAATTCATTATATATGTTTATGACATGTAATTTTTATTATTATTGTAAGAAGACATTCGTATATTTACTTTACATTTTTATAGTAGACTTTTTGCTATTATTGCCAGGTATTCTAATCCTCTAGTTGTAGGGTATAATGTGACTTGACTTTGAAGTAGTCGGAACATTTGTTGGGTTTGTTTAGTGAGTTTTGGACCTATTTGTGACACTGATTGTTCCATTCTTAGTTCCTGATAGCTTTGTTCTTTTTTCAAAGCTTCTAGAAGGTTATGGAATGTGGGTTTGCCTCTGTTTGTAGTTGCTTGGAAAGCATTATGCCACCCTTCAACACTGTTGTTGGTTTTAGCCTCTTGGTTTAAAGTACTGAGATAGACATTCCACCAAGGGATTTGGAATTTGGGCTGGCGTCGATGTCCTGATCTGTGCAACCTTCCCACCCAAGTGTCTTCAAAATAGTCTAGCAATGGTGTTAGTTTATCCTCATTCCTCTTATAATATGCGCTGTCAATTAATAAATTGTAATGTTCAGCAACATCTGTAACAGGGACGTAGGCCAGGGCTATTAACTTTTTAACTTGATAGGCAAAGGTGCTATCTGTAGAGTATAGTATACTTAAAGTAGATTTTTGGAGATGCCTCCATATACTCTGATTAAAATGATAATAGCAACCCTGGATTGCTGTGTGGGGAAATGTTCTCAAAATGCTATTAATCATAGCTAATTCGAAATCAATAATTATTTTTTCGGGAAAATAATTATTGATTTCCGTTTTGAGAACATTTAAAATTTCGGTGTAAGTTGTTTGCTGTTTGTTGGGTAGCAAACAGTAAATGAAAGGTATGTTAGAATGATGGTATAAACCGTGGATGGAATACAGTTGGTAAAAAGGTTTTGGGCAGGGTTTAAATGTTCCATCCATCATCCATTGGGGACACTGTTGGATTTTTCGTAAATTACTTGCAGTTGCAAACATAATTATTCTGTTTGTACTGCTTTCATTATCAAAAAGAATAAATTTATCTTTATTGTGTGTGATGGCCATTTCGGGTGAAATAATAATTTCCTCAAAACAAGTTGGGTTGGGTTGGGTTGTGCTAGTGAGTCGTTTAGTGCGTGCAATTGTGCGTTTCAGGGAGTCAATAGAGGGTAGTTGACCTGAAGCATGGGCTGGGATTTTTACCAGTTCTTCTTTAAGGATTTGTGTGGTGGGTTTGTCACTTTGTGTGCTAGCACTTTTAATACTTTCTAAAGCATCTCTAATTTCAATTTCTGTGACATTTGGGGGATGATTATGTTCTCTAGTAAATAGCACATTACTTTCCTCAGTAGTGGCCCTCCCATAACATTTGTTGGAGTAATATTTTGTACACTTCCAAAAAACCTTTCTACCACTTTGTCTCTCCTGATTATACACATAGCCCATGTAGCATAATAGTAATTTATTTTTCTGAGACATGACAAATTCTGCACCTTCAGTCATTTTGATTTACTTGTTCTAGGAAAGAGTAGAAAGAAACAAAATCAGAACACATTTTTTTACTTTTGTGGTGCTAACATCATTATTGATGCATTTATACTTACAGTTAATCAAAGTAGTAGTCACAGAAGCAGAAATGTCTTTTCAATGATGTTCTTGTATGTATGTCTTTATTTGCTGTTGGTATGAAAATATAGAAAAGCAACGTTAATGTTTACATATAACAAACGTATTTCCTACTCAAAAGCAGTTGTCATTTTTGCTTACTAGTGCATTTGATGTAAACATTACATATACTTACTTGTTTAAATAGTAGAATAGTAGTAATTGCTGGAGTACATCAATTTAGTACAGGTATGATCTGTAGAGTAGATAGAAGAAATAAAAGCAAAATATTATAATTTTAATACTGAACCGTTTGGAAATGTAACAGATTTAAACGTATACTAACTTCTAAATATGTCGTTTTCTTTGTTGTAGGTAGAATAGCTGTATGATGTATTCAGAATATCTGTAGAGGAAATATAAAATAGATAACATGTTGTTAAGAACATAGTCTGTGTTTTTTTCGGCAGTTTTAGAGAAATGACAAGTATACTTACATTTTTTACAAGGCTATTCTTGTATATTGGTATATTTTGTGTAGGATGTTTTCATATGATATGTAGAATAGATGTATGATGTTTTCTGAATATCTGTAGAGGCAATTCAAAATATATAACATGGTGTTAAGAATATAGTTAGCGTTTTTTGTGCCCACTTTTTGGCAAATTACAATTATACTTACATTTTTCAGAAGGGTATTCTTGTGTTTTGGTATAGTTGATGTTGGATCTTTCAAATGATCTATAGGGAAGATGTAAAAAGCAAGATATGTTGTTTAAAAATGTGCATTAATGAAATTGGCAGTTTTATAACAAACACATCTATACTTACATGTGTAATTAGTGTAGTTTTATCGTTTTTGCTGTAGAAATAGCACAATTTCAGTATATCTGTAAATATAATGTTTTTAAAAATTAAATACTCTTGTAAATTAGTGTTTAAAAACAGCAGTTGGTGTGTAACAGAGAATTATTATATACTTACTATCTGATTTTGCACGTGAAGAAATATGACCATGTAATAGGAATTGTGTTGGAGTAGTTTCTATCAGAAAAGTAGGAAGACATGAAAATAAAATAAGTGTAAGACTTAGGAGATGTAAGGAAAATAGTGCACTTCTAAATTAGTTTTCTACAAAAATGCTGTGTTACTTACTTGATTAATTAGCTAGTGAGCTGGATCTTTAAAGATGTTTATTCTGCAACAAAATCTTCAAAGTGTTGGCATCTACTTTCCAGAGAGGTAGCAGCAACAAATGGTAGAATGCATGTATCCCTTTTATAGTATATGTGTTATGTGTGCTTTGATTTGATTGGTTGTAGGATGTAAGGAAGCATAGTATAGGCTAGTTTGAATTTTTTTTAGTTAATTGGAGTGTTTGTTGATGTGAGAATGGTGGTATGTGGTTATTCCCGCATTAAAGCAGGTTCGTGTTTAAATGAAATATATTTATATGTGAAAATAAGTAATGAAAATGTTAGTTAAATGCAAAGAATAGTAGAAAATGATAAAATGCATGTAATAGAATGTATAGCAAATGTGGATTAATAGTAATTTTATGTAAGTAACAGGTATTATATGTGAAATGTATTTTTTAGTGAGAAATGACTTTTATTGATGATAAAGATGGTATTTTAGAAAGAAAAGTGTACAAACATGAACTCGATATTTTTTTTTTTACGATATTTTGGTAGTCTATATTTTTGTAGTCGATATTTTTGTAGTGTTAGGGCTAATTTCATGTCCAACGATATATTTGTATTCGATATTTATTTAAGCGATATTTATGTATTCGATATAGTTAGTACTCGATATTTTTTACTCGATATTTTTGTAGTTTGTGTAATAAGTATAGTAAGTCGATATTTTTGTCGTCGATAATTTGTCAACGATATTTTGGTAAGTCGATAATGTGCCCGTCGATAATATTTCAGTGATCCAATTCCAACATCAACAGTTGAACAGCGAGCCATTAGCAAAACCCACACCTGGAATATCGGTAACAGGATAGACAACACACCCAATTCACAAGCCGTCGGGAGGGAACACAATATGTATTGAGGAAGTAGACCCATAAGAAACTAACATTAGAACAGGATACCATTCTAGAAACTCTATAACGAAGTACAGTGTACTCCGCACCGTGGCGAGGGTGGGGTCAGAGGAAATGGAGGGGCCTTAATGGGGAGTCAATGGAGGGGGAGTCAAATGGGTGGGCAGGGTAGCAATGTTGAGGAATGGGGAAAGAATCCCAGGCTCAAGGTAGGAGAGGTGCAGGGCTGGTCAACATCCTAGACTGTTGCGCTCTACATAAGAGGGGGAAGGAAGAGGTAGGGAAGGAGGGGAGGTTGAAGGAGGGGAAGGAATAGATGGCATAGCTAAATCCTAAATGGGAGGGGGAGGGTAATTCAGGGGCTCAGACACAGGTTCTAAGATCAAAGCAGAATAAGGTTAACATTAGAATTAATATTAAGAATACGATTTGGAGAGGGGAGGCCTCAGGAGGTGGCGTCAAGTTTCAGGAAAGTGGACCAAATGGCGTCAAATAGGTCTACATTTTTTCTTGCAATCAATAGATTATGCGCTCATACAATTCTACTTTAAACATCTAAGAGGCATTACTCGTGTGAGAGTAGGTGTTGTGAGCACCAGTGACACATGACATATAACTTGGCTGTAGTTAGCGCAGTGGACAATAATTGTTGCATGTGTGTGGTAAGATTGGGTAAATCAGCAGTATTATCCAGTAGAACCACTGACCATGGGAGGGGAGAGGGCAGTAAAAGCAAAAGGCTGAGGGGGTCACCTATTGAGATGGCCTGACAATTATAATGCGGTGTGTCGCAGTTGGGTTTGGAGCAGCACCAACATTGCGACTGGGGCAATAGTCCCACTGCCGTGAGTTTTCGAGGGTCCAGTACCAGTCCTGAATCATGTTGAAGAAAAAAAAATTAATTCTAGCTTCATACACCCTACTGCTCAGGACTGCGATCAGATTCTTCCAGCCTCCTTCTGAGTATTGGATGCCAAGAGCATTTTGCCAAGATGTCCTGAGAGAGGACAAAAGGGAGCAAGAGTTAAGGTTCTGGGCCAGCTAGATGTAAAACCCAGGTATGACTCCCTTGTAGGTTCTGCAATAGTGATGGAACAAGTGCAGAACTAGTATGATTTACAGTTCAAATGAGTTTATATATTATTAGTAGGTGCTCCCGTGGTATCGTCTCCAATCCACGTGACGATCAATACTTGTGAGTTCAATTGTGCGACCAATTAAGAATTGGCAGCATCCCAAGGGGCACACTTGAAAATGGGCGAACCTCTATTCAATTCATAGAAAAAGTTCCATAAACGCCATAAGTGTCGTTAAATTCAATTTATTTTTTCTTTAGAATTCATTAGTTATATCCTTTCGTGTTTTATCACTCATTATTCCTTTGGGCTCCAATACATTTCGGGCCACTGCCCTTCATCTGGGAGCATATCTACAATGCAAACAACATAAATCAACATAGCTGTATTTAATCGATTAGCTCATCATGTAAGCAGTTCTGCTAAATGCGATACAATAACTTAACTGTGCATTGGAATAGAGTAGTGATTGGACACAAACATGCTAGTGGTGCAAAAACGTGCAGTGAGCATTACAGGAAAAAATGTGACGGGACTCGGTAAATGCGACTTACTGGAATGACGAATTCAAATGTTCGGTGAAAAATATCTGTGAAAGGAACTCATGAAAATGACATGTTGATCGGTAAACTTAAGGCAAACTCTACGGGATGCGGAACGCATCTAGAGCTTGTAAGGATACACACAAGTTAAGCGTGTCGATGGTGTAGTGGTCAGGAAAAATAAGGGAGGAAGAAGCAAAAGGTTTGGGGATGACCCTGCAAGAAGGGCCAGTTCCAACAGTGTAGTGTGTTCTTTTCGATTGCTCGGTAAAAAAACCTGAGCTTCCGGGTGTGGGATATAAATGGATGTCTATTGGTGGGCTGCCCTGTCACGTGTGGGGCACGTGATCGGACCTAGTGATACTGAGGGTAAAAAAGGTAAAAAACGGACTGACGAGTCCCGAGGACGACTCATGGACATGGTGAAAAGACTTGGATGAGGAGAACAGAATTAGATGGTATGGCGATATAGACGCTAAGGGGACGAAAAGGTGAATGGAAAGACAATACGCGGAAAAAATGTGGGGAAAGGTGTGAATAGTATGAAATGTGTGTAAACAAATTACAAATGAGCTAAATGTGATAGGTACTAATAACATGAAATGATCTCAGGACAATTGTCACAGAACATACATGCCCAACCTGGGCTCAAAATGATTAATAAATAACAGGAAAATTCTATTCTATCATTTAGTCCATGCGGCTTGATCGAGTTAAGTCTGTAAATCCAATAATTCTCTCGTTGGAGTAGATATTTGTTACTGTCCATTCCTTCGACTCGTTGTATGGTTTCTAGGACCATGAATTTGAGTTGAGAAATGTTGTGATTCATCTCTGCAAAATGAGCTGCTACTGATGATTTCAGGTTCTGTGTCCTGATGTTCGACTTATGTTCGTTAAGACGGATTTTCAATTTGCGCTCTGTCTTTCCTATGTATACCTTGCCACACGGGCATTTTAGTAAGTAGATTAAATTTGTGGTAGATTTTTGCCTCAGGTATAAGCGAATATAGGTTGGTGAGCCAAAATTCCATTGAAATCTGGTTCTAAATTTAACATGGGCCAATGTTTCAATATGACCTTTTTGAAGTCTGCGCTCACGTTTGAAAATTTGGACACGATGACTGTTCTTTCACATTGACATTTCAGTATTGGTTTTAATAAAGAACTGAGATTAAGTGCTTTGTTTTCTGTTTTGGCTGCTTCAATGACATGTTCCGGATATCCTCTTTCACGAAATCTACTTCCCATTTCGTCAATGCGTATAATCGCTTTCTCAGGATCCGAGGTAATAAGTTTAACTCTGATCATTTGTGACTTTGGAAGGTGTCGTTTGAGTGAACCTTGGTGAAAGCTGGAATAATGAAGTACGCTGTTACGGTCAGTTGATTTTCGATAAATGTCAGTGGAAATGTGATTGTCTTGTAGTTCGAATAAAACATCCAGAAAATTTATAGCTTTTGAATCAATTTTCCACGTGAATTGAATGCGTTGGTCTACGGTGTTCAAAGTAGTTAGTGCTTGTTCTAAGCTTTCTTTTGAACTATTCCACAAAATTAAAAGATCGTCTATGTATCGAGCATACATTTTCATGTTGGGGCACCACTCAGAATCATCAGGATATTTTTCTCTTCATATTCTCCCATGAAAAGATTTGCATAGACTGGCCCCGCACAATTGCGATCTAGAAGAACCTATACAACTGTTTCTGATGGAACTGGTACTCTTTACATTATTCCAAAGCTATTTCAAGCATGAAAATGATTGGTATCTTCAGCTCGTAGGTACTTCCATGGGCAATTGTGCGGCGCCAGTCTATGCAAATCTTTTCATGGGAGAATATGAAGAGAAAAATATCCTGATGAATTCTGAGTGGTGCCCCAACATGAAAATGTATGCTCGATACATAGACGATCTTTTCATTTTGTGGAACAGTTCAAAAGAAAGCTTAGAACAAGCACTAACTACTTTGAACACCGTAGACCAATGCATTCAATTCACGTGGAAAATTGATTCAAAAACTATAACTTTTCTGGAGGTTTTAATCGAACTACAAGACAATCAAATTTCCACTGACATTTATCGAAAATCAAATGACCGTAACAACGTACTTCATTATTCCAGCTTTCACCAAGGTTCACTCAAACGACACCTTCCAAAGTCACAAATGATGAGAGTTAAACGTATTACCTCGGATCCTGAGAAAGCGATTATATGCATTGACGAAATGGGAAGTAGATTCCGTGAAAGAGGATATCCGGAACACATCATTGAATCAGCCAAAACAGAAACTAAAGCACTTAATCACAGTTCCTTATTAAAACCAATACTGAAATTTCAAAGTGAAAGAACAGTCATCGTGTCCAAATTTTCAAACGTGAGCGCAGACTTCAAAAAGGTCATATTGAAACATTGGCCCACGTTAAATTTAGAACCAGATTTCAACTGAATTTTCGCTCACCAACCTATATTTGCTTATACCTGAGGCAAAAATCTAGGAGAAATCCTCAAACAAAAAGACCAACATATGACAATACCCAGAGGAACTAGACCATGTACAAATTGCAATAACTGCAACAATATATTTCTAGGCAACAAGGTTATGCATCCTATGAAAGGTCAGGAAATTCGATTAAATGTGACAGCAACCTGTGATACCACAAATGTAATCTACTTACTAAAATGCCCGTGTGGCAAGGTATACATAGGAAAGACAGAGCGCAAATTGAAAGTCCGTCTTAACGAACATAAGTCGAACATCCGGACACACGAACCTGAAATCATCAGTAGCAGCTCATTTTGCAGAGATGAATCACAACATTTCTCAACTCAAATTCATGGTCCTAGAAACCATACAACGAGTCGAAGGAAGGGACAATAACAAGTATCTATCTACTCCAACGAGAGAATTATTGGATTTACAGACTTAACTCGATCAAGCCGCATGGACTAAATGATAGAATAGAATTTTCCTGTTATTTATGAATCATTTTGAGCCCAGGTTGGGCATGTATGTTCTGTGACAATTGTCCTGACTTAGATCATTTCATGTTATTAGTACCTATCACATTTAGCTCATCGGTAATTTGTTTACACACATTTCATACTATTCACACCTTTCCCCACATTTTTTCCGCGTATTGTCTTTCCATTCACCTTTTCGTCCCCTTAGCGTCTATATCGCCACACCATCTAATTCTGTTCTCCACATCCAAGTCTTTTCACCATATCCATGAGTCGTCCTCTGGACTCGTCATTCCGATTTTTACCTTTTTTACCCTCAGTATCACTAGGTCCGATCACATGCCCCACACGTGACACGGCAGCCCACCAATAGACAGCCATTTATATCCCACACCCGGAAGCTCAGGTTTTTCTACCGAGCAATCGAAAAGAAGACACTACACCATCGACACGCTTCACTTGTGAGTATCCTTACAAGCTCCGCATCCCGTAGAGTTTGCCTTAAGTTTACCGATCGACATGTCATTTTCATGCTTTCCTTTCGCAGATATTTTTCGCCAAACATTTGAATTTGTTATTCCAGTAAGTCGCATTTAACGAGTCCCGTCACATTTTTTCCTGTAATGCTCACTGCACGTTTTTGCACCACTAGCATGTTTGTGTCCAATCACTACTCTATTCCAATGCACAGTTAAGTTACTGTATCGCATTTAGCAGAACTGCATACATGATGAGCTAATCGATTAAATACAGCTATGTTGATTTATGTTGTTTGGATTGTAGATATGCTCCCAGATGAAGGGCAGTGGCCCGAAATGCATTGGAGCCCAAAGGAATAATGAGTGATAAAACACGAAAGGATATAACTAATGAATTCTAAAGAAAAAATAAATTGAATTTAACGACACTTATGGCGTTTATGGAACTTTTTCTATGAATTGAATAGAGGTTCGCCCATTTTCGAGTGTGCCCCATGGGATGCTGCCAATTCTTAATTGGTCGCACAATTGAACTCCCTTGTAGGTTCCCCAGGTGTCCAGATATTGGCCAGTGGAAAAGGCTGGGTTGTTCCACAGTTTGGTCCCAACTGCACCGTGGTGGCAGTGTCATTGTTGAGGGTAGCGGCATATCTGTGAGGGAGTATATAAAATTACTTCTGTTCAACATTGTGAATTAAATTAATTAGTGTTCTTATCTCCATCGTCATCCAGATTAGCCATCGGAGAGGGCAGTTGCCCACTAGAAAGGCGACTTTATTCCACAGGGAGGCCTGTAGATGAAGATGGGCT
The DNA here is from genome assembly GCF_964263255.1 of Lissotriton vulgaris. Lineage (NCBI taxonomy): Eukaryota > Metazoa > Chordata > Amphibia > Caudata > Salamandridae > Lissotriton > Lissotriton vulgaris. The sequence goes on from NC_141690.1 coordinate 231,377,803, forward strand.
GGGTTGTCAATGAGCTTGTGAACATGGTTCAAAACATGCACTGTTGTTTGTGCCATACGATTAGTCGTCAGAGTGGAGGGAGCTTTGTGGCAATAAAGGATGTTTAGACCATGACCACTGCCACTCATGGAGCACTCTAATCGTATCCAAATATGGTATCCCTCATCTTAGGTACTAGATAGGGAAGTTTCACCAATTCTAAGGCGTAATAATAAAGATCAATACAAGGAACCCCACGTCCACCACTTCTCCTATGTGCTACCAGTTTAGAGAAAGATAGTCAGGGCCTTGTGCCCCCCCCCCCCCAAACAAAAGACAGAATTCCTTTATCTATAGTCCACAAGATGTGAGCTTGGATCAGGAGATGGAGCATTCCAAGGGCATACCTAAGCGCAGCGCTATCACCGTTTTAAACGGATGTGCCCTCCCCCACTGAGATAAGTTAAGGCGGTACCATTTAGTGTATTCAAGATTAGAGTTAACGAAAAGAGGGCCTATGTTGTCCGAAACCATGTGTTTGAGACATCTATTGAACAGGATACCTAATCATTTGATATACTGCTGCTTCCAGTGGAACGGAAAACAAGAGACAGATGCCTGTGTCGTTACAGAGGACATAGGTTGAGCCTCGCTCTTATCCAAATTAATTCTATACCCCAAGATTTTGCAAAAGGACGAGATAAGAGACATTAAGGCTGAGATCAATCTGTCAAGATCCATAGGTGTGTGCAAGCTATCATCATAAACCAGAATCATGGCAATACCGGCATTGATAGGTATGCCCATAATATGGGGCAATTGTCGTATGGCAGCGGCTAGGGGTTCCATGGCCAATATGAACAGCAAAGGTGAAAGGGAACACCCCTGTCTTGTCTCTGTGTGAATTGAGAATGTGTTCAATAGAAATCCCCCACAGTTGACTCGAGAGGTAGGGTCCGTATAGAGCCATTGGATTTTTGATTTGAAAGCGTCCCCCAGACCCAGCCGATTGAGGACTCTGAACATGTGCCGCCACTCTGTATGCTCAAATGACTTTTCAGCATCCAAATCGAGAGCAATCATAGCCTCCGGAGAATCCTTTGAGAGTTATAGAAGAGGAGCCAGCATGCAGAGGTGATTACGGTAGGATCTACCTAGGACAAACCCTACTTGCTTGCCATGGATTAAATATAAGACGACAGGCAGCCACAATGCTTGTTAGGATTTTTGTTTCTGTGTTCAAGAAGGAGATGGGGCAGTAACTTCAATAAAGGACCGTGATACTGGGCTTCGGCAGGACCGTGATCACCAACTTGTTTGACGTTAAAGTAATAGAGCCTATGTCCATCGGTTCCTGGAAAGATGCATGTTATGTTATGTTATGTTATTAAAAATTTATAAAGCGCACGTACGCCCAAGGGCTTCTTGGCGCTGGAATTGAAGGTATGCATGAAGGTGTTCCACTGCATCAGTCTTCAGCCATCGATAGAACTCTTCTGGGAACCCGTGATGTCCAGGGGCTGTGTTATAGGGGAAGGCAGAGATGGTCTGCTCTACCTCTTCCTTAATGATTTATTTGTCCAAGAGGGCTCTACCTTCATAATTAAGACTAGGAAGAGTGATAGTCAGACCCATAGCTAGACCATTTGCGTCCTGTGGCAGTCCCTGCATTTACCGCCCCGTGGCGGCCGCATCGAAGCGCAGGGGTTGTGACCATTCCTGCATTTGCCACCCCGCAACAGCCACAGGTAAGAACCGGGGATGCTATCCCCAAAACTTGTGCTGCCCTGGGTAAAATCCCGCCTTGCTATGCCACTGGTGATAGTGGAGGGGAAGGCATCTATTTGGGCATCATCGTTGCCACGGTCAGACCCCTACAATGTGGCATAGTAGGCTCCAAAAATGTTAGCAATACTTTGTATATCCTGCACCATGCAACATGAATCATCCCTAATAGCAGGGACAGCTGTCGCTGCTTCCCTTTGGTGGGGCTGTGCCGACAGGAGTCTGCCTGCTTTCTCTCCCTGTTTATAATGATGGGTATTCAAGTTTATAGAGGGCATATTCTGCCTGAGATGTATAAAGGGAATTGAGTCCTATTTTGGCCTTCTCCAGGGCACGTCTGGCGGCCACAGATGAACCTGCCGCTTATGCTCAGCAGCAGGAGTTGACATCTTGCATTATGATTATGCTATTTTGAGCTAATACAGCATCCCTCATCAGTTGCCCATACAAGGTGGCCTTGGCTGTGGCCCAAAGAGTTTGAAAACTTAGCTGCCTGCCAAGAACGTGGTCAAGTGGGATTGCAGCCTCTACTTTTCCTGTGACAGCTTGCCACTTAGAAACTGCAGGTTTTGCAGTTAGGAAACCTTAAGTTTAGGCCTAGGTCTAGTCGCACTGGGGCATTCTCTGAAAGAAAGCCCTCAAGGAAAGAGCAATTCTGGGTTAAGGGGAGATTGGATGGGACACAAGGAAGAACTCGAGCTGAGACTATGTACCGTGGACAGTGGAGAGAAATGTATAGTCCTTGTGTGTCAGATGGAGAAGACGTCAAATTTCAAAGAACCCATGGTCTTCACAGAGGTCTCGTAGCAGTGCTCTGTTAGCATTGTTTTGTTTCCTGATTAGGCCTGTGTTATCCAATATGGCATCTGTGGCCAAATTACAGTCCTCAACAAGCACCACTTTGGATGTGTTAAGTTCAGTCTATGGAGGTAGGAAAAAGAAATTACGCTTTTGGGTCAGTTGGAGTCCACTTTAAAAAGTGCAGAGCCTATCTTAAGCTTCGTAAGAGCATAGCGCCCATCGTCATCGGTCCACTTATGACGAACAGTACATGGGAGGGTCTTATGAATAAGGATAACAACTCTCCTCCTAGAGAGATGCTATTAAGTGTGGGGTCCAGAATGAGTGGAAGTATGGACAGAAGTGTAGCTATAGACGCCGTTTCCCACCAAGTCCCGCCTAGGTTTTTCTGCCTCTTTGAGGGACAGGTGGGTTTCTTGAAGGAGAGCAATGTCAGTTTTTCATGGGAAGCAAGCTTTTGCATTTTATGTAGTTGGCCATTCTGTTCACGTTGTGAGAAATAATGGTAAGGGGGAGATGTCATGGTGATGGGGGGACGAGAAGAGGGTGGTGTCCTTAGGCGTCAGAGCAGACGGGGTAATGTGATATGGGCACTGTCAGAATGGAAAATATTAGTGCCAATAAGATGACCTTCTGTTCAGTGGAGGAGGCCAGGGAAGTACGGGAGCCTGTAGGCCAGTGGGGGTGGGAGGGGAGAGGTCAGGTATGGGAGGGTCTTTAAAAAAGAGGGCGGGTCAATATGAGACCCAAGTAAGATAGTTTAGATGAAATCGGAATGTACCTTACTCAAGAGTCCAGGTTGCTATGGGGGGGATGGGAGCAGCCGCCAGGAGAAGGGTTCTTGGATTTTGAAGCCACATTACTGCTGGTTCCAGAAGCCCATAATTGATATCTCATTTTTCAGTTGAGGAGGAGGGCTAGGACAGCCCAATGATTGTCACTGATAAATCTGCCACAATATGAAGCCTTCCACGTTATATGAACCATGTTTGTGTGCTTCCAAAAGGATCTGTCTGGTATGGGCATGGTGCAGAAAATAGGTGCTTATGTGGCAGGGCCTGGTTTCTTCGGCTGCCGGCGGACAACTGGCTGAAATCCTGTGCGCTCATCGGATTTCAAGAGAGGGCGTGAAAGCAAGCCCCTTGACTTTGGGGACTAATTCCAGCAAGAATGCACAAGTTTCAGATCCTTGGAATTCCAAAAGACCAAGGCAGCAGACCGGGTCAAGCACTCAAGATCCTATAGTTCACAATTTAGGGTGGTGCAAACTACTTCCTACACCTGCTACCAATAGGTGTATAAATCAGAAATATGCAAACAGAAAATGGAAGGTGCACACAATTAGAGTCAAAAAAGGCAGTAATATGTTAAATATCTTCTTCTTTATTTAGTGGTATTCATTAGACATAGGCACAGCCAACGCGTTTCGTTCCATTTGCCTTTAAGGAACTTCGTCAGGGCAAAGAGATATGATGTATAATTCAGTGCTGTCATCAATATTAGGCAAGGATATGAGGATCAAACAGAACAGCTACCAATTGTGGGTCAAAATAATGTGACCTGTAGAGACGGTATCATCACTGAGTGAGAAGAGTCCAGTAGCGATCCTATAGATGTATTCCAAGTACGCCAAGGCTGACTGGTGTAAAATAAAGGATCAGATGGAGAGTATAGCTGAATTGTCACTCCACGGGAGGTCTAGTGGGTCCCGTGGGGAAGTTCTCTTTATTTCTCTAAACCTTGTTTTCCGGGAAGGGCCAAATGAAGAGGCGTGTCCGCCACCACTCTGTATAGTAGTACGGTGTTCGTGGCAATAACCACGGAGCACCTCTGATAAGGTGCTTCCGTCCCGTAAATCCGTTTTTCGTGGCGTCTCCTTACCTCTTCTCTGGAATGCCATAGACTCTGAAGTTACCACGGCGGGAGTGGTCTTCAAGGTCAATCAGTTTATGTTGGATACACCATATATCCAGTTGAGAGGCTTCCAGAGCCACCACTTTCTCGTCTGTCATTGAGAAGCATTGATCTAGATCAGCCACCATCAAATGGGAGAGCCCAATATCTGTTTTATTGGTTAGCACATCTTGGGTCTTAGTGTCCGTTGCCGTGAGGCAGGTACCTATGGAGGTGAGTTATTTTAAGAAGGAGTCCAAGGGAGCCTCCGATGGTGAGGACGGAGGACAGTGGCGTAGCAAGGGGGGCAGAGGGGGCGGTGCATCATTTTTGGGGGCGGCAGCAAAAATCTTTGCCATTACCCCTCCCCCCCCTCTCTTCAACGCGGCATGTGGCGGCAAAAGGCAGGGACTGCCACGGGCAGGAGAGTGCCTAGCTACAAGCCTGATGGGGGAAGCTGAGCAGGTGCAGTGGCAGATTTCCCTCTTCCAATGACATCCATAAAATGGAGTTGTAATGAAGGCTTGCCTGATGCAATCCTATCAATAGAGTGAGGTGTGTAGCCATTGAAGTAAAGGTACAAGAGAAGAGGAACAAGAGGAGGGAGAGCCGTCGACTCCTGTGAGGCAATTAGAGCCAAGAGAAGTATCAGAAGACTACAAAGGCACTCGTTAGCAGGGTTAGCCCTGGACCCTACCTCCGTCAAACAATGGCAGGCAAGGTGAGGCAGTGGGCAGTGTTCAGGCTGTGGGCAGGTACCAGTGGTTTGGACAAAGTCAGGGTAGCTTGAATCTCCCCCCGGGGAGGGGCTCCAGTGGAGGGCCAGGGGGCCAGCCCGCCAAGCAGAGGAGAAGACAGTTCGGCCAGTGGCACGCTGAAGTTCTCTCTCTCAAGGTCCCAAGGCTGCATGCACGTCCAGTGGTGCAAGGTCCATCAGATGTGGCAAAAATTCTGATAGTTGCAAAAGAAACAATTGATGGCCGGAATGCTGGACAATGCAAACATTCACCCCCAGTCACAAGGATCTGGTTTTAATCCATCATTCTTTTGCTCACCTCACCACCCCAGTTTGGACCCAACCATATGCAAATCATTCTTGACCCAGTTCCTTGTTGGAGCAGTCCAGCTTGAACTGCCAAGCCAGGTCCTCCCTGGACCGGAAACAAGCATCCTGGTACTGGTTTCAGGGCATCACCTTTCATCAGCCAGGTTAGATTGAATCCAGTGGTGTAGTGAGCACGGGACCCTGGAAATTCCGATAATGCCTAGCATAGATCTGGGTACCTCGGGGTCTCAAGACCGTGATCACCTGCAGGCACTCACAGGGTGCCCAAGAGGATCCTGCACCAGCTGGGCATCAGCAAACTATCAGGAGCAGCCCCAGGAACCAGGGGGTAGAGAAGGAGGTAGCAAACTTAGTCAGATTGGTGGGCACCGGTCCTTCAGGGAACACAGATGGGTTGGTCCAGGATGTTCATTACTACAAAGTGACACAAATCATGGGTCGGTAGGGGCAAAGTCAAACTGGTAGTCTCGTTGCAGACAGGCATCCCCAAATCAGTGGCTTAGGACTGTGAAGGCTGTGGAAGGAAGGAGGGGTGGGCTCTGTTGTGGCAGGTATAGAGGGTAAGGTGTGAGCAGTGCTGCATCAAGGCACCAGGCACAGGAGAATGGAACGGCAGACTAGCAACCGTCAGGTCCAGCATGAGCTGTGCAGGCCACTGGAAGATGATATGTATGAAAATTGTAGATTTGTATGAATAAGCATTACCCAATACACCACCTCCCGCGTGGCCATGGTGCCCCCTTTGCTTGCCTTACCCACAGTTCTCCCTTTTGTCTGTATTTTACTCTCCCTTTTTTCACCCCCTGTTCTAGATGCCGCCCTCTCCCCCTTGCTTGTCGTTCACTCCCAATGCTGACATGTTCCTTCCCTGCCCTTCGTCACAGGCAAGAAGTTCCTCTGACACCATGTGAATGCTTCAGCCTTGCTGCCCTCTTTGGTCTCATGGCCTAGTTGATGCTGCATGGGTCTATGCATAGTTAATGAACTGCATGTTTCGCTGCATTAATTTCTGCAGGACACCAAGGGGCCCCAATACACACAAGGTCTTGGACACAAGACAGAACTCCCTTTCTCTCCATGTCAGTGATTGCGGAGAGAATGGAAGTATCCTGAGTGCATGAAGAGCAAGTGGTGCAGCAGAAACCTATGCCATGGTGGCCAATGGTCGCTGCATCACCTTTCGTTCCTTCTCTGAAATTCCAGTCCATTCTTCCAACTCCCCAGAGGGAGGGGCATGACCCTCACCTTTTCCTGAGGCAAACCTTTTTTTGAACCCGGTCTAGAATCCCTTAAAGTGTGTATCCTGTGAAAGCGCTAGTGTTTATATCAGTGTTAGGTGGGCCATGAATGTTTCTAGTACACACTAGAGAGAACAATAAGGGGCTAATGACTATGTTGGGCAGACTTAAGTCTGACCGACCTCTGGTTGGTGGTCTCGATCGCCTAATTAGGATGCGATCAAACTCTGTTTGGTCGCATTCCTACATTCCCCTATGGGAGCATGCTTTACAGCGTAAACCGGTCGTAATACATGCTCCCATAGGGAAATGGGAGGTGCTGTTCATTCCTGTACCCCGACCGGAGGCCACACAACCAAGGGGGCCCTGCTGGGGGCCCCCGAATAAGCTTTCCGGGGAAACATCGTTTACGACGCGGTTTATATACCGCAGTTCCTTTACCCCGCAGCTATTACTACGCAAGTCGTTACTACGACTTGCGCTGGATGGCGCTGTGGGATAAGGAATCTTGCAATTTTATATTCCAACACCTTCTCTACTGTTACGGGGACTGGTGTTCGCCCTCCAACGCAAGTCGTTGTAACGAGTTGCGTTGTAAGACTTGCGTGTTAAAGGCATGCGTTGTTACAACATGCGTTGTAACAACGTACATCCAGCTATCCGACATGGTTTCCATGTGGGATACGCGGGCATGGAAACCATGCCTGAAACCGTGCATTGCAATCCCAAGGGCAGAAAGGCCCGCCCTTTGGGATTACGAGCCAGTTCCGACCAGATGTCGGGCTCCTTGAGCCCATCGGAAGCCAGCCGGAATGACCGGGCAGTTTAGTTTCCGACCGCCAGCATTGTAAAAAGTAAACCAGGCGGCCGCTTACATTGCGGCCCGGAAGGCTCCGACTGGCGGTCAGCCCGATGATGGCACATAAGTATGTGGTTTTGATATGCAATATATGGCCTCTCATGTGAGACGCAGCGTGAGGGAGTTCTGTGACTGAAGGTGGAACTTTCCAGTCCTCCTCTAGCAGCATTCTTTATACCAACCACAGGTTACCACGTGGGCTAGCCTTGCAGGTTGTCTTCCGTATGACCGTGAGTATTATGCACTCTATGGGAACCCCCATGTCCCAAAGTTTTCCTTTATGGCCACGACAGCAGAAAACCTTCACTGCAGCCTATTGTCTGCAGTCGACAGTGTGATTTAGAGTTGGAAACTTTGTTCACTTCCTGATTCTGTGAATCAGGATTTGGGAGATGCTGGCGTGGATATTGGTGTAGCACAAAGCCATAAGTGGCATCACGACCCCTTTGCCCCTCCCCCTCCTCACGCCCTCCCCCACTCCATCAAAACGTCATAGAATTGATAAATGGGCCGCCATTAGCCGCTAGAAAGCCTTCTATTTTCTGTTGAGGTGATAGAGGGATGACAAATAGACGGAAGTACTATATTTCTGCTCTCTGTGGCTGCTGAGAGAAGGGACAGCGTGGGCGCTGCCATGGCATCACGAGGCAGAGCAGTAGCAGCCGCGACCCTGACCACTGCTCAATGACGTCCATCCTATTGTGAACTGTGCGTGATCTTTGACCATAAAAGGTAAAAGAAGCAGGTACAAGGTAAGCTTCGGTGAAACAAGAGAGAATCGTGGGCTTGTTAAAGTGCGTAACCTCCAGTTCTTTTCATACGACGCATTAGCGTCAGCAGAAAAGTGCCTGAAAGACAACTATTAACCCTTGTATCCCCAAAAGAGTCTCATTAGCACGAGGACGTGGAAAAACCTTAAAAATAGACATCAAACTCCCTTGCCGTGTGCAGTGTCAGTTACAAACCCCGCCTGACAGATGGTAATTACGCACACTAGCGCGTCAGGTCCTGCCAACAGTACCAGTATTGTTCCTCGCGAGAGATGTAACGCAATATTAAATATGATGGGCACTTTAATATCCCCATCGATTGGAGGGCGCTTTGAACCTCTGACACTCGCGCTGCACTGGAGATTGTTTACTTCCTGGCGCAGCCTCCCCTCGGGGCAGCAGGTGCTGGGTGCACTTGCATTTCTCGACTCACCCTTTAATGCAGAAAAAGAGAGGACAGATACAGCTTTATGGAAAACCATTAATATCACTCCGTGACACGAGGACTGTTTATAAATGTGGGCAGGGCGCCTGTGTCTGCGGGACCTGGGTGTCACCTCCCTCTGACAGCGCCTTCCTTCCACCTGAGATCATTTCCTGGCGCTGGAGTCGCAGGTGAGCATTCCGGAGACTTTTCATTCCAGCGCGATGTGGTCTTTATTGACGTCAAGAAACCTCGTCAAAACACAATGCTCCAGTATGGATGGATTTACCAAAGTAGGGCGAGCTGGTCCCTGTCTCAGCTAGTTTTATAGAGGATGAGGCGGGTTCTTAAGGAGAATGGAAGGGTGAGAGTGGAGGTGACAATGTGTAGGTGTGTGTGAGAGAGGGATATTTGTTACTTTATAGTAGCCAAGTTACTACCAAGAAATGCCCATGTATAGGTACGTTACGGTACGGTAGGGAGGCAGTTAAGGACCAAAGTTTCCATAGGAAAAGCGTTTTTTGTTTTGCCAATAACTTTGGCGCTGCTTGACGAATCTCCACGAAATTTTCACAAAACGTTCCCTTTTCGGTTTTATATATATACTAGCAGCCCGTCCCGACCTGGTCCGGGAGCAACAGGCTTCCCCGACCCTCGCCTGCCCCGACATTGTCCAGCAGCCCGGGCCCACGCCCGTCCCGTCCCCCGCCTGCCCCGACCCCCGCCACCCCGACCCCCGCCGGCCCCAACGTGGGTCCGACATGGGTCCCCTTACCTCAGCCGCTGCTGCTCGCACCACCGCTGGCCTGTCCGCTGCTCCTCACGTCACCGCTCCTCCCCCGCGCCATGTCCGCTGCTCCCTTACCTCAGCCGCCGCTCCTCCAGCCTGTCCGCTGCTCACACCACCGCTGGCCTGTCCGCTGCTCCTCACGTCACTGCTCTTCCCCCGCGCCATGTCCGCCGCTCCTCGTCGCGCTCCTGGACGCCGCTCCTCCCCGCGCTCCTGACATGAGCATGCACGTCACAGCCGGCGCTACTTCGGAGGGACTACTTTTTTTTTACTGTAAATTTTTAAAATAACGTCTTTTTTTTTTACATTTATATAGCCTATAACCATCTACACACCCTGACGATTCCAACGGTGTATCGGGTGTGTGGATTGGCGCTGTGGTTCCCGAGTTTACCCGCCTCAAAGGCAGTAGTTATAGTTAGGACCTATTTTCCATTGGAGATTCGCAACATTCTATTCCCCATAACTTTGGCGCCGGTTGACGAATCTTCGCGAAATGTTCAAAACTCGTGGGGCGGTCCAGTCCACTCTATCTTGAAAATTTTGGGGTGATTTGTGAAGCGGGGCAGAGAAAAAGGGGGGTCTCAAAACGTGTATTCCCCGTGCAATTTCCCATAGGAAACTTTAGACACGGCTACAGCCCGAACTGCTGAACGCAATTACACCAAATTTGGCAAAGAGGTAGTTCTTGGTTCAGAAAGAGGCATTTTTGTTAAATGGTGTAAATCCATTCAGTAGTTGCTGAGAAAATCAAAAGTAAAAAAACATATATATATCAATGGTCCCACTGGATCCGTGCCCCCCCCCCCCGATTACGAACTGTATGCTAATTGGCTGTCAACACTCCAAAGCAGGAAGTGTTGGCAGCCATCTTATGCCTCGGTAGAACCGAGGCACAAGAAATCAGTAAAGCGGATCCTGACAAAAAAAAAAAAACGAAGCACGGGCTCCCACGCTTTGTTGCTATTTAGCCCCTAGGGGGGGCAGTATTGTTATGTAATGGGAGGCCCACAGGAGCCCCCAGCCCTGGGGAAGTCCAGCCTCCGTGGCTTTATAACATTATGTGGGAGGGCTCACAGCCCCCCAGCCCCGGGGACCGCCACCCCCTGGGGCTTAAAAAAAAAATGGGCGGGAGGGCTCAAAGGCCCCCCCAAGCCCTGGGGACCGCCACCCCCGGGGCTTTATGACAATGTATGCGGGGGGCTCACGGCCACCCCTGAGGGTTGTGTTTTATATAAAATAAAAAAACCTGTGTGTGAGGGGGTGGGGGGCTCGAGCCCCTCCACACACCCCGGGGACCGTCACCTCCCTGGAGCTCTAAATATTATAATTGGGGGGGTCCGTCATGGATCCCCCAGCCCCAGGGACCACCACCTCCCCAGGGTTTTGAAATATTGGGAGAGGGGCCGATCGGCCTCACACCTGGAGCACTTGATGGCCCTCTGAACCGCCACCCCCAGGGCCGGCTCCTGCAGTGTCCCGGGGTGCCCACCCCCGGGACACTGTAGTTTGCTATGGCAGGGCGGGACCCTAGTGGCTCCCCCCCTGCCGTAGCAAACTTGGTTTGGATTTTGAAAGAGAGAGCAGGAAAACTTGCACTCTTTTTCAGAATGCAAACCAAATTACTTTTCCACACAGGGAGCTGCATCTTAGCAGCTCTCCATGTGGAAAAGCAATGCCGGCTCCCGATGGATACGAGGAGCTGGCGGGACCGTGGGGGATTGGGGACCCCCCACGGTCCCCAACAGAGAGGGCCAGCCCCGGGGGATGGGGTTCCAGGGCTGCAAGTGCCCGGGAGGGGGGCCACGCGGCCCTCCTCCCCAAAATTGTAAAAAATAAAAATAAAAAAATAATAAACAAAGGCTGGCCCCGGGGAATGGGGTCCCGGGGCCATAAGTGGCCTGAGGAAGGGGGTGGGGGGTGGGGGGGAGTTAACGCCCACCTCCAAAAATTGCATCCCAGGGCCCGAGTAAGGCCTCGGGAGGGGGGCCACATGGCCCCCTTCCAAGTTTTTTTATAAAAAAAAAAATGAGAACACAGTTAACATAGAATACAGAATCATCTGATACTGATCTCAGTTCATTGACAAGTAGTGTTGATTCGGATGACGACAATCAGAGGGTTGGATTACAACAACCTCTAAGCGACTTCACACCATCTGAGGAATTGGCGTTTATGATAGAGGACAGGAGGTATACACTCAGGCCGAGACCCCCAGATGAAAGACGACGTGAACGCAACAAATGCCGCAAAGAGAGGAGGAAGCAGAGGAGGCTTCACGAAGAAGAAAAGAGGGAGAGGGAACCTGCAATCCAAATGAAGAACATCGCAAACAGCGTAGCCAATACTGTGATTAACTTAACAGAATTGAATTTAAATGCAGCAGAGACTCAGCTTTTAGCTTTGGGCCTATCTTTTTGTCCTAAAGTTGGATTCAAATATGTGCAGTCGCGTATCGACGTTTTAAAATTGATATGCAAACTGAAGTTAATTAAATTTTTTTTAAGTTGAATAAAGCCAACAGTGCAGCTACCAATATTATAGCCAATTCTCAACCCAGTATTAACATTCAAGTTTCGGATGTCGCTACCCATAAAACAATGTATTCTTTATCTGATCAATGTGATGAGGCAATTTATGACACACAGGAAGCACTGCGGCAAATGGGTGTCAGTAGTGGGAGTGCAGCAATGAGTCCGTTTGGCCCCCAATCTACCTTTGTTTCTATGATGCCAAAGGACGCTATTGATGTGTTTAGTGATCGTTTGATAGACGATTTGAAGGAATTGAATCAATCTAGTTCCCTCAATCTAAAATGGAGAAGCTATGCTGAGAAACAATACTCTAATCTCATCCGCAAAATAAACAATCATGGAAACATTATTGTTAACAAGGCAGACAAAGGGGAAAATGTAGTTTTATGGCTTAGGGATGTCTACATTAAAGAAGCAGAAAGACATCTGAATGACCCCTCATGCTATAGGAAGGTTTCTTTAATGAATTAAATAAAGTAAAAGAACTGGTTCATAAGCAATTGACACATTGGAAAAAGGAGGGTTTGAGTTTTCATTCTTAAAAAGAGATCATCCTATCACCCCCTACCCTTTATTTCCTACCTAAAGTATATAAATGTGTATCTCCTCTTCCTGGGCGTCTGATTATTTCCTCTCAAAATGGGCTTTTTGAACCTATGTCTAAATATGTAGACTTTTTCATCCGTGAATATGTGGAAGCCCTTCCTTCTAACATTAGAGGCACTGGCCATTTTCTCACTAAACTGTAGGAGGTTACTTGGAAGTCTGAGTATTATTTTATTGTGATAGACATCTGCTCACTCTACACCTCTATTAACCATCAAGATGGATTACATGCGATTTAACAATTTTTATCAGCTAGAGACATTAATTTTTATTAGCACAACCAAATGTTAGTGAAAACAATTGAGATGTGCCTGTGTAACAACTATTTCCTTTTTGATAATGAAGTTTACCAACAACTGCGGGGTGTGGCTATGGGGGCATGCTTCTCCTCTAGCTATGCATATTTACACGTAGGCTGGTGGGAGGGGCATATTCTCAGTCACACCCTTGCCAAAGATAGAGGAGCAGTTATCATCCATATGTGGCGTTTCATAGATGATGTGTTTATAATATGGCATGTGCCTAGGGAAACTGCTACAAAATGCGTTGATGACATTAATATCAATATGTTCAATCTGGAATTTACTGCTACTATTAGCAATGAGAGAGTTGAGTTCCTGGACGTAGAAATCTATGATACTGAGAATGAGATTCATACAAAAATGCGTAGGAAAACGACGGCTGGTAACTCGATTTTACATGCCTCTAGTGCCCATCCTCGCCACCTCATTAAAAGCATCCCCTATGGGGAGTTTTTAAGGATTCAAAGAACCTGCAGCAGTGAAATAGATTTAAATGTATGTTTAGACGAATCTGTTCAGAAATTTGTGGCTCGTGGTAACTAAGTGGCTGATTTACAGGCAGCTATGAATAAAATGGACAAAGCAGTTAAGGAATCTTCCCAGATTACCATCACGGATGTGATTTTATCTAATGAAGGTAGATCCTCTATTAGAGATGATACGACAGTCAGGTTGATTACTACTTACAGTTGTTATGAGAAGAAGGTTATAAATATTCTGAAGTCTAATTGGCCTATATTGAAAACGGACATTCCATTAGCGCCGCTACTTAGTGAGTCACCGGCTATCACGTTTAGAAGGGCACCCCGTATGAGTGATGCTCTTGTTAAGACCAGCCCAGAAACTATTAAATTGTCCAATTGGCTCTCTAATAGATCTGGGCCCTTATTTATGAGGCCTTGCGTCAGTTTTGCGCCGCCGGTGCGTCACTTTTTGTGATGCACCAGCGGCGTACAAAATGCGCCTTGTTGCGCCATATTTAAAAGGTGACGCATCTAGGTAGATGCGTCACTTTTTAAACCCCTGCGCCACATTATACCTGCGTCAGGTATAATGTATGCAGAGGGGGCGTTCCCCCGCAAAAAGCCTCGTAATAGTGACGCAGTGAAATCTATGAGATTTCACTGCGTCACTTTTAGGATGCTGTTGCGTCAAAATCTTGCGCCTGCCTCACAGCAGGGTAAGACTGACGCAAGCCCTTTCACATGGGGCTTTCCCCATGTGAAAGGACGCATTGCTGGAGTTGCGTCACTTTTGTGACGCACTCCAGCAATGCGTCACTTTTGCGCTTACAGATGCGTCAGAAATACTGACGTATCTGTAAGTCCTTGCGACATGATGCGTCATACATTAAATATGACGCATCATTGGTGTCGCAAGGAGTGCGCAGTGAAAAGTGACGCATCGCTGTTTTCACGCAGCGATGCGTCACTTTTCATAAATGAGGCCCCTGGTTTTTATAAATGCAGTTCCTGCAGGGCCTGCAAGTTTGGGGTCAATACTCTAGAATATCCTGATGCCTTCTCTCAGAATGTATGCAAAATCAAGGGGATGTTTACCTGTAAAACGGATCATGCTGTCTATGTTTTACAATGTACTTGCCATCTGAAATATGTTCGGAGCTCTAAGCTCCAAGTTTTTAACCGGATCTTGCAGCATCTCCATGCCATTGTTAATTCTGACTCCAGCTACCCTGTGGCGCATCATTTTAAATTGGTACACCAAAATAATCTTAACGATCTGAGCTATTTCGTTAATGACGCAGTCCCTTGGTCTAAAAGAGGTGGAGACAGGGAAAGGAAATTAAGACAGCTAGAGAGTCAATACATTTTACTTCTAGATACGAAGATTCCTAATGGTCTTAATATTGGAGAGGATCTTTATAATTTTTTATAGAAAATCTTTTATATAATTTTTATAAGGGTCCTGTTTGCTGCACTGTTCAGTCTATGGGGCAAGCTTGTCCCATTATTTTTTTATTGTAACCTGAGCCTTAAAATACATGAGTTGATATCTGTTTGCTGCTAGATAGATACGGAGTGAATTTTAAGTGTCTTTTAGCCCAGAAGATTTTTATTGTTTCCCTTTTATGCCTTGTTTTTATCGGATTTTTAGCTGGTTTTATTAGTTTTCTAGTCTTACTGGTTTTAATTCAGTGGATATGAGGTGTATGGATTCGGGACTGATCAATTGGCAGGAGGCGGCTTAATGTCCTTTATAGTTGGATGTATTTACTGGTTAAGAAGGATTACTTATTGGTCCTATTTATTTATGAACTTTGCGTCTTGTTGCCTCGCGGCTCCCGCCCTACCATAGCAAACTTGGTTTGGATTTTGAAAGAGAGAGCAGGAAAACTTGCTCTCTCTTTCAAAATGCAAAACAAATTGCCTTTCAACACATGGAGCTGCATCTTAGCAGCTCCCTGTGTAGGGATTGGGATGCCCCACGGTCCACAACAGAGAGGGCCAGCCCCATGGGATGGGGTCCCCGTGGCTACAAGTGCCCGAGAGGGGGGGCCATCTCCAAAATTTTAAATAAAAAAACAAAAACAAAGACTGCCCCGGGGGATGGGGTCCCCGGGGCCATAAGTGGCCTGAGGAGGGGGGCAACGCATACCCCCTCCAAAAAAATTTAAATAAAAAAAAGGTTATGCCCCGGGGGAAAGGGTCCCTGGGGCTGATTAAGGCCTCGGTAGGGGGGCCACATGGCCCTCTCCCAAATTTTTTAATAAAAAAAAAATTAGAACACAGTTAACAGAGAATACTTCAAAAATGTTTAATTAAAAATAAAATTAGGCAGCAGGCTCTGGGGGTGGGGTCCCAAGGGCCAATACATTAGAAAAAGAAGGGGGGCCACACAGCCCCCCTTCTTAAAAATAAAAATAAATAAAAGAGCGGCATTGCTCCGGAGGCCACGCCCCCTGATTTGCAGCACTCTGCAAACGCACCCGGTGGCGCGTTTGCAGATGGGGAACGAATTCCCTTTGAGTACTGGGGGTCCCTGGGGGCCAACTAGCCCACCAGGAACCTCCAGTATGCGCCAGTGGGCTCCGTTGCAGAGAGGTGTTCTGAAGCCACACCCCTTTTTACACATCTCTGCAACGCAGCTCTGTAGCACTTAATGGAGGTAGCAGGTCAGCTAGTTGCACCCCAGGGACCCTCAGGATTCAAGGGGAGTTAATCCCCCAACTTAAAACGCGCCTCGGGTACGTTTGCACAGTGGTGAAGGGAGGGGTGGACTGAGGTGACATGTGTGGAAACACGCCCTGTGGCGCGTTTTAAGTTGAGGGATTAATACCTCTTCAATCCTAAGGGTTAGTTTGTATTTTTGAGTGTGTGTATCAAAGGTTATATTAGGGTGAAAGGAGGTCTGCCACTATATCACAAGGATGATATCATCAGTGATGTCGTTTGAGATGTCATCAGTGATGTCATGAGTGGTGTCACTGGCCATGTCATGAGTGATGTAATATGTGACGTCATCAGCAGTGCATTGCGGGCGTGCGAGTTATAGTTCGCTGAACTAACTATAACGGGGGAATTTCTATGGTTTTGAATGAGTGAAATGTCCAACTAACTATGATGTCCCTGAACCTATGGTTTTTTCAGTGAATTTCTATGGTTTTTTTAAATGCTAATTCCTAACTATAACGTAACCTATGTTTTTTCAGTGAATATATATATATATATATATATATATATATATATTTATTTTTTTATGGAGAAAACCAAAGGTTACAGGGACGCTATAGTGAGGCTAATATTTCACTCGTACAAAACCAGAGCAATTTAGCCATTATAGTTAGTTGAATTAACTATAACTCGCGCCCCCGCAATGCACTGCTTATGACTTCACATATTACACCACTCATGACATGGTCAGTGACATCACTGATGACATCTCAAATGACATCACTAATGATATCAGGGATGACATTATCCAGTGACTGTGAGTGTTTTTTAAACAAAGGTGGTGGCTCTGTGGGGGGGCTGGAACCCCCCACGCATCTTATCAATGTAGACTCGGGGAGGTGGAAGTCCCCGGGGCTGCGGAGGCCCACCTGGGCCCCCGCATGTATTTCAATCATTGCCTCTGGGACCTGACCCACCAAGGGGCCTAATTAAACGAAGCACAGGAACCCTTAGTCAGTGACAACATCAGTGCTTTGAACCCAAAAAAAACCACACAGATCTTTACCAGTTATTTGTCTACAGTAGGGATGTTCGGACCGCCTCTGTTTCCCATTGGCTAGCTTCATAAATGGAGGCTAGCCATTGGGAGACAGAGGCTGTCAATCACGCTTTCTCGGGAAAACGCGATTCGGGGGCGTTTCTGGGTCTTTTTTTAAGCCCCGCCCCTTTTGCCGTGTGTCCCGGGGCACGCTGTGATTAGCTGCAGGCCCGGGACACCCCCCGTGACGTCATTTCCCGGGCCGCGCTGTGATTGGCTGCCGGCCCGGGACACCCCCGTGACGTCAGCCAATCACAGCACGGCCCGGGACCTGACTTGTTTCTGTTTGTATCCTTTAGTAACGCATTTAATCCTAAGTCCTTATGTTTCTCAACTGGTTCTTATGTAAAGCGCTCTGACACCTTCGGGTAAAGTTCGCGCTATATAAAATCGCATACATGTTAATTTGAGGCTCGACCATCTTTATTTTTCGAGTTGGCTTCATTGCGGGGGCAGGTGTGTTAGTAGCATGCATGCTAGACTTGCCGAGGTCTTTGTACCCATGCTCTTTATCCCGAAACCGCACACGATCCTGTTACCTATGTAACAACGGCAGAAAAGCAGCCCCCTTAGGCCCGACATCCTTGTGAATGGGCGGGCACTGAGCTGCACGTGTCATTCACCCCTCCTCTCCTGCATTTCTGTGCGTGGGCGCCGGGTTCCATCATCAAGACAGCGAGCGGCTGGTTCCTTAAGTGTCAGGCTGTTCTGTGAATAGCCTGCGGCCTGAGGCTAGGTAGCCTGCCCACCCGCCTGATACCGGAAGGAAACACCGGGAAGGTGAGTAACAGTGTTCGCCTGAAGACTTGAGGGTCAATCCGCCTCAAGCAAACCGGACTGAGAACCATAACACCTTCTGTGTTGCAAGCCGCAGCCGAGAGCCACACGGCCGGACTTGCGTCATAGCTCATCTTCCGCTGCCGCCGGCTCTCGGCAAGCCTCTGCGTTCTATCGCATCACGCTGTGAGTTTTGGGCGCCCAGGCAGACTCCAGTTGCCCCCGGTCCGTACTGGGCAGCCCTTCTCCTACGTGTCCAGTTCCACCTGCATTTTGTCCTGCGACCTAGCCGCGGCCAATGTTCCTCCGCGCCCAGTTCCGACCATGGATGTCTCTGCTTCGTTCTGGGGGCAAGATATGGGGTGGCATTCCAGTAGGAGCGTCATCTCTTATAACTGCTATTCTTGTTCCATTCCGCTACTATGTCCGCCTTAATACGACCCTCGCTAATTTAGTAGGTGGAAACTGGGTTTCCGTACCGATGACTGGTTTAACCTGTATACGAAGGATGGGTCTAACCTGCACATTCAAGAGGAGGCACATGTAATATCTCTCTCACTTCTGAATTGGTTGCAAAAATCTCGTTTATTTTAAAGCTTACACCAGCGGACACAGTGCATATAGAAAAGTATGTGGATTTTAATTCTGCACTGGTCAGGAAGTTGGGAGGTCTGATTGGCAAAGGATACAGAGATATGGGGGATTTGTGTTTGCCTTTTCATTGCCCCTTCACAAAAAGGGATGGCTTTTTTTGTGAAGTTAGACACGTTTTTTTCTATACACTACCTATATGGTCCTTATTTTTCTTATTCTCTCTCTATGTATATAATGTGAAAAAGTGCTCCATATGTAAGCAGGTCTATTCATTGCTTATATGTGATTATCAATGGAGATCCTCCTAAAGGAGAACAAGGTCAAGGTGTTGCTGTTTTTTTGTCAGGCTAAATAGGGTGCTAATTTGACAAGTGACCACTGTTGCGTAGATTTAGATTCCTGTGCTATGTAATTGGGGTAATATATTAATTACCACCTACTAGTTGTTGTGTATGGTATGATAATTTAAACATAATTTTCTGAACAATAAAATGACAGCATTGGAGTCTGGAAATATTTTGGGGAGGGTGGTTGTTGCTTTCTGCCCCTGATAAGTTGAAAGGGATGCAAAAATGTGACCAAATACGTTTGGCTATGGGTGTCTCTGGGTGAGTGCTTTTTAAGTAACATTAGGCACTGTTTACCAATGCAGATTACTTTTAATGTACTTTCTTTTATATACACTGTTTACTCCATATGTTTTCCTCAGATTAGCATTAATCTGGTGAATCAATCAATCAATCAATATATTTGTAAAGCGCGCTACATACCCGTGAGGGTCTCAAGGCGCTGGGGGGGGGGCTGCTACTGATCGAAGAGCCAGGTCTTGAGAAGTCTTCTGAAGGCCAGCAGGTCCTGGGTCTGTCGTAGGCCGGTAGGGAGGGTGTTCTAGGTCTTGGCGGCAAGGTAGGAGAAGGATCTGCCACCGGCGGTGGTTTTCCGGGTGCGTGGAACTGTGGCGAGGGCGAGGGAGGCAGAGCGGAGGCTGCGGGTGGGGGTGTAGAAGCTGAGTCGGTCGTTGAGGTATGCTGGTCCGGCGTTGTGTAGGGCTTTGTGTGCGTGGATGAGGAGCTTGAAGGTGATCCTCTTGTTGACGGGGAGCCAGTGCAGGCTTCTCAGGTGGGGTGTGATGTGGCTGCGTCGGGGGACGTCGAGGATTAGTCGTGTCGAGGCGTTCTGGATGCGCTGCAGCCGTCTCAGGAGCTTGGTTGTTGTTCCTGCGTGAATGACCCTCTTTATTTTAATTCCCCATTTTGTCTGAACTGCTGGTTCCCAACAAATATTTGTAAAATGTTGCTATCTCGTTATCTTAATCAGTTAACAATACGTTTTAGCTTTTTAGAATTAACTACTAAAAAACCTGTACCCTCTTTAGATAAGGTCACTTCAGCAGAGGCGAGGCAAGTATGTGATGCTGCTCAATAGTGCATCCCCTGCTCAGCAGATGCTGTTCAAGGCATTATGCACTACCAGAATTGTGCTCACATCTTAAGTAAAGACATGTAGGTCTTTAACAGGGATATGTAACCTTCCATCGCGATACATTGTGATGAAAAATGCTTTGGTTACTCTTGCTAAACTGGCTGAACTTTTTATTTAACTTAAGCTACTTTCATTATCTTATTTGTTTGGGTTGCTACCTGGTTCAGCCCGCGCATTTTACTGTTTTAATGTGTTTGTAATTAAATAGGTTTGCTGGGTTACTGTAATTGCTTTACTTTATTGGTTTGTACTTTATATTAATCATGAGTTTCCTGTAGCTCGTTGCTGCCAAAGAGGACACTGCTCCTTTTCTTGAGCACAGCATTCTTGCTAGTCAAACTACTGCCACACCGACTGCATGCGGTTGCCAGGGTTACTTGCTCCAGTCAGTATCCCCAATGTTCCATCTCCAGTCCTTCTTACTCCTAATGGTATGGGCATGAACAGACATCACAATCTACTACATCCTTACGGTCCATGTTTTACTTGTGCTTTATTAAACGTCAGTTCTCTGACTAAAATCTCTACCTGTATTGAGAAGCATTGCATTAGCCATATTTCATGTCTTGAATGCCTGTCTCGAACAGGAGGTGCTGTGTTGTTATCAGCAAAACCTCTCCAAACATCCTTGTTCTGCCAGGTACAGCGTAGGCGATAGGTAGGCGGCAGAAGCAGCATTGGGCTCTGAAAACGTTGGCTTGGATTGAGGAGCACCTTCTGTTTTTGAAGTTTACTGAAACATAGGCGCGCCTCCTCGCGAATCAACGTATTATCTAAATCCAGGTCACATTAAATACGGTATTTACTCCAAATATATCTACACGATTCACTAACTGTGATTGATTTTGAGGCAGATGAATTGAGATGTCAAGTGTTGTGATACCCGTAGAGCCTTCGTCTTCAGTGCCAATCATGACATGTTTCTGATAATGCAGTTGTTCTCGTTGGAGGCCCCATGGTTATTATTTACAAACATGTATACGTGTGTGTGTGTATATACTTGTGAACGTCACATGATCGTTATGTGTGTCTGTATGATCTTCAATGCCTTGCATTGCTGTACGAGTGCCAGTGTTAAATGAGTAATATTTCCACTTGATAGCTGAAATATCGTTTATAGACACGTATGCCCAAATCTTATTTACAATCCTACATGTCCAAACATGACCTGAGTGGAATGAATACTCGTCTTCTTTAGTTAAGTTGTTTAGTCTGCTTAACAATATTCAGTTCAACGAAATTGCTACATCTCGTCCTCTCATAGGCGAGCGCTTTACAAAACGTTGCTTGGGCCTAACTTCTGTGACGCCCTTCCATTGAAGAGCGAATTGTAATAATCGGAGACAATTTAGAGGATGTCCCGTAACAATGCTACATTAAAAGAAATTATATTCTGTGTTTCGTTTTCCCAAAAGCAATTGAGTTTCGGTATTATAGCGCTCAATAATTGGAGATTCCGTTTAGTTATTTAAAATACAGCTGCTTCCTTACACTCCCACCTGTTAATTCCCACAACAGAGTTAGTGAGGAGCTATATAATAAGAGTGTGTGCCAGCGGACTGGGCCACAGGAAGAATACGCGGGGGCGCGTCTAGCTGTAATCGGACCGACATTTCACCCGAGTCTGCTGCACTTTCGGTGAAAGGCTGAGATTGTAGATATTGGAGCAGTGAGGAGTTATTGTGAAAGAGACATGCAGCCTGGGTCAGGCTGAGTGGGAGCTTTGCCCGGCCCCTCTAAAAAAATAATGTATTTTCAAACTCGAAAGTGAAATAGAGCATAGTTGCAAAACATGACAGGATCACACAATTTGATCAGTTTATTAGGCTTATTAGGCTAGGAATGAATTCCATGTCTTCTAGTTTGAAACTTTGCGACTAAATGCACCCGTTGCAAATGCACAGAACCACAGCTACAAATTCTGAACCAGCACCTTTAACCATTTCCCGTCTATAGCATTTACATGCTCCAAAACGAACTGTAATTCAACAATGCCTGACTATAATTCACCCCACGATGATTATTTGTTTACAAGTGTTTTTCCTAGAGTCCTCTTTGCTCTGAAGCATGTGAGCACTATAGAAATAACACTAGAGTAATCTTCAATCTTTAGTGCAGTAAACAAACAGTTATTCAACGAAGGATGTGCAATGTTTAGTGCTGTACATATGATAGTTTAAGTGAAGTCATTTTTGCCGGGTGTCTCTGTCTGGTGAGTATTACCTCCTAGCTAAGACTTGTTTTTTGTATCTATCTTTAGCCAGTTTTCATCGTAGTGCAAAATGCTAACTGAAATAGTTGCAATACAAATCGCATTTGCGAGAGAATAAGCTATTGCCATTGTAAATGGCAATGCCATTAATTTATCTGTTTTCAAAACCAACACATAAATAAAAAGTTTGTCATTCACAATGCCAATAGCTCAAACGTTTCCAAAGGCGAAACCATTGCATTGTAAATGCTTGTTTTTAACTTTTTTTCATTTTGGAATCAAATAGCCATCAGCAAACATTTTATTTCGCAGGTAAACACGTTATGCACAAATGATGTCAAATCAAAGTACAGTTTGTGGAGCTAAATACCCATCCCGGATCTATAGTACTCCTGTGACAATCTGGAGTTCGGACCACAAATGACATCATCAGATACATTCGAAAATGCTGGGAGCGCTGTACATCTCCGATGAGACTCAGGTGTCATCAATACACAAATCATGTAACCAAAAACAAAAAAGAAAAAGCGTAGGCAGCCATTGGTAGAGGTAACATATCACACATATCCCTAAGATGTACTGACAACCTCAATACGTTTCAGAGTCCATCCCACTCCTTCCTCGGGATGCACCCACAGTGCACTGAATAACATGTTGACAAGGCCACGTCATGAGGGATTTGAACTGATCCATGGCCATCTCTTGACAAAGATTTGTCTGGGGTTTTATCCACTATAGCAATGTTTTCACTTAAACCACTGCCCCATCATTGTGTGGTCCTCCAATGACTCAGTCTTCTCCACCACAATCTACAAAGGTCAACCAGCCACTCTCTTCACCAGATGTAGGGGGTTATTCGGATGGCGGACGGACCTGCTTCCATCCGCCACCCTCGAGGAAGAGGGACCGACCGCATGGGCAGCGACGGTCCCTCCATAAAAAATTAGGATGTGACCGCCACCCTGGTGGTCACATCCCCTACATTTAAGATTGCGGCGGATGCTGCTTCAAGCTCCACCGCTCCCACACCCTCGATCTCGGTGGCTGACCAGGCTGCTCACCTCGAAGAATGGCTACTTCTTGCATGCGACAAAGTTGCCCCTTTTAAAACCATTAAAGCCAAGCGCCCTCATGACGCTCAGCGGTGGTTCTCTGACCAACTTAAAGCGGATAAACTTGCTCTCCAACAGGCAGAGCGCCGCTGGAGGCGCAATTACGATCCCCAGCTCAGACTTGTTTATATAGACTCCTAAAAATCTTACAAAAAATCGATCCTGGCAGCTAAAACCGCCTACTTTTCCCAAAAGATAATGGACTCCAACAACAAAGTTAAAGACATCTTCTCCATTGTCAGCGAGCTTTCCCTGCCTGACAGGGTCACACCTGTCACCCCAACCTACCCAAACCTTGTGTGACTCCCTCAACTCTTACTTCATCGACAAAATCACAACCATTAAAAATAATATCCCTTCCCCCTCATCCCTCCTCCCCTTACCTCTCCCCCCCATGAACACTAGTCGCCTGACTGAGTTCCCGCCAATTTCTCTAGAAGATTTTTCTTCATTGCTCCACAAAGTCAGCTCAGGCTCCCCCAATGACTGCTGCCCCCCTCAGATCTTGAGGGAGGCCTTCCTGGCCTGTCCTGGCCCCCCACTAGCCCTGCTCAACAACTCTTTAGCTACTGGGGAAGTCCCTCATTCCTTTAAACAGGCAGCCGTCCTACCCATTCTAAAAAAAACTAACGCCGATCCCACAATCCTAAGCAATTACAGACCGATTTCCCTCCTCCCCTACCTGGGAAAAATCCTGGAGACATATGTCACCCGCTGCCTGAGCTCCTTTATCGAAAAATCCTCCTTCCTGGATGCCCAACAAGCCGGCTTTAGACCCCTCCATTCCACCGAGGCGGTCATAGTAGCCGTCATGGATGCCCTCAGGAAAGGTGCCGACAAAAACATCTCACAGGCCCTTGTCCTTTTGGACCTGTCGGCAGCATTCGACACGGTCGATCACACTATCTTGATCGACCGTGTCAACAATGCTGGCATCCAGTGGGTGGCCCTCGATTGGCTTAGATCTTTCCTCGACCACCGATCTCAGGCAGTCCATCTGTCTACTTTCTCTGCACCCTACTCATCTTTAACTTGCGGGGTCCCTCAGGGCTCTGCGCTATCACCCTTATTATTTAATTTATATCTACAACCCCTCTTAGCCTCCCTCCGCAATACCCCGGTCACAATTTTCAACTATGCGGACGATCTTCAGTTAATCTTTCCTATTGATTCTCTCCCTTCCTCCTGTCTTAATTTCCAGTCCACCATGCTGGCCATTGCAGAATGTATGTTTCACAGCCAATTGAAGCTGAACCCCACAAAAACAGAGCTCGTACTAGTGGGGGGCTCCTCTAATCCATGGAATCCCACCTTTTGGCCTTCATCCCTGGGGACGGCACCCACTCCTGTGAGCACTGTGAAGAGTCTGGGGGTGATCATCTCTGAAGACCTCTCTATGAGACCACAAATCAACTCAGTCACCTCATCCTGTTTTTTCCATCTAAGGCGGATCCGTAAAATCAGTAGGTTTCTCACTAGAGATGCACTGATTCTAGTCATCCTCGCTCTTATCACCTCCAGACTCGATTATGCTAACATCCTCTATGTGGGGATTCCAGCACTCCACCTCCACCGGCTGCAACTGGTGCAGAATCAGGCCGCCCGTCTGATTTTCCACCAGCCGAAACATCAGCACGTCACCCCCCTTCTGCGCAACCATCACTGGCTCCCTGTCTCCAAACCCTGCACCTTCAAGCTTGGATGTACCATCTTCAAAGCCCTCTCTGACTCCGCCCCGCCTTTATCTCATCTTGCCTGACACGTTACGTTCCCCACAGAGATCTTCGCTCAACATCTCTTAACTATCTTGTGGTTCCTAAATGCAGACGGAAAAAGCATGGAGGGCTGAGTTTCTCTGCCTTGGCCTCCTCCACATGGAATTCCCTTCCAACTGCGCTTCGTCTCTGCCCCAGCTACGACTGCTTTCGCAAACTGTTAAAAACTCTGTTATTCCAATCAGTATTTGAGTAACTCCTCTTCCCTGATCACCGTCTTTTTCTGTCAAGAGCGCCATGAAGCCGTTGGTGAACGTGCGCGGTACAAATAATTTTAACGTAACGTAACGTAAGGTTAAAAAGTACATGTTTACCTTTGCATGCACGAAGCGGCAGGCACCGCGTGGTGCCTGTCGCTTCGTGCACGCAAAGGCAGGGGGGTACCATAGGTACCCCCATGTGCACCCCCCACACCCCCTTCACCCCTGGGGGCCCGCAACGGGCCCCCAAAGAAAAGACCGTATGCCTTCCACGGCGGATATGCCGCCGTGGAAAGGCATAGGACCACCGCCATCCTAATATGCCTGGCGGTGTCTGATAGACACCGCCAGCCATTTAGAGCTTTTCCGCCGCGGTCGGAAGGCGACCGCGGCGGAAAAGCTGAGGACGGAAAAAATATCCCCCAGCCATCCTAAACTGACGGGGGTCTTTTTCCAGTTCGCAGCGGTTAATCCGCATCCTCCGGGCCGGCGGTAGCTTCCGCCGGCCCGGAGGATGAGGATTATCCGCAATCATAATCGGCCCCATAGTTAGCAGGGCTAACTACACCTTGCGCTGCCACTATGCACTGCTTATCACCTCACATATTACATCACTCATGACATGTTCTGTGACATCATTTATGACATTGCTGACGACATTTCAAATGACATCATTGATGACATCACCGATAACATTGTCCAATGAGTGTGTAAGATTGATTTGTAGTTCACATAGTGGCATGTAACTACCAAAGTACTTCTTTATCTAATTTTGTACAGCCTGTGTTCAGCTAATGGTTGTAATGTTAACAAAACACATGTGCTCCTACTTCATCATAGCTGTCTACAGGAATTAAACATGTTATAAATGTTTACATTGAAGAGTAACCCTGATTGTAGGTAACAGTTGACAAACTGTGTCCAGAATGTTCCACACACATTTTTAGGCTCTGTAGAAAAAGTTTGGAACAGGGCAAAGATTCTACATACTCATACTAAGTATTGTAAATAGCCTTGAGTTATCAGGCATAATCGTCTCAGCCTGGCAATTTCTATGTAACACAGAAGACTGTGTGCATCAGGTATTCAGTTATATGCATGTGCTTGTTCTGAAGATGATTTATATGTAAAGATTTCACCACCGTATGAAGGCTGAGGGTGTATAAACTTCAGCACCTTCAGACTTTGCTTATTTTAAGTAATAGTGCTTTTTTGTCAAGTGTTCAACCACTTGCATGCTCGTGACGGCTGGGAGCCGTCATGCGTCACTCGGCCGTCCAAATCCCGCCCACTCAGTAAAACCCCCACGCAGCGCAAAAATCTGTGCCGCCCGGAAGGGATTAATGGAGTGGATCAGGAGTGTGGAGGGGGGACGACGGAGAAAAATAAAAAAAACAATATACATGCCGCCCTCCAGGATTGCGCTCTTTCGCTCCTCTCCACTCCCCTGTAGACAGGCACAAGCTGCCAGACTGCCCTGCTTCCAGTCCTGAAGCTGCTCTCATTCATGAGAACAGCTTCAGAATTGGCCTGACTGCCAATGATTTGTGTTCCCAGACAGACAGAGTCTGTGCCTGCTCTCTCCAATCGGGCAAAGCAACTGGGGTTAGAGAGAGCTTCATGTCATGTGGGTTTGGTCGGCCTGAGACGGCCGGCCAAATCCACATATGCAGGGAAAGCAGTGCCCACCGCTCCCAGTTTCTATTATCGTTTTATTTTTCATGCTTTTGAGAGCGTTGCCGTGTGGGTGACGCTCCTCCGCCATTGCAGACGAGAAGCCCCTGACACTGTTTCCAGTGCCCAATTCTTTACTCATATGAACTTCATTTATCAATGTATTTTCGGTGACTGTCAGGGGTTTGATACAGATTAACACTGTCCCTAGGGCATTCGATTTGGAAGAGACGTTCAGTATTTTTAGGAACTTTTGTTTTTTTTCTGAACAGTTGGCTACAGATTGACCACCCTCTGCAATTAGGGTTTCCCATGTATCTGTGGTTGATTGTTAATGTGAACAACACTACCTGTAAAGTGAATGGTACAGGGTCAATGTTGCACATAAAGTATGCTTACTACACCTAAGGAAGTTGTGTTTGTGATGGCATTAATGATGCCTCATATTCTTCCAAGCTGTTTTGTAATTACTTTCAGGTTTTAATGCCATAATTATATATAGAGCAATATGAGCAAAAATGAAGCTAGGATGACGTCATCAGCGATGTCATTTGAGGTGTTATAAATTATGTCATAGAACAGGGGTGAAGTTACAGTTAGCTCTGCTAACTAGAACTGTTTAAATTTCTGTATTTTTTTTGTACAAAACTTTAATCTTGTCACTGATATTTTCACATATGCGTTACTTTAACCTTTGTTTTTTATAGTGAATTTCTAAGGTTTTTCTTTAAACAAAACAGACCTTTTTATCACACCTAACAATAACGTTACTTTAACCTTTTTTTCAGTGAATATCTCAGGTTTTTTTTAACATAAAGTAAGATTGTATTACCATACGTAAAGCCAACCCCCACCTTGCACTGCCTTGGCCATGCGTGCTGGAGAGGCTGGCCAAAGGGCCTTGCCGGCGGCCATGCCCTTCAGCAAACCACCCACAGGGCCTTATATGTTTTTAAAGGGGAGGGAACTGCCAAGCCAGGTTCTTCCTGGACCCTAAACAAGCATCCTGGGACCGGTTTCGGGGCTTCACCCCTCATCAACCAGGCTAGCTTGAATCCAGTAGCACAGTGAGCCCGGGACCCATATCTAGGCATACCCAGTGCACTTAGGGAGAGAAAGCAAATGACACACAGATGATGGATGGAATGCAGAGCAAATCAAACATTCACCACCAGTCAGGAGATCTGGGTTAACTCCACTGTTCTTTTGCTCACCAGCCATATGCAAATCAATCTTGACTGTGTGCCTCATGGGACTAGTCCTGCCTGAAGTGTCAAGCCAGGTCCTCTCTTGTCCAGAAACAAGCATCCGGGGACCGGTTTCGGGGCATCACCCCTCATCAGCCAGACTAGGGAAGCATCCTTTACAATGCAACTTTTACCACGCAGTGCCTTTACGACGCAACTTTTACAACGCAAACCATTACAACGCATTGCGCTGGGGGGCGCTCTAGGATAAGGAATAGGTTTAATTTACTATCCAACACCTTCCCTTCTATCTACGGGGACTGGAGTTGGAATAGTAAATTAAGCTATTCACTATCCAGCGCCCCAAAGCACTATGCGTTGTAAAGGCATGCGTTGTAAAAACCGCATTGTAAAGGCATGCATGGTAAAAGCATGCGTTGTAACGCCATACATCCGCCAGGCTAGCTTGAATCCAGTGGCACAGGGAGCCTGAGACCCATATCTGGGCATACCTGGAGCACTTAGGGTGAGAAAGCAAAAGACACACAGATGATGGATGGAATGCAGAGAAAATAAAACATGTACCCCTAGTCAAGAGATCTGGTTTAAATCCATTGTTCTTTTACTCACCATGCCACCCCAGTTTAGATTCAGCCATATGCAAATCAGTCTTGACCCTGTGCCTCATGGGAACAGTCCAGCCTGAACTGCCAAGCCATGTCCTCCCTGGTCTGAAAACAAGCATACTGGGACCGGTTTCAGGGCATCACCCCTCCTCAGTCAGGCTGTGCGGCCCCCTTTCCTGGCTCTCTTTAGGCCATGGGGACCTCAGCACCCAGGGCCTTTTTTTTGTTAAAGGGGAGGAGAGCAGCGCAGCCCCCCTCACCGATCCTTATTAGGCCCTGGGGACCCCATTCCACTGGGTCGTTTTTTTAATTAAATGGGAGGGGGGGCTGTGTGGCCGCGCTGCCTGAGCCATGCTTGGCCCTAGTTATCCCATCCCGCACATTATTAAAGGTGGGTGTCCCGGTTTCCACTCAGGGCACCCACCATAGATTCATTGGGAGCTGTGGGAGAGCCCCAGGGTGCGCTTGCAGGGAGCAGCTACTTATGCTGCTCCCTCATAGCGAGAGCAATATTTTGACCGTTTCTCTGCCTGCAGTGGCAGATCAAATTCTGCTCCCAGCTGGAAGCAGACTCTGGGCCTCATTTATGAGGTTTTGAGATATAGCAGTGCCACAAGAAATCTTGCTGCGCTGCCCTATGTCAAAACAAGGGGGGAGGAATGCGCCATATCTATGAGATACAGTGCATTCCTCTCCTTTTTCCCTGTGCTGGAGCATAATCGGCTGCCATGCACCAATGCAGGCATCCTTGCACCATGGTGCACGGGTGCCTGCGTTGTGTGGCTGCTTGACTTTGTGCAGAAAGGGACAACTTCCTGCACAAAATCAATCAGTTCAGGCGATATCCACTTTCTATGTGTGCTGTAAAATGCAGCACACATAGAAAAAGGAAAAATCGAGGAGAAATGAAAACATTTCTCTTCATTGCACCTCCCTAACTCCACCCATGGGGTGGCGTTAGATTCTGACGTAGTCCCAGGTTTATGATTTCCCATAAATCTGGGCATGCTTCAGATTCCATGGGTGTTGTGTGGGAACACCCACTGTAACACCCATGGAACGCCCCTTTCACGCAGTGTTCTGCTTGAATGGGCCCATATTTACAAGGCCAGGAGAAGCCACTTAAATATGCCGGGGCATGTTGCACCACCGGAAAGTCAAAAAAGTAACGTTCAGGCCACACAAAGGGCCTCATAAGTGAGGCCATTTGTGTTTGTTCTGATGTGGCGGGAGATGTTAAAATGCTCCTGCCAAGCTGGAGCAAACATAGGTTTCCCTGCCTGTGCCAGTGTGGGCAGGGAAACTGCTATGTCCCAATGGTGGGCTCCCTGGACATAGCTAGTCAGCCGGCTCTGGGGAATGGGGTCCCCAGGGCCATTAATGGCTCAGGGCAGGCCGTATAGCTCCCGCCTTTTAATTAGTTTGGCTGTCCCGAGGGATAGTGTCCCCACAGCCTTTAGGGCCTCAAGGAGGGGGAGATGTGGCCCCTTATCCGTTTTTGACACTTTCCGCCCAGGGGGCCGGCTCCCTGGGGCCTGTGATGGCTCACTGAGGGGGACTGCCCAGCCCCACTCCCCATATAGAACAATTTCTGCCTCGGGTGACCTCCTTGGGTCTTTAATGGCTTCATGAGGGTGGCTGCTTGGTTGGTCCTCCCACCCCTTCTTGATTAATTTCAGCCCTGGGAGTGGCCCCCTGGAGCTCTTAATGGCAAGGGAAGGGGAGCCAAACTCCCCTTCCCATTAATTAAAGAAACCATCCCAAGCCGCCATTTTGGTTTTTGCTGATTTCTGTTTTGGTTTTGGTGACAGGGGGTCCCTCTGGGTCCCCCCATGTGGCCTTAGGGGCCAGGGAACCCCTAACCTGCACTCTTATATATATATATATATATATATATATATATATATATATTTTTTTTTTTTTAACATGTACAGGATAAGGGAACTTAGTCCCTGAGTCCTGTAAAGGCTATTATCATAATTTTTCTCAAGTTATTGGCAGCCAATTAGAGCACTCACTCCAGAGTAAGATGACCCAATCAGAAAGCTCCATTTTTAAATTGGCCCCCCACGAGAGTCTCTCGCGGACCCAACTGTCCACATAGCTATATTATTTGACCCTTCATTTCTCAAAAACTACTGAATGAATTTACATCAAATCACATAAAGCACAATCTGTTAACCAAGATCTAACTTTCTGCAAATTTGATGTAATTTTGTTCAGCAGTTGTTATGGTAGTGCTTCTTAACCCCTTCCCTGCTCATGACGAGCTCAGCTCGTCATGAGGCACAGTGGAGCTGTGTGTATGACGAGCTGACCTTGTCATGAACAAGTATAGATCTTATTTTCCAGCACAGGAGGGGAAAACCACTAGCAGCCAAGGTGTTAAAGAAGTCTATGGAAAATGCATGGTGAGTCTGCAGTTTGGGTCCCCATTTTATCTCAGCCCTCGCTTGTCGCATCACATCAAAATTGTCCATGCCCAAACTAGTCAATATATTCTATTTGATGCATCAGGACTACTCCTGCAATTCAATCTGATAATGCTAATTCGTGTTTTTAGCCGCCAAATTCAAATTCCTTTCCACTGACAGAACATTTGAAATGTTTCAATTGTACATTTTGCTTCTTTATTTATACCGTTCATTAATCTGTTAATATTATATAATCTTCTAAGCCGTTGTGGACTCCCTGAAGACGCTTTGCAGGCCCCCAGACCACAGGTTAAAGATCACTGCTCTAAAGCCCTCATTGTGAACATATGCGAACTACCTCCAAACTGTCTCTTTAGGTAATCTCTTGATGACCAATATACTTCTCCATCACACTTAACAAATGTTCCTTGGACATAAACTACATTTCTTAGTGAATTAAACAATCAATCAATCAGTTCTTTTCTGTTCCAAACTTACTTATTTTATAAAAAATAGAACCACACAATTTACAACGTAATTTGTTTTTGTTTTTATAGAAAAAGTGCAATATCAACAATTCATAAACATTGGCATACAGATACCCTACATGTGTTTCCATAGGGTGGAGCAATGGAACCCTGTCACAACTTCCTTCTAAAAAACATAAATACAACATCTAGACAAAATTAAAACCAAAGAACAAAAGGAAGTTAGGTTAAGGGCCTGAGGGGTAATCTGTTAAGGGAGCAATGCCCACCTGGTATTTCAAAATCAGGATCCACTGTATTTCTTATACTCAATGTTTTACTGCCCTGGGGTCTTCTGGTCTGTCAACGTTTTGGCCCCTCTTAAATTGTTTCTAGGGACCATCTTCAGGACTTGATGATGGTCCAATGGTTATAGGGTAGGTTAGTTATTCAGTATAATATCAGCAAACCCTTACACACCCTCAGTAACCGTTCCCAATGGTACAGCCATCTTGTACAGAAAGGCACTCTGCACGGTCAGCCTATATCAAAGCCATAGTCATAAGACTCTGTACCTCTGCATAGCTTCAACATTCATAAGACAAGGATCACATCCATTGTGTAGATAGTTTCAAAAACTGCAGAAGTGAGCGTCACTGTGTTTGCTTCATTTCCTGGCGAATGAATCAAAATCAGCTACTCTAGCGTCACCTGTGCATTTGTCACTTTATGTTCGTAAAGGTGTGTATAGAACATGAACGGAAATATAAAGCACCGTGCTGGACAAGAGAGCAATAGGTGGGAGCGGTACAGAAAGAAGCAAGCAAGATTCACTTGCAGTCAACACAATGCTCCTCTATTACATTCCCTGGGTCAAGAGGGAGATGTGGTTATTTCTGGACAAGGTTTTCGTGAAGAAGGTGTCCTTATATTTCCTCAAAATAAGGAGTGATGGCAATTTCAGGTCTTACTGGGGATCTGTACTAGGTTCGTAACGCATAGTAGGAGAATACCAGTGTATGTTTTCCTTCTTCCTGCTGTTCTTTGTTTCAAGATCAGCAATGCCCTGAG
Organism: Lissotriton vulgaris; assembly: GCF_964263255.1. Lineage (NCBI taxonomy): Eukaryota > Metazoa > Chordata > Amphibia > Caudata > Salamandridae > Lissotriton > Lissotriton vulgaris. Next base: position 231,410,671 of record NC_141690.1, read on the forward strand.
TGTGTGTTCTGCATTTACCAACATGGAGCTTAATCTTATCTGCCAGGAAGGGTTGCATGTTATAGTTGACAGCCTTGCTTATAACACAGCTGATGCAATTATGACTTTGTGCATTAGAAGCCAGGAAAGGGATCTTAACCTCTTAGCTGCGTCGAACGTTCAGCACCCAGTGCTGAACGTTCGAATAACGAGCGCTGGCCCGTCGGCCAACGGTCGTGCGCAGCACTGGCAAGGTAGTGCTCGCGACGACCGTTGGCCGACGGCAGCGCTTAAGGGGTTAAGAAAAGCCACACAGGATATTGTATTATTAGATAGTTCCACCAATGGAGGGCCTGCAAGTTCTAAACTAAAAAGGGGCAACCAGAATGACAGTCATTAGAATGTTGAAGCGGAAGTCACATATCAGCCTTTTTTTACTCTCTGTGTCTCCATTGTCATCAGTGGAACTTCTAACCTTCCAATGTCCTATTGAAGGGTTAACCCCCTTATCTGCAGATCAAAATGGATATTGAGTAGATTAATTAACAGACATGATTGCTCCACAAGTAAGGGCAGTAAGGCTATTAGCACCCACCAGTCAAAATACTTAGGGGCTCATTTATGAAAAAATCAAAATGCAGCACAGATAGAAAGAGGAAGTGACGAGAAGAAGTAAAGATATGTCTCCTCATTATGCCTCTCCTGGGAGAGGCGCATTCCCCGGACTACCAGTTCTAGTACATCTGGGAATGTGTTAACCATGGGAGTTGCGTGGGAACACCCATGCAAAGCCCCTGGAGCTCCTCCTTTACGCAGAGTAAGGCCGCACAGCGGTTTGCGCCGCAGTGCTTCACTCTAGATTTATAGAGCCACTCAGGGCTACGCAAAGCGACCTTGCGCGGCTTCAGAAATCTAATGTAAGGTTTGTGTCACGCATGTGCCACATTGCGTGGTGCAAACGTGATGCAAACAGCACATAAATAGGCCCCCAAGAGCTTCCCTCACTTCGAATCAGCTGCAAAGACTGGAATGTTTGGATACCTTGTCTCTACTCATTAACTAAAGGAAAGAGAAAGAAAAGAGGGAAGAGAGGAAAGAAGAGAAATGACATTGAAAGAAATTGACAAAGGAGAAAAGGGTATGAGCAAGCAACAGAGGGAAAATGTAAAAGGGTAGGAAAAGAGATGGTTTGAATAGAGCTGGAAGTGAAGGAGTGAAAAGGTAGATCACAAATGGGTAGAAAACAATAGAAAACACCAAGTTTGAGAGATGAAAGGAAATAAAGGATATAAAGCACAAAGGGCAAAACTAGCCAAGTGGATCAGAAAATGAGACAGTAAAAGCAAAAGAATGCTAACAGGGAAATCAGCACGACTAAAAAAGGTTAAATAAACTCAAAGTACAGAATGCAGAGAAAAAGACAAACTTAAAATGAGGAAGAGAAGAGAGTAAAAAAATGAAGATAGAACGAAAGAATCACAGTGTAGCCATGCTCTGTAGGCATCAGGTTAAAATGTAGGTGCTATATCTCATGAGAACATGGTACCTCTGCTGGTTACCGAATTCAATCCTTGGGAGATAGTAAAATTGGTCAATATACTCTCTGCAGAGATTTATGAGCAAAGTGCTTCTAATACTGGGTCAATGTGGAAACTGTCTTTGATGATTGAAGATGAGCTTTAGGAAGTGTGTACTTTTCTGGGGACAGGTATTAACATTGTAGTAATATGACGAGCCAATCCTATCCTGGCTATGGGGCTTTACATACTGCTGCTTTGGAATGTTTCAGCAGTTCACCTTCAGAACTGCCTGTAAATTCTATTGCTATGTACCCAATATATTTAATAAATTGTGCTGAAAAAATACATTGGTTGGCTATATTTTTACAAACATTTTTGGGGGGTACAGCTAATAATTCCAAGACACTCTGCTGGAAGTAGGGGGTGGGGGAGGGAGGGGGGGCTCACTTGCCATCCCTGCTTGAACAGTTTAATTTTAAACTGGGATAAGAAAAAAAAACAGGGCTGATTTGCATCTGAGTGCACCCCTGTCTGAGGTGCATCCCATCCCTGCTGTTCATCCGTAAGGTCTCGTGCTGCCGGCAGCTGGGTCTCCTCTGAGGAGACATGTGCAGCCCTTCCAACACTTGTACTCAGACTGCCTCGGCTCTAATCGTTTATTTATTCAAAATACCACAAAGAAGTGGTTTCCTTGAACACAAACCACTATTTACAGTTGTGCAATCCACGCGCTGTAGCAAAACACTGTGGCTTTCCCTGGAGAGCAGGGGTTTGCCTCTGTAAACCTCTGCAGCAAAGCTGTGAGCGCCTGGGTCGACAACACCTTCTGTGTTGGATAAATAAACACTTGACTTCCGAGTCGTTCAAGTTTTGCGGGATACCTGTTCTGTGTGTATGCCTCTGTCTTGTGGGAAGACACTTATTTACTATAAATGGAACTAACAAACCACACTAAAATGTTCCGATTATGTCACATCACACCCCTCCTCAGGCAACTCCACTGGCTCCCTGTACAGAAGAGATGCCAATTTTAAGCTGCTGTCCCACACACACAAGGCTCTACACAACCAAGGACCTGGCTACATTAGCCACCGCCCAAACGTCCACCAGCTGTTGAGAAAACTACGCTCCGCCTCCCTTTTACTTGACCATCACCAAACACCATCAAAATCTCGACCAGCTCCGATGATAATCTCGCTACCGCCGAACATCTCCACTTCCAGATCCACACCGACCCAAAGACCACACTTAGAGGCACCCTCATCTACAGACCTCCAGGCACCCGCACTCAATTCAGCGATGAAATCACAGACTTCGTCAGCCCACATGCCCTCACCTCCATGAACTACATTCTCTTAGGAGACTTCAACTACCACCTTGAAAACAAACACGACAGCAACACCACCGCCCTTCTGGACAACCTGGCCAATCTCGGACACAAACAACTTGTTGACACCCCCACCCATGTAGCCGGACACACGCTTGACCCTATCTTCACCTCCAGCAAGCACATCTCCTTCGATCGCACCACAGCCCTCCACTGGACGGACCACAGCTGTGTTCACTTCAGCTACAAAACCACCCTAACCCACAACCGCCCACAACCTATTCCTCGGAGAAACTGGAACAAAATCACTTCCGACCAACTCCTCACATCACTCAACCAAAACCCTCCCACCCTCTCACTGGAACCAAACCAAGCAGCCATCAATCTCAAGCAATGGATCACCCACAGTGCTGACAAATTAGCACCCATGAAAAAACACCAGATCAAATCAGCCAACAAAAAGGCTCCCTGGTTCAATGATGACCTTAAAAAATCCAAGAAGCTATGCCGCACCCTGGAGAAAACATGGAGAAAAAACCCGACCATAGACAACATGTCCACCCTCAAGGCAGCCACCCGCAAACACCACCAACTGATCCGATCCGCCAAGAAATCAGCATTCAAGGATCGTCTTGACAACAACACCCACAACAGCAAGGAACTTTTCAACATCGTTAAAGAATTCACCAACCCCACCGCAGCATCCAACGACATTACTCCATCCCAAGACCTTTGCGATGCGTTATCCTCCTTCTTCTACAACAAAATTGCCGACATCCACAACAGCTTCAAGAACATTCCCAGCGTTCAACCCTCCCCACCCCCCTCAGATCCTACTCCGCCAACCAACAACCTTACCACCTGGAACCCAATCACCACTGAAGACACCATCCGCCTAATGAACTCAATCCACTCTGGCTCGCCAACCGACCCCTGCCCCCACCACATCTTCAACAAAGCGGACTCCATCATCGCACCCCATCTCCGTAATGTCATCAACTGCTCGTTCAGGTCTGCCACCTTTCCAGAAAGCTGGAAACACGCCGAACTCAGCGCCCTCCTAAAGAAACCCACAGCAGACCCCTCCGAACTCAAAAACTACCGGCCCATATCCCTCCTCCCATTCCCGGCCAAAGTCATCGAGAAAGCCGTCAACAACCAGCTCGCCGCCTTCCTTGAATCCAACAACTCCCTTGATCCATCTCAATCCGGATTTCGAGCAAAGCACAGCACCGAAACTGCCCTCATTGCAGCTACTGACGACATCCGAACACTACTGGACAACGGAGAAACAGTGGCCCTCATCCTACTCGACCTCTCCGCCGCCTTCGACACAGTCTGCCACAGCACTCTTATACAACGCCTCAGCAACATCGGCATACAAGGAAAAGCCTTGGACTGGATCACCTCATTCCTCGCGGGGAGAACTCAAAGAGTCCGTCTCCCCCCGTTCAACTCCGAAGCCACTGAAGTCATCTGTGGAGTACCACAAGGATCTTCACTCAGTCCCACCCTCTTCAACGTTTACATGAGTCCACTTGCCTCCATCGCGCGTCAACACAACCTTAACATCATCTCTTACGCCGACGACACCCAGTTAATCCTTTCTCTCACCAAAGACCCTAACACCGCCAAAACCAATCTTCACGAAGGCATGAAAGAAGTAGCCCAATGGATGAAACATAGCCGCCTCAAACTCAACTCAGACAAAACTGAGGTGCTCATCCTAGGGTCCTACCCCTCTGCTTGGGACGACTCTTGCTGGCCTTCTGCTCTGGGCACAGCACCCACACCCACAGACCATGCACGCAACCTTGGCTTCATCCTAGACTCCTCTCTCTCGATGTCCAGACAAGTCAACGCAGTCTCATCCTCTTGCTTCAACGTACTTTGCACTCTCAAAAAGATCTTCCGCTGGATTCACCTAGAGACAAGAAAGACTGTCACCCACGCACTGGTCACGAGTCGACTGGATTACGGCAACACACTATACGCCGGAATCACAGCAAAATTACAGAAAAAACTCCAATGCATCCAAAACGCATCAGCGAGACTCATACTAGACCTCCCTTGCCAAGATCACATCACCGGACACCTAAAAGACTTACACTGGCTTCCCGTCAACAAAAGAATTACGTTCCGCCTCCTCACCCACGCACACAAGGCCCTCTACAATCTAGGACCCGAATGCCTCAACAATCGCCTATCCTTCTACAAACCCACCCGCCAACTAAGATCGTCCAATCAAGCCCTCGCCGCGGTCCCGCGCATCCGAAAATCCACCATGGGTGGCAGATCCTTCTCCTTCCTTGCCGCCAAGACCTGGAACTCACTCCCCACTCACCTCCGCCTTACTCAAAACCACATCTCCTTCAGAAAAGATCTTAAAACCTGGATATTCGACAAATAATAAACCCCTTCCCCAAGCGCCTTGAGACCCTCTGGGTGAGCAGTGCGCTATACAAATCCACGAACTTGAACTTGAACTATCTCCCGAATCAGAAGTGGGGGACGCTTCTTCTCCCACATCACTGCAAAGACCTGGAACAGGCTCCCCATGCACCTCTGGAACATCACCTCACTTCAGGGAATTCCGAATGGCCTTCAACACCTGGCTGTTAGAATAAGCCTTTGGGACCTGCAAGCGGCTGGATACCCCATCAGGGGATTAGCTGCACTTTGTAAATCTTGACAGATTGATTGATTGAGAATCGAAGACATCATGGTCGGTGCTGGGCTTTGCCTTACATTGAAATACTGAAACAATTGACCACACCAGTGCTTAATTTGTGCTGGAGGGTGCCAGTAGCGCCATCATCACTTATTTTTGTAAACTGGCACTTATCGTGGATGAAAACATTTAGGGCAGAGGGGGCATAATTCATTATTAGATGGTCGCTGCACTGGAACGCTATAGCAATATATATACATATATTTTACATTGACCACCATTAATATTGATTGCATCATATTGATTACCAACATTAATTCAAGGAAAGGAGCTGTGGAGTTCAGAATAATAAATCTATGCCTCCCTATTTATGACTATCTTGATAATATTCTGGAGTCAATAAAAGTACTGGTCAATAATATTGACCTCAATGGGTCTTGGCTGATGATGTCATCTGCACTGTGACCTGTAGAAGTTAGAGTTACAGGAGAGGCTGCTGCGACCTGCACATCTGCCTTGCACCGGGCAGGCCATGAATGCGATCACACTCTTCCTTCATTTTCAGCCCATGCCCTGACAAAAGTCCTGGCAAGTCATGCCACTATGGCCCAGACCAATGGACCTGGTCCATCGCTGTTCATGTCTATTGTTCGATTGCTGCTTTGTCCAGCTTCAGGAGTTTGGGGGATATTGAAAGCATAGGACGAGTGTCCTGAGGGAGACTCTTGGGGAAACTGTCTGGACCGCACCGCCACAACCTTCTCTCGCTTCTCACTACCTCCTGACATCACGACGAGGAGGTAAGTCTTTTTGTATCAGTTCGATGTTTGATGAGAGACCAAAACACTTATGTTTTTGACTAATTATGCGCTCATTCACACTAATGAATTTGTAAGTCCAGTGGAAAATATTGTCCAGGTAATCAATGTGGGTCTCAAGACTGCTAGTTAATTAAAATGTAAGAGATTAAAAAAAATGTAAAATTAGGAATTCTCTCAAGTTGTGCTTTCACACAGATAAATAACTAGATAAGAATGCACAAGTTGTGCATGCATTTAAATTGGAAGACTTAAATACATTTTTATAGAAAAGTAAGACGTTTTTTTGAGTGTGATGCGCACAATCTTGTCTTGTAATGTATCAAGGACCCCCTGATGAGGATAAAGTACCTGGGTCAGGGAAAAAGTTCAAATGCGAAGGTATCAACCCAGGCCAACTTTCACAGAAAAAACACTGGCTATATTGTACAAATCAAATTATGCAAAAACTATAACACAAACATTAATACTGATATAAAAAGGATTTTTAATTATTTTGATAAAAAAGATTTAAACACATATATCTTGTATACACGATAATTGATACAGTTAAAAGTATTTTTGTTGGTAATCAAAAATAAAACATTTATTCTAAAAACATTGAAGGGACAATATTGTTGTCCTGTATGTTGTTGGCACGGCTGTAGTCTGTCAACACGTTTCGACACGTTGTAGTGTCTTCCTCAGGACAATATATTTTGCAGCCAATTTTTTCTAAAAAGAACAAGACATTTTTTAATTCTTGTCTGCATTTGATAAAAAAGTGTTATAGTGCATACTTATATTGTATTTACTTATGAAAGAGAAACTTTTACTTGAATTTCGGAAAATCTTTCTCTTAAAAAACATATCTTATAAATTATAGCCAAGTGTTTGATTTATACAATGATTTCTCCACTGTCGATGTCTAAGAAAAGAAAAAGAGCGCGGTCCTGACAAAATCTAGGAACACATTTCCTATGGTGAATTTATGGCGTTGGTAAGAGAATATGTTATTCTTCATCAAAATATTTCTATACATTTGATAAAAGTTATTGCACACATATTTAGCCAATTGATAACACATAGTTACATTTCTATTTTACAACATATTAAAAACTAGATGATCTTATTTTCAAGGTTTCACACTTTGCTTAATTAAAAAAGAGGAATAAAGAAGAAAATGAAAAAAGTATGAAAGTATTCAAGATACAGGACCATACTTATTTTCCCTAATAAGTAGTGTAACTCGTAAGGCTAGATTTCTTATGAAGTTGTATATTTCCTAATATCTTTTGTCAATTCATTATCCTTCTACATTGGAAAATTCCATTAATTAAAGCAGCCTATTTTATTTCCTGTAGCTACTCTCTGTATTTTTCAACAAGATCCTGGAGTGAAGAGAACTTACCAATTATAGGATGAACCCTCAATCACCAGAAATCTTGTGACTTCTATGCTTGCAGGTTGAAACAATCTTGTCTTCATAACAGACTGGAAATCAGGAAATCAGGAATTTCATTGAATGCAAAAGTGGAATTTGCAGCAAGGTAGGCGCATGCGCCAAGTAGAACTCTGCAAAAAATAATATGAAAATATGAAAACATAACCTGTATTACTGAGTGGCCTGCTACGCCATACCAAGTACTGGTATGCACTAATTACATGGCAATTCCAATGAGTCCATGGACCCTGAAGAAACTTCACCCTGTTTATCATACAAACTCTCACTATAAACATCAAGCTGATAGCTGGCAGCAACACAGTGCAGTAACAAGCTAAGAAATACCATAGAGGGAATTGTAGAGCTGTTTCGTTTCCTTTTTGTTTTGTTTAGTTTCGTTTTCGCTGCCATTTTAGTTGTTGTTGTGCCTCGGAGCCCGTCCTCTACAGCCCGCCCCGCCTCCCAGCTGACCCTCCCTCCCACGGACTGCATAGCCTGCTCCCACACCCGTAAACGCTGTGACCATCCTGACGCTTTCAGAAGCGGTCGCTCCCTTCGCTCCCAGCTCTCACCTGGTATCGTTGGCTACGCTCTTTACTGATCTCAAATCTGCTGGCTCCTATATAGCATAGCGCTGTAGCGCGATTACCATTGTGGAATAATAGAAATATTTGTAGCGCTTTCAGGAGATTTTAGCACTGTGCTTTGATTCGCGCTTTCCCAGCTGTAGCGCTATTTGTGTTGCTTTATTTGAATGTGCATTGCCTGATTTTTCACTCGATCATTGTCGCGCTTGCCAGACACATTGTCTCAGCCATTAATTAATCTCTGTGCCCCAGCCTATCTCTAGTTTCGTTTTCGCTGCCATTTTAGTTGTTGTTGTGCCTCGGAGCCCGTCGTCTACAGCCCGCCCCGCCTCCCAGCTGACCCTCCCTCGCCCCTCCCCTTCCACTATCCACATATGACAGATTCTTTCGTGCGCACCTTCACGCGCAGCGGTCGCGCCCTATGCGCGCCGAAGGTGCGCCAAAGGTAAGCCCGTCTACGCCCGTCCGCGCCTGGGACCGCGCCCAGTGCCAGACCCCCTGGCCCCCGCAAACCGCACTCCTCCCGCATTACGTATGACGCCACCACCCTCTTAGCCCTCAACCCCGGACGCACTCCACGATGCTACGAAGCTGCCCCAGGATGTACCCATGGTCCCTTCGCCTGCCACTCCTGCAAGTTTGCCTGCATCAAGACCCACACCAATTCAACTAACCCCAAACACAGCTCCGACTCTAACCACCTGAGGTGCATCCTGCTGAACACCCGCTCGGTCCACAGACACGCCACTGAACTCTGGGACCTACTAGACACTGCGTCACCGGACATCGCCTTCCTTACAGAAACCTGGATGAACGCATCATCAGCACCCGACATAGCCATTGCCATCCCGGACGCATACAAAATCATCCGGAAGGACCGCACCAACCAAACAGGAGGAGGCATAGCCACCGTCCATAAGAACACCATCAGATTCATGACCAGCTTCGACGACACCTCCACTTCCAGATCCACACCGACCCCAGGACCACACTTAGAGGCACCCTCATCTACAGACTACCAGGAACCCGTAAACATTCAGCGAAGACATCACTGACTTCATCAGCCCACATGCCCTCCCCTCCGAGAACTACATTCTACTGGGAGACTTCAACTTCCACCTGGAAAAGAAAAACGACAGCAACACCTCCACCCTTCTGGACAACCTGGCAAATCTCGGACTCAAACAACTTGTTGACACCCCCACTCATATAGCAGGACATACGCTCGACTCTGTCTTCACCTCCTACAAACACATCTCCTTCGACCACACCACAGCTCTCCACTGGACGGACCACGGATGTGTTCACTTCAGCTTCAAAACCACCACGACCTACAACCCCCCACTACGTATTCCTCGAAGAAACTGGAACAAAATCACCACCGACCAACTCCTCACATCGCTTAACGAAAACCCTCCCACCCTCTCATCGGACCCAAACGAAGCTGCCACCAAACTCAAACAATGGATTACTCACAGCGCTGACGAATTAGCACCCTTGAAAAACCACCAGATCAAACAAGGTAACAAAAAGGCCCCCTGGTTTAGCACTGGTCACTAGCCGACTGGACTATGGAAACACCCTCTACGCCGGAACTACAGCCAAATTACAGAAAAAACTCCAACGCATCCAAAATGCATCAGCCAGACTCATACTGGACATCCCTCGCCAAGCTCACATTACCGGCCACCTGAAAGACCTCCACTGGCTCCCCGTCAACAAGAGAATAACGTTCCGTCTCCTCACCCACGCACACAAGGCCCTCTACAAACTAGGACCCGACTGCCTCAGCACACGACTGTCCTCCTACACACCCACCTGCCAACTAAGATCTTCCAACCAAGCGCTCGCCACAGTTCCGCGCATCCACAGATCCACCATGGGAGGAAGATCTTTCTCCTACCTGGCGGCCAAGACCTGGAATTCTCTCCCCACCCACCTCCGCCTCACACAGAACCACTTTTCTTTCAGAAAGGAACCCTATAACCTGGCTATTCGATAAATAACGTTCCCCCTCCCAAAAGCGCCTTGAGACCCTCTGGGTGAGTAGTGCGCTATACAAATCCCTGAACTTGAACTTGAACTTCAAAGCTACCAGAATACTGAAAACCGTAAAACTTCATGTCTGCCTCTCACACTTCATCATCCACCACACTGCTATACGCTGTGCCCCATATTATGACAACTGCACCTCGGGGGTCACCACGAACATCATGAAAACATCTCCACATAGGATAAAAAAAAGACGACATCCTTCCAACCACACACCCTACACAGTGTAGCGTGCTACCCATACAGGAAAGTGCTTCAGCGACCCACATAAGGGCAGTGAGCCCTATTTAAATGCTACAATGCAATAATAATGATAGTGCCTATTTGTAAAGCGCAAACATATCACCCCCTTAAGGGTTTCAAGGCGCTGGGGCCGTCGGGGAGATTAAGGGGCAGATGTATCAAGATTCCGATTTGCGAATTCTAAATAGCGATTTTTTGCGAATCGCTATTTAGAATTCGCAAAATGGAATGTATGTACAAAATCGCTATTTTTTTGCGATTCCTTAATATTCTTTATTTGCGAATTCGCAAATAAGGAATAATTTCCAATGCATTCCTATGGGCAATAATTCTCAAATTGCGAATTCGCAATTTGCTAATCGCAATTTGAGAATTATTTCAAGGGTGCAGGGGTGTCTCAAAGATACCCTGCTGCACCCCTGAAATTTACATGTGTGTGCATGTGGCACACATACATGCCCTATGGGCATGTATGTGTGTCACATGCCACCCTCACAAATGCCAAATAGGGCATTTTTAAAAGAAATCGCAAATTACCACCAACTACAAGTTGGTGGTAATTTGCGATTTCTTAACACAAATTCGCAATTTCAAAAAGTTACATACATATCATTTAAGGAATCGCAAAATTTGCGATTCCCTAAATGCTTAAGCAAAATAAGGAATCGCGAATTATTGCGATTCCTTATTTTGCGATTTTTGGATGCATATGAAAAAATGCTAAAATGCCTTTTGCGAGTCGCAAAGGCCGAAATTCTGCGAATTTCGTCCTTTGCGAGTCACAAAAGGCTTGATACATCGGGCCCTAAGTGAGCTATTGCCCAGAGACATAGGGTGCTGAGCTGAGGTGCCACCGGTGATCGAACCGTGAACCCCATGCTCCAGAGTCAGCCGCTCTGGCCGCTGTGCCACAGCTCTCCCTCAATACAATACAATGTAATTAAGCACTCTTAAGAATGTATGTGTGGATATTTCAAGAACCAAGCTAGTAATCAGCGGAATGCTACACAGTGGTGGAAGGGTACACAGTATCGCTATTGTTATGTTCTTTTGAAAATTGAAAAACAATAAAGATGTCTGACAGAATTCTATGAATTTTATAATGTAGTAACTAGTTAGAGAGAAGAGTAATTGTGGGCGGAGGGCTACAACTGAGGAGTGTTTGGGGCAGAAAACTGAGTGTTAGTAACAGGATGAATTATAAAGATTATTTGAATTAAAAAGCATAAGGGATATATCTGAATCCACAGGGCTCTACTCTCTACATGATGCTGCTTTAAGGGGCTTCTTCCATAAGGGAAAGGTGGTTGTGTTTGAAACGCGTGTTTGAGGCTGCAGGAGCCACAGGACGCTGAAGGAAGTATGCATGGGACGAGTCTGGATAAGTGACAGCGCTATGGGTGTTCGTGTGTACATTAGTCACAATTGTTGGTGAGATCTGAGAAAAAGGGTGATGGGAATCAGCTTTTAGAATACCTATCAAACATCGGAAGGTAGGGCTGCACACACTCGTCTGTAGATATCAAATCTATTCATGGGGGGGGGGGGTTGGCAAAATGATGCATGCTGCATTTCAAGGGCATGTGCAGGAATATGATGTAGGAATATCTCTGGGCATCTCGTAATCTTATTTGTATTAATTTCTAGAGTTTTATATAGCGCCAACTAGACCCAAGGATATCAGAGCGTTTTACATGAGCACCAGTTTCGTTACACAAGGACAAATTCACTTTTTTTGTTAGGCACGGGGCGATTGAGTCATTTGCCAAGAATCACAGGATGTTGAGCGTGGTTGCCAAGACTTGAACCTGGTTCCCCAGCTTCGAGGTCGACCGCTCTAGCCGTAAGGCTACATCCTCTCCCCAATCATGGTTGAAGAATTCCAGCTGCCCATAATTCTTCAAAGACAAAAGACTACTGGACATTTTGAGTAAATGTTCATTGAATGTATTGACAGTAAATAATGGATAATATGATGTGTCGTCCTTTTCTCTTCACTCTTGTGCACTGTAAGTAAGGCATTTAATACAAAGATGACCCAAGATGGGCAACAAGGGCTCTGTAGATTTGGCAGATCCTCTGCACCCTGACAAAGCACCTGACACTGACCTCACGTCCCCCCAGAAGCTACACTGGACATCAGTGCCCACCTGAATGGATGCTGTGTTCCACGGAGGGCTTCACAGATACCTTGAATAGAGCTCGGTGGACCTATGTCCCTTGCTGGGCTCTACGGCAGTGACCAACCTGCCAATGTCCCCATGGTCGCCTGGCACCTCTGCATCAGAGGTCTCTGTACTTACCTGGTGCCCGATACAAGCCTGCCCGTCAGTCTGCGTTGGGTATGTTGCACACACCTAGTGAGCTGCACTGCTGCAAACTTTGTGGCTGCTTGGGTGGCGGCCATGTCCTGGATGCTCTTTCATGCTGGACTTTGCCCTTGCTCATGTTATGTTATGTTATTATAATTTTTATAAAGCGCCTTATCACCCAGAGGTATCTAAGCGCTGATATTGGACACATAACGCCAGTAAGACCGTCACGCCACCCACTACAGTGGCCCCCATGCTTCCAAAAAGAGCCCTGTCTTTAGTTTCTTTCTGAAGATAAGGAGATTAGTTTCCTTCCTCAGTGTGACTGGAAGAGAATTCCATGCTCGGAGGGCCGTGCTTGAAAAAGCTCTAGCACCCTTGGACACCAGGTTGAACCTAGGGCATATCAGATTGAATGCCTCAGTAGACCGAAGGGTCCTGATTGGTACATATTTAGTCAAACGATCCTTAATATAGGTAGGGGCTGAACCATGGACCTCTTTATGCACAATACAGAGGCTCTTAAACTTGACTCTCTGAGTAATTGGCAGCCAGTGTAGGCCCTGAAGTAAAGGAGTGGCCCTGGTATGCCGAGGTTTATTAAAAATGAGTCTTGCTGCATCATTCATTACTACCTGGAGTCTGGTTAAAAGATTATTTGGTAGACCCAGATATAAGGAATTACCATAATCCAGCCTTGCCAGAATCAAAGCGGAAACAGCCAGCCTAAGAGTAGGGACAGACAGCAGTCTGTCCCTCCATCATTATGAAGTCTGGGGGGAGGGGATTCTGCTGATGTTGCTTGCACTGTGGGGGCCTCATTTATGAGGCTGTGCGTCACTTTTACGCCGCTGGTGCGTCACTTTTTGTGACGCACCGGTGGCGTAAAAAATGCACCTTGTTGCGCCATATTTACAAAGTGACGCATCTAGGAATATGCGTCACTTTGTAAACCCCTGCGCCACACTATACCTGCGCCAGGTATATTGTATGCAAGGGGGGCAAGGAAGGGTCATAGAAGTGACGCAGTGAAATCAATGAGATTTCACTGCGTCAGTTTTAGGACGCTGTTGCGTCAAAATCTTGCGCCTGCCTCACAGCAGGCGTAAGACTGACGCAGACCCTTTCACATGGGGCTTGCCCCATGTGAAAGGACGCATTGCTGGAGTTGCGTCACTTTTGTGACACACTCCAGCAATGCGTCACTTTTGCGCTTACAGATATGTCAGAAATACTGACGTATCTGTAACTCCTTGTGACATGATGCGTCATACAATAAATATGACGCATCAGGAATGTTGCAAGGAGTGCGCACTGAGAAGTGACGCATCGCTGCTTTCACGCAGCGATGCGTCATTTCTCATAAATGAGGCCCTGGTTACTTTCTGGGCAGTATGCCAAGGTGACGCTGGAGGGTGAGCCTTCATGGATTTGCTTCAATGGACATGTGCGCAGAGTGGAAATGGGACGGTTCCCTCATCCTCCATTGTTGTTGAACTCACTATGTGGTCTTCTCGGAGACAGCCATGTTTCATGACCTCTTGGGGACTCATTTCTAGTCCGCTCACCTTCTCTTGCCCTTATGTAGCCAGGTTAGATGAGGAACACGTTTCTTTCACACGAGTAACACACAATATGAAAACGCAATGCAACATTCTTATGTAGTCTGCTAGCTTTGGCTTTAGAACTATGGGGCATATTACTAACGAGTAGCAATATTTATCGCTAACTAGGCTTTGCAACGATTTTTTATCGCTAAGCATCGCCGGAACTTATCGCTGAGATAACTTGCTATTAGCAATGTTTATCTCCAAAGCGATAATTTTTCCGGCGATAGCGTGAATATCGCTGTGAATACAGCGATATTCACGCATTAGTGACAAAATGCTCCTAGCCATGTTATCCACCTCCCATTGGATAACATGGCTAAGAACTGGTCTGAGCAGGCGTTAGTTTTTGGTGATAGCGGGAATATTTCCATAGCTACGCCCGCCTTGCTAATAGGCGATAGCGACGTTAGCGACTGCTTTCAGTCGCTAACAGGTTGGGTACGCCCACTTTGCATGTCATTAGCGATAAATATCGCTGACATGCAGAGCGGGCCCCAAACCGCTCGCTATCGCCTAAAAGCTGTCGCTAACATCAGTTAGCGACAGCTTGCTAATAGAGCAATAGAATTATCGCCGCTTAGCGGCCGAAAACTACGGCTAAACCGGCGATAATTGCCTATCGCCCCCCTTGGTAATATGCCCCTATTTCTTTTGAGAGAGTCCTCTTTGTTACTGGAAAGTATTCTTATGTAAGAAAAGCCCTGAAACTGTTCTTTTGGAAACTACTTAGATGCAGAAGTACCTGCTTTATGGAAAGAGCACAGCCGCCCATTTGTTCCCAACACAGAAAACTGCAAGTAAGGATCCCTACCTTTCCCAAGCATCAAAGCTGAACATCTCCGTCAAACCTTAGGTAAGAAGCCGTACCGCAAGGAAGGTGATGGATAGAGTGGGGCCCACACTAAACATTGTCGCATACATGGCTTTACCTGCAACAGATTGGGGTGCACGCTTGAGTCTTGGCTGACTGATCCATCCAGATTTACGTCATCACATTCTCCTGTAAAGTCCATCAGAGTCAATCATCTTAGCATCGCGAGAATCAGCCCTGTGGTGGGAAGCCATACAGAATTCTGTACATATTATTGTGTGCCTACAAAGCAATTGTCAACACAAAGTCTATATTTCCTGCTGTCCATAATAAAAGCGAACCTTATAAGGGCATGTTCTCCCCAGTTATGTGAACTGTTCTTGCCAGTGGCTTATCACAATTAAATACAGGAACATTTGATTTTCAGAACCAGTGCCCGAGGTCTTTAAAGTTTAGGGGATTATCCACGTTTGCCACTTAATATCAGGAGTGATCAGTCTGAAGATGTGTAGCCCTCTTCAAAAAAGGAAGGTGGAAGGGTCAGTCTATGTTCACTCATGTTCTTCCGCAGTCTGGTGGAGCATAACCTTCTTTGAAGAGTGTATCCAAAAAAAAGCCCTTCACAGTGAGATAAAAAAGTTTCCTTTTTAGATAGTGATGATTCCTAACATCTCAATGCAGCAGTAGCGCCAAGAATTGTGCCATTCAACGACCTATTACCTAATGATATATTCCTTGACACCCAGGTGCAGGCATTTTTCATCTGATTGACTTCAATGCTTTGTCTGCAGAATTTTTATTCACTTACATCAAATGCCACTCTGAATGTTTTAATGCCTGTCTGATTATTAATCCTTTATCCAGCGCATAAGGTATGTTCCCGAGTGTAAGGTATGCTCCAATGGTGAATCCTTGTGTGTTATTCCTATCTGTGTGTTAGTGCTACAATGGGCTCGCAAACATTTTGTATTATGTTTGCACTACTGGTCAATGGAAGGTGAGAGCAAATTCAGTTTGATCTTTTTTGGCCCAGGCCCTTACCACCGGATATACCCACGGCAAATTGGCAATTTTGTTTAATAGCACATAGAATAAAAGAGTAAAACCCACTAGAAGTGTTATTCCCCATTTCTGCTTTAAATCGAGTACTTAAATGGCAGATGAAAATGTAATATGCCTTAGTGTTTTAAGGAACCGTATGCACCCCATAGGTCTAAATAACAAATACTGGGACTGATTTACAGTACGGAGGAGCGTGTTGTCCATACCCTCTCCACAAACACTGAAGGTCCGCCCCCCTCATTTGAAGTCAGATGGACCTACAGTACGGTGACAACAGGGACTACTCTGACTCCGCCTCCGACATACACCTCGACGACCCGGTGGAGTAAGGGCCATCGGAGTTTTGACATTTGTCTGACCACGCTATTTAGAGAGGGTGAACAAAGGGCAAGTTTTAACTGTCCGTCACTGCCAGTTAAAAACTTGGAGGGAAGGGGCAGCGAAAAACTGCAAAATAACCCTCAAGCCATGGGAGAAAACTCCCATAGAAGGGGGGGGGGGGTTGGAGGGGGATTAATATATATTTTTTCATAACCAAAACCCACTTTGGATTTTGTTTTTTGAAAATAAAAAAAAACATCGAAAGCTTGTTGTGTGGCTACGTAATGTTGACTGAGCGAGCCGTCCGTCAAACTTTCAATTCATTGACAGGAACTGCGGTGATGGCAGTTTCTGCCAATGCAATGGATGTCTGCTGGCCTGGCGGGTGGGTACTCCCTCAGAGAAACAAAGTACTTTGCTCTGTCACTCTGATGGGGTAAATCACCATAGTGCCTGATTTAGAGTTTTGTGGATGAGATTTACTCTGTCAGGGAGGCAGAGTAAAGTACTCTGTTGCCCTGAGGGAGTAGCCACCTGCCAAATTTAAAGATGCCCCCCTGGCTAGCGGACATCTTTTGCATCACTGTTGTGATGGAGTACCCTCCCTGCGAATTTCTAAATCGAGCCCTTAGTCTTTAAATAGTTACTGGGGAAGACTATAACTCTCCCTTCTGACGATGAAGGCTCCATTACAGTGCAAAAACAACAGTTGATGGACATAATGCAGAACAATGTCATACATTCACCCCAGTACAGAGATCTGGCTTTAATCCATCGTTTTTTTGCACTCCACACCACCCCAGTTCAGATATGGCCATATGCAAATCAGCCTTGCCCCTGTGCCTCATGGGAACAGTCCAGCCCGAACTGCCAAGCCATGTCTTTCCTGGACCGGAATCAAGCATTCTAGGATAGCTTGACTCCAGTGGTGTGGAGAGCATGGGACTCACGTCTGAGCATACCCATCCCACTCGGGGGGACAAATGCAAAAACAACAGTTGATGGACAGAATGCAGAACAATGTCATACAATCACCCCAGTACAGAGATCTGGGCCTAAATCCATCGTTTGTTTGCACTCCACATCACCACAGACATGGCCATATGCAAATCAGCCTTGACCCTGTGCCTCATGGGAACAGTCCAGCCCGAACTGCCAAGCCACGGCTCCATTACAGTGAGCATGTTCGAGGGCCATCTTAGAATGGGGTCAAAACTCTTAAAACAATACATTCTGGATTTAAATGGGACAACCATACTATCTATTTGGCAGGGTTGAGATTGTGCGTTTTAGGTTAAACTGGAGATCCTAGGTATGCATTTTAATTAAGGTTTATAAACCAAACGTTTAAATGTATTCTCTACATGTCTTTCCAGTTCTGCTTTACAAAAACATTTTCCTTGTTGCCAATTTCTGTGGGTGCAGAGGTCGTAAAAAATAATAAGCAAAAAACACAGTTGATGGACAGAATGCAGAACAATGTCTTACATTCACCCCAGTACAAAGATCTGGGCCTAAATCCATAGTTTTTTTGCACTCCACACCACCCTAGGTCAGACAATGGCTATATGCCAATCAGCCTTGACCCTGTGCCTCATGGGAACAGTCCAGCCCGAACTACCAAGCCATGTCTTTCCTAGACTGGAATCAAGCATCCAAGGACCGGTTTCTGGCTATCAGCCTTCCTCAAAATGGATAGCTTGACTCCAGTGATGTGGAGAGCCTGGGACTCACGTCTGAGTATACCCAGCCCACTCGGGGTGAAAATTGCAAAAAACACAGTTGATGGACAGAATGCAGAACAATGCCTTACATTCACCCCAGTATAAAGATCTGGGCCTAAATCCATCGTTTTTTTGCACTCCACACCACCCTAGGTCAGACAATGGCTATATGCAAATCAGCCTTGACCCTGTGCCTCATGGGAACAGTCCAGCCCGAACTACCAAGCCATGTCTTTCCTAGACCGGAATCAAGCATCCAAGGACCGGTTTCTGGCTATCAGCCTTCTTCAGCCTGGATAGCTTGACTCCAGTGATGTGGAGAGCCTGGGACTCACGTCTGAGTATACCCAGCCCACTCGGGGTGAAAATTGCAAAAACACAGTTGATGGACAGAATGCAGAACAATGTCTTACATTCACCCCAGTACCAAGATCTGGGCCTAAATCCATCGTTTTTTTGCACTCAACACCACCCTAGGTCAGACAATGGCTATATGCAAATCAGCCTTGACCCTGTGCCTCATGGGAACAGTCCAGCCCGAACTACCAAGCCATGTCTTGACTGGACTGTTCCCACGAGGCACAGGGTCAAAGCTGATTTGCATATAGCCATTGTCTGACCTAGGGTGGTGTGGAGTGCAAAAAAACGATGGATTTAGGCCCAGATCTTTGTACTGGGGTGAATGTAAGACATTGTTTTGCATTCTGTCCATCAACTGTGTTTTTTGCAATTTTCACCCTGAGTGGGCTGGGTATGCTCAGACGTGAGTCCAAGCCTCTCCACATCACTGGAGTCAAGCTATCCAGGCTGAAGAAGGCTGATAGCCAGAAACCGGTCCTTGGATGCTTGATTCCGGTCTAGAAAACACATGGCTTGGTAGTTCGGGCTGGACTGTTCCCATGAGGCACAGGGTCAAGGCTGATTTGCATATAGCCATTGTCTGACCTAGGGTGGTGTGAGTGCAAAAAAACGATGGATTTAGGCCCAGATCTTTGTACTGGGGTGAATGTAAGACATTGTTCTGCATTCTGGCTATCAACTGTGTGTTTTTTGCAATTTTCACCCCGAGTGGGCTAAGTATGCTCAGACGTGAGTCTAAGGCTCTCCACATCACTGGAGTCAAGCAATCCAGGCTTAAGAAGGCTGACAGCCAGAAACCGGTCCTTGGATGCTTGATTCCGGTCTAGGAAAGACATGGCTTGGTAGTTCAGGCTGGACTGTTCCCATGAGGCACAGGGTCAAGGCTGATTTGCATATAGCCATTGTCTGATCTAGGGTGGTGTGGAGTGCAAAGAAATGATGGATTTAGGCCCAGATCTTTGTACTGGAGTGAATGTAAGACATTGCTCTGCATTCTGTCCATCAACTGTGTTTTTTGCAATTTTCACCCCGAGTGGGCTGGGTATGCTCAGACGTGAGTCCCAGGCTCTCCACATCACTGGAGTCAAGCTATCCAGGCTGAAGAAGGCTGATAGCCAGAAACTGGTCCTTGGATGCTTGATTCCGGTCTAGGAAAGACATGGCTTGGTAGTTTGGGCTGGACTGTTCCCATGAGGCACAGGGTCAAGGCTGATTTGCATATAGCCATTGTCTGACCTAGGGTGGTGTGGAGTGCAAAAAAACGATGGATTTAGGCCCAGATCTTTGTACTGGGGTGAATGTAAGACATTGTTCTGCATTCTGTCCATCAACTGTGTTTTTTGCAATTTTCACCCCGAGTGGGCTGGGTATGCTCAGACGTGAGTCCCAGGCTCTCCACATCACTGGAGTCAAGCTATCCAGGCTGAAGAAGGCTGATAGCCAGAAACCGGTCCTTGGATGCTTGATTCCGGTCTAGGAAAGACATGGCTTGGTAGTTCGGGCTGGACTGTTCCCATGAGGCACAGGGTCAAGGCTGATTTGCATATAGCCATTGTCTGACCTAGGGTGGTGTGGCGTGCACAAAAACGATGGATTTAGGCCCAGATCTTTGTACTGGGGTGAATGTAAGACATTGTTCTGCATTCTGTCCATCAACTGTGTATTTTGCAATTTTCACCCCGAGTGGGCTTGGGTATGCTCAGACGTGAGTCCCAGGCTCTCCACATCACTGGAGTCAATCTATCCAGGCTGAAGAAGGCTGATAGCCAGAAACCGGTCCTTGGATGCTTGATTCCGGTCTAGGAAAGACATGGCTTGGTAGTTCGGGCTGGACTGTTTCCATGAGGCACAGGGTCAAGGCTGATTTGCATATAGCCATTGTCTGACCTAGGGTGATGTGGAGTGCAAAAAAACGATGGATTTAGGCCCATATCTTTGTACTGGGGTGAAGGTAAGACATTGTTCTGCATTCTGTCCATCAACTGTGTTTTTTCAATTTTCACCCAGAGTGGGCTGGGTATGCTCAGACGTGAGTCCCAGGCTCTCCACATCACTGGAATCAAGCTATCCAGGCTGAAGAAGGCTGATAGCCAGAAACCGGTCCTTGGATGCTTGATTCCGGTCTAGGAAAGACATGGCTTGGTAGTTCGGGCTGGACTGTTCCCATGAGGCACAGGGTCAAGGCTGATTTGCATATAGCCATTGTCTGACCTAGGGTGGTGTGGAGTGCAAAAAAAACGATGGATTTAGGCCCAGATCTTTGTACTGGGGTGAATGTAAGACATTGTTCTGCATTCTGTCCATCAACTGTGTTTTTTGCAATTTTCACCCCGAGTAGGCTGGGTATGCTCAGACGTGAGTCCCAGGCTCTCCACATCACTGGAGTCAAGCTATCCAGGCTGAAGAAGGCTGATAGCCAGAAACCGGTCCTTGGATGCTTGATTCCGGTCTAGGAAAGACATGGCTTGGTAGTTCGAGCTGGACTGTTCCCATGAGGCAAAGGGTCAAGGCTGATTTGCATATAGCCATTGTGTGACCTAGGATGGTGTGGAGTGCAAAAAACGATGAATTTAGGCCCAGATCTTTGTACTGGGGTGAATGTAAGACATTGTTTTGCATTCTGTCCATCAACTGTGTTTTTTGCAATTTTCACCCCGAGTGGGCTGTGTATGCTCAGACGTGAGTCCCAGGCTCTTCACATCACTGGAGTCAAGCTATCCAGGCTGAAGAAGGCTGCTAGCCAGAAACCGGTCCTTGGATGCTTGATTCCGGTCTAGGAAAGACATGGCTTGGTAGTTCGGGCTGGACTGTTCCCATGAGGCACAGGGTCAAGGCTGATTTGCATATAGCCATTGTCTGACCTAGGGTGGTGTGGAGTGCAAAAAAACGATGGATTTAGGCCCAGATCTTTGTACTGGGGTGAATGTAAGACATTGTTCTGCATTCTGTCCATCAACTGTGTTTTATGCAATTTTCACCCCGAGTGGGCTGGGTACGCTCAGACGTGAGTCCCAGGCTCTCCACATCACTGGAGTCAAGCTATTCAGGCTGAAGAAGGCTGATAGCCAGAAACCGGTCCTTGGATGCTTGATTCCGGTCTAGGAAAGACATGGCTTGGTAGTTCCGGCTGGACTGTTCCCATGAGGCACAGGGTCAAGGCTGATTTGCATATAGCCATTGTCTTACCTAGGGTGGTGTGGAGTGCAAAAAAACGATGGATTTAGGCCCAGATCTTTGTACTGGGGTGAATGTAAGACATTGTTCTGCATTCTGTCCATCAACTGTGTTTTTTGCAATTTTCACCCCGAGTGGGCTGGGTATGCTCAGACGTGAGTCCCAGGCTCTCCACATCACTGGAGTCAAGCTATTCAGGCTGAAGAAGGCTGATAGCCAGAAACCGGTCCTTGGATGCTTGATTCCTGTCTAGGAAAGACATGGCTTGGTAGTTCGGACTGGACTGCTCCCATGAGGCACAGGGTCAAGGCTGATTTGCATATAGCCATTTATTTATTTATTTATTTCGTGTATTTTGATATAGCGCACAGATACCCCAACGGGGTGTCCCGGCGCTTCTGTGTGATCTTATGCTGGCTAAGGTGTCATTTAGAAGAAAGATGGTCAACAGAACAGGTAAGTTTTTATGGCTCTCCGGAAGGGTTGTTCTTCCTGAATCAACCGGATGGAATTTGGTAACTTGTTCCAGAGGGCCGAGGTAAGCACTTGGAAGGTTTTTCCACCTGAGCGAGCTTTCCTAAATCTGGGAATAGCAAGGAGATTTTTTGAAGAAGAACGAAGAGTCCTGGTGTTGTTATAAAGGATCAGACAGGTGGAAAGATAGGCAGAACCCTTGCCTCTCAATGCACGGTGTGCCGCTACCAGTGCCTTGAATTCTGCCCTTTTTTGTATCGGTAGCCAATGAAGCCTACGACGGTGGGGCGAGATGTGCTCACGTAAAGGAATGCCACCAACCAGTCGGACTGCAGCATTCTGGACTGTCTGGAGGCGATGACAAAGACCCACAGACAGGCCAGTTTACAAGCCGTTGGCGTAGTCCAGATGCGAGGTAATCAACGCCTGGACTATCATCTTCCTAGTATTACTGGGCATAAAATTGATAAACTTTCTTACCATTCTGATCTTGGCGAAGCATGCGGCGGAGACTGTGTGGACTTGATGGTGTAGTGTGAGATTGGGGTCCCATCTTACCCCTAAATTTTTCACAGAATCTTTGGGCAGAGGTGGAGCACTCAAATCAAGAGGCCACCAGATGTTAGGATCAAGTGGAGACGGCTGGTGAAAGAAAAGTACCTCAGTTTTTCCTGCGTTTAGCCTTAAAAAGTTATTGTCCATCCACTGGGCAATTGTGCGGAGGCAGTTTTTTAGAGGATCAAAGGTTGTTGGGGTAATGCTGTTGAATGAAAACAAAAGTTGGATATCATCGGCATATGAAGTGGCCTTTCTGCCAGTTTGGGCGATGATATCAAAGAGGGGTGAAAAATAAACATTAAATAGGAGGGGACTCAGCGAGGAGCCCTGGGGGACTCCCCACCGAAGAGGACGGCTGTCTGAGGTAAATGGGGGAGTGAACACTGCCTGCGTGCGGTTGGACAAAAAAGAAGCAATCCACTTCAGTGCCGTACCCTGAATACCTTTAGATTGGAGGCGATCTAAGAGGAGGGGGTGGGAGACGGTGTCAAATGCTGCTGACAAGTCCAGCAGCACCAACACCGCTCTTGATCCCTCGTCCATCCTCGAGCGTACTGCATCTGCCATCTCGATTAGTGCCGACTCAGTGCTATACCCTGGCCTGCAGCCGTGCTGTGAGGCATGGTAAGCACCTGATGTTTCTAAAAAGCCTGCTAGTTGTTGCTGAGCGAGTCTTTCAAGCACTTTAGCTGGAGCTGGCAGAAGAGAAATTGGCCTATAGTTGGAGGGTTCACTCGGGTCAGCGTTGGTTTTCTTAATTATGGGGACTAATCGCGCATGCTTCCAGGAGTCTGGAAATACTCCCATTTGAAGCGAGTCATTCCAAATCCCATTCAGGGTATGATTAAGAATGGATGCTAGGGACTTGTATTGCTTAGCAGGCCAAGGGTCAAGAGGAGAACCGGATTTGCTTTTAAGGAGTTCCATAAGAGATTGATCCAAAGTAATCTCTGCAAAGTTGGAGAACGTATACCCATGTCCAGTGATGATAAGGTTAATGGTACTTTTGTTTACGTGGGTATTGCTGGGAAAGGAATCGTAGATGGTGGCTATTTTGTTCTCAAAAAAATCAGAGAGTCTATTGCAAAGAGTCTGCGACACCACAGGTGGGCGTTTTAAAGCTAGGGGATCGGTGAAAGATCTGACTGTTTCAAATATTTCCCTAGATGAGCCTTGTGAACGGTTGATTTTTTCTTCTAGAAAAGTTCTTTTATGTTTGATAATTCTTTTTCCTATATTTTTTTAAGGCAGACTTGTAGAGAAGTTTGCGATCAGAAGAGTAGGTTATTCTCCAGCGTCTCTCAAGGCGTTTGCAATCTGATTTAAGGTTTCGAAGGTCATTGGAGTACCACGGGGCCGATGGAGCAGAGCGGTAGCTTTTGATGGGCCTTATGGGGGTGATGAGGTCAATTGCGGAAGAAATCCGGCCATTAAAGTTGGTCAGACGAGTATCTAAGTCAGAGGTCGTGTCTAAGAGATCAATAGATTGGAGATGGGCAGCAAGGCTGTCAGGGGAGATCTTGCTTCAATTTCTGCCCTGTAGTTTGGCCAGGCGAATATGGCGATCTTGACGGTGCCAGGGAAACGAGAAAGGAACGAGGAAATGGTCCGACCAAGTCACCGGGATAGGATCATGAATTGCCAGACCATCCAGGTTGGTACAGATCAGATCAAGGGTATGGCCTGCTTTGTGTGTAGGGCAACTAATAAGTTGATTTAGCCCTACATCTGATAAGGTGGACAAAAAGTTAAGGGAGGTAGAATCCGAGATGTTGTCAACGTGGAGATTAAAATCCACGAGAAGAGTGAAATTAGCATATTGCGATGTGACTTGTAGAACATAGTCTAGAAATACGGGGAGATGAGATGTTTTAGAGTTAGGGGGACGATAAACCAGAAGACCAGAGAGAGTGAAGTTGGGCGCTATTTTAATACTAAAAGGAAGTGCTTCGATGCGTTCCAATTGATTGTAAGGAAAAGAGGATATAGTCCAATGAGATCTGTATATAATAGCAACACCACCTCCTGGCTGTGAGCCCTGTCTATTGGCACACAATATACTGTAGCCGGAGGGAATGGCTAATTGTAACGCAGGATTAGTATCATCTCCTAACCAAGTCTCGGTTAAAAATAAAAGATCCCATTTATCCTCCTCCATGGTCTGGGCGATATCAAGGGTATGTTTGACTAGGGAACGCCAATTTATCAAACCAGATTTCAATTGCACCAGGTTAGGAGTTGTCTGCAGGAAGGAACAGTTGTGCTTTAGCTCGCCAGGTCTGACCTAGGGTGGTGTGGAGTGCAAAAAAACGATGGATTTAGGCCCAGATCTTTGTACTGGGGTGAATGTAAGACATTGTTCTGCATTCTGTCCATCAACTGTGTTATTTGCAATTTTCACCCCGAGTGGGCTGGGTATGCTCAGACGTGAGTCCCAGGCTCTCCACATCACTGGAGTCAAGCTATCCAGGCTGAGGAAGGCTGATAGCCAGAAACCGGTCCTTGGATGCTTGATTCCGGTCTAGGAAAGACATGGCTTGGTAGTTCGGGCTGGACTGTTCCCATGAGGCAAAGGGTCAAGGCTGATTTGCATATAGCCATTGTCTGACCTAGGGTGGTGTGGAGTGCAAAAAAACAATGGATTTAGGCCCAGATCTTTGTACTGGGGTGAATGTAAGACATTGTTCTGCATTCTGTCCATCAACTGTGTTTTTTGCAATTTTCACCCCGAGTGGGCTGGGTATGCTCAGACGTGAGTCCCAGGCTCTCCACATCACTGGAGTCAAGCTATCCAGGCTGAAGAAGGCTGATAGCCAGAAACCAGTCCTTGGATGCTTTATTCCGGTCTAGGAAAGACATGGCTTGGTAGTTCGGGCTGGACTGTTCCCATGAGGCACAGGGTCAAGGCTGATTTGCATATATCCATTGTCTGACCTAGGGTGGTGTGGAGTGCAAAAAAACGATGGATTTTGGCCCAGATCTTTGTACTGGGGTGAATGTAAGACATTGTTCTGCATTCTGTCCATCAACTGTGTTTTTTGCAATTTTCACCCCGAGTGGGCTGGGTATGCTCAGACGTGAGTCCCAGGCTCTCCACATCACTGGAGTCAAGCTATCCAGGCTGAAGAAGGCTGATAGCCAGAAACCGGTCCTTGGATGCTTGATTCCGGTCTAGGAAAGACATGGCTTGGTAGTTCGGGCTGGACTGTTCCCATGAGGCACAGGGTCAAGGCTGATTTGCATATAGCCATTGTCTGACCTAGGGTGGTGTGGAGTGCAAACAAACGACGGATTTAGGCCCAGATCTTTGTACTGGGGTGAATGTAAGATATTGTTCTGCATTCTGTCCATCAACTGTGTTTTTTGCAATTTTCACCCCGAGTGGGCTGGGTATGCTCAGACGTGAGTCCCAGGCTCTCCACATCACTGGAGTAAAGCTATCCAGGCTGAAGAAGGCTGATAGCCAGAAACCGGTCCTTGGATGCTTGATTCCGGTCTAGGAAAGACATGGCTTGGTAGTTCGGGCTGGACTGTTCCCATGAGGCACAGGGTCAAGGCTGATTTACATATAGTCATTGTCTGACCTAGAGTGGTGTGGAGTGCAAAAAAACGATTGATTTAGGCCCATATCTTTGTACTTGGGTGAATGTAAGACATTGTTCTGCATTCTGTCCATCAACTGTGTTTTTTGCAATTTTCACCCCGAGTGGGCTGGGTATGCTGAGACGTGAGTCCCAGGCTCTCCACATCACTGGAGTCAAGCTATCCAGGCTGAAGAAGGCTGATAGCCAGAAACTAGTCCTTGGATGCTTGATTCCGGTCTAGGAAAGACATGGCTTGGTAGTTTGGGCTGTACTGTTCCCATGAGGCACAGGGTCAAGGCTGATTTGCATATAGCCATTGTCTGACCCAGGGAGGTGTGGAGTGCAAAAAAACGATGGATTTAGGCCCAGATCTTTGTACTGGGGTGAATGTAAGACATTGTTCTGCATTCTGTCCATCAACTGTGTTTTTTGCAATTTTCACCCCGAGTGGGCTGGGTATGCTCAGACGTGAGTCCCAGGCTCTCCACATCACTGGAGTCAAGCTATACAGGCTGAAGAAGGCTGATAGCCAGAAACCGGTCCTTGGATGCTTGATTCCGGTCTAGGAAAGACATGGCTTGGTAGTTCGGGCTGGACTGTTCCCATGAGACACAGGGTCAAGGCTGATTTGCATATAGCCATTGTCTGACCTAGGGTGGTGTGGAGTGCAAAAAAACGATGGATTTAGGCCCAGATCTTTGTACTGGGGTGAATGTAAGACATTGTTCTGCATTATGTCCATCAACTGTGTTATTTGCAATTTTCACCCCGAGTGGGCTGGGTATGCTCAGACGTGAGTCCCAGGCTCTCCACATCACTGGAGTCAAGCTATCCAGGCTGAGGAAGGTTGATAGCCAGAAACCGGTCCTTGGATGCTTGATTCCGGTCTAGGAAAGACCTGGCTTGGTAGTTCGGGCTGGACGTTCCCATGAGGCACAGGGTCAAGGCTGATTTGCATATAGCCATTGTCTGACCTAGGGCGGTGTGGAGTGCAAAAAAACGATGGATTTTGGCCCAGATCTTTGTACTGGGGTGAATGTAAGACAGTGTTCTGCATTCTGTCCATCAACTGTGTTTTTTGCAATTTTCACCCCGAGTGGGCTGGGTATGCTCAGACGTGAGTCCCAGGCTCTCCACATCACTGGAGTCAAGCTATCCAGGCTGAAGAAGGCTGATAGCCAGAAACCGGTCCTTGGATGCTTGATTCCGGTCTAGGAAAGACATGGCTTGGTAGTTCGGGCTGGACTGTTCCCATGAGGCAAAGGGTCAAGGCTGATTTGCATATAGCCATTGTCTGACCTAGGGTGGTGTGGAGTGCAAAAAAACAATGGATTTAGGCCCAGATCTTTGTACTGGGGTGAATGTAAGACATTGTTCTGCATTCTGTCCATCAACTGTGTTTTTTGCAATTTTCACCCCGAGTGGGCTGGGTATGCTCAGACGTGAGTCCCAGGCTCCCCACATCACTGGAGCAAGCTATCCAGGCTGAAGAAGGCTGATAGCCAGAAACCGGTCCTTGGATGCTTGATTCCGGTGTAGGAAAGACATGGCTTGGTAGTTCGGGCTGGACTGTTCCCATGAGGCAAAGGGTCAAGGCTGATTTGCATATAGCCATTGTCTGACCTAGGGTGGTGTGGAGTGCAAAAAAACAATGGATTTAGGCCCAGATCTTTGTACTGGGGTGAATGTAAGACATTGTTCTGCATTCTGTCCATCAACTGTGTTTTTTGCAATTTTCACCCCGAGTGGGCTGGGTATGCTCAGACGTGAGTCCCAGGCTCCCCACATCACTGGAGCAAGCTATCCAGGCTAAGAAGGCTGATAGCCAGAAACCGGTCCTTGGATGCTTGATTCCGGTCTAGGAAAGACATGGCTTGGTAGTTCGGGCTGGACTGTTCCCATGAGGCACAGGGTCAAGGCTCATTTGCATATAGTTATTGTCTGACCTAGAGTGGTGTGGAGTGCAAAAAAACGATGGATTTAGGCCCAGATCTTTGTACTGGGGTGAATGTAAGACATTGTTCTGCATTCTGTCCATCAACGGTGTTTTTTGCAATTTTCACCCCGAGTGGGCTGGGTATGCTCAGACGTGAGTCCCAGGCTCTCCACATCACTGGAGTCAAGCTATCCAGGCTGAAGAAGGCTGATAGCCAGAAACCGGTCCTTGGATGCTTGATTCCGGTCTAGGAAAGACATGGCTTGGTAGTTCGGGCTGGACTGTTCCCATGAGGCACAGGGTCAAGTCTGATTTGCATATAGCCATTGTCTGACCTAGGGTGGTGTGGAGTGCAAAAAACCGATGGATTTAGGCCCAGATCTTTGTACTGGGGTGATTGTAAGACATTGTTCTGCATTCTGTCCATCAACTGTGTTTTTTTCGTA
The DNA here is from genome assembly GCF_964263255.1 of Lissotriton vulgaris. Classification (NCBI taxonomy): domain Eukaryota; kingdom Metazoa; phylum Chordata; class Amphibia; order Caudata; family Salamandridae; genus Lissotriton; species Lissotriton vulgaris. The sequence continues at coordinate 231,439,663 of NC_141690.1, forward strand.
AAAAATAATAAGTGCATAAAATGTCTGTGATTGGCTCCACCAACCTTTTTGCTGTAACCATTTCATATTTTTTTCCTAAGTAAACTTTTGCCTTAACCAGCTCTGCTGACAGTTCTTCGATGGTCCAGAGAAGTGGTTGCAGATACAGGAGTATCAAACAGGAAACAAAACAACTCCAGCCTTCAGAAGAATGTCAATATTATAAGCGATTTTAGCAAGTGCAGCGGAAAGGCTTAAAGAAAAAAAGTGCTCAAAAACCACTCACCATGAGGCTGAATTGTGTTGAAGTCATACGGCAGCAAACCGGCATGAGGTGTATGGAGGTGCCAGAGGAGGTATACCAAGGCATCAACAAATATGATTTGTTGTTTGAGGTCAACTGAACCTCAGGTTGTACATTTTCAGGCTCTTAGCTAAGCTCTGTTATCATGGAGAAATCTGACCCAGAAGCCTTTATAATGGGTAGCTGGTCAGAAGGGTTTGGAAAGTTGACATCAGACTTCTGGAGAGTTAGTATGGCTGGAAGATCTTGGAGAGATGTTAATCGTGCAACACCTTCTGTATGTTAAATTCGGGCAAGATAAAGGGCCATATGTATCAAGCAAATTCGCATTCGCAAAGGCCTAAATTCTCAAATTCGAAAATGCGAATTTGCTAAATGGTATGTATAAAGCAAAATCTGGTGCAAAACAAGGAATCGCAAAATTTGCGATTCCTTATTTTGCAATTGCATTGACGGAATCACAAATTTTGAGATTCCTTAAATGCAATGTATGAAGCAAAATAAATTTGCAAAATGTCCTTAAGGAATTGCAAATTACCACCAACTTCTAGTTGGTGGTAAGTTGCGAATTCCTTGAAAAATGCACATTTTTGCATTTTTCAAAGTGCCATGTGACGCACATACATGCCCTTAGGGCATGTATGTGTGCCACATGTGCACCCATGCATATATCAGGGGTGCAACATGGTGTCCATTGGACACTCCTGCACCCTTGAAATTATTCTCAATTTGCGATTAGCAAATTGCGAATCGCAAATTGAGAATAACTTCCCATTCATTCCTATGGGCCTCCTGGCCCATAGAAATGAATAAGAAAGTATTCCTTAATTGGGATTCGCAATTTGCTAATCGCAATTAGAACATTGGAACGTTGGGAGCTCCATTGAAAACAATGGAGCGCTCCGGGCTTATAATGGCTGGTATAAGGCTGGAGCTCCAACATTCCAATGCTTCTTTGTTCGCAGCTCTGGCTGTGAACAAAGGTTTCAGGGAGCCTGAGGGGATTCCAACCCCCTCACGCTTCCAAAAGGCTTTGTTTTTTTGTTAGAACATTCTGTCCTCTAGTAACAGAATGTTCTAATAGCCTTATAGCCCTTCGTAGTCGGGCTATACCGCTATTAAAGTCCCTCTCCCTTGTTAAAGGCCCTCGCCTTCGGCTCGGGGCCTTTAACGCTGGAGAGGGCCTTTAATAGCCGGTATAGCCCTCTACAGCTTGCTATAAGGCTATATTAATGAATTTTAAGAAATCGCAAAAAACATGTGATTTTGTACATACATACCTATTTGTGATTCTCAAATAGCGATTTCTTAAAAATTGCTATTTGAGAATCGCAAATCATGTTGATGATACATATGGCCCATGGTGTCTACATTTCAAGTTGAACATGAGCCAGGGTGCATGCTTCTGGAGTTTGTAGAGAGATCCTTATGGGATCCATGTCTGAATTGCCATGCAGTAGTTCGAATAGGAGATGATCATCACAAAAATGTGGGTTCTTTTGTGAGAAATGTGCAGCAGGGAGATAAATCTGTGAATTCAGAATCAATAACGAAATGCACTCTTTGCCTTAACTTAGAGCATATTTGAGAACTTTTTGACAAACAATTTTATTGATTTTTAAGCGACAAACTGAAAAGAGAGGCATTGTGACATATAAGACATTTCGATACAATCTCATAACATTCCCTTGCCTGGTCCAGCAGTGGCCATGATCCAAGTCGGCTCCCAATTCTCCCAACCCTCATGTGTGGCAGATCAGTCCAGTAATCCCAACCATTTGCCCCATATACATCCATGTTTGGCAGGACAGCCTCTGGCCTCATACACAGCTCTTTCTTGGACTGCACAGCAGTCCACCCCCTTACGCTATTTTGACATGGAAGGAGCAACTGAGTCTTTCCAGGCCGCAGCAATGTTCCTTTGGCCACGATTACAGCTGTTCCCAGGAGCAGCTTGTCAGTACGGGAATCATCCAACCCATTCACCACCCCCAGGAAAAGAGCAAGAGGATTGTGGGAAACCATCCAGCGCAGAATTTCACTAATCTCAGCTACGATCGATGTCCAATACTTGGAAAGGGTGGCACAGGACCAGACCATGTGGTAGAAATCAGCTGGGTCTGCCTCACCACGTGGGCATTTGGGGGATTGGAGGAGTCCTACCTTGTGTAGCCTCATGGGAGTAAGATATGCACAGTGAAGATAATACATTTGAATGAGGCGAAGCCTGGCCACAGTGGTCAGTACCCTTGAGGCCATCAATGCATTCCTCCAATCCTCCTCCTCTAACGGGCCAACCCATTGCTCTCAGCGGCCCAAAAGGGGGTCAGATTGAATGTGGTATTATTTATCAATGACCGGTAGCTCTGGGATATTCCTTTTTTCCACAAATTCCGCATAAGGTGCTTAGCTTCCATTGGGCTAAACTCCGGGATTACAGTGTGGTCGTGGATGTGGGGGTCAAGGGCGTGTTGCAATTGGAGGTATTTGTAGAATCGAGTATCTTGTAAGGAATGTGTTCACTGCAGCTCCTGGAAGGAGGCCAGGTGTTCACCTTTCCACACATCTCCCAACTGAGTGATACCAATCAGGTCCCATTTCTGAAAACCCTCTAAGTTTCCCACGTCCCGCAGCCAAGTGCCATGCCAGAGGGGTGTCTGTAGTCTAAGTTTGGCGTCTCATTGAGTGTGTTGCATAACGGACCGCCATGCGTGGAGGGCCGTTCGGGTAATTGTGGGAGAGTGTGAGGAATTGGAGCCCAATATAACATGGCTTGGACCTGACCAAATCCAAGGTTTCCTAGTTCTAGCCGGTAGGCCAAGTCTGACCATCCGCCGTTGAACCAGTCATGGATCACTAGGAAGCGGGTGGCCAGGTAGTATAGAAAGGGGTTTGTCATCCCCATTCTTCCATCATACAGGGGTGTGTTGGCAGTGCGTGAGGGCCAGTCGCTATTTCGAGCCACCCCAGAGGAAAGTCGTGAGCACTGCGTCCAACCCAGGGAACCAGCTGCGGGAAAGGTCGAGCAAGAGAACCTGGAATACATATAGGAGACTGGGCAGAGCCATCATCTTGAAAAGGGCAATCCTACCGAGGGGGTTGAGCAGAAGAGACTGCCAATGATGGAGGTTGTCCTTTGTACGTTTGAACAGCGGGACAACGTTGAGGGACCAGGTCAGTTCCAGGAGAAGGGACCCCCGAATGCCAAGATATTTGAAAGAGAGTCTCCTTAGAGGGATGATTGTTTTTCAGTCCATGAATTCTCACGAGGCATGTAGGGGCACTAAGCTGGATTTAGCCAGGTTTAAACATAAGCCAGATGCTCCCTCAAAGGATTGGAGGATCTGGAGGCATCTCGGACCGGATTGGGTCGGATCAGCCAGAAAGAGTAGGACATCGTCCGCATATAGGGCGATTTGGTCTTCATGGGAGTCATGCCAGTGCCATCATCCGGCAGTCAGCCTGCATGAGGCAAACTAGTTGCTCTATTGCTAGAGCGAATAGGAGAAGGGAGAGTGGGCATCCCTGTCGGGTCCCCCTCCTGATAGGGAAGGTGTCTGACAGTGCCCCATTTACAAGGACCCTGGCTGCCGGGTTGGAATAGAGGACTCCCACCAGGTTCCGGTAGCGGGGACCGAAACCCGCTATCTCCAGTACATCCCAAAGGAAGCGACAGTTGACCGTGTCACAGGCCTTTTGAAAGTCATGGAGTACTAGGGCTAAATATGGAGTGAGAAGATGACAGTGAGTGATGGCTAAGTGGAGGCGTCTAAAGCAGTGTTGCATTCTATGATGTGGCATGAAGCCGCACTGATCAGGGTTGATGAAAGTGTAGATAACCCATTTCAGACGGGTGACAAGGATCGTAGTATAAATTTTAATCTCAGTGTTAATTAACGAGATTGGGTGTTAGTTGGGACATGACACTGGGGGAGAGTCTGTTTTGGGTATACCCACAATGGTGGTGGTGTCTGTGTCGGGGGCAAAGCCTCTTTCTAGAACCTCGGCGAATAGGGCATGGAGTTGTGGTATTAGGACTTGCCGGAACGCCGAATAGTACTCCGCTGGGAGGCCATCTGGACTGGTAGTTTTGCGGGTAGCCAGCGCTGAGATCGTCTCCTCGATCTCCTCTGTCGTAATGGGTTCATCCATGGCCTTAACTTCCCTCTCTGGTAGTTGCAGAATGGGGACACTCTGCTGGAAGAAGGAACTGGCGGCCAGCCGGGATGGGTGATCTACTGAGTAAAGCTTTGCATAATAATTCTCAAAGGTCTTCACAATTTCAACCGGGGTGCGGAGGGTTTGCCCTTGGGGCCCTCAGATTTCTGGGACTATCCAGCTGGCTAGGGGATAGATGGTGAGCCAGTGAAGTAATTTGCTGTCTTTGTCTTCCCAGCCATAAACTCGGGCCATCGAGGACCTCCAGATCATTTTGGCAGATTCCAGAGAGATGGACCTTATCTCTTCCAGCAGGAAGTGGAGCTGCAGGTAATCCGCTTCTCCATTCTTCGTGGGCATATTCATTTCTAAGTGGAGGGCCCTGGCCTCAAGTTGGGAGATATGGTGATTCTGGGCCTATCGCCTGCATACAAGGAACCCTTTGTCATTGCCCGCCTCCCACAGTGTACCCTGAAGTTGGACTGGGCCCATGTTAGTGTGAAAGTAGTGTGTCAATTCTTCCTCAATTTTTCGTTTGTATTCTTGGTCCTGAATGAACCATGCGTTTAGCCTCCATATAGGACGTAGAGCTCTGGTGGAGCACCCTATTTGCAGGAGGAGTGGGGAGTAGTCTGATACGCCTCACGCCAGGATTTGGACTTCCGTGACTGACCTACATTCTGGGGCAGGCATGAAGAGGAGGTCAATGCGGGAGTTGGTGTGATGTGCATCAGATGTATGTGTATACTGTAATGTTATGGGGTGCCATGTACTCCAGACGTCACAGAGGCCCAGTGTAGGGATCCAATCTCCGAGACGTTTAGCCCCTAGTCTCTGATGGAAGGATGGCGAGCCTGTGGTGTCTGTGGCTGGGTCAGGGACAGCATTAAAGAATCCACCAATCACCATTAGACCTTGGGGGAGAACAGATACTGTCTGTACGACTGCTCGGAGGGTGGAGTCTAGGTTTGCCAGAGGAGCATATACTGACATTAAGTTAATAGTGTTGTCCCCAACTGTACGTAAACTTAGTGCAAAATTGGATTTTGAAGTTGGATATTTTCTGTGCTGGCAATGGAATCGGCTCATTGTATTCAGCCAGATAAAATTTGTGAGTTAAGAATTTTTTACAATGTTTCCACGGCTGAGTATCCTTCTTTTAGTTCACCTCTTTTCGAGGACAGTCTGATCCTTCAAATAATTTCAGATAGATTTGGGTGCTCTAAGCAGCCTGGGCTAAGACAACGCTCACAAGATATATGTGAAATTAGCTTCCCCGCTACTTTCTTGCATGACGGAAAGCACCAGCCACGAAAATCCCTGTCATTTTCAATAATTTGATAAGGGGCTTGGTCACCTGAACTCTTCCGAGGAATGACATTTGCAAATGATAGTGTTAGAAATGGGGGTCTCTAGTTGGCAATGGCTAGCGCCACTGGCCAAATAGGGACTCTTCTTCCTAAGTCAGGGCAAGTGGGCCACCCCCTTTGACAACTCCTGCTCAACCCTGTGGTAATGTAGCACCAGCAGTTAGGCCTATCTCAGAGGCAGTGTGTGAAGCGTTTATGACCACGTACAATAAGGCAGTAATGACACCACAAAAGGACACAACTCAGTTAAGTATAGAAAAATAATATCTTTATCTAACAGTTTAACTCAAAACTCTCAAAGCGTTTCAACAACTACAATTCACGTCAACCCGCAGGGACTCAAAAGGACAGTAACGTATTTACCAAAGCATGACACTGACTGAGTTCAGGGCCGGAACCTACGTGACCCGTTGCGCACCAGATATCTGTAGTTGAAAGGTGTTACAGCACGCAGCTTTTCGAAGAAGCGGAGACTGTGGCTGGCGGAGTCCCAGCGACCACAAGTCTTGAGGGCTGAGGTCCGCAGTGTGCACAAACAATGATTTGGGTACTCGGGGATAGGCGGGCGCTCAGCGGCAGCAGCACGTGGCTGCGGTGGCCCGGGCTGGTGATGGCAATGACTCTCGTGGTGCAGCTCCGCGGTAGACTCACAGCGGCAGCAGCTCTCTCTTAGCTGAGGCGGCCCACGAGACAATAGCGACAATCCTCCACAAGGGTGAACAAGGTGTGGGCACAAAGCAGCAGCAGATTTCTCTCAGCTGCGGCGGCCCACGGGACAAATCACAATAAGGCAAAGTAACAAAGGTGCGGGCACTCAGCGGCTCCAGCTCTCTCTTGGCTGTGCGGGCCCACAGGAGAAATCACGAAGATGCACAGTAGCAAGGGTGCAGGCACTCAGTGGCTACAGCTCTCTCTTGGCTGTGGCGGCCCATGGGACAAATCACGATAATGCACAGTAGCAAGGGTGCGGGCACTCAGCGGCTACAGCTCTCTCTTGGTGGCGGCAGTCCATGGGACAAATCAAAATGATGCAAAAAGTGCCAAAGGTGTGGGCGCTCAGAGGCCACAGCTCTCTCTTAGCTGGGGCCGCCCACGAGACAAATCACGCTGATGCACAGCAGCAAGGGGTGCGGACATTCAGCTGCTACAGCTCTCTCTTGGCTGCTGCGGGCCACTGCACAAATCATGAGGATGCAAAAGTAGCAAAGGGTGTGGACACTCTGCGGCTACAGCTCTCCCTTAGCTGTGGTGGCCCACACGACAGAGGATGGTCTCAGCGGCGGCAGCTCTCTCTCAGCGGCAGTGGCCCATACGGATCCAGCAGAAGAGTTGAAGGTGCAGATTTAGGCGGGCTCTCAGCGGCGCCGCTCTCTCTTAGCTGCAGCGGCCCACACAGGTTTAGCAGAAGGTGCAAAGGTTCAGAGTTAGGTGGGCTCTCAGCTGCGGCAACTCTCTCTTAGCTGCAGCGGCCCACACATGTTTAGCAAAAGGTTCAAAGATTCAGAATTAGGTGGGCTCTCAGTGGCGGCAACTCTCTCTTAGCTGCAGCGGCCCACAAAGGTTTAGCAAAAGGTTCAAAGATTCACAGGCGGCGGTCGTCACAGTAGATCTAGAGACTCCAGATTACTCGACTGAGGCCTCACCTGCAAGTAGAATTTGTCGCACAGGAAATCCGACGGCTGACTGGGTGAAGTCTAATGTCCCTGAGACTCCTGCAGGAGATGGTCTCGATTTAGGCCCTCGGGTAGTTTCTTCAGCAAGCTTGGTGAAAGTTTCAAAGTCCTTTCCTCTGTTCGCTCGAACAGAGTTTTGTCTTGACACGCAGAAGGAACACGCTTGACCAAAGTTCCAGCGCAGCATTTTATACCTAAAAAGTCTTTGTTCTTCAAAACCAGATGGCCAATACACATACTCGCAACAGCCTGCAGTAAAGCTTTAGGCAAGAAGCTACCGTGTTTTGAGGAAAGGCATTTCAAAACATGTGATATATAAACGGTTCTCATTAAAAGGTGGCCCTCAATGTCCTGAGCATAAACAAATTAAACTTGAAGTTCCTATCGGGTTCCTAGGGCCGGATAGGGTGATGGAAAGTAATCCTTAACAAACAGGCTACACAGATGTAGCATTAGGGTTATCCTTATTCACACAGTCATTTATATACAGGGAGCATTTGCGCTGTGGCACAGATTAGCAGTGGCACGGTGCCCAGAACATCTACATACAGCCAATTATACAAGACAGGAAGAGTAGAGGGGAAGGGAGACCCACGTCAATGATGCCAGGTCTAACATATAGCCAATCAGAGATGACCGTGTTCTTACATTTTGTGATCTTTGGATGTCGAAGTGATGTTGATTATTAGAGTAAATGCAAAAAGAAGCTTTCAACTGTAACTTGCTTGTTCAATGTTGATCCTCTGTGATTTATGCATTGTGAAATTTGTTACTGTTTGTTTTACTTATACTATATATAAAATTTGTATTAAAGTTCTATTATTATTCAAAGCAACTCCAGGGGGTGGGGGATTCCTTCTTCTTTATAATAATGATAACTGTGTTATAAAGTGTCTAGTCTCAGGCATCATACAGCCTCTCATAATGTAATGTTATTGCCTGACCATACTGCCCCTGGCAGTAGAGGATTGGAGACCCACCTTTCTCACTCAGAACATAAAACATGTGCACAGTTGCCTCAAGCAGAGAAGCATAGTGCATGAAGTGTGTGAGCAAGGTGGCGAAACAAGGCCATGCCTCCTTTGGTACACAAAAGCGCTTCAATTTACAAAGATTATTATAAAATGTGTTGTTCCTGACATCCTTGGCTTGGTTACCAGCCTCCTGTTTTTGCTGACTTCGTTTCTGCTGGCTTTAGGACTCCGCACACTTTACCACTTCTAACCAGTGCAAAAGTGCTTGTGCTCTCTTCTATAAACATGGTAACATCAGCTTACACCCAATTTGCATTTTTTATTTACTTATACGTCTCTAGTAAACTGGTATTATCTATACTCAGGGTTAAATTAAATTAAAATTAGCCCTTTTAACCCGTTTGCTGCTGCCGTCTGTCAACGGCCATCGCAAGCACTACCTCGGTAGTGCTGCGCACGTCAGTTGGCCGACGCGGCCCCGCCCGCTTAATAGAACGTTCCGCACTGGCTAGGAACGTTCTAAGCAGCAAACAGGTTAAAGATGTCCCAGGCCTGCTCGTGCAGCCTATGTATGCAGTTTTGCACTGCCATTATAATCTGGCAAGATAAACTTCTTGAAACACTCAAAATGTGATGGGAGGCTGCTTGTATTAAGTTCGACCACTGGCAATACTCCAACCCATTGTTCTTTTGCTCATCATTCCACCTCAGTTTAAACTCAGCCATATGTAAATCAGTCTTGACCCTGCTCCCCATGGGAATCGCCCAGCCTGAATCGCCAAGCCAGGTCCTCCCTGAACCGGAACAGAAGCAACTGAGGACTGGTTTCGCACTAGTTATGGGCTCATCTGCCAGGTACGGATTGGTTCCAGTGATGCAGTGGGCATGGGACCCACATCTGGGCTTATCCATGCCACTTAGGGCGGTACATAAAACACACAAAAGGGGATGGAAGGCTGCTTGCATTAATTCTGACCATTGGCAATAGCTCGACATAGAACTCCAACCCATCATTCTTTTGTTCACCATGCCACCTTCAAGATAAACCTCTTTCCAGGCCCAAACCTCCTTTTTTAATACATATGTGTCACTCCTAGGGTAGGCTCTACACAGCCCAGAGAACAGGATGCAGTGTATATAAAATGTTGGACATGTACTTTTAAGTTTTACATGCCCTGGTAGAGAACTACTGTGATGCCTACCTCTCCTATAGGATCACATCGGGTTAACTTATTACATTTTAAAAGTTTAAACTTTCAATTGGGAGCAGGTGTAAATGTCAAGTTTGATGTCTAAGTAATTGTAATTTAAAAAGCTCTTTAATGGTAAAGTCTAATTTTTTGTCACAATTCTGAAAATGCCTCATTTAAAAAGTTGGAATTTTCTTGTCCTAACAATTTGCTTTATGCATTCTGCGTCCTGGGTCACATGACTAGGCATAACTGGCATCTTATCTTTGTGTATTGCTCCCAGACAGAGAGACAAAGGGCAATGGGTATTGGCAGAATGGGTCCTCTCTGACTTGAGGGGGGTGAGTAGCTGTCTACTACACTTTCACATCACAAAGGCTCTGCCTGAGCACACCCACAAAGGTTTTGAAAATAATCTTTTGTAACCCCCAGACAAGCTGGGGCAAGGAGACAGGAAATTCCAGACACCTCTGAGGTGGAAACCTCTAGAACCTTCTCCTACTTCAAAGTGAGCATCAGATGTAAATAATGGACCTAAACCCCAACTCTGCAGTACACCTCTGGACCCGTGGAAGACTCAGAAGGACTTCTGGGCTGCTCTGAAAGAAGGACTGCTACTCTGAGGCCATTCTGCCCTGCTGCCTTCTGCCCTGCTGCCTGAGTGTATGACTAGATCTTCATCTTGATCTCAGAACCACTAGAGTGACTCCAAGGGCTAGTGGCTTGGCTTCCTGATCAGAGCCTCAGGGTTAGACGAGGCTCCCATCACCTCAAACCCAGCACCTGGACTCTGTCTGCTGAGAGTCTTGCCCCCAAGTGGTGTCAGCAGAGTCCTGGACCTTTGGAAGTGGGTCTAAAGGTGCTCTGCCAGCACATTCTGTGGTCGGTCCAAACAGAACCAACGCAGTGGGATGCATCAGCGGCTCTAAAGGACCTACATTGGCTGCCCATCAAGGAGAGAATTCAATTCAAATCTCTCTGTATGATGTTCAAGACAGTACATGGACTGGGCCCCGTGCCTATGCAGGAGAAACTCACTTGGTATAATCCTGGGAGGAATTTTCGCTCTTCCAGTGCAAGTCTGGTAATCACTACTAGATTTAAGAAGACCAGGATGGGGGGGGCAGAGCATTTGGTGTAGTGGCCTCACGTCTTTGAAATGATTTGCCCCCGAATATTAGACAAATTAATTCTCTACTTTCTTTCAGAAAAAGCTTCAAGACCTGGCTCTTCCCTAGGGATAAGTAAAATGAGCTCTTTAAATCTGCGAATAGACTATCTGTTTGCCAGTTTCATCTTGGTAAGTCACAGCGCCAGGATACCCGTAGGGTGACAGTTATTGCGCTACCTAAGTATCTAATACGATACTACAGCTCTATGCATCTTCGATGCAGGATCCCACAAAACCTTAGAACCTCAGATGCTTGAAGCATCCTCAATGCAGGACCTCACATCGCAGCCCTGCAACTCCTCGGAACCGCCGTTGCGCAACACATCCTCGATGCAAGACCTCGCATCGCAGCCCTGCAGCTCCTCGGTATCACCGTTGTGCCGTGCATCCCGAATGCAGGACATCGTATCGCAACTTCTCAGAACTGCTGCTGCGCGATGCATCCTCAACGCAGGACCTTGCTGCTGCGGCTGTGCGATGCATCCTCCAACCCAGATTTAACGTACTTTTTTCAGCAGGCCTAACCTGGTCACTGTATCTGGCTCCATTGTGGTCGGCCTGAACTTGTGACTTTGACCCGGCGCGACCACAGTTGGCGCTTTGTGCTTCTACGCACTGTTTTCACTTAAACCTTTAAAAAGTAATATTCATGGTTCTTCTGATTGGATTTTCTCATGTTGGTCTAACATCATTTATTACATTTTTCTCAATTTTTCTCAATTAGTATGGAATTTTCTTGTGTTATGTTTTCTCTTTATTAATGTTTTAAGTGCAGTATAAATACTTTACACATGCCTCTATGTTAAGCCTGACTGCTTTTGTACCAAGCAACCAGAGGGTTAAGCACAGGTTAATTCGGAGTTTGCTTATGTTTTACCTTGACAGATATTGGGGTTGCTGCTTCAGAAGGGTTTCACCCCCCCCCCCTCAACCAGAAACCCAATTTCCAACAAAATGCTACAAGAAACCGATATTTCCCCTCTATTCATCCCATTTCTCTACCTTTTGCCAAACCCAGAGACCATCCTTAGGGCCCGATTACGATGCGGGAAGGAAGGGTTCCTGCCTGCATCATAATCACTGATTCGGATTCCCTTCCGACCGAGCCATTTCGATGATCTCGGTCGGAAGGGAATTCAAATCAGTCCCGTCTGCCATTCAGAAGGCCCACAGTATTCCCCCGGCAGAGGGATTACAATGGCAGTTTCCCTCTGCATTTTGTGCGGGCCTTTCAGGCACAAAAGGCATTGGGAAACAGCTTTGAGGGCCACCAGCAGGGCCCCATAGGTGTAAGGCTGCGGAATGGTGTCCTAGGAATGTGCCCCTCCATTGATCCCTGCACCCCGTGGCAGGCACCTCAAGGTGCCTGCCACGGGGTGCAGGGATGAACTGCACCCTACCTCTTCGGAATGCATGCTCTCTCAGCAAAGTATAGGATTGCAACTGAACAGGGTTCGGTCACATCCTAATTCCTGGGCTGGAACCGATAACTTCCAGTTCCAGAATGATGCCGGACGGACTCTGGTAGATTCGGCATCATAATCGGTGTGGCAGTGTCTTGGCTGGTTGACTATCAGTCTTGCGGCGGAGTTGTGGATGTTCTGTAGCTTGCGTGTGTCAGGTTTTTGTTTATTGCGGTGTAGTGTGCATTGCTATATTCGAGTCTGCTGGTGACCAGGGCGTGAGTGACGGTCTTTCCGTGTTCGAGGGAGATCCATTTGAATGCCTTGCGTAGGAGGCAGAGGGTGTGGAAGCAGGAGGATGAGACGGCGTTGCTCTGGCGGTCCATTTTGGAGTCCAGGATGATTCCCAGGTTGCGTGCGTGGTCCGTGGGGGTGGGCGGACTTCCGAGGGCAGGGGGTCACCAGGTCTTGTTCCAGGCATCGGGGTGTGGGCCCAGGATGAGTAATTCCGTTTTGTTGGTGTTTAGTTGAAGGCAGCTGTTTTTCATCCATTTGACGACTGCTTCCATGCCTTCTCGAAAATTGTGTCTGGCGGTGTTGGGTTCGTTGGATAGGGAGAGGATGAGTTGGGTGCCGTCTGTGTATGACACAATGTTGAGTCCATAGGTTCTGGCGATGGGTCGAGCGGAGCCATGTAGAAGTTGAAGAGCGTAGGGCTAAGGGGTGACCCCTGGGGGACTCTGCAGGTTGTTGGTGTAGGGTCCGAGAGAAAAGGGCCTTGTTTTGAATCCCTGCTTCATGGAGTCTGTGTATTAGGGTGCAGTGAGATACTGTGTAGAGCGCCGCTGACAGGTCGAGGAGGATGAGGGCTGCTGTTTCTCCTTTGTCCAGTAGGGTGCAGATGTCGTCTGTTGCGGCGAGGACAGCGGTTTCCATGCTGTGGTTTTTTCTGAGGCCGGATTGATAGGAGTCGAGGATGTTGTGCTCTTCGATGAATGTGGCGAGTTGGCTGTTGATGGGTTTCTCAATGACTTTCACTGGGAAGGGGGGCAGGGAGATTGGTCTGTACTTTTTGAGGTCGGTGGGGTCCGCCGAGGGTTTCTTGAGGGGGTGGTGATCTTGGCGTGTTTCCAGTCCTCGGGGAACAATGCAGTGGCCAGAGAGCGGTTGATGGTGTGGCGGAGCATGGGTGCGATGGTGTCGGCGGCTCTGGGTAAAATGTGGTGGGGGCAGGGGTCTGTGGGGGCCCGGGAGTGGATCGAGTTCATCGTCTTCAGTGTGTCTTCGGTGGTGAGGGCTTTCCAGTTGTCGATCATTAGCTTCATGGTGTCAGGGTTAGTTGGTGAGGGTTCAGTGTGTTGGTTGTCTTCATTGAAGTTATCGTAGATGCTCCTGATTTTGTGGTTGACAAAGGTGCTCAGTTTGTTGCAGAGGTCTTTTGAGGGTGGGATGTTGGTAGACACGCTGGTAGGTTGGGCGAACTCCTTGATGATGTTGAAGGGATCTTTGCTGTTGTGTGCATGGGTGGAGATTCTGTCTTCGATCGCTTTTCCTTGTGTTTCTGATGAGTTGGTGGTGGACTTTGGTGGCAGCTCTGAAGTTTTTGTGGGCTTCTGTGGATTTGATGTTTCTCCAGTCCTTTTTGAGGTGGCGGCAGGTGCGTCTAGACTCTCGAAGTTCGGTGGTAAACCATTAGCTTTCTTGGCGTGGGTGGTGTTGTTTTTCTTGAGGGGGCTATGGTGTTGGCGCTGTCGATGATCCATCTGTGCAGGGTTCGGGCTGCGGCGTTGGGGTCGTTGTTTTCCGCAAAACAAGGTGTGGAGTTGCTGGGTGATGAGGTTAGCTGGTCGTCAGTGATTCTGTTCCAATTTCTTTGTGGGAGCAGGTGCTGGTGTCTGTGGATGGTGGGTGTTCTGAAGTTGAAGTGGATGTGTGGAACATGAGCCCAGATTACTACCGATGCCCAGGCCGCTGGCGCAAACCACCTCTTAGTTCCCATGTTGAATAGTTACCAAATAAAGAGACGGGCGCTGAAAGCAGGAATCAAGAACAGAGTTTAATTCTCATGAGGAGAGCCAGTCATTTCGGACACGAAACACAGTGTCTTTCGGGAGGTGCTCTAACAAGTGAGCTGAGACTCTTTCTTTTATACCTTACAAAACACTTGATAGTACAATCAGGACAGTGTGACGCAAAAGAAAGACATCCCTATAATCCTCGTGTCAATCCTACCCCACATATGTTCACAATAGGAACCCTTGACCTGCTGATAAGAGGGGAGGGCAATCACGCAGCTGAGTGTTCCGTCAACTGTTTAGGATGTGTGCGCCTGATCATAGCCCAGGGGGTGGGGTGGCTAGGATCAATAGTGGGTCCTTTGAAGAGGAGTGACTTCATACAATAAGGGCAGTAAATGGTATCTCCTGGCTTAGGCGATGGCCTCAGACACGTGTGGTCAGCCGGACTCGGGGGAAGGGGTCATCAAAGGAGTGGTAGTCATGCCGCGTGGACAATCAGGCGCGGAGGGAAGGCTTGTCAACAGAGGGGCATTCATGGAAAGAAAGGAGGTGTTGGTCAGGCGCGGCCATGACTCTCAAGGACGGGATCTTGCAGAGGAAGTTTTACGGCTTGCCCATGTGAGGAGAAGGGGGGGGGGGGAGCCAGGGTGGACACGGGGACAGAGTCACATAGAGAGAGAGAGAGAGATCTTACGACCAGTACAAGAGAGAGCGGGGGCAGTCAGGTGCAGCTGGGGAGGGCTACGTCAGCTAAGGCGAAGGATGCCTCTTCAAGAGGGAATGGGGGGGGTTTTGTGCGGGTCAAGCAGGAGAGTTGCCTTTCGCAGCAGGGTCGCACAGGGGGAGAGGGTTTCATGGCCTATGCATGAGAGAGGGGGTTTAAGATACGCGCAGGAGGGAAGCCGGGGATTCCAATGGGTAAAGGGCCATGGTGCCTAGAATGGCGGTACATATGCATAGGGGTATGGGCTCTTACTGGCAGAGCGATACGGTCAATAGTTTACGGTATTCATGGTGCTCACAGGGAGAGGAGTGGGAGAAGAAGGAAAATGAATGCTGTTTATGTACATCAATTTCTTCAACTTCCACAGTCGCCCCTTTTTACATTACAGCAGTCATTTTTGTAATTGATGGGTTTACAGGTAGTCAGGCATCGTTGATGAATTAGCATTTTGTCGATACTAACATTTGGCGTATAATCATAGACAGTCGAGGTAATGGGCAGAATGCAGTACATAGGAAATTGCATTTTCGTTGTGTTCCTGACAATTAAACGCACTACATAGCATAAATTTTTCTAACTTAAAAATGTGACCAATGAACAGTTTTGACCAGGTAGTTGAGAGCGGAATTCAGTTCAATACACAAGATTTCTTCGTCACAGTGTCTTTTTATCATTGAGCCATCACTGATAGGCTCTAGTCCGAGTACTTTCGTTGGCGCTGTTGAGCACCGGCGGTGGAGCTATAGGTCCAGCACAGTTCTATCCTTTCGCGTTGCAGGGTGCGGTCAGTCCTCTGCTGTTAGACCACAGTCCTGTTCCCTAAACAATCCGTTTGGCGGCGCCTTATGCTCGGCACCTATATTTCTGTGGCAACACCCTATTCCCATATGAAGGCAGTTCTTCCTTTTGGCAAAAAGTCACGTGGAAAAGAGGGTGAGCATGGTTCAAATAGTCGGTAGGGGAGAGGGCGGAGTTGGGTCAGAGTTCCTGGGACACACAAAAGGGACCAAGGGAGCAAAGGATAACAAGCAGGCAGGCCCATCAATCGGGCCCAAAGAAGGGGGACGGAGACTCCAGGCACACGTGGGTTAGCAGACGGAGGGCTTCAAGGCGGCCCATCATTTTTCATTTTCCACGTTGAAATTGCGGTCTCGTCCCGTATCCTGTTGCTCTGCGGCTCCACCTTTGGTCGAGGTCACACGTGTCCCAAGATCCGCAGTCAGGCTGTTCATCACATCTGACCCATCTCCTTCGGTGATCGTGAATCTTTGAATAGGTACAAGACAAGGTTTTAGAGAAATGGCAGAAGAAGATATCTACGCATGTGAATTCCTCCCTCAATTCTACGCATTTGGGAGATACGCTCATTGGTCACAGTCAGAGGTCCATTACCAAGCAGTGCATGTGTCAGCATTCCTACTGAGTTCATGGCAGGTTTATTCATCGTCCTATTTATAACTCAAGTGAGGATAAATGATATTCCCATCAACTGTGCATTTCATCATATTCAACATTACGGAGCATTTCACTTCAGGACTGGCTAACCTTTTCAAACAGGGCGGGGGTGCCATCATCGAGAGTCAGGCAAAACAATATTTTCTCGAGGGACAACAGTTACTCATGGTCATCATGTTTATATCCAGGACAGCAACTGGGGTCTATCAAAATGGGGCGGGGATGCTTCGGGTGCTCGCGCTTGGGTGCAAAAAAAAGGGGGTGGGGCAATCTGGGCATTGGGGGTCAATCTAGACGTTGGCGTTCGTCTCTGAAGAACAGACATAAGGTGCCATGGACATACAGTTCCCCTATAAATGGCCAGATTTGGGGGACTTTAGTCGTCTTACCTGTCCTTTCTTTCTCAGCCAATTCAAGTTCATTCATTTTGCAGAAAGGAGAGGCAGTAATATGGCAAGATACAATCATTTTAGTTTCGGTCAATTTCGCTGAACACCTTCGCGTTCAATATGTATCAAATCAGACTGGTGCCGGTGGGGCACAATTTTACCAAAAAGAGGGAGAGAAAATAGGGAGACTCTCATAGAGAGTGAGAGTCGTCCGCAATCTAAACGAGCCATTCGGTACACGTATGACATGTAGAGAGAGAGAGAGAGAGAGAGAGAAAGAGATAAGGAGGTGGTGAGAGAGAGAGAGAGAGAGAGAGAGAGAGAGACGTGTACGTAAATAGGTCATTTAGTGCGCTCACAACACAGAACAGCAAAGGTCAGGTAACACGCAAATACAGACAGAGGGAAGACATAAATCCGTACATTACACACACACACAAACTCAGACAGGGAAGACGGCACATGTATTACACATATATAAGACATTCACGACAAGACAGGAAACAATTGTTAGCCAACAAGATCTGTTTTATATATCCTACGTATCTTTACTATCCTATTTATCTACGTGCTTAGCTCTTTCTACCCTTCCCTCCTTTTTCTTCTCGCTTGTCATGTCTGCGAGCGTTCCCAATTGCCAATACTCACACCTTGGTTGGTCGATCAGAGATTAACCTGGTCGTGCTAGTTACCCATGGTTGGATCTTAAACCATTTTCAGTTCCTTCCTTTGGTGGGAAGTTCTCCAGGCTGAGGCAACGGCAAGTATTGATCGGGAGAACAGTCGGGCAGCTTGGCTATATCTATAAGAGTGTGAGAAAGGGGGGGCAGTGCATTTTGAACATCAGCAACATTTCTAACTTCCCAGACGGGTGGTGCCGTGGCAACCCTTACCCGTATATTTTTCTTTGTCCTTTCCCTACCTAGTCAAACGTCCAGTTACATTATTTAACGCGTCATTTCTAGTCAATTTTTCGTCATTCAGTACCTGTCCAGTTTCTATGTCAGTCCATCCTCTCAGTCGCTATGTTCTAAGGAGGAACAGTCATGTTTAAGTCTACGTCTTTTAAAACTTATCGTTATGAGGACTACACACTTATTCCCTCTTTCCCTTTTCGTCGGTGGTTCGACCATCGCTCTCCCACACTTCAGCCGACGTTCTGACGTGACCTGCAGAAGGGAGGAAAAAGAAGGGGTGGGGGGCAGCATTCAAAGTACATCAGCATGCAGTAGTCCGAAAATGTTTTTACTTACCACTTACTCGACCTATCTCCGCGCACCGCATTTCTTTACCATCTCGGCGTTTAAGCCCAGAGGGACCAGTAATGTCAGATAGATAATCATTGACGATCTGCGTATCTACATGAGTTACTTGGTCGTAACCCTCTTCGTCAGGTGCAAGGGTGACGGTCAGGTGGCATTTCGGTGGTGTCGTTTTAAGGGTGTCTAAAACACTTTTCTGGCTGCCTGTGACACATAATGTAGCTGCTAAATATCTGATCCCTTTTTGATCTACATCTTCCATCATACTTATTCTTCGCTCATAGTAGTAAGACATCCAAAACTCATTAATGCAACTGCTACAACCATGCTTTCCTTTTCAAAATACTTTTAATAGAAAGTGTTGAGGTACAAATACAGGCCTACAACTCAGTGGGCCGGCTACAAAGCAGATTGAAACTGTACATAAGAAGAACGACATTGGTGGCAGTTCATTGCATAAAGTGCAGCAGTGCAGTAAAATCGTATTAAACTTCCCTACAGAGCAAGCATGATGCATGTCAGTAATTCATCTTTAATAAATTCATAAATTCATTATCCAAGTTCATTCGTTACCTAAATTACACCGATTCATTTTCCAAATCATAATCAGTACCCACCCTAAGTCAGTTCATTGTCCAAGCACATACTCAATATCCTTCATATCTACTTTCATTATCCAAAAACTGTATATATATCTCGGGACAAAAAGCTGCGCAATCAGGGTGCAACAAAGTTTATTCAAAAACGTCTCATTTTGTGTCGGCGCCATTTTGGGTGGGGTCAGGCGAGTTCCAGCACAGTCAGAATGTCTCCAATGACTCCTGGTTGGACCGGAGCCTTCCGTTGGAAGTTCAAAAAGTTTTGAATCATGTGGTTAACCGTTCTAACAATATGGACCATTAGTCAAAGAGTGGGGAGGGCGGCAACAATTTTCCTACCGGGTCATTCTGGTGTTCCACCGGAACTGAACAAGTCTATGCCGTGGCTGCATTTTAGCCATTTCCAATCCGAGGCTGGCGCCGGCAGGAGTTGCACCGATGTCGTGGTTCCCAGTGAAGGGGGCGGGGGCGCCCATGAGGAGGGATCGGGGTGCCCCCCGGCTCTTATAGAATCTTCAAGGTTGAGGAGAGAAGGCATGGGGCGTGTGCCCGTCCTGGGCAGAAGACCGCTTTTTGATGTTGACCCTCTTTAAGTAAGAGCATTGGGGTGTCGCTGGAAGCCTCCACCTGGAGGGAGGTGGGGGAGGCTCTTTCGCGCCGCCTCCCCCTTCCAGCGACCCCGCGCCGTTCCTCGGCTCCGTCGCTTCGACATTGGCCGTGCTGGCTATTGAAGATGGGGGGGGTGGTCGGCGGCTGAGGCAAGACAGCCCCCCCCCCCCTTTTCTCCTGACATGTGGCGGGACTACCTACAATCGTCCAGGCGTCGACATGTGGCGGGACTACCTGCAACTGTCAGGCGTTGGGTGTAGTTGCGGCCATTATAGCACAAAGAAATGCCGCCATCCTCGCTTTGGCTTCGTCCTTCAACGAAAGCCGGATCGGGTGAGAGAGAGGGGTGGTCGGTGGCCGAGGCAAGACAGCCCCCTCTCTCCCCGCGGCCTGCAGGGCGGCAGAAGAGAAGAGATGGAGAGGTCCTTGCCATTCTCTGGACCACCTGCCCAACATCATCTCCTACTGACCGCGGCCAGGCGAGCCCCTCGTGCCTCGAGGCCTCGCCTTCCGGATGGGCGTAACCGCGGACCCGTTGCACTTCGGGAGCTTCCGGAATGGGGGTAGGTACCTATTGAGTTATTTCTATTTCATGTGACCGTTATTTGGGCGTGGCGGGCAATGAGGCAGACATGTTGGGAGCAGGAATAGGCAGTAGAGCCTAGCTACCTCGTGGCTATCTTTGCTGCCAAACTTTTCGCCATTTTATATTTCTTATTACGAACTATTTCTAATGTTTCTTATTTTTAGTGAAGTCAAAAGCTCATCAGGGGGTTACTGACTTAGCCTGATTTCTTTTTATTTTTCTTTCTCTTCCTTAGCGTGTTTCGAGCTAAAGTTTTCTGTTAGTAGGGAACGGTGATCACTTCATATTTTTATGTGTCCTTTTCACTAGGGGGACTTCTGGACGGACCAGACGAGTTCCCTCCAATAAATGGTCCGGGGTGGAACGAGATTATCGATCAAAAGGGGAACATATATTCCTTCATTAGGGTATCATCCTGGACAGACCGAGCGATGTACTTCCACTTACTAGGGTAGCCTCCTGGACGGACCAGATGGTCTACATTTACTAAATGGCCCATGAGCGGGGAGCATATGTCCTCCATAAGGGTAGTCTCCTGGGCGGACCATGCGAGCTACCCCCCAAATAACCAAACAGTGGGGAGTGGGTAGGACTGACGAATTCACAAAGGGGCATAACCTACCCTTTACTACTTGCAAAGACTAGATAGAATATTTCTACTCCACGTTGTTTGCAGGCAGAAAATACCTCAAACGAAACAATTCCTGGAACAACAATGTCCAGGCAACCAACCAATCAGTGGGGAGAAAAACAGGCATGACGGATTACAACGGGGACAAACGTCTGCATTACCTGCCCTTCGCTATCCAGAAAGGAAGACAGAATATTTCTACTCGTCTCAGTTTGTAGACAGGGAAGATCTCAAAGAGCACCAATCGATTATTAATCGATTTCAAACAATCCAGTGGGGAGAAAAGTAGGCATGACGGATTACAACGGGGACAAAAGTCTGCACTACCTACCCTTCTCTATCTGCAAAGAGGGACGACGTTCCTATTCGCCGCTGTTTGCAAACAGAGAATGTCTCGTTCTCAAAAGAGAACCAATATGTCAAGTAGCATTCAAAGCTAAATGAACCAATACCAACAATATCAGTATACAAATACCGATTTCAATACAAACAATCAATCAATCAGGTGGATAGAACCACCCTACCAATCAGGCGTAAAAACACCCTACTTAATCTTACCCGGACCGGACCATACGGACAGTTCTTCATCTCCCTCCTCCAGCGCCCGATCGTTCTCTTACTCCATGTAGCATTCCTGTGGGATTCCAGTCAGGACAATAGGTCACTCAAGAGAGGTCCGTTCAGAATTGGTGAAGTTCTTTCGATCGGCAGCCGGGCGAGGGCCCTCTCAAGGCAGGCATACCCCGATCATTTAGATGTTCACTTCTTCGTCTGGATCTCTCTTACCGAACCTTATGTCACTGATGGACCCCGCGTTGGGACGCCAATTGTGGAACATGAGCCCAGATTACTACCGATGCCCAGGCCGCTGGCGCAAACCACCTCTTAGTTCCCATGTTGAATAGTTACCAAATAAAGAGACGGGCGCTGGAAGCAGGAATCAAGAACAGAGTTTAATTCTCATGAGGAGAGCCAGTCATTTCGGACACGAAACACAGTGTCTTTCGGGAGGTGCTCTAACAAGTGAGCTGAGACTCTTTCTTTTATACCTTACAAAACACTTGATAGTACAATCAGGACAGTGTGACGCAAAAGAAAGACATCCCTATAATCCTCGTGTCAATCCTACCCCACATATGTTCACAATAGGAACCCTTGACCTGCTGATAAGAGGGGAGGGCAATCACGCAGCTGAGTGTTCCGTCAACTGTTTAGGATGTGTGCGCCTGATCATAGCCCAGGGGGTGGGGTGGCTAGGATCAATAGTGGGTCCTTTGAAGAGGAGTGACTTCATACAATAAGGGCAGTAAATGGTATCTCCTGGCTTAGGCGATGGCCTCGGACACGTGTGGTCAGCCGGACTCGGGGGAAGGGGTCATCAAAGGAGTGGTAGTCATGCCGCGTGGACAATCGGGCGCGGAGGGAAGGCTTGTCAACAGAGGGGCATTCATGGAAAGAAAGGAGGTGTTGGTCAGGCGCGGCCATGACTCTCAAGGACGGGATCTTGCAGAGGAAGTTTTACGGCTTGCCCATGTGAGGAGAAGGGGGGGGGGGGGAGCCAGGGTGGACACGGGGACAGAGTCACATAGAGAGAGAGAGAGAGATCTTACGACCAGTACAAGAGAGAGCGGGGGCAGTCAGGTGCAGCTGGGGAGGGCTACGTCAGCTAAGGCGAAGGATGCCTCTTCAAGAGGGAATGGGGGGGTTTTGTGCGGGTCAAGCAGGAGAGTTGCCTTTCGCAGCAGGGTCGCACAGGGGGAGAGGGTTTCATGGCCTATGCATGAGAGAGGGGGTTTAAGATACGCGCAGGAGGGAAGCCGGGGATTCCAATGGGTAAAGGGCCATGGTGCCTAGAATGGCGGTACATATGCATAGGGGTATGGGCTCTTACTGGCAGAGCGATACGGTCAATAGTTTACGGTATTCATGGTGCTCACAGGGAGAGGAGTGGGAGAAGAAGGAAAATGAATGCTGTTTATGTACATCAATTTCTTCAACTTCCACAGATGCATCGATGGTCGGTCCATTGGAGTTCGGTGGTGTGGCTGAAGGAGATGGAGTTTACTGTTGTGAAGAGGGGGTCGAGGGTGTGTCCTGCTGAGTGCGTGGGTTCGGTCACAATCTGGCCGAGTCCAATGTTGTGGAGGTTGTCCAGGATGGATGTGGTGCTGGGGTCCAGTAGGTTGTCAAGGTGAAAGTTGAGGTCTCCCAGCAGGGCGTAGTTGGTGGATGCGATGGCCTGCGGGGAGATGATGTCCGTGATGGATTCGTCAAAAGGTCCACAGGATCCAGAGGGTCGGTAAATGAGGGTTGCTCAGAGGGTGGTGGTGGGGCTGGCTAGTATCTTGAAGTGAAGGCGTTCCATCAGGTCTGTGGGCTTGTCGGGGGAGTGTGCTCAGGCAGAGGGTGAATTTGTGGACGATGCCGATTCCTCCTCCCGGGCGGTTGGGGCGGTCCTTCCTGGAGATCTTGTATCCTTGGGGGATGATGATGGTGCTGTCCGGTCCCGAGGAGGTGTTGGTCCATGTTTCGGTGAGAAATGCTACGTCCGGGGTGGTGCTGTTCAGGTGTGTTCTTGCGGTCGGGTTGTGCTGGATCTGTGTTCCTGGCGGTGCTGTAGGTTTGATGGCAGCGGTGACAGCTGGAGGGTCTGTGGGTGTCGGCCGGTGAAGCTAGCTTGCAGTTGTTGTTGCGGCCTGGGTTGAGTGCGTGGAGTGCCCCTGGGTCGTAAGTACAGGGTTCCTGGTGCTGGTCGCGGATGGGTCGTGGACAGGCGCAGACAGGCTTGCCTTTGGCGCGCCAGCGGCGTGCCCGTGCGTGGCAAAGCATCGGCCGCCATTATGGTAGGACAGCTGGGGGGAGGGTAGCTGGAGTGTGCTGGTCATGCTGGGTGGGAGGGGCCGCTGGGGCAGCAGCGGTGGGGGAAAAAACAGGTGGAAAAAGGCAAATAAAAAGGTCAAAAAGAGAGGGGAAATTTCCAATAAGGCAGCAAAAGTGCACGCAGAGTGGAGGAAAGACACAGAGGACACAGAGGAGAGTGAAAGGGGGAGATTGAGATGAGGGTGAAAAATTAGTAAAAAACGGAGGAAAAACACAGAAGGAGAGTGAAGGGGGAGCTTGAAATGAGGGAAAAACGAGTGAAAAAGGAGGAGAGACACAGAAGGAGAGTGAAAGGGGTAGATAGAAATGAGGGAAAAAACGAGTGAAAAAGCAGAGCGAGAGAAAGCAGACAGAGGTCCACTGGACCACCAGGCATGAGGCGCAGGTAAAACCTGTGGGTAGGAAGGGCCTCGAACACCAACACTCAAGAGTGCAGGGGCTCGGGGGAAGGCCTCACGTAACGGTGGAGCTGTGAGGGAGGGAGAGCAATTTCACTTACAATGAGTCAGTGGTCTTGCTCGCCAGTCCCTGCAGCGGCCGCCATTAAGTAGGGATCAGGGAGGGCTGAACAGCTGGGAAGCGGGAACGTGAAGGGGAACTGGATTGGGCCGGTCGTGCTGGGGTTGAGGGGCCGTGGGGGCAGGAGCGGCAGAGAAAAAAACAAGTGGAAAAAAGCAATGAAAAAGCTCAGAATGAGAGGGGAAAGTGCCAATAAGGCTGCAAAAGTACACTCAGAGTGTAGGAAAGACACTGAGGACGCAGAGTAGAGTGAAAGGGGAGATTGAAATGAGAGTGAAAAACGAGTCAAAAACGGAGGAAAGACACAGAAGGAGAGTGAAGGGGAAGCTTGAAATGAGGGGAAAAAACAGTGAAAAAGGAGGAGAGACACAAGGAGTGAGAAGGGGTAGATAGAAACGAGGGAAAAAACGAGTGAAAAAGCAGAGCGAGAGAAAGGAGACAAAGGTCCACTGGACCACCAGGGATGAGGCGCAGGTAAAACCTGCGGATGGAGGAGGGCCTCGAACACCAACACTCAAGAGTGCAGGGGCTCGGGGAAGGCCTCAATTAATGGTGGAGCTGCGAGGGAGGGAAAGCAATTTAACTGACAATGAATGGATGCGTGGGAACGCCCAGACTCCACCCATATAACGCCCACTTGATGCAAATTAACTCAAGGTACTTGCGTTATGTTGTATTCACGACACCACACAAAGTGGCCTTGCTTGGCCTAGTAAATGCCACAAATGAAATCTGGCCCTGAGTTCCTCTGACATCGGTGACCCGTTACCTGCTACCTCTTAACCTTGTTGTTAAACGGTCTGCACCGATCCCTGCTCCAGACACCTTTTCTTCCTGACTGGGCTGTGTAGAATTATCCTATAATGTCCCTTTAAAGACATGAATCCAGGCACCAAAATGCTAGGAGTAGGGCAAGTGACGTCATACACTCTTTGACCCCCAAATGACAGTACAGGTTCCAAGCCTCACCCCATCCTTTGCCCCTAGACAGGAACAGCAGGGAGTAGAATCTGCATAAAGTACAGAGGTCGGTGCCAGCTGCTCAGGGGTAGCCCCCAAAAGCCGAACATGGCGGAGGGTGGGCACCTCTTTCCCGTGCACCCTTCTCTTCCGTGCAGCGCCTGGTCTCGGCGCTGCAGACACTGCCTCATTGTAGAGCGGCCCACACACGGCCGAGCAGGGCGCAGGCATGCCCGGGCCGCCCGCGCGCCGCAGGCGGTGATGACGGTTCCTGCGGTGAGCGCGAACTGCGCATCAAACAGCTGCTTTGCGGCAGATGTGATCCTGAGCGCTGCAGCAGGTGTATGCAGTCAATGCCAGCATTGTGCGGCTGCCGCCTTCGCCGTATGGCGCGCTCCTGCTCTTCAATATTAATGCAACAAACTGTAGGATTGACTCTGGGATTCTTTCTGACATATCACGGGGTTGTGGAGGCGTTAATGTCTCATTACATTCGAGAAAGACAACCTTGTCAAATTACGCTATTTGTTTCACGCGTGACTCCCTGCTCAGCGTGTGTGTGTTCCTTTTCTATTGCATGTAAACAAGCGCATTACCGTGTTCGGATTCAGGTAAAAATATAACTCGTTGTTTACATACAAACAAGGCCTCTTTCATTCTTTCATGTCATTTGACTTTAGTATTTGCTAAACTATATTGCGGTCTAAGCCACATCCTCATCTCCCTTTCCAGGACTGAGTGCACTCCCTAAAGTAAATCCATTCAGCAAAACAAGCATTGGCAAAGTTTAAGTGTCTGGCGTTGTTCTCCATTTTTGTGTCTGTATTAGGGTGGTTTTGTTTTTGCCGTGGTTTATTGAAAACTTTATCATGGCGGATCACCAATTCAAATAAGAAAAATTCTATAACCAACATGTTCTTTGGTCTCAAAAAGCACACATTGCCATAGTAGTCTCTGGCACATGAGGGCATTGGCGTGGTGTGTGTTGCCAGCGCCAGGGGCAACATTTAAAAGGCAAGTATTGTGCCCCCTCACCAGTGGACCACTAGCTCAGGAAGTGCTAACGGTCCACGGGTTAGGGGGCACAATACTTTATTTTAAAATTTTGTGTCCGGGGCAACCTCCCCTTTGGACCCCTGCCTCACTAGGCCACTGCATAAGGGAACTACGGGGCATATTATCAAGGGGGTTTATCTCGGCTTTTTTGGCTTTAAAAGCCAAGAAAGCGGAGATAAAATTATCTCCCTATTACCTAGCTGTCGCTAACACCAGTTAGCGGCAGCTAGTAGGAGATAGCGACCATCTTGGGCCCCACTTTGCATGTCAGTGATATTTATCACTAATGACATGCAAAGTGGGCGTGCCAAGATGTTAGCGACTGGAAACAGTCCCTAACATCGCTATCTCTTATTACCAACTTTTGGAGATATTCGCGCTAAGCGCGAATATCTCCAAAAGCTAACACCTGCCCTGAGCAGTTCTTATCCATGTTATCCAATGGGAGGTGGATAACATGGCTAAGAGCATTAGCTCGGTAATGCATGAATATCGCTGACTTTTCAGCGATATTCATGCATTGCGGCCGATTTTTATCGCATTTGCGATAAACCTTGGTAATACCAAGGTTTATCTGCGATAAAAATGCCGCAGTTCAGCAGTAAATATTTGTCTCTAACCAAGCAATAGCGATAATTATCGCTATTGCTTGGTAATATGCCCCTACATTTTGTGTGGCACTGCTTGTAAAAGAGCAGAATGGCATCACTCACAGGTGCAGTTCACCAATGGCTGAAGTAGGTTGACCCATTGCCCCATGCTGTATACTGTAGTGGGTGGAAGAAAAGTGCTAATCACACCATTGATGAAGAGAGGCGAGTGTAAGGCCCTATAAGTAAATGTATCATACTTATAAATGTATCAAACATCAAAAGGTCTTGACTGTCACCAAACCTAACAAATAGGAAGAATTAAACCAAATTATCAGCAGATTAAATAACATAAAAGCAGACAAGTAGTTTACAGATGGAATACACACATGATTGAGTTGTCCAGGGTAAAAACAGCAAATGTTTCCCAGAATAAATAATTTTAGTCTTTTAGCCTGTCAATGGTTCAATAATATCCTGAAATGAAATATGACAAGTTCATCAAATATCGTCCCATGATCGCCATCTCTACTCTTAATGGTGTGACTCAGGAGTAATCAGGTGTAAGAAGCCAGCCTCCCACCATTCTTTCACCTCCACAACCAGCCATCTTATGTTATGACTGTATGCTTCACAAAATCCCAACAACAACCTTACAAACTACATCTGTGTCATCCACAGAAAAACGAGTCGTCCCAATTGCAGTGAGAACATAAACTCCCTCTGCCAGTTCCATTGGACAGTAACTTTTTCTGCACCACTACCAGCTCCAGTGGATTCCAGCATCTTTAGATACCAAGGTGTAAGAAAATACAGTATCCATGTAGGGGGTTGAGAACCCACCCAAATAATAAACACAATTCTTGTCAAGGTGAACCACTAAAGTCACCACATAAACCTGTGTTTAAACCTCTGGCAGCTTGGCATACAGCTCTCAGGCTTAACCTAGAGGTAATGTGTATAAAGTATTTATGCAGCACATAAGCAGTAATAAAGTGAAAACACACCACAAGAAAAGCCCAAAGTAATTTATAACAAATAGAGTACATTTTGGTGAATAAAACGACACCAACATAACAAATGTGTAATAAGTAGAACTAGAGGTATGAATTTGTAAAGTTAAAATTAAAAAGAACACCAAAAAGCCCAAAGCAGCAGCCACAGTTGTATACATGATACTTAATACTAGGGACTTATAAGTAAACTAATGTACCCATTAGGTGTATGCCACTTTTAACATGTTTAAGAGGGAGAGCGCAAGCATTTTACCATTAGTTATATGGAATAAAGTGGCCAGAGTCCCAGTGTCAACAAAAACAGGCTCAGAAAAAGAAGGTAAGAAATCTGAGGGAATGCCACACAAACTATAGTGATTTTCATTACAAGTTTTTTCAAATCTCTCCTCCACTGGCTTTTCCAGTTCAAGTAAAAGCACAGGAGGTCCAGAGGAGATGGGGAGCTGGTCCCCACTCAGTACTGCTCACGTTATTCTTGGGGAATGGACACACTTTGCACTCTGCCTCAGAGTATGTGATTGGCTAACCAACCTGGAGAAATAGTACAGAGAGGCCACAGGGATGAACTATCAGCTGCTCCCGGTGCTCCAAGACGTCTATGCTCCAGAACTGAAGCCGTAGATGGGTCCATAAATGGGGTGAGGGAGGAAGCTACTTTATAAAAAAAAACTTGCTCTCCACTGGTCAGCAGCACAATTAGTGGAACAAAAACTGTTTTAGCTCCCTGAGTCTGGATGGAGAGTAAGCACTGACCCATCAATGTTAGGAACGTTAGTGTCAGACCTGGAAATAGAAAAGGTTTACTGTGATATCCCCTATATTGGGTGTGTAAGAAAGGGAGCGGCTTGTGCATTACTTTTTAGAAAATAGTCCCCAAAGAAATTGGTAACAAGGAATAATGTAACAGTAAAGGTAATCTGGGTTACCTAACTGGTCACACACTGACTGCATTTTAAGATAGTTGAGAGGTCTCAATAACACTTCAGGTGGGAATCTCTTAAGGGACTGTGGTCTAAGAAGTTTAAGCGTCTGCTACCAAGGATACGTATTTATGCATGTGGCGTAAAATCACATTGGCTTCCTCCTCCTCTTTCTACCAGCCCTCTTGCTCTGCTTCCTCCAGGTTCTCCTCCTTCAAATACTGGTTCCTATGCTCCTCCCGTCCTAATCCGCCTGCTTCACATTATCACAATCCTTGTCCTATTTCTCTTTCTGGTCCAATCCTCCACCAAGTCTTCAGCTTGGTTCTAACGTTCTTTCTCCCACTATGATCTCTCCTCCTGGAGCCCCTCCAGAAACGCAATAGCAGCTAAGCAGTAATTGAACAGAGTGGTTTAAATTTGGTTTCTGAATCTGGAAGTGCACATATTCGGATTATTAGTTTAGGGGGTGAGAACCCGCCTCAAACAATAATCACAATCCTTGTCAAGGTGAAACACAAAAGTCACTACACAAACCTGTGCTTAGCCCTCAGTTAGTGTAGCACAAAGCAGTCAGACTTAACCTAAAAGCAATGTGCAAAGTATAACCCAGAGGCAATGTGTAAAGTATCATTGCAGTACTCAAGCAGAAGTAAAGTATAAACACAACACAAGAAAAATCTCAAGCCAATTTAGAAAATGGAGAATATTGTAATAAATAAAAGGACACCAAAATTACAAAAATCCAAAGAGCAAAACCGGAGAAATGAATTTTTAAAGTTTGAATTAAAAACAAATCACCAGTCATGGCTATCTGGTTGTGCTAGACCGGCTCAACGTCAAATGTTAAGGCTGAGTACAATGAAGCAGGGGTCGGATACAGGGACGAGGTTTGTCCCAGTGAAAAGTTGATCTTCTGACTTGGAACCTTTTATGGAGAAAAAGTGTTAATTGGCGGGGCAGGGCAAGCTGAAAATTGGAACAGAAGTGGGGCCTAATGACAGTGGGTTGCTATAGAATGGGGCCCCCTTGCGGAGTGGGAAAGCTCCGAGCAGGCGAAGTCCAAGGTCCATGAACAGAAAGACATCAATGTCGATCAAATGCTGCTCGGTGTCATTACTGATAAAGCCCTCATAGGGACCCGATAGGATGGCGGGCGGATCGCCACTGCCGGGCCGGCGGTAGCTACCGCTGGCCCGGCGGGGGCGATCTAGCTACCATCCTTCCATGAATGACCCCCGCCACATTAGGATGACTTGGGGGCCCACGCGGACGGAAAGACGGTTCCCCGCTTTTCCGCCGGTCGACTTGCCGACCGGGCGGAAAATGTGTTGAATATGGTGGCGGTGTCTGCAAGACGCCGCCATCCATATTTATGATCATGGCGGTGAGCAGCCTTTTCATGGCGGCTTTGGCATGTGGTTTCTGCTATTGGGGGCCCGTTGCGGGCCCCCAGGGTGTTGAGGGAGGTCCGGGGCTCACTTGGGAGGTACCTATGGTACCCCCCTACATTGGCATGGATAAGGTGGCAGGCACCGCGCGGTGCCTGTCACCTTGTGCATGCCCAGCATTGTGGCGGGCGGTGATGTGAACACCGCCCGCCACAATGCTGGGAATGGGGGATGCCACTGCCACGGTGGCGGTGGCATCATGACTGCAGGTGCGGGACCACCACACCCCTGGTGGACGGTCCTGTGTACCGTTATGGTGGTAATGATACCCTAAGTTGGGACTTTTACAGCAGTCAGATCTCCTTCAGCGGGCCAAACCAGCAAGCAAAGGCTTCGGCGTTGATGACTGCAGCTTTGTTGGCGATCCAAGTCTCCTTGGGTAAAAGTTACAAGAGAGTTTCTAAGTTCCACTTATTGGAGTTTGAGGACAGGCGGAGTGTTAGAAATTGGTTTACTGGTTGACTGGGTTGTAAGCACTGGTCAAGCAGCAACCACAATCCTAGTCAGGGTAACGCACAAACAAACCCAAAATTAACCTGGGCTTAACCCCGTGGTAGTTTGGCACAGAGCAGTCAGGCTTAACTTAGAAGCAATGTGTAAAGTGTTTATGCAACACTTCAAACAGTAAAACAGTGAAAACACCACCCAAAAAGATCCCAAGGCAGGTTAGAAAAATAGAGATAAATTTAAGAAAGAAACGAAGACCAGAACAACATAAACCCAATCAATAGAGCTGGAGTTATGATTTTTTAAAGCATAAACTGCAATATAGCACCTAAAAGCATTAATCACCAACTGCAGCTATCTGGTCACCCTGGACCAGTTCAAAGTCAAAAGTTCAGGCCGATCACAATGAAGCGTGGGTCAGATACAGTTCCATATTAGTCCTGCTGAAGTTTTACCATTTCAAGTTTTGTGCCACAAGTCCCATTCGCATTAGAGAGGTTCGCGATGAGCAAGGAGAGTTTTGTGGGCAGCAGTTGGCATGGTGCGAGAGCAGGCCGGCTGTCGCAGACAGGCTGGCTGGAGTACCGTATTGGTAGTCCCCTGCAGGGCCTTTTTCCTGGCAGAGTATCCACAGGTCCAGTAGTGTACTGAAGTGGTGGTGTCCGAGGTCCTTCCTCTATACACTGGTGCTCTGGTTCTGGAAGGTGGGAGATGCTTCTAGACAGTGATTTTGAAGTACATTGAGCGCCTTGCCTCCCCTGCCCTGGCTCCAAGCTGGCTGATGTGATAATGCAGGGTCGTTAGGCCCGTTATGTGGAGACTGGACACATCCTATTCAGGTATAAGTGAGGCTTGTTCCAGCTCTCCCTCCCTTCCTGCCATTGGTTGCCCATCCAGTTACACCTAAGTTCCAATTGAGTGTGACTTTCTAGAAGGAATACACATAGCCCAACTTCCAGCTACACCTCATGTGATCACAAACAGGCTGCCCGCATCAAATGACTAAGGCACGAAAAATCAACATTTCTAAAAGTGGCATTTTCAGAATTGTAATTTGAATTCTAACTTCACCATAAATTTAGATTGAAAATTAGGATTCTATAGACACCAAACATACTGATTATCTCTTCCCATTTAGAAATTACACTTATAAAATGTGATAAGGCAAGTCTGATGTTATCCTTGCAGTTGCCAAAAATGATTTAAAGAGTTTTTGACTTTCAGGACATGTAAAACCTACAAGTAAATGACTAACATTTTAATACATTGCACCCTTCCCTCTGCACTGTCCAGGGCTTACCCTAGGGGTGTCTTGTATGTATTAAAAAGGATGGTTTGGGCCTGGCAAATGGATTATTCTGCCAAACCGAAACAGCAATTTAAAACTGCACACATAGGCTCTGCAATAACAGGCCTGAGACATGTTTAAGGGACTACTTAAGTGGGTGACACAGCCTTGCCACAGTAAAAGATGGCTATGGAGGTTTTTCATTGTGAGGACATGTAAAACATTATGTATTGCCCTACTTTTTAAATATCTTGCACCTTCTTCTGTGGGTATTTAGTGCCTACTTTAGGGGTGACTTAAAAGTATTCAAAAGGAAGGTTTAGTCCTGGCAAAAGGTTTGCTTTGTAAAATAGATCTAGTGGTTGGTTTTACAAGCACCTCAGATTTCCTATCTTCCTTAAGCAGCTTTAAAATTGGATCCCTGACTAATGTCCTATCCCCCTCATTAAGAAGGTACGGTCTATGAAACAAGTCGGGCAGCCTAAGGTCCGGGAAACAGACTTGATGTAATTCAACCACGGTGTTTTCTATGTCACATCCAAGGCAGTCACTTCCCTGTTGAACCCCATGTGCCCACCGCCCCACACTGAGTTCCACAGCAACACTTGGGCCAATTTCACAAATAATGATGAGCTGTTAGGTTCCCTGCCCAACAGTTTCCTGCAAAAGTGATTCTCTTCTTGCTGAATGACTTTGCAATTACGATACTCCCAAATGGCAGCACCATACAATAGTACAGGAAGACATTTAATTTTATAAAGCTGCCGTGAGGGTAGAATGGGTTTATTACCAATCGATACTGAAAATCTAAAAAGAGCGCTACAAGCTTGAGAAAAGCGAGAGCAGCGATTAGATATGCATGTAAGCCAATTATTCTGCTGTTGAAATGTAACCCCCAGATAGGGAAAAGCAGGCACCTTAGAAACCCTCTTCCCCTTTATGGAAATTGGTCTAGTTTTGAAAGATTTCCTCCCACACACCATATGATGTGTTTTGCTGCTTTTCACATCCAGCTCCAACTTATCCATATAGCAGACAAAAAGGCCAACAAGCTTTTTAAGACAATTAGCGGTTCGGGCTAACATAATAGCATGGACCGCGTAGAGCAGGGAAGGCACGAAAACTGTCTTTACCTTGGGCGGATCTTTCCTGTTCATTGTCAAATGGGTGTTCAAACCATTAATATACAGTAGCAAAAGAGTAGGAATCAACACACAGACCTGTCTGACTCCACACAGGAGGCCAAAAGATGTTGTGCATTCCCCACCCATATCTCACTGAAGCATTCACTTCCATATATAAAGCCCTTAAAAAATTGACCAGTGAAATAGGTAGCTCTAGTGCTGCCAAGTTGTTCCATAGCTTTAACCTATTAACCTGGTCAAAGGCACTGCCCAGTCCATACATGCAAGGTAAATGGACCCTTACTTTGCTACAACAAAGTTTCCAATCAGCAGGTTTAAGTTCAGGCACTGCTACATAATGCCTTTACCTTCTCTAAATCCATATTGAACTAGGAAAGAGTACGTTGTTTGCTAGGGCCCAATTTTTCACATGAATAAAATAACGCAACCCACCACATTCACTACTGAGCTCAATAAGGAAATAGGTCTGAAGCATGTGGGATTTTGTCTAATCCCTTCTTTAAAAACTGTTACTATTATTGCAGACTTCCATGATGGGGCAATTCCCTCCTGCACAGCAGTGTTACGTGCGTTAGTTAAAAGGGGGCCCAAAAGTGGGACCTTATAGAGGTCCACAGGTATCCCGTTCGGACCAGGTGCTTCATTGGACGGACTGGCCAGGATTGCTGCATAAACCTCCTCAAGGTTAAACCTAAACTCCAATGGGTACCAGTGACTTTTGTCATCCAAAGTTAAGCTGGACATCTATATGAAAAGCGTAAACCCATTTGAAATGGGACACCCAGTGCTCAGGTATAATAGTGGAGCCTATGTCATCGAGAGCAGCCACAATGAGCTGTCTTCCGTTTACAATAGCCCAAAAAATCCCTAGATCCCCTGGAGTCACAAGTAGACATCAACCACTCCCAGGAAGTCTCTTTAAGATCAGCTTTCCACTTCTGGATCACTAATGTATATACATTCCTCGCCTCTGGTATATTATGCTGGTTGCGGGCTCAGTATTAAGGGCTTCGAGAAGTTGCTTATTGGCCATTCTACATGCTTTATCAAACCAGCCAAATTGTACAGCTGGGCCCGACCAGACATTTTCCCCATAATGTCATTTGTAGAACTATTCAATTGGGTAAAAGCATCCAGGACTACTATAGGGGATGAATCAAAAGCTAATCAAGACTCCATGGGAAGATCTAAGTTTATTCTAACTTAGGGGCTGATTACGATGGTGGAAGGCCCGCCACTGCCAGCCATGTGGTGGCGAGCCCTCCGCCATCGAGCGGCGATTCTCCACCCGATGGCGGGGGGATCCGGACCGCGACCATGGCGGGCGCAAAGATCACCCTCCATGGATCCACCAAAGGCAATCGTTCCGATTGCCTGGCGGAGCTGTCACACTGTGCAAAATGGTGGCGGTGCCTAGTAGGCACCATCATCCAAATTACGATGCTGCCTGTAGCCAGCCTTTCCATGGCGGCGAAACCGCCATGGAAAGGCTGGGGGTAATGGTTTTGGTGGCCCGTTGCGGGCCCCCCTTGTGTTGGGGGAAGGTGTTGGTGCACTGGGGGGTACCCATGGTGCCCCCCTACATTTCACTGCACTACGTGGTAGGCACTGCATGGTGCCTGCCACGTAGTGCAGTGAAATGCACTACATGCATTTTCAGCTTTGCGGCTGGTGCTGCAGCCAGAAGCACCCGCTGCAATGTTAAAGTGCCAGATGCGATTACCATGGTAGCGGTCCCATCGTAATTTGGAGTGCCAGACCGTAGCATGACTGGCGGGCGGTCCCAATCCCCACTATGATGGTGGGCGGACTCAAGTCCGCCCGCCATCGTAATCGGCCCCTAAGTTCTCAAACAGAGAAGAAATTGGAAGATTACGCCACTGCACATTTAAACCCTTGTCCTCAACAGTCAGGACAATCAGGCCCGGCTCAGAGTTCGGGCTGGTGCCTGTTATTGCTGCCACCCTTATTTCTATGGGGTTATGATCACTAAAACAAGTTTCATGTGCAACTCTTGAGCTCGCAGAATTCATGGGGGTCCTAAATATAAACACATGGTCAGTTCAGTTTCAGTTTAGACACTTTGGTGCCTATTAGGATGGCGGGCAGACTTACGTCCGCCCGCCACCCTAGCGGTGCTGGGACCGGCTGCCAGTGATGCAGCGATCACGCACCGGCAATTAGGATGCCACGGTGGCATCCCCCAACCACATAATTGTGGCCGGTGGTGCACACAGCACCGCCCAACACAATGCTGGGGCTGCACACTGTGCATGTGCATGCACAGCGCACAACGGGCCCCCAACTGCGATCTCCGCATGCCTTTCCGCATGACTTTCCGTGGCGGCGTGGCCAACACGGAAAGGCTGCTTCCCGCCTTCATTATAATATGGATGGCGGCGTCTTGCAGACACCGCCACCATATCAGGCCCCTTTTCTGCCCAGTCACCTGTGTGACCGGCGGAAAACTAGCAGACAGTCTTTCCGTCCGCCGGGGTTCCCCCCGCCATCCTAATATGACTGGGGGGAAATGGGTAGTGGGCGGGGAATAATGGCGGGCTGATCGCCACCGCCATATGGGAAAATAACATTTCATTCAATTAAAAGCAAATTCGTAAGTATCAATAAGACAAAGATTACAAGTAGCAGCAGATCGTTAGAATGGTAAAGTGGGATCAGGAATAACCTAGTATACAATTTTCAAAATTTACAAGATGATAAAAAATATTGTTTGGCCAGTTTAGTCGTCACACGGCCAAAGAATAGCAGCAAGATTTGACTGAAACCCAAGCGGGAAACACAATGGTTATTTAACGGTATCAGCTCGAAACCTGAATAAAAGAGAGCGCTCCCATCTCCCGCAAGACTGCCCTAAATAAACAGGGGGATACTCCAGGGCACACAAAGACAAATATGCAGTGATCAGAGGTTTCCCTTCTGCGTTTCTGTGAAGTCTTTCATGCACCGATTCATAAAAAATCGAGGCTACTTTTCTTTTATTAAAACTTGAGCATGCATTTGTCTCAATAAAGGCCCTCTGCAAAACACTATTAGCTAATTCTGATTAAATATTTGCCAACCACAGGATTCTAAGACCATTATCACTGGAGAGGCAATAGGATATGATATCTCTGGTTAGAACTGCAGATAGAAAACCAAAAATGTAGAGGTCTCACCCTGATAAAATCAATTATGTATTGCAGGTTTAGCTCTGTCTGGCAGATGATATGTGGGGTGGAAATTGGTACTCCAAGGAGTCGCCTGCAGAACCTGTTTTCTTCCTATAGGAAGGCTTCGCAGTTAGCAGCCCATCAAATTTCAAACACATAGTCAATAATGGAACCTTTACCTCATCAAAGGTAGTTCAACGGGTGAGCTGGTTCCCCTAGTCATCGCATTACATAGGCCTGCATGCCCAAGTACTTCAAATAATTTACGCCCCTTTTAGTCAGAGGTTGATGTGCAAAAAAGAGAGTCTTCAACCAAAAATGAATTACTATCAATTTGCTTTTCACCAGCTTAACGGTGAAATCCCCACCCAATGTAAAATTAAAAGCCTTAAAATATGCAAACAACCTAGCCTCAAGGATTGACATCACTTGTGACAGGGCCCCAAGGTCCCAAACTGAAGTATGAAAAATTACCAGAAAAAAGTGAGACTCACAGGAAGAAACCAGCCATAAAATCTGTCTCCCTGTATGCGTAAGGGGTACAGGCACAACCTTCAGCTGGTTAGGGATGCGGACCAGAGGGACTAGGCTGCCACCAGGTGAAGGAATTGCTGCCACGCTATAGCTTTCAAAACTATCCCAAACAACTGACTCCTGAGCCCAGTTTTCCTACAGCATAAGCATGTTAAACATGGTGGCACAATTAAGCCATTCCGGATCCTGAATCCCTAATTCCTGCGACATTCCAACTAAGAACCCTGAGAGCTGTTCCTGCATCATTTCTGGGTAAGGCCTCATTGTGCAGCGCAGGGGGTAAACAGGAAACTGTGGTTCAGACCCCGCGTCTACTCAGGTAAGAAACAGTGGTCTGGAGTCAGTCATTCTGATCTAAATCTGGTAAGGGGAGAACTCTATTAGCAGCAGGTACCGCAAATTGCTGCAAAGGATGAAATCTCATCTTAACTGATGGTGAAGGTTTAAGTTGTAAGTGCCAATAAAAGAAACCATGAAGAAGAATGTTAATTCCCAGACCCCTTAAGGACATTGAAGCAGAACTATAAATCAATCGCCTGTCCAAAGCAGGAGACCTACAATTTATCACTATACATTCCCCTGTTAAATTTGTATCCATGAGACCAACCCATCCAACCCCTCTAACAAATAAGATTTCATTGAAATCAGCAGTGTTCAAGTTAGCATTGTTACTCAGCCTGTGGCAGACTTTATTATTCAATTGAAAGGTGGATTTATGATCACTGGAGCTCATATGGGGTACCCCTACCATGATTTCTACATTGGGGCAGATGGTGGGGGGGTAGGTTTAAGCTAGGCAACACTTTTACTGGTTGATACCCCCCGCCCCTGATCCAGCCGCGTTATAAAGAGCTTTGCTGCTATGTGGCCTCCCATCTCCCCTTGTGGCCATAGGGGCATACACCTCTGGGGGGTTGGTGGGAGTGTTGAGGGGACTCATCAGCTATTGGCAAGTTTGGAGTTGGGCATTCAAGTGCTGAATAATGGGACTTAACCACACTGCAGATTAAATCATTGGTAGCCGAGGCCCTAAGGCCAACTGAAGGGAAGGGGTTAATGGATGAATTCATAGTCCCTATAGTCTTAGATAGATCAGACACAGCAGGTTCTAGTGAAAGCAACCTTCCCACTATGGGGTTAACACACTGCGTGATGGTATCTTTGAGTTTGCTAAACACATGATCCCAGTCCGAGTTGCTAGCAACCAAGGTCTCAAAGTTATCAAGAGAGTCCTGATTCTTTGTTGAATAAGTTTTACGTTTTACAATAGCAGTACACTTTGGTTGGCGCTTCCTTTTGGCAAGAGGTGGACAGATGCTGGTATTAAGAATTTCCAGTGAAGCACTCTGGCTCAGTCGCTCCTGGTCCACCAAAGATACATAGGGTGAACTATGAATAGCCTCCATACGGGTTAGAATTTGATGCTCTACATGTCAATCTTGAACAGGCTGGGACCCTAACAGAGTACTAGTGCTCTCCTGTGCATCCAAAGACAATCTACGTTCTGCTAGATCAATTTCCCTTGAGATTACTCCCACTGCCCAAGCCAAAAAGGAATTCAGAGTAGTGATATTGATGTATCTAGCAGCAGAGTCTTTGGGTCTAACAACAAGAGGTCCTGGTAACTTGCGCCTGCCCAGAAGGCAAATCAAACTGGGTTGCCAAGCAGTCAGAGTCACTTAAGCACCAACAAGTGTAGCAATCGAATTAAAAGATGAAAAGACCCAAATGGGAAGTCCTTCCAGATTGAAGATGAATGAGGGGGAGCCCAGCCTCCCACAGATGATGACGGGCGAAGACGGGCCAGCCCTTGGCCCAGGCTTTGCCTACGCGTGTCCCGCGCAGCAGGGCACACCAACGCGTTTTGTAGCGCCGACTGCTGCACAGGAGTAGAAAGATTCAGGGACCGGCTCCTGGGGCCCTGGTGCTCCTGGACTTTGAAGTACCACAGATACCTCTGAGGTTTGTCCAGTTCAGCGATGAACACCAATGCGCTTTATAACGCCGACTTATACATAGGTGTAGGAAAATGCAGGGACCCTCGCTTGGGGCCCTGGTGCTCCTGGACTTTGAAGTCCCCACAAATACGTCTAAAGATTGTCCATATTTACTACTATTTTGGGTCCTATTTGCTGCAGTAACTTAAGAAGTGTAGTTTGTGAATAGCAATGGGCCTACTCTTTTATGGGTGGGCATTTGCCCCCTTCCTAAATCCTTCCCTCCCTTAAGCACGCCTTACCCACCACAAACCCTTCCAATTTTGTAGTAAGTATTCCCCATTTCCCAGCAACTCTCCGCTGCCCCTCTCACATTTACCTCTAAAAGGTAGGTCTAAGTGTGGGGATATCTCTGCATAGAAAACGTAGTAGCGATGGAGATTTAGATAGTTAGTATGGGTTAGTAACTAGCATTTTATAATATGTAAGCAGTGCTATTGTAGTACTACTAAATGTACAAAAAAGTACAGTTTGTTATTAGACTCTTAGGGGTCGATTCACAGAACTAACTTACGACAAAATCCTAAACTTACTACTTTTGGTATTCACAGATGGCATTTAGTAGTCTTAAATTAGGATTTTGTCTTAAATTAGGATTTTGACCTAAATTAAGATTTTGTCTTAAATTAGGATTTTGTCCTAAATTAGGATTTTGTCTTAAATTAGGATTTAGTCCTAAATTAGGATGTTGTCTTAAGTTAGGATTTTGTCCTAAATTAGGATTTTGTCTTAAATTAGGATTTTGTCTTAATTTAAGATTTTGTCTCAAATTAGGATTTTGTCTTAAATTTAATTTCAGACAAATTTAAGATAAACTTAAGTTTAATTTAAGACAAAATCCTCATTTAAGACAAAATGCCCCATGGATCCATGTGCCAGAAGCAACGGACGATGATGATGAGGATGAGGAAGGTGGACCACACCCCAGTTCAGCAGCAGCAGC
This sequence comes from Lissotriton vulgaris, assembly GCF_964263255.1. NCBI lineage: Eukaryota > Metazoa > Chordata > Amphibia > Caudata > Salamandridae > Lissotriton > Lissotriton vulgaris. The sequence goes on from NC_141690.1 coordinate 231,479,074, forward strand.
AATAGCCCAAAGGGACACTATCATTAACAATTTCTCCACATGAGCACGTCACATAGGGACTTTCCTTAGCAATCGTGGGACAGGACATAATGACCACAGCCGCAGCATGTGCAAATAAATTCATTCCAAGACACATTCCCTGTGTGCATTAACACATCACTCCGACAAGTGTAAGTGCAACATTTAGTGCTTACAATTTCCCCAATGGCAATTAGATGGTGGCAGTTTCACCTCCGTTATCGGGATGCCGTTTTGCTATGGACTAAATCGCGTCTTCCTCTTCTTCTTGTCCTTGCCCTTTCCTGACCCCGGGTCATAGGCTGGTCCTCTGTGGGGCTTGTGGGGTTCTGGTTGTCCTCTGTACTTGCTCCGACTACTTCCATGGTGCTTCGCAGTTGTTTGTGTTCTGTTTGTGTTTTTTGTTGCCGCTTTTATACTGATTTTTGCAGCTTGGCTTGTGGGACTTGCAGGCCTGGCGCTGCTTATGACTGACTTTTTTATCATAGTTGGGCCCTAAGCAACTTTTTTCGCGTTCGGCTATGGATTTGTATCGCCGTCCCGGTAATGTTATTGCAGACATTCAACGTGTTATCGGGAAACTGTTGCATGTTACCACCGTGTTGCGAATGTGACGTTGACACAGAGTTATTTTACCGTGATAGACGGCGATACGTGAAATTGCGTTAACCTACTTTGGCGATGATTATCGCATGTTCTTAAGAATATACCCCATTTAGGTTGAAGAGGTGTGAATTGCGCATGTCAGGTTGGCCGTAGAAATATAGCCGGCCAAACTAAGGGGCCACTCCTCAATGATGCACTGGCCCCACCCTCCGTTTGGCAGAGAGTAGAAAATAAAATGGTGATCAAATCATGTATTACCATTTTATTTTTCACTCTTTCTGCAGCAGTGTGGGGCTGGGGGCAGCGCTACTCCGCTCCCATGGAGGAACCGCCACTGCCAACGTTAGAACAGACTCCAGGTGGGCGATAGAATAGAACACTACCAATCAGTAGAGAAAGAGCCAGTGATAACATAAAACCAGACTGCTCTGCATGTACAAATGGACTTAACTTGAGAGTGATAAGTTTAAGAAGTTGCTTAAAAATTATAGCCAGACCACCACCTTTATTTTTAGGATGGGGCAGATGAAAGATATTGAAGAAAAAGGGGACAAGCAGCAGCTAGCTCGAGTGAAGAGAACTCCAGCATCCAGGTCTTAGTGATAAAAATCAAATCCAAATTAAATTGTGTAAAGGAGGTCAAACTTCTCAAGTGTTTGCTTAACTAAAAAACGTGCACTAATCAAAGCACATATTGTTAGGGATATTGCTGAGTACACTCTTTCCAGTAGTCTCAGGCCTGTTATTATCATGTCCTAGCAAGACTGGGTTTGAACTGCCAGCCAGTAAAACAGAGTTGCTAGCCTCCACTGAACTGGATGTAGTGCCAGGGAATCCCAGTCTGTCTGTTTGAAACATAATCTTTTCCATTTCTTTTTTAATCAAAAATAGTGTCTCAAGAGATGGGGTAATGGGTGTGGGGTCAATAAATGAGATGAACAACTACTACTAGCATGGTAAGGTAAGGACACAGCGTGGTCCCTGTGTGGAAAAGACTACCTACAGTGCTGAGTAAAATGCATAATATAGTGTCAAAGATACATTTTAAAAAGAGTAGCAGCCTAAGTACCACCAAATGGCACCCACATCCCACCCTTCATACAGATAACAGGCTGACAAAAGACAATAAAATCAATAAACACCGTTATAGCAAGATCAATTCAATAAAATAAGTTAAAATAATCAATAGTCACGTCTGACCAATGTCTCCAGGTGCACATTTTGGAACTGCCCCAAGCACTAAATGTCTCTCAATCAGTCTCAAGTCCAACATCTTGGCAACATCTGCCGTAATGTATTTGTGGACTTGATCAGGCATGCGATGAGTCTTGCTTTTGAGAGGCAAACTATCTCCTGTGTCAATCTCATGAATATAGACTGGTGTCAACCATGGATTCAGTGAGAAAAGATGGTAAAAATGTCCCAGCACCTCTTTAAATGCTCTCTGGTGCTCAAATGCCAACTCAGGGACAAACTGCACCCCTGCCACAGAGCAATCATTTATGTCACCTTTCAGTACATCAGGAAGAGACTCACTGTTGTCCTCAACGTCCTCGGAAATAGCCATGCTGTGTAGTCTCTCCAGCTTTAAGGCTTAAGCTGGTTCACCTGAAACACTTTCCTGGGTTCCCTTGTGACACCTCTGTCCACAAAGTAGTTCACACCAAACACTTTCTGTACTACCTTTTATAGCCCACACCACTTATCTTCTAAAACTCTAGGATAAATGGTCTTCAACACAAACACCTCCTGAACCTCCTGGTATGCAGCCAGTGCTACTTTGTGGTCATACTACTCCTCTATCAGCTTCTGGCTAGCCTGAAGATCTTTATTCACTTGATTCATGTATGGCGCCATCAACTTTTCTGAGGTCAATTACATAGTCTACCTTATCCTTTTGAGGTGACTCGTAAGTTCCTTCCCACCCTTCTTTGATAAAGATGACTAAACCACGCACTAGGTGCCAAATCAGACATTTAAAAGAACTGAAACCCAATCCCTTCTGTGGAATCTCATTGTAAGTGAGTAAGAGGCATGGCAGAAGATCCCACTTTCTGCGGAGGCTCTCTGGTAGAGCTCCCATTAGTTTATGGATGGTATGCAGTGGAGAAGTTGTATGCCACACTAGTTTTCTTCCAAAACTCCCTCTAATAAGTGTAGATGAAAATAGTTCCTCAGTTGGAAATTGCAGTCTCTGGAAATCCAACCCTAAAAAAGATCCATAGGAGAGTCCTAGCTAACACCCTTGCAGTCATGCTCCTCGGTGGTACTCTCTCTGGATACATTGTGTATTGATCCAACATACCCAAGATGTACTTTTCTCCTGATGCTGAGGGGAGGTAGGGTGTAAGGACCACAGATGTCTTTTGACATCCTCTCAAACAGAACACTTAAGTGAATGGGTCTAATGGTACTTTGGTCTTACCTCCAGTCTTGCTACTCAATTGGCAAGTGGGTGGGTTATACAGACCCTGTCTGTGTCCCTGTGTACTCCTGACCAGAGGAACACAAAGCCCCAAAAGATCCTGAGTCTTCTTTAGGTCAGTAACTCCTGGAAATTCCTGCGCACAGGTGGAACCACTAGCCTCTCGTAGCTTCTGGTCAAGATTTCACAAGCTCACTGTAAAGTAGTCCATCCTCATAGTCAACATAATGACTGTCAACGTTTTTTTTGATGAGCTGCTCCTGGGATTCCTTCCGAAGTCTCACAAACGTTGGGTCCTCAAATTGTACCTTGTGGAATTCCTCCCAGGTGGGCCCTCCAGCAACTAAATATCCTTGCAGCTCTGGCCCACTTGGATATTGTATTCTCCTCTCCATATGGACCTCAGCAATATATGCCAGAGCTACTACCCTCTCCCAATCTGAGTTGATTCACTTACTGTTTTGTTCTGGTCAGTGCAAATCTAGGATGATCCCAGTCTCCTCCTGAGACTGGTGTGCAGCTTGTGCTTTTCTCAACATAATTGTCATTAATAAAGCCATGTAGACCTCAGATCCTAATATTATACAGGGGCACTCACATCATTGCACAGGAGACATCCAACAACTTATTTCTCTTTTATCCATCCATCAGCAATGGCAAACTTGCCATTGATTTCTGCCTCTGCCCGGGAAATTTGGTACTCCATGTTCTCTCCGCTATCTCCTAAGCCTATGCCGGTGGCACATCTGTGAGAATCACCTCTGGTTTAAGATACTTGGTCCAAACATTGTCCTATGAGCTAATGTATCTCCCAGGACACACACTTTGTTCCCATTGATAATGGTTTCTAACACAAAACCCATGTTATTTGGATGATTGTGTTTCAGGGTATCTGGATCTTTCTCAACAATGTCTATTGCAACTAGGTTGAATGCAATTCACAGTAACATTCTGGCTATCATGGGTGCAGCTGGCACAGGACTTTAGCCTGACGGTCTCTTTTGTAATTCCTCTCCTTGTGCCACTGAAAATAAGTAATCAATCTGGGATTGGAAGAACCCTCCTGTCCTTCCTTCTCCTTGTGTTGCTCCTGACCTGGAACCCAATTGCCTTCTGTTTGTGTCCTTTCTTGGAACAATAGGAATTGCTCTAGCCCCCACCCGCAGTTTAGAAACGCTCTCCCTTTGGCTTGGAGCAATGCTGCTCCATCCCTGTGTCAATCCTCTTACTGCACCACTTGTCAGCCAACACTTCACTTTTCTCTGGGTCCTTCTCTATCGAATTGGACAGGTATTGGTTAAGCGGGGCTGAGTACTCCTCCATCATTGGCCTCCATCCTACTTTCTCACTCATTCCACCCAATCATGCAGCACACTGTGGATCCTGCTCTAAAATGCACCAGCATCTGCTCTCTTGCTGTCTTTCAGCCTTTACAGGTATTGGTCTGACTTCAGCCCAACTATGTATTAGAGCTTCTTTCAAATGAAGCAATGACTTCGATCAATCAATCAATCAAAGCATTTATATAGCGCACAACTCACCCAGAGGGTCTCAAGGCGCTCGGGGAGGGGGATCCGCTACTGCTCGAACAGCCAGGTCTTGAGCTGCTTCCTGAAGGCGAGGTGGTCCTGGGTCAGGCGGAGGTGGGTCGGGAGGGAGTTCCATGTCTTGGCGGCGAGGTAGGAGAAGGACCGTCCCCCTGTGGTGGCTCTTCGGATGCGGGGGACGGCGGCGAGGGCGTGGCCGGTCGATCGAAGCTGGCGTTTGGGAGCGTAGAAGTTGAGGCGGCTGTTGAGGTATCCTGGTCCTTGGTTGTGTAGGGCTTTGTGAGCGTGGGTGAGGAGGCGGAAGGTGATTCTCTTGTTGACCGGGAGCCAGTGCAGGTCTCTCAGGTGTTCGGAGATGTGGCTGTGACGGGGGATGTCCAGGATGAGTCGTGCTGAGGCGTTCTGGATCCGCTGAAGTCTCTTCTGGAGTTTGGCGGTGGTTCCTGCGTAGAGGGAGTTGCCGTAGTCCAGACGGCTGGTGACGAGGGCCTGGGTGACCGCCTTCGGCGACTTCAGTGCCTTTTAAGGCCAAGTGACTCATTAAAGTAGCTGCTTTAGGCACATTCTTCGAAGCCTGAGCTTTTCAAGCAATCTCAAAACTCACAAACCATTTCACAATATCTTGTCCCTCCACTTGCATATACATGCGCTCTTGTACCCGCGGCAGGTACTCCTGAACAGTTGGAAGTGGCATCTCTTTTCCCAAATGTACCTGTCTCTTCTGCCAATGTTTGCCCACTCTTTCTTCAAATCTCCTCTCTTTATCAGATTCTCTTTCCTTTTCTTTTTCCAGCTTTTACTTTTCCATCTCCTCATCCTCCCTTTTTCTCTCCTTGTTGGCATTTTCTTCCTACCTCTCCTTAATCCTTTGCTCTTGTTCTTGTCGAGCTAATCTCAGCTTCGCCTGTAGACTTGACCCTTCTAAGGGAGAAACGCCAGAGTTGGTGACATTGGTGCCCTAGAAATTACATATACATGTAAGCAATTATTTTCTGAGTACTTTAAATGTGAATATGTAAAATGGAAGTGTTTGTGCCCAGGGCCTTTGTAACCACACAACAGTGAGTACCTCAGGGTAACACTGAGAAGCAAACCTGGAGATGCACACGGGTGTGAATACACAAGCAGGGTGGTGCTTGACACCACAGCTCTTATTCCATGGATTACTATGATAGTACATTCCTCAGAACCCATGACAGGTTCTTGTCTTCAGTTTCTCTAACTGTAGCTCACAAAGACCTCCCTATCCTTGTTCCTGGGGTGCTCCCCTTTCTGTCCAAAGACACTTTCAGTTGATCTAAGGACAGGAGGCCAAGGATTATGGAGGTTTCATGCTGGGCAAGGTGAACCTTTTGGCTCTGTTGTTGAAAGCTGGATCTCACAGCACTTTCAGCTGACTGTCAGACCCCGGTCGGGGACACGGGGCAGGCAGGGTATACATGGGGTTGTTCACCTTAAATGTGCTGGGGTCAAATCCTTCCATAGCTCTTAAAACTGGGCCAAGTAAAACCACTCCATCGCTTGAGTCTCAGTGGCAGTAATGGTGAAGATTCACAGGCTTTAGGGCAGTGGTCTCCAAACCAGTCCTGGAGTGCCAGATCCATGCCAGATTTTTGGGATATCCCCATTGAGATACATGTAGTAATTTTAAAAATCTGGCATGGATCCGGCCCTCGAGGACCGGTTTGGGGACTCCTGCTTTAGGGGTTGTTAGTGTGGAAGTCTGCAGGCTAAAACTCAAACGTTTCCCAGCAGTGTAATAACTAATTGACCAACTCATTGCTTTACTTTAGGGAAATGAATCCACACACTTTAATTGTAATACTCCACCGAGCAGGTAACGTACAAATAATACACTGGCCCGGGCTACTGTGTCTTGGACGCTGCTGCCCCAACTCACCCCACTTTGGTAATTCCAGCAGGTCACCCCCTAGGATTTAAAATTTTTTTGAAAGGTATTATTCAATGGATTCAGTAGACACCTCATTTGCAGTGTAATGTCAACTTAACATGACCACAGTTTATGGTTACAATCTATTGGTGAAATGGGTATGACAACTTGGTTATTTAGTTTGCATTTGTTCGTATATCAAACTCTGCTACGTACAGAAGGAAAATCATAGCTAAGGCCTCTATTGTTTGTCGTTCATCGTCTCTGTGGCTTAAAGATTTCCTTTGCACTTCAGCGCTGGGACGCTCCCGGGCAGCCATGCGCTTTATAAATCCTCTTTCATTCATTCATTCATTCATTCATTCATTCATTCATTCATTCATTCATTCATTCAAAGAGTATCCTACTGTGGAATGCTTGACACCGTGATACTCTATCATCACTGCACCCCCAGTGAGGCGCGTGGACCCACTAAAGACTTTTCATTCGCTGACTGGAATCTTCCAACTTGGCCCAACTCGCTGTTGTCTTTTTTATAGTCAGAAATCGGCTCTATGGGCCATATTATCAAGAAAGGGCGCTACATTATCGCTGCTTTTATCAGCAGGAAACTGCCGCTAAAGCGGCGCTAACGGGCTTGATAATATGCCCTTGTGAATTCCCATAGAAGCCCAGGTTCTGGTGTTAACCTGAGCTGCTATGGGAATTCACAAGGGCATATTATCAAGCCCATTATCGCTGCTTTAGCAGCAGTTTCCTGCTGATAAAAGCGGCGATAATGTATCGCCCTTTGTTGATAATATGGCCACGAGTTTATTTTCTCTGTTTGGAGTAGATTTCTAATGCCATGAGTATTCCTTCTGACTCTAGCCTACAAATGAGGATTATTCACCGAGGGGAGAGTTCATATAAGTATGTCTAGTGGAAGAGTGCATTTGCCATATCTTTTTTTTAAATCTTTTCTCTTCACGAGGAAATAATTCCTAAGTGGAGTAGCCCCTCCTATCTCTCTCTACTAAATAAGGGCGCATTTCGTTTGCTTTTCCAGCATGGAAGGCCTTTGGCAAGTGTAGATTCTGTGTGCCTCCAATACTCCAACCCCGATGGTAAACCTTTGTGAATACCCTTAGAGTCGAAACTTTTCAGTGAGCTCATAAGTGTGCGTATGGCAGACATTGTCACCCTTTAATACCGCTTTCCTGTTCCTTCCGGTGAAGGAAGCACACTTCTGCAGAAAAGTCCACTAGGTGTATTTTTCTGCATAAAGAAACACATTTGAGTCAATGACTATACGCATATCCTGATGTTTAAAGTCAGGATTTGCACTTTAGAAATTACAAAAAAGTACAAAAACTGTATTAAAAAGGTGGCTAAAATGATTTGTAAATCATGTCTGTGTATGGAAACTGACGATACTTGAGATGTGCAATGTCCAGCCTCCGTGGGGCTTTCAGAAACATGTGAAGGCCTGCTTGCAACAAGAAGAACAGCAGACCTGCATCAGCGCCCAGGGACTCATTTCAGACAATGTGAACTTCATAAACGCGGTAAATCAATCAAGTCTCTCCACCCCCACACAGAGCTGTAATCTGTACAAAGTGGAAGGCTAATATATCAACTTATTCTGGTGGGAAACCCAATATCGTGCTTTGTTTATAATTGCAACCCCTGTGGCAAGGTACCACGTGGCCATTTTGGCAGCTAGCGAGCAATAGATGTGCACAGTGCGCGTATGTCGTTAGTACCCCTAGGGGAGGTGGTATGTCTTCATTCTGTCATAGGAACCATCAAAGTTCAATTCTTCACCGTAAGCCCTCTAATTAGATCCTCTGAAGTGTGTTGCACTTTTTAGTGGTCTAACTTGCAAACATGCCAGGCTGTTGCAGAACAGCTGGATTCCATACTGTGAGCACGCGCTTGCCTTCAGAGCTAGCCGTGGGACTGACAGAGTGAGAGGCGTAACAAAGATTATGGAAACTGCAAGTTAGTTTAGAACTTACAGTAGGCTCATCTGCTGTAAAGATAAGTCTTATAGAAGACACATCTGCATGAGGTAAGCTGACCTGATTTTTAAGAACAAAAAAAGTCACATTTCATAAAAACTACAGTTTCACATCGCCCGTGGGGCGCAGAATGACAGACCGCGCTCATGAATGTAGTAAACAAAGTAAAAAATAACTTTTACACAGAGTTATGTAAGTGCTATTTAAATTGATTTGCAAAAAGGCTTTTATCTAATCCTGCACTGAAACACACACAAATCTGAATTTAGTGAAATCTGCCGGGGAACGATGATCTAAAACAGTAGGACCTAGTAGGATGCCGGCTTGTGTCCCGCTTGAATTGTTGTTTGCATTGTTCTTATTTGATTCAAAATATTAAATATCAGACCTCTGTCCGGCTAGACACGTTCTACAAATATAGTACTGACCGGGTCTATATTCATTTTCCCCACCCCATTGTTGTATTTCTAGGGACCAATGTTCTCTATAATAGGCTTATCTCCAAGGCACGAGTGTACAGCATGTGCAACCATGCTCACAGCAACTCAATGATGTCACCACAAATAGACTACACACGAGTTTTTATAAAATGAATATAAACTTTATATAAGAGGTTATAGGATATGACCACACAATGGAAAATCAACATATAAGAATGGGTAGTATTCTTTCCGGTGGGTTGATAGGTTCTAATCCCAACCACCGCTTCTAACCAACAGTTAAGCTCACTTCTAATCGTTTCCAAAAGGTTAGGCCAGTCATATTGCTAGAATCGCACACGTTTCAAGATAAAACAAATACTGCAATATGTAACGATATTCTCTTGTACTGTGCAACAGAGAAACAATACCATACGTAGCGCCACAGTCAAGTACTTTGCAATAAAAGGAATAATGCTATGCGTATCACTACCAGCATGTCCTATACCAGGAAGATACAAAGCAATGCATCACGCTACAATCATGTACTGTGCAATGAAGAAATAATGCACTACGCCACGTTATAATCAGATACTGTGCAATGAAGAAATAATGCAATGCGCCACGTGTCAATCAGGTAATCTGCAAGAGAAAATAACGCAGTGCGTAGCGCACCAAGCATGTAGTTCGTCAGGCACAAATGAGGTCAGGCATCATACGACAGTTTGATAGTTCGTTAGCAGCAATAATGCAAAGTGTAATACAACAGTTTAGGTGCTCCGTTAACAGTGTCTCCCAGTATGGATCAATGATGACACAAAAGTACTGCTTCTCACTCCAGCCCCAGTACTGCCCCTCCTAGGGTCAGCATGGGCGGGGATCCGAGCCGAAGCAACAGGCTTGCACAGCTGACAGAAGCGAGAGGCCGAGAGAGTGTCCCTCCAGGCCCGCAAAGCACCCTAGTTGGTGATCCATGTTACCAAGGGGGGGCGCAATCCCACTCTCCTCTCCGACTTCAGCGATTTGGGCCTTGAGCCAGATCTCCGTCACGGGGTGCGGTGAGCTCGGGCCGGCGACTCAGCTCCTCCGGGGCTGCCGGTCAGGGCCGCTGCTGTTTTACTCCGAGGACCCAATGACTTGGCCCTCCGTCCTGCGGTCTCAGGGAACACCGAGACCCGCCCTCAGCACTGTGGAGACATTACTTCAGATTCGGTGCACACCCTACCCAGGGACTCCTCACCAGTGCCTAAGGTTGCACCTCGACACGCACACTGCGCCTCTGAGACTCACCTCTTCTCTGGTGCTCATGATGACCCGGTGCTCTTCACCAACGTCCTACTTGCACCTCGACACGCACCCTGCGCATCCCAGTCTCTTCTCTTCTCCTGGTGCACACGATGACCAGGCGCTCTTCACCAATGCCCTGGCTGCAACACGATTCAGAAAAGGGGGTGGTGATGAACAGAGTGTCTGAATTAAGCAGACCACTCTTACCCAGTCCAAAGATCAGGGCTTGATCCATCACCGTTATTTATCTCACTGCCCCATCCCAGCTCAGAACCTGGCTATATGCAAATCAGTCTGTCCCTGGCCCAGTGCATCATGGGAACAGGGCAGACTAAACTACCAAGCCAATTCTTCACCAGAAAGGAGACAAGCTACCGGGGACCGGTTTCTGGCATTTCAGCCGTCTTCGGCCCGGCTTGCTTGAATCCTGATGGAGCAGTGAGATGGCTGCACCACGACACGCACACTGAGCGTCTGAGACTCACTTCTTCTTTTGGTGCATACAACGACCAGGCGCTCCTCACCAACGTCCTGGCCTGCACCACGATATGCACCCAGCGCGTCCGAGTCTCACTTCGTCTCCCCATACACACAACGACCAGACACTCCTCACCAACAACTTGGCCTGCACCACGACAGGCACCCAGCGCATCTGAGACTTAGCTTACTCCTGTGTGCCCACGATCACAACGCACAACTTCTGAGGGTCTCAAGCTGCAAAAGCACACCCACACCGCGTTGCTTGGGACTTCTCCGGAAACTTTTATGATCCTGTATTTCCAAAGAGGTGCCAGCTCACCTCGGGCCCTTGGGGTTACAAGACACAGCACAAAGCACAGTCTTCTTCAAGCAGGAGGACCCAGCACCTCCAAGCACAGCCCCAACAGCCTCTCCCTTGGTTAGAACAGCAGACCAGCCCCAGATCACGAACCAAGGATTGGTCTTTCCACAGCAGTCTCTTCAGTTGCTCCTTCTTTAGCATAGGTTTCTCTTGACCACGGAATGGGTCCAAGACTTTTCAGTCCCAATCCATTTCTGTTTCATTCCACCGTTCAGGGGTTTCAGCTCTTATAGTTATACCCCTTAATGTCTTTGAAGTTCGTTTGTGCTCAGGGGTCCCTGACCCTTCCCTAAATCACTTCTGGTTGTCTCCCTCCCAGTGTCACCTTTCTCCCTTTGATACTGGGGGTCTGGATCCTTAATCCCTCAGCAGGAGATGGGTCAATTGGGTTATAGCACCAGCCAAGGCCTCTTCACCTCCTGGGCTTCTCCTCCCCCTACTCTCCAGATGCAGGGCAGCCTGGTGCCATCTCAACCCCTCCCTGGGTCAAGACCTCTCCCAGCTCCTCTCACTGGTCAGATCCAGACAGACAATCCACATTTCAGCAGAGATACAGAAATGCGTAAAGCACAAAACCCAGGCACTTTCTAAAAGAGTGGTTTCTGAACACACAGTGACAAAACCTCCTTTGCAGAAAGATGTGTTATGACACTGTGAGTTCATAAATACTAAACTTCACCTCTCCATTACAAACTTACAGGAAACTAGGCTAATAAACACAACATCCAGCCTCCCCCATTCTGTCTTATGGGCAGGATGGCCTTTCAGCAGTGAAAAACGCAATGGAGTGTTTTTCACTGTCAGGACATAACACACCTTAGTATAGGCCCTGCCTTTTACCTACACTTCACCCTGCCCAAGGATTACCCTGGACCTACCGCAGGGGTGCCCAATGTGTATGTAAAAGAGAAAGTGAGGCCTGACAAGTGGTTGCACTTGTCAGGACAACATGCTAACTTAGCAAACTCCACGCAGGCCCTACACTGCAGGCCTGAGAGCCCTTCTCCATGCGCCTTTGCATTACTATCCCTGGCACACACAGTGCACATTACTTGGGACGTTACTAGTAAGGCAAACATACCAATCATGGCCAACCAATTACCATTACATTTTACGTAGGGAACACTTGTACTTTGACAATGATCAGCAGTGGCAAAGTACCCAAAGCATCTAAATTGGCAATTGTATGTCAGGAAAATGGTCTAGGGGGAAAGCAAAAGGTTTAGGGAACTTTAGCCAAAAAGGCCAAGACCTACACCAAAAATATCAAGAAATGACTGCGGTCCATCAGAACACAGCAGACAGACTCGTCCTCAACCACCCATTCCTATCTCACTTTACACCACACGAGGGAGCTTCACTGGCTGGGATACACAATAACACACAGTTCAAACTCCTCACCGACACATACAAAGCATTACAAAACACAGTCCTAGCCTACCTGAACAGCCACATTCACTTCCATCAACCTTTCAGGCACCTTCACTCAACAGGACTCTTACTAGCACCTGTCCCTCACATTCACAGGAGACAAAACTGGATGTTGAGCCTTCTCTTCCGTCACTCCTAAAGCATGGAGCAGCCTCCTGCTACACATTAGAGCCTCCACCTCTCTTCCTGAATTTTACAGGAAGTTGAAGACCCGGCTCTTTGAACTTTTTTTGCCTTTTTATTCAACACTATTTTTGTTCGCAGTAGAACTTTACCCATGCTCACCAGTGTTAAAGTACTCATGCTCTCTTTTCTAAACATGTTAGAATTGCTATACACCCAAATGGCACATTTAAATTGCTTGTAAGTCCCTAGTATATGATACCACCTGTACCCTGGGACTTCCTATTAAATGTTTCTGGTGGGCTAAATCACTCATTGTACTACCCACTAAAGAAGCACTGTAAAACATGTCTCCAATCAATCAGAGTTTATAAAGCGCGGCGAATCACCTACAAGGGTATCCAGGTGCTGAGAGGCATTGCTGCTTCAGGTGGGTTCAGTTGAACGGCCAGGTCTTCAGTCTTTTCCTGAAATCTCGAAGAGAGGATGAGATCAGGAGGTCAAGGGCAGGGGCGTTTTTCCAGGATTAAGCAGTGAGGTAGGACAAGGAACATCCTCCATTGTTACCTTTGCAAATGCAGGACTTGTGTGCGAGAGAGAAGGAGGCAGTGCACAGGTGTCTGGAGTGTTGGTGGAAGTTTAGGGACTGGCTGATGTCTGCTGGTCCTTGCTTGTGTAGGGCTTTGTAGGTGTGGATCAGCATCTTGAATTGATATCTCTTCTGAATGGGGAGCCAGTGGAGTTTCTCAAGGTGAAAGGTGACGTAGGTCCATTTGGGGAGGTCAAGAATGTGTCATCCGATGAGTTCTGTATGGTCTGCAGTATCTTCAGGACAGTGGTGATTCTGCGTAGAGTGTGTTGCAATAGTGCAGATGGCTGGTAACTAGGGCTTAAGTGACGGTTCTCTTGTGTTGCTGGGACTCATTTGAAGATTTTTTGAAGCATGCGAAGAGTGAGGTAACAGGTGGATGAGACTGCATTGATCTGGCTTTTCATGGTGAGTTTGCTGTCTAGGTTAATACCAAGGTTGTTGGCATTGTCTGTCGGAGTGATTGAGGGTCCTAGTTTGGAGGGCCACCAAGAGACATTCCACGGTGAGGTGTTGTTCCCGAAGATCAGCACTTCAGTTTTGTCTGTGTTGAGTTTCAGGCCGTTGTTTTTCATCCAGTTATCAACGCTTGTCAAACACATGTGGAAGTTGGCCCTTGTGGTGGAAGGGTTTTCTTGGAATGAGAGGATGAGCTGGTTGTTGTCTGTGTAGAATATGATGCTTAGTCCATGCGTTCCGACAATGCCGACCAAGGGGGCATGTAGGTGTTGAACAGTGTGGGTCTAAGGGACGAGTCTTGAGAGATGCTGCAGGTGATGTTCTGGGGACAGTGGTAGGTGGAATCTGTGGGTCCCTCTGGTGAGGAGGGAGCCGATTCATTTGAGGACGTCTCCTAGGATTTCGATGTTATGAAGCCTTTCGATAAGATATTGGTGAGATATTCGCCACGGTGCGCAGTCTAAATATCGAATTTTAGATATCGACCTACAGTAATATTGAGTTGTAAATATCGTAGGGACAGAATATCGAAATCAAGAATATCGACAACCAGAATATCGACCTGAAGGTAAGAAATATCGTTTTTGTTAATATCAAAGTTAGTAATATCGATAGCAAAAATATCAATGTTACTAATATCGATATTTATATTAGTGTTATGTATTTTATATGTTTGTGTTTACATTTTTTGTTAAGTATTGTACTGGTTTTTGAATATATGTATAACATTTTTAGAACTTAGTAATGTTTTTTTAAGTAAATTATGCGTTTTAGTATTGTAGCGGGTTGTGGGTTTATGGGGGAATAGAGTGGGAAGTAATTTAATTATAGTAAATTCATTTAATATTTTTAGGAATAAGTAATTATTTTTAAGTAAATTTTGCGTTTTTGTTCTGTAGTTGGTTGTGGGTTTATAGGGGAATAGGCTGGGAAGTAATTTGATTGTAATTAAGTAATTCTTTATTTGTATTTATTGGTATTGAAAATTAATTCATTATTAAATAATTATTAATTGGTAATTAATTTTTCTTAATTGGTAATAATTTTTATTGATTGATTAATTGGTAATTATATTAAGTTTATTCATTTATTATGGGAGTGTGTTGTGAGTTTATAGGTGAATAGGGTTCGAAGCAATTTAATTCTAATGAAGTAAATATTATTGTTATTGTTGGGTACTGATAATTCATTTATTGTTAATTATATATTGGTAGTAAAAAATGTATACTTAATATTTTTTGGTTTTTAAAATTTATTTAGTGTTCATTAATTATTAATTGTAATTAATTTTAATAAGTGTTATGTATTAGTATTTATTAATAATGCTGTGTTAATTATTTATGAATTGGTAAACATTTTTCAATAATTGTTGTTTTTTGGTATTGAAAATTAATTTATTGTTAATTAATTTATATTTGGTCATTCGTTTTTAATAATTAATATGTATTGGTATTTATCCTTAATTTCATTGTTAATTAATTATTATTTGGTAATTATTATTATTATTTATTTATTGGTATTGCTAATTCGTTTATTGTTTTTTAATAATTATTTCATTATTTATTTTAAAAAATATTTTAATTATTCGTATGTTATTTTTACCCCTATGCTTTCCAACACTTTCCCTACTGTAGCACTCACTGGAGTGGGAATAGTAATTTTTACCCCTACGCTATCCAACACCTTCCCTACTGTTGTACTCATTGGAGTGGGAATAGTAATTTTAACACCTACGCTATCCAACACTTTCCCTACTGTTGCAGTCTCTGGTGTTGGAATAATAATTTTTACCTCTACGCTATCCAACACTTTCCCTACTGTTGCACTCTCTGGAGTGGGAATAATAATTTGTACCCCTACGCTATCCAAAACTTTCCCTACTGTTGCACTCTCTGTAGTGGGAACAGTAATTTTTACCCATACGCTATCCAACACTTTCCCTACTTTTGCACTCTCTGGAGTGGGAATAGTCATTTGTACCCCTACGCTATCCAACACTTGCCCTACTGTTGCACTCTCTGGAGTTGGTATAGTAATTTTTAACCCCACGCTATCCAACATTTTCCCTGGATTTGGAATAGTAATTTTTACCACTACGCTATCCAACACTTTCCCTACTGTTGCACGCTCTGGAGTGGGAATAGTAATTTTTACACTTACCCTATCCAATATTGACTGTTTTAGTTAATGTAGTGTATAATTTATTTAAACAATTTTCTTTTATTTTTATATATATATTGTTATGTTTTTATTTATATTATTGTTGTATTTGTATGTATGTATTTAAAATTTATAATTTTTTTTGAACAATTTATAAGTTATTACAATAATTATTTATAAATATTATTAAGTAAGTATATATATTATATTTTATATGTATATGTTTAATTTATTTCTACATTATGGGGCCGATTCCGATTTGGTAAAATCCCTTTACAAATAGCCGTACAGAGCATATTTCCTATATGAATCGTACCCGTAAACGTCCCCGTACGTACGATGAAGTACGTTTCGGACCCAAAGCAGATCTCCGTAGGAATCGTACGAAAGACCATACAACTTAAAAGTACGTACGAATCGTACTCGGAACACGCAGTACGCAACGTCCTTATGGATAGAAGCAGCATTTTCTGACCCAGCAAGTACGATTCGTCTCGTCAACACTCTGTAGGACTCTTTTTCTACAGGAGCTCAAAACGTCCGGAAAAGCAGATTTCGACTCAAACCGCATACGAAACGGACCCCCCGGGTACGCGAGTACACCCCATGACTGCAGGGGTACGGTGCATACACACCCCATGATTGCAGGGGTACAGTGCGTACACACACCATGCATTACTGGGGTACAGTGCGTACACACACCATGCATTTTTGGGGTACGGTGCATACACACGCCATGCATTATTGGGGTATGGTGCGTACACAGCCATGCATTATTGGGGTACGGTGTGTACACACGCCATGCATTATTGGAGCACGGTGCATACACACGCCATGCATTATTGGGGTAGGTGTGTACACACGCCATGCATCATTGGGGTACGGTGCGTACACACCCCATGATTGCAGGAGTACGGTGCGTATGTGATTGTGTGGCTCTCCGTACGAATGGCTCATACGCTACATTTTCCGTATTAACCGTGTTCTCATTCCCCGATCCGGATCGTACTTGTCGGTTCGTTCAGCATGTTTACGATTCGTATGGTTCACTGTGAGGGTCCGTGTCGTATGGATTTTCCCTTGCTTTTCGTACGTTTTGCAACAATTTGGTCGTATATTTTTCAAACGAATCGTACTACGAGATTCGGATGGAATTGTACGAGTCGTACAAAAAGGACTACGGATTCGATTTGGTCGTACAGATTGGTTTACCGAATCGGAATCGGCCCCTATATGTATTAGCTCTAATATTAAACAGTTCAAAAAAATGTCAACTATGTTTTTTTTAATTATATGTATTATTTACTTTCTTTTTTTAAAATTTTGTAAAAAACAATATTTTTAACAACGATATTTTTGACAACAATATTTTTTTTCGCGATATTTTTGTACTTACCATAATGTAGATAGGACTTCAATATTGTTGACATCGATATTTCGCCTCCGATATTTTAAACGTCGATATTTCTGTAGTCGATATTCTGTCAGTGGTTCTTCTGCCACTACGGCCCAGGCATGCAGTTTTAAACTGCCATTTTAACTAGACAAAACAAAGGTTTTGCCAGGCCTAAACCTTCCTCTTTTATACTTATAAGTCACCCATAATATAGGTCCCAGGGGCTCATACGAGAGGGTGCATGGTATTTAAAAATTAGGACATGTAATGTATATTTAATGTTTTACATGTCTTGGCAGTGAAAACCTCCAAAATAGTTTTCCACTGTGGCAGTGCTAGCCCTCCCATAGGTTGACACTAGTTTATACTATTACCTAGATTAAGGGGTCTATTAGGATGGCGGTCGGAAAATCACTCCGACCGCCATGGTAGCGGGAAAACACCACTCGCTAGGACCGTGGGAAAACCGCCGGTCCAATTAGTATACTTCGCAGTTGAAATCCGACCGTAGCGGTCAGATTCTGGCAGTTAATATTCCGGTGGTTGCTTCTGCCAGCAGCACCGCCGTGATGTCGAAAAAAGCATGTCCTGCATGTGCCTGTACGGCGTGGCAGGCACTACACAGTGCCTGCCACCTGGTACAGGGACATGTTGGGGTGTACCATGGGCACCTCCCCCCCAGTGCACCCACACACCCCTCAACACATTGGGGCTCCGCAATGGACCCCCGGAGACATTCTCCGCATGCCTTTCCATGGCGGTCCAACCGCCGCGGAAGGATGTTACCATCGGCATCATAATCGTGCCGGCGGTGCTTGGACCTGATCCGCCACAATTGTAGCGGTCCAGCTCTGCACACCAGGCAAGCGTGTGGAATGCAAACGGCAGAAAATCACACCGCTGCGGTCATAACTACAATGCTAATCGGACTAGCGGTTTTCAGGGTTTCGAAGGTGGGCGGATGTTCGCTACCAGTCCGGCGGTTGCTGCTGCCGTCCTGGCGGCGGCCATCTGCCTGCCATCCTAATACACCCCAAGGTGTTAAATTCATAGTGGGGTTAGCTAGAAAAATAGTTCAAGGGCTCTTTTTAATAGTAATTCACTCTGGAAAAGAAACTATGAAAGAGGAAACAAACACACTTTAGAAGTGTACCAGTTTTTAGATGTTGTTTATTAAAACATTTACAGGAATGGTAACGCGCACCGGATTGAGGAAAATGGGACCCTTACAGAAAACACCCATGAGGACCTGTTAATGTCAGTCAGCATCTTTTCATACTACAGAAATGGGTGACAAGCCTCTTATGGAACACAGAATCCATGCCCACTTCAGCATTCAATATGGGCATTCTCTCAGTTGCATTGGGGCATTTTTCAACGTATGTTACTAGAGCAATGGCAAATAAGAGGCCTTGGAGGAGACACACATAATACGCTCTACTCCTGGAGGTGTACAGGGTGAAGTGGGACACACTTAGCATGCTTTTCCAACTCCACCCTTGTGAGGGAACACAGAACCTCCAGGGGAAAATCAGTGGCCCTCAGTGCAGTCTGCAGCCATGGAGCTTGAAGGACCCTAGCTGGAGGTACAATATCATTAAGCCCCTCTTCTCTCATATTTATCTTGGTGGTCTCCACTCTGGTGATATTGCTCTTCCTCACCTCCCTCCTACCTGGCACTATGACCATCGTCGTCAGCAGTGATGTGAGCCTTTGCTGATGGGAGGCCATCAGAAGCTTGATAACCATGGGTTTAGCATTTAACACTTTTACTGTGTCCCCTACTAGATACTGAAAGGAAGTTTCCTCTAGGCATGTGATTCTGGCTATGAAGAGAGTTTAGATCTTAATTCTGGATGGTCATCCGGTCTGATGTTATATATGTCCCGACCACCATTACAAACACCAATTAATCAGCAAAGAAACAATTGAGGAGAGAGGTGGGTGTCGACAGGGTCTGAGAGGTTCCTGTGTGACACACAAAGGCAGCACGATACATGTTGGTCTGGGAGGAACATTTTATAGTCTACATACCCATAATCTACTACAAATATGGTCTTGCAGTGGTGGTCTTGTGCACCAATATCTACTACTAAAGTACTGTTAATTAATATTTGACACCTCTATGTCATAACACAGTGTCCCCCCACTCACATGTTAACAGGGGCTGGGCTTGTAGAAAAAGGAAAACATGCAGTGTTTTAGGCCTCATCAGCATGACTCAGGCCACAACAGAGGCTAACTTTTCAAGTTTAAAAAAAGTAGAAATCTGGTAGAGTATGTTGAATTTCTTACATCTTGCCTTTGCTGCAGTAAGGTAATATTATTATTATTTCCACTTATAGAGTGCACGGCTACCTGACACGTTTCCTAACGCTAAGTATAGGTAGAAATGTCGAACTTAGAGATTTAGGGGCAGATGAATCAAGCCTTTTGCGACTCGCAAAGGCCAAAATTCGCAGAATTTCGGCCTTTGCGAATCGCAAAAGGTCTTTTTGCATGTTGGCATGCATCAACAATTCGCAAAATAAGAAATAGCAAAAATGTGCGATTCCTTATTTTGCCATAGCATTTAAGGAATCGCAATTTTGCGATTCCTTAAATGCTATGTATGTAGCATTTTTGAATTGCGATTTTTGTTTAAGAATTCGCAAATTACCACCAAGTTGCAGTTGATGGTAATTTGCGAAGTCTTTAAAAAATGCACAATTTAGCATTTTTGATGGTGGCAAGTGACGCACACACATGCCCATAGGGCATGTATGTGCGCCATATGCACACACATGTACATTTCAGGGGTGCAGCAGGGTGTCTATGCGACACCCCTGCACCCTTGAAATAGTTCTCAAATTGCGATTAGCAAATTGCGAATTCGCAATTTGAGAATTACTTCACAATCATTCCTATGGGCCTTCTGGCCCATAGGAATGCATGGGAAATTATTCCTTATTTGTGAATTCGCAAAATGCGAATTCGCAAATAAGGAAGATTAAGGAATCGCAAAAAAATTGTGATTTTTTTAATATATTCCATTTTGCAAATTCTAAATAGCGATTCCTTACAAATCGCTATTTAGGAATCGAAAAATGGAATCTTGATACATCTGCCCCTAAATACCCAGATATTCAGGTCCTTTGTATTTTGAGGTATGATTCATACCAACTGAAGGTCATTAATATTTAAGTGTTAGAGTCTTTCTTCCTCTTTTGATCAACGGAAGGGGTGGCATGCAGCAGCAGTAAAGTACAATTAAATTGCCCTTGTTTCACATGCAGGAGCACTACAAATCAATTGCCAAACTACATATAAATAAAGCTGTATAATTAAAACTTCTCCAAGAGCTTGCACTGTGTCTGCTCCCCATGGTTGCTGTAAAAGAGTACTCGCTGGGACGAGGGAAGGCTGCACGAGCAAACCCGCGGAAGGCGGTAAAACGGATGACAACAAATAATAAGGGATAATACTGAAATGATTGGGAGAGAAAAACTAACAGACAAGGAGCTATTTGGGGAAACTAGGACGGAATTACAACCAGTAAAAAGATAACACTAACCATACCAACAAAACAGCCCTGAAGAAATCACGGCCACCTGCCATGGGCGACGACACACGTGTTGGCTAAAAAGAGGCTAAGAAAAGAACTCAACAGGAACATATGAGAATAAACCTTACAATACAAAGAAAGACAAGAATTGTTGATATCTGTTATTTATGTAATACATGTTGATATTAGCGTGTGCTGGGGAAAGCCATCTTTTCTACAAACTGGGTGATTTTGGTCATCCAACTGGGGAGTGTGTTACCTCTCCACCTCAAAGCACCACACATAAATAAGTTCACGACAACTTTCAAGTGTACTTCAGTAGATCTCAACAGAACCTTCTGCATACCTCACCCGCCCTAGCATTTAAATAAAGCTGGCTATTTAAAACGGCTCCAAGGGCATACATTGTGGCTGCTCCCCGTGGTTGCTGTGTTTGCTAGACCTGGGATTGCCACTTCAGGCTTGAGCCGGGCGTCAGTCAGAGGCTTGGCTCTGGTTCAGCTCTAGGTTCTTTTAGATTCTCGAGCTGAAATCGAGCTGAGATTTCCTGTGGCTGCTGCCTGCCACCTACACTGTACCATTGTACACCAATCTTTAAAAACAAAACATAAGCTTTTGAAAATATAAAGGAGAGAAAGTGCTAGCCATCTAGTGGGTTTAATACATAATGGGAAGCAAGGAAAATTATGCCAAACCTGGTTTATTGCTTGGCCAAATCGAGTGATCTTAGTAGAGGTGGGTGAGCCAATAGGGAAACAACACTTACAATGCAACTTTTACAACGCACTACCTTTACAACGAAACTTTTACAACGGAACATCCATTACAACGCATACCATTACAATGCAACCATTACAACGCATGTCACTACAACGCATACCACTACAACGCATGTCATTACAACGCAGTCATTACAACGCATACCATTACAACGCATACCTACACTATCCAACACTTACCCTACTGTTGCACCCCCTGGAGTTAGAATAATAATTTTTACCCCTACACTATCCAATACTCACCCTACTGTTGCACCCCCTGGAGTTAGAATAGTAATTTTTACCCCTACACTATCCAACACTTACCCTACTGCTGCACCCCCTGGAGTTAGAATAGTAATTTTACCATACATGCAATGTAATGGGATGCGTTGTAATGCTATGCGTTGTTAATGTAGTATGCGTTGTAGTGAAATGCGTTGTAAAGGTAGTTTCAAAGAATTTGTTGTAATGGCATGCGTTGTAATGGAATGCGTTGTAACGGATGTTGCGGTGTAAAAAATGCGTTGTAAAGGTATGCGTTGTAAAAGTATGCATTGTAACGACATACATCCGAGCCAATAAGTTAACAAGGAGAGCCGAGCCAGAGCCAAGGTAAATGTCTGGCTTGGATCTTAGAGCTCGTGCACGAGCAGAGCCCTGCAAGTATTTGCTATGTTAAATCGAAAAACAAACATCACGTAAATATGATAACGTCTCTTCCAAATTCAAAAAGTGTATTTCTTTAACATGTGGAGGCTTTAGCATTAATAGGGCACATTGTAGAACTGTACTGTGAAGTACTTAAAACTGATAGTTCTACACAACTGGTAGTCTGAACTTGAAAGTGCTTTCACATGTAATAAAGAAAAAAAGAGTTTGGGTGATATAAAATATTTGCCTTAGATCATTCAATTAAAACAGGGTAGACATGATTTATCCAGGTTTTTTTGGTTTCACTTTGTATATCTAAGTCAGTAAATGGGTATCTATTTCATTTCTTTCCTTATATTAGGGCTTTGTTTTGACCTCTTATTGCATTTTTCTGCAATTTTTACAATATAGCGCAATCTCGACCCAGTGGTATATTTATATAAGCTGCAGTTGTATTAAACAAGGTCACATGAATTGTTTACAAGCATGGGGAGATTAAATGAGTTGCCAGAATCTCAGGATGTTGAGCCAATGCTGGTTCTCCAGGTCCAAAGTCAGCAGCTCTGACCGTAAAGCCACATCCTTGGTGGAAGGAGGGTGGCAGGAAGAAGCCACATGCAAACTCGGCTTTTTATAGACTTGAGGTTCCAACAAGACCTCAAGCTGAGCCAGAGTCAGGCTTCTGGCTTGAGTCTGGCTTGAGCTTTCAGTAACTCGCCCACCTTAAGACCTTAGACAAAAATATTACTTTACAGAGTCTCTTTTTCTTCGTTATCAGATAAGAAAGCAACTTCCACTACTTGAGTTCAGTGCAAAAATACCCAGATGCATCAAGGTGAAATACCTCTGCACCTTAAAAGGTATACCTTTTTATTTTTAAAGAGACTATCATTTTCTCCCATGATGTTTGTTGCATCATTTAGATTTCAACTATTTTCAGGGCTTGGCTCGTGCATGGGCTCTTAGAGGCAGGGGCTTGGGTCTGGCAATGCTCTTCCTGCTAATTTGTTGGCTCACACACCTCTAGAGTTTGCACGAGTATTCATAGGAGAGAGAGAAAGAATGAGAAAGAGAGCGAGATAGAGAGGGAGAAAGGGATTCAAAAGAGCTTGCGTAGGCAATGTAAGACGGACAATAGATTCAAACCAATGAACGAGGAATATAGACAGTCAAGTCTTCTACATTGGTGGTGTAGACACTCTCAAGGAACAAAGTATGGGCAAAGAACACTGAGGAAACAGTTCTGAAAAGCAGGTCCAGATTCACAAAATTGTGTGTTTGTGATTACCTAATAGCAAATTTTTGTGATTCGTTATTTGGAAATTGCAAACTGCGCTGTACAACAGTGTGTTTGATACTGTTAGCAATTCACAGTGGGTCTCAAATGGACCATCCTCATCAATATTCATGAGGGAGGTCGCAATTTGAAAGATTGCAATCTCTGGGATTGAGGCCTGCTGGGGTCAGCAGACCACCATTCCGGTGATTGCTTTTTAGGTCTCTTCTACGCAGGGCTCATGCGCTGCATAGGAGAGAGCCCTAATGCCATCGGCACAGCTTTGGGGGCAAAAACCTGCATGTGTTGCATTCTTTGTGGGAGCGCACAGCACCATATGGTGGCGCCATATGGTCGCATGCTCCTGCAAGGGAATCGTGCAGGCTTCCTCCCCTGCTGCCGCGCGAGGCGCACGCTTGTTTTGCTCTAGTGGATTTAATATTGTGGCCAGGACAGAGTTCCCTCGGGCCGGCATTTCCACTCGTTCCTGGGTTTATGCACCTCTCACCTCCCTCCTGTAATGGCAGCCGCAGGGTCTTACTGCGTCATCTCGGTTAGGGGCGGCTCCCCGTCTCGGACCAGCTACCCTCTGTGCGGGGCCTTGTGGCTCGCCCAGTGGCGTAATGAATCTTGAGAGGGGCCCTCCTGCAAACTACATGGAGGGGGCCCCTCTCCCATTCTTCTTGCCAGTCTAGAGCTCTCAGGCCAGCGACCCGCCATACTGCAGGGGATGCAGGCTATTGTTACGCCACTGTCAACAATACAGCTGTTATAAGTAACACTGGATGGTGGAGTCAAAGGCTGGGCTTAGTCTGCCCGCAGGCTATCATAGGTGGTGCTCCATCCATTACAGGGTCCCTGCCATCAGTAGGCCGGGGAAGTTTGCCCAATTTTAGTTGGGTTTCTTGATGCAGACTCCTGTCATGATATACAACATCGGGCCCACTCATCGTTCAGTTTTGACAAAAGTGCATCCACTGCTTCTTCTCGTTTCTGTTTTAAAACATTAGACAATGCGACAATGCAGTATTTTTAAAGCAGATGTAACTACAAAGAGCACATTTTGATAATACATTTTTATTAGTAGACAAAGCAATCTTAAGAGGCATTGCATAGCTTCATACACACTTTGACCCCAATTCATCACACTCTCTCTCTCTCTCTTTCTCTCTCTCTCTCTCTCTCTCTCTCTCAATCTCTCAGTCAGTCTCTCTCTTTCAGTCAGCCAGTCTCTCTGAATCAGTCAGTCTGTCAGTCAGTCAGTCTCTCTCTCTGTCTAGAGGTCAGTAAAATACCAGAATTGCTTTCTGCTTGTTCAACTGCCTCTATTTAACTGTCTTGATGGAAAACGACCAGTAGAGGTCAGTAAAATACCAGACTTGCTATCTGCTGAGAGACTTTCTTTTTAAAAATGTTCTGGCAGCTGCCTCTATTTAACTTTCGTGATAGAAAACGACCAGCAGAGGTCAGTAAAATACCAGAAACACTTTAGCATTCTCTAGATTCCAGTCGATAGAAATGATCTTCCATGAGCACCCGTAGACAATAGTATGTTTTTCAAATCTTGCATTTTCAGTGATATGACCACAGAAGGCCCTGATTTTATATTAAAAACAGAGTTTTGCACTATACCATTTACCGCTGAAAGGCAATAGTTCTCTTCATGTGTTCCCATACCTGGTGTGTCACGTAGTTTGGTGCTTAATTTACCTCCATGTTAAAGAACAGTAGATGTTTCAGCACCCAGGCTAATATGCTGCATGGCTAAATACATATAAGGTCCCAAAGGCGAGACCGATTGCATTGCAAATGCTTGTTTTTGAAGAACAGGCAGAGTTCCCAAGGACCACTGCCTGCTCTTAAAAAATGTTGGCACCTACATTCACAAAGACGAAGGGGTCCCTTTGGGACCCCCTCCCATTTACGAATGGGTTACCACTAACTTGAAGTTTGTGGTAAATGCCAATGTTTGGCGACCACATTCCCGGTAGCAAAACATTCATACATATCAGTGATATTTGTTATTAGGAAGGGATGCTCTGAACACGCCCCTTCCTAATACTGAATTGCAAAAGCAAAATGTGATTCAGTGACAGGTTACCGAGTTGCATTTTGCCTTCTGTACATGGCAAAATGCTTTTTACCAGTCGTAAACGGCCAGATAAGCCGTTTGCGACTGGTAAAATGCTTCGTACATCAGGCCCCAAATGCATTATGGAAACCCATTCAGTACTTTTCGGTAGCTCAAGGTTCACAGCCATGTAGTGAATATGTAGGAAGCTTCGTAAAAAACTGTGAAGCTTCTTCTTGCCCAAAATAAACTGAGCTGTGGCATTCTCTTGCAGCCGGCGCTGCTAGTAGTTATGAGAGCCAGACGAATGTGCAACAAATTATAATACATATTAATGGAAGCCATTAGGACACATGCAATGTCTGCTTATGTCTCTTCCTTGTAATTGTGGGAAAGTTCTACATTTGTTCACACCCCATCATTGCTCCTTATCCGGTGTTTCCAATGAGTAAAATACTTCTCTCTCTGCCAAGACCAACGTTTCAACCAATTATTTTGAACTTTTAATGGTGGCTTTTAAAACAGACTGGCTCTCTCATGCCACAGTTTGCAACTTCCCTCCATGAGTAGTAGGTGCTGGAAAAGAGATTAGCGGGGTCAATGCCCAGAGGTGTGCAGATTGGAGGGTCGAAGTTTGCCATATCTGAGCCAGCATTTTATCCATCCAAGGTTTATCACAAGCATTAGCAAAGCCAATTAGATGGGCTTTAATGCTTTAACACGAGCAAACACAGACATGCTTAAAAGCTGCTGGATTTACCACCAAAAAACAGATCTACTGGCTTTGCCACTGCTTGTTTTTTTACTTGTAGCACACACAATGTCTCTCACACACATGATTACTTCATCCCTTCTCTTAAACACACACACACACACACAATACTGTCAAACACACACAAACATTTTAGTGGTGGTAGTTCTGGTGATGGTTCTGGGAATACTGGCGATGCTTTTAGTGATAGTGGTGGTATTAGTTGAAGTAAGGGTGGTGGTAAGAGTGGGTATGGTAATGGTGGTGATAGTGATGGCAATGATTGTAATTGTTGTACTGATAATGGTGAAGGCAATGGTGGCAATGGCTCTTTGGCAATAGTAAAATAATGATGTAATGCTCGCAGTGAAGATGGGGTACATCAGGTTAAGGATCTCATTGTGGGGTTAGATGATTCTGATGTAAACACAAAAAACAGACAGCCATTCTCATCTTGAGGTCAGGTTTGCACTCGAGTTCATTCAAAGGATATATTTTTTAAGCCTGCTGCATTGAAAGAAATTACAGAAAAGATTGCGGGGCATATTACCAACGTTTAGCGATATTTACCGCTAACGATGCTTAGGCAAAGAAATTTTTAACGCTAAGCATTGCCGGAAATTATCGCAGAGATAACTTGCTATTAGCAAGGTTTATCTCAGTAGTGATAAAAATCCTCGCGCTAACTGCCAATTGAGAGATTATCGCTGGAAAACCAACGATAATCTCTCGAAGTTTGGCGTTAGCTTGATAATAGGGGCTCACAAACTTAACCATGATATCCGCCTTCCATAGGATATCATGGCTAAGTCAGGAAAATACCAGGTGTAAAAAAAGCAGTGCTAACCGCGGTTAGCGCTACTTTTTTTTATCACTAACAGGGTTAGCGAAATCCTTGATAATAGGAGAAATGTCGCTTAACAACATTTCTCCTATTATTTTTCTCTGGAACGCCCCCTTTGCATCTCATTAGAGATGCAAGAGGAAGCGTAGAGAAAAAGGGTGCTAACATGCGAATTTGCGTGTTAGCACCCTGTTGCTGATAGGGAGATAATTTTATCTCCGCTTTCTTGGCTTTTAAAGCCAAAAAAGCGGAGATAAATCCCTTGATAATATGCCCCTGCTTTCTGCTGACAATGCATGCATCAGATAAATAGTTGAATGCGCGATGATTATTCTCTGCAAATGTAAAATAGACTCTCATGTATTGCAATGGAGCCTCTTCCAAGGAGGTCGAATGATACACTCTGTGGCCAATACCATGAAAGTGAGAGAGGAATACTTCTCTGAGATGATGCAAGATTTGACTGACAATATCTCAAAATAATGGATAGAGGGGAAGTACACAAAGAGCCAATGACTGCAGGTATCTGACCCAAAGCTCACTTTTTATATATTGGAAATGATTTCAACAGCGAACTGCACTTTCAAGAAAGACTAAAAAAGCAGTAAAAATATTATGGCTCATAAAACCACTATCTATAAGTGGAAGGAAACAATTCTGCTTGTGGCGTGTGCAGCACGATCATTTTTTTTAAACTAATTTTATTTTTATAGAAGTTACTTTCTTGTTAAAGTTGTCATATGCAGACAGTTGCAAATCTCAAATAAATCGTTTAGGAGCTGCTTAAAGGCAGCCAACATTTGCTATCGCTTGACGTCTAAGCATGGTAGGCTAACACTGCTGCAACATGATGTCACAAGTGTGAATGCTGATGAAGTTGACTCAGCCTTACATCCTTCTGAGGTGGGTAAATTGAGTACCATTAAATGGGTAACTTTGTATTTGATAGGTCAACAATTAGAAATAGCAGACGTGTGGTATGGTTTTAGTGAATGACTCTATCTAGTTTGTTAAAACTTAAGGGGATAGGTACAAAGAAGTGGCAGGGGGTGTCGTTAGACTCCTTGGCTCAACGACACGCTCCGCCACTTCTCAAACGCAAGGCTGCACAATATTTACAAGAATGTGGTGCAGCCTTGCATTTCCCCCTGCAATGACTCTAAGTTTAGCAACCAGAGTGCAAGGGTGTCTCTGTGCAGGGGAGGATTAGGTATGTGTAGAAAGGTGTCCCTTCCTGCACGTAAACAATCCTAAAATGACATTCTTTCATGTATGCTGCTTCGTGCAGCACACATGAAATTGACAAAATGTGTTTTTTTTTTTAAGATTGTTTATGTGCAGGAAAGGACACCTTTCTGTACATAAACAAACCATGACATTTTTCCATGTGTGCTGCACAAGGCAGCACACATGGAAAAAGCAAAATAACGAGGAGAAATAATGCATTTCTCCTCGTTTCGCAAACTTAAGACCAGACCAGGGGATTCCTGCTCTTAATTTTGGCTCTGCCTCCTATGTAACGTCCACCACAACACCCACTACACGCCCTTTTCATGCTAACCATAGCGTGAAAGGGTGCCTTATGCTTAATGCTGCCTTGTACTTAGGGTGCTGCCCATATCGCAACCACAAGGTCCGTAAAAAGTGAGGTTGTGGTGGCGATAGGGGGTTGTACATATGTCCCTTAGACTCTATCAGTTTAAAATTCTAGTCCAATACATCAGAGAAGGAGGAAGATTACTGTTGAGCCTGAGACAACTTCCCATAGAAGATAGCTAGCATGTTCAAAGGCCAAATCCAGTAAG
This sequence comes from Lissotriton vulgaris, assembly GCF_964263255.1. Classification (NCBI taxonomy): domain Eukaryota; kingdom Metazoa; phylum Chordata; class Amphibia; order Caudata; family Salamandridae; genus Lissotriton; species Lissotriton vulgaris. The sequence goes on from NC_141690.1 coordinate 231,507,972, forward strand.
CCCGATGTGTTTTAAGTGCAGGGATCCTCTCCAGTCAGAGGGCCATTATACTCTCATCAGCCTGGAGGTTCCTGTGCTCATTTGAAGAACCATTCAGTGGGAAACCCATCCGCTCGTTCACCTATAATTTCAGCAAAGCCACAGACACCGCCTGATGTGTAATTTGGCACGCGCTAAAAGAGAAGCGCTCACCGGCTCACCTCGCACAGTTTTGTCTGATGATTCATTAAGCAATTTACATGTGTGCTACAATGAAAGTAAACACTCAGTGAGGAGTAAAGCCTGGGGAAGGTAGCAATTACCACTGGATAAACAGCCATTATTGTCAAGGTCCAATCATTTGGAGAGACCAGAGTCTGTTTAATGATAACTGCTTAGTTCTCATTGATCCATTCGAGGCTACTGTGTAATCTTGTTCCCCCAGGTGATAAATGACACTGAAAGAAACTTACCCTGCAAGTGTTTGAATGTGCAGAGACACATGGACCACTCTCTTTTCATCTGTTCGGAAAAGGCTACCAAGAGAGGGTTTCATGGTTGGGCTTTTACACTCTGCTCTAGAAAGCAAGCTACACAGACTTACTGGGCAGGGTACATTTAATTAGGTCTAAAGCCACTACTGGTTCATTAATTGTTCCACATTACATTGAAAATGTGACGATTTTGTGCTAAACACGTGGCCTGAGAAAAATGCAAAAAATATTTAAAATGCGTCATTTAAAAATAAACCACAACAAAATGAACTATTAATTGAATAAACAATTCATGACATAAATTAAGTCATTTCTAAGAATTGATTCATGGAATAAACAATTCTGCGACACAAATTCACTTGTGGAAATTTGAATTTACTTGGGATCTGTAACACACAATTACCCATATTATGTCTGTATATAACCAGCTGTTTAAATTTTTCATGCTCATATATTCTTTTACTTTTATTGTGTGTATAATGTTTTTAAAGTTTTTAGTGTTGGCCAAACTGTAAATTTACCAATGTGTTCTGCTTTTATGTTTTTCAACCGACAATAAAGCTTTTTTTGACTTGACTTGACTTGTGGAAATGAGTACAGAGAAATTTATTAATTTACCACATACCAAAAAACAAATAAGTGAATTTTCCATGTTTTTGCATGATACACAATTTCATATTTTCTGGAAATATAATGTCAGCTGATAGCTTTGGATAGCTTCTATCATTCAATAATATTTCAATTGTTTAATTATAACATTTAATAATTGTCCACTGGTGCAATTATGGCCCCAGGCTGGTGGTGAGGGTCTCTAATGGGGGATGGCAAATTAGCAGTCATTAGTTCCATGTATGTAAAAGCAATCCAGCTCCTCCCGGACACAAGCCCCATCCAACCAAGGGGTTAAGCCAGATCACCAAGGCTACATTCCAAAAATGGCTTCTCAACAGTACAGCGTCTCCTTGGCTGTCTGTTTCCATGTGTGGGAATAGGAAAACTGATGTCTCTCTTCACATGAACTAGATACAGCCCTCATTGCTGAGGACGAAAGAACAAAGAGGAAATCAAATCCAACTGGAAGCCAAGATTGGGACAGAGTGCAGTGGAAGAAAAGGAAACTGGAAGCTACGGAATACCTCCGGACTGATTCTATAACTGTAGTAATAGTTTGCATAAGACACATTCTGTTTACTTCCAAATTGTTCTACACTGGAAAGCTCCTTCACTTTGTCACATCTAACTCTTCCATTAGTAAATCAACACCTCAGTTTTTCTAAAAGTAAGGATCTCATTTATGGTTTGTCAGAGGCAGTATAGTCTGTCCGGGTGCTGGAAGACATTACCTCCACCACCATAACTAACTACGGTCCCTAATCATTTAGAGATGACCGCCGGCTCACCGATCATCTCTGCGCATTGAAATGTTAGTTTCAATGGACCAAACATTTGGTGGATACAGGACCGGCTTTAGGGCAGTGCGACTGGTGCGGCCGCACTGGGCGCTGAACTGTGGAGGGGGCGCCGACCTCAACGGTGGGCGCTGTGTTTAACCATAGCTTATGATCGGAGAGTTGAGGGGCTGTTTTGCCCAGTGGTAGAGAGAGAATCCAAGGAGGCGGTCAAGGTGTATGGGGGCACCAAAAAGTATTGTCGCACCAGGCGCTACCAGCGCTAAAGCCGGCCTTGGGTGGACAACCGGCATTGGGTTTCACAACCATCCACCAAACTTACATTTTTTTGTTTTTCAGAAACAAACTCCCAAAGCAGGAGTTTGTTTCTGAAAAACAACAACTAATAACCCCAACATCTTGGGAATATTCATTCATGGTGTGGGGGTCATTATCGTTTTCCTCCAGTCTCTCACTGCCAGGTTTTCCTGGTGGCAACAGCTGGGAAAAAACAGACATTACTCTGTTCACCATTAAGTAGAACAGGCAGTTTAATGTCCTTCAACAGGTAGCCCCTACCCTGTCAGGCTATCAGAAGAGGTATTGCTTCAATGGAGTCAACAGGTTCTGGGTCGACAGAATATTTAAGGTCGGCCTATCTCTAAATGAGGGCAGGGCTCTCTGTTGTATTTGTGACTGAGAACCATGTCCACCAAATGTAAATTGTAAAAGCATTGTTGTGCAATCAAATAATACCTAAATGTTGCTAGTGTGCTTCAAAACAAAGTATAAAGTGATGCTTTATGAATGTATGTCTCTTTCATGGTGCGTGCATAAAGGATTCCCTTGAACACTACCAGAGACTTTTTAATTTGTTGTAATTTCTTCACTCTGTGACTGTAAGCAGACTACAGGATGTGCTTCGCTATCCGAGTCACAAATAGATTTTTGGGTATTCATGCATGTTTACAACTGACAATGTCTGGATTTACACCTGATAGGTTTCCCACAAGTCAATCGTCAGCAAGCTTCCTCACTTGGGTATCTGCTGAGCAGCCCTCAAGTGGATATCCTCCTTCCTCAAGGATAGAACTCAAGGAGTTAGACTTCTCCCCTACACCTCAGAAACCAAGAAAGTCATATGTGGAGTCCCACAAGTATCGCTGCTCAGCCCAACACTCTTCAACGTCTACATGACGCCACTCGCGACATCATCAGACCCCATGGCATCAACATAGTAACACGGCAGTAGCACGCTATTTGTGCCTCCGGTAAGGCCATGCGATTTAATTCAACATTGCTGATGGCTTTGAGCACAGTTTAACTATCGCTCCGTGGTTTGAATTCCTTTGCCCTGAAATGTTTATGTTGTACCTTTCATTTCCCAGTATTGCTACGGACATTCCCTATTAACCTCCTGAAGTGGATACATAAAAGATTCCATTTTCCCGATGTCCTCCACTATGGGTGTTAGAACGCAGAGCATTAATTAATGATTTGTCTTACCGGTAAGGTTTGTTTTTGTACGATAAGCTTCTAGATTCTGTTATGTTCATAACACTGGGCCTTTTTAAATAAATACCCAAACATCATGTTACGGTACCATTGAAGATAAACCCCTCGTGTATTGGCACTTATCCAGTTCGTTGTGCTAATAGAATTAAAGCTTTATATCAAAAATAGGTTTACCTAGCACATCCCTGGTTAAGATTTCACTATATTCTCTTAATATTTTTTTGAATCGCAGCGTTGACGATTTTCCGTATGAAGGCAAGTCACTCGGAAATAAAGACATAGTTATGTTCGAACCTGAAGGTGTCTCTTAAATGTGAATAATTAGCGAGGATATGCCATGGTAAGCATGAGCTAATATATATGCTACACTTTGCAGTTAGTTCATTCTCCTATTTAGGACTCCCGTGGATGCATGCATGCCCATTTAGTCTTCCCCCTTATTAGCATGATTACCTAAAAGACCTGTTCTATATTGGCAAATATGGAAAATGTGTTTGACAAACAGAGAACCACCTTTTGTCATTCTTCCCCTTTTTAGATTATGAAATTACTTCTGTAGTTACCTTTTTGACACATTGCACCGATACTTTGATAAACCGTTATTGATAGCTCTTTCTTTTCTCTTTGTCTACTGTAATATCCTATTCCAGACTATAACTTATGGACATTGATATAAAGAGAGAGACAAGCATTGTTTGTTCAACTTCCGCCCCCACCATCGGTACCTTGGTAAGTGATTCCCTACACCTCTAGTTTAGGTCCTTTGACCAATTAGCCCCTATATTGATTTGATTGATTGGCTAGAATAGTCCTCCCCTCACATGGACTCTCTTGATCTAAGATCTTACCAGCTGGAATAGCAGTTGGAAGTGCTTTGTACCAACCTTATAGTTGGTAGCTAGATGGGCTTTTTGACAGACGATTTCTTACATACAGATCCATCTATTTATGTCAAATGTGTGAGTAATACCATGCCACTCATAAATGAATTATACATCTCTTTACACTTTAGAGCTTATCCACTAGATTGGCTCCCTAAGAAGAGATTATCCCCAATGTCTCACTATTGGTTGCTCTACAGGTACTATCTTTACTCACAATTACTACTGCTCAAATATAGGAATGCTAGTCTGTACCTTGTGTAGCTACATTCAATCAGCTATACAAGTAGGGAGTTATTGTCATTCAGGCACTATATATTTTAATTTTTTGTTGTCATTATTGGTTGTTATATTGTAATTCAGAATGCAACTTCTGAACATAATAGTCATATATGTGTTTTGATTTAATTATAAATTAACTATGTTTTTCAGATACTATTTGTGGCTCCTGAGGAAGGCGTTCCCAACAACGTCGAAACGCGCGTCGAATAATATTGTTTGCCACTGTTATAGGAATTTTTTTATATGTACTTTTTATGTATTAGATGATTACTGTATAACTTGCTGTTTGTATAACTGATTTATATTAATGCCTTTTTATTAACTGTTTTTAATATGAACACTTATATACTTATTAAATGAAATATAGTTTTTTATAATCACTTGTTTGTGTTTCCTTTATGCAATTTCTCCCTCCCTATGTGTTAATATTAAGCCATATTGTTTACACTGATCAACATAGTATCCTCCACCAACTGCATAGGAAACGTCGCTACTTAGATGGAAAATAAATGTCTCCAGCTCAACACAGACAATACCAAAGTCCTAATCTACTACAACAACCACTCCCCTGGGACGCCTGTATGCCCCCCACCTTCCCCTGCTGACCACGCCAAGAATCTTGGGATCATCCTGGACACCAACCTCTCTATGAGCGGACAGATCAACGTTGTCTCCTCATCCTGCTTCTATCACAAGTAGACTTGATTATGGAAACGCCCTCTACATCATAAATCCCAGCCCATGTCCCATGGCGACTCCAAACCACCCAGATCTCCGTTGCCAGACTCATCCTGAACATCATGCGAAATAACCACAGCTCTCCACTCCTCAGCAATCTCCACTGGCTCCCAGTCCAGGAAAGACATAAGTTGAAGTTACTCACCCAGGCCTACAATGCTCTCCGCAACACCGGTACTACTTTCCTCAACCACAGCCTCAACTTCTACCAACCCACCAGACACCTTCGATCTGTATCCCAGGCAAAAGCACACCTCCCTCACATCAAGGAGGAGACCAGAGGAAGAGGACGCTCTTTCTCATGCTTCACAGCCACGACCAGGACGACCTACCGAAACACCTCAGAACCTCCCTCTCTCTCATGGACTTCCCAAGACATGGCTCTGCCAGACAAAAAATGCATCATCTCCTCCTCCCACCTCAGGCCTACCCTACTCAGTACTTGGATACCCTCACGGGTGATTATCCAAGCTCTACAAATGTATGTTACATAAAATAACATAGGTATTCACAAAAAAATACTTAGACGCAGTGCTTAATATGAGCCAGCGGTTTCTGGTGTTCGGCACTGGCACTTAATTCTCAGCACCACTAAATCAAAGGAGAGAGGGAGGACTAGGTAAGCTAGTCTAAATCCCCGCTTTTATATATCGAAAATCAAGAAAGACTAGCTAGGTTTATACAGGTAAGACTCAATGGAGTACGTATGTCAAGGAAAACCAGTAGGTTTTATTAGAAAGCCCTCACCCACCAACCTAGTTGGTGGCATGCTTCATCATCGGGCCCACCACAGTGGCACCTAACGTGCCCCGGGTGTGCTTCGACGCCAGATTACTGCGGAGCTGGTATAATTACTGAGTGTGCAATGTGGTGAGTATGAAGGTGAAGATTAAAAAGCCATACAAAAATCCCAGCACCCGAGGGTAAAAACTATTTTAATGAAACTGGGTATCTGTTGGCACGTTTAAAAAGGCAAACGGACACAGTGGAGTATGGATTATGACCTCCAGTGTCCTGTGTGGTCTACATGTTTCAGCCTGGCCTTTCTTAATTTGAAACAGGCTTTCCTCAGGACCAAGTGAGTATGTGTGGGGTTATAAAAATAATTTACAGTGAGTGTTTTTGGATTTTATGTGTAGCACGCACTAAGGTGCTATATGGGTGAGAAGGGGATTCCCTCTCGCTTTGACAGTATTTAGCTGTTCGGGCGCCGCAGAAGGATTACAGGTCCAAGGAGGAACCAGATCGACAGTTTCGGTCTTTTTCTCTGCCAGGCGACCCAAGGAGGCTTTGAACAGCTAAATACTGTCAAAGCGAGAGGGAATCCCCTTCTCACCCATATAGCACCTTAGTGCGTGCTACACATAAAATCCAAAAACACTCACTGTAAATTATTTTTATAACCCCACACATACTCACTTGGTCCTGAGGAAAGCCTGTTTCAAATTAAGAAAGGCCAGGCTGAAACATGTAGACCACACAGGACACTGGAGGTCATAATCCATACTCCACCGTGTTCGTTTGCCTTTTTAAACGTGCCAACAGATACCCAGTTTCATTAAAATAGTTTTTACCCTCGGGTGCTGGGATTTTTGTATGGCTTTTTAATCTTCACCTTCATACTCACCACATTGCACACTCAGTAATTATACCAGCTCCGCAGTAATCTGGCGTCGAAGCACACCCGGGGCACGTTAGGTGCCACTGTGGTGGGCCCGATGATGAAGCATGCCACCAACTAGGTTGGTGGGTGAGGGCTTTCTAATAAAACCTACTGGTTTTCCTTGACATACGTACTCCATTGAGTCTTACCTGTATAAACCTAGCTAGTCTTTCTTGATTTTCGACTTAATTCTCAGCACCTGCTCTTATGATGACCGTCTGTCAAATGGTAGCGCTGTTGTCTGATTTTGAGATGAACACAACAACAATGGTTTAACCATTCAATATACATTAAAAACAGTTTACCTGCAGTCCCCACCATTCTTATACCTTCGGGTTGCTGAAATACTCTGAATTGTCACATTTGTAGGAGTGTGGTGGTTAGTAGTTGTGTTGGTACTGTCATCTGCAAGGCTGATGGGGCAAGAGGGGGGTGCAAGATGCAGTGGCCTCCTGGGAAGGGCCCGGGCACTTACCTTTATACAAATTAGGCCCCAAGTACTGGAACGCGCTACCCATCGCTTTGAAATCAGAGACCAATCTACTCTGTTTTCGGAAAAAACTGAAAACTCTACTCTTCCAATAGATCTATATGCAGTTTTGACTGGTCTATGGTACTGTTGTTGTGTCTTTCTTTTTCTACTTCAGTCTATCCCTTGCGCCGGGAAACCCACTGCGGGTAGCTGTTGCACCTTATAAATTCAAATAAATAAATAAATAAATAGATTAGGCACTGCCGCGAAGATGTAAATTCATGTACTCATGCAAACTTACATATCACAGCTGCATACACACATGCAGGAGTAACTCACACGTAAATGCTAGGAAGCAGGAATTAAAAAGAGTGCAGTAGTTAACACCCACAAAATATATGTTTATGAGCATTTACAAACAGCTGTTCAACCTCCAGGAAATGGACTAACATATGTCCCTGCCAAGGCCTGGAGTAAATCCCTTCCCAGGGTGAGAACTGGAACAAAACACACTATACATGGTCAGGTGTTGGGGAGGACATATTTCCATGGGGAATCATATTTTCCATCATGAGAAGTCTCCTCTAAAGTAAATGTGCATTTGCACATATGTGCAGACTTTTCAAAAAACAGAATGGTACAGTCTGTAATGCTGTGCATTGGAAAAATGTCCACATCTGAAAAACTTACAGGATATTCCAGGAGAGTGCCAAGGAACATGCAACTGCTGCTGCCCTGAAGTTCATTGTGTAGTAACAAAATGTAGTATCCCCTGTTTGTACAATTGCCTGCCAAGTCATGATGGATACAGGAGGGAGACGATGGAAGGGGCACCATGGCCACCATTCAAAATGGTGTTGCAATGTCGAGTCTGGACAACGTGGGACTTCCACAACATCATCGAAGCTGGTATCTGGAATGCAGATTTTTTTTTTTTTAAAAATCTATGTTGATGACACAAACATTGAATCAAATTTACTGTGGTTCTGTTTTATAATGAAATACGTTTATATGTTTGTAGGGTAAAAACATCAAACTACTTTGTAATTAGAAAGGAAAGCAAAGAGGCAGTATACAAATAACCACAACAAATGAAAACAAACATGGTTATTAGGCCTGTGCTTCCAATCAGTCCAAACACGGTTTATTTTATGTTCATAAAGCTCTTGCACTCTACAAAATATAATTTGTAAAATAATATTTGGGCTTGTGGCTTGATTTCGCTAAAGCTTGTTTTCTAAAATATTTCCATTCCTAAACCTGTGCTCTCAACTGTGTTTTTTAATATTAAATTACTGAATTATCCTTAGACAAAAGGTATTAGGGCCCCGTGAGGTTCTCCCAGTTTGTGGTAGGCCTAATTCATTACCGCGGCTCCGGCCGGCATGTGTGTAAGGCTCTTTCTAATTGGACGTGACTGCTCAAGAATGACTTCGGCCCGCGTCCAGATCACACTGTCACTTATGCTGGATAATAAGCTACTACGGCGGGCGCAGGCGGCCATTTTAAATCAATTTGGTGTAATGGGATTGGACGGCCCATTGTGACTGACCAAAAAAATGCACAGTCCGGCCATTGTGGAGGGGCTCAATTATAGCCCCTTTCTGGTAAGAATAGTGGGGAGGGCAGACTTGGACTGTACCAAAAAACCAAAGGAACTGTTTCATCTCAGACCTGTTAAAGAGTAGGGTAAGTCAGAGGTTAGCCGCATTGCGGTTTAACTTGAAACATTCCGACCGGAGAAAGAGTGCCAAGTTAACGAGGGCGGCCCTGGCTCTGATAATTATCCTTCCACGTAGAAGCCTGGAAGCCAGACGACACAAACAGAATGCTGTTTACAAATGTGAAAATAGATGTTCCAAGGGGGTGTACAACTCTCCCACCGAGTGAGCAGTGCCAAATTTAGAAACTGCATCTTTGACACTAACCTGAACGTTTGTAAAGACAATATTAAGTAAAAAAAAAAAAAAAAAAAGCCCAGTGGAGCGAATAAAATAGTTCGCAGCTGCAAAGAAGGTTAGGTAGAGTTCAGCACAAAGCAAGAGGGAACATTCTCGTGTGACAACTTAAGCATTTCAGACAATTTTTTAAAACTGCCATACACTAAGCACCGTGTCCTACAGCACTGTTTATGAAAGGAAATTTGCGGTTTGATTTTTTAACAAGTGGATTGTTTGTCGCACATCAACACGTAGTGCAGGAATGAGGTTCAGACAGACCTGATGCCAAGACCCAGCAGGGGGTTCAGCAGCGGAAGGAAATGACCAAAACCCAGGGGAGGGAACTGGGCCAGCGACCAGCACAACAGCACGAGGCCAAGGACATATCCTGGATATTAGCATATTCCCACCCTAGTTAACACAATTAGCATGAGATCTAGATCGGAGTTATATTTTTGGACGACTACATAGTTTGGGACTTGTTTAAGTCAGTGGTTTGATTCATGTAAAAATTAAAAGGATAGTCCTTCCCATAAACATCAATTCACCAAAGTGTCAGGGTAGTGGAAGTGACATCACACGCCATTTGACCTTTACTTTGACTCACACACACATGCTTAATTACACATACTAACACATTCACACTCTCACGCACATAAACACACTCTCACCCGCAAACATGCCTACAACATACATCTAACAGCATTTCTTACCTACTTTAGCTTCCAGATAGGTTCATATTCCAGCGAATGTACTCCGTTTTCTATTACAATTATAGTGGACCATAATTTTCGATTTTTGTATAATAAAAAACTTGACAGAAACCAGGCAGGTGGACCTCCAACCAGCGTCCATTAAGAAGAGCTGCCCCTTGGCTCAAGGCACTGATTTTGCCACCTGTGAGGCCAGGGGTCGCAAAAGCAGTGCTAGGGATAGCAAAGAAAAAACCAGGGGTCGCAGCTGCGAAACCTGACGACCCCTACATGACGTCCATGGCCCTTCCCCTTCTGCATTCAAGGGATGTAGAAACAGGCTACTAGCATCTGGATGAATACAGCTCTGGAAGACACTTCCCTCTTCATTGATGTCAGTTCCTACCTTGGTCTCCTTTCAAGAGTCACTTAATGACCAACTTATTCAGATCTACCTTCCAACTCAAAAAGAGAGTCATTGACATGTTTTGTTCCGCCTACCTGCCACATCCCTGTTAGATACGCCCCTGCCCAACCCCCTCCCTCATGTTTGGTACTATCTTGACCTAGTGCTCTCAAGTTATGTTTTTATGTTTTTAGTGGTTAGTAATGGTATCAATAAATACAGATGCATGGTAAAGAAGGAATATAGTGTACATACTAGTAAACAGTGAGCTAGAAGGGACATTTTTTGTTACTGTTGGTTCCAAGCTGAAGCAAATTGATTATTTTTCACTTGCAATTTGAAAAACTGCCTAAATAACTGCACCACATTCCCCACATTGTTTCATAGAAGCACAAGATGAAAACACCTGTGTTTAGATGGCAAAAATCAATAAAAAATGGGTAGATCTGCACCTGGAGATTTATGACCCAGCATGGGATGTTGGTTTACAGACTATCCAAAGGTCCTGCAACAGTCACAGGTTTCCTGGCATAATCCTAAGAAATATTTTTGTTTTATGACTATCCAATTGTGACAATATTAAGACATATCTGTAAGCAGAATTACAAATGAAGAAATGCCATTGCAATTGTGCAAAAGCGTTTTTTCCTCTGCAAGGAAACTGCTTCTGGCAAAACATTGTCTATTACACCGCCCACCAGTTCTGGGGACGATCCCTCCTGATTCTCACCTTGAAAAGGGATTTACTTGTCTTCCCTTGACAAGAGTAAATTTGTGACCATTTTCAGCGTGGAAATCAGTCAGAGAAAGCCTGCTCCTAGTGAAGACTCACAAACAGTGATTCCAAACTTTCTATGGCAATCCTGTCCTGCTTAGCCCATTCCCCATCTCGTTCTCCACCTAATCACAAAAATGTTGACACTATCTTAGGGTAATATTGTCCATGACTTAAAGGATGTACTTGTACAAAGTCTCCTTATGTCAATATTTTGGCACATGAATCAAACCATTTACATTAGTGTCTTCGTGAGTTGGGACTTTCTTCTTTGCGTTTACAAGGAGCTGAATATATATTATAGACATAAACCTGAGAGGATTGAAACGTCCCTCGGATCAGTGTGGTGCAGATCTAAGAGCTGCTCCATGGGCAGGGAAGCTGGATTGTCCTTACCATTCAACCACTGCCTTCTGCTACCTACAGTATGTCCTTCTAGAGCGCCCCAACCCTGGCACACGTAATATTCAATATATATACACAGACGGGGAAGCGAAGGATCTCAGTCCTAGAAACTGAATGGGTTTTATACAGAAAGGGTCAATAGACTCACTCCTCTATCATGAATACTAGGATCAATGACCATCACTGCAATCCCAATTTCCCACCATTTGTTGCTCTATCCATAGCTTTCTTTGGGGTAGCAGGAATGGCTACTGCTGTGGGGGGGCCACGCTTCAGGAATGCTCCGGGACTGCAAAGCCTTGTCTTTGCTGTTACTGTGCTAAATAACACATGGCGAGCTCAGTAGTCCCTAGGCTTTCGGAAGTCACGCAGAGAATATACCAGGGCAGTCCAGGAAAAAACAAACAAAAAAGCTATCTACACATTGTGGAGACTTTGTGCCCCTCTATACATCCAGATGGGAAACAGCCTTTACAACTAGGTTTTTACACCATTCTGCCTTTACCACACAGTTTTCAGCAAGCATATTTTTACCACGTGCATGCTTTTACAACGCATGCCTGTACCACAAATTTGAGGTAAGTTGGAGGGTCACCCACACAAATACATTGTTTTTTATATATATAAATCAATGCATGGTAATGGCATGCATTATAAAAGCATATTTGAGGCAAAAACATGTGTGGTAAGACATGTGTGGTAAAGGCATAAAATGTAGTTACCTGCGTTGTACTGTCATACAACCCATCCAGATTGGCAAAACCATGCTCCTTAGTGGATTTGTTTATATTTTATTTTTATTTTTTTATTTGGTTTGGATTTGACTTTGTTTCCTAACTCAGTGGCCATTCATGACTGTCTTCAATATATAGTCTGTTGTTGTTTTCATGTTTTTCATTCTATTTTGTCACCAAATGATATGATTGTGCTTGCCTTATTTTTTTACTGATGATTATCATGTTTCACTTTTCTTCCATATAGATTGATCAGAAATTGTATTAGGCCTTGTGTCGAAAAAAAGTTGAAAATATATATTATAAAAGGCTTAGATTACTACCAGATATCATTGAGTGATGTTGTACAGTTCAGTCCACCTGTTGCAACTTTGTGTCTCGTAGACAAAGATGGAAAGTATGTTGCAGACTTTTCTGATTCACATGCATTTTTCCTGTTCTTCATGCATACCTTAGTGGTTTTTTTTCGGTTAGTGCTTAGTTCCGCTACTCCGGCGAAGTTGGTGGAGTTTTGGCCACTCCATGCTACGCATGTAAGGTGGAGTTCAGGCCAAATCCCACCAACTGCAGCGTGGCAGAGTTTCATTGTGTGCGCAGCTTGTTAACGGTAAGTTTGCAAGTCAGAGTAAGAATTAGACTCCTCCAGCGTGATTTTCAGGTGCTAGGAGGGCAACTGGGGAGATTTTCCCAATGTGGTCGGTCGCAAGTGGTCCTGACCATTCGCCAAGAGAGAGTTGTCACTTGAGTAGAAAATCTACACGAGCAGCAGAAAAAACTACGCGAGAAGCAGCACCCTCTGGTGGTAGCATTTTTGCAGATTTTTCAGTGCAGTACAAGCTTCCGGCACTAAAAATCACTGCAAGCAGCGCGACGTGCCGATTTTCACCCATTCATGGAATTACACAGAATCTCGCAGAGTTTTCATGTAACTTTGTGGAATTCCATGGAGTGAAACTCCGCTAGTTCAACCAATCCCTAGTTAGTTCATAGTTTAGGGTGGGACCTGCAAACTTGTGCTCACCATTCTTGTACAAATCACAAATTGTTACTGCAATGTTATACAAACCTCTCACCAGTTATTTTACATTTGAATAGATCGTAAACTGGTATTTTCCTGTGTACAACCATGTCTGTAATCTCTTGTTCCTCCTTTCAACAAATAGAAAAATCTACGCACCTTGAGAGCAAACCAATCAAAAAACGAGTATTTCCTGTGTGTATAAATTTCCCTGAAAACTGTTATCTTAATTTGTAAAAAGTAGTTATTCCCTTTTGCACAAACTGTTCTGAAATTTTTTATTCTCAATTTGTACAAACCACAAACTGTTATTCACACTTTTTTACAAAAGCCTCCTCGCCCTGTAAGCAGGGCCACTGGAATTATGCGATGTTGCGCCCACGGTGGTATCTACATAATAATGCATTTGCAATCACACAATCTATCATCTGCCGCATAATGTGCAGATTTTAACAAAAAACTTGTTTCTAGCTCAAACGGATCAAAGGTTACTAATAACGCAGCCACACATGTTACCGCACCATGGTAGACCCTTTAGAAAGGTTGACTGGCCAGAGTCAGAGAAAGCTTTATTGGACCAGAAGGTAACAAAAGTCAATAAAATAAACATACTTTAACATTCTTAGATGTTATGCATTTAAAATCATTTACAATTAGCTCCAAAAAAAATCTGTATCAAATACAAACTGAGTTGAATATTGCACCAGGCAATGGGTTGACTAGTATTGTCTAAAACACAATCATATAAAATGATACGTCAGCAGAGATACACCAACTTCGAAAGGTCCATGAGTGCAGTATAATCATAGTGCAAACACTTCATATCTTTTCCTTAGTTCTAGAGCCTTCCTAATACATTTTTGACTGGTCATCTTCCAATTGTTCTTACTGTAAATGGGAGATTTTGCCCAGAAAGAGTTCCAATATTACAAAATAACAAAATAATAAGTAGGACTATCACAAAATGTGTCGCATTATACCGCATATTTTTTTGACTTTGTCTTGCTGCATAATTATAGTTCCAGTGGGCCTGTTTGGAAGGAGCCATCTGTAGCACCGACCTGGAGCCGAAGGGTTAACAGCGGCTGCACGTCTGACTCAGGGCTTCATGGCACCAGGCCCCGTCCATTGTGAAAGGGGTGCAGGTGTAGGACATGCCCTGTTGGCCATAATCCCCCCGCCGGAGGAAGCATTGAGTCACTTTGACATAATCAGCTCCCAGCCTCTGCCCGCGCTCTTTCATAAACAGGCCGTTTTCACATCCTTTTCATGGGATCCGACAGGCGGAAAAATAATTAATGTTACCTCGGCCGAACAGTGGCCCGGCTTAGATTCAAGAAGACGGCGCGTTGCGCAAACGAGCCTTTTAATTGAGTGATGGAGAAAAACACACATGTATCACTTCTGCCCCTGTGTGTGGCTGCTGCTGCAGCTGGAGTTCGGGGACCGGGGCCTGGGGTCTGGGTTCTGTCTCAGTGAAGCAGCCGTTATTGTATGAGGGGGAAATTACGTTTGGAAACATTGTAGACGAGTGAGCGCTCTAGGATGGTATGTACAAAATGCTCAGGGACCTATTTATGAGCCCCTGTGTCATTTTTGCGCCACCGGGTGAGTCACTTTTTGTGACGCACCAGCGGTGTAAAAAATGTACCATGTTGCGCCATAGTTACGAAGTGACGCATCTAGGTAGATGCGTCACTTCGTAAACCCCTGCGCTACATTATACCTGCGCCAGGTACAATGTAAGCAGGGTGGGTGTTCCCACGCAAGAAAGGGTCGTAGGAGTGGTGCATCGAAATCTATGAGATTTCGCTGCACCACTTCTAGGACGCCAATGTGCCAAAACCGTAAGGGTGACGCAGGCCCTTTCACTTAGGGCTTGCACCATGTGAAAGGAACATTGCTAGGGTTGCGTCAGGCTTCCGACACAACTCTAGCAATGCACCACTTTTTGCGCTAAAAGATACGTCAGTTATACTGACGTATCTGTCCTTCCTTGCGACATGATGCGTCATATTGTAAATATGACGCATCATTGGTGTTGCAAGGAGAAAGCATTGAGAAGTGGCGCATCGCTGTTTTCACGCAGCGATGCACCACTTCTCGTAAATGAAGCCCTCTGTTCTCTGATGATAGATCTACGGTTTGCTTAATGTGTAAAAAAAATTACAATCAAAAGTGCAGTGGAGTAATGTTATGTTCTGAAATTTCTAGAGTGCCTAGCCTCCCCAGCAAAGGGGGATCCCAGCGCTAGTCCAATGAAAAAACACAAACTGCAGAAAAATGACAAAGGCCATATTAAAAGGAAAAACCTTATGTAGAGAAGAAACAGGCCTTCAATGCTATTCTGAACTGCAAAAGGTTCTGAAGGTACCTGATAGGGCGAGGGAGCGAGTTCCAGAGAGCTGGAAGGAACATCCTCCCGCTCTTACTCTCTTGACCCGGGGGATAGTGGTCAGATTAAGAATGGCCGAACGCAAAGGACATGATGGTTGATATAGAGATACCAAATTGGACAGGATAGGGCCACCTAGGAGTGTAAGATCTTATGGGTAATACACAAGGTCTTGAAATGTTTACGCCGATCCACTGGGAGCCAATGCAAATTGAGGATAGGACCAGAAGCCGAGCAGAATTTTTCTAGAGAGAACATCAACCTGGCCTCAGCATTTAGTGCTGACTGGAGTCTTATAGTTACTCATTTATTGACTCCCTGGTATAGAATGTTGCAGTAATCCAACCGGGATAGGATAACTGCCTGAATGATAGTTTGACGAATGTTGGGACTTCTGAAAACCATGAGTTCCAAGTTGTGATTACACTTGAGGCTTCTTTCTTCCAGCATCTTGCACTTCCTGTCTCTCATTCTCGCGGGTACTTTTTTATCCCTGTTTTCATTCTTGCTGTTATGTTATGTTAATGAGATTTATTGAGCTCGCGAATACCCGGAGGTATGAACGCAGTAAACCCAGACAGGTGTTTAATTCTGGAATAGCCTGGTTTTTAGCCCTTTCCTGAAGATGCTGAGGGAGCTCGCACTTCTGAGCTCAATTGGCAGCATATTCCAGAGTTTTGTGGTGCCTTAGGAGAAACTTCGGCCTCCCAACCTTCGGGACGAATTTTCGGCACTTTCATGAGTCTATCACCTGTAGAGCGTAAGTGTCTGGGTGGATCATACCAGACAAAAAGATTTCTGAGAAAAGAAGGCCCTGTGTTGCTCAGTGCCTTGTATGCTCAATATGGAAACTTACATTTAATTCGTTGTGCCACCGGGAGCTAGTGAAGTCTGCGGATCTCTTTAGTTACTGATTCGTACTTAGGGATGTTTGCCAACAGCCGAGCAACTGTGTTTTGAACTGTCTGAAGCTTTTTTAGATATTGCTTCTGCATGCTCATGCAGAGCCCATTGTAATAATCCAGTTTTGACTGGATTAGTGTTGTTACCACCGTCTTGCTAGAGTCCATAGGAATGTATGGTAGGATCTTCCATAATTTCTTTATTAGAAAGTGGGAAGCAGAGCTATGGCTTTTGTCTGGTATGAGAGTGCTAGTTTGTTGTCAATACCCACTCCAAGATTTTTTGCCTTTTGCGCTGGTTTTGGAGGTTCACCCATCTCGCTGGCCACCAGAGATTGTCCCAACTGGGTAGCAGGTTACCAAAGATTATGTGCTTGGTCTTCTCGAAGTGGAGTGTCTCTTATGCCTATTTTTTCTTTCTTGCTATGGGTTAAAGTCTGATGAAAATTAAGTCCAAATCCCCAAAAATGAAAGCTGGTACTCAACCCCAGTAAATTCAGACCTGTTTATATTGTTCTGCTAGAGGTAGCGTGTTGCTGTAGGTGAAATGGTCATTGGGGCCCGATTCACATAGGCTTCAATACCCCCAATGTCTCTCAGGTCAGGGGGCCGTTGTGGGCAGAAGAAGCCTCAGAAGGCATTAAACATGGAAAAAGTGGGGAACAAAGTAATAGAGAATTTAGAAATAGACAAGCAGAACGTGAGCATCCCAAGTCAGCAATGCTGCCCCAGCCAGGGGCGTAACACAGGCCCCCGCAGCCCACGTGGTGCGGGGGGGCCCGAAGCTCCAGGGGGACCCCTCGGCACTGCACTCTGTCCGGAAAGCTCCTAATTGAACCCGGAGGGGGCCCCTCTGCATACCTTGCAGGGAGTCCCCCTCAATTTTCGTTACGCCAGTGGCCCCAGCCACAATAGGGCCGCTCCTATCAGGACCAGTTCAGGATCAAAAGGGGCAGACGTGGTATCTGAGATCTAACCTGTGCCATGACAACCTTACTGTGATGGTTGTATGATAAAAGCACACATGGTGAGACCACACATGCCTCTACCACCCAGCCCAAACCACAAACGTGTCTTAACCACGCACTCCTTCACCATACATGCCTTTACCACGCAATTTCGTGGTATAGGCATGAGTGGTAAAGGGGTATGTGTGGATAAGGTCGCCAGTAGCCTTCCCCCTCACCACTCCCCCGACTGCCCCCCAGCCCGCGCTGTTCCTAAAACCCTGCCTCTTTACTAACACTACCCTGATCCCACCCACCCTCCGTTCTGACTCTAGCCATTCCCCTCCCCTGCCCTAAGGCCTAAAACCCTGCCCCATGAATTACACTATTCCCCCACCCCCACGCTGTCCCTTAAACTTGCCCATCCCATTTCACTGCCCGAAACCTACCGCAACCCCCCAGCCCTACAACTACCCCGACTACACATTCCCCTTCCACTGCCCTAAAGCCTAAAACCCTGTCCCTTTACTTACACTACCCCCATCCTCACGCTGTCCCATAAACTACCCCAACGCCTTCCACTGCCCTTAACTCTACACCGAACCCAGCCCTAAAAACGACCCCAACTACCCATTTCCCTTCCAATGTCCTAAAGCCTAAATCCCTGCCCCATTACTTACAGTACATGACCCCCACCCCTGCGCAGTCCCTTAAACTACCCCAACCCTTTCCACTGCCCTAAAACCTACCCGACCTACCCAGCCCTCAAAACTACCTCGACTACTCATTTCCCTCCCACTGCCCTGAGGCTTAAAACCCTGTCCCTTTACCTAAACTACCCCCCCCCACCCTGCACTGTCCTTTAAACTACCCCAAACCCTTCCACTGCCCTGAAACCTACCCCGACCTTATCCCCAAAAACGATCCCAACTACCCATTTCCCTCCCACTTCCCTAAGGCCTAAAACCCTGGCCCTTTACCTACACTACTGCCCCACCCTGAACTGTCCTTTAAACTATCCCAAACCCTTCCACTGCCCTGAAACCTACCCCGTCCCCAGCCCTAAAAACTACCCCGAGTACCCATTCCCTTCCCACTGCCCTGAAACCTAAAACCCTGCCCTTATACTTACACAACGCAACCTCCCCAACCCCGCTCTGTTCCTTAAACTACCCGAACCCCTTCCACTGCCCTGAAACCTACCCCGTCCCCCAGCCCTAAAAACTACCCTGAGTACCCATTCCCTTCCCACTGCCCTGAAGCCTAAAACCCTGCCCTTATACTTACACGATTCAGAAAAGGGGGTGGTGATGAACAGAGTGTCTGAATTAAGCAGACCACTCTTACCCAGTCCAAAGATCAGGGCTTGATCCATCACCGTTATTTATCTCACTGCCCCATCCCAGCTCAGAACCTGGCTATATGCAAATCAGTCTGTCCCTGGCCCAGTGCATCATGGGAACAGGGCAGACTAAACTACCAAGCCAATTCTTCACCAGAAAGGAGACAAGCTACCGGGGACCGGTTTCTGGCCCGGCTTGCTTGAATCCTGATGGAGCAGTGAGAAAGGGACTCATGTCTGAGTATACCCTGCCACACCTATAGTGGCCAAAACCGATTTACAAAAAGGGGGTGGTGATGAACAGAGTGTCTGAGTTAAACAGACCACTCTTACCCAGTCCAAAGATCAGGGCTTGATCCATCACCGTTATTTATCTCACTGCCCCATCCCAGCTCAGAACCTGGCTATATGCAAATCAGTCTGTCCCTGGCCCAGTGCATCATGGGAACAGGGCAGACTAAACTACCAAGCCAATTCTTCACCAGAAAGGAGACAAGCTTCCGGGGACCGGTTTCTGGCATTTCAGCCTTCTTCGGCCCGGCTTGCTTGAATCCTGATGGAGCAGTGAGAAAGGGACTCATGTCTGAGTATACCCTGCCACACCTATAGTGGCCAAAAACGATTCAGAAATATACTTACACAACGTAACCCCCCCCACCCCGCTCTGTTCCTTAAACTACCCAAACCCCTTCCACTGCCCTGAAACCTATCTCAACCCCTCCCAGCCCCACACACCTCACCACGACATCTGCCCTACTTCTGTCTGCACTGTCTCCCATCCCTGCAGCAGCTAGGCTGCGCTCTGCCTAAACCAGGCATATGCGTGGTTGCGCTTGTGTTGTCGGAGCACCCGTGGTTAAGACTGTGGTGTTCGACTGTTCCCCTACTTTAACTCTCTCGCTTTTAGTTATATTTTGCATCCGGCTTATTCCGCTCCCTCACCTTTGTTGTGTTCACCCTAACTTAGGGTGACCAGGCGTCCCCGATTTGCCAGGACGGACCTCCTTTTTCACCAGTTGTCCGGGCAGAATTCGAGAAATGTAGCTCATGCCCCGGTTTTTTGAGAGGGTCGACTAAAAACGGAGGGAGGTGTTTGTTTATGTTTTACAAAACGGGAATAGTTAGCAGTTGCTCCAAAAAAGCAATTTAATTCACAGGCAAGCTACTGGAATTAAAAATTGCATCTGATGTATGTTCTTACTGCCTGTTTTGTAATTCGCTGCTGAGGAGCGCTGTCATTCTGTGCGCTCGCTTGACGTAAAATTATAGTCATTCTTCTATTTTTGTGAAATGTCCTGTTTTTTTGCTTTAAAATTCTGGTCACCCTACCCTAACGGAATCCCTTCGGTACCCACATTCCTTAAATGTGTCCAGTTTTCTGTTACTTGCCCTGTTCATCGTTTGTCAGTGTGTCTCCCTTCTGCTAGGCTCCCGCCTTCCCTGTTGTGCAATGATGTTCCATCCTGAGCAGCACTCTTGGTATACCAAGGGACTATTTTTATTTATTTATATTTACACTTAAAGAGCGCACAGTGTACAAAAGTGCTCTGGTGCTGAGGGTAGTCTGAAAATTGACATTACAGTCTAATAGCAGCTTAAGTATAAAAAGAAATTAAAGTTTGAAAAGCCAGGCTTTAACCCCTTCCATGTGGCCGCGATTCTGCCCCTGTACAGCAAAATCGCGAGTGGGCGGGTCTATGATGGCCCCAGCCGTCATCAGCACACGAGCGCTGTAGTGCATGCCGGCTGGGGGCCGCCATCAGCATGCAAGCGGTTAAGTGCTTTCCTGAGCCTAAGTAGATTGGCAGTCCAGCGCAGCTCCGAAGGGAGAGAGTTCCATAACATGGCAGCCCAGACTAAGGGACGGATTACAACTTTGGTGGTGCTGCACCGGCTCTCCGCCGGCACAGCACCGCGAAAGCTGCGCAAAGACCGCTCGCCTCGGTACAAGTTCAACTAGTGCAGGCGGACTGTGCTTTGCCTTTCCCACGGCGGTGCCCTGACAAAGGACACCGCAGTGGGACTGGGAACAGCAAAACTGTTCCAGCGCGGCATGGACACAAAAATGCCAGGGGTAGTGGAGTGACTTAACATGCCCCTGGACCTTCACTTTCACTCACACATGCACAGCATTCACACACACATACACACACACACTCACACATACACACATAGACACACTCTGCCTACACAGGCACACACATTCACACATGCACACACACACAAACTCACACATCCACACAAAGACACACTCTGCCTACACAGGCACACACATTCACACATTCACACATACACACACACACACACACACCCACACACACACACACACACACATACACACATAGACACACTCTGCCTACACATGCACACCCATTCACACATACACACACACACACTCACACATACACACATAGACACACTCTGCCTACACAGGCACACACATTCACGCATGCACACACACACACACACACACACACTCACCCATACACACATAGACACACTCTGCCTACACAGGCACACACATACACACACACACACACACACACACACACACCCACACATACACACATAGACACACTCTGCCTACACAGGCACACACAGTCACACATAAACACACTTTCTTACATTGACACACTCAAAATTGGAAGCACGCACACAACATACATACATTTAAAAATCAGTTTTTTACTTTTCTCAGCTGCCAGGGAAGGTTATTACAGCTATTTATACTCCACTTTTTATTAAACTAATAGGGAATAATGTTACATTATTTAATATTAGCATAATAAAAATTGACCAAAAAAAAAAAGAGCGTGAAGCCCCACCAACGTCCATAAGGATGAGTTGCTTCTATTCCTGGCACTAAATTTGCTACTGCTGAGGCTGGGGGTCGCGAAGGCAGTGATGGGGTCACAAGGGGCATGCCAGGGGTCGCAGTAGTAACCTTGGTGACCCCTAAATGACGTCCATGACATGCAGCCAGTGCAGAGTTTTGAGTGCATCAGAAGAAGGCAAGTAGCAGGGATGAAGAATTGGCTGAACTTGGATGGCTGATAATGGCCAGAAGTCAGAAGGTAGTGAAGTAAGTGGCCCACCTGTGGAGCTGTTGAGTTGAGTTGAGTCTCAGTTTTCTATGACATTTTACAGAGTTACCTGCTGCCCCAAAGGATATGGTGCACAGGCATCTGTGGAAGGCTTTAAGAGGAAAAAGAGAGGCGCAATCAACTGGCAAGATAATTGTGTGTAATCGGCATAATTTATAAAGTTAATGGAGTGCCTACTTATTAGATGCAAGAGTGACCTAAATTACACATTAAATAATGTTGAGCTTAACAAAGAGGCTTGTGGAACCCCTTTCTTCACCTGTCTAGATGTCGACTGGTCTGGTAGCAGGTGAATAGCTTGCGTACAATTTTTCAAATATGTTCTACACCAGTGTAGCACTGTACCTGGGGCTTCAGTTTCTTGCAACCCTGAGATCCAAATGTTGTGGTTCACATCATTAAGGGCAGTGGGCAAGTCATGAAATATCAATGCTACGAATTGCCCCTTGTTCATTGCCATTCTCAGGTCCTCAAATTGCGCAACAGGGTAGACGCGATGCTTTGAGCTGGATGGAGCTGTAATTGAGCAGGGTCCAGTTGGGTCACGGCCTTCAAGAAAATCGAAGATGAGTACATTGATGTGTTTCTCCTTGGTTTTCAGGGGGGAAGGGCAAGAGTGAGATGGGCCTTGAGTTATGCACATATTTCACGAGTACCCCTTCAAATCTACTTGTAAAACATATGACTTTTTAGGAAACTACTTAGGAAAATTGTGCTGTAAAATGCACTAGTTATTGAAGTTTTCTGGTGGGGGGACAATGCCTCCAAACTGCCTAAGGCAAGGGTGGGGAGTAAATGCCTATACTAACTCTGTGAATTTAGGGGCACACTCTTACACCCCAACCAAGGGGAGACAGTGGTGATCTTTTTATCCTTACTTTAAAAAGGGCCCATCCTTACGTTTCTGCACCACCCTGCCTATACACAGCACTACTTTGTTCATTATACCATTTTTATGGTGTAGAATAGATAATGTTATCATGGTGTGCCAATGGCCATGATTGGTAATCTGTTTAAAGTTGAACGGTTTGTTAATGTATTCATTAGAATGTGTTTCGGAGGAGTGATCCTGCTGTAATTCAGCGTCTTGTCTATCATTATTACAATAGGTGCAGTGGCATCAGCGCCAAAGGTTTTGTGGAGACTTCTGAACCCCAAATACAGCTGTCTTGTTTATACTACTGGAAAGCAGGGGGGTATTTTTCTAGCTTGCATTGGGACCCAAGACATGCTTGCTGCACTACCGGTGTGTTGGAAACTGGCACTTTATGTAGTATATCAAAAAGAGGTACACTGCGCAAAGATTCAAGGTATTCCCTTATAAATTGACAGGGCCTTGAACTAGCAATCCCACGGTACTCTTCTAGAGGGTAGCGTGGTCGAGCAGCCTCAGGCTTATCAGAGAGGAGTGTTCGACATCTGCAAAGACACACAATAGTCAATAAATGATGCACACAACTCAAAAAGGAGATCCACAGCTATTTATAAAAATAACTATTTTCTTTTTTTTAAATTTGGCACCAAGATTATCAAAATCTGGTAAGTACCTTTCGAGATAGAAATACTTTAAGGTTTCAAAAGTCAAAGTCGACACTGTAGTTTTCAAGGCAGCAATGTTATACTATCACAGAAAAAGATACACTGCATACTGGTGCTTCACAGCGTCTTATGGGACCAATCTCCTGGACGTAAGGTAAGTATGGAGCAAGGTCACCTCGAGCGGCACTGGGGCAGCTGGGTGCATAGGCGCTTTTCTGTGCTGCGTGCCCAATGTTATGCTATGAGGGAAAAACATGTACTGCATTCAAGCACTTCACAGTGACTTACGGGACCAATCTCCTGGACTTAAAGTGTGCACAGAGCAAGGTCCAAGTCTACACCAACAGATCACTTCGGGAGGCTCAGCGGCATCAGGGAGCAGAGGTGTGTTATGGAATTGGATGACCAATGTTAGTCAATGGGGATCGATCAGGTCGGAAAGAGGCTGCAGGTTTGGACTGGGAAACCAGTCAGGCAGAACCAACAAGGGGGATCATGCCTCACAATGCTCGGGTATGTGGGGACACCTTTGGTTCACTTCCACTTGGGCCAGGGACGACAGGTGCAAAGGTGTCTTGAGGCATCAAGGTTTTTCACAGCCGAGTCAGTCACGGTCAAGGGGGCTGAACAAAGACGCTGCAGGCGTCATCGAGGAGTCCCCTCTTGCCAAACCCAAGGTGGGCTTATTCTATGGAGGGTTGGGGGACTACGTTGGCACAATTGGCCCACTTCAACTCGGGCTTGGGCAGTGGGTGCAGTAGGGCTGACTGGTGTCGGGTTTATGCTGTCTGGAGTCTTCACAGTACTTTCTTTGGTACCTGCAGGGTGCAGAAAAGCAGCTCTGCTGCTCCACAGGTGTACCTGAGTCTTGGCAGAAGCACTAGTAGTCCTCTCATGCTTTTGGAGGCACAGCAACTTACAGGTTGAGTCGACTTTGGTGCAATTGTTGGGAACAGGGAACCAGCCGGCAGGGTTGGAACCAAGTCAGTTGCCGCTTCC
The DNA here is from genome assembly GCF_964263255.1 of Lissotriton vulgaris. NCBI lineage: Eukaryota > Metazoa > Chordata > Amphibia > Caudata > Salamandridae > Lissotriton > Lissotriton vulgaris. The sequence continues at coordinate 231,532,582 of NC_141690.1, forward strand.
ACAGTTCTTTTTTTTCACAGCTCTTCAGTCCTTCTTCTTTTAGGTCGCAGGATCTGATTTGCTGGTGCCAGGGGCTCCCATAAATGTTAGATTTAGGGATGTTAGAAGAGAGTAGGGTAGTGGCAGGTGACACCTTCCTCCCTTGTACTTGAGGGAGGGATATTTTTCATTGTTGTTCCCGAGAGTCCCTGCCCACATTTGTTTTCTCGGGGTCCCTTGGTTTTGGAGTGTAGGGTAGTAGCCACTGGGCTACTGACCCCAGGGGTCACCACGCCCTCTATATGGGAAGTGGGCATAACCCTGCCCCAGAACTCCTAGGTTTGCCACCACAAAGATGGCAGACTTCTGATTTTCATCTTCGCTTCAGGTAGCAAACCTTAGGGGTGGAACTAGCCTAAAAGTGAACACGCTTCACTAATTATTAATTTTCCCGCCTGTATAGATGCTAAATGGGCCCTGGACATGGTGGGTTGGCATCCTCTCCTGCGACGGAAACCAGATTCACATACCAAAGGCGGTGGGGTCTTTGAAGCCCTCTGCCTTAAAATCCCCCTCTGCTCAAGCAGGCTTTATTCCTGGCCTCCTGAGGGCAAAAGCCCTCACCCCTGGGGGTCAGAAACTCGTCTGTGGCGGCAGGCTGGCTAGGATCGGTCAGTCAGCACACTAGTAGTTGGTAGGTTTTCAAGGGGCACCACTATAGTAGTTGATAGGTTTTCAAGGGGCACTACTAAGGTGCCCTCTGGGTACATGTATTTAACCCGTTCGGTGCCGACGTCACAGTGGGCGTGTGTGGAGGATGGCTGGGGGCAGTCCGAAACACGCCCACTCATTAATTCACCTGCACCGTGGCAGAATTTGCACCGCGGTCAACAGGTTAATAAACCCATTACTGGAATCAGTGTGGGCTTATTAATATGATATGTTTGAATACCAACATCTCTAGTTGCAGTTAAACCATCATGTAGAAAGAAGTAGTATAGAGAAATCTTAGGTAGGAGTTAAATGCCTGGAGAGTCGATAGATGACTTTTTAGCAGCATCTTCATACAGCTATAGAACAGTTCATAATAAAGTGTTGCAAGACCAAATTGTGCACACAATAGATAGCAATAGAATGCAAGAGAAGTTATTGATGACAAATGATTTAAATTTGGATAAGGCAATAGAAAAAGCTATAATGTTTGAGTAAATGTCATATGATTTAAAGTATTTCAGTTCAACAGGGTTGAAGTACACCAATGTTAATGTGTTGAATTTGAAGGAACACAGATGTGTAGGGCAATACAAGCACAAGAAGAACAACACAAACACAGGGAGTACAAAAGGCAGTATAATTATATGCAAAAACAAGGGCTGAAAGAGAGACAGAATATTTCGGATGCGGTATGAAGGGATCATGTGGCAATGGATAAAGCATATCCTGCTTTTAATCAAATTTGTAGAAGATGTAATGAGAGAGGCTCCGTTGGGCGCAGGCACCACCTACGTGCATCCTGCGCATTGGGGTAGTCATTGTCCCAAAAAAAGCGCTTGGCGCGACTTACTCCTCCCCCAATCAAGTGCTGCTGGTGGGCGCCTCCTGGCGCAATGGTGTGTGGGACAAATACTCCCAGAGAGAGTTGGTCCTGTGGAGAAGTATGCAGTGGGTAGAAGGGCATTTTATAGAGGAGCAAACGGTCCCTTCCTACAGATTATTAAGTAAAAAATAAGCATAGAATTCAAATTGTTTCCATGACAACATGAATTGGATAAAGTAATAACATTTTTTTAAATTATTTTAAAAAAAAGAAACTGAAAACACAAACAATTAAAGTGGAACACACACAAAAGACAACATATAACTTTGTTAACACAGCTCAGACATTGACTGGTGACCAATTGAACAAATGCTGTCACATCTATTCAGGTACCAATGCTATTGTAATTAACAAGACATTTAATGTATTTATTTATCGATAACGTTTTTGTGTTAGTCATGGTACTACAGGTCGATGACCTTTCGATCCCATCTGAAAATCCAGGGCTCATCTTCCCAACTAAGTAATATAGGCCTGAGACAAGAAAAACCTGCAGAGCTGAAGCCCACAGAACGAATTAACAAGATTGGAGACCAATATTTCACTGGCGGCGAGCGATTGTTCTAGGATGGGGAGAATGACACAACAAGTTATGGGATTCCCAAAGGAAGGTTATGGGCACAACGGGCCGATTATACGGCAGGAGCTGACGGTAGCTGGCTTCGCGCAATAAGAACAATCCACACTTGATATTTGTAGCAAAAAAGGTCACTATTTTTCAAGACAGTCGAAACAGATAATCCTATCATTGTACTTATTCCTATATAAATAACACCCATTGACACATTTTATCCAAACATTTTCATAATTATTGTGTATAACCAAAACGTTCCCAACAACTTTGTAAAATCCAATCCCCAAAACAGTACCAACCCAGCATTTAACTTTTTGTCCTCTTTCTATATCCATAGCCATTCTTTCTCCTACCCTCCCCCCACCCCACGTCTCCGCCCGGTAGCACTCCCACCAGGAGCCGCTACTGCCTACACCCAATCATGTGTTCCAGTGACAGGCTGCAGCCACTAAATGGCTAAAGCAGGAAAATACCAACTTTCTAAAAGTGGCATTTTCAAAATTGTAATTTAAAAACCACCTTTACCTTAAAAGGGGATTTTTCATTACAATTCCATCAAAAATGAACTGGTTACCTGTTCCTATTTATATGTTGCACTTTATTAAATGTAACTCAAATGTTATCCATTGGGAGACGTAGTCGTTGCACTAGTGAAACATGAATGTAAGAGTTTTTTCACTACCAGGACACGTTAAACTTAAAAGTACATGTCCAGCTTTCTAAATACACTGCGCCCTGCCCTTTGGCCTGTCAAGGGCCTACCTTCAGGGTGATATATATGTATTAGAAATTAAGGTTTGGGCCTGGAAACAGGTTTATTTTGCGAGGTCGAAATGGCAGTTTTAAACTGTGCACATATGCCTCAATGGCAGGACCGAGACTTGTTTAAATGGCTACTCAAGTGGGGGGGGGGGGGGGGGGGGCACAATAAGTGTTGCTGTCACACTAGTAGCAATAAATTTACAGGACTTGGGCACATGTAGTGCCACTTTACTAGGGACTTACAAGTAAATTAAATATGTCAATTTGGTATAAACTCGTTCTACCATACTTTAAGGAGAGAGCACAAGACTTAAGCATTGGTCTGCAGTGGTAAATTGTGCCGAGTCTAACAGCCAACAAAAATGAATCCAGCAAAAATAGGAGTGAAAGCACAACATGTGGGACTGGCCCTGCTAGAAGGGCCAAGTCCAACAATTTCTCTGTAAGTAATTAAAATTAGTTTTTTTCTGCAAAATACTTGGAGTTTTTAGTCAGTGAGAGATGTATAGAGGCCACAACAGATGATTTCCAGATAAAAGGTCTGTGCCATCGAGTTAGTTAGTGAAATCGAAAAGTATGGTGAAAATGATTGTTTTATTAAGGTACCTGGAAGAGTTTTCACAGCCACTGCTGTATTTCATGGACCAGAAAAATGGCAAGGCAGTGGCTTACAAGAACAGACTTTTGTGAGAAAAGTGTACATAATAAGAATGAATAAATACCGTACATTAATGTTCAATGACTTCAAGGGCTGTAGCATGCTCGCATCCTTGGCGCTGTGCTGACGCAGAAGGGCTCTGTGCTTTGCTTTTTGCGGCCTGCAGCGCTTACATTAACTCGAAAAATGTCGAAATTAGTACATGTGCTGCTGACAGAGCTCGTGAAGAAGCAAGTGGGCAATTACTGCCCTGTGTTTCCAAGCTCTGCTGCCTGCAGGCCACGCTGTCATTTTGAACATGTTTAAGTTAATCTGTGTGCTGTGCACAGGAAGAGGAAGCGCTGAGTCCCCCCTGCATCTGCACAGTGCAGAGAACAGGATCAGTGTATATGGCCCTCCGGTTACTATCAGCCTGCACAGACTGCCAATAGTGCTCAGAAGGCCTCCCCCCATCAGGTGCAAGCCTGGACAGCCCTTTGGGTTTATTTATCCAGGGTATCAGTGACAGGCCTCTATGATTATTAATGGTTCAGACATATTCCATTGTTCATTCTGTATGTGTTTGACCTCCACCCAGTGCCCCAGGGCTATCCTTTCAAACTTAGGCGTGCAGCATTGAGGCATTCAGACATGGAATTGACAAGGAAGTTCACGAGCTTAATCAATCTCTGTATCACTTTCCCCATCCAGGCCAGTCTGACCAGACATTAGCTAGATGGTATTTGCTAGATCGTATTTGCTCAATGTACCTGCTCACGCACAGTAGTTCCTCTGTATCAAGAGACAGTGATTAGAGTGAAAATAGGATTCAAGGAATGTCCTAGGGTACAAAATCATGGAAGGCATCTGTCTGATGTATTGGGCGCGGGTATACATCTTATACCAAAACCACTGTCCCAAAGGCAAAAATAGCACAAAAAGCATGAGGGTATTACAATAGAATTCCATGATAAATATAACCATAAGAAAACACAAAAATTATGCAAAATTCGTAAAACCCAATCACTGACATTTGTGTTAGATAACACTTGTTTAAAAAATGCTGACCAAAGCCGAATAACAACAACCACAACTTCCTGTGGTATCAATAATGAAAGACGGCTCTGTCTATGCATTCCCAAAATGTGAAACAACTAGCAGGCCTCAGTGGCCTGCCTGTGCACCAGTTCTGAATTTGTGCATGTATGCATGTGTTTATGCATGTGTGTATGCATGTATGTATGTATGCATGTGTGCATGTATTTATGTATGTCTGTATGTATGTATGTATGTATGTAGGAATGTAGGAATCCATGAATGTATGTGGGCACACATGCATGTAGGGTAGTTTAAAGCATCAACAAGGTACTATACAGTGCATGGCCAGCCACAGCAAGATGGCGGTCGTGTTTTAGGACTGCTCCACTCAGCATCCCACGATCCAGCAACATTCGCCGCAATCCTTGCTGCCATGGCCCTTAATAGAGTTGGCCTGCAACGCGGAGACTGAGCGGCATATCGTGACCCCTTTTTGAAGCTACAAAGCCGCTGGATGGCCGCTATGTGACTGTGGGACTCACCATGACCATGTAGCCTGTGAGGCACAGTGAGGCCCTTGATACCCTTGGCAACAGACCCGGAGGTGAGGAGACTGCATCGATCGGCCGTCATCGAGCTGCCCCGAGATTGGGGAAGCTGCTGTGGTAGCTAACAAGAAGGAGCTTAGAGGGAACAGTGGTCATAGGTCGCCCTCCACTCAATTATGTATTCACAAAACAAGACCTAGACCACAAAGGCATCCATGAATTAATCACTTAATGGTGAAGGAATGCAGTGTAAAGAAACCACGAACAACACAATCCCGCAACTAACACGAAAGTGACAGAATAAAGCTAAGTTCCGTGTTGTTTGTGGTTTTTATATGTTTGTTGTCTGACACAATTTGTGTTGTTCGTGGTTTCTATACACTGCATTCCTTCACAAACACTGTTTTGCTTATTTTTGGACACCTGTTTTTCTTTTGAGCTTGATGGTGCCAATGATGAGATCAGGGCAATCCTGGTGAGTACCTGCCAGGTTCCCGTTGGTGGTGCGCCCGTGAGGCGCCATCTCGCTCACACACACTTTTTTCTATCTACCTGACTTTGGCACATAGGTGTGTGTTATTTGTTGTCTCACAACTGTCTTCACTTTTTCCAAGGGATTGGGCATATGTTTTTAAACATGGCATAACATAGGTGTACCTCCTACCTCATTAATTAAAAGAGAGGAGTTATTTGCAAAAGCTTTGCATGTGATGGTACACCATTAAGTGATTCATTCATGGATGCCTTTGTGGTCTAGGTCTTGTTTTGTGAATGCGAAGCTGCTGTGGTGCCTACAAGTTCCCTACAGTATATCGCTGCTGCACGACCAGTGCTGATGGTCCATTGATGGAGAAAGCAGGGCCTGAGGTGCCGAGATGAGCTCTGAAGAGGGTCGGGAGGCCTCAAAGAGTGCGGCAGCCATCTTCCCTGGAATCTGACAGGCCCACTACTGGAATTGTGGAGATGCCACGGAGTAGCCACACCACCTGCAGCGGCCCTGGAGCAGCGCCCCAGACAACCTACACATTGGGAGCTGCCAGAGTGCGCTAACTCTACTTACGACTGTTGTGTAGCACAGTCCGTGCCAACTTATGTCCGAGCGGATAACCACAGTAAGTAGGCCTAGGACATCTGCGGCTGCTGTGCTTTGGCCCACACTGGCAGTAGCCGCTGCTTCCATGTCGGTGGCGATGCCCCCTGCCTGCTGCCCCTTCCATCTGTCAGCTGTGGTGTGCCCCCCTTACTGAAAACCCAACATTCCCTAGGGAGGGTGTGGACCTCTATTCATGCCTCCCTGGGTACACACGGCACAGAGAGCGTCATCTGCAGTGGGGCGTCCCAACTGACAATACGAGCCTGGAGGGATGGCATGGAGGACTGCCCCTATGGCATGTCCTGAGGCACTAACAGTGAACAGGAGTGGTGTGTGTGGCTACGGGGAGTTGGGAGGCTGCATCGGTGGCCTCTATAACGTAATGACTGCACCAGCCAACAGGAGACACGGATGACCTCGGGGAGGACCTCACCCCCATCCCAGGAGCTGTGCAGTTTCCCTTTCATGCTGGGGTATCCTCTGCATGATAGCACCAACTGACTCAACATGCGACTCACCCCTGGTCCCTGAAACAGCTTACAGCTCTGTGCACCGATCCCCACGACGAATAAAGCCCACCACAGGAGCTATGCTGGAACCACTGGATGCCAGCAGGGAGATCAGTGTCCCCAATCACCCAGAGGTACCCTGTTAGGCGACCTGTGACACAGGACAGTTGTGGGGTCAATTGCTTGTCTCCCTGAACCCCTGAGAAAGTCTCCTCATGAACTTGAGGGCAGATAGAACCCAGGGTCGGATCACTGACATAATATCGAGGGACATAATATCGACTACCTAAAATATCGGCGACAAAATATCGACAGACAGAATATCGACTTTGTATCTACAAACAGGTAAGTACAAAAATATCGAGTAAAAAATATTGTTTACTAAAATATAGTTTGTAAAAATATCGACTTTAGTAAAAACAATGTTAAATTAAATTAATGTTAAAAATTATTTACTAAAATATATTTAAAAATACTTAAATTAATTTATCATAATTAAATAATTAATTAAAGTTCTAAAAAAAATTTTTACAATCATATTTGTTAAAACATATATATATAGTAACTTAATATAATTAAATAAATATCCAATATTATTACCGTAGGATAGCGGAAGTGTAAAATTACTATTCCCACTCCAAAGACTGCAACAGTAGGGAAAGCGTTGGATAGCGTAGGGGTAAAAATTACTATTCTCACTCCAGAGAGTGCAACAGTAGGGAAAGCGTTGGATAGCATAGGGGTAAAAATTACTATTCCCACTCCAGAGTGCAACAGTAGGGAAAGCGTTGGATAGCGTAGGGGTAAAAATTACTATTCCCACTCCAGAGAGTGCAACAGTAGGGAAAGCGTTGGATATCGTAGGGGTAAAAATTACTATTCCCACTCCAAAGAGTGCAACAGTAGGGAAAGGGTTGGATAGCGTAGGAGTAAAAATTACTATTCCCACTCCAGAGAGTGCAACAGTAGGGAAAGCGTTGGATAGCATAGGGGTAAAAATTACTATTCCCACTCCAGAGAGTGCAACAGTAGGGAAAGCATTGGATAGCGTAGGGGTAAAAATTACTATTCCCACTCCAATGAGTGCAACAGTAGGGAAAGCGTTGGATAGCATATGGGGTAAAAATTACTATTCCCACTCCAGAGAGTGCAACAGTAGGGAAAGCGTTGGATAGCGTAGGGGTTAAAATTACTATTCCCACTCCAGAGAGTGCAACAGTAGGGAAAGCGTTGGATAGCGTAGGGGTAAAAATTACTATTCCCACTCCAGAGAGTGCAACAGTAGGGAAAGCGTTGGATAGCGTAGGGTTAAAATTACTATTCTCACTCCAAAGAGTGCAACATTAGGGAAAGCGTTGGATAGCGTAGGGGTAAAAATTACTATTCCCAATCCAAAGAGTGCAACAAATACCAATAAATAAATGTATATATTTAATTAATTATAAATAAATTACTTCCCACCCTACTCCCCTATAAACCCACAACCCGCCACAGAAATAAAATTAATTAAATTAACATAATTATCAATTAATCAATCAAATAAAATTAATTGGAAATTAAAATGTAATTAATTACAAAATAAAAATTAATTAACAATTAATTATAAACAAATACCAATAAATAAATTTACATATTTAATTATTTATAATTAAATTACTTCCCACCCTATTCCCCTATAAACCCACAACCCGCTACAAAAATTACATTAATAAAATTAACATAATTATCAATTAATCAATTAAATAAAATTAATTGGCAATTAAAATGTAATTAATTACAAAATAAAAATTAATTAACAATTAATTATAAACAAATACCAATAAATAAATTTACATATTTAATTAAATATTACTAAATTACTACCCATCCTATTCCCCTATAAACCCACAACCCGCTACAGAATTAAATTACGCAAAATTTAAATAACATTAAATTCATTAATTAAAATACATTATAACATAAATAAACACTTTTAACACATTAAACACACTATAAAAAATTCGATATTATAAAATTTTCGATATTTTTAATAACCTATATTATGTACTTCGATATTTTGACTATCTATATTTTAAATTTCGATATTACATTACTTACCTTCAAAACGATATTTTTGATGTCTATATTCTGTCCATTCGATATTATGTCCAGCCTATATTTTGAACTCGATATTATGTCCATTCGATATTTTGTAGTCGATATTTTGTCTGTTTACCCCCAGGGTCATCTTGCTGGGTACAGTCCCCGTCAGCCCACAGAGGAATATGACCCGATCGCATGGAGGAACCTGGACTAGTTAGATGCCACTACCGTGGGAGGAAGAATGCCCTTTGCCAGTTTCATGCTACGTTCCTGCCTGCCTATAACTGCTGGGACCTGAGAGGGACCTGGACTACAGCTACTGAATAACCCAGGCCAAGGAGTCAGATTGATGCCACCAGTAGACGAAGCAGCCTCAGCAACCCAGTGTGTCTGGGGCCACCAGAATCACTCCCAGAACCCTACCTTCTACTGGGGCCTCCTTCTGCCTGGACTGTGCGTACTTCTCCTCCTTATGCTCTCTCAAGTGAAGGCTGGTTGACCGGCATGTCTGTAGGCAGCAGCAGTTTATCACAGCATGCTGCCCCCGGTAGGAGAGCCACTGGATTGGTGCTGCTGCTACTTCCTGGGCACCAATTGGTGGACTGTGCCCGACCATGGATGGGGATGGTGAGGAGGTGTGAGCCCTCAGCCCGTGGGGCGTCAAGTCACGGAGACTGTTGACGCTATCGATCGAGAGACACTGCCAGAAGAATCACCCACAACCCTTGCAGACATGAAACGGGATACAATTCTTGAGGTAATCGCCAACACCAGATAAGACCTACACAATAAGTTTGACTTAGTGACAATTGAGGTGGGACTATTATAAGACGACTACAGAAAGCTCACTGCCTGTATCGCCCACATGAAAAGCGCAATAAACAAACTTCGGCCAGAAATATCTGATTTAGAAGGGAAGGTCTGGTCCCTCACGGCCAAGGTTCATGGTCTGGAGAACAGAGGGGAAGACTCCGAAGGGTGGTCCCACCATAATAATCTTAGAATCGTGGGTTTCTCCAAGGGAGCGGAGGGCCTAGACCCTGTGCAGCTTTTCAAAACATGGCTGGCGCAATTAGTGGTGCCTGTAAAACTGTTGCCCCACTTCTTGGTGAAATGTTTCCATCAAGTACCAGTGTGCAGATCACCAATTGGGGCACCTCATAGGACTGTGGTGGTCAGGTTCATGAACAATAGGGACAAAGAGGCTATACTGGGTGCAACTCGGACAACCCAAACCAATCCTGCATGAAAATGTACACATCTTTCTCTTCCTGACTATACCCTTGCGGTGCAATGCCCCAGAGCCTCCTTCCTAGCAGTGAAGAGAAGACTTTGACAAGCCAGTGTGAGCTACTCTCTGTTGTTTCCAGCCAAGTTGAAGGTCATGGACAATCACTCCAGCTGCTTCTTAAATGAACCAGCTGATGCTTGGAACTGGGTAGAACAGCGCCGATATGAATCAACAACTCCACCCTTGCAGGCACCTAGACCCCGGACAGACAGGACCAGGCAGATTGGCAAGTGCCAGAATCGTGATAACCAAATTGGCAAGGTTAACGAAGCCCCCACTCCTGCACAGCCTAAGGAGGAACAGTTGCATGCGCTGTCGACTGCAACCACCTTGTGGGCCAAGTGACGTTCCCTGATGTCTCAGGTCCTCCAGGATATTCCCTCGAAGATAGACTTGAGTGCCTCGACAAGCAGCGCTACATCACTGATTCTCCCTGAAGTAATCCCGCAGACGGATGATACCACAGTGTAAGGAACTTACAGGCAACACGGGATGGACCCTGCTCAAGCACTGCCCAGACCTGGTCCTTTGCATGTCTCATAATGGGTGCCTGTCTATTCACCGACAGAGGGATGCTAAGCTACTATTGTCTCCGACAGCTGTCTGTATGCGACCAGAACTGGTGTCTGTTCTCAGAGAACTCTGTTCTAGATTCTTCACACTCCTGTCTTCCACTATGACACAATGGGTCAACTGTCCCACCCTTGCCTGGCAATCTATATAACTCACATCTGGGTCTTACTTGGCTGAGACACAGCTGCCGCCCCGCTACTCTCCTGGGTAGATATTCTTCTCACAAATACATGATCTGGTCAATCCCATCTTTGGGACTATTTGTTGAGTTTTTTGCCAGCCACAAAGTTATGCGACCACCCAGAGTTAGGGGTTGAGGGTTCTCTTTCTTCTGTTTGTATTGTCATACAGTGTGAACTTGTACAGACCCCTAAGTTGTGAACCCAGTGAAATGGCGTGCACAGGGACTATCAAGATGTCCTGCCCCCTGGCACCCGCTGCCCTCCCCCGTGTTCGAGTAGGCCAAAATGACTAGGATAAGCATACTATCGTGGAATAGCTGTGGCATGGGGACAAATCATAAGCAGCATGTAGTGCAGCAATCTATCAGAAGGAGTGGTACCCAGATAGCATTCCTCCAAGAAACCCATATAGCTGGAGGTGAAGACATGCAACTATAGAAACACTGGCAGGGCCAATGTTACAGGACTACATATTCTGGCTTTGCTCTGGGGCCCTCATATGGGTCAGCTCGGGGGTCCCATTTTGATGTATAGCTGCCTGCAGAAATAGACCCTTAGGGGTAATACATCCTCTTGAAAGGACTGCTCGATGGCAGGCCCCTTTTGCTTGGTAGTATCTATGCACTGAACGTGGCGCAACCAGCTATTCTAGTTGCCTTTCGGTTGCTCTCACTAGATGGGCACACATTCCCTGGATCATATAGGGAGACTTTAACTGCATCCTAGACTCGAAGCTAGACCGGTCATACCCCCCCCCCCTTGCCGGCCTCCCCTGTGGTGGCTGCAGCTACTTGTCTTTCCCAATGGATAGCGCACTGGTCCTTACTCGATAGCTGGCGTGCCCTCAAACCAGCGGTCAGAGAATACTCGTACTACACCGCATGACCTACATGTGCATCTACCCACATACTCTGTCACCCAGCCACTCTGTTATAGGCCATAAATGCCAAATATTTTCCAGTATGGGACTATGTAGGTACTAATGTACTGAGTGACCAAGGCTAGGATAGGGTCTGAGAAGTGAGAAGATGGTTTGATCAATGGTTGTGTTTACATCTTTTTGGACTACTTTCTTTAAGTTCATCAGTTCAGTTATAGATTTATGTTCAACTCAGTTAAAAGCTTTGTCTGTTGCATGTAGAGACAGGATGTTTTTCCCATTACATTTACCATTTCAATCCAAATTTCCTTTATTGTTGTTTTAGGCCAAACCCATAAAACTGCGGGAGAGCAAATTGTGTTTTGCTTAATGATATCTGTAGTGTAATGTATTTGAAAAGTGTTGTCATCTCATCCTGGGTTTGTATTGGTATCGCATGCGTTAGCGCATGCAGAGAATGTATTCTTTTAAATGTATGGAGCCTTCAGAGGCCAGGGGTCCGTTGTGTATCTTCAGTTGCTAGTCGGACTCCTGGCTGATGAGGCGCTCCTCTTGTGATTGGAAACCTATGGAAATAAACTTCTTTAATCAACTCCTGATTCTTGGATTCAATAAGACTTCCTGTCTTCTACATATTGGCGACGAGGGTGGGATTTTGTTCCGGGACAAAATTCTCCGGGACACTACTTTTTATGACAAGTGGGGGAGAGATATGAAGTTAACACAAACTGATGTCAACCCGAAAGCTTTCGGAGAGAAAGATATAGATATGTTGGGTTTTTTCTTGGGAAATTTACAAGTTCTTGGGAGATCTATTGTTACTAAGATTTATGTGGGGATAAAAGGCAAAGATATTGTGGGTTGGAAGGACCTAGCTAAGATGGGTTTGTATCTGGTCCCAGGTGATGAAAATCCTATTAAGGTGCGAGAGTGTCCTATTTGTTTTGTAGATGAAGCAAAAATTGACCGAGTGGATCTTTTGAATGAATTCAAGAATGTTTTTAGCAATAAAATTGGTCTGGTGAAAGAGGCTGAACACAGAATTAGATTAATTCCGGGGGCAACTCCAGTTTTTCATAAGGTACGCCCAGTTCCTTTGAGTGTCAGGGCAGAACTTAAGAAAATGCTTGAGGATTTATGCAATGACAAAATTATTGAACCCTCTGAATTCTCTCAATGGGTCGCTCCCATCGTCGTAGCCCGAAAAAAGAATAATGAGATCAGGTTATGTGCGGACCTCAGGGGTCTCAATAAAAATATTAAGATTGACCGTCACCCTCTTCCAAAAATTCAGGAACTGTTGGCAAATCTAGGTGGGGCCAAATGGTTTTCACTTTTGGATCTAAAATCCGCTTATCATCAGATCCCCTTGTCAAGGGATTCACAAGAGCTGACTACCTTTGTTACCCCATTCGGCGCCTTTAAGTTTTTGAGGCTGCCGTTTGGGTTAGCATCGGCAGCCAGTGTTTTTGAGCCTTCAGAGGCCAGGGGTCTGTTGTGTATCTTCAGTTGCTAGTCGGACTCCTGGCTGATGAGGCGCTCCTCTTGTGATTGGAAACCTATGGAAATAAACTTCTTTAATCAACTCCTGATTCTTGGATTCAATAAGACTATTGCACCTTTTGGGATTAGTGTTTTGCCTGATCAATCTGAAATCAAAAATATGAGGATATGAGTTTTAAACAAAATGTGGCAGGGGCTTGACCATTCTGACATTATGCCACATCACCACCCCTGAAGCCCCAACAATCTCTCTGCCCCCTGGGGACTAGAGCACCTCCAACCATCCTTCTGACAAGTGAGAGTAAATTTGGATTGTTTTGGGGATAGTTTTGGCATATGGGCCAGCAGAGAGGGTGGGTAAAGCCCGATTACTTTGCCATGGTGAATGGCTACACTATTCAGGTCCTGGCTCAGCTGGCAACCAGGAAACCCTATGAGCTCTGAGCATTTGTGAAAGCTAGAGACTGTGACAAATCCAGGGTGGTGTATCCTGTGTAGATCACACTATGTTTTCTGATCCTAAAATCTCTCCTTTCCCTCGTATTTCTGTGTGGGAAATGTCAGGACTTTGCAAGGATCCACAAAATTCTTACCATCCAGCATTCCCTTACATCTAATAAATGCCGTATCCTGCAGGTGAACCAACTGGGTATCTTTAGAATCCCCGACATGTGTGAAAAATGACACTAATTTATCCTGGATACCTTTTGTGGAAAAATGTGCATAAAGTGCCCTGCAACATCAAAAAAGGGCTCCTTGCTTGGTAGGAGAACCTCTCGTAGAAGAGGTGTGGTGCAGCGGCCAGGGTGGCTGACTCTGGACTACGGGGTTCACGGTTCGATCACCAGCGGCAGGTTAGCCCAGCACCATGTGACTCTGGGCAATAGCTCATTTAATCTTCCCGATGGCCCCCAGCACCGAGACACCTCTCCGGAGGTAGCTGTGCGCTTTACAAATGCTGGTATTTTCATTTCTCCAGCTAAGGAACTCAGGGGTCCAGCATGGCTTCTCTCACATGGAAACGTTTGCTGCAGACTTTAGTTAGATTGTTGCAAAGGAGGAAAGTCGAGGCCTGTGAGACTGCTTTGTCCTTAAAAGTACCCCAATGCAAGTTAAAATCCCCTAAGAAAATATTAGTGGAAAAAATATGATGAGTTCAATAAGCTGATTTACAAACAATAGATTGCCTCAGGTTGGATGGTGACCAGTGGCGTAACGAAACTTGAGTGGCCCCCCCTGCAGGGTACGTGGAGGGGCCACCTCTGGACTCGAAATGGAGCTCTCTGGCCGAAGTGAGATGCTGAAGGGCCCCCCTGCACCGCGGGGGCATGTGTTACGCCCCGGATGCTAACCTTCTGATCTATTTAATAGTTACGTATCTGTCTCGAGATTTTAGGAATCTTGGATAAGTGCTGATGTGGTAAGTGGCATGAGTACTTTGGAGCCTTCCAGCAGGCAATCTATATCCTACCTGGAGATATGATGTCTGACTGCAGGTCAAGAATCTTTGGGGCAGATTTACATGAACTGACGCATCTCTGCATTTTAGAAGAGATGCGTCAGTTCAATTGCGTCACGTAAAAAAAACCTTGCACCACCATGGATGCGTCGCATTTACAATGCAGCGCACTGTGGTGCAAGGATTGACAGATGAGTCACGCATCTGTTGGCATAAAGGTAACTCATTGCTGGAGTTCTGTCGCAAGCAGGACACAACTCCAGCAATGCTCAGGAATGCCTATTCCTATTGTGCTACGTCACTCCTTACGCCTGCTTCAAGTAGGCGTAAGGTTTTGACGCAGTGGCGTCATAGAAGTGATGCAGTGAAATCTTGTAGATTTCACTGAGTCACTTTTACGAGGCTTTTCTGCTTGGGAACGCCCACCCTGCATACATTATACCTGGCGCAGGTATAATGTGATGCAGAGCTTTACAACGTGACGCATCTCCCTAGTTGCGTCACGTTGTAAATGTGTTGCAACATGGCGCATTGTTTACAACGCTGCGTCACAAAAAAGACGCAACAGCGGCGTAAAAGAGTCGCAAGGGGTTTGTAAATCTGCCCCTCTGTTTTTGTGTAGTTTAAGGAATTAATATGTGGGAAGAAGGTGAGTGGCAGTTTTCAAAATGTGTTTTAGCTTTATTAGAGTATTTAGTCAAAGCCATCCTGGGGTGCCCGAGATCAGCAGAGTAGTCGTCGTTTGTGAGAGCCTCTAGTTGAAGAGCAGGCTGATAGCAGAAGAACTGAAAACAAAATTGCATAGATTGAAGATAGTTGTTGAAGTCTGACAAATTGGCAATGTTCTGGTTAAGAGCCATGTAAAAAGGGTCGATTTTAATGAGGGGTTGTGTAAAGTAGGTATCAGAGCTACTCTCATTCAAGAGGGTGGTAGATATGAAACTAAATGTGGCGGAAAGAGGTGTGGAAAGAGGAGAAAGGACACCTGATCAAGAGGCAGAAGAAGTACAGAGAAGATGAGCAGGGAGTGGCAATAGGGTCAGGGTGTTGAGTTTTTGGACCATCACAGGTGTAGACAGAATTAAAACTATAGCAAGGCTCCTGGACTTTGATAAGAATGATTCAAAGAATTTCAGATTTTCATCAGAAGATTAGAACATCATTTTCCCTTAATATCACTGTTAGAGAGTTCAACATAAATATTTTCTCCTATATTTTGTTTACCCAAATAGGTCTCCATGGCTGTTAATAATAATTCATTTCCCCAGTGGGGCAACAAGTGTATAAATGAATTGTATGACACAATATTACTGCCAGCCAATATTTATGTAAACAATATTCTGACAAAGAACTGACAATGACATTCTTCAAGATATTTTAGAGTTTCAAGAGGTTACTAAGAAGTTATTGCATATAATCTGAACTGCCTGTTATGATACCTCCACGGAAAATTGTTTTATTTGTTCTCCGTATATCCTTACTGTACCTGTACCATACTTATATATAACCTCAATTAAATGTATCTTGAAATTTACAACAAAAAACAATTAATTGCATATTCCTGACCAGGAATGTTGCCATTGTGGAATGATTTTTGTTTAGTTCATGATGTATATTTTAGAAGTCAGTCGGATTAAAGAGGAGGGCATGTTTATCTTGAGTGTTGGTGACTAAATACTTGAAGATTTACTTGGCAGAGTATTCTAGTATTCTATTGGACACAACACAGAACACCAGGATAATGTCAATATGCGCGGAACCAAATGAATTGTAGTCTATAGGAATTTAAGTTTAGTAATTGGGAACCATCCCACCGAACATCCTCATTTCAATAAAATGTGTAAACGCCCCCTCCCGTCTCTCCTCCCTTCGCGTACCAACATAATATACATGTCCGACTGTGGTCATGTTCAGGAAGTAGCTAGCCATGTATTCGAAATAAGTCTTCCCAAGTGTAGCTTCTGTTTGATCTGCCGTGCCCGCATGGGATGGATGCTTAAGTGTTATGAGCTGTTGAGTTATCTACACAAGAAAGACATTCCAGCATACATCAAGGGACACCCGATGCCAGGGATCTGAAATGGTTCTCCCAGCCTCAGCATCTAGAAAATAATTTTGATACCATAGACGTTTTGAAAAAAAAACAAAAACCGTACCTAATCAATATTTTTTAGCGAATAAATGTCTAAATGTAAATTACTAATCCAATATTAACGGATTTACTGTTTGTCTCTAATTGCATTTAACAATAAGTATGTTTAAAATAAAAATCTACACCTCTCGCCTGGGCTCGCTGTTTCATTCAAACTAGGCAACACAGTTATATCTTCAGATCTGTTCGCCAAAAGACAATGCTCAGCATTTCTACAGCTTCTCATAATTTGGAGAAAGCGTGTCGCTGTGCTGCTGGACACCTGAGTTTGTCGGACGTTGCACGTCTGAGCATTCCCTCCTGCGCGTGCAAGTGACGCCGCGAGACGTCAGCCCGGCTGTGGGAGGCGCGCGAGGCCCCTCGGTGTGGTCCAGGGTCTGACGGATGACCACGGGCGAGTGTCTGAAGAGGCTTCTCTGGTTTCTGATGTGTCGGAGCTCTAGGGGACCAGTGGACAGGTGAAATATGGGACTCTCCTGGGAGGCTGTGACAGACAGACAGACAGACTGGCCCTAATGCGCGCCTCTTGCCAGAACAAGCTTGTGAGTCGGGTGGGAAGATGCAGAGAGGAAAGAAAGGGACTCCATCAAATGGCCGCGACTGAATAGTCACCGGAAATCTGCTCTGCACACCAGTGTGTCCTACAGAGACACATACCGGAATCTGCAAAGTACTGCAAATAAAAGACGGGAGATTGGATACTGCAGCTCCTAAAAGTAATGAACGATGCAACGTTGCAGGACAAAGACCCCCTTCACCTTGAAGATTTGGAGGGCCTCGGGCAAGACATGTTTGTTGGGGAGGGGAGTACAAAACACTTCACTTTTATCACCCATTTCCAGCTAATTCAAGGCAGCATGTTCACAAACAATACTGAATTATATGTTACATTTTAATAGGGTCAAAAAAGCAATTAAAATATGTATTGCCCGGCCAAAAAATAAACCCTTAAGATGAACCTGGGTAGAGAGACAAAAGTGGATATAGGCAGAACAGTGCTTAATTTCAGCTGGTGGTTTCCAGTGCTCAGCGCTAGCACTTAATTGTCAGCACTGGCTCTAGTGACAGTCCACCACATGGTGGGGCTGTCTTTTTAAGTTTGATATGAGCACGCACAAGTGTGTTTAGTAAGTCAAAATACCTAAAAATACCCTGAATCATATCACTTGTAGTAGTTATGTTATGTTATGTTAAGTAATTTCTAAAGCGCGAAGCTGCCCCAGCAAAGAGGCGTCCCGGCGCTGGCAAATCTAAATGGTACATAATCCAACGAGAGCTAGCCAGACATACTCTACAACACTATATTTAGAGGGAAAAGAAGGGTTTTAATTGCCTTCCTGAAAGCCAGCACGTCCTCCATTCCGCGGATATGGGCCAGCAAGGAATTCTATAGCTTGGCTGCCATGAACCGAAACGACCGACCACCAATACGGCAGAGTTTAGTTCGTGGAACAGTCACCAAGTGTTGCCCCAACGAGCGCAGGTTGCGTTGAGGAACATATGGGGTCAGAAGGGTGCGTAGAAGTTCCGGGCTCCCAGATTTAAGGATCTTAAATGCCAGACACAGAGCTTTGAACTGAATCCGGGCATAAATCGGAAGCCAATGCAACCCTCTAATCGTAGCTCTAGCCGAACATCGGCGGGGAAGTCCCACCAAAATTCTAGCTGCCGAGTTTTGGAGTCGTTGAATCTCGGCTTTATTGGCCCCAAGAATAGCACACTGGCATAGTCCAATCGCGATAAAATAGTGGATTGGACAATGAGATGTCGCATCGGCTGGTTCAAAGAACTTCAGGAGAGGGTTGAGGCCCATTAGCAGACCCACACATGTGGCAGCCACTCGCTTAGTATGGGTCTGAAAACTAAGCGAGGAGTCCATCCAGACTCCCAAGTTCTTTACCAGTGTCTTAGGAGTCGGCATAGTCCCCAGAGATGCCTGCCACCGAAGTTCATTCCAAAGGGCGGTGTTCTTCCCCACCAGTAGGACCTCAGTTTTGTTTGCATTAAGCTGAAGACAATTGTCTGCCATCCATTGGGCTACTGCTGTTATCCCGTCTCTGAACCTAGTGGCCAATGTAGATGGCCCTTCATCTAAGGTGATCACAAGCTGGGTATCATCAGCATATGATACCATCGTTAGGTCCCAATCCTTTGCCACAGCCGCTAATGGCTGGACATATAGATTGAACAGAGACGGGCTTAATGCAGAGCCCTGAGGGACCCCTTGACCTATGGAATGGGATTGGGAAAGAAACAACGGGGCCGATACCCGGAAAGATCCTTTTGTGGTTTTCTTGCTACTGTCATTGGCAGCGCTGACAGGGACAATTTGTGGTACAGGCTGCAGTGGCCCCTCAAGAAGGGCCCTGGCGCCTACCTTTTTACAGATTAAGCACTGAGACAGAGTGAGAGAAAGGTTTAGAGAAATAAATGGAAAAAATAGGAGGTCTAATAGAGAAAAAGTTCACTTTCCCAAGCGTCCCATTAGAAGGTGGGGGGGGGGGGCTGGGTAGTTTCCCGCTGTACCCATGCCTTAAAATTTCTCTGATCATTATGTGCAGACCACACACCATCCCAGCACATGAAGTCACACTTGTTTCATGACGAATCACAATCAGGTATGCACAAAAAACGTACAAGCATTTTCATGCAGTAATTCACGCTTTCACCTAAAGTATTCTTTGTGAATCGAGGGCCTTATCACAGAAGTATGGGCTGGGTCAGGGATATGCACCTGTTTTTAAGACATTGCACTAGCTAAGGTGCATACAGATTACCTGTAACTTCACGCAGTTAGTGCATAAGCAGCAGACAGCACAGCTCAGAAGCAAGGAGCAGTTGATACCCCACCCTGTATCCGAGCTGTACTCTCCGCAATGCACGCACTAACTCAAGAGAATTTCCAAGTTATGCATTCAGGCTTCAGACGGCTCACCCAAAACATTATGGCAAAAGAAAGTGCATGTTGGTTATGCGGAATAACTATGCGGCTCTTGACTCAGTATGGGTATTATTTCTCAAGTCAAAAGCAGTTAAGTGGTGCATTTAGCAAATGTTCCTCTGGGAGGGTCTTTCAGTTGGTGGCACCAAAGAATTTGAAACAGGTATTATTGATTCATCTCCTCACAGCTCTGCTTCGGAACCGCCACTCTGCGACTTATCCTTGACACAGGCCTTCGGATTGCAAGCCCCTCATCAATGTCATCCTCAACCATGATGCAGGACTCCGCATCACAGCCCTGCACCTTCCTCAGAACCACCACTGTGCAACACATCTTCTAAACTGAACTACGCATTGCAAGCCCCAGGTTGATGGCTTCCTGGACAACGCATAGCAGCCCTGCAGCTCCTCCAATCAGCTGCTGCACAACAAGGGATCTTGCAACACCCCACAACCAGGATTTCAGGTACTTTGTTCAGTGGACCTAACCAGATCCCTGTATCTGGCCTGTGCTCCAATAGTGGTCAGCCCTAACTTGTGACTTGTCCCATTCCAGTATGACCAGATATCCACAGTTGTTGCTTTGTGCTTCTAGGCTCTGTTTTTACCTAAAACTTTGAAATTGCGTATCTCTGGTTTAACTCATTATGTTTTTGTAGTTTTGGTCTCAAATAACGTATTAAATTTAAATCTATTTTTCTTAATTTGTGGTGTGATTTTTGTTGCATTGTGTTTTCACTTTATTACTGTTTCAGGTGATGCATAAATACTTTACACATTGACTCTAAGTTAGCCTGACTGCTTTGTGCCAAGCTACCAGAGGGTTAAGCACAGGTTACTTTGGGGTTTGCTTGTGTTTCACCTTGTCATATATTGTGGTTGCTGCTTTAGTAGGGTTTCAGACCTTCAACCAGTAACCCAATTCCCAACATACCCCATCTATTAACCGAGCACTACAACCATCCAATATCAAACATAATGTAGTCAGTAGCCCCAATGAGCCACAAAAGGCAAAAAAAACCTTCCCACTGTTGGTACAATAAAAGTCTAAGGGTCAGATGTAGGTAATCCCATTTTACCAATTCTAAAATACCGATTTTTACCGAATCGGTATTTTAGAATTGGAAAATGGGATGTAGGTAAAAATTTGGAAAAATATACAGAATCGGTAAAATTCGGAAACTCCGATTCAGTATTTATAGAATTGGTAAATACTGAATCGGTAAATTCCGATTAGGTAATACCCATTCATTAATGAATGGGATTTACCGAATCGGTAATTACCGATTCGGTCAATACCGAATTGGTAAATACCGAATCGGAGATACAAAAGATAACCAGTTGATCTTGTCAACCAATCAGGTTTAACCACCACACTCCACAACAACGCAACAGAGGAACCAACCAATCAAAAGCATCGACCCCACCCCACAACCAGGAAGTGGCCACACCCATACAGGTGCAGAGTACCTGAACATTCTGGAGAGCTGTGAGACACTGAGCAATTGGATGCCCTGAGCTGAGCTGAAGTCCACAATGGATTCCCAGGAGTCACAGAGGGAAGGAGCAGAGCGCAAGAGAAAACTGAAATTCAGCACAACTGAATTGCAGGTGCTGGTGGAGGAGGTTGTGAGACACCACACCCAGCTATTTGGTAAGCAGTCTCTGCATGTTGCAGAGTCTGTGAAAAGAAACACCTGGCTGGGGATCCAGTCAAAGGTGAATGCCATCGGGGTCACAACCAGGAAAATTGATGACCTCAAAAAACGGTGGTATGATTTTAGGATCAAAACCAAAAAAAAGCTGGTAGCACATAAAAAAGAAGCCAGTGCCACAGGGGGAGGAAGGAGCAGGGCACCTGCCCTAACAGACCTGGAGCAGATGGTGGAGTCCACCCTGGAGCCAGAGAGTGTCCATGGGATAGGGGATGCTGACAGCTCAGCCAGAGCTGCATCAAAACAAGGTAAGCTGAATGGACATCAATCCTCCCTCCCTTCCCAGTCCCCTTTCCCCAATGTGGTTGTGTGTCTCACACTCCAGTACAGGTATTAGGAGTTACCTGCAATGCATCATGGGAGACATAGTCATAGAATCATACATCACTACATACATCACAGAAAACAGCAAGGCATGCCACACACAACATCCATAAGCAGTTGAGGACTTTGCAATTGTGTGACATGAATGTTATTTAATAATGACCCACAGGTACACAGCACCACTTAGCCAATGTCCATATCTGTCCACAGGAGAGTCATCACGCAGGACAGCGCCAGAAAGGGAGAAGAGGGCACTCTAAACCGAAAGGAGTGAGGACGCAGGCACAAGTGCAGGGCAAAGCACTAAGCCGCCACCCACACCCATAGAACAGGCAGCATCAACTCCAGAGCGACCCATCACAGCACTGCCTTGTTCACCTCTGCTATACGACTCACCACAGCATGAACAACCAGCACTCTCTCCAACACCAACTACTGATTCCTCCGAACTGGTAAGGCCAAGGAGGCATGATGTGCCCCCTCTCAGAATCTTGGAGACTTCCGATGAAGATGAGAGGGAGGGTGACACCAAAACGGCTACACTAGAGCCAAGCAATGCTAGGCAGCAGTCCGCATCTGAAGGTGTGCATACCGGTGTCACACGTCATAGGGTACGGGAGAGGAGCACATCTCAGGATGGAGAGGGGGTCTTCTGTGGGCTGGAGGCCACAATGGTCAAAGTACAGTGCCTGCAGGCAAAGGGAATATTATCTGTTCAGAGACAGGTGTGCCAGTTAAATATGAAGATTGGCAACATAGACCGGGGAATTAGCTCCATGGCAGAGAGCATGAAAGAAATGGAAGAAGGAATAAGGGACATGTCGCAGGCCATGATTGCTCTTAGTGAAAATTTAAAGTCAGACCGCACACAGAGGCGCCGGGAGAGGCAGTGTATGCAGGAAAACACCAAGGCGATGAACCGTCTTGCAACAGCCCCCTCCCTGAAATGTCGTCGCTCTGTGGCCATGCAAGAGGGCCTTGTGCACTGCTGCACAGATGTGTCTAGGGGGATGGGGAGAGTGACATCTGCCATGGAACTGCTACTGACCAACCAGTCAGCCAACGCTGGAGACCTAGGTGTGGGGAACACAGATGACACCACCAGCAGGAGCAGCAGTAGCACTCCCATACCAGACATCAGAAGAAGCAGCAGGCGCCAATCTGCTGACCATGGCTCTACAGCCACTGTTGAGACCCAGCCTCGGGCATCCCACACTGTTGTGCATGGGCGCAAACAATAATGCAGCTCCAAATCCACAGGATATGTCAGAGTGAAGTAACCTGTGACCGCCCAGTGAAGTAGTCAGACATTTAAGTACCATGGTGTGTCAATAGTAATGTGCCGTAGTGACCATTAAACTACATCATTCACATGCAAAGCTTGGCTGTGTCTCCTTACTTACTTAGAAATAGCTGCGTGTGATCTCTGCCCATCTCAGTCTCCCATCTGTTGCTGGTGCTGTTAAAAAGGGTTTCAAAGACAACCAGTAACCAAAGACCCTTTTATGTTGCCCGGCGGTGTCGCCTCTATGACCCACCAATATTAATCAATGAAGAAGCAGGCGCTGGAGACTGGAAGGCAGGAAACGAGGATTTTATTCTCTCCGGAGGAGAACACATCAATTCAGACAGCAAGTATCGTCACGAGGTGCTCTAACCACATCTCTGAGGCCTGGCCTCTTATACTAGGGTTTATGACCTTTATTGCACGTCACACATTCTCGCAACATTTTGACATTTGAAAGAACATCCTCGGAATCTCCCCTTCAGGCCCGTTCCCACATACATTTACAGTTGAATTCCCCACCCCGGTCACAACAGGTGATAATTGTCGCGCAGCAGGGCATTCCGCCGATTCACGGAATGCATGGGGTTGATCGGATCTCATAGGGTGGGGGCTTTGATCGGCTCGAGGGTCTCTTGATGGGGAGGGGAAGCTTCCTACTGTACGGGGTAATAAACAGTATCCGCAGGGCCAGGTGGCGGCCTGGGAACAGGGAAGACAAACGGGGACACAGGAAAAGGGGGTTTGCATCAAAAGGGTCTGCGACTATGAAAGGAATGAAGGGAGGTGTCGCGCTGGGAACAGGATGGGATTCGGCGGTGAAGCTGCGCTGAAGAGGGGTTTATGACCCAAGGCATGAGAGAGCGGGGGTTGTCAGCGTGCGGGGGGAATGCTTGCGAGGTTAAGAGAGAGGGAGAGAGACGCGCTGGCTATCAGCGAGGGGCAGGGAGGCCATGGTGTTCAAAAATGGCTGCCGCTTGTGCGCAAGGCAGGTGAGAGTGGGAATGACCGGTGCGTGGGGGTC
The DNA here is from genome assembly GCF_964263255.1 of Lissotriton vulgaris. NCBI lineage: Eukaryota > Metazoa > Chordata > Amphibia > Caudata > Salamandridae > Lissotriton > Lissotriton vulgaris. Next base: position 231,556,730 of record NC_141690.1, read on the forward strand.
TTTCGTAAGGGTGATTCTGATCGTAACGGCTAAAATATGGCGGGGGTACAGGACGAAAAGTGTGGCATCGGAAAAAAGGCAAGATGGCGTGGATAATGTTCACCAAACTGTACTAATTTTCCACAGTCCTCCCTTTAACATTTCCAAGACATCTTGCTGGCCTATTTCCTATCTATACCTATTGCAGCGGTCATAAGTAAGGGAGAGGGGACTTAGGCAAAAGAACTGTGCATAAACATCACATTATAAACATCACATTATAAACATCACATTGAAAAATCTCATCACCTAGTAGGCGAGTTCATCGTTAAGTTGGTCGCAGAAAAAGTCATCGTAATGCATTATCAGACTAGAATTACGTAGCGAGGGCGATGGGTACAGATCATAGATACTTATAGTCATTCGGAATAGGAGCTGGTAAGTTATCATATAAGTAAGTCTTTTTCGTATTCGGCGGGAGCATAGTTAGTCCAAGGGTGATTGGGAGAGAAAGGAGATATAGTAAAAAATATCAGAGTTCTCGGTGTCTTTGTCGTCTTCTGTTGGCACTGTTAAGCACCTGGATTACAATTCGTTCTGTCAACAGGAGTGTTCATGTGGATTGAGTCGTTGGAGGTCTGCGGGTAGGGGTACATTTTGTTTGGTTTCGCCAGACCTCATAGGAGAAATGCGTTACGGTTTTGGAGCAAGTGCATTTTCTTCCGTAACCCAGAGCATAGGATTGTGATGAAAAGTGCAATTGTCCTTGAGTTGTGGGATCTGTTTGTTTCTTGAGTCTTTGTGGTGGGTATTTCCTGTTGCTTCCATCATCATCGAGGCGTTCAGCAGCGGGTAGAACCACATACTTCGTTCATCTTCTCTTTAGGGGCGACCCTTGGTGGAGTTCTAGGTCACCGTTCTGAGATTAACATAGTTCGTGGGCTACTTAGTCGGAGCTCCCTCCCTTTTGACGCAGGGAATACCCTTCTCTGGGTAGCTCAGTAGGATTTTGGAGGAACTTGGAAGTTCAGGTGGAAAGGTGTGGGTGTGAACAGTCCTTATGGTAGGTCGGAGGAGGAGGGGATGGAGCAGGGCCAAGTCGGGAACAGATCAGGGGGACGGAGAATTTGAGACAGGCGGGTCCATAACCAGGTTCAGAGAGCGGGGACCTTTTGGCACATGTTGATCATAGAGCAGGGGCTTCAGGTCAGCCCTTTCCTTAGCTTTGTCTGAAACAGTGCCTCATCCTGCGACTCCTTACTGCTGTGGTCTCGTCTTGGCCTCCGTCGCTGAGGTTCCACGATCCGCAGTCAGGCCGCGTGCTCCCACATCCGGTCTCTTTCTCCTCCGACAGTGGTACCCTTAAATGAGTTTGAAAAGACAGTCTTTAGAGATATTGCAGAAGAAGGTAATTACATAAATCTATTTCTCTCCCAACGCCAAGCAACTGGGGTAAACGCTCGCTACATTTGAGATTTGCAGCCAACGTATAAACAATTGATGATGGGTTTGCTGGATTTCTTACAACTTTCCTTTGTGGCTAATTCTTTGGCGTTTTGTTGGTTATTACATTCATTTGTCGTGGCACGAGGTCTGGTACCCATTCATTGCATTCGTCTATTTCAGTAGATGTCGGTTCTTCTGGTAGAGACCCATTTCCCTAGTACGAGTCTTGCAATGCTAGGCCGGTCTTCAGGGCTTTGTATTTTACGAAAAAGTGCAACGTGCTATTCACCATAGTCTGATAGGCATCCGTCTGAGGGATGAACATAGGCTAAACGACTCTCCATTACATCAAAACATCCTATTTTCAACAAGGTTTACTGCAACAAGTTCCTTTCGGTTTTCGATCTAATTTTAACTTTGCACACATCTTTCTAACTTTCTATATAAATTCTCGCAACCTGGTTACTATAAAAACTCGGGGGGCTTGCGATAATTATCAAACTTATCCTTGGGGTGGGTGGGATCTTATGGAAAACAATTAAGAACACAGCAAATTGGAGCAAGGGGCGTTTTCCAGATTTTCGTTCAGGGCAGCTGATACCAAACTGGGGGCATTTTGGGAAGACGGGGGTGTCTCGATCATTTCTTACTGCTTGGGGTATAGAGATAATTTGGAATGGGGAAGGTCGCATTACCACAGACACATTTTATCATAGAAGCCACTGACAAATAGTTCCCTGACTGTGGGTCAAATTTAGGGAACCTTAGTCGTCTTACCTGTCCCTTTCCTTTGGCCAATTTAAATTTCATCCATATTTAGCAGAAAAGGAGAGGTAGTAACGTGGTATCGATACAATTTTATTTAGGACGAATTTGTGCAAATACTTGTGGTATTTGGGGCCAATCAGGAGGTGCACCAGGTTCGCCAATTAGGTGCCAGTCGTTAGGAAGAGGGAAAGTGTGGAGGGGTGAAAGAGAGAGAGAGAGAGAGAGAGAGAGAGAGAGAGAGAGAGAGAGAGAGAGAGACAATAGGCTAAACAGTACACGTGTGACATGGAGAATGACCGTGTATTGTTTGGGCTATTCAGTGCGTTACCCAACGTTAGTCGTTTCGGGTCTGTGTTAGGATGTAGAAAGCATGCAGTTTTGGGACGGAAGAGCATTAGGTCAGGTACAAAAAGGTCGTGCATTGGGTAGGGCGTCTTTTTGTGTCGTCTTGCAGCGTTAGTCCGTTTTCATGCATCGGGCGTGACGTGGCTCCAGATCCCTTACGATACTCTAATCGGGACTCTAATGTAACCTGCAGAGGGAAAAAGGAGGAAAAGGGAGGGGGGACAACATTCAAGCACATCAAATGTACGGGCACGAAAGTCCTTTACTTACCGCATACTCGTACTTATCTCTTCGGGATATAATCCCTTGGGTCTTGGTTTCTGAAGTCAAGGGGCGGGCAATGCGATAGGTGGTTCATGAGGGGTTCGAGGATGGCATCATGGATCGTGTGTAGGGAAACGCTAAAAAGGAATCAGAGGTGCCTAGCGCGAGGTACCCGGTTTTGTAGATGTATCTGGCCATCGGGGTCCTTAAATCATTCCCAAAGCTGTGATGTTCTAAGGCATATCAGTTCTTCGGTCAACCCTGTACCTTAGTATCTTCGACCACCATACCTTTATAATATTTTATCAATCACACCGCTTTACTTTACCCATTCTCAGAAGTCGAGGTCCTTCTACATACGTTAGTTCCTGAGCTTAGTCGCATATTTTGGAGGCAACGTATCATACCTTTGATTCGATCATCAATCCAGGGCCGAACAACTATTTCTCAGATAACCTTAAAAAAAGAGCAGAATGGTTGCGCACAGAAAAAGCCCTCCCACCAATTCCCACATTTACAAAAGTATGTGATGCCTATTCATAGTTTGGAAAACCTTTATTTGCATAATCGTTCAGTACGTAAAATGTGAGAGTGCAATCATATTCTGGCCGGACATGTCGACGATGGAAGCACATACAAAAGGGGGGGTTATTTTGCGGCACAAGAACATGTTAGAAAGGCCTAATTAATTATTTGCAAGTAACTAAAAACGTTTCATTGCGTGATGAGGGATCAGGGGCATTTCAGTTCATGAATGGGAACACAGTCAAGCTCGTTGTAATCACATTTCCTAGATGCATACCATGGGTGTGCATCATAAGCGACGTTATGTACCAGTTACAATAAATATCAAAATAAATCGTTCATTGAAATCAACACATTTTTTTTTTTTTTACGGGACCCCTTTCAAATGTTCGTCAAGTGAACCCTCCTCCCTTTTTCATCAAATGCGCAAAGGTTCGTATATAAATCTTAGTACACCAAGTTTCATTAGCTAAGGAACACCACGAGGCATCCGTTAGTTCCTATTGATACCGGCGCCATTTTGGGCGAGGCCGGTTTAGTCCGGAAGTAGCATCAGGGGCAAAAATGTCCCCGACGATTGGCGGTTGGACCAGGGTCCTTTTCGGCAGTTCAAAAAAACCTGTGCTAACAGAGGGGCTGGTGGTGTGGACCGTCAATCAAGAGAGGGAGGGGGTAGAGTCTTTCTTACCGGGTCATGTTGATGTTCAGCCGGAACTTACTCGAGTTCGTTAGCCCATAATGTTCCTGGGTGGTTCAGACGGAAGCTGATGCAGACACGAGAGCACCGCCATCTTGTTGCTGTGCCGTGGTCATTTCATTTGTGATCAATGCAGCTGTTCCCCACCGGAAGTCTGAAGGGGCTGAGGGCTCTTGGGACTTTGGTAGAATCTTCAAAGTCGAGGGGATGTTTGTCGATGGTGGGGGCTTGCGCCCAGGTGGGCGAATGCCCGAGTTGCAATTTTGGACAAAGTTACTCCAGAGGCCTAGACCCGCCTTCCGAGGGCCCAGACGCCATTTTGAGACCCTGCGGCAGCCGCCCTCCGTCGTATCTTTCAGGAGTGGAAGAAACTTCTTGTGGCGACAAAGACAGAACATCATGCTGTTGGAGCAGGACATTTTGGTTCGGGGCGCCAGGGTGCAGCAGTGGAGCCTTCATCCGGGGAGGTGAGGGAGGCTCGTCCGTGCCGCCTCCCCCTCCCGGCGCATCCCACGCCGTCCCTTTGAATCAGGGGTGCACATGATGACCACCCTACACCCCTGATTCCGACTCTTGGGGGACCATTGTACGTCCGGTGTTATTCAAGTATGCCCATCGGACATTGTGTGTAATGTGTTGCGAAAATATACCAGTCGGGCATTGTATGTCCTGTGCAGCGTAGGTATATGGCCGTCGCCCGGCTGGAGGACATCGGCGCCGGACCAGGGCAGGGAAGCCTCCTACCTGTGGAGGCGGGAGAGGCTCGTCCGGGTCGCCTCTCCCTCCCTGCCCACCCTGCATCCGTTCGATGGAGGAATTCGTGATGGCCGGACCAGGAGATACGAGGGAGGGGGTCATTTGCATCCGCCCCCTCCCTACTCGTGGCCCGGGGGACGCCATCCCTGGAAGGGTAGTATGGGAAGACCATTTCATTGCCTGCTTTGTGGAGCCTCCGGTACCTTCTCGCCGGCGATCTCTTTTGGTCCATGGCTACTGGCAGGCCCCGCCCCACACGTGCTATGTGTTTCGGGTGGGCGGGACCATCGAACTGTTACATTTCGAGGACTTCCGGAGTGAGCATAATATGTTTTATATTTCTCCTATTAGTACAGTTTGTTTTAGAGAGTGTTCTACTAGTTATTCCATTTACCGTTGGTTGTGTGTTTTCTTTACCGTAATTAAATCCTAAGTTATATAATAGACGTTTGGCTTCCTTGAGTCCTTTCTCTAACGGGGGTTGTCTACACTGGCCTGTAATTGTGTTTGTTTTTCAGAGTGGGGGAGCAACAGAGAGCAATCAGTCCCAGAACTCCAACATGTCGTTAAGATTGGTCTGACGAAATCTGTGCCATCGAGCATAATCAAACGGGGTGGTTCTATCTGTCCTGTCTGCACTAGTCTGATTGGTCTTTATCTCGCACCTTTTCCCTTTCTGTCGGCCTGTTCTTTCTGTCGACCCTCCGTTCTTACCTATGCTCTGCAGAGTCGGGCATTGGGCTTTCCAGTGCCCGAGACATCTACAGAAAGCACATTGGTTTTGTTTTAAATCTGTTCGTCCTGTGCATAGTGTCGGGGGATTACTTTCGGGTCGTTGTGTCCCGGGGTTGACTTGTCGGCACATCCCTTTACACCGTTCCCTTTTCATGTATACTCCTCGGAACTGTGCCATCGCTGGCCCTTCCCTTTGCCTACTAGACGTTTGGAGGGTTGTCCGTCGCGTCCCTTCACCTTTTCTAAATTCGTCGCCTTCCCTTCGTCGTGTGGCTTCTTTGCGCCACATACCGAGACTATCGAGCATAATAGGTGTTGTTTCATTCCTACGAAGGGCTATTTCTACCGTTTCTATTTTGTCAAGATCGAAGGATCCTCTCAGTGGCCACTGATTTTCTCGATCCTTTTTCGTATATTTATGCCACAGCTCACTATAGGCTATAGCGATCAATCCATGCTTCATGAACATGTCCTTATTAGGGGTGCCTTCCAGCGGAGCCGGATGGTTCATCTCTAATAAGCGGTCCGGGCTAAACAGGCTACTAACCAGTGGGGAGAAGACAGGCATGACGGATCACAATGGGATAATAGTCGGCACTACCTATCTTATCACTGCGTGCAAAGACTAGACAGAATATTTCTATTCTACGTTATTTGCAGGTAGTGAATACCTCATGAACCAATCTTGAGCAATCAATGTTAGGTCAAAAATAAAAAATCAATATGGTCAATGGGGAGAATAAGTAGGCTCGCAAAGGTTCGCGTCACCTACCCTTTCACTATCTGCAAAGAGGGGACCTATTCTTCCCTGTTTGCAGACAGAGAATCTCCAGAAAACAATCTATAACAGTTAATCAATGGGGGAGGGGCAATTGTTCAGTGGGGGAGAAAGATAGGTCCGACGGGTGCGTACCTATCCTTCGCTGTTTATAAAGGGAGAGCCTGTTGTTTCTCCGTTTGCAGACAGCGAATCTCCAAATAAATTAACAAAAAGTAATACTAGTATTTTCTCATCAATTATCAATCACTTTCAATTATCAATCACTTTCGCAATTCGTCGTGTTTACACGACCTTACCCGGACCGCATGGACAGTTTCTTGTCTTCCGAATCCAGCGCCCGATCGTCCTCTTCTCTTCGTACTTCTCGTGGCACTCCTGATGGTTCCCAGTCAGGACCGCAGATCACTCGAGAGAGGTCTGTTCGGAACCAGTGAAGTTCGGATGATCGGCTGTCAGACGAGGGTCTATCGGACAGGGTACCTTCCGATCGTTGCAGTCGTTCACTCTGTCCTCAGGACCTCTCCCACTGGATCCAGGAGTCGCTGATGGGCCCCACGTTTGGGACGCCAATTGTTAAAAAGGGTTTCAAAGACAACCAGTAACCAAAGACCCTTTTATGTTGCCCGGCGGTGTCGCCTCTATGACCCACCAATATTAATCAATGAAGAAGCAGGCGCTGGAGACTGGAAGGCAGGAAACGAGGATTTTATTCTCTCCGGAGGAGAACACATCAATTCAGACAGCAAGTATCGTCACGAGGTGCTCTAACCACATCTCTGAGGCCTGGCCTCTTATACTAGGGTTTATGACCTTTATTGCACGTCACACATTCTCGCAACATTTTGACATTTGAAAGAACATCCTCGGAATCTCCCCTTCAGGCCCGTTCCCACATACATTTACAGTTGAATTCCCCACCCCGGTCACAACAGGTGATAATTGTCGCGCAGCAGGGCATTCCGCCGATTCACGGAATGCATGGGGTTGATCGGATCTCATAGGGTGGGGGCTTTGATCGGCTCGAGGGTCTCTTGATGGGGAGGGGAAGCTTCCTACTGTACGGGGTAATAAACAGTATCCGCAGGGCCAGGTGGCGGCCTGGGAACAGGGAAGACAAACGGGGACACAGGAAAAGGGGGTTTGCATCAAAAGGGTCTGCGACTATGAAAGGAATGAAGGGAGGTGTCGCGCTGGGAACAGGATGGGATTCGGCGGTGAAGCTGCGCTGAAGAGGGGTTTATGACCCAAGGCATGAGAGAGCGGGGGTTGTCAGCGTGCGGGGGGAATGCTTGCGAGGTTAAGAGAGAGGGAGAGAGACGCGCTGGCTATCAGCGAGGGGCAGGGAGGCCATGGTGTTCAAAAATGGCTGCCGCTTGTGCGCAAGGCAGGTGAGAGTGGGAATGACCGGTGCGTGGGGGTCTTTCGTGAGGGTGATTCTGATCGTAACGGCTAAAATATGGCGGGGGTACAGGACGAAAAGTGTGGCATCGGAAAAAAGGCAAGATGGCGTGGATAATGTTCACCAAACTGTACTAATTTTCCACAGTGCTGATCCTGCTGCATAGGGCTCTGGCTGTTCAGTTCCATCATCAATGTCCTCATGATGTGTTATTTCCACTTCTGTGCCTTTCTTGGTGGCAAGGTTGTGCAGCATGGCACAGGTTGCAATGATTTTACAACAGATGATAGAAGAGTACTACCGTGCACCTCCGCTCTTGTGGAGGCAGCGGAACCTGCTTTTTAGAAGTCCAAATGAGCGTTCAACAACGTTGCGTGAAGCTCTGTGTGCCACATTGTAACACCTCTCACTCCTGGTAGATGGATTCAGGTAGGGGGTGAGGACAAAGGACCGCACAGCATAAGCGCTATCGCCTAGGTGAAAAAAAAGTGCCATAAGTTACATAATCCAAAAACATTCATCTGCAGTAACTATCAGGGTGTGTCACAGTTATTTACCTAGCAGGTATCCTTCCCCAAATTCTCCAGCAGCAAGGCGTGTGTAGATCCCACTGTTTTGGAATATGTAGGAGTCGTGGGTGCTCCCAGGATATTTGGCCACAATGTCTGTTATGATGTTGCCAGCGTTGCCTATCACCTGCATATTGATTGAGTGGGTTGAATTTCGGTTCCTGTATATGTATTCTGTGGATGCAGGTGGGCAGAGAGGGATGTGTGTGCCATCTATATAGCCTATGACATGAGGAAAGTGTGCCAGTTGATAGAACTCAGTTTTGATCTTCAGCAGTTTCGCATGTGTGTCAGGGAAGCTGATGTAATGATGCATTCTCTGCATCATGGCCTCCAGGAACTTCCTGTAGAAACGGGACAGGCAGCTCTGGGACACCCCACCTACTGCAGCAATCACACTCTGGTAACTCCCAGATGCAAGCAGGTGTAGGCTACAGAGCACCTGCATATGGGGTGGGATGGCGTGGGCCCTTGGTGTTTGGTGCTCCAGGAGTGGATGCAGGTCCCTGATCAAGTCCAGGATGGTTTGGGGGTGTAGCCTGTACCTTTTCAATATCTCTGCCTCAGTGACTTGGAAGAGTGTAATCCTCTGCCTGTAGACTTGCTCCTCCCTTCTCCAGACCCTCTCTCCTGCTGCCTGTAGCCATAGCCGCCTTACAATGATGTAGGATGCCGCTATTCTGGTCACACTGTTGCATTTTGGGTCCTTTTTTATAACCTGCACCTGGTTACCACCTGCTCTCACTACATGGTAAATACCGACTCTTGAATACCGAATTTCATGAAATTCAGTATTTTTGAGGTTTCCTACATCTCAAAAGTCATTTTTTACCATTTCTTATTTACCGATTCGGTAAATATGAATTTGGTAAATAAGAATTCGGTAAATTAGAATTCGGTAAATAAGAATTCGGAAAATACCAATTCGGTAAATTACTGACTCTTATTTCCCAAATCCGTCTATTTTAACCTCCTACATCTCAAAAGCCAAATACCGGTCGGTAGCGGCCGAAATTCTGTATTTTTGGCCATTACCGACCGGTATTTGGCTACCTACATCTGGGCCTTAATGAGGAAAGGAAGAGTTTTAGACATGCAGAAAAAAGGTGGAGACAGAAACAATCGACACTGCTCCTAATCAAACTATGTGAACGTTGGAACAGCAACAAAAAACACATCTAAAACTCAAAAGCATTGTACTTCAGGTCCCAAATAAAAATTGCAAGGAATCGCTTAAGGCGATTGAAATTGTCAACCAACAAACCAGGGCAAACAATGCAACCAAGATCAGCAATAACTCAGTGGAAAACTGTGACGCTTTCGCTTTGTTTTTCAATTAAAAAAATCTTAGAAATCAAAAAAGAAATTGTAAACTACAAAGAAAGGCTAAAAGTTACCATAGACAACGATCACCATTCCGATGTTGTATCTCCATACTAAGTAGAGGAACAGACGATGACTCGCTCATCCAAGACCAAAAATCAAGCTTGCTGGAGTGAGTTCAAAACACTAACTGAGGAAGAGGTCCACAAGACCTTACTATCCATGAAACCAACTTCACATTTTAATGACCCTATCCCTTCCACAATACCAAAGGAACTCAGTCACCTCTTCTCACCCATACTGACGAAGATCGCAAATTCATCCCTAAAACAAGGCATTATCCCGGACTGCCTGAAGGCTGGGCAAGTGACACCACTCATGAAAAAAGCAAGAGCTTACTCTACAACCCTGAGCAACATTTTTCTGGTGTCGAATATCCCCTTTCTGGCCAAATTATTGGAAAAATGTGTGCACAACCAATTGAGTCAGCACATTGATCAATTCAACCTATTCAACACATTTCAATCAGGATTTATACCAGGGTACAGCACACAATCGGCCATTGTTCACATAATGGATGACACCCTTAAGATGCTTGACAACAACAACGCCTGCCTACTCATCCTACTAAACCTCTTATCGGCATTTGACACGGGCAATCACAGCAACCTACTAAATTAGCTAGAAAACAAAATGGGGCTGTCTGGGAAAGTGCTCGCCTTTTTCGCATCCTTCCTGCAGAACCGCTCATAACAAATCAAACTAGGCAACTCTTTTTCAGGTGCCGCACCAGTAAGATGCTGAGTCTCACAACGGTCATCCATTTCCCCACACGCTTTAACGTATATATGGAGCCACTATCAAAAATCTTCAAACAATAAAACATTGCATGCCACATGTACACAGATGACAAACAATTTTACTTAAAGATATCCTCCCTAGATGATGTTATCCAACTAAAAAACACTTTAGTCAAAATTCAGTCCTGGCTAGCTCAAATCAACCTCAAGCTAAAGGGTCTGAACAGAATTCCTACTTTTCTCCCCTCATACAGCTCCACACGCATCCAAGATTGGCTAAATCACCAAGACACCCTCAACGGCAATCTTACTAATATTGATTTCACTAAATCACTTGGAATAACACTGGACATACAGGGTTGGGACGCTCCTTTCCTCTCGGAGCATGCAAGTTCGCCTTGAGGCACTTCAGATCAAGTGACACCTTCTCACTGCCAGCTTAATCTCCAGGTGATATTCACTCACCGCTGAGAAGCTGGCACTAGGCAGACATCAATTCTGGACGCAAAGCAGTTCTCTGAGTACTTCCTTTTTTGGTCCCAAGCAAAATTGGAACTGGAACAATAAGCGGGTCAGTATCAGCCACTTTTGTACACTGAAAGCAGGCTGAAGATGTGGATTCTCTGTCTACACTTTCTGAACTAGTTTGGGTGGTTCAAATTTCAAATGTCCTCTACAGCTGTTCTCCAGAGTGATGTGCCTCACAGCATGTAGTCTTCAGATTGGAGTACCCACAACAAAGGCAAAAAAGAGGTGTGAGCTTCCTGCATCTTAATATCAATGGCCACAATGGAGCGGGGACCAGGAAAGAAACAAAAGCTGTCCTCACCTAAAGGAGCATTCAGCCTCTGAACTGCCAGGGGGCCATAAACCGACCTTCACCTCCACTGTCTACCAAATGGCAGAGCTCATTTTTCCCCACTCCAGTGTCTAGGTCTTCTCCTTCCAGCTTCAGCTTTTACTGTCTGAAAAAACAATCTCACCTTCATCTTGGGTCCATGAAGAGGCCAGCTGCTTTCAGAATGAAACCCATAGGCATCCATCTCACTGGTCCATTCATAATCACAATGTATATACCAAACAGCCCACACCTGCACATGCATAGCATACACTGGGGATGTCAGCAGTAGAATAGGAGTTAGCAAACTGTGGTGGAACTTTACTTTACTGTGTCTACCCCAGTGACACAGGTAAAATGTCCTAGTCACAACCACTGATTGATAAAGCTCAGTATGCTGCCAGCACCGCTCTACATGCTACATTCATGACAGGGTCAATATTCCACAATTAGTCGAACGAGCAGCTGCCGGGAAGCAGCAGTGGGGCGGGTCAGGGTATGATAAAAAAACACTTACCTCCCAGTTGGCCTGCTTGCTGGCCGGCCATTGCCTCTTCTACATCCTCTTTCTGGCTTCTTAGGGAAACAGGAACCACCAGGGCTCTCAGGCTCCCCACAGCCAATCACGACGCTGCAATGCAGCATTGTGATTGGCCTGAGTGCTGTGTTTCGGCACTCAGCCAGGGGCTGGAGGGATGGGCATGTACTCCACCCAGGCTGTACTGCAGCCTGTGTGGGGAACATTCATGTTCACATAAGGAGTGCAAACCACTCCTCCCCTGCTCTGAGAGAAGCCCCACCCCGCTGAGATGCTGCAACAAGAGAAAATAAAATGATAATAACCTAGAATTATTATAATTTTATTTTCCCTTTTTTACTCTGAAAAAAGCAGTGGGATGACACTCCTCCGCCTTAGCGTAGAAGCCGCCACTCCGAATGAGGGCACGTTCTGTGCGCCCCTCCAAGTCCAAAAACGTACTCGTGTCAAGGAACAGACCTAGTTCTTCATGCAAATACAATATTAGTGAGAGGCTGGGGGCAAAAACCATGAAACCAGATACTTGCAGTGAGGCACTTAGTACAGGGCAACACAACTTTGCACCACGCAGGGGACAATACCTGTTCTAATAGGAGTTGTCATCGTTGATGGTGGCTTAGAGGTTATAGATGATAGAAGTGAGGTCTGTACGTGGAGGCATTTTGAATATGATACATTTTATTATTATGTGTGGCTAATTACTTGCTGATTATGATATAGTGCTGCTCTTGTCTATTTTTTCCTATCAAGAATAGGTTAATGGTGTTCAGAGCCGGACTGGCCGTTTCGGGCACTGGGTGTTTCCTTGGTGGTCCGCCTAGTTGGAGCTGGTTTTGGACCCCATGGGGGGGCAGTTTTTGTTACTGGGGTCGGTTTTGCAGCATAGCTACAATACCTGTACCCATAACAAAAGCAGCTGCAGTGTTTTCCATGCGCAACAGCCCGTCCCGCTGCCTGTCCGACTCAATTGCCAGGGCCGGTGTGCATTCCCAGTCTGGCCCTGATGGTGTTGCACGAGTGAGACACTGGAGAGCCTGGGGATAAAGCTGATGTAGTGCTTGAAGAATGATCTGATTCTGTAAGAGGAAATTATAATGAATTACACTTAGGGGGTCATTAGGATGACCCGCCATCCTATTGGATAATGGGACCGCCCGCCATAAGGACGGGGGTCCCGTGGGGGGTATTAGGACGCGCCCGCCACAGTGGCGGGCGCATCCTGCTTTTTTAACATTGTGGCATGCTAAAAATGCATGTATGCATTTGCATACACAAAGCGGCAGGAACGGTGTGGTGCCTGCAGCATTGCGTATGCAAATGCAGGGGTGGTACCGCAGTTACCCCCCATGTGCACCCCCCCACCTCGTCTTCACCATGGGGGCCCACAGGACCCCCGAAGTGAAGACCGCCTGCCTTTCCGTGGCGGCATTGCCGCCATTGAAAGGCATCTGTTTTACCCCATACCTATATGGCTGGCGGTGTCTGATAGACACCGCCACCATATTAAACCTTTTCCGCCCGGTCGCAAAGCGACCGGGCGGAAAAGCAGCTGACGGTCTTTCCATCTGCCGAGGTCCCCCCCCGCCATAGTAATATGGCCCAGGGGAAATGGGTGGCGGGCGAGTGGCGGGCAGGCAAGGATGTCGGGCGGATCGCCACCGACCGCATGGCGGTGGCGATCCGCCCGACATCCTAATGGGCCCCTTTGTTGGTGACATTGACCATGGAGTTGGTGCCTCTGAAAGAGGATTGCAGACCTTTTTCTTTTCATGATCGTTTTGGAATGTGGTTTAGCGCCCTTTCTTTTTCAGTTTCTATGTAGCTCATTGAGAATCATTGAATTATTGGGTCTACCAGGTTACAGAGGATTTATGCTTTGCACTTTCAGGAGAATATTATTGCTAAGATAGTGTCAAAAGATGAGGGCTTGTTTCACAGCATCACATGGGAAGCACTTGATTGTGTTTGCATTTTTTGCTACGATAGTAAGTACATACTGTACAAGTACATGGAGTGACTTTCGAGAAGATCTAGGCACCTATACCCCAGGGTAGTATCTTATAGACAGGACCAAGTGTGGTAAGGAGTCCTCTGAGTATATCATGGGTTTCATCAAAGTGAGAGTGCTGCAGACTATTGCATTTGCAATACTCTTGAACAACATGGAATAAAGCTGGCCAAGGCTAAATTTACTACACATTACGTCCATCCATTTAACAAAGTGCATGCTCTCTACTTTGGGTTCCCAGCATTGGGAATCCCAATGTGACAAAACAAAACCAAAACAACCATAAAATTGGCCAGCTAGGATTAACCTCCGCGCCCGAGAGGCAACGAAGCCTGGATTGTTTGGCAGCCTTTTAGCCACCGCAAACTGATCTCTACTGATGAAGGATACTATCCAGAAACACGAGCCATGTCTCGTGTCTAGAGATACCTTATACCAAGTACCTACTTGCACCAACCTTGGTGAAATACTTACGAACTTTGTCCTGAATCATACGAACTGCATGTACCAGAATGCGAAGGGGCGACCCGGCTGAGAGGTCAAGAGTGTGCTCCCTCCCTGTTTCCTAAATTTACTACACATTTACGTCCATCCATTTAACAAAGTGCATCCTCACTACGTTGGGTTCCCAGAATTGGGAGTCACAATGTGACAAAACAAAACCTACACAACCATAACATTGGCCAGCTATGATTACCCATAACTGGTGTTCTCACCATGAAAACCATCTCTCGTACACCAACATCACAGCTCATGTCCTCACACGATGTGATGTATAGACTCATAAATGAGATTGATGGCATCAGTATTGGTGTTATAGATCACCTTAGCATTGACATTATGGACAATGTCACTATGGATACAGCACCATGTCTTTGTTTGGAGAAGTGTTGTTTTATGGTATTAGGTTGTAAATTTCCGTTCTGTATGTGTACGCATATTATGAGTCAGTAAGCATTGTAATAAGTGGACATGTTATATTGGTCGGAGGGGGGGGGGGGCACAAGTAATGTTTTTTTTAACCAGCCATGCCTGAACAATTTCAGATTTAATATGTATTTCATAGCCACAACTGTACTATAACTGTGGTGATTTAATGGAATCCAACTGTTATTTTTTAATCATATGGTATTATGAACACAAGAATACCTACGTCCCTTTATCAACGTTTTTGGAGTTAATTCTGCTACGATATACTACGTTGATCTTCTAGTAAAGCAACCCTATTTCTGCATGGTGTTTTGCCCCATGCAGCAGGGGTTAACAGTAAGGCCAGCTTTTGCCCCACCCCATCACATTCTTTGATTTGTTTAAGTGCTGGCAGAGTTTTGAAACCACACACTCCCCGACATGATTAAGGTAGAAAATGACATATACATGTACAAATATTTAAAAAACATTTAAAAAACGAATTTAAAAATATGAATGATAATGTATAGAATAGGAATACACCACATGGTAGAAGGGGACTTATATTTAATAATGTATATTTATAAAAGGGAAAGCATATATAAAACCATGAATGCATTTATGTATATATCTATATGGTATTTCTACAGAATGCGCCTAGCCTAAAGGAAGCAGAGCGCTGCCTATGATTAAAGATTAACAAAACATTAATGAGTAACCGAAGAGGAAGCTGGGTTTTGGATAGCTATTGTACTCTGATACAAGGCAGATTACGATGTTGGGAGGACCGCAACCGACGACCGTCCACTGCGTTCCGCCCGACATCTGCCATTGGTTGATGCTCTCCATGCCACTATACTCAAGCTATCCTGGCTGAAGAGGGGTGAAACCCCGAAACCGGTCTTAGGATACTTGTTTCCAGTTCAGGGAGGACCTGGCTTGGCAGTTCGGGTTGGACTGTTCCCATGGGGCACAGGGTCAAGACTGATTTGCATATGGCGGGGTTCAAACTGGAATGGCATGGTGAGCGAAAACACGATGGATTTAAGCCGAGATCTCTGTATTGAGGTGAATGTATGATATTATTCTGCATTCTGTCCATCACCTGTTGTTTTTGCATTTGTCACCCTGAGTGGGACGTGTATGCTCTGACGTGAGTCCCGTGCTCTCCACGCCACTGGAATCAAGCTATCCAGGCTGATGAGGGCTGAAAGCCCGAAACCAATCCCAGGATGCTTGTTTCCAGTCCAGGGAGGACCTGGCATGGCAGTTCGGGCTGGACTGTTCCCATGGGGCACAGGGTCAAGACTGATTTGCATATGGCTGGGTTCAAACTGGAATGGCATGGTGAGCAAAAATACGATGGATTTAGGCCGAGATCTCTGTACTGGGGTGAATGTGTGACATTGTTCTGCATTCTGTCCATCACCTGTTGTTTTTGCATTTGTCACCCTGAGTGGGACGGGTATGCTAAGACGTGAGTCCCGTGCTCTCCATGCCACTGGAATCAAGCTATCCAGGCTGATGAGGGCTGAAAGCCCGAAACCGGTCCTTGGATGCTTGTTTCCAGTCCAGGGAGGACCTGGCTTGGCAGTTCGGGCTGGACTGTTCCCTTGGGGCACAGGGTCAAGACTGATTTGCATATGGCTGGGTTCAAACTGGAATGGCATGGTGAGCAAAAAAACGATGGATTTAGGCCCAGATCTCTGTTCTGGGGTGAATGTATGACATTGTTCTGCATTCTGTCCATCACCTGTTGTTTTTGCATTTGTCACCCTGAGTGGGACGGGTATGCTCAGACGTGAGTCCCTTGCTCTCCATGCCACTGGAATCAAGCTATCCAGGCTGATGAGGGCTGAAAGCCCGAAACCGGTCCTTGGATGCTTGTTTCCAGTCCAGGGAGGACCTGGCTTGGCAGTTCGGGCTGGTCTGTTCCCATGGGGCACAGGGTCAAGACTGATTTGCATATGGCTGGGTTCAAATTGGAATGGCATGGTGAGCAAAAAAACGATGGATTTAGGCCCAGATCTCTGTACTGGTGTGAATGTATGACATTGTTCTGCATTCTGTCCATCACCTATTGTTTTTGCATTTGTCACCGCGAGTGGGACCGGTATGCTCAGATGTGAGTCCCGTGCTCTCCATGCCAATGGAATCAAGATATCCAGGCTGATGAGGACTGAAAGCCCGGGTATGCTTGTTTCCAATCCAGGGAGTACCTGTCTTGGCAGTTCGGGCTGGACTGTTCCCATGGGGCACAGGGTCAAGACTGATTTGCATATGGCTGGGTGCAAACTGGAATGGCATGGTGAGCAAAAATATGCTGGATTTAGGCCCAGATCTCTGTGCTGGGGTGAATGTATGACATTGTTCTGCATTCTGTCCATCACCTATTGTTTTTGCATTTGTCACCTCGAGTGGGACAGGTATTCTCAGACGTGAGTCCTGTGCTCTCCATGCCACTGGAATCAAGCTATCCAGGCTGATGAGGGCTGAAAGCCCGAAACCGGTCCTTGGATGCTTGTTTCCAGTCCAGGGAGGACCTGGCTTGGCAGTTCGGGCTGGACTGTTCCCTTGGGGCACAGGGTCAAGACTGATTTGCATATGGCTGGGTTCAAACTGGAATGGCATGGGGAGCAAAAAAACGATGGATTTAGGCCCAGATCTCTGTACTGGTGTGAATGTATGACATTGTTCTGCATTCTGTCCATCACCTATTGTTTTTGCATTTGTCACCGCGAGTGGGATGGGTATGCTCAGATGTGAGTCCCGTGCTCTCCATGCCACTGGAATCAAGCTATCCAGGCTGATGAGGGCTGAAAGCCCGAAACCGGTCGTTGGATGCTTGTTTCCAGTCCAGGGAGGACCTGGCTTGGCAGTTCGGGCTGGTCTGTTCCCATGGGGCACAGGGTCAAGACTGATTTGCATATGGCTGGGTTCAAATTGGAATGGCATGGTGAGCAAAAAAACGATGGATTTAGGCCCAGATCTCTGTACTGGTGTGAATGTATGACATTGTTCTGCATTCTGTCCATCACCTATTGTTTTTGCATTTGTCACCGCGAGTGGGACGGGTATGCTCAGATGTGAGTCCTGTGCTCTCCATGCCACTGCAATAAAGCTATCCAGGCTGATGAGGGCTGAAAGCCCGAAACCGGTCCTTGGATGCTTGTTTCCAGTCAAGGGAGGACCTGACTTGGCAGTTCGGGCTGGTCTGTTCCCATGGGGCACAGGGTCAAGACTGATTTGCATATGGCTGGGTTCAAATTGGAATGGCATGGTGAGCAAAAAAACGATGGATTTAGGCCCGGATCTCTGTACTGGTGTGAATGTATGACATTGTTATGCATTCTGTCCATCACCTATTGTTTTTGCATTTGTCACCGCGAGTGGGACGGGTATGCTCAGATGTGAGTCCCGTGGTCTCCATGCCAATGGAATCAAGATATCCAGGCTGATGAGGACTGAAAGCCCGGGTATGCTTGTTTCCAGTCCAGGGAGTACCTGTCTTGGCAGTTCGGGCTGGACTGTTCCCATGGGGCACAGGGTCAAGACTGATTTGCATATGGCTGGGTGCAAACTGGAATGGCATGGTGAGCAAAAATATGCTGGATTTAGGCCCAGATCTCTGTACTGGGGTGAATGTATGACATTGTTCTGCATTCTGTCCATCACCTGTTGTTTTTGCATTTGTCACACTGAGTGGGACGGGTATGCTCAGACGTGAGTCCCTTGCTCTCCATGCCACTGGAATCACGCTATCCAGGCTGATGAGGGCTGAAAGCCCGAAACTGGTCCTTGGATGCTTGTTTCCAGTCCAGGGACGACCTGGCTTGGCAGTTCGGGCTGGTCTGTTCCCATGGGGCACCGGGTCAACACTGATTTGCATATGGCTGGGTTCAAATTGGAATGGCATGGTGAGCAAAAAAACGATGGATTTAGGCCCAGATCTCTGTACTGGTGGAATGTATGACATTGTTCTGCATTCTGTCCATCACCTATTGTTTTTGCATTTGTCACCGCGAGTGGGATGGGTATGCTCAGATGCTAGTCCCGTGCTCTCCATGCCACTGCAATCAAGCTATCCAGGCTGATGAGGGCTGAAAGCCCAAAACCGGTCCTTGGATGCTTGTTTCCAGTCCAGGGAGGACCTGGCTTGGCAGTTCGGGATGGTCTATTCCCATGGGGCACAGGGTCAAGACTGATTTGCATATGGCTGGGTTCAAACTGGGATGGCATGGTGAGCAAAAAAACGATGGATTTAGGCCCAGATCTCTGTACTGGTGTGAATGTATGACATTATTTTGCATTCTGTCCATCACCTATTGTTTTTGCATTTGTCACCCTGAGTGGGACGGATATGCTAAGACGTGAGTCCCGTGCTCTCCATGCCACTGGAATCAAGCTATCCAGGCTGATGAGGGCTGAAAGCCCGAAACCGGTCCTTGGATGCTTGTTTCCAGTCCAGGGAGGACCTGGCTTGGCAGTTCGGGCTGGTCTGTTCCCATGGGGCACAGGGTCAAG
This sequence comes from Lissotriton vulgaris, assembly GCF_964263255.1. Classification (NCBI taxonomy): domain Eukaryota; kingdom Metazoa; phylum Chordata; class Amphibia; order Caudata; family Salamandridae; genus Lissotriton; species Lissotriton vulgaris. The sequence goes on from NC_141690.1 coordinate 231,575,934, forward strand.
ACTGATTTGCATATGGCTGGGTTCAAATTGGAATGGCATGGTGAGCAAAAAAACGATGGATTTAGGCCCAGATCTCTGTACTGGTGTGAATGTATGACATTGTTATGCATTATGTCCATCACCTATTGTTTTTGCATTTGTCACCGCGAGTGGGACGGGTATGCTCAGATGTGAGTCCCGTGGTCTCCATGCCAATGGAATCAAGATATCCAGGCTGATGAGGACTGAAAGCCCGGGTATGCTTGTTTCCAGTCCAGGGAGTACCTGTCTTGGCAGTTCGGGCTGGACTGTTCCCATGGGGCACAGGGTCAAGACTGATTTGCATATGGCTGGGTTCAAACTGGAATGGCATGGGGAGCAAAAATATGCTGGATTTAGGCCCAGATCTCTGTACTGTGGTGAATGTATGACATTGTTCTGCATTCTGTCCATCACCTATTGTTTTTGCATTTGTCACCCGAGTGGGACGGGTATGCTCAGATGTGAGTCCCGTGGTCTCCATGCCAATGGAATCAAGATATCCAGGCTGATGAGGGCTGAAAGCCCGAAACCGGTCCTTGAATGCTTGTTTCAAGTCCAGGGAGGACCTGGCTTGGCAGTTCGGGCTGGTCTGTTCCCATGGGGCACAGGGTCAAGACTGATTTGCATATGGCTGGGTTCAAATTGGAATGGCATGGTGAGCAAAAAAACGATGGATTTAGGCCCGGATCTCTGTACTGGTGTGAATGTATGACATTGTTATGCATTCTGTCCATCACCTATTGTTTTTGCATTTGTCACCCGAGTGGGACGGGTATGCTCAGATGTGAGTCCTGTGCTCTCCATGCCACTTCAATCAAGCTATCCAGGCTGATGAGGGCTGAAAGCCTGAAACCGGTCCTTGGATGCTTGTTTCCAGTCCAGGGAGGACCTGGCTTGGCAGTTCGGGCTGGACTGTTCCCATGGGGCACAGGGTCAAGACTCTGAGCTGTCAATGTCTAGCCAGGTATGTACAGTGGTGGGTATATGCATGGGCCTACTCAGGCAACTACGGAAACATGGCCCTCTCCTCTCCACCTCTGTCCTACAGTCAACTGTATCAGCTATGGTCATCTCCCTGCTTGACTATGGGAATGCTCTTTATTTAGGCATCCCACAGAAGCTACTACGGAGGCTGCAGGTTGTTCAAAATGACGCAGCTAGGCTAGTTTTTAGCCTCCCTAAGCGCACAAGAGCTACCCCCTGCTGCATAATTTGCACTGGCTGCCTATAGAACAGCGGGTCCACTTTAAGAGCCTGTGCATAGCCTACAAGGCCATGCACGGAGATGCGCCGAAATATATAAAAGACAGAGTACAAAAGTATGTGGCGGGACGGGCTCTGCGTTCTTCAGAGACCTGCAGATTAGCCTCTTCTAGATACAACCTTAAGACCAAAGGGGGCAGAGCGTTTTTGATTTTCCTGCCACGGAGCTGGAATGACTTACCAGATTCCTTACGTAGGGAACCAGCCTTGCTCCCCTTTAGAAAGCTGCTAAAAACACATCTGTTCAGAGCAACACTGACATCTGTTTAGCCCGCCGCCCTGCAGTCTTGCAGTGCCCTGCTTCTTCTCTTAAGTGCTTAGAGACGAGTGGTAATTTGCGCTATATAAAAATAAAATAACATAACGTAACATAACATAACATAACATATGGCTGGGTTCAAACTGGAATGGCATGGTGAGTAAAAAACACTATGGATTTAGGCTCAGATCTCTGTACTGTGGTGTATGTATGACATTGTTCTGCATTCTGTCCCTCACCTGTTGTTTTTGCATTTGTCACCCCGAGTATGACGGGTATGCTCAGACGTGAGTCACGTGCTCTCCATGCCACTGGAATCAAGCTATCCAGGCTGATGAGGGCTGAAAGCCCGAAACCGGTCCTTGGATGCTTGTTTCCAGTCCAGGGAGGAACTGGCTTGGCAGTTTGGGCTGGACTGTTCCCATGGGGCACAGTGTCAAGACTGATTTGCATATGGCTGGGTTCAAACTGGAATGGCATGGTGAGCAAATAAACGATGGATTTAGGCCCAGATCTCTGTACAGGGGTGAATGTATGACATTGTTCTGAATTCTGTCCATCACCTGTTGTTTTTGCATTTGTTACCCCGAGTAGGACGGGTATGCTCATACGTGAGTCCCCTGCTCTCCATACCACTGGAATCAAGCTATCTAGGCTGATGAGGACTGAAAGACTGAAACCGGTACTTGGATGCTTGTTTCCAGTCCAGGGAGGAACTGGCTTGGCAGTTCGGGCTGGACTGTTCCCATGGGGCCCAGGGTCAAGACTGATTTGCATATGGCTGGTTTCAAACTGGAATGGCATGGTGAGCAAAAAAATGATTGATTTAGGCCCAGATCTCTGTACTGGGGTGAATGTATGACATTGTTCTGCATTCTGCCCTCTGTGCCAGTCGTTTTTCCCCTTATTTTTTGTGCCTTTTTGCCCTCTGTTCCACTTCGTTTTCCCCTTGTTTTTTGTGCCCTTCTGCTCTCTGTTCCACTCGTTTTTTGTGCCTTTCTGCCTTCTGTTCCACTTGTTTTTTATACGTTTCTGCCCTCTGTTCCACTCGTTTTTTGTGCCTTTCTGCCCTCTGTTACACTCGTTTTTACCTCGTTTTGTGTGCCTTTCTGCCCTCTGTTCCACACGTTTTTGTGCCTTTCTGCCCTCTGTTCCATTTCGTTTTTCCCTCCTTTTTTGTGCCCTTCTGCCCTCTGTTCCACTTGTTTTTGTGCCTTTCTGCCCTCTGTTCTACTCGTTTTTTGTTCCTTTCTGCCCTCTGTTCCACTCGTTTTCCCTCGTTTTTTGTGCCCTTCTGCCCTTTGTTCCACTCGTATTTTGTGCCGCTCTGCCCTCTGTTTCACTTTGTTTTCCCCTCGTTTTTTGTGCCCTTCTGCGCTCTGTTCCACTCGTATTTTGTGCCTTTCTGCCATCTGTTCCACTAATTTTTTGTACCTTTCTGCCCTCTGTTCCACTTCGTTTTCCCCTCGTTTTTTGTGCCCTTCTGCCCTCTGTTCCACTCATTTTTTGTGCCTTTCTGCCCTCTGTTCCACTCGTTTTTTGTGCCTTTCTGCCCTCTGTGCCACTCTTTTTTCCCTAGTTTTTTGTGCCTTTCTGCCCTCTGTTGCACTCGTTCCTTCCCTCGTTTTTTGTGCCTCTCTGCCCTCTGTTCCACTCGTTTTTTGTGCCTTTCTGCCCTCTGTTCCACTCGTTGTTTGTGCCTTTCTGCCCTCTGTTCCACTTCGTTTTTCCCTCATTTTTTGTGCCCTTCTGCCCTCTGTTCCACTCGTTTTTGTGCCTTTCTGCCCTCTGTTCCACTTTCCTTTTGTTCCTTTATGTCCTCTATTCCACTTGTTTTCCCTTGTTTTTTGTGCCCTTCAGCTCTCTGTTCCACTCGTATTTTGTGCCTTTCTGTCCTCTGTTCCACTCATTTTTCCCTCATTTTTTGTGCCCTTCAGCCCTCTGTTCCCCTCATATTTTGTGCCTTTCTGCCCTCTGTTCCACTTTGTTTTCCTCTCGTTTTTTGTGCTCTTCTGCCCTCTGTTCCACTCGTTTTTTGTTCCTTTCTGCCCTCTGTTCCACTCATTTTTTGTGCCCTTCTGCCCTCTGTTTCACTCATTTTTTGTGCCTTTTAGCCCTCTGTTCCACTTTGTTCCCCCTCATTTTTTGTGCCCTCCTGCCCTCTGTTCCACTTGTTTGTTGTGCCTTTCTGCCCTCTGTTCCACTCGTTTTCCCCTCGTTTTTTGTGCCCTTCTGCCCTCTGTTCCACTCATTTTTTGTGCCTTTCTGCCCTCTGTTCCACTTGTTTTCTGTTCCTTTATGTCCTCTATTCCACTTGTTTTCCCTTGTTTTTTGTGCCCTTCAGCTCTCTGTTCCACTCGTATTTTGTGCCTTTCTGTCCTCTGTTCCACTCATTTTCCCTCATTTTTTGTGCCCTTCGGCCCTCTGTTCCACTCATATTTTGTGCCTTTCTGCCCTCTGTTCCACTTTGTTTTCCCCTCGTTTTGTGTGCCCTTCTGCCCTCTGTTCCACTCGTATTTTGCGCCTTTCTGCCCTCTGTTCCACTTCGTTTTCCCCTCGTTTTTTGTGCCCTTCTGCCCTCTGTTCCACTCGTTTTTTGTTCCTTTCTGCCCTCTGTTCCACTCGTTTTTTGTGCCCTTCTGCCCACTGTTTCACTCATTTTTTGTGCCTTTTAGCCCTCTGTTCCACTTTGTTTCCCCTCATTTTTTGTGCCCTCCTGCCCTCTGTTCCACTCGTTTGTTGTGCCTTTCTGCCCTCTGTTCCACTCATTTTCCCCTCGTTTTTTGTCCCCTCCTGCCCTCTGTTCCACTCGTTTGTTATGCCTTTCTGCCCTCTGTTCCACTCGTTTTCCCCTCGTTTTTTGTGTCCTTCTGCCCTCTGTTCCACTCGTTTTTTGTGCCTTTTTGTGCCACTCGTTTTTTTCCTTGTTTTTGTGCCCCTTTTGCCTTCTGTTCCGCTCGTTTCCTCAGCCGCTGTGCCCCCTGCGGCCCTGCCCCCCTGACTGCCCACTGTGACCTTTTGTTTAAGTATTGCAGTTAATCAGAACCCCTTCACGGGCTCCAATTAACAGCAATACTTAAACAAAATGCCACAGTCTGCCCCGCACTTTGCTAACAAAAGCGTAGAGACAGTTTCCAAACACAGCGTGTGCTAAAGTACGCGCTGTGTTTGGAGACTGACTACGCTTTTGTTAGTAAAGCGCGGGGCAGACTGTGGCCTTTTGTTTAGGTATTGCTGTTAATCAGCGCCCGTGAAGGGGCTCCGATTAACAGTAATACTTAAACAAAAGGCCACAGTCTTCCCCGCGCTCCCACATAGCCACAAGCCGCACCAGCCACCCGCCTCCTTACCTGCACTCCTCACGACTCAGTGCCTCATGTTCGTGTCGCTCGCTTCTTTAATGTGGCCGGCGGTGCGACTCTCTCGTGTGACGTCCTGTGTGCGCGCTCCACGCGAGGCGGTGCACGCTGACGTCAGGGGAGGTGCGTGCGCGCTCCCTAGAGGGAACGGTGCTCACAATGTAGTTGCTCAATATATTTCCTGGTTTTAACGTAACTAACATTGATTCTCATCTAAGTTTATAATAGTGATCTTTCACGAGATTATTAGTGGTATCACAATCAACCTTACTCTTTACCTTACTTTATTGCGTGATTTGTTAAAAACCTTTTCACCAGTAATACAAAAACAGAAGATCATTGCTAGGTGCTTAATTTTGACAATAAAGTTAAAAACGTCATTATGTCCTGAAATACTGACTTTGACGGTGAAGTTAAGAACATCATTAGGACTTAAAATCTAAAAGCTCAGTAAGTTTTGGCTTAAACAATTGGGAAGTAAAAAAATTTTTTAAAAAGATTTAAAGAAAAATCATTATAACATAGAAACCTCTGTTGCCTCATGCACAGACCATGATACTTTGTAGATTATGTTCAATTAGAGAAGAGAGTTTATCATTTTTCTAATGGAGGGGGAGAGGTTATGTAACAAAAAACAGTATAGACAGTAGACTCTTCTTGTGCCATGCATTAATAGTGAGTCTAAAGCATGTCTGTTGGTCGTTGACGGTAGGGGATAGACTCAGTAAAGGCGTGGAGACAGGCTCCTTGTCTGCCCGTCGTGCACACATCTTGCCTCCTCTAGCTTCTTAGTGAAGCGATCCATAAATCTGACCAAGGCATAGTTCAGGGTAGTGTTCAAGGGGGTCATACCAAGCCAGAACCTCTCCTCTGCAAGATCTTACATCTTGTTCAATCCAACCCCTTCGTAGCAGGAACCTTCTATCTTCTGAGAGATTAGGACACAGGCATGTCACGTGTATTATATCCTCCTTGTGTTGGCTGCAGAGCCGACACATTTCCTGGGCACAGTCTCCTTTCCATTTGGGGAGTTGACAGGATAGAGGGATCACCCCCATTCTCAGCTTTAAGAACTGAAGCTTAATATGTTCGTTAAAACTGCTCGTTGGGTAACGTTGAGGTTTCAGTTGTGGGTAGGTGCGTAGAGTCATCCAGCAGTGATTCCGTACAGAGAGGCTGGCCCTGTATTCTAATGAAGAAAGTCGGTTTGCACTGATTTTTGTGTTTGAATTTGTGCTGGCTGACATATAGGTCCAAAAGGTGGCTGAAGCCGAGAGAACTGAGGGCTCGGGACAGGTAATAATAGCCTGCCGACCTACGGCTTGTATTCAAGTGGATCCATAAATTGTGCGCTGGAGTGCCTTCCTCAGAAGCCCTGAGCTTGTGCAGCATATTAGGAAGGCCGCCATACAGGCCTGTGCCTGTCTGCAGATGTCACATTCCATTCTAATTTGGGCTGGTGACGTGTAAGCGGGAAGCTGGAAGATCGTTTTGTAAATTGTTTTGACTATTTTGTCTAGTTACCCGCTGTCCCGCCCTTTCAGAACCACACACCCATATGTTAGGGTTGGGATAACCTTTGCCTGGGCCATCTGGAGGATTGGAGCAAATGTAGGGCCATTTAGTCTTTTGTAGATGGATCTAAGTGCAAAGGACAAAGCAATACCTTTCTTTTTTTGTTCCGCCAGTTGGCTTGTGTACCTGCTGTTGTTGCCTAGATACTTGTGGCAACTGGTTGCTTCTATTCTCTCCTGGTGTAGGGATCATACCGGCTTTCTGGTCCCAGTTGTGCGAACCGCAAGTATTTTGGTTTTCTTTTTGTTTATCTGTAAGCCGTTTCTATTAGAGTATGTGGCGGTTGCGTCCAGGAGACATTGTAGGCCAATCTTTGTATGGCTGAGAAGAACCAAGTCGTCGTCATAGAATAGGTTGGATAGACGGAGGCCGCCCAGTTTGGGTGGGTGTGAATTGACTGAGACGAGAACTGCAGAGAGGTCGGACAAAAGTAGATTGAAAAGCATAGCAGCAAGGACACAGCCTTGCTTGAGGCCTTGCGTTGTTACTATGGGTTGTGACAGACGCGAACCGTACCTGATCTTGATCCTGCCCCTTGTGTCATGATGCTGAAGCTGCAAGGCCCTGAGTAGGCTGTTTGGAATGTTGAGCAGGGAGAGTTTCTGCCACAGCTTCCTTCTGTTGACCCTGTCAAAGGCAGATTTATAGTCTATGAAGCCCATATACAGGGCTAATATGGAATTTGGCCTGGTCAATCAAGAAAGAAAGTGTGATAACATTTACCAATGTCCTGGTGTTGTTTTTAAATCCTGTTTGGTTTGGTGGTATGATTGAATTTGACTCAGCCCTTGATCGTAAGGAGTCCAGCAGTATGTCTGCGAAATACTTTGCTTTGTTGTCAATTAAGGCAATCAAGCGATAGTTCCCCTGAGATTTTTTGTCGCCGCCTTTGAAATTCAGAGCAAAAATCGATCCCCGCCATGAGGCCGGGATGGAGCTCTTTTCTAAGATAGATTAGTAGAGCGGGGATAATTGAGTGACCCAGAAAGCAGGATCCTCCTTGTAAAGGGCTGGTGGTATTCCACCTGTGCCAGGGGCCCCGTCCTTGCGTCCCTTTGCGATTTGATTTCGGATTGGTGCCTCAGTAAAAGAGAGCCTAAGGGATGACTTGTCATGAGTAGTGATTTCAGCCTCCCGGACCGTGCTACCCGCAGGGTCAACAGAATGCTCACAGTTCCGGTCAGACATTGGAAGGACATTTATATGGTTGTGTAAAAAGAGGTACCACTTTGATTCCAAGATGTTGGAGGAAGCTACCTTGGGAGGCAAGCCCCATAGGCTGTTTATGGTGCACCAGAACCTAGCAGAGTTGCTGGTCCTTATGCCGTATAGTAGTTTGGCCCAAAATGAGTTCCAGGTGTTCCTTCGATGTTCATGTTTGGCCACCTTCAATTATCTATGAACCTCTCTTAGTTTGCTTATAATTTTTGCATCCATTGGTATCATTTGGAGTTTTCCCCACATCCAGTTTATACTTCATTTTGTGGATCGTACTGCTGACGCGGAGAAGTTCACTTGTGTGGGCCCATTCACTTGTGTACTCTGTATTGGTCTTGCGATCTCGGCCACCAAATTTTCCGAGAACGTTGACCAGTTGGCAAGTGGGTCTCCCTGGATTCCGTAGATGTTAGCAAGTAATTGCTTGGTTTCTAACGCCAAAGTCAGGAGATTGTCGGTGGTGCACTTAATACATTTTAAGTTAATGATATGAATTTCGAAGACTTGGTCCGCTGCCGTATCAGGTTACAGAAGCCTAATGTTGAGCGAGAGCTCTTGGGGACAGTGATCACTGTCCATTTTATTGCCAAAGCCAAATGTGGAAACTTGATTCAGTCAAGAGAGGCTGGCAAATAAGTAATCAATCAGGGAGGCCCCAATTTTGGTTAAGTATGAGAGACCAGGTGGCTTTTCAGGATGAAAACGGCCATTGAGGGCTCTTAAACCGAGATGTTCCAAATTGCCCTGAAGGGCTCGTCCCCTTGGGTCCACTTCACCTCACCCGGGGCAATCCTGCGATGGTATGGCTCAGCCGCCTTCCTTCAGCTGTGTTACCTCATTAGGATGAAGATTGGACATCAGCCACATGTTGAAGTCTCCTGAGACTTGAATGTCTGGATTGGGATTTCTAGATCTCACGTGTAGTACCATTGAAGTCAGCTCCTCAGTTAACGCTGACCTAGAGGCCAACATAAACATTCATCAAGGTTAGACTCCTTGACTAACCAGTGGGGGTTCTAAGTGAGGTGCCTACTACCTGAAGACCTGGGGTATCACTTGCGTGATCCCAAGAGCGGATTGCACTGGTGGCTGATATGTAGATTGCTAGACCTCCGCTGCTACGGCCAAGGGTCTTTAGTTTGGTTGCAGGAGTGTGATAGATGGTGGCTTCTGAAGCCATGTCTCTTGCAGTAAAATTATTTCAAAGGAACATAAATAGGATACGGTACCCTGTTTGCACAGTTTATTTGCTAGGCCTTTGAATTTCCAGGAACATATCTTAAGTGGGCTTCCTGCGAGGTCGTCGTTGCCATTGCTTTGTCACCGTAGCAGTTGAGTTGAGTTCAAAGTCCCCAGCAACCATGACCAGGTGTCAACTCCGGCCGGTCCCACAGATTGAGTGTTGCAGCCAGCACTTAGGTTCCTTTAGCTGGAGACAGGGGTTTTGCTTGGGGCGCTTCTCAAGACAGAGTACACCGAACTTGGCAACGCTCTTGAAATCGCCACATCTAGTGGGTTGTCAAGGATATGAGGTTAGCCTGGTTCCTTCCCAGGGTGAGGGAAATGCCCCACTGCTTGAAGATGTCCATTTGTCTCAAATCTTATTTGCTAACTCCACTGATCTCCAGGTGACTTTAGTGGATTCATTTGACTGTCCTAACCCAGGAGCGATGAACTTAACAGAGTGTATCTCATAGGTTGTGACTTCTTCCATCAGGCCTGTTGCTTGTATTAACTTCAGAATGTTCCCTCGATTTAGAATGTCGAAACTGCCTTTTGACTTGTACTCTTGATAGAATAATATATGTACAGAAGATGCGTGTGCTGACTTTGCATAAGGGTGGACGTCTGATGTATTTGCAGATAGGTTTTTCCATGGCACAGGGAAGATGTGGTTTGTTCGACTGAATTTCCAAGGAATGGTCTACACACATGGAGGCTTCCACAGGTAGGCCCAGAGTTGTCAGCGCCGACTGCTTTGGTGCATGGAAGCACTTCCCGCAGGCATACTGGAGATTAGAAAATGATTTACAGTTGGAGAGGGTGAAGGAAATGTGATGCAAGGTTCTTTTGGGCTCCTTAAGGCTGTGAAAGGGGTAGTGTACGACACGCTAGCTTGTGCAGGTTCTTCGAAATGTTATGTTTGTTATGTTAGTGAAGCTTATAAAGCGCACTTTTACCCATGGGTGTCCTGGCGCTACACAAAGCCAGGACACCAGGTTGTTTCATGTCTAACTGATCTGTTTTTACTGACAAGTGGGACAGTTGTCCAAGTGCTATTTCTCCCCCCTGCTTGGTGCAGAGGTATAGAATCGAAAACTTGCCATTGAGTATTGGCGGGGGCCTCAGGGGGGATCCTTATTGCTGTTGCAGCATAATCTATGCCAGCTACTGTAACCTTCGCCTCAAAGGGTGGTGAGATTGCACTCCGTTGCTTTTTGGCCTGATTAGGAGTGAGAGTTGAGTCGTCCATTTCCTTTGCTGACTCGCCGATTTAAGTCCTTGTGTCCAGTCGGGTCTACACGAGTTCGGGTGTTAAAAAGTGGATAGTGCACTGATTCTTGCTTTTTAGGTTGGATCTTATTTCGACCTTTTCTCTTTTTTGCTCGCTTCCCTTACGGTCGGCCACCTCCATTTTCTGGTCTGGTGTGGGTGTGGGAATGGACTCAAGGTTGTTGGCTACTGTGAACCCTTCCAAATTGTTACTACCCATCATCAATGTTGGGATACACACCTAGTCAATTCTTAATTCGTCCATATTTGTCCTCGATACTCATCCATAGGTGCGTGCTCACTCGGTTTATGCTTTGCCCTAGTGGCACAAAGATACAAGAAAACATTGTTTGGGTCGACATTTCGCCCCAAACCCAGTCCCACAGCTCAATAGTCCATATTCAACTCTTCTCAATGTCTTGTACTCCATTTTACTCCATGTACTATTTATTTTAATCTTTTTTCCACTTATGTCCCATTTAAGCCACACGTAGGGTGTCATGCAATTTTCAAAGGTTTCTCATGTTCAAGGTGTGCCCTTCCGGACCTCTATCAAAAACACGTATAGATGCATAATTCATCCAAAGCAGTGTTTATTTAAACCCAATGCATTTCGGGCTTCATGGCCCTTCTTCAGGGGTAACTACAAATGACAAAAAACATACACCATTATCCCATTAACCTTTGTTATGCTTTTGTAATCGTCCAGATTAACAATGTAATAGTAACTTGACACAAATACCCTATCATCATTATGTTTAATATTGTATTTATCCAGATAAACCACTGCATAAACTTATTTCAGTGAAACCCCACATGTCTTTCTCAAAACATCTGGCAGGGTCTGGTTACGTCCCCCTTCTCCTCCTTGGTATTCAATGTCTCCCCTCTGGTAACTCGCTATCAAACTACACACTACCATCACAACATTTCCCAAAACAAGCCATTCATCCTCACAAACTGTCCACATTACTTTCACTTGCAACCACCTTCCCCCTTCCTTTTATCCCAATCATACTCCTGTTCCCTTCATTTTTCTCTACAGCTTCCTGTAGCCCAGGATTGCACCTCCTTTATTCACCTAATCTCAATCATGCGTGCAACACTACATTCATCCCCACTCCAAACCAGCATCTCTAATCTCCCTGCTACTCTTATCACACCCTCCAAGCCTCTCTGTATCACGCGCTGCAAACATCCCCTTTCTTCCCTCACAACATCACTCATTACTATCACCCATTTTCTCCAATGAATGAATGAATGAATGAATGAAAAGAAATTTGTAAAGCGCAACTTAGCCCAAGGGCATCAAGGCGCCAGGCAAAGCCACTTGCAGACTTCAACATTCTATGACCCCTACATGCAAAACTTCACGTGCGTGCCAAAACAAATTAACATATCCATTCCCGTATCTCGTCAAAAGGAAGTGTTTGGTACTCCATTACCTTTGTTATACATTTGTAACCATCCAGATTAAAGATGTAATACTAACTTGACACAAATACTCTATCATCAGTATTCAAACTCACCATTACCCCTGATAGTAGTGCCTCTTTCGAGTTGTTTGTTGGATTTTTGCCCGAGACCCAAGCTCTTTCGCTTGGTGTGGTGGACTTTGCATTGGTAAGTCCCTTTAGGTCCACCATCACCTCCTGAAGAGCACTTAGTTTGCCTAAGATTGGCAAGCAATTGCAGCTTTGGCGATGGTGATCGGCATCCGCCTGGGCCCGTTTGATCAGGTTGTTTAGATTTGTGATTTTTTTCGTCTATGTTGGCAATATATACGGCCAGGGTGTTTAATAAACTTATTTGTATATCCATTTTGTTGGCTTGGAATGTCACAGCATCCACCGACCTCTGCAGAATGTCCAAGGCTGTGGACCAGGCCGACTCTTGTTTGTATTCCTCATTTCCCTCGTTTGAGACAGGTGGGGGAGCGAGGTTAAGGGTAGCTTCTTTTCCATATGATGAAAGCATAATTTCCCACTCTTTAGATTGAATGTAGGAGAGATCCTTTTCGGGATCGGAGGAATCCTCGTCATAGGGATATAGCAAGAGTCGTCCCTGTCCCTGCGAGATTTTTATGTCTGGCTTGCTCTCAACATCCCTGGGTAGTGATGAGTGCACTGTTAAATCCTTTGTTGGCTTAATTGTTGTGTCAGAGATATCTTTCGCATGGTAGGAAGCCCACTTCTTTGCCTCTGCCTTTTTTCCAAACTGAAAGATCAGTGGCGGGTATCTTCTCCGCCCTTAGGAGAATTGAGTACGGGTTGTGTGCAGTTCCCTTTTGGCGAGTTGGTGAGGGTGGCCTTTCTATCTGGACTGGTAATAAATGTATTTGAAAGTGTGTTCGGTTCTTGTGGTAATCCTACTGTGCTCCAAGTTTTAGGATGTGTATCTGAATTTGGAACCTCTGAACTGCCCAGTGGGGAGGGAGCCACCCCTGTGTCTTTGTGGAGCAGGCCCGTATCTTGCTCAGCAGGCTCTGAAAGGTCACTGTGCCTGGGTGAGTTGCCAAGTTATGGGATTGGGGTTTAAAGTTGGAGCCCTCCTTGCTGACAATCACTGTTGAGCTCAGAGGGATAAGTAGTCCCTTGATGCCCATGTTGCAGGAAAAGATGGCAGAGCCCGCGTTTTTCAGAAAGGCAAATTTGGACGTGATTTCTGGTTGGAAAGGGGTGATCTTGGAGCCCGCAGGGCTGGCTTCCAAGAAGCGAGGGTTGGAGTTATTTGCTGTACTGCTCAATGGTGTAGTCGGTGTTAAATCGAGTATCTGATCAGATTCTACTGTGGGTTTCACTCAGTCAGCCCTCTGCCTCCTTTTCTTGAGTGGGGCTGCCAGACCCCTCTGTTTCCCAGAACGCATAATGCAGTTGGTTGTATTGCTAGAATTCCCTTAGGTTTGTGCTACGGACTGCACCCCACAGCACCTGCTCTGCTGAAGTCCCGGGCTGGGGGAGCCCTAAGGATTGTGAAAAGGGTCCTTCGATTGTCTACTGGAGGCCGACTTTTTCACTTTGTGATTTAGACCAGTTGAATCCTGGTGTACCGAGCTGCCGGGCTAGATGGAAACAATGGTGAGTGGGGGCACCAAGTGTGCCGCAGGCTGCGCCTGAACTAATTCCAGGCCGCCTCCATAGTCCACCTGGTACCACTCTCCATGGCCACCGAGTAGCGGCTGTCTCACTTTTGAGATCAGATAGTGCAAGATTGAACTGCTGCTTTCCCAGGGGTTTTGGGCTGGGCTAGCTAAGTCTAGTAGGAGCTGAGAAGGAGAAGGGAGGTAGGACAAGTTTACACAGCCCTTCCCTCCTTGTCCTTGGTCCTTCGCCCTTCACTCTTGTTTCCACCTTTAATTCATCTTCGGATTTCTATAGTTAATGAGGTTATTAGCCGCTATAACTGGATTTCTTATCGCCGTTGTGATAAGCTTTTATGATACAGCGCTATCACAGTGATGAAATCCATCGATAGCCGACGATAAGATAAACATCGCTAGACGCGCTTAGCAATGTTTATCGCTATTCGTTGTTAATCTGCCCCGGCAGCGCTTGTTGCCGATGCTCAAGCCGTGCCAGCCTAACGGCAGACGTCTCCGAGCAGCCGGCAGGAAGCGTGACCAGACTAACCGCGTCCCCACTCCTTCACTTGCCTAAGCCCTGTTGGGGTGACGCACAGCAGTTCTGGGTTACCGGGCGAACACCGGCCTCCGCACCTCAACCACCTCTGTGGAACCTTACTCGTTCTGCCCGTGGGTCCCCCAGGTTCATTTCTAGCAACAAATTCATCACATTTGCCAACCAATTTGCTCAACTTGGACCAACACTTCTATAAACATACTCCAAGGCCTGCAAATATATAGTGGCCTTATGTTTCCTTACCAGCCAGATCCAGTACAACACCGGTGTTATTGCTGGCAGATCTGCAATGGGAATTAGCCCAAGTTTCACATAAAGTGCTAGTAAGGGGGTACCCAGTCCCAACTTTAACAGAACCCTCAAAAAGTTATTTTCTACCACTTGCAACTCATCTAAATTACCATACCCCAGAGCTCAGCCCCACAGGTGCAGATCCATAAGCACCAGATCATGGACAAATAAACTGACAGCCACCACAAAACGAAGTCTTACTGTATAGGAGACAGCCCCTCACTCTCACAGTAAAACCCACCAACGACAGTAATAACATAACATCACAAGCGTGACGTCACGTAAGACGCAGTGTACTGTATCAGTGACGTTCTGACAGCACACAATGCCATCTCTTGCACCACGGACACTAGCTCCCTGGGCATCTCTTGGCCTGCGTCTCGAGCACTTACCCTACCTGGATGCTCGTGCCTCAGACTGTCTGTCACTTTGTCTTCCTGCATCTGTTTCCCTCCTCCCCCTTTTACTCCACCTGTTTCACTCCAGCCATCTGTGCCTCTCTTGTCCCCTCCCTGTCTGTTCTTCTGTTGTCTACCCTTCTCCCCTGCCCCCCTTTATCTACTTGCATTTATTTCTGTCACCTCCTCGTACCCCACAAGCAATTTGCCCCATGTGCCATTACAGCTACGTTTCCTCAGCTAATGGGCACGCCTGTGCGCAAGTCTGCTCCTGAAGCTGCATTATGACGTCTTGAGCCAGACCGTGAAAATTTGCACTGGTGCAAGACATGCGCAAATGCTTTAAGCACTTTTTTTTCTTCTTGCATCTTTAGGAGCAGACCAGACTGGGGACAAGGTTGCAAGAATTGCCCCATGACCGAACAATTTTGCACCAGTGGCGGGCAATCTTGCCCCAGGGTTTGGACTGACCGAGTCAAAAAATGTAACTTCACTTGGTGCAGCGCTCGCACAGATCGGTCCATGCAAACACAATTTTGAACTGGTCAGTAAACATCTGTGTAAATTGCAGCCTCAGCAGTACAAACGATTGATTTGAAGCAGGTCTCTTACCTTAACGTACGGTACAGAACTCAACAATGACTCAACGGGGCCCCGACCGGCTCCTGCCTGCATCCCTGCCCACGCGTCCCGATCCGAGTAGTGACTGACTGACTGACTGCTCACGTATGCGTCACACTGAGCGGGGCTGGCCATAAAATCATTTCCAGGGCCGTCAATGTTAGCGCTTTTGCGCGCTACCAGATTGACGGCCCTGGGACCCACTGTCACCCGCATTGGCAAGGCCGACGTCACGTCACCACCACTAAGGCAGCACCACCAAGCTAGGTGGTGGGGTGCGTGTGTCACAGTGTGTGCGCACAGACAGTGTTTAGTGCTCCTTCCCTGCCTTAGTTACTGCCTGCGACCCGGCCCCTGCGCGAGAGCGACATGAGTGCTGTGCGCACTGCGTAGCGCTTTTCCCATGATTATGTTATTCCCGCAACTGCGGGGCGGGGCCCCCTGAGCGCAAGGCCCTGGGCAGCTGCCCATACCACCCATGGCTAGGACCGGCCCTGATTAGGATACAACCATCCATAGGGCGGTTGGAAACATGGTGCAGGGATGTTTAGGGGGGTGTCCCATAGTGGAGGGCCAGGAGGGAAGAGGGCCCTTCTAGGGGACCCCAAAGTCATTTTCCGAAAGCCTTTCCATGTCGGACAGGCCGACATGGAAAGGCTGTCGGAAAATGACATCATAATCCCGATGGCAGAGCCGACGTCATTAGTGGATTGTGAGCATTTCCGATGCTCCAATGGGCTCAAGGAGCCCGTCGAAAGAGCAACGGGCAGTTCCTCCACCGGCCTCATTGTAATGCGGCGGGCGGACAACAGGGGCAGATATCGTTGGGTCCGACAGTGGCCTGTCATCAGTGTCGGACCCACCAACATCGTAATCAGCCCATAAATTGTGAAACAAAAGTATTGTGTCAAAAATGTTGGTTACCAAAATATTGATTACAAAAGTATTGTGTCCCTACACTTATAATAGTAATTACAAAAATATCAACAACAAAAAATATTGTTTCACACTAATATTGTTAAAAAACAGAAAAATATTGTTTTTTAATCTATTTAATTTTAAAATAGTAAATCTTAAATATTTGAATATATAACATTATTATAATGTAAATTACTGGCGGTCGACAGTAGGTAGTTATAGTTAGGACGTAGTTTCCGTAGGAAAAGCATTTTTTGTTTTGCCAATAACTTTGGTGCCATTTGATAAAGCTTCACAAAATTTTCAAAACGAGTACGCCAGTCAATTCAGCTGCTGTGCTGAATGTTCCGGGGGGATCCGTCAAGCCTGGCCCGAGAAAATGGGGCAGAGGGTTCCAAAACACGTTTTCCCTGTGCAAATTCTCATACGGATTTATGGGCCTCTTCTATCTGCAACTTGGTAGACATAGGCTGATAAAAACTGGAATACAGGGTCAATAGAAGAGCAAGCAGGAGCGAGGAAACACTACAGCTGGGTAAATAGAAAAGGGAAAGGAAGAAGGACTATTGGAAGGAAGGGGGATAGAAGGATGTATGGATGAATGAGCAGGTGGATGAATGAGTATGTGTATGAGTGGGTGAAAGGATAAGTGAATGATAGGTGGACGGACAAGTGAAAGAATAGCAAAGTAGAGTGATGGGAGGATGACTGAGTGAGTGTATAGATAGGTGGGCAGGTGAAAGGGTGGCGGATTAAAGGGATGGATGGCTGGGAGTGAATGGATAGGTGGATGGACAGGCGAAAGGGTGGTAGAGGAAAGGGATGGATAGATAGGTGGATGGTAGGTGAAATTATGGCAGAGTAAAGGGGGAATGAATAGGTGGATGGACAGGTGAAAGGATGACAGATTAATAATGTTTAGGATGGATGAGAGGTTGAAAATCTGAGTGAATGGATGGCAGAGTGGCTGGATGGATGATCAATTAACTCTGTTTGGCACGAGGATTGTTCTTGGTCGGCTGTTCCCTGCTTGATCCCTGAGGCTGTCCCAGCTGGTGTGTGCGGTTCCGCAGTCAGCGGATATCCAACTCGCTCCCAGTGAGATACAGCCCAGGTTGAGGACTTTGGCGTGCACACAGCGTTAGGAGCCTACCGGGGGACTGCGAGGACCAGCATTCTCCATTCTGCACAGCTGGTGCCTCTTCCCCCGGCGGCCACGCCCCCTGTCTTCACGTACTTTACTGGCGTAAGCTCCACCGCGACGCGGGACGTGCGCGGACGGAGCTCGGGGCGAAGACCGGGCAAAGAGCGGGCCGTTTGAGGTCGTTCGAGTACGGTAGAGTCCGGGCCGGGCCCTCCCCCTTTGGCATTATTTTTTCTCAACTAACGGAGCAATGTGCACAAGAGAAACCAGGAGCAAATCATCCCTAGCTGCGGCTGGAGCCGCTAAAAGCACCATCGACAACTACTTTGTCAAAGCCGGATCACTTTTGATTGAGGAAATAGAGGTTTTGGCGAGACGAATTTCCCAGGAAATAGACTGGGTTAGGAGATCCTCAATGGGGCCAATGGCTCAAGCCAAAACCCCGGAGGGAAGGCTAGAACCTACAAACAGTGCAATGAGTGATTCGGGAGAAACTCAGCCACCCAGTGTCCTAATAACTGATCCAGACTTTACAATCGAGGCCCCTAGGGACCTCGAGGATATGAGCTTAATGGCCCTCCCTAATACCCAAACGCCTCAAATTTCACCAGGAATCCCTCCCCCAATACTCAAATCTAACACAGTGTCAGCTAATGACAAAGAGTCTAGCTCTGATAGAGACAGGGGGGTCAGGGAAGGTGCAATACGAAAAAAGAAGAGGGGGGGACAAAACAAAGAAGACAATAGGATAAAGACACCAAAATCCAAACCACCGAGGGGAAAAGGTGCGAAAGGAGGCACCATAGATATCAATTTAGAGAAGCCTGGTATTACAATTTCCCCCTTAGTTCACAGTCAGACGGACCCATCACCCGCTACAAACATCACTTTAGTGGACAATTCCAGCGATGAAATCACATTGGCGGATATTGGTACACTCTTTAGGTCCCTACTGAGCCCTCTCGAAGCTCGCTTGATCAAGATCGAAGCTAGGTTAGTCAACATTGAAAAATCTACAGTGCAACTAGCTGATTCGATGAAACCCGAACTCAATGGAGCTAAAGGAGCCAAAGGGGGCCCTGATCCAAATTCCAAAAAGGGCAGTGAACCCACTTCAGTTTTAAAGAACAAGCTACCAATTACTGACTCCCAAAATCCACAACCCAATTTAAATAAGACACCGCAACTCCTGAATAACCCCTACACAAATATCGCCCCTCCAAAAACCCAGCAGACACCAATTCCGGCTCCAACTACTATTCCCCCATCCAAAGATTCTGCTCCTATCCCGACTGACACTAAGGGTGATTCAACATTTCCGGGAGAAAAACACAACCCTATCCGTAAACCCAAACCTGTCAACCTTCCTCCAGAGGCTTCCCCTATACCCTGATCCTGGCAGGGGTCCCTGAATTAAAATCCATGGCAACTGAATCAACTTTCTCACTTAGGAACAAGGTTATTAGCTGGTTATCCATATACAGACCACTCCCGAGAGGTACAACCAGTGACATTTCCATGGTCAGGCGGGTTCCTTGGGTGGGATATTCTAGAAAATCAATAAGGGGAGACTGTGTTTTGGTCACTTTCAGAGAGCCGGGCACAGCTGCTTACATTTGTGCCTGGGCTTCTGACGACCAAGGCAGCAACATCCAAGCCCTTCCCCTCTCATTCTTTTATCCCTCAAGTTTATATAATTTGGAGGATCAGAGATGGGGGCAACATCAAGAGTTGCTGGATGACTGGGAGAGCTGTCGCAGGGAGAGAAGTGTTCCATTTCATCATAGGGGAAGATCTATTGACCACTTCTTACCGTATGGGGAGGAGGCGGGTTGGGAGACCATTACCAGGAGGAGGGGCGAAGGGGGAGGAATCACGAGAGGACTTACGGGGCCCCACAGGATGCACTACCCAGCCCACTTTCCCACCTACAATAGATACAGCAGTCTGGAAATGGTAGATTGACGTTCTGAGATTGAGGGGAGTGAATTGTCCGCATCCCACTGGATAGGGAATAGCATACCCCCAGAACCAACACCACACACAAGGGTACAAAATGAATTAACACCGAACCAAGTTCTCGAGCCTATTCTAGTGGACACAACCGAGACTCATACCAATATAAGATTGGCTCGGAGGCACTCTCCCCTGCCTCAGGCGGCCATCTTGGAGACTAGCGGTGTCAACACTACCGTTAAAGGTCCATCTACTACCAAACCACATCCCATGACTCTGATTTCATGGAATGTTGCTGGATTGGCCAGTAAAATTGATTGTCCGGATGGGGTTCTTTTATCAGTTCAAAAAATATATTAATCTTCCAGGAGACTTGGGCCCGAGAGGAACTCTCATTTCAGGGATACGCAGTATTCTCTAAACCCGCTAAGTGGGGGGAAGGGGCAGGCCATCCGGAGGACTCGCGACTTGGGGAGCATCAGACCTAGGCTGCCAGTCTAGTTGTCTGGAGACAGACTCCGACGATATTCTAGCCGTCCTTTTAGAGTGGCCAAATTCCACGAAACTGGTCGTTGTAAATGTATATTCAAGACCGGTACCCATGTCAAGAGAATCCAACACTATAGAGGAACTCTCTGCGTTCCTAGATGGCATCCCATGGGAACTCCACTGCCTGGTGAGAGGTGATCTAAACTCCCAGTATGAACCATTACCAGGCCTACGTGATGGCCCCTCCCTCGAGGAAGATTCATGTTGGCTTGTTCCGGTGACGGTGGCGCCCCCTCCCAGAGCCTGGTCTCCCCTTGCCCTGCAGATAACTGCCCTTACTCTAAACCAAGGTTTAAGGGCCTGCAATGGGCGTTGCAAATCAGACACGCCAAGCATATGCACCTATAACAAATCTGGTAGCGAATCGAGACTGGACTATATCCTTGTCAAATGATCAATGTGGTCACAAATAGTTGACTTTAAAGTTATTGAGAGAAGGGATAGTGACCACAACGCCCTGGAACTCTCTTATGCCTTACCGGGGAACGAAGATATATTGCTTGGTCCGAACAAAGACAAGTCAGGTCTTCTACTAGAAAACAACCGGAGAAAAGTCAGGTGGGAGAAACTGGCTACTAGCGGTGATAAGTTACCAAAATTATATGCAAGAATTATCCCGCTTTTAGAGAGGGCTTTCCAGATAGGGATGAATGTTGAAGAAGGGGCAAATAGAGAAAAGCTGGCCCAGACCCATGCAGAACTAATCAATACTCTGGAGCTGGATCTATTTTCAAAAGCAGGGGCAAAAAAAGGACCCACAGTTAAGAGGACCTGGTACAATGCCACCTGCAGGGATTCAAAAAACAAACTGCTACTTGAAATTAAGGGGCGCAAAAGCAGGGATGAAATCCAATCCAGGAGAAGGTCCTATAGGAAGCTCTTGGTGAATGCAAGGGCTGAGTGGGATCAACAATATTGGGAAAACCTCTCAAGATCACTAGCCACTAAAGACTCGTGCAAATTCTGGTGAATCGTGTCCAATGGAGCAGAGGACCTATCCTCAGCAATAGAGCCTAACATAGCTCCTAGCCTATGGCAGAGCCACTTTCAGTCATTGTATTCAATGGAGGAAGGGCCTCCGAATATAACAAACATTATGATAGTGCCAGGTCCAATTGGAGACCCCTTCACTGAAAAAGAGGTGAGGGTGGCTATAGCTGGGTTGTCCACAGGGAAAGCCCCTGGTCTCGATGGGGTACCCGGGGACCTATTTAAGCAGGAACCAGGGATATGGGCCCCATACCTTACATTGATATTTAACGCTGTCCTGGGGGGAATGGAGGTGCCGGATACTTGGCTGGGAGCAGAAGTGGTTCCAATTTTCAAAAAGGGGTCCCCACTGCTCCCAGCCAACTATCGTCCGATCAGTCTTATTGATATATCCCAAAAGCTTTTCGGAAGACTGATCCTGGACCGGCTACAGGATTGGATAGAGGAGATGGGTATCCTGACTCCCTACCAGGCGGGATTTAGACAGGGGGTCTCTACAATAGATCAAATTTTTAGGCTGAACCTCTTATATTGGAGGACAGCATTAATTGAGGGCGGTACCTTGTATACTGTCTTTGTAGACCTGCCGCCTTTGATTTGGTACCTAGAGTAAAACTGTGGAAAGTTATGGAGGAGATGAATGTCCCGGGAGACACCTTGGCAATCCTGATGAGATTACATCATAACAACTACGCCCGCGTTAGGTGTGGCAGAGGTGGTAATCTAACCGAAAGGTTCCCCGTTCGCAGAAGGGTAAGACAGGGCTGCGTGCTCGCACTGACCCTGTTTTGCCTCTTCGTGAACGGGGTAATTGCCCACCTGACCAGGATTCCCAACACTGATGCCTCAAAACTGACTGGCAGCAGGGTGCCTGCAATTATGTTTGCCGATGACACCCTGCTGATGTCTAAATCCCCAATGGGCATTCAACGTGTCTTGGACGGGTTTATGCAGTTCTGCTCAGAGCGGGGACTCGAAATTAACCCACAGAAATCTAAATACATGATTCTCAACCCCAAGCCCCATAACCGCGCACCGCCCAAGCTGGGAACAGTTCAACTGGAACGGGTGTACACAATTGAATATTTGGGGATTACTCTCAATGAAAATTTAACGTGGTCGTGTTAAAAAGGGTTCCAAAGACAACCAGTAACCAAAGACCCTTTTATGTTGCCCGGCGGTATCGCCTCTATGACCCACCAATGTTAATCAATGAAGAAGCAGGCGCTGGAGACTGGAAGGCAGGAAACGAGGATTTTATTCTCTCCGGAGGAGAACACATCAATTCAGACAGCAAGTATCGTCACGAGGTGCTCTAACCACATCTCTGAGGCCTGGCCTCTTATACTAGGGTTTATGACCTTTATTGCACATAACACATTCTCGCAACACGTTGATAGTTGAAAGAACATCCTCGGAATCTCCCCTGCAGGCCCGTTCCCACATACATTTACAGTTGGATTCCCCACCCCGGTCACAACAGGTGATGGTTGCCGCACAGCAGGGCATTCCGCCAATTCACGGAATGCATGGGGTTGATCGGATCTCATAGGGTGGGGGCTTTGATCGGTTCGAGGGTCTTTTGATGGGGAGGGGAAGCTTCCTACTGTACGGGGTAATAAACAGTATCCGCAGAGCCAGGTGGTGGCCTGGGAACAAGGAAGACAAACGGGGACACAGGAAAAAGGGGGTTTGCATCAAAAGGATCTGAGGCCATGAAAGGAATGAGAGGAGGTGTCGCGCTGGGAACAGGATGGGATTCTGTGGTGAAGCTGCGCTGAAGGGGGGTTTATGACCCAAGGCATGAGAGAGCGGGGGTTGTCAGTGTGCGGGGGGATGCTTGCGTGGTTAAGAGAGAGAGAGAGACACGCTGGCTATCAGCGAGGGGCAGGGAGGCCATGGTGCTCATAATGGCTGCCGCTTACGCGCACGAATGGGCTTGGAAAGGGGCAAGATGGCGCCGATAATGTTGACGTTTTGCAGTCTAATCTTTAACAGTCCTCCCTTTTCAACATATCTTAGCCAACTTGCTTACTCAATGTCAATCTTCATCAAATTCCTAACCTCGGCATCATATATTGCTCTCATATGTTCGTTTCCAAAGTCCACAGTCTTAGGGCAAATACAATTTACGCATAATGTACACAGGGGTGGTAGACATTGAATTCCTAAACATAAACCACATATTACGACCACAGGAATCAGAATAATGGTGAATAGTCTCCAGCCCCAGTTCTTAACGGTGCTCCAGAACCACCCACCCAGCGACCATTCTTCTTGTTCTTGGTGGACTTCTGAAGAGAGTCTATGAAGATGTTCGATGGCCTTGTACACTGAGGGTGAGTTGTCCGGTATGTACGTACAGCAGCTGGACCCAATAATGCGGCATGCCCCACCACGATCCGCAAGAACCACATCCAGGACAAGGCGGTTCTGGAGGGCCACCAAGCGGACCGCTTGAAGTTCAGCGGTGTTGTTAGCAAGGATACCAGCCGTGATGTTCATTGTTGTCTCAACTGCTTGAGTCAGATGTCGGATGGCACGGCTGTTTGCCATCGGGCCCCAGAGGGGGACAAGTCCTTTCATAGCATTGATGAATTGCGCTCCTGTTGAGTCGGCTTGTTCGATGTCCTTGGCTCGTTTTTGTCTGTGATGATTTGCTGGTGCCACATAAGTCGGAGGAAGGATGAAGGAAATGAAACAAGTGCCCCCCCAGCCTTTGGGGAGCCAGGTGTAAGCCTTCGTGCCGCAGACGAAATACGTGTTTGGAGATGCCACAAAGGAAGGTGGGTCGGCGGAGTCCAGAGTTCTGGAAAACCGGCAGGCACTGTGGCCTACCAGCTGAGTCCCAAGCCCTTCCATGCACATGTGGCCGGTGACGTTGATGACTGACAGGGCCACAGTCAGAGTGGCAGCCGTTCGTTTTCGCAGGTAGGAGAAGGTGGTTCTGGTTGGATTATTGAACACTTGCATTTCAACTTGTTCTTTAGCAGGGATGTCCAAGTGGATTGTGTTGTTGTTGGTCTGCGGGCAGAAGTGTGTCTTTGTTCTGTTCCGCCAGACCCCGTGGTAGAAATGCGTTACGGTTTTGCTGGAGGTGGCATTGTCCTTAAAGCTTTCTTGCAGAAGCATCAGCCAGGCAAGACAGGAGCCGTGAACTGAGAAAGGCGAAGGGATGAATGGTATCGAGTGTCCAGTGGCGTGGGGTAGCAACCCACAGATCCAACAGTTGGTGGCATTGGTGGCAAGGTTGTGCTGGTGAAGTAGTTGTACGAAGGAGTTATTCCAAAATTCCTTTCGCCTCTCTCTGAGTTGGGGAGAGAGCGAAATCAGATAATGTTCCTTCATGGTGGTAGGCTGGACAGTGGTCAGGAATGTTTCGTGAGCAGGTGCATTTTCTTCCACAATCCAGAGTGTGGTCATGAGGAGAAAGCAGAAGAGGATTGTGATGAAGAGCGCAATAGTCTTTGGGCTATGGAGTCTGTCTGCTTTTGGGTTTCTGCGGTGGGTATTTCCTGTTGCCTTCATCATCTTCTTATTTGGCGCTTCCATCATCTTCTTATCTGGCGCTTCCATCATCTTCAAGGGGCTCGGTAGCGGGCAGAACCACAGACTTTGTTTTGCTTCTCTCCGGGTAACCCTTGGTAGTGTTTAGGTCACCGTTCTGAGATTTAACTCAGTCCGTGGTCTACTTAGCCGAGACTCCCTCCTTTCGACGCAGGAAATACCCTTCTTTCGATGGCACTGTGGGATCAGAGAATTTTGAAAGTTCAAGCGTGTCGGTATCAGGATAGCAGGTTAGTGACGGTCGGTCCTTGTTCAGGAGCTCTTCTTGGTTGTCGATGTTTTCGGTCGAGGTCAGGGTCGAGGAGATCTTCTTACAGTGGTGTGCATGCAGCCAGTTGCGTTTTCCCTCCACCCGTAGTGCTGTTCGGGTGGTGATGAGGACTTGCCAGGGGCCCGTCCACCGGGGTTCCAGACTCTTGGCACGCTGGAAATTCCGGATCAGGACGAAATCCCCAGGCTGAATGGTGTGTCCGGGACCCCTGGAAGTGTCAGGGATGGCATGCAGCACCTGTTGATGGATAACAGACAGCGTTTTAGTCAACTGACATAAGTAATCAGACATTAGGACGTCCGGGACGTCATGAATGGAAGTTGGTTTCGGTGCAGACCAGACATTCATAGGCCGGCCGAAAACAACCTCGTATGGCGTCAAGTGGTGTTTGGTGGGGGTGGAACGCATTGAAAGCAATGCCAGGGGGAGTGCGTCTGGCCATTTCAGTCCTGTGGTAGCTACTATTTTGGCCAATTTTAGTTTCAGTGTGGCGTTATGTCGTTCAACTAGTCCAGCAGATTGGGGGTGAAAGACTGCGTGGAACTTTTGTTTTACACCCAACCCCTTCAAAATGAGTTGGATAACTTCGGCTACGAAGTGGGGGCCATTGTCGCTCCACAAAATTCGACAAAGGCCGTAACGGGGGAAAAACTCCTTTAACAGTACTTTTGCTGTGGCCATAGCAGTGTTGTTACGGGTTGGATATGCTTCCACCCATTTGCTAAATGCGCATACCACCACAAGTACATATTTCAGGCCTTGACATCTGTCTAGTTGGATGTAGTCCATCTGCAGGACTTCAAACGGGTGATTCGGGACCCCAAACCCTCCCCGGGGTACTACAGTTCCTTTCCCGGGATTGTGTTGCAGGCATATCAAACATTGTTGGACCAGGCGTTTGGCGGACTCTGTGATCTTATCATTGTGCCAAACTCTGGAGACAAGTTCAATCATGGGGGCTGATCCTATGTGGGCAGGGGAATGTGCCATAGTCAGTATGGGAATCAGATATGAGTCAGGTAACAACCATCTGTTTGTGTCTTTTGTCCGCCAGCAGCCTTCGTCATCTTTCAATCCCACCCGTGTCCATTCAGTCAGTTCGTGTTGTGTGCTAGCCATTTGAATGTCTCTGATAGTGTCCCTAGCGTCAGACCATTTTTCTGCTTGTGACCTGGTCACGTACATGCGTGTTGTCGTCCTATTTTCAGCTGTCGTTCGGGCAGTGAGGTCGGCCAGTGCATTTCCCTGTCCAATAATGTCTGTCACCTTTTTGTGTGCCTGGCATTTGATGACTGCAAGCTTTTTGGGGAGAAGGACGGCTTCGATCAAGGCGGAGACTAGATCCCCGTGCAAAATGGGGGTGCCGTGTGAGGTCAAGAATCCCCTCTCCCTCCAAAGGAGCCCAAAATGGTGAACCACCCCAAAGGCATACTGGCTGTCGGTGTAAATGTTTGCTGTGGTTCCTGCTGCTAGAATACAGGCTCGTGTCAGGGCAATCAGTTCCGCTGCCTGGGCAGATCGTTGCGTTATGCGGGCTGTCTCGACTACAGTTCGAGCCGTGGTGACTGCATAGGCAGCTGAAGTGGTGCCATCGGGGAGTTTGATGCAAGAACCGTCCACCCACAGCTCTCCGTCGGGGTCGGGGAAGGCCGTGTCTCTGAGGTCAACCCTACTTCTGGTCTGTTCGTCTGTGAGGGTCACACAGTCGTGTACAGGGTGCGCATTGGGATCGTTTTCTGGTAAGGGCAGCAGGGTTGCTGGGTTCAGTGTGGTGCATCTCTTCAGAGTGATGTGGGGTGCGAGCAGAGTCAGTTCGTATCCTGTCAGTCGTGCACTCGTCAGGTGTTGCGTTTTGGTTTGGTTTAGGAGGGTGTCAACTGCATGGGGTACCAGTACTGTGAGGGAATTCGAGAGCACGATCCCCTCACTCTGTCGGATAGAGATCGCAGCAGCAGCTACGGCTCGAAGGCAAGCAGGCAGAGCTCTGGCTACAGGGTCAAGAGTGGCTGAGAAGTAAGCACATGGTCGTTGCTTTGAGCTGATGGACTGGGTCAGGACGGATAAAGCGCACCCCTCCCTTTCATGGGTGTAAAGGGAGAAGGGCTTTGTGTAATCGGGGGTACCCAACACAGGGGCCGAGCAGAGGGCATCTCGTAGTTGCATGAAAGAAGCCTGACACTCAGGGGTCCAAGGGAGTGGGAGAGGGATGTCCTTTGCTAATAATGAAAGCAGTGGTTTTACTACAAGGCTAAAGTTGGGTAACCACTGTCGGCAGAAGGAGGTGAGGCCTAGTAGGGAGCGGACCTGTTTCTGGGTCTTAGGGACGGGGGTGTCGAGAATAGTTTGGATCCGGTCAGGAGTCAATTTCCTTCCGTCTTTGGACAAAAGGTGGCCTAGGTAAGTGACCTGGGGTTGGCAGAATTGCAACTTCTTCTTAGATACCTTGTGGCCATTTTCTGCAAGGAAATGCAGGAGTTGAATGGTGGCTGTGACAGCTAGTGGAGTGGTGTCGGCTGCCAAGAGGATGTCATCGACATATTGTACTAACACCACTCCATCGGGTAACTGGACTCGATCCAGTTGTCTCTTGAGGGCCTGGCTGTAGATGCTAGGGCTTTCTGTGTAGCCCTGGGGTGCTCGGCAGAACCTATATGAGCGGGCTTTTAGGGTGAAACCGAAGAGATATCGGCTGTCTGGGTGGATGGGGATGGAAAAGAATGCGTTTTTGAGGTCAATGACAGTGAAGGTGGTGGCAGTGGAGGGAATCAAAGTCAGGATGGTGGTAATGTCCGAGACCACAGGGTACTGGGGTACCACCACTTTGTTGATCTCTCGAAGGTCAATGATGAAGCGGTATGCTTTCTCATCTCCTTCTCCCTGTTTCTTAATGATGGTCAAGATTGGGCTGTTGCAAACGTTGCTAACTACTTCCTCTACCACTCCTGCGTCTATCAGTGATTGGATGATTTCTACCAATGCCTTCTCGCCCTCGGGCGATATCCGATATTGTGGAAGTTTTGGGAGTGTTGCATCTGGTCGAACAGTGATGTGCACTGGGTCAATCATCATGCGCCCTACATCCGAATCCGTTTTGGCCCACAGATACGGAGGCAGAGTGTCAAGCAGGGAAGTGTCAGCGTCGGTGATGGAAAACATGTGTCTGGGGGGGCAATGTCTAAGCAGAACAGGATTGTCGTAAAGGAAAACTCGGACTCCATCTTGAGAACATCTAATCGTTGCTCGGAAGTGTTTCAATAAGTCGAGTCCCATAATTGCGTCAGGGCTATTGGAGGAAAGCAAAAACGTAGTGTCAGTGGTGTTGTTTTCTAAGTCAAAGAGGATTGGGGCGGACAAAGGGTTAGTGGAGGGCGTCCCATCGAAACCTGTCGATGTTATTAGTAAGCCAGACAAGGGTGCCCTTGGAATCAGTCGTTTAGATAATGCACTACGTGTTGCGCCAGTGTCTACCAGGAATGGTGACTTTGTACCCAAGACCTTAGCAGTGACATAAGGGCCTTGCTGGTCAACATGGAGCTCGACTGGATCCCTCCCTTGCCCTAGGCAGTCCTATGCAAAGTCATGAACATCATCGTAGTCAGATTGCTGGCATTGGTTCTGTCGGGGTCGATCAAATGTGTTTGGTCTACTAGATCTATCATTAGTTGCGTTGTTTGGGGGCCCTCGCTGTGGTCCCCTATTTCTTGGTTCGTTTGCTGAATCTCTAGGATCTCTATTTCTGGTGAGTTCCAAAAGAACCGGGCACTGAGATTTCCAGTGGCCCGATCCTTTACAGAAGGCACACTGGTCCTCTCTAATGTCTGTACGTCCAATGTGGGGAGTTGAAGCACGGTCTTTGGGAGGTGCCGTTTTAGGGACGTTCATCTGATGGTTTCCCCGGTATTGGTCTCGTCCCAGAGTCACCCCTTGCAGTTGAGCCATCATCACCCTCTCCTTTAATTCTTTCTTCTTTCTCTCTGTTGTTCTATCGTTTTCGTTTTTCTGATGTTCATAATATTGGGCCATCTGGAGGATAGCCGTAGGTTTGGAGGCTGCCCAACTGCTTTCGCTGGCCTGCAGTTTCTGCGAGACCTCCGGTGATAAGCCCTTAACGTAATTCTGGACAAACAGATGGTGTCCGGTTGCAGTGGTCAGGTCCTGGCCGCTGTAATCGGAGAACACCGTTTCAAACCGGGAGAAGTATTCCGATACATCCTCCTGAGGTTTCTGGCGACAAGCCGTTACTATCGACCAGTCCACTTTCTTTTCTGGGATCAGGGTTTTTAATTTCTGCACGATTTTATCCGGGAGGTCTAAAATGGCTTTCAAAGGCTTTTGTCCGGGTTCTCGTTGTCTGTCTATGCCATCAAGTTGTGACCAGTTATGTCCAAACAGCTCAGAGTGGTCGACTTTCCGGATTTGCTTCCACACATCAGCTGGTAGACATAACCCGAAAAACAAGTCGATGTCAGCTAGAGTCATAATCGTCGATCCTAGGGCCGTACCCAACTCAGTATAGAAGGCAGTGGGGTTTTTACGTAGGTCAGGCAGAGATTTCCGGAAGGTCAGAATCTCTTGCCGGTCCCATGGTTGGTAGACCCAATTGTACACTACCCTTCCCTTCGCATCTTTGTTGTTTGCGTCATCGTGAGTCCCTTCACCTCGTGGAGGAACCCAGTAAGGGGCAGCCTCTCGTATCGGCATCATAGTGTTAGGTCGTTCAGTTTGTGGGTCGGTTGCTACGGAGGTAGTGGATTCGATTTTCGGCTTTTGTTCAGTGAGGTGGCGGAAAACCTCAAGCGTACGCGTAAGGAGGTCCGTCACATCACTCTCACTCTCATCCCCGATATCAACCTTCCGGTACAGAGTCGTTAGGCTCTGTGGACCTTTTTCTTGATATCGGTCCTCGTATGCGTTTAAGACGTGGTAACACAGTTGTACAGTAAAGTGTCGTCTGTGACTCCCAGTATAAGAATTAAACACATCCGTGACGGACTCTTCATCCTCCCTCTTCTCTACCAGTATCTTTGCTATCTTGTCGACCCCTGCTCGTTCATGTTTGCTTAGTCTATATGCTCTAGCAGGACCAACCCTTCGGGCTTCTGGGTCGCCCAGCGTTGTCGTTTGCGTAGCATCTAATACAAGGAGTTCAGCCGGCACGGAGGCCATGGGGGCTGAAGCCGTGGTGCTACTCTCGCTGGTACCTGGGGATAGAGGGTGCTGGGCTAAGGGTTGGGAAGGGGCATATGGAGGGGGCATGTGGATGATCGGAGGACCTAGCAGTAGATCATCGTTGGTTCGCTGTTTTGAGTGTAATTCAGGGTAGAGCGTGGAGGGAGTTCTAACCAGACACTGGCTTGATGTTTCTATTTCTAGCTTCTGTTTGGTATCCTCTCTTTCTTTTATCTCTTTCTCTAGTTTCTGGGCCGCTAGGTGGGCTGCTTTCCGCAGCTCTTTTCCCAACCTACTCTCAGTTCTCTTTTTGCGTTGTTCGGCTTCTTTCCGCCACATGCCGAAGCTGTCAAGCATAGTGGACGTCGTCTTGTTTTTACCAAGGGCTGTTTCTAGTGCGATTATTCTATCATTTTCGAAGGATCCTATCAGTGGCCACTGACTTTCTCGATCCTTTTTCGTATATTTATGCCACAGCTGGCTATAGGCTATAGCGACTAATCCATGCTTCGTGAACATGTCCTTATTAGGGGTGCCTTCCAGCGGAGCCTGATGGTTCATCTCTAATAAGCGGTCCGGGCTAAACAGGCTACTAACCAGTGGGG
This sequence comes from Lissotriton vulgaris, assembly GCF_964263255.1. Lineage (NCBI taxonomy): Eukaryota > Metazoa > Chordata > Amphibia > Caudata > Salamandridae > Lissotriton > Lissotriton vulgaris. The sequence goes on from NC_141690.1 coordinate 231,606,239, forward strand.
AGAAGACAGGCATGACGGATCACAATGGGATAATAGTCAGCACTACCTATCTTATCACTGCGCGCAAAGACTAGACAGAATATTTCTATTCTACGTTGTTTGCACGTAGTGAATACCTCATGAACCAATCTTGAGCAATCAATGTTAGGTCAAAAATAAAAAATCAATATGGTCAATGGGGAGAATAAGTAGGCTCGCAAAGGTTCGCGTCACCTACCCTTTCACTATCTGTAAAGAGGGGACCTATTCTTCCCTGTTTGCAGACAGAGAATCTCCAGAAAACAATCTATAACAGTTAATCAATGTAGGGGTAGGGGGCAATTGTTCAGTGGGGGAGAAAGATAGGTCCGACGGGTGCGTACCTATCCTTCGCTGTTTATAAAGGGAGAGCCTGTTGTTTCTCCGTTTGCAGACAGTGAATCTCCAATAAATTAACAAAAAGTAATACTAGTATTTTCTCATCAATTATCAATCACTTTCAATTATCAATCACTTTCGCAATTTGTCGTGTTTACACGACCTTACCCGGACCGCATGGACAGTTTCTTGTCTTCCGAATCCAGCGCCCGATCGTCCTCTTCTCTTCGTACTTCTCGTGGCACTCCTGATGGTTCCCAGTCAGGACCGCAGATCACTCGAGAGAGGTCTGTTCGGAACCAGTGAAGTTCGGATGATCGGCTGTCAGACGAGGGTCTATCGGACAGGGTACCTTCCGATCGTTGCAGTCGTTCACTCTGTCGTCAGGACCTCTCCCACTGGATCCACGAGTCGCTGATGGGCCCCACGTTGGGCGCCAATTGTTAAAAAGGGTTCCAAAGACAACCAGTAACCAAAGACCCTTTTATGTTGCCCGGCGGTATCGCCTCTATGACCCACCAATGTTAATCAATGAAGAAGCAGGCGCTGGAGACTGGAAGGCAGGAAACGAGGATTTTATTCTCTCCGGAGGAGAACACATCAATTCAGACAGCAAGTATCGTCACGAGGTGCTCTAACCACATCTCTGAGGCCTGGCCTCTTATACTAGGGTTTATGACCTTTATTGCACATAACACATTCTCGCAACACGTTGATAGTTGAAAGAACATCCTCGGAATCTCCCCTGCAGGCCCGTTCCCACATACATTTACAGTTGGATTCCCCACCCCGGTCACAACAGGTGATGGTTGCCGCACAGCAGGGCATTCCGCCGATTCACGGAATGCATGGGGTTGATCGGATCTCATAGGGTGGGGGCTTTGATCGGTTCGAGGGTCTTTTGATGGGGAGGGGAAGCTTCCTACTGTACGGGGTAATAAACAGTATCCGCAGAGCCAGGTGGTGGCCTGGGAACAAGGAAGACAAACGGGGACACAGGAAAAAGGGGGTTTGCATCAAAAGGATCTGAGGCCATGAAAGGAATGAGAGGAGGTGTCGCGCTGGGAACAGGATGGGATTCTGTGGTGAAGCTGCGCTGAAGGGGGGTTTATGACCCAAGGCATGAGAGAGCGGGGGTTGTCAGTGTGCGGGGGGATGCTTGCGAGGTTAAGAGAGAGAGAGAGACGCGCTGGCTATCAGCGAGGGGCAGGGAGGCCATGGTGCTCATAATGGCTGCCGCTTACGCGCACGAATGGGCTTGGAAAGGGGCAAGATGGCGCCGATAATGTTGACGTTTTGCAGTCTAATCTTTAACAGTCGGCCCACCAGTCAAAAGTAAACATCAAACTGGCACAGTTGGTGGGTGGTACTATGAGACTAGTGAACAAATCTCCCTACCGGCCACTTACCCCTATTATTCTTATTTACAAAGCACAGGCACGGGGGTGTTATATACGGGGGCGAGCTGTGGGGCCATATTCCATCATCTAAACTACTAACTATTGAGAACAAATTCCTGAGACAGATTGTTGCTCTTCCACAGAGTACTCCATTACTCCCTCTCAGGCTGGATATGGGCCTCAGGCCCATAACGGAGGAGCTGGGGCTCAAACCGTTAGCATTCTGGCGGCATCTATGGAGCAGTCCAGACCTTTCAAATCACAGAGCTGAGTTGCAGGAATTCTTACAGTTACCTAACGCCACAAGAACACCCTGGCTGATATACATCAAGAGAACTTTTGAGGCAATTGGACTCCCTGAACTATGGTTGGACCCAGTAAATACCAGTACTAAGATCGCAAAAAAGGTACTCGCAAGAGCTTATTACGAGCACATGCTCCTCAGAGTTACCAAAGGCACCCGTGATGGATCATTATCCAACCAGTTCATGAAAATTAAAGATTCCTATCAACTAGAAAGTGTCCTAGATGCCATGACCCTGGCACTAACTAGAAAATTATTCCTCCAATGGAGATATGGAACTCTTCCCCTGGCATCATTCACAGCATCATGGTCTTGTCGCTCCTCTTCAGAAACTTGCCCGGCATGTGCCCACCCAAAGGAGAACGACGTTCATGTGGTTTTCTTTTGCCGGGCCTATGAGAGGAGCAGGAAATACTGGCTAGTCCCTCTGCTCAGAAACTTGGGATTCAGAACTTTTTTACCCGCTTACAGAGTCTTAAAGACAGATCTACCTCCTACTACAGTTTTTGCACTATCCAAATTTTTAACTTCAATGTGGTACGCCCGAACCCGTTGTATAAAGAGACTTGGAGACTCGGGACAGATTTGAGTTATTGGCACATCTTTTTTCTCTACTTCTTTTTAACAAATTTTGATCACTAATGTTGTTTAATGCGTTTTTAAAACTTTTTATATATGATGTAATGTATATCTTTTATGATCATGTGATCGAAATAAAGATTTTTTCGAATCGAATCAATCAATCATGATGGATGAAGTGGATGAATGGTAGAGTGAATGGATGGCAGGGTTGACAAATGGATGGATGGGTGTGTAGACGGATGGCAGAGTGGATGGATGGCAGAGTGTGCAGATGGATGAATGGCAGTGTGAATGAGTAGATGGATGGCAATGTGGGTGGATGGTTGGCAGAGTGGATGGATGGACAGCAAAGTGGATGGATGGATGGATGGATGGATGGATGGATGGATGGATGGATGGATGGATGGATGGATGGATGGATGGATCGATGGATGCATGGATGGATGGATGGATGGATGGATGGATGGATTGGATGGATGGATGGATGGATGGATGGATGGATGAATGGATGGACGGACGGACGGACGGACGGCAGCAAGAGTGTCGAGATGGATGGATGGTAGAGTCGATGGATGGGTGGAAGAATGGCAAAGTGGAAGAAGGACAGAGTAGATGGGTGGATGCACAATGGATGCATTGATGGATGAATGGCAGAGTGGGTGGGTGGCAGAGTGGATGGATAGATGGATGGATGGATAGATGGATGGATGGATGGATGGATGGATGGATGGATGGATGGATGGATGGATGGATGGATGGATGGCCGAGTGGATGGATAGATGGATGGGCGGATAGATGGCAGAGTAGATGGGTGTATAGCAGAGTGGATGGATGGATGGAATGAGGAAAGACTGAATGATGGATGAAAGAATGAATGGATGGCAGAATGCAAAGGTGAAATGGTGGATATAAGCGGGTGGATGGAAGTAAGAAAGAATGAATGGATGGATGGATGGAAGCGACAAGGAAGCTGTTCGTGGGAGTATTTGGCTCACTTGCGTCTGTTGCTCGGTGGCATCAGCGCTTAGTTCGAAGTGGGGGCTTGTTTAATTTTCTGGCTAGTCCCCTGAAGGAGACCCTGCTTGTGCAGGGAATGAACTTAATGGGGAACAAGTTTGTCGTAACTCCGACTCCACTAAGGAAAGTGCGAACCCTGACATCACAGTGACCGCTCTGCAGTATCCATCACCCGTCCGATGGCCGTCCTCGCCGGCGCATGCGCACACACTTCCCGCCTCCTCGTGCGGGTCCCCCCAGCGGCGTGCGTCTTTTTCATCAAAATCACTCGATTTACCGCGCTCGGCAAGGACACTACACGTTGATGTGGACAACAGCAAAATGTGTGAATATAAAATATAGTAATAGTTGTTTATCGATTGTCATCTCTAAATGTGGCCGTGAGTGGGGAGCGTGCGGCGCCCATCACCCCGTGTGGGGCCGTTTACAGCGTTATAGAATAATGGCCATGAGACATGCGACTTAAAAGATGGCATCATTTTAATTCATTCACTTCATTTTCGTTTTCTAGTAACCAAAGCTGTTTTAATAACAGGAATAAACATTAGCTGAATGAGTCGAGCGGATGTTTACGTGATGTTGCTCTGTGCAGCGGTAATACTCGGTCTGCGCCATATTTCGATGGCCCCGTCCTCTTGAGGGCTGCGTTTGCAAATTAATCGAAACCCGCACGTTCTATGCGTTGATCACCGGTGCCTCTGGCGCAGGAAACATTCAGACCTAAAAATAAGCGACAGCGCGCGCTACAAGTGTGCAAGGGTCCAGGGCCGGACGGACTGGCCTGTGGGGCAATCTAAAAGTGTCCGAGGGGCTGGGCCGGCAGATCAGCGCATGGGCAGCTTTTTTGGCTGCGTGTTTTTTGTTGTTATAGTTTTCTATAGGACGAACTTGACCCTAAGGTATTGGAGCGCTTTACATGAGCACCATTCACATTACACCTGTTTTTTGGTGGGCACGGGGAGATTAAGGGGTGTGCTTAGCCCAGAATCTCAGTTGAGCCAAGGCCGAGACTCGAACTTGGTTCCCTAGGTCCAAAGTCGGCAGCTCTGGCCATTAGGCCGGTTTTGCATTGGGCTGGTTTTCACTGTTGATTTAATTCTTTGTTACAACAAAATTGCCAGCAACAAGCACACAAGCATACAGTCTCCCGCACCCTACAAAACACCTACATATTTTTTATTTACACAAGTTTAGAACTGCCGTCGTGTGCATTTTCCCAAATGTGAGCCACTTTTTGAGATGTCTGATTTGCTAATTGGGGCCGCTTTTAATGTGGTGCCCGGGACGATTTTCTGCCCCTCTGCCATAAAGTAACCGCATTGCTAAGCGCTGTAGAGTCCCGAAGCGCTAATGTTGAAAAGCTGCAATCTAAAACAAATCGTTTTGGTATTGATTTGTTTTATATCTCATTGGGGAAGCGTTTGGTTACAATATATAGAGCCTGATCCTGTGTAGGAACTACGATTCAAATAAAAAAAAGCAGTTTTTTTGCTTTTACTAAAATAGCACTGTAGCCGACGGCATTCAGGGGCTAATACAAGCCCCTTGCGCTGCCGGTACGTCACCTTTTCCCACATTAAAGATGACACACCGGCGGTGCAAGCGGCTTGTAAATCAGCCCCGCAATTTGTTGCAATCGTGTGTATTTATATTTCGATGCATCTGTATAGATCTGTGGCTCTAAATTAAACTTTTGCAATGCTATCTATATTTGTGCACGTGCAATCTAATCATGTCTGTGTGTGTTTAGTAGTATTTACGCCTATATTTGCATCCGTATTTGAATGTATTTGTCTAGGCTATGAATGTAAGTATTTGCATGCCTGCATTATATGTTTGGATACTGTTTGCGCATCCCTGCTGACATTCCCCCTCAGCAGCGAACAGAAACATCTGCCTTAAACAACGCTTTCTAGCGCACAACTTTCGGTTTCGGTTGTTGCAAAGGGGTTCATGAAACAGAGAAGCAGAGGCATACTGCACGTCCTTAGGTACACACAAATACAGATTTACATACAAACGCGGCATGGATGCATGCCCATAAGCACATATCGACACAAAACATTCACATACATGAAAGTACACACACAAGCACAAATGTGTGTATTTATATATATACAGATAAGCGTATATATATATATTATATATGATTGTATATATATATATATATATATATATATATATATATATACACCCACACAACCCACGACACATTTAACAGTACATACATAGATGTGTACACGCGTGACAGCTATATGTGCATCCATACAAACAGATGGGCGACAATAATATCTATAAGTACACTTCCGTACATAGCAAGGACGCAACTATACGCTCAGCGTAATTAGACAGCAACCTGTATGTGCCAAAACATAGATGTATGTATGCGTGCATCTCATAAGATAGGTTATTGGGCTCACATATATATGCACAAGTGCACATTAATGGGTGCACAGATGCAGTCACACACCTACACGCATAACGCACTGATATAGAGACACACAGCTTCCCTCCTATAGGTTATGCGGCACAGTGCTACACGCGTTAAAGGCCCTAGATGCGTGCATACAGACACACCTTGCATGTCTGACATGCATGATTCGGTGATGCCACGGGTTCACCCGTGTACTGATGGCAGGTGCACATGTTCACACGCGTGTGCCCGCTCCATGGGCCGAGACACCCGGTTGTATCTGGGGGTTTTCCGGGAAGTGACAGCAGGTCTCCGCCCCATCCCCTCACACACACACCCTGGTGCCCGCGCCGCCCCACAGCCGCCGGGGCACGGGCTCCTCGGGGCTCAGACAGTCTGGGGGCCGCCAGGCCATCAATGGCCTCTAATGGCGGCTCTTAAGACCCCCCTATTGTCATTATAAGGCCCCCTCATTAGGGTCTCATCAGTGACGCCCAGGTCATCAGGCGCTAAAGGCGTCAGGGGCCGCGGCTAATTAAAGGTGAGAGCGCTCATCACAAAGGCATCGGGCGGGCATTTAGGGGCGAGCTCCCCAGGGGTGGGGCAGCCGGAGACCCCGACCCTTTGTAAGGCTCCTGCACCAGCCCCGGCATGTCTCCTTCCACCGCATGTGTCAGCGGCGGGCGAGGAGCAAGGCAGAAATTCCAGGTGCTCCCTCCGTTCCCGCCCTCACACCGGTTTAAAGCCACTCCACTCCCCCCCCCCCCAACATGGAGGGGAGATATTTGTAATTGCATTTATATAGCGCGTAGACGAGGCGTCGAAGCGCTTTTTAGCGTGTAGCCCGCTACTCCGGAACCCAAAAAGTTTATTGGTGAGTTGGAATAGGGAAATTTGAAATGTATTTGAAGGGTGCACAGGTGAGTGTCCAGCGCCGCGCGTTCACGCGCTTAGCTCGGGGCCAAGCACCGGACAGACAGTTTCACCAGCCCCCCCTGGCCAAAAAGACAACCTTTAGTGCAGATGCAGTAAGAGAGAGTCGTGTTACTTATCTGGTGGCAATAAAAAGACACACATACATGATCTCTCGCAACAAATATTTATCTTGTGACAACGCACATTGTCGGTAGCGCAATCCTGCAAGTTCTGCCCTCTAAGAACATTTAGAAAATCGCAACAGTTATGCCATTTAATGGCAGGGAATTATAGGGTAAGAAATAAAGCGCCTAGATCGGTGAACTTTGCCTAATCAATTCTTAAAGGTGATAAATTAATTAAATACGGCACTGAAAAATATTGACATCAGTCAGGCTACAGTAAATATGGAATCTAGTAACGCATAAATACACTGTAGAAGAAAAGCGGGTTGTTTATTGCAATTTACACTGTTTATCTGGGTGTTCAAGTATCATTGTATTGATAAGGACAATATACAGTCATATTATTATATACACGGCAGAGGTAATCGTTGCATGTACTTGTGTTTGTTATTCGTTCGTCTCCAGCCCAGCCGGCAAACAGACGCGAAGAAAAACAAAGTAATTCTTTATTATTCTTATCACGACACATAACTAAGCGCACTGAAGGTCCTCCGTGGCACGTGGCGCTGTGGTGAGTCGCATAAAGTAAACAAAAACAAACAGTCAATAAACTGCCAGACAGTAAGTGAGGCGTATTCCGCTTTTAATTGCCTTCTGTAGTGGACGTAGCAAAAATGGCTTTCCTTATACCTGTTTTGGCATACGAAATCAATCCATCTGGCAGCTACATTTGGTGTAAGGACATGCTCAAACTTAAACCTCTGACAACAATTTATTTTATCAAATGTTTTTGGGCTACAAAATGTTTGGACTCTGTATAGCGCCCAGTCTGCCTCTGGCCTGGCCTCCTAGCGCTACTGGCTGGACGCTGTGACTTTCCATTGTATCCCATATTGGAGAAAGATCCTGGTGAGGGTGCACCAGTAGGCGGACGCTGTTGTGCTTTTATACTTGTCTGTGCGTGACAATAAACTGTGGCTGGGCGTGAGTTGAAGCACGCGGTTCGTGACACCCATCATCAGCGCAGGCAAAGTTTATCACCCGACCCCCCCCGCGCGAGAAGTGCTCTGAAAGTGAACACTCCGAGAGACAGTGTGGCCACGCAATGTGGACACGCGTCTGGTAGGTTCTGCGGGGGTGAATCCGTCTCTTCTTCGAAGGAGAGCTGCCTTGTGCTCTAGCCGCCTTCAGAGCTGCCACAAGTGCTCCCACGCCTGCCATTCCACCCCCACCGACCGGCCAATCCCACTGCCCCCCCCCCCCCCGCCCCTCTCAGCCCAGGGCGCCCAGAGATCCCCCATCTACCAGACAACAATAGGGCGCTCCCGTCTAATCCTAAAATGGGGGTCTTGGAACAGGAGCCGAGTCCGGACGTAGGTGGGTGAGCAGGTGACCCGAGGGCACAGATCCCGCACGCGCGCACCTGAGCCGTGGACACCTACCGTGCACAGGGCCCCGCCCATCACGTGGGGTCGGCCCTGCACACATCTGCCACCAAACACGGGGCTTCTCTAACGTGTGTACACGACGGGCCAGTAAAAGTCACAATTTCACCCATCCGTCACACATACACCGTGCCCCAAGGTTTTACTGCACGCAAACACGACGGGCCTGTCAAACATACTCCAGTGCACCCATGGGGGAGCCTGTAAGAGTCACCACTGCCACCCCTGGGGTCGGCGCTGATCACATCTATCACACATACCCCGTGCCCCCGAGGTTTCACTGCACGCATACACGACGGGCCTGTCAAACACACACTCTCGTGCAACCCTAGGGGGAGGGCGTGCAAGATTCACAACTGCCACCCACTGGTCTGCACATCTACCACCAAACACACGCAATGTATGTTCGGCACGCATGCACGACGGGCCTGTATAGTGCACACACACTCGTGCACCCTGACGGGAAGCGTCCAAGAGTAGCATCTGCCAGGGCACAAGTCCTAAAAAAAGAAGTGGGGGGGGCGCTCCAAGTAGTTGTGGTGTCACCGGAAGTGATGTCACGACAGGAAGTGACGTCACGAAAGGTAGTCCCCTCTCATTACAGGGAGTCCTTCATTTTGACCTTCTGTCGCCCCTCCGCGCTCAGTTCCTGGCTGTCTGACTTAGTGTATCATATTTTTTCAGATTTATGAAATTAGTAGATTAATAATGCTTATTTAAGCCATCTCACGGGTTGTCCAGGAAGAGCTCCGGAGCCTCAGTCATCCAGCTCTTCATCCAGGAAAGAACAGTGAGGCGGGGGACGGCGTCCACCCGGTAAAAAAAGTGGGGGACGCCGTCCATCCGCGTGGTACCCCGACTTGAGCCCTGGCATCTGCTCCCCGCAGGGTCTGCACTGATCACATCTACCACACATTCCCGGGACCACAGGGCTACTTTATTTACTGCACGCGTACACGACGGGCCTGTATGGGTTACACACACTCGTGCACTCCGATGGGGAGCGTACACGACGGGCCTGTATGGGTTACACACACTCGTGCACTCCGATGGGGAGCGTACACGACGGGCCTGTATGGGTAACATACACTCGTGCACTCCGATGGGGAGCGTGCAAGAGTCACACATGCTACATACAGGGTCTGTGCTGATTGCGCTGGTCACATCTACCACGCAAACTCTCGGCTTCTATACTGCACGCTTACAGGACGCCCAGGCATACAAGGAATCTGGACGTATCTCTTACACACATACCTGACGGCCCAGCACGAGCCACAGACACACACGGGCCCCTCCATGGGCTATTGGACACAAACAGGCGCGAGAGACCTGCACTGAATACAGTCCCTCACGCCCGAAGGCGCGTGAACCTCTTTTTTCAAGGACACACCTGTTCACCATAGCACCTGCACGTGCCACATGTATCACCTGCACGGGCACTAGTGGGACTGTTGTTTGTGCAGGCACCAGTGTGTCCGTGCATCAGTGCAGTCTGTTGTTGAAGCATCACTCGGGGCGGCTGGTGTAAAACAGTGCAAGCAGATGACCCTGGGAGAAAGGGGCGGGCCTTGACCGCAGACCCAGGCTTCCCCAAGCGATATGTGTGGGTCCTTCCGTACTGGACAGGGTAGACTCCGGGGCGACCCCAAGTTGCTGTTCGAGGGGGGTGGGGTGCAGGCGCTAAAACAGAAACTGTTCATGGGGTTTTCTCTTCAATACTTCAAGAAGTAGATTGGCGCATGGGTTATTTACAATGGTTGGTGCAATGTCAATGCTATCCTTAAAAAACATGGGGCAAAGTTACAAGCCCCGTGCGCCACTTTTGCGTCACTTTTCCCATTTTAAAAATGACGCAACAAAAATGACGCGAAAGGGTCTTGTAAACCTGCCCCACATAGTTTCAGTTTCTGAAAACAATTGTGCATGTGAGACTGCCCTGTAGATGTATGGCCTGGAACAGATGTGTTGATCCACGGTTTGCTCACCAGACCCACAGCCTTTTGACGCGCACTGTAGAGCTCAGACTCGGCGGCGGACTAGAGGCCCGTTCATGGGTGTGAGCTCACGCTTACACCTGGCACGCAGGAGAGGCCCGTTCATGGGGTGAGCTGACGCTTACACCAGGAAGGGGCACACCAATCCAACACAGAGCAGAGCGTGGTGAGCGCTCGGGCCCATTCCTCCATCTTCTGATAGCCACGCTCTACCGTGACTGCACCCTCCCCCTCCCCCACCCCCAGCTCAACTTCTGCGAGGACCGTAGACTTCAGCTTTGGCCAGGAACCCCCCCAAAGTGGCACACACCAGTGGTTTTCAAGTATTGCAGTGCACACCTAACGCTCATTAAAACCTCCCTCCTGTATGGATAGTCACCACTGGGCCCCTACAGCCGAGATCACGACATCTTTGATGGACTATACCAATTCAACGGAAAGGGTGAGGTGCTTGTCCATGGTATAGTTGAAATAGACCAATGACGCCTATCCCTACACTTCGGCCAAGGATCACACCTCGCCAAGGATCCAAGAAGCTTGTATCAGTAAAACCACCTACAATCGAAGCATGTGTATCGCATGAACCCTTTCCGAATACCTACAGTGCACAGGGAGTGTTATCAGGGACCGTTGAACTCAACGCGCCAATTCCGACTCCAGTTATCCCAGAGGTCGGGGGGAAATGACGTTACCGGAGACATCTTGCCAGCGCCTTTGTAGGTCCGAAGAAAGCCTCTTGGCACAAGTACAAACGTGCAGAGCATGCACAAAACACACGTCTCAATGAAACGGACACAGAGGTAATTACGTAGAAATACCAGAAACATTTTCGAGCTTTTTTTAAAAACGCTGTAAGGTAACTTTATAACAAGTCATTGAAATTTACAGAAGAAAGTGAGAAGTTAAAGTGAGTGTAATAGTGGGCGATGGACAAGTTAAGGGCTATTAATTTAATAAAAAATAATTTAAAAAAACAAAAGTTCATAAAATGCCAATTCATTTAAACAATGTATTCGAAAGTTTAGAGATGAACGGAATTCACCAATCGGCGGAACCAATTCATAAAATGTCACAAAATCATGTTATACTGGGAACCGTTTTTTTAAATACGTAATTATAAAAAAACATCAACTGCTTATGTTTTTTTCCTGAAAATGTTGTTAAATCTGTATTTCTATTGATTTGAGGTTTCCACTACGATGACGACATGGATTTTTCATTGTGGGTTTTCAGAAAAGTGCTTTTAATATTTCAATTTTCTATGACTTTCCATGCTACCGTTATTGTGGAGTCAGGAGAGCTTGTGAACGGGGCCAGATTGATGACACCGCTGAAGAGATTTTTCTGCCGCCAATGGGAGCTGGCTGTGCAGAACCCTGGGTCGTGCATCCAGCCGTTCATGCTTCTGAAGTTGAAGCATGTCCTTTCTGTGCTTGAAGAGTTGCTTTTTAAAGAGGCCACTTGCTGCTCCTGCAAAGAGACTTGTATAAATCTACATGCAGTAGGAGAGTGCCTGTATATCTCCATAATAAAACGCATTGGGTGGACACTCAAATCAATTATTAACACGGGGACAGTTACAGGAGCTTTGCATTCCGCTGTTTTAGTCCGTTTATGTATGCACCACGTAACTAGAATTGCTATAACTATTTACAGTCACATCCTGCAATAAAAAAGCATGGGCAAAGCCAGCAGGTCTGGCCTACGCATGCTGTGCAATGGTTATTATTTATTTGTTCTGTATTGCAAGTATGTGCCACAAAAATAAAAAGAAGAAAAGGGAAAATAACGGCCTAAAAATCTTACATTTGAACAATATTAACTATGTCATATCATTTTGATAGCCCAATATTGTTGTTACTTTCCAGTCAGATATACTTTGAACTAGTTTAGGAAGCCTCTTTAGCTTTAATGTAGGTCACAGGAAAATGTAATTCTTATTAGTGGAAAGAAGTGTTCTTTGTTCACGAGAACAAGAATGACTAACAGGATAAAGAATGAAATGAAACACATGAATTGCAAAGTAAGGGGTTGTCCCGCCAGTCTTGGCACTGAAGTGCATTACTTTTTAGGTGGATGTGCACACATGCTCAGGTACAATGCGTCACTCACATTGAAAGAACCAATAACTGAAGGGGGGCTGACCAACTGCCCAATGCTGTGGTGGGCAGAAGCAACATGGGAATGACAGTGGAACAGAGGATAAGTGAAGAGGTCTATCTGTGCATGTTTTCTAATTATATATTTTTTTAATACAGGAGGCTGATGCTATCGCAATAAATATTTCTAGTCCAGATCGCATAAAAAAGATGGTAATACCCATTTTAGAAATGGAGTCAAATTGTGATTACAAGCATATATCAATGAACTCCAAAAGCATTACTTTTGTTGCTGCAGGGTGTTTCTGTTTGAAATTTTGAGCCAAGCGTCTCCTTGAACCCTAAAATGTCATATTATTTTCGGAGTTTATTTTACAGCTTTTGAGTAGACAGAGGCAAATCACTTAAACTCCATGTGCCTGCCAAAAAACGAATGTATCCTTGTGTAAGGTAACTAGTGCTCCGGTAATAACCCCGGATCAAGGTCACGCTATATAACACTGCAACAACAATATGACAAGAGCCATGATAGAACTGGCCTTGTCAACGTCCCTGTACACAAGATGTTCAAACATCTAATATTGGGTGCAATATACACCATTTGAAACTGGTTTGTGAGATTTCCCTTCAGGATTTGGCACTTTTGTTTTGAACCATGCATACTTCGGATTACAATCGTCCATGGTCAGGGGTCGAGTGTACAACTCTAGCGCCCACCTCACACCGAATTGTTTCTAGTAACAAACACAACCTCCACACGGGCAATGAAAGAATGTTACAGCCTGTGTTGACAGCGTCTGAAATATACTCTTGGGAGAGCTTAACTGGGGGATCATCAAAAATGACATGGAGACGGACTCAGAGGCCTGTTCACAAAATGGCGGATACACGCAGTGACGTGGTCCGCGCGGGTGACATCAGAGCAAAGGAAACACATACATGAGCGCGTGAGGTGTGCTGAAGACAACAGTGCGTCTTTAGACCTTGCTATCAATCCCAGCGTCGAACGGACTGACAGCCAGTGATCCTTGGCATGTCACTTGCTTCTCTCTGCTTCTTGTAACCAAAAGCTGCAGTGCAGAGAGACAAGCTTAACTCCAGGAGTAAGATACGAAAATAGACTGACTTACATAAATATAATAAGCATTCCTTGCATTAAGAATGTGTTCAGAATATTGCAATGATGCAATGCGTGCCATCGGGCGGGCAGGTGCGCCATGCTGAAATGAGGAGTGCCATGGTGCTTGGGGTGATGGTGGTTTGTGAGAGGCATTGCCTAAAACACAGGAGGTACGAGGCGTGATCTGCCAGACGCCATTTGCCACAGAAAGACAGGCGGCTGAGCCAGACTGGTACGCTTTGATACATCCAGATTGATGTTAAATTAGAAACTAGGGTGCCACGAAGCCTGTGAAGTAGGCACGAAGCCCTTCAATTATACAGAGCCCCGACATGAAAAGAGCCCGAGCCACTATTGTGGGATTAGGCCCGATCTAAGTGACATCCGCCAGCGCCCTCCCCTGCCTTTCATGTCTGATATCACACACCATGCCCCTCTCCGGCGTGGCGCTGGCACCACAGTGGCACGGTCTGTGCTGGCACGGGGTGTTTGATGTTTGTAGAGTGATCCCTGAAAGGGCACCTGGAACACTGGCCCCGTGTTTACAGCGGTGTAGGTGCCTACCTGCCAAACTCACAGCCCTGATATAGCGCCTAGCTACTGCATACTAAGACATTGGATCACAATTGTGGATCAGTGGTATACAGACACTTCAAAAAAAGGTGCTTGCAACTCTCAAGAGGCTGAAGGCAGAAGCCAGATCAAAACTACAGGAACAGCCAATGCACAGATCAGAATATTAGTGGGAAAGACTCCCCCTTTCACCTCTTTTAGGATGATGAAAGGAGTAACATATATAGGTGAATCGCTCAATTGAACCATAAACTGTTCTATCATAAGCTGGTTTCTGTGGCATTTACTTGGAAACAACTGACATCAAGGACTAAGCACAGAACTCTAGCGATGGGGTATGATGCAATATTTTCAAATCACCTTTCAACGAACAATGAAACAGAAAAAGGTAGCAAATAATATCAAATATTTATTCCAAAATATACGAAACATTCACAGTTCTGTCCAGCTTTAAACTTTTACAGCACCATTGAAGACGGGCCACGGATCCAAATTTTCATAAATAACAATTGCTTCGAGGACATAATTTAGAAAAGTACAAAAACGAAGTAAGAAAAATATATGTACAGGGTGTCGCAAGGAATACAAACAAATATAAAAAATAGACATGGGGTCCCAGGCCCCGATTAAAATATACAAGTCTTTGGCGTGCTTTGATTTTCACAAAATAAATAAGCAGGAATTGTTCGATCGGGCAGCAGTTTTTGTGTTCCAAGGCACTTTGTTCCAAGGCACTTCATATGGATCCCCGTCGTCGCACTTGTAAACAGGTCCCAAGTGCGCAGCTGGGCTACAGCCAGGCCTGAAATGAACGCAGCGCTCAAGCGGGGTCTAGGTCTTTTAAGAGAGACTGCCATATAACTGATGTATGTATGATAGCTCCTTGAAGTCCTTCGCGAGCACAGATGAGAACTGAGTGGTCTTCTGGCACGTGGAGGCCCGGGACAGGCAGTTTTAGCCTACAGAGCAGCGCCACCCTAACACTGGGGGGACGTCTGAACCTGTGGCACGTGTGTGCCTTGGGGTGTGGTGTCAGGTGAGAGGCGCCAGGTGTTTGTAGGACCGGTCTTAGGCCGGTGATGGGGTGGCCGTTGCACGACAGGATGCAGACGGGGAAGCGGTCACTTCCATTCGGCCTGCATCTGCCCCCCTTTCAAGGTGGCGAAATGTTCGTTTTTCTCGCCCTCTTCGTGGTCCATCTAGGTACGTCTGGGGAGGGGGAGGGGTAGGGGGTGTAAGGTACTCTCTCGAACGGTTTTTGCCTATCAGTCCCAACACGGCGGTTTAAGGGCCTGTCCTACCATTACAGTGAAATGTCGAGGCCGAAACTGAACTGAACACCCCCTCAGCTGCTGGCGTCTCCTGTGCGTGACCCTTCGCTCATACCCTCTCCCCCTGTATACTCCTTCCCTTAGTGAGTGCGGTTCATCTGAGAGGTCTCAATTCCCTGTCGTGATGCACGACAATGTAAACTGAACTGTTGATCTGTGCCTCAGAGACTCAAGTCGCACCAGCGTGTACAACAAGGTGACACCGAGGCTGATGAAGTGTGTGATTGCCCCCACCCTGTCATTGAGGGTAGGAGTCATATATTAGCCCCGCCCTACAGTCTGGGTTTCAGGAGCCCTCCCCCTGCCATCGCTCAGTAGCCGTCAAGTTATCCTCGCGCTGCGTCTTTGAACTCTTTTAGGCTGGTATCCCAAGTGTGCAGCCGTGCCCATGCCAATGCCTGCTCCCCCCCCCCCCCCTCCCCATGAACCAGTCCTCCATGTGCCCTCAGTCGCCAAAGGTCTATCATCCCTCGGTGCCCCCTTAACCTCTCATGGGCTGTTATCCAAGTGTGCAGTCAGTGTCTGCAGCTGCCCTCTACCCTATGCCCAGCCTGTCTATGGCTGCCTTGTACCCTCAGGGCCGCACCCACCGACCTCCCACTCTCTCGAGGCCTGCATCATACATGTGAACTGCAGCCCTCCCTGTGCCCTGGTCGCCACTGGTCTATCCTCCCTGTGTCCGTAACCTCTCATAGGGTGCTATCCAATGTGCGCGGTGTCTAGTGGCTGCTTTCTACCCTCCTGTGCCCAGCCTATGACTGCCTTGTACCCTCAGGGCGCACACTCCGATCTCCCAGTCTCTCGAGGCAAGCATCATACATGTGAACTACAGCCCTCCCTGTACCCTCGTCACCACTGGTCTATCCGCCCTGTGCCCACCTCTCATGCGATGTCATCCCAGGGTACCACCAGTCTCAGAGGGGCTGCCCTCTACCCTGCCTGTCTAGGACTGCCTTGTACCTTCAGGGCGCACCCACCGATCTCCCAGTCTCTCGAGGCTGCAGTCTAGATGTGTACTACAGCCCTTCCTGTGCCCTAGTCGCCACTGGTCTATCCTCCCACCTGTCATGGGATGTCATCCTAGGGTACCATCAGTCTCCGAGGGGCTGCCCTCCCTAGTTTTGCCCGAGTCTCTCAGGGGTCTTCACCCCGATCTCCCCTCAGACCTCGGTGCCCTCCCGCGGGTAGATGAGGCTGTTGACGCTGAAGCTGTTGTAGAAGTGTCCGCTGTACTGGTTGGCCTGGTTGGCGCTAGAGAAGGAGCTATAATAAGAAGGCGCGCGGCTGAAGTGCAGGCCGCTGTCCTGCATCTCGGCCTCCTGCGGGGGGCTGGCCGAGAAGCCCCCCAAGCCTGAAATGTTCCTTTGGGACAGTTCGTTGACGAGCCCCCCAAGGCCGGGCCGGCCGGCGGGGCCCAGGGAGGCCACGCTGCTGAAGAAGCTGTTGAGGCAGGGGGCGGAGGAGAGGCTGTGGGGGGAGGCGCTCTTCCGGCCCGGCTCCGAGGGGGGCTCCAGCTCCGGGGAGGAGGAGGGCGCCATGGGCGGGCTGTCCACGGCCTTCAGGGAGCGCGCGTCGTCCTCCACCTTGACGCTGACGCCGACGTTGGCCTCTGACCTCCTCTTTCGCTTCCGGCGGAAGTTCCCGTTGTCGAACATCTTCTCACAGTTCGGATCTAATGTCCAGTAGTTTCCTTTCCCTGGAGGAAATAAAGAAAGCAAAATGTTAGGCGTGGATTTAGGAAAAGGCAGAATAAACCAGTAGAGGATCAACCTGTCAGGGGTCCCAGTGCTAGAAAGGACACGGCCCCAGGGCTTCTGTTTGAATATTAAAATACAATAATAACCATGGGTCCGTGGGGCCACAGGCACTGCACCTGATGCACCAATGAAAGCTGCGTCCCTGGGATAAATAAGCTCAAGGACAGATGTTGCGATTAATGCACACTTCATGTTAGGAAGGCATGAGGAAAACC
The DNA here is from genome assembly GCF_964263255.1 of Lissotriton vulgaris. Classification (NCBI taxonomy): domain Eukaryota; kingdom Metazoa; phylum Chordata; class Amphibia; order Caudata; family Salamandridae; genus Lissotriton; species Lissotriton vulgaris. The sequence goes on from NC_141690.1 coordinate 231,623,886, forward strand.
AGTGGGGGCAATTTTAACCTCCATATACAATATTTATTTGCTGCAAAAATAGGTATTCTCCCGCCTAGACTCAAGACTGCTTGTGTGCATATACACTTTCTAAAAACCACCCCCAAGTCCATGGGTATTAATTGGGTCAAGGCCTTCTCTCTACACATAAAAACAATCTTAAAATCACATGCACCCTTAATTTGAATCTGGGCAGGACGATGGAAGCTCAACAGTTTGTAGTGAGAATCTCAGACCTGAGTCTGCCTTACTCCTGCCCCTGAAGACTGTTAAACTGGCGTGTATTTGGGGTCTGTCAGCGCAGCCATTTAATGGCTGTCATATGCAAATGGTGAATATCAAATATTAATACGATTCCTTCACTATGCATCGCGTCATTCGCCTCACCACGTTAGCAATTTTTTCAATTGACATCTTACGGCTGTGACTGGTGCTGGGTTTGGGTGCCTTGACCCGTCTCTGTGATTTTGTGCCTCATAATAGCTTGTCATGATGTTCCTCATCATCAACCGGGTATTAACTACGGTTGTCGGATCGGCAAATGGGTAGATATTGTCTAGCTGTTTGTAGATTCTTAAACTGTGTTTGGAACAATGCGGACTTCCTCACTTGGCAATGTGTGACCCTGACACCATAACTAAGCACTGTCTCTACAAGAAATAGCCCGGTTGAAAAAGTCCCACTAATTATTGCTTCCACTACATAAAACAACGCGTTCCCAAGAGAGTCAGAATTCCAAACTTTTCGTACCAATAGCCACAGGGTTTTACCCGAATTGGTAACGTATATCTCAAACCAGTTTATTTGTACATAGTGCAAATATTGCTGCTTCCATCATCTTAAAATGGGCGCGCAGTGACCTGAATTCCACTGTCACACATACAAATAACTTAAATCATTTCGGGTAAAGAAATTATCTTTCGGAAATGTACGTTTTGGTCCGGAACACTGTATGCTGTATCTGATTTTTTAGGGGTTGGCAATAGTTTAATGTGAACACGGTTTTTATAGAGAGTTTAATGCACAACACGCAAACTGGATTTTGCGGCCCTACCAATCACCTGATAGAGAACGGGCACATTGTCTCACTGATTATCGCAAATCGATTAAAGATGGTTAGGTCCGATTTGAATAATAGCGAACGGTTCTGCTACTCTCAACATGCAGTGTAAGTACTGCATAAAGCTTCAATGCCAAACAGTTGTGTACACCGGTGTAGCGCTGCAAGGTGTTTGCAATAAGCGCTAGGCAAGCACCATTCCTATAAATACACTCTTAATAACCATAGTATACTACACCTTCTCAGACAATCATAACGTTATCATTATCAATAAAAGTGGCAGTACCATCGAAAGTGCATATTTGAAACCGTTAGCAAAGAGTTTAACTTCTGTAGTTCATGCTAAAGTCAGAAGTAATACACATCTACTAACAGAACATGTTGTATGATCGCAGACTTATGCACACAGGTCTTTGCGTATTACTCCAGCGAGTGTGCAGCTCGCTGAGCTATTTTTAGTCGTTATTTTACATGTATTATATATGTAAAATAACGACTGTAAATAGCTCAGCGAGCTGCACACTCGCTGGAGTAATATGCAAAGGCCTGTGTGCATAAGTCTGCGCATCATACACCATGACGTATTTCAGACAGAGCGCCCACCACAGGACCTCCGGGGCCGCAGCGCTCACCTGGGTCGTCCTCGTCCCGAGGCACCTTCTTGAAGCAGTCGTTGAGGGACAGGTTGTGGCGGATGGAGTTCTGCCAGCCGGCCTTGCTCTTCTTGTAGAAGGGGAAGTTGTCGGCCACGTACTGGTAGATCTGCGCCAGGGTGAGCTTGCGTTCCGGTGCGCTCTGGATGGCCATGGCGATGAGCGCCGAGTACGAGTAGGGGGGCCTCACCAGCTTCAGCAGCTCCTCCTGGGAGGCCAGCGAGAGCCAGCCCAGCTCGGGCCCCCCGAAGGAGGAGCCCCCCTGGGAGCCGGGCAGCAGCTGCCTCTGTGAGCCATAGGAGGGCGGCCCCCCGTAGGAGCCCGGCCCGGCCCCGGGCAGGTAGGCGGAGGCGGCGCCGCCCCACAGGTAGGGGTTGGCGGCTCCGCCGTACTCCGCGAAGCCGTAGTTGGCGCTGCTGCGCGGCGCGGAGTGCAGCCCCTGCTGGTGGTACATGCTGAAGCTGTCGCAATAGACGGCCATGTCGGGCGCCTCCGGGGCGCTCTTGAAGTGCTGCTGGGCGCTGGGGTGGGGGCCCTGGAGGTGCATGGAGTTCATACTCTCCCACGCTGCTGCTGTCAGGGGCAGGAGCCGGCCTGCCCCTTTATAGCTCCTCATCAGCTGCCAGGGGCTGGGGGTGTGCCCGCTGCCCGTGGGAGGGGCTCCCCGCCTGGGAGGGCTGTCCGGACAGCGCACCCCCGAGAGGCGCCAGGGAGAACAATCCCCCTTTCTCATTCATGGGCCCTGATGAGTGTCTGCCTTCGGGAGGGGGAGGCTGGGCCCGGGGTGTTAAAAGAGACTCCGCGGCCCCAGACCTGCTGCATGCATAATGGGGCAGTTAGTGGCCCCGGGCCCCCTCCGACCATACATGTACCGAGCCCCCTCCCCTCTGAAAGGAAACATTTACAGGCGATGCTGTTAATGACCCGCCGCCGCAGGGGCCTTTACACATGCTAGACAAGCAAGCGCCTCGTTAGCAAAGAGAGCGCCGCGGCGCTATCTGCATCATCATTAAGTATTCAGAATTAGGGCCGGTTTCTATAGCGTTGGCCTTGCCCATAGGTAGCATTGACAGCGCCAGCGATACTCTTTTTATCATTGCCCGCCACAAGAAGAACAAAAAATATATATTTATCGAATATTTCTTTCTAAGGTGCGTTGCAGATGTGCAGTTCTGTCGTTCGATGTTTTAACGGATTTAGTGTTAGTTTATTAATAATGAATACATAGCAATCTAATATTTTTGTTTTTATTATCAGTGTAATTATCATTATAATTGGATTATTATCTTTATACATTAATATTGTTGTTATGTAAACTGCGAGATAAACAGTTGCACGCCGTGGAGTATTATTGTTATTTATTTTGAAGAGCGTTTTTTGTGTGCTATGCACCTCATGCTACCTGCGGTCCCTTCTTCTCAGGTCTGCTACAGCACGTGCTGAGAGCCACGATATAGCGCCTAGGATTGATACATAGCGCCCTCTGCCTTCAATGCGTTTGCGCCCTGGATTCCACGGGGTCTGGCAGTTACATTTTCTGAACTCGTCACCAGTATGTCCCTGAGCCGCGCTCTGACCTCTAACAGAGATTTCCCGCGCCGGAGGAGCGCTGTGGAATATGCGGGTTTGTGTCTGCCTTACACACGGCGGGACACGCCCCTACCGACGCCCGCACTAGCTCTCCTCTCTCTGTAAGTCTTACCCGGCCAGACTGCTTTTCTGTGGCGCAAAACCTCCCCGTGTATTCTCATGGGCAGCCGTGACTCCTCCTTTTATCATTGCCATGGTAAAGCGGCGGCTCGTTCCTTGATGACTTCCTCACCACATGCCTTATGTTCCATACCCTTTCACGGGACAGCCGCTGCTCCTTCTTTTATCACTCCACCACCACTGACTTAACTTTCACACCCGCGCCTGCCTCCTTTGCGGCAGCCGCGGCTCCTCCTTTTATCCCGTCCCCAGACATACCCTGAGTTTCATTCCCGTTCTTGCTCCTTGGGGCAGCAGCGTCTCTATCGTTTATCACTCCATCGACACAAGCCCAGTGCCTTATGTTTCATACCCCATTGTGCTCTTTATGACGCAGCCCCGACCCCTTCTTTTATCACCTCCACGCCTCGCTTTGTTTCATACACGTTCGTTAAACGCATCCCTGTTTACTCCTTTTATCCAACAGCAGAGGCGTGGCACTTGTGCACAGTCTGTCCTCGCGCCACCGCTCTGTAATGCTATTATTGCCCTGTGACCATCGCGTGCACTGTGTGCGCCCCTCCCGTCTTTGGCCTCTCCCGGCTGTGTGTCTTGCGTGCTATCAGCCCTCTCGGGGCTGGGTGCCGCGTGTGTTGTGGGCAGCACAGCTCAATCACGGCTATCTGAAGTGACGGCACTTTAAGCAAACAGGCTAACACTGACATGGCACAAAACACGGAGGGAACAGCGGCGGAGACCCAATCACTCCAGCCGACGGAAGCCCGGCACACGGGCCCTTCGATAACAGGGTGTGAAATGTTTATTTCCAAACCAGCTGCAATTAACGTTGTCACTGCAAATACAGCGCCTGCTTCTGCTGGCCTGGGGTGCAGCGCGTCACGTGTCAGAGTTATTACACTGTATTCATAACAACAGAACTAACGACAAGAACACGAGTAATAACCGCAGTGAAAACAATACAACACAAAAAAGTCTTTCTGTGCTCGAAGCTCTGTTGGTAACAGGTGCTGTTTATGTTGCTTTACACGAAATCAGCTCAGAACTCAAGCGCTGAATCGTTTTAAGGCGCTACAATAAACCCGGGTGTCCACGTTTGATGTGTACTACTGTAGGGGTGGGGGGTTCCGAAGACGCATCTCTGCATACCCCAGTGTGTCCCAGTTCTGCTGGCACAAGTTATTGCACCATCACATGGAATATAATGCATGTTTGTACCAGTGCTTTAAATGGGCCGGCACTGTCCGGTACTGAGTACTGGCACTTTTTTTATGTTTCTCAAGAGAAATGCAATACTTTTATTGGAGAGTACCGGTACTACTTAGAAAGAAGCAGGTACTTAGTACGGAGCACCAGCACTTTTTTATTTTGAGAGAGAGAGAGAGACCCAGCACTTTTCAAGAGAAGTGCAATATTTTTATTTGGAGAGTACCAGCACTCCTTAGAAAGAAGCAGGTATTCTGGTAGGGAGTACCTGCACTCCTGTTTCTCCATTGCAGGCACTGGTTTGTACCCCAAACACCAGATGCAGAAATGAGCTTACCGATTAGAGCCCTCTTTAATGAATTGTGACGCTTTCCATCCGCCAGAGCCTTAAAGCCACACATAGGGCAGGCCTAAAATCAAACTAAAACTAGAGATTCGCGGTTATTTCAATACAGCTTATCCGGTCGTAAAGCACCTGAGCATGCAATATTTACGTTCCTGTTTAGAGTACTCACAGCCAAGACGTGAGGGTGTGTTGTCACTATGATTGAATGGCAAAACGTTCGCAGTTTTTAACCATTTGGGGCAATCTGTTAGTGTCAACGATAATAAAAGTCCTCGTTGCACGTGGCTCTGTGACCTCTAAGGACTTAGAAGAAGCCAATATCCTTTAGATGTTGCAGACATTAGGCCTCTTGTATTTCCTCAGTATTTATTCAGAACCCCCAGGATATTGCTGAATGGAGTAGGACATTTAGCGGCACAAATATGGAAATTTAGCTGCATTTTTGCGGCACTCTATTCAACTCATAATCATTCATTTTCAGCCTGAAATCAATAGAAACTGTTTTAGCGGAGTATTACACTCTGCAATAGGCATGTTTAAAGTGTCTGCAGCTCTACAGAGCACTGCTCCGGTCCACACCTCGTGGGAGGGAGCTGTATTTCTCCCTGGGATGTTCTAGTGCCCATGTATTCACCCCTGCCGGGCACCGCTGCCTTCCGGATCCGTGAGGCATGACACCTCTTCCTTATTCACCCTAGGGCGCAGGATTGTAGCGGCTGATCCAAATAAGTGAGCAGACTGCATAGGGAGGTCCCCTCCTGCTTCCCTGGTCCAGTCCTCATAGGTCGATTTAAGCTCCTAGTCTTCCTTCCACAGCCGGATTGAGAAGTGGAAGGAGCTCTGTTCTTATTAGATTTATTACAACGACAGGACCAAGCCTTTTGCAAGTCTGACCATCTCTTTGAAGTCTTCGCAGAATCTCATAAGTGTTATCCCATCGCAAAGGCATGTATTGCAAGATGGCTAGTCAAGAGCATCCAAACCTGGTACCAGGGCACATGCCTCTCTCTCTCTCTGGAAAGAAAGGGGCCACCATGGCAGTCTGGGGGAACATTCTTCTAGCTGACATCTGGAAAGTGGCCACCTGATCAACATCACACACTTTAACCAAGTCCTTCTATGTTGGCCCGACAGTTTTGCAGACATCTACATCATACACATGCTAACCATTGCTTATGAAAGGCACTGCTATACAGTCTATGCAGAGCATGTGTATCTACAGCTACATATGCTACAAAGGAAAAGATTACTTTGTAAGAATATAGCACTTTACATTACATGCGTTTACAACGCATGCGATCAACGCAGTCATTACAACCACCGCGTTGTTACATTGCAGTACACTACAACGCAAGTCGTTACATCGACTTGCTGTAGGGGGCCCGCTGGACTTAGGAATAATATAATTTACTATTCCAACTCCAGTCTGCGCAACGGTAGGAAAGGTGTTGGAATAGTAAATTATACTATTCCTTAGGTTAGCGCGCCCCCTACAGCAAGTTGATGTAACGACTTGCGTTGTAATATACTGGGATGTAACAACACGGTCGTTGTAACAAACGCGTTGTAATCGCATGCGTTGTAATGCATGTGATGTAATGGCTGCTTCCCACTTTGCAAGCATATATATGTAGCATGTAATGTTGTAGATGATCATGTACCCACCACGCTCCTCTTCCCCCCCCCACCCGCGGAAGCTTGTGATGGTTGTAGATCTCTTCTTTTATTACATAGATAACCCTGCAATACACATGGTGCACCAAGGTGCACTTTCTCAACACTCCATACACATTCCCACCTGCTGTGCAATATATAACCTGAGATGTAGTCTATGCTGTATACTCTGTGGTCCAAGGAAGGAGTCCTAGCACATCTAATGACTCGAAAGGTTTCTTTGAGGAAAAATAGCGTGCAAACATCCGAGCCTAATATTAGTATACAGAGCATGTGAATCTACAGCACTACACTACGAACACATGCTTACTGGGTAAGAGACAGTTTCCCTTTTTTCATTCTAACAGTCTTCAGAAGTATTTACTCACAAAATACTACTCATTCTTTAGTCCTACACCTCATCAATCTATTTTCATCAATGTATATAATGTAAGTTATTTCTCATTAATATATACATTTTACAATGTATAAACAGTACTGGATCTATACAGGTGGATGCAGTGTTTTGGTGGCTCTGCTGGTTATCTCCACTTTCTTCCAAGAAACGTTGAAGAAAATAACCACGCATGGACTCACAGTAATAACCTCAAGTTGTTTCAGAAACACAGTGTGCATCAAAAGAAGCCCCATCCCCTCACAAGAACAAAGGAAATCATTAAATTCACTCTTGCAAGGATCATCTGTGTCCTAGAGAAAGTCATGAAATCTCATCTCTTCCCAGGGGATCTCATCCTTACCACAGGACCCTGCCACACTTTCACTAGTGCACCTGTAAGTGATGCTGCCAGCTAAAGTGGGCCAGTCTTTAAACTTCCAAGCTGACATATAACCGAGTTTTACATATATTTTCCCTGGATTAGCATCCCTTATAATGAAACTATGACGAACTTTACTCAAACTCGACCTTGAAACTGCCAACAAATGACAAGCAGCCGTCCATTGTGCAATGTATTTCATAAGAAAGATATAAAAATATCGCTAGTCTCATTTCTTGTGTGAATAAAATACCCTTAAAATGAAGCCAGGCTCGGCTTGTGTAATAATTGTGAAGTCATTCTGATGACTTGTAGTAAACTTTCAGTCTGCGTGTTGCAGGTTTTTAATTTTGAGTAACAATTAGTGGTTGCCTTGGCACGTGCCACAAACTGAGCTTTTTCTTGGTTGTGTAAAATATTTTTAATTTAATTTCCTGCGTAAGGTGAAAGGTTCAGTCAAGTCTGGTGAATTTCAGCATGTCAAAGCCCGGTTTACACAAGATCTCTCTGCACTACCTCCCATCATAAAGGCATGGTTTCGTGAATTTATCCTCCATCTACCCGCTTTCAACCTCTGATAGCGCAACTTTTTATCTTGAGTGGTTTGCAGTGTAATCCATGTACTATGTTGGTACCTGGGTGCCGTGTATTGGTGCACAGAAATAATTGTTGTCTTTATAGGGCCCAGATCCCCCAGCATGCTCCACGCCCGCCCACAACCAACCAGTTAATTAACGCTTGAGATAAGGTGGGTGTAAAAAAGGCCATGTTTAATATCAACACACATAAACATGACATTGCATAGTTATATCAAACGTTATTAAATTCATATTCTGAACAAGAATCTTTTACTTTAAATTAGCATAACTCATCTTGAAAATCAGAATATCATTATCCTCTCTTCTTTCCCCCAGCACCAAGGGGCCCTCTGGCTCGGCTCTCCCCAGGTAGCGATGCCCACGCGAGGTGCAACCCACCTGCGCCACAGAGTGATGGGCCCCGGCCCTCGAGACCTTGTCCGCCATTTCCAGGGCACCACCACTCGTCCACCAGGTTGCACAGGATCCCAGGAGGCTCGTACCTGTCGCCCTAGCCTCCCCAACCGGTGGTCTCCATCCCCCTGTGGAGAGCTTACCTTCTCTCCCCTCAGTGCTGGCCTAGGGAGTGCTCAAGGTGGACTCCCGTCTATTACGTCCATCTATATCAGTGGTCCAATGTCTCTTTTCCGCCACAAGGGTGACTAGGGGCCATAGGTCCGTCGCCCTTCCCCCCTTCCAACAGGTGTAGAACAAAAGACCAAATTCCATTAATCCAGGCATACATGCCAATGTCAGACAAATGCACTCCGTCATGGTGAAACATAGCTGGTCCAGAAATCATCTTGTGGGGTAAGTGTAGCAAGCGGCCCTTCACTGAGCACAACTTTGCCAACTCACCATTCAGACGTCTCACCGACACGTTCAAAACCCTAGCCCTGATGCCATCGCCCCAACATTTCCGTGGGATCATACAAGACCATGCAATCCTGGCCTGTGGAAAGGTGTGCCCTAGCCAAGCAAATTCAGTGAGGAGCGCCTCCTTGACCGCCAAGCGTCCCCGGTCTACCATGTCGTTGCCGCCCAGATGGATGATGATCAGGTCCGGGGACTTCTGTCCCTCGCGTTCTTTAATCTCCTCCACGAGCCGCCGCAGATGCCGGATGCGCATTCCTCCCACCCCGTGCCACAAAAACTCAGCCCCTTCCAAACTCGGTGGTTTCCGCACTCGCCGCCGTTGCAAACGCCCAGCTGCCCGCCGCACGAACGAGTGACCCAACACCCACACCACCATTCTTGGCATACTAATAATCAGAGAGGAAATAGAAAAGTTAAGCAAAATCATGGCAAGAACATCTTGTCAAAGCAACTCAGGGCGTATATAACGCCTAAAACAATCAGACGACCAGCGGCCCACTTTTTTGACTGCAGTAGATGACAACCCTGCTCCTGCCGCTAAAGTAGCTGCCCCTATCCTGAAGGAATGGGAAGAGTAGCCTGTGCCCCCCAACCCCAGATCTACCAGGGCTCTCTGCAACACGGCCTTGAATTGGTATTGTGACACGCACTCGCCACTCTCATGGATGAACAGGGCCGCCCCCCCCCCCCCCCCCCACTAGGGTGGATGGCTAAGTACTCCTGCATGCAGGCGACCGGGCATACCGGCGCCCCCGGTGCGGGGCACAGCTGAATCACCGCCCCCTTACCCGACTGGTCAGTCTTCGATTTCGTAAGGATCACCACCAGTCCACCAGGTTCTATCCTAGTATCTTTAAACTGGATCCCTCCACCCTGGTTACTACGAGAGGACCCTACAATTTCCTCCAGGCGGAAGGCCCCGTAAAATGCCAGGGAGAACACTGCTGCAAATAACTTGCCCTCAAATGACGAGGTGCAAAGTCTAGGTAAGGCCTCCAAAATGTCCCTCAAAGTCCTAACATCTAAAGGGCGTCTGCAATCCCGCCTGGGGCCCTCCAGCCTGGCCCATCCTGACAAGGCTTTCCTGACCACAAATGAGGCCCCGGGGTCATGAGAACCTGCCAGTCTAGCAAAGAAACCTACCGCTGAAACATGAGCCCTAGCATAAGAGAGAGATCTGCCCTGGTCCCTGATTCTCTGCAGGAAGTAATACATGGCTTGATTTGAAAACCAGCTTGTGATGCCCGCCTCCTGAACCAACATCCTGTAAGTCAAAAAACCCTGCTGATAACCAGCCCGAGTGCGGTCACTCAATGAGGCACCTACCAGCCCCGCTAGAGCGGGGCTCCAATCCTCCACAGTGATGGTGGAAACCCTGTCATCTCGTCCTCCGCCTCCGGGTGGTACCTCCGGAACTCCTGCAACTTGGAACGAGACGAAGCATCAGCAGCGTGATTGTCAACGCCCGGAATGTGTGCAGCCCTGAACAGTAAATTCAACCTTAAACATTCCAATACCAGGTGCTTCAGTAATCTCAACACAAGCCTACACGTAGCCCCCTGCCTGTTGATGGCCTCGACCACAGCCATGTTGTCTGACCAAAAGATCACAGATCTATTCCTGAAGCGCTCAGCCCAAATGGTCACTGCTACCAGGATCGGGAACAGCTCTAGGAATGCAATGTTCTTAGTCAAACCCCTCTCGTGCCACTCCATTGGCCATTCCGCCCCACACCACTGAGGACCCAGGACTACCCCAAACCCAATGCTACCAGCTGCATCTGTGAACAACCCCAGTTCTTTGCTAGACACCGTAGGCGCCGGCCAAACAATAGAGCCGTTAAAGTTGCCAAAAAATCCCGCCACACCTTCAAATCGTTCCTCACCTCAGCCTGGAGGCGCACCCTGTGATGCTTCTGGGATAGGCCGACCATAGCTCTGGCTATTGATCTCGAGAAAGGGCGTCCCATTGGGATGATTCTTAGGGCGAAGTTCAGCTGACCCACTAAAACCTGCAACTGGTGTAAAGTCACCTTAGGGGTGGCCAACGCCGCGTCAATGGCCTGGGAAAAAGCCAGTACTTTATCTGGAGGCAACCGACACTCACCAGCCACTGTGTCAATCTCTATGCCTAGGAAGGACATACACGTCGCCGGGCCCACGGTCTTACCAGGAGCCAGGGGTATCTTAAACTCCTGAAACATGGCCACTAACTGACCTAAAGCCTGCTCGCATGCTGCCGAGGCTGCCGGCCCCATCACCATAAAGTCATCTAAGTAATGCACTACCTCCTTGCAACCCGTCCTATGGGAGAACAACCATTGGAGTATTGGGCTGAATGTTTCAAAATATCTGCATGACACAGCACACCCCATAGGCATACACCGGTCATAATAAAACTGGTGATCCAACTGGAAGCACAACAGGTGATAATCTTCCGGGTGCACAGGCAAAAGGCGAAAGGCTGACTCTATGTCTGTCTTGACCATGATGGCCCCTGGGCCCAAGTCCCTCAACCTCTTCAGGGCAGCATCAAATGAGGAATAAGTCACTGAACAAAGAGCAGGGTCAATGGCATCGTTCACCGAAGACCCTCTAGGCGCTGACAGATTGTGGATCATCCTAAATTGGCCTGGCTCCTTCTTGGGCACCACCCCCAAAGGAGAGCACACATAACCAGGAAGGGGGGAGTCAGGAAAGGGCCTGCTACCCGCCCCAACCCTCGCTCTTTGTCTACCTTCAACTTCACTACCGCCGGCTGCGCCCGTGCAGAAAGTAAATTATTGCAATATTCTACAGGGGGGACGTCCTGAGCTGGAATGCGAAATCCTTCTGAAAAACCCAAATACAATAACTCGGCTGCTGACCGGTCAGGATACTGATTCAGCCAATAAATCAGTTTCCCGATGTCCACGGGAGTGGGCAACTTAAGGCTGGGGAGGCTTGATCTCCTTGCCCCCTCCCCCTCTCTCTTTGGATTTTTTAATACATTTGAACTCGGGATGGGAGGGGTGTCCGCAAAAGGAGCACGCGTGTTTGAACTTGCACTTATCTGTGGGCCAGGTGCACATCTTTTTGTTAAAGGCCCAGCAAGTCCCTCTCTTCTCCCCGTGCCCCCCTTGGGATGTCCGAAAGGGCTGTCTATTAGATTGAAACCCCCCAGACTTGCCATTTACACTCTCTAGCCAAACATTGACCTCCACTTGGTCCCAACCCATGTCAGGGTCCTGCACCTTTTCCCATCTAAAGTCTCTATCATAGTCCAACCACGCAGAACCCCCATGTGTCGTGTGTGCCTTCAAAATCTTATGCATATAATACACCAAGGACGCTGCTAACTCTGGTTTCTTTTCAATCATCACCGTCATGAACACCTGAAAACCAAAGAGCCAGTTTGTAATGGACTCTTCCACTCTCGGTCTCCTATCCTTGAAAGAGCTATCCTTCCCATCCCTTTCCTTGTACTCCACTTCCCATCTTTTGGGTCGAATGAGGGAAAACACATCTACATATTCCCCTTTCCAAATCTTCTCTTTAACCTCAAGGGACACATGCGTTGCCAAGCGGCCAGGTTGAGACAGAACATAACCCTGCCCTCCCTCAGTCTTAGCCCCTCCTGCTGGTTCACTGCCCCTGCCCTCAGGCTTACCTCCTGAAGACGCGGGATCAATCGGCACTGATGGGGTCGCTTGTTGTACTACCGGTACACTGGATCCCTGCGCTTTAACCAGCATGGCCAGCTGCGCCCTAATCTCGCTGAGGGTGGTGTCCTCCGCCGTACTTGGAGCCCACGGCGCGATGGCCGCAGTTGCGGTAACCGCTACCAGGATGGGGGTGGGGGCTATCACCACCGGCGTCGCCCCAACCCCCCCTACCTCCTGGACCTTGGGACCTGGCGTTAATGCTTTCAGGGTGCTCAATATTTCTGCCAGCGGGCCTGTATCTGCACCCCCTGGTTGAGGGGCTACTGGTGCTGCTGCGCTATGTGGGCTCACCCGTCCCCCAGTGGCCGGTACCGGTGCAAGGGCAGCCAATGCCCCCCGGATCTCTGCTAAAATCGCCCCTGTCCCGTCCTCAGATGGACCTACAGGTGGTGGCATCGATGGTACACAATGAGGGTTGCTGGGCGGTACCACTGGCGGCACTTCTGGCTGTCTAAGGGGGGTATGATCCGGACCTCGGGCTCCAGGGGAACAACATTAGGGCGAACCTTATCCCGGCTTGCTGCCATTTTATTCTTGCTTCGCCCGCCCTGCTTCTGCACCCTGGGTTTTTTCACTAATAGGGGAAAAGCTGCCCTGGGGGGGGGGGACACCTGGCCTCCGGGGACGCTCCACCACTACCTCAGGCTCCGCCTCGGGTTCTAGGGGCTGCTCATCTCCCTCCCCCTCGCTGCTATCTTCGCTGCAATCTAGCTTCGATAATATAACTTTCAGGAGCTGCGCGATCTCGGGATCCTTTCCTTTGCGCTTCTGTCTAAGGCTCTTGGGCGGCATGCTGACTGCTTAAATCACGCGGTTAAAATACTCGCTCGCCGCCACGCGCGCACTACGGGGTCTCTCACGCCCTAACAAGCCCCTCACTGAGCGCCGCGACCGAAAACCCCCTCCCGCCTTCGCAGCTCGCACCAGGCGGCAGGCAAGGGGCGTCGGAGCTCGCTCACTAATGTACGAAGACGCTGCAACCTGCGCGGGCCCCAGAGACGCCCACAAAGCCGACTCACACAAGGAGGAGGGCGATCCCTGAGACCCACCCACGCCTACAGCCTCGGGAGCCCCGACACCTTACCTGCCGCGCTGGTCGCTGCCAATGCACGCCGCTCCGACCACAGCTCTGCTCCGCCCTGCTCGCACTCCTCGGGAACCGCTGCCCACACGTCCTTCCGGCACGATGAAAGGGGGAAGGTCGATGACTATGGGGCAAGGGAAGCTACCAGATGGGGCCGAAACTAACTAATTCAATTAAAGTTAAAAAGAAATAGGCTAACGAGCCCGGGGGTGAGGTCCAGCAGGTGCGAGCAGGTCTCGACGCAGGCGAGGAAAGAGGCCGAACTGAATGAGCTAGTGACCTAAATAGGTCACGGCCTCTGACCCCCGCCTACGCCGGAAGTGCGTCACCGCCTGACCCGGAAGGACTTACTCCGGCCGGCCGGCCTGCCATAGGGTGGCCGGCCGGCTACCCTCAACCAATGGCGTGCGTGGGCCGGGGGGCCGGCCCCTAAAGGCGGGCTCGTCTAGCCTCGCCCTTGGTATAGTCTGTGCCTGAATTCTGTATTCTTTATCTCTAATCAGTGTCTTAACGGCTTTAAGACTCTCTTAGATGATTTGAAATCGGCGATTCAATTTTTTTAGAAAGTAATATTTCTCGCTTTTTGAAGGCTCGCCTAACCATGCCGAGTGCATGCTGCTCTCGATGCCGTACCTCCTTTCAGCTTCGAGTCTACCTTCAGCAGTTTTTTCTTTGCTCCTGGGACCTGGATTCTTTCAGTCTAGTGAAGAAGGTGGTGTATGTGGTTAAAACCACGTTTCTTGTTGTGATTCTCTCCTTTGTGGTTTGCAAAAGAAAAAGAAAATATTGCACTATTCAGATTTTGCGGGCAGTTTTAAAAAAAATTGCGTCCTTTTTACAAAACTGTGATTTCGCAACTTTTTTGCAAATCACGAAATCACAAAATCTTGGAGCGTCTGTTTAGTTTGAAGGTTATTTTATAGTGTATTTCAGAAGTGATCTTGTATAAGTGACCAACAATCTCCTAAATTCTATTGCATCATGTCCTGCATAAGTGACTAGCTATCTTCAAAATACTATTGTATCATGTCCTGCATAAGCGACTAGCTATCTTCAAAATACTATTGTATCATGTCCTGCATAAGCGACTAGCAATCTTCTAAATTCTATTGTATCATGTCCTGCATAAGTGATTAGCAATCTTCTGAATTCTTTTGTGTCACGTCCCTTATAAGTGACTGACAATCTTCTTAATTCCATTATATCATGTCCTGCATAAGTGACTAGCAATCTTCTTAACTCTGTTGTATCATGTCCTGCATAATTAACTAGCAATCTTCTAAATTATATTGTATCAAGTCCCGTATAAGTGACTAGCAGTCTTCTAAATTCTATTGTATCATGTTCTGCATAAGTGATTAGCAATCTTCTGAATTGTGTCAAATCCTGTATAAGTGACTCATAATCTTCTAAATTCTTTTGTATTAGTTCTTGTATAAATGACTAGCAATCTTCTAAATTCTATTGCATCAGGTTCCGTATAACTGACTGTCAGTCTTCTAAATTCTATTGTGTCACGTCCTGTATAAGTGGCTGGGAGTCTTCTAAATGCTATTGTGTAACGTCCTGTATAAGTGGCTGGAAGTTTTCTAAATTCTATTAGAACATTGGAATGTTGGGAGTTCCATTGCACACAATGGAGTACTCCCTGCTTCTACGGGCCGGTAAAGGCCCGCAGAGCAACATTCCAATGTTCTACAAAGGCTTTTCGAAGTTCGAGGGTATTTAAATCCCCTCGAACTTCGAGAACCCTTTGTTTAAATTGTTAGAACATTCTGGTCTCTAGTGGCAGAATGTTCTAATAGCCTTATAGCCCTTCGTAGCAGGGCTATACCGGCAATTAAAGTCCCGCTGTCTCGTTAAAGTCCCTCGCCTTCGGCTCGGGCCTTTAACGATTCAGCGGGCCTTTAATAGCCGGTATAGCCCGCTACCGGGGGCTAAAAGGCTATAATTCTAGCTGGCCACCACAGTCTCCAAACTACATGATAGTTCAGGAACTGCATAGAAATTAAGCCCATTGTCGCACATCATCTTGTATAGTACATTCTCTTCACACTATAAGCCTCACACCAGACAGCACAGATACTCTGTTTAAACTACCAGCCCTTCCTTCTCTGTAACAGACGTGTTCCAAGCAGGTTTTGAATATTGCACCCCATCCTAATGAGCCTTAAGTAGTAAGTGTGAGAAATTGAATTATTGGCTGGGGGCATGTAAACCCTACTCAATAACCACACTCTTTTTCATGGGTACCACAAAGTCACTAAACTAACCTGTGCTTAACCCTCTGGTTGCTTGGCACAAAAGCAGTCAGGCTTAACTAAGAAGCACATTGTAAAGTACTTATGCAGCACACAGACAGTTATGGAGTGAGAACTCAACACAAGGTTAATCCCACAACAATTTAGAAAAATAGAGTACTTTTTAATAAATAACATGAGGGCAAAACATAACAAATCCAATCAGTAGAACCAGAGATACTACATTTTAAATGTTTAAGTAACAGTAGAGCCAAGAAGCCGAAAGCTATAACTGTGGGTATCTGATTGTGCTGACACAAAGTAGAAAGTTCAGGCTGACCATGATGGAGAGCGGTCCGAGCACAGGACCAAGGTTGGTCTGTTGGGAATTGTACCTTTTGTCCAAGGTATATTCTTGGTGCAAGATCTGCGTGATGTTGCTTTGTGAGGGTTCGCATCACTCAGTGTCTGTTTCGATGAAGCATTCAGCTGTGCAGTGAGGCTTTGCGGGTCGGTGATGGTTCCGATGAAGCGTTTAGCTGTGCGGAGAGGCTTTGCAGGGCATGGGCATGGCATTGGTTCTAATAAAGCTTTCAGCTGTGCAGGTAGGCTTGGTGGGGCTTTGCATCGGTCAGTGTCGGTTCAGGCAGGGAGGAGTACATACACTCTGATGTCATTCCAGGGTTCAGGACCCGGAGAGACACCTCTTGGGGAACAGGGACCCACTCCAGCAGAGGCCAGCAGGGGTCAGCCAGGTCCAGTTGCAGGTCTACTGCAGCAGGTTAGCTGCCCAGTTGCATGGAGGCCCCTAGAGCTTGTTGTGTCCATGTAACTCAGAATAGGAGGTCAGCCAACTGACCTCTGGAGTCACTCAAGTAACTTAGGACAAAGGGAGCAGGTCCAGTCTTCATTCTCAGAGAGCAGAGTAGGCCCAAAGGAGCAGGGCAGTCTTATGGGGAACAATGCAGGCCTCAAGCAGCATAGGCGTCATCTGGTAGCATCAGGGCAGTCCTCTGAAGAACTAGACAGGCCTCAAACAGCAGGGCAGTCCTCTTGGGGCAAGGCACCCCTTCGTCTGTAGTCCAAAGGTTCAGGAGTGTACTGAAGAGTTGGCCAGAGGGTCCAATATTTATAGCTTGTGCCAGCCTTTGAAGTGGGGGAACACTTTGACCTACCCCCACATCTGATTCTAGAAAGTTCCCACCTACCCCTGCCAAGGCTCCAAGCATTCTAGGGTGACAAAAGATTGGTGTTAGGTTTCTTTGTGTGTGTTAGAGGCAGCCCTTATTGAGATGCAAGTCGGATGGGGAACAGCTCTGCCCCCACCACATTGTCAAGATGACCCATCCTGCCCACACCTAAGCCCTATCGTTTTACTGTCTGGAAGGAATACATAAAGCCTAACAGCAGGGTCATATGAACCAAGACTCTGACAGGAGGCACAAAATGGTTAGGACAGAAAAATGCCAACTTTCAAAAAGTGGCATTTTCAGAATTGTGATCTAAAATCCAACTTTAAAATTGAAGAGGGGTTTAAATTACAATTTATTTGAGCCAACAATGACATTTCTATCTGTTTCCAATCAAAAGTTACCACTTATTATATGTAATCAGGTAACACAATGCTATCCTATGGGGGAGGTAGGCCTCACAGTAGTGAAAAATGAATCTGGGAGTTTTACACTACTAGGACATGTAAAACTTAAAAACACATGTCCTACTTTTTAAATACAATGCACCTTAGACTGTGGGTTGTTTAGGGCCTGCCTTAGGGTTGACTTACATGTATTAAAAAAGGAAGATTTGGGCCGGGCAAAAGGTTTACTTTCCCTGGTCGAATTAGCAGTTTAAAACTGCATTACAGGCTGCAGCGGCAGGCCTTAGAGATGTTCTAAAGTCTGACTTTAGTGGGTAGCACAATGAGTAATGCAAGGCCACTACTAGTAATTAATTTACATACCTTGGGTACAGGAAGTAATACTTCACTAGGGATTTTAAAGTAAATTAAAAGTGCCATTTGGGTGTAAGTCAATGTTACCATGTTTAAAAGAGAGTGCACAACCACTTTAGCACTGGTTAGCAGGGGAAAAGTGCACAGAGTCCTAATACTAACAAAAATGAAATCGAGTTAACAGGAGGACCACACCAAGGATGTCAGGTTTAACAGTAAGCATATCCTCTTGACATGCCTCCTCACACCAGTACCTCTCCAATGGCCATTGTCTCAGCAGAAACGCTCCTGGTTTATCAGAAAGTGTTATAAAACATGTGCAACAAAAGTTGGGCCAATAAGAATAAAAGCTGAATCCCACAATTGCTCACTAGATATGGCAACTGTTTCCAGTATTCATGTAAATGGAGATAAAGTTTGGAGCAGGATGTGTTTTTGCAGAACAAGGTTTGAACAAAGATTTATGGAATAACAGAAGAATTGTATTACTTCAGGCAATTCCAACTGAATAGTAACTGGATTCACTATCTGTTCAACAATAAATGGACCAACACACTTACATTGCAATTCAGAAGATGTTTTTAGATGTATTTTTTGCCTATAACCATACTTTCTCATGTATAACATATTTGAGTGGTGGACTTCCCTTGAGATCAACATATCATTTATAAATATTGTTAGGTTTTTCTAAGTCATTTTGTGCTGTTTTCTGATTAGCTATTAACTTAGGTAAATGTTCTTGCACAAAAGCGAGGTAAATAGGGATTGATCCAAGGGTAATATGCAGGTATTATAACGATATGTACAAAAGAATGATGACATTCCAATAAAAGAATGCTGACCATTATTTGACATTAACTGTGCTAACATCTTACTCCTATCATCACCATCCTCAGCGCATCCATCGCCACGGCCACCTTCAATCAGGTGAATTGAAAGCACGCTACTTACCCGTGAGGGTCTCAAGGCGCTGGGGGCGGAGGGGGGAGTAAGCAGCTCCATTCAGTCGAAGAGCCAGGTCTTGAGTCTCTTCCTGAAGATGTTCAGAGAGGGGTGCGTCTGATGTCGATCGGGAGCTCATTTCAGATCTTGGCCGCGATGTAGGAGAAGGCCCTTCCACCTGTTCTGGCTTTGCGGATTCATGGGGTTTTGGGGAAGGCGAGGTCGGCGGACCCTCTTGGGTATGTGGAAGGAGATTCTCTCATTGAGGTATTGGGTTCCAGTGTTGTAGAGGCATTTGTAGGTGTGGGTGAATATCTTGAACAGTGACTCTCTTCTCGACGGGGAGCCAGTGGTGATTGTTGTATGGTCTGGAGTTTGTGGAGCAGCAACTTGTTGATTCCTGATAGAGGGCATTTCCGTAGTCCAGTCTGCTGGTTATGAGTGCGTGGGTGACGGTTTTCCTTGATTCGGGGGGGGGGGGAGGGGGTTCCATTTGAAGGTCTTTCAGAGGATTCAGAGCGTGTTGAAGCAGCTAGTGGTGACGGCGTTGACCTGTCGGGTCATGGAGAGGGAGGAGTTGAGTACGATGCTGGGTTTCGGGCGAGGTTTGTGGGGGTGGGGCTGGGGGTGCTGCAGAGGGCTGTGTGCCACCAGGTGTTATCCCATGCAGAGGGGGAGGGTCCGAGGACGAGGACCTCTGTCTTCTCTGAGTAGAGCTTCAGGCAGCTGCTGCTCATCCATGATGCGACATCCTTCATTCTTCCTGGAAGTTGAGTCTGGGGGTGATGGGGTCCTTGGTGAGGGAGAGGATGAGTTGGGTGTCGTGTGCATAGGAGACTTTGCTGAGTCCATGGTGTCTGACAATGGCGGTGAGGGGGGCCATGTAGACGTTGAAGAGTGTGGGGCTGAGTGACGATCCTTGGGGTACTCTGCAGTTGATTTCCATGGGTTCGGAGAGGAAGTCTGAGTCTTTGGGTTCTACCGGTGAGGAAGGAGCTGATCCTGTCGAGGGCCGTTCCCTGTATGCTGGCGTCGTGGAGTTCGGCATTGAGTGTGTGGTGGGAGACGGTGTTGAACGCTGCTGAGAGGTCGAGCAGAATCAGGGCAATGATTTTTTTTTTTTTAAAATATATTTTTATTGCAGGAATCAGTAAATCGTTACATATTCGACCAGCATTATAGATCAAACAAAATCAATGAAACGCAACCCTCCGTCCCCCAGCAGTATGTACTCTTACACAGCCATTCAGCCCACAACCCTACGGTCGGGCGGCGAAATTCAAAGGGGGCTCAGCAGGAAGGCGAAGCTGGTCCGGATGATCCACTGTCCGTCATCTGCTTTTCCAAACGAGCCTACAAAACCCAGAAAGAAAAATCCCACCCTCAAAACACTATGAACCAAAGTAATCCCTACCCAACCCCGCCATCAGTGCACGGT
The DNA here is from genome assembly GCF_964263255.1 of Lissotriton vulgaris. NCBI lineage: Eukaryota > Metazoa > Chordata > Amphibia > Caudata > Salamandridae > Lissotriton > Lissotriton vulgaris. Next base: position 231,644,108 of record NC_141690.1, read on the forward strand.
AACAACCGCATTAGGATCTGTGAGAGGACCCATGAGGAAAGCAACAGAGCTTTAAAGTGCAATCGTCTATCGGGACTCGGGGCGAGCTGCTTCCTCACTTTCAGAGTCGCTGGGGGCGCAATAATCCCTGAGGGCCTGCACTAACGTGTCCAATTCTAGCGCTGCCTCCTGTGCCTTCTCGTTACGCTGTCTCCTAGCTAGCTGGTATCTCAGTGTGCTTTCCCCCGCTGCCCACTTCAAGAGTTCGCTGTGCCACCGGCTCCCTGTCGGACCAGCCCGTGCCTTCCAGTTCCTGGTCACCTCTCGTTTAGCAAGGAGAAGCCCCAAATCGATGAATTTGCTAGTAATTTTGTTTTTGGGGGTATGTGGAAACCAGTGCAGGAGTCCCACTGCCGCATCAACCGATAAGGATCTCCCTGTCACCTCCTCCAGGGTCTTCCCCACTTCCATCCAATAGGAGGACAATCCCGGGCAGGACCACAACATGTGGAGCAGGTCTGTCTCCGGCGCCGGGCATCTGGGGCAGTTCGCCGAGCTCGTAGCAAAATATCGTTGGATTTTCGCCGGGGTCAGATATGCCCTATGGAGTACGTAGTAGTGGACCAATTGAAAGCGGGCGTGGCGTGTGCCCTTCCAGGCTCGCCGCACCAGTTGGGACCAGGTCGTCTCCGGGATCTCCTTGCCAATGTCCTCCTCCCAACGGGTTCTCAGAATAGTGAGGGGGGCCAGCCCCTCATTGATCAGTCTACCGTAGAGGCAAGTGACCGCCTTCACCGTACCCGCCGACATCATGACGTATTGGCACACCGGAGATATAGGGGGTTCCTCTTGCCCGCATTTCCAGTGCGCCTGTATCGCTCGGGTTAGGGCTGAGTGCAATAGAAAGTCGCCGCGAGGAATCTCGAAGCGATCAATGAGCTCCTGAAAGGGCAAGAGCGCCCCGTCCTCGTAGAGGTCACCTACCAATTGTAAGCCGGCGTCCTCCCAGTTTGCCAACCGTGACCAATCACCGCCATGGGGCAAGGCCGTCAGCATCCCCAAAGGTATTTCGGGCGCATACGGTATTCTCGGGTGGCCCCGGGCGTGAGCTCGGTTCCAACACAGGCGAACGGTCTTCTCCTCTAGCGACAAGTCCTGTAGGGCCAAACGTTGTCGCAGCGCTATGAAGGAGAGAACATGCCTGGCCATACCCGTACCTCTCCTGTCTTCTGGGCCCCGGAATTCCCGGGCGATCTCCTGGGTGAAAGTCTGGAGCTGCGCCGCTAAGTAGTACTTTTCAAAGTCCGGCACCGCAAGCCCACCCTCGGCTTTCGGCCTCATCAGGGTCCTGAGGGCCACCCTTCGGCGGCCCGAGCCCCAGAGGAATCCGACTATCATTGATCGTAATAGTCGAAACGTGGCCGGTGGGACCCAGATCGGTAGCGCCCAGAAATAATACAGCAACCGGGGAAGCGCCACCATTTTGAGCAAAGCAATCCGCCCTGCCACCGAGAGCGGTAGTGTAGCCCAGAAGTCCATACTGCCCCGTAGTGCTCGAGTGCCGCGGGCAATGTTCCCATCCAGGATGTTCGATGGTTCATGGTAGACGTACACCCCCAGGTACTTAAAGCAGTCAGGTTCCCATCTGATCTCTCTACTGAGAGCAGGGCTAGGGGTGCCTTTGCGAACCGGGAAAAGACAGGTCTTAGCCCAATTCACCCGGAGGCCAGAGACCTCCCCAAACATCGTGAGCGCCGTCGCAGCTCCATGCAGGGCAGCAATCGGGTCCTCAAGGAAGAGCAGCAGGTCGTCTGCATACAGCGAAACGTAGTGTGGGCCTGAAGGTGTCCACAAGCCTTTATAATGGGCTCCCGATCGGAGGTGCAGCGCGAGTGGCTCCACCGCCAGCGCAAAGAGAAGCGGGGATAACGAACAACCCTGCCTCGTGCCTCTCTCCACCGGGTATTGTGAGGAAATTAGCGGGCCTGCCCGAACCCTGGCCGATGCAGAGGCATACAGGACCGTGGTCCATCTAATGAAGCCCTCGCCAAGGCCGAACCTCCGTAACACAGTGCACAGGTAGTCCCATTCCAGGCTGTCAAAAGCCTTCTCTAAGTCTACCGATAGGACTACCGGGCACGGGGCATCCACGAGCGGCTCTCCCAGCAAGCGGAACAACCTGCGGATGTTCATGGTCGTGTTTCGCCTGGGGATGAATCCAACCTGGTCCTCATGTACCAGAGAGCTCATGTGACCCAGCAGCCTCGAAGCCAAGATGCTGCTCAGTATTTTATAGTCAACCGTCAACATTGATAAGGGACGGTAAGACCCCGGATCGGACGAGTCCCTTCCGGGCTTGAGGAGGGGAACCACTAAGGCTTCGCACATCGAGCCTGGGAGCCGACCAAGCCTCTTCGCCTCTCTATATACTATTAATAACCTTGGGGCTAGGAGGTCAGCATAAGCTGCGTAAAATTCCACAGGCAGGCCGTCTAGGCCCGGGGTCTTATTCCTCGCCATCTTTTTAATGGCGCTGCGGATCTCTCCTAGTTCTATGTCGGACCCCAGGGCCTTCGCCACGTCCTGCTCCACTGTTTGGGGCTCCAGGGGCCGTAGATAATTATCAAGCAGGTCCGGGTCTCTGACAGAGCGACTGCGGTACAAACGTTCGTAGTAGTGCAGGTAGCAGCTCAGAATCTCAGGCTGAGTGTGTACCACGGTCCCGTCCGCCATGCGCATGGACGTCGTCAATGAGGACTGGCGCGTGGGGTTGGCTAGCCATGCCAGCAGCGCACTCGACCTATCCCCCTTTGCGAGGGACCTTACCGTGTAGGCCTTGTAGTCGAAACAGCGCAGCCGTTCGACCTCCGCCGCTACCGCCTCCTTCGCCTCCGCCGTGCGTTCCTGTAGTTCAGGGCGCCCGGGGCGGCGGAGTTCCAACTCGAGGAGTTTCCGGTCAGCTGTATCTAAGTCGGCAAGGATAATTCGCCTCATGCCGACCTTCTTGGAAATACAGTATCCCCTCACCACCACCTTAAAAGCGTCCCATTCCAGCGCTCTCGAGCTCGCGGTGCCCCCATTGGACGCGAAGTACTCCGAGATCTTATCTCCTAGGTCCGCTTTGAAAACGCTGTCCTCAAGGATCTCGGGACGTAACTTCCAGGTGGGCACCGCAGGCACCCCCGGAAACCACCGAAGGTCCAGTAGGAGGGGGTTATGATCTGAGATGGTCCTGGCCAAGTATTCAGACCGGACCGCTGCTGAAACCAGTTCAGCCGAGCCAAGAAATCCGTCCAGTCTAACGTGTAACTCATGGAGGCCCGAGAAGTAGGAATAGTCCCTAGTTGCGGGGTGTTGCGCCCTCCAAATATCCGTTAGACCCCAGTGCGTCTGCCAGTCCCTACGACCTTTAGCTACACGGCGAACCGGAGAGTCAGGGAGGGGCGGATGCGAGCGGTCAGTGTCCACATCCACTACTGAATTGAAATCTCCACCGAGCAGGAGGGGCCCGGAGAAGAAGTGGGCCAACGAGCCCGATAACCTGGAAAGGAAGGCAATCTGGTCCATATTGGGAGCGTACACACAGCAAACGTTTAGGTCCCTCCCTCCCAAAGTGCCCGAAATGGCCACATAGCGCACCTCTGGATCTATTACTGTTTTTGTGACCTGGAAGGGAACCCCAGCTCTAACCCAAATCAGCGCCCCTCTGGCATACGCGGAGTACGAAGTGCAAAAGACCTGCCCCCTCCACCTACGCTGTAGCGCCGCCCCTTCCGCCTTGTTCAGATGGGTCTCCTGCAGCAGCGCCATTTGTACCCCCCTACGCACTAAATAAGCGTGGACCTTGTGACGCCTAGACATGGTGTGGAGCCCCCGCACGTTCCAAGTAATACATTTCACATTAGCAACATCAGCCATTGTCCCATATCGTTCGTGCAAAGTCTCCCCATCCGGGTCCCAACAAAGAAAGAGCATCAATCAACCCAGCACTGATGGCGGCCATTTTCCCCAACCAAAACTCAACAACCCCAATTCGAACCAAACCCCCATCCACCCTCCCCAGAACAGGACCCAAATAGCACCATCTAGTTCCCATCCAAACCATACTCTCCAAAAACCCCACTGTCCCCGACTAATCCTGCGGTCGCCACCGTAGGAAGGCCTTAAGGGCCAGGTGCGGGCCGGGCGTTGGCAGTGGGCCCTCGACGCCCTGGCTACCAGGACTAAAGCAAGCCCAAAACAGTACCAGAAACCCTCGGGGCAAAAGCAAGGCACCCCACCCCCCCATCCCCGGGAGTCAGCATCAATCGTCGGTACCCGCCACCCCCGTTTCGGGCCCCCACCCAAATGGATGTAGCTCACCCCGTTAACCCTGTCCATCCAGAAGGTCCTCCACCGATTTCGGTGTGATCACCGGCGTGTGGACGCTATCAGTCACCGATTCCTCGGAGTCCGTCGGTGCCCCCTCGTCACCAGGGTCCGCTTCCTCTTCAATGGCACCGTCACGTGAGCCAGATAGCGCAGATAACCCCTCTAGCACTCCCTTCCGCTCCGTCGATGTCTCCGCAGTTGAGGGTCCGCCTGATCGGCCACGGCGACTCCGAATCCTTTTGGACCGCCGTCTCTGCTCCGGCTCCGCCGCCAGCTGAGATGAGGAGCTAAAGCCATCTTTCCCAGCTCTATAGAGTTCAAGCCAGTTACAGACGTCCTCCGGGGTATCAAAGAATTGAGACTTGTCATCGACAATTATGCGGAGTCTTGCAGGAAATAGGAGCGAGTATTGGATGCCCTCGCTCCGGAGCTCGCGCTTGACCGCCAAGAATGAAAACCGCCTGCGTTGGGTTTCATAGGTGTAATCCGGGAAGATGTTCACCTGGCTGTTCGCCACTTTGAATGGGCCATTATGTCTGGCGGCATTGAGGATGAGGTCTCTGTCCCGAAAGTGCAATAACCGTGCCACCACCGGTCGCGGGGCACGTCCCTGTTGTGGTGGCCTCGCTGGGACTCTATGAGCTCGCTCCAGGGTGTAGAAGGAGGATAGACCCTCCGGGGCTACCGTGTCTCGGAGCCAGGCTTCCAAGTATGCCACCATGTCTCCATCCTCAATCTTCTCCGGCAGGCCCACCACACGAATGTTGTTTCGCCTGTTACGGCCTTCCGCAACTTCCGCTCGCTGCTCCAGGGCAGTAATCCGGGACAGGGCATCCTTCATACTCGCGGCCAAGGTTCGCTGCGCCGGCTCCAAGGTTTTCACCGAGCTCTCCACTTCCTTGACCCTATCCGAAAGCTTGCCGTGATCCGCTCTAAGGAGGCCTAGGCTCGTCGCCACCTGGGCAATGTCCTGCTGGAGGGCTGAGCGTGTGGTCGCAATCGCCTCCAAGACGCGGTCAAATTGCTGCTGCATTGGTGCACTTCCAGAACTCTCCGGGTCTCCACGTTCCTCTTTGTCCGGGGTCTCCGAGTCTGAGGCGGCTGGGGTAGTCCCCTTGGCTCCCCTAGGTTTCCCCATGTCGCCGGAAGCACACAGTGTGGATCTAGGGACAGGCGCCACCGAGTGCGGGCGTCGGCTATGTCTCTCCCGGTTGCTGGTCTTCGGGTCGAGTGCCGGTGATCCCCGTCTCCAGGGCCTGTTGGACCTTCCCAGCTTCGGCTCGCGCCACCACCAAGTCGTCTGAGGGCACCGAAGAGGAGGCGGAGACAATCGGCGCCAGGTCGGGCAGGCCCGCTTGGCTGATGAGGTCCCGGAATGAGGGTCACCAACTCCACCGGATACTTTGTGGCGCCAAAGGGTTGTGCCTCCCATGGGAGTGGGTCGGTCAGGGAGATGCAGCCAAGTGCGGTGTAGGGAGTGGGCGCTACGGTCAGGGCCTCCAGGCGTCCGCGTGCCGGGATCCGCTATAGCGAGGGCATCCGATCATCTAGGTGCGATCCCCGTTGCCAGAGTCCAATCAGACCGATATCCGGACCCTCATATCACAGGGTGCGCCGCTGCTAGTGATGCTCCTCCAGTCTAATGGTCCCGGCCAAGGGGACAATGAAGTCCGGGCGCCATGTTGGGTCGCTCTCCGCGGTTCCACAAACTTCGATTTTCCGCCGGGTCACCACACGTTGGGACTGCGCCAAGTGCCCTGGCAGGTCCCCGTCGGGCCGATCAACAGTTTGTAGGGGTTAGGGTGCCCCACGGCCTCCGATTTACAGGATAATCCCGGGCTCAGTCCCGGAGCCGAGCTCTCAGGCGACCATCGCCATCGGCGCCCAAGCCACGCCCCCCCCATCAGGGCAATGATGTGTCCTTGGTCGAGGAGGGTGCCGATGTCGTCTGTGGCGGCGAGTAGAGCTGTCTCGGTGCTGGTGTTGCTGCGGAAGCCGGTTTGAGAGGGGTGGAGGATGGAGTTTTCTTCGATAAATTTAGTAAGCTGGGCGTTGACAATCTTCTCTGTGACTTTGGCTGTGAAAGGGAGGAGGGAGATGGGGCATTAGTTCTTGAGGTCTGTGGGGACTGCTGTAGGCTTCTTTAGCAGGGGTGAGACTACTGCGCGTATCCAGTCATTGGGGAAGGTGCCCGTCTTGAAGGTGGTGTTGATGGTGTGTCGTAGTTCTGGGGCGATGGCGGAGGCGGTTTTGTGGTAGATGTGCGGCGGGCAGGGGTCCGTGGGGGCCCCAGAGTGGATGCTTTTCATGGTCGAAGTGGTGTCTTTGGTGGTGACTGGGACCCAGGAGGAGATGGTAGGGTGGATGGCGTTGTTGGGGAGGGTGATGGTTTCGGTGTCAGATGTCTGGTCATTGAAGTGATCCTAGCGGTCCTTGATTTTCAGGTGGAAGTAGGATCCGAGCTTGTTGCTGAGGTCCTGGGAGGGGGTGACTTCCGTGGTTTTGCTGGGGGGCTTGGTGAATTCCTGGATGACGTTGAAGAGTTCTTTGGAGTTGCTGGAGTTGGCGAGGATCTTGTTTTGGATGAAGGTCATTTTGGTCGATCTGATGCTTTGGTGGTATCCTGTTGTGGCGTTCTTGTTGGTGGTATGGTCTTCTTGTGTTTTGCTGTTTCTCAAGTTCTTCTTGAGACGTCTGCAGGTGCATCTGGATTCTTGGAGGTCGGGGTGAACCAGATGGCTTTCCTGGGGTGCTGTCTGTTGGAGTTGTGTAGGGGTGGGAGCTTGTCTGCACAGTTGGAGATCCATCTGTGGAGTTCTTTGGCTTCGCGGTTGGGGTCGGTCAAGATAGTGGGGGGGACGTGGTTGAGGGTGGAGTTGAGCTGTTCCTCTGTGATTTTGCTTGAGTTCCTTTGTGGGGGTTGTGGTGCTGGTTTGGGGTCAGTGGGTTTGTCGACGCTGAAGTGTACGCAGTGGTGATCCGTCCAGAGGGTTTGCGTGGTGTGGCTGAAGTGGATGCTGTTACCTCCTGCGAAGATGGGGTCGAAGATGTGTCCTGCTTTGTGGGTGGGCGTGGTGACGAGCTGTATCAGGCCAATGTTGGTTAGGTTGTCCAGGAGGGTGGTGGAGTTTGGGTCGTTGAGGTTGTCGAGGTGGAAGTTCAGGTCTTCGATGAGTATGTAGTCCATGGAGGCGATGGCGTGGGGTGCAATGAGGTTGGTGATGGTCGTAATGAACGGGGCATGAGGTTCGGGGGTCTGTAAGCGAGGGTGCTGTGCAGAGTGGTTCTAGGGCTGGTCTGGATCTGGAAGTGAAAGTATTCGGTTGTGGAGGTGGAGTCGGTGGTGGAGATGGAGAGTCAGAGGGAGCTCTTGTGTGCAATGGCGAGTCTTCCACCCGGGCAGTTGGAGCGGTCTTTCCTCTGGATCTTGTATCCGTCGGGGATGCCGGTGGCAATGCCGGGGGCGGATGAGGCGTTGGTCCAGGTTTCTGTAAAGAAGGTGACATCTGGTGAGAGGGTGTCGAGAAGGTCCCAGATCTCAAAGGCGTGTTTGTGCAGGGGGCGCACGTTGAGGAGGATGCACCTCAGGGCTTCAGAGGTGTTGGCATTCGGTGCGGGGGTGGTGGCCGTGGAGGTGCTGATGGTGTTGAAAGTCTGGCGGCAGTGGTGGCAGGAGAACTGTCCGTGAGTGTTGTTCGGTGCAGATAGCTGGCAGTTGTTGTGCCTCCCGGGGTTGAGTGCGAGGAGAGTAACTGAGTCATACCAGTGTAAAGCAATACTTATACCGAAACGCCTAAAAATAAAATTACAGCACGGGAAACAGAGGAAGCAGCACAGGAAAAACAGAGGGGAAAAAAACTGAGGAAAAAAACGGGCAGTTACAGGTGTAAGGCAATACTAACACTGAAACGCCTAAAGATAAAATAACAGTACCTGAAACATAGGAAAGCAGTATAGGAAAACAGAGGGGGGAAAAACAGAGGAAAAAAATTAGCACAGCGAGGCAGGTGGCAGCAGAGAGACTTGAACCCTTCCGGATTCCAGTCAGCGGCAACGGCACAACGGTGGAGCTCCTGGGGGTGACAGCAGGCCCCTGACCGGAGTCAGAGGTCTTGCTTCTCCGATGAATGGAATCCTCCAACCCCAGTGGACTCAAGAACTTCCATCCCATCTCTTGGCTCCGCTATACCACCAAAGTCCTCGAAAAAGCCATCAACCACCAACTCACTAAACACCCGGAGAACAACAACCTTCTGGATGTCTCCCAGTATGGATTCTGGGCCACCTACAGCACCAAAATCACCCTCACCTCCACCATGGATGACAACACAGCTGTCCTTGACCGAGGGGAATGGCGGCCCTGATCTTCCTCAATCTCTATCAGCATTCAACACTGTGTCTTACCACACCCTTATCAAGAGACCCAACAAATCGGAATTCAAGGAGATGCCCTCAGATGGATCCCCTCCTTCCTCTACTAAAGAACCCGGAGAATCCACCATCCTCCCCATTCTTCTGAACACAAGAGCATCATCTGCAGCGTCCCCCAAGGCTCATCCCTCAGCCCCACCCTGTTCGACACCTACATGACCCCACTTGCCAACATAGTCAGAACCCATGGACTTAACATATTCCTATGTCAACGACACCCAGCTCATCCTCTTGCTATTAGAAGAACCCTCCACCACAAGAGCCAACTTCCTCAGATGCATGACGAACATCGCCGATTGGATGAAAGACAACTGCTTGAAACTCAATACAGATAAAACAGAAGTACTGATCTTCTGGAACAACACCTCATCTTGGAACGACTCCTGGTGGTCATCAGAATCCGGTCCCTCACCCACGCCTACAGACCATGCCTGCAACCTCTGCATCATGTTGGGTAGCAAGCTCATCATGAAAAAACAGATCAACCCAGTCTCCTCCGCCTGCTTCCTCATACTTTGCATGCTCTCAAATAGCTGCAGATCAACACCAGATGTACCATCACCCAAGCCCTAATCACCAGGCAGCTGGACTTTGACAATGCCCTCTATACAGGAATCACGTCACTACTCCTAAAGAGACTACAGACCATACATAACTTGGCAGCCAGGCTCATTCTTAACTACCCCAGTTGGACCCACATCACCCCCATCTTAAGAAGCTTCACTGGCTTCCCAATCTGAAGAAATGCCACTTCACGATGCTGATCCACGCCCACTGAGCCCTGCAAACCAAGGCCAGCATATATCAACCACCACCTGAATTTCCACCAGCCTTCCAGACACCGGCGCTCTGCCTCCCTTTGCCTCGGCCACCCACACCCCTCGCATACGTTGAAGCGACATAAGAGATCACTCCTCGTACTTCATGGCCAGGGCCTGGCATGACCTACCCCTCCACCTCCGAACCTCATCCTCGCTGCTGGAATTCAGGAAAGGGCTCAAAACCTGACTGCTTGACTGAGCCTCCACAGCATGATCCTCAGCACCCGGATACTCTAACGGGTGATTGGCCACGCTATACAAGTCTTGCTGATTGATTGATAATATTCTCTTGTAACGAAGGCCAAATTACTGTTCAACACATTGATTCAGCCTTTCTGTCTGTTTGTCCATTTAAGGATGATAACTGGTGGACATGCATACTTTCAGATCTAGCTATTTACACATGGCAAACAGAAATCTTGAAATAAAATGAGACCCTCTATCAGAACCTGAGGAACAACATGCAATTGAATTATGTGTTCTGCAGAAACGTGAGCCAACGCTTACGAAGTGGGTAACCAATGCAAGGATATAAAAGGTCCAATTTTAGACAAATAATCTGTAACCACAAGATGTACAGAACTGCCTTGACTTTTGGTAACTCTACAACAAAATTCACTGACAATGCATGCCATGGCTCATGTAGAACAGTCAAAGGTCTCAATGAACCCATAGGTTTACTGAAGAATTGTTAGTCTGATCACAAATACAGCATGTACGAAAATAACTTTTGATATCAGCAAATAGTTTTAATCACCAAAAATGTATATATCTATATGTGACATTTGAGATGACATTATTGATGCCATAAATGATGTCGCTGAACATGTCATGAGTGATGTAATATGCGAGGTCATAAGCAGTGCAGGGTGGGGGCACAAGTTATAGCTAGCAATGCCAACTATAACTGGTGAACTTCTGAGTTTTTTTAGTTCAACCTGTTAAGATGGTACGGACATATTCACCTAACTATGACAACACTTTAACCTTTGTTTTTTTCAGTGAATTTTTAAGGCTTTGTTTAATGTAAAGCAAAATATAATAACAATTCCAAACTTTAATACCACTTTATCCTTTGGTGTGCCTGACGTAGAATTGACATTCAGGCCACAGGGATACCGTTCCCCAGGGCATTTTCTTTTTAAATAAAGGGGGGAAGGGCATGTAATTTCACTCCCCAAGTAACTTTGGGCCCTGGGGACCCAATTCTCCGAGGCCAAACAATATTTGTAAAGCAGAGGGAGGCACACTACCACCTCCTGAGCCAGAAGGGGACCCAGGAACTCCACTCCTAGGGGCCTTTAAGGAGAGAGGGGCCCCCACCCTCTTCCTGAGCAAATAGAGCCCAGGAGATCCCATCCCTCAGGGCTAAACCATACATGTTAGGGGAAGGGGGGCAAACACACACCCTACCCAAGCCAATAGTGGCTCCTGGGACCCCATCTCTGGGACCAAAACATGTATATTAAGTGGAGGGACACATGACCTCCTCCCCAAGCCTTAATGTAGAACAGGCAACCCAATCCATGGGGCCAAATTCTTTTAAAAAATGGGAGGGGTCCATGTGGCCTTTCTCCCCGAGCCTATTGTGGGCCCTGGGACCCCATCCCCTGGGACTCTCCAAATGATAAATGGATGCTCCGGTGCCCACCCATCAAGCATACACTTATATTAACCCCTTCGCTGCTGATGCCGAGCTCAGCTCAGCTCAGCTCAGCTCGTCATCAGCCACGGTGGTCGTGTGCGGATGACGAGCTGAGCTCGTCATGTAACACGGTTTTTAGAAAAAAGCCGCACAGCGCAAAAATAACCCCCGCACGCATGTGGTTAATGGGGGTGGGGTGGGGGTGCAGCCCCCTTCCCCAATGTGTCATTAGGTTCTGGTAACCCCATACCCCAAGGTGAAATTCAATTAAAAAGTGGAAGGGGGGCACAGGCCACCCTCCCGAGCCTTATTACTCTCAGGGGACGCCATTCCCTTGGCATGAATTGAACTAAAAAGGCAAGGAGGATCCTTGTCCCCTGTCACCGAACCTTAAGGCAAAGATGCTTCCATCCCCCAGGTCCAAATTCACATAAAAAATGGGAGGAAGTTGCATGGCCCTCACCCCAGTCTGCTTGCCCACCTGGGCAGGGACCCCCATCTCCCAGGGTCAAAAGTAGGTGCCCCAGTGCCCACCGGGGCACCCACAAACTACATTTTGTGATTTATCTAGGTTTGCTCCCTCTGGGTGGGAGCAATATCTGTTCTGTTTCCTTGCCTGCAGGAGTGCTAGAAGCAGACTTGTCTTCCCTGCCCTCACTACTGCTGATATAGAACTGTCATAAACAAAATAGAGGGGCTAAGATTAATCAAGGTCCAGCACACACACTCTAGCTTCTGGTAACGCAAAAAAAAACAGTGTGCTGTTCCTAAATAAAAAGACTTAAGCAAACACCATTCATGTACCCTAGTGGTTGCTAGGTTAGAAGGGATATTTTAAATATCGGAGCAAGAGCCCTCACCAACCCAGATGAGTGGCATTCTTAATCATCGGGATAGCTCCTTATTTGGCCGGTGCTGCAACGCCCAATGGCCCACTATCAATGGGTTCTTTACCAGAGCTCTTTTCTCTCTCTCTGTTATGTGCAGAGTTTTAGGTTGATGTAATATTCCTCAAAAGCACAATATCGACTGAATCCGTAGATTGGTAGAAATGAAATTAAAGTTAACTAAGTTATCCCTTTAAGAGTACTTTCCTGTTAAGGATTAAAAACAAAGTGGGAATATGTTAGGAAATAATGTTCCACAATGTTCATCTACATGGTCGACATGGTTCTTGCACAATTCGTCGCTACAGATCTATAGCAATTCATCAAACAAAATCAACCTAATCTATGTCTAGTGTGGTCCTTTACTAAATTAATAAGGCGTACCCACACATCAAATCACCCAGATAAGTGTGGACTCTGGTACATAGTTATTAAAGGGTGAGCTGTAAACTTCTCTCCGATTTCAGAGTTTGCAGAGTTCCCAGAGTTTTTCACACCCACGCTCTGCTTTACCAGCGTGCCACCTACTTTAGTTTATGGTGTGATGGAAGTGGCAAGCCCTTTTTCTATTTTGATTGGCTCGTGTGGAATGCACTTGTTCCAAGTCTCATTCTAGACTCTGGCCCAGTCAGTTGAGTTGAGGTAGCATACTTATTGCTTCCGGCTTCGGCCTATGTGAGTATGTAGTGTCACAAGACATGCGACTAAGAGGAACGTCCCTCTTTCCCTGCAGTGGCTGAGCACTGCAGCAGTGCATGTAGTCAGAACAGGCATCATGAGCACCAAGTGTGGGGCACAGCAGCATGTCTGCGCTGTGGACGGAGCCCAGCCCCACCAGCTCAGCAGAGGAGGCTCTGCTCTCCTGGATCTGTGGCTTTTGCCTGGCCATGATGCGAGTTCATGACTTGCTCCGGTGGCCAGGCTGCCCCTCACAACGGCCGTACCTTTGCAGGTAAGCGTGCAACTGCACAGCACTCATGTACATATGTACAATAATTAATAATAACAATTACATGATGCTAAGAAGTTGCACCATAAATAGTCAATGCGGCAGCTCCGCCTGCTCAAGGAACTCTACAAAATTGAACAGGGTGTTTCAGCTACGCCACCCTTAATGGTTATACCTCTTTCATGTTTTGGGAAGATTACGTACCCTAAACCTGACTCTATCCCTCCTAGAATTGGGTCCCTTGGGACAAGTAGGATCTTCAGCCACTTGTTAATATGTATCTACTCTCTGTGGACATTGCCCTGTCTCCACGGTTCTTGGGAGCCGAGTGGTTGAAGATCCCACTAATCCCAAGGGGTCCGATTCGACACGGGATAGAGTTAGGTTTAGGGTAATAAATGTTCCCACAAGCCCAGAGGACCGCTTCTGCCTTGGCCAAATTCAATAAAAAAGAGGAGGGTGGATGCACGTCCCCCCGCCCCCCCACACCTGAGCCTTAAAAGGCCTCAAGACCCACATCCCCAGGTGCCAAACTGAACTTTAAAGGGAGGGGGCAGCACGGCCCTTCTTTCTCAGCCTGTTAATGCACCTGGGACCCCATCCTGGCTCAATTGCTGTGTCCTGGTGTGCTCACCCCCGGAGCACAGAAGTTTCCCTGCACTTGCTCTTGCGGACAGGGAACATATGTCTTGTCTCACCTGGGTGGGAGCAGGCATGCCTTCCCTGCCGCCAGAGGTGCAGGCAGGGAAGGCATGTATGCTCTTACTCTGCAAGAGCTTTAAAATGTTCCCGCCAGGTGGGAGAAACTTTTGTTTCCTGGCTCGCCCTACTGCAGGCCGTGAAACACACGTTGCTCCCGCCTGGCAGAAACGAGCACAAAAAATGGTTCCTTCCGGGTGGGTGCAATAGCGGCTCCCGCAGCATGCACGGAATCGGATTGGACCGTGAGGGCCTTAGGACTTCTCCTGCAGGCCCCAACTAGCTGTTTGGGGGGTGCCCCAGGTTCCCTTTAGTGCCAGGAAATTCTAAAGCAGGGTGCTTTTTCAGACCCACATTTTTTTTGTCGTTAGCCATTTTCTTATATTGATGAGGGCCTGCAAGCTCCCCTATCAATAAAGTTTTACAAAAACTATGGACAAAACAAAACAAACATCGACACAGCCCAAAAACTGACAGCTAATGGCTTTGCCAGTGCTTGTTGTATATGTTGTTAAGTTATTGTAGCACAACCGCTTTTGTAATTTATTGAAACACTAGGATGCCATTTCCAGTCCCTAGGAGACCATCAACCATGTTTAACTTGCCATCCACTATGATCCTTTCAATACAGACATATTCCACGTGCTAATTATTTTTTATTAAATGCTATTTAGTATGAGTTACACTTTTTCTTCTAAATTAAACCTTGTTGCTCTATCATTGATGCTCCAAAAATCTACTGCTTTACCACATACCAAACGGTTCGGGCAATGCTTCGCGTTTGGAGATAAAACACAGTATATTTTTACATGAGAATTGGAACAAAAATGTGTTTAATTCTTCTCCTACTCCCAATTGTATTTGTTTTCTGTAACACAAACGGATACAATCCACTTCCTCCAAATACAATAGTTGCTATCCTTCCTCTTCTTCACAAATCCATATAAATATTGCAAGGCCGTATCGTGCCAAGGGGCATCATATCATTTTTTATACTTTTCGAAACCGGCCTGGCCTAGAAGTTGAACAGCACAAAAAGTGATGCATGGAATGTTTGAATGAATCTCAGACACTGGTAACTACAAGGGGTCAACATCTATTACACCCTTTTTAACTTACCTCTTCTTTTACTGTCAGAGAATAATCATATGCAAATCGGTCTTAGCCCTGCCCCAAGAGGGATGGTCCAATCAGAAGTGCTACCCGAAGTTACACATTGTTTTAATTGCACATTTATATATTTAATCCCCTAAGAATTGTTCCAGCTCTTGCTCAGCCTTCATTTTTTTGCCACAATCGTGTGGTTTATGCCCATGAATCGCATGGTAGTGGATCTGTACAATATTGCTTATCTGACAGACATATGAGCTCTCAAATATGTCAGCACATGATTAACATAAAGTGATGCACCAGGTCATGATCTGAACTTATTTCATGTGTTGATCCATAATAACACCAGAAAGGCGTTGTAGGTCTCCATAACTAGCATGGCCCTTGATGGATCTGCTGAGTATACTGCAAAATGTCAACTGCTTGAGCTCAATAGTATGATATTTAAGTTTTTGTTTTATATGGCTTCTCAGGTATATCATAGATATAGAGTATGACTGACTTGTTATATATATATACAGTACTTTCAGCACTGGGGTACAAGGACATTTATCATCCTGCATTTAACATGGAAGGACTTTAACAGTATTTTATTATCAAAGTCCATTGTCCACACACTTGCCCTGGGGCACCGAACCATGGTAGTCAGACGTAACTGCTTCCGGAGTGATACACGGGCAGTGCCACTGGAATCATGCGATTTTGTGGCAGCAGCTCGGTCTGTATATTTATCGATTTGCCACATATTCCACCATCTTCTGCATTATCTGCCGATTTAAAAAAAAAAAAATGTTTGTAGCTCAAATGGACCAAAATGTACTCAAAACTCACCAACGCGTGCCGCCGAGCAATGGAAGGCCCTTTGCTTTTGTTACCAATTGCTGTGTTTGTTGTTAAAACTGATAATAATGAGATGAAACCTTTGACCAGATGGTGTCGATATGTGTTAAAATTACTAAATAATGAAGACTTCTATTACAAAACGCGTGCATTATGCTAAATAACTTGACTTATCTTGCCATATAATTTAGTCAACTTTGCCGCATAATGTGGTCTTCCCTGACGCTTAATTCCAGCTGCGCTGCACAGGGCTGTAAGGGATGTGCATGGCCATGTATCTCTGAGGGGACGGGTTGGGGGCAAAGGATGGGACCCCACCGCCACAGCCACCCTCGCTCGTTGCTCTTCTGCCCTTCCTACCCCCAGAGGCGCAAGGCATAGAAGTACAGCTTGAATCAATGTTTGTTTCCCACCTGCCAAGCCCTTTCATATGTGTTTGGCTGATCAGGTGTTTGCAGTCTAGCAATGAATAATGTGATATAAAGTATTTTATCCCCACATAAAAATCATATTTGGGGTGGGTTTGTCTATCTCTGGACAGTTGTTTTTGCATTTAACGTTGTTGAAGATTTACGCTTGCATAATTGTCCCAGGCATAGGCAGCGGTTGTTGGTTGCTCTACATGTTTACAAGGCATAGTGCTGAGTGCTCCGTCCTTACCCTGGATATATGACAGCCGCCATTTTGACAACCGGGCCAGTTGGGTTCTGGGCGAGTGCAGGCAGGGTGACTCGTGGTTGAATGACAGTTGCAAAAGAGCGTTCCCCAAATGTCCAAGGATTTATTTGATGTTCAAGGTGTGCCAGGCATTTCCACCGTGCATTTGTTATAAATACCTTTTTTGCTAAGCGTGCATTTAAATATTTCGATATCTTGAAATCATTTTCAAGTTTTTCACATACAGAATACACCTTATATGGCAGGGGTCATAAACTGCTTCCGGCTTGTAAGCGCTCCGACCCCTCTCCATTTCAAAATGCAATCTAGCAAAAGCGTCGAAAACGGTGTCCCAGGGATGCCGACGCCTCGCGGACATCAGGCTTCTCATCGACGGATTGATGAATGGGAGGCAGTTGGGGTGTCAGGGTGGGTGAAATATGGCACCCAGTTCGCCTCTGTTGAGTGACGGTACGGTCAGACCTGAAGATGGCCTATAGTCCTGGACGGCCCCTGTCCTGCCTCCATCCATCACAATTTACCTACGACTGCTGAGGTGGTCCCAACAGCGCCGCTGACACCAGCTCTTATCTCGGGATCACTGAGGCGGGATCCGCCTTATCTGGGAATCCTGGTTCTCATTATGAAACCAAGCAAACACCGATAGCATCTAATGGGGCCCGGCCTCCATCAGCCCGCGCATTTAGCAGCCACTGGAGGGTGGAGGAGGAGAAAAGCCCAGAGCGCGAGCGTTTATTTACACTTGAAAGACTCCCAGGCACACAAAGGACGTCTTCGAAAAAAGCCCAAAGCGTGGGTGCGTAATTACGTCAGACTTTAAACGAGCGTGCACCTCACCAGGACAACCTGGTGGGAACACCTAAGGTCTGCTTAATATTTTCCCCAGACTTTAAAAATGTTCTCACCACACCGGGAACACTCGTGGGAAACAACAACAGCTTTGAACACCCCACAAAACAAAGAATAATCAATGGCAAAGCCAATAGGTCTGGCTTGGATTTTGAATCATGACTACAATATTTTTAAAACTCCTGCTGTAAAAAACATGCTTTCTGTATACAATGTACCGACGCTAAAATAATTAAAAATGTAAGAAATCAGTGTACTTTTGAAATGGAAAATAGCCTCCCATGCATTGCAATACAAGCATCTTATTGGAGGTGGAATGATACATTGACCAGCCAACAGCATGCATCAAGAGAAGAATACTTATCTGGGAGGAGCCAGAGCCCACTTTATCCATATTTTAAAGAATTGGTAACTATTTGTCTTGCAGACAGCTGCGCTATAAAGCTAGATTTGAAAAGTCAGGATAAACCACTCACAGACCGCATGTACCAAAGAATTAAAAAAGACTCCCACAACTGAGGTGAAAACGCTCCCTCAGCTAGTATATTATGTTGTGTTATGGCACGGGTACTCTCAAACATTTTCCATGGGGCCAAAAAGTTCAGTCTGTGATAATACCGAAGGCCACATTAATGCCAGTGGGGTGGTGGTCGGGCGGATGAGGGTTTTGGAGGGGATTGGCGGTAAGGTGGGTGTAGAGTTAGTGGAGTACATACATTTAGTGGCCGAATCAAACAATGTAAAACCAGAAAACCTGGGATTAATCCTGGCTTCCCCCTTTACCAAATTCTGTGATCCTAGGCAATTGTTTATTTTCACTTTCCCTCCTTTTTCTTCATTATCACATATAATGGTGTCTTGAAATATATGTCTTTAGGATGTCCGCTGTACAAAACCTTCTCCTGTGTTTGATTTAATAAATTATAATGTTGGTCATTTATAATAGGAACCCAGGCCACCCAAAGAGCACTCATAACAACTGACTTGCCTCTTAAGTTCACTATTGGCATTGTTGTCAGGGTGGGGATCAGTATTAATGTTCCTAAATTCATGTTTGAAAATGAAAACTTTAAAATTAATTCTTCTCAATGCACTGACCTAAGCTGATGTACTAAGGTGAAAAAGTACTGTATGTTAATTAATTACATTTTGTGAATTTTGAAGAGACTTTGTCATATTTTCAATCAACCAATCAGGATGCTTGTATAGCATGACTACTCACACGTTAGGGTCTCAAAGCCAGGGAACTCACTGGTTCCAAAACCCAAGCGTTGCCTCCTGCACTTAATAAACAGAAATGCGAGAATTTGGCCTCCTTCTTTGTCCAAAAAGTAGATAAGATATATCAAGCTATTGTGCTGGCGCAAGCTGAACACTTTCCCCCACCGCTTTACTTCTTCCACGTCGTGAAACAGATGACTCACTTCCCAATCAAGTAGAGTCACCTGATATTCTGACCACCACCTCAAAACCTGGCCTTTGTTGAATACTGATACTTTAGTTAAACTTCTCAATAATACGAAATCACCTAAAGATCCGCTGCCCATTTCTGTATTAAAGCAGCTGGATTTAACATCCCTATCCGTGATAACTGATCTCCTAAATGCCTCTCTGCAGGAAGCCTTTATCCCATTGGAATGGAAACATGCCATGATATACCCCCATGATAAAAAAGCAAATGCTGATCCCAATATACCCTGCAACTTGAAAACTTGAGAGAGCCTGGAGAAGACATTTCTCTCCTGATAAGAAAAAATTATATAGAGAGAGTATCCACCATTACAAAGCCGAAATGAGAGCTGCACAGGCAGATTACTATGGAAAGAAAATTTTAGCGGCCTCCAGCTCCCCTCGGGAGATTTTCAGCATAGTTAAAACTCTCTCAAAAGTCTCCCCCCTTTCGGCTGCATCCGATCCCTCAGGAGCCCAATGTGACCAGCTAGCAGAGTTTTTTTCAAATAAAATTGAAACTATTTATTCATCTTTTCCAAGCTCCAAAACGGATCTCCCTGCCCCTCCAGTCCCTGGTACCCTGATCTCCCTGGATAACATTCCGGTAATGGAGATGTCTGCCCTAAAAAGCCTTTTCTCTAAAGTGAAGAGCGGCTCACCTAATGATCCTGCCCCTCTAGGGAAACTAAAACTGGTAGCAGATGTGGTCCTCCCGGTGATTTTAGATCTCATTAACATCTCTCTCTCTTCGGGGATAGTTCCCCCCCTGTGGAAGGAAGCTATGGTAAAGGCTTTGTTAAAGAAACCAAGCCTAGATCCTGTAGATTTTGGAAACTATCGGCCCATCTCGCTGCATCCAGGAATCAGCAAAATCACGGAGAAATACTTCAATTTAGTTTTATCATCCTACCTGGAGACCAACAACCTTCTCCATTTGACTCAGACTGGTTTTCGACCACAACAGGGAACAGAGACGACCCTACTCTCAGTAGTGGAACTATCAAGAAAAATAGTAGATGCTGGCGGTACCGCGGTAGTCCTGCTCCTTGACCTCAGCGCGGCCTCTGATACAGTAAATCATCAGATCTTGATTCATAGGCTCAGTACCTAGGTATCTCTGGAACAGCGCTGGACTGGTTAAACTCCTTCCTGGATAATATGGGAAACAACACTTACAACGCAACTTTTACAACGCACTACCTTTACAACGAAACTTTTACAGCGCAACATCCATTAAACGCATGCCATTACAACGCAACCATTACAACGCATGTCATTACAACGCAGTCATTACAACGCATACCATTACAACGCATACCTACACTATCCAACACTTACCCTATTGTTGCACCCCCTGGAGTTAGAATAGTAATTTTTACCTCTACACTATCCAATACTTACCCTACTGTTGCACCCCCTGGAGTTAGAATAGTAATTTTTACCCCAACACTATCCAATACTTACCATACATGCAATGTAATGGTATGCGTTGTAATGGTATGTGTTGTAAATGTAGTATGAGTTGTAGTGGAATGGGTTGTAAAGGTAGTTTCAAAGAATTAGTTGTAATGGCATGCGTTGTAATGGAATGCGTTGTAATGGATTTTGCGGTGTAAAAAATGCGTTGTAAAGGTATGCGTTGTAAAAGTATGCGTTGTAACGACATACATCCGGATAATAGATCTTTCCAGGTATTTAACAATCAAGCCACCTCCAAACGAACATCCCTTCATTGTGGAGTACCGCAGGGATCATCCTTAAGTCCTACCTTGTTTAATGTTTACACCTGTACCCTAGCTGAGGCTGTTCTACCCTTTGGAGTCCATATAGTCACCTATGCGGACGACACGCAATTGGTGATCGGGCTCAACAAAGCGGAAAGTTCGCCTTTCTCTCTTTACCTCTGCTTGGAGGAAATCTCAAGGTGGATGAGCGATTCTTTTTAAAAATTGAATGGCGGAAAGACTGAAATTATGATCCTTGGCAATCAGTCTTCTTACGATATGGCGGAAAGATGGCCTACGTCCATGGGTCCTTTACCCACGCCCAAAACCCAGCTAAAGAGTCTGGGGATTTGGATGGACCGTGAACTAACGTTCAAAACTCAGGCCCGGAAGACAGAAGCCTCCTGCTATGGGATCCTAAAAATGATCTGTAAGGCCAGAAAATTAGCAGTCCAGGCCCTGGTGCTTTCCAGGCTGGATTATGCTAACACCCTTTATTTAGGTGCGCCTGTTGCTACCCTCTCCAAACCACTCAAAACTGGGTGGCAAGACTTTTACTAGGTACTCCTAAACATCAATCAGCCAGACCAGCCCTTAAACTTCTTCACTGGCTGCCAGTGCATGAGAGAGTGAAGTTCAAAAGCCTATGCATTGTTCATAGGTCTTTGTATAAATCAGGTCCCCCGATTCTTTAAGGCATCATTCAGCCTTATGAACCCAAAAGATCCCTTCGCTCCGAAAACCGGAACCTGGCCATTATTCCCAGGATTCGTAAGGCCAGAAGCGGAGGTCGATCTTTCTCAGCCAATGCCTCCAGACTCTGGAACTCTCTTCCTTTTTCCTTACGCTCAGAACCCAACTATCTTTCTTTTCGTAAAGCTCTGAAAACATTTCTCTTTCCAAAATGAGTGACACTATTCCACTGCTACTGCAAGCGCTGGGATGCCTCCGGGTAGCCATGCGCTATATAAATGTATTTACAATACTATACAATACAACTATCGGTCCATATCACTATTACCTGCTTTCTCTAAAATTCTTGAAAAGCATATTCATATACATCTATCTCAGTTTTTGACAGCCCAAGGACTCCTTCATCCTTCTCAGTCAGGCTTCAGAGCAGGTTTCTCTACCGAAACCACCTTATTAGGGGTTACGGAAAACATATGTCACCTCCTGGACAATGGAGGCACCGTGGCTCTTATCCTGTTAGATCTGAGCGCTGCATTTGACACGGTGTCTCACTCCATGCTAATCAAAACTCTTAGGTCATTAGGTATCTGTGGCTCAGCTCTGGATTGGCTCATTGATTTCCTTAAAAACCGTACCTTTCAAGTTTTCTCACGTACAGGCTATTCTGAAGTCCATTCCTTTGTTCATGGAGTGCCGCAAGGCTCTATCATTAGTCCTCTGCTTTTTAGTTTATATGTAAGACCACTAGCTGATGTGGCGGAGGAATCTGGGCTATCCCTATTCTCATATGCCGACGATTCCCAAATAATTTTTTCTCTTTCCTCACAAAACACGAATGCTCCTTCCTCGCTTAAAACTGGTCTAAACAAAATAGCATCATGGATGCAACATTTTCTTAAATTAAACGGAGAAAAAACTGAGGTACTGTTATTATACAAAAACAAAGATCTCTGGGACCCTCAACACTGGCCTCGCGAAATGGGCACTCTTCCTTCTCCTTCCCCCCAAGTCCGTAATCTGGGCATCATCATTGATGATTCACTCAACATGCATTCCCAAACAGTTAAAGTAGCAGCGACATGCTTCGATATCCTCAAATGGTTAAAAAAAAATTGTTGGATGTTACCAGAGTCCACTTGGAAAACATTGGTCAATGCCTTAATAACATCAAGGCTCGACTACGGAAATGTGCTGTATTTGGGCTCAAACAAAACCACAGTCCACAGACTACATATGGTGCAAAATTCAGCGGTCAGACTCCTGTGCGGAGTCCCGAGGGCTACCTCCATTTCCGCCCATCGACGAAACCTACATTGGCTCAGGTTGGAAAACCGAGTAAAGTTTAAAGCCCTGAGCTATATGCACAAAATCAAAACTGGGCTCGCCGCACAATATCTTCATTCTCTGGTTAGTCCCTACTTTCCCTCCCAAAACCCTCGCTCTGCCACTCAAGGGAGGTTTGTTGTCCCTAAAATCAAACTAGCGCGGATGGGCGGAAGGTCTTTCTCTTATCTTTGTCCCACACGCTGGAGCGCTTTGCCCCACAGCACTACGCAATGAAACCGACTATGTTCAATTCCACAAGTCCTTAAAGAGATGGCTTTTTGATAATCAGCCTCTCCTGTTTTCTATCTAAATTCTGGACTTGCTCGCTGCGCTGGGAAACCCTTCTTTGGTAGCTGTCGCGCACTATAAATTTAAAATAATAATTATAATAAAAAGCACTGGCAAGAAGGAGGATGGTGCTACGGTTCAGTCGAAGTGCCTGGTCTTGAGCTCCTTTCTGAATTGAGGCAGCAATGGTGATTGCCTGAGAGGTTGAGTCAGGGAGTTCCAGGTCTTCACAGTGAGGTAGGAGAAGGATCCTCCTCCAACTGTGGTTTTGTGGATCCGTGGGATGGTGGCCAGGGCCAGCTGGGCGGACCGGTCCAGCGCTGTGTAGGACTTTGTAGGTGTGCATGAGGAGCTTGAAGGTAATTCTTTTGTTGATAGGTAACCAGTGAAGGTCTCTCAGGTGACCGGTGACCTGTTATGTTACTGTGGAGGGGGATGTTCAGGATGAGTCTGGCAGAGGCATTCTGGATGGATTGCAGTTTCTTTAGAAGTTTTTGGGTGGTGCAGGTGTAGAGTGCATTGCCGTAGTCAAGTCTGCTGCTGACGAGCGCATGGGTGACCGTTATCCTGGATTCTGTGGGATCCACTTGAAGACCTTCCGAAATAAGCAGAGCATTTAGAAGCAGGAGACGAGACCACATTGATCTGGCAGTTCATTGAGAGTCAGGAGTCCAGGATGATGCTGAGGTTTCATGCATTGTCTGTGGGTGTGGGCGCGGGGTTCTGGGCACTATGGGCCACCAGGAGTCATCCCATGCGGAGGTGGAGGATTCCAGGATTAGGACTTCAGATTTGTCTGAGTTGAGCTTGAGGCAGCTATTCTTCATCCAGGTGGCGACTGCCTTCATCCCGCTGTGGAAGTTGCTCTTCGTGGCTGTGGATTTGTCTGTGAGGGAGAGAATCAGCTCGGTGTTGTAGGAGTAGGAGACAATGTAAAGTTTGTGGCTTCTAACAGTAGCTGCAAGCGGGGCCATGTGGATGTTAAAGAGGTTGGGGCTCAGGGAGTAGAGAGATGGGTCTAAAGTTCTTGAGGTTGGGTTGGCAGAGGGTTTCTTCAGCAGGTGGTTGATCTCTGCGTGGTCCAGGTTTTAGGGAAGGTGGCAGACTCAATGGAGCAGTTTATGGTGTGAGAAAGCTCAGGTGCGATGGAGATGCTGGATTTGTTAAAGATGTGGTGAGGGCAAGGTTCAGAGGGGGCTCTGAAGTGGATACTCTTCCTGATCCAAAGGGTGTCATCAGAGGTGAGGGTGGTCCAGTTTGGCAGGGTCTCATGGGGTCTGGAGCCATTGGGTGTGGTGATTGTGGGTGGAGGGGGGGTTGTGTCTTGGGTTGAGAAGCTATCAAAGACCTCCTTGATCTTGTGGTAGAAGAAAGTGGTGAGGCTTTCGCAAAGGTCTTGCCAGGGGGGAATGTCTGCTGTCTCTGTGCTCGGTTTGGTGAATTCTTTGATCAAGGTGAAGAGTTCTTTGCTGTTGTGTGCGTTGACATTGATGTGTTCCTGAATGGCTGCTTTCTTTGTTTTTCTGATGAGGTGGTGGTGTGCGGAGACAGTGGTTTTGAAGGCTGCATGGTTTGCCATGAGGTGGCAGACTCAATGGAGCAGTTGATGGTGTGGCAGAAATTGGGTGCGATGGAGGTGCTGCCTTTGTTAAAGATGTGGTGAGGTCAAGGTTCCGACGGGGCCCTGAAGTGGATACTCTTCATGATCCTGAGGGTGTCATCAGAGGTGAGGGTGGTCCAGTTTGGCAGGGTCTCCTGGGGTCTGGAGCCATTGGGTGCGGTGATTGTGGGTGAGGTGGGTGGGTCTTGGGTTGAGAAGCTATCATAGATCTATTTGATCTTGTGGTAGAGGAGAGTGGTGAGGTTTTTCGCAAAGGTCCTGCAAGGGGGGAATGTGTGCCTGGTTTGGTGAATTCTTTGATCACGGTGAAGAGTTCTTTGCTGTTGTGCCTGTTGACATTGATGCGTTTCTGAATGGCTGCTTTCTTTGTTTTTCTGATGAGGTGGCGGTGTGCGGTGACAGTGGTTTTGAAGTCGGCATGGTTTGCCATGATCTTGCTGCTCCTCCATCTTTTCTTGAGTCGTCTGCAGGTGCGCCTCCTGGACTCTTGGATGGCGGGAGAGAACCAACTGACTGTCTTGGACGGCTGCTTGCCTGAAGGTTTACTGAGGGGAGCCAGTGTGCTGCTTCAGTTAAAGATCCAACAGTGGTGTCTGCATGCTGGTTTGTTGGCATCCATGTATGTCTGTGGTGATGTTTTGCTTAGGGAGGTGGTGAGCTGGTCTTTGGTGACTTTGTTCCAGCTTTAGGATAGTGGTAAGCATATTGGTGTACGGTGAGTTTGGTGAAGGAAGAGTGGAGGCAGTGGTGGTCGGTCTAATATGGCTCAGTGGTGTGACTGATGGAGATGTTGTTGATTGCGGTGAAGATGAGGTTGCGCGTATGTCCTGCTGAGTGGATTGAAGAGGTGACTAGTTGTTTGAGCCCGATGGTGGCGAGGTTCGCCAGCAGGGATGAGGTGTTGTGGAGGTTGTCCAGGTGGAAATTTAGGTCACTGAGGGGGATGTAATCTGTTGAGACGAGAGTATGGTGATTGATGAAGTCGTCTATGTCTTTGCTGCAGGGGGCGCGGGGTCCGGGAGGTCTATAGATGAGGGTGCCATGGAGGGTGACATTCCAGTTGGTATGGATCTGGAAGTGGAGATGTTCCATGTCGGGTGAGTGCACTTTGGAGCTGGTTGTGAGGCAGAGTTTTTTTTGTGTGTATGATGGTGATGTCTCCTCCCGGTCGTTTGACATGGTCCTCGTGGATGATTTAGTAGTTGTCTGGCATGGCGGTTGAGATGTCTGGAACTAAAGTGGGGTTCGTCCAGGTTTCTGTGAAGAAGGAAATGTCGGGGGAGATGGAGTTGAGCAGGTCCCAGATCTCCACGGCGTGTCTTTTGAGGGAGCAGATGTTGAGTAGGATGCAGCTGAGGTGCTTGGGTCTGTTTCTTGAGAGTTGTGCGGTCGATGGGCCTTGTGTACGGAGGCAGCAGAAGGTGCAGTTGTGGCAGGAGAATGGGGCTTGGGTTTTCTTTGGTGACTCGAAATGGTAGGTGGTGGAGTGCCGGGGTTGAGAGCGTCGAGGGTGCTTGTGTCGTAGCGGTGGAGGTTGCGGTAACCAGGGTCCGTGGCGCTGGGTGCAGTCCAGGTGCAGACAGGCGCAGATGGGCTTGCTTTAATGCACCTTTGTCATTAAGTAGTGATGGGGAGGTGGGAGGGCTGGACAGCTGGGAGGCGGGAGGTGGGAAAACGGCACTTGGAAGGGGCGGGGCACAGGGAGTGAGCAGCGGCCAGGGCGGGAAGTGGGAAACAGAGTGAAAGTAAATTATTGAAGTGAAACAAGAGGCAACACAAAGAAATACAGAAAAGGCAATAAAAGAAAAGAAACAACAGTAATAGAAAAAGAAAAGAGAAGAAATAGCGGCTGACAGAACAGGGTTCTCGAAATATGAGCCTAGGACTCGGGACGGAAAACTGCTATCAGGTGGCATGTGCCGCGGGGGGAGCAAACACACGCAGACATGGTCAGTTAGGTCTTTTTACACTTTTGCTGCAAGATTTCTTTAAAAATTAAGGTGTTGCTAAAGGTAAGTGGTGCAAGACTCCCTTGTTACTTCCTTTTTTTTTAACATCAATTAACCTTTAAATAAATGCTTGCCTGTTTATTCAACATATTTTTATTGTTAGTGCTGAGTGATTATACCGAAGCCCATTGCTGCTGTTGACCAAGGGGCCGCATGTAAAGGTCAGGAGGGCCGGATGCACCCCCCCCCCCCCAACTCTAGGCTGTACTTTTATTATCAATGCGTTATGTGGTCTTTCTGTAGAGCTTTACATTCTCATAGTCAGGCTGATATCCGATTGTGGATTAACCTGATCGAAAGTCACCATGTGAGGTGGGAGCATTCAACACAATCCCTGGCACTGTGTATGTGTGGACAGTGCCGTTACGAGATGTGGGTTTCCCTGTGGTGATGGTTTGTAGGGTAGGGAACAGAATTGACCACCCTAAAACGTAACATGAATGAGTAAAAGTTACGTTATGGGCTATTCTTGTGGGTCCTCTGCAGAGGGGTTAAGTCTAAAGTCTCTTGCCTAACCCATGCCAGTGCTTTCATGTCAGGGCAGTGTAATCTGTCCTCTTTCACATGACCTAAGTGGTTGCATGTCTGGGCTTTTTCTAGTGCAGAGTTTGTGGATCTTCTTATCATCTTGAGTGTATTTTTACTAAAGGAAATTTATATTGTAATGTTCTCTGGATATTTCACAACAGTTTCTAAAAATACCATTCTCTAATCCTGCCTACCACTCTGTCATTGGGAATCTCCACCAGGTCTAAAGTACATACATTTGTTTTCACTTTTATACTTTTAACAAATATTGATACATCAAGTGCTAGTAGCCAAACAGCAACAAAAGGCTGAAGGTGGGAAAGATGCCATAGGGTCACTTGACAAATATTATTTTATTGGTTTCATGCGTTAATATTGATTCTAAGAATAATGTCATCATTCATTTCACTGTAATCGTTCCAAGTTCATTGTGGTATTTTAAAAAATGACAAAGCAATTTCTTGATTACTTGATTATACCCTGTTGACTATTACCACTTTTTGAAAATAATGTTTTAATAGATTTTTTGATGAGCAGCACATGATACCCCTTTTCCCATTTCCAAAAGCCTATCTTTCCTCCACCATAACCTGTCCCATTTTTAATAACCAATCCTCAAAGTAGGAATTTTACATTCCATCTGTTTCCTTTTAAATGTAACATCCCTCTCCAACTTTCCTTTCCTCTTGTATGTGGTGGTTGTTCTGGTAGCTTCCTATCTGAACTGGATCTATAGGTGTTTCTGGGCACACGTTCCTGCTGTGCTTCAGGCTGGCATTTATGTTTGAAGACTTGCCTATTTGCACATCTACATGCTGCAGTGATGATGTGCATAATTATTCATGGTCACAGAAAGAGATGCCTTCATATTCATGTGCCCCAGTCTCTCACCCATGCATGGATTGGACCTGTCGCAAAGACTCATAGTGCTGCTGCAGTCTTGCAACACCTTCGGTACCGCCAGTGCGCAACACATCCTTAACGCAGGCCCTTGCATGCCTTGTCGATGGGGGCCTCAATGATGACAACAGACTTCACATTGCAGCCTGTCTGCTCTTCGTGTGTGCCTTATTCTTGATGCCGGCCTTTGCATTGCAAGCCCCATCAATGGGATCCTCAACAATGATGCAGGCCCTAACATCGCAGCCTCATCGCATCTCGGAACCGATGCATCAGTTCAGCTGAGAGACGCATCTTCGACACAGATCCATGCAATGCTCCGCAAACCCGGATTTATGCTACTTTGTTCAGCAGTCCTAACTTTGTCCCTGAAGTTGGTCTGCGCTCCATTGTGGTCAGCCTGAACAAGTGATTGTGTCCCGGTCCGGTACGACCAGATATTCTAAATTGGTGCTCTTTGTTTTTTGCCGCTATTTTTACTAAAATCTTTACAATTGCATATCTCCAGTTATACTGATTGGAATTTTGTCATTTTTGTCTTGTTTTATTTATTAGAGAAAGTACTATTTCTCTAACTTGGTGTGGGATGCTTTTGGTGTGGTGTTTTTACTTTATTACTCTTTGAAGTGTTGCACAAATACTTTACACATTGTTAAGCCTGACAGCTCTGTGTCAAGATAACAGAGGGTTGAACACATGTTAATTTAGGGTTGTATTGTGACTCACCCTAACAAGGATTTTGGTTGCTGCTTGACCAGGGCTCACACCTCAGTCAACCAACAACCCCGTTTCTCATAGGGACACAATCAACTCTAAATGACTTCAGGAGCTGCAAGAGCCTTCTGTTCAGGTGCTTGGCAAATTCATTGAGCACTCACCCAGAAAGCCCTCCATGCCAGTACTGTATTTGCACAATATGTGACCATGCTGTCTTAGCTTCTTGGCATTGCCAGCAACCTCTCCCTCAAATAAATCTCTACGTCCCATATTGGCTATGTCGTTGCCCCTGAAAGGAAGTTTTTATTAAAATACAAAATAATATAGTTAAAGTCACATGTCACATGTCACATGAACACATGCTCCTGTCAGACCTATATTAATTTAACTAGTGGCCAGCTAATGTTATAGTCACGTACAATGCTAACGTGCAACTTATATTGAACTGACACAACATTAAAATGTATAAAAACGCAGTATGTAGTCAAACCTATTAGGCCTCAAAATGTCTAAGCAAGCTTCATTTTACAAGCAACTGAACCAAATATGCTGAGATGAGCTCAAAATTACAAAATTGACCGTACCTTGACATGCCTGTGATGAAAGATCACATAATATTGTAGAATGTTCCTGATTAACAATAACGTATTAAAATGTTTTGCTAGAAAGATGTTGCAGAGAAATTTAAATAGGAAAAAAGACAAGACTCCTCATTGGCAAGAAAATACAGGGAGAATCGTCATCCCCACACAGGTAAACAGCTGGTCTCAATTTGCTCTTCACAGGCAGCCACTTTTATAGTTAGTCAGACGAAGATTATTACAAGATATTAAACAATGAGTTACTTAATAATTACATGTAGGTTACAGAAAAACATCATCACCAGTGTCCCTAAACTTTAACCTCATTCTCTATACTTTATTTAATTGTAATTCCAGCAATGCTTAACAAACTAACTGTTCTCTACTCTTGAATACATGTGTATTTGCGCTTGTGCTTCATCATTCTGCTCCCAAAGCCTTTTATCAGATTATCTGTGCTCCTGGATAATTCAATCTCCTGCTTCTATTGTTTAATCATGTTTTCAATGTGCTGAGAACACAGAATACGTGACTGTGTGCTAAGGCCACAAATTCCTTCAAGCTTACAAACATGGGGGTTCCTTTAACTATGACCTTGCAGGTCATGCACTCTATTTTCCAGTGAACTCATCAGCACATATTTTAGGCTTACCCTGCTCTTTCACCACGTATACATTTATATTGTTTTCTACTGGCGTCTGCTGTAGTATCATTTCTTCATGTTTAATTTCCTCTATAACATTCCCCCCTCTAGTTGATATTTTAAGTACTAGCTCTAAACCTTGATCTATACTTGGCACTAGGTGATATGTGTTGCCTTGGGTTTGCAACGCTTACAACGCGCGCGTTACCACGACCTACCATTACAACGCGGTCGTAACAACGAAAGTTGTTACCACGCAATGCGCTGGGGGGCGCTCAAGTATAGGAAATGATTTAATTTACTATCCCAACACCTTCCCTACCATCCACGGGGACTGGTGTTGGAATAGTAAATTAAATTATTTAATTTTGTGCCCCCCCAGCGCAATGCGTGGTAACAACTTTCGTTGTTACGACCGCGTTGTAATAGTAGGTCGTGGTAACGCGCGCGTTCTAACGACATACATCCGTTGCCTTGAGCATCTAGTACTCATGTTGGTGTTCTAACTGGAAACATCCCTGCCACCTTTGTACTGATCCTCCGCCAAGAGCTGGCAACAAGGCTCCCGACAATTCAGACATCCAGGATGGTAGTGAAGAAAACCATCTGTTAAGCCATTTATATGGGGGCACCTCCTTAATCTACCAATTTCTTCTGTAGATTAAAAAAAGTTTGTATAGCCTCTGATACAGTTCCATTGTCTGCATCATTTGCATGGACACGATTACAACAGGCAGTTCCTTTCTTTGCACATACCCCTCCTTCCCTGGACTTCATAAGGTCAAGTACATAACAGTGCTGCATTATCATCATTCTCATAGCACGCAGGTCTTCATTTATGGCATTAAATCCCTCCTTTGTAGTGTTGATGCATTTCAGCAGTTCCAATCGAGTTATCTGTAGCCATCGAGCTGTTGCCTCAGCCTGAACAAATGGCACAATGCTTCCAAAGAACAACTGTGCATCATTAAGCAACCAGTAGTCTTGGGGAATATCATTTCAAGTGGTAGTGCCATAATACTCTGCAGTTCTTTATGTTCGATGATGATGTAACAAAGTTGTTGGACGGCTCATGTGGTGTTCATGAAGTATGACAAGTTCATGAATTATTGACAAGTTGACTCCAGGAATTCTCAAAACAGGAGCATGCAAGGTGACTAATGTACAGAGGCCTCCTCAGTTCAGTGGTAAATGAGCGTACAGTAGTTCTCCACACTGCCAATAATAATCAGTGAGGCTGGAGGTGCACCCCTGCATGTCGGCATTATCTACTGTGGCACTACAGTTGATATTTCTTCCTAAAATAATGGTACAGTTTTTTCTGAAACATAAAGAAACAGAAGTTAATCTCATGACTGGCTGAGGACTTAATGTACTATCTATCCAGGTGTAACGTGCAACATTACTATCCCATATATGCTCACACTTTTTTACTGCATCCTGACTAACTTCTTTACCATCCCATAAAGACATGACTCTACAGGAAAACAATCTATAACAGAATACCATTGTTCATGTGTAAAAACTGATCCAGTAACTCTAAAACCTGGCCTACGAATACAATCTGGGGGTAAAGGATTTACTAAAGAACTATTACACTCAGTGGACGGGCATGCTACTCCCACAAACCTTAAACCTGAGACCATTTGTATCCATTCTGCAGTAGTAGGTCGACCTGACCTCTTTATCCGGCTATCTCATCCTTACTATCCTGACTATCTGTAAGAATGTATAAAACTTCTTCTGAGGAGTCATATTTTGTGGCATTGACTATAAAACACGCTACTTTAACATGTGTTAGTTGCATTTTGGCCTTAATCCTGCGCAAGTAGAGATGCAAAAGACATAGAGCTGTGGGGTACTTCTTTGGTTGAATATAGCCTATCTGCTACTGTGGCATGAGGAATTAAAGAGCAGACAAAACATGATTCATTAGTACTTTCTGAACCTATGACTGACATAGGTTGGTACCACATGTTTTCTAATAACCTAGCATGAATACTATGGGACACATTAGCATGAATAGAGAGTTCTCTTCACTGGTGTGTGATGTTAGAGCTAGCAAATCCATTGCTATAGAAAAGCAACAATAGAAAAGATAGAATTAGGAGACAAAAAAGAAAAAATTAAACAAAACTACATATCTTACGTTGTGTTGATACAAAAAATTGTCCAGCGGTGGAGGGGGTATTTTTACAATGACAATCTTCTACCCCCTCTTGTTCCATTAACATTATACTTTCACACTGCAAACTTGACAAATCATTTTTCACATGCTAGGGGACTCACAATACCCATGAGGCAAATTGAGGCAAATGAGAATACAAATACTGAGCCCCACGATAGGAGAATGCTGTCAAATAATGGTTGTCTTAATGGATATATAACAGATACATATTTAGCATCCTGAGCAATGTTTGTCAAAATGATGGAAGGTCAGGAACAATTGGAAATTCTGTTACTACTACTGTATAATTCAGGGGCACAGATCTTGAACCATACACTAAGTATTACCTTTAGATTTCTTAACCGGGTAAATCGGGGTGTTACAAGGAGATACTCTAGGATACATTACTCCTTGCTCTAGCGATGCTTGTATAGTATGGGGAAAACCCTCATCTTCTTCTTTAGAAAGAGGATACTGCCTCACTCCAGGTAAGATAGCACCTTCCTTTAATGTAATTCTAAATGGAGCAGCACCACAAATAAGGCCTACATCATGGGGACCATTAGTCCACAAGGTGTCTGGTACTTAGGAAAGAGCTGCTTCAATAACAGAATCAAAATCTCTACCTGGTGTGGGCGTTGTTACTTCCAATACTGTCCTCAATGGTATGTCATCCTGAAAGACCACAACTTTCTTCTTAGCATCATCATCAAACAGTTAATCATCTAATATTTCCCTAACCATTTTATCTGGCTCAATGAATACACCACATACCCATAAAACATTGTTGTGATCACTGGCTATCAGAGTGCCATAGGTTGGTGTTACCTCTAAGGCCTCGATTTGCAATATTAGCTCAGTGTCAGGTATTAAAGAATCTTGCCTTTGTCCATAAAAAAAGGACTCTTTGGTTAGCTGGACCGCCCTTCACAGTAACTCTGGCATCTCTGCTATGTTCACATACACTGCTGTGGTAAATGCTTCCATATCAGCAGATCAGGCTCTGATCGGATCTCCAGTGTAGGAATCTACTGTTACTACCATGAACCTGAAAGGTGAAATTCCAGGGATATAACAAATGATAATACCATCGGACTCAAAATGAATAGCCCTATTTAACTTGACCATAAGATCTCTTTCCAGCAGTTAGAAATGGGGGTCTCTAGTTCGCAGTGGTTTGCACCCTGTCCAAGTAGGGACTTTTCCTTCTAGTCAGGATGAGTAAAGTACACACATACGTTTGCCTGTGCTCACCCTCTGGTGGCTTGGCACAGAGCTGTGAATCTGAAGTACAGAGGCAATGTGTAAAGCATGTATATAAAACCCACAGTAACACAGTGAAAACAGCACAAATGGACACCACACCAGTTTAGAAAAAATTAAAATATCTTTATCTACACCAAACAAGACCAAAACGACAAAAATCCAACATACGAAGACTTTTAAAAGGTAATCACAGTTCTGTCTATAGGAAACTATGGATGCGTCCCTTTCAGCACAAAGTACCTGGGATTTGTCAAAATCATAAGCAAGAACAGTCGCAGGGAAGGTGATGCATCGGTTCCTTACTGAAGAGGAGGTGATGTGTTGCTTTCTTACTGCGTGGGGAGGTGATGCATTGGTTTCTTACTGCAGCCCAAACGTTGTTGTAGATTCGGCGCACAGGTGCGATGCATGGAAAATCCAGATGCGCTGGAGGTGATACGGCGATGGCGAACCAGATGCTGCGTCGATTTCTCCAGTCACCGACTGGCGATACTTCTATTCTTCTTGCTGACTAGCAGGGCCTGCGTTGGAGTCGTTGCGGTGATCCTCGATGTTGGACCTCAGTGCATCGGACTTAGCGTGCGGCAGGTTCTCAGGCCGCTGGCAGGCGTTGTGTCAATTTTTCAGACGCATGCGGTTATGCATTGGGAATTTTTCCCGCACGGTGGCGCTGCATCGAAAAATTCTTATGGAAGGAAGACAAAGTATCTATTTCCTTCAGAACTTTAGTTCTTTGCAGCTTCCTTTATCAGGAACAACCTCCAGAGGCCCAAGGCTGGAACAGGCATCTCCTGGCAGGTCAGAACTCCCAGCAGTGGAGTTCCAGGGAGCTGCGGGTGAAGCCTTTGTGGCCCTGAGACGTCAGAGCAGGAGGCAACCACTCACAAGCCCTTAGTGAATCTTCTACAGCAGGTTTTAAAGAAAAGTCCTGTCTTTGTCCTCTCCTTAGCAGAAACAGCAACTGCAGGAAAGCCCAACAAAGCAACACACAACAAAGGGGCAGTACTCCTCCCCACAGCTCTTCAGCTCTTTCTCCCTTGGCAGAGGTTCCTCGTGATTCCAGACATACTTTAAGCTTCTGGGGTTTTAGGTCTAATGTTTAAACCCCATTTTCTCTTTGCAGTCTTTGTTTCAAGAGTCTCTGAGCTCAGTAAAATCCGTTCTTCCCTCTCTGGTTCAGCCTCACTGCAGGAGGTGGAGACAGCATTGTGCCGAGCAGACACAGCATTTTCAGGTGCTAGTGAAAACTCCTTCCACCACTATAAATGTAGAAAGGTCTGTTCAGCTTGGGCATGATTTAACCAGGAAAGGCAGGAAATATCTCAACCCTCTTGTGACTGTCTAGAGTTAATGCACATCCCTAGCTCCTGCCAATCTTAACCCAGATGGTGAATACACAAACAGGCAGAGGCACACAGAATGGTAAAGCAAGAAAATACCCACAAAAGTTTCATTTTCAAACGCACAATTTAAAAACCATGACTTAAAGGCATGGTATTAAATTTTGAGTATAGATCTATCTAGTCCCAATTGAAAGTTAGACTTGTAAATGTTGCTAGGAAGCTCCCATGTTAACCTATGGGACAGACTGCCTTTCAATAGTGAAAAACAAAATGCACATTATTTCATTGTCAGGACATGTAACACAGACCAGTACATGTCCTAACTTTGACATACACTGCACCCTACCCATAGGGGTACCATGGGCCTACCTGAGGGGTGCCTTAAATGTAAGAAAAGGAAAGATTAGGGTATGGCAAGTGGGTGCACTTGACAGATCAACATGGCAGATAAAACTGTGTGCGCAGATACTGCGGTAGCAGGTCTGAGATAAATTTAAAAGGCTACTTCTACTTGTGGGGGTGGCACAACCAGTGCTGCAGGCCCACTAGTAGCATTTGATTTGAAGGCTCTGGGCACACACAGTGCACTCTTCTAGAGACTTACCAGTATATCAAATAGGCCAATCATGGTTAACCAATCAAAATGACAATTTACACAGGGAGCACTTGTACTTTGGTCCTGGTCAACAGTGGCAAAGCTCAGAGAGCGCCTAAACCAGCAAAAACGTAGTCCAGCACACAACGAAAAATACAGGAAGGAGAGGCAAAAAGTCAGGGGAAATCATGCCATGGATGCCAGGTTGCGGGGGTTGCTAGCAGCCAAGTGAAATGGCCGCTGCCTGAAATCTCGCTGAACCCCCACAAGACATCTCCGCATATCCAAGCACCAATCCGTCCTCCCCGCTGATGGTAAGTGGCGGAATCAAAGCAGAGGAACCCCGTGCACCACACTGCCAACTGGCAAGAAGTATAACCCAACGGTGCGACGGCCGCACTGAGTGAAAGGTTTTTGGCCTGTTCATTGAGGGAAAGCTGGGACCTCGAGTACACCATATATCCGAAGTGTGGGACGTGCTTCACTTGGGGCACGAAATTGCGACCTTGGCAGCAGATCCCAACCGCGGCTTCCTGGCGCTGTGGAGCTGGACCGGAGAGTGCTCAATTGTGACGGCGGCACCCATAAATCAGCAATTGACACTGATTTCCCAGCGCAGTCTCTGTGGGATCAGGGAGAAAAGCGGCAGCCTTCACGCCATGGGAGAACTGAACTGCGGAGGTGCCATAAATCGGACGTGCTGTGTGTATGAACTGTGGCCTGAAGCAGCTTATCGCGGACACCATCCACCAATTTCAGCGCCTGGAGATCACGGGCCGGTGAGTGGTTTGCTGACGCTGTGGGTCCTCTCCTGCCGGGCTCTGGGGCCCTTCTGGTGTTGATGCCTGGAGGTCTTGGCGGGTAGGCCTGGCACTGGGGGAGCACACGGGGCAAAATCACTTTAAGAATGCAACTGAACTTTGGCAAATAGACACAGGTGTCCCCCGTGCCATCCTTCCCGCACATACGGAGACTGGGGGTCCGCGTTGCCCATTACGGAGCGGGGCTTAGTCACGCTGTGAGGTGGCAATACTATGTAGTGGAGCTGACCTCCAAGTTGCCAGCCCACGGAGGGACTCACCGCGCTAAGCCACTGCTGACATCGCTACCTAGCACGAGCAACAAAAATTGGGACTTTCTGTTCTGAGGCTTGTTAAATCTGCACATCATAGATGGCTGGAAGAAACCACCCTTGGCCACCTCTCTCCCCCTTACCACTCACCAAGAGGGAGTTACGCCTTATTCCTTGGCAGTAAATTATACTAATCTAAAGCTCCAACAGCTCACTCTATTGAATCCTGCTGGAGAAGTACGTAGCACAAAGACCCTAACCGGGGGGGTAGGAAACCTGAAAGGCTGCGGGTACCAACGGGTGACTTAGACAGGCAGTAGTGAATACTACCTCCCGAGAGATTGTCTACAGCGAAACATAGATCATAGTAACAAAGATGGGGCAGACGGCGACGCACCATGCAACAAAATAAACTTGACAAGTACGCCTACACAAAAACCCAGCAAGAAACAGAGGACCAATCGGCCCAGCTGGCATCCACCGCAGCCTCAGGGGAAGAGTCAGAGGTCACATTGCAGGATATACTAACCACCTTGAATAAAAATCATACAGCTCTAGACTCTCGGATTGGCACAATCTCAGTGGAACTCTCCCTACTCAGAGCCGACTTCCAAAACTTGAATGCGAGACTCAAGGATGTCGAAACCACCGCGGGAACACTGAGTGACGACACCAAGAAACTGAAACAACAAGTGACTCAGTTACAAGCCGAAAGCAAAGCAATGGCAGCGAAGTTGGATGACTATGAAGGTTGGTCCAGACGCAACAATCTTCACATCATAGGGGTGCCAGAGGTGGCTGGGAGATCGACCATGGAT
Source organism: Lissotriton vulgaris (assembly GCF_964263255.1). NCBI lineage: Eukaryota > Metazoa > Chordata > Amphibia > Caudata > Salamandridae > Lissotriton > Lissotriton vulgaris. The sequence continues at coordinate 231,681,110 of NC_141690.1, forward strand.
CCCTTTGTGGAAGACCTAATCAGCCTAAAGGACTGTCACACTATTTATCAGTAGAGAGGGCGCACCGGGTTCCTGGAGGCAGGCCCAGGTCAGGGGAGCTTCCTAGACCAAGTCTACCCTATACATTCAATTTCCGTGACTGGGACCTCATTTTACAAACAGCAGGAGTGGTCCCGCTGGTACAGTTTGAAAACAGTACAATCACTTTTTTTCCGGACTATACAGCGGCAGCGATCAAGCAAAGACGTAGCATTTTGTAAGTCAAAAAAGATACTCACCATTACTGAGGTTAGTGCCATTTCCGTCCTGCCTGACCCTACACGATTCCTCCTGAACATCTGGGAACCAACAGACTTAAATCACACTGCACAGGCCTGGGCTACACTAGGGATGATGATAGCAAAACGAAATGTGGCCAAACTTTTGTTGGGGAGCTGCGCTCACCCCAATCACTGAGGACTGGTACAAAGATATAGACATGACTATGGCGACAGAAAAGCCACGTATGTTCACAGGGGATGCCCTAAACAATGGAACACCTGTTACAACGTGTTACAATTGTGACTCTTTGGGGCTGTATGTTGTGTAAATGAGCAATGCGTTTGGTGAAAAACATTCAAATAGCAGAATTATGAACAATCCTGGTATAGATCGGGATATATATGTATAACCATCTCCACACGTCTCTGGGTAAATCAAATGAGTGTAAAGGACGGGTCCGTCCCTTACGGTTCTGGAGCTGTGCTGGATCGCAGCACGTCTCGTGGTTCAGTCTGTTGTTTCCGGGACTTCCTATACACTTTAAGGTGGAGTTGCCATTTAGGATGTTTGATAACTTTGCTGTGGCGGCATTTGTTGCACCTGAGTCATTGTTGGTTGCTGCATATTTTGTGGTAGCATCTGAGATACATATATTATTTGTGGGTTTGACTGTGGCTGTACTACTGTGTTCCCTGGCAGATTGTAAATTCCTGTTCTTCTATTTTGTTCATCCCATCTCTTAGTCTGACAGTCTCTAACATAATGTCCATATCTGTGACAAAAGTGACATGTTTGATCCATCCTCCGGGAATCTATTCTGCCTCTGCCTCCTTTACTATCACCTTGGCAGTAGGAGATATAAAGAGTTTGCATACCTTTCTCATAGGATTCATATCTTTACATCCCCTAATGCCAAGGTGATGCCCCCAGTTTGTTTTTCAAACGCTCTAATCATTTCCATGCTCCTCTCTAGTGGTGGTAACAGATTCTTAAGATTCTTCTTGTCCATTTGTGGCCAGGGAATATAATTATGTTCCCCAGGTCCCTTGCGTGTGAGTGGCATCTGATATATGGGAATGGCAGAATGTTGAACATTGTGCTCATTTGCATATTTCTGCCACACACGCAAATATTTCCACATGTAGGGATAATCCCAGTCTGGATCTCCCTCACCATAAGAATGCAATCCTCAGCTTTTGCCATATCACGTGGATCAAAGACTCTACTCGTGGCCATGGCTTCAACTGTGGGTCTAAACCTTCAGTCCATCCTCATATAATTATCTACATAACGTACAACACTGTACCAACTATTTTCACCTTCAGCAACTATCTCACTAGGGGTGAGATCAGTGCTGCACCAAACTGCACACTCATCTGCTACACTGGTCTATCATGTAATGTCAATCCTCCCATGCTTCACAAGATCCCATCCTTGGGTCTGGCTGGCCATGTGTTCCCTGAAAATCGCAAGCGCTTAAGCTCTGTTGCTCAGGCTTTCCTAGCTTTAGAGAACATATCCTGCTATCCATCTCTAGCGTTAGTGTGATTAGACATTCCCAGTACACCCTTTGTATGATCAAGATCGATAATGGGTATTTCTTGAGTGCTAATTTAATAAGTGGAGTGTCTAGCCTTTGGGTATCTAAGTATTTCACCCATGTAATCTGCAAGCCTATGTATAAACTCTAGTCTTTTTGCTATCCTCCCAAAATGCCCCTGAACCTGTCCTTTTAGATCATCACAATATCCTTCTATCCTTACTTCTCTTGCATCCCCCATCCTTATTTTGTGACAACCATTCCTGAACACATTATGATGAAACTGTTACGTACCCCTTCTACTTCTGCCAAGTTGGTAGGTTATCTTCAGTTCGTCTAAAACCTTCATCTCTTTCTTGGGATACTGACCATCCCCCCATACCAACAGCCCTGTCTACATAATAATTTCATCTAGCATCATCTGCATCCCTTCGCTGTGGGGTAGGCATTTGCTCCCTAACTCCCCTTCATGTTATGTCCCTTTTTCTGTAACAAATGTGATGTTGCTGATGAAACATGTGATTTGTCATCACTGTCTCCTGGAACCTGGTCTTCACTTCTGTCCTTCTGGGGAGAGGCTGGATCTAAATGCAGTGTGAACTGCGCTTTTAGTTGTCCTCAAAACTGAGTCACCCACCCTTACTTGCTGTCTAGGAGTGCTCACATGTCTTGGCTTTGACATCTGTGGGGCAACATTAGGATATTCTTTTGTGGATTGTGAAGGGGTCTCAACTTCAGGGTTCTCAAATCCCACTGCTCCTTCCTGTAGCCGTGTCAGGAGATAAATGCCAGGTACACTGGGAGAAGAATTCATAGGGTCATATGGAGGTGGGGGAGTGGATGAGGTACTAGGGGTACCAACATTTGCGGGGTCTTTAGACTTTCACAAAAGATTCGCCATAAAGCTAAGATGGCTTCTCGCTTCTACAACTTTGCTCCTGCATATTTACTAACAATATGCTATAATATTTTGTCATTAGATGTCCCTTTCTTTGGCCAGGGATATGTGTGTTTCTGAGTAGCCTTAAACCACTCCTGACAGTATTAGCTTAACCTTTTCTGATCACTTGGAAAGGAATTTTGCAGGAGTCTCCATAATGTCTTGTATTTCTAACAACTTTTCTAATTAAATGTTTATCTGTCTAGTCAATATTATTCCTTATTTAACAGTTTGACACTAGTCCTCATAAACAAGGAAATCCGTCAATTTCTGTGATCAATCATATATTAAACATCATATAGTACAATAATATTGTTCAAAATTGTACATTATACATTAAGCAACATCACTTTGTGGTCACATTTCTACATACAAGCATACACACGCACTCACCATCTACAGTTAAAATATGAACACTTCAACTACTCCTAAATGTTAATCACCATTGTTTTGAATCTAAATGATTAATGCAGTTGGCAGCAACTGGCCACTTTCCTTCATGCTCAAGAGAGGATAACCCTCAAACCAGGCATCTCATGGACCATGGAATGACTTCTAGACATTAGGCCCAGGACTGTAATTCGAGGGTTCAGATCGTATTTGGAGACATCAGCCTTTCAGTTGTCCTTCTATGTCAAATATTGGAATAAATATTTGAAACCCAACTTCGAATCACCCACATTGACCACTTCCAACTTTATAATGGGAAAAATACTCTACCGACTATGCAGTGCCTTAACTTAATATTGTGCAACACATGTACGCAATCTTGAATGCGATAACCTTATATCCTTATACTTACATTACACCTGCAATAACCATTGCCAGAGCGACAAGTGACATAATATATACAAAACTTCGAACTAAGTCGGCATTGTCCTCACCTTAAAGATGGTAATCGTTGGGTCCTACCCTCCCTCGTGGATAGGAAGAGCGTTAGAGAACATGTCTGCTTACCTCATCAAAGATGTGCAATTATCTATGCAGCAGGGGTAGGGCGGTATTCTGGTGGCAGCAGTCGGTTGAGGGCAAGGAGGACACCTGTCTGGCTTGCCAAATGTTGCAGGGAAACTTGAATAAGTAAAAAGACAACACTCCTCTTCGTCAAGGCAAACACAGCTTCATACTGTTGCGACAGGGAGAGTAGCCAACCCCACACAGGTAAACAGCTGGTCTCAGTTTGCTGCTTCACAGGCAGCCACTTTTATACTTCATCAGATAATACTTGTTACAAAAGACTAAATAATGAGTTACTTAATAATTACATGTAGGTTACAGAAAAACGTTATCACCTGTGTTCCTAAACTTTTAACCTAAATCTCTACGCATCTTTTATTGTAATTCCAACAACCCGTAACAAACTAAGTATTCTCTACTCTTGAATGCATGTGTATTTGCACGTGTGCTTTATCATTTTGCTCCCAAGACCTCTTGTAGTATGTTTTACACATGGGCCATTGTCTTTTTCCCTATGTTTGCCTGATTATGCACATTATAGGCCATTTTGGTTTTGAACACGTTACTAAATACCACGCTTACTTTGTGCTACATTGTGTTTTCACACAGAACCAGCACATGTTTTCGAATTTTATTATTTTCCTGGGATTTAGTCTGAACAGCCTAAGCAAGGTCAAACAATATAGCCCCTTATTTTTTTCTCAGATCAGACATTAGCGCCTAGATATAATAGGCGAATGCAGCTGCGGTTGCATGGATTCTGCACATACAGAGAACTATGCGCAGGATTATGGGACCTTGGTGTATAGGGGCTAAGCCTTCCTACGACCTTAGTGCCCACAAACCCAGGACCGACTAGCTATAGTCTCACACACTCTCCTACTCACAAATGGAGAAGCCAATGATTAGACAACCCAGAACACAACACTCCTGTATCTCCCAGGAATTGTGGTAACAAGAAACACCTTTTCATTCACACCCTCGTACTTGTCCACAATAAGATCTGACAGAGACACGAAAAAGGTATTCAATCTTTATTTTAACGAACGTGCTCTAACATGCAGTATACGTGCCACAACCAGCAGCAAAATGCTTAATGTCAATACAGTTAGCATTGCAGCAAGGCCATATATCATAAAGGGAGATGTCATTTTATAAGGACAGTGGATAAAGGACTATACGGCCTAACCACCCTCACCTTGGAAAGCAGAAGTATTATTACATAATATAACATCTCTGGGCTTTGTCAGCAGACCCCCATACCGCAGGCCATATATCGTATTTCTACATCACAAGTGTGTGTTGCTCTTCTCCCTGGAAAGGTCCCTCTCCATGTGTGTGTTACCTAAGCATGCACCTCCCTAATATCAAAGTATGAGCTTCCAGCAAAAACAGCTGCTGTGGTATGTTTTGTCTAAGTGCTAGGACCTGACCAAAACAGAATAACAAGAGTCAGTGTTTATCGACCTTGCTCACAATGTTCAGACTCTACCTTAGGAACACACAAAGAATAAGCACAGCAGAGAGTTCTCATGTGAGAAGCATAAACAGGGCTTTGTAAAAATACAGAAATGTAGTGCCGTGCACAAAAGCAGCATCATGGCTATCAGACTCATGCTAACTTAAAGATGTCGACAATGACTCTAGCAACCATGTGACACTGCTGTGTTGAAAATCAATCAATCAGTCATTTGTTATGCGCACTACATACCCGCAAGGGTTTCAAGGCGTTGTGGGGGGGAGGTTAGGGCCGATACTGATCAAACAGCCAGGTTTTTAGTATCTTCCTGAAGGTCAGCAGGTCTTGGGTCTGTCGTAGGCTCAGTGGGAGGGTGTTCCATGTCTTAGCGGCGAGGTGTGAGAAGGAATTCCCGCCTGTGGTTGTTCTTCGAATGTGCGGGATGGTGGCGAGTGAGAGGTCGGCGGAGCGTAGCTGGCGGTTGGGGGTGTAGAAGGAGAGCCGTCTGTTGAGCTAGGCTGGGCCGGTCTTGTGGAGTGCCTTGTGTGCGTGGATGATGAGCTTGAAGGATATCCTCTTGTTGACGGGGAGCCAGTGCAGGTTTCTCAGGTGAAGGGTGATGTGGCCGTGTCGTGGTACATCGAGGATCAGTTGTGCCGAGGCGTCTTGGATGCGTTGTAGTCGATTGATGAGCTTGGTCGGGGCTCCCACGTAGCGGGCATTTCCGTAGTCGAGTCTGCTGCTGACGAGGGCATGGGTGACTGTCTTTCTGGTATCTGTCGGGATCCATCTGTAGATCTTGCGGAGCATGTGGAGGGTGTTGAAGCAGGAGGAGGAGACGGAGTTGACTTGCTTGATCATTGAGAGTGTTGAGTCGAGGATGATTCCCAGGTTGCATGCGTGGTCGGTGGGGGTCGGGGCTTCCCCCAGTGCAGTTGGCCACCAGGAGTCGTCCCAGGCTGACGGGTTGGAGCCGAGGATGAGGACCTCTGTCTTATCCGAGTTCAGCTTCAGAAGGCTGATCTTCATTCAGTCGGCGACGGCCTTCATTCCTTCATGGAGGTTGGCTTTGGCGGTGATAGGGTCCTTGGTGAGGGAGAGGATCAGTTGAGTGTCGTCAGCGAAGGAGATTATGTTGAGGTTGTGCTGTCGGGCGACGTGTGCGAGCGGGGCCATGTAAATGTTGAACAGTGTCGGGCTGAGGAAGGATCCTTGGTGTACGCCGCAGATGATCTCGGAGACATCGGAACGGAACGGGGGAGGCGGATGCTCTGGGTTCTGCCAGAGAGGAAGGAGGTGGTCCATTCCAGAGCCTTGTCTCAGATCCCTGCGGCGTGGAGGCGTGCGCGTAGTGGGCGGTGGCATACGGTGTCGAAGGCGGCGGAGAGGTCTAGGAGGATGAGTGCTGCAGTCTCCCCGTTGTCTAGCAGGGTCCTGATGTCGTCGGTGGCGGCAATAAGGGCGGTCTCGTTGCTGTGGTTGCTGAGGAACACTGACTGGGAGGGTCCAGGATTCTGTTCTCTGCGAGGTATCGGGTTAGCTGTCTGTTAACGATTTTCTGGATGACTTTGGCCGGCAAGGGGAGCAGAGAGATGGGTCGGAAGTTCTGGAGGTCTCTTGGGTCTGCCTTGGGTTTTTTGAGTAGGGCGTTGATCTCGACGTGTTTCCAGCTTTCTGGGAAGGTCGCGGTCTCAAAAGGGAGATTGATGACGTTGCGTAGGTGGGGTGCGATGGAGCTGCTTGCTTTGTTGAAGACGTGGTGCGGGAATGGGTCTGATGGAGAGCCGGAGTAGATTGTGCTCATGGTCTTGATGGTGTCATCGACGCTCACGCTGGTCCAGGTTAGCAAGGGGACGTGGTTGATGCTGTATTACTTACCGGTAATCTTCATTACTCCTGGTCCCGTTGTCCTCGGCCCATTCAGAAACTTATGGAGATAACCATCTTCCAGACAGAAAATAAAAACAAGAGGAATGCTGGGATATCCCTACTGCCCCTCCCCCCGGGAGTATAAAGGTAGGATCTACCCAGCAGCCCTCCTGTACAAACAAGCCCAGACAGGAAGGCCGGCCGCCCGGGAGGGAGGGAGGGGCGTATGAATGGGCCGAGGACAACGGGACCAGGAGTAATGAAGATTACCGGTAAGTAATAGAGCATTACCCCCAGGTCCCTTATGTCCTCGGCCCATTCAGAAACTTATGGAGAAATACCAAAGCAGAAAAAGCCGGCCTTCCCAACCCAACAGAAGCCCACCCAGGAAACCACACCAAGGCAGCAACCGCAGAAGGAAAAAGGAAGAACCGGGGAAACCCCAGGCAGAGCCCCCGACAAGAGGGACCCCCACCAGACCATCAGACACCCAACAAGAGCAAGGGCGCACAGCCAGACGACCAGACCGGCCACCACAGAGGCCAACCAGCCCACCGCAGGAACACCCGACAGCCAACCAGCGACAGGGTGAGCACAGACACCCAAGCCACCACAGGCAAGGGGACAACAGCAGAAGAGAGGCCAAACAAAGAGAAAGGCCAAGAACCACCAGGCCAAAAAGCCAGAAACGGGCAGAAGAAGACAACCCACGCCAGAACCGGCAGGAGACAAGCGGACCAGAGGAACCAAATGCCCAACAAAGAAGAACAGCGGAAGCCCACCAGAACCCGACCCGGAAGGCAAGACCGAGCCCAAGGCCAGGGAAAGAGAGAAACCCCAGACACCAGGGAACGAAGAGCAAACCCCAGGAAGCCAAGCCACCAGGTCCCGCAAGACGAGGACACAAGGCAAAGGGAACCAGCACCTCCAGGAAACCAGAGCAGGAATAACCAACAAGGGCAACCAACCAGGACAAAGAGACCCGGAAAAAGAGGAAAGGGAACCGAAGGAACCCCAGGAACCCCAAAACAGAACTCCAGCCAAAGCGGAGGAAACGGGAGCAGGAATCAACAGCCCGAAGAAGGCAAACCTGAACACCAAAGCAGGAGAGCAACCGGACGGGCCAAGGACCCGGAGGACCCAAGACAACAGCAAGGGAACCACGAAGGACACAACAACCACAGCCAAGCCAAGCCAAACCAGAAAAAGGCCAGGCACAAAGACCCCAAACAGCCCAAGCAAAGGGCCGGGGCAGAAACCCAGAGGCCAGAGAGACAGAGGCAAAACCACCCCAGAGGACCTCACAGAAGCAACCGCAGCCAGGGAGGAAAGCACAAGCAAACCACATCCCACAGCCCGGCAAGACCCAAGGCAGGGCAAGCACAGGGGACGAACCCCGCACGGCGAAAAGCCGCAACCAAGGATACAGACAGGAAGCCAAAGCCGAAGCCAAAGCAACCCGCAGAACCAACCCAAAACAAGGGAAGGACAAAGAGGGCAAGACCCCAACAGAGCACAGGCCCGAGAGCCAACAGCCCCGCCGAAGCCCCAACGAACCCCAGAAGAGGCAAGAAGGGAAAACAAGAAGGCAACAGCGTGACGGCCAGAAACAAGAACCAGACCGGAACACACCACACCCACAAGCAACCGGAACCCCACGACACAGGGACCAGTCACCCCACAGGCAGACACCCGCAAAGAAGTGCCAAGCCACCCATGAAACTCCCAGAAGAGACTCCACCAGGCAGCCCAGGACTGCAGAAAGAGCACAACCAGGCAACCCAGAGCAGGACGCACAAACAGAAGGCAGACCAGCCCAGAACAGGAGCCAACAGGGAGGAAGCCCAAAGCAACAGGCCACTACAGAAAGCCACGGCTGAAAGCCCAGCAGAAGCAAACGCAGGCCACAGCAACCAGCCCAGCGCGCCTCCCACACGGCCAAGCAACGGGGAGACGCGCATAGCGACCCGGGAGAAACGGGGAGGAGGCGCCCCCGCCCCAAAGGGCCGAGAAACCAGAACACCAGCCAGGAGGAAGCCACGCCGCCCAGCAAGCCCGGCAGGCCGGGAGGCAGACCCAGCAGACATCCAGCGAGCTAAAAACCTACAGGCCCAGGAAAGGCAACAACAACGGCCACCCCGCTCCATCACCAAAACCAGAAGAGGCAGGGAAGAAAACCAAAGGAAGAAGCCAAGCGCACCCCGCAGCTCCAGGAGGCCAGGCAGAAACCCACCAGGCCAGACCCAAGCCACCGAGCAGACAGCGGAGCATGGGAACAACACACCAACCCCGAGAATAGGAGGCATGACAGGACCCTGCAGCCGCCAGGAGGCCCCAGGCAGACAGCACAGCAGACACAGGAGGGGATGCCAGGAAACAGCAGAACCCAGCAAAGGGAAGGCCACAGCACCAGAAGGACCAAGCAGGCCCCCACCACGCACCACGCCCGACAACAGGCGCAGGCCGGGAGGAACAGAACAGCCGGACCCAAGGCAGCACAAGCCACCCAAGCAGAGGCAGAGGGGAGAGAGCACCCCAAAGAACCAACGGCACCCACGAGAGGAACCAGGCGCAGCCAAGGCAAAGGAGGGGTAGGACCAGGAACCCGGAAGGGAAGAACCATGATCCCCAATCAGGGCAGAGGCCACAACAGCCAGCCCGCAGAGGAGGCAAGACCACCGAGGAAGAACAGGACGGCAGGCCAACCTGAACGAGGGGAGCCCACAGGACCCACTGCGCAGTGGCCCAAGAAGCAGGAACAACGACCCACCACCAGACGGGGCAGAGAGCCGGAGCAGAAGGCAACCCAAACAGGCCGCCGAAGCATAAAAAGAAGAGACACCGGCACCAGGGCACCAGAGGGCAAGGCGCAAACCAGCAGGCAGGGAAACCCCAACCACACAGGGAACCCACGAGCAAGCAAAGGCAGGAGCAGCAAAAAGAACCAGCCACCACAGAGGCGACCGGAACCCAAGCCAGAAACAGAAAGGGCAAACACCCCCAGAGGCGCCAAGAGCAGGGGAACCCTCGAAGAAGAGAACCAATGGAACAGACCCACGGAAAGTCCACCACCGGAGAACCGGGGCCAGCCGAAGGCAGCGCGGACCCCTGAAACAGCAGCAGCAGGAAACCCCAAAAGGGAAGGCAGCACAGAGCCCACAAGTAAGCCCCGACACCAAACAGAGGCGCAAAACCGCCAGAGCGGAGGCCAACCAAACGCCGCACAGGGGACCGGAGGACCGACAGAGGGCAAAGCGCCCACCAACACAGCAAAAGGAAGCGCCAGCCCAGGCAACCCAGGAGGCGGACGAGCAGCATCACGGCAGTGAGGAGCCCACAACAAGGAGAAAGGCACCCACACTCAGCCGCAGCGGAACAGGCAGCAATGAGAACAAGGAAAGCACCCCGCACAGCTACTCACACAGACCCCCGCACAACAAGTGCACAGGAAGGCCAAAGGAAACCGCACACCCAGAAGGGAAGAGGACCACAGAGCCACCAGACCCAGAACAAAACAGGGGCCAAAGAACAGCCCAACCAGCCACCACGGCAGGCAGCAGCGCACACACCTCTCCAGACCCGGGCCCAGGAAAGCACCCCAGAAACCGAGACCCAAAGCCCAGCGCCACACTCGGAAGCGAGGCGAGACGATAGGAGGCACGAACCAAGGGTGGCAGCACCAAAGACGGCAGAGGCAGCCGTCCGCCCAGAAACATAGGAGGAAGAGCGCCCCCGCTGAGACTATAACCTGGACCACCCACCGCCATGTCGTCCGACCAAGCCGAAAGAGCAAGATAGGCAGAGTGTCAGGGACAGAGCAGCCCCACCACCGCGGCAGGCAGCACACCCCCCCCTCCCAGACCCAGGCCCAGGAGAGCAAGGGACAGAGCAGCGGCCCACCTGACACTCAACATCAACAGCAGATGCCAAAAACAAGCCTCCGTCGCACACCCCCCTCCAAGATCGACCAAGAGGAGGCGAGCAGAAGGGGCGCAGGGCAGCAAGCAGTGAAGCGCCCACACACACAGGCAGCTCCGGGACCAGGGCCTGCAGCGAAGAGGACAGCACTAGAAAGGCAAAGAGACCAGCACAGGAAGTGGAACCAATGCCGAGGATCGAACTCGGGACACCAGCCCCAAGACGGCAGCTATGGCAGTCCCGCCACACGCTCCGGCACCCCATGGAACACTCCGGAACAAGACATGCCGCAGCCAAGCACCCTCCGGGGGAGCAAGAGAAACGCAGCCCGACACCGAGCACCACGCTCCCAGGCATGCGACAGCAGCAGCTGCAGCCTCGAGATGCTGCAAGGAGGCAGAAGGGGCGGGCCGCGCCGGGATCCGAACCTGCAACCAACAGAGAGTACACAGAACTCTGGCGTGGGCGCCCAACCTGTCGAGCTACCAAACAGTCAAACAAAGCCATAGACAGAGGGATAAAAATTACCGCAAAAGCGGGACTCACCCGGAGCGGGGGCCCGAGCAGCATCAGCAAGGCCCCCACACACCAACAGCCGGATCCGGGATCGACCATCAAGCGCAGCGCGTCTCCCACCCGGCCAGGCTCGGGGAGAGGCGCACAGCGACCCGGAAGGAACCGGGAGGCGGCGCACCAGCCGCAAAGGGCCGGAAAACCGGAACCACGGCCGTGAAGAAGTAATACCCCCCAGCAAGCCCGGCAGGCCGGGGGGCATACACATCAGGAAACACCACCCCTGCCCGCGAAGCCAGGCAGCCGGGCAGGAGGAGCCAGAAGAGCCTGCACGCCACCCAAGCCCAGCAGGAGCAGGTGCAGCCCAACATCACCAACAGCATCCAGCAACACATTCTGTCGAAGACAGAAAAAAAGAACAGGAGGGCTTCTGGGTAGATCCTACCTTTATACTCCTGGGGGGAGGGGCAGTAGGGATATCCCAGCATTCCTCTTGTTTTTATTTTCTGTCTGGAAGATGGTTATCTCCATAAGTTTCTGAATGGGCCGAGGACATAAGGGACCTGGGGGTAATGGGTTGGAAAGTTTGTGAGACTCTTGGCTAATTTCTTTTCACCCTCCTCGGCTCCTGCGCTTCCTGCCCCTCCCCCCCCAAGAACATATTACTGACTTTTTTTGTCCCCTGGTTTAGCACCTCTTGTCCTAATTTTTTATTTTTGGATTTTAAAAGTGACTTAACACTGGTAGTTATAAGACTGTTTTTAAATGTATAGATTTCTTAAAAATGTTAGTGTATCTCTTCAGTTTCGTTTCTTGATGTGAAAAACGTGCTAATATGGATATTTCACAGCAATGGTTTTAATTAACTGTGCTAATCAAATAAACTAAACTAAACAAAACATAAAACTCACATCAATCTCCCGCATCAGTTACCTGTAGGAAGGAAATCGCCCATCCTTCCATACACTGGCACCTGGCTGTAAAGAAAGGTTAGCTTTATCATAGAAACAATACTCAAATATATATATGTTCCTTACAAACTGGGGTCCCTTTATCACACAATAACAGACCAAGAAAAAATTATATTATAAAGTCACAATACTACCTAACAGTCTAAGTATAGCCTGAAAAGTAAAGGAAAGAGTTAGTATATTCATACACTATAATAGCAGGACAGACTTCACCTTATAATTACGGAGTCCGGTTCTAGCTGTCATCTGGGTCCCTCTCTCGTCTGTGCCTTGGCTCATCTCAGATTGTACTCTGCACCCACGGATACACGTCTGCACCGCTATGCTCCTTCAAAGCACTGGAGCCCTTCTCTCATCTTCTCCTCTGTTTCTCAGCTCTGCACCGATCACTTTGCGCTGGCTTCCTCTCTCCCACAAACTGTCTTCACCTCCAGGCTTTCAACCGCTCTGGAAACCATCTGTTCAACTAACTTCTTCACTCGGATTATTCTTCTAACTCCGACGTTTAACTATCTCCAACTGCTCTAACAGACTGACTCACGATGTAACTTCAGTCTCTCCAAAAGATCATTGGCCTTCGATCGTCCCAAACTCCAACTGTCAACTGCTCACTGTTTACTGTCTGCTGTCAACTGCCTGCCTCTCCTCTCTACACCTCGATAATATAAAGAGCTCTTCGTTCATGGAAATTTCCAGACAGTAACTTGCCGCCCACCAGATTCCTGTACTAGGCTGTCACAATTCAGCTCTGGTGGTTGTGATCCTTGAGTGATGAGGTGCGACTGCTGGACTCTAAGTCCCAGAATGCTTAGGGCTGAGTGATTTGGCCTTCCTCTCTTTCTCTTGCCTACTTAGGCATTCCCTTTCCTCTTCGCGGGTGCTTGTCACCTGTTCGTTGTGTTTGAGTCCATTGTGGAGATACTCGTTCTTGGAGCCTGTCAGTGAGAAATCGTATTCACCCCTGATGCGGTAGCGCATAGACGCGCTGGATAATTACCGCGAAGGCCGAAGATGAAACAGTGTTTGCAGCGCTGAACTGAGATACTCGTATGGGCGTAACCTGGAAGCATGAGGAAACGCTCATTTCTATTAACCCCTTCGCTGCGGCGGCTATTCCGCCGCAGCGCTAAAGGGGCGGGGCGGCCGCGCGGCGGCCGCATGCTGGTGACAGAGCCGCTCCGTCACCAGCCGCGGTTGAGCTATGCGGGTGACGGAGCGGTTCCGTCATGACCCGCCCCGCTCATTAGAACGCCCGCGCAGGTGCGAAATCAGCGCCGCGCAGGCGCGGCGGCCGGGCCATGACGGAACCGCTCCGTCATCAGCACAGCTCAACTGTAGCTGATGACGGAGCGGTTCCGTCATCAGCATGGAAGGGGTTAAGCGCTGGACGCGCTGAACTTGAATATGTTTGTAGTTAGTGTAGCGCATGCCCCGCTGGATTGATAGGCTCTTACTCGTGATTAGAACGGGTGAAACAGCTCGGAGGAAAAATAACTGAACTGTTGGACACACGCATATTGAACAGACCCATATCTGGTGCAGATAAGTACATGTTTGGCTCGTGTGTGGAGATATTGATTCCACTTCAGTAATTACTCTCTGCCTTTAAGAGATTAGTGAATACCCCTGTGAACTTTCTTTTGGTATCTTTTTTTTCTATTTATTTTATTTTTCTCTTTTGTGCCTTTTTGATTGAAAGAACCTGTGGCAGTGTTTAATGTAAGTTCAGTGCACACATAGTCAGATTATTTACTCCGCAGAAGTCGTATGTGTGATGTGACGTGTTCTCTTTTCCCTGCAGGGTCCTTAGCTAGGAAGAAGTGAGTCAATCACCTTCATACCGTATCTGACCTGCTGATTTACACTGCTGCAACTTTATGGTTTATTTATCCACTTTTCCCCTTCCCCTGTCATGATACCTTTTGTTGGAGTTTATAGCTACTCGCAGGAGGTATTACATATAGAGGAGGTCGGAATCAGGCATCTGTCATCGCTCCTGCTGTATCCGGTTTATAGAGGTTAGTTTACTCATGTCCTGGTTTATGACAGAGTGACAAGCCCACGGTGCAATTACGGCCTGAGCGATGGATACTAACATCGTTCTATCCTCGGTGTTGGAATCATTGACTGCTCTCCGAATGGAAGTAGATGCCTTTAGAGGGGAACACACTGAGTTGCGCAATGAGATAGTCACAGTGAGAAGGGAGGTTGCAGGCCTTTCACGGGGTGGTCCTACTGGTACACATGGGGGGTCCTATATCAGGAATTGGACGCTGCCTCCCCCTGCCGCTAGGGATTCTGCGCAGGGACAGAGTGGGGGAGCAAGCCCTTCCACCATCCAGGTTATACAGCCTCTTCACCTTCCCCTTTCACCCCCTGAAAGATTTTTTGGGTTTCCCAAAAAGTTTAACATTATCTTGGGGCAATGCAAGTTGCACTTCATGTGTACGCCGGCTGTCTTCCCTGATGACCAGTCCAAAACAGCGTTTGTCATGTCATATTTGGGGGGCGACGCTGCCACCTGGTCTTTTCCGTTAATAGAAAAAAATTACCCAGTCCTTCGTAACTTCCCTAATTTTTATGAAGAGATGAGGAAACTTTTTGATAGGAAGGCTCACTCTCTATCCTTAGACAGAGAACTCATCACATTGAAACAGGGAACGCAAGACCTGTTGTCATATATCACTAATTTCAATAGATTAGTCGTTGAAACGGAGTGGCCACTTAAAAAACGCACTTCATTGTTTTATCAAGGACTGCGTAGTGAATTGAAGGACGTATTGGCACAGGTGGTTCATATGCCTGATACTTGCGAGGAACTAATTGAATTAACTGTCCAGCTGGATCACAGTTTACTGGAGAGAAAGGGACATAAACAACGTGGTGATTCTAGACTCTTGTACACCAGACCCAGGATGTCAGCGGACGATAATACCACCTCTTCAGATGGAACTGAACCAATGCAGGTTGGTGGTTTACGGGGACCTATTAGTTCAGAGGAAAGGCAAAGAAGGGGGCAGTTGAAGTTGTGCATGTACTGCGGAAAGGCTGGCCACTTTATCAAGAACTGCTCTTCCAGAACCAAACTCCCATATAAAGAGAGGCAAGAAGGGAAGAAGGTGCCCGTGGTGGAGTGGACCGACGAGCCGGCGGGAAACTAGATTCCTCAAACATGATAGAGACTCCATGTTTGAGGTCAGAGAATATCGAAGTCTCTCCCGCTTTAATCAACACCATACAAAACTCTGTGGCTCACATAAATGTGTGTAACCTTGGAAGTCTCTGCAGGGAAGATCAAATTGGTTCATGCACTCCTGGACTGTGGCGCCACTGGAAATTTTAATGACCAAAAGTATGCTCATGAATTGGGCATTTCCTGTATCCGGAAGTTAAGGCCAGAACCGGTAAAAGCAGTAGATGGTACAGCACAGACCTCTGGACCAGTGTGCTACCACACTCAACCTATTCCTATGCAGATGGGAACAACACAATATGAAAAGATACAATTCGATCTTATTGATGCCCCGAAGTTTAAATTGATATTGGGTATGCCGTGGCTAACTACACATGATCCCCACGTACAATGGGCTGCAAGGACCAACAAAATGAATTCTTCGTTTTGTGCTGAGCACTGTACGAAAGAACGAAACGTGCCAGTTGACTCTCACAAGGAAAATCCCGCAGTGATATTGGCATCCAGTTGTACGGCACAGACAGTGTGCCTGGTAACGACCTTACCTGACGTCTATGCGGAATACACAGACGTATTCAGTGAGCAGGAAGCAAGTCGGTTACCTCCCCATAGGGAGTATGATTGTGTAATTGAATTCGAACCGGGCGCAAGCATACCTTGTAGTCGGATATATGCACTTACCGAGCCTGAGAATGCATATTTACAATCATACTTAAAAAGAATGTTGGCCTCTGGGTTCATACGCCCTTCCACTTCACCTGCGTCCTCGCCGCTTTTCTTCATTTTGAAGCGGGAAGGCGGCTTAAGGGCATGCATCGATTATAGGGCGATTAATAGGGTTACGAAGAAGAACAGGTATCCTCTACCCCTGATAACAGTGCTGATGGACCAGCTTAAGGGAGCCACTATGTTCACCAAATTAGACCTTAGGGGAGCATACCATCTGGTGAGGATCAAACGAGGGGATGAGTGGAAGACGGCTTTCCGTACAAAATACGGATTGTGCGAATACCAAGTTATGCCCTTCAGCCTGTGCAATGCCCCCGCCGCCTTCCAGTTCTTTATGGATGAAGTCTTACGTGGATTGTTGGACGTCTTGTGTATTGTCTACATTGATGACATTTTAATATACTCCAAGACGGAAGAACTTCATGTACATCACGTGAAGGCTGTGTTGAAACGTCTACAGCAACGTACCTTGTTTGCTAAACTCAAAAAATGTTTGTTCCACGCAACAGAAGTGGAGTTCTTGGGGTATGTGATTTGCCCAGGGGGCATTTGTATGGATAAAAAGAAAGCTGATGCCATCATCCGTTGGGAATCCCCTACCAGCGTGAAAAACCTGCAAAGCTTCCTTGGATTCTGCAATTTTTATAGGAGATTTATCAAAGGTTTCTCCTCCATTATACAACCCATGACGTTGCTGTTACGCAAAGGAACCCCTTTTTGTTGGAATGATTCAGCAGAGGCAGCCTTTCAGTCATTGAAGAGGTGCTTTGTTAGTGCTCCTATTCTGCGACATCCAGATCCGGAACAACCATTCGTGTTGGAAACAGACGCTTCATACTACGCTTTGGGAGGAGTCCTTTCCCAAAGACATCCTGATACAGGGCAAATACATCCTGTTGCCTTTTATTCCAAGAAATTGTCTCCCTCTGAAATCAATTATAGCATAACAGACAAAGAACTGCTGGCAATAAAAAGAGCATGTGAAGAGTGGAGACATCATCTTATTGGGGCAAAACATACAGTGGAGATTTACACGGACCATCGTAATCTCCTATTCCTAAAAAGTGCAAAGGCTTTGACACCTAGACAACTTCGGTGGTCCTTGTTCTTCGCAGACTTTGATTTCCTCATCAAATATCGCCAGGGGCCCCAGAATGGGAAGGCTGATGCCCTGCCAAGGCCTGCGCCTAGTGCCGATTCTCTCTTGAGAGAAGAAGACGAGGAGCCTCCTTCTATCTTGCACAAGGCTTCCTTTCAAAATGGAATATCAGCTGTGACGACAACAGAGAGTTTCTTGGATGAGGTGAGAGAGCAATGCGATGTCCCAGATGAACAAGCCTGGGTGGCTGAAGATCCTCTACACCGGTGCAAGAAAGAAGAGTTACTGTTTCACAATAAACAGCTGTATATTCCTACAGGTCCATTACGGCAACAAGTATTACAGTGGACTCATGATTCTCCATTGGGGGGTCATCTGGGGCAACAAAAAACATTGCAGAATCTGTCTCGCTATTTCTAGTGAGAATCAATGAGGAAGGACACTATGGAATATGTAAACAAATGCTCCATTTGTGCTCAAGCTAAGACCAGGCATCAATCTCCTAGTGGGTTGTTGCGGCCGATACCGGTGCATTCATCACCGTGGCACACGGTTTCTATGGATTTTATAGTTGAAATGCCCTCCTCTAGAGGTTATACCACTATTCTAGTCATCATCGACCACTTGACCAAGATGGGGCATTTCATCGCCTTGACTAAACTTCCTACTTAGGGAGAGTTAGCTACAACGTTCCTACAACATGTGGTAAGATTGCATGGACTTCCTTCTGTTTTGATTACCGAAAGAGGGACGCAATTTACGTCCTGGTTCTGGAAGGCTCTGTGTACCAGCATGAAGATAGATGCACGTCTATCCACGAGTTATCACCCCCAGACAGATGGTAAAACGGAGAGGTTGAACCAAACATTGGAACAATATCTTAGATGTTTCACCCTCCAGCATAGTGATGAATGGAGCACCCTATTATGGACTGCCGAATTTGCGTACAATAATGCCAACCACTCCTCCTTAGGTTGTTCTCCCTTCTTTTGTTTACTGGGTTATCATCCCAATATGTTGCCCTTTGAACAACCTGTCACTACTTCTCATCCCTCGATACAAGGTCACCATGCACATCTTAGAGAAGTGTTGAAGGGGGCTAAGCAACATTTAGGGGAGTCTAGAGATAGGGACAAACATTATGCAGATCAAAGGAGAAATGAAGAGCCTTCCTATGAAATAGGAGACAAAGTGTGGCTGAACACTAAGCACTTGAAGTTCAAGGGAAACACCAGACTGCAACCTAAGTTTGTAGGGCCGTACGTTATCCACAGCATAATAAACCCTGTTGCGGTAAGGCTCACTCTTCCTCCTTCGTGGCATATTCACCCTGAGTTCCATGTTTCCCTTCTCAAGCCGTGCATTCCTTGTACTAGGTTGCCTCTGAAACCTTGCCCCTTAGAAGTGGAAGGGGAGTTGGAGTATGAGGTGAGGGCCATTCTTGATTCCAAAAGAGTGAGAGGAAGGGTGTTGTACCTAGTGGACTGGAAGGGGTATTGACCTGAGGCTCACTCTTGGGAACCTCGATCCAATCTGCATTGCCCGGCCTTGCTGCGGCGTTTCCACCCACGGTTTCCTGGGAAGCCTGGTGGACCGCCGGGACGTTGGTCGTATTGAGGGGGTTCTGTCACAATTCAGCTCTGGTGGTTGTGATCCTTGAGTGATGAGGTGCGACTGCTGGACTCTAAGTCCCAGAATGCTTAGGGCTGAGTGATTTGGCCTTCCTCTCTTTCTCTTGCCTATTTAGGCATTCCCTTTCCTCTTCGCGGGTGCTTGTCACCTGATCGTTGTGTTTGAGTCCATTGTGGAGATACTCGTTCTTGGAGCCTGTCTGTGAGAAATCGTATTCACCCCTGATGCGGTAGCGCATAGACGCGCTGGATAATTACAGCGAAGACCGAAGATGAAACAGTGTTTGCCGTGCTGAACTGAGATACTCGTATGGGCGTAACCTGGAAGCGTGAGGAAACGCTCATTTCTATTAAGCGCTGGACGCGCTGAACTTGGATATGTTTGTAGTTAGTGTAGCGCATGCCGCGCTGGATTAGATAGGCTCTTACTCGTGATTAGAACAGGTGAAACAGCTCGGAAGAAAAATAACTGAACTGTTGGACAAACGCATATTGAACAGACGCATATCTGGTGCAGATAAGTACATGTTTGGCTCGTGTGTGGAGATATTGATTCAACTTCAGTAATTACTCTCTGCTTTTAAGAGATTAGTGAATACCCCGTGAACTTTTTTTTTTTTTTCTATTTACTTTATTTTTCTCTTTTGTGCCTTTTTGATTGAAAGAACCTGCGGCAGTGTTTAATGTAAGTTCAGTGCACACATAGTCAGATTATTTACTCCGCAGAAGTCGTATATGTGATGTGACGTGTTCTCTTTTCCCTGCAGGGTCCTTGGCTAGGAAGAAGTGAGTCTATCACCTTCATACCGTATCTGACCTGCTGATTTACACTGCTGCAACTTTATGGTTTATTTATCCACTTTTCCCCTTCCCCTGTCGTGATACCTTTTGTTGGAGTTTATAGCTACTCGCAGGAGGTATTACATATAGGGGAGGTCGGAATCAGGCATCTGTCATCGCTCCTGCTGTATCCGGTTTATAGAGGTTAGTTTACTCATGTCCTGGTTTATGACATAGGCTCCGGGCCTCCGACGCTCCCACAGTGGCCAGCTGCTGTTTCGTCTAAAACCCGAGCTCTGCTTACATTTCTCCGATAAGGGCCAGCTCTGACCGGTTCCTCTCCAGTGAACAACAGCTCATAACTAAAACATCACTCTTGACCTACAAGCGCCTCGAGCAGCCGAGGCAGAAAGGAAAATTGAGTCTCTCTCGTTTGGGCCTTATAGGCCCGAAGAAGATGAAAGAGACGCATAGC
The DNA here is from genome assembly GCF_964263255.1 of Lissotriton vulgaris. Classification (NCBI taxonomy): domain Eukaryota; kingdom Metazoa; phylum Chordata; class Amphibia; order Caudata; family Salamandridae; genus Lissotriton; species Lissotriton vulgaris. The sequence continues at coordinate 231,701,445 of NC_141690.1, forward strand.
TCTATCAAGATACATAAGCAAGCCCTACCAATAGATAATATGATGTCAGAAATAAAGAATCTACCCTCTAATATAGGCCTTCAGGCCTGAAAGTGATAAAAGGGCATGTTATTATGCCAAAGTCAGTAGGCTAACCCTAAGAATAGGCCGAAAATAGGGATCTATCCACTATACTAAGATGGTAGTAGACCAAAGTCACCATCACTCAGAAATAGGACAAAATATCCGGTCACTACATTCTACTCTTGACTTTTGTCTACTAACATCTGTCAAACTGAGCAAACGTCTGATGAAGAATAATAAGAAACAAAACTAACAGACCGAGACATAGTGTGTGGTCTAAACAATCGAATTAAGGAAGAGACACATTGAATGCAACAAGAAATAGCAACTAAAATAAAAATAGCAATCAAGACACCCCCCAACACTTGACGCAGGGAGTGCAAATCGGGCAACCAATTGAAAAGCCAATCAAACCAACTTTGATTTATATGTTGCCTAACTTCTTCAGTTAATTCATGAAGTTTATCAATATGGGACTGGATGGATTTGGAATGGTCCGATAAATTAAAACAACAAAGGCCCTCAAAATCTGAGCAGCCATGACCATGTTTAAGTAAAAGGTAATCTATTGCAGCTCTATTTTGTAAAATGGCTCTACGCTCACCTTGAACATCTAATAATAGGTCAGATAAAAACAACAGAAGTATTATTAATAGACTTAACCAGCCAGCAAGCCAATTTTCAGATTGATTTAGCATTGTATACAGATATCAATCAATCAATCAGGAAATTTGTATAGCGCGCTACTCACCCGGAGGGTCTCAAGGCGCTTGGGGGAGAGGGGTCCGCTACTGCTCGAATAGCCAGGTCTTGAGTTGCTTCCTGAAGGAGAGGTGGTCTTGGGTGAGACGGAGGTAGATGGGGAGGGAGTTCCAAGTCTTGGCTGCCAGGTAGGAGAAGGATCTTCCTCCCATGGTGGCTCTTCGAATGCGTGGAACGGCGGCGAGGGCGTGGCTGGTCGATCGTAGCTGGTGGGTGGGAGTGTAGATGGTCAGGCGTTTGTTGAGGTACCTGGGGCCTGAGTCGTGGAGGGCCTTGTGTGCGTGGGTGAGAAGACGGAACGTGATTCTCTTGCTGACGGGGAGCCAGTGCAGGTCTCTCAGGTGACCGGAGATGTGGCTGTGACGGGGGATGTCCAGGATGAGTCATGCGGAGGCGTTCTGGACGTGTTGGAGTCTTTTCTGCAGTTTGGCTGTGGTTCCGGTGTAGAGGGTGTTTCCGTAGTCCAGTCGGCTGGTGACGAGTGCCTGGGTGACTGTCTTCCTGGTTTCGGTGGGAATCCATCGGAAGATCTTTCGGAGCATGTGTGGGATGTTGAAACACGATGATGAGACGGCGTTGACTTGTCTGGTCATCGAGAGGGAGGAGTCCAGGATGAAGCCCAGGTTGCGTGCGTGGTCCGTTGGTTTGGGTGCGCTACCCAGGGCAGGGGACCACCAGGAGTCGTCCCAGGCAGAGGGTGATGATCCAAGGATGAGGACTTCCGTCTTGTCTGAGTTCAGTTTCAGGCGGCTGTTCCTCATCCACTCGGCTACGTCTTTCATCCCTTCGTGTAGGTTGGTTCTGGCGGTGGCGGGTTGTTTGTGAGGGAGAGGACCAGCTGGGTGTCGTTGGCGTAGGAGATGATGTTGAGGGTGTGTTGGCGTGAGATGGCTGCGAGGGGGCTCATGTAGACGTTGAAGAGGGTGGGACTGAGTGATGATCCTTGTGGTATGCCGCAGATGACTTTGGTGGCCTCGGATCTGAATGGGGGGAGGCGGACTCTCTGTGTTCTTCCGGCGAGGAACGAGATGATCCACTCCAGTGCCTTCTCTTGGATTCCGATGTTGCTGAGGCTTTGTACTAGGGGGAGGTGGCAGACAGTATCGAACGCTGTGGAGAGGTCCAGGAGGATGAGGGCCACTGTTTCCCCGTTGTCGAGCAGGGCTCGGATGTCGTCAGTGGCTGCGATGAGGGCGGTCTCGGTGCTGTGGTTGGCTCGGAAGCCGAACTGTGAGTGGTCGAGGGATCTGTTCGTCTCGAGGAAGGCGGCAAGCTGTTTGTTGACGGTCTTCTCGATGACTTTGGCAGGAAACGGGAGGAGCGAGATGGGGCGGTAGTTCTTGAGGTCGGTGGGGTCTGCTGATGGTTTCTTCATAAGGGCTCTGAGTTCGGCATGCCTCCAGCTCTCCGGGAAGGTGGTGGTGTTGAAGGAGCAGTTGATGATGTCCCGGAGTTGGGGTGCGATGACGGAGTCGGCCTTGTTGAAGACGTGATGGGGGCATGGGTCGGTTGGTGATCCGGAGTGAATGGTGTTCATTGTGCGGATGGTGTCTTCGTTGCTGACCGGGGTCCAGGTGCCAAGGGTGGTGGTGGGGGGGGTTTTGGTTCTGTGGTTGGGTGCGTGGTCTGTTCGCCGAAGCTGTTGTGTATGTCTGCGATCTTGCTGTGGAAGAACGAGGCGAGTGAGTCGCAGAGGTCTTGTGAGGGGCTGATGTCGTTGTTTCCGGCGCTGGGTTGGAAAGCTCTTTGACGATGTTGAAGAGTTCCTTGCTGTTGTGTGCGTTGTTGTCTAGTCGATCCTTGAATGCTGACTTCTTGGTGGTGTGGATCAGCTGGTGGTGTTTGCGAGTGGCGTGCTTGAGGGCGGTCATGTTGTCTGTAGTCGGGTTTTTTCGCCAGGCTTTCTCGAGGGTGCTGCAGTTCTTCTCGGAGTTCTTGAGGTCGTCGTTGAACCAGGGGGCTTTCTTGCTTCTGGGCCTGCTGGGATGGTTTTTCAGGGGTGCGAGGTCCTCAGCGCAGTTGGTGATCCAATGTGTGAGGCTGTTGGCTGCTTGGTTGGGGTCCGTTGATCTGGCGGGAGGGTTCTGGCTCAGTGATGTGATAAGCTCGTCGGTGGTGATCTTGTTCCAGCTCCTGCGGGGGGGCCTGTTGCAGGTGGTGGTGAGTCGTGGTCCTTCTGAACCTGAAGTGGACGCAGCTGTGGTCTGTCCAGTGGAGTCCGGTGGAGTGGCTGAAGGAGATGTACTTGCTGGAGGAGAATATTGGGTCAAGCGTGTGTCCGGCAAAGTGGGTGGGGGTGTTCACCAGTTGCTTGAGTCCGAGGTTGGCGAGATTGTCCAGCAGGGTGGTGGTGTTGTTGTCGTTGTTGTTCTCCAGGTGGAAGTTGAGGTCCCCTAAGAGGATGTAGTTGGAGGAGGCGAGGGCGTGCGGGCGGATGAAGTCTGTGATGTCTTCGCTGAATTGTGTGCGAGGTCCTGGGGGTCTGTAGATTAGGGTGCCTCTGAGTGTGATCTTGGGGTCGGTGTGTATCTGGAAGGGAAGATGTTCGGAGGCTGCAAGGGTGTCGTCGGAGTTGGTCGTGATGCGGATGGTGTTCTTGTGGACGATGGCGATGCCTCCTCCTGTCTGGTTGACGCGGTCCCTCCGGGTGATCTTGTATCCGTCCGGGATGGCGATGGCGATGTCGGGCGCTGAGGAGGCGTTCATCCAGGTTTCCATGAGGAAGGCGACGTCTGGAGATGAGGTGTCGAGCAGGTTCCATAGTTCCACGGCGTGTCTGTGGACGGAGCGGGTGTTGAGCAGGATGCACTTCAGGTGGTTGCTGTTGGTGCTCGGCTTGGCGAGTGCGGGTGTGGTGCAGGTCCGGATGCAGGAGAACTTGCATGATTGGCAAGTGAATGGTCCGTGGGTACGTCCTGGGGTGGCTCGGTGGCAGCTGAGGATCCGGCCGGTGTTGAGTGCGTTGAGGGTGGCGGCGTCGTACGTCCGGCGGGTTGGATGGCATCTGTGGGGGCCAGGGGGTCTGGCGCTGGGCGCGGGCCAGGCATGGATGGGCACAGACGGGCTTGCCTTTGGCGCGCCTTTGGCGCACCATTGGCGCATCCGCTGCGCGTACTCGCGGACTCTGCCATAAATGGAGAGTGGGGGAGCGGAGCGAGGGAGGAGCAGCTGGGAGGCGGGAGCGGGGTGGCGAGTGGGGAGGGGAGCAGAGCGGTGATGCAGGAGGGAACGGGGTTGGGGCCGCGGGGGAGCAGCGGCAGGGAGCGGGGAGCGGGGTGGAGGGGCACAACAGTGGGTAGAGAACACAACAAAATACAATGGCACAACAGGGGCAGATACAAATACGGTCAAAAATACAAAATTACAAAATTCTAGGCACAACATGCAAAACGGGCAAAACCAGATACAATACGGTCTGGCGAGATCACAGGGGTCAGGGTCAGGGGCACAACAGAGGCACAACGGGCAGCGGCAGCGGCAGCAAGGGAAGACCGGGCACACCAAGGATGGGCCACACGGCGGGTGGAGCGACCGGCTCTGACCAGGTCAGGTCAGGTCACAGCTCCCGCCTCGCGGACACAACCCTATGTTTCCAGTGGGAGGGAGGAGCAGCTGGGAGGCGGGAGCGGGGTGGCGAGTGGGGAGGGGAGCAGAGCGGTGATGCAGGAGGGAACGGGGGTGGGGCCGCTGGGGAGCAGCGGCAGGGAGCAGGGAGCGGGGTGGAGGGGCACAACAGTGGGTAGAGAACACAACAAAATACAATGGCACAACAGGGGCAGATACAAATACGGTAAAAAATCCCAAATTACAAAATTATAGGCACAACATGCAAAACGGGCAAAACCAGATACAATACGGTCAGGCGAGATCACAGGGGTCAAGGTCAGGGGCACAACAGAGGCGCAACGGGCAGCGGCGGCGGCAGCAAGCGGAGACCGGGCACACCAAGGATGGGCCACGCGGCGGGTGGAGCGACCGGCTCTGACCAGGTCAGGTCAGGTCACAGCTCCCCGCCTCGCATACACAACCCAATGTTTCCAGTGGGAGGGAGGAGCAGCTTGGAGGCGGGAGGGGGTGGCGAGTGGGGAGGGGGGCAGAGCGGTGATGCAGGAGGGAACGGGGGTGGGGCCGCGGGGGAGCAGCGGCAGGGAGCGGGGAGCGGGGTGGAGGGGCACAACAGTGGGTAGAGAACACAACAAAATACAATGGCACAACAGGGGCAGATACAAATACGGTCAAAAATACAAAATTACAAAATTATAGGCACAACATGCAAAACGGGCAAAACCAGATACAATATGGTCAGGCGAGATCACAGGGGTCAGGGTCAGGGGCACAACAGAGGCACAACGGGCAGCGGCGGCGGCAGTAAGCGGAGACCGGGCACACAAAGGATGGGCCACACGGCGGGTGGAGAGACCAGGTCAGGTCAGGTCAGATAATGCAGGAACACCTAAAATAGAAAAAGCTAAACTAAGATACTCAGATTTAGAGAATAAATGTAATGAGGAATCACAATTGGCTTTCAAAGGATGGGGCATCACGTGTAGTTTGGGAAATTACATTAGGATGTGAAGAAAACATTAATAAACTCAATCTGGTAATAGCACAAGGACCTCCAGTAATATTTGCAGGAATATAGGGCCAAGACGAATTGCCACATGAAAATAGCCATCCAGATTGTAATAGCACCATACGATAGTGACTAGGGGTGACTACAAGACGCCTACAAGTCATATTATTTCTAACAGAAGTACATGATTTAGATAGACTATCAAAACATAGAGTTCTTTCATGGGCAGTAAATGAGGTGGCATTCTTCAGTCTTAATTGAACACACTTGCCTATGATTTTAGGATCACAGGACATGAAAAAGCAAAGATCACCCTCGGTAATATTGTATGTTATTATTTGGGAATTCAAAGGGGGCTGTAAATCAGGCAAAACCGTGCATAGAGCACAGTAATCATAGGTTGCAAAATCCCTGAAAATTACACTGGGATGAATATTCGATAAATTAAAAATATGGGCAAGTGTCTCCATGGAAGCTGGGACAGCAACCAAGCAGGTCGCTAGAATATCAGTCACTGAGTGCATAGGGGTCAAACAGAAGTGATTAGAGTTAGTCTCCTGGCTAGAGACGTCCAAAAATTGGATGACGAATCCCACGACGCAGAGGAACGACGTCTTCGGTCCAAGGAATTATTCCAGTCCTGGGGGCTCTCCCGTCTCTCAGCGCAGCAAGCCAAAAGGAGTCCGGCGACAACACTTCCGACAGCAGTAGTCCAAACGATGGTCTAGGAGAACGGGATCAAATACAGGTATTATTCATTCTCGAAAATAATATGTATCAGCTGGGACTGCTTCCCAGCTATCTTGCCCTGGCCTCATCACTAGGACAGAATTGTCCTGACCGGTTGCAATTATTTCGGCCTGTTCAGGGGGATTTTTAGGTGACTGAACTCACACTCTCACTCCGGGATTATCAGTGGAGCCAAAACCCTTTTTTCCTCAAACAGATAACAGATTTGGGGCAGTACCTTTTTGAATCTCACCACTGAAAACAGGCATAATTAGCAATTGAGCACCTTGGTCTGCTTTGTGCATAAGTAAATCAGAATCACCACTGTTTAATAGGATCACTTTGATCTCTCCTTGATAATCACTGTCAATCACACCTCCCAGTACCTGGACACCTTTTAAAGCCTAGCCAGATCTCGGGACAATTAATCCAAAACTTCCAACGGGTATTTGGACACCAATGCCGGTCTCCACAATAGTAATGTCTTCTTTCTTTAAAGTAATGGTATTTATAGAATGCAGGTCCAGGCCTGCAGAATCTGGGGTTGCTCTGCATGGAGCCAAGGCTCCAGAGGAAATTTCCCAATACATCACTGTACTCTCCACTGTGTTAGGTTTAGCATCAATAGCTGGAGAAAATAAACGCATCAATGGGGAATCAGAATTCAAATAAGGACGATTATTCAAAATTAACAATGCATCAAACAAATGATCTCTCCAGTTCTTATAATTGTCATTTGATAACTTACGTAATTTATCTTTCAGCAAACCATTCATTCTCTCCACAAGGCCTGCTGCCGGTGGATAATAAGGTATATGAAACACCCATTCAATGTTGTTCTCCACACAGAATTCCTGCACTAGTCTGCCTTTAAAATGAGATGCGTTATCAGATTGTATTTGAAGTGGAACACCATAGTACAACATGATTAACTCTAACCATTTAATGGTATTTGTCTGAGTAGCTCTCTTACAGGGAAAGGCCACTAAAAGACCACTGAAAGTATCTACAACTGTACAAACATATTGACAATTTTTACTCATGGGAAGAGAACCTATATAATCTATTTGCCAAATCTGTGCAGGGGATTTTCCTCGATGTAATTGACCTTTTATAATTTGGGGCACTTCTCGCTGTCTAGAGAGCTGACATATGGGGCAATGAAGTATAACGTCTTTAATTAAATTGAGAGGAATATAAATTCCTCGGTCAGCAGCCCACCTGCTAGTGATTCTTTCTCAAAAATGTCCTGACTTCTGGTGGGCCCATTTCGCCAATCCCGCCAAATCAAAATCTTGTTTGTCCACCATTGCCTCAGAAATTTTAGATTTCTCATCTGCAATTTGGTGAAAAAGTTTGTCAAGGGAGTCTACGTGTGTGTGTGCATCAACATGAAAAACTGTCACGATACTCTAAAGAAGTAGTTCCCAAATCTCTTGCCATAAATGTTTACCCCAAAGCTCTTTAGAATGCAGTTTCCAGTCATGGGAATACCATGTGGGTAACCAAACCGCTAGACCATTAGCAGTGGACCAACAATCAGTAAAAATATGACATGTACCAGACAGTTCTTGTTTCAAAACTTGATAAACAGCATATAGTTCAGCAAATTGACTACTTTTTCCTTCACCTGTGGTACTTAGCAATTTCTGTGTGATCGGATTGTGGGATACTGCCTTCCAATGCCTCTTCTCTCCAACGTACCTCACTGAACCATCCGTAAACCACACATGTTTTCTATCCTCCACGGATAAATCATCAAATGGCTTACCCCACTTAACAGGGGATTCCTGTACTATAGGTACGGAGCAATCGCTTTCTGCCTCTCCTAACGGCGCCGGCGCCACTTGCTCATGTAACGTCGCAATACCCTTCGGTCCTCTACGTACTCTGTCTTGTATATACCATTTCCATTTAATCACACTTGCTTCTTGAGCGTGTCCAATCCTATGAGTTTTTGGTGAACTCAAAACCCATTGCATAATAGGAATTTCAGGTCTCAAAATTACATCATGTCCCAAAGTCAGTTGCTCGGTATCCACCAGAGCCCAATAACATGCAAGTAACTGTTTCTCAAATGGTGTATAACGCTCACCAGCATCGGGTAACTTTTTAGTCCGGAAACCTAACAGTACTTTTGTTCTACCTTGTTTTTGCCACAGACTCCAATTCGCATAAGGGCCTTGCACAGACACATTCAAATCGACATCACCATCACGTACAGGCCACAAATCCAAAGCATGCTGAATCGCTTCTTTGGCCAAATCAAATGCATCTTGCTGCGGTTTATTCCATTCAAACACATTCTTTTTACGGGTAATTTTGTACAAAGGGGCTAATATCTGACTCAAATGTGGGATATGTTGACGCCAAAAGCCAAATAAACCAATAAATCTCTGCGCTTCCTTTCTATTTCGCGGGACTGCAAATTCTGCAATTTTCTGTTTTACCTGCGGAATCACTTCTCGATTCCCTTCATGCCAATTAATGCCTAAAAATGTTACACTTTGTGCTGGACCTTGCAGTTTGTCTGGATTAATTTCCCAACCTCTACTTTGCAAATGAGCTACGATTAAATCTAATTGGGTCTGAACTTGTTCCTGTGTTTCACCTTGAATCAAAATGTCGTCAATGTAATGATGCACCTGTATTTGTGAGCTTATCGGTACTTCAGTTAAATGTTCTGCCACCAGCCGGTGACAAATCATAGGACTGTGCACATAGCCCTGGGGAAGACTTCTGAATGTCATTTGACGTCCATTCCATGTAAAACTGAACTGTTCTTGGCACTCAGGGGCAATCGGGATAGAAAAGAAAGCGTTAGCAATATCAATAGAAGCATACCAAGATCCTGAATGTTTTTGAATTCTCTCAATTAAAGTAATAATGTACGGTACTGCGACAGTCAAAGGGGGTGTATGTTTGTTCAATTCGAGATAATCAACTGTCATGCGCCAAGAATTATCACTTTTATGCACCGGCCATACGGGATTATTCCAAGCAGAAGTAACCGGAGTTATAACTCCTGCATCCATTAAATCCTGAATTGTAGCATTGATCTCTTCATGCCCACCTGGAATGCGATACTGTTTCTGGGAAATTACTTTTGTAGCCTGAGGGATTTTTACAGGAGGAATTCTCAAACGACCAACTCTCACGGACTTTGATGATATGTATTTCCTGTCTCCAAATCGATAACATCCGTCATCTAAATATAATGTCATACCTTTTAAAATGTCAATTCCAATTATGTATTCAAGAAGGGGTACTACTAGTACAGAATATTCTTTTCGGGGAATTCTACCTATTTTCATTTCAACATTAGCTTGCACTGCTGGAGTTTCTTTACCACCTAAGCCAGTAATTATGAAAAATTGTCCTTTAAATTTCTTTGGGTTTCCATAAATTAAAGTGGCCTCCGCTCTTGTATCTACCAATGCTCGGGTCCTTTGTATGCTACGATGTCTCCAAAAAATTTCAATATCTACATAGGGTCTATTATCTCTGTGAGCCCAATTGCATACTGGAGCTTGACCTATTTCCTAGTCGTTTTTATTGCGTTCCAACGCCCAAGTCAAATCAGGATAGTGACTTTCAAATCTTTTAGGTAGTGTCACCTCTCGTTCATACTTATTTCCCTCACAAAATGGATTCTTGTCATCCATAAAATATTGTGAATTTCGCTCAGAAAATCTGTGTCGTCTATCTCTCATTCTCAATTCAGGAGATTCATCCCTCTCCTCTATATGTCTGCTTTCAAAACGCTCATCTCTCCCCCTCTCTCTCTCCCCCTTTTCCTCTCTCTCTCGCTCACAATAGGGAGACACATCCCTCTCAGTCCATCTTCTGCCATTCCTGTCAGAATTACCACGGGATTTGTCATCTTCACTGTCATCAGAATGAATATGATCACAATCTTGTTTACGCACTCGCCTAGCACCTTCCTTCCTGACCAAGCCACGTTTGCGGAACATGGCCCACAATCGATTATTCGGCTCACCATCAATATCTTCTCTCTTCACACCATCATCCAACAAGGCGAGAAACATGTCACGTCTAGTAAATCCATAATTAACACCAGTACGACCCTCGGGTCTGGATTGTCTGTCCGTTTAAGCCACTCACCCAATTCACCAAGCTGACGCACAGCCTCAAGCACAAGAGACAAAGGACTGCCAGTTTGATTAATCAATAAAGTCATCATAACTTGCTTAGGGGGCGGAACGAATAATTCTATTCGGCACAGAAGAAGTCAACAAGCCATCCATTAATCTGTCAGACGTGCCCAGAAAAATCGCAGTCTTCATCATCTCCTCTTTCAGTCTCTGCGAGGCATCTCTTAGAGTATACCAAGACTTGTCATTCAAAGGCCGATCAGATTCAGTAGGATATTTATGATTACAACCTTCCGTCGCTAATTGAAGCAAACTAATCTGACCAGCAGTGTTATAATTCCGAAAATGATCTTGCACAGTAGAATCGGAACTCAAAGAACAAAACTTCAGCGCATCTCCCATATCCAACATGATGCCAGCAGCACCCAACTCAAAAAGACACACCATCCATGCAAGTAAGGCCTCACCAGGCCTTTTTCGAAATCGTTCCAAAATGTCACTAACTTCCTGTTGTGTAAAATCTTCCAAACTATCCAAAGGAATCCCATTGGGATTGACAGGAGCCTGTTGTAATTTTCTTCGAAAGACAGGATGTGCAGAAACTTCCGCACGACCATCACATTTACACTGATCGTCAGATTTACAAGAAGCACACGATTTACAGTCACGTTCAGTACGAGAAGTTTCACGCCTCTCATCTCCTCAGCCGAGGAGCCAGACTCATTCGAGTCCCAGATATTACCATCCCACTCATCAGGGTTCCAATCGAGCCCTGCTTTCGCCACAACCAAACGCACTTTCCTTTTACTGACTCGACCACGTCGATGTTTATATTTGTATTTAGCAATACGAACTGCAGCTCTTTCTGCAATAGTCTGGTATGTATCCAGTTTGTCGGCAAGCAATTTATTCTGACATCTCAAAAGAATACAAGCGTTCTGCACTTCAACAAACTGATCTTCAAATTCTTTGCATTGATGCTGCAACTTCACAAACTTCTCATGTTCAAGCCTGTACGCATACAACAAAATCCAACCTCTCCGTCCTAATATAGGAAGCTCCTCGCCCTTCACAATCGGCGCTTTCTGTAATCAAGCAATCACCTGAGCCGGATCCGCTGTTTCCAGACAGGAATTCCAGCTCTCACTCAAACCAGTACAATCAGCCCATTCATGAGCTAGCGCCTCATAAGGCGTTTATTCCCATCCGGGAATTTCAATAGGCAATTTAAAAGTAGATTTTGATTTTCTCAAAAACATCGTACCAAAAGTAGAAATATATACAGAAATAAACAAAAATATACAAAAAGAACCTCCGCACACGCTGAGCGCAAACCAACAAGATAAAAACAAAACGCGCTACAAGGCTTTCGTAAACGGTTCGTGACGCCAAATGTAATGACCGGATTCTCTGACCAAGAATCACCCACTCACCTAGATACAACCAACCCGGCCAAAACGTAACACCATCCCTTCCCGGACCCAATTTACAATGGTTCCTGAGTACTTACCCGGGAATGAGGCACTCGCAATATACAAGCTTATATCATCAAAAACACTACTAGATCTAAGGGATTACTAAGAATAGTCACTATTAACTACAGAATTCCATGTCTCATCCTATGATCTTACCTTATAGCCCCGCGACAATCTGGCCCGGACTATTCTACCCTCCTTCTCATAGTGGAGAGCAGCTCACTATACCACACCAACCACAATTGGTGTTCTCATTAACGCCCTATCTTGAGCGATCTCACTACACACCAATCACAATTGGTGCTCTCATTAACGCCCTATCTTGAGCGATCTCATTACACACCATCCCCCATTGGTGCTCTCAGTAACACCCTATCTTGAACGATCTCACTACACACCAATCCCAATTGGTGCTCTCATTAACGCCCTATCTTGAGCGATCTCACTGTCCTATTAATACATTCTTCTCTCTCTCTCTACTGGGGAAGTTTCTAAATACCTAATATTTACTGGGAGTATCTTCTATCTTATATAAATTGTTATCCCTCATATGATAGATAGGAGATCCGATCCTCTCACACAAGAACTGCCAAATTGTTACACTTAAGAATTATTCCCTGACATAAAACTCACATCAATCTCCCGCATCAGTTACCTGTAGGAAGGGAATCGCCCATCCTTCCATACGCTGGCACCTGGCTGTAAAGAAAGGTTAGCTTTATCATAGAAACAATACTCAAATATATATATGTTCGTTACAAACTGGGGTCCCTTTATTACACAATAACAGACAAAGAAAACATTATATTCTAAAGTCACAATACTACCTAACAGTCTAAGCATAGCCTGAAAAGTAAAGGAAAGAGTTAGTATATTCATACACTATAATAGCAGGACAGACTTCACCTTATAATTACGGAGTCCGGTTCTAGCTGTCATCTGGGTCCCTCTCTCGTCTGTGCCTTGGCTCATCTCAGATTGTACTCTGCACCCACGGATACACGTCTGCACCGCTATGCTCCTTCAAAGACCTGGTACCCTTCTCTCGTCTTCTCCTCTGTTTCTCAGCTCTGCACCGATCACTTTGCACTGGCTTCCTCTCTCCCACGAACTGTCTTCACCTCCAGGCTTCAATCTAATGATATAGTTTCAACCGCTCTGGAAACCATCTGTTCAACTAACTTCTTCACTCTGATTATTCTAACTCCGACGTTTAACTATCTCCAACTGCTCTAACAGACTGACTCACGATGTAACTTCGGTCTCTCCAATAGATCATTGGCCTTCGATCGTCCCAAACTCCAACTATCAACTGCTCACTGTTCACTGTCTGCTGTCAACTGCCTGCCTCTCCTCTCTACACCTCGATAATATAAATAGCTCTTCGTTCATGGAAATTTCCAGACAGTAACCTGCCGCCCACCAGATTCCTGTACTAGGCTATGGGCCTCCGATGCTCCCACATTGGCCAGCTGCTGTTTCGTCTAAAACCCGATCTCTGCTTACATTCCTCCAATAAGGGCCAGCTCTGACCGGTTCCTCTCCAGTGAACAACAGCTCATAACTAAAACAACACTCTTGACCTACAAGCGCCTCGAGCAGCCGAGGCAGAAAGGAAAATGGAGTCTCTCTCATCTGGGCCTTATAGGCCCGAAGAAGATGAAAGAGACGCATAGCTCTATTAAGATACATAAGCAAGCCCTGCCAATAGATAATATGATGTCAGGAATAAAGAATCTACCCTCTAATATAGGCCTTCAGGCCTGAAAGTGATGAAAGGGCATGTTATTATGCCAAAGTCAGTAGGCTAACCCTAAGAATAGGCCGAAAATAGGGATCTATCCACTATACTAAGATGGTAGTAGACCAAAGTCACCATCACTCAGAAATAGTACAAAATATCGGGTCACTACAGTTATGTTATGTAATAGATAGTTTTATAGCGCGTTCAAATACTCAAGAGTGTCCTGGCGCATGCACATACCGAAGGACAGTAGGCAGAGGAAGTGGAGAGTTACTCAGTCCTGAATGGCTCGAAGCTTCACCGGGAGGGCATTCCATGCAGCGGCTGCTTTCACAGAGATAGATTGTCCGCCCATGCATGCTTGTCAAAACCATGGGATGGCCATCCGGCATTGAGTAGCCGAACGGAGGGGGCGGTTAGGCGTATACAGAGTGAAACGTCTCATCAAGTACAGTGGCCCTTGCCCGTGGATGGCTCTGTAAGAAAAGATAAGGGTCTTAAACAGTACCAGTTGAGCCACTGGGAGCCAGTGCAGACTACGCAGATGCTGCCGGACACTAGACCTCCTCGAGATGTTTAAGAGAAGTCTAGCCACAGCATTCTGTATAATCTGGAGGCGCTTGATCAAATAGGCCGGAATAGCAATAAACAGTGAATTGGCGTAATCGAGGCGAGAGAGAATGAGGGCACGCGCCACCATTTCTTTGGCCTCCCTCGGAAGCAAGGGGAAAAATCTTTGGAGAGCTTTAAGGGTACCAAAGCATACACCGGTTAATTTCTTAATGTGTTCGTCAAACTTTAAGTTTTCCCCGAACCACACCCCCAAATTGTTTGCCGGATTTCCCACAGAATTAGGGAGGGGCACATTGGGAGGCCACAACGATTCTCTGAAGTTGACAGGGAACTGTCCATAGAGGAGAATTTCTGATTTTCTTCATTGCACTTCAGTTGGGCAAGTTCAAGCCAGTGGAAGACCGATGAAAGGTAGGTCTGGACAGATGAAGTATCCAGGACCGAGCCCGGCCAAATAAATAGTAACTGGGTGTCATCCGCGTAGGCTATAATTTTTGCACCCAATTCCTCAGCCAAGGAGATCAGGGGGGTCAAGTAAATGTTAAACAGCAGGGGACTTAAAGTGGAGCCCTGCAGCACCCCAGTGGAAAGTAACCTGGCCGAGGACGTACAGGGAGGCATCCACACCTGCTGAGTCAGATTGTCCACTAGGAACGATGTTAACCACTCCAAAGCAGGGCCGATGATGCCGATGGATGGCAACCGGGTAAGAAGGAGCTGATGGTGCACCGCGTCGAAGGCGGCAGAGAGGTCTAGGCACTCCCTGATGGCCTTGGATATTTCAACCAGAGCTGCTTTGGTGCTGTAAGCAGCACAAAACCAAGATTGAGCGGGGTGCAAAGCATGTGATGCCTTCACAAAGGCATTCAACTGGCGAAATGCCACCTTCTCACAAACTTTTGCCAACACTGGCAGGAGAGAAATGGGTCGGTAATTAGATGGAACCAATGGATCCAACCCCAATTTTTTAAGAAGTGGCAAAAGCTTGGCCTGCTTCCAGCACGTAGGGACCGTAGCCGTCTGAAAAGAGAGATTGATGATCTCAGTAACCTCAGGGCTGACCACCTCTGCCACCCCTCCTAGTACACGAGCTGTACAGGGGTCGGTGGGAGACAAGGACTTCATAGATTTCAGAACCGCTAGGATGTCAACTTTAGCTGGCGGTGAAAATTCCTTAAACAAGTTGGCAGGGGGGCTGAGGGGTAGTGGAGATGCCAAGGAAGCGTTCCTCTAATTGGGAAAAGCAGTGCACAGGCTATCCTGAATCCCAGCTATTTTATCAACAAAAAAGGTAGACAGGTCCTCATACCACTGCTCCGAGTATGGCAACGTTGATTGCTCGGCACAGGGGGAAAGAAAGCTCTTAACAATAGCAAAAATGTCCTTGCTGTTGTAATTGGCCTTAGTTATCCTACCCGCATAGTAGCTACTTTTAGCCATCCTGATGGCAGCATAATATTCCCTCTGGGCAGCCCGAAGCACCACCTTGGCCAGTGGTCAATAGACACGCCTCCAGCAATGCTCCAGTTTTTGACAGCCCAGTTTCATTTCTCTCAATACATGCCAAAACCAGGGCTTTGAAGGAGAGGAGCGCTTTTTAGTACTGGCAGCAGGCTTCACAGAAGAACTAACCCCACGGCCGATCATGGAGTTAAAACGCTGCACAGCCTCAGTTAGATCTGAGCCCAATGTTGGACGGCCCTGAAGTAGAGCATCAGAAAGAGCTGGGAGGCTGATCTTCTGGGGACGTACGCCAAGGGAAGGAGCAAGGTGGCTTCTCTAAAGTCCAGGAAAACCTAATCAAAAGGTGATCGGTCCAGGTAACATATTCTGTGTCCGATAAGGATAAGGCAAAGTTGGAGCAGACTAGATCCAATAGGTGGCTCCCAGAGGGAGTAGCCATCTTAACCCACTGAGTTAGCTGAGCTAAATTAAAGGAGTCAAGCAGACTTCTTGAGTCAGGGACTTCATAAGCGTCCAGATGGACATTAAAGTCCCCCGTAATAAGAACTTAGGAAACCACAGGGCATGTGGCACAATAACATCCTCCAAAACATTGAGGAAGGACCCCAGTGGACCTGGGGGATGATATACCAACGTGCCTCCCAGCGTAAAGTGGGGGGTGAGAATGAGAGAGAAATGAAAAACCTCCCCCTCACCCAGTTCTTCAGATACTTCACTGGAGAAAGACCAGATGTCCCTGAACACCACTGTTGATCCCCCACCTCTCCCAATTAGGCGATCAGCCGTGATAATTTTAAAGCCTCTAGGAATGGCAAGCTCCACTACCGGGGCACACGAGTTATTTAACCATGTCTCAGTAATGAATAGAATATCAAGACGGCCATCCGACAGACCTCGAAAATATCGGCGGCATGTTTAACCATGGATTGGGCATTTATAAGTGCCGCTGAAATCATGATCTTACTGCTAACTTGGGAGGCGGGAGCAGCTGTAGTTGTTTATTGAAAGCAAAATTTACAGAAGGGGCACATTCTGGAAGAACTATCCAGAATTTTCCATTGCGTATCACCTCTGCATTCCATGGTGTTTAATGGCATAATCTCCTCATGATTATACCTCCTCTTAACTACCAGCTGCACGGAGGAAAATTGGGCAGCATGGCCAGCGCTAGGCGCGCCCCGGGCGCAGACGGGCTTGCCTTTGGCACACCTTTGGCGCTGGTGGCATGCCCGCTGCGTGCGTCCGCTGTGCGTCCAAGATAGAATGTGCAGTTTATGCGAGAGCCTCCCTCCCCCAGCTAGAGGGCTGCCACCAGTCGAGCCGGAGTCCGTGACTACTCCCAAGATGGCCCCCTGCCCTCCACACAATCGGCACAGCAAGCCGCGGTGGAGCGGGACAGGGGAGGCACACCTTCTGCACCACAATATGGGGAGCACAGGTAAGCGATGTTACAAATGATGTTAGCAGTCAGGAACAGATTATTAAAATTGAGCACGAGCACCTGCTACATATAGTGCTTATGTACTTGTTGAAATTCCTGTTACTGTCAGTGAACACCAGACTTGGTTTATTTGCACCCTTACCCATGTACCTAAGCCACCAAGCAAGTTTGAATGGGTCCCCTCAGTAATGAGGTAGCTACTTGGCTGCCATTAGCTGGATATACAACATACCCTGAACTAACACCATTTATTTCACATACATTATCGGCTGGTCCAACTAAAATTGGCCTGCAAGTGCAATACCAGTTGCCTGCAGCACCTTTTATCAGTCCTGTGATTGTTTATTCTTTTATGGGCAAAGGGCCCACTAGTCATGAGAAAATTATTTTGGATTGCCCAGAAAATCAATCAACTTAAAACTGTGTTTCCCCTTATGGGCCCACAAGACAAGCACCAAATTTTAACTATGTGCTTACCCACTGGGATGATTCCCACTCTTGGAGACCGTAACACCTGAGGGAAATGTTTTGCCACTGTCTATACTATCTGTAATGACACTCCCTCAATGTCAGATTTACCAAACATTCTTAAACAGATACAGAATGAACATAGGGCAGGTCCTGTCTAGATTTGGGGATGAAGCTAATGGGTAGTCTTCCCATAGTCTCCGAAATGATTGCTTCTAATGTTGAAGGTGAAGCAGCATCTCTGGCTTTACGCCAGCCACTTACTGTAGAGGCAGTAGCGATCACGAATATGAGTTGCCTATATTTACTGCTATTGTATATACATCTTTAGGACACAATCATTTGTAAACAGATCTTCAGCACCACCACTTGGCAAGCCTAGTGCTGACACGGATGCCAGATCAGCATGTGAGTTTGCTAAAAAACCATGGGAAAAATCTAAACAACTACAAAAAGGTAAACCTTGTGGATGTTCTCCACCCCCAGAGTCCTCTGAGAGGCGGTACAATTTCCATGATCACACTAAAATCAAGACTCCTGACAGCTATCTGGTTCCTGAGATATGTTCTCCTCGTTCCTTTCAGGAATTGTCTGGTCAGTGGTATGACAGAGGAAGATGATCTGAATGCAGACAAGAAGAGTACATGAAACTAAAAAAGGAACCACAACACTCATCTGACGTGAAAATAATAGAGGAGGATAAGACTCCTCAATAAAGAGCCCTATTTCAGAAAAATAACGTTGCTGCTTTGACTGCTAGATATGCCACAGTCAGTGATAACCCTCCTCCTGAACAGGAGCTAGGCCGTGACTCTCCTCGACAGCACAACAGAAGTCACCATAGTATACAGGAACCTCCAGGAGTTTTTGGTAGTGAAAGCAACTGATACCTTTAATGCAGTTGAAACTGCAGCTACACATGTGGCCCCTCCAGATAGATTATATCACTTAGAAATTCACATTGAAAGTGACGTTAAATGCACCATTAAAACAACTTTGTGTGAAAAGATGATTTTAACATATCACATCCTGTTGGTGAAGGTCGATTGGCCCCACATTTGGTACTCGCACCCCCCCCAAGGAGAGGATGTGATTTTTCCTTCCTTTTCTATTTTGTTGTTCCTGATGAAGTGAAACAAGCTCATGCAACACACCAAAAGCCAGTTATTCTTGATTACACATATCCTTAAAGAACAGCCACTTGCTCAAGGGAAACTCATTATTTTTGTTACTCCAGTGCCAGCCTTAGAGGTGCTCACTAAAGCAAGCTTTCTAAATGCTAAAGCCCTCTATCCTAGATTGACACTATGGGCTACATCCTTAACAGCTGTTGATGTAACTTTGTCTTTGAACGTTATTTGCACACACAAGAATGTATACAGTACGAGCATGTTTACCCTTTGCCGTCTACGGTCCTGCCTCTTGACTGGTATAAAAATATAATTTACACTGATGGTTCAGCTTAACCTGCTATAGGTTCTAGGCAATAATACTCGGAGGCATGTGCCATTGGTATTGGTGTTATGTTGACGGTGTGTTCCAACCTCAAACAACTTGCACCCAGTCTGTGTATGTGTCTCTATGTGACTGCACTGCGCAGTTGGCTGACCTGAAGGCTTTGCTTCTTGCATTTGAATGTACAAATCAAGAATTCCCCACTCTTATTCGCGTGTGATTTGTATTACTGTGTGCAGTCCTTTAATGATAATTTACATTATTGGCAACAGAATGGATTCAAAGATTCTAAAGATAGCACAATCAAGCACAAAACACTTTGGGTTAAAATGGCAAACCTCAAAGCCAGTTTGCTGAAGACTCATTTCATACATATGTAGAGTCCTCAGTGTTTTGGAGCACATGCTATAGGGAATTCTCTGGCTGATGAAGTAGCCAAATCTGCAGCCGTCACAGCTATAGTAGCAGCAATTACACACTCTAAAACTTGCATATATAGCAATTTCTTGGCTGCCATGAATACAATTGTGAACAGCACCCCTCTACCAAAGGCCTTTTCTTCTAAACACTCTCATCATTTAAATGACCAGAATGTTCCTTTTGTAGCAATTAGTGGGGCTGGCGGTCATTTGATTCCCAACCAAGACCGCAGGTTTGCTTCAATTGTAGTGGCACATGACGTTGTTGCTTCAGCACATATTTGGTGGCTTATACCAGCAGGCCAAAAAATATGTCCTGTGTTGTGACATTTATCAACAGATTAAAAGCTCCAATGTGGCTCATCCACTGCCAACACACCTATTGATCTCCAGCAGGTCTTTTGGTTGTATTTATTTGGATCATTGTGGTCTATTGATTTTGGATACAGCGTTCAAATTTGTTTTGGTTGCAGTTGATTCTTGCTCTAGATTCCTCTGGGGTTGGCCATAGTGCTCAGCTGATGCTCAGACTGTTATTAAATACCTACATGTCTTATTCGGGACATATGCATGCCTTGCTTTCACATCCAAAGAGTACTGGGATGCAATGGAATCCCTGGTTGTACAGGTGCATTCTTCTTCTCCATATAGGCCCGAGGGGAATTCTGTTGTGTAAAAATGAACTGTGACTTAAAGCAGTCCTTAACAGCTAGAATATTAGGTGCTGGGCGTAATTGGGTAAACCACCTCTATGGGGTTCAATGAGCTCTCAATAACCTCCCTAAAAGATCTCTGGGTGGGCAGACCCCGCGCAACCTACTTTTTGGCACAATGATGTATGTTCCAGACCTTGATGGTAGAGATATTGTGGCGGCTGCCACAACCTTTGACGTGGATAACCAATGTGCTATCTTACAGGAGCTACAAACGTTCTGTGACATTCAATCAAGCAAGACATAAAGCCTGAGGTTTCCCACTGGATTCTAAAAATTGGAGAGCTCATTCAGGAAACAGTAGAGATTAAATAGCAGTTCGACCAAATCCTACCTTGCTCCGGTGCCTACCCTTGGCATTTAAGGTACAAGAACTGTAATCTTGCCACCGTTTCCTGGTTCTAAAGATATATCCTTTGTCTTCATCGACCATGTCAAATTGTACCATGTGCCCGATACTCAATAGTAAGCCATGGGGTGTCCGAGCTATTGTACAGGACATTCTTCTGCAGCAAATGAGAATCTCTGACGCTGATACTCTCTGGCTGACTGAAGTGAGTGCAGTTTCTACTACTGCGTCTTCTACAGCTGAAGCCATTTATACTGATCCACCATTGGTGCAACCACCTCTGTTGGACTTTGCAAGTTACTTTATTGAACCCAAGCCTCCAGTTTTTCAACTAAGTGCCTCTGGGCATGACATGGATCAAGATGATAGTTCTTCTGTTTTACACTCTCCGCCAGCACGATCTGTGTTTTCATTTCATGGCTGAAACACACTTATCCAGTCCCGACTTGGATATATGTTTGGAATATACTCTCCTCTGTTTTCTTGTTCATGTGGATTCAATTTGTGACTGTTTTTTTTTGGATTGATCAATGGCTACTACCTCCCAGAAGGTTCTGCTATGGAAACCGGTCGACTGGGTGTTGGCACCACATTCTTCTTTGCATAAACTGAGAAGAGACTTGTCCCCCATCACCATTTTAGCTGTTCCAGTGAATGATGGAATTGTTTGGGATAAAGATCCATTTGATATATTCGGCCCTACAGAGATCCTGCAGATACCGTATGTGTTCAAAGTTTCTATGGATTATGTAATAGTACATGGGCCACATTCAGATGACTGGTATATTAAAACTGTAAATTCTATGCTTTCAGAGCGGGTCTATTATACTTTTTTTTAATCGGAGGACATATACCTCAATTCTGCTAACTATGCTGACATGTTCTGTTATCACCTTTATGGATGTCATTTTCTACACAGAGCCAGTAGTCAACATACACTTTTAAATTATAAATAATGTTAACATTGTCCATCTCCCCAAAAGGAAGTTCTAAGATGCATGAAGACAAATTCATGTATTTCACAGGATGTGAAATTTTAGACCCCAAGTCATATTATTTCAAATTTGTCCCCACCTTACAAAAAATGATATGCTTACACAGATCAAGCTCATATATACATCTTCATTTGTAAACAAGTTTTCTCCTAAAGCTATAATTACTGGAAGAACACCATTAATCTGAAATTGGTTTGGGGAACGAAACCTTAGCAGATTTAGGAAGCAGAAAATGTATTTCGAGCCTGCTTCATTCCAACAGGCATGATCTCCTTGAATGACACGATCCAGCAGACTCGATGTCTGGGATTGGCAAAGATTAATGAAATGAATCCCCAAATATTCCCATCATTGCCTACTTTGATAATTGGCAAACTTTAACAAATTGAAGAACGTCTTAACAGCATGGTGCAGAATGGCACATTTAATTCCACACTTTCAGGTCCTAATGGGTGTTATTGTGGCTAGTTGAGACTAATGGTTGTCATACTCGTTTTCTTAATTCCACATGTGGGTTCAAATGAAACAGACACATTCCCGATATTCTCACTCACAACATTCTGGTATTGTTATCACCATCAACTAGTACAAATAAGTGCAGCAATTCAAGGAAAAATATCTGATACATTATTCCTCACCTGGAGATAGGATAGATTGATTATCCAGCTTGGAAACTCACAGAATACCCGTGCTCAAGTGAAAGGAAATAATCCTTATGGAAGAGGAAGCCTCACGCATATAATTGTGTCATGCTTCATCATCTGCAACTTCTCCACTCCTTGGTAGCACAGTGCCACTAGGGCAGACTCAACCTCCTGTTGGACTTGGCGCAGGATGGAGTTCTTAGATAAAAGACTGTTGGATAAAGGCAGGATCCAGAGTTGTGAGTTAAAAATACCTTGTAGTTCCCCGGCAGGTAGCCTTTATTAAGTGGGGACAGCAGGTTAAGCATGGGCCGAATTTGCCAATTCGAGATAAGCGAATTCGCTCAAATCCGTAATCGCGATTTGCAAAAATCCGCCAAATTCAACAAGCTTGCTAATTTTTTTTTTGTGAGTTCACGAGATTTTTTTACCAGTTCGGGAATGAGAACTTGCGCATGCGGTCGCAGCAGTCGCGAACATGTTGTTTCCACTTAACCAGCCTGGTCGCAATGCCTTTTACCTGTTTCGGGTCGCAATGATGTGTTCGTGTTCGCAATTTCCTGTTTTGGGTTGCAATGATGTGTTCGCGATCGCGGCG
The DNA here is from genome assembly GCF_964263255.1 of Lissotriton vulgaris. Lineage (NCBI taxonomy): Eukaryota > Metazoa > Chordata > Amphibia > Caudata > Salamandridae > Lissotriton > Lissotriton vulgaris. The sequence goes on from NC_141690.1 coordinate 231,724,025, forward strand.
TCGCTCGGCAAGCTACCACAATCTCGCAGCGCACGCGAACAGGGAGGAAAACTCATCAGCGAACGCAGAATCATGGTAAGTCAATGCCGTGCGTGCAAGATTGTATTTTTGAAGCGCGAACAAGAAAAGAAAATCCGCCAATTCGCAAATTGCGGATTTTTGTGCAATTTCACGCGATTCGCGGATCGCGATATTGCCAAAAATTATTACAATCCGCGAGCGAAACAAATTTTTCGCCCATACTGCAGGTAAGGTTGAAAACAGGAGGGATGGTAAGTGAGAAATAACCATCTCAACAGTTAAAACAACATGTTTCTGCCTTTGTTCAACAGCCCTAACGGGTCTGGGGTATTTCTTAGGGCCAAGGATACCTTACTGTCTCTAAACATATTTTAAAGTGAAAAAAATTATGCCAAATTACTAATACACACAGGCTAGTTTTACACATAGGAGCGTGAGCTAGCGATCACATGACTCCCTCACGTGACGTGGAAGTATTCCTCAGCCCGGGTGGTGGCCAGCTCTTATAAACGGCTGGTCTTCTGCCCCTCTCTGTACCTGCGGCAGAGAAAGGGGTCTAACTGTAAATGCGATGACACTGTGTACCTTTTGATGAAATAAGTGAAACTTCTGGCAGGTGTATGGGGTACAGGCATAGGACCCGGGTGGGGGACGTTTTACTTGACTACAGTAGCTGGCAATAGGCTACAACGAATTAGGGTAATATGAATCGGGTTTGTGTGAAGCAACACCAAAAGCTTGTGGTGAACCAGGAGTGTATGAGTCACCACCCCATTCCCCCTGTCTGCAGCTAAACAACATCTTTTTCTCCTGTCCGAAGACATGGATTTATCAGATTTTCTATTGGGTCCCAAATCTCGACGTTCTAAAAGATTTATTTATGCTACCTATAATGAAATTTGGAAAATGTCTCAAAGGGAAACTGCCACATTTTTAAGACAAATTGATCAAGATAATTTGGAAAAAGTGCTTGGTGTTATTGATAATAGAATGAATACGATGTCTTCTCATATTTAAAATTTAAATAACATTGTGTTGTCTGTTATTGATATGATGCAAAGTGACATGTCAACATTCTATCATGGACAAAATCAGTTTAGATCTATTATGCAGTTTAGCTGGACGCTTCAAATCCTTAAATATGGGTGCGTACCATGGCACTATTTGAATTGCAGTAATTTGTTCTTGCCCTTTAAATTAACACGCAAACAACAACTGATGGCAATGAAAGTTAGAATAACTTCCATTGACTATAGCCGAGACACCTTCAGCTGTGTGGTTGATACACAACGTTATCTTTTTACCTATTTCGACATTTAATCGCACAGCTTGCATGAAAACTTCCCTGTTGGGACTTGGAGATATGAGCCCCTCAGAGGCAGCTTAATTCATGAATTATGGTTACTTCCCTTCTCTTATCTTTGTGAAAGTGCCAATAAGGAAATTTTGCTTACTGGAGAAAAATGCAACTCTTCTGTCAGACATTCATTTGTTAGCAAACATGTTAAGATCCACTGTGCCGGTAATGCTTTGGTGCAGAATTTGTCCTGTTATTTAAAAGGGATACCGGCTCCCGTAATCCTTCCACATATTATGGTCCTTTCGAAAGGGAGTTACTTAATGCTTAGCTATCAAGCCTGTTGTGGAATGCGAGTTGGAGTTCCCTATATTTTGTCTGTTTCCAAGCTGGTTACTTGTTGCAACAACGTCTTGTTCCCTCCTACACAGGTAAGCTAAAAAACATAAGATAATCACTTATAGAATGCCTACTGTGAACCTCTTGCATCCTTTGGGAGAGACAGAACTCTTCATGACGGGACTTCACCAGGCTCTTATCAGATTTTCATAAGGTTTTCAGGCCAGTAAATGTTTCAGGCAGACCGATTTCAGTAAAAGGATTGCGAACATATATCACCCAGGGGATTAAAAGCCCCTTGTCTAAGCTAAGACAATCTTAAATAAACTCTCTATTAAAACTTGCTTTGGCGTTCGACCACACGCTAACCCAGAGCAAGAGCTAAGTTGGAAACACGTAACAAATTTAATTTAGAATGCTAAATGAAATGGGAACTATTTATCAGAAGGTTCAAGAGCCGCCTGCAAATCCTGTTTTCTTCTACCTGCATGGGGAAAGCATTATGAAATCCCCACACCGCAGCTCAATATGTGGCTGTAGGAACACACTTCAGGTTATATTGATCTTAAAATAGGGGAAAATAAGGCCCCTACCAATTCTCTCAACAAGATTAAATAGAGACCCAGCCTCTGCCTAGTTTCATATGAGTGGCATTAGCCTGGAATTGCCAAGGGCCTGCTGAATAAAAGGTACCATCAAGATAACTAGAATTCTTCACAAAGCTTAGAGGCTGGTCTTTAAACCTTAGGGACGACAAATTTCTCCTGCCAGGACCACACACCATTATGTGCGGTTCCCATCATTTTTGACATGTCTAAGCTACCCATGAATGAGACAAAGGACTCTACCAAAATACACAAAGTAATGGGCGTCCTAGCCTTTAAAACTGCATCATCATCAGATAATAACGCCGGTACGAGTGAACTGGCTATTTTTGGTACGTCCCTGGAAGTTGCAGACAAGTAGGTACTTAATTCATTAATATAAAGAACAAGCATTTGCAATGCAAAAGGTCTTGCATTTAAGTGAGTTTAAGCTATTGCCATTGTAAATGACAATGCTTTTTATGTATGTTTTAAAAACCAAAACTTTAAAAAGGCATTGTCATTTACAATGCCAATAGCTCAAACTCCCGTAAATGCGAGACCTATTGCATTGCAAATGCTTGTTGAGTGCAGCTGGGGACGTGTCCTCCAACAGGAGCTGGGATGATTAGATTCCCTGTGGTTTGACACTTTGGCTTGCGTTTCCTCTTCCTGCTCCAGTTGCCTACTTAAGTTTCCTGCATCTGACAGAAGCCCAAGCAGGTCACTCTTTCTCTCCATAAAGCTGTCCGTAGCTTGTTCCTATCATGATGGCTCCTGAAGGCAGTCCAAGGATTATCTGCCCCAGCAGGACTTCAGCCGCAACCTCTCCAGTTTATAAACTACGCCAATTTTTACAGGCAAGACGAAAAAATACATTTTATTGACAATTGTGCAACGATGCCATGCTTACTGCAGCAAGCAGTGCCCTAAGTTTATGATTCCTCCCAAAAATATGAGCTAAAACATATTTCTTAGCCTTTGTGTTTTAGTAGCCTAATAAATATGAGTGGTGCAGATTGGTTAACATTTAGTGCAAATAAATAAGTTTTTTGTCACAATATAGCACACACAGTCGTTCCATATTCAGTGTACAATATCACTACATAAACGCCACAAGACATCGTGCACTTATTTTCTGTAAATGTTAACTCTGCCGCAAAAAAAACAAATAAACACATAAGTGACACACACATTGTCATTTACATGGTCAATAGGTCCAACTTTCACAAGTGCAAGACCTATTTGATTCCAAATGCTTGTTGGTGAGGCTGCCAACGGTGCCTGTTCCTGGCAGGTCGTTCACAGCGAGGCGTGTTCTGGACTACGGTCATTAGCCTTCCCTAGTGCTTGCATGCAGGCGCTGTGCGTCCATTGGGGCGTTGGGGCGTAGCCCCACTAAGCCCCATGGACCTACCGCGTCGTCACTAAAAGCCCAATACAAATATTTAAAAAAATCGCGCTATCTGCCGGCCGGGAAACCGGGAGACACCCGACTTTCCCGGAGTGCGCAGGGGGGGGGGAAGGGGGAGGATGGGCCTGCTGCGCAAGTGTATTTTTGGGCACAAGCATGCCCGCGCATGCGCAGATCGTTTTCCTGTGAATTTCCCCTTAGAGAGAGGACCAGGGGGCGGGCCGCAGCCCCCTGGGTTACACAGGGCGACTGGGCGAGGAGTCATGGTGCCCCCCCAGCCAATCCTGGCGCTACGAGGCGGCCCTTTACCAAATTGCTGCAGTGAGCCTCGCAAAGTAAGTATGTGTCCCAGTGCCCCCTGAAGACTGTATATTCTCTCTGCTATTTGTTTTGCAATAGTATTGCTTTTAAATTAGCAGTTGCCGCGCGATCATGATCACCTGCCTGCCAGGGCCCTCTAGCAGAAGTTCACACACAGTACGTGGAAGGTGCCTGCCAGCGGTGTCTTGCAGCAGAGCAGCCCTGGATAGCTCTCTGTGACAGCCCTGCTGTGGTGTGTTCTGTGCGGCCGAGGTAAGGGCGAGGCGGCGGACCAGGGTTTGATTATTTTTGGGTGTCTGTGAGTCGAGGAGTAATGGTAAATAATGCTGCTTGCTGTGAGTGGCCTATGTGCTTCAGCTGTCTAGTGTTCAGCTACTTGTCCACGAGTCAGCTGTATTGACTCTTACTTTTAAATGTAGGCGCCATATCTGTGCTGCTGTTTGCAGGGCTGGGCAAGTAGCGCAAAACGCTTTTGGGATAATCATAATTTTTATTAGGGTTGAAGAGACTCGTTTTAATTGACTACAGTGCCATAGCTGCCAGCTCACATTGACTGCCGTGAGCCTTGTTCAGTGTCTGTCTGTGGTGGTGTCCACGAGTCAGCTGACTCTGTCACTTCATATAGATATTTTAAAAAACAAATAAAAATGATGTTCCGACTAAGGTGTGAAATTGGTGTCGAATAAATACATGTTTTAAAAACAATTAATATTAATCATGTATCATTGGTGCTGGAGTACAAGGTTCGAGACTGGTATTGAACACTGACAAGCTGTGTGCAAGTTATATGGTCATAAAAATACATGAATGATGGATGGATGCAGGATGGATGATGGATGGGTGGATGGGTGGATGCATGAATGGATGCAGGCTGAATTATGGGTGGATGGGTGGATGCATGAATGAATGATGGATGCAGGATGGATGCAGGATGGATGGCTGGATGGATGGGTGGATGCATGAATGAATGATGGATGCAGGATGGATGGGTGGGTGGATGGATGGGTGGATGCATGAATGAATGATGGATGCAGGATGGATGGATGAATGGATGAATGGATGCAGGATGGATGATGGATGGGTGGATGGATGGATGGGTGGATGGATGGATGGGTGGATGCATGATGGGTGCAGGATGGATGCAGGATGGATGGGTGGATGGATGGATGGGTGCATGAATGAATGATGGATGCAGGATGGATGGGTGGATGCATGAATGATGTATGGATGGATGCAAGGTGGTTCGGGCTCGCTCGCTCGCTGCGGTGCAATATGCAAATTAGTTTACGCCTCACCACTTTCAAATGTCACCAGCCGCCCCTGCTTGCATGTATGTGTTTGTGGCTGTCTAATGGAGCCCCAGCTGTCTGGGCCGGATCGTACAACTAATGCATTGTTTCATTGCTCTTTGTAAGGTAGTTGAGGGAGCTCTGGGGAAAATCGGGATTTAACCATTATTTAATTAGCATTGGAATAGGTCAATATTTCTTTCCAAGGGGCCAGCGTGCCAAAAAGAGGTATTTATTTTGCCTCCTAACTAGCATGCTCCACTCTGATGTTTGTGAAATGGCGATTGCAGATCCCACCTGTGTCCTCTCGGAGGGGCGTACACATGACACCACATCCTGCATCTTTTAAAGCCTGCATTCGGAATTTGTTATCGGAATTCTGTTTTTTTATTTCGTCAGATGGCTCTTTCTTGGGTTCTTCTACTTTAGCGTAATGGTTAATAATTATGGAAATGGTACAACTTTAAAAGCAAGCGTCGGGCTGCCCTGAAGTGTCCATCTGTTGACCTGAGCAACAAAAAAAAAACTGCAGGCGGGGCTGGAAGAGGAAGTCCCGCCCACCGGAGCAGCTGCCTGGAGCATCGCAGGCTCCACTTGGAGTCCTGGTCCCAGGAAGGGGGACCGGGGGAAGAAGTAGAGAGCCAGCAAGGAGAGGAACCGCCGGTGCAGGCAGCGCCTGTCCCTTGTCCCCTTCTGGGGCTCCCGTGGTGAAGAGGGAGCCCTGGTGTCAGAGAGGAAGTGCGGAAGCTCAAGTCCCGGGTCCCAGGAGGGGGCTCGGGTGAAGAGCAGCAGATAGCAGTGCGGGGCTCCCATGACTGAGGAGAGAGCCCCGCGTTGTGCTGGCACAACTACAGAGGAGCTGGAGTGCTCCGGAAGCGCGCCGCAGCCAGCCGCCATTCAGGAGGATGGCCCCAGAGGAGGAGTTCCCCCCACAGACCGGGTGAGTGGGGGATTCTCCGTTTGTACAGGGTTGTGCCGATGAAAGCACACTGTTAATTTCCTGAGCGGACCCACCGTTTTGGGCCACTCTAACAATGGAGCTAGTTTATTTAAAAGCCCTGTGGGGGCCACAGGGCACCGTGTAAACTAGTCATTATGTTAAAGTGAGTGCGCATGCATGTAAAGAAAAGTGAAAGGGATGTTGCGTGAGGATTGCGACGAAGGAAGGGAGACAGGAGATGTGCACACCACGTGGCTGTACGTGCGTGTTCACAACCTCCTTTCGCCCTGTGTCTGCCAATCCTGTCTCCCTTCCGAGGCAAGTCAGCAACAATAGTTCTCGCTGTCAACAGCGCTTTCACACTGCGTGCCAGATGATACCTAATAAAAAGCAGCGGGTCCAAAACGCACCCCTGCCTCATCCCACTAACTAAAGGGAAAGCATCTGAAGTTTACCCTGCTCGTCCATATCACACACTGGCCGCTAAATTCTCATACAATTTGTACAAAAATTCCACTAGAGAAACTTCCACTCCCAAATCTAACTGAATCAATCATAGCTTGGTCATATTCATGTAATCACATGTGTTGGATAAATCCATAAAGACCGGGTAGAGTGGACGGTGCCTGGTGATAGTGTATTTACCCACAATCAGATGCAGGTTCAGGCAGGCAGACAGTTCCACTGTACCTAGCCCTGGCGAAAGCCATATTGGCACATGAACAAGATGTTATTATGTCCAGTATTTTTGTCCAGTATTTGTAAAGCTCGAACAATTACCCAAAGGTGTCAAGGCGCTGGGGGCCCTCAGGAAGATTAAGAGAGCTATTGCCCAGAGTCACATGGTTCTGGGCTGATCTGCCGTTGGCATCAGGGATCGAAACCTGAGGGTTCCAGTGTCAGTTGCCCTGGCTGCTGCGCCACACCTCTTCCATGATTATCACTGGCCCAGCCCTGTAAATGATTAAAAATTAGCCTTCCCAAGATCTTCACTGTGGTATCAATCGGTGATATCGGCAAATAACATTTGGGAGATGCACGGTCCCTTTTTGTGAAGATTGGGACAATATTGAGAGTACCCAGGAGCTCGGAACCCTACTACAAAGGGAGTTAGTAAAGAAATGTGTGAACAAAGGACCCCAGAGACCTATGTTACACTTAAGCAAGTCCATGGATATCTGTTGTATTATGTTTCCCATATGGGGGCTTAGTCACTCAAGCTCTGCCTGATAAATAGTGGTAAAGGGCTTAACCCACTCTGAAGCAAATATGCTACATATTAAAAGCTGGGTAGTTGGGACATCCCTCTGGTGGAACCTGTTGATAATATCCCAGAAAACTTTACTATTATTCTATGTACCTGCCAATTCCTACTTTTCCCAATCCCTTTTATTCAAAAAGGTCTTCCTGACATTGACAATCCATTTGTAACCCCTCCTAGGCTCCCGCATCTCCCCAACATCTTTGTGGCACCTTAGGAGGACCTTAGACAAACGTCAATTAGCTGCCATACAATGCTGGTCAAACCAACCAACCAATGTGGGTGGTCTTGGACAGGCCAATGGGGTTCCAGCAAATGGTTCTTAATGCATATGCATAAATGTTGGTAGCCGGCAGATAAGACTTCTCCAGAATCCTCTATCAAACACCCCATAACCAGTGACAAATGGTTTTTATAAGGAAACCAAGCGTGGAACTGGGATTGGTCAAAAACCAAGCTAATCTGAGCCCATCTCTCGACGGCTGGTTAATTTCAGCATAAACAACGGGTGGTTTGTTCTTCCTGAAGGGGTGGACCCCTGCTACAGACAATGCATTATAATCCCCCTATTGGGTCTCTATGATTAAACTATTAGTTCACCACTGGAAGACATTTCTGAGAGCAAATATATGATCAATAATAGACGCTATCCCCCAGAATGTATGTTTACTTGGGCCTTCTCCCTAAAAAGGTTGATTAAATCCACCAGATCGTTTGAGGCAAAAAAATCCTCCGCTCTCTCTCTCTAATATCCATGGGGTCTTCTTCTGCGACAGAGCTCCTAAAGCCCAACTCCTCAAACTGATCTGACGTTAAAATCCCTGCATAACAAACATCTTGATTGGAATGTAGCACCGCACCCAATTGGTTTAAAACTCAATATTAAGCAAAAAAAACTCCTCAAATAAATGGCAAAAAGAAGTAGTAAAATTGTTATTATAAAAGTTTACCCAATAAAACTAAACAGAATGCAGATTATTCATAATAAGCAGAGCCTGCTACGCAGGACTACCTGATCCAATAGTTGTCACCTGCACCCCAATACTCATTTATACTCAAATTTTAGAGGCCACCCCTGGCTCTCCCTTGAGCAGAGGGTATAGCAGAGGAAGAGTAGCATGAAAAATCCTGCCATGAGTTTGGTGTGATAAACCAGGTTTCCTGTAAAACAACAAAATCAAATTTATCTATAAAATCCAACCATTCTGGTTTGCAGATCTTATCTTTTAGCCCTGCCACATTCTAACTCACTAAGCTAAAAGAGTGATTAGGCAGACAAATTCATTTGCTTTGTATATTTATGAATTCACCTCTTTGTTACTGTTTTACCTGTTTCTCTCTTAATTTGGAAGACTTGATCCTGGAAGACTTGATCCTGCAATATGTACCCTTCATAGTATAATTTAAATGTTATTATCTACATTCATTTCTTTTTAGTATTTATATTTTATTTTATTTCCATTTGTAAAGCACTCTGATGTTCTTTGGCCCTGTATGTGTATTATAAAACCACCCCGTAAATAAATGAAAAATATATGTATGTACTTATTTATATCTTTAAATTATGCAATCTGTGTGGTCACATAGACACAGGCTAGCTATTGGGTAGGTAGAGATATTAATGTTAAAACAAGTAGAATCCATTTGTATATTTCTGAGGGGTCATTCGATGTGTGAGCAGGTAATGTCAAAACAAATTCCATTTAATTTCCATGTTTTAAGAAAAGCACATTTTGTGTCCTGTACCTCTGCAATACTCATGATCACATTTCAGAACAGAAGTACTGACAAGCCTTGCTTATTTGCTCCACTATTTCAAAGCAAGATAGTTCATGAACACTGCTTCTGGTCCATGAGGAACACTGACTCTAGGCCAGTATGAATCACCCAAAGTGCAACTAGAACAAAAGAACTGGAAGAAGCAACCTTTTGAATAAAAGGTGTGTGTGAGAGAACAAAGGGCCACATATTTTATTCATTGCAACATTCAATGCATATAATCAAAAGTGAATAACGGCAACATAAATCCTGACTAAGAGAAAAAAACATAAGGCATACAAAAAATACAATAACAATTACACATAATGTATATTTGTGTAATGATGAAAGTTTGAATTAATGCGTTTTCAGGGATGCTTGTCTCATAATCCATCATCTGCTCCATAATCTGCAGATTCAAAAAGAAAAACAAATTCTAGCTCAAACAGTTCAAAATTTACTAAACATGTAGTGACAGCTGTTTCTGCACAGTGGGAATGCCCTTCGCAAAGGTTGACTATTCACCTTTCTGGAATATTTGGGTGTTAAACTGGTACTAATAAGGTGCAACTGATACCCAGACAGTGTTAACAAGAGAAAAAATGACAAAATGTGCTGCTTTATGCTGCCACATCATTTCAGTGGCCCTGAATATAAACTACGAGATTATTATTTCTTTACTCATATCCGTCTACAAATATCCATATTTTTCCTCATTTTATCTGTACTTATCCCTAATTTGTTTCATTAAAAAATTGCAATTATAATTTTAAATATTCGATTATTTAAAACAGAGAACTTGGGCAGATGCATTCCAATGTGGGTTTCTATATAAAATACCAATATTCAATTCAAAAATATATTTTTACATTGCAAAAAAGCACATTGTGATTTTTTCTGCCAAATAAATGTCCCTCATTTGACAACTATTTACTAACGTGAACATCTCACAATATTTTTATACTGTCCATCCTGCCAATCAGACCAACTCCACAGTTGCCACGTCTGGTGGAGGGAACAGTCCTACCCAGCACTTTGGCTACACAGTCCAGCAGACTCAACCCCATCCTTAAGGCTATTAAAACATCCAGGATTTCACTTAAAAGAAGAATGTATACTATTACCATTGACATAAACCCTTTTATGAGTGAACCACAAGAAGCTCACAGATCCTGTTGGCCTGTCAGAGAAGCCACTTGAAGGACTGTAACCCAGAACAGCAGACCTCCATCAACAACTTTGGGACTTAGCAGAGCAACGCTGGAGGGTACAGCAGAGGACAAGGAAGGAAGGTCTTGCCACAGTAACCTCAGCATAGTCGGCTTATCTGAGGGAATAGAAGGCCATAACTTGGTGCACTTCATTGAAACCTGGTTCAAATATCTGGTGCCTTTGCAGGACCTCACCCCCTTTCATTTCCATTAAAAGGGCTCATTGAGTACCCTCACCCGGGCGCTCCTCCAAGATCTATTGTTGCTAAACGATTTTCTCTATAAAGACTTAGATGCAATCCTTAAGGTGGAAATGTAGTCTGACCAGCTTCAGAAAGGCAATTAATAAGTACTAATCTTCCCTCACTACATGTTGGCAGTCCAACATCAGCCAGTTTCTTTTTTACGAGTTAACAGGAAAGTGAGAAAGATGGGACTAAAGTATGCATTTCAGTTCCCTGCCAAACTCAGAGGGATTCTGGTAAAGAAGGAACACTTTCTTTGATCCAAAAGAAGTTTGGGACTGGGCTGAAAGCCAAGGGACATCTTCTCAGGCAGACGCTCTCCATAAATGGGTATCTCAGGACCAGTTTGTGAGTGAACCGCTTTTCTCAGCAGCCCCATAGCAGGAGCAGCCCACAACAGCAGATGATCGGCCTTAGTAATAACAGCCACCTTTTGGACCACCTTAGCCACTCACTTCTTACTCTTCCATGGCAGACTCAGATGGAGAACACACTACCTCGTACTTCTGCAAGGCATCAACTCCCCTAAACTACTGACAGTCTCTTATAATACATGCCACTGTCCTGGGTCCCCAATGAGAACCCCATGGTAGTCCCTATAAAGTATCCTGCTGCCCCACACAAGTCATAAGTGTTGTAGCGATGACTGTTGCATCCAGCCCCAATATGAGGCTGGTTCCATAAAAATGTATTATCCCCTTGAAAGCTCCGACTGCTGCTTCCCTAGTTGCCATTAGGCAGCTCCGCTCACCCCACATGCCTATTGGATGCCTTTCTTTGCTGTGTGAACAGCTGCCATTTAGTGGTCTGTCCCTTGTATTACAGTTTGTGCTTTATGGTTGTTGTTTTTATTAAACTGGAGAGCTGATGTTAAGGTAGTTGGTTGGGTCCTGTTGTTCTCCTTTATCCATGTAGACAATGGATGTGAATCATATTAGCCATGGGTACGCCTTTAAACCTTTACCATGATGCACCTACAGAAATATCACAATATTTCCTGGAACATTAGAGGAATGCAGATGCTGACTAACCTTTCTAAAACCTTCTCCTTATTTAAGGATAGAGGGGTCCATATAGTGCTTCTATCACCTGGGCAGAGGGCGAGAGTCTCTAAAAGAACTGGAGGTGTCACAATTTTAACACTGTATAGACCTCCCATTGCCTAGAGTATCCCTAGAATTCCTAGAAGTAACAGAAGCTATAATAGCAACCCAGGATATTGCCAAACTGCCCCCCTGGAATACTTTAGGGTTCTGACGGTCCCCTAGTTTTATTTTACAAAACGTAAAATTCCACCTGGGTGCTTAAGCTGGGTGTATGGGGCAGCGAGGTACTCCCATCATCCCTCCGCGAAGCCACTTTGGTTAAAGCCAGGGCTGGACTTCATAGAGCTGACTTTTTATTGGCCCATAGCCATCTGGAACACAGATTATAAAATTCTCAGTAAAGTCCTAACCTACCACATGAAGCGAGCACTCATGCAGTTAGTCCTTGCAGACCTGTGTGGCTTTTTCCCCATAAGGAAAACTTCCGTTAGCATTTGGCACCTGAACAGAGTCATAAAGAGGACCAGACTGAGCTGGCCACAGGCCGCTTGCCTAGTTTTAGATCTAGAAGGTGTTCAACACCTTACGCAGGGTATATTTATTCCATGTTTTGACCAGGGCCAAATTGAGCTTTAGTCCCTGCTCACTTCTACTTATACGATTACTGTACACAGACCCAGTGGTCCAAATCAGGTTAAAGGGGCTGACATCAGATCCTATCACAGTACACAAAACACTAGGCAGGGGTGATCCCTGTCCCTCATCCCTTTGCTTTAGCCATGGAGCCACTTGATTTTTGGACCCAGACACTGGGAGGGCAATGGAATATCCCACTACCTGATCATACCTATTCAATTCCAACTTATGAAGCTGATGCAATCTTTTACTTGAAGAACCTGACAGGGGACCACTCCAATGGGGCGCGGTTACTCGCAATGTGTTGAGCGTGCTCTGGACTCGTAGTTTACTAACAAAATGTCTGCTTATTTTCCTTGTGCCCCACCAATGTTTCAGTGCAGATGGATTTGGGAGAGGGCCCTATCCAGTGGGATGGTACCTCGTTTTGATCCTCGGCATGCATATATTCCACGCTGAACAAAATCTTTTGGAACACCACCGTACAAAGGCAATGGCTTCTCTCAGAATCCAAGTGACCTTCTGGCGAACCCTCCCTTTATCCGTCAAGGACCTTATAGCGGTCTAAGAATTGGTGAAAATACCCTGGCACCTATATCAATTCGCTCACCCTTAACTGTTCACTCCCTGTAGATTTGTTGACAGGTCTGGATTCAATCAATCAATCAATCAATCAAAGACATTTATAGAGTGCACTACTTACCCGTAGGGTCTCAAGGCGCTTGGGGGGAGGGGGGTGCCGTTACTGCTCGAACAGCCAGGTCTTGAGCTTCTTCCTGAAGGAGAGGTGGTCTTGGGTCAAGCGCAGGTCGGTCGGGAGGGAGTTCCAGGTCTTGGCGGCCAGGTAGGAGAAGGACCTTCCTCCTGTTGTCGCTCTTCGGATGCGGGGGACGGCGGCGAGGGCGCGGCTGGCTGATCGGAGGTGGCGTTTGGGAGCGTAGAAGTTGACTCGGTTGTTGAGGTAGCTCGGGCCTTGATCGTGTAGGGCTTTGTGTGCGTGGGTGAGGAGACGGAAGGTGATTCTTTTGTTGACGGGGAGCCAGTGCAGGTATCTCAGATGTCCGGAGATGTGGCTGTTACGTGGGATGTCGGGGATGAGTCTGGCTGAGGCGTTCTGGATCCGCTGGAGTCTCTTCTGGAGCTTGGCGGTGGTTCCGGCGTAGAGGGCGATGCCGTAGTCCAGTTGGCTGGTGACGAGGGCCTGGGTGACCGTCTTCCTGGTCTCTGTGGGGATCCACCAGAAGATCTTCCGTAGCATGCACAGGATGTTGAAGCATGACGAGGAGACGGCATTGACTTGTCTGGTCATGGAGAGGGAGGAGTCCAGGATGAAGCCCAGGTTGCGTGCGTGGTCCGTCGGTTTGGGTGCGGTGCCCAGGGCGGGGGGCCACCAGGAGTCGTCCCAGGCGGAGGGCGAGGAGCCTAGGATGAGGACCTCCGTCTTGTCTGAGTTCAGTTTCAGGCGGCTGGTCGTCATCCACTCGGCTACATCTTTCATCCCATCGTGCAGGTTGGCTCTGGCGGCGGCGGGGTCGTTGGTCAGGGAGAGGATCAGCTGGGTGTCGTCGGCGTAGGAGATTATGTTGAGGTTGTGTTGGCGTGCGATGGCTGCGAGGGGGCTCATGTAGACGTTGAAGAGGGTGGGGCTCAGCGAGGATCCTTGAGGGACGCCGCAGATGACTTCGGTGGCCTCTGACTTGTACGGTGGTAGGCGGACTCTCTGTGTTCTTCCGTCGAGGAAGGAGATGATCCAATTCAGTGCCTTCTCCTGGATTCCGATGTTGCTGAGACGCTGCACTAGGGTGCGGTGGCAGACCGTGTCGAAAGCCGCGGAGAGGTCTAGGAGGATGAGGGCCGCTGTTTCTCCGTTGTCCATCAGGGCTCGGATGTCGTCGGTGGCGGCCATGAGGGCGGTCTCTGTGCTGTGGTTGGCTCGGAAGCCAGACTGTGAGGGGTCGAGGGACCCATTCGTCTCGAGGAAGGCGGCCAGCTGTTTGTTGACGGTCTTCTCGATGACTTTGGCTGGAAACGGGAGGAGCGAGATGGGGCGGTAGTTCTTGAGTTCGGTGGGGTCCGCTGTAGGTTTCTTGAGTAGAGCGCTGAGTTCGGCGTGCTTCCAGCTCTCAGGGAAGGTGGCGGTGTCGAAGGAGGTGTTGATAATGTCCCGCAGGTGGGGTGCGATGACAGCGTCGGCCTTGTTGAAAACGTGGTGAGGGCAGGGGTCGGTCGGAGATCCGGAGTGGACGGAGTTCATCATGCGGACGGTGTCTTCGGTGCTGATCGGAGTCCAGGCGAGGAGGGTGGTGGTGGGCGCGTTGCTGTGGTCGTGGCGTGCGTCGGTTGACAGCTGAAGCTGTTGTGTATGTCCGCGATCTTGTTGTGGAAGTAGGAGTCGAGGGAGTTGCAGAGGTCTTGCGATGGGGTGATGTCGTTGTTTCCGGCGTTGGGGTTGGAGAGCTCTTTCACGATGTTGAAGAGTTCCTTGCAGTTGTGTGCGTTGTTGTCCAGCCGGTCCTTGAATGCAGTTTTCTTGGCGGCGCGGATCAGTTGGTGGTGCTTCCGGATGGCAAGCTTGAGGGTGGTCATGTTGTCTGGTGTTGGTTCCCTTCTCCAGACTTTCTCGAGGGCTCGGCAGTTCTTCTTGGAGCTCTTGAGTTCGTCGGTGAACCATGGGGCTTTCTTGCTGGCGGGTCTGCTGGGCGGGGTCCTCAGAGGGGCGAGTTCGTCCGCGTCGGCGGCCTGGCTGGGGTTCGCTGAGCTGGTAGGCGGGTGCTGGCTCAGGGAGCTGGTTGGCTGTGATCTTGTTCCAGCTTCTTCGAGCAGCCTGTCGCTGGTGGTGGTGGATCGTCGTTCTTTTGAAGGTGAAGTAGACGCAGCTGTGGTCCGTCCAGTGGAGTCCTGTGGCGTTGCGGAAGGCGATGTCTTTGCTGGATGAGAAGACGGCGTCGAGTGTGTATCCGGCGAGGTGGGTGGGGATGGACACCAGTTGCTTGAGACCGAGGTTGGCGAGTTTGTCGAGCAGGGTGGTGGTGTTGCGGTCGTTGTTGTTCTCCAGGTGGAAGTTGAAGTCCCCCAGGAGGATGTAGTCAGCGGAGGGGAGGGCGTGCGGGCTGATAAAATCGGCGATGTCTTCGCTGAATTGAGTGCGTGGACCCGGGGGTCGGTAGATCAGGGTGCCTCTGAGGGTGGTCTTCGGGTTGGTGTGTATCTGGAAGTGCAGGTGTTCACGGTCGTTAAGGTGTCGTCGGTGCTGGTCGTGATGCGGATGGTGTTCCTGTGGATGATGGCGATGCCTCCTCCCATCTGGTTGGTGGTGCGGTCCCTCCGGGTGATCTTGTATCCCTCTGGGATGGCGATGGCGATGTCGGGCGCTGAAGAGGCGTTCATCCAGGTCTCCGTGAGGAAGGCAACGTCAGGGGCTGTGGTGTCGAGGATTCTCTACTTGGTGATTGTTTTTATTACATGAGGCTGGAGAAACATATAAATCTGTCTCTAAGCCAGTCCCACACACACAGTGCTGCCAGGGACAACATTACCAGGACAGGGGTCTCCAAACTTTTCACTAACAAGAGCTACAAATGTTCAATGAAAGTCATCCCGAGCTACTAAGGTTATTAGAGTTTTACACAGACAAGATTGCTTTAGTGACCACCCTGTGCAAGATTTCCAGCCATGGCCACATTGGTGCAGGAATACCAGCAGTAATTAAAAAAAAACTCAGTCACTTTGAAATTCTGCTACAAGGGTAATACATATCGGCCACAGCTCATGATTTATCATTTACATATTAGCTTTAGTTCTATTTTTAAAATTATGGGCTCTGAAAATACACAATATTTTCATATCAAATACACACTTGTCAGTTTTGGTATTCATATAATAATTCAACCACACAAAAGCTTTTCGTTTAGTAACTGCTCTGCATACAGGAGAGGTACTCACAAGTAGTTGGAGAGCTGCTGGTTGGAGAAGCCTTGTTGGGTGTAGTTTTAGCATGGAGAGTCCTGTCTATGACCTTAAAGTGCACGTGGGCTGGCCACTGTCTTTGGTAACCAGCTCACCTGGGCTGCTGAACAGGCCTGTCTGCCTAAGAGTTAACATGGCGCTTAAAGGCCTGCACTTAAGAGCCGGGAGTCAGCTGGTCGGTGGCGATTAAGCACACACTCCAGGTGTTTGGAAGCAGCGTTTGAAAAGCACTCACAAGTCTACATTCCTTTCTGCAGCTCTCCAAGAAATGTGTCTCTTCAGGCTTAAGGAGGTTCAGGAAAAAAGGGCGGCTGCGATCCCTTCAACTTAATCTCCCATCATTTGTGCAACTCAATGAAAAGCGCACCTGACAAAGGTGTGTGGGCTGCGCTGTTATTTACGGCCCTTCTGAGAAGGTTTGTGCTCGGGAGGCGGAGGCTGCGGGATTTCTCCTTCAGTCTGGGGAATTTTCAGATATAACCAACTAGATTTATGCGGAAGAGGAGGACCAACCTATGCGGCAGTGTTGATTAAATTATGCGGGAAGAGAAGGTCAAACATGCCGCATAATGCGTCAGATTTTGTGATCGTATTACTTAATTATTTTATCATGTTTAGAGTGTTTGTGCACGGGGTCCACCTCATTAGTACCAACTTAACATCCATATGCAGTAATAAGTCAGTGATTGGGGATTCTTTGCGCAGGGCCTTCCCTTGCGCAGTCGCAAGGGTTACAGCAGTTTTAGTGACTTTTGATCCGTTTGAGCTAGAAACAATGGGCCTCATTTATGAGGCCGTGCGTCACTTTTCTGCCGCCGGTGCGTCACTTCTTGTGACGTACCAGCAGCGTAAAAAATGTGCCTTGTTGCACTATATTTACAAAGTGACGCATCTAGGTAGATGCGTCACTTTCTAAACCCCTGCGCTACATTATACCTACGCCAGGTATAATGTATGCAGGGGGGGGCGTTCTGACGCAACCCAGGGTCATAGAAGTGACGCAGTGAAATCTATAAGATTTCACTGCGCCACTTCTAGGACTCAAATGCGTCAATTTCTTACGCCTGCCTCACAGAAGGCGTAAGACTGACGCAGACCCTTTCACATGGGGCTTTCCCCATGTGAAAGGACGCATTGCTAGAGTTGCGTCACTTTTGTGACACTCTCCAGCTATGCGTCACTTTTGAGCCATACAGATACGTCAGAAATACTGACGTATCTGTAACTCCTTGCGACATGATGCGTCATACTGTAAATATGACACGTCATTGGTGTCGCAAGGAGGGCGCAGTGAAAAGTGACGCATCGCTGTTTTCACGCAGCGATGCGTCACTTTTCATAAATGAGGCCCACTATCTTTTAATTAGAACCTGCCGATTATGCAGCAGAGGATGTGGTAGCTGGCAAATACAGCAAAGACCAAATGTTGCCAAAAATGCAAAGTTCCAGCTGCCCTGAATATATATAACCTGCTCTGATAAAGAGAGATCTTCCTTTTCTCCTAATAAAGGCTCGCGTGAACGCACGTCTTAAATGGCCTCGGATGAAGAGTTCAACACGTTCTGCTAATAACTTTACCATCAAGTCCTGCATTTCTAATGAAAAACACTCAAAGGCTTTAATGAAAAGAGCAAAAGCAGGACAGGATAACATGGTGTCGTTATTACAAAAAATAAGGGGCATATTACCAACAACTAGCGATGATTATCGCTATGTTGGTTTAGCAGCAATATTAATATCGCCGAGCTCCGCCGATTTTTATCGCTTAGGAGCCTTGCTATTATCAAGGTTTATCTCCTAAGCGATAAAAATCGGCCGAAATGCATGAATATCGCTGTAAAGTCATCGATATTCATGCATTACCGAGCAAATGCTCTTAGCCATTGGATAACATGGCTAAGAATAGCTCTGGGCAGGCGTTAGCTTTTGGAGATAATCGCGCTTAGCGCAATTATTTCCAAAAGTTGGTAATAGTAGATAGAGATGTTAGCGACTGTCTCCAGTCGCTAACATCTTGTCACGCCCACTTTGCATGTCATTTGCGATAATTATCGCTGACATGCAAAGTGGGCACCTAAATGCCCGCTATCTCCTACTAGCTGTCGCTAACTGGTGTTAGTGACAGCTAGGTAATAGGGCGATACAATTATCGCCGCTTTAGCGGGAACAATTTCTGCTAAAGCGGTGATAATGCCCTTGATAATATGCCCCAAGATTCTGCCAGGTATGGCAACATCAGTAAAAGACCGCCAGGTTGTGCACAGAAGCATTGGGCGGGGAATGCTACAAAGCTGGTCCTAAAAAACATGAAAGGAACATCATTCAACGAATGTACATATGTATGCTAAACATGTGTGGCACCATGTACCAGTAATGGCCATGTAGCAAATATCACTTTGCATGCTGGAATTTGTGAGCCCAGTTTCAAATCTCTAAGCCAAACTACAAACCATAGAATATAACATGAAATTGCTTAAAAAGCTAGAATCGGCTGCAGGTGTTACACATGACATGGAACCACGTGTTAGCCAGTATACCCAGGCCCACTGGATGTGTATGAGTGTGCGGCCACTGCGATTGTAGCATAATTATAGATTTGCCACATTTACAACACAATCCACCTTCCGACGCATAATCTACATATTTTAACAAAAAATGATTTAGTTTCTAGCTCAAACGGTTCAAAAGTTACTAAGAATGCAGTGACACGTCTTGCATTTTAATCTCTACACTGCAGACCTTGGCAAAACAATTTCCTAAGCCAATTTGTTACCTCTGAAAATTGGGTCTACCAGACAATTTTTACTGCAGTATGCAGACGACATGGTGCTTATGGACCATACCAAAACAGGTATGCAACGAATATTGGATGCATTAAACATCTATAACAATGAAAACGACCTAAGAGCAAATGTAAGGAAAACAAAGGTAGTAATTTTTGGGAAGTGTACAAACAAACTAAAATAAACTGTGGAGAATGGGCAACTTGAAAATAGAAACAACAACTAAATACAATTTCCTAGGGGCTTGGATCATGAGCAGTGGGAAGGCTGCAGCACACACTGCATCCATTGAATCAAAAGTCAAGGCAGTGACGTATGTCCTCTGAAAAACTGAATTCCAAACAAAGAGGCCTATTAGGATGGCGGACGGACCTGCGTCTGTCCGCCACCCCCGAGGTGCAGGGACCGTCCGCAGGGGTAGCGGCGGTCCCTCCATACCAATTAGGATGTGACCGCCACCCTGGCGGTCACATCCCGTATCTTTAACCTTGGGGCGGGTGCAGCTTGAAGCAGCACCCGCCGCAAGGTTAAAAATGCATAGGTACCCCCCATGTGCACCAAAA
This sequence comes from Lissotriton vulgaris, assembly GCF_964263255.1. Classification (NCBI taxonomy): domain Eukaryota; kingdom Metazoa; phylum Chordata; class Amphibia; order Caudata; family Salamandridae; genus Lissotriton; species Lissotriton vulgaris. The sequence continues at coordinate 231,743,699 of NC_141690.1, forward strand.
AAGACCACATACTTTTCCACGGCGGAAAAGCCGCTGTGGAAAAGCATGTTTCCGCCTGTGACCTAACATATCCGGTGGTGTCTTGCAGACACCGCCACCATATTAGCGTGCATTCACCGCGTATCAGCGGCGGACAGACTTGTTGTCCGCCGCTGATCCCACCGGCATCCTAATGTCGCGGTGGGAGTTTGCCATGTCCGTGGCGGTGAATCCGCATCCTCCGGGCCGGCAGTGGTTTCCACCGGCCCGGAGCATGCAGATTCACCGCCAACATAATCGACCCCTAAGTCCGACAACTGGAACCATCAGAAAGGTTATAAGAGCCAAATTACCCCCCTCGATTACATACGGCTAACTAGCATGTCTCGCGGCATCAATTAACCCCATGGAACACGCCAACTGCCGGGCATTTAAACAGATCTTTCATATACCTGCCCATGCTCGGAACACCTTGGTACGCCTTGAATTTGGGCTAAACAAACAGCGCTATGAACATTGGGCATTGTTTGTTCGGTACTACCGAGGGGTTTGTGCTGCCCCTCCAAACACAATGAAGGCAATCTTGAAGGACATTTTTGTGAAAAGTAACAACTCGTGGGCCAACATCCTTCTAACTGCTTGCACTGAATTGCACCTTGACTTGTCCAAATGGCAGGATTTTAGTTATCAACCCGGAATTTTAAAAAACATTTTAAAGAAACAAGTTAGATTGCTATCCAAGGAAGAGGACTTGAAGGAACTAGAGTCCTCCAGTAGCAACATCTGGATATTAGCCAGTTCCTTCCACAATAAATTGAGCCAGTCATACCTTGACTCTACCCTGAATAAGTCAATTTTAAAGCAAATTCTGTCAGTGAGATTGATGGTACTAACGATAAAAGACATCAACAGCTGTTGGAAAACATTAGAGGTTGTCACTACTTGCAGATTGTGTCACCAGTATGAGGGATCCATGGTACACATGGTCTGTATATGTTACTGTTTAAATTACGCATGCCGCACTTTACTGAAACCCTTGTTTTTAAAATATGGGATACGCACCTGCTTAGATGCCATGAAACTTCTTTTTAAGCTGGAGATCCCAATGGAACTAGCAAGATTAGCAAAATGTCCCCACTTGGTGAAAGAACTATTACATAATGACTCAGTCAAAGACTAGAGACAAACTGTAGTTTTAATCCTGCGGTCCCCCTTTTTTCTTAAATTAACAATCATCAGAATGTATTAAAGAAATTATTATGTCTTATATATCACTAACAGTTTCATTAAATATAATCATCAGCTTTGATTTATGCTCAAAAAGCGTCTGGACCGAGTGTTCTCCAACCAGCGTTTTTCTTTTTGTTAACAATTTTAATTAATTGAAACAATAAACAAATACATACATACAGAATGACACGTCTTAAAGCTCAGTGGAAGGCCCCCTTCAAAACTTGACTTGTTAGCTTTCTGTTGTTTATTGCTATATTGGGGTGTTTAAATGGTACTAATAGGGTGCCACCAATGCCAAGACAGCATTACCAAGTTTAAAAATGACAACATAATGAAGTAATACTATTACAAAATGAACTGCAGTATGCTGCATAATTTGGCTATTACTCAACCCAGCAACTTAATTTGTCCATCTCCTGCCGCATAATTCCGGTGGCCCTGAGTATACCTTAATTATAATATCATAGCTGTCCACTCCGTCCTGACATGAGCTGGACTTTAGCTAGTCCTGGCGTTCAACCAACAGTACTAAGCCCGCTGGTGTTTGTGAGAGCAATAGGAAAGGCTAAACTACAATCCTCAGCATGGTTTGTCCACTTGGCTGAAAAAACACAGGACGAGCTGAAAGCCAACCTCGTGACAAAGGTCCTGTTATCTGAAAAATATGGCATGGATCCGGGCCTCCAGGACCTACTTTGGAGAACCCTGGTCTAAGCGATGCCTGCTAGTTCTGAACACTCCAGGGAAAGTCTGAGAATAACAATGAGACACACAGGGGACATGTGGTCATTGGGTAACTCGGATGGAGATCCACATGTTCTAAAATGTTTAAGTTAATTCAAAATTTAAGATAAATGAGGTTAGGCTGCGGGGTTTGTAGGATAAAAGGTGCAGAACTTAAGTTTGCTGTTTGCTATAGAAGAGAACCATTCTAGGCACTGTCCTTTGAAGCACTTGGGTGAGGTGGAGCTCTGGTGTCCAATTGTGTCAAACGCTGCTGATAAATCCAGAAAGGTAAGCAGCCGCGGCTCGTGCAGGTAACAGGTGTTGGGCAGTGGGGGAGGGTAAGGGGGGATTTGAGGGACGATGCAGAGGGAAAATTAAATAAATCATTAATTTTCCATCGCCATCGTCCCTCGAAATCCCCTCTTACCTGATCCCACCGCCCCACCTCTGTTACCTACACGAACCGCGGCTGAGGGTGACGTGGCTGACACTGTCATTGTCCAGATTGTAGTGAATGTTATCAAAATTTTGAGTGTTGCCGTTTCAGTGCTTCAGCTCTTTCAACAGGCACGTCAGAAGGTGATATGTCTAAATGATGGTTCAGGAACAGACTGATAACATAGATTTGATAGGAAGTAATGTTCGTCACTTCAATAAATTATAATTGATATCAGAATGAACGAAAAAAAGGACGGGATAATCTCCTCACACACAGCCCTGGTATTGTTTGAGAGCTGTGTGGCAATATATCAGAATTTTCAAAAAGGTATGTTGCTTGGACCCATTTTCTTTAGTAATCCAAATGTAACTTAGTTGTGACTTTACTGCATCGGTTTACAACATAAATGCATTGATTTTATTTATATGGTTATTGCTCACTGTGCTAACATTTTCTGCTAACTTCACTCCATAGGTTACATTTATAATGTTGGGGAAAAGAGGATGCGGCGAATAGATGCTTCACACAACCCAAGTTATGTATATAAGAGGCACTTTGTTGTTACCACTCCGCTATAATATTTGATACACCAGAATGAGTTAGCGAACCATGGTTTAGCTATGCTCACATTTTTAGCTAATAGGGGAATACTTAAGTATTGGTGCTATATCTGAATATTGACTCCAAAATATCATATGACTCGAATAATGTGGTCAAACTGTCATCAGAGGAAAAATATCATGGTGCAGAATATTAAATATAGGTGTATTTAAAAAACAAAAATTCTAAGGGGCTGATTACAATCTCGTCCAGAAGGGCCCGGAATAGGGTTTGGGTTTGCCGAATCCAATTAGCAAGACTTGTTTACGACAGAATCGTACTCAGTTCCGAACAACCGATTAAGATGCCCCAAAACCGTTAGGGCTGTCTGAATCGGTTCCAAAAGGCATTAGAGCAGGTTGAGCCTTTTGGAACCAAATCGTACAACTCTATGGACACAGTTTCCGAGCTAGCTATTCCGATTACAGATTCGGACAACTGTTCCGATTTGGTTTGCCTGAAACAAAAAGGCTGTTGGAATCTGTCTTTTGGGGTTCCGTAGCAGGCCCCCCTTCACCCGTGGCCCTCTGAATTGGGCCCGGGGGTACCCATGGGTCCTCTCGTCGCAACAATGCACAGTGTGGTAGGCACCATGGGGTGCCCGCCACAGGCTGCACGATTTTCCCCAGCCACCCCTTTTTTCAATGGGAGCCTGTGTTCTTGTTCGGAAGACAAGCTCCCATTGAAGTCAATGGGAGTCCAACCGAATTAAATCTCGAAGCATCCAGATGCATCCAAATTGCTTGGTAGGACTCACACGATCCGAATCATTGTGGAAAATATTCCGGAACCGATTTGGTTGGATTACTTTACCAACGAGATCGTAATCGGCTCTTTAGTATTATTGATCTGTAAAATTGCATATACTAAAATATTGTTGTATAGAATATCGTCTTTAGGTATTATGCCAGTTGGTTATTTTTAGTGTATTTACATAATTATTTTACATTTTGCTATTTAATGTTATAGTGTTTTTGGGATGGGTTTATTGGGGGTGTAAGTGGATAGTGTTTATTAAAACATACTTATTTAAATGTAATTTGTATTTAATTAACTATACAATGCAATTATGTATATGTTAAATTGATGATTAATAATCTATAATTTCTATTTTGGGGTAAAAAAATTTAATTTACTGATATAATAATATGAAATTATAAACTAACACACCATTTAATTAATTTAAATGTTCATTATCTTATTTATGAATGAAATGTAAATGATAATGGTATTTAAATACATGTTAGTGTTTAGGTATTTTTATAAAATACACTGCAAAAAAATTAGAAAACCGAGTTCCTGTTTGGGAGGGTCTAGGGAGACATTTATAATTATTAGGACTATTAATGTACATATATATTCGGGGATTTAATTCATGATAATTTATATTTAAATTAGTATTATAACTATGACAATTTTCATTTAAATGAATATTTTGATGTCTTGTGCTTAACTTCATATATAATTGATTTTCACCATATTAGAAAGGTTGGAGTTGGAATGATATCCACAACCCCACAAATATATCCACTTTCTCCAGTATTTGTGGTACGGGAAAAGTAAAGCTGATATCTGTCCCCCAAATATATGAACTGCACTTTCCCCAGGTAACTAGGACTGGAGTTAGAATAATAAAACCTAACCCCCAACTCAATAAAAAATAATTACTTTCCCCAATGTTTGAAGAACTGTAGTTGGAACAGTAAATGTAACTAACACATGTAAATATATACACTTTCAGAAATGTATTTTAGGCTGAGTTCAAATATACATACTTTCTCCGATGTTTGTTGCACAGGAGTTAGAACTCCCCAAATGTATGCACTTCCCACAATATTAGGAGGCTGAAGCTTCAATAGTAAATCCTAGGCCCCTGCATACAGTGATTAATTTGAGGTGGTTGTAGGTGGGGGTCCTCTGTCACTCATTTTTATGGTCCAGTACTGTTAATTTGTATCAATTTATTAATGTAAAATTAGTTATGGTAATTGTGTAATGATTTTTAGGTGTGGGTGTGGTGTTTATTGGGGTAGAGGGTAGAAAGTAATTTATGTTTATGAATAATGAATTGATTGGTAATATTAATTTATCAATTGATAAATATATATGGTAAGTGTTTGTTGTTATTTTGTGTGTGTGTTTTCTTTTATAGGGATAACGTTTGGGGAGTAAATTAATTTTTATTTGTTTAAAAAAAAATTAATAATATTTGTTTAATTGATAATTAATTATGTTAATAATGGAGCTAAATTAAAAAAAAATGTAAATGTGGGTTGTGAATTGTGTGGTGTTATAAAGTAGGAAATATTTGTTTTAAAATTGAAGTAATATATAATGTCTTTGTTTATAAAACATTTCTATTAAAAAATAGTTTTTTGTTTATAAATTATTTTAGAATTTTTTAAAATGATATATCTAGGTATTTGTTAGATCTTTTTATCATTCTAATCTGTTTCTATCTTTTATAATATTTAAAACTTGTATATACGTTTTATAAAATCTTTTGTGTTGTTGTTGTTAATTTGTTTGTTTTTAATTTTGAACTGCCTCCAGTGGAAATACAATTTTTTACCCCTCCGCTATCCAACACTTTTCTTACTGTTGCACCCACTGGAGTGGAAATGGTAATTTTTACCCTTCCGCTATCCAATACTTTCCCTCCTGTTGCACCACTGGAATGGGAATAGTACTTTTTACCCCTCTGCTGTCCAACATTTTCCCTACTGTTGTACTCACTGGAGTGGGAATATTAAGTTTTACCCCTCCGCTAGCCAACACTTTCCCTACTGTTGTACTCACTGGAGTGGGAATAGTATTTTTTACGTCTCTGCTATCCATCATTTTCCCTACTGTTGCACCCATTTGAGTGGAAATATTGAGCTTTACCCCTCTATCCAACACTTTCCCTACTGTTGGACTCACTGGAGTGGGAATAGTAATTTTTACCCCTCCGCTATCCAACATTTTCTTTACCATTGTTCTTACTAAAGTGGGAATATTATGTTTTACCCCTCTGCTATCCAACACTTCCCTACTGTAGCACTCACAGGAGTGAGAATAGTAATTATGACACCTCGGCTATCCAAACTTTCCCTACTGTTTTACTCAATGGAGTGCAAAATTAAATTTTAAAGACTATTAAATATTTGAATGTTTTAATTTATAATATAATGTTTTCTTTATTTTTTATTAAACTTTTTATCGGAATTTCGACAGAGCAACATACAGCGTATATCCTTTGGTGACAGATGCACCACACACAATGTACATATGCATAAAACCAGTAAGATGCTGTTACTGCGGTATAACATCTCCACACATATGCAAGCAGATACATTAAAAATACCAAAAACTCCTCCCAGTCCTCCCGCCTCCCCCCCAAACATCAACCAGGCGATAAGAGTACTTCAGAGCCCCTCTCCGAGGCGACTCAGCTAGAACATGTGCGTCATAGAGGCCAAGTACAAACAGGTAGCATCATCACAAAAAATATCATAACACAGCATTTAGGTCTAATCGTGGAGTATTTCCTGGTCACTGATAGTGCAATAGGTGTGTCCACAGCAGTGTCACTTATGGAGCATCGCCCCTCAAAATAAATTAGGATGTGCCAGCAGATACGCTGTTATAGGGCTCCAAAAATCTTTAGGGCGAGAGGCATCAGGCAACTCTTCCTCATACACTTGCAACTGGTTCCTGCAGATCCTTAAACCACGGTCTTATAGTAGGAGCTGACCACGATCCCCATCTCTTCGCCACTACCCGCTTTGCCATCAAAGTGGAGACCGCCACAAGGCGTCTATTGGCAGGTTTCAAACGTTTTACATACCCTAGAAGACATAATTCAGGCGTACAGGCTACAGGCTCCAGAACCACCTCAGACAATATACAAACCACTTCTGTCCAGAATGCCAAAACTGTCCCACACAGTCAGGCAACATGATAGAAATCTGCATCACCAGTGCCACATCGCGCACACCCTGCCGATTCCCTCAGGCTGTACTTATGGAGTTGCAGAGACGAATAATATATTTGATGCAAAAATTTGAAGTGAATGATCCTGAGGTTACAGTTGGCCGTAAGTCGTCCTGTGAGCTGACAACATGCCGAACATACCTCCATCGAGATCAGGCTATTTATCGCGGCCCGCCAACGTTGGCGCAACTGGTGATCCTCTAACTCTTGCTCCCGCTGGGAAGCATTGTTAAGCCTAGTAATAAGTCCCTTACGGCTCTCCCCTGCTAGTATTGCCTGTAATGCCCGAAGAGTTGTAGGCTCCTCAGGAAAGTCCAGATATGCATCCAGAATGGTCTGCCTGACTCTAACGTACGTAAATCGAAACATAAAGGTGTGATTTACTTCATTCTGGGCTTCTCCAAGGGTTTTGAAGCGACCCTCCTTGTACAGATCACCCATCCGGACAATGCTCGCAGCTGCAAGATCCTTTAATGCAGCAGGCTCATGAGCAGCCGAAATCCCCGGATGCGAAACAATGGGCAAAAGAAGGGCATATAAATATGGGAGCTGTACGCTAGCAGCCAGGGCCCTCCACGCCCAAGACGTATACAGAGGGGGGGTAATTTCTTGTCGAGGTCCACCAGAGCCACCCGACAGAACCATAGCTTGCACCGGAATGGGAAGGACTGCGTCCGCCTCAATGGCTATGTGCGGCTGAAAGCGCTGCAGAAAGTGCCCGTAGTGGGCAAAATGTGCCTGTGCGCAGATGTAATACAAGCAAAGATCTGGATCTTCAAAGCCGCCCCGGTCCAAGGGCTGTACCAGCAGATCCCAGCGGCATCGAGATTGTTCCCCCCCCCAGACAAATGTAAGCAGTGCCGTCTGTAACGTTCGGAATAAGACCACACTCAGTTTAATTGGGATATTGATAAATAAGTACAACATCTTGGGCAGAAACACCATTTTTACCACAGCAATCCTATCCGCCAACGACAAGGGAAGACGTGCCTATCGTTCCGCCTGCTCCGTTACGCGCATAATGGAGCGACCATAGTTCTCGGTGACCACCACAGCAGAATCCCTATGAATCATCACTCCCAGGTACTTTACGGGTTCAGAGGTCCAGGACAGAGGAAAGTCCAGCTAAACCTCCCTTGTGCGCTCTGTTTGTGGAAAGACCACGGATTTGGACCAATTAATGCCCAAACCAGAAAGCCTCTCAAATTGGAAATATTTCCTCAACAACGGTGATAGATAGACTGATGGTTCCCGGACATAGAGTAGCATATCATCCGCGTATAACGAGACAATTAGCGGGCGCTGTCGAAACCGTAAAGCCGCGGTGCAATGTTTCTGGTGGAGCTTACAAACCAGAGATTCTAATATCAAGGAAAAGAGCATGGGGGACAGGGGGCATCCCTGCCGCGTGCCTCTTTCTATAGGACAAGACCCTGCTATTAACTCCCACCTTGGGGACAGGCCCGCTATAGAGCACCCGGATCCACTGTACAAAGAAGGGGGGAACCTCATTCTGCTCATGACCGTAAACATATAGGACCAATGCACGGAATCAAACACCTTTGCTGCGTCAAGTAACACAGCAACGGCTTGAAAGTCTGGTTCGAAATAATGGAGCGCGGAGAATAAAGTGCGTAGATTGTGCATGGTTGATCTCTCCATAGCAAAGCTGGACTGATCCGGTAAGAGCAGCAAGGGCACCAGGGGTTGGAGTCTAGTGGCTATAATTTTTGCTAATCTTTTGATATCAATATTAATGATGGAGAGTGGCCTGTATGATCCGCACTGGTTAGGGGGCTTGTCCGGTTTCAACAGGGTGACAGTAAGGCCTCCCGAAGTGACAGTGGCAGAGTCCCGCTATCATAAGCCTCCGCGTAAACCTCCAGCAACCGCGGAGCCAGGGCTGTCGCAAATGCCTTATAAAATTCACTTGGCAGACCATCCGATCCAGCGGCCTTGCATATAGGCAAAGCCATTATAGCTTCCCGCACATCCTCCTCACGAAACGGCTGCACCAAATATTCACAATGTGTCTTAGACAGCCAGCCCAGTGCCACATTGTCCAGGTAATCATGTGTTTCCTCAGAGGGAGGTGACTTCCTAGCATCTGTATAGAATTTCAAGACTATATCACAGAGCTCTTCCGTCGAGTGACGGGGCGTGCCAATGTCATCAATTAGCTCATTTACGGGCTCCTGACTTCGGTGCTCCCTCTGTTTCTGGGCAAGAGAGCATCAGGCCGCCCACCCTCCCCATAATACCGAGCTATCCAACGCCAAGAGCAATGCCGCAACTCCTGATCTACGGTGTCATTGTGTTCAGTGACAAGGTCACGTATCTGTGCCAGCTTATCTGCAGTGGGATAAGTAGCAAAGGATCGCTTCAGGATATTGATGTCTGCAGCCAGCTTCCGTATCCAGCGCCAGATGTCTCGCAAAACTCCTGCTTGTGCCCCTATACAGGCCCCCCCGATGGTGACCGTAAAGGCCTCCCATAAGACCCCGCACTGTTTACTGTGCCTTCATTTTCTTTAAAGTAATTCTCGATCGCCTCCTCTATAGTTTGCTTAAACACTGGGTCTTTAAGCTCCGATAGTTGGAGCCTCCACGCAAACTGTGGCACCCTATATTCCGGTAATGTCAAGTCCATAAGTACTGGGGAGTGGTCAGAAAGTGTTCTGGCAAAGTGAGAGACACTTTTGAGCCAGTGACCAACCCCCTCTCCCCCCGAAATCAACCAATAATCAATACGGGACCATGGGTCCTGCCTCGTAGACACACGTACTCTCGCAGGCCTCTGGATGAAGCAAGCGCCAAATATCATGCACATGCCCAGCATCAATAAGACCCCACGGCACATCCGATGCTCTCTATTGCCTGATCTCACCAGAACCATGCCGATCCTTGAACGTGTCCAAATACACATTAAAATCTCCTCCCCAAAGGATTTCAGCAGGAGAGAATAATAGGATCCTGCGCCACACATCCCAAAAAAACGCTGGGTCATCCTTATTGGGTCCATAAATGTTCACCAAGAGCAAGCTTTCACCTCCCAACCTACCATGCAGAATCACAAACCTTCCACTGTCATCCATTTCAGCTTTAATTTCCGTGAAGGGAACACCTTTCTTCCCCAACGTCAGCACCCCTCTTGCGTACGAGGAATATGAGGAAGATGCGCGCACGCTAGCTCTGCGCGCCCCCACATTCCGCACTGACGCAGCAGTCAGATATGGTTCCTGAAGGAAAGCGACACTCACTCCCATGCGACCCAGGCCCGTAAACACCATCCTGATTTTCCGCAGCGAATTCAGGCCACGGACATTCCAAGTGGCAAACTGAATAGGGCTACCCATTACCTGGTTGTAGGAAAATCAAGCAGCGATCGCTGAATTCGGAACAATATGACCACAAGCCGCAGCGAATACTGCACACCATATCTTTATGTCTGGTTAAAAACCAAGAGCACTCCCCCACCCCCAAACCCAGCCCTACCCACCCACCACCCACTTCAGCACCCCAACCATGCCAAAGCCATCCCAAAAACCAGCACATCCCACCCCTCCCCGTAACAACAAAGATCAAAGTTTGGGGTACACCCATATGAAGGGGGCCCAAATGCCCAGTCCTCCCGCATAGCAGGAGTTGACTGAGCAGTCAATATTCAAGCATCCCAACTCAGTTTGATAAACGATATGCATATTAGTGGAGTAGGTTAACTCATTGACACAAGAACAGGGGTGAGCTCACAGGCCCCGGCCACAATGTAAGGGGCATATAGGAGTTGGACTAAAGAAAGCAGGAACCCCACTTAGATAACAGTTACCACAATAAACAGAAGAGGTAGTACAGTCAAGCCACCCAGCTGGTTGCTAAAACAGCGGACGATCAGAACTTCTCCAGCATTCACCCATATGTAAAGACCGTCTCCAATATATCAAAAATACAAGTGAGGCTTGACCAATAAAGTAACATGGTACCATGTAGGCACATACAGAATCCAATAGAAACAGAAATCTCCAGAGAAGAAGTCACAGTACGTCCCAAAGCAGAACCTTCAGCACTCAGCATCCTCCTGCCCCTCCCCCCCCCACCCTCAGGTGTCTCAGTAGAGTTGCGCTTCCTGCGTTTCAATTTCTTTGCATAATCCATTGCGGCCTTTAGGGAAGAAAAGATCTTGTTATCAGCCGCAGCGCCGATGCGGAGTCGGGCCGGATATAGCATGGCATAGGGGATCCCTTAATTGTGCAAAAACTGCTTCACAGTGCTAAACGCCCTCCTTGCGGCCTGAACGGCGACCCTGAAGTCTGGGAAGAAAGCAAGTGTATTCCCCTGGCGTTCGATCTTCCCCTTCTCTCTTGCCAGGTCCAAAATTGTATCCCGGTCCCTATAGTTCAGAATCCTAGTTATTATGGGGCAGGGGGGAGCTCCCGGGACAGGGCGAGCAGCCAGTGAGCAGTGGGCACGTTCCACAATAAACATATTAGACAAGTGTTCCGTGCCAAAGATATCTACAATAAGTTTCTCAATATAGGTCTCCATCCTGCCCACATTTGTGGACTCCGGCAGCCCCGTAACGCGGATGTTGTTGCATCGGAACCGCGCCTCTAAATCCTCATTCTTTGCCTGTATGAGAGACAGGACCTTTTCCATATTCAACGCCTTGTCAGTAACCGTGGATAGGCCATCCGCAGTAGCTGAGACCCTCTGCTCCACTTCCCCCATGCATGCGCTCTGCTTTTCCAGTTGAGAGGACATGTGACCCAGTCTGTGATTAACAGCAGCCATTGTGCCCTCAATTGACTGCAAAGTCCTCTGCATGGCTACCAAAGTAGCCTCCAGCATGGGGGGCCCATTCGCTGCGGCGTCTGCCTCTGAGTCCGAGGCAGCCTTCTGCAGGGTCTTGGGCGGCCGCTGTGGGCTGGGGCCGCATCCTGCTTGCTGCGGCTGGTGCGGGGCTGAGTGAGGAACTGCGGCTGGAGGGGGAACGCTGGGCCCGCTGGTTGCACCCGGCGATCGAAGAGTAAGAGGCAGGCTCCCTGTGTTGCCGATGCTGGTCTCAGCTGAAGACAGGCTGCTGTTGGGGTGTGAACTGTAAATACGAGTCTCTCATGGACTCGCACGAACTGTGGTAGAGCCTGTACAGATCAGGGTTCCAGTGAGGACTTTGGGTGCCATTATATGCAAGGCCTGGGAAAAGCGGGGTGACAGCTGCTAACGTCATAGGTGCCGTACAGCTGGAGGCGGCTGGTGTGAGGAGTGAGGAAAACAGTCAGGGGTCCTGGACTTGTACTCCTTTGAGCATTCTGGATGTTTCTATAGGCCTTACCTTGAAATTCTGCTGCAGGCCTTCTGTTGTGGGACTCTAGCTATGGAGATGGATTGCCTATAGTGCTTCCGTACCACTGCTTGTTGGTCTGCACTCCACCTGGATCTAATGTGCTATTGTACTGTCTTGGAGTGTGTGGGGCCTGCTGGAAGCCTGTCCTGAGGGGTGCCTAAGAGACTGTGGTACTTACGGAGGGGGACAGTTTGGTGCGGCCCAGACCCATCATACTGTGACGCTTGAAGCTCATCAGTGACCCTGCCTCTGAATTGGGGGGGACCCAAGTGGTTGGTGGACTGCTTTGGCTGCGTTTACAATTGGAGCTGTCTGCGTGTGCTGTGCAGCTGCTGGGGCCACGTGTGAGATTACGCCACTCCCTCTTGCCTGGCAGTGTGTGGTGTGGTCCTGGGGGACCCTGGATCCTGGGTGCACTAGTCCCTGCCCCTGCTGCTTCCTGCATTGGTGCTTGCTGCGAGGCTTATGAACATGGGGCCGACAGACAAAAGTCAATCTAAACTCACTTTTGAATCACGGCGGCCGCCCAAGACCCTGCAGACGGCTGCCTCGGACTCAGAGGCAGGCGCCACAGCGGATGGGCCCCCCACGCTGGAGGCCACTTTGGTAGCCATGCAGAGGACTTTGCAGTCGATTGAGGGCACTACGGCTGCTGTTAATGACAGACTGGGTCACATGTCCTCTCAACTGGAAAAGCAGAGCGCATGCATGGGGGAAGTGGAGCAGAGGGTCTCAGCTACTGTGGATGGCCTATCCACGGTTATTGACAAGGTGTTGAATATGGAAAAGGTCCTGTCTCTCATACAGGCGAAGAATGAGGACTTAGAGGCGCGGTCCTGATGCAACAACATCCGCGTTACGGGGCTGCCGGAGTCCACAAATGTGGGCAGGATGGAGACCTATATTGAGAACCTTATTGCCGATATCTTTGGCACGGAACACTTGTCTAATATGTTTATTGTGGGACGTGCCCACTGCTCACTGGCTACTCGCCCTGTCCCGGGATTTCTCCCCTGCCCCATAATAGCTAGGATTCTAAACTATAGGGACCGGGATACAATTTTGCACCTGGCAAGAGAGAAGGGGAAGATCGAAAGCCAGGGGAATACACTTGCTTTCTTCCCGGACTTCAGGGTCGCCGTTCAGGCTGCAAGGAGGGCGTTTAGCACTGTGAAGCAGTTTTTGCGCAATGAAGGGATCCCCTATGCCATGCTATATCCGGCCCGACTCCGCATCGGCGCTGCGGCTGATAACAAGATCTTTTCTTCCCCAAAGGCCGCAATGGATTCTGCAAAGAAATTGAAACGCAGGAAGCGCAACTCTACTGAGACACCTGAGGGGGGGGGCAGGAGGATGCTGAGTGCTCAAGGTTCTGCTTTGGGACATACTGTGACTTCTTCTCTGGAGATTTCTGTTTCTATTGGATTCTTTATGTACCTACAGGGTACCATGTTACTTTATTGGTCAAGCCTCACTTGTATTTTTGATATTATGGAGACGGTCTTTACATATGGGTGAATGCTGGAGAAGTTCTGATCGTCCGCTGTTTTAGCAACCAGCTGGGCGGCTTAACTGTACTACCTCTTCTGTTTATTGTGGTAACTGTCTCAAAGTGGTGTCCCTCCAGTACTGAATCCTTATAATTGATGCCCATATAGCCTAAATCCAAAACACTGAAGAACTTTCAGCCAAAAATCAGCTGCGAACCAAGAGGAGACCAAGCCCTACCTGTTCTTCGATATGCTAAAGGTGCATCAGTGGTGTACCTTACTTTGCGAAAGCTCCCACTATGTTCTTCTTCATAGCAGCAAATCCTGTTCAGCTGCTCCTATTCAGAAGGGTTTACGGCCTAGTGGAAGCCTTGTCATCTATAGGCTGCAGCCTCATCCTGCTAGAGATTTCCAACTTCCAAAAAATAAATTACATCTGAACATAGAATCTTCATCGTGACTACATCCGACGGCTCCCTACAACGGTACCTCCTCCTTGGCTAACACCCCAGACTGTCAAATGTAAGCGGAGACCAGGCCCAATCCACTTCATCTATCCGAACCACGCTCCATCGTGGCTAACCATAACTTGCAACTTTGCCCCGGCCTCACACAACTACGGGGCCGATTGCGATGTCATGCTAAAATATTCCACCCGACACAGTCTTGAATTCGGGACCGGCCAACTCGCGGTCGGCTGTCCCCCCCCCCCCCGACTTATTAAGATTCGACTGAACACTGTTCAGTCGGAGTCCAATTGTTTCCTATGGGAGCCCAAGTTCCACCCGACAACCGACCGTAACCAGGGTCCTAGAGGGAAATGGGGGTGTGCGGAAAACCCTACACCCTGTTGTAGGATCCCCATTGTGCCAGCCACAAGAGCAGGGATTAACAGGGGGATCCCTTAGGTATCCCTTCGGCCCACAACCGGAGGTCTCAGGAGGAAGGGGGGCCTTCTAGGGGCCCCCAAAGTCATTTTCTGACAGCCTTTCCATGTCAGAGAGGCTACAGGGGATAGGCTGTTGTAAATCGGCATCACAATCACGGTTCACTGATAGAATATCGATTCCCATAATATCCCCATACACAAATATTGATGCAAAAATATCGATGTAAAAAATATCGACATCCTATATTTAAAATTGTAAGTACAAACATATCGAAACAAAAATATTGGTGTAAAAAATATAGATGTACAAAATATTGATTTTTTGAGATTTAAATAAAAATGAATGTTACATATATAAAATAATAAAATTAACTTAATACAAATTATTTAGATTTAATATACATTTTAACAAATATAATATAATAAATGTGATTAAAAAAATTAAACATACTTATATAAAATGTAATATATATCTATTTCCTTTAAAACAATTAATCTACTATTAACTTTAATTTATTTTATAAATATATAAAAATTTACAAATTAATATATATATATATATATATTCATAGAAAAAACCATAGGTTATAGTGGATATATAGTTAGGAATTTGCATTTACAAAACCTTGAAAATTCAATGAAAAAACCATTGGTTTTAGGCCATATATAGTTAGGGATTTGCATTTACAAAACCTTATTTTACTCGCATAAAACCATTGAAATTCCATATATAGTTATAAGCGCTAACTATATATCGCGCACCCGCAATCCACTGCTGATGATGTCACATATTACATCATTCATGACATGGTTAGTGACATCACTGATGACATCACTGATGACATCTCAAATGACATCACTGATGACATCACTGATGACAACATCCAGTGACTGTATGTTTCTGTAAAGTTAAAATATGTTTTACATATTGAAGAATGAGTGGATGTATAAGTGTCTGGATGAAGGATTTACTAGGTGCATGACTGACTGATTGAGTGAGTGATTAAATGTGTCTCACTGAGTGCATGGGTTAGTGACTAAACTGTTTTAATTTGTGCATCATTATATCTGTTGTTCTACAAACTGCTGCATATGTTGATTCGTAGCTATATGAGTAACTGTATGGGTTATTGATTGGTTGTCCAAGTATTTGTATGGGAGACTGAGTGTGTGTGTATGGGTGGCTGGGAGGTGTGTGACTCTGTACATAGATGTGTGAGTAGTTAATTCACTATATGTATAGATTCAAAAGTGCATGTGCAAACAGCTGTATGGGCGGTTGACTGTGTGCATGAGTGTATTGGTGAGTGAATGGATATCTCAGTGCTACATGTCAAAGTAAGTACATATGTAAAACACAGTACATGTGAGAGTTGACATATATAAATAACTGTGCATAAGAGCCAGTGAATGTGTGAGTGGCTGTATGGATCATTGTGAACTTGTATCAGGGATTGTATAATAGAGTAAATATGTGTTAGTATATTTTTGAATAAGTAAAGTTTGTATAACTGTATAGTTGAGGAAATGGAGGTGTGATTGATTCTTTGCATGACTGACTAGGTGTGTGAGTAACTCCATGGATGAGTGACAGTCTGTGAGTGTCTGTTTACACTGATTGTATCTAAGGTTATATTAGAGTCTGAAGAGGTTCATCGTATTATCACATGAATGATATCATCAGTGATGTTATCAGTCATGTCAAATGAGATGTTTTCAGTGATGTCATCAGTGATGTCATTTGAGATGTCATCAGTGATGTCATCAGTGATGTCACTAACCATGTCATGAATGATGTAATATGTGACATCATCAGCAGTGGATTGCGGGTGCGCGATATATAGTTAGCGCTTATAACTATATATGGAATTTCAATGGTTTTATGCGAGTAAAATAAGGTTTTGTAAATGCAAATCCCTAACTATATATGGCCTAAAACCAATGGTTTTTTCATTGAATTTTCGAAGTTTTGTAAATGCAAATTCCTAACTATATATCCACTATAACCTATGGTTTTTTCTATGAATTTCATTGGTTTTTTAATAGCAAATATGAAAAGCTTTAAAATGTCAAGTACGTGATAGATAAAAACATTTTCGTATTTATGCACGCTGATGTGCTTTGAACGCTGCACCCCCCCCCCTCCCCTCTTTTGTCTTAGTAGTACTCTCTCTTTGCAGATAGTGAACGGTAGTTAACGCAAGCCTTTGCCCCCGTTGTAATCCGTCGTGCCTGCTTGTCTCTCCATTTGATTGATTGTTGTCCAAGCATTTACTGTTTTAGAATTGGTTCTCTTTGGATCATTCTCTATTTACAAACAAGCACAAAGTCGCAATACTCTGTTTAGTCTTTGCAGATAGTGAAAAATCGTGTAAAAAAATAAAAGTAATCGAGCAAAATCAGTAGGCCACTAATTGGATCTCTTTTTGACCTCGCTAAAATAGAAATATTAGGAACAACCCTTCATGAGAAATACGAAAATAGTGAGATGAACTGAGCTCCACACCATGAGGGCTGCAAGACAGCTCGGCTCCGTCACCCATCCCGCCCAAAATAACGACAAACCCTATGCAAATATTAAAAATATAGACAACACACCAGCAAAGAAACAGGGTAAAACATTTTATTAAAAAACTATTTACATAACGTTGGTTTATAAGATGATGTCAGTAGTGGACTGATGTGTGAATAGATCGAAAACAGCACAAGGCTCCAAGATCCGGATGGCAAGCTCCTGGATGTTGGGTGCCATAGTTTAGAGTTCTGAATTTCAGCCTTTTTCAATGCCTGTGCTTTGTTGAATCAAAATGGCGGCTTGACACAAAGCTGACTCAAGCGTTGCTACTGATGCTATGCAGACCAAAACTGGTTTTCAGTTTGTACATTTTTCTAGATTTTTCAATCCAAGTTTGGTTGACTTTGTAGAACGATGGCTTCAGATTTTCAACATACGGTGTGGTGGCGCTGACTGGGAGGGGGCGCTTCGCTCCTGCCCCCTCCCCAAGTAAGATTTTCATACGTGAAAGTACGTTAATGGTTTTGGTCCCTGAGATGCTTCGATGTCACTGCCATTCTCAAATAGCATAAGTTCTGGATGTTGGGTGCCATAGTTAAGAGTTCTGAGCAGTGCTTGTAACACTGTCTGAAGCTTATTTCCACCTACTGCAGCTTCACTATTCTCAAAGTAAGTGAGTGTCGTTTGTGGACCTGACTGCATTAGAAAACAATGTGATATGTTACCTTCCTAAACAGCTTGACGGAGGCCCCTGAGGGGCGGTGTGATGGCCATGGACTCGGAGAAGACGCTTGGCTCCGACACCCTCCCCAAGTCTTATAGCACTGGTGTAGCCTGAGATCGCCCCCGACATAGGCGGCCGGCTCCCAGGGTCCGGCGGAACTTTTTGCCTTTTGATGACTCTTCAATTCTGGACCTTGTCCCACAATCCGTTTGACCTGAAGACAAGCTGTAGTGGGGCGCCCCTTTATCGTTTTAGTTGCCATTCCGCCCGCTTTTGCTACACTGTGCCTCTTCCGCCATTCAGCTGTTTACCGCCCGCTCTTGCGACTACAGCGTCTCGCTCACCATGTAGTTGAGTTGCGCCCGCTCTTGCGGTGCAGCGATAGGCGGCTGCCACAGGACTCTCAAAATGGCGGCCGGCTCTTCGGTTTTGGGCCTGGTCCACTAAAATGGCCCTGGGACACCTTGGAACTCGGACGCTTCCCTGATAGGGCTTGGGTCCCATTCTCGAAAAGCGTCCCCTCAGCCGTGAAGATTCTACAAAAGTCTTGGGGGCCTCCGACTCCCGCAGGCTTCTGGTGGGGAGCGGCTGCCATGATTGCTCGTGGAATGGCCACGACGGAGCTACGAGATGGTAGTGGTCTCATGCTGACGCCAGCTTTAGTCTGAAACATCCAGAAACACTATAGACTACCAATTCGATCAGTTCCGGTAGCGCCCCAACATGACCCGGAAGAGAAGAACTTGCCCTCCCCTCTTTGACTGATGGTTCTTGTTGCCTGTCCCCTCTGTTGTCATTTAACAGAACTTTTTGGACTGCTGAAAGGGGTTGTGTTCTGAACGCTGGTTGGTGGAGACATTTAGACTATATTCTTGACCTACGTTGTCGCGTAATGCGTTTTATGACACGCCGCGTTAGCGCACCCGGAAGTGATCCGAGGCGCGGCGCGCAGCGCGTAACGTAAGCATAACAGGTCATGTGACTTGTTAATAAAACTTTTCATTGGTTCATTTTACTTTTGTTAATTTAATGATGAAAAGCTTGGTCATATGACCTAAAAATTACGCTTTTTATTGTTTTCGAACAATATTTTTTTTTCAAACATATGTTATAATATTCCAGGCTAATGTACTTTCCCGGAAAATTTACAACTGTCTTGCAAGTAAAATATATTCCTTTTTCGAGAAAAAGGGCGTTTCTTCCTTCCATGACGGAGCCGTTGAGTAAAAGAGATTCGGCCTGCTGTCTTAGTCGCCGATACGCCTGATTATCAGATTCTTATCGATCACTTTATGTTGCAGACATGAAAAACACAACTGCCCTTGACCATTTATCTTTACTGCGTTCCTACATATTATACCTTTTATCCGTCATGTAATTGGACTGCTTTATTTCACTTGCCTTTTACTGATTCGAAAACAGTGACTAAAAGTAAAAACTTTACCAATGTAAATACTACTACCGTGTTTTGTTTTAAAAACCTTTATTGTGAAAATGTCAGTATACAAATACGGGCCTATAACCACGTGGGCCGGCCACAGAGCAAACTGAAATCGTATATGATGAGGAGACATTTACACTGTAGAGGAACGTAACGAGCGGGCCATTAGGTTGCAAGAACTAAGGTGTCTAACAGTTGCGGAATCGGTGGACATACATTTTGTAATTAAAATAGAACAGGGCCACTTACAATAACATTTTCTAGATATACATTTGCGGGCAAGGAGTTACGAGTCCCATTTATACCGGCGCCATTTTGGGCGAGGCCGGGCAGGTCCAATATATAGTCAAAATGTCTCCACCAACCATCGGCCAGACCAGAACCCCTTTCGGCCCTTTATGCTACAAGATGGTGTCTTCCATTCAGAAAATATTGTTGGCAGCATTTTGAAAGGAAACAGAAACAGCCGTTCTCCTAGTGAGTTTCACATTGTTACATTTAGGAAGAATGATGAAGAGTAGTATGTGGAAAATCTGAAGCCATTTTTCTACAAACTCTCAATCAGACTTGGATGGGAAAAAAAAACCTGAAGAATGTACAAACTGAAAACCAATTTTTGTCTGTATAGCACCAACAGTAACGCTTGAGTCAGCTTTGTGTCAAGCCGCCATTTTCATTCAATCAATAGCGTCCCCCTGCACACATTCAGGGACCTGGTCGTGTCTTCAGATGAAACGGATTGTAGGAAAAGAAGCAGAAAGGAAAAGGAAAAAAGTTCAGCCGGACCTAGTGAAGCTGCAGCAGGTGCAAATAAGCTTCAGACAGTCTTACAAGCACTGCTCAGAACTCTCAACTGAGGCACTCAACATCCAGGACTTGCCATTCGGATCTTGGCGCCTTGTGCTGGTTCCGACCTATTCACACATCGGTCCACTACTGACATCACCTCATAATCCAACGGGGCACCCCACGCCGACTTTCGGCGCAGCATTGTAGGATGGCCACACCAGTGCGGCAATTTGCTGGACACCACCTCGGTGCCATCCGGATCTCGGCGCGTTCGAGTCACTGTACCGTAACAGTGACCGCAATTCAGCTGGACACGCCGTCTTTCGGCGCAGCATTGTAGGATGGCCACACCAGTGCGGCAATTTGCTGGACACCACCTCGGTGCCATCCGGATCTCGGCGCGTTCGAGTCACTGTACCGCAACAGTGACCGCAACTCAGCTGGACACGCCGTCTTTCGGCGCAGCATTGTAGGATGGCCACACCAGTGCGGCAATTTGCTGGACACCACCTCGGTGCCATCCGGATATCGGCGCGTTCGAGTCACTGTACCGCAACAGTGACCGCAACTCAGCTGGACACGCCGTCTTTCGGCGCAGCATTGTAGGATGGCCACACCAGTGCGGCAATTTGCTGGACACCACCTCGGTACCATCCGGATCTCGGCCCGTTGTGCTGCCTTCGGCCTATTCGCACATCGGTCCGCTACTGACGCCGCCTCACGTGCCAACGGATTTTCTACACTTTTTGTAGCCCTATGCCGCATAACAGGTCATGTGACTTGTTTATAAAACTTTTCATTGGTTCATTTTACTTTTGGTTTCCTAAAGATGGAAGGCTTGGTCATATGACCTAAAAATAACACTTTTCATTGGTTTAGAACATTTTTTTTTCCCAAACGATGAAAGCCCCACCTTGTTTCTGGATCATTCAGACTGAAGCTGGCGTCAGCATGAGAGCACCACCATCTCGTGGCTCCGTCGTGGTCATTCCGCGAGCAATCATGGCAGCCGCTCCCCACCGGAAGCCTGTGGGAGTCGGGGGCCCCCAAGACTTTTGTACAATCTTCACGGCTGAGGGGACGCTTTTCGAGAATGGAGCCCAAGCCCTAGCAGGCAAGCGTCCGAGTTCCAAAGTGTCCCAGGGCCATTTCAGTGGACCAGGCCTAAAACCGAGGAGCCGTCCGCCATTTTAAGAGCCATGTGGCAGCCGCCTATCGCTGCACTGCAAGAGTGGGAGCAACTCAACAACATGGTGAGCGAGACGCTGTAGCCGCAAGAGCGGGCGCAACTCAGCTAGATGGCCGCCACCTGGGGAGGCCCGTTCACGCCGCCTCCCCCACGCCCCCCCCCGGGCCGCCGCACGCCAATTTTCGGAGCAGCATTGTAGGATACCAAAACCAGTGCAGCAGTTTACTGGACATCACCTGGGTGCCTGTCGTACATGTTGTGTCAGCCATGTGACACTGGACACAGACCGCTACTGACGAGGCCTCCCCCCGCACCACCCGGGACGCCCCACGCTGTTTTTCTGTGCTGCATTGTAGGATCCCTAAACTAGTGCGGCACCCAGGCGACATCACCTGGGTGCCGTCCAGAACTCTGCACGTTGTGCTGCCTTGGGACTATTCGCACAAAAGACAGCTTCTAACCATTGTTGCTTTTTGTGTTGAGAAATGTTTAAATGTTTTTAGTTTTTGTTCCGTTCGTTAAAGTTAATAGTTAATAAAGTTTTATAACCTTACTTTGTTGGAGTGTTATCTATTTTTTTAAAAACGGGTGAATGGGGCCTTGAATCGGGTTATTGTCATGTGTGGGCTTTGGAAGTGTGCTGCTGCAGGATCGGACATTTCAAACTCAAATGCACGTTCTTTTTCTTACCTTTCCGAAGCATGGAGCGCAATAGCAAGCAGAGAAAGGGTGATGCACGTGTTGAACACTACCTGACCTGGCAAGTTGCTGGCAGTGCCCCCCCGCCCGCTCCTGAAAGAGGGCACACACACACACCGCCGCTCCGAGTACTTCACAAATCTTTAAAAGACCATGCGCTTGTTCATGAGGCTTAAATGGTTTATCACCTCTTCTAGAACCCCTGCATCGACCCTCTGACGTTTCCTGGAAAAATTACCATGTAACACAATACCAAGCCCTGTCAGCTGAAACCCCCAAGGAATCGTGGGGCATATTATCAAGGGGGTTTATCTCCGCTTTTTTGGCTTTAAAAGCCTTGAAAGCGGAGATAAAATTATCTCCCTATAACCAAGCTGTCGCTAACACCAGTTAGTGACAGCTAAAAGGAGATAGTGACCATCTTGGGCCCCGCTTTGCATATCAGTGATACTTATCACTAATGACATGCTAAGTGGCGTGCCAAGATGTTAGCGACTGGAAACAGTCCCTAACATCGCTACCTTCTATTACCAACTTTTGGAGATATTCGCGCTAAGCGCGAATATCTCCAAAATCTAACACCTGCCCTGAGCAGTTCTTAGCCATGTTATCCAATGGGAGGTGGATAACATGGCTAAGAGCATTTGCTCGATAATACATGAATATCGCTGACTTTTCTGCGATAATAGCAAGGTTTATCTGCGATAAAAATCGCCGATGTGCGGCGATAATTTTTGTCTCTAAACAAGTTAGAGACAAAAATTATCGCTAGTTGTTCGTAATATGCCCCCGTGTTTTTACTTGCAGAAATCGGGAGGCGGGAGACTACACTGAAATCAGTAGTCACACGCCTGAATCGGGAGGGTTGGCATGTCTGAATTCTCTACAGCTGGGGCCATAAACTACATCCGCAGGGGTAGGTGATAGCCTGGGACCAGCCTGGCATCTAAAATGGCTGCCGTGCACGACAAAATTGTGGCATTGGAAAAAAGGCAAGATGGCGCAGCCGCTGGAAGAGATGTATCAACATATGTCAGCCTCCTCAGCCACCCTCAGGAAACATAGGGGATTAGGATACGTCTCCCGCACCCCCTTATACCTAGTACTTTAATTAACGAAGCACAAAATGGCGAATTCCCGTTTCGCTACCAGTTTGCGGCCCAGTTCGCGGCCCGTGAAGCGCTTCTACCGTGAAAAATCATTTTTTTTTATTTTCCCCACGGGACCCTTTAATAACCCCAACAACATTCCTAGGGGGTCAAGAGGGGGATACCTTGCCCCCTTTCATTAAATTCCCCTTTCGTTTTTCACCTCTTCTTCTCTCTCGATCCTACCGAGAGACAAGATGGCGGCCGCTCCAGACTGTTTAGAATGTTGACAGACACCGGAGAGCCAATCAGCTTTCTGCGCGCAAAGTTCCGATAAGCGAAAAGTAAGCGGACCGGATCGCTGCCCGGAGCGCTGTTACAGATATATATCTTGATTTAAACGTTAATTTCTCAAAATCCACTGAAGCACATATATTGAGACCTAGCAAAGGCACATCGGGCTAACAGTCCCTACAATTTTGCCAAGTTTCGTGCAAATCCATTCAGCCGTTCGAGCTAAAAGGGAGTCCAACCGCCCTATGGAAAACTCAATGCAAAAAACGCGTTTTGGGACCCCCCTTTTTTCTCAGCCCCCCCTTGACGAAACCCCACCAAATTTTCAGGGGCTGCTCAGAAACAAAATGTGCCATTTTCCTGAAAATTTCAGCCGATTCCGTCCACAAACGCAAAAGTTATTAGACATAGAATTTTCAGAAATCCCATAGGGAATTAATCCTAACTATATATACCTACTGGCGATAGCCAGTAGGTAATATATATATACATATATATATATATACATATATATATATACATATATATATATATATATATATATATATATATATATATATATATATATATATATATATATATATATTTAGATACACTTATAACATAAAATCTAATAAAAAAACATTATATTAGAATTTAATTTGGGCGCTAGAGGGCACACAGCAAGATGGCCGCACCGATGTGAGGCTCCGCCTGACCGAGCCGCAATCTGTTCAATATCTGCTGCATCACGCAATACTAGAACATGCCGCGAGCCTAGACGACCTCCCGCTTACCTGCTTTATCCATTGGTGGCATTGGTGGAACAATTGAAGCCTTGACGTTGGCGGGTGCGAACTGCTGTGCCCTGGGGCGATATCGCAGCAAATGGCGGCTGTGGTGGAGTGAGCAATGCCAATGTACAACCTGAGATCTCAGCAGACCTATGATAAGAACAATGACAGTGTACACCCTGAGATCTCTGCAGATTCTAAAGAGCAATGTCAGTGTACAACCTGAGAAATGTGCCGACTCATAGGAAGAGCAATGACGGTGTACAACCTGTGGTCTCTATAGACCCATAAGAAGATTAACAACAGTTTACAACCTGAGGTCTTTTCTGACCCATCTAGAACAAACAACGACAGTGTACAACCTGAGATCTCTGCAGACCCATAAGAAGAACAATGAAAGTGTACAACATGAGGTCTGTTCAGACCCATCTAGAACAAACAACCGCAGTGTACAGCCTGAGGTATGTGCAGACCCATGAGAGCAATGACAGTGTACAGCCTGAAGTCTGGTTAGGCCCATAAGAAAAACAATGGCAATGTACAACCTAAGATCCCTGCAGACCTATAAGAAGAAGAATGACAGTGTACAACTTAAGGTATGTGCATACCCATAAGAACAATGACAGTGTACAACCTGAGATCTGTACAGACCCATAAGAAGAACAATGACAGTGTACAACCGGAGATATCTGCAGACCTACAAGAAGAACAATGACAGTGTACAACCTAATGTATGTGCAGGCCAATAAGAAGAACATTGACAGATTACAACTTGAGGTTTATGCAAATCCATAAGAGCAGTGACAGTGTAGAACCTGAGATCTCTGCAGACCCATAAGAAGAACAATGACAGTGTAAAACCTGAGGTTTGTGCAGAGCCACAAGAACACTGAAAGTGTTCAACCCGAGATCTGTGCAGACCCATAAGAAGAACAATAACAGTGTACAGTCCGAGAAATTTGCAGACTAATAAGAAGAACAATGACAGTTTACAACCTGATGTCTTTTCAGAACCATCTAGAACAAACAATGACAGTGTACAACCTGTGGTCTCTATAGACCCATAAGAAGATTAACAACAGTTTACAACCTGAGGTCTTTTCAGAACCATCTAGAACAAACAACGGCAGTGTACAACCTGAGATCTCTGCAGACCCATAAGAAGAACAATGAAAGTGTACAACATGAGGTGTGTGCAGACCTGTATGAGCAATTGCAATGTACAACCTGAGATCTCTGCAGACCTATAAGAAGAAGAAAGACAGTGCAAAACCTAAGGTATGTGCATACCCATAAGAACAATGACAGTGTACAACCTGAGGTCTGTCCAGACCCATAAAAGCAATGACAGTATACAACCTGAGATCTTTACAGACCCTTAGGCTAGCCAACTCGCGGTCGGCTGTCCCCCCGACTTATTTCGATTTGATTGAACACTGTTCAGTCGGAGTCCTATTGTTTCCTATGGGAGCCCATATTCCACCCGACAACCGGCCGTAACACAGTCTCCTAGGGGGAAATGGGGGTGTGCGGAAAACCCTACACCCTGTCGCAGGATCCCCATTGTGCCAGCCACTAGAGCAGGGTTTAACAGGGGGATCCCTTAGGTATCCCCTCGGCACACAACCGGAGGTCTCAGGATGAAGGGGGGCCTGCTAGGGGCCCCCAAAGCCACTTTCTGACAGCCTTTCCATGTCAGAGAGGCTGCATGGGATAGGCTGTTGTAAATCGGCATCGCAATCACGGTTCACTGATAGAATATCGATTCCCATAATATCCCCATACACAAATATCGATGCAAAAACATCGATGTAAAAAATATCGACACCCTATTTTTAAAATTGTAAGTACAAACATATCGAAAAACATATATCGGTGTAAAAAATATAGATGTACAAAATATCGATTTTTTTAAATGTAAATAAAAGTTAATGTTACATATATAAAATAATAAAATTAACTTAATACAAATTATTTTGATTTAATATACATTTTAACAAATATAATAAAATAAATGTAATAAAAAATTAAACATACATATATAAAATGTAATATATATCTATTTCCTTTAAAACAATTAATCAACTATTAATTTTAATTTATTTTATAAATATATAAAAATTTACAAATGAATATATATGTATATTTAGATACACATAACATAAAATCTAATTAAAAAACATTATGTCAGAATTTAATGTGGGCGCTAGAGGGCGCACGGTAAGATGGCCGCACCGATGTGAGGCTCTGCCTGACCGAGCCACAATCCGTCCAATATCTGCTACATCATGCAATACTAGAACATGCCGCGAGCCTAGACGACCTCCCGCTTACCTGCTTTATCTATTGGTGGCATTGGTTGAACAATCGAAGCCTTGACGGTGGCGGGAGGGAATTGCTGTGCCCTAAGGTGATATCGCGGCAAAAAGCAGCTGTGGTGGAGTGGTAGGCCGCTTCTGAGCTGGCTGGACTGGTAGCCTGGTTATTTATCTAGCGCGACTCCCGTTGCCTTCAGGGGGCCGCACTGTGAGGCGGAGGCGGAGGGCCTTACCGGGCTCAGCAGAGCGGTCGCCGTGGGCTGTTTGCGGTGAGGAGATGGCTGCTCAGTGTCCTGCCACGTGTGCGGCCGGCCTGGTGTGGTCTCCGGTGCTAGGTGCTAGTAGCGGAGGACTTGGCGGCTCACCTTTGAAGATCTGCACGGCCGCTCCTGAGACGATCTGCTGAAGAGCTAGCGCCCGTCGGCGGTAGGTGGGGCTGCGGTCCACTCGTGGCGCGGGCCGCGGAGGCAGGATCGGGCCATGGCCAGGGGCCGCGTCCTGCTTGCTGCGGCTGGTGCAGGGCTGAGTGAGGAACGGCGGCTGGAGGGGGAACGCTGGGCCCGCTGGTTGCACCCGGCGATCGAAGAGTAAGAGGTGGGCTCCCTGTGTTGCCGATGCTGGCCTCAGCTGAAGACAGGCTGCTGTCGGGGCGTGAACTGTAAATACAAGTCTCTCCTGGACTCGCACGAGCTGTGGTAGAGCCTGTCCAGATCAGGGTTCCAGTGAGGACTTTGGGTGCCATTATATGCGAGGCCTGGAAAAAGCGGGGTGACAGCTGCTAACGTCATAGGTGCCGTACAGCTGGAGGCGGCTGGTGTGAGGAGTGAGGAAAACAGTCAGGGGTCCTGGACTTGTACTCTTTTGAGCATTCTGGGTGTTTCTATAGGCCTTACTTTGAAATTCTGCTGCAGGCCTTCTGCTTTGCGACTCTAGCCATGGAGATGGATTTCCTATAGTGCTCCCGTACCACTGCTTGTTGCTCTGCACTCCACCTGGATCTAACGTGCTATTGTACTATCTTGGAGTGTGTGGGGCCTGCTGGAAGCCTGTCCTGAGGGGTGCCTAAGAGACTGTGGTACTTACGGAGGGGGACAGTTTGGTGCGGCCCAGACCCATCAGACTGTGACGCTTGAAGCTCATCAGTGACCCTGCCTCTGAATTGGGGGGTACTCAAGTGGTTGGTGGACTGCTTTTGCTGCGTTTGCAATTGGAGCTGTCTGCGTGTGCTGTGCAGCTGCTGGGGCCACGTGTGAGATTACGCCACTCCCTCTTGCCTGGAAGTGTGTGGTGTGGTCCTGGGGGGCCCTGGAGCCTGGGTGCACTAGTTCCTACTGCTTCCTGCATTGGTGCTTGCTGCGAGGCTTATGAACATGGGGCGGACAGACAAAATTCAATCTAAACTCACTTTTGAATCACGGAGGCCGCCCAAGACCCTGCAGAAGGCTCCTTGTGGCAGGGCACTGAGCAGCCATCTCCTCACCGCAAACAGCCCACGGCGACCGCTCTGCTGAGCCCGGTAAAGCACTCCACCTCCGCCTCACAGTGCAGCCCCCTGAAGGCAACGGGAGTCGAGCTAGATAAATAACCAGGCTCCCAGTCCAGTCAGCTCAGAAGCGGCCTACCACTCCACCACAGCCGCCTTTTGCCGCGATATCACCTCTGGGCATAGCAGTTCGCTACCGCCACCGTCAAGGCTTCGATTGTTCCACCAATGCCACCAATAGATAAAGCAGGTAAGCGGGAGGTCGTCTAGGCTCGTGGCATGTTCTAGTATTGCGTGATGCAGCAGATATTGGACGGATTGTGGCTCGGTCAGGCAGAGCCTCACATCGGTGCGGCCATCTTACCGTGCGCCCTCTAGCGCCCAAATTAAATTCTAATATAATGTTTTTTTATTAGATTTTATGTTATAAGTGTATCTAAATATATATATATATATTCATTTGTACATTTTTATATATTTATAAAATAAATTAAAATAATAGTTGATTAATTGTTTTAACGGAAAAAGATATGTATTACATTTTATATATGTATGTTTACTTTTTTTATTACATTTCTTTTATTATATTTGTTAAAATGAATATTAAATCAAAATAACTTGTATTAAGTTAATTTAATTATTTTATATATGTAACATTAACGTTTATTTACATTTTAAAAAATAGATATTTTGTACATCTATATTTTTTACACCGATATATGTTTTTCGATATGTTTGTACTTACAATTTTAAAAATAGGGTGTCGATATATTTTACATCGATGTTTTTGCATCGACATTTGTGTATGGGGATATTATGAGAATTGATATTCTATCAGTGAACCGTGATTGCGATGCCGATTTACAACAGCCTATCCCATGCAGCCTCTCTGACATGGAAAGGCTGTCAAAAAGTGACTTTGGGGGCCCCTAGCAGGCACCCCTTCATCCTGAGACCTCCGGTTGTGGGCCGAGGGGATACCTAAGGGATCCCCCTGTTAAACCCTGCTCGAGTGGCTGGCACAATGGGGATCCTGCAACAGGGTGTAGGGTTTTCCGCACACCCCCGTTTCCCCCTAGGAGACTGTGTTACTGCCGGTTGTCGGGTGGAACAAGGGCTCCCATAGGAAACAATGGGACTCCGACTGAACAGTGTTCAGTCGAATCGAAATAAGTTGGGGGGACAGCCGACCTCGAGTCGGCCGGTCCCGAATCCAAGACTGTGTCGGGTGGAATATTTCAGCATGACATCGCAATTGGCCCTGTAGTTGTGTGAGACCGGGGCAAAGTTGCAAGTTATGGTTAGCCACGATGGAGCGTGGTTCGGATAGATGAAGTGGATTGGGCCTGGTCTCCGCTTACATTTGACATTTTGTTTTTCACAATTGAAAGGCTATCTGTTCTATACAATAGAGTGGGAGTTTATTTATAACGTCTTAAAAATATGACTTTCCATTGGGACAAGATAGGAAAATAAAGATTAATATGCCTGAACTCAGAATATAACGACTCATCTTTTAGGAAGGATGATTTTTACATTCTGGGTTTGAAAATACCACTTTTTTTGAAGTAGGTATTTTCTTGCTTGGCCTCTGCTCGGTTTGTGTATTGACTGTCTGGCTTTGGAGTGACAGGGGCTGGGGATGTGCATTCTGTTCAGACAGCCACTTGGAGGGGTGAGGTATGTCCTGCCTTTCCAGGGTGAGTCAGGGTTGGGTTGCATTCAGAGTAGGGGGAGGAGATTTCTTTCACACCTGAATGTGCCTGGTCTGCCTTGGACAATGCTGTCTCCACCTCCTGCCGGGAAACTGGACCAGAGAGGACAGAACTGTTTTTGGCTGGGCAAAGAACTTCTCTGCCACCAGAGAACAAAGGAATTTGTGCTATAAACAGTGAGGCCCAGACCCCTGAACTTTAGATCACTTTTAGACTTCAAGAGGAACCTCTGCTTAGGAGAAAAGCTGAAAGAAACTGGAGGAGGAGTACTGCCCCTTTGCTGTGTGCTGTCTGGGGTTGGCCTGCAGTAGCTGTTTCTGCCAAGGAGAGGGACTGTGTGTGTATCCTGCTTGAGAAAGTATCTCCAAGGGCTTGGAAGTAGAGTTTGACCCTTGTTCAAGAAGTCTCAGGAACAGCAAATACTTCACCATATCCTTCTAGGCACCTTCTCTAGACCTGCTGGGTTCAGTCACTGCAGAAGCAAAGAGTAGCATACTCTGTCTCCGAGTCGGTCGCTAGTTCCATGTCCCAAAAGCACCGCCGCACTTCGCACTGCATCCTTGTTCTCACCAATGCTGCTGGGTGACCGTCATGGAGCCGTTGTGTGCACCGCATCCTGTGGGCACCGCACTCCATACCGCCTCGCTTCATTTAGTCAGGACATCACAGACACCGTCGCTGCCCGACCTGAACACCGACCACCTCCGTCGCCTGCTTCACGATCTGCCAGCACTGCATCGAGCACCGCCTCACTCCACATCACGAGTCTTAGCCTCACAACACCATTGGATGACCTTCACCGAACCGCTGCCTGCACTGCACCATGAGGGCACCGCACCCTGCACCTCTCCATTTCACCGCGACGGTTGCCCCGACCAGCCTATACCAACGTGTCAGCTGCAACAAGAAAGGTACTGTCTATGAGTCTGTTAATGCTTTAGCTAGCCCCTACCATAGCGATCGTCTGGAAAGGTTATTCTCTGTCGTTTTCAGCATTGCAGTAGGCCTGGACAGAGCTACTGACTCAGAAGAATTGTGTTTTGCAGCTATTTTTGGAATTTAAAGATTATCTTGCAAAGCAACTCATTTTACAGTATTGTATGTTGGATTTTTGCTGTATTTGGTGTTGTTGGTTTAGATAAAGTTTTGCTTTTTTTCTAAACACCTGCACTGTCCATTTGTAGTGTTTTCACTGTTACTGTATTTTTGCACAAATGCTTCATACAGTGCCTCTGAGATAAGCCTGTCTGCTCGTGCCAAGATACCAAGGGGGTGAGCAGGGGTTATTTTAAAAGTGTATCCCCCTAACCCTGACTAGGAAGAAGGATCCCTACTTGGACAAAGGTGCAAACCATTGCCAACTAGAGACCCCCATTTCTAACACGTCTTCAGAGATCTCAGGTTGTACGTTGCCATTGCTCATATGGGTCTGTGCAGACCTCAGTTTGGTTGTACCCTGTCATTGTTCTTCTTATAGGTCTGCACAGACCTCAGGATTTACACTGTTGTTGTTGTGCTTATGGGTCTGAAGATACCTCAGGTTGTACACTGTTGACGCTCTTCTTTTGGTTCTGCAGAGATCTCAGGATGTACACTGTCATTGTTATTCCTATGTGTCTACTGAGATCTCAGGTTGTACATTGCTACTGTTCATATAGGTCTGCACAGACCTCAGGATGTGCACTGTCATTGTTTTTGTCTAGGTCTGCACATATCTCAGGAGGTGCACTGTCATTGTTCATTTGGGTCTGCAGAGATCTCAGGATGTATATTGTCATTGTTCTTCCTATGTGTCTGCTGAGATCTCAGGTTGTACACTGTCATTGTTTGCGCTAGAAGGTCAGCACAGACTTTAGGTTGTACACTGTTGTTGTTCTTCTTATGGGTCTGCACATATCTCAGGTTTTACACTGTCATTGTTCTTTCTTCTTATGGGTCTGCACGTACCTTAGGTGGTGGAATTTTACAGTTTTTCTTGTGGGTCTGCAGATACCCTAAGTTTTTCACTGCCATTGTTCTTCTTATGGGTCTGCAGAGACCTCAGGTTGTACGCGGTCATTGCTCTTCTTATGGGTCTGCAGAGACCTCAGGTTGTACGCTGTCATTGCTCTTCTTATGGTTCTGCTGAGATCTCAGGGTGTACGCTGTCATTGCTCTTCTTATGGTTCTGCTGAGATCTCAGGTTGTACGCGGTCATTGCTCTTCTTATGGGTCTGCAGAGACCTCAGGTTGTACGCTGTCATTGCTCTTCTTATGGTTCTGCTGAGATCTCAGGGTGTACGCTGTCATTGCTCTTCTTATGGTTCTGCTGAGATCTCAGGTTGTACGCGGTCATTGCTCTTCTTATGGGTCTGCAGAGACCTCAGGTTGTATTCTGTCATTGTTCTTCTTATGGGTCTGCACATACATTAGGTTGCACACTATCATTGTTCTTCGTATGGGTCTGCAGATATCTCCAGTTGTTCACTGTCATTGTTCTTCTTATGGGTCTGCAGATATCTCCAGTTGTACACTGTTACTGTTCTTCTTATAGTCTGCAGAGATTTCAGGTAGTACATTTTCATTGTTCTTATTGGTCTGCACAGACATTAGTACGCCTGAACTCACAATATAAAGATGCATCTTTTAGGAAGGGTGAATTTTACATTCTGGGTTTGAAAATACCACTTTTAGAAAGTAGGTATTTTCTTGCTTAGCCATCCAGTGTGCCTCTGCTCGGTTTGTGTATCATCTGTCTGGCTTTGGAGTGACAGGGGCTGGGGATGTGAATTCTGTTCAGACAGCCACTTGGGGGCTGAGGTTTGTCCTGCCTTTCCAGGGGGAGTCAGGGTTGGGCTGAATAGATTTGGGCTGCATTCAGAGTAGGGAGGGGGGGAGATTTCTTTCACATCTGAATGGTCAGTGTCGGCCTTGTCTAAAGTTATGAGTGTGGAGACCCTGCCCTTGTGGGCGGAGAGTCCGCTCTCATGGCTGAATCTCCACACTTTGGGCAGACTCTCTGCACTGTGCACTCTCTGTACTGCACCGTGCAGAGATTCTGCCATAAGTGCGGAGACTCCTCCCAAGTGCAGAGACTGCACACTCGTAACTTTACCAGTCGTAGGACCCTTTGTGAATTGAGGCCAAAGCGTCAATGTGGGCACCGTCAGCATGAAAACTATCGAATTGACTAGTCTCAGGGTCGATGGTGATTGTGGAGTATCAGGGTGTGCTGAACTTGGGTTGGCAATGTAAGTGGAGAAGGTGTCAGCACACATTCAGGGTCTGCAGCATCAGTGGGCAAAGCAAAGGTCAATGTGGGTAACGTGACAGACAGTTTCACCTTCCAGGGTCAGGGCGTATAAGACTGACTTTAGTGTTAGCGGTTCCTGGTGCAACGAGGTTTATTGTCGCCCCCCCCATGATCTCTACCTCGGATTCCTCCGCTATCACCCGACAAAAGTTCCAATCATCTCTACATAGCCTCTCTCATACATTTCATTTGTTTTAAAGTGCTGGTAAAGGCTGGTTTTACT
The DNA here is from genome assembly GCF_964263255.1 of Lissotriton vulgaris. Taxonomy (NCBI): domain Eukaryota; kingdom Metazoa; phylum Chordata; class Amphibia; order Caudata; family Salamandridae; genus Lissotriton; species Lissotriton vulgaris. Next base: position 231,776,913 of record NC_141690.1, read on the forward strand.
AATTCACTCAGCTATCCACATAAAATACAGATTTGTTCTTTGCAACAGGAATATTAACCCTCATTGCTACTTTATGGTGAGTCAAAGCTGCTGCTAGACAAAACTCAATTTCTATCTCTCTAGCAGGAACATTTATACAGGAGTCATCTTGCCATTTTTATTGCTGCCTGAAAGTTGGACGCACATGAAACTCTGCAGCAGATGCCTTTCAATCGTAAGTTATTGCTCAACACAGCGCCCTCCACCTGAAGTCAGTGCCCCCCTCCAGGTCAGTGCCCAGTGCGGCCGCACCAGTCGCACTGCCCTAAAGCCGGCCCTGAGGACGCAGTGGCATTTTGGAGGTGCAGTGGTAGTTGGGCAATGGGTTGGTTGACAGTGACAGGGTTTGCAGCGCTAGTGTACATTTTTCCAAAATAAACAATGTTGTCAGAGAGTGCAGTATCATGCCAGGGTGAACATTGCCAGGGTGGCCATGTCACCCCAGAGAGTTTAGGAAATTGAACCAAATGCGCAAATCACTCTAAAGGGGAAAAAATAATAAAATTTGTAGAAAGATGTGTAAATTAGTTAACAATACGTGCAGGAATATATCACAGTCAAGAAGTAAAATGGTTATTTATATAATATCATTATTGTGTTAAAAAAAATTCAAGAAATGATATTACATATGTATATTTTCTTTACAGCAAACCAAATTAAGCAAAATTAAAGAATTATATATATATTTTTTTTTAATTTTTTTTGAAGAAGCCAAATCGGTGAAACGCGTATGTCAGGGGGGCAGGGGGGTCTGCCAATAAACCATTGTTGGTGAAAAACAACAACTTGGAGTGCCGTCCTTTCTTGACCTTCGCAAGGATTACGGAGGTGTGTGCAAACATATATATATATATATATATATATATATATATATATATATATATATATATATATATATATATATATTTAAGACCCTTTGAACTAAAAATTATTTTGTGAAGGTCCTTGTGTCCGGTATTAACATGCCTCTGCTTGCATCCGACTCCTCTAGCCAGGAAGATGGAAAGGAAGCCCCCCACAGTTTCTAGAAAGCGTGTGAGGAGACCCCAGAGAAGCTGTTCCCCCAGCCCTGCTTCTGTAAATGTAAATGTAAATGTATTTGAGCTTATGTAGCGCACAGCTAACCGCAGTGGGTTTCCCGGCGCTTGCTTAGGGAACCCGTCCTGATATTCCCCTGTGTGATAACCCCGGCAGGGTATCCACAAGGTGAAAGCCAGGCATCCCGATGCGAGGGGCCGTTGTGGAGATTAAGCAAGCTATTGCCCAGAGTCGCAGAGTGTGAACCCGTGAGTCGAGAAGGCACCGGAGCGAGAATTATCGAGTCCGTGGAATTTTTAGCCCAAGACCCGCCGAGGCGGGGAATTGAACCCTGGTCCAGGAAACGTGTCTGCGTTCAAGAAGCGACACGAGGCGCTGGATTTCCGGTCTCTTCCTCGGGTCATCCTAATGCCCCGGCCCTTTCAGTCTGTCATCGGGGCGCTCTCAGCAATCCCAGCTTTGCAGGGCTCATCCTTCTTCTGAAGGCTTGAACGACTGCCCTGCTGAGAGCTGTAACTAAAGACCGCTCTGCCTGACCCCGTGACCCGGAATAAAAATAAATCTGCAGAGCCGGATCCTGACGCAGGGCCCTTTCACGGGCTGCTCCTTCCCATACCTGTTGACAGGACGGTGCCAGGCCTGGGTGCTACCTTTGATTTCGTGGCAATGCCATGCCGGTGTTTAGCGGGTCTCTGACGTGTAATCCTCTCAGATTAACACTTCACACGACTTCTGCACAAAGCAGGGGTTTACCACCAACTGGAAACTAGCAGACCTGTCCCATTGACTTTCCCTTCAGCCTGTTACAGAAGACTATAAATCTTCACTTTTGCAACCATTTCCCAAGTAACCAATGGGAATATGAACGTTACACCGGATAGGGCCACGCACTGATCACACATACATGACTTGCAAGAGTTAAATATGGGCGACGATGTGGCCTAACGGCCAGAGCCGCCGACTTTGGAAGTGGGGAACCAGGTTCGAACCCCGATGTTGACTCAACATCCTGTGATTCTGGGAAATTCACGTAATCCACCCCCTGTCCACCGAAAAATGAATGTGCCATTGTGTAATGTAACTGTTGCTCATGTAAAGTGCTCCAATACCTTCGGGTCATTGTGTAATGTAACTGTTGTCATGTAAAGTGCTCCAATACCATCGGGTCATTGTGTAATGTAACTGTTGTCATGTAAGTGCTCCAATACCGTCCGGTCGGGTTCGCCTATATAGAACTGCAAATAAAAAAAAAGTGTTGATCAAGGCATTAATTGACTGTGTGTTACCTGAAGGTTACTTTGATTGTGCCCTGCCTTTCATCTTTCATGGTCGATAACATGGGCACTATTGAGTTAGTTAATAACAGCTTTTAATAGCGCCCAAAGTCCAACCAAAGAGGAGCGTGAGCTATACAAGTGTGATCTCTTCTGTTATCATTTTTATTTATCTGATCTTTTCCTAAAGAGTATGTCACTGCATACTAAAACTTAAGGGGGAGAGGGGCGCCTTTGGAGGCGCCTACTCTGCGAACACCTACTATCGAAACAAGTCCCTTAAATAGATAGTGAAACAATGATGAAACGTTCCCTCCATGAATACCACTTAAACACTTTTTAATTCTGCACTTTTTAATGGCAGAATTCTTGGCGCACAAAACTCTTTTCAATCGGAGCCAAAAATGGATTTGCTCTTCCCCATGGTGTGATCAAAGACGAGTAGTTAAACGAATTTCTTCAAAGCAAAGTATTTCTAAAACCTCTCTTGGCTATCTCATTCCAAAGTGACACTTCCTCGAGCCTGTATAAAAAGTAATTCCGTACGGACAGGAATAAACTTGCCAAAGACCACATTTATTTTCAGTTATCACGACGTACAGTTAAGGCATCTTCCGCTCAATATGATGCGCTTTACACCGGAAAAAAAAACCACGCTCTTCGCTGTTGTAAAAGATCAGATGATATATATGTTTTTGGATGAAAAGAACATGCAAACTCTGTTTTTCTATCTATAGATGCAAAGTAATTGAAGGCAACAAAAATTAGCTGTTGTTTAAATTAAACTGTTAAAAAAAAAATACAGGCATGCCGCGTGGACTTTCATTGAAATGTGTTAGTGTTACCCCAATCTGCTGGGGCAGGGCGATGTAGAGATTTTTTTTTTGTTACATTTTAACGAGACTCTCAAAGCGGAGGAGGTTACAGGGGGCTTATTTCACGGAGACTATTCAGCCAGTGTTCACACACACTGGGAGTTTTCTCCAATGGCATGTTGTTTTTTGTTGTTGCAGTTTTTGTTATTTAGAGCCGACGTTATTGGAGCGCTTTACATGGGCACCAGTTCAAACCACTAGGACAAATTCATTTTTTTTTGGTTGGGCACGTATACATTGTCATTTGCCCAGAGTCACAGGATGTTGCGCCAACGCCGAGACTCGAACCTGGTTCCCCAGTGCCAAAGTCGGCAGCCGTTGATCATTTTCCCATGGTCAGCATCGCCATGTTCTTCATCTTGGATGCAGGAAAAACCACAGCAGGTGCCAACCTCTGAATGGGGGGGTGAAAGGGGAGAGAGGCGGATAGGATGGAATATATAGCCACCAGGTTTCAGTGGGTGTCCTATTACCTACCTTTTGCTGTTCAGACAGGGAGGAGGGTGGGGCGAGGGGGTCGTTTTCAATTCAAAGAGACACAAACTCCTGGACCTAAAGTGGTATGTCTCAACTGTTTAGGAGAAGATGATTAGGTTTGCTCGCATAGTAATGCAAATATAGGACTGGCCCTATGGCACCACCACAAGAGGGGCCCATCTGAAGGAAGTGACCCTATTAGGGTCACCTGGGTCACTCGTGACCACCTCTCAGCCTGCCATACAAATGAAGAGTCAGTCAGACAGTAGAAAATACTAACCAAGTTATTTATTATTATTGTGCTTGAGTGGAGTCCAGTCTGACTAGCCTCCTAAAATGCTACAGAGGGGACTGAACCTCACCAACATTACATCAGAAGTTATACATTTCCAATACCCAGCAATATCTGCCCCAAACTGGAAATTTCCAGTTGGAGCAGATTAACAATAGGAGGCACAGAAGATGAGCTACACTCCTGGGATCGGGTACATGCTATCTCAGCCTCAAGGCTACTCTGCCCATGCCCGCCACATGTATTCATTAGGACAAGGAAGATCAGCCTTGGAAAAAAAAATATATCAAAGCTTCTTTTTGCTGAGGCGGGCCAAATGAGACAGAAGTTAGTCTCGAGCATCACACAAAATGGCAGCTAAATGAGAAATGGTGCAGTAAATGCTAACTTAAGTATAATGCTAATAGGAGGAGTCGACTGGAAGTATTTGTCTGGTCCAACACATCCCTGGTTAAGATATTCGTTTTCAAGGTTTAATATACAATTACTTTCCTTTTTTATCAAAGCCTGGTGTTCTCTTTACCATGTTAGGGATGCTAACATTGCACCTTGGTGCACATTGTGTACTGCAGCAGAATTGTTCATTAAGGCACCTCCCGTCTAGCTCAGTAAAGGAGGTGAGACCGAGCCCCACCTACAAGTCCTCCTGTTTTTGCACCATAGGCAAGCAGTCACCTGCCAGCTCCATGGAGCTCCTCACACACAACTCCTATTCTCTGCAACTCTGCAGCTCTGTCTTTCACCTTGTACCACATCAGGCGGGCAACTAGAGCCAAATTTCGGGGTCAGCCTTCTGAACAGAATAAAGTCTCATACATGAATCCTCTGATCTCCTCACCACCTCATCAGCCCAACATGTCTAGACAACCATCCTGTGTGACTTTAACCTTCCACCACTTAAGCATAAAAAAACAGACAAGAGACATCATTGTCAATTCATCAACACACTCAATGTGTCACGGAATATCACCCAACTAACACACTCTAATGGTCACACCATAGACCTAGTCTTTTTAATACTACCAACCATCCAATTTAAGCCCCCCATACCAATGAACTGAATATCTCACCATCATAATCAACAAATGCACATAAGATTTGTTATGTTTATAGTATACTCTATGCTCAAATTTCCCTCTAATGTACCTTATTCACGCGTCATTCTTCATACCTTTTTTTCTCATCAATAATGTAGATTTATGTAATTTGAAAAATTATTTTGTGCTTATGAAGTGACATCTTAACATTTTAGAGTTGCAAAACACCTGTACACATTTCATCAATAAATAGTCCGCCTTTGTGAAGGAGATTTCGAACAAAGTAATTCATTCACTGCAACAATAGTAGTCAGCACTACAAACTATAATTGAATAACGGAGAAAAACGTAAAATCTTTTTTAATTCAACAATAAATTCCTTAGCTTATCCAGTCCTTATTATCCTGACCATCCTGCTCAGGGTCCATCAAACAACTCGTGGTCAACTCAAATAAAGCATTTGAATAGTTCAGAGTCCTTCATAGACAATTCAGAGTTCCAATTCACCTCATGCCCTGCCAAATCCACATCATCACCTTTCCCAAAAACTTCAACAGATATCTGCAAAACTATGCAGACACCTACAATTCAATTAAAACTCAGTTAAAACTCTCAAGTGCAATCCTCCAAAGACCTTGCAGACAACAAACACTGCTTCCACAGACAGGAAAGAATATGGAAACAAGCATTTACAATGCAATGGTCTCGGCATTATTAAAGGTAGAGCTATAGACATTGCTCATGACATTTTTTTTCATTAAAAAAACAAAAAAAAAAATAAATGGTATTGTCATTTACAATGGCAATAGGTGAGCATTAGAGAGTAGTAGAGAGTATTCGCGGACACAGATCCACACACACAGAAAGTCACACATACACAGAGAGCCACACACACACACACACAGAGCCACACACACACACACAGAGTCCCCCCCACACACACAGAGCCCCCCCCACACACACAGAGCCCACCACACACACACACACACAGAGCCCCCTACATACACACACCGAGCCCCCCCACATACACAGAGCCTCACACACACAGAGCCCCCCCCACACACACACATAGCCCCCCCCACACACAGCGAGCCACACACACACACACACACACACAGAGCCCCACACACACACACACACAGAGCCCCCCCACACACACACACATAGAGCCCCCCCACGCACACACACAGAGCCCCCCACACACACAGCGAGCCCCCCCACACACACACAGAGACACACACACACAGAGCCCCCCCCACACACACACAGATCCCACCACAAAGCCACACACACACAGAGCCCCCCACACACAGCGCCCCACACACACACATGAAGGGGACACGCTCTCAGACCTACCTTAACGCCGTGAGGGGAACGGGTGTCCTTGGGCCCGCTCTGCCGCGCTGTGAGGTAACCAGCTTCTTCAGTACCACCAGCGCCAGCGCCTTGAGGGGAACAGCTCCTCCTGTGAATCCAGCGCCATGAGGGAAATGGCATCTCGGCCAGGTCCATTGCCGCCTACAAGTCCCAGCAGCCTCCAGGGGAGCAACGTCAGTCCTGCGCCGGCTCCAGCCCTGAAAGCGCGCCCGCCCGCATGCATCACAGGATGCGCTCTCAGACCTACCTTAACGCCGTGAGGGGAACGGCTGTCCTTGGGCCCTGCTCTGCCGCGCCGTGAGGTAAACGACTTCTTCAGTACCACCAGCGCCAGTGCCTTGAGGGGAACGGCTCCTCCTGTGAATCCAGCGCCGTGAGGTAAACGGCTTCTTCAGTACCACCAGCGCCAGCGCCGTGAGGGGAATGGCTCCTCCTGTGAATCCAGCGCCGTGAGGGGAACGGCATCGCGGCCCCGTCCATTGCCGCCTACAACTCCCAGCAGCCTCCAGGGGAGCAAAGTCAGTACTGCGCCGGCTCCAGCCCTGAAAGCGCGCCCGCACGCACGCATCACGGGACGCGCTCTCAGACCTACCTTAACGCCGTGAGGGGAACAGCTGTCCTTGGGCCCTGCTCTGCCGTGCCGTGAGGTAAACGACTTCTTCAGTACCACCAGCGCCAGCTCCGTGAGCGGAACAGCTCCTCCTGTGAATCCAGCGCCGTGAGGGGAACGGCATCGCGGCCACGTCCATTGCCGGCTACAACTCCCAGCAGCCTCCAGGTGAGCAACGTCAGTCCTGCACCGGCTCCAGCCCTGAAAGTGCGCCCGCCTCTACTCATCGCGAGATGCGCTCTCAGACCTACCTTAACGCCGTGAGGGGAACGGCTGTCCTTGGGCTCCGCTCTGCTGCGCCGTGAGGTAAACAGCTTCTTTAGTCCCACCAGCGCCAGCGCCGTGAGGGGAACCGCTCCTCCTGTGAATCCAGCGCCGTGAGGGGAACGGCATCGCGGCCACGTCCATTGCCGCCTACAACTCCCAGCAGCCTCCAGGTGAGCAACGTCAGTCCTGCGCCGGCTCCAGCCCTGAAAGCGCGCCCGCCCCCACTCATCGCGAAATGCGCTCTCAGACCTACCTTAACGCCGTGAGGGGAACGGCTGTCCTTGGGCCCGCTCTGCCACGCCGTGAGGTAAACGGCTTCTTCAGTACCACCAGCGCCAGCGCCGTGAGGGGAATGGCTCCTCCTGTGAATCCAGCGCTGTGAGGGGAACGGCATCGCGGCCACGTCCATTGCCGCCTACAACTCCCAGCAGCCTCCAGGGGAGAAACGTCAGTCCTGCGCCGGCTCCAGCCCTGAAAGCGCGCCCGCCCCCACGCATCACGGGACGCGCTCTCAGACCTACCTTAACACCGTGAGGGGAACGGCTGTCCTTGGGTCCTGCTCTGCCGCGCCGTGAGGTAAACGGCTTCTTCAGTACCACCAGCGCCAGCGCCGTGAGGGGAACAGCTCCTCCTGTGAATCCAGTGCCGTGAGGGGAACTGCATCGCGGCCACGTCCATTGCCACCTACAACTCCCAGCAGCCTCCAGGGGAGCAATGTCAGTCCTGCCCCGGCTCCAGCCCTGAAAGTGCGCCTGTCCCTGGGCAAAGGGCGGGCCATCTGTGGCCGTCAGGGGCAGAAGAGGCCGGGACGGGCCACCCCCCTTGGCGATACAGATTAGGATCATAGATACACACAAGTAAGATCATATCCCCTTCATTTTAAAGCATTGGTGCCTATAATAATGTCACAAAGTATGTTACACCTGATCAAACGGAAGGGGGTAGAAGGCACATTGGATGACTCTATCGTAAGTGCTGAATCGGTGCTTATTCATCAAATTCAAGCCACATAGAGACGGCTATCTTTAGACCTTGCCGCACCTCACCCACGCTTATCCATTGGGGACATGAATGAAGCATCTCCTGCTGGCAATACAAGAGATAATTCTGTGCCCTTGAGCCCAGACATAGAGATTACAAACACCCTGCCCATCTCTGCCCGAGTACCCAGGATCCACATGCCCCAGCTAGCAACACACGTGGCAAGATAACTAGACGGCAGAAAAATACAATAAAATCTAACCAGGCGCAAATCAGAAGGTTGATACCTGACCCTAAAACAGACGATGTGAGCAAGAAAAAATACAATAAAGACGGGGCTGACACCGGTCCACCCGAGACCAGGTCCACCAATTCTATTTCCACCCAAACTGACTTAATTCTTGACAATGGTGCTAATACGACTGATATGGGCATCAAAATCTTGGACACACTAATGGAAGGCTTTGAATCAAGATTAGATGACTTAATGGGGTTTTTTGCAAAGAAACTTGATGGCCTATGGAAAGAAATGCATAAAATAAATGAAGTAGCAGTAAACACAAAAAGGGTGGGAGAGGGTGGAACTGCCTTACAACCTATGCTGTCTGGTATTTTAAATTGTAACAAAACCCCACACCCTCAAAGCGCAGTTGACACCACAACACCACCTCTAATAATGCAGGATGAAACATGCAGGGACAGGGGGGTCACGCATAAAGGAAATTATAGCAGATCCCCTAAGCCGACCCCCAGACAAGCAGAAGGGAGTAAAGATGCAGCTCAAGCACCCAGGGAGTTAAGTGCCACCAACAATCCGGATGTTTTGCATCTTCCTCCGGCCTCCGCACCATACGTTTTGGTCTAAAGCGGTGTCCCAGCTCTAAAGAAGGGGCAGAGGGAGTCCTGGTTTGACTTGCAAAGAAAGTCAGTGGATTGGCTGCACAAGCACAAACGCTTTGAACCATATAGAAGGGATGATATAATTATGGCCAGAAGAGTTGGGTGGGTAGGCCCGTCCCATAAATGCATTGAGGGGGATTGTGTTGTCCTGAATTTTAGAAGGCCCCAGCTGGTCCGCCATCTTTTGTCTGTTAGGGATGAAACTTCCAACCCCTCCACCGACATCTGTGCCCTTCCCTTGGGCTACTTTTATAAACAACCGAGTGCCCTCAACACTGGCCCGGGAACAACTATACCCCTGTCCAATAATTACCAGGCTTTTCATAGTTTGGATCAACAAGATGGACCACCAAAGCCCCAAGACCCACAGTCGATAGTATTTTGCCGATTGGGGACACAACAACAGCACCATGAGGTGACCAAGGGATGAAAGTACCAGCAAACAGTGGCATTGGAGCTAGTCTGAACATACTTAGCTGGAATGTGGCAGGCCTACGTTCCAAGTTAGATAACACGGAATGAGTAAATTTAGTAAAGGGATATGACATCCTTATGTTCCAGGAAACCTGGGCAACTGAAAATCTATATATTGAGGGATTCCATTGCTTTAGCATTCCCTCAGAAATGCCCAGGAAGGGGAGGCCATCAGGGGGATTATTCCTGAAAATTAATGTGGCGGCAGGGGGAAGTTTTAAAGTAACCCCAACGTATACCCTAGACTTCCAAGCAGTACTGTATAAAAGAGGCATCCAATTTTATTTATTACATTTTTATAATAATGATTCTCAGTCAGTTCCATACAAAAGTTTTTTAAGGTTATTTGATTTTATATCAGAGCTGGACAAACAATCAGATAAAGGAGATTCTTTGGGCATTTTAGTAGGTGGTGATTTTAATGCCAAAATCCAAGGTCAGGGTTCTGTTATGGATACAGCTCACTGTGCACATTCGTCGCTCAGTAGAGGTAGAGAACTAAAAAAGCTGATAAAATCTTACAACCTATCCAGTGCTATGGACTTAGCGCCAGGTTCTCACAAGAACAACCATCCGACATACAGGGGAAGGGGGTGCAGCTCTATAATAGATCATGTTTTTGTTTGCCCTCTAATTGAAAACCTGTTGGTTTCTGCTGAAAGCATACCATCTGATTTCGTGGACCATAACCCCATTAAGGTAACACTACAGACAATCAGACGGCCTACCCCTCAGATTGAATGTGGGGCGGCAAACATAATGGTCTCAACTGATAACTTAAGAGTATGCTGGAAAGGGGCAGATAACGCAGAAACCTATAGGCTATTGGCAAAAGATAACATGCCACTTATCGACTCCTGCCTCTCCCTAGAAACCTCTCCTGTCCAGATGATTGAGGATTTCGGGAAGTTATGCCAGACCATCAAAGCTATTATATCTAAACCTGCCCAAAAGGTAGCACCAGTCCCCAGCTGGTTTAACCATGATTGTTCCAAAGCTAACAGGAATTTACGTAGGGCACTAACAACTATTCTGAGATGCCACATGTTGGTTAAACAGGCTAGGAACGATTATAAGATGGCAACCAAGAACAGGAAAAACGAAGTTCTAAGGGAACGCTGGGACAAGTTGTCCGATGCCGCAAACCTGAAAAACGACAACATCTTTTGGGCGGCAGTGAGGGAAGTGCGTTCCATAGGCCAGTTAATGACGCCAATTAGCTGTAATATAACCAGCGACGCATGGGTGGATCAGTTTACAGCTATTTATTCTGCCCCCATCCCCACCGGACCCAATTCCTACTCTTCATAACCTAATACTGATAGATATTAGCATCGTAGAAGTAACTGAAGCAATCAATCAAAGCCTAGGCAATAAAGCGCCCGGCCCGGATGGATTACCAATAGATTTAATTAAATGGAACCTGGCCTTTTGGGCCCCCCTGCTTCTGAACATTTTTAATAATTTGACACTGGCAAAGATACCTGACATATGGGCCAAAAGTATAATAGTTCCGATCTTTAAGAAGGGTGATAGGTCACTTCCGTGTAACTATCGCCCCCATCTCCCTAATAGATAACACTCTCAAAATTTTAGATAGAGTCCTTTACAATAAAATCATAGATTGGACAGAAGCAAGTAACATCTTAGACCCTTGTCAATTGCGTTTCAGGAGCAAAGAAGTAACCAAGGATCCATGCCTAAATCTAAACCTAATCATTGGCAAATATGCCCAAGCTAAAAAATATCCGGTTTATATGGCCCTTATGTATTTGTCCACAGCTTTTGACCTAGTCAATAGGTCAAAGCTGTGGGCAATCCTTTTGGAGGGAGGTTTGGATGAAGCCTTGGTTAATTTTCTCGCCTACCTGCACAGAGACCTTAAGGCCCAAGTGAGAATAGGGGCAGGGGGAGAGGTTTCAGGATCCATCAATATTGGCAGGGGAGTCAGACAAGGCTGCGTGTTGGCCCCCCTGCTTTTTATTATATACATCAACGGCCTGAATGCCTCCCTGAAATCGGCCACCCAAAATATTCCCTATATTAACAAAGCACCCATTCCGGTGCTGCTTTATGCCGACGATGCAGTTTTAATAGGTCGTACACCAAATTCCTTGCGCCTCCTTGTCCAAAATGTAAACATTTTTATGAAAAATTTAGACTTACGAGTCAATTTACAAAAATCATTTTTAATGAGCAGCGGCCCGGGCAAGCACGATATACGCCCTATTATAATAGATGGCCATAAGATGACCATGGTAAAATCTTTTGTATACTTAGGATTGGCCTTTGCTGCGAACGGCTCCTGGAGTGAGCATTTGGCCCACGCCAGGAGCAAGTTCTCAAAGGCCACCAACTCGATAAGTCTACTTCGCCCTAAGATTACGGACGCAGTATTAGCTGTTCAAAAGATTTACAAACTCCAGTGTACCCCGGTAGCCACATATGGCGCCGAGATATGGGTGGCGGTCAACTGCTCAGTTATAAAGCAGGAGAACAGGTTTTGCAGGAAATTATTGAATGTCCCAATCTTGACCTCCCATTACATATGCCACAAAGAGTGCAACATTAATTTTATCACAGATTTTATTAAGGCTCGCCCGGCACTCATGTGGATTGCACTACTGAAGAATGAAGCAGCGTCCCTGACACAGATGATTATTAAGGACTGACTAGGTTGTGCTAGAAGCTCAGAAATCCCATGGCTGAGTGGTGTGCTGAGTAGTTTACGTAGTATAAATATGGAAAGTATTTTCTGGGATACAACACTAGTTGCCTCAGTCACAAAAAAAGAAATACAGAATGCTCTGTACTCCCTTTATAAGATTGAGCGGGAGGAGGCAGAGGCAAAGAAAAGAACTGTGCGCAACTACATATATATCGAATGGTATAGTCACCCACTCCACTTGTATCTGTCCTTATCAATGAGCCGATGGGAAATTAGGTTAATATTCATTTAAGAGCTGGCACAATTTGTTTAATACTCTGCTTCCCACTTGGCTATAGTCCGGACTTAAATTCAAATTTGTGCCCCTGTGATGGGAGGAGCGAGCAAACTATTAAGCACTTTATATTTATCTGCAAATACTACACCAAATATTTTAAACAGTTTTTAAGCCCTTATTTTAACAAAAGAAGACCAATTAGTTTAGAGGCAGCATTTCGATCTATTTTAGCATTAGAAGATGTTGATCTTATCTTTCGAACCAGCACTCTTTTGAAAACTGCAGTAAGGGCGCACAGAACCATGATCGATGTCTGACACTGTTCTAAATTGTTTCTGTACTTTTTCCTTATTGCTTTTTTATTTGATAATTTTTATGTACTGTCTTGATGTATAGTTTTTATACAAAGCCAATTTTGGATTGTATATTGGACATTTGTAATTTACCTTAAATCTTAAGTGCAAATTTCTTAAGATGTATCTGTTTTTGTGCTTTTATGGGTACTATTGTACCCGAATGGAGTTGAACTGAACTGAACTGAAGGATTAGAAGTAAAAAAATATAAAAAAAACAGTGCAGTGGCACACATGGAGGGTGAGTTTAAAAAAACAAAATCATGGAGCACACATTAAAGGGTCGCATGCAAGACTGTTTCTATGAGGTACAAATAGAGCACTGTGTCAGAAGTCAAGATGCTACTCTTCTGAGCATTAAATAACGTCTCACCAAATGGCCCCAGCTTCTGATCTGCCCCCTTTACAGATAATTTAGACCCTTACTGATGTCAGCAAACAAACTGAGATGCTGTTGCGAATGCGGCGCCCTCTGGCAAGTTGTTATGGTTAGGCAGACCCCGGCTGGTCATATTGACCGAGTTCTGCCCAGCATCCCCTTACACCCACCCTCCCTCCCTCCCCCCGGGTCCTAGGGATGAGGGCGGCATGTCCTGCGAAGAGCGATACTTAGATATGCATAGCTCCAGCACGTAAGCCTAATAGGGCCAGCACACCACCAGCGTGATGAAGACCACCGGGACTCAGCCCAGCACCCGCTGGCAGCACTTGAGGACGTGCGAGGGCGCCATCTTGGCTCCGGTGCGCGGAGCGATCTGCCGGAGGAGGCATGAGCAAGTAGAAGCTGTGCGACGTCAACACGCAGCTTGGATGCCATACCAGACTAAGAAGGAAAGGGATCAAAAATCACTTTAAATAAAACGGCGGAAAAACAGTTGCTGCGCAGAAGGCTTTGATCGACGGGTCTGAAAAGTATTAAGGACGGTAATGCTCCAGCAAAGTGTAAATTGAGACAGCAGCGTGCAGTCCCGGCAGAGCCTGGGAGAGAGAGGCGGCGGCAGGGGCCTGAGGGACAGAAAACAGCAGCGATAAGTACACAAGCTGACAAAGAACAGGCACACCCCCCCTGTAGACCGGCTACAATCCTCAGGGAGCTGACGCAACACTAACTTCCGCACCTCAAACCCCGCGCTTTCCAATAATTGCCCATCTATTCACCCAAAATGAATCCGTTCCACTTAAGTATACCCCTAAACTTCCCCTTAGGAATAAGAAAAAGCAAGCCGTCAGGAGGGCACTGGAACACCACCACGTTTCTCAGAGGCGAGGCAGAAATGCCTCGGAGAAACCACTGCCATTTTCGTGATTGGGGGGGCGTGTTTTCGTTCTCTCCTCTTCCCATCGGCTGGAAGGTTAAATTCCAGCCAATGGGAGGAGTAGATAACGAAAACAAGAAAGAAGAGATAAAATACGCCCCCGAATCTGGAAAAGACGGGGCTTGAACCGAGTGACGCCCCTCTCCTCCAATGTGTGGCCTCTGTTTAGGAAGCCAGCCAATAGAGAAGAGGGGCGGGTTCAAGCCCCATTCTAAGAAACATTAAATATTCGGACCGAACTGCGCAAGTGCAGCCTATGGTCCTCGACCTAAAAATACAGGACTCCAGACTATTGAAGTAGCTCTGTGCAACAGCCAGACATCTGATCACATCAGCCAATGCCAAGTACTATGCCATCTCGGTTAACAAGACCATAAAAGAAGCAGAATACTTTTTAAGACAAGCGCTAAATCAACCTTTTGGCTGACACTTTTATCTAACACTCTACAGACAAGTGCAATGGCACCAACTATTTCTTCAATGAAAGTCAATCACCACATCAACAACACCTAAACTACTTCCCCTAACACCCACAAGTCTGCGCTGGCTTCCACATGTTTGTTCTTCAAACCCTTATCTCTTGCAAACCTTGCCAACCTTCTCTACTACCCTCAAAGCCACCATGTATAATAGTGAATCCCTATCCTTGTTGGTTAATCAAAGCCATCTCTATAGAATCTCTCTCACCACTACTCATCAACTTCAATGCCTCACTCGATCAAAACTTATTCCCTGAAGCTCTCATGGCAATCTAGATCCTTCCACTGCAGGCAAAAACCACAATATACCTTGACTACCTCTTCTACTACCAGTCAATCATTCATGTAACCTTTATTAGAAGGATCAGCGGAAAAGCAATCTGCACACAACAATCACATGAACAGCAACCATCTCCTGTAGGACTAGCAACCCAGCTTTAAATTACGCGGCAGCACAGAGATACCTAGCTTACTGATTATAAACAATGCCATCCTGAACAAGAGGCAGAGATGACCTCTACCTCTTGTTACTACTGGACCGGTGGCCCTAAACATCGTCAACCGGCCCACCCTTACTCTCTCCTAAACTCTTCATGGTTCCTCATTGCACTCTGCTTATTGATTATAGCATAAACATGTATCAATATATAGTCAGCACAAAAGTACATTTGATAGTCTCCTTGTTGGAAAGTGGATAATTAGTGGTGGTAAATATGCATCTACCACTGGCAATAAGGCCACTAACACAGTTTAGAGCTCAGGAATAGGTGTCAGAAAATTATTCCCATGCTCAACCCTTGGTAGCTTTCCCGTCCAAAAAGCAGGCTTAACTTCAGAGACAGGTATGTAAAGCATTTAAAAACACCAATTCTGTAAATAATTAAGACACAACACAAAATAAAAATCCAACACAAAATTTATGAAAAGGAAATATTTGCATCTTTAAAATGACACTAAAATAAAATAAAATCCAATGTAGGGGACCAGAGCTATGAATTTTTAAAGATTTAGCACTATACACCACATAAAAACCTATAGTGCCTATTGGGACGCTTGACAGGGACAAAATTAAAGTTTCAGGCCACCCGCGATGGAGTCCTGCGTGGCTACCCCTCGCATTGAGTCTCGGTCAACGTTTTTATCTTGTGATTCAGAAATGTTTCTGGAGCTTTTCTTCCCGGGGTCTCTTGAAGCTCTTAGCCAGTCTGGATTCAGTGTGAGTTTGCCAGCTTGCCTTGCAATGAGCTCCTGGCCAAACCTATGGAAGTCTGATTTCTGGAGCTTTCCAGCGGGATGCAACAGAGATCCAGGCTGGCTCCCGGTTGAAGGTGGGCGGCTTGACTCTTGTGGCAGGTTCTGGTCACCTTTTCTACGTTGGGACTTCTAAACGTTTCTGTAGCTTTTTCTCGCAGAGTCCCTCAATGTTATTCACCAGGACGGATTCAGTGAGGGTTCGCCGGCTTGGGTTTCAACCAGCTCCTTGTCATACTATGAATGCCAGACCTCCAGAGCTTTTCAGTGGGACGAACCTGGAGGGCAGGCCAGCTTGCGGTTGAGGGTCGCCAGCTTGGTTGGCCAGGTCAAGTTGGTCCACTTATGTAGCTTTTTTCAAAGTGGCTCTAAAGTTCTGCAAACCTCCGGAACGTCTTCCTAAAGTTCATCAGAGCGTGTCAAAGTGTCCAAAACTTACTGTAGGGGTCTGGAAGCTCCAAGATGGTTCTTAAAAGTTTGGGACTTCAGTTCCCACAATCCACTTGTAAAAAAACCCTTACAAATCCACTGGTAGTATTCCAAGCTGGAGATTCTTGGTGGTGATGGTCCAGGTGAGCTCCGTTAACCTGTAGCTTGCAGGGAGTCCACTAATAAGTCCTTTTTGAAGAAAGTTAGTTTCCTAGGGCTGTATTTCCAGATTGTGCAGCAGGCATAGTCAGTCAGAGTGCAGGCCCTGTTGGTGCAAATAAAACGTCTCAGCATGGACCCTTCTTCTCCCTCTTGTTTCAAGCAGCAGATCTGAGAGGCACTGCCCCCCTCAAATACTTATTCATTGTTCTCTGGGGTCACATAGGAGGCCACTTCTGTCCAATGAGATGCAGGGCAGTACTCTAGAACAGTGTTTCCCAAACTGTGGTCCGTGGACCCCCAGAGGTCCCTGACACATTCCCAGGGGGTCCGCAGGCAGCAGTTTTAAAAGCACTGCAAGTATCTTGTTTAATTAGCAGTGTTCAAAGAACAATAAAAGTGTCAATATAACAACAGTGATTAATGTCCCTGCTGTAGAGACATGAGAGTTTTGTCTGGTGGCAGCTTTGACTGAACTAATGTAGCACAGAGGGTTAATATGCCTACTGCAAAGAAAGTGTACCATGCATTTTCAAAAACAGTATTTTATATGCATAGGTCAGTGGGTTACTGCTTTTGTCAGAGAGATTATTTTGTTACAGTGCAGTTCATAAGTTACAATCGTAATCTAGCACAGTGACCAGCACAGTGAACAATAAACTGTCATCAAACAGCTACTTGCAAACTGCAAGGTACAAGTTAGTGACTTATGTTTTTTCCCAGTCTTTCATTATCCTGATGCTTCTAAAAAGGTTTATTTGGGTTGAAATACATTTTTATTGTTAAAGCCAATGCTAACCACTGTGTTATGTTCTGAATCCTGAGTTTGTGCTTCTCCAGACCAGCACTCTTTAAAAACGCCTACCAGTATGAATGACATGTGAATTCTACACCTTATAGTCCCCTTTGCCTTATGTAACATTTTCTATACACTGATTGACACATATGATTCACTGTCTCTATATGTGTGTGATGTAAAGTGCTCTGACATCCTACAATGGTATGAGAGATGCTATAAAAAATGAAATACATGTGACAGAGGGGCTATAGAGCGATGAGAGGCACTGTTGGAGGGTGATAGTGGGGGAATCATTGAAGAACCCCCAGACAGATTGTCGTATTCTTGTGCATAGTCAGGTCTTCATTTACTATTCTTTAAAAGATAATACAATTCAATATACAATGATAAATGTGTTGTAAAATGCACCATTGTTTCCTAAATGTCTTAAGGGGAGAGCCTCCCAAAGCCCCCTTTGTAGGGGTCAGGCTCAATCACTGCACTTGGTGTGCACCGTATGGGCACTGGTCTGAAATCGTTTGCCAGGGCTGCTTTGGGTTTTCAGTCTGGCCCTAGCAGGAGCAGGAGCCTTGTACTGCGAAATAAAGCCAACCATTGAAAAGTCAGGGAGATGCAGCACCAACCTTTCCATTACCATTTTTCGTTTTCTTGCAAATTCTTTCAATATAAAATACAACAGAAGTGGCGGAGAGTGTCAGTAGCCTCCTTGGCTTAACAGCACACTTCGCCACTTCAGAAACGCTGGGCTGCACAATATTTACAAGAATATGGTGCAGCCCTGCGCTGGCGGTACACTTAACAGGGGAAGATTGTTTATGTACAGGAAGATCCCCCTTCCTGCACATAAACAATCTTGAAATTTAATTTTGTCACTTCTATGTAAGCTTCCTAATGCAGCACACATGGAAGTTACAAAATGTAATTTTTTAAAGGTTGTAGATGTGCAGGAAGGGTCACCTTCCTGAACATAAACAATCCAAGGCGTTTTGCAAAAACAAAGAGAAATGAAGCATTTCTCCTTGTTTTGCCAAGTTCAGACCAGGTTTTCCTTGGTCTTAATTTTGGGGCTGCTTCCCATTTACGATTCTCTTGTAAATAGGGGGCAGCGTCAAAATCAATGGGTGTTGCAGGGGAAACGCCCACCGCAACACCCACTGTCCACTCCTTTCACGCTAAGCATTGGGTGAAAGGGGGTCTTATTTACGAGGCACCGTTAAGCCACGTTAAATGGCTTAATGTTGCCTTGTAAATAAGGCAAAGGTCCTATCGCCACGGGAACATCTCAAAAAGTGATGTTCCCATTGTGATAGGGGCTTGTAAATATCCCCCTAAATCATTAGTAATTCGAGTATTTGTTTTGTGTGTACACATGTGTTAATTGTTTCTGAATTACTGTTTTAATGCTCGAAATTTAAATCCTACAAATTGCTTGGGGGTCCCCGGCTTCCAGTGGTGACTCAATCGGGGTCCTCAGGAGACAAAAGTTTGGGAACCACTGCCCTAGAACATGATCATTTCCTCCAAAGTGTGGTACAATGGTCTCCCAGAAAGCACTATTTCTCTAAAATTCAATATGGCTGAAGTCACAGCAGAGAGGCAAGAGCTGACTAAACCTACCTCCAGGAAGGATCATCTTCATTGACTCCCTTCCCCTGACATCTGTACATTTCTTCCTTAAGCCTCCACCTGGCTGGGTTTAGAGGGTAGGGGTGTACATGAAACTAGTTTCTTCTGCCTTTTCCCTCCTTCTTTTGAAGATCATTGTTCACAACCCCTTCCCCTTGCTCTGACCTTCCTATATAGCAGAACCCTCTCCTCACAGAATGGCTCTTTCACCTCAGGGGCCACTTATCACCTCATCAAAGAAGCCTGGCTAATTCACTTGACTCTGATCAATTTGGACAGATCATTGGAAAACCAAATATTGGCTTGCAGACAAGAACGTCTTATAACTTCTTGTCTTTACATTTTAGTATACATTCAACATCTTTTATAAGAACCCTGCCTATATCTACCGGACCCCCCGCCCCTGGAACACATATGACTTTAAAGGTTCTAAATATGTAAAAATATTGCAGATCTTCACTCCACAGTGCTCCTAGCACAAAATTCAATTTTGGGAAGCACTTAACTACAATGTGGGAAGTGAAAAGTGCAATTTCACTAAACCCATGGCAATAAAACCTATTTTATAAGAGTCCTCCTCATGAGTACCCCCACCACTGGGACCCCTATGGGGAGACCCCGGGGTACCTAATATACCACACTAGTGTAGTTTATTAATGTTTAAGTGCCACAAGCACCAAAGTCGAGTTTGTGTACAATTTACATGTTAAAATACAGTCCTGCAACACAGGGCTGCTTTTAAACTGGCCTCAGAAGTGCACATATGCACATTCAGAAAGGGCTGCTGGCCTCTGAACTGCCATGCCCTAATATATAGTAGAGACTTAAAGTTAGTTTTGATCCCCTTGCCCTATTATGTGGTAGGGTCTTATAGGAGAGGTCATGCCAACTATAGGGGTACCCCAACCCCATAGTGCACCCTAGTGTATGTAGGTGTTTTCACTGTATTCTTTCAGCATAGCACTTGACCTGGGCCTGGTTAGGCAGGGTCCAGGGACATTCAGAGTCAGTTTTCCACCACTACCAATCATTAAATAAATGGGGTTGCCCAGGGCACAGGATGACTTTGCAGCACTCCTCTGCTCCAGATATCCAATGCCTAAATACTACTTGTACTTTGGTATCTTGTTCACATCCTACCTGGAATGTAACCTCACCAAAATAGAATTTCTGCTATTCACCATCACCAGCAACAACAACTAATTCAAACCTGGTTCAACAATATGAAGTTTGACAGATTAGAGCCCCAACCTTTGCTTAATGCCAAGTCATTTGGATCCCCCCTAGAACCAGCTCTCACTTTCAAGGAACAGTTTGTGAAGAAAATCAAGATGTCATTGTACCAGCTTTCTATGCTGTAGAAAGTGATACAATGACTCCCAGAAAGCAACTTCAGTTTAAACCCTAATACTATCGCATCAGATGAAAACAATGTCCTGCTTCATAGACGCCCAGACTCCGCCCTGGCCACTCTTAAACTACCTGCCTCAGTATCAATATATGATTCATCGAGTGCTTTGAAAAACTATGAAACCATCATATATCAACATGATATTACCCCCCTGGATCCCTTTGCCAGCCAGCACCATCTTCAAACCCAGCTGCATCATCTACAAAGCCATCATTACCAGCAGCGCTGCCTGTCTTGGCTCAGATGCTCAACACTCTGGTGCATCCCTGCAAACCCACAACTAGGACTCCATTGCACTGGAAACAAAGGTGTGCAAACAGAAAGGCAAGGAAAAAGGCCCTCTCCACCTATGCACAGAGGATCTAGAATTACACTTTAATAGCCATCGGGATTGCCCTAATCACGCTCCAATTTAGGAAAGAGCTTAAGTCTGTAGGTTTAAAGACCACTACATGTCAATGCAGTAACTGTCCTCTTTCCCCCTTAGAAACTGCTATCCCTCTAGTCACACGCTGACTGTATCTTTGCCTTTGACCCAGTAAAATTCTCTGTTGCCTTTTGTCTAGATTTGCACTATACAAATACTCCATACTTACATACACGCTACTTGAGTTTATATCAGCATAACATGACATAACATAACATCACATCACATCGTATCACATCACATAACATAACATAACATAACATAACATAACATAACATAACATAACATAACATAACATAACATAACATCACATAACATAACATATTGTGTGTTTGTTAAGTGCACATTCACCCAAGGGTATCTTGGCACTCAATAACAGATGTTACCCAACTCAATGGAACTCATTTATAGACTGAACCATTTAAGTGTATAGCTGATGTATTTAGGTGTTTGACTAAATCTTGTTTGTAAATACTTTTGTAATGTATTTGACGCGTAGTCAGTGTTTTGTGGAGGAGAATATCTACCTAAGCACCTTCTGTACAATGATCGGCAGCAAAAAGAGGTGATGAGGTAAGGGGGCTACCTGATTCACTGGTAGCAGCACCTCGATTCTTTACCATGTTATCCTCCCAATGTTTGACCTTCAGATAATAAAGACTCCTTGCTACCTCTTTTACATAAAGATATCTAAAAACAATGTAAGTGTGCCACATAGAGGTTATAAACAAGATTTGAGTGTCAATCTTCATGATAATTTGCTAAAAACAAAAATTTAATTTAGATAGGTGTGGAAATTTGAGAAATTGATGTACATAAACAGCGGTCATTATTCCATTTTCCCGCTCCTCTCCCTGTAAGCACCATGAATACCGTAAACTATTGACCGCACCACTCTGCCAGTAAAAGCCCGCACCCATATGTACATGACAGCCATTTTAGGCACCCTGGCCTTTTTTCCTGCTCATTAGAATCACCGGCTTCCCTTCTGCGCGTATCTGAGCCCCCCTCCCTCTGCGCGACCCTGCCCTGAAAGGCAACCCTCCTGCTTGACCCACGCAAAAACCCCCATTCCCTCTTGGAGAGGCATCCTTTGCCTTAGCTGACATAGCCCTCCCCAGCTGCACCTGACTGCCCCCGCTCTCCTCACACATAAGTCATAAGATCTCTCTCTCCCTCTGTGCGACTCTGTCCCTGTACACCCCCTGGCTCCCCCTCCCTTCTCCCTCACACGGGCAAGTCATAAACCTCCTTCTTCTGCAAAGACCCTGTCCTTGGGAGTCACGGCCGCGCCTGACCAGCACCTCCTCTCCTTTCATGAATAACCCCTCTGTTAGTAAACCTTCCCTCCGCGATTGACTGTCCACACATGTCTGAGGTCATCGCCTAAAAACCAGGAGATACTGTTTACTACTTATTGTATGGAATCACTCCTCTTCAAAGGACCCACTATTGATCCTGGGCACCCCACCCCCTGGGCTATGATCAGGCGCACACATCCTAAAAGTTGGCGGAACACTCAGCTACGTGATTACCCTCCCCTCTTATCAGCAGGTCAAAGGGTCCCTATTGTGAACATATGTGGGGTAGGATTGACACGAGGATCATGAGGATGTCTTTTCCGTGTTTCACAATGTCATGATTGTAATGCTAAGTGTTTTGTAAGGTATAAAAGACGAGATCTCAGCTCACTTGTTAGAGCACCTCCCGAAAGACACTGTGTTTCGTGTCCGAAATGACTGGCTCTCCTCATGAGTAATAAACTCTGTTCTTTGATTCCTGCTTCCAGCGCCCGTCTCTTTATTTGGTAATTATTCAGAATGGGAACTAAGAGGCGTCTTGCGCCAGCAGCCCGGGCATCGATACTAGTATGGGCTCACCTTTTACAATTGGCGTCCCAACGCGGGGTCCATCAGTGACATGAGGTCCAGTAAGAGAGATCCAGACGATGAGGTGAATATCTAAATGATCGGAGTATACCTGCCTTGAGAGGGCCCTCGTCCGGCTGCCGATTAAATGAACTTCACCGATTCTGAACGGACCTCTCTCGAGTGACCTACTGTCCTGACTGGAATCCCACAGGAATGCTGCATAGAGTAAGAGAACGATCGGGCGCTGGAGGAGGAAGACGAAGAACTGTCCGCATGGTCCGGTCCGGGTAAGATTAAGTAGGGCGTTTTGCGCCTGATTGGTAGGATGGTTTTATCCATCTGATTGATTGATTGATTGTATTGGAATCGGTATTTGAATACTGATATTGTTGTTATTGGTTCATTTAGCTTTGGATGCTACTTGAAATATTGGTTCTCTTATTGAGAACGAGACATTCTCTGTTTGCAAACAGCGGCGAATAGGAACGTCGTCTCTCTTTGCAGATAGAGAAGGGTAGGTAATGCAGACTTTTGTCCCCGTTGTAATCCGTCATGCCTACTTTTCTCCCCACTGATTGTTTGAAATCGATTAATAATCGATTGTTGCTCTTTGAGATCTTCCCTGTCTACAAACAGAGACGAGTAGAAATATTCTGTCTTCCTTTTTGGATAGCGAAGGGCAGGTAATGCAGACGTTTGTCCCCGTTGTAATCCGTCATGCCTGTTTTTCTCCCCACTGATTGATTGGTTGCCTGGACATTGTTGTTCCAGGAATTGTTTCGTTTGAGGTATTTTCTATTTGCAAACAACGTGGAATAGAAATATTCTGTCTCGTCTTTGCAAGTAGTAAAGGGTAGGTTATGCCCCTTTGTGAATTCGTCAGTCCTACTCACTCCCCACTGATTGTTTATTTGGGGGGTAGCTCGCATGGTCCGTCCAGGAGGCTACCCTTATGGAGGACATATGCTCCCCACTCATGGGCCATTTAGTGGAAGTAGACCATCTGGTCCGTCCAGGAGGCTACCCTAGTAAGTGGAAGTACATCATTTGGTCTGTCCAAAGATGATACCCTAATGAAGGAATATATGTTCCCCTTTTGATTGATAATCTAGTTCCACCCCGGACCATTTATTGGAGGTAACTCGTCTGGTCCGTCCAGGAGTGCCCCTAATGAAAAGGACACATAAAAATATGAAGTGATCACCGTACCCTATTAACAAGAAACTTTAGCTCGAAACACGCTAAGGAAAAGAAGAATAAAAATAATAAGAAAGCAGGCTAAGTCAGTAACCCCCTGATGAGCTTTTGACTTCACTAAAAATAAGAAACATTAGAAACAGTTCGTAATAAGAAATATAAAATGGCGAAAAATTTGACAGCAAGGCAGCCACGAGGTAGCTAGGTTCCGCTGCCTACTCCTGCTCCAAACA
Source organism: Lissotriton vulgaris (assembly GCF_964263255.1). Taxonomy (NCBI): domain Eukaryota; kingdom Metazoa; phylum Chordata; class Amphibia; order Caudata; family Salamandridae; genus Lissotriton; species Lissotriton vulgaris. Next base: position 231,801,050 of record NC_141690.1, read on the forward strand.
TGTCTGCCTCGTTGCCCACCACGCCCAAATAACGGTCACATGAAATAGATACAAATCAATAGGTACCTACCCCCATCCCGGAAACTCCCGAAGTGCCACAGGTCCGCGGTTACGCCCATCCGGAAGGCGAGGCCTCGAGGCATGCGGGGCTCGCCTGGCCGCAGTCGGAGGGGGAGGCTGTGGGGCGGACGGCCCAGAAAACCGTGAGGCCTCTCCTCTCTCCTCTTTTGCTGCCCTGCAGGCCACGGGGGGGAGGGGGCTGTCTTGCCTCAGCCACCGACCACCCCCCCCTCTCTTTCTCTCGCCTGATCCGGCCCGCAAAGAAGGCCGAAGCCGAAGCGAGGACGGCGGCGCTTACAGGTAGTCCCGCCACATGTCGACGCCTGGACAATTGCAGGTAGTCCCGCCACATGTCGACGCCTGGACAATTGCAGGTAGTCCCGCCACATGTCAAAGGGGGGGGGGGCTATCTTGCCTCAGCCACCGACCTCCCCCCCCCATCTTCAATAGCCGGCACGGCCAATACCGAAGCGGCGGAGCCGAGGAACGGCGCGGGGTCGCTGGAAGGGGGAGGCGGCGCGAACGAGCCTCCCCCACCTCCCTCCAGGTGGAGGCTTCCAGCGACACCCCAACGCTCTTGCTTAAAGAGGGTCCACATCGAAAAGTGGTCTTTTGCCCGGGACGGGCACACGCCCCCTGCCTTCTCTCCTCAACTTTGAAGATTCTATGAGAGCCGGGGGGCCCCCCGACCCCTCCGCATGGGCGCCCCCGTCCCCCTCACTGGAGACCGCGACATCGACGCACTCCTGCCGGCGCCAGCCTCAGTTTGGAAATGGCTAAAACACAGCCAAGGTACAGACTTGTTCAGTTCCGGTGGAACACCAGAATGACCCGGTAGGAAAATTGTTGCCGCCCACCCCACTCTTTGACTGATGGTCCATATTGTTAGACTGTTACCACATTGTGAAAAACTTTTGAACTACCAACGGAAGGTTCTGGCCCTACTACGAGTCAGTGGAGGCAATCTGACTATACTGGAACCTGCCTGACCTCGCCCAAAATGGCGCCGATACACGAAACAAAACTTTCAAACTCCCTGTTCACCCGGATTGCTCGAATATTGATGCTCTGAGATATGTATGCATTTTTGGACAATGGAAGTCGATAAGATGGATAATGATTATGTGCTTAAAGAAAGAAACAATGTAAGACAGATATTGATCATGTGTTTGGACAATGAACTGATTTAGGGTGGGTACTAATTATGATTGGGAACAATGAATTGGTGTAATTTGGGAACTGAGTGAGCATTTGGATAATGAATTAATGAATTAATTGAGAAACTGAATTCTTGACATGCATCATGCTTGCTCTGTAGGAAAGTTCGATACGATTTTATTGCACTGCCGCACTCTATGCAATGAACTGCCACCAACTTCGTTCTTCCTATGTACAGTTCCAATCTGCTCCGTGGCCGGTCCACTGGGTTGTAGGCCTGTATTCATACACCAGCACTTTTTATTAAAAGTATTTCGAAAAAGAAAGCATAGTTGTAGCGGTTGCATTAATGAGTTTTGAATGTATTACTACTGTGAGCAACGAGAAAGTATGATGAAGGCTGAAGATTAAAAAGGACCCGATATTTAGCAGCTACATTATGTGTCACAGGCAGCCGGAAAAGTGTTTTAGACGCTTTAAAACGACACCACAGAAATGCCACCTGACCGCTACCCTTGCACACAACCAAAAGGGGTCGCGACCAAGTAACCCGTGTAGATACGCAGATCGTCAATGATTATCTATCTGACATTACTGGTCCATCTGGGCTTAAACGCCGAGATGGTAAAGAAATGCACTACGTGGAGATAGGTCGAGTATGTGGTAGGTAAAAACATTTTCGGACTACTGCATGCTGATGTGGTTTGAATGCTGCCCCCCCACCCCTTCTTTCTCCTCCTGCAGGTCGCGTCGGAAAGTCGGCTGAAGTATGGGAGAACGATGATCGAACCACCAACGAAAAAGGGAAGGAGGGAATATGAGCATAGTCCTTATGACGATAAGTTTTTAAAGGACGTAGACTTAAACATGACTGTTCCTCCTTAGAACATAGCGACTGGGAGGAAGGACTGACATAGAGACTTGACGGGTACTGTATGACGAAAATTGACTCGAAATAACACGTTAGAGAATGTAACTAGACGTTTGACTAGGTAGGGAAAGGACAAAAGAAAAGTGCATGGGTAAGGGTTACCAAGACTGCACCCGTCTGGGAAGTTAGAAATGTTGCTGATGTTCAAAATGTACTGCCCCCTTCTCACACTCTTATAGATATAGCCAAGCTGTCCGACTGTTCTCCCGATCAATACTCGCCGTTGCCTCAGTCTGGAGAACTTCCCACCAAGGGAAGAAAACTGAAAAATGGTTTAAGATCCAACCATGGGTAAATAGCGCGACCAGGTTAATTTCTGACCGACTAACCGAAGTGTAAGTATTGGCAATTGAGAACGCTCGCAGAGATAGCAAGCGAGAGGGAAAAGGAGGGAAAGGTAAAAAGAGCTAAGCACGTAGGTAAATAGGATGGTAAAGATACGAAGGATATAAAGATAGATCTTGTTGGCCGACGATTGTTTTCTGTTTTGTTGTGAATGTCTTATATATTTAATACATGTGCTGTCTTCCTTCGTCTGAATTTGTGTATGTGTACTGTAGGGGTTTATGTTCTCCCTTTGTCTGCATCTCTCCGTTACCTGACCCCTGCTGTTCTGTGTTGTGACCGCACTAAATGACCTATTTTTGTACACGTCTCTCTCTTTCTCTATTTCTCCCCCCCCCCTTTTTTTATCCCTCTCTCTCTCTCTCTCTCTCTCTCTCTCTCTCTCTCTCCCTCTCTCTCTCTCTCTACATGTCATACGTGTACCGAATGGCTCGTTTAGATTGCGGACGACTCTCACTCTCTGAGAGTCTCCCTATTTCCTCTTCCTTTTTTATGGTAAAATCGTGCCTCGCTGGCACCCGTCTGATTGGATACTTCTTGAACGCGAAGGTGTTCAGCGAAATTGACCGAAACTAAAATGATTGTATCTCGCCATATTACTACCTCTCCTTTCTGCAAAATGAATGAACTCGAATTGGCTGAGAAGGAAAGGACAGGTAAGACGACTAAGGTCCCCCAATTTGGCCTTTTATAGGGGAACTGTATGTCAATGGCACCTTATTTTTCTGTTCATCAGAGACGAACGCCAACGTCTAGAATTGACCCCCAATGCCCAGATTGCCCCACCCCTTCGCACCCAAGCGCGAATGCCCGAAGCATCCCCACCCCACTTGATTGTCCCCAGCTGTTGCCCCGGATATAAACATGATGACCATGAGTAACTGTCGCCCCTCGAGAAAAAAAACCCTGTTTTACCCTGACTCTCCATGGTAGTGCCCCCGCCCTGTTTTGAAAAGGTTAGCCAGCCTTGAAGGGAAATGTTAGACTGTTAAGGCTCAGGTTAGAAAGACGAGTCTCCCTAGAGGTTCCGAAATGTTGAACTTAATGACATGCACAGTTGATAAGAGCATGACTTTTGTACATATATGACATGAATAGATGATGAATAAAAGTTGGCATGAACTCAGTAGGAATGCCGACATATGCACTGCTTGGTAGTAGACTTCTGACTGTGACCAATGAATATATCTCCCAGGTGCGTATGATTGAGGGAGGAATTCACATGCATAAATGTCTTCTTCTGCCAGTTCTCTAAAGCTTGTTTTATACCTATTCAAAGATTTACGATCACCGGAGGAGAAGGGTCAGACGTGACGTACAGCCTAGCTGCAGACCTTGAGACACATGCGACCTCGACCAAAGGTGGAGCCACAGAGCAACAAGATACGGGACGAGACAGCAACTTCAAACGTGGGAAACGAAAAATGACGGGCTGCCTTGAAGCCCTCCGTCTGCTAACCCACGTGTGCCTGGAGTCTCCGTCCCCCTTCTTTGGGCCCGATTAATGGGCCTGCCTGCTTGTTATCTTTTGCTCCCTTGGTCCCTTTTTGTGTGTCCCAGGAACTCTGACCCAACTCCTCCTCTCTCCTATAGACCATTTGAACAACACACACCCTCTTTTCCATGTGACTTCACGCCAAAAAGAAGAACGGCATTCAGGTGGGAATAGGGTGTTGCCATGGAAATATAGGTGCCGAGCATAAGGCGCCACTAAAAGGACTGGTTAGGGAACAGGACTGTGGTCTAACAGCAGAGGACAGACCGCACCTTGCAACGCGAAAGGTTGAATACGAGCTGGACCTATAGCTCCACCGCCCGTGCTCAACAGCGCCAACGAAAGGACACGGACTAGAGCCTACCAGTGATGGCTCACTGCTAAAAAGACACTGTGACGAAGAGATCTTGTGTATTGAACTGAATTCCGCCCTCAACTACTTGGTCAAGATGTTCATTGGTCACATTTTTGAGTCAGAAACATTTATGCTATGTAGTGCGTTGAATATTAGGAACTCGGCAAATGCAATTTTCTATGTGCTACATCCTGTCAACCACACTGTCCATGATTATATGCCAAATGTTAATATTGACAAATGCTAATTCTTCATTCACGCCTGTGTATTTTTGTACCCCCACCAATTACAAAAATGAACTCTGTAATGTAAAAAGGGGCGACTGTGGAAATTTGAGAAATTGATGTACATAAACAGCGTTCATTATTCCATTTTCCCGCTCCTCTCCCTGTAAGCACCATGAATACCGTAAACTATTGACCGCACCACTCTGCCAGTAAAAGCCCGCACCCATATGTACATGACAGCCATTTTAGGCACCCTGGCCTTTTTTCCTGCTCATTAGAATCACCGGCTTCCCTTCTGCGCGTATCTGAGCCCCCCTCCCTCTGCGCGACCCTGCCCTGAAAGGCAACCCTCCTGCTTGACCCACGCAAAACCCCCCATTCCCTCTTGGAGAGGCATCCTTTGCCTTAGCTGACATAGCCCTCCCCAGCTGCACCTGACTGCCCCCGCTCTCCTCACGCATAAGTCATAAGATCTCTCTCTCCCTCTGTGCGACTCTGTCCCTGTACACCCCCTGGCTCCCCCTCCCTTCTCCCTCACACGGGCAAGTCATAAACCTCCTTCTTCTGCAAAGACCCTGTCCTTGGGAGTCACGGCCGCGCCTGACCAGCACCTCCTCTCCTTTCATGAATAACCCCTCTGTTAGTAAACCTTCCTTCCGCGATTGACTGTCCACACATGTCTGAGGTCATCGCCTAAAAACCAGGAGATACTGTTTACTACTTATTGTATGGAATCACTCCTCTTCAAAGGACCCACTATTGATCCTGGGCACCCCACCCCCTGGGCTATGATCAGGCGCACACATCCTAAAAGTTGGCGGAACACTCAGCTGCGTGATTACCCTCCCCTCTTATCAGCAGGTCAAAGGGTCCCTATTGTGAACATATGTGGGGTAGGATTGACACGAGGATCATGAGGATGTCTTTTCCGTGTTTCACAATGTCATGATTGTAATGCTAAGTGTTTTGTAAGGTATAAAAGACGAGATCTCAGCTCACTTGTTAGAGCACCTCCCGAAAGAAACTGTGTTTCGTGTCCGAAATGACTGGCTCTCTTCATGAGTAATAAACTCTGTTCTTTGATTCCTGCTGCCAGCGCCCGTCTCTTTATTTGGTAATTATTCAGAATGGGAACTAAGAGGCGTCTTGCGCCAGCAGCCCGGGCATCGATACTAGTATGGGCTCACCTTTTACATAGGAGAGGGAATGGACAGAACTCATAAAACAAGTTCTAACTTTATTGCTGTTGGACTTGGCCCGCAGGGCAGGTTCACCCCTAGACTTTTTGCCTTATTTGTGACCCTGTGTTAGTGATTTTTGGGTCTCTGCGCACTTTCCTCTGAGTCCCAGAGTGAAAGTGCGTGCGTGTAGTATGGCTGGCCTGCCCTCCCATAGGAATGCATGGGGAATGTGTGTGTCCCTGGTAGTTCCTGATGCGTGGGGAGTGCAGGCTCGAGTTTAGTATGTATAAACTCGTGAGAGTGAATGCTGCAAGATGGTGTCTGCGGCATGTGTGTGTCTAGTTGGGAAGTGCTACTTCTGGACATTGAGATATGTGTGCTGTGAGGGTGCTGGAGCGTGATTGGCTGGAGCTGGCTGGCATGCCAGGCTCCAGGAAGTCTGGATGGGTCTGCCCGGTGGTGAGTGGGAGATTAGCATGAGTGATGTGTGGGAGGAGTGTACCTGTGTCCTGGATGGGCTGGGTTTTCCCCACACAATGCTGGCTCCGCCCCCCTGTGGTGTGTCTAACGACCCTAGCCTCCCCAGTGAATGAAATGGGTGGTTGGGCCATCAAGAGTGCTCCAGAACCAGCTGCGACTGGTTTTTCCCCCACCCTGCACGCTGAAACAAAGGATTTGTCAGTATAAGAAGGGGCTGTGTCCCCACTGAAGATGTTCTGCTTTTGGATCCTGCCAGAGGGGGCTTTTGCTGCTGCTGGGGCCAGGAGGACCGCCACTTGGGGAGTCTCCCTGCCTGGAGACCCAGTGTGCTGGCTCTGGCCCAGCCTTGCCCCCCTGCCTGCCTCCAGCCCTGCTGGAGCCCTGTCCTGTCCTCCCGTGCTGGGGAGCACTGAGGACTTCTTGCCTGCAGCCTGAGAGCGCTGCTCTCTGCCCTTCAGCGCTGGGGGCGCGGAGATCGCCTGCCTAGCGCTTGGAGAGCGCTGGATTTTGCCCCTAGCGCTGTGAGCGCTGTACTGTGTCCTGGAGGCGCTTTGGAGCGCCTGCCCTTCGTTGCTAGCGCTGCTAGCGCTGGGTGCGCACAGCCGGTGCCCACCCGGCATCTGATCGCCCCATGTGGCGAGTTGGCGGCGCGGGTGCCACCCCGCTCATTGCTGCATTGTTGTTGCCCGGTTGGTTGATCTACGAGGGAGCCCACTCCTCGGATCATCTGGGAAGCCGCCTGCCTGCCTAAAAGCGAGCCGCCGCGCTGCCCGCGGCGACCCGGAAGTGATTGGGAGTCCGTCCAATCACCGCGCGGCCCGGGAGAGTCAACCCGGAAGTCCCGCCCCCGCAGCGGAGCCGAGAAGCAGCCTGCCGAGGCTCCCCGAGTGGAGAGAGGAGCCCCGGGAGAAGGAGCCGGGAGACCCGAGGAGCGGCCGCCAGAACCCGGTGAGTGCAGGTGTTTGCTGACAGGAGAGGGGGGCGTCGGGACACATTGCCGGTGTCCGCCCCGCCCCCTCTCTGTAGCGCGACCACCGGGGGCATTGGATTGTCGCTTGAGCCCCGAGAGGCTCCACCAGTCTGGGGGCGGTTCCGCGAAGTGCAGAGTCCCCCGTGAGGGACTCCAACGCCCCACATTCGTGCCTAGAGCCCTGAGAGAGGCTCTAGGCGCACCAAGTGTTCTGGGTCCCCCGTGAGGGACCCCACAGCCCAATGAGGCTGCACCCTTGCCGAGAGAGTCCAGAGAGGCTCTGAGGGGCATTTCGTCCGTGAGCCTGCGAGGCTCCTGCAGGGCATTGGTTTCTGCTCCGGGTCCCCAGAGAGAGGGACCCCCCAGCCCAGCGAGGCTGCACCTTTGGTTGCTGGAGCCCTGAGAGGCTCAGCAGCACGCTTATTTGTTTGAGAGCCTGAGAGAGGCTCACCAGTGCCACAGTGGTGGTTCTTTGAGCCCAGAGAGGCTCCAACGTTGCCCTAACTTTCCCTGCTCCAGTTGCCCAGCACTTTGTGGGCAACTGCCACGTTTAGGCCCTGACATTGGGACACCGGGACAGTCACAGGTGGTGACTTGTGAGTTTGGCGCAACTGTTATTGGTTGTACACCTCTGAATGAGTAGATTATTCATCATGTGTTCTCTTTGTGCTGCACCTCTGAATGTGTCTTTATGCGTCATGTGCTTTGTCCTTTTACACCTCTGAATGGGTAGATTATTCATCATGTGTTCTCTTTGTGCTGCACCTCTGAATGTGTTTTTATGCGTCATGTGCTTTGTCCTTTTACACCTCTGAATGTTAAGACATCATGTGTTTTATCCTTGCACCCCTACAGGTATGGTGATTTGTAGGTGGTTGTTTTCTCCCTAGTACAGGTGGTGCTAGTGAGGCCCTGTTACCAGTGATTACTGGTTGTATGCTCTACTTTTATATTGTGTGCTAAAGTGCTATTACTGAAAGTATTGCTAAAGTGCTATTACTGAAGGTATTGCTTTATTACTGAAGGTATTGCTAAAGTGCTATTACTGAAGGTATTGCTTTATTACTGAAGGTATTGCTAAAGTGTTATTACTGAAGGTATTGCTTTATTACTGAAGGTATTGCTAAAGTGTTATTACTGAAGGTATTGCTTTATTACTGAAGGTATTGCTAAAGTGCTGTTACTGAAGGTATTGCTTTATTACCGAAGGTATTGCTAAAGTGCTGTTACTGAAGGTATTGCTTTATTACTGAAGGTATTGTTTCTAAAGTGCTATTACCCTTGACGGTGATCCAAGTGGTCCTGTCCTGTACAAATATCCCTTGTAAATTCCGCCCGTGCCTGTTGGCACAGTGTAACAAGATGTGTGTTTTATCTGATGTATATTTATTATAATACAAAGGCTATTTTTACATATAACCTTGTGTGGAGTTTTCCTTTGTGGTGGGCCTTTGGTTGTTGTTGCTGGGGTGCGTGCGCAAATACTTAACTTACATCGCCTCCAAGTTTAGCCTAGACTGCTCGCGCCACGTTACCTAGAGGGCGAGTGGGGGTTGCCTTGGTGTGGGACTCCCTTGCCCTGACACTTGGAGATGGCGATCCCTGACTGACCTCGACGCGAGTCTTGGCCGGCCAGGGTCCCGTCTCCAACATTGGCGGCAAGCGGTGGGATAAGGATTTGTGTTTGCGTTGTACCACAGTGGCAACTGGCCACTACAAAGCTCTGCATTTTAGATAACCACATTTTGGGGATTATTGTGTTTTTGATGAAGTTCCATTATTGCTTCTCCTGAAGAGTGTCATTTGATAATTGTGTTCAGTACATTTGTCCCCCGCCCTGCTTCCAGAGTTTGGTACCTGTGTCACATGTGGTCAGGTTGAGAAGTCAGGGGTGGTAGAAACTGCCTTACCGATCCGAGGGGAGGGTGTGTGTGGATGAATGGTGTGTTTTCCTGGACGCATGAGTGAGTTCTTTTTTTAAGGAGAGTGTGGAAGTTTTGGAATTGTGTACTTTTACTTCAGATTGCTAGGTCCCTTGTGTTGCATGTGTCTGTGAGCATCCTGTCAAGATGGAATCTCCTTTTAACCTTTGTGGCCTGTTTAAGTACAGTGTGCATGAGTTGGTACGGTTATGTAAGGAGAGAGACATCCCAGTGAGTGAGTCAGACACCCAGTCCAAGCTTAGGGATAACATGATCCTGTGGCAGAAGAGTGACTGGGAGCGTGAGCACAGTGAGAGGGAGAGGGCCCGGACCGCACACCATGAGGGTGGTGGGTCTGAGGGAAGCCCTGAAGAGTCTGATGTGGAGAGTGAGTTTGACAGTGAATGGGCGCCAGCAGAGAGCGAGTACCCCCTAGATAGGGAGTCCCTTGCTGGGTCCAGTGTCAGATGTAGCACCCCATCCCTTTCCCTGTCCCCAGAGGAGTGGGTAGATAGGAGAGAAGAGAGGGAGCACCAGCTGGCCATGGAGAAGCTCAGGTTAGAGCATGCCTGGGAGATGGCGCAGCTGGGTGTGAATGAGCGGACTGCAGAGGCTGAGAGGGCCCTGGCCAGGGAGAAGATAGCCCTAGAGTGTAGGTTATCCCCTGACCGCAGTCTTAATTTTCTGGATCCACCAGGGAGGGTGGAGTCCAGTGGTGGCAGCTTTTTAAGTGTTGGTGTTGACAGTCCCACTCCCAGTTCCCAGAGTATGGTTCCTGTTTCTCCAGAGGTGGAGAATAGGTTGAGGTTTAGGAACCTTAGGAAACCGTCTCACCAGTCTTGGGTAGACTTTGAGGAGGACTGTTGTGGAGCCATGTGTGATTGGGTACAGGAGCCCACGAAATGTGATTGGGACATATTGTTCGATATGTTTCTCAGAGAGCAGTTGCTCAGTTGTTGTTCTCCAGGGTTGCGCACACACCTGTTGGGGTGTGGATTGTCTGAACCATGTGAGCTTGCAGTGGAAGCAGACCGCTGGGAGAGGGCCAGAGGTGCTGTACAGTCATTAGAGAGTGAGTCCAACAGTAGTGGTACAGGGAGCTTCCAGCCCAGCGTGGTGGAAGAGGCTCAGTGTAGCCCAGCTAGGTCCCAGTATAGTGAGAAGGGTGTAGGGGCTGACTGCCTGGCTCAGTGGAGCAGGAGTCAGTGGGTGGCTGAGAGCTCCCAGAGGCCCGAAGCCCTGTCTCAGAACTTGGGTGGTTTCTTGAGGGAACACCAGGTCGGGGACCTAGGCTGTCCTGTTAGTACACTTGAGGAGGATCTCCTAGTGTCTAGGGAACCTGGAGCGTCTGTAACCAGAGCTCCAGGGGTTCCAGTGTCCGGCAGTGTCGCTCCAGTTGGGAGGGCACAGAAGTCCGAAGCGAGGAGTGATTGGGGGATGAGTTTCCCAGTGGATGCACCAGTGGACCAGAGACTAGCCAGTGGGGCTAGATCTTCTTGGGTGGACCCGGGTGGCGCCACTTCTGGTCTGGGGGATCTTTGCGCACTGTCAGGTGGACAGGAGGCGGGAGATCTGCGCCAGGCAGACAGTCACACAACACATGGGTCATGTGTCAGCCTCAGGGGGATTGCGTGTGAGTCCCCAGAAGTCCTGGAGTGCCAGGCAATTATTCCACCAAAGGTTTTAGACCGGAGGTTGGGAGGCCAGGTTCAGGTTCGGCCTGACCTGAAGGGTAGGACGACTGTAACCAGTGTCCTGACCGGTTCTTCCAGAGGAACTTCTCCAGTTGGGAGAGGGCAGACCTCTGGAAGGGGGTGCAGAGGGTGGGAAAGCCCACCTCTGACCCCGGCGCAACCTGAGGGGTTAAACCCTAGGTTGGAATGGCGTTCTAAGGGTACCCCTCGCAGGAGGAGGAGGAACCCTGGAAGAAGAGGTAAGGGGAGGAGAGCCTTCCCTGAGACTCCTGGTCCGCCTGAGGTTGTAGACCAAAGGCTGGTGAACCAGTGGCAGTCTAGTCCTGTCTTGCAGCCAGGGAGAGTGGAGAATGGACACTATGTGCCAGGGGTTACTACCCCCCACTCCGTGAGTAGGCAGGAACCAGTGGCACCGGGGTGGCCTAGGGCCTGGTCCTGGCCGCGGACAGCTGAGGAGTACCAGTGGGGTAGCCCAGTTGGTCCTTACAGTAGCTTTAGAAGGAACCCTAGGGGTTCACCGTGGCATAGAACAGGAGGGTGTCCCGGCAGTGGCGGGCCTGCGTCCGTGTTCTATCGCCCCAAGCAGGAAAGTCCATCACGGTGGTGATTGTTCTCCCCTGCGTTTTGGCTGGAAGGGGGTTGTGTTGGACTTGGCCCGCAGGGCAGGTTCACCCCTAGACTTTTTGCCTTATTTGTGACCCTGTGTTAGTGATTTTTGGGTCTCTGCGCACTTTCCCCTGAGTCCCAGAGTGAAAGTGCGTGCGTGTAGTATGGCTGGCCTGCCCTCCCATAGGAATGCATGGGGAATGTGTGTGTCCCTGGTAGTTCCTGATGCGTGGGGAGTGCAGGCTCGAGTTTAGTATGTATAAACTCGGAAGAGTGAATGCTGCAAGATGGTGTCTGCGGCATGTGTGTGTCTAGTTGGGAAGTGCTACTTCTGGACATTGAGATATGTGTGCAGTGAGGGTGCTGGAGCATGATTGGCTGGAGCTGGCTGGCATGCCAGGCTCCAGGAAGTCTGGATGGGTCTGCCCGGTGGTGAGTGGGAGATTAGCATGAGTGATGTGTGGGAGGAGTGTACCTGTGTCCTGGATGGGCTGGGTTTTCCCCACACAATGCTGGCTCCGCCCCCCTGTGGTGTGTCTAACGACCCTAGCCTCCCCAGTGAATGAAATGGGTGGTTGGGCCATCAAGAGTGCTCCAGAACCAGCTGCGACTGGTTTTTCCCCCACCCTGCACCCTGAAACAAAGGATTTGTCAGTATAAGAAGGGGCTGTGTCCCCACTGAAGATGTTCTGCTTTTGGATCCTGCCAGAGGGGGCTTTTGCTGCTGCTGGGGCCAGGAGGACCGCCACTTGGGGAGTCTCCCTGCCTGGAGACCCAGTGTGCTGGCTCTGGCCCAGCCTTGCCCCCCTGCCTGCCTCCAGCCCTGCTGGAGCCCTGTCCTGTCCTCCCGTGCTGGGGAGCACTGAGGACTTCTTGCCTGCAGCCTGAGAGCGCTGCTCTCTGCCCTTCAGAGCTGGGAGCGCGGAGATCGCCTGCCTAGCGCTTGGAGAGCGCTGGATTTTGCCCCTAGCGCTGTGAGCGCTGTACTGTGTCCTGGAGGCGCTTTGGAGCGACTGCCCTTCGTTGCTAGCGCTGCTAGTGCTGGGTGCGCACAGCCGGTGCCCACCCGGCATCTGATCGCCCCGTGTGGCGAGTTGGCGGCGCGGGTGCCACCCCGCTCATTGCCGCATTGTTGTTGCCCGGTTGGTTGATCTACGAGGGAGCCCACTCCTCGGATCATCTGGGAAGCCGCCTGCCTGCCTAAAAGCGAGCCGCCGCGCTGCCCACGCCGACCCGGAAGTGATTGGGAGTCCGTCCAATCACCGCGCGGCCCGGGAGAGTCAACCCGGAAGTCCGGCCCCGCAGCGGAGCCGAGAAGCAGCCTGCCGAGGCTCCCCGAGTGGAGAGAGGAGCCCCGGGAGAAGGAGCCGGGAGACCCGAGGAGCGGCCGCCAGAACCCGGTGAGTGCAGGTGTTTGCTGACAGGAGAGGGGGGCGTCGGGACACATTGCCGGTGTCCGCCTCGCCCCCTCTCTGTAGCGCGACCACCGGGGGCATTGGATTGTCGCTTGAGCCCCGAGAGGCTCCACCAGTCTGGGGGCGGTTCCGCGAAGTGCAGAGTCCCCCGTGAGGGACTCCAACGCCCCACATTCGTGCCTAGAGCCCTGAGAGAGGCTCTAGGCGCACCAAGTGTTCTGGGTCCCCCGTGAGGGACCCCACAGCCCAGTGAGGCTGCACCCTTGCCGAGAGAGTCCAGAGAGGCTCTGAGGGGCATTTCGTCCGTGAGCCTGCGAGGCTCCTGCAGGGCATTGGTTTCTGCTCCGGGTCCCCAGAGAGAGGGACCCCCCAGCCCAGCGAGGCTGCACCTTTGGTTGCTGGAGCCCTGAGAGGCTCAGCAGCACGCTTATTTGTTTGAGAGCCTGAGAGAGGCTCACCAGTGCCACAGTGGTGGTTCTTTGAGCCCAGAGAGGCTCCAACGTTGCCCTAACTTTCCCTGCTCCAGTTGCCCAGCACTTTGTGGGCAACTGCCACGTTTAGGCCCTGACATTGGGACACCGGGACAGTCACAGGTGGTGACTTGTGAGTTTGGCGCAACTGTTAATGGTTGTACACCTCTGAATGAGTAGATTATTCATCATGTGTTCTCTTTGTGCTGCACCTCTGAATGTGTCTTTATGCGTCATGTGCTTTGTCCTTTTACACCTCTGAATGGGTAGATTATTCATCATGTGTTCTCTTTGTGCTGCACCTCTGAATGTGTTTTTATGCGTCATGTGCTTTGTCCTTTTACACCTCTGAATGTTAAGACATCATGTGTTTTATCCTTGCACCCCTACAGGTATGGTGATTTGTAGGTGGTTGTTTTCTCCCTAGTACAGGTGGTGCTAGTGAGGCCCTGTTACCAGTGATTACTGGTTGTATGCTCTACTTTTATATTGTGTGCTAAAGTGCTATTACTGAAAGTATTGCTAAAGTGCTATTACTGAAGGTATTGCTTTATTACTGAAGGTATTGCTAAAGTGCTATTACTGAAGGTATTGCTTTATTACTGAAGGTATTGCTAAAGTGTTATTACTGAAGGTATTGCTTTATTACTGAAGGTATTGCTAAAGTGTTATTACTGAAGGTATTGCTTTATTACTGAAGGTATTGCTAAAGTGCTGTTACTGAAGGTATTGCTTTATTACCGAAGGTATTGCTAAAGTGCTGTTACTGAAGGTATTGCTTTATTACTGAAGGTATTGTTTCTAAAGTGCTATTACCCTTGACGGTGATCCAAGTGGTCCTGTCCTGTACAAATATCCCTTGTAAATTCCGCCCGTGCCTGTTGGCACAGTGTAACAAGATGTGTGTTTTATCTGATGTATATTTATTATAATACAAAGGCTATTTTTACATATAACCTTGTGTGGAGTTTTCCTTTGTGGTGGGCCTTTGGTTGTTGTTGCTGGGGTGCGTGCGCAAATACTTAACTTACATCGCCTCCAAGTTTAGCCTTGACTGCTCGCGCCACGTTACCTAGAGGGCGAGTGGGGGTTGCCTTGGTGTGTGACTCCCTTGCCCTGACCCTTGGAAATGGTGATCCCTGACTGACCTCGACGCGAGTCTTGGCTGGCCAGGGTCCCGTTTCCAACAATTGCCAACTTTCTTGATGTGATATGTTTTATTACACCTTCGGTATTAAATTTAACATGATTTCTGTATGTTTTATGGAACAGCACCCCAGAGATGTTTAGGGTCTATACCACTTAAAAAAAGTTTCACAGACAATCCACCTGAAGCTTCTAAGAGGCAAGGCTGAATGTGTAAGTATACATATATACATGGACTTTACAAATGAAAATTAATTCTGTAAAATTATACGGCCAAATTAATACATGCAAATTTATAAGGGCAGAAATGTACGTTCACAAATTAATGTGATTGGGAATCTAAATGCCTGTATTTCCAATGTCGGAAATGTCCATGAGTGTAACCATATGAATATGCACAGTGAAAAATGTCAGCCAGCCTGCAAATGTGTGCACATCTATTAAAACTTGAGTTCCAACTGGAAAATTCCACAGCAGAAATCCAGTGCATGAGGGTGATTCCATACAAACAGACGTATAATCAGGGCTAGACTGGCCACTTATCCCACCAGGAACATCCCTGGTGGGTTGGGGCCCTTAGAGGCTGGTTTATTGAAGGACCAGGCACTTTCCCCAGCTCCCTGACATTATTGACAGTAGGTGGAGGGGACAAAGAGAGTGGGGTGAGATAGAGGTGAAAGGGACAGGAACTCATTGAATTTTGCCTGGGCTGCTTTTGATTCCCAGACCAGCACTGTTTTTAATCGCCAATATACATACACACCTGGGAGGCATAACCACATGCCTCTTTCTCTATTTCAGCAGTTGACTGCTGAGACCTGGAGTATTGTTGCAAGGTTGATGCTAAGTTATCCAAGAAGAATAAAAAAGCTGCAGCCCCAGCGATATTTAAAGTGGAACCCTATGCTGGGCTACACAGTGTGCTCGCCAAGCAACTCATGTAGGGGGAAGTCACTAGCACTGTGAGACACTGGAGTGGGAGATGAGCACTTTGGGCGTCCTCACAAAGCTATTTCTGTCTATTTGGAATATTGCATGGGGCATCCGCCTAGTATGTAGCATTTTCAAATTAATAAACACCCCAATTCGATAACGAATGCACAGTAGTATCTCGTTCATGTAATGGGTTTGAATTATGTGGAGTGTCATTATGTGGCATGAAGTTTTTTACTTTTCTGATTGGCTGCTGCGAATTTTCAGTAAAGAAAATTGAGAAGCATAATCCTCGCCTCCGTTTTCTTAATAGAATTGAAAATTCTTGTCACGTATGTGCGCAAATTTTGAATTCCATGTCAAGACCGGAGGCTCCGATTATGCTTGTTCAAAGCTGAGCCACCACAACAGATGCAACATTCACAATAGGTTTGTATTAAAACGTTTCAAATGTAGAGTCAGAGGAACAATCAGCTGCCTTCCTAATGTCCAATAAACTCCCACAGAAAAGGCTTTGGATGCCATAGCACCACAAGCAGAATGAGCACGAAATCTGGAAACATCAATTCCTGCTTTGCCCGTGAGCAAATGCACCCATCTTGCTAGTGGAGTTGGGGTCACTGGGCGAAAAAGTTTCTGTAAAGCAATCAACAATTGACTCGTCATATCTTGACGAAAACCTGCAGTACTCACCTCATAATTATGGATACATTGTACCACACACAATTTTGGATTGTCAGGAAATGCAGGATAAGTGACGGAAGAGGTGTTACATTATTTAGTGCGTCATGTGATAAAAAGGTAACACCTTCCGGAGAGAATCTGCAACGTGCTAGATCAAGAGCGCGAACATCAGAAACGCGTTTACAGGATACTAGACAAAGCAGTATAGCAAGTTTTTTAGAAAGTTGCTTACGAGACAAATATTGATTTACAGGCTAGGAGTCCAAGAGACGTAAAACAAGGGGGACATCCCAAAGTTCTGAATATTTATAACAGGGTGGTTTTACCCTGTAAGTTATTTACACAACAATGGATGTTCACCATGAGGCTTTCCGTCAATGGCCACGTGACCCGCCGAGATGGCTGACCGGAAATTATTAACAGTGCGATAAGCAAGGCCTGAAGCGGCCAAGGACGCAAGGAAGTTCACTACCAGGGTGACATCTGCTGAAGTGGGATCCCCTCCCGTTGAGAGCACCAATAACACCAACGTTTCCACGCTGTAGCATAACGTCTCTGGTTGTTGGGCGACCAAGCCTCGCTGATAAATATGGCAGCGTCTCTCGAAAGGTCTGGGACTTTCCAGCGATCCCCGAAATTCGCCAAGCAACCAGCATGAGTTGATCTGATGTTATCAACGGATGCGGAGATTGAAGAGGGTCTAACAATAGATTCCACCGCTGGGGAAGAAGGAATGGAACCGCACATAACATTTCCAGAAGTACCGGGAACCACGCTTGAGCCCTCCAAAGAGGAGTGATCAGAAGTAATTCCGCCTGATAACATTTGGCTCGGGCCAGGACCTTCGGAATCATCACAAACGGAGGGAACGCATAACAAAGCACCTGAGGCCACACTTGCAGAAAAGCATCCGTGGCTAGAGCCTCCGGCTCCGGACGCCAGCTGAAGAACAGGCAATTGATGTGGAGAGACAGTACGTCTGGAAACCAACGGCAGCCTGTAAATAATTGATCGTACCGGGCTCCCCAACCCCACCGACTGGCATCAGATTCGATCACTACCTCCGGCGTGTTGCCGAATAGGGCTCGACCGTTCCATGACTCCATATGTTCTAGCCACCACAACATCTCCCACCGCACCTCCTCTGAGAGAGGAATGGGATCGGAATACCTGAGGCTTTTCTGGAGCCGTTCAAGTGCTCGGTAATGTAGGGGGCCCGGGAAGATAACCCGCCGAGATGGCTGACCGGAAATTATTAACAGTGCGATAAGCAAGGCCTGAAGCGGCCAAGGACACAAGGAAGTTCACTACCAGGGTGACATCTGCTGAAGTGGGATCCGCCTCCTGTTGAGAGCGCCAATCACACCAACGTTTCCATGCTATAGCATAACGTGTGTGGGTGTTGGGTGACCAAGCCTCGCTGATAAATCTGGCAGCGTCTCTCGAAAGGCCTGGGACTTTCCAGCGATCCCCAAAATTCACCAAGCGACCAGCATGAGTTGACCTGATGTTATCAACGGATGTGGAGATTGGAGAGGGTCCAACAATAGATTCCACCACTGGGGAAGAAGGAATGGAACCGCACATAACATTTCCAGAAGTACCGGGAACCACACATGAGCCCTCCAAAGAGGAGTGATCAGAATTAATTCCACCTGATAACATTTGGCTCGGGCCAGGACCCTCGGAATCATCACAAACAGAGGGAACTCATAACAAAGCACCTGAGGCCACACTTGCAGAAAAGCATCCGTGGCTAGAGCCTCCGTATCCGGATGCCAGCTGACGAACACTGGAATCTGTTGAGTCTAGTGGCAAACAGATCGATCTGACAAGGACCCCGCATCTTTGTCAACAATCGGAACACTCGAGGGTGAAGCCGCCAATCGCTGAAATCCCGGAGATGTCGGGAATTCGAATCGGCAACCTGGTTGCTGCACCCTGGAAGGTACTCCACCACTCCAAACAATTTGCTCCGAAGGCAAAAGTGCCAAAAGTCCTTCGCAATCTCCGCCATAAGTCGAGACCGGGTCCCTCCAAACTTGTTCACATAACGAATCGCAGACACGTTGTCCATGCAGGGAAGGATGCAACAATTCGTCTGACGGGGCGAGAGTCACGAATCGCAAAGGAACACGCCAGAAGTTCCAGGCAATTGATGTGGAGAGACAGTTCCTCTGGAGACCAACGGACGCCAGTAGATAATTGACCGCACCGGGCTCCCCAACCCCACTGACTGGCATCGGATTTGATCACTACCTCTGGCGTGTTGCTGAACAGGGCTCGACTGTTCAACAACTACATATGTTCTAGCCACCACAACATCTCCCACCTCGCCTCCTCTGAGAGAGGAATGGGAATCGGAATACCTGAGGCTTTTCTGGAGATGACGTATCTTGAGCTGTTCAAGTGCTCGGTAATGAAGGGGGCCAGGGAAGTTCCCTTGTATAGAAGAAGCTAACAACCTGACGACCCGGGCTACAGACCTCAAGGACACGGTCTGCCTGTTCAAAAGCAACCTCAAATCTCTCTTGATCGATCTGATCTTCTGAGTGGGTAAAAGGAGTTGACAAGAGAGGGAATTGACTAGAAAGCGCAGACACTCCACAGACTGAGAGGGAATCAACAAAGATTTCTGAGGGTTGACTAAGAATCCCAGATTCCGTAATAGATCTATGGTCCAAGCAAGATGTTGTAATAACAGAAGAGGACACTGACTCATGACTAGAATGTCGTCTAGATAAATGATGAGGCGGACGCCTCTGGCATGAAGAAACTCGACTACAGGCCTCAGAAGTTTCGTGAAGCACCAAGGTGCTGACGAGAGGCCGAAAGGAAGGACTTTGTACTCATACCACATTCCGTGCCATTGGAATTGAAGAAAGTGACGATGAGGTTTGTAAATGGGCACTGAGAGATAAGCATCTTTCAGATCCAGGCAGACCATCCAGTCCCCTTCCTGAAGAAGATCGCGAAGAAGATGGATCCCCTCCATCTTGAAGTGACGATATACAACCTATCCATTGAACTCCCTGGGGTTTTACCAACTAGATACTTCTAAGTAATTTATACAACAATGGATGTTCACCAAGAGGCTTGCCGTCAATGGTCACGTGACCCGCCGAGATGGCTGACCGGAAATTATTAACAGTGCAATAAGCAAGGCCTGAAGCGGCCAAGGACGCAAGGAAGTTCATTACCATGGTGACATCTGCTGAAGTAGGATCCACCTCCCGTAGAGTGCACCAATCAAACCAACGTTTCCATGCTGTAGCATACCGTTTGTGGGTGTTGGGCGACCAAGCCTCGCTGATAAATCTGGCAGCATCTCTCATAAGGCCTGGGACTTTCCAGCAATCCCCGAAATTCGCCAAGCGACCAGCATGAGTTGACCTGATGTTATCAACGGATGTGGAGATTGGAGAGGGTTAACAATAGATTCCACCGCTGGGGAAGAAGGAATGGAACTGCACATAACATTTCCAGAAGTACCGGGAACCACGCTTGAGCCCTCCATAAAGGAGTGATCAGAATTAATTCCACCCGATAACATTTGGCTCGGGCCAAGACCGTCGGAATCATAACAAACGGAGGGAACGCATAACAAAGAACCTGAGGCCACACTTGCAGAAAAGCATCTGTGGCTAGAGCCTCCGGATCCAGATGCCAGCTGAAGAACACTGGAGTCTGCTTGTTGAGTCTAGAGGCAAACAGATCAATCTGACAAGGACCCCACATCTTGGTCAACAATCGGAACACTCGTGGGTGAAGCCGCCAACCGGTGAAATCCCAGGGATGCCGGGAATTCCAATCGGCAACCTGGTTGCTGCACCCTGGAAGGCACTCCGCCACTACAAACAATTTGTTCAGAAGGCAAAAGTGTCAAAAGTCATTCGCAATCTCCGCCAGAAGTCGGGACCGGTTCCCGCCCAACTTGTTCACATAACGAACCGCAGACACGTTGTCCATGCGGAGAAGGATGCAACAATTCGTCTGACGGGGCGAGAGGCACGAGTCGCAAAGGAACCTGCCAGACGTTCCAGGCAATTGATGTGGAGAGACAGTTCCTCCGGAGACCAACGGCCACCTGTAGATAATTGTCGGCACCGGGCTCCCCAACCCCACCGACTGGTATCGGGTTCGATCACTACCTCCGGCGTGTTGCCGAACAGGGCTCAACCGTTCCGCGACTCCATATGTTCTAGCCACCACAACATCTCCCACCTCGCCTCCTCTGAGAGAGGAATGGGATCGGAATACCTGAGGCTTTTATGGAGATGACGTATCTTGAGCCGTTCAAGTGCTCGGTAATGAAGGGGGCCCGGGAAGATCGCTTGTATAGAAGAAGCTAATGACCCGTCGACCCGCGCTACAGACCTCAAGGACACAGTCTGCCTGTTCAAAATCAACCTCAAATCTCTCTTGATCGATCTGATCTTCTGAGTGGGTAAGAGGAGTTGACAAGAGAGGGAATTGACTAGAAAGCCCAGAAACGCAACAGACTGAGAGGGAATCAACACAGATTTCTGAGGATTGACTAAGAATCCCAGATTCTGTAATAGATCTATGGTCCATCAAGATGTTGTGATAACAGAAGAGGACACTGATTCATGAGGAGAATGTCGTCTAGATAAATGATGAGGCGAACTCCTCTGGCACAAAGAAACTCGACTACAGGCCTCAGAAGTTTCTTGAAGCACCAAGGTGCTGACGAGAGGCTGAAAGGAAGGACTTTGTACTCGTACCACATTCCCTGCCATTGGAATTGAAGAAAGCGACAATGAGGTTTGTAAATGGTCACTGAGAGATAAGCATCTTTCAGATCCAGGCGGACCATCCAGTCCCCTTCCTGAAGAAGATCGCGAAGAAGATGGATCTCCTCCATCTTGAAGTGGCGATATACAACCCATCCATTGAACTCCCTGAGATTTAAAACAAGCCTGGATCCACCCCCTTTTTCTGAACTAGGAAGACGTTGCTGACAAAGCCTTGGGGGTGACGAGCCGTCTGCACTATGGCTTCCTTTTGTAGCAGAGACTCAATATCGCTGGAGATGAACACCTGATCTTGATGGGGAAAAAACCATCGGACAGGGGGAAAGATTTTGCGAGGGGGAATGAAAAAACTTTATTTTGTAACCCTGCACTGAATCCAGGATCCACGCATCCTGTGAGATCTCTTGCCATTTGTGGAGAAAAAACTCGATCCTGCCCCCCAACTGAACCTCTGAAAAAGGAATAAGGCTCACCTGAAACATTGGCATCACGTTGACCTCCTTGGTTACCACCATAGTGTGCCTTTTTGTTGTAGTTGCGGGAGCCACATGTGGGATAGAAGATGGCAGCAGAATTGGAGTCCTGGTACTTCCCTTGTTGTGAATGAGAGCCTCGCTGGGTGCCTTGTTGATAACCTCGGATGAACGACCGCACCCGATGTCGTCCGGCCCGTCCAAAAACTGGACGAAAAACCCGCTTTAAGGAACCTTGTGCCTTGTCAAGGCCACTGAATGTCGAGACAAATTTCGTCAACTCTTTTAAAAATAGTTGACCAAAAAGAAGACCCTGCGCTAAAGGGCCTGACTCAGAGGAAGACAACTCCTCCAATTTAGGGTCAAGTTTCAATAGAATAGAGCAGCGGCACTCACTGGACATGGCACAGTTGCCATTGCCTAATAGACATATGGCACATTGAGCCCATCCAATCAAATCATCAGGATTTATTATCTGCCCTGAAGCTTTTGACTTGAAACCCAAATCCAAGATTTTTGTTAAAGGGCCGGTCAAATCGGGCAACTTATCCTGGCAGGACCTCCATGCACGATCAATATCTTTCTTTGGATCCTTAGTGTATTTCTTTAGATAAATAAGCATTGAAGTATCCACTTCCGGAGTATCTGCCACCTTGTCTGCCAAATCATGGCGTGGGCATTCCGAACGCAAACGGGCACAGAAATCTTTATCAAAAGGTTGACTCAAGTGGGATTGTACGTAGTCAGCAACCTCAGTAGAGGGAAGCCATGAAGAAGAGTTTGGATGGACAATCGCAGTAGGATCAAAGGTCAATAAATTAGGATGAGAGGGTGCGTCTACGAACCTCTCTTTGCGTTGTTTCTTAGCGGGACTTAATAGACATATGGCACATTGAGCCCATCCAATCAAATCATCAGGATTTATTATCTGCCCTGAAGCTTTTGACTTGAAACCCAAATCCAAGATTTTTGTTAAAGGGCCGGTCAAATCGGGCAACTTATCCTGGCAGGACCTCCATGCACGATCGATATCTTTCTTTGGATCCTTAGTGTATTTCTTTAGATAAATAAGCATTGAAGTATCCACTTCCGGAGTATCTGCCACCTTGTCTGCCAAATTATGGCGTGGGCATTCCGAACGCAAACGTGCACAGAAATCTTTATCAAAAGGTTGACTCAAGCGGGATTGTACGTAGTCAGCAACCTCAGTAGAGGGAAGCCATGAAGAAGAGTTTGGATGGACAATCGCAGTAGGATCAAAGGTCAATAAATTAGGATGAGAGGGTGCGTCTACGAACCTCTCTTTGCGTTGTTTCTTAGCGGGACTCAGACGTCGTACCAGAGGAGGTATTACCATCATCTCTGCAAGGCGAGCTAGAAGTATTGTCTCTGGTCACCCAACCATAAGAGTGGTCAGAAGACAAGGTTTGTGCCAGTTTTTCAAAATCCGAAGATTGTGGTTTTTAGACCCCTTACCACCAGAAGGACGGGACGTAGAGCCAGGAACCCAGCCTTGCTGCAAGGTATAATTACATAAGTGGCGCTTTAAGGGTTCAATAGCCCTGACCATAGCCTTGTTAACGGAGTGTTGGACTCCCACATCCAGAGCCTCGACGAGCTCATGCTCCATTGACCCAGAGGGCTCCTCCTCAAAATAGTCTGTGTCATCATAGAAATAGTCAGATATTTTAGACACTTTGAAGTGACAAATATATACCCACAGTATGAAAAATGGAGACAATAATCACTGTTCGCAGCACAAACACCCCTAAAGGGAACGACAGTGACAAATAAGGGGGAGTGGCCAACCCCAGGCAAGCCAGCACCACAGGAATGCAGAATTTCCAAAGGGTGCACAGATATTCAAATGTTGAGGGAGGGCTTGCCCAGCAATTCCACTCTAGGCAGAGCCTATGCCAATTATACAGCCCAAAGCCCTACAGGATGACCTGGGCGTCGTCTGGAGGCTAGCAAGTTTAGTGGGTATAGGGCAAGAAAAAGCGCTGCTCCTCCTGCGCCACAAAAATACCGGCAAACAATGAGGAAAACAATGTGGAAAACACTTGGTATTAAAAATGGCCACCGTGCCTGCGCGGTACGGCCGAAACCTGTGCCAGAAAGAGGACTGTGCAGTCTTGAGACGCGCGTCCTCGCTCCCCGTCTCCCACTCCACAAACAAGGTTGCGGGCACAAAGCACCCGGAAACTGGGAGGAAACCAGTGCCCCCAACGGCACAAGCAGAGTGACAGTCATATGCTGCCGCCGGCGATGCAACCGCCTGAAACCGTGGAAATATGCCTAAAGGAACAGCGCTCGCGATCGGAAGATTCGGGACGCTTCCGACCGGGCGCACGCAAAAAAGTCAGTCTCAGCTGTAAACGTGGATAAAAGGCAGTGGACACCAACGTTTGCAACAACACAAGAACAGAGCGCGAAGGACTGCAAAATGAACAACATGAAAAGCGCTAGGAGCGCGGAAGCCCCAATCAGAGCCGCAGCGCGAGTATCATGTATCGGACCACAGCTTACAAAAGCACAGGTTAAAGTAAACAATACGAGTGCATGAAGCAATAAATAAACAATAAGCACCATGAATGTACAGAAAAAGTAAAGGTAGTAAACTTAACTGGCTGCGGAGCAGCAAAGAAATAGGATATGGTATTCTCCAGTGCTCCTTATATAGGGGTCTACTCTATGGTTACCATGTGATACCCACTGGGGTTTATGGGTATTGTAGTGTGTACTTTTCTGATTGGCTGCTGAGAATTTTCAGTAAAGAAAATTGAGAAGCATAATCGGAGCCTCCGGTCCTG
Source organism: Lissotriton vulgaris (assembly GCF_964263255.1). NCBI lineage: Eukaryota > Metazoa > Chordata > Amphibia > Caudata > Salamandridae > Lissotriton > Lissotriton vulgaris. The sequence goes on from NC_141690.1 coordinate 231,825,183, forward strand.
CATAGAATTTTGTGGAGTGGACAGGGACGAGGATGCTGATGGGAGAAGGATAAAGAGGCATGAGGCAGGAGGGGGTGGATTAAAATACAAGCTTCCCAGTGCATAAATAAATAAAGTCAGTAATGCTTCTGCCCTTCCCACAGCTATCCTGCGCTCCTTCATATGAGGCCACCCCTAATGCACCTATATCTTCCACGCCAGAATTGCAGACTCAAAGCCCCGAGCTTGTCTCCTTCAGTCTAGGCTGCAGTTCTGATTGTTAAGATGGATAGGGACTCAGAGAATAGAGCGCAGCAGAGATGCCCTATGCACCACGCATGACTCCTCTGTAACTTTATCACCCCATTGCTATCTCCAGAGAGATCAGCAGTGGAAACTGTTGTTTAATCACAGACTGCTGACTAGGAAATGCTTCCTGGTTGTGGCAGCCAGTCGCGCATGAAGTCTTGCCAGGTTTCATTTGTCAGGCTAGCTATTGAAATACTGGTAGGATTGGGAAAACATAGTCACAAGTTGGACCGGTGCCCCTGAAAGGATGGCAGAGCTGGGGCACATTCACACCTTCTTTCCAATGTCGTCAAGGGAGTGGCCAGGAAAATAAAATGCCCCCACTTTGAGCCACAAGGAATAAAATATCCCACCAAAGTGAGTGATCCGGACACTTTCTATTAAAGAGCCCGTGTAAAATGTTCCCCCTAGCACCATGCTTTAAAATGATGCATTTTGCAGCATTATTCTAAAAGAATTGGGAAAAACTGCCCATTTACTAATATTAACTTCTTTCTTTCATTCTTATCTTTTTTTCTCTCTCTCTCTTTCCTCCATTTCCATTTTCTTCTTTAATTCTTTTTATCTTTCCTTCTGTCCATTATTTTTTTCAATTCTTTTGTACACCGTTCTAGCTTTCTGCCCTTCTCAATATTATTGTTTAGTTTTCTTTGCTGCTTTCCAGCTTCCCATTCTTCTCTTCTTGTTTTTCCTTTCTTTTTTTATCATCTTCATTTCTATCCTCTCCCTTCTATCTTCCTTGTTATATTCCTTCCATTTGTTAAATCTTTCTTTTTCTTCTTTAATTATTTTGCCCTTTCATCCGTCACTCACTTCTACTTTCCATTCTTCTGCTTTCCTTCTATCTATTCTATATATATGAAAACGAAAGTATGTCTGTTGTCCTTTATGCATTACTGCACCATTCACCCGATCGCCATGAAACTTTGGGAAGTTGTTGAGTACACTCCCGCGAAGGTTTCTGGGAAAAAAATAATAATAATAAATTGGTAAAAGTTGTTGAGTATACTCCCTCGAAGGTTTCTGGCAAACAAAAAAAAAAAAAGAAACATTTGTTAAATATCAGCCCCCCCAGTTCACCAGGGCCTTCATAATCTTTCCAATACTGAACGTTTACAGTTTACGGTGCGACTCGCTTTTTCAATAACCATCAACAAAGCACAAGGACAATCGTTGCAAGTGTGTGGACTAGATTTGGAGAATCCGTGCTTCTCACATGGACAACTGTATGTGGCCAGCTCACGCATCAGAAAACCTTCTGATTTATTCGTGTACGCACCAGACGGAAAAACAAAAAATACCGTGTATCCACAAGCATTCGAATAAATAAACAGAATTAAAACAACACTTTAAAATGTTTTCCATTTTAAAATGAATATGTTTCAATAACAATGACACAATGTAAATTGACTGTTATCATAACAAGTTTCCTTAAATTTTCTTTCTTCTGAGATCGCAGCAACGCGCGACGGGTAAGCTAGTCTATATATATAAAAACGAAAGTATGTCTGTCTGTCTGTCTGTACTTAATGCATTACTACACCATTCATCCGATTGCCATGAAACTTTGGGAAGTTGTTGAGTACACTCCCGCGAAGGTTCTGTCCAATTCTTTTTTTAAACATCATCTTTTGAATACTGAAATAGACAGCGAATTTGCGAGCATCGTCGACAGTTATGACCCCCAAACGGAAATCGATTGGTCAATCTACATCAGAAGCACGAAAGAAAAAGGCATTACGAGCTTCAGAAACAGACGAGCACACGGGAAGCAAGATTAGAAGCTGTTCGAATACAAAGTGCTCAAGCCTGTAATTCTCAAACGAACGAGCAACGAAAATCAAGATTGGAAGCCGATCGAGTACGCACTGCTCAAGCCTGTTCTTCTCAAACGAACAAGCAACCAGAATCAAGATTGGAAGCCAATCGGGGACGCACTGCTCAAGCCACACTTAGAAATGTTTTCAAAAATAAAATGAATAAGTTTCAATAACAATGACACACTGTAAATTTAATGTTATCATAATGAGTTTCCTTGAATTTCCTTTCTTCTTAGATTGCAGCAACGCGCGACGGGTAAGCTAGTCCTTTATATTTATTTCTTTGTCCTTTCTTTTTAGGTCGAGCCTAGCTGCTCTAGGAAAACGACCTCTTGGAATCCCGCTGGACTTCCGGCCTATAGCTTGCGGTTGCGAGCAGCAGCTCACGAGCGCACGCACACCATCGCGGGACGTTGCTCATAACCGCAAGCTGCATTCGGGGTTGCGCTTGCCGGCCTATAGCTTGCGGTTGCAAGCAGCAGCTTGCGAGAGCATGCACACCATCGCGGGACGCTGCTCATAACCGCAAGCTGCATTCGGGCCGCTCTTGTTTTGAGTGTCTCGAGCTGCATTCGTGGCAGTGCTTTAATTCGAGGATTTCAATAGTGCCATGTTACTGGAAGTCTGCCGCTTAGTTATTTTGTTTCCTGGCTGCCTCTAAACTCTAAAGCATGAAAGTTTGCAGGAATAATCAGCTGCTTTCAGAGTCATCAACAATGGCAGTGCCATCAAAATGTGAGCCTAAAGAGGTCTGCTGAAAAGCCACACTCGAGTTGTGCATTGTGGGTGAGCAGCACTATAGCTCCGCCCCAAAAACGGACATGCAAACGTGTCACCTGCATGGCCCATAATCTTTCAGGCACGGTATCCGTAGAACTGAATGGATGCAGCTATGTTTGTAAATTGGTGGATCAGTCAACTATGCAGTCAGAAATAAACAGAAGAGTAACATAATTCCAACATCTTTACCTTCACGACAGGAAAATTTGCCGCGTTTTTGTTTTAAAAGAATGTTCTTCTTAGTAACCACAAGGCAAATTGCAGAAATTGTTTATTTCGAACAAATAAAAATACAATATCTTACCTTGTGATGTTTTTGCATTCTGCCGTGTAACATGCCGCATATTTTCCCTTTACTACTACTTAGTCTAAACAGTAAATATAAGACAAAAGTATGTACTGTGTTCTAGAGATGCGGTAATGATCTATGACTGATAATTAAAGTCGACAAAGTGAGAAAGGCCGTAATAAAAATGATTATAGACAATTTTATATAAAGTTCGATTTAAATATCATGTTCACACGTTTGCAAAATCGTAAACATTTGACAAATAGCCGCTATTTTTCTCTAGGAAATAGTTAACCGTATCTGCAAAGCGAAGTAACTACTGGCAAGGGGTGTCTGTTATGGCGGCAGGCAGCAGAAAATTTGTCACAGCCTGAGGTAAACATTCCATTGTCTCTACAACACAGCTTTCCAAACTTTTCATGTTGGTGACACACTTTTTGGAGATGCATCATTTAGGGACACAATAAGTCAGTGTATTGAGCGATTGTAGCAAGCGAGCCCGAACCTCCTAAAGGGATTCGGGGGGGAGGGAGTTCTCTGTGCGATCTTAGCGAGCGAGCCCGAACCACTTAAAGGGGTTCGGGTGGGTTTTCTGTCTCTCCCTTCCTCTCTGGGTCTCCCTTCATCTCTGTGGGTCTCCCTTCCTGTCTGTGGGTCTCCCTTCCTCTCTGTGGGTCTCTCTTCCTCTCTGTGGGTCTCCCCCTCCCTCTGTCTCGCGCCCCCTCGCGTGTATGGTAACCTGGGCAGAGACAGCTTCCTGAACACATACACAGCTGCACCCCAGTACTTCGCAGGTCTTTAAAAGACCATTTACTGCTTTGTTGTGAATATCCTGGCCCCCATAGAGCAGAGTGTCAGGGAGTCCGTGCTGCGTTTGCTGACACTCTTTTAACCCCTTGGACGCTCATGACGAGCTCAGCTCGTCATGGTGTACACCTCCATACACTCATGACGAGCTGAGCTCGTCATGAACAATGGGATTTTAGAAAAGTCAGCATCCAGGAGAATTCGCTGTAGCATTCAAGGTGTTAAAGGAATTCCTCTTAATTAGCAGCAGTTATGTGCTAAGTGTCTATTAATACCGGTGTCATCCAGCGACACACCCACCCTTTGCAGGCGACACAGTATTGTGTCGGACACACAGTTTGGAAAGCTCTGCTCTACAAGCATGGAAACGTGATGACTAGCCATGGAGCACCAGAATTAACAGTAGTACCAGTCCCAATAAGTATTTCACATTGTGAACTTTTGGGTCCTTGCCTGTACCAGCAGGGGCAGCAATGTCACCATATTTACCAATGTATTTCAAATAATAGTTCAAGGGATTTCAAGTGCCAAGGCATACGTCTGAAACCTGTGGATTTCCATTTATTCGCATGCATAGAAAAGGTCCTCTAGAAATGTTTTTTTTTGAGTGGTGTGGAAATCGAGTCACAAATAAAACGGATAATTGTGATGTTTGCAGATGTGTTTTTTATGTGCATCTGTTCAAAACACCACTTTACTAACCTCAACTCTTACTGCAGACCTAGGGCTAGATGTAGGTAGGCTTTTACCAGACGGTAAAAGTTTTTTTTCTATGTAGGAGGCTATTTTACCTATTCGATAAATAATGAATCCGTATTTACCGATTCGATATTTACCGAATCATCCTTTACCGATTCGGTATTTACCGAATCGGTAAATGAGATGTAGGAAGCACTGTAAAAAGTGCTTCTGGGCTTTAAGAATTCGTTATTTACCACCAACTATTAGTTGGTGGTAAATAAGGAATTCCTATGTAAATGCATAAATGTGCATTTACACCTGTGCCATGTGACAGACATACATGCCCTGAGGGCATGTATGTATGCCACATGTGCACACCAGCACTAATCAGGGGTGCAACAGGGTGTCAAAGTGACACCCTGCCACCCTTGACTTTTTCCCAATTTTACCGAATCGGTAATTACCGATTCGGTAATTGACATTCATTCCTATGGGCCTCCAGGCCCATAGGAATCAATGGCAAATACCGAATCGGTAAATACCGATTCTGTAAATACCGAATCTTACCGATTCAGTATTTTTTACCGAAATATTATCTACATTGCAATTACCGATTCGAAAAAAACGAATCAGTAAAATTCTATATTTTTGAATCGGTAACTTACAATTACCTACATCTAGCCCTAAATGTTTAAATTAATTTCAGAATCTGATTTAGCAGAATTTCTTTTCTGTAGGTATACTGAGCTCCAATTACTATTACCTGCTACTCTTTCTCTGCTCAGACTATGCGTGTATTACACTGAGGTACAGAGATAGTAATTGATGGTGCATGGGGACCACTGAACTCTCCACATGTGTCCACATCATTCTGGAGTGCATGCATGTACAAGCATCAAACTCTGAAACTTCAATGGAATTATACAAATTTGCAGAAGTGTACTATATAAATGTTGATAACAGGGTCCATCTTTTATTCTGCTAGTTCCATCTATATGTTCTATATCAGTGTTGAATGTTTTTTGTTGTCTCACTCCTAGTATGCTGCTAATTTTCCTGCTGCTTTTTTATCGTGGAGAAGAAAAAAAACATACATTAATATGCATTTACTTTATTTTAGGAGTGGTTCTCTGTAGACACTTTAAATTCCATCAGGAATAATAATGCATTAGTCTTTAAATTTTGCAAAATGTTTGCTGATGATGAACATGCTCATTGCACTGTTAAAAAAAACGCTGACTCCTTACATGTAGTTAGAGTTTCAGTACCATCCAGTCAAAAGGTGAAATGTATTAAACAATTTAAGAACAGCACATTTTATTGCACACAGGATAATGTGCTGCATGGTTAAGTACTTATAAGATCCCAAAGGCGAGACCTATTGGCTATGCCAATGTTTGTTTCTTTTTGCTATCCTTCTATCAAAGTTTCATTCTTATCTTCCCTCTACCTTCTTTCCTTTTTCATCCTCCTTTCTATTTTTCTTTTATACTTATGTTTCATCCTGCTCCCCTTTAACTGTCCTTCTTTACTTATTTGCTTTCTGCTTTCCTGCCGTACTGCTGTCATATTGCGCACAGTGATATCCTATTATTTTATTCTTCCAGTATTTAGAGGTTTCTCCTTCTGACTTCTAATGACACTGGAGCCACAGATGAAAGTTATGGAGGGCCGTAAAACAACTAATCTGTCCCAAGCACCATAGCTTAAGCTGGTATAGCGGGTGCTCCCCTATGCCCTTGGATGCAGTTTGGTTAAAGGCACTCTCATTCAACTTGTCCGGTGCTTCTGGAAGGGTGCTGCACTTGGGAAAAGTAACTTAATAGAAAATCAAGTAAAGAGACGATTCAAACGATTCAAGCAAACATGTAGTTGACATAGAGAGGCAGTGGCATAATAGCTAGCACTGCAGACTGTGAAACTGGAAACCAGGGGGCATATTATCAACAAATAGCGATATTTATCGCTAAGTAGGGTTAGCGGTAATTTTTTTAGCGCCTCACATCACAGGATTTTATCGCTGAGATAACGTGCTATTAGCAACGTTTATCTCAAAAGCGATAAAATTCCCGGTGATAGTGGCAAAATCCGTGAATATCGCTGAAGATACAGCAATATTCATGCATTATCGCTAACAGGGTTTTAGCCATTATATCCACCTCCCATTGGATATAATGGCTAAGAACTGGTCTGAGCAGGTATTAGTTTTTGGAGATATGTTATGTTATGTTATTATTTGATAAAGCGCAACAGCTGCCCTAGCAAAGAGGCGTCCCGGCGCTAAAGAACCACGGAGACTCGACGGAGGACAGAAGGAAACAGCTGGGAGGCCCAAGGGGAGGGGAAAAGGTGGGTTTTGACGGCTTTCCGGAAGGCAGACAGATTTTCCAATGAGCGGATGTTCACTGGCAGGGTATTCCAAAGTTTGGCTCCCAGCAGTGCGAATATTTCCATCGCTACGCCTGTGTTGGTAATAGGCGATAGTGATGTTAGCGACTGCTTTCAGTCGCTAACAGGTTGGGTACGCCCACTTTGCATGTCATTAGCGATAAATATCGCTGACATGCAAAGCGGGCCCCAAACCGCTTGCTATCGCCTACAAGCTGTCGCTAACTCTGTTAGCAACAGCTTGCTAATAGGCTGATAGTATTATCGCTGCCTAGGCCGCTAAAGCGGCGAAAATTGCCTATTGCCCCCCTTGATAATATGCCCCCAGGTTTGAGTCTCGGCGATTGTTTAACATCCTGTGATTCTGGGCAAATCACTTAATCTTCCTGTGCCTACACAAAAAGAATGTGTGCTTGTATTAAGTGCCCCAACACCTTTGGGTCTAGCTTGCGCTATATAAAAGCTGGAACAAAAACAAAAGTCAGAGGAGAGGACAAAGCCATCTGGTCTTCTGCCTCATTCATTGTGCTTTGTATGGGCAGGAACAAGCAAACCTAGGCAATGGGAGGGGGAAAACGACAGAGCCAGCTACAAAAGATGCACTGTGTAGAGTGGGTCAAACAAAGAAAAAAAATACCCCCAAAAGCATGAGCAGTGTTTGGATCACCCTCTAGGGGAGGGTCAAGAGAAAGAAGAGGAAAGTGGCCACCACAGAGCTGAACCAGCAGGAAGCAAGCAATAGAGCGCGGCTTTGAAGCATCCAATGTGGCCTCCAAGCCCACTAACAATAAACAACATGTCTTGAAGAGGCAGTGCATACGCTGTCTTGCAGAGACATAAAAAGGAAGCACCCACACCTACTCAAGTTAAAAGTCCAGCGGGCTCAAACTTACACATATTCAGCATTGAAAGCAGATCCACTCAACACTCAAGTCATTGATCTTCACTGCAAAAAAGTTACAAAAGTGCCAATGAATGCAGTGAATTTCACACAAAGGGGTAACACCAGTAAATATGAACCAACCAAACATGACATCAACTTGCATGCAACTAATGTAATAACTTCACAATAGACTCCACAAAATACAGCTCCTGAAATATTGCAAAATTTTGCTAACTGAAATAGATATTATGCAAGTCAAAAGTAATTCCAAGAGAAAGCTAGAATTGTGATGAACAACAAAATGCATTTAGGCTCAGTATCAAATGGAACCAATGATGTCATTCACACAACGCTTTATGTAAATGCCAAAATGCAAAGTCAGTTGCCATTTACCTGCCAAAACACAGTAAACACAGTAATGCACACACTATAAAAGTCCTAGAAGGAGGTGGGAAAATCCTGAGTCAGAATTAGGGGTGGGCGGAACTCATGGAGTTTGCACTCCGCAGAAGTTCGTAGAGGTACATAAAAACTTCGCAAGATTCTGCAGAGTTCCGCCAACGGGTGGAAGTTATGCAGCTCTTACTGCAATTTAGCGCTGTTAGCATGAGCAGCGCAGAAAAATCAGCGCAAACTGCACCATGCATTGTACAAGAGCGCACGCCTATTCAACCAGCTTTTTGCCACTCGGTGTAGCAAATCTACTTGAATGGCAGCCCTCTGCGACTGCCTACATCGGAAAATCATGATAGGGGATGCCAAATTCAACTTGCGGTCACCTTGTTACATTTTTGGATCCTCACAGGATGAGAAAAATTCCGCCACAAGGCGATTGGCAGCAACTCCTTGTTGAAGAGTAATGCATAGTAACCAAAATTCTGACAATTCTGCGGGCGGGATGAAGCATTCTTCTCACCCCTAGTCAGAAACCCAGTGCCACATCACAGCCCATCCAAATTGTATAAACCTAGTGGCACACCACATATCTTTAGTACACTAAACACCTCTGGCACTCTATCAGTACACAGTGTACATGGATGTTCATGTATTCAATTATCCTATCATTACCCAAGCTGCACATTGAAACATGTCTGATCTATTATTCCATTTTTGTTTTTGTTTTGGCTCATCCATATCTATCCTTATGTCCTGCAAGCAGGTGATTCGGCCAATGAACTAGCTCTATATTTCTCGACTGACTTCTGTTGTCCAATAACTGTGGCAGGATTGAGTACAATAGAGCACACACAAACACAAGGCATCACCGAGCTGACTTTTGGTCTCCTGAAATGAACCTTCACATGTCTAGGTCAAGCGGGGTGGTTCTACTGCACTCCTGACTATTGGTATCCAACATTTTTCGTGACTGACAATGTGTTGCACAGTGCAATTGGTCTTGGTCTGCATGTCAGAAACCAACCTGTGGACTCAAACTTTACTGGAATCACAAATCTATGAGGTCTGTCACAATGAACGTGCAGTGTTATATCAATAAGAACAAGTGATACAAATATTAGTCTGCACCTACCTCCCTGAGAAGTCATTGTCCATATCTTGTTGTAGCTTTATGCCCAGTGGAAACCAACATGTATATACACCAACGCCTATGTGGAGATGCATTATCTTTTTCCCCATTGTGATATAGTTAACAATGAAACAATGAGTATGATCCATTATCGACACTTCAGACTCAAGAGTAATGTTGTCTGACAACAAGTTTAATATTCATCGTGGATGTTCTCATAAATGGGTTAATGACAAATATCTAGAATCAAAAATATTGTATGACATGAATATTATGTCAAAATATCATCATTACAAAAATATAGAGAATCAACATTTAGAAGTTAAGAAATATCGTTTTTTATGTGTACAATATATTTTTTAACAATATCATTGTATATAATATATTTTACTTTAAGATAGTTGTATTAAGTATTGTTTTTAATGAATTTAGTATATGTTAATTACAATCTTAACTTTAGATGTCACTAATATTAATGTAACTATTTTTATTTTGTTTAACTAGTTTGTCATTTTCAATGTATAATTACATTATTTTGTCAAAATACTTTTATTGAGTTTACACAAAGATGCAAACTTTATAGCTAAACCAAGCTCATACAATGAAACAGGAACATGCCAAGATCATTAGATAGCTAAAGATAGTGCACAGCTTGCTCACAAGAAACCCTGCACGCCTGAAGAATTTAATCAAAAGCAGAAAGCCCCATCAGTGCAAAATCCTCTTACAACACAATACATTTCGCATGTTATTTCTGTATCCTATTTTAGGAGTTAACAAATTAGGCCTCACATAAAACACAAATCTATTAAAGGATAAAATAAAAACAAACATTTCCAAGGTGTCATGAGTGCACAGTCACAGTGTGGAAGAGAGGGGTGCGCAAAGCTCGCCTCCCACGTTCAGAGTGAGAGGGCCCGGGGGATATCAAGATCCATGAACCCCAAATGGGGCTCTAGCCATTATTTCAGCAAGAGGTGGAGGGCTCTCAGCCTAGGCCCACAGGCAAACAATGGTAGCCCTTCTGACAAATAACCCACCAAGGGACTCCAAATGTAGTCAAAACTTTTCCAGGAATCTTCGATGACATCCGTCATCCGTTCAAGGGCTAAGGCTCGCCATAGACAGGCGTGCTATTGAGAAAGAGAGGGGGCTTCTGTTTTTTTCTAGGCAGCTACTATGGCCATCTTAGCCGCCCCTAGGTTTGGCCACATAATTGAGCGGTCTCTGTGGGTTTGGTGTTTGAGGCCGGGGTCTCAGAATCCAAAGAGTATGTGTTCTAGAGAGTCAGAGATCAGGTAGCCTAGGATTTGTTTAATTTGATAAAGGATCTCCTTCCAGAAGGGTTGAATAGTAGGGCAGTCCCACCAAATGTGACATAAGTCTCCCAAGAACCCGCAGCCCCGCCAGCATCTATCAAACGTGTTTGGGAAAATAGCGTGTAATTTCTGGGGGTGGAGATACCATTCGTACATAGTGAGGAAATAGAAATGCACATACAATTACATTTTGCGTGGCCAGTGTGTCCCCTACACGCACCCTATGTATGTACCCATGCCCCATGTATGTCCATGTCATCATGCATTTCCCTTCTCATGCCTGTAGTAATGATGCCTCTGCATTTCCGTTCAATGTTAACATGTCCATTATTAGGCCCTCCATGAATGAAATGTCAATTCTGCACTGAGGCCTATGTTGCCAATGCATTTACATGGTACACGTTTAAATATCGAAATAAGCACGTTTTCATGGCACAGCCTAGCCAGGACCCGAATTCAGGCTCCGAGCCTCCTGATATTCTGAAAGCTGCAGTTTAGTTATGCATCCCTGACCTCTCACATACTTCCTGCTCAGCCGAGAGGTGCCCAGCCTGGCCTGCCAAGACAGTATTTTGCCTACAGTTATCTGTTCAGCTCCACAGAAACACATTCCTGTCTAACGTAAGGGGTAAACATATTCCGCCTGCAGAAGATAGGGCCTAGCCTTTCTATCTCCATCCAAGTGATTTACTGAACCCGTTTCCATAGAAGGCCCATGGCCCCACGCAATGCACGAAGAAATGTATGCACACACTAGCATTTAGTGATGAACAGCCTTTGCTCGAGCGACCTTTACTTCAGACGATACATCCTCCAAACACAAGATATCAGATAATGCCAGAGGTGCAGGTCGTTCTGACATTCCAGACTCTTCTACTAGCACTAAAGTCAGCTCCCCCCAACTCTCCCCAGTTGCACGTCAATTCCACGTCATGACCAGTTTTGCGCGCACAAGTAGGGTAAAGGTTCCTGCTGCCCATGCAGACCCCCCTCTATGCATCCACCCACCTATGACACACCTATGACTCATCAAGTGTACACCCATGTGTACGCCCTCTTTCACGCCCATGTGCTCTTATCTCTCTCTTTCACTTGCTCCACCTGGAATGCTCCGCCTTCTCTATCCAATTCAATGTATGTTTTAACTATATATATTGTATTCTGTGAATAAAGAATCAGATGACGATCCTTCCTGAACCTTAGTGGTGATGGAACCCGATTCTCCAATAGCTCGAGTTATTGTATTAAAGCCCTTCTGAATCGGACACCACGGCTGCTGCCTCTCATTATATGCATGATCCTTACTAATGTATAGAAGTTATGACAGGGTAATTTATTATTTACCACATTAATCTGGCGCCCGAACAGGAACCAGTCCCCTTCCCCACGCGCCGGCGATGTAGGTCCATCCCCCTGACCCCTTCTACAGCCGTGACGGACTTCAAGTGTACACGACAGCGGGACTTCCTGCCTACTCCCTCAGGCCCACGGAGGAGACGGAGACTGCGACCAGGCATCCACACGAGGCGGTGAGGATCGCGGACCATCCCGACCAGAGCCCAAGCCGAGAGAGCAAGGTCCGAGGTATCCCGAGGCCCACCTGTTCCGAGGCGCATGCGCAGCAGCAGCAGCAGTAGTAGCAGTCCAGTCCAGTCCAGTATCGAGTTTCCGAGGCCTTCAGTTCTGCTTCCCGGTGAGTACCGTTATTGGGAACACATAAAGACGGGTTCATTTATTTGAGCCCGGTAAAGACGTGTCTGGGTACACAGACACGGTAAAGACGTGTCTCTTTATGAGACCGGTATGGTTGTACTGTTTTGCAGTGCATAAAGTAAACAGTTTTTAGCATTGTGTTTTTTTCTATGTACTAGTTAGGATGTATCTGTTCTTAATGTTTTAATGTTGTAGTGTGAATGGTTGTTTCCAGTCTATTCTTGTGTATATTGTGTTTTCGTTCAAGTTAGTTCCAACATGCCACTGTTTTCGAAATTACGTCAGATAGGCACCAGGAGAGGGATACTTGAAGAGGCCGTCCCCGTCCCGCCTAGAGACACCCCTGGCCATTTCATGTACCAAAAGTACGGGTTAGATGCCATACTGTTTTTAGACTTATGGGTAGATTACACGAAGGATCTGGACGAGAAGTATATATGGCCTGCCTCAGGGACATGGGATGCTGATTGCATTATGAGAGTAGAGGAAGCACTATGGAAAAAGAAAACTAGACAGTCCCAGAAAGATGCCATTGAATTATGGCGTAAAGAAGCGCATAGGAGATCAGAGAAAGAATTCCACAAAGCAGAGAGAAGTAAAGAAGCAGCAGAAAAAGCCAGAGAAAAAGAGCTACAGGAAGAAGGTGAACAGGTTAAGGCAGAACAAGCAGATAGACAAAGAAATGCCCTTCTTAAAGGCATGTATTCCGTCCTCGCTGAAGGACTAGCTAAAGTGACCCCGGAAGTACCCGGTAATTTGCCGCCACCACTGATCCCGACTAAAGTACGTAGTCATAAACAGACAGCTGCGGACATTTTTCTGTCCTCCTATCTGGAAGAAGCTGCTCCGGATTACGTTAATGTAGGTCTTCCTCCCCCTCCTCCTCCTGGTAACAATCCTTTTCACCCTCCGCCCGCATCACGGGATCAGTTAACCCCACTGCTTCCTCCACCGATCATGAAAGACGACTCAAGCCAAGGGGCAATGGGAGGGGGGCCCACCACAGACATACCGCAAACACCACCTCCATCACGAACACTACGAGAATTAGCACTGCAAAGAACGCCGAAAATGACAGCATCACCTCAGAAACTAAATGTAACGATTTCTCATTGTATATATGATCCAGTACCAGGTGTGGGCCCAATGCTCATATTCTCACTACGATTAAGACGCGTTACAGAGTATTTGATCACATTACCAGGAATGAAGGACAATTTAGACAGAATATACCACTTCGTTAGAACGGGGGAGGGACCCGAGAGTATTCATGAGGCCATGGCACAACAAAAAGTGGAGATTCAACGCGCACTTTTACGTTTTTTGATTAATTGTCTGATCAGGGAACAAGACCAGCCAGATAAAGAAGTAACTAGGGGTATGATTGATTGGAGTGACAACATAGCTGCTAGTAAACATGATAAAATGTCGCAGATAGAATGCATGTACAGGAAAATACGAAAGGAAATTCTAAGCTTACATATGAAAGAATTAGGCGAGAAAGAAGACGACTTCGCATCAGAAGAGGCTGAGTCCGAAACAGAGGAAGTGAGTAAAATAAATTACGTAGGTAGAGCGAGACAGTTTGACAGGCCCAAAGGTCTCGATTACAGTAAACATGGACCTCCCATACCAGAGAGATATTCTCTTGAGAACCTATTCCAAGCTACCGAGAATGCACTGAGAAGACGAGTAGGGGGTGGGGGCGGTAGACCGCATACTATGCATGAACAGGAACTAGCCCGGTCAGCCGTTCAATGGGCGTGCAATTCTAATATATACAATGATGACGTAGTGGTGCAAACTTTTTTAAGTCTTCCTCCGGAAGAACAGCGCTTAGCTGGTATTTACATGGTTCAACATCTGATCACGTTGTACGAGAGTCAACATTCTGATTCAGGTCCCTTGTATAAATTACTGGATGATCTACTTCTAGATAGATGGATAGGCCTAGGTACCGAATTAATTAATGTCATTCTAGACCAACGACATAAGTACTTGAGCTTTCTGACCACGCACTTGATTCCTGCCCCACACCACGACAGAAAGATCTTCCACATAGACAGACAGAACCCCCTACGTGAAGTACATCCCGTCAAAAATGAAAATAATGAGCTTCAACGAGTATATGTTTATACACCCTTGATGAAAATAGAAATACTGGAAATGAAAAAGATGCTGCCCTGCCATGATAAAGACCGGGGGGGTTCCACCGTGAACTAAAAGACATTCTCCGCATAGGGGATTATACGTACGCTGACATCATTAAATTGTTAAAAGTACTGTTACCAGCAGGCATTTATGAAAAGCTTAAAGAAAAAGACTGGGAAGTGGGAGAGAAAAAGATAAATTGGACAGAATTGGAAGATGAAGATAAAACTCGGCTCCCTGGTGTTGGTCTTGGGGCAAAAGCTAAAGCACTACCTGAACTATTGATACAGGTCCTGCAGAGATTATTAGTCACTAAAAAGGAAGATTGGGATGCTATTTCAGCTTGTAAACAGAAACTAGATGAAGACACCAGTGATTTTTATTCTAGATTCGAAAAATGTTTTACTATTAATAGTGGCCTTAAGACAAATAGTGAATCGTATCCTCATCTTTTTGTGAGCAAATTAGTAGAAAATTCCTTACCCCCGATCAAGAATACTGAAGGTTGAGAGTACCTGGCAAGCAAATAGCCCTTCCCAAATGTTACAAATGTTACAATACCACCAGAACAGAATTAGAGAGGAACAGGAACACGAAAAGAGACACATGAAAGATACGAAAATGAAAGTGCTAGTTGCACAAACAGTACCAGCTGATGGACATAAAAAGGGCACGGCACCTGTTAAAGGGAACTGTAATTATTGCAAGCAACCAGGTCACTATGTAAATGAATGTGCTGTCCTGAAACACAATATAGCTACAGGCAAGACAAAAGAAAGACCGCGTCCTCCTAGACAGGATAGCACCCCGCAGAACACGCAAACGCCACAGAACACGCAACAGACAGTGGCTGCACCCCAACCAATAGCTGCCACACAACATGTCACGCAACAAATGTACCAGTATGCACAGTCAGACTATCCAGAATATCAATAGTACTCATGAAATAGCCTAGAGAGGGAGGTTGGCTTGCCCCTTATTGAGGTTCCTGTAGATCAAGAGGGTCCCTATGTACATAGCCGTGTATTGGGAAAAGACAGAAAATTTCTGATTGACACAGGGGCGAGCAGAACTACCATCAGTCATGACGAGGTTCCAGGGGCACCCCTCTCAGGCTCACAGAATATTTCCCTGGGATTTTCAGGAAAGCCTATTGTTAACAAAGTGTTAAAGCCAGTTTCATTAGGAGTCGGTCCATTGTCCCGTACTACAGACTTGTTACTTACTAAGTCATGTCCAGAAAATCTGCTTGGTATAAAGACATTGAAAGAACTAGGAGCAGTGATTTGTTGTTCTCCGGAAGGAGTGAGATTGTTTTTACGTGATTTTAAAGGTCATTATGTGTTGAGAGATTTTGATCCCAGACTCCAGAATGTACCACAGCATTTATGGGCGCAAGGTCCGACTGATGTAGGTTACAAGCACATTACGCCACACCGTGTCACTCTCAAACAGGGAGTTGTACTGCCACGAATCCGACAATACAAGTTGCCACCTGATGCCGTAGTAGCATTACTGAAAATTGTTGATGAACTCATTGCACAGGGAGTGGTTGTAGAAACTGACTCAAATGTATGTAATTCTCC
Organism: Lissotriton vulgaris; assembly: GCF_964263255.1. Taxonomy (NCBI): domain Eukaryota; kingdom Metazoa; phylum Chordata; class Amphibia; order Caudata; family Salamandridae; genus Lissotriton; species Lissotriton vulgaris. The sequence goes on from NC_141690.1 coordinate 231,841,413, forward strand.
TGCCATCCCTATTCTTAAGCGAACTGACCCTAATGCACCACCTGTCTACAGACTAGTGATTGACCTCCGAGAACTGAACAAATGCATAATACCCCAGTACCCAGTAGTCCCAGACATTTCTTCATTACTGACTGCAATTGATTCCGAAGCGACGTTCTTTACTGTAATTGATCTCAAGAACGCCTTCTTTAGTGTCCCAATACATCCAGAAAGCCTGTACCTTTTCGGATTCTGTTTAAATGGACGCAGCTTCAAATTTACGAGAGCTCCTCAAGGATTCACAGAAAGTCCTAGTATTTACAGCCAAGCATTGAAAAGACAACTAGACAGTATCCACATGCCTACCGACTCCGCACTGCTCCAGTACGTGGACGATATCCTGATCACAGCACGAACAGAACGAGACTGCGAACGTGCATCACTGACAGTCTTATACTTTCTGGCAGACAAGGGGCACAAAGTGTCCCCTTCAAAGTTACAATTCTGTGCACAGCAAGTGGTTTACCTTGGACACTTGCTGTCCAAGAGGGGTAGACAGCTGACACAAGACCGCATTCAGTTAATTGCAAATCTTCCACAGCCCAAGACTCAAAAGGAAGTACGGGCCTTCATTGGCCTTACTTCTTACTGCAGACAATGGATTCCCCAGTATGCATATCTAGCCAAACCACTCATACAGTTAACAACACAGGAGGCAGCGTCTTCGACTGTCCTCCCTTGGACACAAGAACATACCCTTGCATTTGATGAATTGAAAAAAGCCTTATGTCAAGCACCAGTTTTAGCGACTCCTTGTTACAGCAAGCCTTTTACGCTTTTTGTCACTGAACGAGATGGAACAGCATTATCTGTCGTCACACAAGATCAAGCAGGTAAACACAAGCCTTGTGCTTATTTTTCTAGTACATTGGATCCAGTAGCCCAGGCTCTGCTTGCGTGCCTGAAATCAGTTGCAGCAACAGCCCTAGCAATAAGACAGAGCGATTCCATAGTGTTAGGGCATCCCCTGACAGTACAAGTTCCACATTCCGTGGAAGTTCTCTTGAACAGGACTCAGACTCAACACCTGACTATAGCGAGACTGACAGGATATGAACGGACATTATTCCAGCCACACATAGAGATCAGACGATGCAATATACTGAACCCTGCGACACTCTTGCCCTCAAGCGCAGCAGACACTGCACCACATGACTGTGTGGAAGTTATCGATACAGTAACGAAGCCAAGACAAGACTTGACAGACATTGCACTGCCAGACCTGACACTTTATGTGGACGGTTCATGCATGAGGACAAGTACAGGAGAGTTAGTGGCCGCATATGCAGTGACCACTGATACTGAAGTCATAGAGACACAACGAATTAACACACTGTCAGCCCAAGCAGCAGAGCTCATCGCTCTGACACAAGCCTGCATACGAGCCAAGAACATGAAAGTAAACATATACACAGATTCACAGTATGCCTTCGGAGTCGTTCACGACTTCGGAGTTTTGTGGCAGGAGAGAGGTTTTCTGACTTCTCATGGGGCCAGAATTCAGCATGGTCCCCTTATTCAGGCTCTGTTAGATGCAATACACTTGCCTACAGCCATAGCAATCATGAAGTGCAAAGCACATACTAAAGTCACAGACGCCATTTCCCAGGGTAACGACCTGGCAGACCGAACAGCTAAACTTACAGCCCAGACTCCAACAGACATTCCCACAGACGCGACAAAGACAGAAGTACCATCACTGACAAGTTGCATGACAGTCAGGGAACCCTCACAAGATGTACTCGACATACAGACACATGCCACTCCAGACGAAATAAAGAAATGGACCGAACAAGGAAAGGTCCAGACTGACCAGGGTTGGATGACAAAAGGCAAAGCCACATGGTTTCTTCCTGACTCCATGGTTCAAGTTATCATAAATACAGCACATAGTCCAGCACACTTAGGAGAAAAGGCTATGTTAGACAGTTTACAGAATATCTGGTTCAACAAGCACCTGCGTGCAGCAGCAAAACAGAAAGTGCGTACCTGCATGATCTGTTGCCAGTTCAATCCAGGCAAAGGCATTCCCGTGGAACAAGGTGGATTTCATCCTCCTGACCACCCTTTTGAAGTCCTCCAGATGGATTATATTCAGATGGACAGATGTCGAGGATACAAGTATGTCCTAGTAATTGTATGTGCATTATCTAGATGGACAGAAGCGTACCCAGTTCCAGATTACACTGCTGTAACCACTGCCAGGCAGTTGGTTCGAGAATTCTTTCCACGGTACGGTTTGCCCCGTGTCGTGTACTCAGATAACGGTCAGCCATTCTCTTCTGAATTAATGAAACAAGTATCTCTTCTGTTAGGGTACCAGTGGAAGTTTCATTGTGTAAGACACCCAGAGGCAGCAGGCCTTATCGAAAGGCACAATCAGACACTCAAGACAAAATTAGCGAAAGTCTGTGCAGAAAAAGGCGTGGATTGGATGGTAGCCTTGCCGGTTGCCCTCTTTTACATGCGTATGGTAGCTCATTCCAGAACAGGACTATCCCCGTACGAGGTGGTTTTTGGTAGACCACCGAATATGTGGGGTACGCCTATGCCAAAAAGAATTACCGATGTTGACAGTAATATGCTGACAGATTACCTGGCTTCCTTGATGTCTGCACTCCTTTCTTGTTGTTCAAAGGTTGCAGCTGCCTTCCCTGACAACACCCACGTGAAGGAACACTCTGTCGTTCCTGGCGACACCGTATTTGTCCGAAATTTTGATCGTTCAAGTCCTCTCGAGCCCCGCTGGCGAGCACCGAAGCTGGTACTTCTCACGACGAGGACCGCCGTCAAGGTTGAGGGAAGAAAGGGCTGGATTCATGCCCAACACGTGAAAAAATTCCATGGACACGGAACTGTAAACGAGATTAAGGACTGCCCAGATACCAGTGACTCGAAACTCCCTTTGCTAGAAAAGACTCCGCAACAGGAGTACAAATTAAAGCTACGGTCTAGTAAGTCAGACAGCGTTTAATTGTTTAAGTCCACCCTGTGGTGAATCGGTTAGACAGGTTCCTGACATGTATAAGATCGTAGACCCGAGTAGTAGACAGAGAGATAAGAGAGAGAAATACTGCAAGACCTTACGCAGCAGATGCATAGTAACTTTGATCATTATGTTTTTTTTAAGCATATCGATTATATGTATGAACTTGACGCTACATGTTTTCTTTCCTCCTCTTGGTTCACATATACATTCCTCCTTCAATGATACTGTAGAGCACACATTCAGTGATCTGCCACCCCATGAACTGTCATATCGACTAGCACTGCGCAACAATACTTTTATTTGCATGTTACATCATTCTCACCAGACCAGCAATGTAACGAATTGCTGGGTATGTGGCCGACTCCCACCTTATCAGAAAACGAAGGGAGTTCTGCCCCTTTGTCCTTATCCATTCTCACACAATGGTTCGTGCGGAGCATGGTTTGCTTTAATGTCATCGTTACAAGACAGAAAGTTCACTGGGAATTCCCAGAGTGAATGGATTTGGGGAGATTTGAACATAGTAATGAATAAGGCATGTTTCCCAGACATAAATGGTTTTCCCCAAAGGAAAGGAACAGATCTAGAAAATGAAGTGTATGAACTAGGAAATGTTTCCCTTAACTTTATGATCCTAAATGTCCAATCCGAGACACATATGAATCACCGTTCATAACAGTCTTACCAGTAAAAGGTGAATTATGCCTTAGAAAGAAAGGCTCGGTGCATTTGGGACACAGTGATTGTAATACTGTGGTCGAGTTCAATGATAAAGGAAAGTCTACTTTCAAAGCTTCCCGCCATTCCTATTTCATTTGCGGCCAGACAGCCTATGTACAATTGCCCTTGGACTGGGGTGGGACATGTTATATAGCGTTTCTACTGCCACCTGTTTTCCTAGCCCCATCCCATTATCATCGAGATTCACGACTAGTACATGTTAGACACAAGAGGGAGACCGATTCCCCAGTTGTCGATCAGACTGAGACAGCTTGGGAGCAATATACATATTTTGTTAAAGGATACTTCTGGTTCATAGGTCCCGTCCAAAACAGTAAATTAATACGCAGATTAACGAGAACTTTGGAAGCAGTAGTGAATGAGACTACTTCTGCTTTAGGTAACTTGACCGAGGAGCAGTCTGCTATGAGACTTGTTGTTCTTCAGAATCGCCTTGTTCTTGACGTCATCGTGGCAGATAGGGGTGGGGCCTGTAGAGTGATCGGCTCCAGTTGTTGCGTGTTTATTCCTAATAACGCGCCATCTGTATACGCGGCAATAACAAGACTCCATAAGATAGCTCACGAGATGCACCAGAATCCAGGCACATGGACTTGGTCCGGTTGGCTCTGGAGTGTAATATCAGCTTGGGGATGGAAAGTACTGTCGTTCCTAGGAGTAATACTACTAGTCATATTCAGTTGCTGTCTCTGTCTGCAATGTGGCCCAGCGGTTTGCGGCTTGTGTGCCACTGCCTGTATTCCCCGTCCACGTTCACGTGTACAAAAGAAAAGAAACGAGCAAATGATGCTGTATGAACAGATAGATGGTATCATGAATATAGATGTGTCCTGAAGGGCACAGTAGGGGACAAGGAGGGAATGAGGAAATAGAAATGCACATACAATTACATTTTGCGTGGCCAGTGTGTCCCCTACACGCACCCTATGTATGTACCCATGCCCCATGTATGTCCATGTCATCATGCATTTCCCTTCTCATGCCTGTAGTAATGATGCCTCTGCATTTCCGTTCAATGTTAACATGTCCATTATTAGGCCCTCCATGAATGAAACGTCAATTCTGCACTGAGGCCTATGTTGCCAATGCATTTACATGGTACACGTTTAAATATCGAAATAAGCACGTTTTCATGGCACAGCCTAGCCAGGACCCGAATTCAGGCTCCGAGCCTCCTGATATTCTGAAAGCTGCAGTTTAGTTATGCATCCCTGACCTCTCACATACTTCCTGCTCAGCCGAGAGGTGCCCAGCCTGGCCTGCCAAGACAGTATTTTGCCTACAGTTATCTGTTCAGCTCCACAGAAACACATTCCTGTCCAACGTAAGGGGTAAACATATTCCGCCTGCAGAAGATAGGGCCTAGCCTTTCTGTCTCCATCCAAGTGATTTACTGAACCCGTATCCATAGAAGGCCCATGGCCCCACGCAATGCACAAAGAAATGTATGCACACACTAGCATTTAGTGATGAACAGCCTTTGCTCGAGCGAACTTTACTTCAGACGATACATCCTCCAAACACAAGATATCAGATAATGCCAGAGGTGCAGGTCGTTCTGACATCCCAGACTCTTCTACTAGCACTAAAGTCAGCTCCCCCCAACTCTCCCCAGTTGCACGTCAATTCCACGTCATGACCAGTTTTGCGCACACAAGTAGGGTAAAGGTTCCTGCTGCCCATGCAGACCCCCCTCTATGCATCCACCCACCTATGACACATCTATGACTCATCAAGTGTACACCCATGTGTACGCCCTCTTTCACGCCCATGTGCTCTTATCTCTCTCTTTCACTTGCTCCACCTGGAGTGCTCCGCCTTCTCTATCCAATTCAATGTATGTTTTAACTATATATATTGTATTCTGTGAATAAAGAATCAGATGACGATCCTTCATGAACCTTAGTGGTGATGGAACCCGATTCTCCAATAGCTCGAGTTATTGTATTAAAGCCCTTCTGAATCGGACACCACGGACTCTGCCTCTCATTATATGCATGATCCTTACTAATGTATAGAAATTATGACAGGGTAATTTATTATTTACCACAATAGTTTTGTAGTGGGCTTTTCTTAAGAGTATGGAACAATTTTACTTGGTGATATCTTTATAGAGGGAACCCCATTGCTTCTCCGTAGTTGGAGCCTGTAAAATGTCATCCCAAAATCTTCTATGTTGTGGAGTCTGGTGTGGGCCAAGGGAGAGCAAGAGGGCATATGGAAAAGAGAAGCAGCCCTTAGCTGTGATACCAGATTGGACAAATCTTTTCACCGGGAGCAATTCCCTGATCCTCACCTGTCGCATCTGGGGTTGCTGTACCCAGTGTTTTAGCTGGGCATAATGGTATTTCTCCGTAGATGGGATCTTGAAGTGGGTTACACAGTCTGTGAATGCCCGGTATGGAAGAGGTCCGATATCATGAGGCATACCCCTTCCTTGCTAACAAGTGAGCTGCTGGACGATACGATTTGCTCCGTTACACAAGGTACAAAGACCTTGAACTCTCCTGGCCACTGGTTGCCGATCGTGATAACTGTGCATTCACGAATCCAAGACTCGTTCAAGCTCAGAAATATTGGCGAACCACCACTCACCGAAAACAACATTTACTCTGTTTCCGATTGCTTCTATTCCTGACATTAGGGGTCCTCGTATATATCTCTTTTGTCCTGAGGATGGTCTCATCAATCTATTTATAAGAGACCGAAACGTCGACTCTCGCTTTTTCTTCGTCAAAATCAGTGCATGAACTGGACCACAGAAGGAAAGCGCTCACAATTGTTTCAATGAAGTGTTTTATTTGTGTAAAGAACATGTACTTCTTGCAACACTGTTGATATACATTGTCTATACCCTTCTGTTTTGATTCTTTTAATGCATTAAATATCAATTCTTCATATACACGCTTTTCTGTTCTTTATATTTGGATCATTTGTTGTGACTATTACAAATTGAACTAGTAACATTTGTTGCATATGTGCACGTCAGACCAACATTTCTTTGGGTGTTAAAGTAGTAATTTTGCTATAAACGCTGAAAACAACAAAAACAAAATCCCTTGAAGGTACCTTTACCCTTTCATATTTTGTGCCCGAACCCTCAAGGGTATATTGGGTTGCTCGCTTTCTCTGTACCATATGGAAAAGAGAAGCAGCCCTTAGCTGCGATACCAGATTGGACAAATATTTTCACCGGGAGCAATTCCCTGATCATCACCTGTAGCATCTGGGGTTGCTGTACCCAGTGTTTTAGCTGGACATAATGGTATTTTTCCGTAGATGGGATCTTGAAGTGGGTTACACAGTCTGTAAATGCCCGGTATGGAAGAGGTCCGAAATCATGAGCATACCCCTTCCCTCCATTTATCAAAGGGCCCTTCATTGAGCGCTGAGGGAAAAGCGGGTTTGAAGTGAATAGGGGTGTAAGGGGACAGGAAACTAGTCAACAGCAATGCTTTAGTTACACTGTCGAATATCATCAGAGTGGTAGCTGTGGGAATACTCAGGTAGGTGTTTTATTCGGTCTACCTGCCTTCCATTTCCAGGGCAAAGTCCAGATAGTTCTTTCCACCACCTGCCTATCCATATGCAGCCACAGTTTATCTGAGGCCTTAAGTAGCAATTCTCCCAGGACCTGAAGTTGCACGGATCTATAGTACAAAAGGTAATCCAGGAAAGCAAGACCCCCCTTCAAGCATGGTTAAGTGAAAAGATGCTGGGACAGATGCGCCCTCTGGCCTTGCCAGATGAAGTTTGTGGTCATAGTCTGTAACTTCTGGAATAAGTCCTTATCTTGAGTGATAGGGAGGCCCTGGAAGAGATAGAGAAGGTGAGGAAGGACATTTATTTTAATGGCATTAATTTGTCCTATTCTTGTTAGGTATGCCAAGCTCCATCTTTTAAGATCAGCTTTGAGTTGTTGTAGCAGGGGGAAAGTTAACCTTTTAAAGGTCTGCCAATTTGGGGGTGATATTAATGCCCAGGTGACTAATTTTCTTGCGCTCACACCTAAAGGGGGAGTCACACTTGATGTCCCTCTGCATGTCTTGAGGCATTGTCAAATTCAATAAAAAGGATTTAGAGAGGTTAACCTTGAACCCCGACACTGGTTCGAAGTGTGAAAGTTCTATCTGTATCACTCCAAGAGAATCAGCGGGGTTAGGGATAGGCAGTAGGACATCGTCCGCAAAGAGCGTGATTATATGCTCGTCCGAGCCAAAATTGATGCCACTGATCCCCTAGTTGGATCTTATTTTCACGGCAAATGGTTCAATACTAAGGGCAAAGAGCACTGGTGACAAGCACAGCCCTGTCTGGTGCCCCGGGCGAGATCAAAGAAATCAGAAGCCACCCCTTTTACCAATACTCGGGATTTCAGGGATCCATAGTTAGCTTTCACCATTCCCAGGAAGGCCTCACAGAAACCAAAGCGGCGCAGAGTGTGTAATAAGAAGGACCAATCGACACAGTTAAAGGCCTTCTCTGCGTCCAAAGAAAGCAGGTCCGCAGGTATACGTTTCTTCTGGACTTTATCCATTAGATGGAACACACTACGAAGGTTGTCATGGGTCTGGTGCACTTTGATGAAGCCCGATTGGTCGGGGTGGATGAGAGTGGGCAAGACCTCCTCTAATCTATTAGCCAGGACTTTGGAATATAGTTTGGAAGAAAATACAGTCTGGTTCGCTGCTATGTCATTAAAAAGGACAGTGAGGTGGGGAGTTAGCTCAGGGGCAAACGCTCAGTAGACCTGAGCAGTAAACTCATTGGGGCCCAGGGCTTTACTCAGTTTGAGCCCGTCTATTGCACCTTGAAACTCCTCTTGTGTTATGGGGCAACAAAGCTCACCATTGGCAGCTGAAGTGACCTGTGGGAGCTCCAATGGGTCTAGGTATTGGGTCTGGTCTTGTTCCAGTGGGGGATCAGCTGTATAGAGGGCCTGGTAGAAGTCAAAGAATGCCCCTGCTTTTCCTGCCTTGCCAAGTTGTAGGGGACCCTCCCAATCAAAAATCTGTTTAATATATTTCTTTTCCTGTTTTGCCCTAAGCTGTTGCGCTAGCAGGGAGCCTATTTTGTCCTTACCCTCATATCCTCGTGTCTGGGGCCTCATGATTGTTTTCTCCGCCCTGTAGGTGTAAATGGCTTGGAGCTTCACTTTCATAGCTGTAACTTTCTGCAGAGAAAGGATGGATGGGGAGTCCTTGTGTACCCTCTCTGCCTCGTGTAAGTCCTTCTCTAACGTTACTGTTTCCTTGGTCTGTAGTTTTTTCAAGGAGGTAGTGAGTGCAATGCATTGCCCCCATATAACTGCCTTGAAGGCATCCCAATTATTCACATAGGATGTATCAAAAGTTCTTGATCGACTTTCGCATATCATCCCGGTGAAGCCAATCTCGGCATAGAATATTGGGAAAATGCCATCTACCAGTTTGGAGCGTGGCGCCGGCCAGTTTAGTAGACTTGTTAACAGGGCAGGGTCCGAAAGGCTTATGGGGTGGAAGCAAGCACTCGTGAACGCCTGTAGGAGGGATTGACTAGCAAAGACATGATCAATCCTGGAATATGATCTGTGAAAGTGGGAAAAGAATGAGTCATTTTGTGTTGAGGGATTAAGGGCCCTCCAGACATCCAGCATCCCCATTTGTTGCAAGGATGATTTCAGTACCTTACTTAAGATCCCCCTGTTGCCCTCTATGCACTATTCCACTGTGCGCCATTCCACTCTACTACACTCTACTCTAGGCCACTGCACTGTACACCTGTTGGACCTGACAGCCCTTTGGGTGGTCCCTCCTATTATTTATTTATTTTGTCCTCTTTTCCCTCCTAACTCTTTACATATTTTTCTTTTTCATGTCCACTGGGATTTTAGGTGTTATCCAGAGGGGCTGGGTGCTGCTTAGTCATAATGACTTTCTGAGGCCTTGCCACCTTTGTGGAAGTACCTTTCTTGACTGGATACACAATGACACAAAATGGTGGCTTATAACTGCCATAATTTTTACCTCAGGATCTAGGGCCATAGGGAGCTATGGGGAAGTTCCAGAACCTTCTGGTTTGTTCTGAACCCAGAGCACTGAGGGTATAAAAGGACAACACCTGGGCGGCCATTTTGTCATCTGAGAGTCAGCTGGAGTACAGGCTGTGGTGCTAGGGGGTCAGGACACCCAGAGGGTTGAGTACTCCTAGAGGGTTGCCACCTTACTGCGGACACCGTCTTTCTACCCATAGATCTGGCCCAGATTAATTACGTCCTGTGTCACTGGCTTTTGGGCTCCCTGATCAAGATGAACTGAAGCTGTGGGACTGCTGGTGGGTTAAGCTGAGGGAAGGAACTGCTCCGCTAACCGGCTGAAGCAAACTGACCAGGAACTCTGAGGAAGGGTAGGGACTGGACTAACGGAACGTCACAGCCTGCTCCATTACCTCCCCCCTTCCAGGGTTAACCTTCTTCAGCACCCCCTGTTATCACTCACCTGTGCCAAGTAGCGCTAGTGGGAGGGTAAGCCCCACCTTCTTGGGAGGCTTGTTGATTGCCGCTGTCCGCTGCCGTGGGATCCATTAGCTGTGTGGCCCCGAACCTAGCAGTGGCGCAGAGGGGTTGTAGGATCTCCCGTGAGGTAGGGTGAAAAAGGAGCTGGTGAGAGAGGTATCCCAGAGATCGCTATCTGCTGTGAATTGGAAGCGGAGTAGGCGGGAGATTAGCATCGTAGAGACTCCTTGCTGTGCAGGCCCCTTAAGGGCGGAACACTATTCGTAAAGGGTCGGAGCGGAGTCGAGAGAGACACTACTTGACGGTGGGTCCGGAGGAGGGCCTTCCGGCTGTCTGTGGTGAAGCAGGCAGTGTTGCATTAGAGACGCTGAACACTCGCACAGGCCCAGAAGCGCGGGACAACGAGGAAACGGCGGAGGTGCCCGGGTGAGGCGCTGAATTGAAGTGGAACCTAAGACTCCGTCAGCGAACGCGTCCTCTCCTCAGCGAGGCCTTGGAGGTAGTGCAGCCTGGTCTGAGTGGAAGCGGACGTAATCGGAAGAGCTGACGGGTCCGTGTGAACTCTCTGCATCTGCCAGGGGCGTCTGTACCAGAACCCAGGCGCTTTTGGCTCAAGTAAGCGGGGTTCTGAAGGGTGGGGAGAGACTTGCAGACAGAAACTGGTGCCGCAGGTCCTAGCGGCTGGCTAAACATACGGTCCCGAAATAGACTATCGTGCTGGTCAGGAGAGCCTGGTCTGACAGGACAAGTGTGTCACAGCTGGGGGTCATTGCAGTTCGAGACTTTGAAACCATCGTAGCCCACTGACAATAACACCAGTCTAACTGAAGGGGTTAGGTCTAGCTACTGCCGATTAAGCATCCAATGCAAGGTGTCTGAATAATTGATTAAAAAGTGGGTTTCAGACTGATCAACAGTTGGAGGATTGCAGATCTGATCGCATGTAAAAATGTTTTCATATTGGGCCTGACTTACACCACCCAGAACTGCCTGTAAACTGTAGAAAGAAGTGTAATTGATTAATGTTATGCCTTTAGGAAACAATGCAATGTTGAATTTTCATTAATGCTGGAAAGTAATAGAAAAGGATTCTTTTGTGAGCAACCATAGTGAATTTTACTAAACAAAGAAGCTTAAAGAATTTTTATAAAAGTGAACCATATTTTTTCAAACTGGTGTGGTGTCCTTTATTTTTAGTGGTTGATCGCTGGGTTACTGTGAGTGGGTATTGTAAGCACAACACGTTTGCCTTGGATAATAGCTGTCCCTACTCTGTGCCAGGCTACCCCCATGTAGACTGGTAACTCCACGTCTAACATAATTGGTGCTCAGTGGTGGGATTAGAGCTTGTGCTTGCATCCACTTAGTAGTAACGCAGTGTGTACCACAGGCCTACACCTGGAGTTTTCTCCAAGCGGCAAATTCTTCCTGGTGGTGGGTGGAGGAAGCCCTCACGTTATAATCTTCCTTGAATTCTTCCAAGTGGCTGTTTGATACCCTGTTGGCAAAATGGAATTTGATTTGGAAGAGTTGGAGACCTATACTGCGGCACAACTCAGAGAATTTTGTCAGAGAAAGGGGGTATTTTTCAAGCGAGGTGCGAAAAAGAGTGAACTCCAGACCAGCTTGAGAGCATGGGTGGCAGCTCACCCGGTGGGGAAGGAGGAGGAAGAGGGGGATCGGGACACTGTCATCGGAGTGGATGAATTGTACCAAACCGAAAGGGGGAACCAATTGCAAAGTCCTAGGACACTTTCGAGGGAGGGCAGCAGTGTTTCTGTGAGGAGCTTAACCGAAGCCGAATTAGCTGACCGGAGAGAGGAAAGGCAGTTGAAGTTGGAGTTAGCTAGGTTGGAGAAGGAGAGGGAGGAAAAGAGGCTGGTACATGAGTTGAATCTCAGAGAATTAGACCTCAAGGCCCTGCAAATAGGGACTCCCAGTACTCCTAATGGTGGCAGCGAAAACAAAGACTTGACCAGGGAACCCAGACCTTATCTACCCAAAGACGTAGTCGCCAGCTACAGCGCAGGGGATGACATTGCAAAGTGTCTGGCTGCCTATGAGGTCTCCCTAAGAGCCCATGGGATATTGGAAAAACACTGGGGGGTGGTTTGTATAAATACATGCCTCCTGCAGGAAGGGATACCCTCTTGGCCCTAGAGCAGGGAGAGCAGACCCACTACCCCACCTCTGTTGAGATGGCTTAGCATTATGATGCATTCCCAGGATTATTACCCTTAGTAAATCTGGTAATGCGTCACAATCCATGGGTGGATGCATGTGAACCATGGATTGTGGTGCATCAGTGCAAATCCCAATGCAGAGTAACACAAGGCCTTGTGCTATTCTGGATTACCTAAACTACACAGAGCCATGCAAGGTGGCTTTGTGTGGCTTACTGAATATCACTTAAGCCCTTGCGTTGCCTTGTGTCACCTTGAGTGATGCAATGGCAAAGCAAGGGTTTAGTTCATCTGGGAATTACTGTTTTACAAATGGGCGTGAAGTACATTTATCACAGTGTTTATATTCTTGAACAGATGATGGTGCATCAACACCTCGGAACCTTGCTTGGAGGGCTGAAGGTGTCTGTGACTACTAGTTACTCCACCTAAACCCCTCAACCCAACCCTAGAAAACCTGTAATCCTGCTCCACCTTGTCTAGTGCAGGTGGTCTTTGGACAGCGGGAACCATGTGGCATTCCACTTTCTGACCTAACTCCAGAATACCCCACCACTCTACAACACTACACTCTACACCACTCTGCTGTACGCCACTCTCCTGCATGCCACTGCACTGTCCCTCACTCCACTGTACGCAGCTCCAGTCTACCCCACTCCACTCTGCCGCACCCCCTGCAGGCTATTCCATTGTTTGCTACTCATCTTTATGCCACTTCAATCAACACCATAGTTAAAGTAGTGTGGGTACAGAGTTGAATGCACTGTGTATGGAGGTGTACGAGGCATAATCATTTGAAGGTGTTGCATAAATTTAAGGCATAAGTAATAGTCTGGAACTTTCGATTTTAAGTTTGAGTTTAAGTTTGGTTTGTATAGAAAGAATACGTTTTCCTAACTACACGAATATATATATTTATACATGTATATATATCAAAAGGCTATAATGTGGAGTTAAGTAAATATATATATATGTGGTTCCTTTACTTAAATCCACATATATCGCCTTTTGATATGTATACATCTTCAAGATACGAAAAGGTGGAGTTAAGAACAGTAAATGTATACTTCAATATATGTATTTACCTTCTGATATGTTGGTCTTTGATGTTTTGACCACGAGATTTTGAATGAGCGATTTCGACATACAAGCCATGAAAGGAACATCACTAGATTAGCCCGTTTGAGTACAGTTCATTCAGACTCAATTAAACTCAGTGCGAGTTAATATTGTGTGGAATACATATATTGCGTAAAAAAGACAAATAAAACAATGAGTTCAAAAACTGACGAGGGAAAAGTGACCCTCTCCTAATGGGACTTTCACGAGCTAAGTTCACGACGGCGAATAAAAAGCAGGGGAGATCCCGGCGAAGGCAAACACTTGAGACTTCAAGGGGGGCCGTTTCTGCCTTGCACGGCCGGCTCGCCTCTGACGAGCTCGTGATGTACGAGGCACCGGGACGAGGCGCAGATCAAAGGCGCAGCCCGGCTCCTGGAAGAACATGAAACTGTCTCTTGGAGCTCGGATTCTCACCTCACACGCCGGGCTGATCTCACTTTACCTCTTCTGTCAGTGCAGGCATTTAGCTGCGTCGGTGACGGCTTTCCTCTCGTCGGCAGGTGTGCATTACCTGCCCTTGAAGTGGCCCTGTTGGGAAGGGCTGAAGCCACAGGTCGGAGTCCCGAAGTGGGACCAGCCGTGCTCTCCGCCGGCTTCTTTTGAAGATTTATGCGGCGCCTCGGAGCGGGACCGGCACAGACAGGTGCTCCCGGGTTCAACACCTTCAGATGATGCAGCTTTCAGCAGAGGAGGCGAAGGATGCGCCCCCACCGGCATAAGACAGCATGGAGCGGTGTAGGCTGCACAGGGGAAGTGCCGGAGAGTGAATAATGTGCAGCCGAGGAGAGGCTTTATTTGGCCTTCGTATGTAGACATTTTTCAATACAAACGATTCAGGTAGCTCGACACCTGTTGACACCACTGGCCGGACTCACACAGATTGTGTACAGGGTCGTAGCTTGGTCCGTAACATGGGGGTGGGTTTGTGTGAGCTTCAGACTTTCCCAACAATCACACTGCCTGGGAGTGCCAGGGGGCAGGGGAAAGGGAGAGGAAAGCAGATTGGTGGGAGTATAAGTGAGAGAAAACATGTAAATTGATACTTGTATAGCGCACTACTCACTCGCAAGGGTCTCAAGGCGCTTGTACGAATACCGCTGTGGAACCCATCCTGGCTTTCCCTGTGAGGCGTCCACTCCTGGGCACCCCCAAGGTGGAGGCCAGGCATCCTTAGCGTTGTGGGGGCCGTTGTGGAGATTAAGCAAGCTATTGCCCAGAGTTGCAGAGTGGGACTCCATGATTGGAATAGGCACCAAGGTGAGAATTATCAGGTCCGTGGAATTTTTGAGCCCAAGACCTGCCGAGGCAGGGAATTGAACCCTGGTCCCGGGCTAGACCTCTGCATCAGGGTCTGCCGCTCTAACCATTGAGCCACACTTCTCCACATGAGCCAGATGTACAACCCTATTTTGCGTAAGCAGACGGGTTTGCGACCCGTTTGGGCATGCAAAAGACAATTGGGTCATGCTCTAACCCTATTTTGCGAATTGCCATTTTTTTGTGACTCGCTAAATAGGATTAGAAAGTCGCTAATAGGAAGGGGCGTTCCAAGGGTGTCCCTTCCTAATAGCGAGTCAGAGGTCTATGTGTGATTGTTTTGCGACCGCAATTGCGGTCGCAAAACAGTCTCAGTTTATCACACTTCGCAGAAGGGTGGTAAAGCACTCACAAACGGTAAGGAGTTCCCTGGGACGCCTTCCCTTTTGTGAATGCAGGGAAAAAACTTTTTAGGGGCAGGCAGTGGTCCCAGGGACCACTACCTGCCCTTAAAAAATGAAACGAAAACGTTTCATTTTTCTTTTTTTAAATGCATCTGTTGGACAGGCCCCAGAAGGGGGCTCGCTCCCTCCCCGCATGACAGAGCCAGGACACCGACTCTCCAGAAGCCACCCCCAGAAGTAACCCGTAACCCGTCCCACACGGGACGCCTGCCCCCGAACATCTCCGTAACACCGGCCTGGGCCTCCACCAGCACCATCGCCCGTGCCCAGCCGCCATCTTGGACACTGCACCACGAGGCCGCGTGGCCTCAGCTCGACCCTAACCCTGGGCCTGGCCAGGCCCCGCCAGCCCGGCACCACCATCCACCCGGGAGGTGAACGGACCACTTGACAGGTCAATGGGAGAGAGGAGTTTCGATGGCTCTCTCCCTCCAGGTGCCGGTCGCCCCCAGCCTCCCCGGGCGCTGGCTCCACCCCCCTGCTGGGTGTCTGGACTCCCTCATCCCGGACCTTCCGACCTCCAAGTGCGAGGGTCCGGACATCAAAGGGCGTTAGCCCTATAACTGGGGCAGCTCCAGAGCAGGAAGGCAGTTGTATCCTGGAGTCGAGAGACACCGTGAAGAACTCATCCTTGACGGACTGCTGGCGCTGCCGCAGCCCTGCCTTGTGAACTGCCGTCCTGCCCGCTGGCGCTGCCGCGGCCCTTTGCAACCTTCATCCTCGTCGGGACCTGCTGGCGCTGCCGCGGCCCGTTGTGACCACCACCTTCGTCGGGACCTGCTGGCGCTGCCGCGGACCGTTGCCACCTACGATCTTCTCGGGACCTGCTGGCGCTGCCGCGGCCCGTCCTCCTAGAACACCGAGCTCGAGGATTGTGAGCTACCCATCATCTCATCGTAACTACCAGATTGGTAAAGAGACTGTCCCGCTACACCCTTTTTCCCATCCAAAAGACTAGAATCGAGGGGACCCCTGAGTCCTGACCTCCTTGTACCATTCTACCGTACTTCAAGATTGCTTATAAAGACCGTTAAACCTTATCTTTGTGTGGTGTCCATCTGTGGGGGGGAAGTTACTTATCTGTACGATCGCTGGAGACGGCTCTCCCCGGAGACCTCTCCCCTTGTCCTCGGCCGACCCTCCAGGTCCCGTCTAACATTGGTGGCCAGCGGCGCGATCCGAATCAACGCGTACGTACAGAGAGTGACTCACCCCACGACTAAACCACAATGACAACCAAAGAGAGCGGATCTACAGAAAAATTCCAGATGGAGAAATTGGAAGAGTACAGCCATCGTGAGTTAAAACAATTTTGCATCGAACTAGGCATCGCTACCACCGGTCTGAGCACGAAAGACGCACGCCATCGAATCTTGGGCGGAAACCGGGGCCGTCAGACCCCCGGACCAAAACGTTGCAGCATCAGAGATCAACACCACTTCTCCCGAAGAACGGAGAGCGGGTCTCTCACAGGAAGAGATCCAAGAAAGAGAAAGAAACAGACTACACGAATTAGAGATGGCACGGCTCAAGATGGACGGTGAGCTAAAACTAGCGGAACAAAAACTGAACTTAGAACACCTACGGCTCCGAGAAGAGTGGGAAGAAAAGCAAAGACAAAGAGAACTCGAAGAAAAGAGACTGGCATACGATCACGAGCACAAGCTAGCTGAAATAGAACTACGAAAACAAAACAAAGAACTAGGGGTGCCCGAGCAACCGCGCACCCCGGGCGCTACGGAACAAAAAGTCCACATCCCCAAGGACGTCGTCCGAGAATACTATCGGAACGACGACATACAACAGTGGTTCAAGGCCTATGAGATCGCCATGACCTCCCACCGGATCGATCGAAGTGACTGGGGAGCCGGTCTATGGGGTAGGTTCGTCAATGAAGGCCACGATGCCCTGCTACAGCTCCCGGACCATCAGATGACGTCCTATGATCACATGAAGGCCGCCCTCCTCACTCGATATGGACTCACGCCCGAGATGTACCGCCAGAGGTTCCACGACTGTACCCGGATCCCGGGTACAACTTGGGTGGAATATGTGAACTATTTTAGCCGAGCCTTCGAAGGGTGGATCAAAGGTAGCCGAGTCACCACCTACAAGCAACTCTTCAACCTAATTGTATGGGAGCACCTCTCCAACAACTGCTTCGTCGAGCTCAGGCAGCACTTCCTCGACAGTAAATTGACTGACCCTCGGCAGCTCTCCGCTGAGGCTGACCGATGGGAGAGCACCGAGTGGCCCGGAGTGGGCCAAACGAGCAGAACCGAAACAACCAAGGCCCTCATCGTCCCCGAGGAGGAGGAGGAGGCCAGGGCCGGGGCAGAGATGCCGCCCAGGCAGCTCCCGTCAACAACACCCCACCCTCGGCTGGGCGGGGGAACCCTCCGATGCGCCCAGGGTTCCGAGCCAATGTCACGTGCCATCGGTGCCAGCGGGTCGGACACTATGCCAACGACCCGAACTGCCCCAAGAACCAGACTCCCGGGCCCCGCCAGGTCGCGGCTGCCGCCCTAGGAGAAGAACAAACGTACGAAGAGCATGAAGAATATGAACAGGAACAGCCCGAGTGGGAACCTGCCGCCATGGTCCTGACTTGCCTAGGGGGAAGAGACATGGTCCCGCGGGTCCCCCTACCAGCAAACACCCGAAAATACAGCCAGTGGGTGAACATCAACGGACGCAAGGCCGAAGCCCTGCGTGACACCGGAGCCAGTGTGACGGCCGTCCGCTGTCACCTGGTGACCCCAGAACAAATCCTGCCAAACGTCCTTTGCCCTGTCCGATCAGCTGACAATTCTGAGAGCCTGTGTCGGATGGCCTGTGTCCCCTTTGAATGGGGAGGAGTGTCCGGCATGCTGAAGGTGACTGTCCGCGATGATGCCCCCATGGACTGCCTCCTGGGAAACGATCTCGAGAGTTCCCCGTGGGCGGCCGTTGAGAGAAGCGAACACCTGGGGATGCTGGGCCTCCCAGACTGGGCGTGCGTAACAACCCGGTCCATGGCCGCCCGTGCCGTCCCCAGACCCGAAGAGCCCGAATGGCCAGCACCTCCTCCCCCGATCACTCCAGAGGAAGACGCCGGCCGCCCTGACCCCCCAGAACAAGCCCCGGAAGAGTGCGCTCAGCCTCAGGACCTTCCAGACCTGGCTCAGTGGCGTCAAGAGGGGGGGCCCACCCAAGAACAATTTCGGCAGGAGCAAAAGACCTGTCCCTCCCTCGAGGGACTCCGACAGCAAGCCCTCGCCCAGAGCGCGGGAGACACCGCAGGGGCGCACTGGATCTACTGGGACAACGACTTACTGTACAGCGAGCAAAGAATTGCAGAATTGGGGGCCAGTCGGGTGCTGGTGGTACTCCTCCGTTTCAGAGACTTCCTTTTAAACTTGGCCCACGATGTCCCCCTGGCTGGGCACTTGGGGCAAGATAAAACCTACAACCGCCTGGTGACACACTTTTACTGGCCCAAGATGCGAAATGACGTTTCCAACCACTGCCGGGCCTGCCCCACCTGCCAAGCCAGCGGCAAGAGCGGCCGAAAACTCAAGGCGCCCCTGCA
The DNA here is from genome assembly GCF_964263255.1 of Lissotriton vulgaris. Lineage (NCBI taxonomy): Eukaryota > Metazoa > Chordata > Amphibia > Caudata > Salamandridae > Lissotriton > Lissotriton vulgaris. The sequence goes on from NC_141690.1 coordinate 231,860,272, forward strand.
ACCATTCCCTGTTGTCACCACCCCGTTCGAACGAGTGGGAATAGACAATGTGGGGCCCCTGGACCCCCGACCAGCACAAGGGCACCGATTCATCCTGGTCCTGGTGGATCACGCCACCCGTTATCCCGAGGCCATCCCACTTCGAACAGTGACAGCACCAGTGGTAGGCCGAGCCTTGATGGGGATCTTCTCGTGAGTGGGCTTCCCCCGGGAGGTCGTCAGTGACCGGGGCACGAACTTTATTTCGTAGTATATGAAATCCCTCTGGCAGCAGTGCGGGGTCACCTACCGTTTCACAACACCCTATCACCCGCAAGGAAACGGACTGGTCGAGCGGTTCAACCGCACCCTCAAGGGAATGATTATGGGGCTGGAGGAGCCCCTACGCCGCCAGTGGGACGTGCTACTACCGTGCCTCCTTTTCGCCTACCGAGAAGTCCCCCAGAAGTCCCTCGGTTTCAGCCCTTTCGAGCTCCTGTACGGGCACCCTGTCCGAGGGCCCCTCAGCCTAGTGAAAGAAGAATGGGAGATGGCCCCCCTGAAAACCCCTCCGGATGTCTACAAGTACCTCCTGACCCTCCGCAACCAGACCAGGCGATTCAGGGAGATCGCTAAAGCCAACCTAGAGGCCAGTCAGGAGGACATGAAGAAATGGTACGACCACCATGCCTCCTCCATTGAGTTCGAACCTGGTCAGCAGGTGTGGGTGATGTCCCCCACCGAACCTTGTGCCTTGCAAGACAAATGGACAGGACCCTTCAAGGTGGTCGAACGCAAGGGCCCTGTCACCTATCTCATCGACATGGAGTCCCCCCGAAACCCCCTCCGGGTCCTCCACGCCAACAGACTCAAACCACACTTTGTGCGCTCAGAGCTCAGCCTCCTGATGGCTACAGACAGTGGGGCGGAAGAAGACTCCGAGCCACTCCCTGACCTGCTGAGGACCCGTGAGAAAGATGGTTCCGTGGATGGGGTCCGACTCTCCGAGGCCCTGACCCCGGAGCAGCGCCACGGCTGTCGGACCCTCCTGTTGCAATTTGCGGACCTGTTTTCCCTCACCCCCGGGGTCACCCCCTGGTGCCTTCACGACGTGGATACTGGGGACAGTCCCCCTATTCGACACCGAGCCTACTGAGTCCCGGACCGGGTGCGCGCCTGCATCCAAGAAGAGGTCACCAAGATGCTCGCACTCGGGCTCATCGAGCCCTCAGACAGCCCCTGGGCCAGCCCAGTCGTACTGGTACCCAAAGCGGCCGCCCCGGGCACCACCCCCGAGCTCCGGTTCTGCGTCGACTATCGGGGTCTGAACGCTGTCACCAGAACCGACGCTCATCCTATCCCCCGAGCAGATGAACTGCTCGACCGCATGGGGGCTGCCCGCTACCTAAGCATCTTCGACCTGACAGCGGGCTACTGGCAGATCGGCCTCACCTCCAGGGCTCAAGAACGATCCGCTTTCTCCACCCCGGATGGGCACTACCAGTTCACCGTGATGCCCTTCGGTATGAAAAACGCTCCAGCCACTTTTCAAAGACTGGTGAACCAGGTATTGGCGGGCCTCGAAGACTTCAGCGCCGCCTACCTGGACGATATCGCAGTATACAGCCGCCACTGGTCAGACTACCTCTGCCACCTCCGAGAGGTCCTGCAGGCCCTTCAGCGAGCTGGCCTCACCATCAAGGCCAGCAAATGCCAAATCGGCCAAGGGTCCGTGACCTACCTTGGACATCAGGTGGGGAGCGGTCTGGTGGCACCTCTCCAGCTCAAGATCGCTGCCATCCAGTCCTGGCAGCCCCCCGTCACCCAAACCAAGGTACGAGCCTTCCTGGGGCTCACCGGATACTATCGGAAGTTCGTGAAGGACTATGGCAGCATTGTGGGGCCCCTCACGGAACTCACATCCAAAAAGCATCCCAAAACGGTCAACTGGACTCCAGACTGTCAAGCGGCCTTCGAGAAACTGAAGGCCGCCATGTGCACCGCCCCGGTGCTCAAGGCCCCCGACTACAGCCGCGAGTTCATAGTCCAGACCGATGCCTCGGACCATGGCATTGGGGCCGTCCTCTCGCAACTTAACTCCGAGGGGGTCGATCAGCCAGTGGCCTTCATCAGCCGATGCCTACTGGCCCGAGAACAACGCTGGAGTACCATCGAGCGGGAGGCCTTCGCAGTGGTGTGGGCCCTCAAGAAACTCCGGCCCTACCTCTTCGGTACCCACTTCCGGGTACAAACAGACCATCGCCCCCTGCAATGGTTAATGCAGATGCGGGGGGAGAATCCCAAACTGCTGCGATGGTCCATCTCCCTGCAAGGGATGGACTTCACTGTGGAGCATTGCCCTGGTCAAGATCACGCCAATGCGGATGGTCTGTCCCGCTTTTTCCGCCTCGACGGAGAGAGTCCCCAAGAGGATGGGTAACTCTCCCCGCCTTCAGCTGGGGGGGACGCATGTTGGACAGGCCCCAGAAGGGGGCTCGCTCCCTCCCCGCATGACAGAGCCAGGACACCGACTCTCCAGAAGCCACCCCCAGAAGTAACCCGTAACCCGTCCCACACGGGACGCCTGCCCCCGATCATCTCCGTAACACCGGCCTGGGCCTCCACCAGCACCATCGCCCGTGCCCAGCCGCCATCTTGGACACTGCACCACGAGGCCGCGTGGCCTCAGCTCGACCCTAACCCTGGGCCTGGCCAGGCCCCGACAGCCCGGCACCACCATCCACCCGGGAGGCGAACGGACCACTTGGCAGGTCAATGGGAGAGAGGAGTTTCGATGGCTCTCCCCCTCCAGGTGCCGATCGCCCCCAGCCTCCCCGGGCGCTGGCTCCACCCCCCTGCTGGATGTCTAGACTCCCTCATCCCGGACCTTCCGACCTCCAAGTGCGAGGGTCCGGACATCAAAGGGCGCCAGCCCTATAACTGGGGCAGCTCTAGAGCAGGAAGGCAGTTGTATCCTGGAGTCGAGAGACACCGTGAAGAACTCATCCTTGACGGACTGCTGGTGCTGCCGCAGCCCTGCCTTGTGAACTGCCGTCCTGCCCGCTGGCGCTGCCGCGGCCCTCTGCAACCTTCATCCTCGTCGGGACCTGCTGGCGCTGCCGCGGCCCGTTGTAACCACCACCTTCGTCGGGACCTGCTGGCGCTGCCGCGGACCGTTGCCACCTACGATCTTCTCGGGACCTGCTGGCTCTGCCGCGGCCCGTCCTCTTAGAACACCGAGCTCGAGGATTGTGAGCTACCCATCATCTCATCGTAACTACCAGATTGGTAAAGAGACTGTCCCGCTACACCCTTTTTCCCATCCAAAAGACTAGAATCGAGGGGACCCCTGAGTCCTGACCTCCTTGTACCATTCTACCGTACTTCAAGATTGCTTATAAAGAACGTTAAACCTTATCTTTGTGTGGTGTCCATCTGTGGGGGGGAAGTTACTTATCTGTACGATCGCTGGAGACGGCTCTCCCCGGAGACCTCTCCCTTTGTCCTCGGCCGACCCTCCAGGTCCCGTCTAACAGCATCCCATTTTCCTTTAAGGAAAACGGGCTGCAGTAAAAAAAAAACTGCTTATTTAAAAGCAGTCCCAGACATGGAGGTCTTGCTATGGTCGTGCATCTGTCCCGATATTTTGAAAATTAACCAACATTTTCAAGAACTTTCAAGACGGAGAACAAGTGTGCGCTTTTGTCTGTATGAATGTAAACATTCATGGTGAAATCTGACAGCTCTCCAAACCTGACTGAAAGCACCTGTACCCAACTATGTATCAGAACATACATTTATTGGGGGGGGGGGTGTAACACTCCAAGCACCCTCCCTGAAGCTGGGCCCCTGATTTATAGTACTCCTGTAATGTAGGACTACGTCAGGAGTAAAACAAGAATAAATCACACTTACTCATACAGTGGGAGGGACAGGCTGGTTACACACTGAATTTTACAACAGAATGTTGCAAGGCCATAAATATATAGCTCCAACAGCAACAAGAAATGGCTCTATCAATGGTTGCTCAAGTATTTCCTAGATGGCAGAAAGTGGGCAGCTTTAGCTTTCAGCTGATATTGTGAGTCCCTGTTTCAGAAAATTCAATGTATTATTCAAAATCATGTAGCATACTAATGAAATGGAAATGGCAAATTTAATAGTTTTGAACAAGAGACCCCAAAAATATGTTGTGCATGATGCCCATAAAACCCTTAAAATGGCACTGCTTCAACATCTTTGCATTCATGCCAAGGTCTGTTCTTGCCTTGCTTCCTGCCAACTCTTTTCGGTCCCTGACCACTTACATTAAAAAGTACAAAGAGGATGAGCTTAACTAGACGTGAGCCTGGGACAATAGTTTTCCTTTTGCGTCAAGAGCCAGATTACATGTGGAGCCAGAGGCCACTGCACAGTTTGCACACGTGACAGCTACTTTCTAAAAATGGCATGTATACAAACCCACCAGTAAATAAAGGATACTACAAATGTAAATTTGTTCTCGCCATCAGAAAATGCTTTTCTCAATTGATCTCTGTTTTTCTATCAAATTTTGTGAGAGCAAATTTGTGCTTGCTCTCTCTTTTATTTCCCAAAAAAGCAGACATTTGTCTCAAGCCAACCTTTGCTTGCCCATCTTTATGCAACAGTTAGACTTGACAAATAGCCCATGTCTGTGGTAAGGAGGGTCACACAGTTTACTACAGTGTGGAAGCTGGGATTGCAAGAAGGTTCTTTTTCTAAGATCATGATGATTTAGCCAACAAATCAGTGTCCACATCTCCTTACACCTGGAAACTATGTCCCGATGCAACACAGGAATGCTCAAAGTTTAAAACCACACCTCATGCATAACTAGTTTTACCCACGCTTTGACCTCAGGAACTACTAGCATCCACCTTGCACCCCTCCTCTCACTTCCAAACACATTCTACCATGTGCCCTTTACTTTGCAATTCGGTGCCATCTCACTCTATGTCATTAGGGAAACTGTTTCCACTTCTGGGCTTTTTTGAGACAACACAGTCCATTAAGGCTCTTGTGTTTTTAGTCTGCTCCCATTGAGCTAATCAGGCTACGACGCTTGATAGCAATGATTTGTAGCTAAATAGCCCATAACCCAATTACACTGACATACAAATAAAAGACTTGCAAGAAAGTTAGAAATCAAAAAATCCCAGCAAACCTCCGGGCCCACCCCTGGAACATGCTGTAACTTAATCAAACATACACTGATATGGATTACAAGAACTGTAGCCCATCTGATAAAACTATATTTTATTTTAATTGAACTGATTTAGTGTTTGAGAAGTGCAAGTAATCACCTTAGTGCTGAGTCAAGCAAGGCTAACATAGTTGATGATAGTAATAATAAAAGAATAAAACAAACTCCAGAGAAAACAGGAACATCTAGAAAATGCTGAATCAACAACAGAAATGTCCTAGAATGTGACAAAAACTCAATAATCTTTTAAAACATCAATGTTGAAAACTTCAGAGGAGTGGACAGGCAGTTGTTAAGAGTAGGGTTACTGTTAGGGTTAGTGTAAGCGTAAGTGTTAGGGTGAGATAGCATTAGTAGAATTTGAAAGAGAATAGTAAGTGTTAGGGTTAAGATACAAAGGGGCACGATAGAATGGCGGAGCTCAGCGTTAAGTTAAAACTGCTATCCCGCGCTCTGCCATTCTGAAAACGCAGGGATGTGCCGTATTTACAATGATATGATGCACCCTTCTGTTTTCTCTATCGCCCACACAGGCACCCTTTCACCATAGTGCTAGGGTGCCTGCGTTGAGGGAAGGATTGTTTATGGGCAGATAAACAATCACTAATGGTGATTTATAGCTCCTATTGGTGCTGCGTTCTGCAGCACACATAGAAGAAGCAAATCACCATTCTTTTAATGATTGTTTATCTGCACAATGCAGCACACATAGAAATAGCAAAAACGAGGAGAAATTATTAATTTATCCTCATTTCGGCATGCTAAAACCAGGTTTTTTTGGTCTTAATTTTGGCGCTGCCCCTTATTTACGCCACCCCTGTAAATATAGGGCAGAATTAAAATCAATGGGGGCTGTGGAGGAACGGCCACCGCAACACCCACTGCCCGTTCCTTTCACGCTGAGTGTAGCATGAAAGGGGGCCTTATTTACAGAGTGAGGTTAAGCCACATTCAGTGGCTTCATGCTGCATGGTAAATATGGTGATGGCTTTATCACCGCAGGAATGTCACAAAGGTGACATTCCTGTGGCGATAAGCCCTTGTAAATATGCCCCAAAGTAGGATAAGGATAAGTGTTAATCTAGCAGAAAGGGTTAGGAATAGAGTTAGATATAGTGTTGGGATTTGAACCCCACACCCCAAATTACCTCCTATCCTGCCACCTCTTTCTGCCTTACACCACCTACTCCACCCCCCCTTGTTTCAATCGAGCCACCCAACCTTCCGTTCTCTGCCTCATTCTCACTGGAAAACACGCTAGGCGCTCTTATCACCTCCATCTCCCAGCTTACAGCTGCCATTTCACTTTTATGCTCTAAGATTGCCACCTCTTCTTGCACTGTGGTATCAGGTTCCCAAGGCCTACATGCTCCGTAGATAACCCACTTACTCTGAAAGAACTGTTGGCACGGAAACTGAAAAGTACAAAGAACAAGTTTATTAAGACCCCATGGGGTGGTGGTACATTCCTACAGCACCCTTCGGTAATGCAAGAAGTATCACACCGAACATCGGTGTGACTCGTTCTTTTATATATTTTACAGGTAATAAAAAGATAGGCGGTACAAAGTTACAGAGCTTTATGTACATATATGGTCATTTTTGGAACACAGCCAACTCATGGGAGGGGTTACAATATCACTGGTCAGTTGGGCGGCACATTCCTGAGAGGTGACTGGTCAGTTGAGACTGCGCATGTACAGGCTTGACCGTTACTAAAAATAGCCTGTTGCTGGGCAAACTCGAGTGGTCAGTGGTACGGACAACGGACTAAAGGGCATGCTGGCCACGAGGCCACTCATGATCTAAGATGGCCGCCGTAACATACAAGATGGCGTTTTCTAGTATGGTCAAGTTTAAGGAAAATAGCGTGTAGCAAAGCTAAGCGCTAACCCAGCCATCGTCAAATTACGACAGACGACCCTTTTAGCGTTTAGCTGAAGCTACCTCATAATGGACATAGTCCGGGTATTCATCCTCGATATCAATCAGGATTATTTGAGCAACTTCTTTATGTAGTACCATTTCATTCTGAGCAAGAGTACGTCTGGTTGGAATGCAGGCTGATAAACACATGGAACATAGGGCGGGACCACATTGTATACATAAGCATACGAAGAACAGTATTCCAATAATGACACATAGAATTGTTAATAGTTTCCAACCCCAAGCTGTAAGCGTTGACCAGAACCACCCTGAAAAAGTCCAAGTTCCATTGTTTGGGTGTATTGCAGCAGCTATTTTGTGCAACTTCGAAATGGCATCATAAACAGATGGCGAATTATCAGGTACGTATACACAGCAGCTGCTTCCGATGATTCTACATGCCCCCCCACGGTCAGCTAGAACCACATCTAGAACCATTCTGTTCTGGAGCGTAACAATCCTAGAAATCTGAAGTTCTTCAGTAATATTCCCTAGCGCAATAGCAGTATCATTGGCTACAGCCTCAACAACACGGGTCAATCGTCGTATTTTCCGACTATTCAAAGCAGCCCCCACAAAAGAGAACAGTCCCAAATTAAAGTCCACATATTGTTGCAAAGCAGTATCAGTCTGATCAATGTCATCCAGAACAACAGTACGTTTAACACGATTCAACACGAAGTCGTGATAAAGTACATAATCATTATGATACATTGGTGGGGCAATGAATACAGGGGGCAATACAAAGGATACATAACAAGTGCCTAACCATCCCAACGGGAGCTGATGATAGCCCTTAGTTCCACAAATAAAATAAGTATTACGAGATGCCACAAACGATATGCCATTCGGACTATCAAAGGTAAGTGTAGTGTTGCATTCACTTTTTCCAACCGGGATTGTACCTTTATTACGTATGCATAAATCAGCTTTAGTTGCAATGACATTAATAACATGTGAACTGGATACATTAATGTTTCTTTGGTTGCTGTAAATACGGGAGGCAGATGCATTGTCGGGGCGGTATTCCTCCCATTCAAATCGAGTACCCTCAGCTCGTGGATACCCATCCCGGTCATGGTAGCAAATTTTATTCAAACGGAAAAGCACCCCCCATTTCGTTGGCCATCGCAAAGTGAATAGAAGAGTGTACCAGGCATTGCAGGATCCATTATGTGAAAACGGGAGTGGAATGAGTGGAGTGCCCCCTTTCTTCTGATGCCCAGGCAACATCCCACACACCCAGCAATTGGAAGTATTGGTCATGTTATGAGTATGATGCAGGATCTGAATAAAGCTATTATTCAAATAAGTCTGTCGGTGCCGTTCTTCATGGTAGGGCAAGGTGAAGTGAAAATGTTCAGATGGAGCCGGGGTAGTCGGCAGCAAATGTTCACGTGCAGGCACCACGAGTTCAACTACCCAAGCTATCACTGCTATTACCACAATTGTCAAGACGAATAAGATGGGAGTACAAGGGGAGCTTGGCCCTAGTGGACAAGTGGGGAGGCTGGGCCTAGTATATGTAATCAGAAAAAAGAGTGCCTCTCCACAACTCAATTGCAACCATATTTATGGAACATTGAAAACGCAAACTGTCGTTTCCAAGCAGGTACTTTTATTTATACCACTTAATTGGACAGTTGTACTTCATTTGTCAAACAAAACGTATTATGAGCAGACAAGACCTATGTGTAACATGAGATCAAACCAAAGTAAAACTTTGAAATACACCACAGTGTCAAAACTGAATATAAGCAAAACTCAATATAGTCATTGGTTAAACAGACAATATATGGAATACAGACAATAACATTACAACATACATTACAATCAATGGTAAATACAATTAGGCATTTGATTGAAGCAAAAGAGAAGTAAAGCAAAAAGAAATTGGGAAAAGAGACGCGAAAATGAATTTGAGAATCTTGTGTAACCAGTGGTTGCTGGTGAATGAATTATCCTTTTCTAATTAGCCGACGCGTTTCGAATCCAGAGGATTACTTTCCAGATTCTCATCAGGGCATGGTTATTCTGTCTGTAAATTTACCAAAGAGAAGGAAAGATTGTGTAAAATTCATGAAACAAGAGCGACAGTCTCCCTATATTGTGACACTCAGCTAGGGGGAACCTACCGCTTTTGAAGGAAGCTAATTCAATGAAAGTGTGGCAGTGCAGATTGAAGAGGGAATCCAGGAATTGGAACTACCTATGACAAAATGAATTGGCATTAGACCGATTAAAAAGCTAATGACTGAAGAGTGCGAAATACTTTGTTTAAAAATGCACATACCGTCAACTTTTTCAAGTTAGTGTAGACGGTTTTTTCTACGTTGAATGCAGGCTCATCGGCACATTTATTAAACCTCAAGCGGCCTGTGGCACTCTAGGAAAGAACAATGGTGTTGTTAAAGCCGGGAGCGGGAATTTTTAAAGATTAAACGAGTGGTGTGCTAGTTTGCATGCAACATACCTTAAAGGTTGATGCGAAGCAGTCCTAGTTACTGGACAAGCGTTGTTTGTAGAAAACCGGCGTGTAAGAATTCCACCGGAGTCCGTTTCCGCTAAGGAAAAACAGAGCAAAATGTTAACATAATTACCGCGTTCTACCGCGAGTGAAGCAGAAGCCGGCGGCAGGTCCCGCTGAGGCGCCGCTTACCTTCGTGTCTCTTGCTCTGGGCTCCCTGTGCTCTGTCAAATCGCCAAGGCTGGTACTATCGGTGTAACCATGGCAATAAGCTTTTTGGGAAGGCGCTGGGCCTTGTGGGATATGTAGTTCGCACTGTGCTAGGTGATTGTATTAATGGAAATGATCCATTGTAGAGAGAAGTGTACAACACTGAGGCGCGACCCATCCGGTCATCAGGCGCCAGGGCACTATTAGGTCAAAGTCTGGCGATTTCAGATAGGCTATTCAAGCACCTCTGGATGCTATTAAATTTCAGAATTAAATATGCTTCCATTTTAAGGAGCATTTTGTCAAAATCCACAATCCTCTGGGATGAACGTATTGTATGCAGGACCGTCCACTTCAAATCATTGGCATCATGGTTGACATTAACAAAATGTTCCACCATGGGGGCGGTCATGATTTTATTTTTGATCCTGGATCGATGTTGGCAAATTCGTGTGTTAACTTGTTGTGTGGTTTTTCCAACATAAATAAGGTCGCAGGGGCATTGGACCAGATAAACCACATTTTTGGTTTTGCAATTCGAAAAATCCGAATGTTTCCATCTGGTGGACCCATGTTGGAACTCGTCGCCCTCAATAGTGTTTGGGCACACGACACAGGTCCCACATTTGTGGTGCCCCGTGATCGGTTTGAGGTTCCACTGACTCAAAAGGTCACTTTTCTTTTTTGGTAGAGATACATCCGCTCTCATGATGTGCTGTCCTACATTTTGGTTTCTCTTATACGCGAACAGGGGTTTTGGAAGTGGGCATTCTAAGTTCGCCATTAGGTGCCAATTGCTTAGTACAGCTTTTCTGAATTTGTGGGTGCGGGGGGTGAAGCGCGCTCTTTGTAATGAGTGCTTCAACAGTTTTCTTGGGTACCCCCTTTCTTGCATTTCTTGGCAAAATGTCTCCGCATGGGACGTGAAGTCTCTCAAATCAGAGCAGTTTCTCCTGATGCGCAATAATTGCCCATATGGAAGGTTGGATTTCAGATTCCTGGGGTGAGCACTCTTATGGTGCAAGATAGTATTCCTATCTGTGTCCTTTTTGAACAGGGTTGATTTAAGGACCCCGTTGATGTTCACAATTTCAACATCAAGGAAGGTCATCCTTTCGTTGCTTTGTGCCATCGAAAACTTGATATCAGCATGCCTGTTATTAAGCCAGTCATGGAAAGCTGCCAGATCAGTCTGGCTCCCCTGCCACAGGAGCCAGACATCATCTATGTAGCGAAACCATTGTAGAATGTTCGGTTTGAAAGGGTTGTTGTTGTCCACAAACATCTGTTCGTACTGTGCCATGTACAGTACGGCCATTTCAGGAGCGTAAGGGCACCCCATCGCGGTGCCCTTAACCTGCATGTAGAACTCTCCATTAAATGAAAAGTAGTTCTTTTTTAAGGCAATTTCGGCAAGTCTCAGGATAAAGGAAGTTGGTACCTGGTGGGGTCTCTCTCTCTGATTTAAATAAATTTCCATCACCTCTAAAGCTTCCCCCTGAGGGATCTGCGTGTAGAGGGAGGTGACATCCATTGTTGCCAACAGTTGGGTCTCTGGGTCGAACTCAGTGTCTTCTACTTTAAGAAGAAAGTCAGTTGTGTCGCGTAAGTACGACTTGACTGTTGTTAGAAATGGTTTCAAAAAGAAATCCACATATTGTGAAAGAGGCTCTAGGCAAGAGTCGCACCCGGAGACGATTGGGCATCCCGGGGGATCTTGCAAGCTCTTGTGAATTTTGGGCAAGAGGTAGAGAACGGGAGTTCTAGGATGCTTTTTTAGTAGATAGTCATGTTCTTTTTTGCCCAGAAAGCCACCGTCTAACCCTTCCTGAAGAGTATCAGCAATGAGTCGTTGGATCTCCTTAACAGGATCTTCTGGGAGACGTCTGTACCAGGTTGCATTATTGACCTGTTTGTTGCCTTCTGCTAGGTATTTCTCACGAGCCCACACCACAACTGCCCCGCCTTTATCGGCTTGCTTGATGATAATCGAATTGTCTTCCTTAAGGGTTTTGATTGCCGCACGTTGATTCTGGCCTATATTTTGTTGAACAAAATGTTTGCCCTTTTCTAATTTCTCGATGGATGACAGAAGGACCTGTTCGAATGCGAGAACCTCTTTGGGGATATTTTGATAAGGGACAAAGGTGGACTTGTTGCGTAATCCAGTGACTTCCATGGAGGGCGAGGAAGGGTGATTCCAAAAAAACAGTTTGAGGCGAATTTTTCGACAGAACTCAATAGCTTCTAGCTTGAGTCTTGTGTAATCAGTTTTCTTGCCGGGCACAAACTTGAGCCCCAATGCCAAGACCGAGTGTTCCTCTGATGTTAAAGGTCTATTAGATAGATTGACCACAGCACTGGAACCCTCTATGACTTGTATGAGCGGTTCCTTGTTCGCATCTCCCACGGCTGTTTGAAGCGGGCTTTTGGCTGTTGGCCCTGGTCTAAAAAAGCCACCTGTTTCTTATTAGGATTACGATTGTCCGAACCCGATGAATCGGAAGAAGAGGTCTCCGAAAATGTTGTGAATCTGTTCCTAGAGCGACCTTGAAAGGTTGATAGTGCTCTGCGAGATTCTTGTTGGGTATAATAATCCTCTCTTAGAAAGGGATATACCTGCTCAATTTTGAATGCCTTCACGTCTCTTTCATATTTGAAAGTTTTGTCATTGATGGTATTGTCCTTAAAGGTCCTGATTTCTTTTTCGATTTTCTCTAATAGTGCCTTGGCGTCCGTCACAGCCGGACTAGTCTTGATCGTCTCAGTGAGTTCCTCAATCTCTTTCTGTTCTTGTAAGCACAACCTCTGTGCAGTTTCTATGGTATGGACCATGAGGTCCCTACTGCACTTTGTATTGATAAAACTGAAACCTTTTTTATATTCTACATCATCGACGAAAATCACAGGGACATTTTTGACCTGTAAGCCCCATGGGATTGTTCCCCCTTTCAGGTGCCTTAGGAGAAAATGCCCATGTAGTTCCGTGCGTACATGCTTCTTTTGTAATCGTATTAATCGATCTGATTCATTCTGTTGTTTCGCGGTAGAGCTGAGTGTCACATTTGAGAAAGGAGAATTGTCAATCAAATTCTGAATGTGGTTTTCGCTAAATGATAGCGTGTCTTTATCTGCCATAGCGTAGGGAATGGGAGTTCCCAAGGGGAATGTATCACACGTAAAACACAAACGACAAAAATGTCCGAAGGCTCTCGCGGGTAAGCACCCGCACTAAACAGGAGTACAAGGGGAGCTTGGCCCTAGTGGACAAGTGGGGAGGCTGGGCCTAGTATATGTAATCAGAAAAAAGAGTGCCTCTCCACAACTCAATTGCAACCATATTTATGGAACATTGAAAACGCAAACTGTCGTTTCCAAGCAGGTACTTTTATTTATACCACTTAATTGGACAGTTGTACTTCATTTGTCAAACAAAACGTATTATGAGCAGACAAGACCTATGTGTAACATGAGATCAAACCAAAGTAAAACTTTGAAATACACCACAGTGTCAAAACTGAATATAAGCAAAACTCAATATAGTCATTGGTTAAACAGACAATATATGGAATACAGACAATAACATTACAACATACATTACAATCAATGGTAAATACAATTAGGCATTTGATTGAAGCAAAAGAGAAGTAAAGCAAAAAGAAATTGGAAAAGAGACGCGAAAATGAATTCGAGAATCTTGTGTAACCAGTGGTTGCTGGTGAATGAATTATCCTTTTCTAATTAGCCGACGCGTTTCGAATCCAGAGGATTACTTTCCAGATTCTCATCAGGGCATGGTTATTCTGTCTGTAAATTTACCAAAGAGAAGGAAAGATTGTGTAAACTTCATGAAACAAGAGCGACAGTCTCCCTATATTGTGACACTCAGCTAGGGGGAACCTACCGCTTTTGAAGGAAGCTAATTCAATGAAAGTGTGGCAGTGCAGATTGAAGAGGGAATCCAGGAATTGGAACTACCTATGACAAAATGAATTGGCATTAGACCGATTAAAAAGCTAATGACTGAAGAGTGCGAAATACTTTGTTTAAAAATGCACATACCGTCAACTTTTTCAAGTTAGTGTAGACGGTTTTTTCTACGTTGAATGCAGGCTCATCGGCACATTTATTAAACCTCAAGCGGCCTGTGGCACTCTAGGAAAGAACAATGGTGTTGTTAAAGCCGGAAGCGGGAATTTTTAAAGATTAAACGAGCGGTGTGCTAGTTTGCATGCAACATACCTTAAAGGTTGATGCAAAGCAGTCCTAGTTACTGGACAAGCGTTGTTTGTAGAAAACCGGCGTGTAAGAATTCCACCGGAGTCCGTTTCCGCTAAGGAAAAACGGAGCAAAATGTTAACATAATTACCGCGTTCTACCGCGAGTGAAGCAGAAGCCGGCGGCAGGTCCCGCTGAGGCGCAGCTTACCTTCGTGTCTCTTGCTCTGGGTTCCCTGTGCTCTGTCAAATCGCCAAGGCTGGTACTATCGGTGTAACCATGGCAATAATCTTTTTGGGAAGGCGCTGGGCCTTGTGGGATATGTAGTTCGCACTGTGCTAGGTGATTGTATTAATGGAAATGATCCATTGTAGAGAGAAGTGTACAACACTGAGGCGCGACCCATCCGGTCATCAGGCGCCAGGGCACTATTAGGTCAAAGTCTGGCGATTTCAGATAGGCTATTCAAGCCCCTCTGGACGCTATTAAATTTCAGAATTAAATATGCTTCCATTTTAAGGAGCATTTTGTCAAAATCCACAATCCTCTGGGATGAACGTATTGTATGCAGGACCGTCCACTTCAAATCATTGGCATCATGGTTGACATTAACAAAATGTTCCACCATGGGGGCGGTCATGATTTTATTTTTGATCCTGGATCGATGTTGGCAAATTCGTGTGTTAACTTGTTGTGTGGTTTTTCCAACATAAATAAGGTCGCAGGGGCATTGGACCAGATAAACCACATTTTTGGTTTTGCAATTCGAAAAATCCGAATTTGTTTGATCTCATGTTACACATAGGTCTTGTCTGCTCATAATACGTTTTGTTTGACAAATGAAGTACAACTGTCCAATTAAGTGGTATAAATAAAAGTACCTGCTTGGAAACGACAGTTTGCGTTTTCAATGTTCCATAAATATGGTTGCAATTGAGTTGTGGAGAGGCACTCTTTTTTCTGATTACATATACTAGGCCCAGCCTCCCCACTTGTCCACTAGGGCCAAGCTCCCCTTGTACTCCTGTTTAGTGCGGGTGCTTACCCGCGAGAGCCTTCGGACATTTTTGTCGTTTGTGTTTTACGTGTGATACATTCCCCTTGGGAACTCCCATTCCCTACGCTATGGCAGATAAAGACACGCTATCATTTAGCGAAAACCACATTCAGAATTTGATTGACAATTCTCCTTTCTCAAATGTGACACTCAGCTCTACCGTGAAACAACAGAATGAATCAGATCGATTAATACGATTACAAAAGAAGCATGTACGCACGGAACTACATGGGCATTTTCTCCTAAGGCACCTGAAAGGGGGAACAATCCCCTGGGGCTTACAGGTCAAAAATGTCCCTGTGATTTTCGTCGATGATGTAGAATATAAAAAAGGTTTCAGTTTTATCAATACAAAGTGCAGTAGGGACCTCATGGTCCATACCATAGAAACTGCACAGAGGTTGTGCTTACAAGAACAGAAAGAGATTGAGGAACTCACTGAGACGATCAAGACTAGTCCGGCTGTGACGGACGCCAAGGCACTATTAGAGAAAATCGAAAAAGAAATCAGGACCTTTAAGGACAATACCATCAATGACAAAACTTTCAAATATGAAAGAGACGTGAAGGCATTCAAAATTGAGCAGGTATATCCCTTTCTAAGAGAGGATTATTATACCCAACAAGAATCTCGCAGAGCTCTATCAACCTTTCAAGGTCGCTCTAGGAACAGATTCACAACATTTTCGGAGACCTCTTCTTCCGATTCATCGGGTTCGGACAATCGTAATCCTAATAAGAAACATTTGGCTTTTTTAGACCAGGGCCAACAGCCAAAAGCCCGCTTCAAACAGCCGTGGGAGATGCGAACAAGGAACCGCTCATACAAGTCATAGAGGGTTCCAGTGCTGTGGTCAATCTATCTAATAGACCTTTAACATCAGAGGAACACTCGGTCTTGGCATTGGGGCTTAAGTTTGTGCCCGGCAAGAAAACTGATTACACAAGACTCAAGCTAGAAGCTATTGAGTTCTGTCGAAAAATTCGCCTCAAACTGTTTTTTTGGAATCACCCTTCCTCGCCCTCCATGGAAGTCACTGGATTACGCAACAAGTCCACCTTTGTCCCTTATCAAAATATCCCCAAAGAGGTTCTCGCATTCGAACAGGTCCTTCTGTCATCCATCGAGAAATTAGAAAAGGGCAAACATTTTGTTCAACAAAATATAGGCCAGAATCAACGTGCGGCAATCAAAACCCTTAAGGAAGACAATTCGATTATCATCAAGCAAGCCGATAAAGGCGGGGCAGTTGTGGTGTGGGCTCGTGAGAAATACCTAGCAGAAGGCAACAAACAGGTCAATAATGCAACCTGGTACAGACGTCTCCCAGAAGATCCTGTTAAGGAGATCCAACGACTCATTGCTGATACTCTTCAGGAAGGGTTAGACAGTGGCTTTCTGGGCAAAAAAGAACATGACTATCTACTAAAAAAGCATCCTAGAACTCCCGTTCTCTACCTCTTGCCCAAAATTCACAAGAGCTTGCAAGATCCCCCGGGACGCCCAATCGTCTCCGGGTGCGACTCTTGCCTAGAGCCTCTTTCACAATATGTGGATTTCTTTTTGAAACCATTTCTAACAACAGTCAAGTCGTACTTACGCGACACAACTGACTTTCTTCTTAAAGTAGAAGACACTGAGTTCGACCCAGAGACCCAACTGTTGGCAACAATGGATGTCACCTCCCTCTACACGCAGATCCCTCAGGGGGAAGCGTTAGAGGTGATGGAAATTTATTTAAATCAGAGAGAGAGACCCCACCAGGTACCAACTTCCTTTATCCTGAGACTTGCCGAAATTGCCTTAAAAAAGAACTACTTTTCATTTAATGGAGAGTTCTACATGCAGGTTAAGGGCACCGCGATGGGGTGCCCTTACGCTCCTGAAATGGCCGTACTGTACATGGCACAGTACGAACAGATGTTTGTGGACAACAACAACCCTTTCAAACCGAACATTCTACAATGGTTTCGCTACATAGATGATGTCTGGCTCCTGTGGCAGGGGAGCCAGACTGATCTGGCAGCTTTCCATGACTGGCTTAATAACAGGCATGCTGATATCAAGTTTTCGATGGCACAAAGCAACGAAAGGATGACCTTCCTTGATGTTGACATTGTGAACATCAACGGGGTCCTTAAATCAACCCTGTTCAAAAAGGACACAGATAGGAATACTATCTTGCACCATAAGAGTGCTCACCCCAGGAATCTGAAATCCAACCTTCCATATGGGCAATTATTGCGCATCAGGAGAAACTGCTCTGATTTGAGAGACTTCACGTCCCATGCGGAGACATTTTGCCAAGAAATGCAAGAAAGGGGGTACCCAAGAAAAGTGTTGAAGCACTCATTACAAAGAGCGCGCTTCACCCCCCGCACCCACAAATTCAGAAAAGCTGTACTAAGCAATTGGCACCTAATGGCGAACTTAGAATGCCCACTTCCAAAACCCCTGTTCGCGTATAAGAGAAACCGAAATGTAGGACAGCACATCATGAGAGCGGATGTATCTCTACCAAAAAAGAAAAGTGACCTTTTGAGTCAGTGGAACCTCAAACCGATCACGGGGCACCACAAATGTGGGACCTGTGTCGTGTGCCCAAACACTATTGAGGGCGACGAGTTCCAACATGGGTCCACCAGATGGAAACATTCGGATTTTTCGAATTGCAAAACCAAAAATGTGGTTTATCTGGTCCAATGCCCCTGCGACCTTATTTATGTTGGAAAAACCACACAACAAGTTAACACACGAATTTGCCAACATCGATCCAGGATCAAAAATAAAATCATGACCGCCCCCATGGTGGAACATTTTGTTAATGTCAACCATGATGCCAATGATTTGAAGTGGACGGTCCTGCATACAATACGTTCATCCCAGAGGATTGTGGATTTTGACAAAATGCTCCTTAAAATGGAAGCATATTTAATTCTGAAATTTAATAGCGTCCAGAGGGGCTTGAATAGCCTATCTGAAATCGCCAGACTTTGACCTAATAGTGCCCTGGCGCCTGATGACCGGATGGGTCGCGCCTCAGTGTTGTACACTTCTCTCTACAATGGATCATTTCCATTAATACAATCACCTAGCACAGTGCGAACTACATATCCCACAAGGCCCAGCGCCTTCCCAAAAAGCTTATTGCCATGGTTACACCGATAGTACCAGCCTTGGCGATTTGACAGAGCACAGGGAGCCCAGAGCAAGAGACACGAAGGTAAGCGGCGCCTCAGCGGGACCTGCCGCCGGCTTCTGCTTCACTCGCGGTAGAACGCGGTAATTATGTTAACATTTTGCTCCGTTTCTCCTTAGCGGAAACGGACTCCGGTGGAATTCTTACACGCCGGTTTTCTACAAACAACGCTTGTCCAGTAACTAGGACTGCTTCGCATCAACCTTTAAGGTATGTTGCATGCAAACTAGCACACCACTCGTTTAATCTTTAAAAATTCCCGCTCCCGGCTTTAACAACACCATTGTTCTTTCCTAGAGTGCCACAGGCCGCTTGAGGTTTAATAAATGTGCCGATGAGCCTGCATTCAACGTAGAAAAAACCGTCTACACTAACTTGAAAAAGTTGACGGTATGTGCATTTTTAAACAAAGTATTTCGCACTCTTCAGTCATTAGCTTTTTAATCGGTCTAATGCCAATTCATTTTGTCATAGGTAGTTCCAATTCCTGGATTCCCTCTTCAATCTGCACTGCCACACATTCATTGAATTAGCTTCCTTCAAAAGCGGTAGGTTGCCCCTAGCTGAGTGTCACAATATAGGGAGACTGTCGCTCTTGTTTCATGAACTTTACACAATCTTTCCTTCTCTTTGGTAAATTTACAGACAGAATAACCATGCCCTGATGAGAATCTGGAAAGTAATCCTCTGGGAACAAGGAACCGCTCATACAAGTCATAGAGGGTTCCAGTGCTGTGGTCAATCTATCTAATAGACCTTTAACATCAGAGGAACACTCGGTCTTGGCATTGGGGCTCAAGTTTGTGCCCGGCAAGAAAACTGATTACACAAGACTCAAGCTAGAAGCTATTGAGTTCTGTCGAAAAATTCGCCTCAAACTGTTTTTTTGGAATCACCCTTCCTCGCCCTCCATGGAAGTCACTGGATTACGCAACAAGTCCACCTTTGTCCCTTATCAAAATATCCCCAAAGAGGTTCTCGCATTCGAACAGGTCCTTCTGTCATCCATCGAGAAATTAGAAAAGGGCAAACATTTTGTTCAACAAAATATAGGCCAGAATCAACGTGCGGCAATCAAAACCCTTAAGGAAGACAATTCGATTATCCTCAAGCAAGCCGATAAAGGCGGGGCAGTTGTGGTGTGGGCTCGTGAGAAATACCTAGCAGAAGGCAACAAACAGGTCAATAATGCAACCTGGTACAGACGTCTCCCAGAAGATCCTGTTAAGGAGATCCAACGACTCATTGCTGATACTCTTCAGGAAGGGTTAGACGGTGGCTTTCTGGGCAAAAAAGAACATGACTATCTACTAAAAAAGCATCCTAGAACTCCCGTTCTCTACCTCTTGCCCAAAATTCACAAGAGCTTGCAAGATCCCCCGGGACGCCCAATCGTCTCCGGGTGCGACTCTTGCCTAGAGCCTCTTTCACAATATGTGGATTTCTTTTTGAAACCATTTCTAACAACAGTCAAGTCGTACTTACGCGACACAACTGACTTTCTTCTTAAAGTAGAAGACACTGAGTTCGACCCAGAGACCCAACTGTTGGCAACAATGGATGTCACCTCCCTCTACACGCAGATCCCTCAGGGGGAAGCGTTAGAGGTGATGGAAAGTTATTTAAATCAGAGAGAGAGACCCCACCAGGTACCAACTTCCTTTATCCTGAGACTTGCCGAAATTGCCTTAAAAAAGGACTACTTTTCATTTAATGGAGAGTTCTACATGCAGGTTAAGGGCACCGCGATGGGGTGCCCTTACGCTCCTGAAATGGCCGTACTGTACATGGCACAGTACGAACAGATGTTTGTGGACAACAACAACCCTTTCAAACCGAACATTCTACAATGGTTTCGCTACATAGATGATGTCTGGCTCCTGTGGCAGGGGAGCCAGACTGATCTGGCAGCTTTCCATGACTGGCTTAATAACAGGCATGCTGATATCAAGTTTTCGATGGCACAAAGCAACAAAAGGATGACCTTCCTTGATGTTGAAATTGTGAACATCAACGGGGTCCTTAAATCAACCCTGTTCAAAAAGGACACAGATAGGAATACTATCTTGCACCATAAGAGTGCTCACCCCAGGAATCTGAAATCCAACCTTCCATATGGGCAATTATTGCGCATCAGGAGAAACTGCTCTGATTTGAGAGACTTCACGTCCCATGCGGAGACATTTTGCCAAGAAATGCAAGAAAGGGGGTACCCAAGAAAACTGTTGAAGCACTCATTACAAAGAGCGGGCTTCACCCCCCGCACCCACAAATTCAGAAAAGCTGTACTAAGCAATTGGCACCTAATGGCGAACTTAGAATGCCCACTTCCAAAACCCCTGTTCGCGTATAAGAGAAACCAAAATGTAGGACAGCACATCATGAGAGTGGATGTATCTCTACCAAAAAAGAAAAGTGACCTTTTGAGTCAGTGGAACCTCAAACCGATCACGGGGCACCACAAATGTGGGACCTGTGTTGTGTGCCCAAACACTATTGAGGGCGACGAGTTCCAACATGGGTCCACCAGATGGAAACATTCGGATTTTTCGAATTGCAAAACCAAAAATGTGGTTTATCTGGTCCAATGCCCCTGCGACCTTATTTATGTTGGAAAAACCACACAACAAGTTAACACACGAATTTGCCAACATCGATCCAGGATCAAAAATAAAATCATGACCGCCCCCATGGTGGAACATTTTGTTAATGTCAACCATGATGCCAATGATTTGAAGTGGACGGTCCTGCATACAATACGTTCATCCCAGAGGATTGTGGATTTTGACAAAATGCTCCTTAAAATGGAAGCATATTTAATTCTGAAATTTAATAGCGTCCAGAGGGGCTTGAATAGCCTATCTGAAATCGCCAGACTTTGACCTAATAGTGCCCTGGCGCCTGATGACCGGATGGGTCGCGCCTCAGTGTTGTACACTTCTCTCTACAATGGATTATTTCCATTAATACAATCACCTAGCACAGTGCGAACTACATATCCCACAAGGCCCAGCGCCTTCCCAAAAAGCTTATTGCCATGGTTACACCGATAGTACCAGCCTTGGCGATTTGACAGAGCACAGGGAGCCCAGAGCAAGAGACACGAAGGTAAGCGGCGCCTCAGCGGGACCTGCCGCCGGCTTCTGCTTCACTCGCGGTAGAACGCGGTAATTATGTTAACATTTTGCTCCGTTTTTCTTTAGCGGAAACGGACTCCGGTGGAATTCTTACACGCCGGTTTTCTACAAACAACGCTTGTCCAGTAACTAGGACTGCTTCGCATCAACCTTTAAGGTATGTTGCATGCAACCTAGCACACCACTCGTTTAATCTTTAAAAATTCCCGCTCCCGGCTTTAACAACACCATTGTTCTTTCCTAGAGTGCCACAGGCCGCTTGAGGTTTAATAAATGTGCCGATGAGCCTGCATTCAACGTAGAAAAAACCGTCTACACTAACTTGAAAAAGTTGACGGTATGTGCATTTTGAAACAAAGTATTTCGCACTCTTCAGTCATTAGCTTTTTAATCGGTCTAATGCCAATTCATTTTGTCATAGGTAGTTCCAATTCCTGGATTCCCTCTTCAATCTGCACTGCCACACTTTCATTGAATTAGCTTCCTTCAAAAGCGGTAGGTTCCCCCTAGCTGAGTGTCACAATATAGGGAGACTGTCGCTCTTGTTTCATGAAGTTTACACAATCTTTCCTTCTCTTTGGTAAATTTACAGACAGAATAACCATGCCCTGATGAGAATCTGGAAAGTAATCCTCTGGATTCGAAACGCGTCGGCTAATTAGAAAAGGATAATTCATTCACCAGCAACCACTGGTTACACAAGATTCTCGAATTCATTTTCGCGTCTCTTTTCCCAATTTCTTTTTGCTTTACTTCTCTTTTGCTTCAATCAAATGCCTAATTGTATTTACCATTGATTGTAATGTATGTTGTAATGTTATTGTCTGTATTCCATATATTGTCTGTTTAACCAATGACTAAATTGAGTTTTGCTTATATTCAGTTTTGACACTGTGGTGTATTTCAAAGTTTTACTTTGGTTTGATCTCATGTTACACATAGGTCTTGTCTGCTCATAATACGTTTTGTTTGACAAATGAAGTACAACTGTCCAATTAAGTGGTATAAATAAAAGTACCTGCTTGGAAACGACAGTTTGCGTTTTCAATGTTCCATAAATATGGTTGCAATTGAGTTGTGGAGAGGCACTCTTTTTTCTGATTACAAGACGAATAAGATGGCACCAAGTATTCTTTTGTCTCGCGCTGCAGTGGACGCCATAGTTCATAAGAGTTCGCAAAGTCTCAAAGAGTTCAAAAGAGTTTACAAAGTCTCAAATGTACACATATATATATATATATACCTAAAAAAGAAAAATACGGTGCTGAGCTCCGAGGTAGCCGCTGTTTTCTTCTCCGGGGTCAAGACGGGTGTCGCTACTCTTGGCAGAACTGATCCCCCCCCTTGAGATTCCCGGCTTCCGTTTCACAAACCCCAGAGCGGTAACCAACCAGTCTCGAAAACCAAAAAAAAAATCTTCTTATCGTGGCCGCAGATTGTAACGCTTTCGTCCAGAAACAGTGTGGTCCGGGAAGGCTCCCTCAACTTCGGCCGATGTCACAGCTGGGCTCTTTTCTTTCTCCAGAATCTCCTTGTAGTCGGTCAGCACGGCAGGATTCACCAGATCAGGAGAAACACGACGGCAGTGAGTTAAGTGCACCCACCGCTTTCTGTTGGTCACTCCTACAGCTGTTCGAGTAGCCAGGAGGACCTGCTCGGGGCCACGCCACCTCGGTTCCAAGCTGTTCGCCCTCTCAAACGACTTCAACATCACAAAGTCACCAGGCCGAAGATTGTGAGCCTCTCCAGTAGAATTGTCAGGGAGCGCTTCTCGAACCTGTTGATGAATAGAAAGCAAATCATTTGTTAATCGTGCCAAATAATCGTTCATCATTATACAAGGCACATCATGTATCAATCGCGGCTTGGGCACTCCCCAAATATTCATAGGCCTTCCAAACACCACTTCATACGGTGTGAGGCCTGTTCGAGAGTGGTAGCTTGTCTCCTTTCTGGTAAAGAATTGGCTTGGTAGTTTAGTCTGCCCTGTTCCCATGATGCACTGGGCCAGGGACAGACTGATTTGCATATAGCCAGGTTCTGAGCTGGGATGGGGCAGTGAGATAAATAACGGTGATGGATCAAGCCCTGATCTTTGGACTGGGTAAGAGTGGTCTGCTCAATTCAGACACTCTGTTCATCACCACCCCCTTTTGTAAATCGTGTTCGAGAGTGGGGCACTGATCTGAGAGAGAGCAATGCTAGCGGTAAAGCATCCGGCCACTTCAATGACGTAGACGCCACAATCTTAGCCAGTTTTAGTTTCAACGTGGCATTGTACCGCTCGACAAGACCTGCTGACTGAGGGTGGAACACAGCATGAAACTTCTGCTGGATCCCCAACCCCTTCAGCACGTACTCCACAATTTTCCCGACAAAATGAGGCCCATTATCGCTCCACAAAAATTTGCAAACTCCAAATCGAGGGAAGTACTCCTTGAGCAACACCTTAGCTGTTGTCAAAGCTGTATTGTCTTTCGTGGGGAAAGCCTCAACCCATTTGCTAAAAGCACATACCACCACTAAGACATACTTAAGGTTGTTGCAACGCTCAAGCTGGATATAATCCATTTGGAGTACCTCGAATGGTGCAGAAGGTGGAACGAACCCTCCTTTCGGAGTATGGGTCCCCTTTGCAGGATTGTGCTGCAAACATATCAGGCAGGTCTGCACTACTCTCTTGGCAATATTGGCAATCTCGGGATGCTCCCAAACTCGTGTTAACAGTCGAGTGATTGCAAGAGCCCCCACGTGCGCCAACCCTGTGTCATCTGGACCATCGCTTGCAAGTAAGCTGCAGGCAATTTCCATCTCTCCATGTCCTTGCTTCTCCAACAACCCTCATCATCTAGCACCCCTTCTGCTGCCCATGCCGCAAGTTCTGATTCAGTAGCTGATTTCTGAATATCTAGTATCTCTGCTCTAGCATCATACCATCGCTCAGCCTGTGATTGTGTCACGTACATGGGGGAGTCAGTTCGAGACATAGCCGTTTGTCTCGCTATGCTGTCCGCAAAGGCATTTCCCTGACCCACTTTATCGGTGATCTTTTTATGGGCACTGCATTTGATTATTGCTACTTTCTTTGGACAAAGCAACGCGTTTAGGAGATCACGCACTAGTTCCCCGTGCATAATGTGTACTCCATGAGAAGTCAAAAACCCACGTTCTCTCCAGAGTAGCCCGAAATCATGCGCTACTCCGAAGGCGTACCGGCTGTCTGTGTATATGTTCACACATAGGCCAGCACTCAATTCGCAGGCTCTTGTCAAGGCTATCAACTCTGCTGCTTGAGCCGATTTCTGTGGTATTCTAGCTGTTTCTACCACTGTCTTAAGTGTCGTGATCGCGTAGGCTGCGGAAGTCGTACCATCTGGCAACCTCAAACACGATCCATCAACCCACAGTTCCCCATCCACATCTGGAAGTGGCATATCCTGTAAGTCGACACGACCCTTTGTCTGTTCAGGAAAACACAGTCATGATGTTTTTCTTCCTGACCCTCCTCAACCGGATAGGGCAATAAAGTGGCAGGGTTCAGGGTAGCGCATCTTTTCAGT
Organism: Lissotriton vulgaris; assembly: GCF_964263255.1. Classification (NCBI taxonomy): domain Eukaryota; kingdom Metazoa; phylum Chordata; class Amphibia; order Caudata; family Salamandridae; genus Lissotriton; species Lissotriton vulgaris. The sequence goes on from NC_141690.1 coordinate 231,885,250, forward strand.
GTGATATGTGGCGCCAGAAGTGTGAGCTCATATCCTGTCAAACGTGCACTCGTGAGATACTGGGTTTTCGTCTGATTCAACAGGGCATCAACTGCATGGGGGACTAACACCAACAATTTGTGCGATAAAACTATTCCCTCACTCTGTCGTATAGCTACCGCTGTTGCTGCAACTGCTCGAAAGCACCCAGGTAACCCTCGTGCTACAGGGTCAAGAACCGCCGAGAAGTATGCGCATGGCCTTTGTTTGTCCCCGTGTGCTTGCACTAACACTGATAACGCGCACCCATCTTTCTCGTGCACGTACAACGTGAAAATCTTTGTATAATCTGGTGTACCTAACACGGGTGCAGGACAAAGGGCTTGTCTCAATTGTTCAAAGGCATTTTGACATTCATCTGTCCATTCAAGGGGCATTGGTGTGGTTTTGGACAGTAACGCTAACAAAGGTTTTATAATGTGCGAAAACCTCATGATCCACTGTCTGCAAAAGGACGTCAAACCTATGAAAGCACGTACATCTCTCTGAGTGCGGGGAATTGGTGTGTCTAAAATCGCCTGAATTCGATCTGATGTTAATGCACGCCCCTCCTTAGACAAAAGATGACCGAGGTAGGTCACCTTGGGTCTACAGTATTGAAGCTTCTTCTTGGAAACCTTATGATTGTTCTGTGCCAAAAAGGAAAGCAAAGCAATTGTACTCTCCTCACATTGTGCATAAGAGTCTGCAGCTAGCAAAAGGTCATCGACGTACTGGATAAGGTCAACCCCAGACTGTAACTCAAAGGAATCAAGCTGTCTTTTCAAAGCCTGGCTGTAGATGCTCGGGCTTTCAGTGTACCCTTGAGGAACACGACAAAATCTATACGATTTATTATTTAACGTGAAGCCAAACAAATATCTGCTATCAGGGTGGACAGGGATAGAAAAGAACGCATTTTTCAAGTCAATAACACTAAATGTTGTTGCCGTTGGTGGCACCAATGTAAGCAATGTTGTGATATCAGACACCACCGGGTATTGGGGAATGACAATTTTGTTAATTTCTCTCAAATCAATAATAAAACGATAGACTTTGCCGTCAGTATCTTTCTTAAGGATCGGGAGAATAGGGCTGTTGCAAACACTGTAAGGAACCTCCTCCACTACTCCTGCAGTTATCAAATCTTGGACAATGTGTGTCAGGGCAATTTCACCTTCCCTGGAAATCTTATACTGTGGCACACGTGGCAAAGATACTCCCTCCTTTACAGTAATTCGAATAGGTGGAATACGCATCTCTCCCACATCCGTGTCTGAGGTCGCCCATAACGTGTGCGGGAGAGAGGCTAAAGCTGCAGTGTCTTGTATAGTACAAAACCTGTCCGATTCAGGATAATTGTCGTTCAAAATAACCCGCACTCCTTCGGGAGCGCAGCGTATCGTTGCTCGAAAATATTTAAGCAAGTCAATGCCCAGGATGTTATCTGGTGTATGGGGAGATAGCAAAAATTGACCAAAACTGAAAAATCTATCGAGACAAAGTGCAAGGGGTTTTGACAATGGGCTAGGGGAGGGTGTGCCATCAAACCCTACACATGTTATCATTTCGCCAGACAGGGGAGCCCTCGGAACCAAGTTTTTTGACAAAGCGCTACGAGTAGCTCCTGTGTCGACTAAAAATTGATCAGTAGAACCCAAAATGCCCGCTGATACATATGGACCTTTCTGATCTACCGGCACTTCAACTGATTCCGTACCCCATCCTACGCAGTCCTATGCATGCACATAATCCTGATGTTCCACATTCTCACCCTCCGATATCTGATATTGATTTCGTCTATCAAAAGTATTTCGTTCATCTTGGCCACGTCCCCTCTCTTCAGCCCTTCCACGATCACCTCCGCCACCTCTCGCCCCCGAATAACTGTTCCTCGACCTTCCACCTCCTCGACCACGCTGACTACGTTGTTCACGAAGCACCGGACAATCTTCAGCCCAATGCCCAAACTCCTTACAATAGGCACACTGATCCTCCGCTATATCCGTACGACCATACGACGTATTACTTCCACCTCGTCTGCCTCTATCATTCCCTCTAGATTGTGTTCCACGAACCTGTGCCAACATCACCTTCGTTTTCAATTCCTTCGCTTTCTTATCAACACTTTCTTTAGCCTCCAATTCCTGCCGCTCATAATACTGAGCCATATTTAACAAAGACGCAGGGGTCGCCGTGGCCCAGGAACTTTCACTCGATTTTAATCGTTTTGCAATCTCCGGTAGGATATTAGCCACATACGTATCTACAAACAAATGCCTACCCGTATCATCTGTTAATGATTGACCACTGTAATCGTGAAACACTTCTTCGAAGCGTGTAAAGAAATCTGAAACCGTTTCATCTGACTTTTGTTTGCACGAAGCTAACATGGTCCAATCGATCTTTTTAGAAGGAACGAACGTTTTTTAATTTAATCAAAATAGCCGCCGGGAGGTCTAGAATCAACCGACATGGCTTACATGCTGGTTCCCTTTCTAAATCTGCTTCGTTTATCTCTTTCCACGTTCCCCCAAGTATTGTTTCATCATTATTTTTACGAATTAATCTCCACATATCAGGCGGAGGAATTAACCCAAAAAAACAAATCTATATCGACAAGAGTCATCACACAGGACGAAATAGCCCCTTCCACCCCTTCATAGAATGCTGCCGGATTTTTACGAAGGTCAGGCAAAGAATTTTTCAACGCCATAACATCTGCTCTATTCCAAGGCGTATACACCCAATTATATATAAAATACCCCTTCGCATCTTTCGATGTTTTATCATCGTCTGTACCATCCCCTTTTGGTGGAACATACAAAGGCGCAGCTTCACGCATAGGCATGACATGCATTTTAGAACTCTTATCTGAACCCCGGAGAGAACACTCCTTAGACTGCCCAGTGGACTCCGGCCCGGACTCCTTATTCTTTTTCCGCTCGTCCCGCAATCTGGAAGTCTCATCCCGCAGCTGGATCAGTTGCTTGAAAAATGTATCAACATCTGCAAGAACAAATATACCTTTATCTAGATTCTCATGATGCACCGATACAGCCTTAGATTCTAATGTATCCGAATATTTACGAAATGCGGTAACAACTTCATCAGCCAAAGTGGACAAAAAACACATCAATTCTAGTTCTGTCCAGTTACCCCTCTCGGCAATAACTTCAGCCACAGTTACAAAATTTGTATTCAATTTACGGGCCCAACTACGCAAATCCGCGGATCTTTCTGCAGATAACCTGACACTCGACTTGCTCCCTTTTCCCGACTTATCCTGTCCGTCATCGTCCGAGTCCACAGTCGGAGCCGTAGGTGGAACGTACGGAGGCGGCGATCGATCTAGTAACGAAAAATCATCAATTTCATTATTAAGGACAGGATAAAGCGGTCGACGAATAGGGAATTGACCAGTCGTTTGCAATTTACGTTCCCGTTCCTCCCTCTCTCTCTTTTCCTGAGCCTCCTTTTCCTCAAGCTGTAAAGCCTTATCACGAGCAGCCTTGCGCTGCTCTTTGTCCGCCAAGGCAACCTCACGTTTCATTCGCTCACGCACCGCTTTCTCCCACATTCGCACACAATCAAACATATTTTGTCTAGACCTTCGTTGAAACAAACACTGCTCCACAAACTGAACCTTTCGCAAATCGAACGACCCATGTAGTGGCCATTGCAATTCAGGATCGGTTTTGGTGTATTTATGCCATAATTTACTGTACATTATAGGGGGAAAGCCGAATTTGATGTACATTTCACGGTTCGGAGTTCCTTCTGGGGGAGCCGGCTGTGATTCCGCTAACCTAATTGTGGTACCATTCCCAAGACAGCACATCCCTCGGAGTGTGCTTAAAACAGGCATGTTCAAAAAGTATCACGAAAGCGTGATACCGTATAAAATGGCACTTACAGTACTTCACACAAATGTGCCGCTCAAAGTAGAAAACAAGATTAGAGAAACATCTCTACATGCCTGCCTATGTGAAGTGCACTACACATATAAATTCAAAGTTCACAAATTCACAAATGTTAGCTAACTCAAATCAAAGTCACAGTCACAGAACTTCGGCAAGCGTCCGTAGACTACCTTACCGATCACAAATCATAGAACTTCAGTAAGCGTCCGCAGACTACCTTACCGATCACAAATCTTACCCAAATCTCAAAAGGTCCAGATTCCAACTGCCAAGGTCTTTAATCGAATCAGCCAAACGGCACTTATCCAGCAATGCAGACGATCAAGAACTCAGTCGGAGACCGGCGCCACCTGGAAGGTCAGATCGGAAGGAAAGGAAGAAACACCGTGGGTGCCAAGACTCGGGTCACTCGGTGGCAGCGTACGCGTCCATGGCGAGTGTCCAATCCTTCGTCACGACCTCTCCTTCGGGCATCCGAGTCGCCGATGAGTCCCTTCGTGGTCGCCAATTTGTGGTATCGGGTTCCCAAGGCCTACATGCTCCGTAGATAACCCACTTACTCTGAAAGAACTGTTGGCACGGAAACTGAAAAGTACAAAGAACAAGTTTATTAAGACCCCATGGGGTGGTGGTACATTCCTACAGCACCCTTCGGTAATGCAAGAAGTATCACACCGAACATCGGTGTGACTCGTTCTTTTATATATTTTACAGGTAATAAAAAGATAGGCGGTACAAAGTTACAGAGCTTTATGTATATATATGGTCATTTTTGGAACACAGCCAACTCATGGGAGGGGTTACAATCTCACTGGTCAGTTGGGCGGCACATTCCTGAGAGGTGACTGGTCAGTTGGGGCTGCGCATGTACAGGCTTGACCGTTACTAAAAATAGCCTGTTGCTGGGCAAACTCGAGTGGTCAGTGGTACGGACAACGGACTAAAGGGCACGCTGGCCACGAGGCCGCTCATGATCTAAGATGGCCGCCGTAACATACAAGATGGCGTTTTCTAGTATGGTCAAGTTTAAGGAAAATAGCGTGTAGCAAAGCTAAGCGCTAACCCAGCCATCGTCAAATTACGACAGCACCGCTACTCCTTCCCAACTTCCCACGAGATGCACCTCGCCCCCTCACCCCAGTACAGCCAAGCTCAACCTGTCATCTGAAAATTCTGTTAACTCACTCAAGCCCTTGAACGCCACCCTTCCTCAACCGGCATACCCTAGCAACCTCACTATCTACACCATTCCGACCATCACCTCTGTCAGAACAAAGCATCAACCTAAACCCTCCCGAGCACCCCCACATAAGTACAATATCCCGATCACCCTTCAGAGCCCTAGTGCTCCCGTCACCAAAACAGTCTTGACAGAGCTGCGCTGCATGCTTCATAACTGCAGATCTGCAGTAAAACACAAACTTGAAATCTCCGATACCATCACCGTTCACAATATTGATATGCTCTTCCTCACAGAGACCTGGTTCAAAGATACATCTCACTCTATATTTGATCTCCTATTACCCACAGGCTATTCTTCATTTAGGAATGACAGAACTGACAACACGGGGGGAGGTGTTGCAGTCATCTTTAGAAACACCCTCCAACTTAAGGCCTCTCCTAACAGCTCCTCCAAAACCTTTGAATGCCTTTCTCTTGAGCTTCAATTGCAACACCGTTCACCCCTCAGATTCCATGTCATTTACCGCCCGCCTCGTAGTGGCCCTTCGTTTATGGATGAACTCACCGACTTCATCAGCGACCAATTCTCGCGAAGTGACAATCAGACCTTCGTTGGCGACTTCAATCTCCACTGGGGTGTACCGCAAGACTCCTCTGCGAACTCACTGGCCACTTTCCTCTCTGCAAACGATCTTATCCAACACTGCACTGAATCAACACATTCTAAGGGCGCAATCCTGGACCTTGTTATTTCTAAAGCAGGCATGCTTTCTACCACTACCCCAATTCATGTAGATTGGTCTGACCACCTCCTCATCCTATTCTCTCTTCAACTTTCACACTCTATAACTCTAGGCCAACCCAAGAGGGCCATCTCATGGTTCCGGGATGCCAAAAATATTGATGTCGGTCCCCTCTGTGAATCAGCTTTGTTATCACTTCCAAGGCTAGACCCGAACCTAGATGTTGACGAACTCACCTCCCAATGCCTCATAGTTCTTGCAGCTGAAATTAATAACGTCGCTCCACTCAAAAGCAAAAGGTTAACGCCCACTCCCTCAGCACCTTGGTTCAACAAATCCCTTTATGAGGAAAGGAAGCAGCTAAGATTCCTGGAGAAACAATGGAGGCAAGTGCCCTCCACCAACAATTTGGCCATGCTTCGCTCAGCAAGATCCAAGTACCCAAGCACATCTTCCTTGGGAAAGCGACGCACTTCAAAACCCTCCTTGACGCCGCCAAAAATAGACCCAAAAAACTATTCGATCTCATCAAAATGCCTAACTGCTCTCCCCCAACCTCCAAGGTGGATGATTCTACAAAGAGAGAAGCGGATTTCGCTATTTTCTTCGATGAAAAAGTGAAATCACTTGTGGATCAGGTCGCTCATCGTACCCCTACAGAGGAGCGCAAATCCTTAGCTATTTGGCAGAGCTTTGACCCCATATCTGAAGATTCCCTTCTCAAGTGCATACGAGAAACGAAGCCCTCCAACCATTCTCTTGACCCTATCCCCAGTGCCATTGCCATTGACTTCTATACCCATTCCCTCTCCTATTGGACCACTCTGATCAACCTCTCCCTCTGGCAAGGCTCCCTTCCTGCCTCCTTCAAAACTGGGCAGGTCACCCCTCTTCTTAAAAAACCCACTGCTGATGCGAATGACCTCAGCAACTTCCGCCCCATCACTAACCTTCCCTTTCTTGTGAAGATCACAGAAAGATGTGTAGCAAAACAACTGTCCCGTCATATCAAGGACAATGATCTTCTTGACAACTGTCAGTCCGGCTTCATCCAAAACTGCAGCACTGAAACAGCCCTACTGCAAGTGGTTGATGACGCGTTGAGGATACTCGATTCAGGGGGGTCCTGTCTTCTAATTCTCCTTGACCTTTCCGCAGCCTTTGACACTGTCAATCACAACACCCTCCTCAATATTCTTCAACAGAGAATGGGCATGGAGGGCCCTGTGCTTAAATGGTTTGCATCCTTCCTTTCTGGCAGATCCCAAATGATCAAAATAGCGAACAGTCTTTCACCTCCTGTGGCGGTAGGTCAAGGTGTTCCCCAAGGCTCGATACTTGCTCCCACATTGTTCAAACTCTATTTAGAACCACTGGGAAATCTCCTAAGTAAATCCGGGATTCACTATCATCTCTATGCTGACGACACTCAACTCTACCTAAAGATTGCCTCTACTCACGATCTCTCCATCCTAAGCTCCACTCTTGACTCCATTCAAAACTGGATGTCAACTCAACAACTGATTCTGAATCCCTCCAAAACCGAATTCCTCCTCTTCTCCTCCTCACTCTCTCCTCCCCCGGTTCAATCATGGATGGATCAGAAGAATCTACTAAACAATAAACCCATCGTTGTCGACAGCGCCAAATCCCTTGGTGTCATACTAGACAAAAAACTCAATCTAATTCCCGACATCAATTCTATTGCAAAATCTGCTCGATACCAACTGTGCCTTCTTTGGGGAATCTGTCGCTTCTTCCCGGAGCGGGACCTTATAACCCTGGTGCAAGCACTGGTCCTCTCCAGACTCGACTACTGCAATTCTCTTCTTACTGGCCTCCCCAAATCCCACTTGTCCCCACTTAAGTCTGTTTTCCACTCAGCAGCTCGTTTCATTTATGGGGCCAAAAGAAGCGATCACATCACACCGATGTTATCTACCCTCCGCTGGCTTCCCTTTGAGGCTAGAGCTATCTACAAGACCGCTTGTATCACCCACAAAGCCCTGCACTCCTCCTCTCCTCGCTACCTGGCGAATAAACTGAAACTCTCTGGAGGCTCTAGAACTTCACGCAATGCGGAGAATCTACTGCTTGAACCTCCCACTTTCAAGAAGGAAAGAACAATGGCCCAATCCTTTTCAGGCAACGCAGTGAGAATCTGGAACTCATTCCCGCCTCAGCTTCGGACCACCGCCTCCTCCCAGGCCTTTAAAAGGGACCTCAAAGTTCTCCTCCTCCAGAGACACCTCCAAAAGTAACTCACGTCCTCTCATTTATCTGAAGGAAGACCTCCCACTACTGAAAATTTCTACTTTCCATGACCATGGAAGTGCCTTCCCAGTGTGTTCTTGTGGTTAGAGTGTTTGCCTTTTATTGCAGTATTATCCATGTACTTGGGTTTGGTACCCTCTTGCAACTTGCACTCACCACTTTGCCCCTGTAACACTCGGTTTGCTTCCTCTCACATGTTTTTTACCTTTGATACTTGCACAAGTTCCACCTTTGCCTACGTAACGTTTGTTCTTGTGCCTGAGTGTCTAGCATATATTGCAGTATTATACCTCAAATTATATTTTGTTTTCTCTTGTAGCCTGCACACTTGTCACTTTTTCCTCCTGTGCACTTTTTACTACCTCATGTATTTTTGGTTGATCACAATTTTTACTACCTCATGTATTTTTGTTTGCTCACAATTATCACTTTACCGTATGTAACGTAACATTTGTTTTTGCAATCTGTTGTTCGTGTAATGTTCTCAGTTTGTATCATTTCTGTTCCTATTGTGAAGCGCTCTGACGCCTTCGGGTAAAGTCCGCGCGATATAAAATTGCATAAATAAATAAATAAATAAATAAAAAAAAGGAAAGGTTAAGTTATGTTTGGGGTAATGGTTAGTCTTAGGAACTGTTTATGTTGTGCCAGTTGTAGTTGAGGGCAACACCAGCATTTCTTTCAGGGGAAAGGGACTCATTGCCACCTCCTGCACTTTCCTGGCCTCCATATGAGTACCCAGACACTATGGGGTCTATTAGTAAGCGGGTGGATTGCCACCGCCCGCATGGTGGTGGCGATCCGTCCAACATTTACCTCTGCCCGCATCCCATTTCCCCCTGCCATATTAAGAGGGCGGGGGGACCCCGGCGGACGGAAAGACTGTCGGCTGGTTTTCTGCCGGTCGACAAGTCAACTGGGCGGAAAAGGGGCTGTATATGGTGGCGGTGTCTGCAAGACACCGCCATCCATATTACAAATCATGCGGAGAAGTGCCTTTCCATGGTGGCATTGCCGCTATGGAAAGGCATGCAATATCTGTATGTGGGGGACCGTTGGAGGCCCCCAGGGTAATAGGGGTTTGAGGGGTGCACTTGGGGGGTACCTATGGTACCCCCCTGCATTTGCATGCACAACATGGCAGGCACCGCGTGGTGCCTGCCAAGTTGTGCATGCAAATGCACAAAGTGCAGCCACAGCATTGTGGAGGGTGGTGCTGTGTGCAACGCCCGCCACAATGTTGTGGATGGGGGATGCCACTGTGGTGTTGGCTTCCTAATTGCTGGTGCGGGACCACCGCACCACTGGCGGCCGGTCTGCCCGCCATCCTAATATATCCCCATATTACTAAAAATATTCCAAAACAGAGCTCGTGCTACTGGGAGATCTACTAGGATTATCTGCTTCTGCTGCAATTGATGATTCTCTGCCTTAATATAAGGTAACATCACAATAAGTAGACAATAATGCATGCAATTTAGAAGGAGGGAAGCCTGCCTGTTGTTGTTATTAAAAGTGGTGCTTCCAACGTGATAACATAGAAAATATCACAATCTTGGTGCAGTTTTAAAGATATTACCTCATTTTTCAAACATAAACCATTTCTGACTTTGCCAGTCATTCACTCCATGTAGGAGATGTTATAACCCCACCCAATGTGAATAATGAGTTGAAGGTGAAATTATCATTGAAATCAATGATACTGATTACGAAGAATCAATCTACGGCAGAGAAAAGAAGGGGATAGTGTATTCAAACGGAGTCCTGGGATCCGTGCTTTCTAAACAGGGTCCTTGAGGTGCACCCAAAGTGCTGCCCTCATAGTGGTTATAGGTTTACAAGTGTGGTACTTACCACTTTTAATGTACATGGAGCATAGAGCACTGTGCCTAGTGCATTCCACATTACACTCACTGTTGTCGTGTTTGCTTTGTGTCAGTTGGCCACAGGCTGGCTTGGAATGAGCCACGTCCTTACTGCTGGCAGTTCTTATGCTTACTAAAGCTTACAACTCCCTTACCTGGATCCTGTGAGCCTTTATTCAGTCTTCAAGATTTGGCGACAACTTGACTAGCCCGCCAGCGTTGAGCTGTAGTTCTGGATCTGGACCAGGACATCCTGCATTCTTTGAAGTTTCCTGAAGTCGCCACTCAACGTCAAGTTGCTTATGCATCCATCATTCGGGCAGCTGATCCTGGGTGAGCCTCGCTTGTTTTTTTTTTTGTGTGTAGTACTGGGCAAGTTGATGTGCAGCGTGAAGCGTGGAGTGGTTGCACCCTGCTCACGACACTGTGCTTGTGAATAACCCTGGGCGAAGTACTACACTACGCTTGCGTAGTTTGAAAAGTTTGGCTACTTGCACTACGAAAATTGCAAGTAGCACAGTGCAAACTCGCGTAGTGGTTATTTATTGCTTGCTGGCGGTCCTCAACGTCAAGTTGGTGACCGTGAGCGAACAAAATGACATCCCGGCGAGACTTTTTCCTCGATCAGCAGCATCAAGTTGCCGATCGCGAGCTTGGAAAATATACCTCCGGACGAGATTCTCAATGCGGGGAGGTCAGGTTTCTCATTGCGAGTGGTTGCGTATGCTCGCGACCGCTCGCGATGAAACACTACCAGTCTGCATTGAGAAAGCTGCCGCTCGAGTGGAAAACTACTCGAGCGGAAGAAAATGACTGCTTTCACTGTGCAAGATGCAGTTTGCACTGATTGCACAGTGCGGACAAACATCTGGCACTGTGCAATCAGTACGAACAGCATTTTGCACAGTGCACCGCATAGCTCGCGTAGTGTGAAGGGCACTTCACGTAGCTACGTGTAGCACTAGTACACGAACTACGCCCAGGGGTACTCACGACCCCACCCGCGCAATACGTCACAGCGTGTCTTACGTCACAGTGCCTGACTTCCTTCGTTTGTGCAAGATGACGTTGGTGGCCATCTTAGAGCAGCCCCGTTTTCACTCAACCAACGAAACAAGCTCCACCAACCTTAATTACGTACAGCAATGTTGGCGTCCATCTTGGATGTGTGTTTTTCTCACACAAAGCATTTCTTGTGCCATTACGCTTTAGTTATTCTTACTGTCAACGAACATCGTTTTTGAAATAAACGAACAAGCTGTGACCCACAGTGAGTCTTGTATGTACTCAGCTTACTCCCTTTGCCTACAAGCCAGCAAGCCTCTTCAGTTTCACTTACTCTGCAGATATTAACAGAGCAGTGACTACAATTAGGACTTTCCCGTAGCAACTCATCCTTCCAATCCAGTATTTATTATTTGTTGCTACCTTTCTATGCTACCCAGTATTTCCTTGCTCCTTGTACAATGCAGTCCTCAGGTGCAATTATTTCTCCCCGCCATATTTTTATCTCCTCCTGATCCACTTGTTATTGAATGGGATGATTAGTTACCCATATTTGAAAACTATTTGGAAGCTTTGGATGGCATGGAGTCAGCACTTCAAGGAAAAAATAACTTTTATTGAATAACTTGGGCAAAGAGGGTCAACGCCTATTTAAATACTTACCTGTTGTCACTTTAACCAATGGTGATCCAATTGAAGATGTTGATGGTGAAGCAAAAAAACCTTTGGAAAAAAGGTTTGCCAAAGAAATTAACATTGTCACGAATCGCTATAAGTTATTTACTCACTGCCAAGAGGAGAACCAATCTATTGATGATTTTGTTTCCAAACTTAGAGAACTGTCCTTGAAATGTAAAGTTGGAACAATGCCAGATGAACTTGTATGTGATCAACTAATAATCAATTGCAAATGTAAAAAAACACAAGAACGACTTTGGGCAGCAAAAAATCCATCACTTAAAGATGCCATTGAAATTGCTAAGGTGGTTGAATAGTCTCAATTTTGTAGGCGTGAGATAGGAAAAAAAGCACAAGCAATCTTGATAGTGTATCAGTTGTAGCAAAGGAAGAGATTGAGGTTGCTGCTGTATTTACGTCAGGCAAATCTGCACAAAGAATCGACAACAGTCTAGATTTTGTTATAGATGTGGTTGTTCTTTTCACAATGCTGACTATCCCAAATGTTTGGCCATTGACAGAACTTGTAAAAAATGTGGGCGCAAGGGTCACTTTGCTAATGTGTGCAAACGATCCTTCAAACAGTGTTTCCATAGTGGATGATAGCGCAATAGTCTCATTGAAATGTACCACTTCATGAGGATTTGGAAGTTTTTCCTCATAAAAACAAAATTTTAAGTGTTAATGATCCCTCTGATGACATGGGTAGAAAAAAAGAAACCCAAAGCAAATTTCATGATGAATGGACAATCTGTGCAACTTATGGCTGATTCTGGCTCCATGTATACAATCATTCCCAAATGAGTGTTTGACATGTTTTGGTAAGGCTTAACACTATTTCCTAAAGACATCAACCCTGGTGGCTATCAAGGGGAAATCATAAATCTTTTAGGTTTCATGAACACTAATATAGAATTTAGTGGTAGATCAATACAATGGAAAGTATATGTAGCCACGGATGGTCCACCCATTCTTGGGTGGATGCACCAGTACTATTTGTGTATCATAGTTAATCCCAGAGCTCCCACACAGGTTATGGTAGTTGAAAATGTGTCTTTGGACACTATTTTAGAAGAAGCCAAGGAAGTTTTTATAGAAAAATTGGGATGCTTTGAAGGTTACGTTCACAAAATAATGTTAAAACCAGATGCAGTCCCTGTACAACACAAGAGTCGCAGAATACTTTTAGTAGCCAGAACAGCTGTGAAAGATATGCTTACAGATATGGTTTCTTAAAGTGTCATTTAACCTGTAGAAAATTCCATGTGGGTTTCTCCGGTTGTAGTCACAGAAAAATCTGATGGCAAACTCAGATTCTGTATTGATCTGAGGTCCCTCAATCAAAATGTAGTTGCTGATACCTATCCACTACCTAACATTAACAAGATAGTCCTGGCTTTGAGTGGTGGGAAGTTTTTCTCTAAACTTGACCTAAAAAACGCCTACTATCAGATCAAGCTCCATGAACACTCCAAACCCCTCACGGCATTCGTTACTTTGGATGGCATTTTTCAGTGCACAAGAATGCCTTTCTGTTTTTGTTCTACTGCAAACTTTTTTCAACTCATGATGAGTGCACTTTTCAAAAGTGTTGATAATATTGTTTCTTTTCAGGATGATATCCTCATATTTGGAGACACCATTGATCAGCACAATCGCACTCTCATGGAAGCGTTGCTCAAGATCAAAGAATCTGGCTTAGCTCTTGATGAGAGAAATGTAAATTCCTTGTTGACAAAGTTGAATATCTTGGATATGAAATCTCTGCTGAAGGTGTAAGACCAAAACAGAACTTATTGGATGCAATCAAGCTTGCTCCTGCACACTCTGACAAGACAAGTTGAGATCTTTTTAAGGTCCTATTGAATACTACTCTAAACTTGTGAACGACTTTTCTGCCAAAACAGAAACTCTTAGATTACTCTTAAAAAAGGGTGCCGCTTTCGTGTGGGAATCTCAACAACAAGCATGTTTTGATATCATCAAGAGAAACATTTGTGAAGCAGGTATACTTAGCCCTTTTGACACCAAGCTAGAATCCATTCTTACTGTTGATGCTAGTCCATAGGTCTTGGCAACATACTTTCTCAACTTCATAAGGGCTGTGAAAGAACTGTGGCATTCGCATCCAGGACACTGACTAATTCTGCAGGGAATAACTTAGTCAGTGAACGCAAAACATTACCTGCAGCTTGGGGTTGTGAGTATTTCAGAATCTATTTAGGAATTAGGAGTAAGGAGTGATTGGCAGTATCATCGCGCTACACTGTCTGTCTAATGCTGCAGTATGCGCGCAGCGCTTGTGTATTTTAAAATTGCCGTTTTTACTACCTCTGTTGATTTCTGTTATGTAGCCCCTGTTTTTATTACCGCCGCCGCGCCCACACACTTGCACCATAATTGGGCCCCCCACCGCTTGTAGAGCGGAGTTATTTGCATTTTGGTCGCTCACTCGTGGCGCCTGGTCGCCATATTGGGGCTGCTGCTCTTCCAGCGCTCCACCGGATCCAGCGCTCTAGTGCTCCGTTTGGAAGCAGGTGAGGCTGCATTTAAAGCTCACTTCCCTTCGCGCAGCGGGGGCGCCTGACTCTCGCCTGAGTCAAGCCAGAGTCCTGCCCGTCTGCGCCCGTCAGCGTCCCGGAGGCGGTCAGGGCGGCGGGCTGGGCTCAGAGACCAGACATGTGTCATACAGGATCACCCGCGCTGCGTTACACTCCTGGGGAGCTTCGCGCTCTCTTCAATGCTGCCAGTGGCTGCTGCACTGTCTTTCCTGGCCGCCACCGTGGTAAGTCCATCTGCCCCGGCTGTGGCTGACGCCCCAACCGCGCTCTGTCACTGTCCCCTGGCAATAACATCGCCAGTGTTGGATATCTCTGCATGCTACTAAACACTAGATCGGCGTGTAGACATGCACAAGACATCTTTGAGCTCCTTGACACGGCAAAGCCACTTTGTCTTATGCTTACTGAGACGTGGTGGGGAGAACTCTCGAATCCAGATGTCGCCATGGCAATCCCGCCTGATTATAACATCTTCAGGAAGGATAGAGCTAAGGGAAGGGGCGGTGGAGTGGCACTGGTGGTGAAGAAAGGCACGACCTGTACTAGTGGATGATATTCGCGGCTCGGAGTCCCTCGCTTTTTCCATCGCTTTGGCTCCGCATCAATCAGTCAAGGGATTATTGGTATATAGACCGCCTGGCCCACCTGGAACGTTTTTTGACGATCTCCACTCCGTTTTACTGGGACTGGCCCTGAAAGCGGAACACTGCATCGTGGCCGGGGATTTCAACTTTCGGATGGATGATCCGTCTGACCCGGCCGCTATTAAACTTTCAGAGGCTATGGCCCCGCTGGGACTGCTCCCTTATCTTCAGGGGCCTACGCATGACAAGGGGCACACTCTTGACCAGGTTTTCTCGTCACCCCCTCTTGAGGTGTTAGAGATTATCCCGGTACTATGGTCAGACCATTCCCTTGCTAAATTTTCGATCAAAGGCACAGTTAAATCGGCTGTTGCTACGCCACAGCAGCAGGGTCCAATCCATAGGGCTTACCATCGAGTGACCCCTGAGATGCTGGCTCAGGCCGCCCTGGATCACCCCTGCCCCCTTTCTGGCGACCTGTTGAAGGATCTGGAGTCCTTGCAGGTATGGCTTTTAGACAGGCTTAACGATCTTGCCCCGGAATTGGCCCCCCGCCTGACTCCGAAACGGGTCTCCGCCCCTTGGTTCACCGCAGCACTGTCGGCTAGGCGGCAGCAGTGTAAGGTGGCCGAAAGAGCCTGGCAGGTAAAATACGACTCTGAGGCCAAGCTGACCTACAGGAGGGCGGTCAAGGACTATCACCGGGACATTCGCCTGGGAAAAAAAGCCTACCTGGCAGGGAGGATAGAAGCTGCCTCCAACTCCTGTAAGGCGATTTTCTCCATAGTAAGAGAATTTATATCTCCACGGTCTAATACCTCTGATGAGAGGCCTTCTGACTCCTGGGCTTCTGACCTTGCTAATTTTTTTACTAGCAAGATCAAACTCATACAGGACTCTTTTCCATCGGCTGTACCTGTGGGGCTGATTAACTCTGAGGCTAACTGGTCCCCTCCGGCTTCGCCAGGCTTGACGTTGGGCGTGTTTCCACCTATATCTGCGACCGCCTCTTTAGCACTCATGGGCATCCTGAAATCGGGCTCGCCCTTGGACCCGTGCCCCGCTAAATTTCTGGCGAAAATTGCGGAGGTGATTAATCCGTTGGCGAACCCGTTATTGAATCTCTCGCTGAGCCAGGGAGTGGTTCCGTAGGCTTGGAAGCAGGCAATGGTCATCCCGCTGCTCAAGAAGCCTGGTCTGGACCCAAAGGCCCCAGTCAACTACAGGCCTATCTCTCTGTTGCCGGCTCTCACGAAAATTGTGGAAAAGCACGTTCAGACGGTGCTTTCCAATTTTCTAGAGACGAATGAGATTCTGCACGCCACCCAGTCGGGCTTTCGTCCAAATCTCAGCACAGAGACCGCGCTCCTCGAGTTCTCAGAAACCATTAAAGGAGTTCTGGACACTGGGGGAAAAGCCATGCTGGTGATGCTGGATTTGTCGGCGGCTTTTGACACCGTCCCCCACAATGGCCTTCTCACAAGACTCTATGAGATTGGACTACGGGGGACGGTGCTCAGCTGGTTTTCTTCCTTTCTAGCTGGCCGCCGGCAAACGGTCTGGGCCTCGCCATATTCCGCCGTGATGCCGCCTCTGGGAGTCGGGGTCCCTCAGGGCTCTATTTTGAGCCCGACCCTCTTTAACATCTTTATGACCCCTTTGGCGGCGTTGGCGGAGTCGTTTGGGGCCCGGATCGTATCCTATGCAGACGACACCCAGCTCCTCTTCTCGTGTAAGAGAGGAGGAGACTTTGATGGGGAGAGTATCCGGGATTGCCTTGGGGCTGTTTTTCAATGGTTCCAACTGAACAGCCTCAAGTGCAATTCCGATAAGTCCGAGGTACTCTTCTTTGGGTGTGACACGGAGCCAGACTGGCAGGCTTGGTGGCCTATTAATATGTTCCCCCCGACTTGTTCATCCCAAATGGCTAAGAACTTGGGGGTCAAGATGGACAAGGGGTTGACGTTGAAGTCCCAGATCCTGGGGGTGTCGGGCATCTGCTTCGGCCTCCTTAGGATGCTGCGGAGGTTTCTTCCCCTTTTGTCGGAGGAGCACAGGAAGCTGACTGTGCAGGCCCTGATAGGCTCTAAGCTAGATTATTCGAACGTTCTGTACCTGGGCCTGCCAGAGTATCTGCTACAGCGGCTCCAAGTTGTGCAGAATGCTGCGGCGAGAGCTATTTTTGGCTTGAATAGACGTGCTAGTGCAGCGGGTTTGTTGCAGACTCTGCATTGGCTCCCAATCCGCAAGCGGATCGCCTTTAAGGCTCTGACCCTGACCTACAAGGCCCTCCATGCGGTGGGAGCAAAGTACCTCCAAAAGAGACTTGCCTTCTACCATCCGGCTCGTTCTCTGAGGTCAGAATCCCTGTTTTTGACGGCTGTTCCACGAGTGAAGAGAGCGCGCCTCGGAGGTCGCTCCTTTGGACTACTGGCGCCACAGCTGTGGAACTCTCTGCCGCTCACACTTCGGGGAGCCACCAGCCTACTTGCTTTTAGAAAAGGCCTCAAAACCTGGCTGTTTACCCAGTAGGCCTTCTTGCTGTTGTGTGTCTTCTCTGTCTGTGATACTTTTCTTTTTTAATTGTGTTATGTTATTACACTGTAGCCCTCCTTATTAAATGCGCCGGGACACTCTTTTTGAGTAGCCGTGCGCTATACAAAAGCAAATATAACATAACATAACATAACATTTATGGGGTTCTAAGTTCAGATTGAGATCTGATCACAAATCCTTAATTAGGGTGTTGTTACCAGGAGGAACCAGTACGTGTTCTGCAAGGCTAACTAGGTTAGCCTCTCGCTTACAAGAGTATTGCTATAAAGTCGAGTACATCCAGGTTTGGAAAAAACGTTCATTCTAATTGCTTGTCATGACTTTCTCTAGAGTCTGAGGGTGTTGATGAATTAGCTGTTTTGGTGAAGAAAGCAGAAGGAGTTGTAGCTTCCATACAAGAAGTGTTGAATGTGTTTGAAACTCAAGCTATTACTGAGAGAGAATGGGTGAAAGAAATGTCTTCGGCCAATTCCATGTTTGAACTCAAGTGCTTGATTTTACATGGGAGTAGAAGAGAAACTTCTGTCTCTCCTTCCATTAGACCTTTTGTCAAAATATTGGAAGAGTTTTCTCTTGGTGGTGAGACCCTAATTATGAGAGGAGAACTATTTGTTCTTCCTTCTGGATTAAGAAATAAACGTATCAAGTTGGCACATGAGGGTCATATTGGGCAAACCCGTAATAAAAAATGTTAAGAGTGAATTGGTGGTGGCCTGGTTGGACACTGATGTTGATGTTTGGGTTGAGAGATGTGAAATATGCAAAGAAAATGAGAAACATTTAAAGGTGGGAGTGCAAGCAGTGTTGGGGCAAATAGCTGACCCTAATTTACCTTGGCATACCATCTGCTTGGATTTCATTGGTCCCATGAATGAACTTAAGAGTGACCTCAGGTTTGCTATTAATGTTATTGATGTTCACACCAAGTGGTTTATTGTGAGGTTTATGAAAGAAACCAAAACCAAAACTACCATCAACACTCTGAAAGAAATTTGAAGTGAGGAAGATTTACCTTCTCTCTTAATTACTGATATTGGCACCCAGCTTACTTCTGTGGAGATGCGTTCTTTTCTCAATACTTATAGTATTAAGCACAACTGCACATCACTCTGTAACCTACAAGGAAATGTTATGGTTGAGAGGGCCAACAGGTTAATTAAAGACACTATTCAGATGGCCATGCCTAGTGGGAGTGAAGTTAACTTATTCGTTTCAGAAATGTTGTGGGCTTATCGCTCAAGTTTACATGCTGTGACTGGGAAGACACCCTTTGAGATGATGTGTGCAAGATTACCAAATACCAAACTTGTTCCTACTTAGATGAAAGATCTTGCCATTAAGGAGACTTCTCTCACCTCCTCTTCTTCTTCAACTTTGCAAACTAAGGGTAAGCTTTGCAGATGCATTTGGCCTGGTGATTGGGTGAAACTATGTAGTGGCAAAGCTGCTGTTGGTCTATCCAAGTTTCTGGAGCCCTATAAAGTGGCGTGTACCTTACCTCACTCTGTGGGTCTTGGGAATGGTGATAAATGTAACAATAGGCGTGTAGCTCTTTATCAGAAGGGCAATGATGTTGACAATGTTGTACTCAAATGTAATGATCAAAGTACCAACAATGTTTTCATGTCGATGTCTGACACTGAATTAACTCATTCCTCTTGTGCCAATCCTGTTGGTCTTTTTTTACCCAAGGTGGAGGTGATGGTTCCACCAACTTTGATCCTTGTGTTACTGCTGAGAGAGAAGAGAGACCAAAAAGAGGATGTCATCCTTCTGGTTATCTCAGTGATTATTTTTGTAATTAAGGTTCTCTTTAGTTTCTCTCTCTCGCTCTCTCTCAATGACTGCTTTCTCAACTTCAGTTCTCTTCTTAGTCTATTGTTTTGTTTTTTTTGCCTCTCTTTAGCTTTTTCTTGTTCCTTCTCCTTTTTTCCATTCCTCTTCTCTCTTGTTTCCTCACTTCTGTTCCTTTTCCTTTTTTTTCATTTGTTATCATAAGGGAAAAGGATGTGTAGTAGTTACAACTTTTAATGCATGTGGAGCACTGTGCCTAGTGCATTCCACTCACTGCTGTCTTGTTTGCTTTGGGTCAGTTTGTTACAGGCTGGCTTGGGATGAGCCATGTCCTTAACGCTGGCAGTTCAGCATCGTTGTGGCAGCGTACAGTGCAATATTCAGTAGAAGTGACCAGTTTCTTTTTAATTGGTGTCACTGGATTGAGATGTAGGAAGGTCACTCCAGGAGACGTGGCTCGTAGTCTAAAAGAGGTTTATTAGGCAATCCTCATTACAAGACTAATCAACCAGAAGTAGCCGCTTTCACCTCCAACCACTGGAACAGGCCCCTCACATTTCAGAGTATACATTCTAACTCCTGGGCAACTACAAGGTCATCTAGAACTGACATTGGTGATGCTGATGTCAGCTGCCCAACACTGACTGAAGCCACCTACCCAGTGTACAGAATACAAAACACCTCCCACCCTTAGCAAACAATAAAAAACATAATCCAGTAGAAACAAAAACACAAAAGAGATATGTGATATATACATAACCAAGGTTACAATATAGAAACAAGAAACCAATCAGATTCAGCAAGGAATTAACCAACCTAGGAAATTAGATTTACACATAGTTGTTTTGATAGGGAAGCTGCTTCACAACCCTTTTACTACCCCTCTTCCCACTTTGGGGTTCCTCCTCCAACACACTAACTGGCTTATCACTCTCTTCTACTTCTTTGACACTCCTCCATACAGTAACACAGCTCCTGTTATATATACGATGATCACTTGTTTTCACTGCACTCAATAGGTTGATTGAACTGGCCCGTAAGACCACCTTCTCTTGGGGATTTCATTCTTACCCAAGCCCCAATACACACTTCTGTTCTTTTCACTGCCATTCTCTTGTCAAACTGTTTTTTCCTATTCTGTACAACATCTATTGCTTTCTCCATCCACTCTTTCATATGCACACTGACATAATTTGCACCTGAACCTTCCAAATTGTTAACCCACATGGGGCCCACCTGATGAATGTGTAACCTTTTCTTAAACAACAAAAATGGACTAACCTCGGTGGAGGAAAGGGGTGTCATCCTGTACATATTAAGCTTTTGTTCTAAGTTCTGTCACCCAGTTTAATCTGTTAGCTTGGGAGTGCTGAAAGCTCTCCTTGACCACTTTATTAAAGCGCTTAATTCTGCCATTGGATTTGGGATGATGCAGCAAAATATTTTTGTGTTTTATCCCTCTTTCTCACAAAACCCTCTCCATAAGCCTAGATGTTAATTGTACCCTGCTGTCAGTCAGCACGGAGTTAGGAAAACCCTCTCTCCTGAAAAACTCCTCAAGAAACTTCATCACTACATCAGTTTCCGCAGAATTGACAATCTTAATCCCTGGCCAGCAAGAGTACAGGTCTATGCAAGATATTATATACCCTTCTCTTTACCCAAAATCCTGAGTGGCCTGACAATATCCAACGCTACTTCAGCCTAAGGTTTCGTAGGCCTCTCCTTGATGACCATGGGCTGTGTCGTGCATTTCAAACTCTTATCACTACGCTTGCACTCAATGTACTCTCTAACTACTTTCTTTATGTGGAGGTCCATGCTAGGCCACCAGTAACTTTCCCTCAACCTCTCCTTCATCTTACAAATGCCATGATGGCCTTCCTGGGAGCTCTCAATAAACCCAGACCTGATCATCCTGGGAGGTATAAGCCTACTCCCTCTCAGAATTAAGCCACCTTCAACCAAAAGTTCATTGTTTACATTACAAAACCCCTTAAAAAACATCACTGCCCTTGTCTTTTGCCAGCCAACTTTCCAGCACCCTAGACTTCACAGCTTGCAATTCCTCATCCAACTCTTGCTCATTCCTCCCCCCTTCCTGTACAGTGCCCCGGCTACTTGGCAAACCTTCACATTATCATCACCAAACATGTCAACACCTTCAGCTCCTGTCACATTACTGTCATTTTCCATGAACAGCCTCGAACACCAGTCAACTAGAGTATATATCACACCAGGCAAATACACCACTTCAAAATCAAATTCTGGTAAAGCCACAACCCACCTTCTTATTCTGTTCAACACTGCATCTATCCCTTTATTACTGAAAATCCCATCAAGGATTTATGGCCTGTGTTCACCATGAAATGACTACCCCAGACAAACTTGTGCAACTTCCACACTGCCCAGTAGATTGCCAGCGCCTCCTTCTTAATCGCACAGTAGTTGACCTCAGCACCTTGTAGCCCCCTCGATATCAACAAAATAGTGTTGGCACTCCCATTCACAACCTTTTCCAACACCGCTCCTAGCCCTGAAGAACTGGCATCCATATTTAATATGGTGTTGGCACACGGTTCAAAACTGTCTAGCTTAGAGGCTTCTCTCAAGTTCACCTTCAGGCCCGGAAATTCATCCTTGCACTAGACGGACCATATAAACTCTGCTCTTTCTTTACTAATCTCCTCATGTTTTTACACCTTTCTGAAAAATTGGGAACATACCTTCTATAGTATTCAGCAGTTCCTAAACATATGAGTGGCTTCGGCTTGTTAAAGAGATATGACATATCGGTTATGGCTCTCTATAGATCTTCCTTAGGCCTAATACCATCACCAGTAACCATATGGCCCAAGTATTAAATTTCTGTCAGACCAAAGTATATTTTTCGCGCTTAAGCTTGAGACCACTCACGTTGAGCTTGGACAACCCCTCTCGGTATCTCAGATCATGTTCCTCCCTCATCTTATCATAAACCAGGATATCGTTTAGGTATATTTTCACCCTGCCAACGCTATCCAACACTAGTTCCATAGCTTTTTGAAAGACAGTAGTCGCTGAGAATAACCCAAAAGTCCTGCAGAGGTATTTTAACATACCAAAAGGTATTAAAAAGTTTGAGAGATCTTGAGAAGAGAGATGTGTAGCAGTCTGGTGGTATACTGAAATCGAATTGATGGAGGAGAAAACTTTGCTCCCTCCAAATTACAGAGCATTTTGGTTATATTAGGTAGGAGATAATGATCCACCACCCGCGCTTTATCAAGTTCTTTCAAATCCACGCAGTCTCACATCCCCATTGGCCTTCCTTGCCATAATGACCGGAGACAACCTCTCAGTGCCCTCAACATCCTGGATTATCCCTTCACTCAACAGCCTTCCTAACACTTCCTTCATAGAATCCCTCACCATTAGGAGAGCACCCTCCACCTTGCAGGTCTTAGGGATAACCCTTGTATTAAGGTTACTGTGATGTACATAGTGCTTGAAACATCCCAGTTCCTTTTCCAACACTTCAAGAAACAAATGTTCCACACTCTTCTGCACACACACATCATCTGCCACCCTGGAAACCATAGACTCCTTACTCTTCAGTTGTACAGGAGAGACTTCATTAGGATCCAGATACACACCTAAATCATCTGGTGTCTCCAACTAATCCAGGAGTCTCATTTATAGGAAAGTTGCACTTTCCCAGGAATTATTCTGTCCTTCAGTTCAATGGTTCCGAGAAAATAACCCAACAGCTTTATTGGTTTACTCCCATTTAGGCTTGATATTAGGCATCATCAGTTTCACACTCACTTTGAGATGTTCTTCATGAAACACCTAGGGTATGAGAGTTATCTTGGCACTCGAGTCAAATACCATGTTGACCAGACTGCCCTTGACTCGTACAACCTCAAACGAACCTTCATCAGAATCTTCTCGCACCTGTAAAACAAACTCATCGCTATTAAAATCAGTGTCACACACCACCTCCCTGACCATCTGTGCCCCCTTGGCACTCTTGCAACAAAAAGGAAAGTGTCCCTTCTTCCCACAGGTTTTACTGGTTACCTTCCATCCCAGACAGTCCTTGTAGCTGGCCAAGTAACCTACGTTCCCACACCTGAAACACCTGCCTTAGAAACTCTTCTCACCATCAATTTCTCCTTTTCTAGATCTTGGCACATTACCAGATCCGGCTTTTATGCTACTACAACTTGCACACTATCTCCTTTAGCCTCAGAGTGATTGTTCTTCTGAGTCACCTCCAATCATGTTTATAAAATATTCCATAGTCTTTGCAATGATTAAAACTTCTTTCGAGGAGAGATTGACATTAAGCCTCATTTTTTCTCTAGCCATCTCCAATCTGCAGCCTCACAAAAACTGATTGCGGAACCTCTCTTCTCTGGAGACCCCAACACTGCAAGTGGTGGCTAACTTTCTCAGTATAGACATATACTCCCCAACTGACTCCCTCTCCCATTGTATTCACCCCCCAAAGTGATATCGCTCCATTACCATGCATAATTTAGGTAGGTAGTGCAGGTCCAACTCCTTTACACAAATCTCATACTCATTCAAGTCATCTGCTTCTTTTTGAGTCAGGTCAGATAATTGTTAAAAATTTCCCAAACTTCCTAGCCCAAACAATGCATCAGAAGAGACATTGTTTTTACGGCACTCAAAGAAGTGCCCCACACTTTACCATAATGACTAAACACCTTCTTCCATTCCTGCCATGGCAAGGTGAGATCACAGGGCGAAGAAAGGAAGGAAGGTGGAGCAGGAACATTCTGCGTTTCCTCCCCTTTTCTTTTTATGAAAAGAAAAAAAAAACGAACCCAAAAAACAATAAAAGCGGTTCACAGGACCAGACACTCCCACAAGCACTGGAAACTACCAGTCATGCACACATTCACCGGTATCCGGGCTGATGTTCGAACCCCAACCTAGAAGAAGTAAACTCGGTTAAAGCAAAAGTCAACTGGAGAGTCACTGTCGCCGAGATACCGTTGCAGTCAAATATCCAGGGTGCTCTAACCCTGGCCCGCTGGGTCATGAAGACAACCACTCAGTTTGTACCGTCTCTATTGCAGCACAGACTACAAAGCAGTTGCGCAAAAGATAAAAACAAGATGGCCGCCGGGGTGACGCAGCATGTCCCTGTATGATGTCTGCTGCTCAGTACAGAATGTGTTGAACAATGTGAAGATCAGAATGTTAAGGGTTCCTTCAGGAGTGAGAATGTCGGTGTCTCTGGAATGCTCGCAGCTTGCAATAGAGCCACATGCTGGGGGCCAAAATGTTGAGGACGCCTTCAGGGCAAGAGTGCGGGCCCCTTAGAGATATTTGTGGCTTGAAGCAAATGCACACAGTGAGTTCCTCCGGATTGAAGAAGTGGTGGTCACTGTTAGAACCGGGACCACCGGCCCAGTTAGGGTAGCATGGCACAGAGTGGGAAGGCTAAATCCTGAAGGCAATTGTGATGTACTTGCGCAGCACACACTACAACACCCCAGCGCAAACCCACCAAAAATCACACCACACCTTCTTAGTTAAAAAGAAAATAGAGATGCTTTATCCTTATGCATTAAATAGGGTTCACGTTTTCAATCTATACTACTATTATAAAGCGAGAACTGGGGATAATGAGAAGCGTTTTGCCTTTTATATACCCTTTAGGCAATTGCGGTCCTCGGACCAACTCTTGATACAGAACCCTCGGTTCCGTCATCAAAGGCTGGGTGGCTGCTCTTTCACCCGTAAAGCGGGTCTTGCCTGGAATGAGCTCCCTCTGGCCCTTAGGAGGGTATCGGCCCCACTTGTTTTTAAGAAGAAGTTTAAAACTTTGCTTTTCTGAGGGCTCTTTCTTTCTGTCTCTCCTTCGATTGTTATGTGTCTGTGTTTTTCTTCCTCGAATAGTCATGTGGGGGGCTGTTAGACGGAGACCCGGGGGGTCGGCCGAGTACAGGGGGAGAGGCCTCCGGCGAGGGCCCTCTCCGGTGATCGTACAGACAATTAACTTCCCCCCACAGATGGACACCACACAGAGATGAGTTCTGCACACTTTATATAGAGATCTTGAGGCAAGGTGATAACGATACAGGGGGACCAGGATACAAGGATCCTGCCAATTCTAGTCTCTTTGGGGAAAAGGGGTAGCGGGACAGTCTTATTACCGGTCCGGTACGGGGGCGGCAGGAGAGGGAGCTCACAATCCTCGAGCTTGAGAGTTCGCAAGGATGGGCCGCAGCTGCGCCAGCAGGCTCGGAGATGGTTCACGATGAGGAGGGCCGGCGCAGCGCCAGCAGGCTTCGAAGATGGTTTCACGATGATGAGGGCCGCGGCAGCGCCAGCAGGCTTCGACGATGGTTTCACGATGAGGAGGGCCGCGGCAGTGCCAGCAGGCCTAGAAGATGGTTCACGAGAAGGAGGGCCACGGCAGCGCCAGCAGGCTTCGAAGATGGTTTCACGATGATGAGGGCCGCGGCAGAAATCGACGATGGTTTCACGATGAGGAGGGCCGCGGCAGCGCCAGCAGGCTTCGATGATGGTTTCACGATGAGGAGGGCCGCGGCAGCGCCAGCAGGCATAGAAGATGGTTCACGAGAAGGAGCCGCGGCAGCGCCAGCAGGCCTCCAGGATGAGTTTGTCTCGGTGTCTCTCGACTCCAGGATACAACTGCCTTCCTGCTCTGGAGTTGCCCCCGTTATAGGTCTGGCGCCCTTTGATGTCCGGACCCTCGCACTTGGAGGTCGGGAGGTCCGGGATGAGGGAGTCCAGACACCCAGCAGGGGGGTGGAGCCAGCGCCCGGGGAGGCCGGGGGGGCGATCGACACCTGGCAGAGGGGAGCCATTGACACTCCTTCTCCCATTGACCTGCCAAGTGGTCTCTTCACCTCCTGGGTGGATGGTGGTGCCTCGATGTCGGGGCCTGGCCAGGCCCGGGGTTGGGGTCGATCCGAGGCCACACGGCCTTGTCGTGTAGTGTCCAAAATGGCGGCTGGGCCGGGGGCATTGGTCCTGGAAGGGGCCCGGGCCAGCCAATCCCGGGGTGTTCAGGAGCTGGAGGTCCGTCGGGGACGGGCCGTGGGTGGTTCCGGTGGGTTGCAGGGATAGTTCTTGTCTAGGACACAGGTGGGGCAGGGGCCCGGGCCCCGCCATGCGGAGAGGGAGCGGGCCTTCCACGAGGCCTGTCCAATATGCGTCCCCCCCAGCTGAAGGCAGGGAGAGTCACCCATCCTCTTGGGTACTCTCCTCGCCGAGGCGGAAGAAGCGTGACAGGCCGTCTGCGTTGGCGTGGTCTTGGCCTGGACGATGCTCCACAGTGAAGTCCGTCCCCTGCAGGGAGATGGACCAGCGCAACAGCTTTGGGTTCTCCCCCCACATCTGCATCAGCCATTGCAGGGGTCGGTGATCTGTTTGCACCCAGAAGTGGGTACCAAAGAGATAGGGCCGGAGCTTCTTGAGGGCCCACACCACGGCGAAGGCCTCCTGTTCGATGGTGCTCCAGCGCTGCTCTCGAGCCAGCAGGCGTCGGCTGATGTAGGCCACTGGTTGGTCAACTCCCTCGGGGTTGAGTTGGGATAGAACGGCCCCCACGCCATGATCTGAGGCGTCCGTCTGTACTATGAACTCCCGGCTGTAGTCGGGGGCTTGGAGCACGGGGGCGGTGCACATGGCGGACTTCAATTTCTCAAAAGCCGCCTGACATTCCGTAGTCTAGTTGACTGTTTTGGGGTTCTTCTTGGATGTGAGTTCTGTGAGGGGCCCCACAATGCTGCCATAGTCTTTTACAAAACGCCGGTAGTACCCGGTGAGCCCCAAGAAGGCTTGGACCTCTGTTTGGGTGACCGGATATTCCCAGGCCTGGATGGCAGCGATCTTGAGCTGGAGGGGGGCCACCAGACCGCTTCCCACTTGGTGTCCCAGGTAGGTCACGGACCCTTGGCCAATCTGGCACTTGCTGGCTTTGATGGTGAGCCCGGCCTGCCGGAGGGCGTTCAGGACCTCCCGGAGGTGGTGGAGGTGTTCTGCCCAGTGGCGACTGTACACAGCAATATCATCCAGATAGGCGGCGCTGAATTCCTCGAGGCCCGCCAGTACCTGGTTTACGAGTCTCTGGAAGGTAGCGGGGGCATTTTTCATGCCGAATGGCATCACCTTGAAGTGGTAGTGACCATCCGGGGTAGAGAAGGCAGATCGCTCTGGGGCCCCTGGGGTGAGGCCGATCTGCCAGTAGCCCGCTGTTAAGTCGAAGATGCTCAGGTAGCGGGCGGCCCCCATGCGGTCAATCAGCTCATCTGCCCGGGGGATGGGATGAGCGTCGGTCCTGGTGACGGCGTTCAGACCCCGATAGTCCACGCAGAACCTGAGCTCGGGGGCGACGCCCGGGGCGGCGGCCTTGGGGACCAGTACGACCGGGCTGGCCCAGGGGCTGTCAGAAGGTTCGATCACTCCCAGAGCCAGCATTTTGGAGACCTCTGTCTGGATGCAGGCGCGCACTCGATCCGGTACTCGGTACGCCCTGTGTCGGATAGGGGGGCTATCCCCGGTATCCATGTCGTGAAGGCACCAGGGGGTGACCCCGGGGATGAGGGAAAACAGGTCGGCAAATTGGAGCAGAAGGTCTCGACAGTCTTGGCGTTGCTCTGGGGACAAGGCATCGGAGAGTCTGACCCCTTCCACGGAGCTGTCCTTTTCGAGCGTCTTCAGCAGGTCCGGAAGGGGCTCGGAGTCTTCTTCAGTCCCACTGTCGGTAGCCATCAGGAGGCTAAGTTCCGAGCGCACGAAGTGGGGTTTGAGCCTATTGGCGTGGAGGACCCGTAGGGGGTTCCGGGGTGACTCCATGTCGATCAGGTAGGTGACTGGACCCTTGCGCTCTACTACTTTGAAGGGCCCCATCCATTTGTCCTGTAGGGCGCAAGGTTCAACCGGGGACATCACCCAGACCTGTTGTCCCGGCTCGAACTCGATGGAGGAGGCATGCTGATCATACCATCGCTTCATATCTTCTTGACTGGCTTCAAGGTTGGCCTTGGCAAGTTCCCCAAATCGCCGGGTCTGGTTACGGAGGGTCAGGAGGTATTTGTATACATCCGGAGGAGTCTTCGGAGGGGCCACCTCCCACCCCTCTTTGACCAGGCTGAGGGGGCCTCGGACGGGGTGTCCATACAGTAGTTCGAACGGACTGAAGCCCAGGGACTTCTGGGGGACTTCCCTGTAAGCGAACAGGAGGCACGGGAGCAGCACGTCCCATTGGCGACGTAGGGGTTCCTCCAGGCCCATGATCATCCCCTTGAGGGTGCGGTTAAACCGCTCTACCAGCCCATTTCCTTGCGGGTGATATGGGGTCGTGAATTTGTAGGTGACCCTGCATTGTTGCCATAGGGAGTTCATGTACTTGGAGATAAAGTTCGTGCCACTGTCACTGACGACTTCCCGGGGGAAGCCCACCCGCGAGAAGATCCCCATCAGGGCTCGGCCACCACGGGCGCCGTCACGGTCCGAAGAGGAATGGCCTCGGGATAGCGGGTGGCGTGGTCCACCAGGACCAGGATGAACCGGTGTCCTTGTGCTGTCTGGGGCTCCAGGGGCCCCACAATGTCTATTCCCACCCATTCAAACGGGGTGGTAACGATGGGAAAAGGCTTCAGGGGTGCTTTGAGTTTTCGGCGCGCTCTTCCCGCTGGCCTGGCAGGTTGGGCAGGCCCGACAGTGGTTCGCTACATCGTTCCGCATCTTCGGCCAGTAGAAGTGGGTCACCAGGCGGCTGTACGTTTTGTCCTGCCCCAGGTGTCCGGCAAGAGGCACATCGTGTGCCAGGTTTAAGAGGAAGTCTCTGAAGCAGAAGGGGACCACCAGCACCCGGCTGGCCCCCAACTCGGCAATCTTTTGCTCACTGTACAGTAGTTCATTGTCCCAATAAATCCAGTGGGCTCCCGAGGTGTCTCCTGCGCTCTGGGTGAGGGCTTGCTGTCGGAGTCCCTCGAGGGAGGGACACGTTCTCTGCTCCTGTCAGAATTGTTCCTGAGTAGGGCCAGTCTCTTGACGCCACTGGGCCAGTTCTGGAAAGTCCCGGAGCCGATCAAGTCCTTCTTCACTGGACTCCGGGGAACCGGGCTCCGGGGTTGCTTCTTCGGTGACGATCGGCGGAGGAGGTTCCGGCCATTCTTGTTCTTCGGGGCTGGAGATGGCGCGGGCGGCCATGGACCGGGTCGTTACGCAGGCCCATTCAGGGAGGCCCAGCATCCCTAGGTGCTCCCTTCGCTCGACGGCTGACCAGGGGGAACTTTCGAGGTCGTTCCCCAGGAGACAATCTACTGGGGCATCGTCGCGGAGAGTCACTTTTAGCATGCCGGATACCCCTCCCCACTCGAAGGGGACGCAGGCCATCCGACACAGGCTTTCAGAGTTGTCGGCCGACCATACGGGGCAAAGTATATTTGGTAAGATCTAGTCCGGGGTCACCAGATGGCAGCGGACTGCGGTCACACTGGCCCTGGTGTCGCGGAGGGCTTCAGCCCGGTGTCCATTAATGGTGACCCACTGGCTGTACTTTTGCGTGTTGGCGGGAAGGGGTGCCCGCGGAACCAGGTCTCTTTCCCCTGGACAGACCAGGGACATGGCGGCGGGTTCCCACTCAGGCTGGTCAGGCTCGTACTCCTCGGTGTCTTCTTGGGCTTGTTCTTCCCCCAGGGCGGTGGCAGCGACCTGGCGGGTCATGGGACTCGGGCAGTTGGGATCATTGGCGTAGTGGCCGGGTCGTTGGCATCGGTGGCAGGTAACGTTGGCTCTGAACCCTGGTCGCGTTGGAGGGTTTCCCCTTCCGGCCGGGGGCGGGGTATTGCTGGTGGTGGCCACCGGGACGGTGTCTCTGCCCCGACCCTGGCCTCCTCCTCCCCCTCGGGGGCGGTGGGGCCCTTGGAAGGCCCTGTTCTGTTCACTGGGCCAGCTTCGAGGAACTTGTGTGCTCTCCCATCGGTCTGCTTCGATGGCGAGTTTCCGAGGTTCAGTCAGTTTACTGTCAAGGAGGTGCTGCCTGAGCTCGACAAAGCAGTTATTGGAGAGGTGCTCCCATACAATAAGGTCGAATAGTTGCTCGTAAGTGGTCACCTGGCTGCCCTTGATCCACCCCTCGAAGGCTCGGCTAAAGAAGTTCACGTACTCCACCCAAGTTGTACCCGGGATTCGTTTGCAGTCGCGGAACCTCTGGCGGTACATCTCGGGCGTGAGCCCGTATCGAGTGAGGAGGGCGGCCTTCATGTGGTCGTAGGACGTCATCTGATGGTCAGGGAGTTGCAGCAGGGCGTCTCGCCCTTCATTGACAAACCTCCCCCATAACCCGGCTCCCCAGTCGCTCCGTGGGATCCGGTGGGAGGTCATTGCTACTTCGTAAGCTTTAAACCATTGCTGGATATCATCGTTCCGGTAATATTCTTTGACGACATCCTTGGGGATGTGGACCTTGGGGTCCGTAGGGACAGAGGGGCTCTGGTACCCGGATATTCCGAGGTCTTTGTTCTGCCTCCGAATTTCTAGTTCCTTCAAGTTGCGCTCATGCTCGTAGGCTAGTTTTTTCTCTTCCAGCTCCCTCTGACTCTTTTTCTCTTCTCGCTCCTCTCGGAGCCGTAAGTGTTCTAGAGTTATTTTTGTTCTGCCAATTTGAGTTCTCCATCTAAGCGAAGTCGAGCCAGTTCCAATTCGTGGAGCCGGCTCTTCTCCCGTTCTCGGGCCTCCTCGGGCGAGAGGCCCGGTCTTCTTTCCTCTGTAGGAGCGGTGCTTGTTTCGGCGGTCTCGAGGCTTTGGTCTTGGGGTACGGGCGTTTCTGTCTCCGCCCAAGACTCCAAGGCGTGTTTGAGGTCATCTTTCGTGCTCAATCCGGTGGTAGCAATGCCCAGTTCTATAAGAATTGTTTTAGTTCCTTGTGGCTGTATTCTTCTAGTTTCTCCATCAGGACTTTTTCTGTTCCACTCTCCTTTGTCGTCATGGTGGCTGTGTGTCGTGGGGTGAGTTGCTTTCTGTACGATTATGCGTCGGCTCGGATCGCGCCGCTGGCCACCAATGTTAGACGGAGACCCGGGGGGTCGGCCGAGTACAGGGGGAGAGGCCTCCGGCGAGGGCCCTCTCCGGTGATCGTACAGACAAGTAACTTCCCCCCCACAGATGGACACCACACAGAGATGAGTTCTGCACACTTTATATAGAGATCTTGAGGCAAGGTGATAACGATACAGGGGGAAAAGGATACGAGGATCCTGCCAATTCTAGTCTCTTTGGGGAAAAGGGGTAGCGGGACAGTCTTAGTACCGGTCCGGTACCGGGGCGGCAGGAGAGGGAGCTCACAATCCTCGAACTTGAGAGTTCGCAAGGATGGGCCGCGGCAGCGCCAGCAGGCTCGGAGATGGTTCACGATGAGGAGGGCCGCGGCAGCGCCAGCAGGCTTCGAAGATGGTTTCACGATGATGAGGGCCGCGGCAGCGCCAGCAGGCTTCGACGATGGTTTCACGATGAGGAGGGCCGCTGCAGCACCAGCAGACCTAGAAGATGGTTCACGAGAAGGAGGGCCGCGGCAGCGCCAGCAGGCTTCGGAGATGGTTTCACGATGATGAGGGCCGCGGCAGCGCCAGCAGGCTTCGACGATGGTTTCACGATGAGGAGGGCCGCGGCAGCGCCAGCAGGCTTCAACGATGGTTTCACGATGAGGAGGGCCGCGGCAGCGCCAGCAGGCCTAGAAGATGGTTCACGAGAAGGAGCCGCGGCAGCGCCAGCAGGCCTCCAAGGATGAGTTTGTCTCGGTGCCTCTCGACTCCAGGATACAACTGCCTTCCTGCTCTGGAGCTGCCCCCGTTATAGGTCTGGCGCCCTTTGATGTCCGGACCCTCGCACTTGGAGGTCGGGAGGTCCGGGATGAGGGAGTTCAGACACCCAGCAGGGGGGTGGAGCCAGCGCCCGGGGAGGCCGGGGGCGATCGACACCTGGCGGAGGGGAGCCATTGACACTCCTTCTCCCATTGACTTGCCAAGTGGTCTCTTCACCTCCTGGGTGGATGGTGGTGCCTCGATGTCGGGGCCTGGCCAGGTCCGGGGTTGGGGTCGATCCGAGGCCACGCGGCCTTGTCGTGTAGTGTCCAAAATGGCGGCTGGGCCGGGGGCATTGGTCCTGGAAGGGGCCCGGCCAGCCGATCCCGGGGTGTTCAGGAGCTGGAGGTCCGTCGGGGATGGGCCGTGGGTGGTTCCGGTGGGTTGCAGGGATAGTTCTTGTCTAGGACACAGGTGGGGCAGGGGCCCGGGCCCCGCCATGCGGAGAGGGAGCGGGCCTTCCACGAGGCCTGTCCAACAGGGGCTTTCTTGGGATTCAGCGCGGGGATACTTCGAGTAACCGTGCGCTTTACAAATATAGTATAACATAACATAACATAACATAACATGAGGGAATCATAAAGAGTGGTTAAGTTTTATTGAATTAGCGCAGTTAATTAAAACCATAGCTATAAAATATCAACATTAGCACAGTTATCATGTTTAGAAAGCAAAAGCTGAAAAAGACAATCGAAATTTAAAATCCTGTACATGTTAAAAACAATCTCTTAGGTGCCAGTATAATAATAATAATAATAATAATAATAATAATAATAATAATAGGGACATTTATAAAGCGCTGAGTTACGCGCACCGGCGTGTCCACACGCTAAAGGTGGGAGAGGCAGCGTACAGGGAGCACAGAAACTGAGCAGACAATTATTTGGTATAAAGGAATGTTTTTAGTTTCGCTCGGAACCTAGTTTCCTCCGGTTCCAGGCGCAGGTCCGCTGGGAGTTTATTCCAATTATTTGCCGCTAAGCATCTAAAGGACCTTCCTCCCATGCGGCTTTCTTAACTCTGGGGATCCTCAATAGACCGCCCCCTGCGGATCTGAGCGCTCGAGCAGGTTCATAAACTTCAATCAGTTTATTCAAAGGGTCAGGTGCCCTGCCATTCAGGATTCGGTGACAGGTGCAGAGGGCTTTATATTCCACTCTTCTCCTCACAGGGAGCCAGTGTAGCTTCTGGAGGGCCGCCTTAGAAGGCGCCCTTTTGGGCAGCCTGAGAATCAAACGTGCTGCCGCATTCTGCAGCACTTGCAGGCGTGCCATGCTTTTTTCTGATGCCTCCAAGTACAGCAGGTTCCCGTAATCCGACCTAGCTGTCACCAGAGCATGAACCAGGGTTTGACGGGCACCGATCGGGAGTAAGTCCAGGACCTTTCTCAGTTTCTTCACAAAACAGTGCAGGACCTAAAGAAAAATAGATTGATGCGGGAGTACTAAATAAGGGGACGGAAAAAGTCTGTGATGAGTTTTTTGGGGGGGAGAGCTGGAAGCACAGGGAACATGGAGGGTAAAACTAGGTTGTCCAAAAGTCTCACAAATTTTCCAATCCTTGCAAGCACTTGGGTGTCTGAGGAAGTAAAGCACAGGGCCGATGCTTCCCAACACGACCTGATGCCCCGTTTTAAATATAAAGGTTTTAAGAGAAGTCTTCTGGCGGCGTCCAGGACAGGACAGCAGCACAGGAGATGCAGCCATGATTCAGTCTGATAATTGCACAGTCTGCATGCCCCCTCCTCACTTGTTGGAGCCCATCGGTTAAAGGCGATTGAACGCAGACCTAGGAGACGCATGAACATTATGTTTTTCCGAGCCACTGCATTTAAATTTTCCAGGAGGTAGGATTGAGGTGCCCCAAGGAGGTATGAGTTGTTCAGGGGGAACAAGACTGTTGATGTTTTTAAAGCCTTGGAGTCCATCCGATGGGAGATTTTTTGACCTGCTTATTGATAGCCTTTTTCCAGACTGTGTATGGAATAGTGTCTGAGGTTAGTAATGAATTATCAATCTCTAGCGATTTTATAGCCTTTGTAACTTGTCAAATCCATGGATTTCCAGGACTAGCAATAGTTTCTTTTAGCCAGGCTATTAAAGTGTTATCTGCGCCTTTTAATGTCCTTATAAAGTATTTCAGGGTGTCAGCCTCGCAATAAATAGATTGTCTTTGAAGGCCCAGCTCCAGTCGTAGTCTTGCCCTATGAATTAAGTTTGGAAGATGAAAGATTTTTTTGTAAATGGAAACTTGGGCAAGGTCAAGACTAGCCGAGCATGCACCAGGGAAGGCCTGATGCCCATAGTTTAAGGCGGGGAGAAGAGTGGCTTTAATCACCTTCAGAATGGGTTCTGCAGTAGGACTACTCAGGGACTGATTGAGTCGGTTCAAGGAGTATGTTTAGCGCCTGCTCTCTTTTTCAAGGCGGCTAGGTGGGCTGCTGGTCTAGAGGACTCGCTAAACCAGACCCCTAGGTAATTATATTTTGTCGTTGTCTTGATCTTTGCAGGCCCAATGTACCACCTTAAAGTTTTCTTGTTCTTGCAGCCGCCGAATATCAAAACCGTAGTCTTTTCCTGATTAATTATTAAGGTATTGGCAGTGTTATATTTGTGGAGCCTACTTAATGCTCTTTGGAGGCCCGATTTTGCCTGGTCCATTATTACAATATCATCGGCATAATGTAGAATATGCCTCGATATAGCGGAGCTCAATTTTGGCGGGAGAAGATTACTTTTCTCCAAGGATGTTCCCAAATCGGCTGTGTAAAGATTGAACAAAAGGGGGCAAGAACGCAACCTTGCTTTAGTCCGTCTCTGGTAACAATTTTTGCAGAGACTGTCTTTGGGCCAGTTTTAATTTGCACCCATGTGTTTTATGCAAGGAGATAAGAGCTCCTAGCAGGCCTTGAGGAATCCCCCAGTTATACAGTTTCCTCCATAAAGTGTTGCGCGACACTTTATCAAAGGCGGCGCTGTAGTCTATAAAGCAGCAGTAGAGAGGAAGATGATTTTTGGCTCAGAATAGCTAGAGTTGTGATGTTATCTATTGTGGAGGACGAGGATCGGAACCCTGTATGGAAATATGGTAGAATGTTGTTTTCTGCCACCCATTTTTCTAGTGACCTAAGAAGACACCGGGTATATACCTTGGCCTCAAGATCTAATAGGGCAATGAGTCGGCAATTCGCTGGTAGCGAGGGATCTCCTTTCTTAAAAATTGGGCATAAGATCGAGCCCAGCCACGAGTCTGGTAATCAACGGGTCGTAAACACGTTGTTATATAGGGGGAACAAAAGCTTGGCCCACTCTTCCAGAGCACATTTAGATACCACTACTGGAAGGCTGTTGGGCCCGGGAGCACCGTCGTTTTTCATGGCTTTCAAGTACTTGGAGACCTCGGCTGAGGTAGTCAGCTCTTGAGTTTCTATCTGAATGGTATCGGCACGATCTCTTAATTCGATCGCCATAGGAACCGGGGTGTCATAGCAGTATAGATGAGTCACATGCAGGCCCAATCATCTTCACGAACCGCGTTCCCTCTGCTCTCATTGGATGAGCGGAGCTTATTCATGTGGTTCCAGAATTGGGACAGATTTCTTTAGAAAGGCGAATATTTTAGTCACTCATTCTGTTCTTTTTGTCTCTTAGCGTCCCATGATGATTTTTTGAAGGCTTTTCGCAGTAAAGTCCTATTATTGGCAGAGAGCGCAGTACCTTTCAATTTGTGCAGGTGCACAGCCCTCCTTAGGGCTCTTCTTTGGCTGGCTAACTCCAGGTCAAGGGTCAGCTTCGGACGTGGCCCATGGGGTCTGTATTGAGCTTCAGGGCCTGTTAGGAGGACTCGTAATTTGGCAATGGCGTTGTCCCACCGGTGATGAAAGTCTGTGGGGGCATTGTGCGTGGAGTTTAGACTTTCTCCCCCAAGCCAAGTGCCCACCTTGACAGAGCCCGAGGCGCCCCATTTAATTCTTCTGACTAAAGTGTGGAGTTCGGCCTGCATTGAGTGCCGCACTTCAGTTATTTCGGCAGCGGCAGGCGCTTGCAGTTGCATTATTGCAGTTAGGGGATTGTGGTCGCTCTCAGGGCAAGTGGAAATTTCCATCCTGATTAATTTATTCGCCAGAGATGGTGATAAGAAGATGTAATCAATGGTCGAAATATTCTTAAATGTTGGCGGAAAATAAACACCCGGATTCTGTTCCAATATGATTTGCGTTGCAGAGAGTAGGTTATAATTAGTTATGAAAGTAATAATGGTTTCTTGCTCTTTAGATTTGATGACTGAAAAGGCGTTGGTTGCCAGGTCTCTAATGGTGAAGTCCCCTAGTAACAGTACCTCTGCTGAGGCGAATTCCAGTAAAAGTTCTTCCAAATGTTTAATCAGTAGAGCTGTTGCCGTTGATTTTAAAGTCTTAGCTG
This sequence comes from Lissotriton vulgaris, assembly GCF_964263255.1. Lineage (NCBI taxonomy): Eukaryota > Metazoa > Chordata > Amphibia > Caudata > Salamandridae > Lissotriton > Lissotriton vulgaris. The sequence continues at coordinate 231,921,708 of NC_141690.1, forward strand.
TATTGTGGTAGCAGTTAATTAAGAGCATTGAGAAAGCCTTACCTAAAGATGAGAGACCGGTAATTAGCACAGTCTGCCCTGCCGTTAAGTTCCGAGAGATGGGAGTAGCCACAATCCTACACCCATGTTTTATAAAAATGGAAAGGCCCCCAGGGGGTCTTCCAAAGGAATAGGGCTAGGTAGCTGATTGAAAAAGTTCATAATAGCCGTGGAGAGGCGATGGAGATAGAGACCAAGGGCCAGATGTAGGACGGCAAATACCGGTCGGTAACGGCCGATTTCGGCTGTTACCGACCGGTATTTGCTGTTTGACATGTAGGGGGCCTTATAGTTACAGAATCGGTATATTTACCGATTCAGTAAATTTACTGAGTCTGTAAAATACAGAATCGGTAAATTTACCGAATCGGTAAATACAGATGTAGGTGGCACTTTAAACAGTGCCACAGGCCCTGACCGATTTGTTATTTTCCACCAAATACTATTTGGTGGTAAATAATGAATATCTGTGTACATGCACATCTGTCTGTGTGCCACATGGCACACAAGCCCGAATCAGGGGTGCAACAGGGTGTCAAAGTGTCACCCTGTCCCCCTTGCAAAATCGGTAATTTTACCACATTGGTATTTACTGATTCGGTAATTGACATTGATTCCTATCGGCCTCAAGGCCCATAGGAATCAATGGCAATTACCGAATCGGTAAATACCGATTCAGTAATTACCGAATCATACAGATTTGGTAAAAATTACCGATTTTTTACCTACATCTGATTTACCGAATCTAGAATACAGAATCTTTAAAATTTGGTATTCTAGTCGGTAAATCAGATTTACCTACATCGGGCCCCAAGTCTCCTGAAAAGAGATGATATCGCTTTTTTTCAGGAATTCCACGGCTAATTTAGATGAAAAGGTTGACTTTAACCCGGCCACATTCCAAGACATGATGGTCAGTTTAGGATCTGACCAGTTGGCTTCCCCATTAGGAAGACTGCTGCTGGGAGCTTGTGTTTGAAAGCTCTCGGTCGGAATGCCCATAGCGGCTGTGAGTAGCATGGGAGACAAGATGGCTGGGTTTACAGCTTACCAGGCGTTGGTTATTAGTACATGCGATGTTTATAAGGTTATCCACTTTCGAAGCTTCTGGGAGCCAGACATGAGTTGCACCCCGGGTCCCCTTCAGAACACTGATGTAAGGCCTCACGGGGTATACCTGAAGAAGAACATGGGGATATTTTTGTTGTTTGGGTACCCACAGTTCTATGCCCCAGTTTTCAAATTTGCTGGCTTCCCCGAGAATTGCATCCCTTAGGCCGGGATTCACTGGACCACGTTGTGACAGTTGCTTCTGAGCCCCCTTTGCCTGATAATGAGGCAAACTTAACCGATGTGAGATCTGAGGAGGTGACTCCGGAAAGCGCCGGGACGTGACTGAATAGGCAGATAAGGTTGTTTCTATTGAGAATGTCTTGTGGGCCCTTATGATCGTAATGTGGAAAAAAAACAAGTTCTGCGTCATTTTCCAGACTTTGATAGTTCTGTCTCCTAGCTATTTCGATTTGAGGTGCAGGTGCCTTGAGATGTTGGGGTCGTACTTCAAGTAAATAATTATTCCCCCCTGGTTGACTTTTCCCTCCCGGAAAGTGTATCAATTGGGACTGAAAAGACCTCTGCATTTGGGTAGAGTGATCCAGATGGAGTTCGATTGAGACACCTGACAAATGGCCCATGTGACGGCCCGTTGCTACACCTTCTGTTGTCGTTTGGGACTCTGCATTCGTTCGTTGTACCCGTCCCGGGCCTTTGATCGGGCTGTTCCGTATGTTTGGTACTTCTGTTGGGGGCAGTGCTATGTTATTTTGGCAGCCTAGGCGTTGGTCATTAAGGGCTGTTCCTTTAGTTTTAATTGGCAGAGATCCATGCGTTGTCATTGTAGAGTATAATTCGGTCACTCTGGGAGCCAGGGCCGTACTCTTGGGTACTTACCGAGTCAATGGCCCGAGATTTGCAGTGGAGTCATTATTGACCACAGGAGTCATTCTTGTCTTGGTGATTTTCGATTTAGGTTTTAAGGCCAGGTTGAAAATGGGAAAGTAGGAAAGCCCCCTTGCTTTGGTAACTGGCGTACTAGGTGCCCCTGACCCATCATAACCCACTCTCCTTTTCGCAAGACATTTTTTGGATTGTTTTTTAAGTTTCTTTCTCGCCCTCCTGGACAGTGGAGGTTTCATGAGGGAGTTGGGTGACGGGAGAACCGTGTTTGTGTGGACTGTGTCAGTGAGATCAGGCTAAAAACTCGCTAATGGGATGGGCTTTAGGCTGCTGCTTTGAGCTTGCCTGAGCTGGTCCCCAGTGACGAACAAGCCGAAATTTTAAGGTCTGGTTCAAGGGGAGGGGGAATAGATCTTCTCGCTGATATTGGATCAGCCAATATTGCAGTGCACAAGGGCTCTTTTGAGGAAAAAGAGGTTTGAGACTCTTGAGTAGATTTCAATTTCCCGTTTCCATTGATGTTTGACTTCACGCTATCCAAGAGCGCACCCAGAATTTCTGGGAGAGATGAAAGTTTATTGATTAGTGGAAAACAGGAACAAGAGTTCGAGCTATCCGAAGGCCCTATGGATCTTTCAAGAGAGCTTAGCCTAGAGCCCAAGTCTGACAGTACTAAAGCCAAAGTTTGAATTAGGTCAATCTGTAATTCCATTTTCTGTGATTGCCATAGCAAGGCTGTTGCAATTGCGTCTTGCTTTACATGAAGGGATGTCAATGAGACCGCAAGCACGGATGGATCCTGTTCTTCTTGCACTGTGCTGAAGGAGTTGAAGTGAGGACTGAGGTCCGGTGTATGAGCGAGGGATTCTTCGATTCGGGCTTCTAAGGAGGCCAGGAATCGGTCGGATAAGTTTTTAGATGGGAAAGGACTTTCATACTTTGGGCTCTTATTTAAAAACAGAGAGTCACCGGAGTTTGTGTGGAATGCACCCGGACTGCGTTGTGGTGAGGACTTTGATACTGGATCACCAGCTGCCTGATCTCTACAACTGTCTGGACGATTTGAGGGAATGGACAGGACGCTGCCATGGACTTGGGCTTGAACTTGTACTTTGGCTACAGTATTTATTACAGTAGTATTTATAGAGCCTGAGCCAGGAACTAATACAGAAGAATTTCCCGGGTCAATGGAATAGACTCTTACAGGGTCGATAAAGCTATCCTGGATTGTAATGACGTCGCCCTGGGAGAGCCTGTGTAGCTGGTGGTTCTCATGTAAAACATGTGCCTCAGGCGAGCATAAGTGAAGACTCTCGGTGAGTGATCTTTTGATGTGAACAGGGCTGGGAGGAAGAAGCTTGTCATCATCCTGGATTTTCGCGTCCGCGTCCACATCCACGTCATGGTGTGGAGTTAAAGTGGGGGGAGAGCCAGTTTGAAGAACAGGTTTGCCGAAAAACTCACTAATCTGAGCTTGTGACAGTTGGCCACCTGAGTGTGATGTTTTGTCTTTGGTTGACGGCGACTGTTGTTGAACGCCCCCGGGTGAGACATCACAAAGAGTAGTGCCCTTTCTCCGAGGGAGTTACCTACGTGGCTTAATGGCATGCCGCTCCATGTTTATGAACTTGGCAAAGTCGGAGCTCCGTGTCAGTGAGCCAGGAGTGGTAGAGAGAGAAAAAACTACAAGGACCACAATCCACCAGAAGTTGGGCCAAAAATTGGGCCGCAGCAGACCGAAAGACCAAAAGAGGTTTGTCTGATTACAAGTCGGGAGAACTGACTGCCGACCGCCACCGCTGTTTCAGGGCCTCCAACTGGGGTGGCTCTTAGGGCGGCTGTTGGAACGGATGTTGGCACGGCTGTTGCAGCTGCGGCGACGAAAGTAAAGGTGGAGGTGTCTTTTGTAATGAGCGTGCTTTAGTCGGAGAGAGGTGACGGGTGACGAGCGGAGCTCTCAGGGGGGACCGCAGGCTAGAGGACCTAGTCAGTCTGCCTCTGTGGTCAACCCACCTGGCTCTTACTCAGCAGCCGCCTCTAACGGCGGCCGTGCTCGTAATCGCTTCCTACCCCTCTCTACAAGCTGATGACCCAGTAGCGCAGTAGCGCTGCACCGACCAGCACTAACCTGCCGAGGGGAAGTACGGGGGACGGGGTCACTTCTCCCTGGCTTGGAACGCGGCGTCTTTGGAGAAACGCCAAAGAAACGCCGGAGCTCCGCAGCCTTCTCCTGCTGCTGCTTCCTCACTGCTCAGACTCCACCTATGGCACGTGACAAACTCGATGAGCACCTGAACTCGATGGTTGAGGGCTGCCTGCCTCTGTGGGTGGTGGTTGCCAGGTGGTGGTTGCCAGGTCTCTTGAGTGGCACACCTTACACCTTACGCCTTACGCCTTACAGTTGGGCAGGGCGGCTCTCTCTGATCTCAGTCTGGCACTGCTCTGCTCAACAGGGGGCCTTATTCCTTGGCTGTGGGGCTGGCCGGGACTCAGTCAGCTGTTTGGCGCTGTTTGGCATGCACACCCGCTCTACTCAAATCCTCAGCACCAGCACCAGCGCTTGCACTAAGGTTCGGTTATCTCACCCTGGTGGGGAGTGAGGAGGGTGAGGAGGGTGAGGTGGGTGCAGGCTGGATGTCTTCCTCACTGCCCGCTCGCTACCTGCACGGCCTGTGCTGTCTGTAGCCGCTGTAGCTGCCGGGCTCAGACCGGCGGGGCAGCGGTGCTCAGTCCAACTGGTGAAGAAAGCTCAGGGTGGGCGCCTTGGTCTCTATCTGTGCTGTCTGCAGCCTCTGTCACAGGGCAGCAGGGCAGCAGGGATGCAGGGCTGCGGCGCACGCAGGGCTGCGGTGCTGCGGGGCATGCCCCCTCTCTGCTCGGCTCTGTGGTTTCGCTCAGCGCCTCAGCTCCAGGGCGCTAGAACTCTCCCGCGGCCTCCAGGGGGTCTCCAGGGCTCTCCCGCGGCACCAGGACTTAGGTGGCTTCACAATTTCGCGGGTGCGGTGCTGCGGCACAGTGGTATTACGGTGTAGCGGTTTACAAACCCCCACGCTATCCCGCTGTAACCACCGCCGCTCTCACTGCCTCCCGCTCACTCCGCACTCGTAGCCGCAAAACCTGGACTGGAATCACAGTGGACTGCCGCCTCATAAAGAGTGGCACTGAGAGCCTTGGATTAACCTTTTGATGCTCAAATCAGTGTGGCTGACATTCAGGTGTGAACTTTAGTCACCACAATGGCTGGTGTTGTGGGACTATCAGCTTTGGAGTCTTTCTAGCTGTGACATATGGCTTTTTAAGAGAAGAGGGGCAGGAGAAGTGTGTACTTCAAAAGCCGAACCCCAACACATAACTTAAAAAAACAGACCCTAAATAACATTTGCTGTCTCAAAATGGACTATAAGAAGGGGAGCTTGAGGCCCCAAACTTTGTCATCTGCCAAGCAACCAGATGGGCTGTATGAGGAGGGGAAGCTCTGTAACACTTCTGCCTGTGAACAGGACTGGTGCCAAAGTCTGCTAGTCTCCTTGCTGTGTGAGGGAACATCACCCAGGAAAACCAAAAACACCTGCTCTGGAGCTTGAAGCCTGCTTGCCAAGACCAGAGTGCCCTGAGTGGAAGACGAGAGTGGTGGAGGGAGTGAGTTGCAGTAGGGAGCCCTGTCAAGTAGACTACTGGTGTGAGGAGAGGGGTGCTGTACCGATCGGGTTGTTGCCCATATGCACACAAGTTGGCGACCAACATGGTAAGGACTGCCATCCTATAAGGCCCAATGCCTTGTGTGAAAGTAAAGTGGCAACCCAGTATGCTAGAAGGGGCTGCCGGGAATAGTTGTACATATGAATCAGGCAAGAGCCGAGTCAACTGTGAGTATTGGTGACCCATAGATCACCAGGAGAAAAGAGGACTGAATCTGACCGGAACTCCTGGAATTGATTATGGACACTGTGGGTGTTTTGCTGCCTCATCAGGATCGATATCAGGAACATCAGAACCATTCCCTACCCCTTTTGGGAGTGTGGACACTTACCCTGCAGGGGAAGATAGTAGCACCTCTGATCACTTCTGGGTCATGACCTCATAGGCTCAGTAGAGAGACTGCACCTGATGAGTGCTGTCTTGATGCTCGCATGCAACTGACTCACTTGAGCAGGCGCCGAGCTGTTGACAGTGCCCGTGGAAGGGTCATTCTCCAAGGCGTTGCATGCCTCTTCTCTGCCGGAGTGGATAAGACTTGTTACAGGTCTACCAGGCCCAAGGGAACTTGCTGCTAAAAGCGCTGTGGCACTTAAACACTTTTGACTGCAATTGAAGAGTCAGAGTTGACTCTTGAGGTAAGATCCACTAGTGAGCATTCCCTGGATGCAGCCACCAGTGAATGGGGGATAACCTCAATCACATATGAGGAGTGGGTGGGACAGGGGCTTGCCAATGAAATACTAGAGGTTTGCCCTCAAGGGGGAAATGCGTTGTTGTCTGTGAATGCTGTAACTTTGCTTTGAGTGAGTAGAGTTAGAAATAAAATACTTCTTTTTGTTATAAAGTATTTGGCTAGACATTGATTTATTGCTGCTGCTGTCTGCTTTTTGAGTTATGAGCTGTGTTCGCTAATCTGTATATACAACACCTCCCCCTGAAGGAGCCGTAGCCTGCTCATTCACATCTACCACTGAGAGCCAAGTGCAGAAGGGGTACTTGGCCTGGTTGTTCAGGATCCAAAGTAGGGTGGGACCTAGACATGAAAGTACTCACCCCCAAGGTTGGAACCATTACCCCTGTGTGCTTGTGGCCCTCTGAAAGAGGGTCTGACAACAAACAAACAACTAGTGCCACTTTTGGTCCTCTCACAGTACTTTGATAGAGTGTCTTGGAAAATTGGTTTATGGTAACCACTACCCCACAAGACTGGACAACATTATCTATCTTATAAAGATATTGCCTGTAACACTGGCAGCAACGTTGAAAAGCTTCACTGATAGACCAGAGTCAATGAAAGAACCAAAAAAGAGAACCAAATGGCAGCCAGGTTCTACAAAGGATGTTGGGACCTTCAGTAGCGGCTGCTACCGGACGAGGGTGGTGAGGCGGTGGGGTGGGGGGAATCGAGGAAATGAAGAAACAAAATGGACTTACCTGGAACAGTTGGCCACCGCCTCCCTCCGTCCTCTACCTTCTTCCTGTTTCCAGACCCGGCCGGTAGCAGGAAGCACCCGGGCACACAGGCTCCCCAGAGCAAATCACAATGACGGGAACAGGGAGCCTGGGCATGTTCCTCACCAGGCTTTGTAATGCAGCCTGGTGGGGAACATGCAGAGGGCGCATGACTGTTTGGCCGGCCCAAGAGGGCTGCCCGAACAGTCATGAGCACTTAGGAAGTACAAACCACTCCTCTCCCCACTCTGGCCAGCCCCACCCGCCACTGACTGCAATAGGAAAAAATAAAATTATAATAAGGTTAAGTTATTATCATTTTATTTTCCCTTTTCAGCAGTGGGACGACGCTTCTCTGCCTTAGTGGAGGAGCCGCCACTGGAGACCTTATCGAAAGAAGAACAAATGAATGCAGAGGCAGTAAATGATACAATATCCAGCTGAACAACTACCTCTTCAGGGATAAAGGCTGAACAGGCTATAGCACTGTGCAGGGATAATCAGGGCGGTGACTGTTTCATAACCTTCCATAGTAGAAAGAGATGTGAAAAATTAAGGACATTGAAGTGTCTTGGCAGTACAAAGTGGCTCCCATTTAGATACAACATGACAATTAAGCCCCTCTCCCCCAGGACATATTCAGGTTTTTTAATAATACCATGTCTGTAGCTGAAACTGTGATAAAAGTTACACTTGAAGTATTAAATGAGTCTTGAAGTCTGATAAATGACCTTAATACAAAATATGCGATACGGTTCATTTACAGAATAAGGATAGTTCTCTAAAGGAAAACATTTTATCCAGACATTAGACGATGACGGACCCATTAAATCTGAATAGAGTCATTGATGTTTCCCTTATCAAGGGCAATCCCAGGTAGGGGAAATGAGTGATGGTTACCCTTCCTCCCAAATATGGGGTTTTGAGTATTACTGTGACCTGCCAGTCAACTAGGGGATGGGCCACTGGGTCAAGGATTTACACTAGTGGAGTTAGCTGAGGATTTGCCGGTGTAATCCAGGTCCTTCCCCCACTTCTAATTTAATGCAGTGCTCCTGGTGCGCCAAGCTCTAAATACCCCCCATGTCTCTTGTCAAAAATCAATCCAAGAAGTTAGAGGGTTGGTTGAAGGAATCCACTCAACCCATAGATATTAACCAACAAAATATTCTAAACCAAGAGATTACTCAGGAGGAAGTTGTTAAAGCAATTCAAACCAGTAAAGGGGGCAAAGCAGCTAGGCTGGATGGCATACCAACGGAGCTGTACCAAATCTTAGCAGAGGGAATATCTCCCCTACTGACATTAGTGATGAGTGAGATACTGGATCATGGAGCACAACTACCAAAATCATGCAAGAGGCTACAGTCACCCTTATTTTGAAACCGGATAAAGATCCAACATTATGGGAGTCGTATAGACCAATTTCCCTTTAAAACTCAGACAATTAATATTTCACCAAAACCTTAGCCAATAGGCTAGCAAAAATGGCAGGCGGTACAATCCAGGAAGATCAGAGGGGTTTTGTGAAAGGGAGATATTTACACGAGCTCACGTATGAGCATATAGGGGCTATCAATTTTGCTAAGGCCTTTGACACCCCATTAGCTGTAACAACATTGGATGCCTCTAAAGCATTTGATAAGGTGAGATGGTCTTATCTATTTTTAGTTCTTAAAAGATACAATTTGGGCGATAACTTTTGCAGAGCTATAAGGTTAATATATAACGAGCCAGTAGCAAGAGTCCTGGTAAATGTAAAAATAACATTATTTTTAAAAATCCAGAGGGGTACGAGACAGGGCTCCCTCTATCCCCGCTTTTGTTTAATTTTTATATGGAGCCCTTGGCCTTTAAAATTAGACATGCATTTGGTATTCTACTGTTTTATCAGGGAGATTTGGTCAGGAAAGTTGCGTTATACGCAGATGACCTTATGGTATACTCGTCCAATGTGAATGTTGCTTTACCAATAATCCTACGTATAGCAACAGAATTTGGAGAAGTGTCGGGGTACTCTGTAAATGAGCATAAGACGGAAGTGATGATATGGAACCAAGTAAGCAGTAATCTATTAATTAAAAAGGAGATGAGATATCTTGGGTTGAGGATAGTTCAGGACATCAACGCAATTGCTGAAATCAACCAAAGGAGGGTGTTTAAAGAGATAGTCCAACTAATGAAGAACTGGGTACACCTCCTGCTAACAACTTAGGGAGAGTAAGTTTGGTTAAGATGACTATCCTACCAAAGATAACTTTTATATTTGATTCCATACCTTTACACTTCGATAAAACCTTGATACATAAAATACAGCAGGCAATAAATTCATTCATTTGGGCTAACAAAGGGGTTAGGATCTCATGGAAAAAAACCGAGGAGGAGGAGGAAGAGGGAGTTTTCCTTGCCAGACATTCAATATTATGCATGGGCCTTCCAATTAAAGAATTCCAGAATGCTTACAAAGACACCGGACGGATCCAAAATAGGTTTAATGTACACAGCAATGGTAAAGAAGTGTAAAATAGATATAGATGGATTCCTATTTAAATTTGGTGATCCCAATTTTTTAAAGAAAATCAGACTGAAGGTGCTACAGTCAACGCCGACAATGTGGTATCACATTAGGCGTCTTTCGAAATTGGACTATTACTCCCACTATGCCCCACTTTGGGACTCACCAGGGACCCCTGAATGTCTTAAGGACAAGTTGGCGCTACCGATTAGAGATGCTGACTGTAAGGTCTGGGGAGACCTGACAAGAGAAGGTAATCTATTACCCTGGCATGATCTAAACGGGTTGTTGAAAGAGACTCTTTCAAAGTTAAAATATTTACAATTAAAAAGTTGGGAGCAAAGTAGAAAATCGACACTGGGCATAGGTAATGTCCTAGAAGAGCAACTGGTAACAACACCATTAGTGTTACATCCATGTATGTTATTGAGGATGTGCCTTTAATTCCCTTAGAATGTTTACATTTCTATCTGTGGAATGTGTAAGAGTTGCTGTCTGCAGTTGGAGTGGGCAGTTACATGCAGCTGCATCTCGGGGGTTTTAATAAAAATAATAATAGGGAGATTTGTAGAGCGCATGGTGACGCCAGCGGCGTGTCCCCGCGCTGAGATCCTAGTGCAGGCAGGAGAGGTGGAAGATGGTACACTATTGGGAGTAGAGAAGTGTTTTCAGTTTAGCTCTGAAGGTGGACTCTGAGGGTTCCAGGTGAAGCGCCACAGGGAGTTCATTCCAACTGGACGCTGCCAGGTACCTAAAGGACCTGCCACCCATCCTGGCTTTGGACACCTTTGGAATGGCCAAGCGTCCCGTGCCAGATGATCTAAGGGAACGCACAGGCTAATATTGTGTCAGAAGGTCCTGCAAGGGAAGGGGTGCCCTACCGTTGATGATCCAGTGACACGTGCAGAGTGCTTTGAATTTCACCCTGTTTCTCACCGGGAGCCAGTGTAGTGTTTGAAGCGCGGATTTTGAAGCTGATCTTCTGGGCCGTCTGAGGACCAGCCGAGCTGCGGCATTTTGTAAAACCTGCAGACGGTTTAAGTTCTTCTCGAGGGTCCCCAAGTAGAGCAGGTTGCCGTAGTCCATTTTGGAGGTGACTAAGGCGTGCACAAGTGTTTGGCGGTCTTTGATGGGAAGGAACTCCAAGACCTTCCTGAGGGTCTTGAGGGTCCCAAAGCATGAGCCGATCACACGGTTAACCTGAGGTCCGAAGGTGAGTTTAGAGTCGAACCAAACACCGAGATTCCTCGCCTCCTGGCATGGGATTGGTGTGGATCCTAGGCAGGGTGGCCACCTATCTCTTCTATAAACTTATTAAAAAAATAACTTGTTGCAGTGACTCCACTTTGTAAAAATTAGGAAATAAGGAAGTAGCACTCTGGTATTGGCACCTTCAAGACACCATGGATGGAGAGTTCACCTTGGCTGAGGAGCTGTGGGGGAATTACTTGCCGAGGGAGCAGCTGCAGAATATTTGGCAAGTATCTATGCACACTCTTTACCACGTTGTTAAACCTGCTTTTTTAAGAAGGAACCACCATTTTTCACATCATAGGGCATATATATCTCCCGAAAAACGATCCAAGATGGGGAAAGGAAGTCGAACCAGCTGTGCCAAATGTGGGCTAGAAAAAGCAACGGATGTACATATGTTTTATCAATGCCCCATAATCAGCTACTTCTGGAACAAGGTGGAAACGACAATTTCAGGTATTTTGGGTCAGCGTATAAAGGTAAGCCTTTCTGTGGTTATCTTTGGCGTGATTGATGAATTCGGGAACAATATCAGAGATATGCTATTCTATGCAGTGCTACTTGCCAGAAGAGAAATATGCCGGAAGTGGGTTAGTAATATACCACCACAGCATTCAGAGAGGTTGGAGTCCCTTGTGTATATTTATGTGTAAGATGGATCTCAGGGAAAAAGTCTTAAGCTTTTGGGAATTCCTTATCTGTATCAGTGGAGAACCCGGAAGGGTTGCCATAAAGTCCTTTTTAGGTTAAGCATCATCAGGCAAGATCAAATGTCCAATGATTACACCGGCTCACAACGCTTAGACTGCTACAGGACCCAGTATCACTTCGAAAGTCGTAACCAGTACTGGTGTTTACATCATGTGAGAGAGACAGCCGCAGAAAGGCTGGTGCCTATTGTGGTATCCCCCTCTGTGGTCAGTACCTCTCCCGTTAAAAAGGGCAGAAAAAATTGACACTTCCTTCTTTTTCTGAGGTGAATGAGGACAAAAAAAATGATCCAAGAGATTTTGTCCCTTTTAGCTGGTTTCCAATCCTTGATGCTGGGGGAATCAAGTCAGGGTTGAATTAAAGAGAGAGAGGCAGAAATTCAGACTGGGGAGCACACAGTTCACAGCGATGAAGCCTCTTTCTGGACTGGATGTTTTCAAGGGTCATGACTAAGAGTGAATTTTAATTCAGAGAGTAGATATGCAGGTATTGTTGTGGAACCGCAAGAGGTTCGTAAACCAGATTAAAGTGAGAGTGAGTAGATATCGACCTTGGGGGGAACCCTTAAATGAGAAGGATGGGGTGCAAAATGTAGTTCTTAATCTTGTACGGTGGTGAAAAGTTAGTAAACGAAGAGGAGAACCAATTATTATTTTGTATTTATTTTATTGGGGGTTTGTAGAATTTTTCCCGCCACCTTGCAGTTCTGTGCAAACCTCAGAATCCTTCAAGTGAGGATACAGGTGAGTCGAGAATAAGGTTCACGTCTGACAGTCATCTGGAGGAACAGCCAATCATCCAGTGAAGAGAGGGTGCCTACTAGAGACTGACCTTATTCATTATACCATGATATCACAATTTAGCCTACGATGAGTCAGCATTGTCCAGAGAAGCCGGGAGTATTGAAGACAATAGCCTGTCATGGGTATCTGACTGGCTAGACAAGGGTAAAGTGTTAGTGGTCTTTTTAAGAAAAGGTAAGGAAACAGGTCTGCCCATGTGGGAGCAAAAAGGTATCCCAAAATGTAGACACCCCAAAAAAGTACCTCAATCAGCGTTCCCACATTTTACTGGATCGGAGATGGTACCGAACCTCAATTTCATGAGCCACTGTATCCCCGCTTTAAGGCGCCTCCTAAACATCAGAAGTACAAAATACAGTCAATTTATTAAATAGTGGGTCCACTCAATAACTAAGTTCTAGATCAATGTAAAATTAGTGAGTTTTATTACAGTATTTAAAAATAAAGTGATACAGAGTCAATGCTATGAAGGCTCTCAATGTACGTTGTAGGTAGAAATGCGAAAATCCGAAAATTATTCTAAGTCCCAAATGAGCAGCAAAAAAATGGAGGAAAAAAGGTTTCTTTGACAATGTACTAATTTGCAGAATGCACTGAGGCAGGTTGACCACTCTGAAGTCAATTCTCAGGTGTAAGCGTAGAGGAGGAAAGGTCTGCATGGTAAGGACTCTGCGGCCTGCATAGATTTCCACCATTACACCACAGGATCCGGATGACTGTTCGGAAAACCTGAAATGTCTGCAAGTCATAGCTGTAGCTCAAGTATGGGTTTACGGGGGATTTTTGGAAAATGCTTGGAAATCAAACAGTTGTAATTTACTGAGGACTGGCATGCAAATAGAATATAGTCAGGGCCACTGGAAGTTTGGGATTCTTTGGCTTTTTTTCATATAATTATGAATTCGCAACATTTGTTTTATAATCCATCCTCTGCATTTCAGTTTGCAGATTTCACCAAAATATTGTTTCTAGGTCAAACGGATCAAAAGTTACTAAACATAATGCTCCACTCGTGGTTAGGCTTGTGCACGCCCTTTGCAAGGGTGACCTTAACACCTTCAATTGGGGATTACCGCATTTAGGTGTTAAACTTGTACTGCTGAGATGGCAATTTGCCCGAACGATATTATTAGTTGTCGCAATTATTAAATACCAGAACATCACTGCTACAGATCATATTTTTCTTGCCACATAATTTTGCCAACCCTGCCTCATAATTTATTCTTCACTGCCTTATAACTCCAGCGCTCCTTAATACAGTCAAGTCAAGTTATTGTTTGATACCCCCCCCACCCCCCCACTATTCTAGTACAGTGCGTTAATCTGTTCCTCGGGGATATAAATTGGTTACTGTTAAAATCAGTTTACGTACAGTCGTGCCCTGTCCTTTCCATTATATAGATACTCGTCTAAATCCTCACAGTGAATCTTACAATTTAATTGCCAAATCCCCCAAAACAACTAAATTCCCTTCTTTTACGGTTCAATACCTCAGGCCATTAATATTCTTTAACAATACCGCCTCCCTCTGGCCAAATATGAAATGTCACTACCGAGGTCGAGAAGTACATAAGTATCTATCTGCGTAACACCAGGGCTAGTAAATCGATGAGTTCCATTCTGTTCGAAGAAATATTTTCCATTTTCCTCAGCTCGGCCAGTTCAATCCGGGAGCAGCATTATTAGATGCTTATGGAGGTACTCAGACTTAGGGCAGGACTCGAAACCCAAACCAGCCATGCTAAAAATGTCCAAACATCCTCACAGAGTAGAAGGTTGTGACTAAACAGATAGATTTTTTTTTTAATAAAAGAATATATTTTAATATATAACAATTGTTGCATGTGTAACCTTTCAAGATCTACCACATGGGCTACAAACTCCTTTGCTGGGTATTTTGAGATTTTGTATTGTATTTTGTGATCTTATATATTTTTCCACCAAGGGACCTTTTTTTCTACCTGTCAGTAGATCCCTACTCCCCTGGTCTGGTACAAGGGGTAACTCTCTTCTTTCAATGTTTGTGACTAAACTGAGCCACTGCTGTGCCCTGGAACCTTACCCACCTGCTCTGAAAGTGGCCCCCTATCCAGCAGCCAATAGGAAAAATTGCAGAGTGGCACAATGCACTATTTGGCTGGGGCTCCTGAACACTTACATGTCTAACTGTTGTGTTGAAGCGCAAAATTGACCATGCTATGCAGTGGCGGCTCCTCCTCTAAGGCAGAGGAGCATTGCCCCACTGCTTAGTAGTAGTGAAAGAAAGAACAAATAAAAAAATTACTTGAACTTGATGTTATTATCATTTTATTTGTTCCTGCTGCGGCCGCATGGGGGCGTGAAGAGTGGTGGGCATTCTGTAAGTGCGCATGATGCTTTGGCCGGCCGTCTCCAGTAGCCAAACAGTCATGCGCACTTAGCATGTTCTCCACCCAAGCTGCATGAATGCCTGGTTTGGAGAACATGCACAGTCCCCTAATCTGAGCACTGAACTACGGTGCTTAGACCAATCACAAATCTGCATTGTAACATTGTGATTGGGTCAGAGGAGCCTCGCTGATTCCTGTTCAGCCAACGCAGAGGAGGGACAACGTGGGAGAGAGCAGCAAGGAGGTGTCTTTTTCTTTTTTTACACATCCTAACCCCCTTCCCCCTGCCTTACCACCCCAGATCTGTGCCTGCCGCCACTGTTCCTTTGGGCGTGTAGTAAGTGCTTAGTTGGACAGCTAGAGGTTTTCTGTACCATCATGGCCTACGATAGGCCATAAAGAGAGATACATAGTTGCCATGTTGTTAAGTGGCATCCAGACAACATTGGACGGTGCATGTTGTGTGTGATGGTTCATACTATGTCATTAAGAATAGGGGGCGGGTGCACCTTGTGGAGTTTCACTCGACGGAATTCTGCCAAGTTACATGAAAACCCTGTGCGATTCTGCAGAGTTCCGCAAATGGGCAGACTTAGGCAAGCTGCGCTGCTCGTGCTGATTTTTAGTGCTGGGGGCTCGATGAGCACTAAAGAATCAGCATGGATGGCACCATGTGGTGTGCCAGTGGGCAGTGCTTCTTAAGTTTATTTTGTTGTCACTCAATTAGATTGTCTACTATAGCGGTGAACCGCCTGCCACCGCTCACGTTGGCGAAATCTCACCAGCTGCCCTCCTAGAGACCAAACGTCACGCTAGGGGATGCCAAATCTTGCTTGCCCTCTAAACTTACTGTTGGTGAACCATGCATGAGAAAATACTCTGCCACGTGGCAGTAGGTGGAATTTGGCAGTAACTCCATGTTGCAAGTGTAACGCAGGATGGTGAAAACTCCAACAACTCCGTCGGTGGAGTGAACTTTATCGCTCACCCCTAATTGAAAGTGGGGATGTATGACATCACAACGCATGCTTTTACCACGCATGCTTTTACATCGCAACTTTTACAACGCATGCCTTTACAACGCATAGTGTTGAGGGGTGCTGGATAGTGAATAGTTTAATTTACTATTCCAACTCCAGTCCCCGTGGATAGTAGGGAAGGTGTTGGATAGTAAATTAAATCTTTTCTCTTTCCTAGAGCGCCCCCCAGCGCAATGCGTTGTAATGGTTTGCGTTGTAAAAGTTGCGATGTAAAAGCACTGCGTGGTAAAAGTCGCGTTGTAAAGGATGTTTCCCGAAAGTGGCAATAGGAACTCTGTAACTGCTGTGACCATGTGCGTGGGTCCTGGGAGAGTGCTTAGTTGCAATGGTCCATGACTGAGGTCAAATGCAGGACTGGCACACTTACTTACATTACCGTTAATACTAATGTTTCGCCTGTTTCAATACTCCAATGTTATCACATATTCAAACAAAGGCATATGATAATGAACTAATTTGCCCATATTATGAATCATGGTCGTTTTCACACATACCTTTAACTTACCTGTTCAAATGGCTAGCAGAAATTCACAAAAGGTGAACTTTCACTTGTAACTCAATTTACCCATGAGCAGTGTCACCCAACAACAGTGTAACACTGTGCATGAGCAGCTATCTAACTACTCCTTCAGGAGCGGGTAATGATTGTTCCAAAATGGGGTAAGCCGAAGTTTTGGAAGACCCACGAGTTTGTGGGTATTCACAAACCGTTTTACTACTCCTGCCCAACACAGACACGATCGAAACTTTCCCTCCTGTGAAAGGCAGGAGTGAGTCCCTTCCCAGACTGGGAATGGTAAGAGCGCATCCACAAAACGGGTTGCGGTGTAAGGGAAGTGGACTCTCTATTGGTAATATATTACCCCATGGGAAAGAAAAGAAAGAAGGAAAATGCTACTGCAAATATCTGATGGCATTTCCTAACCAATAGTTGTACACTCTTTCCAGTTGCCCATGTGGAAACCTCTTCACATACAAGTGTGAGTTAACGACCGGAAATGAACGCTTGGAAACCCATAGGAAACTTTGTGAAATGTGTAAATCTGCCCCTGTTCGAGCACTGCCCTCAGCAGGCGGATTTCGAACATTTTTGACAACTCACACCGCGCAAGGTAAAGCGCAACAATTTTTGATCCCATCTTCATAAGCGGTATCTAGGAGCTGGCCTTTGTCCCCACGTGATCTTACTCTTCTAAGATTAAATGGTTAACAATTATTGAAATTTCAGTATTGTCACAGAACCCAGAACATCCTTCTACCTAACCCTCTTACAGCTGCACGTGGCGGCAGATTAATAACAGAAGCAAATATTACTAAGGGTCTTATTATGAATGCCCTGGCACATTAGTGTGGTAATCTCACACTTGGTAAATCCTGGTGTATCGCGGTGCGGTACTCTCTGGGCGTTGCATTGCTGCATCCTTCTAGGTTCTGCATCCCAGACTGGCGGTGATATTGTGTTTCTCCTGTTCCAATGCGTCAAAATGTGAATGTTTCGGTTGGTTTTACTGCATGAATCCCAGCAGGTGATGCCGAGTGAACATCACTAAACTTGCAGGCAGCGGTCGATAGAGGCTTTCTCAAAGCCTGGGAACGAGTTGCAGCAGAAGGGGAGGCCTTAGGCATGTGCAAGCTGTGCACCTGCACAGGGCCACCAAACCCCAGGGGCCACCACAGCAATATATATTTCCTTAATATAATAATCCTCTGAGGAAGGATACATATTTGCGTGGCGGTCCCTGGCAGGGATTTGGCGGCCTCCGGCTCTGTTCCACTTCCAAACACCCTGACCCCCCTCTACACGGGCCTCCCCGTCTGGACCCCTTCTTACGGGGCCCCCTACCTACGCTCCCTGCCCAGGGCCGCCATGAGCCTAGAGCCGCCCCTGGCAACAGGTTAAGAGATCGCTGCTGACAACTGGTGTCACATGTAGAGCGTGAACTCACTCAGATCAGGACGTGAGAGGTTTACACATTCAGTACCATTACATTGGGTGATTCTAATAACATCTGTTATTTTCAATAAAAACTGTAGTATGAGGTGCAGTACAAATAGCTATTATTATGATATTTATTATTTTTTCATTGGAGAACCTCCACCCACTCGAGTGTCAGGGTGCCATTTCAGGGTGCAATCTTTAAAACCAATTTACTGGAATTTTGCCTTCTCGTGTCTATAGCGGATGTATGACGTTCCAACGCATGCTTTTACCACGCATGCCTTTACAACACGGTTTTTACAACGCATGCCTTTACAAAGCATAGTGCTTTGAGGCGCTGGATAGTGAATAGTTTAATTTACTATTCCAACTCCAGTCCCCGTGGATAGTAGGTAAGGTGTTGGATAGTAAATTAAACCTATTCCCTATCCTAGAGCGCCCCCAGCGCAATGCGTTGTAATGGTTTGCGTTGCAAAAGTTGCGTCGTAAAGGCACTGCGTGGTAAAAGTTGCGTTGTAAAGGATGTTCCCCGTCTATAGCAATATAGAGATAATTTTCTAAAGGACTTGCTACCGAAGCTGATACCTTTTCATAGCACCAGATAAAGGGGTACAAATGGAGATATAAATAATAGCGCTCATGAAGGTTCTAAACTGGGTTGGACAGTTTCTATTGGAGCAGGGCCAAGGCTGAACTGCTTATGGCTGTGTCTAATCTGAGGTAGCAATTTGGGCAGGAAAATGATGGATTGGAATGTTACCCCAAGCGATTGCCGGTGGCTAGACTATTTGCAAGCATTGTTCCATCGCCTTTTGTGTGTTCGGTGTAACGCCCTACTTGGCCACGAGTATGCCCACACATAGGCCCAGTGCTCACTGTGCCAATGGGATCCAGCTGCACTGGACTGAAGCAGCCCAACTAGGCTGACGCCATTCTAAGGGTTGCAAAGAGGACCTGGCTTGGCAGTTCGGGCTGGACTGCTCTTATCGGAGTAGCACAAAGGTTAATTAACACATGTTTGGGTCTAATCTGAGGTGGCGCAGTGGGCAAAAAGAAATGGGCTTCAATGCTCCCTCTTGCAAGCAATCCTTCCAGCATCTATTGTGGGTGTGATGCTTCTAAACAGGGCCATTGAAAGCCAGGAGAGGTCAGAAATGACCCATATCTTTTTTGCACCTTCACCAAGCTTGGTGAGAACAAGCGTTGAGGAAACCTGGACAAGCTGTTACTGTGACACGCACACTCCCCGTGTCCATCTGCCCTCATCTTTAGCTCACAAGTGTAATTCCTTTGAAAGGTATATGCAGCTTCTATCCACCTAAGGTGGGTAAACTGGGTACCATAAAATGTATAGGAGTGACACCTGTTATTTTGCAGAGCTTAGACAGCAAAAGTGTGCCTGGAAGTGTTACAAAAAACAAGATGTTATTGATAGGATGGACATGTGCATTTCCATGTGAATAACAAGCTGGTTAGCTCCTGGTCATTCTCCTGGCACCTAAACTGTGCATGCCAGTACAGTGTAGCATGTGTTTGTACATCTGCTGATGCAGGCAGTGTCTGTCCTTTATGGTTTAGAACTGGCCCATGCCTGCTGGCTGGCTTATTAACCAGCACCAAATGCATTTGATTATTTTAGTAACACAGATTAGAAGCGTCGTCAATTATTAAATTCAACCATGGGCAGTCATGCAACGAAAGTGACATTTTGAAGCAGTTCAACGAATTTCATCCAAAATGTCTGCCTGTCTTCCACACAAGTCTCTTTTAGCCATGCTTGCTTTTATCAAACCTTGTGCACAGTGCCCCTGAGGTGTCCGAAAAGTTGCATTTGCACTGGGAAATACCAATTCCTCATTTAAACAACTGATTTTTCAAATGCAAATTACACATATGAGCAGGAGAAATACATAAGTACTGTGGATTTTCAACAGAGGTAAGTTTGCAGGAAGGAGCGTAAAGAGGCAAGACAAATGCAGTAAGGGCCGAATTTATGGCAAAGTCATGCCGCGCAGCAAGTCACCTGACTGTTCTGCGTGACAGGGAAAGGGGAAGAATGCGCAGTATGTGAAAAAATAAGGAACGTTCGAGCCTGTTTCCCTGTGCTGGCATGTGTTGGCTGCCTAGCGCCAATGCAGGCACCCTTGCACCACGGTGGCTTCATAAATCTCATTTTGGTCTTGCGTCACGCATGCATCATGTTACGTGGTGCAAGCGTGACGCAACCACTCCCATACATATGCCCCTCGGTCTTTGATCATGTAAAATTAGTTGAACATCCATAATATCTCAAATGTGTGTTCATTACAAGCATTTTGCATTATTATTGCCTCAGTGGAATATTAATGTGCTCATCTACTAGAGTAAGAGTGTTTTCACCTTGCAATATGATCTGCAGCATCCTCATATTTCATGGGGTGTCACCAAAGAGGTTCCTCCTCCTGGAAAATATTTTCCAAGATGCTAAATTTCTTTTTGCACTTTTTTACAATTCTCACTTTTGTAAAGTCCAACTAAAGTCGGAAGTAGAAATAATTAATAGCTATGAATGTACAATGCGTAGATTTCTGACCAAAACTTAACTGAAATTTCAGCTAGTAGTTATTTTCACTTTTGCACCTCCATACTTTTTGGGAAGTATTTCTTTTTGCAATTACTACCACAGAGCACTGCATGCTGCATTGACTCTTGGAGCAAATGAACATTGCAATAGACACTGGAAAAGAGGGCAGTTGAGTGCAGATTATCCTGAACACACTTCATGGCCTCCAACATCACATCCTAGGTCAGCAACATAAAAGTCCACACAGGAAGCCCTTCAGGCTCTACAAACTCGCTTTATATACTGTAGTACATATATATGTGCACACACATGGCTGCACACATGCACACATGCACACAGGAGCACAAACACATGCACAAGGACACACCCTTCTCCTCTAAACAATATGGAAGGCCTCCAGTCCCATTGGTCGTGAAGAAATCTACCAAGACCTAAATATGGGGCCTATTAGGATGGCGGACGGATTGCCTCCGCCAGGCCGGCTGTAGCCACCACCGGCCCGGCAGAGGAAATCCGTCCGCCATCCTCACAGAAAAGACCCCCGCCACTTTAGGATGGCTGGGGGGTCCGCAGCGGATGACAAGACCGTCCGCCGCTTTCCCGCCGGTCGCCTTCGCGACCGTCGGTAAAAGTGCATACATATGGTGGCGGTGTCTGCGAGACACCACCAACCATATTATGATGCCAGCGGTCCTATGCCTTTCCACGGCGGCATTGCCGCCGTGAAAAGGCATACAGTCTATGCTTTGGGGGCCCGTTGTGGGCCCTCAGGGTGAAGGGAGGTGGGTGGTGCACATTGGGGGACCTATGGTACCCCCCTGCATTTACATGCACAAAGCGGCAGGCACCGCACGGTGCCTGCCGCTTTGTGCATGTAAATGTAAAACATGCTATTTTCACCTTGCGGCGGGTGCTGCTTCAAGCAGCACCCGCCGCAAGGTTAAAGATCCAGGATGTGACCGCCAGGGTGCCCCTGCGGACGGTCGCTCTACCTCGGGGTTGGCGGACAGATGCAGGTCCGTCCGCCATCCTAATGAGGCCCTAAATACGGTTGATGTACTGTGTCTAACTCATGTTAGGTTTGAGAAGTGTAATACTTGAAGATTCACTACAACATACCCTGGTGAAGCAACCTCAGACAGTTTATCAATTGGTTACACTGAAAATTGCCTGTGTGAAATTGAAATTGTGCTGATGAAATTAGCAAAGTTTATGTTACAGGAAATCCATGTAAATTTCTCTTTATGCAATTTTATATAATATTTATGTTTGCAGAAACATTTACTTCCCAAACCAGTCTCCAGCTGTTTTCTTGTATTTTTTATGCATGAGATGCAGATACACAGTACTTTGACATTCTTCACAACATGTACTTCATTTTTTAGTTTGAGTAAATGTATGTGATTTAAATGCCCTTGATCAACCGCAATTCCCCACAGCCACTGTGGTGAGTAAATCTCATCTTCCCTCAATTTATAGTTAATTTTATATGGATTTTTGGATATTGCTTTATACCACCCTGTGGTAGGGCAAAATATGTTCAAATCTTGAAATTGAAGGACAAGCCAATCAGCCAGCAGAAAGGCGGTGTTTGCTAGAGGATGTGACTGGCCAGATAGCCGGAGCCTTCCTTAGCAGGACAGACATGTCATGAAAACTGCCTCGAAAACCAGAAAGGCTTCCACTGTTGTATTAATTTCACAAACGTGTACTGAGGCGTGGGAGGGGACGAGCGTGCAGCCCCGTTAACCAATTTGCAGTTGCACAAAAGGGTTTCCTGGGAGGATTGTAAAGGTGAAAGCTGATGCATCAGGCAATGTCTGCTCATTGCCCAAGGCGATGTGTGCAGCCTGACAGAGATGTGCCTGTGACCTTTACCACAAAGAGAATATTGATACAGTTTGAAACACTCACTCACTTCAGAAAGACTTTGAATAGTTGACTCAGGTTCTACCTGAGCTGCATTAATGGCGTCAAATGGATGCTTGTCTGGAGTTTTGTCAGTGAAAGGCTTTTAGGAGGGTGTTAGCCTTGGGTCAGCAAGGTAGCCTGAAATTAAAGGTATGTAATGTGGGGCTGTAAGAGGGAAGACACTTTCTCGTGTCCTTTTAATGCACCCACGAGTGTCTCCAGCAAGGCAAAGTCTCATTTAGAAAGTTACGGTCTTCATTAAACAAGCATATATACTCCTCTTGCCAAGCGTCCGTCTGCCAAAATATGTTTTACAGATGGTAAACACTAAGGGCCTCATTTGCAGGCACCTTGCGCCGTCGCTGCATCACTTTTTTTTATGCAGCAGCGGCACAATCAGTGCACCAGACTGCACCATATCTACAAACTGACGCATTGGGTCCAATGGGTCGGTTTGTAGGGCTCTGCATCACATTATCTCTGTGTTAGGTATAATGTATGCAGGTTCTACGTAAAAAAGCTACGTAGAACTGGTGCAGTGAAATATAAAACATTTTACTGCGTCACTCTATGACTTCACTGTGTCAAAATACTTCAGCCTGCTCAGACCATGCGTAAGGATGACTCAGGGCTTTTATAATGGGACTCACCTATGTGTTCCGACGACTTGCTGCAGTTGTGTGAGTTTTACGACCAACTCCAGCATTGCGTCACTTTTGCACCAACAGATGTGTCAGAATATCCGTATCCCCCCACACCCTTGTGTGCTGTCTTTCCCCGATCGGGGAGGGTCCTGTGGTCGGTGGCTGCAATCAGGCTCGGAAACTGGTTTGGAAGGTGAGCAGCTAGTTGTTGCTCTCCAGGTGTTCCGTTAATTGGTGGTTCATGGCCTTCTCAGGGACTTTGGTGGGGAATAGGAGCTGCAAGATGGGGCGGTAGTTCTTAAGTGCGCTGGGATTTGCGGAGGTTTTCTTGAGGAGGAGGTCTGCCTTCTGTGTGTTTCCATTGATTAGGTAAGGTGGCTGTGGTGATAGATGCATAGTTAATAGAGATGAGCTTGCCACTGATTTCCTTGCTTTCGAGGTTGAAGAGGTGGTGAGGGCATGGGCTCCATAGGTGCTCCAGAGTGGATGCAGTTCATGATGGTTGTGGCAATCTGTGTGGTGAGCTGTTTCCATGCAGTGAGCAGAAGGTTGTTGGTAACGTCCGTTGGCGTGAAGAGGCTGTCAAGGTTGGTGGGTTGGGTTTCGAAGTTTCAGTCGATGGTGGCCATCTTGTTGTGGAAGCAGTCCGTCAGGTTGTTGCAGAGTTCCTGGGAAGGGGAGATTGTGTTTTGGTGGATGATTGGCAAGAGAACTCGCTGACGATGCTAAAGAGTTCCTTGATGGGGATGGAGCTGGCTTCGATACGGTCTGCCAGGGTGCATCTTTTTGTGTCTTTCAGGTGTAGATGGTATTTGTTGAGGGCTGACTTAAGGTGACTTCGTCTTTGGGATCTTTGCTGGTGTGCCAGTGTTTTTCTAGGCATTTGCAGTTGCATTTCATGGTCTTAAGTTCTGCTGTATGCCAGCCAGCCTGTTTAGTGAATCTCCTGGTTTTAGGTGGGCTTGATTGGGACAACTCTGTCAGCACTGTTCATGATCCTTGCAGAGAAGTTCTTGACAGCCTGTTCAAGTTTGGTTGTGGAGTCGGGATGGGTGATGTTGAGGATGTCCAACCATTGGATCTCTATCACTTTGTATCAGCTGTAGTGGGAGGAGCTGGGAGGCTTGGTGGTGGTGCCCGGGGGTCCCTTGATGGTGAAGTGGACGATGGCGTGGTCGGTCCAGGTGAGTTTGGTGACTCTGTTCCTGGCAGTGAAGATAGAGTCGAGCATGTATCCTGCGCTGTGTGTGGGGTTGGGGACCAGTTGGGTGAGGCTGATGTTGCTCATGCTTTCCATGAGGCTGGCGGTGTTTATATTTTTAAGGGTGTTGAGGTGGAAGCTGAGGTCGCTGAGGAGATGTAGTGCTTGGAGTTGATAACGAGTGGGTGATAATTCTGGAATAGGGTTGCAGAAGCCAGGGCATGGCCCAAGGGGTCGGTAGGGGAGGACACCTCTGATGGTAGTTCTGCCATCAGTTTGGAGTTGGATGTAGAGGTGTTCCATGATTGTTGTAGTGTCGTGTTTGGTGGTGGTGCTGCGGATAGTATGTTTGTGGATGATGGCGATGCTACTTCCATGTTTCTTGGGGCGGTCCGGGTGTTTCATCTTGTAGCTGCAGGGCACCACAGTGGTGATTTCAGCGGTGGAAGCAAGTTGAACCAGGTCCCTGTGAAAAAGACAATGTCGGGGTGAGGGTGATGATTGTGTTCCCCATTTTTAAGTGACATATGTGCAGAGTGATCGTTAATTGAGCAGTAGGCACTAGAGTAGTTCCAGGGAGGTCGTGACCGGTTAGGTGGGTGTGGTGATGGTTTCCGTGATGGCGGAGGTCTTGAGTTGTAGGTGAAAAGACAGTGGTGGCAGGTGAAAGGTCCTACCGTTGATCACGGAGGGGAAACAGCCATTACAATGCAGTCATTAGAACGCACAACGTTTACAACACAGTCATTACAACGCAACATCCTTCAGATCGCACACCATTACAACGCAGCCATTACAATGCATGTCACTACAACCCATGCCGTAACAATGCATGCCACTACAATGCATGCCATTACAAAGCATTATAAGGTAATTAATGGGAAATAGTAATTTTTACCCCTACACTATCCAACACTTACCCTACTGTTGCACTCTCTGGAGTGGGAATAGTCATTTTTACCCCTACACTATCCAACAACATTACCCTACTGTTGCACTCACTGGAGTGGGAATAGTAATTTTTACCCCTACACTATCCAACACCTACCCTACCAATGCACTCCCTGAAGTGGGAATAGTCATTTTACCCCTACAATATCCTTTCTGACTGTTAGACCTGTCTTCCATGGTGGTCTTCCCCTAAACACCAGCCGGTCCTAGCTTTTGTACAACAATGATACTTTGTATCTCCCAAACAACACTGCCAACGCGTTTCTAGACCAGACTGGAGTCACTGGTCTGTCATCAGGGCTGTATGTGTCTTGTATCTGTAGGATACAAAAGCAATGTTTTGCTTAGTCTAGTGTTGTACAAAAGCTAGGACCGGCTGGTCCAGCATTAAAATATATATAAGTCACTTAATTACTTATATTCTATCCTCCCAACCCCTAGTTTCTCTCATTCAGTGTTTGCAATTTTTTTGTTGTTTGTGATAAAAATGTTTGTATTATTTTTTCAATAATTGTTTTATTTAATGTCTGATGTGAGAATACTTTCTAATGTGTGACATAATGGTTTCTAAATGTGTAAATAGTCTTTGCCTTTAATGTTTGTTAACGTTTGTTTAGCCTTGTAAATATTTGCAATCAATGTCTTTTTCTGTCAGCAATTCTTTGAAAATATAAAAAATACAAAATGATTGACACAAAATAATGGTGTCTAGGGAAGCAACAATAAATTGGTTTCTTACCCTGTATCAAAAAAACGTATTGAGTCACTGTGGTTTGGGTACTTTGTGTTGTTCACTATTGATATTAGGTCTAGCCCTCACCACATAAAAGACCTAACCCCTTTTGTTCCCAACCTAGATGTAGGCAGGGTCCTTATAAAAGATGTTTTATAAGCCCAGGTGTTGGCAAAATTGCACAATTCATTTTCCCCACTGCAGATCCCGAGCCACATAGGATAACATGGCAAGAATTATTAACCTATATTTCCTGTCCGGAAAACCCAAAAAATATCACTCAAGGACTCACTAGAATAATATTAATAAATCTAATAATATGCTATTGTTTAATTTATTCTTAAATGTACAGACAAGTTATAGGACTTTCTTGTCTGTAAGCCAAAATCCAGTCTTCCAGTGATCTGTCCTGATTGGTCAGAGTTAAGTGGATCAGCGAGGCTGCTCTTATGAGATGATAATTAGCCCCTGGGTGAAATTGACATTCCGGGAGAGAGCGTTCTGCTGCATAGGAATGCTAGAGCAAGGGGCAGAGGATTGTGAACATTAATCTTCAAATGAAGAATCCAGCTTCATTTACACCTCTATCCTGTGAACCCAGGCAGATAGCAGACTTAAGGAAAGAATGTGCAGTTGCCAGGGGGAGGGAGTCTATGGGGATGAGCCATCCTGGAAGTTGGTTTATCCAGCTCTTGCTTCTCTGCTGAGACTTCAGCCATATTGAATTTCGGAGAAAAGGTGCTTTCTGGGAATTTGTAGTACCACTGTTTGGAGAAAATGTTCATGCTCTGGGGTGTTGTCCTGCACCTCATTGGACAGGAGTGCCCTCCTGTGTGACCCCAGAGAACACTGAATTAGTATCTGAGAGGGGCAGTGCCTCTCAGATGTACTGCTTGAAACGAAGGAAAGAAGGGTCCATGCTGAAGTTTGACTTGCCCTAATCAGGCCCTGCACACCGACTGACTGTGCCTGCTGACCAATATGGAACTACAGCCCTGTGGATCAACCCTGATTCAAAAGGAATAAAGAGTAGAATCCTTGCAAGCTACAGGTTAGCACAGCTCACCTGGACCATCACCACCAAGAATCTCCAGCCTGGAATACCACCAGTGGATATATAAGGGTTGTGTCCAAGTGGATTGTGGGAATTGAAGTACCAAACTTTCCAGGACCATCAAGGAGCTTCCAGACCATTGAAAAAGTTTTGGACACTTTGGGACCCTCAAAGGAACTTCAGGAAAACATTCCAGAAGTTTGGAGAATTTTGGAACAACTTTGAAAAAAGTTCTGTAAGTGAACTGACTCGACCTGATCAGCCAAGCTGGAGACCCTCAAACGTGAACCAGCCTGCCCTCCAGGTTCAACCTATTGAAAAGCTCTAGAGGTCCGACTTCCAGAGTTTCACCGGGAGTTGGTTGAAATCCAAGCCGGTGAATCCTCATAGAATCTAACCTGGTGAAGAGCATCAAGAGACCCAGGAAGAAAAATCTCTGTAAAGGTTTATAAGTCTGAGTGTAGAGTCAAGCTGCCCACCTTCAAACATGTGCCAGCCTGCATCTCTTGTGCGTTCTGCTGCAAAGCTCCTGAGGTCTGATTTCCATACGTTTGACTGGGAGCTCATCGCAAGGGAAGTCGGCGAACCCTCACTGAATCCAGACTTCGTATAAGCTTTGAGGGAGCCTGGGAAGAAACATGTCAGAAAAGTTACAACGTCAGAAGGTAAAAACTTTGACTGAGAACTACCATCAGGGGTAGCCATGCAGGGCTCAATAGCGGTTGGCCTGAAACTTTGACTTTGTCCCGGTCTAGTGCAACTACATGTGCCAATAGACGATATAGGTTTCTAAGTGCAATATAATGCTAAATGTTTAAAAACTCATATTTCCGGTTCCCTACATTGGATTTTTTTCATTTTGGTGTCATTGTAAATATACAAATATGTCCTATTTTTACAAATTGGTGTTGGATTTTTATTGTGTGTTGTGTCTTAATAGTTTACTAAATAGATGTTTTAAAATGCTTTACATACCTGTCTTTGAAGTTAAGCCTGCCTTGTCGGAGCCAAGCTACCAAGGGTTGAGCATGAGATTATTTTTCTGAGATGTTTTTCTGAGCCCTAGACCGTGTTAGTGGCTTTATTGCCTGTGGTAGAATAATATTTACCACTACTAATAATCCACTTTCCAACATTTGATGTTGAGCATTGTGGATGAGTGTTAGACCTGGCATCATTGGCGTAGGTCTCCCTTCCCCTCTACTCTTTCTGTCTTGGATGTTGGCTGAATGTAGATATTTTGGGCGCCATGCCACTGCTAATCAGTGCCACAGCACGAATGCTCCCTGTATATAAAATGACTGTGTGAATAAGGATAACCCCAATGCCTACATCTGTGTAGCCTGTTCGCTCAGGATTACTTTCTATCACCCGATCCGGCCCTAGGAACCTCGAGCTTGATATGCTTATGCTCAAGACATTGAGGGCCACCTTTTAATAAGGACCGTTTGGATATCACATGTTTTGAAATGCCTTTCCTGAAAACGCGGTAGTATCTTGCCTAAAGCTTTACTGCCGGTTGTTTTGAGTGTGTGTATTGGTCGTCTGGTTTTGGAGCAACAGGGCCAGCTGGGTCAGACCTGGCTGGAGGGAGAGATCGGTATTTAGAGCGTGTGGAGTCGTGACCCTTTGATCTGAGTAGGGCAGTGCCTGGCAAGGTGAATGATGGCTCTACCTCCCACTGGGTCTATGATAGCAGGCCCCTTCATTCCAAAAGGGCAGGATGTCGCCTCATAAACCACGTACTCCCCGACCCCACCGAATTGGTTCTGACTGGAGTCAGTGATTTGCGACCTTAGAGAACAAAGATTTTTTAGGTATAAAATGCTGCACTGGAACTGTGGCCAAGTTCATTCCTTCTGGATGCCAAGACGAAACTCTGTCCGAGTGAACAGAGAAAAGGACTTGGAAACTTTCACCAAGCTTGCCGAAGAAACTACCTGAGGGCCTAAATTGAGAGCGCCTCCTGCAGAAGTCTCAGGGACATTAGACTTCACCTCGTCAGCTGTTGGAATTCCTGTGCGATGAATTCCACTTGCAGGCGAGGCCTCCGTTGAGTAATCTGGAGCCTCTAGTCCTACTGTGAGGACTGCGGACTGGGATCCTTTGAATCCTTTGCTAAACCTGTGCAGGCCAGTGCAGCTAAGAGAGAGTTGCCGCTGCTGAGAGCCCGCCTAACGCTGAACCTGTGAATCCTTTGCTAGACCTGTGCGGGATTTGCAGCTAAGACAGACTTGCTGCCTCTGAGAGCCCGCCTAACTCTGAACCTTTGAACCATTTGCTAAACGTATTTGGGCCGCTGCAGCTAAACGAGAGTTGCCACCGCTGAGAACCCGCTGGTATCTGCACCTTTGAATCCCTTGCTCAACCTGGGTGGACCGCTGCAACTAAGAGAGAGGTGTAGCCTCTGAGCGTCCACCATTGTGCCAGCCAGGCTGAGACCATTCTCTGTCGCGTGAGCTGTAGACACTGAGAACCAGTGCCTTTGTTACTTGCATCACTGTGATTTGCCCCACGGGCCGCTGCAGCAAAGAGAGAGCTGTAGCCGCTGAGTGCCCACACCCCTGCTACTTTGCATCATCGTGATTTACCCTGCGGGCTGCCACAGCCAAGAGAGAGCTGTAGCCTCTGAGTGCCCGCATCCTTGCTACTTTGTGTCATCGTGATTTGCCCAGCGGGCTGCCGCAGCTAAGAGAGAACTGTAGCTGCTAAGTGCCCGCACCCTTGCTATTTGCACCATTGTGTTTTGTCCCGTGGGCCGCTGCAGCCAAGAGAGAGCTGTAGCCATTGAGCACCCACACCCTTTGCTACTTTGCCTCATCGTGATTTGTCCCATGGGCCGCCGCAGTAAACAGAGTGCTGTGGCCGCTGAGTGCCTGCAACTGTGGCAACTTTGCATCCTTGGGATTTGTTGTGTGGGCCGGCGCAGCTGAAGGAGAGCTGCTGCGCAATGCGTCCGCACTTTGTCACCTTTGTTGAGGAATCGTCACTACCGTTCTGTGGGCCGCCACAGCTAATAAAGAGCTGCAGCCGCTGTGAGCCCACCACGGATCTGCACGGCAAGAGTCATCGCCACCACCAGCCCGGGCCGCCGCAGCCGCGTCCTGCTGCCGTTGATCACCCACCTCTCCAAAAGTGACCATATCATTGTGGGTGCACGTTGCGGACCTCAACCTCTAAAACTTGTGGTCACTGGGAGTCCACCTGTCACTGTCTCCGCTTCTTCAAGAAGCTGCTTGCTGTGTCCCCTCTCCACAACAGGTATCTGGTGTGTACCGGGTCGGGGAGGCCCCGGCCCTGAACTCAGTCAGTGTCACGCTTTAGTGAATATGCTATTGTCTTTTGAGTCCCTACGGGTTGACGTGAATTGTAGTTGTTGAAACACTTTGAGAGTTTTGAGTTAAACTGTCAGATAAAGATATTATTTTTCTATACCTACCTGAGTTGAGTCCTTTTGTGGCGTCATTACTGCCTGATTGTACGTATTCATAAACACTTTACACATTGCCTCTGAGACAGGCCTATCTGCTCGTGCTACGTTACCAGTGGGTTGAGCAGGGGTTGTCAAAGAGGGTGGCCCACTTATCCTGACTTAGGAAGAAGGGTCCCTATTTGGATAATGGTGCCAGCCATGGCCAACTAGAGACCCCCTTTTCTAACAATGAGGACTTGTGTTTAAAAAGTACACCTTTCATTAAAGTGAATTAAAACTTTACAACTCCTCTTAATCTTGTTTTAGAACAAAACTTTTGAGTTTGATTTTTGGAATTTGGATTCAACAGTTTTAATCCATTGTTTTGATTTTTTTTAAATTGTTCTAAGTCTGCTTTGCTAGTTGTTGTGAACCAAAAGTAGGGAACCATGGAGCTGGACCTGGATAAACTGAACAAACTCCCAGTGGCTGACCTGAGGGTGCAGTGTAAGGAGAGGGGGCTACCTGCCACTAATAGAATTAGGAGGCCAGAGTTAGTGAAGTCCCTGACAACCAGGGCAGTACGTCAGGTAGGTGAGGTTACCTCTGAGACTGAGGAGGCTTCAGAAGAGGTAGGAGAGGAGGGGAGATGGGTATGCAGATGGGTATTAGCCAACGTTTTCTAATTGCAGAGTAGGCAGGGCAGAAAAACAGTACGTGGGTTACGTTCTCAATTTTATAGCTGCAAGCTGGGCAAGCTTCACTATTAGGATTTGACCATTTAGATGTAAAGGACCTAACTGGAAGGGTGCCATGTCTTAGCTGTAGATAAAGCTTTCGGACAGCTGGGGGTTCAATTAAGTCCATAAATTCCTCGAGTTTAGGTTCAGGTTTGACTAGGAGGAATTCAGATGTCAGCTTACCCAGTGATGCAGAGCTCATTAATATTTGATAATTTGACGTACGTATCTGAGAAAGAAGTTCATTCTTGGATATCCCGAGGCAAAAAATCTCGGGAGTTTCCCACAGTTCAGGAAAACCTAAACGGGTACTAACAGCACTAATATGCTGGAGCCAGGGGATCTTTTTGTTCTTAAGAAGAGGCAAAATCTCAGAAAATTCCGTTCTGTACGCATCCAATTCAGAGACTGACCACAACCTCTTCCAATACATTATAGGTCTAGCACTAGTGATCTCCTCTAATGGCAACATGCCAAGGTCAAATCTTAGAGGGATCAAAGGCGTGCTAGGTGGTAACCCAACTAAGTTTCTAATGAAAGAATGCTCCACCCTTTTGAGACTCGAAATCTGCTTGTGCCCCCAGAGTTCGGCCCCATAAGTCGCTGCCGGTCTAGCCTGCCGGCATTATATCTCTAGGGCTGGGGATGCCGACCTAAAAGTAGATGCCCTGGAAACCTTACTTATGCCCCCCGCTAGCAGAGATAACTTGAGTGAGGATTTAGCGATCTGCATATTCCAACCAAAGTTCTCAGTTAATGTGACACCCAAAAAAAAAAAAGTTTTAACCCTTTCAAGGGGAGTAACGTGTAAAACAGGATTTGGATGTACACGCTTAGGAGGGTTAAAAATCATGAATTTAGTTTTACTTAAGTTGATTTTCAGCCCTCGAAGGTCGCAAAACTCCACAAAACCGTCAAGTATTCTCTGAATGCCCGATGATGTTCTAGACAACAATGATTATCAATTAATTACAATTTATTAATAAATCCTAATAATTATTAATCCATTTAACATAATTAAATTACTTCCCACCCTATTCCCCTATAAACCCACAACCCGCTCCGGTACTAAAACATATAATTTGCTTATAAATACATGTATTAATATATAAAATTAATACACATATAATATTAATTATTTTAAATACTTAAGTAAAACATATAACACATACATAATAAAAAACAAAAAAGTAATACAAATATCGATATTGGTGTCATCGAAATTAGTAACATCGATATATATGCAATCAATATTACTAACTTCGATATTACTTACATCGATATAAAGAATTTAGATATTACTTACCTTAGGGTCGATATTCTGTCCAACGATATTCTTGACATAGATATTCTGCACCTTCGAAATTTCGAACACGATATTTTTGTAGGTCGATATTTAATACTCGATATTTTGACTGTGTACCCAAACCACCATCTCTCCCACTCTCTCCTCTTTGCATGCTTGGGGGTTCTCCAGGCCAGCCCCATTCCCACTTTTCAACCTCCTCTAGGAATGCCCTGCATACACCCTGCAGTGAGGTGCCCCAATGTGACGTCAAGTCACCGCCTGACTCTAAAGACTAACCACACACAAGCAAGGACATCATGTACCAGAACATGCCAACAAACCTTTCACCCCACCCCACCCCAACCCACAGCTCCTCAATCGCACCTGGGAGGCTGCAGTGCAGCCAGGTCTGTAGACTGAGGCCTCGTGATTGCACTGTTCTTGAGCTTAATTATTGTGCCAGGGCAGCACATTCTTGCATGGCAGCCCCCCTGACCCCATGCACACTATGGATGTATGCTTGTGAAAAGTTCAGTTGGTGGGATATTTGGGTTTATTTCCTTTGCCTTTAGACTGCACGTTTCGGTATTTTGTGCAATCAATATTGTTGTTTGAAAATAAATATGAATAAACTGCTTGTGTACAGAAAGAGTACAGAGCAATAAGAAAGACTTAAAAAATGTGTAAAAATGTGTTGATGAGATAATCCTACCGCTTCAGTGGAGATGATTTGGGAGAGGTTACACAAAGATGGTGAAACTACTCTCTACATTAATAAAATAAAGTAGGAAATGATACCTTGAAAAGGATGCTGCTGAAAGAGAGAGAACATTTGTGCGTGCAGAACGTCAGTGTGGTCATTCTGTGCCTTGAATTGAATTGGTAGCAAGACGGCGCTAAACTAAGTAGATTGTGTACTGACATTTTATGGAGGCAGGGACAATGTTGCTGGATGCCAGTGAGTGGCAATTACAAGAAGGCATTGTGAGTTGTGTCTTTCATCCGCAGCACTGCTCTCATAATATGTCAGCTAGCAAATGTGCTTCTGAAGGCCCCTGCTGCTTAAAAGTGTTCTTTACTGTTCTCTGTATTTTTAAGTGTTTGATGTGGCACTAATGGACTTACAGCCAGCTGCAGGGGGCTGTGCAGAGATTATTTCTATTTTAGAAAGGTAATTTCCACCAGGGAGTGTTGTACATAGAAGAGTGAGTTGGGGGCTTTGGAAATCAGGGACGGGCGAGATGTCATTTGGCTGCGTACTGTTTGTGTCACATGTACAATGTGACCAGAACGATTCTTTGTGCTGTGTCATATCAATACACACAGCCGGTGCCCCGCCTGACGCCAGTGGCATGATTGCTGGGGCCTCTGACTCAGTTCAGTGAATGTCATTGTAAGAACTGGGGCCACCAGCTCTCCAGGGGGTAGCATGGCTCGAGCAGGAAGGCAGCCAGGGGCTTGCATGTAAAGCAGCCACTTAAAACACTCATCCAATGACACACAGTGGGCGCAATAATGGAGACCACACCAGTAGTTGTATTTGAAAATCAAGATCTTTTATATAGACTTTGGATCAAGCAAGTAATGCATTTAACTACTCATTAGTATTTCATCTAAACATTTCATTAGGCAGTTGCAGTAAGACTTGTCATTAAAATAATAACCAGCTCATCTAAGCAGTGAAACATTAAATAACATAGCCTGCCGCATCATACTCTTCAGCAGGCAAAGAGGGTACTTCCATAAACCTGGAGGATCATACAAGAAGCGACCATAGCATTGCATTAAAGCACCACATTAAACCTCTTATGGACGCCTTCTAAATTACACTTCATAGAAAGTGATAAAACATTTCAGCAAGTACTTCCAGTACAACAGATAACTTCAAAGAACACAGCCACAAGCCTTTCTTTTTGTGAATACTGATCGTTTTGCGACCCAGCATCAGATCATCAGAATACCATTAGAATGAATCAATAAATGTTGCAGTTTGATCCCTTCAGGAGCTGTAGAAGCCCGCCCCTGTAAGAAATTCAGTACAATGAAGTAAATCACCCTTCCATTAATAGGCTTGTAAATAAGGTGTAACCATGAACATTTCAGGCTGGATACCTGCATGCAAAACGATATAGGGGGGAAAGTGTCTATCCCCAGACCTCCTAGTTCTCGAGGCACATAAAAGGGGGGCCAACGGGGCCCTGTCTCAGTTCACCCCGGGGGAGGGGCTACCTCTGGCCTTACCCGGCCTACCGCCCTCCTCCCCGGGGGTTACCTTGTACTTTCGGCCCTCTGGGCCCTTGCGCAGTCACCGGTAACGGGGAGGGGTGTTCGACCCTCCTAGGGCGTCACTCGGCCCAGCGCGGTGCAGGGGTGACTTCGAGGCACCAGCGCCGAGGCCGGATCAAGATCAGCGTGGGGGCTCAACCGGAGGGGGCTCTCTGGCTCCCCGGCTCTCCTCCGAGGTGAGACGCAGCTTCCCCAAGCACCGGCCTTGTCAGCGGGGCCCGGCGGTAACACCCAATGGTGATGCAGCTTGGGCGGGGGCGCGGCCGAGGACGCGGCGGCGCTCCTGCTCACGTGACTGGGCCCAGGAAGGCTTCAGGCCTAACGCGGCCCGACGATCTCGATGCGGGGCCCTCTTCTGGCACCGGGGGCCGACGAGGGGGCTCAATGTCGGCGCTAGTCACAGCGCGGTGCAAGCGGCCACAGGACAGGCCAGCAGCGCCACTGAGGCGTCGTTTGGGCGGCGCTGATGCTGCGGGGGCAACTCTCCTCAAGGGCCTCAGGGCGCCAAGGTACAGCATGAGCGCCAGTCCCGGGAAGCGCGTGGGGCTTCACAGCGCAGGTCACCCGGGGGGGGGGCCCGAGGGACAATCTCGGACACAGCGCTGAGCAGTAGGGGGTCAGAATAGAGCATTTCTCTCTCAGTCACTCAGCAGATTGGGTCTGCAGGAGGGAAGGCGACCTCTAGCCTCCTGACAGGACAGACAGTCTCACCCACAGCGCTGACCAGGGGGGTTCAGGATAAAATGTTTTTCACACCGTTCCACAGGGACAACAGAGCAGTTCAGTCAGGGGGAGACCAGGGGGGCAAGGAGGGCCCACTTCAGGCAGGGGGGTTGCACAGGGCAGCACACTCCAGTACCTGGTCGATCCCCCAGCAGTCTCTGGTCAAAGGCAAGCAATCTTCTTGGCGCTTGGATGGTTCTGTGCCCTTGAGTGTTTGTTTCTTGAAGTTGCTGAGAGGGGGGGGTTGAGCTGAAGGCTTGAAGAGTTTTTCCTCAGTCACTGCAGATGGACCCTGGGGTTCCCTACCACTGGGCCAGATCAGGGAGCTAGCTTAGGACACCTCACCCAGCTTAAGAGGCAGCACCTAAATCCTGTCACTCCTAGTATTATAGGTTCCTCACTAGGCCCTCCCGCCTAAAACTCGTGCGTGGGTTCCCCAGGTCAGTGATGCCCCAACTGACTAGAAAGTTTCCCTCCCTTTCCTTATATAGCGTCAGTTGGCAGTTGGCATTTGGTGTCACCTCCTCTGTTCTGGAAGGTTCCAGGAGCTTCCCTCATTCTAGCTATGGGCAGGCTGGCAGGCTGGTATGGCAACATTGTTTAAGGGTTCCAGCCAGCTCCTGGCTACTAGAGTGCGCCTATACAGACCACGCTGCAGTAGCAGGGGTCATTGGCAGCCATGTTGGGGGAAGAGAACACCTGCACCCTGGCATTGATTAGCAATGGGAGGGTGCCCAGAGTCCTAAAGCCAACGAGAAGTAGGTGGAAAAAATGAGGCAAGGGCAAAAAAATACCACCCTAGGCTGACAGGTCTAACATGCGTCCCCCCCAGCTGAAAGTGGGGAGAGCTACCCAACCTCTAGGGAGTTCTCGTCACTAAGGCGGAAAAAAATGGGAGAGACCGTCAGCATTGGCGGGGTCAGCTCTGGGCCGATGTTCCACCCTAAAGTCCATCCCCTGTAG
Source organism: Lissotriton vulgaris (assembly GCF_964263255.1). Taxonomy (NCBI): domain Eukaryota; kingdom Metazoa; phylum Chordata; class Amphibia; order Caudata; family Salamandridae; genus Lissotriton; species Lissotriton vulgaris. The sequence goes on from NC_141690.1 coordinate 231,957,954, forward strand.
GGAAATGGACCACCTTAGCAACTTAGGGTTTTCGCCTCTCATCTGCATGAGCCAGTGAAGGGGACGGTGGTTGGTTTGAACTAGGAAGTGTGAGCCAAAAAGGTATGGCCTCAACATCTTCAAAGCCCAGACCACATCCAAGGCTTCTCGCTCGATGGTACTCCATCGCCGTTCCCGAGGGAGGAGTCTTCTGGAGATGAAGGCCACAGGTTGGTCTTGGCCATCATCGTTGAGTTGCGATAGCACGGCACCTACGCCATGCTCTGAGGCATCTGTCTGCACGAGGAATTCTTTTTGGAAGTCTGGAGTGGCCAACACCGGAGCGGTGCACATCGCGCGCTTCAGTGTTTCAAATGCCTCCTGGCAAGCAGCCGTCCAGATGACCTTGCGTGGCTGCTTTTTGGACGTCAACTCGGTCAAGAGGGCCACGATGGTGCCATATCCCTTGACGAACCTGCGGTAATAGCCAGTGAGGCCGAGGAAAGCTCAGACCTCAGTCTGAGTTTTGGGGGGCTCCCAGGCCATGATGGTCTCAATTTTGGCCTGGAGGGGTTGCACCTTACCTCCGCACACCAAGTGCCCCAGGTACAAGACAGAGCCCTGTCCAATCTTGCACTTGATGGTCAAGCCAGCCCATTGCAAAGCTTGCAGCACCTCCTGGAGATGCTGCAGATGGTCCTCCCAGGTGCTACTGAAGACAGCTATGTCATCCAGGTACGCCGCTGAGAAGGACTCCAGGCCAGATAGCACCTGGTTCACCAACCGCTGGAAGGTGGCCGGAGCATTCTTGAGCCCGAAGGGCATCACTCGAAATTGGAAGTGACCCTCGGGGGTGGAGAACGCTGTCTTCTCCTTCGCTCCATCGGCCATGGCAATCTGCCAGTACCCTGATGTCAAGTCGATGGTGCTGAGGTGACTTGGCTGCTCCCAGACGGTCAATCAGCTCGTCTGCCCGTGGTATCGGGTGAGCATCAGTCTTGGTGACAGAGTTCAACCCCCGATAGTCCACACAGAACCGAAGTTCTGGGGTGGTGCCCGGTGGAGCCGCTTTCGGCACCAGCACAACTGGACTAGCCCACGGGCTGCTGGAAGGCTCGATCACTCCCAGCTCCAGCATCTTGGTCACCTCACTCTGGGTGCTGTTCTTTACTTTATCGGACAGCCGGTAAGACTTGTTTTTCACTGGCGGGCTGTCCCCTGTGTCCACATCATGGGTACACAGATGGGTGATTCCAGGTGTGAGGGAGAACAACGAGGCGTGCTGCGCCAAGACCTGGCGGCAGTCCCTCTGTTGTTTTGGGGTCAAGGATGGGGAGAGGTCAACTCCCTCCACTGAACCATCCTTTTCCTGAGCCGCTAGAAGGTCAGGAAGAGGCTCACTTTCCTCCTCCTCACGCCCATCCGTCACCATGAGGAGAGCAAGCTCTGATCGCTCATAGTGAGGCTTCAGGCGGTTGACGTGGAGCACCCGATGGGGTTGACGGGGGGTCTTCAAGTCAACTAGGTGGGTGGTCTGGCCTCGACGCTCCACAATCTTGTACAGACCAGTCCACCGGTCCTGGAGGGCACTAAGCTCCCCAGGCTCCATGACCCACACCTTCCGACCAGCGTCCAACTCTACCGTCCGAGCGTTGCGGTCATACCACTCCTTCATGACGGCTTGGCTAGCCTCTAAGTTGTCTGAGGCTTCCTTCCACAGCTTGGCCATCTGGCTGCGAAATGCCAGCATGTAGCTGACAACATCACGGGGAAGCTTCTTCGAAGTCTTCTCCCACCCCTCTTTGACCAGACTGAGGGGTCCCCTAACGGGATGGCCATAGAGCAATTCAAAGGGGCTGAACCCGAAAACAGCAAGCAAGGGAGGAGGATGTCCCATTTCCGCCTCAGGTCTTCTGGCAGACTCCTGATCATCCCCTTCAAGGTCTTGTTGAAGCGCTCTACCAGCCCGTTAGTCTGGGGGTGGTAAGGAGTGGAGAACCGATAGGTCACTCCGCACTCCTTCCACATGGCCTGCATACAGGCCGACATGAAATTTGTGCCTCTGTCCGACACCACGACCTTGGGGAATCCCACTCGGGTGCATATCCCTATCAGGACCCGCGCCACCACAGGTGCTGTAACGGTCCTCAGAGGGATGGCCTCCGGGTACCGAGTGGCGTGGTCCACTAACACCAGGATGAACCGATGTCCCGCAGCGGTCGGAGGGTCCAATGGCCCAATGATGTCGATTCCGACCCGCTCGAAAGGGGTCCCGACCACTGGGAGCGGTTCCAACGGGGCCTTCACTTTGGTCCCCGTTTTGCCACTGGCCTGGCAAGTCTTGCAGGTCTTGCAGTAGGTGTCAGAGGCAACCCTCATCCTAGGCCAATAAAAATGTGGGACTAGCCTTGCAAAGGTCTTGTCCTGGCCCAGGTGTCCAGCTAAGGGTATCTCATGTGCCAGTTCCATCAAAAAGGCCCGGTAGCACTGGGGGACCACTAAGGCCCTTGATGATCCATGCACCAGAACCCTTGGCTCACTGTATAGGAGGCCATCCTCCCAATACACGTGGTAACTGCCGGTCTCTTGGTTGACCGCTTGGGCTTTGGCCTGTCGCCGCATGCCTTCAAGCGTGGGGCACTCTTTCTGCCCCCAACAGAATTCCTCCCGGGTAGGCCCTCCTTCCACATGCCACTCGGCAAGGGTCGGCAAGTCCCCCACGGGAACGACATCCACCTCCACGGACTCCGGGGTAACCTCCACGGGCTCCCCATCCATCATACGGGGTGTGTCCTCCACAACACTCTCCTCTGGACTGGCATTGGGTTGGGCCATTGTTTCAGGCTCCAACCCGGGTTGAGCTTCTTGCCGGGCAGCCATGGACCGCGTGACTACGCACGTCCACCCTGGTAATCCCAGCATCTCAGTGTGGGCCTTAAACTCCACTTCCTTCCAGGTGGTATGTTCGAGGTCATTACCGAGCAGACAGTCCACAGGCAAGGCAGGGCTAATCGCAACTCTCAAGGGACCTGACACTCCTCCCCACTCAAAGGGAACTTGAGCCACCGGATAGTAGCTCAGACTGCTGTCAGCAACATGGCTGGATGGTACACATCAGGAACAACCTGCTCAGGGGACACCAGCCGCCTCACTACGGTGGTCATGCTGGCTCCTGTGTCCCTCAGAGCGTCCACCTCCTCCCCATTGACCTTCACCCTCTGCTGGTACTTAGCAGTATTCGATGGTAAGTGCGTCACTGGGACCATCTCTCAATCCCCAAGTGAAACCAGGGTCAGGCCTGTCCACTCCCCTTCCCTATCTAGGGGCAGCTCCAACCCAAGTGCCACACTAGCCACCCCGGGACTCTTGCTACCAGTGGGGGCTGGGGGTCATTTGCGACACTGGGCATCTCCCTTGTAGTGTCCGACCTCTCCGCATTCATAGCACCGGACCACTTTTGGCTGCTGACTCTTGTCAGGGTAAGTGGGTTTTGGGGAACGGTTCTGAGGTGGGGTACCTACTCCTTTCCCAAACTGTCTAGTTTGTGGGCCTCGTGAGAACTCTGGTCTTTTATCTCCACCCTCTTTCTTCTGAGGGGCGCCCTGTCCGCCTTTTGGGCCATCTTGTCGGGATTGTAAGCGGCACAAGAACAAACAAAATGCCACTAACCTTAAACGGGTAACCAGCAGAGACGATGGCCGATGATATTCCCCCTTCCTCCCCCTGACACAATTCCCGGCAATGAAAGTACTCACTGCTTGAACCTGTGCCCAGGGAAAAAGGGAGAGAACAAAGAAAGAAGGGAGCGAAAGGATCTGCACTTCCAACAAGGACTGGTCAGATGTACAGCAGGGCGGTGGCGGGAGTTGGAGTGCTGCAGGACAGGAAGACAAGAACACTACCATTAGAAACACTCACTATGACGTCCACCCTTCCACCCGACTCTGCACCCCCGACTCACCAGAACTCCCAATCGATAAGGCCGGGACTCTCCACGTCTACCAATTACAGCATTGGAGACGAAGGGCTGAAGTAACGAGTTCAATACACTGCTATTCAGACCGAATGAAATAGTATATATTTCTAGGAAAACAAGGTATAGAATTCCAAGTACGGACAAATGAAAACAAAACAAAAACAGGAAATCAAGTAGAAAGGAGGCAAGCCCGCACTCCTAAAGTACTTGCGAACTCCGGTAAATTCAGGAGGAAGGGCGCAGATAAAAACTGACCATGCAGGCTCTTGATCGGCGTAGACCTTCGAAGACAGAACCACTGACCACGCAGGCTCTTGATCGGCATAGACCTTCGAAGACAGAACCACTGACCACGCAGGCTCTTGATCGGCGTAGACTACTTCCTGGCTCCTCTGAACGCTCCTTCCGACTAGGCTTGAGACCATATCCGGATTGTCAAGCACTTCCATGTGCGGAGGAGGCGCTTAAATACAAGACGTCACTCCTCTTACATCCTGCGCCCCATGGCCTTTTGGGACACGTAGCCTTTCCACCCGTTTCTCGCATACGCGAAGGACACCATTGCACGGCATTTTCTTTGCTTGAGGACGATCGCGACAGTACCCCCTATCGAGGACCGCCGTCCCGGCGGGCGACCAGGCTTACCCGGATGCGCCTCATGAAAACGAGCAACCAAGTCAGGACAATGGAGATGGGTCACGGGCTCCCAGGTACGGTCTTCCGGACCAAACCCTTTCCAGTCCACCAAGTACTGTATCCTGCCTCTAACCATGCAGGATTCCAAAATAGCCCGGACTTCAAATTCGTCCTGTCCCTCCACTTCGATCGCCAGAGGCCTATCCGGCAAACGCATGCCCTGAGGACAGGGCCGTAGCAGGGAGACATGGAATACCGGATGGATCTTCCAGGACACAGGCAGGGAAAGCTTCATTGCCACAGGGTTGATAACCTCACTGATACCATAGGGTCCCACATACTTACGTTTAAGCTTGTTAACCCCTTTCAGATGCAGATTTCGAGTGGATAGCCCCACTTTGTCCCCCACTCTATACTCAGGTTCTGGAGATCTCTTCCTATCGGCAAACTGCTTCTGGGACGATTATGCAGACGCTAAGCTACGCTGCGCATCAATCATGATGGCTCTAAGATGTGCATGATGTTCGTGTATGCTAGGGACCAGGGATTCTACAGGCCATTCAAAAGGAAGCACATCCAGATGAAACCCATATAGGCAAAAAAAAGGTGAACACCCCAAGGTAGTATGAACAGCGTTATTGTAGGCGAACTCCGCCAACCACAAAAGAGTAGTCCAATCAGTGGTATTCTTTAAGGTGAAACAGTGGAGGTATTGCTCGAGTGTTTGCTTCCATCGTTCAGTCTTACCATCCGTTTGAGGATGGTATGAGGAAGAGAGTCTTGCATCTATTTGTAGGATTGTGCAAAGAGCCTTCCAAAAACGAGATGTGAACTGCGTGCCTCTGTCTGTTATCAGAACGCTAGGAATACCATGGGCTCTTACCACGTGCTGTACGAATGTTTTAGCTAACTCGGATTTTCACAAGGAGGCATCTCCACTATGAAATCCATAGACAAGGTATGCCATGGTCGAGGGGGAATGGGCATATCATGTAGTAGTCCCGTTGGTTTGGTATGTACCTAAGCACAATGGAAAGACAGGCTGTCCAATCCTTAGGAAATTACACCTCGATTGTCATCAAACAGGCAGACGAAGGGGGCGCCACGGTCATTCAGAATAGCAAGGATTACGATGTGGAGTGCAAACGTCAACTGGCCAATCACTCACATTACCTTCCCCTTACTGTAGATCCAACGAAAAGACTCACGACATCCATTACTAGCCTTATTATGGAGGGCGAGACTAATGAATGGATCACAAAGAATGAGGCTGCCTTCCTTCTAACAACTGAACCTGTAACACCTTAATTCTATACTCTCCCAAAAATTCATAAGGGCACGTCACCTGTCCAGGGGAGACCTATAGTTTCTGGAATTGGCTCTCTACTCGAACCACTCTCCAAATTTTGCGATGCCTTCTTGCAACCACTAGTCAAGAACATTCCATCATTTCTCCAAGACACCAGAGATGTTCTCCGTTTGATAGACAATATTGAAGGGAGGGAGGGTGTTGACTTTCTGCTAACATTATATGTGGAAGCACTATACACTAATATTCCACAACAAGCCACACTTGAAGCTGTAGAAGCCACCCTCCGACAAGAAGAGTGGTCCTCCCCTACTCCGATCTCCTTCATCATGGCATGCGCCAGCATAGCCCTCACCGAGAACTTTTTTCAATATGGGACCCAATTATACCAGCAAATCCAAGGGACTTCCATGGGCTCAACCTTTGCTCCCAGCCTAGCCTGTATTTACATGGCTACATTTGAGGAGAGAATAATCAGAACACCACAGAACCCCTTCCTGGGCAATATAACACTCTGGCGTCGCTTCATTGACGACATCCTAATTTTCTGGAGGGGAGATCGTATGTCGTGTGAGGCCTTCTGCACTTGGATCAATGGACAAAATCCCTATCTCAAGTTTACAGGGACTATCTCTGAGACCTCCATCCCTTTCCTAGATCTAAGGATCAATCTAGAGGCTGATGGTCTTAACACCACACTCTATCGCAAGAACACAGATAGAAACAGTTTACTTCTGTACAATAGTTACCATCCGAAAGCCTTGAGGGACAATCTCCCGTTTGGACAATTTCTTAGAGTTCGCAGAAATTGTACCACCAACACTGACTTTAGACAGGAAGCCTCCGCCCTACAGCACAAACTGAGAGACAGGGGTTATCCTACTAGATTGATAAAAAACTCCTACAAAAGGGCGGCAAACAACCCCAGAGAAACACTACTGGAGACTAGAGTGAAAGACCCCGAGGATGTGATCACCTGCGTGACCTCATTCACAAAGAACTCTGCCTTCATTAAGAAGACTATTAATAGACATTGGAACATTATCAACTCCGGGGGTTTGAGCTTTCCCCGCCCAAGATTTGCATTTAAACGCACACCCAATTTGAAGGATGCACTGGTTCATACAAGACCTAAAAAACAGAATACAAATAATCAGAGCACCCTATGGGACCTCCCTCCAGTAGTTGGCCATTTCCCTTGCGGTGGATGCACAGTATGCCCCCAAACCAGTGTCACCAAAGAGATACAGTTATCTAACACCTTTACCTGGCGATTGCAAAGGCATACTAATTGCAACAGCGCCAAGTGTATTTACCTCCTCACCTGTCCCTGTGACCAACAGTACATTGGGATGACAATGAGACAAATAAAATTGCGCATTCAAGAACACAAAAGCAACATAAGATGCCTTAAAACACATACTAGACTGTACCAACACTACACACAAATGGGAAACACAGCTGACAGTATCCGCTGGCTGGTTCTGGAATGCCACCCAGGAATCACCAAAGAAGGCTTGTTCAGGATTGAACAAAGGTGGGTCCATCGTCTCAAACTGGATACACTGGGTCTTAACAACGCCGTACCTTGGTCATCTTTTCACAATTAGACCATCCTTTTGCAATTAGACCATTCTAGTGACTTGCACTTACTATGTTTACTCTTACCCAGACCCCTGGCTCATCCTCTGGCCCAGCCTTGCTCCGACCCTCCCCATTCCCGATTCCGCCCATGTTATGTGACTAGACCGAGCTCGACTCCACCAACACGAGCCATCAACTTACGGTTTACCTAGACTCTCACTACGTTCGGGTATATGAAATTAATATGAGATTCCAGTCTCTATATCCCCGCACCCAGTTATGTGATACTGAAATTATCGATCTCACGATTAATTGGGATCTCACGATCGTTTGGGATCAATAGGCTTTAAGGTTAATACCATACCTCCAACCCACCCAATATGGCCGACAGACATGCCCACTTGTTCCCCTCAATACTTACAGACCGTAGCAAGCTCTCTTCGCTAACCTATGCGCATGCGCGGGTTCTGAGTGCGTGACCACGCCCACCATGGCAATCGCCGGAGTTTGGAGACGCAGGCTACAAGTACGCTACACCCATGGCAACCTCATTACCAGTCGCTCCAGATCCCGCACGGATTACACGTGGGGGTAGGTTTGCAGGCAGAGACCGCACGCCGTTTGGGTAAGTTTCTTTGGAATGGTGTCGGCTCACCAACGGGTTGAGCTTCATGGAAATACTCGTGGCTTTCCGTGCAATTGCATGCTGTGGTCTTATGTGTAGTCTGAGACAGGCTAACCTGGGGCACATGGGCTTATTCAGGAGACGGGGACCTTACTTTGCCATTCCTTTTGGTGGATGTTACTTTGACAGGGGTACACAGGCGTTTCCTCCCCTCGCACTCTCACGTCTTCACTCCCTGTTGACGTTGCAGACTCGAGAGGTACGGCGATGCTCGGGGTTTCTCCCTGTCAATCACCACTAAACACAGGAAAGGCTGTACCTCCGGAATCCACTCTGCAAGCCTAATTCTGCTACAGTTACCGCTCTGCGAACTGGACATTGGACATCAGCAGTGGAATTGGCTAGGTTAGCCCGGCTGTGAATGTTCTTTTCCAATAATTGAATACCGACTCCCATTTAAGGAAACCAATTGTTCCTTTCCCCTTCCCTTACCTCCCCCAGGTCCCTGACTCCTCTGTGCAGGTCCCACAGGAGCAGACTGTGGGGCACCTTAGGGACACACTTAGGGTAAGCGTCTTTGATCCAATCTTCCATTGTTTTTGACTCGGCTGAGTCTTGTAAATATTTTAGTGTGTGTGTTCTGTATATAGGGAAATGCACCTAGGTTCTAGAGGAGAATTATGCTGACACATCTCCCTATATGTTCTCCCTCTCTCTAGGTTGCACCACTTGAGGCAGGACCAGTTGGCCTGCCCATCACAGACCAATAAAATAAAGGTTGTATAAGTTTTTAATTCACTGTGTAGTACTTGACACCAAGGTCCTGAGGAATTGCTAGATTAGCAAGAAACATGTCGACCTAAACAGAGGGTTGCAGATATCTTCGCCACTAACATTCGTAGCGTCTATCTCCCCTCCCACTATTTTAACCAAGGGAGTTAGCCACGCTATTAAAAATCCTTGTGGACTAACTTACCTTTTTTAATCACCACCACTTTTCCACGACTACACATTTTTTCTGCCCTCTCACACGCATGCACCATATGGCTGGAACAAAAGATCTCCGCTAAAGAGCCCCTTCGCGGGTGCCCGTCAGACATTGCAGCGCCAGTCTGACGAGGAGCAGGACCCATATGATGAAGCATGACACCTAGCTTGCTGGGTGTGTGAGGGTTCTAGTTCCCAAGAGGGAAATTTCCCTTTCTTCTTTCCCTCTTGATCTTCTCTTTCTACACCTTACACACACACACTCCTTCTTTCTAGTCGTACTGGGGAACTTTGTGCTTCTTTTTGCTACTAATGTACTGTTTTACCCTGGGCACAATTCGCACAGGATTTCACATATTCCTTCACGTCTGTACGTAATCCTTTCAACCAAATAGAACGTTCTACGTTAGCGGTGGTTTTGTAGATCCCCATGTGCCCACTCAACATAGAATCATGAGCCCACTGAAGGACTTTTTGTTGTAATTCCTTATGCGGTATGTATAAAGCATGAAAATGATAGGCCAGATCGTCTTTTACACAGCGATGTTCTGGTTCTTCCTGGATCCAATCTTGCACGTCTACGTTGGACAAGGCGATTTTTACATCTTCCAAAAAGTCATGCGAGGTGATCAAGGCTACAGACTTCTCTGTATGCTCCAACTCCGTTAGAATGAGAGGAGATTCGGTTTCCAGAATCGTGTCCTCAATTTCTCCCAGCCGGGAGAGAGCGTCAGCTTTTCCGTTACGTGATCCGGGACGATATTTGATTATAAAATCAAAATCGGAAAAGAAAAGGGTCCACCTCAATTGTCTTGGCTTCAAAGCATTAGCCGTTTTTAGAAACAGTAGGTTCCTGTGATCAGTATATATCTCCACTGTGTGCAAGGCCCCCAAAAGATAGTGTCGCCACTCCTCACACGCTCTCTTGATGGCCAGGAGCTCCTTGTTGGTTATAGTGTAGTCAATCTCGCAAGGAGTGAGTTTCCGAGAATAGTAGGCCACAGGGTGCATCTGCCCGGTGGTAGGATAGTGATGTGATAGTATCCCACCAAGGGCATACTGGAAGGCATCGGTTTCAAGGATGAAGGGCAGTTGGGGATCCTGGTGTCTAAGAATGGGAGCCTGAGTGAACCTCTTTTTCAGGAGTTGAAACAATATCTCGGCTTCTTCCCCCCATTTAAAAGAAACATTTTTGCCTAGGAGAGCGGTGATAGGATGGATTATTTTTGAGATGTCCTGGATAAACCGACGATAATAGTTGGCAAAGCCAAGAAAATTTTTCACTGACTTGACGTTCTGCGGTGTTTTCCACGTGAGGATTGCGTTCACTTTACTCATGTCCATTCGAAAGCCCTGGGCGTTGATGACGTACCCCAAAAAGGCAACTTTCTGGACATGGAAGAGACATTTCTCCTACTTAGCGTACAAAGAGTGTTGTAGCTTTCCCAACACGGTTTTCACATGGGTGATGTGTTCAGGTAGTGTTGGTGAATATATCAGAATGTCGTCGATGTAGACAACACAAAATGTCTCCAAACAACCTCTCAATACCTCGTCCATGAAGAATTGGAAGGCTGCTGGGGCGTTGCAGAGACCAAATGGCATCACCCGATATTCAAAGAGGCCGAATTTAGTTCTGAACGCTGTCTTCCATTCATCGCCTTTCTTTACCCGTACAAGATGGTAGGCTCCACGTAGATCTAGTTTCGTGAAATATCGAGCTCCTTTCAGTTGATCCATCAAGACGGGAATCAGAGGAAGAGGTTAGCATTTTTTTATGGTTGCTTTGTTTATGGCTCAATAATCGATACATGTTCTTAATTCGTCGCAGTCCTTCTTCGGAATGAAGAATAGAGGAGAGGAGGCCGGGGAAGTAGAGTGGCGAATGAATCCTGACGCTAAGTTGTCCTCAATATAAGTTTTAAGATATTGCGTCTCTTTCTCAGTTAAGGCATACACCCTACTACAGGGAATGTCTGACCCTGGTATTAGGTCGATGCGACAGTCATATACCCTATGGGGTGGTAGTGAGGTGGCCTCTTGTTTGCTGAACAGCGCATGATATTCTTGGTACTCTGTGGGTAAGACGGCGGCACAACAGAAATGGCTGGAAGTACATGCATTTGCTATGTACGTAGCGGGCGAGGGTTCCATTGTTGTAGACAAGGCTGTTATGTTGCTACAATGTTCTCTACAATAATCAGAGGTCATTTTGACGGACCGAGAAGTCCAACTTACCAAAGGATCATGTAATGTGAGCCACGGCATCCCCAGAATGAGACGGAATTGCGGCGCATCGATAAGGTCGAATTGTATATATTCTTGATGTCCTTTACCATACTCCATCAACAACGGATGTGTGTGGTACCCAACTGGTCCTGAAGTAAGGACTGGCCCATCCACTGCTTTGTCGGTTTCGGGTTTTTCCTTCTTGTCACATGGAATACCCATCGTCTGGCGAATTCTTGGTCGATGTAATTTCCGGTGGCCCCCGAGTCTAGGAGGGCATGGATTTGTTTACTATTTTGTGGCGTGACCTAAAGAGAAACACCGATATTCATGTGAGCGACTGCAGGATGAAGTGTGTTAGCAAGAACAGGTGAGACCATTTTGCAGGGGTGTTCCGAATAAGAGATCTCCTTCTGATGCGGAACCGCTAGTTTTCCGACGGTTCTTCATTCGTCGTGGCGGCTTGTAAGCGGGGAAAGGGGGATTTCCCTGGTACGTTAGTACGAGCTCTGCAATCTTTGATGAAATGACACCCTTTCCCACAATACAGACAGAGCTTAAGCCTTCGTCTCTTGTCCTTTTCCTCCATAGTGAGTGGACCCCGTATTCCTCCTATCTGCATCGGTTCAGGCCCTTCAGGTGTTTTAGGAGTTGTTTCTACTCCTGTGCGTACTCGTGGATAGAAAAACTTGTTTTCCCCTTTGTTGCGATCTCCCCTTCTGTCCAACAATCGATGGTCCAGCTGAACCGTTAAGTCGATAAGCTCTTCACAGGTGGAAGGTAATTGAACCACTTGAGCTAGCACATCTTTTAACTCCCCACGTAGTCCCTGATAGAATAGTGATATTCTTTTCGTGGCTGGCCAATCCGTCTCTACTATCAAACGATTGAAATTAGTAATGTATGACAACAGGTCTTGTGACCCTTGTTTCAAGGTTAGTAATTCACGATCAAGCGTCATCATGTGGGACTTTCTGTCGAACAGTTTTCTAAGTTCCAAACAGAAATCTGGAAAATGGTGCAATACAGGATCATTCCTCTCCAACAAAGGGATGGTCCAACTGGCTGCATTTCCGCCCATATAAGACATCCTAAAGGCCGTTTTCGCAGTTTCCTTCTGGAAAACCGCTGGTTTACACAATAAATGGAGACGGCATTGTTTTAAAAATGTTTCGAATTTTCTATGATCGCCATAAAACCTTTCAGGGGGGGCCAAAGGTATGCCTGTGTTCTGAACGATTTGAACTGTAGGAACTGCATCCAAGGAAGAGGATGTGTCAGGAGAAGCTACAAAAAACCCGCCCTCCGGTGCAGAAGTAGTGGCGGTTTGGGATAAGGGAGGGGGCAAGGTAGCTGGTTTAATGTATTGCCTCCCTTTGGAACCTTTCAGTGTGAGGTCGGTTACTTCTCTTCGTAAGGTGGCCATTTCTACATGTAACGCTTGGTTTTCCAAACGTGATGTATGGACCTCTTGTTGTAGGGCTGAGAAGCCGTCTAACAATGAATTTAGTACCCCATCCGTATCCATCGTCTGGGCCGGGCGTTATTCTTGGGCTTGACAATCTGTCGGGATTGTAAGCGGCACAAGAACAAACAAAATGCCACTAACCTTAAACGGGTAACCAGCAGAGACGATGGCCGATGATATTCCCCCTTCCTCCCCCTGACACAATTCCCGGCAATGAAAGTACTCACTGCTTGAACCTGTGCCCAGGGAAAAAAGGGAGAGAACAAAGAAAGTAGGGAGCGAAAGGATCTGCACTTCCAACAAGGACTGGTCAGATGTATAGCAGGGCGGTTGCGGGAGTTGGAGTGCTGCAGGACAGGAAGACAAGAACACTACCATTAGAAACACTCACTATGACGTCCACCCTTCCCCCCGACTCTGCACCCCGACTCACCAGAACTCCCAATCGATAAGGCCGGGACTCTCCACGTCTACCAATTACAGCATTGGAGTCTAAGGGCTGAAGTAACGAGTTCAATACACTGCTATTCAGACCGAATGAAATAGTATATATTTCTAGGAAAACAAGGTATAGAATTCCAAGTACGGACAAATGAAAACAAAACAAAAACTGGAAATCAAGTAGAAAGGAGGCGAGCCCGCACTCCTAAAGTACTTGCGAACTCCGGTAAATTCAGGAGGAAGGGCGTAGATAAAAACTGACCACGCAGGCTCTTGATCGGCGTAGACCTTCGAAGACAGAACCACTGACCACACAGGCTCTTGATCGGCGTAGACCTTCGAAGACAGACCACTGACCACGCAAGCTCTTGATCGGCGTAGGCTACTTCCTGGCTCCTCGGAACGCTCCTTCCGACTAGGCTTGAGACCATATCCGGATTGTCAAGCACTTCCCTGTGCGGATGAGGAGCTTAAATACAAGACGTCACTCCCCTTACATCCTGCGCCCCATGGCCTTCTGGGACACGTAGTCTTTCCATCCGTTTCTCGCATACGCGAAGGACACCATTGCACGGCGTTTTCTTTGCTTGAGGACGATCGTGACACATCTCCCCCGGGGCCCTTGTGAGACACCCGGGTGCTAACCCAAGTATCCGCCTCCTTCACAAGCTCACGGGGATCAGTAAGCTTGCGGTCCACCAGATGTTGGCGTAGCTCTGGAAAACACTTATCCAAGAGGTGCTCTCTCAAAAAAAGGTTATACAGACCCTCAAAAACACGCACCTCGCTGCCACGCACCCAACCATCCAGAGCCTTACAGGCATACTCAAAAAAATCCACCCAATTCTGTGTGGACAGCTTATGGCTGCCACGAAACCTCTGGCGATACCTTTCAGGGTTGAGGCCAAAATGTTTGATAAGCGCCTCCTTCATGGGGGTGTAACTAAACTGGTCTGCCCTTTCCAGACACAGGAGGGTGTCCCTGACGTCAGGAGGTATATACCGGTACAAACCACCTCCCCAATGTTTCTCAGGCACCCCATGGGCAGTCAAGGCCACTTCATACGCCTCCAACCACCTGGCAATGTCATCCCCCTTGGTGTAGCTCGCTATCACCTCCTTAGGTTACCAGAATCTGGGCTCCTGCTGAGCCCCTGGTACGCTGCCACCATTAGGACTTCCTGGCGCACCTATCTGTAATGCTCTCAGCTCCATTTCTTTGAGCTGAAGCTTGTGCACCAGCTTCCTTTCCTCCATAGCAAACTGCTTATCTTCTCTCTCTCTCTCCCTCTGGTGCTCTAACTTGGCAAGCTCCCACCTTAATCACCTCTCCTCCTTCCTGTCCTCATACTCCTGCGACGATGCACTCCCCCTAGATACACTACTCCCCGCCCCGGAACGTCTTCCTGGCAATACATTGTCTGCCATGTCAATGATGATTAGGCCTGGGTCTTCCTGAGAGTCCGCCTCCCCGTGTGTGACCTGTTCCCCATCCTCTTCCTCCTCTTCTGGGTGGGCCCTTACCCATGACCTCAAGGCGGCACGGAGCTCTTCTTTAACAGCTCTCGTCCCCACAGGCACCCCCATCCCCTGACAAAACTCCTTAACTGCACTACAGTGTACCTATCAAGGTCTGCCAGCTGGAACTCCATTTTGTCAGGTGGGGACCCAGACAACCTTAAAGAAAAATTCTAGGACGTAGGCAACAATGCTAGGTCAACACCGGTTCCTACACACTTTGCAGACTTAGACAGTGGTGGACAATTAGGTTTTCTCGCAGCACCACAGGTGTCCAATTAATTGCAGCGCACTCTGTCCCACAGGAGGGTGTTAAGTAGCTACAGGTCCTAGATCCCACTGCTCGCCACCAATGTAAGAACTGGGGCCACCAGCTCTCCAGGGGGTAGCATGGCTCGAGCAGGAAGGCAGCCAGGGGCTTGCGTATAAAGCAGCCACTTAACACACTCATCCAATGACACACAGTGGGCGCAATAATGGAGACCACACCAGTAGTTGTATTTGAAAATCAAGATCTTTTATATAGACTTTGGATCAAGCAAGTAATGCATTTAACTACTCATTAGTATTACATTAAGCATTTCATTAGGCAGTTGCAGTAAGACTTGTCATTAAAATAATAACCAGCTCATCTAAATAGTGAAACATTAAATAACATAGCCTGCCACATCATACTCTTCAGCAGGCAAAGAGGGTACTTCCATAAACCTGGAGGATCATACAAGAAGCGACCATAGCATTGCATTAAAGCACCACATTAAACCTCTTATGGACGCCTTCTAAATTACACTTCATAGAAAGTGATAAAACATTTCAGCAAGTACTTCCAGTACAACAGATAACTTCAAAGAACACAGCCACAAGCCTTTCTTTTTGTGAATACTGATCGTTTTGCGACCCAGCATCAGATCATCAGAATACCATTAGAATGAATCAATAAATGTTGCAGTTTGATCCCTTCAGGAGCTGTAGAAGCCTGCCCCTGTAAGAAATTCAGTACAATGAAGTAAATCACCCTTCCATTAATAGGCTTGTAAATAAGGTGCAACCATGAACATTTCAGGCTGGATACCTGCATGCAAAACGATATAGGGGGGAAAGTGTCTATCCCCAGACCTCCTAGTTCTCGAGGCACATAAAAGGGGGGCCAACGGGGCCCTGTCTCAGTTCACCCCGGGGGAGGGGCGACCTCTGGCCTTACCCGGCCTACCGCCCTTCTCCCCGGGGGTTACCTTGTACTTTCGGCCCTCCGAGGCCCTTGCGCAGTCACCGGTAACGGGGAGGAGTGTTCGACCCTCCTAGGGCCTCACTCGGCCCGGCGCGGTGCAGGGGTGACTTCGGGGACACCAGCGCTGGGGCCGGATCAAGATCAGCATGGGGGCACAACTGGAGCGGGCTCTCTGGCACCGTGGCCCTCCTCCGAGGTGAGACGCAGCTTCCCCAAGCGCCAGCCTGTCAGCGGGGCCCGGCGGTAACAGCCAATGGTGATGCAGCTTGGGCAGGGGCGCGGCCGAGGACGCGGCGGCGCTCCCGCTCACGTGACGGGGCCCAGGCAGGCTTCAGGCCTAACGCGGCCCGACGATCTCGATGTGGCGGCCCTCTTCTGGCACCGGGGGCCGCCGAGGGGGCTCAATGTCGGCGCTAGTCACAGCGCGGGGCAAGCGGCCACAGGACAGGCCAGCAGCGCCTCTGAGGCGACGTTTGGGCGGCGCTGACGCCGCGGGGGCAACTCTCCTCAAGGCCTCAGGGCGCCAAGGTACAGCGCGAACGCCAGTCCCGGGAAGCAAGTGGGGCTTCACAGCGTGGGTCACCCAGGGGGGGGGGCCCGAGGGACAATCTCAGACACAGCGCTGAGCAGTGGGGGGTCAGAATAGAGCGTTTCTCTCTCAGACACTCAGCAGATTGGGTCTGCAGGAGGGAAGGCGACCTCTAGCCTCCTGACAGGACAGACAGTCTCACCCACAGCGCTGACCAGGGGGGTTCAGGATAAAGCGTTTTTCACACCGTTCCACAGGGACAACAGAGCAGTTCAGTCAGGGGGAGATCAGGGGGGCAAGGAGGGCCCACTGCAGGCAGGGGAGTTGCGCAGGGCAGCACAGTCCAGTACCTGGTCGATCCCCCAGCAGTCTCTGGTCAAAGGCAAGCAATCTTCTTGGCGCTTGGATGGTTCTGCGCCTTTGGGTGTTTGTTTCTTGAAGTTGCTGAGAGGGGGGGGGGTTGAGCTGAAGGCTTGAAGAGTTTTTCCTCAGTCACTGCAGATGGACCCTGGGGTTCCCTACCACTGGGCCAGATCAGGGGGCTAGCTTAGGACACCTCACCCAGCTTAAGAGGCAGCACCTAAATCCTGTCACTCCTAGTAGTATAGGTTCCTCACTAGGCCCTCCCGCCTAAAACTCCTGCGTGGGTTCCCCAGGTCAGTGATGCCCCAAATGACTAGAAAGTTTCCCTCCCTTTCCTTATATAGCGTCAGTTGGCAGTTGGCAGTTGGTGTCACCTCCTCTGTTCTGGAAGGTTCCTTGAGCTTCCCTCATTCTAGCTATGGGCAGGCTGGCAGGCTGGTATGGCAACATTGTTTAAGAGTTCCAGCCAGCTCCTGGCTACTAGAGTGCGCCTATACAGACCACGCTGCAGTAGCAGGGGTCAGTGGCAGCCATGTTGGGGGAAGAGAGCACCTGCACTCTGGCATTGATTAGCAATGGGAGGGTGCCCGGAGTCCTAAAGCCAACGAAAAGTAGGTGGAAAAAATGAGGCAAGGGCAAAAAAATACCACCATAGGCTGACAGGTCTAACAGTCATCATAACCAGCAAAAGCAGCATTGATTTTTATTACTTACTGCAGTTACTGCTGCTAGTGGCACTTCCCTCACCGACTGTGCAAATCACATGATTTACAGAAAGATTATATCACCTTTTTTTAATCTTTTTGGCCTTTATTGATTTAATTTCTTTTGAGCACTGCCGGTTGGTTTTTATTACTCATTGCGGTTATTGCTGATGGTACTGCTTTATTAAGAGGCCTGCTGTTGCTTCAAAGTGCCTGCCTCTACGTCGCGCTAACTGGTGCTGCCGTGCTGGTGACTTGTAAAATGTGTGTGTGCCTGGGTCTGGTCCTCCATCGGTGGAATAAAAAAAGATTACGCACAGCACGCTGCTGCAGCCCCCTACTCCTATAGAGCAAAATAGAGCCCAATCAGTGGCTCGCCAACTGGAAACACTAAAAGCAAATTCATTTGCATCTATGAGATGGATTTTTTTATCAGGCTCCTTCTCAGCACTGCACCACTGCACAGCAACACTCTTCTTCAATTAGGGACTCTGGAGACTGTCTGTAAGAGTGTGAAGTAAACAACACTGCAATAAGGCAATTATATAAAATTTACTTTGGCACATGACGTGCAGACTACAGCACAGTTGTGTCGTTGATGTACCTTAGCAGTGGCAATGTAGACCCGGCCCTGATAAAAAGGTGCCGATGCTAAGCACCGGAAACCACCACCACAAATCAAGCACTGTCACACAGACAAGGAATAGCAGTAAGATTTGGCTGCTAGACAAGTGTAACACACAATAAATATTTAACAGTATCAGCTCTAAACCTTAATAACAAAGAGCCCTCCCTTTTTAATTTGGTACTACCACAAGTACTGCCATAAATATGTTTAAATTTTTTTTTGAAACTAAGGGACCACCTAAGGATTTGGTCACTGATAACAGGGCACACTTTGTTTCTTCGCAAGTAAAGGAATTTGTTCATAACCATCACATTAGACATTTGAGGGTGGCTTTATACTCGACAACCTCGAATGGTGTGGTGGAAAGGATGAGCAGGTTTTTGAAGGAAGGAATACAATCTGCCTTAGATAGTAGGGTTTTCTGGTTGAGGATTTTCGAAGAAAAAGGTATGGCCGTGCCATCTGATTTTTAGTCTACCACTAGTGTGCCTCCTTTTTATTTGTTCAGAAAGAGAAAACCCAGATCTGAGGTTTTTCCTGGTTGGGTCATGGACCTTATCCCAAAAGAGAAGACTTGCCAATCCAATATCACTTAGATGGTCAAGGAGGGGATGGCTGTGGCCCAGTAAGCCCATAAAAATCACTATGACAAAATGCATGATGTAAAAAATATTGATTTCAAGTTTGCTAATTGGGTATTGATCAAACGACCCACCAGGGGGAAAAAAAGGGCAATCAGTTTTCTCGGGCCTGTACAAATCATCAAAGTTTTAGGAGGGTCAGTGTTAGAAAAGGGAATCTCTAGTTGGCAGAGGTAGGTACCTTTGTCCAAGAAGGGACCCTTCTTTCTAGTCAGGGTAAGGGAGTTACACTCCTAAAATAACCCCTGCTCACCTCTTTGGTAGCTTGGCACGAGCAGTCAGGCTTAAACTCAGAGGTAGTGTGTAAAGCATTTGCACATAACCAACAGTAATACAGTGAAAACACTACAAAAGAACACCACACCCGTTTAGAAAATTAGCCAATATTTTTATGAATCCAAAACAAGACCAAAGTTTAGGAATCCAACATACAGTACTTGGAAATATATACTTTGCAAGTTATCCTTAAAGTTGCAGAAATATCTCAAAAACCCAGTTCTTCCGAGTCAGTAGCTCCGTCTGGGGCTACTGCGTTGCTGAAACTAACAGAGTCTAACAGTTCCAGCCGCCCACATCGGTACGGGCCAGCTAAAGTGTGGACAGACTTGTGAACAGTGCCTTTCTCGTTAAGACTGGCATGCTGGTGTGAGCTGCTTGTGGCAACCGTCGCAGTTGTGTTGCAAAATGGAAGCAGTGCAGGGTGCGGTGCCCTCACGATGCGGTACAGGGTAGACAGTCAAAATATCGAGTTGTTAATGTCGATGTACCATAATATCGAGTCCAAAATATCGATGGTAAGAAATTTCGAAAACCAAAATATCGTCGTAGAAAAATCGATTTATGTGTGTGTCAAAAATATCGAAGACATGAATGTCGAAACCAGTAATATCGATGCTGAAAATATCGATTGTCAAAAATATCGATATGTAAAAGTGATGTTTTAAAGTATGTTAAGTAATGATATAGTTAAATGTTGTTTATATATAAGGTAATTTTTACATATAATTTTATTATTTTTAGTTAGAAGTGTAGGAGCGGGATGTAGAGTTGATAGGGGATAAGGGTGGGTAGTGTATTAAAAAAGTATAGCGTAAATATTGAATAATAAATTTCGCATTTGAAGTAAAAATTTAAATTAGCGAAATTTAATTCAAATTATTTAAAAATGCGAATTTTTATATACATTTATTGAGTATTGTTAAATTATTTTTTACTTTGCTTTTGGATATATATTAATAAATTGTGTAAATATATCAAAATTTTTAATTTTTTACTACATAATTGTATATTAATGTTAGGAGCGGGATGTAGAGTTTATAGGGGATAAGGGTGGGTAGTGTTTTAAAAAAGTATAGTGAAATTGTACAATTTAAAATTTCGAATTTCCTTTAGATTTCAAAATTTCGATAATTTTTAAAAATATTTGTAGTAGTCGAAATTTGATCGAAATTTTGGGAGTATATAAAACATTATGATTAATTTTTGGGTATGTACTAAAAAGTATTATAAATATTAAAATATTACATTATATTTTTATAATATTTGTACAATAAATTTAGGAGCGGGATGTAGAGTTTATAGGGGAAAAGGGTGGGTAGTGTTTTAAAAATATATAGGGTAATTATATAAATAAAAATTTCGCAATTTCATATAAATTTGCGAAATTTCTAAAATTTAAACAAATTTCGAATTATGCAAAATGATATCGATTGTTATCGAATATAGTAATTATTTTTTAAGTTTGCTGTTGTGTATGTACTAAAAAAGATTTGTAATTATAATATTTTTATATATTTTCTAAAAATATTTGTCTAATTATTTTATGAGTGGGATGTATAGTTTCAAGGGGATAAGGGTGGGTAGTGTATAAACAAAGTATACTCTAATTATAGAATTAAAAATTTCGCCTTGTATTTAAATTTTATTTCGATTCGAAATTTTATATACATATTATGTAAATACGAAATTATGAACACTATTATGTTGTTGTTCTAAATTGAGGTATTTTGTGTATGTAGTAAAAAGTATTAAAAATATATAATTTAGTAGATATTAAATAAATAAATGTATCATATTTTTAGGAGTGGGATGTCGAGTTTATAGTGGATCAGGGTAGGTAGTTTTATCAAAGGTACATTTTGTGCGTTTAGGGTCTGTTTTTTGTGTATGTGCGAAGGGGTATTTTAAGTGTTCAGGGTCAGTTTTTGGTTTGTGGTTGAAGGGGTTTTGTTAGGTTTAAGGCTCAGTTTTTAGTTTGAGGGTAAAGGGGTATTTTTAGGTTTCAGGGGCAGTTTTTAGTTTGTGGGTGAAGGTGTTTTGTAAGGTTTCAGGGTCAGTTTTTAGTTTGTGGGTAAAGGTGTTTTGTAAGGTTTCTGGGTCAGTTTTTAGTTTGTGGGTGAAGGAGTTTTGTAATGTTTCAGTGTTAGTTTTTAGTTTGTGGGTGAAGGAGTTTTGTAAAGTTTCTGGGTCAGTTTTTAGTTTGTGGGTAAAGGTGTTTTGTAAGATTTCAAGGTCAGTTTTTAGTTTGTGGGTAAAGGTGTTTTGTGAGGTTTCAGAGTCAGTTTTTAGTTTGTGGGTAAAGGGGTATTTTTAGGTTTCAGGGTCAGTTTTTAGTTTGTGGGTGAAGGAGTTTTGTAATGTTTCAGTGTTAGTTTTTAGTTTGTGGGTGAAGGAGTTTAGTAAGGTTTCTGGGTCAGTTTTTAGTTTGTGGGTAAAGGTGTTTTGTAAGGTTTCAAGGTCAGTTTTTAGTTTGTGGGTAAAGGGGTTTTGTGAGGTTTCAGAGTCAGTTTTTAGTTTGTGGGTAAAGGTGTATTTTTAGGTTTCTGGGTCAGTTTTTAGTTTGTGGGTAAAGGGGTATTTTTAGGTTTCAGGGTCAGTTTTTAGTTTGTGTGTAAAGGGGTATTTTTAGGTTTCAGGGTCAGTTTTTAGTTTGTGGGTGAAGGGTTTTGTAAGGTTTCAGGGTCAGTTTTTAGTTTGTGGGTAAAGGGGTATTTTTAGGTTTCAGGGTCAGTTTTTAGTTTGTGGGTGAAGGGGTTTTGTAAGGTTTCTGGGTCAGTTTTTAGTTTGTGGGTGAAGGGTTTTGTAAGGTTTCAGGGTCAGTTTTTAGTTTGTGGGTAAAGGGGTATTTTTAGGTTTCAGGGTCAGTTTTTAGTTTGTGGGTGAAGGGTTTTGTAAGGTTTCAGGGTCAGTTTTTAGTTTGTGGGTAAAGGGGTATTTTTAGGTTTCAGGGTCAGTTTTTAGTTTGTGGGTGAAGGGGTTTTGTAAGGTTTCTGGGTCAGTTTTTAGTTTGTGGGTAAAGGTGTTTTGTAAGGTTTCAGGGTCAGTTTTTAGTTTGTGGGTAAAGGGGTTTTGTGAGGTTTCAGAGTCAGTTTTCAGTTTGTGGGTAAAGGGGTATTTTTAGGTTTCTGGGTCAGTTTTTAGTTTGTTGGTGAAGGGGTTTTGTCAGGTTTCAGGGTCAGTTTTTAGTTTGTGGGTGAAGGGGTATTTTTAGGTTTCAGGGTCAGTTTTTAGTTATAGGGGTACAGGGAAAACATAAATTAAGATTCTATTTAAATTAAATTTATTATATTAAATTAAATTTAATGATATTACATTATTCATTTTTTAACATTTGATTTACTATAGTAATTTATTATTATTTAATGTCCTGCAGTTACTTAAATTAATTGTTAATTGGAGTTGGAAGAGTAAATTTAATATGTTCTGTGTCCTGCACTTACTCTAATTAAATGGTGATTGCAGTTCTAATAGTAAATTAATCACGTTTTTTGAGAAGCAATTACCTAAAGTAAATTTGTTATTGGAGTCGGAATATTTAAAAATTTTATTATGTGTCTTTCAAATATTGATAGTATATGTATATGGGTGTATGAATAATAATTGTTATAACTTCAGTGTATAGTATGTTATTTATTTACATGTGGTATATAGAAATAGATAGAACATTACAGTTATAATACATTTGCAAAAATACATAAAAATGATTTTGTCATAGGTAATACAAAATAATGACACCAGTTTTCTTTCCTGTAAATTTTTTTATTCAACACTTGAAATATACGATCACATATACATTTTATCAAGCTATCTTTGGTATACATATAAACAAAAAAGGAGGACAATGTTCTTTTAATAATCACATTTTACAGTAATTTTCTTGACAAGTACTTTTAATTTGTAGAGAAAAAATGGTTAGTTCACATAATGCAATGTATGATATTATACATACATAATACAATTATTGTTTCTTAATAAAACATCAAACATGTGTAATGAAAAACATAAGTCACAAATTTTTAATACATATAGTGATATGCTGATGATGATATTAACATATGAACACTTTTAAATGTAAAATATAATATAAATATCCTAAATAGAACATGTACATCATCATCAATGATTCTTTTAACATTACAATATTCTTATGTATGATTATTATTATTAATAAATACGTTTTTATAATAACAATTTTCACATATTAGTCATATTGTAAACAATTAAATCTGATAAACAAATACAATATTACACATTTAGTTATATAATAATTTTAATAAATATTACATTAAATATTTTTATATTTTCATACTTAATGTAATAAATATTAAAAGTATGTAATATATAATTAATATACAGGCAAAAAGATTTTCTATTCACAATATACTATAATATTTTTTTAACATTACACATAATTTCGAGCCATATATATAACAATAATGGACATTTATAGTAGTACTTTTCACAGTTACATATAATTTGGATCGTTTATTTTGTAACCACTCTTTGTCTTTTTGCGTTATTTTGGTAAAGGGAAAGTCGCGGTTGGAAGCAGGTTCACTTTTGAGTAGGTACGAATCTACTTTTATATTTTTAAAGTATTGTACATTAAAATTAAAGGTTATATTTTGTTATTTTGGGGTTGGTAATTAAAGTATGACTATTTACATATAATGGAGTGGAATCAATACGTATTTTCGTTCACGACTTTTTGAGCCATTTAAAATAGTTGGAGTTAATGAGTATGTGGTATAATTTAATTAAAATAAAAATAAATAGGAATGTTATGTTTATATATTATGGGATACTCGTTAGTGTTATGTCGGTGGGATTGTTTAGCTGTTTTTTTTTCTCGTATTTTGAAACAGCTATTTCCGTTTCCGATTATTAATTTTTTTGGGAAAGGAAGTGTGTTTCAGTTGTTAGAACGGAGATGATTTACATTCTTCCTTTATATTTTGAGTTCTGTGAAATATTTTTCACACTTTCAGATAACAGTCGTTATTTTAAATGGCTTTTAAATAGTCGTTTAATTTGGATGATGGATAGTTTTAGCAGAGTTAAAGAAAACATAATTAATGATTTGTTGGATTAAGTCTTTGATATTTACACATTGTATTGTCGGTAAAGGATTATCTTTATGATGTTCTATTTAAAGGTAAGTTATAAATTTATGTTATTTTATTTGGATGGAAGCAGTTTTTAAAAACAAATATTGTGATATAATAATATATTTATTTAGTCTTTTTAGAATAGTGTTAAAAAATAAATTAGACTAAATAAATATTTTTTTATTATATTAAAATATGTGTTTTATTAGATTAAGGATATTGTTTGATCTCTATAAATTAATTTAGTTATTGCAATTAGTTCAATGTTTTGGCTATCATTTTTAAATATTCCAGTCCTCTTGTTGTAGGATATAGTTGGACTTGCTGTTGAAGATATAAATACATTTGAGCAGTTTGTCTAGAGATGTTTGGTTTCAGTTGTATGACAGATTGCTGCATACGTAGTTCCTGAAAGCTTTGCTCTTTTTGTATAGCTGTGACTAGCTTGTGTAATGTGGGTGTTGTACGTCCAGTAGAAGAGAGGAAGGCATTGTGCCAACCTTCAACAGCATTGTTCGTTTTTGCCTCTTGGTTGAGTGTTGGTAGATAGACATTCCACCAGGGAATTGCAAATTTTGGCTGGCGTCTGTGGCCTGACCTATGTAGTCTTCCTACCCAGTTGTCCTCAAAGTAATCTAAAAGTGGGGCGAGTCTTTGCTCATTTTGGGTGTAGAAAGGACTTTCAATTAACAAATTGTAATGTTCGGCCACATCAGTTACTGGTACATATGCCAGAGCAATGAGATGTTTGATTTGGCATGCAAAAGTTATATTTGTTGCATACTCAACACTAAGGGCAGATTTTTGTAAATGTCTCCAGAGACATTGATTGAAATTAAAATAACATCCTTGAATGGATGTGTGTGGGTAAGTTTTCAAAATAGAATTAATCATAGCTTGCTCGAAGTCTATGATGATTTTCATTGGGAAGTAGTCAGAAGTTTGTTCCTTTATTTTTTGTAAGATTTCTGAGTAAGTTGTGGCTTGTTTGTTTGGTAATAAACAATATATGAAGGGGATACAGGTATTATGATATTGCCCATGAATTGTGTATAACTGGTAGAAAGGTTTTGGGCATATAGAAAAAGTTCCATCCATCATCCAAGTAGTACTTTCAGTTAATTTTTTTATATTGTTATTAGTTGCAAACATGATTATTCTTTTGTCCTTGCTATGATTATCATAAAAAATAAATGGCTCGTCATTATGAGTAATTACAAGCTCTGGCGGAATTATGACTTCTTCAAAAGTTTTAGGAGTTGGTATATTGGGTCTACTTGCTTTTTTTGTTCTTGCTATTGTTCTTTTAATGGTAGCAATAGATGGTAGCTGACCTCTTGCTTCTTTGGGAACTTTAGGTAGTAATTCTTTCAGAATTACGTTGGTAGGTAGTTCTGATCTGGTACTTAATTCCTTGATATTTTCAAGAGTGGATCTCACTTCTATTTCCGAGATGTTTGGTGGGTGATTATGTTCAGTGGTATTTATAACACTAGTTTCCCTTGTTGTAGCACGGCCATAGCATTTATTGGAGTAATATTTTGTACACTTCCAATTCACTTTAAGGTCTTTTTGTTTCTCCTGAGTATAAATGTAGCCCATATAGCATAACAAAAATTTGCCTTTCTGAGATGTAATAAATGTTGCATCATCAGTCATTCTTGAGTTCTGGTATCTAGAAAAGTTAATATACAAATATTAATACAATCAGAAATGTATAAAACATTTTAAATTAAGCTAGTATTCTTCTAGTAATTTACTTACCAGCAGTAATGTTCTATTTATCGAAAGTAGATGCTTGTTCAGTTTGATGTTGTTCTTCTATTGCCACGGTCTGTTGAGAAATAATTAAGTATGTTATAGGAAAAGTTACAATTTGTTTTTTGGTAACATTTTTTTAACGTTATAACGTCTCTAAAAATAGTTTTGTTTATTTGGATTTAAAAAGAGAAATTTCCAAGATTATACTAACAGATGCATAAAAAGAGTCATTTTTATTTGTAGCAAATTCTATAGAGTTTATAAACACTACTTATGTTTTATTTATGAACTTACCAAGATAATTATAGTAGTAGCAGATTGTTTGTTCTTTGATGTGAATTTTCTCTTTTCTGTATCTTTGAGTTTTGTTTAGAGAGAAAGTTGATGAAAATTACTAATGTGTTTATATGTTATATAAATAATGCACATTTGTTATAAAGCATTGTTACTTATTTGCTAAGAAGAACCGGGGATGATACATGTATTATGAGTAAAGGCACAAAAAAACATATTTAAGAACAGGAAGATTATACTAACAGATGCATAAAAAGAGTCATTTTTATTTCTAGTGCATTCTATAGAGTTTATAAAGACTAGTTATGTTTTATTTATGAACTTACCAAGAGAATTATAGTAGTAGCAGAATGTTTGTTCTTTGATGTGAATTATCTCTTTTCTGTACCTTTGAGTTCTGTTTAGAGAGAAAGTTGATGAAAATTACTAATGCGTTTATATGTTATATAAATAATACACATTTGTTATAAAGCATTGTTACTTATTTGCTAAAAAGAACCGAGGATGACACATGTATTATGAGTAAAAGCACATAAAAACATATTTAAGAACAGGAAGAAAACATTTTTTACACAGCATTGTAACGTTTTTTCCTCAAAACATTCTGGCTTCACACTATGTATTAAGATTTACAGGCTAAGAAACAAAGTATAGAGTTTTAAATTAGGCCAATAATTGGCAAATAACGTTAAGTAAATGTTAAACATATGTAGATACCTTTTTTAAATTTAAAGTGTCCTGTATCTTGAAGTTGAAGTATAAGTAGATTTGTTTGTAGAGTCTGTTTAAAGGTAAAGTACATAAAGAAATAACAAATTAGGTTACAAATCTTGGTCTATAAGTAATAGCCAAAAAACATTAGAATTTATTAACAGAGCTATATGATTACTTACTTGTAGTTTCAGGACGAATTTTCTTGCAGAGAAGAATATAGATGGTGCTCCCAAAATTGGCAGTATGTGGTCACGAAGAATATTTCCTGCAACTTGTATGGCTGTTTGTGATTGGTTTATATAGTCTATGTGTAATTAAGTTTGCTATCTGATTGGTCAGATATGTAAAGACGAGTTATTATTGGTTAGTTTGAATTTTTTAAGTTAAACATTTAAGATATATCTTCTTATATAGTTTATGTTGAGGAATTGAAATGATATATTTATGTATAAAAAAACTCTTGTAATAAATAAAGATTATGTAAAATGAGTACTAAGTATTAAATAAGTAT
This sequence comes from Lissotriton vulgaris, assembly GCF_964263255.1. Lineage (NCBI taxonomy): Eukaryota > Metazoa > Chordata > Amphibia > Caudata > Salamandridae > Lissotriton > Lissotriton vulgaris. Next base: position 231,985,466 of record NC_141690.1, read on the forward strand.
GTTTACAAAGAGTTTATATAAAAATTTTCTCAGTTTGCGAAAACACAATTTTGTACACTAAATGTTACTTAATAAATTGAAAATACATTAGTGAAGTCATTTGAAATGTGTGTATTACTTAGAGAATATATTTATTGGTGTTATATATAAAAAAGGAGTATTATTTAGCTATCGATATTTTGATATAGACGAAAATAGTGCTATCGAAATTTTTGTATTCGATATTATTGTAGTGTGTTATATGTAGTATTGAGTGTCGATATTATGGTATTCGATAATTATGCTAACGATATTTCTGTAGACGATATTTTTGTGCATCGATATAGTTTGCTCGATATTATTGTAGTTTTCATGTTAAGTATAGGGTGTCGATATTAGTGCTATCGATATTAGAGACTCGATGTTATAGTAGGTCGATTTTTTAGAAATCGAAATTCTGTCAGTGATTCGCGGTACAGGTAGTGGCATAGTGATGATCGTCCAGACGGCATCGGTGAGACCAAGGCTTACTGTGCAGGCGAGGCATTGTGAAACTTATGAGCGGCGCCCCCAGCCACAATGGGGTCCCTGGTGATGAAGTCAGCAGGCAGCTCCGGCGTCGGTGAGAGTAGACCAGGGTGGCTAAGGGAAGTGAGGCGATTTGGAGTGTGGTGCCTACAGGTCACGGTGCAAGCAGCGGCTCGATGGCGCAGGGTCATCATTCTCGGCGAGATGCGGCAGTGCCTTCTGCGGTGCCTTCAGGACACGGACCCAGTGACAGAGTCAGTTACTTTTCCCTTCTCTGTGGCAACTGAAACAGCGGTTCCAGAAGTGGTACCCAGAGGTTGATGAAGTCTTTGCAGTCCTTGAGACTTCAGAACAGGAGGAAAGCTCTACTTCAAGCTCTTGGAGATACTCAGCAAAAGAAAGTTCAGTCCAGTCCTTTCACTGCCCAAGGTAGAAGCAGCAACTGCAGGCCAACCCAACAAAGCAACAACACAGCAAAGGGGCAGTACTCCTCCTGGCAGCTCTTCCAGATCTTCTTCTTGGCAAGTTCCATGATTCCTGTGAGTTCTAAAGTCCCGGGGTATGGGCACCAATATGTATACTCAAAATTCCTCTGTTCTCTCAGGCAGAGAGAGTCCAAGCCAGTTTGGTCCTTTCTGGTCCAGCTTTCTGGCAGGGGGTGGAGACAGCATTGTCAAAGGCAGACAGGGCCTATGCAGGTGCTAGTGAAAACTCTCCCTCTACTCTGAATGCAGACCAGGCCTATTCAGGTGCTAGTGAAAACTCCTCCCACTATTCTGAATGCAGCCCAGTTTATTCATCCCTGCCTTGACTCATTCAGTAAAGGCAGGACATACATCAACCTCCTCCAGTGGATGTCTGAGAGAATGCGCATCCCTAGCGCATGTCACTTCAATACCAGATAGTCAATCCACAAACCAGCAGAGGCACACAGGATGACTAAGCAAGAAAATACCCACTTTCTAAAAGTAGTATTTTCAAACACACAATACAAAAATCATCTTTACTAAAAGATGCATTTTTATATTCTGAGTTCAGGCATACTAAACTCCCTCTTTCTATTTGTCTGTGTTAGACCTGGCATCATTGGCGTGAGTCTCCCTTCCATTTTTGACGGATTGCCTCCTCTGTTTTGATATGTTTTTGCTGGATTTATGCTTTGGGCACTGTGCCACTGCTAATCAGTGCCACAGTGCAAGTGCTCCCTATGTTAACTTAATATACTAATTGGTTACTCCATGATTGGGTTATTTGATTTGTCTGTCAGCCCCTAGTACAGTGCACCATGTGTGCCCAGGGCTTGTAAATAAAATGCTGCTGGTGGGCTTGCAGCACTGGTTGTGCCACCCACAGAAGCAGCTTGCAAAGTGTGTGTCAGGCCTGCCATTGCAAGATCCGAGTGCAGTCCAGCACTACCATGTCGACTTGGCCTAGTGCACCCACTTGCCAGTCCCTAAACCTTCCCTTTTCTTCATATTAGACACTCCTATGGTAGGCCCAAGGGCAGGGTGCATTGTAAGTATAAGGTAGGACATGCTCTGATGTGTGTAGCATGTTCTAATAGTGAATTACAGCCATTTTCGAATTTTCACTATTGAAGGCTACCTGTTCTCATAGGCCGTTAGATTATTACATTCTTATAATCCTAACTGACTCAGGGAACACGGTAGAAATTCAAATTTAGTATGCCTGAACTCGAAATATTAAAATACATCTTTTAGTAAAGTTTATTTTAATATTCTGTGTTTGCAAATACCACTTTTAGAAAGTAGGTATTTGCTTGCCTTCCCATTTGAGCCTGCCTCTGCTGGGTTGAATATTCCTTGTCTGGGTGTGTGAGTGACAGGGCTGGGGATGCCAGGAGACAGGCTGGGGCAGCCCAGCGGTGAACAGAGAGATCTGCATCTAGAAGGGAGGGATGAGTTGCACCTGGGACCTGAATAGGCTCCACCTCCTATGGTTTGTCTGATGTCTTTGTCCTGCACTGTGAAAGGAGAGGAGGAATCATGTCAACAGAGTGCTCCAGAGCTGCATCTTCCCTCCCCTGTGCTGGCTTCACCTCCTGTGGGGCGTCTGATGTCTCTGCCCGGCACATTGAAAGGAAGAAGAGAGTCAGGTAAACAAAGTGCACTGGAACTGGTTTGGACTAGGCAGAGGCCTCTCTGCCTTCAGAGAACAAAGGATTTTGGGGTATAATTATTGGGACCCTGATCCCAAGAAATTAGATCACTTCTGGAACAAGAAACCTTTCTGCCAAGGAGAAGAACCAAGGAAACTGCAGGAGTTTGGACTGCCCCTCTGCCAGTGTGCTGTTACCTGGTTTGGCCTGCAGTGGTTGCTTCATTGCCAAGGGAAAGGAGAAGGAACGTTGTAAGGATTTCATCTACAGAATATTCTCCAAGGGCTTGAACTGTGCTTACCTCCTGCTGAAGTCTGAGGGACAAAAGACTTCACCTCCAGCTCCCTCCTGAATTTCCTTGCTGGGAATTCTAACTCCAGTCACTTGAGTGCCGCTGGGAGCTGGAAGCGCGACGCATCGAGAAGAAGCATGTTGCTGCTGCGGCTGAAATCATCGCAACACCAGAGAAGTGAGCCTTCGTCGCATCTCCCTGGAAGCGTGTGTTCATCGAAGCTGCCTCTGTCGCATCACCAGGGAAGCGCAAAGCCATCGAGAAAGTCGCCATTGCATCACCGGAGAAGCGTGTCCCAGGGCCTGTCGCGGCTCCAATGTACAGAGTCGTCGTAAGGCTGGCAGGGTGTCATTGCATCATCATCGCATCGCCGCATCAAGGGCACCATCTTCTCGTATCGCAACCGGATCATCGCATCGCATCAAGGCGCCATCTTGTGCACCGCAATGGGCCAGCAGGCCGAGAATCTATGCATCACCTTCGCTCTGGTAAGGCTCACAACGAGTCCCCTACTCTGCGCAAGCATTGAGGAAGGACGAAACTGTTCCCCCGGATCACGGAACCGACGCATCTCCCCTTTTGAGAGCCTTTTGTTTACTTTGCGTGTCGCATCCAGGTACTTTGTTGAGAACTTTGTCGCATTCACCAACAACTTGAACTAAGCAACATGAATCATCTTTTAAGTGATCTTAAGTGTAGTATTGTGGATTTTTGTTGTTTGTGGTCTTGTGTTTAAGTCTATATAAAGAATACTTATTTTTATAAAAACCTGTGTTGTGTTGTGTCCATCTGTAGTGTTTTCACTGTATTACTACATATATTCACAAATGCTTAACACACTGCCTCTGAGATAAGCCTGTCTGCTCGTGCCAAGCTACCAAGAGGGTGAGCAGGGAGTATTAGGGAGTGTAATCCCCTTATCCTGACTTAGAAGTAAGGGTCCCTATTTGGACAAAGGTGAATACCATTGCCAACTAGAGACCCCCAGATATAACATTAGTGGTCAGCGGTGAGGATTTGGACTTTGCATTTGTGTTTCTTATACAGTGATTGGTGTACACTACTAGTGGGTGCAGACCAAACGCGACCACATACTTTTTTTTAGAATCCTTTTTTCCTTGGACTGTTAGTTTTTCCTGAAAACTCCCAATTCTTACTACCATGAGTAAACCAGCACCTGTTGCATCTACGGATCTTGATTTTGAGGAAGAGAGGTTGGAAACCTACAGTGTGAAACAGCTCAAGTATCTCTGCAAGAAATTGAAAGTTGCTACACCAGGCATTTCTAAAAAGGAAGACTACCAAAAGGTGCAGAGGGCCTGGGTAGAAGCCAGAAAAGCCCCTGATCTTGTGGTGGAGCCTGTTGGGGAAGCAGATGGGCAAATTGATGAGCCAGAATTTCCAGCCAGGGGAGGGGTGCCTTCCCCACCTGGCAGCAGCATCTCTTCCAAAGCGCAAAGACCTGTCCCCCAGACAACTGGAAGATAGGGTGAGAAATAGGGCACTGAAGCTGGAGTTGGGTAAGCTTAAAATGGAGAGTCAGAGGGAAACAGAGAATATAGGCTGTCCTTGGAAAGAGAGAAAAAGAAAATGGAGCATGAGATAATGTTGAGGGAGTTAGAGATCAAGGCCAAGGGCTTAGAGATCAATTCCTCTGGTGGCAGAACACCATCTGCGCCTTCAGAAGGCAGAGTACATATTCCCAAGGATGTCATCAAAGATTTTCACAAGAATGAAGATATTGGGCAGTGGTTTGCAGCCTATGAGATAGCAATGTCGGACCATCGGGTCCCTGAGAAGGATTGGGGAGCGGGGCAGTGGGCCGCTTCTTAACTGAAGGTAGGATTCTTTGGTAGACTTGCCCCCTACTCATAGGATGTCTTATGCCCACATGAAGGAAGCACTGATGACAAGGTATGGGTTAACTCCAGAGCTCTATAGATAGAGGTTCAGGAATTGCAAGAAACTGGAGGGAACTACTGGGGTGAATATGTGTCTTTCTTTTGCAGAGCTATGGACGGTTGGGTGAGGGGTAGCAATGTTGATAATTTTCAAGCGCTCTATGATTTGATTGCTAGGGGTCAATTGTCCTCTAATTGTTTTCCAGAGCCAGCACCTCATTGATAGCAAGCACCTTATTGATAACAAGTTGACTGACCCTAGAAAGCTTGCTGAAGAGGCGGACCACTGGGTCCGTACCAGGGTCCACAAGGGTCTTCTGGGAGACTCCACCAAAGGTGGGCAGGGTCCCCAGCAGAAGAGTGGGCGGGACAAGGGTAAACAAAGAGAGTTCCAAAAAGGTCCCCAAAGTAATTACCATGGTAAGGGTTCCCAGCCTCCCCCTGAAAAGAAGTCAGGACCCCGACAGGTAAACCTGTTCAGAGGGAGCCTGTTACCTGCTTTCAGTGTAAGCAGGTGGGACACCGTTGGTATGATCTCCAGTGTCCTCAGAAAGTACAATATGTGCCGTCCCGTGCACCACCCCGTCAGATGGCCAGTGTAGCCCTGGGTGGGGAGGAGATGGGTGCCCAAGGTGGGTGGCATCCCACAGAAATGTCCCTTGTCTCATTAGGAGACTTTGAGATAGTCCCTAAAACTCAGCTGCCTGCTAACACTAAGAAATATAGGCAGTGGGTGACCATCAATGCTTATAGAGTGAAGGCTCTCAGAGACACAGGAGCAAGTGTGACAGCTGTCATGTGTCACTTGGTCTCTGAAGAGCAGGTAGTCCCTCATGCATTCTTCCCAGTTGTTGCAGCTGACAACACAGAGAACCATTGCAAGGTGGCTCAAGTTCCCTTTGAGTGGGGGTCTCTAGTAATCTTCAAGTAGCTGTGAGGCCATCCATGCCTGTTGACTGTCTGTTAGGCAATGACTTAGAAAGCTCCCCTTGGACTAAGGTGGAGAGGAAGGCACATTTAGAGATGTTGGGTCTGGCTGAGTGAGCATGTGTGACTACTCGGTCTATGGCAGCTAAGGGTGTTCAAGAGACCCTGGAGCCTGAAAGTATGGCCCAGGGACCTGCCTTAAAGAGAAGAGGTAGGGGGCGCGGAAAACCAGCCCTCATTGTTCCCACGGTCCTGGAAGAGGCAGACCTTGTGGGGAATACCCTAGAACCTACAGGGGAGCAAGTTTCTGAACTGGGGAACCTACCAGAGCTGACCCATCGGCAGCAAGAAGGGGATCCCTCCAGGGAGGAATTCTGTGAAGAGCAGCAGAAGTGCCCTTCTCTTGTGGGTTTGAGGCAACAGGACATAAACCAGGCAGCAGGTGATCAGTCTGGATCACATTGGTTCTACTGGGAGAATGGTCTCCTGTATAGTGAGCCTAAGGTTGCTGAGCCTGAGTCAGCCTGTGTGCTGGTGGTACCCCAGTGCTTCAGAGCCTTCCTACTCGGTTTGGCTCATGATGTTCTGTAAGATGGTCATCTGGGGCAGAACAAGACCTTTGAAAGGCTTGTCTCCCACTTTTATTGTCCCCAGATGCGGAAGAGTTCAGATACTCATTGTAGGACCTGTCGAACTTGCCAGGCAAGTAGGAAAAGTGGAAGGAGGCACAAGGCCCCTCTCCAATATTTCCCTGTAGTCAGTACCCCCTTTGAACGGGTGGGGATTGACATTGTGGGGCAACTTGACCCCAAAACAGCCATGGGCAACAGCTTTATCCTGGTCTTTGTGGACCATGCTACCCGGTACCCGGAAGCCATTCCGCTCAGGACAGTGACGGCCCCGTGATGGGACGTGAACTGATGGGGATCTTCTCCCGTGTGGGGTTCCCCAGAGAGGTCGTGTCTGACCAAGGTACGAATTTAATTTCTAATTATATGAAGTCTCTGTGGAAGGAGTGTGGTGTTACCTTCAAGTTCGCCATTCCTTACCAGCCACAAGGAAATGGGCTGGTGGAAAGATTCCACCGGACCCTTGAGGTCATGATTCTGTGTCTTGAAGAACCAATGAGGCATAAGTGGGACGTCCTCTTGCTATGCCTTCTGTTCGCCTACCAAGAGGTGCCACAAAAGTCTCTAGGGTTTAGCCCCTTTGAGCTTTTGTATGGTCACCCGGTAAGAGGACCTTTGAGTTTGGTCAAGGAAGGCTGGGTGCAATCTCCCAGGAAACCTCCCCAGGATGTATATAGCTACATGCTGGCCTTCAGGAACCAGACTTGGCGTTTCAGAGATCTCGCTCAAGCGAATCTGGAAGCCAGCCAGGAAGAAATGAAGTGGTGGTACGATCAGAATGCCAATCTGATTGAGCTTCAGCCTGGACAGAAAGTTTGGGTCATGGCCCCTGTGGAGCCTTGTAAGCTCCAGGACAGGTGGACCGGTCCATATGAGGTGGTGGAGCGCAAGAGTGATGTCACTTACTTGGTGAACTTGCAGACTCCCAGGAACCCCTTGCGGGTCCTGCATGTTAACCACCTAAAGCCCAACTTAGAAAGGTCAGAAGTGGGCATGCTCCTAGCAACAGATAATGGAATGGAGGAGGAGACCGAGCCTCTTCCTGACCTCCTGTCTGCAATAGAGCAAGATCAGTCACTGTATGGTGTCAGCCTCTCTGCCACACTGACCCCTGATCAGCAGCAAGATTGTCGTCAGCTGTTGGGGCAATTCCGTTGTCTACTTGGGTCACCAGGTAGGAAGCGGCCGGTGGCGCCCCTACAACCCTAGATTGATACTATCCTAGCATGGGAACCCCCAAAAACTCAGACACAGGTGAGAGCCTTTTTAGGACTCACAGGGTACTACAGGAGGTTTGTCAAGGGGTATGGCAACATTTATTTATTTATTTAGTGTTTTATAGAGCGCAAACCAGACCCGTGAGTGTATCAGAGCGCTTTACAGTAGAATCAGGGGAATATATAGCAAGGGGGAAGGAGAGTCCAGGGATAAGGGAACAAATAGAAACAGTATATGGTAAAACATTTCGGTTTCAATTAACAACGGACAAAGACGAAGCTGGGTCAAGAATAACCAATCTCAGCAAATAATTCCAAAGGACAACTCATGGGCTTTGATCGCAGAAAACCTTAATAACAAAAAAAGGGTCCCGAAATCAAGCGCCCTTTTTAGCCACGGTCTAACCATCTATTCCTGGAACATCGCAGGAAAATCTCAAGAAAATTTAGCAATAATTTCCCAAGATCGTCCAGGGATCGTGGCACTACAAGAAACTTGGGCAACCACAAACTTCGATTTCCCCGACTACTTTGTGTATGATATACCAGCAGAACCGGTTAATCATGGACACGCAAAAGGAGGGATCGCTATTCTCCTATCTGAAGACTATCATTGGGATCAGGAAATTATTCCAACACATTCAAAGAACTTTCAATGTTTAAAAATCAAAATAGGAACTGATAAGACCAGAAGCTCGACCAAAATGCTTATCTGTAACGATTATATTTCACCGGGAGCAAAAATTGATGCATTATCTATAACTATTTTCGAGGATATCGAAAAGGTGGTAGAAGATCAGAATTTCCCCCTGATGCTCCTTATAGGAGACCTAAATGGGCAAATCTCTAATGATTTATTAGAAACATGCGATTTAAGAGAAAAAAATGAGGCCCAGGCAATATCCATTCCTCAATTTCCCTCAGGATGTAAACCAAATATGAGAGGGAAAACCATTTTAGCATCACTTGCTACTCTAAACGGAGTGCTTTTAAATGGCAACATAGAAGGTGATATCTCTGCTTCCTTTACAAGAAGGGAAGGATTCAGTGCATCAATCCTTGACTATATGATCTGCAGTCCAGGCCTCTTTGCTCTAGCCCATCAACTTAATATAAAGTTTGAGAAAGGAAGTGACCACGCTATTCTTCAATTAACAACAGGTATAACCCTGAAACAAACAGCTTCAGTACATATAATGGAACTGCACAAAACAGCTTTCATAAATCCAGTCCAAGGTCGGCTAGCGTGGAACCCGAAAAACTTTGAAAAAATCACCCAAGCCATTGAGAACTCAAATTTACTTTCAATTAATCACAACATAAACCCAATATTAAATTTTGAGGCAGTTGCCAAGAATCTAGTTCAAGTACTACAGAAGAGCGGAAAACGAAGAATGATAAAAACACAAGGCAACAAAAGATTGACCTCAGATCCCAAGGCAAAGGAATTAAACAAATTAATTAGGGCACAATTCCTGTATTTCTCTGACACCAGAAAACAGGAAATCAATAAATTAAAAAATTTCGCAGAAGACAAAAATTAAAAGAAAGCCAAATCTTACAGGATAAGAAATTGTTGCGTTCTAATCTAGGACCCTGATCGATACTGTGACCTTATGCCCCTATACGGCTATAATCCCGTTGTACCCCTATATTGGCATAACCGATCAAATGCAATATTCAGAAACTCGTCTCTGGCCTCACACGAACAGAGCCACATTTCAGAATCGCTTCCTCTGCAACTTCCTTTGCAGCTCATTAGTGCAAATGACACAGCAGAAGCTACTATCTAAGATTCCTAGATTACACTCCGAGTTCTTCAACAAGATAAAAACTCGGCAACCTGGGAAAGCCCCGCTTGCTATGTTTTGATTAGTAATAGAACTCTAATGAGCACTGAGAGACGATCACTTCCTAGTGACATCTTTATTGACGTCTTATGTCCAAAAACTTACGTCAAACAAGGCACCTTTCAGGTATAAATATTACCAACGTTGCCTTAAGCAAACGCTGCTGCCTAGCTGATGATACCATCTCTGACTATCGCTACTGCTATCACTGCTAACGAGCGAACTATGGTGTGGTGTACATAGGAGCTGAACAGCTGTCCCCCTGCAAGAGCCCAGCAGATGCAAGCTGCCCGCGGACGCTGCCCCTCCTCCTCCTCTTCCTCGACGCGCTGAGAAAGACGCTGTCTTTTCTCCTGCCGAGAAATCCAGCTCCGGCGTTTCCAGCCTACTCTTGCGAGTGACTGGGATATCGAGTCCCTGGAAGGAGATACAAGACCTCCACCATTCTGTTCCAGAGGTATGGTGTTGACTAAACCCTTGGAGAGAATTCTTGAAACAAACCTTGGCAAAACCTACTTAACTAAAGCTACTTACTTACTCCACTTCCAAGTATTAGGCTTAGGTCAGGTACACTGGGGTAGGCGTAGTTAGAAGCACCAGTTGAGTACGTTAGCTAATGTATATATTTTAAACCATTGTATGGCTAAGAAACCATATCCTTGCTTTTACAGTATTATTTCGCAATACTCATTGTACTGTACGCACTTTTTATAATAACAAGTCTTGCAATTGTGGCAATTCATTTCTCTTGTATGAGAAGAAAGACTGTTCAATAAATAATACCTTTTATTGAAAACGCCCGTCTCTCTATTCTCTACATATTGTGAAAGTAATCTGCACAACAACTGACTGAGTAAAATAACTGTCTATTGTTTCACACGACTCTAGAGATTGACTCTTATCTGAGGAGCAAAGTTGTCATGTTGCACGGTTGTTGGAAAACTGAATCCCTTCTTGTCTGTACCAGGGAAGCTGATCACTTCCTATTCAGTCAAGAAAGTTTCCAGTGACCTCTGAGCTAGTTGGTAACAAACCCAATTAAGTTTAGCATAGTCAGTGGAGACCTGGAAGATCCGCACTTCTACGTCCATACTACTGTTTATGTTATTCCAATGCGCAGGGCCTATTGGGAAAATAGGAACTACACTACATGGCGCCCAACGTTTGGTAAGGCGTTAAACTAACGCAAGATGTTAGAGTAACTCAGCCGTGCATATTTCACACAGACCCCTTTCTCCCGTAAATACTCCAATAGACGTCTGGAGTGGGTGAAAGGTTAAAATCCGCCCGAACTCAGTAGGAAGAGATTCCTATGTAAAGCTCTGGTTTATTCAACGTTGAAGGATACAGTGTTCCAAAATATTGTGCACCTAATCTTTGTCTCCTTGGAGACCTGCTCTGAAAACCTTGCATTTATACAATGCCAGGAGAAAACGGAACCGCTGCACCCGCAGTAGATGCGACTCAGCAGGGTCCCGATGGTATTACTGAACCGGGTGCAATAACCATCCCGGCACATTTAAGAAAATCTATAACGTCAAAACTTATAGAAAATGGACTGACCACACAAGGTGGCACAGTTGTCTTCGTGATAGAGGCACACGAATATCGGCAGACAGAGGTATTCTATTCATGGATAAAATTTCCAGCGGCAAACGCCGCAACACATGAGTTCCACTATTATAAAATAGAGGATCCACCGGGAGAGTACGCTCCTTTCGAGGAGATTGAAATCCCATTAAAATTCCAAGAGCACCTGCTCTGGTTTAATGGCGCCCTAAAACACAATGATCATATTACCAGGCTCGGTCCACTAGGTAGACCAGGAGCAAAGTGGCCGGTTCTAGCCAGCTACACACCACATCCGGACATTGATAAAATGTCTAGAGAAGAACTTTTAGCACAGCTAAAAACATTAATTAAAATACATAGGCAATTAGTCCAATATGTAATGCGGACTGCTACAGTCCAATCAGCTGTTAATGTACCACAGCTGACCCCTCATCAGGGGAACACTAATAAAATTACACCACAGAACATACAGTCATGTCTTGGTAAAACACCCATAAAACGGGAACAAATTCCTTTCTGGTTAGCGCAGAAAATTACTCAAATAGAGGCAGTATTTCCAAATACTACCCCTATTGAGAAACACAGGATCCTGACCATCTGCCTTCCTATGGGGGTCGCACCACACGTGGAGGACTGTGACACTTGGGGTACAGTCTTTGCTTCCATTTACACAAAAACACATGGTGTTCCGTCAATGGCGGTAATACCAGAAGTGCTAAAACAGATTCAGAATGAATACGGTCCAGAACCTGCTTTAACTCTTGGTATGAAATTACTGAAAGACTTCAAGCAGGTCTCGGCTATATTATTAGCCAACATAAAAGGAGAAGCAGCATCTGTGGCGATCCGCCGGAAGTTGAAGGAAACAGATATAACAGATCAACCAATTGAGCTTGCCAGAATCATAGAAAAATGCTATGAAGAACTAGGTAGAGACAGCTTGGGTGGAAAACCAGTAAAGCCCCAACTGCTCGAAAATCCTGAAAAATTATTTATTAAAAATAATTCAAACACTCCTAAAAAGAGCTGGGATGGAAATAAACAATCCACTCCCAAGGAAAACGTTTTCCAGTCCAGAGGAAGGTCTCCTCGACGGAGGGAAAGAACTCCGACTCAAGAACACCAGTCTCCCCAGAGGGAGCCCTCTGAGAAAAGATATAACCTTAGAAATAGGGATAATTTGAAGAAGCCTGATAGATATCAAAGTATTGATAAACGTCCCTCTCAATCTTTTTCGCAGAAATCGGAAAGAAGAGGACGGTCAGACCCAGGAGAGCACACCAAGTCCAAAGACAAGGAACCTGCTCAGAGTAAAAAATCTCAATTTCCAAGAAAGAAGGTAGCCAGTATTAGAGTAATCAACCATGCCGAGAATACTGAGGACACAGTTGAAAAACGGGGAGTGGGCACAGACAATGTTAGACAGTGCAGCAGAAATCAGTATAGCCCGCAAAATCCTGATGAGTCATCTGGAGACAGTGGACACGAATGAATACATTCAAGTAGAAACTGCCGACACCAGAGTTAGCGAGCCCCATAAGATATACGAAATAACATTGCGTATAGAGGGTGATAAGACTAGGAAAATAAGGGTTCTATTTTGGGATAAACTCTCAAAAGGCTATGATATTCTGTTAGCTGAAAAAGATTGGCCCCCAGAGTTTGTCAGGGAGTGCCCTCGTGGCGAAGAAATGATTATGCCTGCCTTCTCGAATCATATTCCGATTCACAAACAATATACTTATGCAAGGAAATGGGCAGTAGCCCAGGCACCGGCATTATATAAAAATCATGTAGGATGGGATGAGGACTCTCCTCCTCACAAAATCCAGTTAAAAAGTGAACCGACTGCACAAAGGCAGTATCCTATTAAGCAAGAAGCTAAAAAACAAGTCAGGGAGATTTTAGATCAACTTGAATACCAGGGGGTGATTGAAACATGCACCTCCCAAATGAACAATCCTTTGTTTCCTGTCTCCAAACCAGACAATTCATATCGTCTAGTTTTGGACTACAGACACCTTAATGCATGTTGCAAAACATTTGCAGTACAAAATTCGCATAGTGCTGCACTAATGAATAACATAGTTAGGAAAAAATATAAAACGACATTAGACATATCTAATGGTTTCTTTTGTCAAAACATTGCACCAGAAAGCAGATACTTGACCGCTTTCTCAGTAATGGGGTCTCAGAAAAATTTCTGTAGGCTCCCACAGGGATTCAAGAACAGCCCAGGACTATTCTCAGCTAGAGTAACAGAGTTACTACAAATATATGATGATGAGGCATTATCTTACGTAGATGATATCTATCTCACAGACGACGACTTGGATACTCACTTGAAAAGAGTGAACACCATTATACTTGGGTTCGCAGCAGAGGGTTAGAAATTCAACTTTAAAAAGTCTCGAATTGCCCATCTGACAGTATTATTTTTAGGATACGAATTATCAAGTGAAGGAAAAAGCCTAGCGGACAACTTCTTAGAGAAGTACGCTGTACTCCAAGCTCCAAAAATGCTGAAGAATTTACAATCGATTCTAGGCTTCCTGAATTTCGGTAGAACTTACATTCTAAATTACGCGGAGAGGGTTAAACCTCTCTACGAACTAATTAAACCTGATTTTAAACAAATCAATTGGACTCAAAAACACACAGAAATTTTGAGATCACTGCAAACAGACATGTTATCAAAAACAAAATTAGATACACGTGACAACACACGCAATCTTGTAATCCGAGTCATCCCAGGAAGATGCGGATTCACGTACCTGACCTCTAATGAGGGAGAAAAGGTACCAATAGCTTACAAATCTCACTTGTACACACAAACAGAAAAAAACATTCAGTCCAACAAAAAATACTGTGAAAGCAGTAGAAACTGCATTAGTGAATGAACGAGAACTAGCACACGGCAAAAGGATCACTATCCTCACAGCGGAATCCGCCTTCGAGGCGCTATTCAGCCCAGTAAACCTGCCTACAGTGTCACTGGATCCGAAATGGATACAGTGTGTAGATTCTCTAGGAGCGGAAGATGTGAAATACTATTTCGCCCCGCAATTCGAAAAACTGAATGATTTGACCTATGAAGAAGAATATCCTCTGCCAATCGAACTTCTGCCTCTCCCACAGTATGCCTGTATAATCTATACAGATAGATTTGTACAGCATTTCAACGTAGAGAACAAATCCTACGATGCAGCCTGTGCGATTATTAAAGGTCGTTGGCTGTGCGGTAAATTCAGACCAAAAATAACAAAAACTGAATCAGTGAAGTACTGTTCGGCTCAGCGAGCTGAAATCAGATCTTTAAAGATGGCGCTTGAAAATGCAGAACGTGAATTCCAGACACTAATCGTGTGCGATTCGCATTTTTGCGTCAACTCTTAGAATAATAAGTTGCAGAGCTGGATTGAAAATGATTACAAAGATGACACAGGTGCCACAATAAAGCATAAAATGCTTTGGAAACAGGTAGCTCTTTTACAGAAAGAACTACAAAAGACTCACGTGATACACACTCTGAGTCATCAACGTGATGGCGTTCACATTGCAGGGAATTCATTGGTCAATACTGCCATAGCGGAAGCAACTAAACCGGCTTCCGTAGCCACAAAAAAGCGTTCAGAAAAATACATAGACGGGGAAACCATGCTGCAGTAAAAACGTCCGTAAAAGGCGACTGTGCAGCACTACCCGTGAACTATCCACTCAATTATGCATACGTAATCGATGTAAACTCCGTTCCTTTTGCTCGAATCCCTGGAGTGGGGGATAGGGTAATTCCAAACATGAACAGGAGAAGTTTCCTATAACAGGAGGCACACATGGGGTTGGGTCTGAGACACCAAACAATCAGGGACTCTCTGAGAGAATTGCAATCAGAGTACTGGTGGCCGGAAATGAGTGAAGGAATTCATGATTTTGCAAAAAACTGTGAAGACTGCAACAGAGATCGCAGTGGAGAACCGGCCAGTGTAGTGTCAGAAGCCCTAATAGAAAGCATAAGGCGATCTATCCGCGCAATCAAAAATGAGAAACGCGTCCCATTGTACATCATTAAGACAAAATCCACTTAAAAAATGTGGCCCCAGCGCTCGGCTGACGCCAGAACGGTTATAAAAGATCTGCGAGTCTTTATCGGCACATACGCAATTGCCATGTTCCATTCTGACCAGGGTCCTGCTTTCAGCTCTCAAGCTTATAAGGAGGCCATGGCCAGAATGGGAGTTGGGTTGCGGTATTCTTGTCCGTCACACCCCGAAGGGAACAGTGTGGTAGAAAGAAAAAACCGGGACATAAAGCAATCTATAACAGCGAAGGTATTAGGTTCGGGTGCTGGGTGGGTCAAACATTTAATAAGTGTCCAGATCAGTCTTAACAATTTGCCAAGAAATTCTCTAAAAGGTTTCAGCCCATACGAACTATTGTTCGGAACTAGAATGCAAATTCAGGACTTAGATAGTCAGGTATCAGTGGTTGACGATAAGAAAACAGACTTTGACATCAAAGATCGTTTGGCTGTTTTACAGGACTTGAATGAAACAAGAAAATCCTTAAGCAACATAAAGTTAAAGCAACAGCCAGCTACCACTGACGAGGCACCACCAGCACCAGCCCCAGCAAGGCCTGTCTGGATTCCAAAGATTGGGGATCTAGTCAGAGAAAAAATAGCGGTGAAGAAGGAATTTGGGCCTTCTTACAGAAAAGCAGTACCTGTCTTAGCAATCAACGGAACAAGATCAGTAGTACTACCGCCCCTTGCTGGTAAAAAGGAGAACAGAGTTGTATCAATCGACCTGGTAAAACCACAAGCATGTGGCCTATAATCAACAGTAGGCCCAGTGGACTCCCAAGAAACAACGGAATACCCAAACTTGCAACAATCCAAGAGGTTCAAACTGAAAGACTAATCACATTCGATCAGCCTGCAGTGCACAGAGAGGGACTATGCAATAATGCCATGGAACTCGTGCCTCTTGAAACACAGATTGAAACAGTTCGTCAAGAAACACCAATCTACAATGATGTGGCATCAGAATGTGCTACCGAAAGACAAATTGAAAGAACAATCCCAACAATTGACAGAACTGCCTCTGACTACTTCATCAACTTCGACAACTTTTCCGAGGATCAAAGCAACTCCGAAGTGATGCCAGAAACAAAAAAGACTTTTAAAGAAAAAGCAACAGAACTCTTTCATCAACTGAAGGAAATTTACCTTATTTCTCCATGGTTAGAGTTCTGGTTCGGTCTAGGTGTATTTTTCCTCCTGCTTTGGCTCATCATGGTACTTTGTTTGGGAAAATTCATTGAGGGAAAATATAGTACAATGGACACAGCAAGTCAGAACATCAACTTAGTCCTCAAACCACAAAGATCATCCCACGTGAAGAAAAGAGAACTGTCAACAGTAAATGTCACAGCCATTCCAATACCCGGTGGGGTAGTATGGGAGAAAACTGACTATGAAATCTATGGTCCGGTCGAAATCCTGAAGTATCCTCATCAATTCAAGGTTTCCTTAAGTGACTTTGTAAAACCTAGTACATTCTCTGATGATTGGGACTTTGAAAATATTAATAATATGATGTCTGATTTAGTAATGTCAGCTAGATTCACAGAACATGATTATTTACAAGGTTCGTCTAGTTATGAACAAATGTTCTGCTTCACACATTATGGTGATCATTACTTGCATAAATCTGCAGAGCCTAGAAATGTTTTTAAGTATAAACAATGGAAACATTGTGCTACACCACCTAAAAGCAGTTCTAAAACATTCTTTGAGAAATTCAAGTACTTCTCAGGGTTTAACACCAGTGATGCAGAAACGTTTTATTACAAACTGTTAGATAAAACAGGATTAAAAACAATGCTGACAAATACTAAAATGATATATTCAGAAGCATTTTATGAAAAAATTATGACATTTGGTTTTGATTATTGGAAAAATAACATTGAAACAAAAACCATCTGTGGTACAAAAGATTGGCAGGTACAAGGCCTAGAAGCGTTATTCAGAACCTGCATGATCCCAGAACAAATGATCTTTTTAAATGACACAATTCACCAAACAACCTGTCTTGGCCTAGCTAGGATTAAAGACCTTAACAAACCGTCTATTCCAAAGCCAATACCTGAAAATGCAACAACAGATATTGAGATAGACGTATCTAAAATTTTACATTTAAACAGAACACATTCTGATTGGAAAAAGTGGTAAATCTGGCCTACTGACACAAACAACTGTCAAGATAGATTCCTGAATAAAACACATGGGTTAAAAATGACCAGACAAGACCCTAGATACTCCCAGAGACAACATCCAGGGATAGTAACAACATACAGTGTAGGGAAACTCTGCCTCGAATGGCTAGGATCATCCACACTGGCAGAAATTAAACAACACTTATCTTTACTTAAAGATGGTGCAGATTTGCGCGATTTCATTCTAGGACCACGCAAACAGCGTCAAAAGCGTTTCATAGCGGCCAGCATCTATGCTGCATACAACGAGGCTTGGAAAGTCACACAAATTGAAACAGCTGAAAAAATATGAGAAATTGATCGTATTAATTTGGAAAAATCACTTTCTGTAGTGGACAATGGGTTAATGACTCTGTCCTCCAGAATATATTCACTGGACAGCATTGTATCATCTGCCTTTGATATAATAGACAGAGACTTGCTAATGTTACAGCATGGCCAGTCACAATTGCGTTCTATTGTACAGTTAGGCTGGACACTGCAAAATCTTCGCTCAGGCTATGTGCCTTGGCGTTTAATCAACACAACGTCATTGTTTTCAATCTTTAACCTTACTGATAAACAAATCAGCTTGGCACAGAAGGGAGCAGACTATACAATCCTGAGCATCGAAAAACTTGAGAGATTACCTTTGACAATGTCAGAAAGTCCTGTCATTGAATGGATAATACACGGGATTATCACAATTCTGATAACAACTTTCCGATTTAAAAATTGCCTTGAATACATACCTACTGGCCAGTATGAACGATTGGGTAAAGGTTATGTTAAGTCAGCATGGAAATTACCATACACATACACATGCTATAGTGACAGCAACAAAAATGTATTTCTTAGTGGTGAAAACTGTAAACGTTCACTAAGCGGTATACTTTTGTGCCAGGGTATTAATTTACACGGAGCCTGTGAAGGTAATTCGAACAACCTTTCATGCCACCAACTTGTCACACCTGCAACGCAGATAGAACCTTTCTTTATGCAACTCGCAAATGGGAGTTACATTCTAATAACGGATCACAGCTGTTGTGGCCTTTTGCCAGGGAAAGCCTATCTCATAAGCGTAACTTCCATGGTCAAATGCTGTATGCAAGCATTGTTTCCGAGCGGCCCTGGAGACATAGAGACTCCCATCTGGCCTCGTTTGAATTTCTCTTCTATACAAATTGATACTTTAAGCAGAATGAAGTCTGTGCTTTTGCAGACAACAGTGCCCATCACGTCATCAAAAGAGACGTATGATCTCCTAGTTGCAAGGACAGCTACAGAGATTCATGACCTTTTATCAACAAATTGCCCCGTGCATTTCACAGAAATGCTTAGCCAACTCCTTAACATGTCTAGTGCCACAGGCATCCCAGGCATATTTAAGACGATTTTTACGGGACTGTTAACACCATTCAAAGCAATTCTGGGAATCATTCCTAATTTTGTCCATTCAGTCTTTGGCGGCATACCCCTATTTTTGGGACTTGTAGCAGGCATTTTATTTTTGACCCTCCTGCTCCGATATGGCAAGCCAAAGCTCAGACATGACTCCTACAAGGATGGAAGAAACAATCCTAGCAATCCGCTACCGGGACAGAATAACTAGAGTCCTTGGATTGGCCAGGCTGAGAGATCTAAACATGACCTGGTTCCTTTCATTCAGACCGATATGGCAATCCTGCATCTTACCTGTGCTACGATGTATGCTATGCGGAGATGAGTGCATGTTGGACATCCGTCTTGCACTTCCATCAGCAGTACCAATGGATATCGATACTTTGCTAAGTCCGATAACGGCTCGCGCATTGTGTTGTCCCCAGCGGCTACCAATCCTGATGACGGCATTCGTTGAGACTCCTGTACTACGACTAGGTGGTAACAGTGGAGCGAGTGACAAAAGCAACATCACCCAGGTACGACCTTCTGTGAGCATTGCTGATCCAGACTTTGATGACAGCGATCATTCTCACACATGCCAAGTTACAGCACTATCGAATTTGGTCGAACTGTCACCTGATTTTGTAGACCAATTTTTTGAGAGCCTGTCTGATATGATGTTCTCCCCTGAACGGAAACAATAACTTTTGAAAAGCATTCCGACACACAGCGTTCCCATGAACTCTGAATTCGGCCTTCAGTTTTGATCAACAAAAACTGCTGAAAAGCGTTGGAACTCTATTCCCCCGTTCAACAAGAATTTTTTTTTAATTGAACACTTTTTAAAAAATATTCACCTTTTTTTGGCACGAAAGTTCTTTGTTTAAAGTAGACCTATTCATAGAGAACAGAAGCTTCTACTTCTATTTTTAGATAAATCTAGAGACATAATAACTTTACACCAGCCTCTAGCACATTTTATGGCAATGCATTTATATGTGATGAAATTATCTCGCCTTTTCTTTTCTGTATTTAGAGATATTTCATGTGTAATTTTTTCGCAAAATCGTTCATTGATTACATATGCTATAATTTTGAATGATTTCTATGCTTAAAGACGTTCAGTACCAAAATTGCCACGTATTTCAGATACGCCATTTCAAATGCATATATGTATTTTGGGGTAGGTAATGTTACACATGCATCTTTTGCTATAGTTTTAGTAAATTGATGGACATAAATTCGTGGAGTGGGTGTTGCGTTCTAATCTAGGACCCTGATCGATACTGTGACCTTATGCCCCTATACGGCTATAATCCCTTTGTACCCCTATATTGGCATAACCGATCAAATGCAATATTCAGAAACTCGTCTCTGGCCTCACACGAACAGAGCCACATTTCAGAATCGCTTCCTCTGCAACTTCCTTTGCAGCTCATTAGTGCAAATGACACAGCAGAAGCTACAATCTAAGATTCCTAGATTACACTCCGAGTTTTTCAACAAGATAAAAACTCAGCAACCTGGGAAAGCCCCGCTTGCTATGTTTTGATTAGTAATAGAACTCTAATGAGCACTGAGAGACGATCACTTCCTAGTGACATCTTTATTGACGTCTTATGTCCAAAAACTTACGTCAAACAAGGCACCTTTCAGGTATAAATATTACCAACGTTGCCTTAAGCAAACGCTGCAGCCTAGCTGATGATACCATCGCTGACTATCGCTACTGCTATCACTGCTAACGAGCGAACGATGGTGTGGTGCACATAGGAGCTGAACAGCTGTCCCCCTGCAAGAGCCCAGCAGATGCAAGCTGCCCACGGACGCTGCCCCTCCTCCTCCTCTTCCTCGACGCGCTGAGAAAGACGCTGTCTTTTCTCCTGCCGAGAAATCCAGCTCCGGCGTTTCCAGCCTACTCTTGCGAGTGACTGGGATATCGAGTCCCTGGAAGGAGATACAAGACCTCCACCATTTATATTCCAGAGGTATGGTGTTGACTAAACCCTTAGAGAGAATTCTTGAAGCAAACCTTGGCAAAACCAACTTAACTAAAGCTACTTACTTACTCCCCTTCCAAGTATTAGGCTTAGGTCAGGTACACTGGGGTAGGCGTAGTTAGAAGCACCAGTTGAGTACGTTAGCTAATGTATATATGAATGTATATATGTTTTATTCATTTTAAACCATCGTATGGCTAAGAAACCATATCAATGCTTTTACAGTATTATTTCGCAATACTCATTTTACTATACGCACTTTTTATAATAACAAGTCTTGCAATTGTGGCAATTCATTTCTCTTGTATGAGAAGAAAGACTGTTCAATAAATAATACCTTTTATTGAAAACGCCCGTCTCTCTATTCTCTACATATTGTGAAAGTAATCTGCACAACAACTGACTGAGTAAAATAACTGTCTATTGTTTCACACGACTCTAGAGATTGACTCTTATCTGAGGAGCAAAGTTGTCATGTTGCACGGTTGTTGGAAAACTGAATCCCTTCTTGTCTGTACCAGGGAAGCTGACCACTTCCTATTCAGTCAAGAAAGTTTCCAGTGACCTCTGAGCTAGTTGGTAACAAACCCAATTAAGTTTAGCATAGTCAGTGGAGACCTGGAAGATCCGCACTTCTACGTCCATACTACTGTTTATGTTATTCCAATGCGCAGGGCCTATTGGGAAAATAGGAACTACACTACAAAATGGATAGACCTACAGATAGCAGCAAAAAGACATGACAAACATACTTATTGGATTATAATAGCACAAGAAACAGGAACAAAAAGAATGTTACAATCAAACCCTGTCCCACCTTCAGACTGGGAAACATATATAACTAATTTATACAAAGTAAACCAAGTCTCCAACTGCGATACAGTAATGCAAATCGATATAGGATAGGATAAAGTCACAAACATTGAGCCACTAACACCTTCCTTAGTAGAACATTTCATAAAAATGGCAAGAAGTTCGGCTGCAATGGGCCCAGACCAAATTCCGATTATGGTCTTAAAGAACAACCCAAAAGAGTGGAGTAATCTTTTACCATGCATGTATAACCACATACTTAGTACATGGGAAACCCCGAAGTCCTGGAAGGGAAGCATAGTAATTCCAATTCATAAAAAGGGCTCGAGACTGCTCCCCGGGAATTACCGACAAATAGCTCTCCTAGATGCAACCGGGAAGATTTTTGCTGCCGTACTTCTAGATCATCTAAAAGAATTGGCATTCTCAACTGGCTCCATTCCACTCTACCAAGCAGGATTCAGACCCAAACACTCAGTCATAGACAATATTGCAGTACTTCAAACCATACTTGAAAAATACGTGATAATAAAATCGCAGGTAGTATATGCAGTATTTGTAGACTTTACCACTGCCTTCGACAAGGTCGATCGAGTTAAACTCTGGAACAAACTTCAGAAAATGGGAATACCACATCATCTTCTCCACTTAATAACATCATTGTACTCTGGGACTTGGTGTCAAGTTCAATTGGGCAGGGAGAAGGGTCTAACCTCCCCATTTCCAACTGCAAACGGCCTGCGACAGGGGTGTCTTTTAGCTCCCCTATTATTCTCCTTATATTTGAGCGATCTACCAGAAACTCTTAATCAGGTCAAAAACTTTCCACCGAAGATTGCGTCCACCAAAATTCACTGCCTGATGTTCGCCGATGACGTAGTAATCTTGGATTTGACTCCCTTTGGTCTCCAACGAAACCTCACGGCACTCACCACATATACATATGAAAACTATTTATTCCCAAATACCACTAAAACAAAAATTCTACCATTTACAGGAAAGAAGACTTATTGCAAATATAACTGGTTACTAGGAGGTAATCCATTGGAAATCGTAAAAGAATATATATATCTTGGGAGAACATTTACTCAGACTTTGCGCAACCAGCCTCATTTGCAAAAAATGGGACATAAAGCAGATCAATCAATCGTATTGTATTGTATTGTATTGTATTTATTATTTGTAATGCGCAACTGTCACCCTACGGGTATCCTGGCGCCCAACAGGAAGTAGTCAGATGGTAATCAGATGGTATACAATACACTAGCTGTCATGACATATAAACCAGCCGCCAAAGCTATTAAATAGAGTCAGGGGGGTTATACTTTGGCGAACAGCCAGGTTTTCAGGCTCTTTCTGAAACCCAGTAGGGTGTCAATTTGTCTGATGTTCTGGGGAAGCTCATTCCACAGCCTGGAGGCAGAGGTACAGAACGCTCTGCCTCCCATCCTTGATCTCCTGATCCTGGTAATTGCTGCCAAACTCTGGCTAGCAGAGCGCAGGGACCTGGACGGACTATACCAGGAGATCCTTTCCTGTAGAGGGATAGGTCCTGTGTTGTGCAGGGCTCTGTACACGATACATAGGGACTTGAAGGCAACTCTACTCCCGATTGGCAGCCAGTGTAGATCTCTTAGCGCCGACGTAGTGGAAGAACTGCGAGGTCTTTTAAGTGCCATCTTGGCCGCTATAGACTGGACCCTCTGGAGCCCCTGTAGGATATATAAGGGGGCCCCTAGATAAAGCGAGTTACAATAGTCCAGTCTGGCCAGAATCACACTCCTAACTACTAGTGGTCTAGATTCGTCAGGCAGGAGGGGCAGAATCTGTCTGAGTGCCTTCAACAAACCATAACAGACACTGATGGTTTTATTGGTCTGAGAGGTCATTTGAAGATCCGCATCAAACAGTACCCCTAGATTGCGCACGGTCTTAACTGGGATGCAAGGTTCTGCTCCCGGCGCGAGCCTGATCTCATGGGAGGGTTGTTGACTCAGCTTGGCTGACGAACAGTAGACAACCTCTGTCTTCCCCTCATTAAATTGAAGGGAGTTTATTGTCAACCACCTGGACACCTTGTTCATGCAGTTCTGGAAGGTCTCCATAGACACCGCCTGTCTTCCTTCTAGAGAAAACACCAATTGTGTGTCATCGGCGTAGTTTATCAGATCTATACCGAAGGATTTGATCATGGGGATCAGGGGCTGCAGATAAAGATTAAAAAGAATAGGGCTTATCGATCAATCAATCAAGGCATTTATAGAGCGCGCTACTTACCCAGAGGGTCTCAAGGCGCTTGGGGGAGGAGGTGGGGTGCCGCTACTGCTCGAACAGCCAGGTCTTGAGCTTCTTCCTGAAGGAGAGGTGGTCTTGGGTCAGGCAGAGGTCGGTAGAGAGGGTGTTCCAGGTCTTGGCGGCCAGGTAGGAGAAGGACCTTCTTCCTGTTGTTGCTCTTCGGATGCGGGGGATGGCGGCGAGGGCGTGGTTGGTCGATCGGAGGTGGCGTTTGGGAGCGTAGAAGTTGAGGCGGTTGTTGAGGTAGCTCGGGCCTTGGTCGTGTAGGGCTTTGTGTGCGTGGGTGAGGAGACGGAAGGTGATTCTCTTGTTGACGGGGAGCCAGTGCAGGTTTCTCAGGTGTCCGGAGATGTGGCTGCGTCGGGGGATGTCGAGGATGAGTCTGGCTGAGGCGTTCTGGATCCGCTGGAGTCTCTTGTGGAGCTTGGCGGTGGTTCCGGCGTAGAGGGCGTTGCCGTAGTCTAGTCGGCTGGTGACGAGGGCCTGGGTGACCGTCTTCCTGGTCTCGGAAGGGATCCACCGGAAGATCTTCCGTAGCATGCGTAGGATGTTGAAACAGGACGCGGAGACGGCGTTGACTTGTCTGGTCATGGAGAGGGAGGAGTCCAGGATGAAGCCCAGGTTGCGTGCTTGGTCTGTCGGTTTGGGTGCGGTGCCCAGGGCGGGGGGCCACCAGGAGTCGTCCTAGGCGGAGGGTGAGGAGCCAAGGATGAGGACTTCCGTCTTGTCCGAGTTCAGTTTCAGGCGGCTGGTCGTCATCCACTCGGCTACGTCTTTCATCCCTTCGTGGAGGTTGGTTCTGGCGGCGGCGGGGTCGTTGGTCAGGGAGAGGATCAGCTGGGTGTCGTCGGCGTAGGAGATGATGCTGAGGTTGTGATGGCGTGCGATGGCCGCAAGGGGGCTCATGTAGACGTTGAAGAGGGTGGGGCTGAGCGAGGAGCCCTGAGGAACGCCGCAGATGACTTCCGTGGCTTCAGATCTGAACGGTGGTAGGCGGACTCGCTGTGTCCTTCCAGCGAGGAAGGAGATGATCCACTTCAGTGCCTTCTCCTGGATTCCGATGTTGCTGAGGCGCTGCACTAGGGTGCGGTGGCAGACAGTGTCGAACGGTCTAGGAGGATGAGGGCCGCTGTTTCACCGTTGTCCAGCAGGGCTCGGATGTCATCGGTGGCAGCGATGAGGGCGGTCTCGGTGCTGTGGTTGGCTCAGAAGCCAGACTGTGAGGGGTCGAGGGATCCATTCGTCTCGAGGAAGGCGGCCAGTTGCTTGTTGACGGTCTTCTCGATGACTTTGGCTGGGAACGGGAGGAGCGAGATGGGGCGGTAATTCTTGAGTTCGGTGGGGTCCGCTGTTGGTTTCTTTAGTAGAGCGCTGAGTTCGGCGTGCTTCCAGCTCTCAGGGAAGGTGGCGGTGTCGAAGGAGGCGTTGATGATGTCCCGCAGGTGAGGTGCGATGGTAGCGTCGGCCTTGTTGAAGACGTGGTGGGGGCAGGGGTCGGTCGGAGATCCGGAGTGGATAGAGTTCATTGTGCAGATGGTGTCTTCTGTGTTGATCTGGGTCCAGGCGCTGAGGGTGGTGGTGGGGAGCGTTGGTGCGGTCGTGGGGAGCATTGTTTGTGGGCTGAAGCTGTTGTGTATGTCAACGATCTTGTTGTGGAAGTAGGAGGCGAGGGAGTTGCAGAGGTCGTGCGACGGGGTGATGTCGTTGTTTCCGGCGTTGGGGTTGGAGAGCTCTTTCACGATGTTGAAGAGTTCCTTGCAGTTGTGTGCGTTGTTGTCCAGCCGGTCCTTGAATGCTGTTTTCTTGGTGGCACGGATCAGTTGATGGTGCTTCCGGGTGGCGAGCTTGAGGGTGGTCATGTTGTCCGGTGTTGGCTCCCTTCTCCAGGCTGTCTCGAGGGCTCGGCAGTTCTTCTTGGAGCTCTTGAGTTCGTCGGTGAACCATGGGGCCTTCTTGCTGCCGGGTCTGCTAGGCGGGGTCCTCAGTGGGGCGAGGTCGTCTGCGCAGTTGCTGATCCACTTCGTGAGGTTGTCGGCGGCCTGGCTGGGGTTCGCTGAGCTGGCGGGGGGGTGCTGGCTCAGGGAAGCGGCAAGCTGGTCTGCTGTGATCTTGTTCCAGTTTCTTCGAGCAACCTGTTGCTGGTGGTGGTGGATCGTGGATCTTCTGAAGGTGAAGTGGACGCAGCTGTGGTCCGTCCAATGGAGTCCGGTGGCGTGGCTGAAGATGATGTCCTTGCTGGATGAGAACATAGTCAGATGCCCATACAGGGGCTCTCCAAAGACTTTACTCATCCACTGGTCGAAGACAATTCTCCTCCTTGCTCCAGGTTTATAGTGCAAAAATTCCTGCAGTCTTATCATTTGCAATAGAACATATCCCAACAAAAGAATGGTCTCAAATAGATGTCAAAGAAGGGAAAATCCTGCGGAAGTTAATCAGGATGCCGCAAGCAGTCCCGGTTCAAGCCCTCAGGCTAGAACTATCGTTAATTAGTTCCTATGCCAGAGGGATCATAAACATAGTTAGATGGGCATATAATCTGGCTCACGCAGATACAGGAACACTTAGAGCCCTTTTAAAAATAGAGACACTGGACCAAGACTATCGAAAGTATATATTTGGAAAAAACTTAAGTAATGCTTTTAAATTATCATCAGTCTCTCTAGAAATGTTAATATCTTGGACACCAGCCCAGATGAAACTCTGCTTGCTTGAAGCACTTAACACCAAGGCTAAGCATGGAATTGGATATTCAACACTGCTCCAGGCTTTCAATGTACAAACAGTTAGTGGACACAATACTTTTTTAAAAAACGCAACCATATATCTTTTTTAATCTAAATCATGGAGTAAGGTGAGCTATACTTCAAATACGGCTAGGAATATTACCGCTGAAATCATACACTTTTAAGTGGTCATCAAATCAAGGAGAGACGAATCACTGTGACTTATGCAAGGGTGGGGTGCAAGACCTAGAACATGTTCTGTTTGTATGTCCAAACGAGATCGTGGTAGCAGCTAGGAACAGATACATTACCCCGATCAAAACAAAATGTAATATAAACTCGGTCCAGATGTTGATCTCCCTCTCCAATGCTCCACCCAATGAATTCGTGTGTATTAACTTGTACAACTTTTTAAAGTCTTTTTTAAAATTATATTAATGTGATAATTTTTTTTAGCAAAAATTGAATTTGTATCGTGTATAAATTTGTTGTTCTCGTAAGAGAACTAAATCAAATCAAATAAAACTTGAAAACTTGTATATGGTAAAACAATACAATCATAATAATCGACTACTATAAGGGATAGGAGCAAAAGAGATGCGATAAACTAGAAAAGCAGTCTCATCACCCAGAAGGGTAGTTCGAAGTGCAGGGTGGGGAACATAATGAAGGCAGCCACGGACGGATCACGGAACCAACACATCTCCCCTTTTGCGAGCCTTTAGTTTACTTATCGCATCCTGGTACTTTGTTGAGAACTTTGTCGCATTTACCAACAACTTGAACTAAGCAACTTGAATCATCTTTTAAGTAATCTTAAGTGTAGTATTGTGGATTTTTGTCGTTTGTGGTCTTGTGTTTAAGTCTATATAAAGAATACTTATTTTTATAAACCCTGTGTTGTGTCCATCTGTAGTGTTTTCACTGTATTACTATGTATATTCACAAATGCTTAACACACTCCCCCTGAGATAAGCCTATCTGATCATGCCAAGCTACCAAGGGTGTGAGCAGGGGTTATTAAGGAGTGTAATCCCCTTATCCTGACTTAGAAGTAAGGGTCCCTATTTGGACAAAGGTGAATACCATTGCCAACTAGAGACCTCCAGATCTAACAGTCCCAATGGGAAGTTATTTTTATATGACGTTATAAATAAACTCCCATTCTATCTTACGGGACAGATAGCCTTTCAAAAGTAAAACAAAATACACTGTCTTTCACTATCAGTACATGTCACACACCTCCGTACATGTCCTACCTTTCACATACACTGCACTCTGCCCACAAGGAGACCTTGGGCCTACATTAGGGGTATCTTACATGTAGAAAAAGGGAATGTTCGGGCCTGGTAAGTGGGTACACTTGCCAAGTTGACATGGCTGTCACAACTGCACATAGACACTCTAGTAGGCCTCTGAGCACTCAAATAAGGTAATTTTTCCAAATTGAACAGATCAGTCCATAAACATGCATATATTCCAACAGACCACAACTATCGGCAGTTCCAATTAAAGTCCAACGAATTAGTGTCTCTCAATCCTCTCAGGGTTTATTGTCAAAGTTCCATGTAATATCCAAAATTCCACAGTTCCTTCAATACATCAATTCTGCGAGGTCGTTACTGTTGTCAATATTGGTGCCAACACGTGTTTCGTCGTGCGCAATTTCACACATTGACTTCCTCAGGGCTGAAACAAGGAAATACAAAGGGCTTTCACAAATGTGGCCGCTGCAACTCATGCAGATGGGCCAAGAAGAAGGTATTACAATTTAGCTACAATGGCTCAGATGTATATGACATCGATGATTTTATCAATTGTGATACGACTTATGTCATATACGTCATTTCCTGCACATGTGGACAAATATATGTTGGAAGCACCATTAGAAGGCTAAGGGACAGAATGATGGAACACTTCCGGGCCTGGAAGAATGGTGACACAAGATACCCCATAGCTGCCCATAGTGTACAAAATTGTGATAAACTGAATCAGCATCAATTTAGCTACCATGCTATTGATTACGTTGCTCCAGTCCCGAGGGGGGGCAACAGACAGCTGAAGTTGAGAAGAAGAGAGGTGATTTGGATAATGAAATTGAGGGCGGTGGAGAGGGGCTTGAATATTGACAATGAATATCAATATTATCTTGGGCAGGATTAATGTGGTCATTGTGCACAGTATGCTATGAAATGATGTTAATGCCTTTATGTGTATACATTGATCTCTTACATATGAGGTGGTGTATTTTATGTACCCTACTATTGATGCACAGATAATTTGGTAAATTATAAGCCGTTTATGCCTTGGTGGGCTCTGATGCTACCCTTGTATAGCCCTTAATGATTATTTGGAGCAGATATATGCTCTTGTGTAAATAACAAATACTTGTATTAGATATGTGGATAACTTGCTTAGGTATGTAATCTACTAATGCACCTACATTCCCACATTTACACCATTCTAATACTAATGCCCTATGACACTGGGTGACAAAATTCAGTCTTATGACTAATTTTGTACTATTGCCTTTGGTTCTATCAATTATTATGTGTGCACATTTAGGAATATGTATGTTTTTCTACTCTATTTGCTTACACTATCAGTGCATTAGAATGTGGATATCGAACGTGAGTAGCGCTTTTCTCACCATTGTTATATTGTGTGGACGGCACATATATCTGGGTATAATCCTATACGGAATTGCTTTATTATAGATATATATTCTTTATTGGATATAAATATAAATATAATTGCTTTAAGGTTGTTAGATTGCGTCGATACTCAAGGTCGCCATAATATGGCTTTGCGATGTAAACCTTCGAGAAAACAAATAATAGACACGAGGGATTTAAATACATATACATCACGGTCTGTGTAATAGTATAGATGTGGTTCATAATGTATTACTCAATTATGTTAGCCGATAGCGAGATCACCTACTGTAATATGGCGCCTGATACTTTTAACATATAAAGTCACTCTAAGATGGCGCCCACGCAGGACGCCGGGATACAGCGAGATAGCCGATAGCGAGATAGCGAGATCACCCACTACAATATGGCGCCTGATATTTTTAACATAAAAAGACACTCTAAGAAGGCGCCCACGCAGGACGCCGGGATACAGCGAGGACACTTGCCGCTGTGAGGAGGGTGAGATTTGACGCGACTAGATTAATAGTAGATCCGATTATATGATATCTGCTGTGTATACTTACAACAGCTTTTCCTCGTGCTATAGGTATAGAAGCTTGAACCTGGACTAAGCCTGATAAGTATAACGGACGGTAAGGTCGGCTTTACAATGGTTAATGCGGAATTACTTAGATCTCCCAGATTGACTGTCGCTCACGATTTGGCTTTACTTGCCTTATTGCGATATAGGTCCGGGGCCTCATTTATACATGGATGCTATGAAATTTGGACTACACGGAACTGGGGAATAGGATTGATCGATAGAATTTCAGGGTAAGATAAGCAAGAGTATTCCTTTGGTTACTGACAGTGACCATCGAATGGATAAGTGAATGTGATCTTTTTTGTTACAGTGTCCCCAGTAGAAGATTATTAATTGGTGAGTGGAGATGCTTATTATTCATTGGTATCGTCTGTACATGCTACGTTAATAATGTAGAACTGATTGAGTTTGGTCTATTCTAGGATGCTCTTTTAAATTTGCGAAGAGCACAACTTTGTACCTGACAGTGATATAGAACATTATTATTGGGTGAGTGTATTTTATCTAATACAGCTAGTGCATTGTATTGAGCACACATAATACATGGGATGAACCATGTTTAGTTCTACAGATTCGGAATAACGTATTTCATTTAGGTGGAGCGACATAATTGTATTTATTTCAGTATAGCCTATATTATTTACTTCTTATATGAGCAATAGGGTTTTGCTGAATATAAAAATTGGCGTGTATATTCTAATGTCTGGTTTTTACTACACAGACAATTGTTATATTTGCTCTGGAAAGGAGACTACTATTGGAGAGGACTAAATAATTTTGCAGGTGAATTCTGATACCCGCTCCATTTCAGGCTTTTCTGGGTTATAAGGTTGTTCTGGACTTTTAGTATCGGTGTATTACCTTTTGGTCTTTGTTTGTGATATTTTCACTCTTATGCTTCTCCGGCATTATGCCTACATTTATGTTGCACATAACGGATGTATATATGTGGTGAAGGGGACTATGTCTACTTCTCCTAACAACCGTTTGATCTGTTTGGTTACATTATAATATGGGGCTTTGTATTTCCTTGTTTCAGCCCTGAGGAAGTCAATGTGTGAAATTGCGCACGACGAAACACGTGTTGGCACCAATATTGACAACAGTAACGACCTCGCAGAATTGATGTATTGAAGGAACTGTGGAATTCTGGATATTACATGGAACTTTGACAATAAACCCTGAGAGGATTGAGAGACACTAATTCGTTGGACTTTAATTGGAACTGCCGATAGTTGTGGTCTGTTGGAATATATGCATGTTTATGGACTGATCTGTTCAATTTGGAAAAATTACCTTATTTGAGTGCTCAGAGGCCTACTAGACTGTTCACTTCTGTGGGTACAGAAAACTAGGGGTGTTGGATACTTGCCCCTCCTCTAGATGCACCACAAATACCTCTTTAGTTACTTATCCCTGATATATATTTTTTAGGAGCGCCCTGAAATTGTTAGTATCCCATTTTGTAAGTGCACATAGACACTGCAGTGGCAGGTCTGAGAACCCTTTGAAGGGCTGCTTGTGTGGGTGGCACAACCTGTGCCGCAGGCTCACTATCGGCATTTGATTTACAGCCCCTGGGCACACACAGTGCACTTTACTAAGGACTTACCACTAAATCAAATATGCCAATCATGGAAACCCCAATCTGTTAGAACTGGGGGTCTCTAGTTGGCAGAGGTAGGTACCACTGTCCAAATGGGGAACCTTGCTTCTAGTGAGGGTAAGGAGGAAACACTCTTTAGATAACCTCTGCTCACCCCCTTGGTAGCTTGGCACAAGCAGTCAGGCTTATCCAAAGGCAATGTGTAAAGTATTTGTGCCAAGACTGAAATAAAATGAAATGAAATGAAAAAAGATTTATAAAGCGCATGGCTGCCCGGGAGCGTCCCGGCGCTGAGGGTGCAGTGGAAGTCTGAGGGGAAGCTCAGGAGGATGACGAGTGAACTTATGGCTTTTGTGGGAAAAGGTGTGTCTTCAGAAGTTTACGGAACTTCATGTAGATTGGTTCGGAACGCAGACAAGTTGGCAGGGAATTCCACAAGGTTGCTGCAGTGACCGAAAAACGTTGCCCTCCAGTGCGGGCCTTCCTGACTCTGTGAACAGTGGCCAGGTTACCTTGGGATGAGCGCAGGGGCCTGGTAGTTTTGTAGGGATAGATCATTTTCCCAAGCATAGGTGGCCCTTTGCCCTGAAGGGATCTGTGGGTGATACACAGAGCCTTAAATTTGATCCTTTCCCGGATATGCAACCAATGAAGAGCTCTGAGTGCTGGTTAGCCGATGTTCTCCGGGAGGTGCCTGTCAGCAGCCTAGCTGCTGCGTTTTGGATGCGCTGAAGGATATTAATGGTGGATTCTGGCGCGGCCATAAACAGGGCGTTACTGTAGTCTAATCTAAATAAGATAAGACCCTGAATGAGAAGCTTGCGGGATTGTCTCGGAAGTAGGGGGAGAATCTTCCGGGCTGAGCGAAGTAGGCCCACACAGGTGCCAGACGTCTTTTTGGCCTGTGTTTTAAGGGAGAGGTCTTACTCCAGCCAGAACCCTAGGCTTTTAAGTTCTTTCTTTGGTTGCGGGAGATCCCCTAGACACAGGGGCCATATGGAGGTGGGAAGGGATGTCATTCGCTGGCCCAGAAGCATAAGCTCTGTTTTTGTGCCATTTAGTTTAAGTCGCGAGTCACACATCCAATTATAGATTCCAGAGAGGCAGTCATGCAGCTTTTTGAGGTTGTCCTTTTCCAGGGAGAGTGAGACGACCATTTGGGTGTCGTCAGCGTATGTGACAACTTTGATCCCAAAAGGAGTGACAACATCCTCCAGGGGGGCCATATAAATGTTGAATAAGGTAGGGCTCAATGAAGAGCCCTGAGGAACCCCACACTGGAGGGGGAAAGGCTTAGAGCGCGCGCTCCCTTCGCACACCTGGAAGGTTCTGTCCTTCAGAAAGGATTTGAGCCATCGTAGTGTGGTGCCTCTTACCCCTAAGTTAAGAAGGCGCTGGATCGGGATCTCATGGTCTACAGTATCGAATGCAGCGCTTAGATCCAGGAGGATCAGCAAAGCCGATCCTCCCGAATCTAAAATGCACCTTGCTTCCTCGATCACTGTAAGAAGGGCGGTCTCAGTCCCCTGACCCGGGCGGAACGCGGTTTGAGAGGGGCGGAGAAGATTGTTAGTTTCTAAGAAGGCCGAGAGTTGTTGGTTTACAATTTTCTCTGCGATCTTACTAAGCCCTGGCAGAAGAGAAATTGGTCAGAGGTTTGCGAAGTCATGGGGATCAAGTCCTGGTTTCTTCAGCAGTGCTTTTACTACTGCCTGTTTCCAACTGGGGGGAACCACTCCTTGGTCAAGTGAGGCATTAATAAGGTCTGTGGCCAAAGGCGAGATGGTAGGTCCCACATGCTGAAGGATGTGTATGGGAGCCGGATCATTAGGGGATCCACTTTTCATGACGGTCAAAGCGGTTAAAAAGCCTTCTTTGGATATCTGGTTAAAGGAGTCCAGAGTGGGGCCTGTGTCTGCGGCAGTAAGATCCGCAGGGGCATAACTATCGGACTTTGGCGGTAGGGATTGTAGGATGTTTTTTATTTTGCTCTCAAAGAAAGCTGCTAATTGGTTGCATCTAGTGTCCGTGGTGTCCTGCACCAACGGGGGGTTGGGTATTTTGAGTAGCTGTTTTACTATTTTGCATGTCTCTCGAGACGAGTTGGAGGCTGTTCTAATTTTTTTTTCGAAGAAAGAAGCTTGGGCTGTTTTCCGGGCTGATTTATAGGTCCTCATGGCTGCTTTATATTTCTCTTTATTGAGGGGGGCCCAGTCTTTTCTCCATCTACGCTCCAGGTTCTTGCACATTTTTCTTAAGTCTCTAAGTTCTTGGGAGTACCATGGAGATTTAAAGACTTTGCTTTCTTTCTTCAGATTTTTCTTGGGTGTAACCGAATCAAGGGTGTTAGTCAGCCACTTGGTGATATTCGCGTCAGCTTTCAGAGGGTCAGGATCAGCGAGAGGGGCAGAGTGTTCTAGTTCCCGGGTCCAGTTCTCAAAGGGGAGTTTGGACCATATTCTCTCCTGAGTGTGAAGTACCTGAGCCTGAGGGATGTCCAAATTGGTTTGCCATGCGAACGGGAAGAGGAAGTGGTCCGACCATGGTAATGGAAGGGGGGGCGATATTTCTATTTTAGGGATGTTAGAAAAGATCGAGTCGAGAAGATGTCCTTTAGCGTGTGTAGCCTCAGAGTTTTTAAGGAGGAGGCCAAACACAATTATCTCTGATTTAAGATCGCCTGCAATTTTATCGGAGAGATCATCGAAATGAAGATTCAGGTCTCCTAATAGGATAAAATTGGGTGTCGCGGCACAGGAGGTAATTGTGGTTTCTAGCAGTGAGCCTACGAATTGTCCTAGGCTTCCTGGGGGCGGTATATAAGAATACCCGATAAGGATTTGTTTGGCGTAATTTGTAAGTTAAAATAGATGCATTCACAATCCGAAATTCCTCCCTCTTGTATCCTGCAGGTAAATGTATCCCTGTAAACTATGGCTAGGCCACCTTCCTTTCCTTGGGTTCTGTTATGGAACTGTATTAGGAATCCCTGGGGTAACATACTAACAATGTCTGCCTCGGAGTTAGAGGTCAGCCATGTTTCCGTGAGGAATAGTATGTCCATGTTGGTATCTTGAATTAGCAGATTGATTTCTATACAGTGTTTGGGTATAGATCTGCAATTAAGCAGGGCCAGGCTTACGTGCTTCGGTATCTGGCGATTGTCTTTCGTAGGAGGGTCACCCTGGTGAGATGATAGTGGTTCAGGGGGGGTGGTTTTAGTTCTGAGATGCAGGAGTTGTTCTCGCGAGTATTTGATACGAGGTTTGGGGGAAATGGGCATAGTGTCTGGCCCTGAGCCAGACAGAATGCACACGCCGGAAGCGCCGGAGTAGGCTCGATGGTGGTCGAATTACGAGGACCCCCAATGAGGACCCGTATCCTTACCATTACCGAATTGCCCGCTATCTTCACACCGTACTAGCAGCCACTGGGGGTGGCAACTTATGCACCATCGAGCCACACCGGCGCTTCCGTGTGTGCATTCTGTATATACGTAACTGTTAGGCAATCTCTTGTTGTCCTGAGGATGAACCTTGAATTACAATAGGGTTTGAAACGTCGTCGACTTTTATACACTAAATGCCTATTTATCTTGTGATATTATTATTTGCATTTGTGTATATTTTGGATTGTCTGTGTATGATTTATGATATTCAGACTGCCTCAATTTGCCTAAGATTCTCCTGTTTGTTTTTTCCCCCGAGTGTGTTAGTTGGGCACCGGCTGGTGTCCCACTTGTATCACACCTATTTTTTATGTACCTTATATATTGGAAATTAAACTGTCCGGCTGGACATTGGATATAGAACTATTGAGTCTATATTTATTGAAATTCATTGTTCTCTGGTCTAGGGACATTGTCTCTGTTAATATATAATCACCCAAGGTCCCTAGCTTACCGCGCCTTTGGGTACCCTTGTGTTCTATATATAATATGTAGGTTAAGGGTAGCACGTGTGCCTTAACTGTGTGGCATGTCCTGGTAGTGACAAGCATCCATTTTGGTTTCACACTGCTGTGAGGCTGCCCTCTCATAGGAATGCATTAGGGACTCCCTGATAAGTGTTTCAGTGGTAATTCCTGATCATAGAGGAGTAGCGGGATCAAGTTTGGTATGTTTGGAATAGTGGTAATAAATGCAGCATAATGGTGTGTGCAGATTAATTATCACTATTTTAGAAATGCCGCTTTTAGAAGTGGGCATTTCTGTGTGCTATGTGCCTTTGTGCCTGCCTGATGTGTATTGCATGTCTGGCTCGGGAGTGACAGGGGCTGGGGAGATGCAGTGGCTCCAGAGGGGCTGGGTGAGTCAGCGCTAGGCTGAATGGGTCTGATCTGCATTTGGATTAGTGGGAGGAGTAGCCCCTAACCCGGATTAGATCTGTGCCTGCCTTGTACAAAGCTAGCTCCGCCCCCTGTGGTGTGTCTGGGGCCAGAGCCTAAACTGACAATGGGGAGTGCTGTGCACTTGTGAAATGCCTCCCAGAACTGGTTTGGACTAGGTCCAGTGCCCTGTGTCAGGGCAGAACAAAGACTAAGCGTGGTATAAATATTGGGACTGTGACCCCATGTGTGTTGTTGGTACCTACTTGGAGCTGTGTTGCTGCTGCACTGCTGGGCAAGGAGGAACCGCTGTGGAACCCAGCTGCAGGTTCCCAGGGGTCCCTACATGCTGGCCTGCCTGTGCCCAGCTCTGCCCCTCTAAACGTGGGTCCTAGCACCTCGTGAGAGCTGCGTTCTTTTATTTTCCCTGGGAACCCTTGGATGGGGCTCCAACTTAGAAGCCAGGAAGTTGCCGTGGCAGAAAATCCACAGACCAGGAAGCCAGGCAGCTGATGCCTGGTTGTGCGTGGGGCTCCCATGGTAGTGAGGAGAGTCCTTTGTGCTTCTAAGGGCCCAAGGAGGGGCTCCAACTTTGCCCTGCCGAGTGTATGACGAGCACTCCGTAGTTGTCTTTTCTTTTCCGATAAACCCAAGAAGAAGGGCACCAGCTCCACTCCTTCCGAGCAAAACCAGAAGTCAGGCGCCCGTTGCCTGGCCAGGGGTGAGGCTGATCTGAGATGAGCAGCCAACTGTGAAGCAGCGCCACGGGAAGGCAAGCATGGCCTATGCCTGGTTGGAGACTGGGCTCCCGTAGCCACGAGGAGAGCCCCGCGTGTTGCTGAGTCTTTTGTGGCCACAGAGAGGAAGTGCTGCCGGAGCGGAAGGCAGGCAACCTTGAACCTGGTTTAAGGCGGGGCTCCCTTGTGCCAAGGAGAGCCTCGCAGGTGGCCCAGGCGCAGATAGAGGCTCACCAGTGCAACCAGAGAAAGACCTGCTCCATGACGAGAGATTAGACCCGCAGAGAGAGGTGCCGGCGAAAGGGGTCGTGTGGCTCTGCTCAGCTCAGAGGAAACAATGCGTCTTGAAGGCGTGACGGAGAGGTGAGTTCCCCGGGGAAGAGCTGGCCTGAGACAAGTCCCAGTCCCTCATTTTGCCTAAAAGAAGACAGCCGCACCACAGGAAAGCAGGTGGCTAACCTTGGGGGCCATTCCTTAGGTTCGAAGGGGAAGGAGGGAGAATGAGTGAGGCCGTCCCACCCTCGAGGGGACATTGACAAGCCTCCCTTAGGTTCAGAGGGAGCACCAAGGATATTCTGGCAATCATCCCCCCTAAAGAGCCGATGTGCCGCATGGTCGCAGGCAGCTGCACACCTCTGAGGTATCGGGCCAATTTGATTTCTCTTGGTGGCATTGTGGGGCAAGCCAGGAAGGGGCCCCCAAGGACAACGCAAGACTGCTGGTGCCGGCTGTCCACTTATACGCCCGAGGTGGGCAGGATGTAATTAGGTGATGGGTGTACTGCTGATCATGCTCAGGGTTGGTGCACGGGCCCCCCGCATTCATAGGGAATGTTTGCAAGGCTAAGTCCTGCTATGATGTCTATTCATATTGGGGGTTATGCTGTGGTAGTACTGTGTGCACCCAATGAATGATTACCGTACACTGCTAATTTAGGATAAATGCCTATTGTGCTTTATGCCTAATGTGTTTATGCTACCTGTAATGTTACCAGTAGTCACTGGTTGTTTTATCACTTACCTGCTCTGATGGTGATGACAGTGGCCTGATTGGCCCTGCAAGGCATATAATCTCCTGTGAAGTAATACCTAGTGCCAGGTGGAACAGTGTACATATGTGATTATGTTCTGATGTGTTTTATGGATAATACAAAGGCTATTTTTATACAACCTTTTGTGGAGTCTCTTTTGTGGTGTGCCTAGTGTGTTGCTGTGTGTGTGTGTGTGTGTGTGTGTGCGTGCGTGTGTGTGTGTGTGGGTGTGTGCGTGTGTGTGTGTGTGTGTGTGTTGGGCAAACGCTTTACACATTGCCTCTGGGATAAGCCTGACTGCTCGTGCCAAGCTACCAAGGGGGAGAGCAGGGGTTATCTTCAGCGTGAAACTCCCTTCTCCTGACTAGAGTGGTGGTTTCTGCCTGGCTTAGGCGCATGTCCTAGCCAACCAGAGATCCATTTCTAACAGCGGGTTTGTGACACAAGCCCCTATACAAGCCCCTGGGATTGTCCTCCGTCAGCAGACAAGCAGGTGGTTCCACCTGAGTGTGTCAAGTGATAGAATGCAATTGTGATTGTCAACTTTAACATGTACGATTGTGTCCCTTACCTGCTGCTACTGTAAATAATGTTGCTGAATCTGTTATGGTTATGTGTGTGAAAGCACTTCTTAAGAAGTATTGCTAAATAAGCCATTCTGGTTTGCATGACATGTTTTGTAAATTATGAGTAAAACGACATTGAGGCTCTCAGTGTGGTTGTCACTGACTTTTTTGAGTGAGAGGGGATTCGGGACCTAACAGGACACATCCAGTGTTAGGACTCGAGTGGGTGTGAAGACAATAGCAAGGTGGACGATTCAAGGATCGAATCGTTTGCTAATTGTGATTTTAGAGATCTTATCAGATGAGGTCTAGGTTGAGTCAAAGGAGGGATGGAGGAGGGAAGAATGTAAATATCAGTATTTAGCGCCTTGAAAAGGGTGGCTAACAGGAAATCAAGGAATTCCTTTCTGTATAAGTATGCCTGACTCAAAGACGGTTCTCCGCAGCGCATACATTTAATGCGATTTCCTGAAACGCGGCGTCTGGCTGTTGCTGACCCTGCACTGACTGCACTGTCTGTCAGCACTTCCGTCTTCAGGCCGATCGTCCTCGGCACTTTATCCTCCCGCGGTGATAACATGAATGGAGATGCGCTGCGAGATTGCGCACTTCAATCCGAGGCGAGTCAGGCAGAGAATGGGGTGTGACTTACTGATCGCCCCGCTCTTTCAACATCTAAAAATAGCGCAGCCTCAGCGACCCGTATTTACATCACAGACGCAGAGGCATCCAGCGAGCGCCTAGAGGGGCGGTGGGACACTGCGCTGGTGCATCTGCAGGGCGGCTGCTGTGGCCACTGGTTTATGACACGTTTTAACTTTAGGAACACTGACAGGTGCAACATGCCACAACAATACATCTCATTTGGATGCCATCTTAATTACATTGACTGGCCTACGTTTCATAGCTCTTGGCAAGGTTAATTAACAGATGCATTGTACAGCTCACCAGTATTTGGTAAAGTTATTTCGGGCCATATGAGTTCAGAGGATAGGGTGAGAAATAAATATATTTATTGCAGACTAATACTTTTTCCGAATGATTGACAACAATGTGTACATGGGAGCATTGTAAACTATCGCCTAGAGTGACCTTGGATTATCGGGTTCTGGAGATTAGCAGGAGCCTGAGATAAAACACATGGGGGCAGATTTACAAGCCCCTTGCGCCACTTTTGCGTTGGGAAAAGTGACGCAAAAGTGGCGCAAGGGGCTTGTAAATCTGCCCCATGGAATCTACACAGCTCACAGATTTCCGGGCAGAAACTCCGCCAGAGTATTCATGGAATACATATAAAAAAGCAGACGAGTTAAGGAGGGGACCCACTGAGCGCACAAGGGCTAAAAGCAACCACCAAACACAGCCTGATACAAAGATCATTGTTGTGGTTTGAGAAAAGCATATCAGGGTGAGTTTATTAAACACACATTTTGGAGGATAACTCATAGTCCATAAACAACCTTACACGAGTGCCAAACATTACGATATCCATACGTTTATAAGGTTTTTTGTTCCCCATGCAGAATTAGCTGGACATGGATGTCCTGGCCAACCTCCATCACGAGCTGGCATCTCCCAAACCAATTCAACTCCCACCCCCTATCCCGTGACCGTGAGAGTCCCACCCCCCTGACTCTAGCTGAGTTTGCTCAGCTCCTTGAATGTTGGGAGCAGGGCACACTCAGATGGGAGCATCAAAAACCATGTCACAGGCATTCTCCGCAGGGCCCCTGCCGCCTGTTGGATAGACGTGGCGGCCCACTATGGCAGACCTGGTCCACTGGAGCAGACTGCATCCCTTCCACCAAGACAACTGGAACAGAGCACCCCTAGAGAACCAGGGCAGCTGCACCTCAGAACCCCGCGTTCAAGAATGGAAGGCTCCAAGACCCATGGGGTCCAGACATGAATGGCCATTTAAATGCAATGTGTTTGTATAAAATGCCATGGTGGTCAGAGGTATCATTGCTGGACAGGAACCCACTCCACCACAGGCTACCTAACGTGTGTCCTCCCTCAACGCACCTAAATTCTGAAGTACAAAAGATAACAAGCAGTGGACAAAAATCTCTTTCCCATCCCTGAACAGGTGAACCACGTCAGCCAGAAATTGTCTGCCCTGATACAGCCATGCGGAATGGTTTTAGACGCCAGGTATTCAGAAGCTCCAACATTTTTGATTCAGTCAATTAACTGACCCATCACACCACACTCTCCTGGGAATCAGGAGGGGCTGTGCGACAGCTTCAGCAGAAAAAAACTTTGGACGACCAAGAAAATTCAGAAATCACAAATTCCATTAAATCACAACAGCCCTGATGAGCCATATTATTACCTCCATGAGGTAAAATGATCATCAATATCCCTTTATCTATCCATCTCAGTCCTCCAATACACAGGCCTCCTGCGCCAACCCATCTCATCCTAAAAGCAACTTGTCAATACCACATTACCAAGGAACCCCATCAGCCCATCTGTAGGAAAAACTAATGCTTGGGCTCCACTCACTGGCTGAGACCTGATGTATTCTGCCAAAGCCAACACAGGGCCACAGCATTGCCCTGGAGCTCTACTGGGGACTCCATGGTCTTCCCTTCTGAGTTGGTCTATCGTAGAGGAGGGGAT
This sequence comes from Lissotriton vulgaris, assembly GCF_964263255.1. NCBI lineage: Eukaryota > Metazoa > Chordata > Amphibia > Caudata > Salamandridae > Lissotriton > Lissotriton vulgaris. Next base: position 232,026,082 of record NC_141690.1, read on the forward strand.
TGATATTGCCACTTAAAGTGACCTGCCCTCCATTCCTGCATTGATGTGGTCACAGTTTCACTAAATCTGAAAGCCCCATAAAAGGCCTGAGAAAATACCGCCTTAAAGAGGACTGTTTTCAATACTGAGCTCAACTAGTTTGGCTGTAATAAGATTGTCCAACTTTTCAATGTCAATGGGTCTTCTTTGATTCCTCTTTCCTTCTTTACTCAAAAGCTCAAAAGAAGGGAGGGCTTCACCACCCCCCTTAATAGTCCCTCCTCCACAATTGCCACCTTTGCACTTGGGCCTCGCCAGGGACGTCGCTGGGCCGCTCCAAATTTCAGCACCCCGCACCCACATTCTGGGACTAGTCTCATTCTTTCATTATTGTTGTCTATGGAGTAACAATGTTTTTCCTTCCCTGAATCCCTTTCCTAACTGCCTCATGATGAAATATGAGGTTTTGCCTTTTCGCTTCCAACACTGGAAAAGAACTCAGAAGTGCATTTAGAGTTTGGCCTACGGGGAGCTTAGTCTATCAGAGCAGGAGGGGAGGAGAAAGTGAATAACTCATGCTAGTACCCGCCAGGGACAGCCACCTCTTCCAGTGGCAGAGAAGACCCCCCAGAAACACCAGGGCACTTTCCTTCCTGATCATTGATTGAAACCAGGGGCATATTACCAAGGGCCTTATCGCCGCTTTAGCTGCACTTTTTGCTGCTAAAGCAGTGATTTTTTTATCGCCCTATCAGCAAGTTGTCGCTAACAGGCGTTAGCAATAGCTTTCTGGCGAAAGTGGCCGGTTTGGGTGCCGCTTTGCATGTCAGCGATATTCATTGCTAATGACATGCAAAGTAGGCGTTCCCAACCAACAGACCTAGTAAACAGCCGCTAACAGGCCTATCGCCTATTAGCAAGGAGGCCCTGGCCCCGGATAGCGATATGAAAAGTCGCACTAACCGGGGTCGTTTATTTTACACCTGCTATTTTCCTGACTACACCATACCTAACATGGGGGAGGGGGGGTGGATTATGTTGATACGACCACAGGGTCGTTTCAGCAATGTTTTCCCCCTTCCCCATGCAACTTCGCTGTTTTTTCGCAATGTTGGCCCTTTTCTCCCGCTATTGCTGGAATATATATCACCCTAGCACTAATTGTTGCGAATACAGCGTTAGCGTGGCGATATATTCCAGCGATAGCTGGCGATGAAAATGTTCACGCTAAGCTCACTCTGCAATATTTTTTGCAGTTTCTTGCTAATATGGCCCCAGTCTCTAGAGAGAAAAGAAGGCATGCCAAAGGAATTGCTATGTAGTCTGTATAGTAAAAGCTCAAAAGTAACACGTTTCCTCATGATCCAAAAAGGCATCAGCACAGCAATGCCTTTGCAAATGCCCTCAATGTTATTGGACAAAGGCAGAGATCTTGAGAACATCATGTTATGTTATGTTATGTTAATAACCATTTCTTGAGCGCACATACACCCTTGGGTTTCTTGGCGCTATAGAGTCAAGACAATCAACACCACTCTTAAGCATAAGCCTGTTGGAATAGCCACGTTTTTAAAGATTTTCGAAACGTCAGTAAGTCATTGCTCTGTCTGATCGAGAGGGGAAGAGCATTCCAGAAGGAGGCAGCCAGATGGTGAAAGCAGCTGCCGCCCTGGCGTTTTTTCTTGAATGAGGAGACATTTGCAAGAAATAGATGTTTAGAGCGTAGGTTGCGCGAAGGTGTGTAGTTAGTGATAGATTGCCTAATAAATCTAGGGCCATAGTCATGGAGCGCCCTAAAGGTGATACATCCTGTTTTAAAGGCAATTCGCTGGGCCACTGGCAGCCAGTGAAGTTTTTCCAACCCAGCTCTAATTGATTGCCACTTTGGTTGTTTCCAAATCAGTCTTGCCGCCTGATTTTGGACCATCTGTAAACGTTTTAGTAGACCCACGGGAGACCCAAATAAAGGCTGTTTGAAAAATCTAACCGGGAGAGAACGAGGGCAATCACCACTTGAATAAGTGCAGAGTGTGTTAGGAGATCAGCAATTTTCCTGATCTTCCTAAGTTGAAAAAAACTAGCGGAGACCACCGTTCCCACCTGTCCTTTGAGGGATAGATCCTCATTGAGTGTAATCCCCAGGCTTTTTACCGATTGGGTCTTTGTAGGGGGGGATCCCATGTCTGCTGGCCAGCACAGTTGCCCCCAGCTCAGTCCACTTTCCCCAGGCAAAATCAATTCTGTCTTGCTTGGGTTCAGTTTAAGATGGTTTAAGGTCATCCAGCTTTGTATATGTGACATTACGGCTGAGCATTCGGCGGCAGAATTTGGGGAATTTAGAGGAATAATTAGCTGAAGATCGTCAGCGTAATTAAATAAGGTTATTTTGTAATTTTTTAAAGAATAAATCAGTGGGCGGAGGTAAAGGTTAAATAATAAAGGGGAAAGTGACGAACCTTGGGGAACACCACAAGTCGATGACATCTTGGGGGCTGTAAAAGATCCCAAACGCACAGATTGTGTGCGATTTGTGATAAAAGAGGCAATCCAATTCAGAGCGTTGCATTCCACCTCAACATTATCCGCCCACACAAAGTGTATTTTAGTTCGTTTGACAATTTTATGAGCATATGAGCCAGAGAGCTAGAAGAATCTCCTCTGCCTAGTGTCATAGGTGGAATGTCAAACCTTACAGTTATGCATTTGTCACAATCCTGTCCGTCTTGAGGAGGACCAAGATAAGACTCTCTGGGCACTGAATATTACTTATAGTTCCTTCCAGTTTGCTAATATCACCTTACCCTATGTTAAATATACTCCTTGTTACAATCCCAAAGGTTGTTACTCACCACAGACGACTAGCATTGTGATAACGATAACTCTAGGGTAACGTTACATAAGAAATACCCGGAGTAGTTTGCAAGAGAGTAGCCAACAATCCAATGCATCCCTCTTGGCTAAAATTGGCACATTCAGAAGCATTATGTCTTCTCTGGAGGAGGGCTGGAAGGGTTGGAATGAAAGCCAATGTCACTTTGGAAATAGCCTTGCCAGCTTGTCACTAATCATGCCTGTGTTTTCTGGCAGAGTGGGGGAGACCTGCAGGATAATAATGTGGAACTTGCCAAAAAGAAAGAAGGCAGTATGGCATTGATTTGTTGAAACGTAAAACGCGCACTACTGTGTAGGCAAGGTGAGAAGTTGTTGCGTGCCTCTGGGGTACCATTCTCTTGTCATGGAGTGTTTTCAATATTACACTGCGTAGCGTTCCCTAATTAAGCGAACGTCCCCCTGAGCAAGTGCTATGTTAATTCAGATTTAAAAAGTTTTGAACAAAGTATGAAGCTCCAACTCCAAACAATTTAACTAATATAGTTCGGTATAAAGCGTTTCACATGTTCTCAAGGCATTTCAATTGTCCCAATGCATTTTGGGCAGTAAAATGCCCTTCATCAGGAGAATTTCTCAAGGAAACGCGGTGCTGGCGTGTCATATCAATTCTCCATCGGTTTTGATATGACACACCAGCACCGCGTTCACTTGAGATGGTTCCCTGATGAAGGGCATTTTACTGCCCGAAATGCATTGGGACAATTGAAATGCCTTGAGAACATGTGAAACGCTTTATACCGAACCATTTAAGTTAAATTGTTTGGAATCACAATATGATGTATTAAATATTGTTGCTTCATTCAAAATTCATCAACTTACGCTCAAGTTGGAGCTTCATACTTTGTTCAAAACTTTTTAAATCTGAATTAACATATCGCGTGCAAGGATACTTCACTGTTGTGTTCAGGGGGACGTTCGCCTAATTAGGGAACGCTACGCAGTGTGATGCATTAGTTGAAAGCCCTATAAACCTTCTCTTACAGCTGAACTCAAAAACGTCCCCTTCCCAAAAGTTACATCTTCATCAGATTACTCTTCAGCAGGGAGTCAGTGTCTTAATGACGGAGCCAAACATGTCTGCTGTTGCCCACTGATGCTTCCATACTGAGAAAACAGACATTATACATTGCACTCCAGAAATGGGCCCTTCCCCCACCCCATACATTCAGAACCTCCAGTAGAAACAAAGTGCTGTTGCTAAATAACCCCTGCCTAGCCATGTATTTCATGCTCAACATATGCTTACATTGCAATGCATCACAATTGTCCTGGAGTTTTTTTTTTTTAGGATTAGGCGGGTGGCCGGCCATCCTGCAAGGCTTGGCGAATAGACCCCCCATTTTTATAGCTCTCTGCCTTCCTGGTGGAGTTCTCTGTTCAGACCCGGCTCCAGGAATTTTTATTTGGGTGGGCCAAGTGTGCTTTTGAGTGGGCCACTACCGGCCCAATTTGTTGCTTCTGGAGATAGTCTGCAAGCCATAGATTACATCATATCTACTTGCAAACAGTCACCAAGATGCAAGGATTGCTTATGTGTGTATACAGAGCACGTAGAGAGTTATTTATTGGTGCACCACCACTAGCCTCTTTCTCTGTAGATACCTTTACTACCAGCCTCCAACAGTGCACTCCATCTCTCTGTAGCCCCGCCCCCTCATGACCTCCTCCTCAGACTCCCTCACTACCACCGTCCACCAGTGCCCCTCATCTCTCTGTATCACCCACCCTCCCCCAATTACCTCCTCCTCGATTCCCTCACTGCTACCGTCCAACAGTGCCCTTCATCTCTCCAAAGCCCCTCCCCCTCATGACTTCGTCCTTGAATCCCCTCAGTACCACTCTCCAGCTGCACCCTCCTCTCTCCAAAGGCCCTCCTCCTTGGATTCCCTCATTGCCACCCTCCACCAGTCCCCCTCATCGCCACATAGCCTCTCCCCCTTTTGACCTCCTCTGCGGATTCCCTCATTGCCACCCTCCAACAGTGGCCCTCATCCCTCGGTTGCCCCTCCCCCAATGACCTTCTTCTCGGATTCCCTCATTTCCACCCTCCAACAGTGACCCTCATCGCCCCAAAGGCCCTCCCCTCATGACCTCCTCCTCGCATGCCCTCACTCCCAACCTCCAACAGTGCCCCTCATAATTTCTCCATAGCCCCTCCACCTCATGACCTCCTCCTCAGACTCCCTCACTACTACCCTCCACTAGTGCCCCTTATCTCTCCATATCTCCCACCCTCCCCCATGACCTCCTCATTGGATTCACTAATTGCCACCCTCCACCAGTGCCCCTCATTGCTCTACAGCCTCTCCCCCTATGACCTCCTTCTTGGATTCCCTAATTGACACACTCCACCAGTGCCACTCATCACTCCATAGTCCCTCCCCCTCATCACCTCCTCCTCAGACTCCCTCACTACCACCCTCCAACAGTTCACTTCATCTCTCCTTAGCCCCCCCATGACATACTCCTTGGATTCCCTTACTGTCACCCTCCACCAGTGCCCCTCATAGCTCTATAGCCTCTCCCCCTCATCACCTCCTCCTCAGACTTCCTCACTACCACCCTCCAACAGTGCACGTCATCTTTCCGTAGCCCCTATGACCTTCTCCTTGGATTCCCTAATTGTCACCCTCCAACAGGGTCCTTCATCTCTCTGTAGCCCCTCTCTCATTTTCAATTTTATTTTTATATAGCGCTACTCATAGTGTAGGGTGTCAAAGTACTTACATCATGCATTGATAATGAATCATTCAAGTATGTAAATCAGTCTATAGGGAATGTCACATAAGCCAATGAGGATTGCAAGGTGTAGGTATCACATGTCATTCATACTGGTGGGCAGCATGTTTTAAGAGGGTTTGGTCTGGAGAAGCACAAACACAGGACTTAGAGCATACCCCTGTGGTTGCGGAGTTGGCTTTACTGATTAAAATGTATATCTGCCAAAACAAACTCTTGATAGCTACATTCGAGTAATGAAAGACAGGGTAAATTCGAAATATATTGCAACACCCCAAAAAAAGTTCTAATTATACCATTTAGCTTTGTATGCAACTCTTTGATGTCAGTTCATAGGTCACTGTCCTATTTTAGGATTGTAACTTCTTTACTGCAAGTAACCCACTGAGCTATCCACATAAATACAGTTTATCTGCATTTAAAAATTAGGAACAGACAAAATATTGCTCTCCAGCAGGATCATTATTCACCAGAGTTATCTGGACATTTTAGTAGTTGTGTCTTGCATCCGTCATGATAACGAAACAACAATATAAAATATACACAGCATACACGAAGTATGTGCCATGCTGGGCCCTCATAGATTAAAAAAAAAAGACTTAATATACACACATCCTCGAAGCATACATTTAGCTGGTCCGTTCAAACTCTGTGGCACAGCCCGATCTCATAAAAAGCTGAAGGGGTCAGGAAAAGTGAATCTGAATCAACAAACTCCTTTTCTCCAGCGCTGAAATATCCACGCAGTAGGACAGTGTGTACACATTACCCGGTGCCAAAGAGGATTTCTCCCCTTCACCATGCCCCTGTGCCTGCACAAGTGGGCGGGGACACAACCCACCTTCCTAAAAGGAGATGCGTGATTGGGGGTGCCTGTGAGAAAAAGCCCAGGCCCAATCACGCAACTCCTAGAAAAATAACATTCAGATGAACGTTTTGATTGCCGTGGCCATTTGCTGTTGCCCCCTGACGTCAGGGCCACGGTTCATTTTGGGTGGGCCAGGCTCATGTTTGGGTGGGATTGGCCCACCCGGCCTACCCGCAAGAACCGTGCCTGTCGCTGTTCCTTCAGAGAAGCCACAGCAGCTCCTTATAGGCACTGAAAGTGTAGCCATGTTGAATCCAGCCACACTGTAAAGATTTTTGTTTAATCAAAAAACACCTTCGCAAAACAGGAGTTTGCAAAAACACCAATGGCCTTGACATGCTGGGAGTTTTCTTCTAGTGTATCAAGTTTGATATTGTTGTTTCCTGTTCAGGCACACCAGGTTTTTCCTGGTGGTTCTGAACAGGAAAATAATTACACTGGAACTAGGAGTGTGCAAAATGTGCATAATTTGCTTCAGTGTAATTATGAGTAATTTCAACGAAATGACATGAAATTAGGTGTATTTAAGCAAAATGCAAATTTGTCATTTTGATCTGTTGTTTCAGTGTAAAATGCATCCACACATCAATTTTTGTTGTAAGGGTGCATTAAACAAAAGCACTGTGAACAACAGCCACTGACGTTGTGATTCCTGTGCATTCATGGTAAAATTTTACAACAAATGTTCGCCTTCATAGTACATTTTCACTGTGAATGGCGCGTAATCAGTCATTGACTACAAGGAACTCATCCTGTTATTCAAGATTTCACAGACAAAGTGGCAAATAATTACACGGACAAAGCAGACACGTTGGAATCGTACCTAAAACAGAAACAAAGCACCAGCATTAACCTTGTACAAAACAACAATCCAAGAATGCCCTAATCAAGCCTGTCCGTTCCTTCCAACACATCTCACACGATAAATTTATGGACCTGGTCAAAGCAAGCAGACCTGCCAGCAGCCCTTCTGACCCCTGTCCGCCACAAATGTTCAAGCCAATTCTTTTAACAACCTCTGCTGCCACTCCAGTAAGAAGAATCATCAACAATTCCTTAACTACTGGACTATTTCCAGAAGAACTCAAAAATTCATACAAATGCCCTTAACTGAAGAAAACAAACTTGTACCCGCTGAACCCTGACAACTACAGACCCCTTACCAATGGACCGTTCCTGGGCAAACTGATAGAAAGAGCAGCGTTCGCCCAGATGTCACATTTAATTGAAGAGAATGACATACTTTCAGACTTCCAAACAGGATTCCGTTCAGGAAGAGGCACTGAATCTGCCCTCCTTACCATCTGGGATGACCTAAAGAATACAGTTGACTGCAACGGGGTTGCTGTGCTACTCCTCTTGGACCTCTCAGCTGCCTTTGGCACGGTTGATCATGACACTCTGAAACAAAGACTCTATGAAGCCGGCATAGAGGGAACTGCTCTAGAATGGATTGCGTCCTGCCTTCGAAACAGAACTAATGTCATCCATTCCCCACCTTTCTCGTCCAAACTGTACTCCACAAAAGCAGGGGTCCCTCAAGGTTCTATCATATCGCCCATGCTTTTCAACATCTACATGAAGTCATTACAAGTACTGACCAATAAATTTCACCTTACGTGCTACACCTATGCAGATACAAAAGGGGGTGGTAATGGACGGAGCATCTGAACCAATCAAACACTCACACCCAGTCAAAAGATCTGGGTTTAATCCATCACCGTTCTTTAGCCCACTCTGCCACCCCAGTTCAGCCTATACCTCGCTCAATATATCTTCTAGCCCAACCTTCCGACTCATCTCAAACTTCTACTACTTCTTCCAATGCACTACCCTATCTCTCATCCTATACATCTATCAATATATCCTCTACATCCACTCTCTCATTTATCCCAAACCCCATACCACTACTATGATTGCCAAAATAACCCTTTCTAGACTCTCTCCTACTCTACCCCTCCTTGCATCATCTGACACCTCTTTTACTATACGGATCCCCTAAAACAAACCTTTCTAAACTCTCCCCTCTGAAAACTCCTTTTTACTCAGCCAAAAGCCTCCTCCTACTGCTAAGACTTACTTTTTTTTTTAAATAAAATCCTTCACTCTTTCATCTCTCCACTATCCTTTTCAATCGAAATTAACAGCCTAACATGTGCACTTATCAAATACCATATTAAACTATACTAATATACTACCCAAATAACTGAATAACATATCCACTACTCAAATTGCTTCATATTTTTTTACTATACTAATTTTCAACAGTAATCCTTTATGGATCGGGAGTTGCGTGCTACTCGCCAGAAAAGCGCTTCAACACCCATCAGGGGTAACAAGTGCTATATGAATGCAAATCTTTCTTCCCCTTTTATCCCTCTGCTAACCTTCTCACTCCAAGTAACTGACTAATATCCACCACTGAAATGACTTCATATTTCACCATATTAATTCACCACTAATCCTTTGTAGGCTTCCGGAATAGCGTGCGTCAACAAGCGCTATATAACTACAAACCTTTGTCCTCCTCTATCCTTCTGCTATCATTCCAAATCCAATTAACTGACTAACCTATCCACCACTTAAAATGTACTTGCATGTTTCACTGTACTAATTCAACACTAATCCTCTATGGGTCCCGGAGTAGCGTGCTATTCGCTGAAAAAGCGCTATGACGCCTCATCAGGGGTAGTAAGCGCTATATTAATGCAATTACAATACAATACAATGAATATATCGGCAAGGCCTAGATGGAACATCCACTCTGTTAACTAATGGCACAATATCTGATGAGCCATCAGTCCATGATTTCCGCTGCAACAGCCAGCGAATGCTTCTCCGACAGAAACACAGTTGCCCATTTAACTTACAATAAAGTTGATGGACAGATAGTTTGGTGGTAGGGACCTCTGCCAAACTCTACATCGGGGTCTTTAATTTAATATCTCAGAGGATGATGTACAGGAGACCCTTCCTAGCTTCATTTGACTCTCTAACCTGACATTCATTCCAAAGGCGGAGAAGGTCAACAAAAATTTGTTCTACAGCTTACACTTCTTTTCTGGCTTCCTTCTTCTAAGGTTCATGCCTCAAAGGATTGTCTTTGTGCTTGCAGAGGGTATTGCTGGGATCTATAAGTGAAACAACATGTACAGGAACCTACTGTTCAAGATGGTGTCCAAGTTGCAAAAAAACAACAAATGCACAAAACCACAGGGTGTTACACAGCCACAATCAGATTAACTTCAATAGCTTGCAAGCTGTCTGAGTGACAAACCAGGCCACTCAGACCAATCCTGGCGGTGCTCTCATTCTAAGTATAGCATGAGAGCAGCGTCAGGATTGGGTGGGGAGCCTGTGCCCCAGTGACTGCCAGGAGGAGAACTGGAGAAGAGGGCTGCCAGCTTCGACAGGTAAGTTTTTAAAAATTATTTATTATTCTCCTAATCCCCTGTCCACCCCTCCCACTATAGCTATGTGGTAGCCGCCACTTGTGGCGTATCAAATGGGAAATAACATTTACAAAGCAGTCATTACATCGCACTACACTTACAACACAGTCATTACATGGCAACATCCCTTACAACGCATGCCACTACAACACATGCATTACAACGCATACTATTACAATGGAAAATAACCTTTACAAAGCAGTAATTTAATCGCACTACACTTACAACGCAGTCATTACATCGCAGGCATTACAACGCATACCATTACAACGCATACCATTACAACGCATAGTACCCCTACACTATCCAACACTTACCCTACTATTGCACCCCCTGGAGTTAGAATAGTCATTTTTACCCCTACACTATCCAACACTTACCCTACTGTTGCACCCTCTGGAGTTAGAATGGTAATTTTTACCCCTACACTATCCAATACTTACATTAAATGCAATTTAATGGTGTGCTTTGTAATGGTATGCGTTGTAAAGGTAGCATGCAATGTAATGGAATGCATTGTAAAGGTAGTTTTTTAATATGCGATGTAGTGTCATGCGATGTAATGGAATGCGTTGTAGTGGATGTTGTGATGTAAAAACTGTGTTGTAAGTGTATGCGTTGTAAATGTATGCATTGTAACATCATACATTTGTATCAAATACACAAGTCTGCTATTCAACTCAGGCAAAGCTTTTGTGGGCAGACCCTGAATGTACAAGACGCCACTCCCTGGAACTAGCTTCCTATCCCCCTTCAGCTTGAGGCAGAAACCTTCAGAAAGACTTGAAAATGCAGGTGTTTGCATTACAACACCTCCAACTGCCCTGGAGCCAGTGACCCTCCATGAGATTAAGCTACTTTTGAGCATGCAATAAAGTCTCATCCAGTTACTCTGTAATCCTCTCTCCCACCTGTGCAAGGTGCTTTGAAGTGCCCTCCTTCCAGAGTAGATCGAGTTAAATAGCACTGATGGGAGAATTCCAGACTACTCCAATTCAACAAAAATCAATCACAATTGAAGGATATTACTCAAAATACAGAGAACCTGGCAAACCCATGCATTTATATTGGCAACCACACCTTCCAGAACCCTTTTGTGGTGATCAACACTTTATGAAATGAACTCTCAATCGTTTGTTAGATTTTCCCAGGACAGACACATAATATATACCAGAGGAAAAGCACTTTAGCTGTCATTTCTGCAACTCTCATGTTCCACGCGGAAGAAAGGAATGCCTTCTTTTACCCAAGGAGCTCACACACTCGTGTGCTGAAGCGTCCACGTGGCATTCCCATGAGTTGAAAATAGCTGTTCCTCAGCTTGAGGTAAGTGGCACATGTCACCCAGAGGGTAATACCTTTGACAAACAGCAGTGTTAATCGCAGTCTTGTGTTCATTCGGTCATGGCTATCTGCTCTGCAGCATTTCCAGTGTTGACTGGAAACAATGGTGGATTACCATGCATTGGCCAGGGGCCTTGAAAAGTTTATAATTAGGAAGACAAGAAGATCACACGATTGGTTATTATTGGCATCAATGTGTAGTCAGTAGTAAGACATATTATTCCCTTCCCTCGTTCATTTTACGATTTATTTCCTGTGTCTTTTCTATTCTTTTCCCTTGTCCTTTTCTCTATTTAACATTTTGCAAGGGTATGCCTTGTATAGTATTCCCAGTATTAAATTGTATTTGTTTGCTTATATATAATATTTTATAATGTGACTACTCAGATCACAAGGGTGGAGTATCAATGCATTACTGCTTTACAACTGCATAGTAACAAAGGCAGGAGTAAATAACTATGCATTTTCTTTATGCTACATCACTCCACTGGTCTGGTTCGCTCTCAACACAAACTTACAGCAAATAGATTAGATATGTTGTGAGATGTAAATACATTGGAATGTACTACATCAGTTCTTATGTTTTGTAGCGTTTTTCAGTTGTAGAGCTGGCCAAGAAGTGATGGGGAGGTGAGCCAATTGAATCATTGGGTTCTTAGTCATGTGATTCTGGGTAGATGTAAGGTGTGGAATATGCCTCATTATCACGCAGTCTTTTTCCCCGCAGGGAATTACAATGCCGTTGTTACAACGAATGCGTTGTAATTCCGCATACCATTACCCCGCAAGTTGTTACAACGGATGTTGGAATAGTATAATTTATTATTCCAACTCCAGTCTGTGCGGACAGTAGGGAAGGTGTTGGATTTTAAATCCAACACCTTCTCCCCGCTCCGCAAGTCGTTTTTCCGACTTGCGGAGTAATGGTATGCCGAATTGACCGCGTTGTAATTCCCTGCGGGGAAATAGTTTTGTGGTAAACGTTGTTTACCGTAAAGTGTCTTCACGTGGGTGGGTCATGGGCTGTGTGATGTGCAAATAGTGCAAGGAATTGTTTTTTCTAAACTCCATAACAGAGTAAGTTTTTTCTGATGATAAAGGCAGGGAGCCAGCTCTGGGGTACAGTAGAATATTTATTAGAATTCTGTATATGTAGAATTTAGGACAGTGGGCTTTAGACTGTGGTGGCTGCCACCTTCCCCCACCTGGGGAGCATCATGGGGGAGCAAGCATGTAGCAAATTGAATCAGAGGAGTGCTAATAAGTGTCTCTGAAAAAGATAACTTTATGCTACGTTAGTAGATAAAATGTCCCTTTTTAAAGGGAAAACTGAAAATCATTACAATGTTTGAACTATTTAGTTGGGTTAGGTGGGACAGTTACCGGTAACAATCAACATAACACATTCTGCTCCACCAGAAATACCTACATATTGCGGCACCTTTTAAAAACAAATTCCTTAGGACATGGTTTTTGAACTTTTCTTTTAAACTGCACCGATTACAGTCTCAAGTACAATATTGTTAATGACTGCAATGTCTTAAAATACACATTTTTGTCATAAAATGAAAGCAGTAATGAATATCAATTTTTACTTCTGTTTCTCAGACAAGGTCCCTGCGTACCACTACAGTGTTTTAATTTGCTTTCATTACCAAGTTATATAATAATAAGGAAAAAGTAATATTTCACTTGTGTGCTTTTAACTAAACTATAATATACAAGGGGAAGTTAAGTATCAGAAAGTTTTTAGAGGATGCTAAGTAACAGAACGTTTGCAGAGGACGCTAAGTATCACAAAGTTTTCAGAGGATGCTAAGTATCAGAAAGTTTTCAGAGGATGCTAAGACGCTAAGTAACAGAAATTTTTCGGAGGACACTAAGTAACAGAAAGTTTTCAGAGGACACGTATCAGAAAGTTTTCAGAGGACGCCAAGTATCAGAAAGTTTTCAGAGGACGCAGAGTATCAGAAAGTTTTCAGAGAACGGTAAGTAACAGAAAATTTTCACAGGACGCTAAGTATCAGAAAGTTTTCAGAGGACGCTAAGTAAGACAGTTTTCAGAGGACGCTAAGTATCAGAAAGTTTTCAGAGGATGCTAAGTAACAGAAAGTTTTCTGAGGACTCTAAGGGGCACAAGCATCAAGCGATTTTGGAGTCGCAAACAGTGCGAATCGCAAAATTCGGCCGTTTACGATTCCAAAATCACTTTTTGGGATGCATGAAACAATTTTTTAGAAATCGCAATTTTTTGCGATTTCTAAAAATGCGATTACATTTCATGAATGTTTAAAAAAATGCGAATTCGCAAATAGGGGGAGCAAATTAACACGAGGGTGAACCTCATGTTAATTTGCGAAATCTTTCAAAAATGCTCAAAAAAGCATTTTTGAAAGTGTCATGTTACACACACACATGCCCTTTGGATATATGTGTGTGAAACTTGCACTTAAAATAAAATTTCAAGGGTGCAGGGGGGGGGTCCTTTGGACCCCCCTCAGCACCCTTGAAATGCATTTACAAATTCCGATTCGCAAAATGAAAATTGCAAAATGTTAATGCCTTCCCATTGATTCCTATGGGCCTTTTGGCCCATAGGAATCAATGGGAAGCTTTTCCTTAATTGCGATTTGCAAAATGTGAATCGCAATTAAGGAAAATTAAGAAATCACGAAAAATATTTGCGAATTAATCATGCATTGCCGTTTGCGCTTTCTAAATTGCGATTCCTTAATTTTCGCAATTTAGGAATGGCAAAGGGGTGCAATGATGCATGTGCCCCTAAGTATCTGAAAGGTTTCAGAGAACGGTAAGTAACAGAACGGTAAGTATCAGAAAGTTTTCAGAGGACACTAAGTAACAGAAAGTTTTCAGAGGACGCTAAGTATCAGAAAGTTTTCAGAGGACATTAAGTAACAGAAAGTTTTCAGAGGACGCTAAGTATCAGAAAGTTTTCAGAGAACGGTAAGTATCAGAGAGTTTTCCGAGGACACTAACTTTCAGACAGTTTTCAGACCTTAAATTTAACAAATGATAATGCAGGCTCCTACCTGTGGCGTGCATTAGGCCACATGCAAAAATTGTTTGCCGTGAAAAAATTGAGATACTTGGAATATGTCAGATGTGTTCTTGCCATCCCATCCTACATTCACAGATGCTTGGATCTTGTTATGCTCTCAAGAAAATATTTGTGAATTCTATGTGCACACTTTTGCTCAAGTGCAAAGCTTTGTAAATATGATAAAATGATTACCTCCTCCTTCGAGGTAATAAATGTTTTGTGACCGTAATTCAGTTGCTGAACATTGACACTTAACACTGAGATTCTGTATTTGGAAGGAGCGTCCTTAACAAGCCCCTGCGAAATTCCGAATCGCAAACTAAAATTGTGATTCAGTAATGTGTTACGAAATCACAATTTGTGATTTGTACATATGTAAAAGCATTTCTGTGGTCGGAAAACAGCCCCATTTTCTGCTAATCAGGCCGTTTCCGACTGAAGAAAGGATTTGTACATATGACCCCCAAATGCTGGATTATGCTTCTCAAAATTATGCATAATTATTTACAAGTAATTTTGCAGTAATTACGAGTACTTATGTAGGGAGGATTACACCAGCTTTTTCCATGGCTAATTAATACACAATACAATTCTGGATCAGTGACTCAACGATGCTCATACAAAATTAGGCAATCAAAGTTCTAATCAATGAAGTTACCAGGCCTTCTTAGCCAAACATAATTCGCACTCCAAAATATCACATTTAAGTCATTCTGAGTGTTACAACAAAACATCTGTATATACTATTGTTTTGCATGCTGTACTGAGATGTGAATTGTGACTATCTGGTAACAACCCCCCTTCCACCTCAAAAAATGATGTTGTCATGTGAAATGTGTATTATGTGTTCACCTGTAACTGTGTTTTTGTTTATAGCCACCTACTGTGTCCTCCTCAACGCCCTTTAAGATGTTTAAGCACAATGTGCAATGAAATGCATCCAGCTGATGGTTCCATATTTGAA
This sequence comes from Lissotriton vulgaris, assembly GCF_964263255.1. Taxonomy (NCBI): domain Eukaryota; kingdom Metazoa; phylum Chordata; class Amphibia; order Caudata; family Salamandridae; genus Lissotriton; species Lissotriton vulgaris. The sequence goes on from NC_141690.1 coordinate 232,041,381, forward strand.
AGCAAAGAAGGGACGGCCTCGTGCACTGTTTACGTGTCATTTGTAGGTCTGGGGTTTGAGAGAAGGCCCGCGCTGAATTAATTGATTAAGTGCCATAATCCCCAACCTGGGGGCTTCTCAAACAGCATTAGCGACTCTAGGAAGGAAATGGAGTGTAATCCCTGTAATAGAATCCCAGAGGAGCAGAGGCAGCATATCTAAGAAGAAAGTCAAACACTGACACGGTTCCCGGTTTAATGGGATTTGCATAAGGCTCGCCGAAGGGGGATCCGAGATGCATCACTTTTAAAAGTGATGTGCGAGCGCTCTTATATTAAAAAGCGAAACTATAAAACCATTCAATACCGAATTGACTTTCTTTGTGATTCTCCTTACTATCTAGCAATCCCGGTGAATATTGCCCCGGAAAACTGACAGGGTCGCTTGGATCTCACAGAATGTGGAAGTAAGTAAAACTATAAGTGGTCTTACATCTCGACTTGGTGTTAACCTCCCTTTTTAATGAATTGCTAGTAAACTCGGGAGTGACCTGTACTGGTAACTCTCGTTTTTTGTTTTAAGGCATTTCTTGCTTCCAACCAGGATCAGAGTTTTAGAAGTGCCAGTGGTAAAATGTCTATGAGCATGTATTTAGTGGTCATTGATGCAGTGAAACACAACATCCATCTTAATACTACCACTAAACTTTAAATGCACACAAGTGGTAGCGAGCACTGTCAAAGCCAGTAGGTCTGGCCTTGGCAAGCAGGTGAACTGGTTATTTTTTGAATAGTTTTTATTGCTAAATTGCTAGGCTACGCTACAAAAAATAAGAAGAAAAAAAGAAAACATGCTGCTGCCTAAATTTGGTGGCCATATACTTTAATTAAAAGTTTAAGTTAAAAAAACATAACCATAGCAGGTTTGCCTGCTGGGTCGCAAACAGGCTGCCTTTTAAATTATCTTCCTGGGTAAAGGCACCTGCTGCTTAGATCTTTGTCTACCCAGAAATTTCCAGGATATAATAACAGTAAGACATCTTTCGTTGTCAATGCACTTTCTAGAAAGATCTATGTGCAGTCTACTTATAAGTTTGACTCATCATAAAATAGCATAGAGAATTAATGTGGCTGAAATCATATTTCATATAGATCGCTCAGTGGAGCAATTCTTTTGTTGCAGAGAATCTTGTATTACTTACAGGTCATTGGTTAAATCCTTATAATACAGCACACTGAACCGGCAGCAGGGAGCTGCATACAAATTGCTGCAGCCTTATTGGTTTCTCTGCAACTTTCATTATTCTAAGGTTTCTGGAAAATGGTTCCTTTGGGTAGTGATAAATACTTATTGGTACAGTCAACATCAACCACTCCGTTCGGTAGACACCATAGACATTTTAGATCCTAAATCTAAATCCGTATTGTAAAGTGCGAACTACTCATACTTACAGGTCTCAAGGCGCTGTGGAAATTAAGTGAGCTATTGCCCAGAGTCACATGGTGCTTTGATGAGCTGCCGCTGGAGCCGGGATCGAACTGTGAACGCTGGGCTCTGAAGTCAGCTTCCCTGGCCTCTGAAGTCAGCTTTTCTGTCCGCTGCACCTCACCTGACACCAGATCCTGACTTTGGGAATTTCCATAGCAAGTGTTCTTCACACATAATGCAGATTTTCATGGGTGATATGTGACTCCTCCATCTTGGAACCCTCACTGTCTTATGCAACATTTCCTGTGCATAGACTTCCAAACTTGAATGAGTCATTGCATTAGTAAAATATCTCTGTAATGTAAAGTGATCTGACTAACTATGTTGTGATATGTTGTACTGTAATATAAATGAAATGAAAACTGCTATACATGTGGTACTCTTCTGTCCAGCATATAGGAGTCCCAGAACAAGATGGGTGATCCAATTTTGTAAAAACATGGGTATTAGTAATTATAGAGAAACCTTCAGAATTTTAAATTCAGATACTGGCCCAGTTACTGTTGTTGTAATAACGAAATTTCTATTTGCAATGTGGTCAAAGAGAAGGTATCTGTTAGACGCAGATTCTGTGTACTTGTAACCTGTATGTAGACTCTTATTTATGGCAATGTGCTCACGAAGAGGGCTTTATCTGCAGTTCCTTTAAACTCCTCCCCAATGTAATCTGCTTAAAATGAGGGCAAATGATGAATGGACTTCCTTATCTTATCCCTAGTCGGACACTATCTATTGGATGGGCCCTATATGCTTGTGATGTTTTTTTTATAATATTTTTTTAATTCGATTTTAATATCCATACATTAATGTATATTTTTAACACATATTTTTATAATCTTTTCCCAGACTGCTGCTATTAATGGCCTTTCTCCCTATTTGGAAATATTGTATTCTTACAGTGTTTATATCTTTGCACCTGTGAATTGGACTCTTCATTGTTTTTTTTCTTTCTTTTAATTTCTCTTGATTGTAAAAGCTGTATTTTTTTCCTTTTTTTATTTTTTTTATTTTATTGGGAATATAAGTGCAATTACAGTGAATAAATAATCCAGACATAAAAACAGCAATTCTTAAATCTCAAAATCATATGCAGATATACAATCAATGGTTAAAACAACAATACATAAACTGTATTTTTTTCCAATGTACTTTTATGGCCATACTGGCCGAAATAAAGTTATTATGATGATGATAAATGAAAGAAAAACATTTAGCAGTGGTTATTAGTAAATATCTCATGTTCGGGAGCTTGAAAAGTCAAACACCAATCTCTAAATCAAAGTTTGTTTCTTAAGCACTTATGAAGTTACAGCTACATGGCATTAGCATCAAGGTGTTAGGCACCAGCTAGGTCCCTGTTTGTATGCACAAAAGAAGTAATGATGTCCCTTTAAGTGGGGCATTTGTGGTGGGCCCAGCTCAAAGTAATAAGAATCCTCCTCCCTCACACCCTATAGATTGCAGCTCTGAATGCAAAGAGGACAATATGCGGGCACAGCCGAATGTGCCCTGGTGTTAGCAAAGGACACCAGGACAAATTCAGAATATCTCAGAGGGTCTGGCCTTATACAACTTAGGCGCCCTCACGGCCCCCCAGGGACGCAGGGGTTCAATTTCTACCCCTTGGCACAAGAACCTAGTCGATGATCCAATGCAATTTAGAAATCTAGATGGACTGCAACCCATACGCAACCCTCTGAGCAATACTAAGCGGGAAGCATTTACTAGTAAAGATCGGGACACAGTGGAACCCCGAACCCTCTTTCATAAATGAACAACACACTCAAAATAGCACTAAGAAACAGGACATGTATCTTTTAAATATGTATTTTAAAATATTAATGCAGTACATAATATATAAATAGTAGCCACTCATAATGCAAAACTGAATGCAGCGAAACCTGGCATGATCAGTGAAATCAGCATAAACATTTCTAACATGACTGTTAAGTTCCTGGCATCCTGACATCCTGGAGCTATTTCTAAACGCCATGCCAACCTGTTTTTGAATTTCTCAAGATGGATCAAAAAGCATACCTGTGTTTCATTTTGAAACAGCATGTTTATTATTCTGTGTCACAGCTTGTCTGGGGGTGGAGAAACAAACAGTGACAAGTGAAAGTCCACCTCTTCTCAATGTCCCCGATGTCGTCTCCGACTGATGCTGTTTGATGCTACGAACCGGCATGACCACAGATGTGATAGCCTTAATGTGAAGTCCATCTGTGACTATTTTACGATCCATGAGTTTTTATAGTATGTGATTGCCGATTTTATCCTTAATTAATTATGAAAATGAACACAGGCCTTGCAGACACCAGAGCATGAATCAGACGAAGCAATCATAGCAAAGCCACGACTCCATAGCTGGGTCCTATAGCCTGTTGACATAAAGTCACTCTTTAGGTAGCTAAAGGACCCAGCTATGGAGTCGTATGGTTCAAAATGTCCCCAGAAGTGTACCCTACAGAACCTAATCATGTATATTTAATTTACAGTCTCTAGTGTGTTGAGTTAATGTGCTCGAAAAACAAATATAAGGTTAAAATTGTTTTAAAAAAAGACACAATGCCGTTTTACATGCACAAAGGGATGTCTTCTAATTGTAATGTTCTTTTATAGAATTGTTTGTCCTGAAGAAGGTGTTATCACTGATTCACCGAAACGCAGCGTCGACAACAACAACAAACTGTGACCCCTTGTATTCACTGTTTTTAACAAAATTGTGATGTTTTAATGTTTTTATTATTGTTTGTGCATAAAAAATGTTTTTAACCATTTTTGAATTGTAATAAATTGTATACCTTTTTATAACAAACACACTTTCTAAGGTTCTCATTTCTGTTGACAAAATTGTGTATAAATCTGTCTATATCCAATAGGGTACTTATTTGAAGGTACAGTCTGGCATTTTGAGTCATATGAGAACTATATTCGGGTTTCTTATAGGCTGTATGGTTCAGGGACTTTCCTTGTTCTTCCAACTTAGTTCTCCTTGTCCCATATTACAGAGTAAAGGAGGCCTCCCTTCCTTTTTCTACAAACAGTAGTACACTATCGGCCAGATTCATCAAGCTTAATTGCGCTCGCAAAGGGCCAGATTCTGAGAATCTGGCCCTTTGCGAGTGCAATTTTTGCATTTGGGATTCATCATCCCAAATGCAAAATTCGCTATTAAAGAATTCGCACATTTGCGAGGAATTGCATTTAAGGAATCTCTATTTGAGATTCCTTAAATGCAATTCATGAACCATTTTAAAATTGCGAAATCGCAATTTTGGGCTGCTATTTACCGCGAGGTCAAACCTCGTGGTAAATAGCGAAAACTTAGAAAAATGCATTTAAATGCATTTTTCTAAGTTGCATGTTACACACACACATGTCCTTTGGACATGTGTGTGCGCAACACCAATGTAGATTAAATTTCAGGGGTGCCACAGGGTGTCCTTTGGACACCCCTGGCACCCTTGAAATCGCATCCTTATTTGCGATTAGCAAATTGCTAATCGGAAATAAGGAATGACTCCCCATTCATTCCTATGGGCCTATCGCAAATAAGGAGGCTGTAGGAATCGCAATTTATTTAGCGATTTCTACATGAATCCCGATTTGCAAGTCCTTAATAGCGATTCCTTAATAATCGCTATTAAGGACTCGCAAATCGGGACATTGATGAATCTACCTGTATGTAATTTGTGTTTGATGAATGGAAGGGAGTGTGCACAAGAATTGCAACATGAGGAGGGAACAGAATTTGGAGTGCGTTGTGAATCTGTGATGCAGAGCGGGCTTTTTGTAGGGCAAAGGTTTCTGCCACAGATGTTAATGGGGACCTCTTTCCCTATTAATATCACTCAGCAAGTTTCTTTAACCTATCAATGCCCGTATTATCCATGTCTATTTTAGGCCAAGGAACATCTACAAAAGCCTTTTGTGGTAGGAGAATCCTAGGTTATACCATAGCATTGTATGGTGCTTTGTACTGTTAACACGTAGGGATGACCAGCAGATATTCCACTACATATTTCATTTGTGATTATCAAATCAGATCTGTTATTTAGGAGTGTGTAGTAGGCAGGAGCGAATGGAACAGATGTTGCTAATTATTTACTGCTTAAACCTGGCGTTAAAGAGTTACAGGCTCTATGTAGAGTAATAGAATTAAAGAAGAGTGAGATACCTTGAGAATAAGGAATAAGGAAGCTCTTGTCTTGCTACAGAGGTATTCGAATGGAAACCCCTATGCATGATGAAGGAAAGTGCTGTGCATTGTTTTAATGGCAACCCAAAGACTTATGTTTTTTGCCACTCATGCAAATGAATAGCAGTAATAGGCTGGATGATTACTCCATGTAGGAGCCACGTAATAGGTGAGTCTAATGCAAACAGAGTGCTTTCTACCTCCTCAATACGTAATAACGTGTAAGTGACTAAGAGGCATATTATCAAGGGGGGTTATCTCCGCTTTTTTGGCTATAAAAGCCAAGAAAGCGGAAAAAGAATTATCTCCCTATTACCTAGCTGTCGCTAACACCAGTTAGCGACAGCTTTAAGGAGATAGCGATCATCTTGGGGCCCACTGTGCATGTCAGCGATAATTATCGCTAATGACATGCAAAGTGGGCGTGCCAAGATGTTAGCGACTGGAAACAGTCGCTAACATCGCTATCTCCTATTATCAACTTTTGGAGATATTCGCGCAAAGCGCGAATATCTCCAAAAGCTAACACCTGCCCTGAGCAGTTCTTAGCCATGTTATCCAATGGGAGGTGGATAACATGGCTAAGAGCATTAGCTCGGTAATGCATGAATATCGCGGACTTTTCAGCGATATTCATGCATTGCGGCCGATTTTTATCGCATTTGCGATAAACCTTGGTAATACCAAGGTTTATCTGCGATAAAAATCGCCGCAGGTCGGCGATAAATTTTTGTCTCTAACCAAGCAATAGCGATAATTATCGCTATTGCTTGGTAATATGCCCCTTAGTTGTAAGCCACTTATTTGGGTAATAGATTATAAGGTTCAAACATTGCATCTCATTTATGAGCTGCCAAGACACTTTACCAGATGTAAATGTTTGCAGTGTTCAATTCAGCTGTGTAATAGTTCGCCAATGAGCTTGCCAACGTTGTAAAAGACATAGATCATATCTTAGAAGTTTAAGGACTGATGACATTATAGTCAGTATAGCATAAACTCGGTTTGAGAGTATTTGAGTGTCATTATCAATAACTTTAAAAACAATTTGCATAATTTCTCTATGGGTTTCCCCAATTCTTTCAGCAATTCTCTTACTGAATTATTTTAAATCTAGTTACAAATCATGCAGCCTCATAAAAATATGAAACCTTTAACTTTAACAGGATGTGGACCCAAGTGGAAATCATTGAAATCCAGTTTTCACTGATTGTAGACAGATACTTTTTCACAGCCACAAGATTGGAATGTGCTAGCCACCAATGGCACAGCTTATCCACACTGTAAGTCATAACAGTTGCAGGTGTATGCCTATTATATCTGAGTTCTAGGAGATTAGCTACACGATCAGGAGTCTTGGAAAGAAATCTGTGCATATCAATTGAACATGAAGCTATTCCTTCAGAGTTTAGCATGGCTGCATTTTAGCTACTAATTTGCATAATTTAATTTAAAATTATCTCTGAAATATACCCTTTCCATTGCCAATTTGAAAAAAGGGTTGACAACATTTTTAGAATAGGGTGTGTTTTGTGCTAGAGAAACGAAAACCTGTGATGACCACTAACCCGAAGCTACAGCAATGATCATCCACAATGCTCGCCCAGCTCTTTGTGCTTCAGCAACAACCATACATGACGCCCAACCTGCTCTTTGCGCTACTGCAATGAATGTCTGCAGCGCTCAGCCTCCTCCAACGCAAATGTAACTGTGTGCGCTGGATTTTGAAGGGAATTTTTCAGCAGGACTAATCTGGTCCCTGTATCTATTCAAATTTCCTCTGATTTTCTAAATTGAATTTGGGATTTTTCTTGTGTTGTGTTTTCCCTTTCATACGATTTGTCTGCTGTATACATAATTTACAAACTGCCTCTAACTTTGCCTGACTGCTTTGCGCCAATCTACCAGAGGTTTAAGCACAGGTTAATTTGGTCACTTCTATGGTTCAACCTAACAAGTATTTTGGTTGTTGCCTGCCCTGGGCTTTCACCCCTCAACAAATAACCCAATTTCTCAAATTTGGTGCTTAGTGGTGGGATTCAGTACTTCTGTGTGTGCAGTGCCATTCATTAATTTCGTTTGAACACTAAAATCCCATATAAATAATTTGATACCAGATTCAACCCCTTTTTAATTTCTGCTTAATTGGCCATTTATGTTTTTTTCTAAATTTGCTCCCATTCTACCTCATTGCATGTGCGTGTGAGCCTGCCTGCAAGCATGGAGTTTAAGCACAGCAACCTGGCGAGCTGCACTCTGATGAGCTCAGAGGATTGTGAGGGGGCTTTCAGCAAATAGGAACTTCAAGAAGCAGGAGCCCCAGAAGGAAATCAGAGTTTGGGAGTAGGCCCACCAGTTACTAGGCACAGCCGATGATTAGGAAGAAGAGGAGGTTATGGAGGAGCAGGAAGAGAACCCGGTACAGGTCCTTGGCTACAGTACCCTGATGAGGAGGAGGAAGACTTGCCCAAAGGAAGTTGAGCCCCTTGCCAGGGCAGGGAGCATTGTATTTTCTGATGGTCTGTTCACAGAGGAGCTGGAGGACAGAAGCGACTGAAAGAGAGTTGAAGTTGCATCTGGCTAAATTAAAATTGTAGGCAACCAAAAGGGAAGCTGCTGCCAAGAGGACCATTGAGGAAAGGAAACTGCCCCTGGGGGAGAAATTGGCTGAGGAAAAATGGCTGAAAGAGCTTTTGAAGAAACAAAGATCTTGGTGGCTAATGAGGTGAGACTGAGATAGTTGGACCTCAAAGGTAACTAAGCAGCAGGATCTAGCAGCAATAGAGGCAGTGTACATTCAGTGTCCACTGGAGCTGTGAAGGCCCACACACCACAAGACCTGGTACCTAGTTATGTGGTGGGGGATTACATAGACAGGTGGGTTTTTTCCATGCCCAGAGTGGGTAAGAACACTCTTCTTACACTATAGGCGGGGGACTAAATAAAGTAGGCCCCTATGAAGACCATTTGTGTATCCAAATTTGGGCTGCATGAGATTTAGGGACAGATAGCAGCTTTAAAAGCAGTCTTCGGTAGATTTATTGAATTATTCTAGCAAGGCACTGAGTCGTTGGGTGAGGGGCAGCAAAGTTGACGAATTTACTGGGCTCTAAAATCTGATCTTGTTAGAGCACATGCTCAATATCTGTTTACAGACCTGTGTAAACACCTAGTTGATAGTGAGCTCACTAACCCCAGGGAGCTTGCAAAGGAGGCAGAACTCTGGATTAGTACCAAACTGTCTAAGAAGGTACCTACAAATAACTCCAAGAAGGGTAGTTCAGGTTCCACCCAGCAGAGTGAGAGGAGCTCAAGAGAGATACAGCCAAGGCCCAGAATAAGGTGCGGGACAGGGCTCCCATGCCTCTTTTGAGAACCAAAGAGGGTGTTCTGGTGGGTGGTGGCTCGGAATGTCCCATTTCCTGCCCCAATGATTTGATTGTTCTGAGTTAGGACACAAGCAGGGGGACTCTGTCTGCCCTAAAAAAACACAAAGTGGGAACTCTACAGGGATGACCAATTTGGCCTTAAGGATAAATAGTTCCCAGGGGCAGGTGTTAGATCATTACCTAATTTCCCTTAGTGGGAAGATAGACTCAGAGGGTGAGCTTATGATCCCTGAGAATGTGAGTCATCACTTCCACCAGGTCACAGTAAATGGGATCCCTGTCACTGCTCTGAAGGATACCGGTACCAGCCAGAACCTTATAGTAGAAAGGCTGGTTTCACCAGATCAGTACAACAGACAGGTGTGTGGGGTACCTCAGGCTCAGGGGTAGGATATTTTCTGTCCCATGGGTCTGGTATCCTGGGAATAGGGTGGGAAGGTGAACCAGAGGAGGGTCATAGCTAGTCCTCAGTTGCCACCGGTAGTACAAGAGCTGGAAGGGGCAGCTGCCTAGGGTGCTGTGAAAGCTCAGGCTTCTTGGGGTTCTGCTCCCCAGTGGATTGTACAGAACCCAGAAGATGGGCAGGGGAGGAAGGGCTCACCCCAGCGCCTGTTCAGCCCCAGGTACAGACCCTGAGCTAGAGAACCAGTCTTAGACTACCACCCCTGGACTGGTGGAAAGGAAAGTGGAAGAAGGGTGCCTAACACCTGGAACTGTTGCCCCCACTATATGATACTTCAGTGGTCAGAGGAAACTGGATGGTCTAGGGCCTGGCTCTTAACACTGACAAATGTCAGTGACCTCTGTTGGTTGCTCTCCTTATGGGCAGAGTTTTAAAGTCACCTTTAGGGTAAGCCCTAACAGCCCCAGAATAGGGTGTAGTCCATTTAAACATTTAGGCATGCACTTTTAAGTTTTACATGTCATGGTAGTGACAAACTCACAAATTCACTTTTCACTACTGTGAGGCCTATCTCTTACATAGGATAATATTGGGTAAACCTATTACATTTAATACATGATGACTTTTGCTTGGGTGCAGGTAGAAATATCATGTTTTGTGTCCAATGAATTGTAATTTCAAATCTTTCTTAATGGTGAACTCTGATTTTAAATCAGGGTTCTGAAGATGCCACTTTTAGAAAGTTGCCATCTTCTTGACCTAACCATTTGATCTCTGCAGCTTGTTTTCTGGGTCACATGACTAGGTGTAGTTGGCAGTTGGACTTTGTGTATTCGTCCTAGACAGTCACACAATACATAGCAGGATGTGGGTTGGCAGAACTGTACCCAGCCATACTTGCACTTCAAAGACACTGCCTCAGCTCACAAAGAACCTAGCACTAGTCTATTGTGACTGCAGACAGCCTTGAACCAGGGCAGAGAGTTAGAAATTCCTAATACTTCCGTGGAGGGAGAACTCAAGAAGGTTCTTCCACTTCAAAGTTGGCACCATGTATATAACTAGGATCCTCAGACCAACTCTTCAGTTCACTTCTCGACCTGCAGAATGACTCTCAGAGGACTGTCCTGCTGCCTGTAGCCTGCTGTGTACTCTAGAGGATTGCCCAGTTGCTCCAAGAGGGCTGCTCTGCTGCCTGAATTCCGCTTTGTGCCCTCACAGGACTTCCCAGCTGCTTGAGGCCTGCTCTCCTGCCGATCTCAAGACATCCAAAGTGACTCCAAAGATTAATTGAATGGCCTCCTAATCAGAGCCTCAGGGACAGTAAAGGCTCCAACCATCTTGAACCTGCACCCAGACCCAGCCTGATTGAGTTTCGACCCTCCAAGTGCTGCCCCTTCAGTCCTGGATCATTGGAAGTGGTGCTAAAGACTGCCCAGATAGCCCAAATCCATAACTTAGGACTTAGAAAAGTTTCTGCCAAAATGTGCTCTGAGAACCAAGAGACCAGGACCTACCTGCTCGCTAATTCACCAAAGGTGCATCGCTGGTTGGCCTGATTTGCGGCATCTCCTAATATGTTCTTCTCTGAAGCAGTAAATCCTGTTCATCGCCTTCTCGCAGAAGCGCATATCCGGCCTCGTAGAGCCCTCGTCATCTACAGTCTATAGCTTCATCCCGCTGGAGAGTTTCGACTTCTATTAAAGAGATCATGGGCCTGATTCATATTTTGATGGATGGCCTGCTGTTCCACCATGGGGACAGAGTAAATTACTTGGTCACTATGTTGGAGGGACCACCCTTCCAGTTCATAAGTTACCCCCAAGTAGGCAGTCATTTATAATGGATTGACAGGAACCACTGTCACAGAGGTTCCTGTCAATGCATATCGCTGTTTGGTGTAGGGCTGCATCAGCATGATGCAATCCAACACCAAACAGTTTCCTTTTTTATTTTCACCAGGTTTTGCCTGCTGTCAGGCAAGTATTGCTTGGCATGTGCTTATCGTATTGTATTGTATAAAAACTGTGTTTCTGTGCAGGTCGAATTCTGACTGGTCATGAAAGATGAATAATGCACTGAGTGAAGAGGTTGCCCTAGCTTTGCAAAGGGTTCTCCTGTAAATGTTAATAAAAGACTCTGGTCCATATAATTTCCATTTAAAGGGGTGCCTGTAAGTTTTGGTGGTCTACCATAATGAGATGTTAAATACCACAAGTGAAATTCCTATGATCTATTTACAACTACATCCAAAGTGTTTTTAAAGAATACTGAAGGGTGTCCATCATTACTAAGAGCCTTCTCCTTTGCATTTCATAGATTGATTCAAGAGGCTCCTCCTTAGTTAGCCAAGCCTCAAATATTTCTTGTTTCCCAGAGTAAGTCTTGGAAGACCTGAATCTCTTGCGGTATCATATATCTGAACCGTGTGTGTTCAGTTGTTAGGTATATAGTTGTTAAAGGGGGTGATGGAATAAAAATATTATTTGGTGCCTTTATGTGGTCGCTGTGAATATGGCTGTTTAAAACGTATAGTATATTTTGGTGATTTGTTTCATTTTAACAACCATGCAAGTAATCTGCCTGCCTGGCCACTTTCTGTATAATCATTTTGTATATGAAATATAGGTGAATGTCTCAAGGTTATTACACAGTTCACCTAGTTTGCACTTTTCCACAGTGAGGTCATTAATGTGTTTAGGGTTCTGAGAAAACTCTCCGTAAGATCTCAATATTTAGGTATGCTACATGTTTTGCATCGTCAATTTCACCTCATATATTTAACCAATACAGGATCCATGTATTACTACTTTTGTAACTTTCCATTCACGGGCAGGAGACAAAGCTTCTCTCCTTATTGGTCACAGGGTAAATATCTAGATTTATGCAGATATCACATCAGGTTCCTGCATCTTACAGGACCTCAACTCTTAAGCGCCAAGTCGGAATGCATGCCCTGCATCTACTTCAAGTACCCGTAAAGAAGAATGACTCTGCAATGGTTCCATTTCAGGCGCTTGTACGCATACCACTGTGGAACCTTCCTGGCTTTTCCGTGTGAAGTGCCCACTCCTGGGTACCCCCAAGGGGAAGCCAGGCATCCTAGCGTTGTTGGGGCCGTTGTGGAGATTAAGCAAGCTATTGTCCAGAGTTGCAGAGTGGGACCCATGATTAGAATAGGAACCAAGGCGATAATTATCAGGTCCGCGGAAATTGAGCCCAAGACCCGCTGAGGCGGGAATTGAACCCTGGTCCCGGGCTAGACCTCTGCATCAGGGTCTGCCGCTCTAACCATTGAGCCACACTTCTCCATATTGGAGAATCTCTTGCTTCATTGGAGAAAACTTGGAACTGGAAGAATACGTGGGACTTTAAACTGGGGATATGCATTCTTTGTTTGGCCTTTCAAAACCGGTTTGGGTTGGTTAACTTTCTTTGTGCTTCCTAGCCCATCTTCCTGACTCAGTCTTTGTCTTGATTGATGCTTTTCCCATCGCTATTGTCTCCATGCTGGATCACCTTTATTAGAGGCACTAAGAGGTGAGAGCAGTGGGCATCTGACTATGAACAGACACAGCTTTAAATATCAAAATTAGGGAGTGAAGAGGTTGTGTCTTATACGGACACTCAGGGTGGATACGTCCTCCTGTAAAACTCTTTAGTCAAATCAAAGAGATCCACCATAAAGATTTTTTTTTAAAATTAAAGTTTTACTGTGTTAGGGAAGTGTGTTTCTCATCCTGAAATGGATGCACACAGTGTTTGCTTAAATATCCCTCACACACCAAAAGGGCCCATGGTGTCATTCTTCATCATAGGGGTCTTCCCATCCCGCTGCGGGGCAGGGTGTGCTACGACCTGCGACTACGCTGGAGCACTGTTTTTACAATACTATGTGTTGTGCAGGGGTAGTGAGCGGAAGGATCTGGAGTGAATATGAAAAAAGTGGATTAAAAAGGACCTGGCCTCATGGACTTAAGAAACCTTAATGGGTCGTTGAGGCTGGACCTGTTAAAAGGGTGATGCGGAGGTGTCCTGCTTACAATGTGCGGATACTTCTATAAAATCAACATGTTTCAAAGCATCAAGGCTTCTTCATCAGGACTGAAAGATCCCCTCAGTACTCACTATGTTGATATCAAATATGAAGGTGTGCTATATATAAATGTGAAAAAAATAAAAAATGCAGGAATCTCATGCACTCGGTGGCATGCTGTGTGAGGGGTATTTAAGCAAACACTGTGTGCTTCCATTCCAGGATGAGAAACACACTACCCTAACACAGTAAAACTTTAATTAAAAAAAACAACCCTTTATGGTGGATCTCTTTGATTTGACTATCAACAGACACACCTGACAGTGATCACAAAGAGAGACAAAAGGCTGACTACTCTGACAACAGGAACTCTAGTCACACCTGATGTAATATGTGACGTCTTTAGCAGTGCATTGCCGGGGCGTGAGATATAGTTAGCTCAACTAACTATAACAGCCAAATTTCTCTGGTTTGGTATGAGTGAAATGTCCAACTAACTATAATGTCCCTGAAACCTATGGTTTTTTCAGTGAATTTCTATGGTTTTTAAAGACTAATTTCTAACTATAAAGTCCCTGAAACCTATGTTTTTTTCAGTGAATTTCAAAGCTTTTTTAAATGATAATTTCTAACTGTAATATCCCTGAAACCTATGGTTTTTCAGTGAATTTCAAAGGTTTTTTAAATGACAATATCTAACTATAACATCCCTAAAAACCTATGGGTTTTTAAGTGCATTTCTAAGGTTTTTTAAATGCTAATTTCTAACTATGCCTACAGAGGTAGGACATATGAAGAAAGAGGAAGAAAGACGCAGAAAGAAGCAAGCGAAATGCAGAAATAGGCAACAGAAGTCCAGAAAGATGAAGAAAAGCGCAAAAGATGTAAGAGATATGCAAAAAGAACCAAGAGAGGTGCAGAAAGAGGCCTTGTTTCAAAGTCATCCTGTGCCCCCAACTTTTTACTGACTGGTACTGGTGGTAACTGACTCTGACTAACCTGGCCCAGAGCCAGTGCGATGCTGAAAGACACTTAGAATACAGAGGAAACACCTTCATATTCTAGGGTACACTATGGGTTGGTGTATCCATGTGATTGGCATAACCTCCCCTGTAAGGCCCTAGTATATTATAGGGCAGGGGGATTAAAATTACCTCTAACTAAGAGGTGCAGAAACAGGTAAGTGAGGTGCAGAAAAAGTAAGAGCAGTGCAGAAAGAACCAACTGAGGTGCAAAAAGAGGCAAGAGGAGTGCAGAAAAGGGTAGGAGGGGTGCACAAAGAGGCAAGAGTGTTACAGAAAGAGGCAGGAGGGGTACAGAAAGAAGCAAATGAGGTGCAGGAAGAGGCAACAGACTTGCAGAAAGAGGCAAGAGAGGTACAGCAAAAAGCAAGAGAAGTACAGAAAGAACCAACAGAGGTGCTGAAACAGGCATGAAGGGTGCAGAAAGAGCAAGAGAATGCAGAAAGAGGCCACAGGGTACAAAAGAGGCAAGAGAGGTGCATAAACAGGCAGGAAAGGTACAGACACAGGGAACAGAGGTACAGAAAGAGGCATAACAGGTGCAGAAAGAATAAAGAGGGATGCAGAAAGAGGCAAGAGAGCTACAGAAAAAAAACAGGTGCTGAAAGAGGCAAGTGAGGCGCTGAAAGAGGCAGGAGACCTGCAGAAACAAGAAACAGGGGTGCAGAAAGAGGCAAGAGAAGTGCAGAAAGAGAGAAAAGATGGGTACAGAAAGGGGCAAGAGATTTGCAGAAAAAAGCAACAGGGGTGCTCAAAGAGGCTAGTGAGGTGCAGAAGAAGCAAGAGGGGTGCAGAAAGAGGCAATAGATGTACAGAAAGAAGCAAAAGCGGTGCTCAAAGAGGCAAGAGGTATGCAGAAAGGGGCAAGATCAGTGCAGAAATAACCAAGAAAAGTGCAGAAAGAAGCAACAGAGCTGCAAAAAGAGGCATGAGGGGTGCAGAAAGAAGGAAGAGAACAACACAAAGAAGCAACAGAGGTGCCGAAAGAGGCACAAAAGATGCAGGAAGAGCCAAGAGAAGTGCAGAAAGAAGCAAAAGAGATACATAAAGAATCAACAGAGGTACAAAAGAGGGGTGCATAAGAGGTAGGAGAGGTGCACAAAGAGGCAAGAGGGGTACAGAAAGAGGCAGGAGGTGTGCACAAAGAAAGAAGAGAAGTGCAGAAAGAGGCAAGAGAATGGCTGAAAGAAGCAACAGGGGTGTAGAAAGAAGCAAGAGGAGTGCAGAAATATCCAACAGAGGTGCAAAAAGAGGCAAGAGGGGTGCAGCTAAAGGTAGGAGTGGTGCAACAAGAGACAAGAGAGGTACAGAAAGAGGTGCAAGGGGTGCAGAAAAAGGAAGAAAAACACAGAAAGAGGCAAGAGAGTTGCTGAAAGAAACAACAGAGGTGTGGAAGGAAGCAAGACAAGTGCAGAAAGAGGCAGTGAGGTGCAGTAAGAAGCAAGAGCAGTACAGAAAGAACCAACAGAGGTGCTGAAAGAGGCAAAAGATCTGCAGAACGAGGCAAGATGGGTACAGAAAGAAGCAAATGAGGTGCAGGAAGAGGCAACAGACTTGCAGAAAGAGGGAAAAGAGGTGCAGAAAGTAGAAGAGATTTGCAGAAAGAGGCAAGAGAAGTGCAGCAAAAAAAAGAAATGTGCAGAAAGAAGTAACAGAAATGCAGAAAGAGGCAAGAGAGGCGCAGAAGGAAGCCAGAGTGGCTAGTACACCATTAGAACCAATTTAACACCCACATTTAGCAATAAGTAACAGGTGACCATTCTAGGTTTGCAAAGACCTTCCACCACGCTCTAACACTTCTTGCTGCATTTTTGGTAACCTTTGAGCCGTTTGAGCTAGAAATAAGACTTTTTTTGTTAAAACCTGCAAATTAGGGAGCAGATGATGAATTATGTGGCTAATGCAGAAAATGTATAATTGTGCGAAAGTCGGTGCAGCCAAACAGTCGCATATTTCCAGTGGCCCTGCTCATACCTCTAACTTTGTCCACAAGTGCTCCTCGGTGATTCCTTCTTTTTTGTCTCACTAAGTTCATAGTTGAGCTTCTATGGCCCCCACATATTAATTTAGAATTGCCTTCGGGACCTGGCCCACCTGGGAGCTTTTTAACAAATGAAGCATGGGAGACCGCGCTTCATTTTCTAAAATACTTTCGGCCAGATTTGCGCAGCCAGTGTGAATTCGACCAAAATTATTTTTTAAAAATGCTATTTTGAGGCCTGAGGGTCCTTGTGGGAACCCCTGTGCAGGCCTAGGGGGTCAGGGTGTTTTTACCCCGCCCCCTTTTCTACTTTTATACTTTTTTAAACCTTTTTTTTGTGACTCAGTTACCAAGTCACAAGATAGCTGCAACACTTCATGGTTTGGAGTGTTGGCAGCCAATCAGAAGTCAACTCGTGCTTGAGAGGAGTCACGACTCCTCCTCGGTGCTCAAATATATACTTTTTTTTATTTCTCAGGAACTACTGAACAGTAGGTAATATTACTTGGTTAACTTATGTTGAATCGACATTGAAGGCAGTTGGGCTACATCACCTTTTTCTGGAATCTACTAACTGCAGTTCAATATCTAAAACTGACTTAGAAGCCCGAATAATTTCTAATCGACAAAAAAGAAGGGTGACTAAAAACATTACTCTGTCAACAGTTCAAAACTACTCGGCTTCCCCTAGTATAAATTTAATGGATTCAAACATAACATACTACAACTATCTTTCGTCACTAATCTGCAGCATAAGTACATTCTGGTGAGGTTTCGCTTCAATTGCATTCCACTTATGTTGGGTTTCCCCCGTAATGTCTATGTTGTTTCTGAACTTCCATTCTGTACCTGTGATAAGCGATCTGTACAGGATGGTATACATTTTTTGTTTTTCTGTAAATTTCATCATGATGAAAGAAAACAATTTATTATCCCTATTATGCGCAAAATGAATATTGATCAGTGTTGTGTAGCTCTTTATTATCTGCAGTTACTACCTGATCCTTTTATCTGCTTTTCTCTAGCGTCCTTCTTATTATCAGCATTAAAAAAGAGGTTTACATCCAGCTAAAATCACATCCCCATAAATTAAATGAACTTACTATTGTGAATAATTATGAATTTGTATTTTTAAATGTAATAGTTTTTAATATTGTTTATATTTTAACTGTGTTTTAATGATGTGAAATGTCTTTTTTGTATGTAGTATACTGTTTATGCCTACATTGTGTTGGCAAAATAAAGTTATTCTGACTGACTGACTGAATGGATTTACACCATTTATAATTAAAGGTTGCTTTCTGTACCAAGAGCTACCTTTTTGCCAAATTTGGTGTAATTCCGTTCAGCAGTTTGGGCTGTAGCCGTGTCTAAAGTTCCTATGGAAATTAACATGGGGAAAATGTGTTTTGGGAGCCCCCTATTTTCTCGCCCCCCGCTTGATGAATCACCCCAAACTTTCAAGACAGGAGCTGACCGGAGCGCCCCATTAGTTTCGAAAATTTCACAAAGATTCGTCAAACGGCGCCAGAAGATATTGGCAAATCAAAAAACGCTTTCCTATGGAATCGAAGGGGCCCATTAGGATGGCGGGCGGATCGCCCCCGCCAGGCTGGCGGCAGCCACAGCAGGCCTGGCGGGGGCGATCCGCCCACCATCCTTGCTCTAAAGACCCCCCGCCATATTAGGATGGCGGGGGGGACCGCGCCGCTTTTCCGCCCTGGTCGCAAGGCGGAAAAGGTATAATATGGTGGCAGTGTCTATCAGACACCGCCAGTCATATTATGATGGGCAAATTTGAATGCCTTTCCGTGGCGGCAATGCTGCCACGGAAAGGCATGCGGAGAATACCTGCGGGGATCCCCTGCGGGCCCCCAGGGACTCCGGGGGGTGCACATGGGGGGTACCTATGGCGCATTTCAAAGTGCAACATGGCAGGCACCATGCGGTGCCTGTCATGTTGTGCTTTGAAATGCACAATGTGCATTTTTACCATTGTGGCGGGCGGAGCTTTCAGCACCGCCCGCCGCAATGGTAAAAATACAGGATGCCCCCGCCAGTGTGGCGGGTGCATCCTAATTGCGAAGGCGGGACCGCCGCTCCTATGGCGGGCGGTCCCGTTTTGCACGGGGAGGGCGGGCGGGCAAAGTCCACCCGCCATCCTAATGGGGCCTAGATCCCAACTATAACTACCTACTGGCGACTGCCAATAGGTTATGTATATATATGTTCCCTTGCTAGCGTTGTGTGATCAAGGCCTCTGGGCAGGCAAAAACGTTATGCTGGTGACGAGAAAATCAAATAAATAATTTTTTCACCCACAAGCTGGGTGAGCTCTCGTTTCCTTCTCTGGTGGTGTCCTGAAGATTGTGGGATTTATGGAGAATTGGTTCGAGGAGCCCTGCTGCGCCGGCTGCACCGCCGGCGCAGCAGGGCTCCTCTCGCGGCCAAGGCGATGCCGCTTACAATCCAAAAGAAGGTTGCCTTCCAAGTGAGAGGCCCACACAGGAAAGTTGATTTTGTTCAATTTTAATGAAGGTTTGCACATGAAAACGGTTGTAAGCGGCATCGCCTTGGCCGCGAGAGGAGCCCTGCTGCGCCGGCGGTGCAGCCCCGCTGAGATATCCAATGGTTCTCGGCACTGGGACAGAAAAGTGTCTTTGAAGGTGCATTGAGGCACAGAAAACGGCAGAAATGCTTTCTGCAGAACCCACTCGGGTAACATTTCTTGTGACATTATTTCATGCAAGGCACGTCTGCTCACTGGAGAAAAAGTGATGGCACTACAGTAACCAACAGGCCACGCGGGTGGCTACGCCCACAAGGGTGGGGTATTTATCGTCTTGTAATGCCGTTCAGAAACTGCTGTGTTCTTGTTTGAAGTCCAGAGCCCCATGAGGAAGTGCTGTCAGGGCATGAAACGCGTCGGGGGAGGACGAAGATTACTGCAAGGCACCATGCCTTTTTCATGTGCAAACCTTCATTAAAATTGAACAAAATCAACTTTCCTGTGTGGGCCTCTCACTTGGAAGGCAACTTTCTTTTGGATATATATATACTGTGAACAAGGGCAACTGCCCGAAACGCGTCAGTCTCGTATGCTGCCTCTGCCTTAAGAAAATAAAAAGAACTTGCCTTTACTTTGGGACTCGTGTCGTTTTCTGGGTCTGGGGCTCCAGATTTCAGTCTTCGTGCTTTGCCTGCATATATATATATATATATATATTCAATGAAAAAACCATTGGTTTTAGGCCATATATAGTTAGGAATTAGCATTTACAAAACCTTATTTTACTCGCATAAAACCATTGAAATTCCATATATAGTTAGATGCGCTAACTATATATCGCGCACCCGCAATCCACTGCTGATGATGTCACATATTACATCATTCATGACATGGTCAGTGACATCACTGATGACATCACTGATGACATCTCAAATGACATCACTGATGACATCACTGATGACAACATCCAGTGACTGTATGTTTCTGTAAAGTTAAAATATGTCTTACATATTGAAGAATGAGTGGATGTATAAGTGTCTGGATGAAGGATTTAGTAGGTGCATGACTGACTGTATGAGTGAGTGATTAAATGTGTCTCACTGAGTGCATGGGTTAGTGACTAAACTGTCTTAATTTGTGCATCATTATGTCTGTTGTTCTGTAAACTGTTGCATGTGTTGATGAGTAGCTATATGAGTAACTATATGGGTTATTGAGTGGTTGCCCAAGTATTTCTATGGGAGACTGAGTGTGTGTGTGGGTGGCTGGGAGGTGTATGACTCTGTGCATAGATGTGTGAGCAGTTGATTCACTAGATGTATGGTTTCAAAAGTGCATGTGGTAACAGCTGTATGGGCGGTTGACTGTGTGCATGAGTGTATTGGTGAGTGAATGGATATCTCAGTGCTACATGTCAAAGTAAGTACATATGTAAAACACAGTACATGTGAGAGTTGACATATATAAATAACTGTGCATAAGAGCCAGTGAATGTGTGAGTGGCTGTATGGATCATTGTGAACTTGTATCAGGGATTGTATAATAGAGTAAATATGTGTTAGTATATGTTTGAATAAGTAAAGTTTGTATAACTGTATAGTTGAGGAAATGGAGGTGTGATTGATTCTTTGCATGACTGACTAGGTGTGTGAGTAACTCCATGGATGAGTGACAGTCTGTGAGTGTCTGTTTACACTGATTGTATCTAAGGTTATATTAGAGTCTGAAGAGGTTCATCGTATTATCACATGAATGATATCATCAGTGATGTGATCAGTAATGTCAAATGAGATGTCATCAGTGATGTCATTTGAGATGTCATCAGTGATGTCATTTGAGATGTCATCAGTGATGTCATCAGTGATGTCACTGACCATGTCATGAATGATGTAATATGTGACATCATCAGCAGTGGATTGCGGGTGCGCGATATATAGTTAGCGCATCTAACTATATATGGAATTTCAATGGTTTTATGCGAGTAAAATAAGGTTTTGTAAATGCTAATTCCTAACTATATATGGCCTAAAACCAATGGTTTTTTCATTGAATTTTCAAGGTTTTGTAAATGCAAATTCCTAACTATATATCTTCTATAACCAATGGTTTTTTCATTGAATTTTCAAGGTTTTGTAAATGCAAATTCCTAACTATATATGGACTATAACCTATGGTTTTTTCTGTGAATTTCATTGGTTTTTTAAAAGCTAACATCTGTAGTTGTAAAATGTATTCTACTTTAAAACCCAAAATATATTTCAGATGTTTATTGATAATTTTAATTGAAATATTTTTTTTCTTCGCTTCCGGTAAGCGAACCGGGAAGCTTTCCGTTAGCTCATCTTGATGCCGCGATCTAGTACGCGAACCGGTAAACCTTACGTTAGCGGAACTGTGACGCGTCGCGGAAGCGCGACGTATAATTGTCGCGAATGCGTCTTATGACGCGCCGCTTTAGCGCTCCCGAAAGTGCTCGGGACCGCGAACCGGAAACGATGCGGGACGCGGCGCGCACCGCGTAACGTGAGTGGAACAAGTCATGTGAATTGTTTATCGAAGTTTTCATTGGTTCATTTCACTTTTGGTTTCCAAATGATGTATGACTAGGTCATGTGATCTAAAAATAACACTTTTCATTGGTTCCGAACTTTTGCTTTTCCAAAATCACGTAAACCCCTTCTTCTTTCCTCACTCTGACTTTCATCTTGGTGAGAGAAAGACCATTTTCCATTTTGATTACAATGGCTTCTATCTTTGCTTCAGCTGGTGGACCCCCACCACCACCTCAACCTCCTCATGACAAGAGAGGACCACCATCTCAATTCATCTCAAACAGAGAGGAAGAAGAAGACGACTTAGAAGAAGAGGACACTGATGAACCTGAATTTATTCCGGAGTTGCCCCGTGTTTCCAGAAGGAAAACAAGTTTCATTTGGCAATTTTTCTCAATTCCTCGAGGGGAGAAGAAAGTTAATGCAAAATATGCCACCTGCCTAATTTGCAAAAAAAGATTATCTCGAGGCACAGAGAAAAAGTATAGTATGGGCAACTATACTATGCATCGCCATATGGTCAGGTGGCATCCATTAAATTACAGCCGGGCAGAGTTAAGGGATCTGCAAGATAATCCCCCGACAACTCCTGTGGCCAAATCAACTTCTAATATAAATTTGACTGTAAGAGAGGCACAGGAAACTGTGCCAAACATACAGCCAAACTTCAAGCACATGAAGTTTACGTGCATACATTGTGGTGCTATGCTCTCATGTGGCAACATGAGCGTAAACTTAATAAACTTGGTGTATGATAACCATAACTGCCCTAACCCACCCAAGCAGTAATTTTTTCTTTGCTCCTGTTGAGCCCTTTTCGATGCCTGTTTTTTTGTTGTTTCCCCTCCATGAAAAACACAAAAAAAACATAAAACTGTTCTAAAAATACAAAAAAAACAAAAAATGTTCAGAAAATAAAAAAAAATTAAAAAACATCAAAAACATAAAAAAAAAGTTCTTTTCAGAACTACCTCCCCTTTCAAATAAAATTGCTAGAATGTTTAACACTCTAGCAAGCTCTATTTCTTTTGGTTCGCTTCAAGTTCGCTGACCGGTTCGCGAACTTGAAGCGAACCAAAAAAATATTTTTTTAAAAAAAAGAAGAGTTAGTATAAGGGAAGTAAACAGAGAATAATGTAAAAAGAAAGACAGCTATAGAGAGTAAATCAGAGATAGTGTCAGTGACATCATCAGCAGTGCATTGCGGGTAAAAAGAGTAGAAAACATTTACCTTATAATTCTTGTTACCTTTTTTTAATATTTTTTCATACTTTCAATCTGTAAAAGAGAAAACATACATTTCCAAAAATATTACTACATGTATTTAAAAATTACAAAAGAAAAGGGAAAAGGTTCAAGAAGAAACACTTTTTCAACAATTTTGACATTTACAGAAGCCTCTGCTTCTCTACGTCCCCTACACAATCCTAAAGATATATATTTTAAATAAACAGTATCTTCATGCTGATGAACTGAGACCTATTTTTCAACATGGTACTTCTTTTGCACTGCTGAAGTCTCACAATAGTGATGCAATAGCAGCGCAAAAAAGATGTAAAGCCATCATAAAATTGTCTCTAATATTTTAAATGATAGTTTCAGGATGCAAATAAGATGTGTGCTTTGAAGAGCTTTCTTTGAGGTGAGGCCTATTCCTTTTTTTAAAAAAAACAGTACCCGGAAATACAGCACTATAAGCATTAAAATTGACACTTACAGAAGACTCAGTTTTTACATATCTACCTCACATTTCTAAATGTATATCATAAGTACAAACAGAAGAACATTAATTATACATGTTTTATGGTTTATTTTTGCTGTTCTCAGAATGTATTAAATTTCACTTAAATCAGTGACTTGAACGTATTCATCATGTAACAGTGGGGAAAAAAACACAATCAAAATGACTGTGTTTAAAAAACCCATACAACCTAAGAAATCTGATTTCAAAACTCCTTAAAATTAACTTACTTTCAATGACGTCGAAGGATCTCCTATGAACAGCATTCACTCTGTTGTGCTATAAATATTTTCAGCCCGCCACTTTCTGAAATAAAACCTCCATCGATACGAAAAATATGTTACATAGAAGAAAACAGTTCTCTCATTCTATCACATGTTTCCACTAGGCCAAATCATGTTGCCGCGATTCGCTACTCTTGTAATTCTTCCAATCAAATCCCGACATTTTCTATTTTCGCAACTTTCTAAAAAAAAACATTTGAGATTATATTCACAATCCTGGACTACTAATATCTTACCCTTCTTTGTCACTCATGTTCTCCTTTTCCTATGACACTGATACTGCTTACTATGAAGCAGACTTACTTGCATCAGG
The DNA here is from genome assembly GCF_964263255.1 of Lissotriton vulgaris. Classification (NCBI taxonomy): domain Eukaryota; kingdom Metazoa; phylum Chordata; class Amphibia; order Caudata; family Salamandridae; genus Lissotriton; species Lissotriton vulgaris. Next base: position 232,065,279 of record NC_141690.1, read on the forward strand.
TTTATATAGTTGGATTTTTAAATTGACATTATAATTAAAAGTTTTGGACCAATAATCTAGACAGCATTGCAGACTTACATTCCCTCTACTTCATGAACCTTTTGCAATTCCTCACAGGAAATCCCGAGATTCTTTCATTAAAATTTTGGTTTTAAAAACACCAGGTAAGAATTTTTAAGGTCAAACGGCAATTTTTTTTTGAAAGTTACAACGGAATCATTGCAGAATGACCAGCCGTTTCCAGACTTTAAATAAGCTGTATAATGTCCTGATGTTGTTGAAGGACCATCGTGATAGATAATTGCTACAGTTACAAAAGTCCTTCCTGATATTGAAAGCTGAGAAGCCACAACATTTTTTATTAAAGTTGACAATTTTGATCCATCAGGCCTACATCGTTGAATCATTAAAATGACATACTGTCCATATCTACGTATAAATAATGTTGACATCATTTCAGATTTACATTGGCTACACTCCATGTTGTGATCCGCTGCATTTACTAGCTTATTAAAGGAGACTGATTTACTGTCTGGCAAAGTTAAATATATAAATCTTTCTGAGTCTACACTAGTAGTACTTGATACCCTACAATTCTCGCAGTCATGCTGCCATTGATAAGAAAGCCCAAACAGGTGATCTACATCTACACCCTCATCTTGCAATACATTAAGCATATACATTAAAAACTCCTGACAATCTTGCTGATTATTTTCAGAGAAGTCTGTTTGCCCTGAACATTCATCTAACAGATAATGAACTTCAGACACACTTTCTACTTTTGTTCGATCACTGCTACATTTCTCGAAAACAGAATTCAATAAACAGCATAAAATTTGTTCTGAATTCAACAGAATCTGTTCTTTTAAACTCTCTAGTGAAAAGAGAACATTAACCACTACATTTGCATAGCAGTTGACACCAGAACGGTTTTCAAATTGAAAACCGACAACATCTTCAACAGAATCCACTTTCTTTCTGCTAACAATTTTCGGTTCATTAACTTTTAGTCTTTTTGCAACAACCTCCCTACTATTACTGATATTTCTACGTTTCCGGCCTACCACACGTTTCTCAAACAAAGGATATTGAGGCAAATGTGGCGCATACTCTCTTCTTAACCTATTGTATTCCTTAACACAATCTAGATCCGCACAAATGTTTGTGACATCACAGTCAATCAAGTACAATCCTGATAAAGTTCTTACTCGTGACAATGCCACATATGCCATACCCTCCTTGAACACAGAACTGCCAATATTCACCAATGCACTGTCTACACTTAAACCTTGCGATTTATGAATTGTTACCGCATATGCCAAGCAAACAGGAAACTGTTTACGGCGAACATATAAGTCTTTAACAAGCAAAAACCTAGCAGAACAACGACTAATTAGCTGTACTTCCTCAATGCCATCAAATTTAATTTTTAAAAATTCTATTCCATCTCTACTTCTGTACTTCTGAAAATCAACAACATTACCCATTGATCCATTTACCAGACCTCTTTCAACATGTAAATTTCTTCTCAAAATGATTCGGCAATTTAAACACACATTCAAAGTCTTTTCAAAACCCGCTGTTTTAGATATAGTCTTCTCTAATGAATCCAATTTTGATTTCAAATTTTCTGACAAAATAATTGTTGATCCCATGTGCTCTATTTTGTCAATAGCTTCAAGTTTCACAATCTCTTGCTTTTCTAAATTCAACATTTTGTTGTTGAAGATGGCACATTCTGCAAGAGTTGGCATCAAACATATTCCGGATTTCTTCTCAGTAATTTTCTGAAAAATATTCTCAGCCACAATCTCTTGTTCGGGATATAAATTTGAAAGTAATCGTGCATTCAAAGCTTCTTTTCCATGCTCGGTCACTTTTCCAATTCTAATATCTTGTAGAATATTCTTGTAATCTTCATCTTTTGCCTGACGCATATTTTCATGCAGTTCAGCATAATTGAAGTTTAACCATATATTGACGTTGCCAATGCTCCCTAGGCACTTCCTGGTATCTTCATGCGTGAGTATTTTGAACACAGGTTCTCCTTTTACTGGTGTCAGCTGCAGAAGATCTCCGAAAACAATGATGTGTTTGCCACCAAATAACACATCATATTCAGTTTTAAGTACTTCTTGCATTCTCAAATGCACAAAGGCAAGCATGATATTGGAAACCATGCTTACTTCATCAATGATAAGTAGTTTCATTTTCCTCAAGACTCTTGAAACTTCAAAGCAAGCATCCCCAGATAACTTGTGATATTGTAATTTGTTGTCATGCTCCACCGGCAGCATCAGTAGACGATGCAAAGTAATACCTTTAATGTTATGTGCTGCAAGTCCAGTAGGAGCGGTGACAACACAAGACAGCGATGACTCAGTCCTTTCCTGCAAATAGCATGAAATTGCTTTAATAAGGAAACTTTTTCCAGTTCCCGCTTCTCCACTCACATACAGTCGGACAGGCTTCAACGATGTACATGAGCACTCTTTCTTCTCATGACTTAATCCATGCTCAATTTGCTTGGTAACTTCTTCATATATTTTCCTCTGCTCAACATTGAGTTGTTTTTCCAAGTCTTCTAAGTTAACTGAATCATCCTGAGCATGTGCCATGGCTCTTTCCACTTCATTCATAGCAGTGGCAGCTTCATTTTTGATAATAGGTCCTCCAAGTGGATCTTGACTCAATGAAACAGAACTCTGACTGTCCTGAGAACTGTCTCTGGCAATCTCGGCTGCAATCGTTGCTTCCTGCTCAATTTCCAAAGTTAGCATTTCTTGATATTTGAGAAAATCAGGACATTCTATGCTATCCTTAGCAGCAGTGAAAGAGTCTTCGTAACAGAGGAAATCTCCAAGCAGTTCCTCTTCTGCACGCCAAGGCTTGAAAAGTTGCAAAAGTGCTAAATAGAAAAACTCCTTTGTTTCTGAAGATTCGCCACTCAATTTTCAATGGTTTACTAATTGGCATTTTCTTTGCTTGACCAGGCATCCCTCACTTCCAATTACAGCATACACTCCTTTCTCAATATCTTCTTTGATGTTCCTCTTGAATATATAATTTTGTAGAACCTCATATAGACAAACATTCTCAAGGTGACTGCTTCGATTTGGATAATATGTATCCAACATGTTGGTCTTCAAAATGTCAGTACTGTTTGGTTCCTTTTCTGCCAAATATTCAATTTCCCGGACAGGTTTTAGAACCCGATTTCGCGTTGCAGCAAGACCAAGACTCGCCCAAACAATACTCCTGGATTTGGCATAGAGACTTGCTGAAGACAATCGATCTGAACATTCGTAAGCTCCGATTTCTCGATGCGACAACATCTTCAGACTGAAACTGTACAACTTCTTGCTGAGGCTCTTTTCATGGGAAATGTCCTCCCACATATCCTTCAGTTCTGTCTTTTCTTTTTTGGTGATGTAAGATGTCACATACCGAGCCACAGCCATACAGTTGTCACCCACAAACTGTATATCCATGTTAGCATTCCACATGGACAAAATCACTGGGTTGTAGTCGTTGATGTACTTGGACTCTTCGTTCCTTTTCAAATTGTATGTATTTTTGGGTGATTTCCTCGTCACATTATGTCGCAGTGAAGACATCAAACTGTTCACTTTTCCTTTAGAAATCACCGGTCGTGGAAAGTTGAAACGACATTTGGTGTAGAACTTGTCCTTGTTTCTGAATTTACGACGACAGTACTTTCCACAACGATGGCTTTGGAAACGTAAAACTTGTTCTCTTAGGCTTTTCTTCTCCGTTGCGTTTGGAACAGCACACGTAGAATACTGTTCTATGAAATTCATCACTAAGTCATCCGGATCTGTTCCAAATTTAGGTGCATCCTTGATCCACAACAACATATGTATATGAGGAGCACCTCTTGCTTGGTACTCCTTTCTCCAGAAGAAATCCAACACCTCTCCAAGAGGTGGATTCTTCTTATTTGTGATGAAAGACATCGTAGCTTCAAATCTATGATTGAAGTACCTGCATACATTCACAGGATCCAAAGAACACAGTTCTCCAGGTGTCTTGAATTCAATGTTTTCAATATTTCCATTTGCCTCCCGTAGAAATTCAAGTAAGTCTTCCCAGCCATACTCGGCACAGCTCAGAGTGAGGAACCATGTCGGAGTTCCTAAGTTCCTCAGCATACATTTTAAATCACCATGACGACGGTACCAGTACTCATTAGTACCACGCTGACACGCCATGAGATTAATTAAGTGAGAATCCAAAATACTGTCTTGGACATTGACTTTATGCATAAAGTCCCTTGCCGAGATATTTCGCATCTGTATACCACTTTTTAAGATGTGGTTAACTGCATATGACAGTCCAGACAGATCGCTTTCAAACAGGAGATGAAACAAATATGGAATGCATTGACGAAACCTAGGATCGCCTGCATACAATCGTAAAGTCCGGTATTCAGACGCAGGAATTTGATGAGGTCGCTCATCATATCTTCCTCCTCGACCTGTTGGAAATAGCTGTGGGAAACACCGAGCTTCCAAACTTTCCTCCCAAACACTAATGGGACTCCCTTTAGCTTGTTTCATTTGAAACAACTCAATAGCATTCCCCATGACTTCCTTGGAATGCAAAGGATGAACACTATAATGTTCATATATTTCTTCACTTTTAGAGGCCTCTACTTTCTCAATTTGGCCAACACACAAATCGCTATCCTCTTCATCACTTACTTCCTCTTCTGCAACATATACATCCTTATAGTACTTATTATTTGTCTTCAAATACACTGTTGCTTTTTTGACTTTCCTAACATCCACTAAATCTTGCCATATTTTCTTATTCTTTGTCGGAACCCCATTAACTAAGATAACCAGAGGTTCCTCTTCCACTTTTTCTATTCCAATTGTGTTAATGTTTTTGTTCAAATCTAGAGGCAAATAAACAACTCTTCCCTTTAATCCTCGCTGTAAATCTGCTGGAGGCAACTTCCCTGTCTTTGGCTCCACTCTTACAATAGCCTGAAAGGGATGGATACTTTGAATCAAAATACATTCATAAGTATTTAAATCCTTCAATTCAGAAGGAATCTCAACCAATTCCAGATTATTATGTACTGCCCTAGCAGGCATCTGGTTTTGGTTTAATTTATTACAACAATAAGTACACACACGTTGATCCGATCCTAAATCAAAATAATTTTCTACCATCAAGTATGTGGCAAAATCCTTCCATTCACTATTATTTTCCCTTTCACTTTTTGCTTATAAATCCACTACTTTAGTCTGATTCTTATAATAAGTGCGTCGACAACATACACAAGTGAAATTAGGCCTCTCACTTGATTTCATCTGAAAAGTGGCAATTTCCTTCTGAAAATTATCTGTACTGGAAACCTGTACATTATCTTCAACATTACCCTCTACTTCAGGGTCAATTTGAACATTCTCATCTTTACTACTAAAGTAACAAAACTCAATTTCTTCACAAATATTCTTCACATCTATTTCTGAACCATGCAAAAGAGCAGCACATAATTGTTTAAGCATAATTGCTGGACTCTTAGCATAATACAACATTCTCACTAATTTTCTCACTTTATTATGATGCACTGCTACCATCCTGAAATGATGAAAAACACTCTGGCATACTCTCCTGGAAAGACAAGCCAGTGAATGACCACGCAAACCTGTCATTTGTCTCACTCTGCAAGGATCTAAATTTTGCAACAACTTCATTTTCTGCTTCAAACTTTTCTTATTAAATGTCCGTATAAAATCACAAAGCAAATTGATGGAAACCTGTCGCACACTGCAAATAGAACTACACTTCCAAATGTACACAGGACCCTTAGGACGTCTTCCTAAAACCTCATGACCTAACACCTCATCTGTCTCTGTTGTTACAAGTTTTTCTTTTTCAACAGGACAACCATCCTTCACTTCATAAGCTCGACCACTGGTGTCAACTGCAAACACCAAATCATTATCCTGAAAATAACTCTCCTCATTAAAAAATGCCTCAGAACTTGAACTATGCATCCATTCTCCGGAAAAAACTTCACAAAAGTTACTACGATTTACTACTCTCTTCCATCTACTGTTTGTTTTGAAATCAGAAATTACCTTGCTTAGTTTGCTAATTCTATTGATTACCAAAATAAACAACTTCCGCTTAATTTCAAAAGCATGATCAATAATTTTCTCTACATTTTTCTTCTTCTTATAAAATGCCGCTTTCTGTTGGCCTTTTTTAATATTTCTTAATAAATTAACTATTATCCTGTTACGGAACATTCGATGTCGAATGTCCCTAAACTGTTGTTTCCTTCTACTATCATGCACAGAGTTATCTCTTCCTCTACCAATAACATTTTTGATGGCTCTTTCCTTTCCATTTAAATTACTCTTCTTTTTCTGAACTGAAACATTTTGGCGAAAAATACTTTTTTTTCTAAAAATACTTTTTAAGAATGATTTTGTGCTCTTACCCGGAGCTTTCTTGGTGTTTTGATAAGTATTTGGGGAAGAGGACTGCTGCAATAAAACATCATCCTGCTGTCTTTGACGTTTTCTAGCCTTTCGAATTCTATTTTTCGTAGGCATTTTTCAAATTTAAAAAAGATCTGCAGTTGAATCTGTGGAAAAATATAATAAAAAATGTTATTAAGCACTATTACCAAACAGTAAATGAATAACAGTCATCAAAAACTTAACGTCCTACTTATTATTTAACATAGAAAATCTTTTGCACCAGCACTGCATCACAAGGACATTTTCAGTCATTTCCTCTTGAATGCAGATATACAATTGATTTATGTGCCGTGTTTATAAACGATTTTTTGAAATCAATTACATTTCTGGATATGTACTGCTAGAGCTTTATAGGTTGCTTTGGGTCATATTTATAAGGCATATGAGTGTCTATAATGTTATTTTTCCTTTTTAAATGGAAAGCGTTGTTCATGGTGCAAGTTTCTTATAAATACGCTTCCACCTGCGAAACGGAACTTTGCGCGCAGAAAGCTGATTGGCTCTCCGGTGTCTGTCAACATTCTAAACAGACCGGAGCGGCCGCCATCTTATCTCTCGGTAGGATCGAGAGAGAAGAAGAGGTGAAAAACGAAGGGGGAATTTAATGAAAGGGGGCAAGGTATACCCCTCTTGACCCCCTAGGAATGTTGTTGGGGTTTTTAAAGGGTCCCGTGGGGAAAATAAAAAAAATATATTTTTCACGGTAGAAGCGCTTTCCGAACACCGAACTGGGCCGCAAACTGCTGGCAAAACGGGAATAGGTATAAGGGGGTGCGGGAGACCATTTTGTGCTTCGTTTTAATTAAATTACTAAGTATAAGGGGGTGCGGGAGACGTATCCTAATCCCTTATATTTTCTGAGGGTGGCTGAGAAGGCTCATATATGTTCATACATGTGTTCCAGCGGCTCTGTGTGAGCTTTTTTTTTTCTTTGCTGCGTCACGTTTGTTAACGTTCGATTCGAAGGAAATCGGGAAGTGTTGACAACCATTTTGTCAGTGCGATAAAATATTTCGTTATAAATGAATCCTTATTGATAAACATTGTCTGCGCCATCTTGTCTTTTTTACAATGCCACAATTTTGTCGTACACGGTAGCCATTTTAGATGCCAGGCCGGTCCCAGGCTATCACCTAGCCCTGCGGATGTAGTTTATGGCCCCAGCTGTAGAGAATCCACACATACCAACCCTCCCTATTCAAGCGTCAGACTACTGATTTCAGTGCTACTCTCCTGCCTCCCGATTCCTGCAACCAAAAACGCGGGGGTATATTACCAACCACTAGCGATAACTTCTTTAGAGACAAAAATTATCGCCGCACATCGGCGATTTTTATCGCAGATAAACCTTGCCATTAGCAAGGTTTATCGCAAATGCGATAAAAAACGGCCGCAATGCATGAATATCGCTGAAAAGTCAGCAATATTCATGCATTATCTAGCAAATGCTCTTAGCCATGTTATCCACCTCTCATTAGATAACATGGCTAAGAACTGCTAGCAAATGCGATAAGAAGCGGCCGCAATGCATCAATATTGCTGAAAAGTCAGCGATATTCATGCATTATCCAGCATATGCTTTTAGCCATGTTATCCACCTCCCATTGGATAACATGGCTAAGAACTGCTCATGGTCCCATGAGGAACGCTTTCCATTTAAAAACGAAAAAATAACATTATAGAAAAGAATCGTTTTTAAACACAACATATAAATCAATTGTATACCTGCATTCAAGAGGAAATGACTGAAAATATCCTTGAGACACATGAAAGCGTTTTCTGGAATGCCCTAGCACCATTTTTTGGACATTATTAACATGGCTATGTAACTCCCATAATCAAAATCAAAATTTGCCAAGCGCAGGTGGCAACGTATTTACAAGACACTTGCCCCATGAGGAATGCTTTCCATTTTAAAAGGAAAAAAATAACATCAATTACACTCAAATGCCTTATAAATATGACCCAAAGCTCTAGCAGTACATATCCAGAAATGTAATTAATTTCAAAAATGGTTTTTAAAAACAACATATCTGTTTCAGCTTTCATAAGAGACCATGGAATGGGCTTCCTATACAACAATAACTTGTGTTACTGCATGCCAGAATGCTACACCGAATATGCAATTACAATTTCTCAAAGTAACAAAATCTATTTCTATACCACTACAGACAAAGCCACAGTTTAAAAACACATCTTTCTTCATCATTTTCTCCTTAGCAAGGTTTATCGCAAATGCGAAAAAAACGGCCGCAATGCATAAATATCGCTGAAAAGTGAACGATATTCATGCATTATCCAACAGATGCTCTTAGCCATGTTATCCACCTCCCATTGGATAACATGGCGAAGAACTGCTCGCAAATGCGAAAAAAAACGGCCGCAATGCATGAATATCGTTGAAAAGTCAGCGATATTCATACATTGTCCAGCAAATGCTCTGAGCCATGTTATCCACTTCCCATTAAATAACATGGCTAAGAACTGCTCAGAACCCCATGAGGAACGCTTTCCATTTAAAAAGGAAAAATAACATCAAAGACACTCAAATGCCTTTTAAATATGACCCAAAACAACCTATGAAGCTCTAGCAGTACATATGCAGAAATGTAATTGATTTCAAAAACTATTTTTATAAACAACATATCTGTTTCAGCTTACATAAGAGACCATGGACTGGGCTTCATATACAACAATAACTTGTATAACTGCATTCCAGAATGCTACACCGAATATGCAATTACAATTTCTCTAAGTAACAAAATCTATTTCTATATCACTACAGACAAAGCCACAGTTTAAAAACACTGCTTTCTTCATCATTTTCTCCTTAATTCATACTATTCTCTATCTAAAATAAATAAATCTTTTCTCACCTTAGCAAATACTTTTTGAGTTTTGAAAACAGTCTCAGAAATACACCAAATTGTCTTCAGCAGAAGAAAGAGGATGCACTCCAGAGGCTGCAGCTATTGAAAGCACAGAAATACAGATATTCATTTCACATATCTCTCATATTAGCCAATCATAACTCTTCCCTCACTTTTTTCAAATCAAAACCCTTCCCCCCTCTGCCCTCTCTACCTTTTTTTCCATAGCAACGACCTCCTGGAAGACCTCTCACGTTTGCAAATTCACACAACAATGTTTCAATTGAACTCTGAACTCTCAGTGCACCTGCGTATCCAGTGCAATCTTTCATTAAAAGTTTCTTCCTTGACCATTCAAATTACATCTTTCAAACAACACATCCATGCACCCTAACTTTCTGTTTTCAGAAATGGAAATACACCAATCACTGCTAATGAATCATTAGCATTGGAAATCCACAGTTTTTTTTCTTTACAAACTCCTACTGTTTCAACTGCCCTTTCATTACCATACTTCATCTGACTGCAGCACAACCTTCTCCCACCATGTTTAACGTCTGGATTGTTGGACATAGTTACATCCACTGGGCTCAAAGGTATGCCGAGAACAGAAATTTACACAACCTCAATTTACAAGATGTGGAAATTAAGTGGTTGGGCCAAAGAGGATTAAAATGTCACCAATTGATACCATTGGTGAAAACCTTTATGCATTTGCCAAAACCTGACCTGTTAATTGTGCACTGTGGAGGTAATGATTTGGGCACTTTGACAGGAGTAGGTCTGGAAATGCTATTAAAGGACACCTTTGAGCAATTAATGGCACTTTTTCCTCAAACTGCCTTGGTATATTCCAATATATGCCAAAGACAGAAATGGAGGTGGTCCAACCAATTTTGTCCACAAATTGAGAAGTCGAGGAAGCATGTAAACAAATCTGTTTCAGCTTTCATGAGAGACCATGGAATGGGCTCCCTGTACAACAATAACTTGCGTTACTACATGCAAGATATCTACAGAGGAGATGGAGTTCACTTCTCAGATGAGGGCAACAGAATTTTCATTCTGAATTTAAGAATGTGCATTGGTACCTACTTATAAGTACCTAAATGTACCATAAACCCAAAAGCTCTTCTCAGAGCTACCCTTCATCTAATCACTCACAATTATTATTTTTTTCTAACTTTTTTCGCTAATTTTCCACAAAATACGCTCCCCGGTTCGCTAACCGAAAGCTAACCTCGCGGAATTTTTAAAAAAAATGTTTTTTTCCGCACATTTAAACCTCGTCAGCCACCCTCAGAAAACCTAGGGGGTCAAGATAAGTCTACCGTGCCCCCTTCTACACATTCTGAACATTATTTGCCCTCCATCTTGTATTTTAATGCGACCGAAACACAAAATGGTGAACTCCCGTGACGCTTAAGGTTCGCTAACCGGGCCGCTTTCCAGAAAGCGGTCCTAAAAAAAGGTGGGAAAGTAATTAGCAGAAAAACGACTAGAGACACTCTCACCAAATATAGATTACCTCATACTACATAACAATCCCTTTCATTCTCACAAATTTGATTGAAATTTCATTTAGCCATTTAGCCTGTAGACCTATCTAAATACCCTGAGGTAAATTACTTCACAAAACACATATAAAATATTGGAATTGACAACCAATGAAAACTTTACTTTCATTTACAATTTTTATTACCTGACATTTGATTGGTTATATACCTGAATATATATAAAGGAAGAGAAGGAAACACAGCCATTTTCACTGCTACTTCCTGAACTACATTTAAAGAGCCTTTTCACCTCCCTGTAAAGTTATTTGATAATTTGTAAGTGGCACTTTAAATTAATTTGTAAAAATGTTTATTGATAATTATTTACTGACCCCCTGCTATAGTTATAGATACAGATAACCTCCTCTGTTACATTTATTGATTGACTTACACTTCTCTGCTATAATTATGAATTTACTTACTTTAACTTCACTGTTAAAAAAACAGAACAACATGTCTGAACTTAAACCCAACAGTGCCCTAAGTCTTCTAATATAATTTTTTTTTTTAGGCAATTTACAGCAAAAAAATGGAAGGGGAGCAAGAAGAAACTAATGTTTCCTTCGAGATTACATCCGAAGACATTGTAACTGAAGAAAATGTGGATGAAGATTTTATGGATCAATCTTTTGACGAACAATTTATTCAAACCTTACAAGAGACAGAAACATCCATGTTCGACGAGATACCAGATGATATAATGCTGGAAGTTTTAATAAACTATGAAAATAATAAATATTTTTTTTTAAAATCAAAATAAATAAATAAATAAAAAAAACGAACAAAAACAACAAATAATTAACATACAGTATTAGAAAAGTCTATCATTCTTTTATCCTTAAAGTACGCTGCCCAGAACGCTTTCCGGTTCGCGAACTTGGCGCTTACCACGCAAAAAAAATATATATATATATTTTTTTTTTTGAACCCTCCTAGGCCCTTTTAAAACCTCCACATAAAACCTAGGGGGTCAACGAGGATCTACTATGCCCCCTTATGGTAACTACCCCCTTTGTTTTTGCCTCCTCTTGTCTCTCGATCCTACCGAGAGACAAGATGGCGGCCGCTCCGGACTGTTTAGAATGTTGACAGACACCGAAGGGCCAATCAGCTTCGCTTCGCAAAGTTCCGATACGCGAAAAGTTCGCTAACCGGATCGCTGCCCAGAGCGCTGTTACAGATATATATCTTGATTTAAACGGTAATTTCTCAAAATCCACTGAAGCACATATATTGAGACCTAGCAAAGGCACATCGGGCTAACAGTCCCTACAATTTTGCCAAGTTTCGTGAAAATCCATTCAGCCGTTCGGGCTAAAAGTGAGTCCAACCGCCCTATGGAAATTAACATGGGAAAAACGCGTTTTGGGACCCCCCTTTTTTCTCGGCCCCCCTTGACGACCCCCACCCCCAAATTTTCAGGGGCTGCTCAGAAACAAAATGTGCCATTTTCCTGAAAATTTCAGCCGATTCCGTCCACAAACGCTAAAGTTATTAGACATAGAATTTTCAGAAATGCCATAGGGAAAAAATCCTAACTATATATACCTACTGGCGACCGCCAGTAGGTAATATATATATATATATATATATATATATATATATATATATATATATATATATATTTATATTCACTGAAAAAACCATAGGTTTCACACCAGTTATAGTTAGGAATTAGCATTTAAAAAACCCATTAAATTCACTGAAAAAACCATAGGTTTCAAACCAGTTATAGTTAGGTGGAAATTTTACTAGCATAAAACCATTGAAATTCCCACGTTATAGTTAGTTGGACTCACTATAACTTGCGCGTGCAATGCACTGCTGATGACGTCACATATTGCATCACTCATGACATGGGAAAGTTTGGGGGGGTTTCGTGAAGTGGGGGCCGAGAAAAAAGGGGGGTCCCAAAACGTGTTTTTAACATTGAGTTTTCCATAGGGCGGTTGGACTCACTTTTAGCTCGAACGGCTGAATGGATTTCTATGAAACTTGGCAAAATTGTAGGGACTGGTAGTCCGATGTGCCTTTGCTAGGTCTCAAGATATGTGCTCTAGTGGATATTGAGTAATTTAGGTTAAAAAAATATATATATCTGTAAGCGCGCCCCGGTACGCGCACCGGGGAGCGCTCCAGGCGCGCTACGCGACTTGCGCGCGGAAAGCTGATTGGCTCTCGGGTGTCTGTAAACATTCTAAACAGTCCGGAGCGGCCGCCATCTTGTGTCTCGGTAGGATCGAGACAAAAGAGGTGGCCAAAACAAAGGGGGAAATGACCATAAGGGGGCAGAGTAGATCCTCCCTGACCCCCTAGGTTTGATGTGGGGGCTTTAAAAGGCCCCCACGGGGCAAAAGAAAAAAAAAATCGTTTTTTTGCGGGGGGAGCGCCCGGTACGCGCACAGGGAAGCGGTCCGGGGAGTGTACTATGGTGAAAAAAGAATGATATACTTTTCAAATATTGTATGTTTATTGATTGTTCTTTTTGTTGTTTTTTTTTATTTAAGTAGCAACATGTAGGTACCAATCCAGAGTCTAAAATTTAGTGCCGGCACAGTGCACTCTGGGAGTTGCAGTCCAACAATTGAAACGGACTCAAAACTAGGTGTGTCGACCACATTAGGGGGAGGAGCGTCATTGCTGAACATATACAAGAGCAGGTGGGAACATTTGTGAGCTTCACATGCTGCAGTGCTGGGCGCTGAAGAAGGCTACACTAGCCGAAATGCATTCGCCGCCATTGCTGGGGACTGAAATAAACGAGTTGTCTGACCTGCATTCCCCTTGGCCTTCCGCGTTCTTCTTTTGGAGGGATGGTTGAGGTGATATGTGCTGTGCCTGCCAGACGACACAGAACGGAAGGCTCCCTGCATCAAGGGTCTGCGAGGCAAATCTGGCACACAGCTGCTTGCAGCGAAGAAGGTATCGAGGGATCGGTAACCTACGCAGACCGCCAGAGGACCTGGATTGTATGCTGGGGGAGCGAAGTATTCCACTTCCAAGGGATTTTCAGTCCGCATTGACTGCCCCGACCCAGTAAGGACATCCTTGGTACACTGGTTGCAGTGGCCATAAGGGGACACAGGACAGCTGCCGTTTTTTTTCTGTCTCGCCGAGGGATGTGCGCCTCACCACCTACCTGCATTCAGTGGGACCTACAGTCTGCCTCACTCCCCCACGCCACCGACCCAGCAGTGCCGGCACAGTGCACTCTGGGAGTTGCAGTCCAACAATTGAAACGGACTCAAAACTAGGTGTGTCGACCACATTAGGGGGAGGAGCGTCATTGCTGAACATATACAAGAGCAGGTGGGAACATTTGTGAGCTTCACATGCTGCAGTGCTGGGCGCTGAAGAAGGCTACACTAGCCGAAATGCATTTGCCGCCATTGCTGGGGACTGAAATAAACGAGTTGTCTGACCTGCATTCCCCTTGGCCTTCCGCGTTCTTCTTTTGGAGGGATGGTTGTGGTGATATGTGCTGTGCCTGCCAGACGACACAGAACGGAAGGCTCCCTGCATCAAGGGTCTGCGAGGCAAATCTGGCACACAGCTGCTTGCAGCGAAGAAGGTATCGAGGGATCGGTAACCTACGCAGACCGCCAGAGGACCTGGATTGTATGCTGGGGGAGCGAAGTATTCCACTTCCAAGGGATTTTCAGTCCGCATTGACTGCCCCGACCCAGTAAGGACATCCTTGGTACACTGGTTGCAGTGGCCATAAGGGGACACAGGACAGCTGCCGTTTTCTTTCTGTCTCGCCGAGGGATGTGCGCCTCACCATCTACCTGCATTCAGTGGGACCTACAGTCTGCCTCACTCCCCCACGCCACCGACCCAGCAGTGCCGGCACAGTGCACTCTGGGAGTTGCAGTCCAACAATTGAAACGGACTCAAAACTAGGTGTGTCGACCACATTAGGGGGAGGAGCGTCATTGCTGAACATATACAAGAGCAGGTGGGAACATTTGTGAGCTTCACATGCTGCAGTGCTGGGCGCTGAAGAAGGCTACACTAGCCGAAATGCATTCGCCGCCATTGCTGGGGACTGAAATAAACGAGTTGTCTGACCTGCATTCCCCTTGGCCTTCCGCGTTCTTCTTTTGGAGGGATGGTTGTGGTGATATGTGCTGTGCCTGCCAGACGACACAGAACGGAAGGCTCCCTGCATCAAGGGTCTGCGAGGCAAATCTGGCACACAGCTGCTTGCAGCGAAGAAGGTATCAAGGGATCGGTAACCTACGCAGACCGCCAGAGGACCTGGATTGTATGCTGGGGGAGCGAAGTATTCCACTTCCAAGGGATTTTCAGTCCGCATTGACTGCCCCGACCCAGTAAGGACATCCTTGGTACACTGGTTGCAGTGGCCATAAGGGGACACAGGACAGCTGCCGTTTTCTTTCTGTCTCGCCGAGGGATGTGCGCCTCACCACCTACCTGCATTCAGTAGGACCTACAGTCTGCCTCACTCCCCCACGCCACCGACCCAGCAGTGCCGGCACAGTGCACTCTGGGAGTTGCAGTCCAACAATTGAAACGGACTCAAAACTAGGTGTGTCGACCACATTAGGGGGAGGAGCGTCATTGCTGAACATATACAAGAGCAGGTGGGAACATTTGTGAGCTTCACATGCTGCAGTGCTGGGCGCTGAAGAAGGCTACACTAGCCGAAATGCATTCGCCGCCATTGCTGGGGACTGAAATAAACGAGTTGTCTGACCTGCATTCCCCTTGGCCTTCCGCGTTCTTCTTTTGGAGGGATGGTTGTGGTGATATGTGCTGTGCCTGCCAGACGACACAGAACGGAAGGCTCCCTGCATCAAGGGTCTGCGAGGCAAATCTGGCACACAGCTGCTTGCAGCGAAGAAGGTATCGAGGGATCGGTAACCTACGCAGACCGCCAGAGGACCTGGATTGTATGCTGGGGGAGCGAAGTATTCCACTTCCAAGGGATTTTCAGTCCGCATTGACTGCCCCGACCCAGTAAGGACATCCTTGGTACACTGGTTGCAGTGGCCATAAGGGGACACAGGACAGCTGCCGTTTTCTTTCTGTCTCGCCGAGGGATGTGCGCCTCACCACCTACCTGCATTCAGTGGGACCTACAGTCTGCCTCACTCCCCCACGCCACCGACCCAGCAGTGCCGGCACAGTGCACTCTGGGAGTTGCAGTCCAACAATTGAAACAGACTCAAAACTAGGTGTGTCGACCACATTAGGGGGAGGAGCGTCATTGCTGAACATATACAAGAGCAGGTGGGAACATTTGTGAGCTTCACATGCTGCAGTGCTGGGCGCTGAAGAAGGCTACACTAGCCGAAATGCATTCGCCGCCATTGCTGGGGACTGAAATAAACGAGTTGTCTGACCTGCATTCCCCTTGGCCTTCCGCGTTCTTCTTTTGGAGGGATGGTTGTGGTGATATGTGCTGTGCCTGCCAGACGACACAGAACGGAAGGCTCCCTGCATCAAGGGTCTGCGAGGCAAATCTGGCACACAGCTGCTTGCAGCGAAGAAGGTATCGAGGGATCGGTAACCTACGCAGACCGCCAGAGGACCTGGATTGTATGCTGGGGGAGCGAACTATTCCACTTCCAAGGGATTTTCAGTCCGCATTGACTGCCCCGACCCAGTAAGGACATCCTTGGTACACTGGTTGCAGTGGCCATAAGGGGACACAGGACAGCTGCCGTTTTCTTTCTGTCTCGCCGAGGGATGTGCGCCTCACCACCTACCTGCATTCAGTGGGACCTACAGTCTGCCTCACTCCCCCACGCCACCGACCCAGCAGTGCCGGCACAGTGCACTCTGGGAGTTGCAGTCCAACAATTGAAACGGACTCAAAACTAGGTGTGTCGACCACATTAGGGGGAGGAGCGTCATTGCTGAACATATACAAGAGCAGGTGGGAACATTTGTGAGCTTCACATGCTGCAGTGCTGGGCGCTGAAGAAGGCTACACTAGCCGAAATGCATTCGCCGCCATTGCTGGGGACTGAAATAAACGAGTTGTCTGACCTGCATTCCCCTTGGCCTTCCGCGTTCTTCTTTTGGAGGGATGGTTGTGGTGATATATATATTTATATTCACTGAAAAAACCATAGGTTTCACACCAGTTATAGTTAGGAATTAGCATTTAAAAAACCCATTAAATTCACTGAAAAAACCATAGGTTTCAAACCAGTTATAGTTAGGTGGAAATTTTACTAGCATAAAACCATTGAAATTCCCACGTTATAGTTAGTTGGACTCACTATAACTTGCGCGTGCAATGCACTGCTGATGACGTCACATATTGCATCACTCATGACATGGGAAAGTTTGGGGGGGTTTCGTGAAGTGGGGGCCGAGAAAAAAGGGGGGTCCCAAAACGTGTTTTTAACATTGAGTTTTCCATAGGGCGGTTGGACTCACTTTTAGCTCGAACGGCTGAATGGATTTCTATGAAACTTGGCAAAATTGTAGGGACTGGTAGTCCGATGTGCCTTTGCTAGGTCTCAAGATATGTGCTTTAGTGGATATTGAGTAATTTAGGTTAAAAAAATATATATATCTGTAAGCGCGCCCCGGTACGCGCACCGGGGAGCGCTCCAGGTGCGCTACGCGACTTGCGCGCGGAAAGCTGATTGGCTCTCGGGTGTCTGTAAACATTCTAAACAGTCCGGAGCGGCCGCCATCTTGTGTCTCGGTAGGATCGAGACACAAGAGGTGGCCAAAACAAAGGGGGAAATGACCATAAGGGGGCAGAGTAGATCCTCCCTGACCCCCTAGGTTTGATGTGGGGGCTTTAAAAGGGCCCCACGGGGCAAAAGAAAAAAAAAATCGTTTTTTTGCGGGGGGAGCGCCCGGTACGCGCACAGGGAAGCGGTCCGGGGAGTGTACTATGGTGAAAAAAGAATGATATACTTTTCAAATATTGTATGTTTATTGATTGTTCTTTTTGTTGTTTTTTTTATTTAAGTAGCAACATGTAGGTACCAATCCAGAGTCTAAAATTTAATATACACCGTCTCCTTTGTAGATATCTTGCATGTTGTTTCAGAAGTTATTGTTATATATGGAATTCATACCATAGTCTGTCAGGAAAGCAGAAACAATATGGAGGCAGGAGATGATAAAGAGATGTTAAATACACATTGGAGATAATATAGTTGGAGAAAGGAAGTAACTATGAGCAAACTTACTATGTAACACAAAAAAGTTGCACAGTATATTTTAAGTCTCACTTTAAATTATATCTTTTTGGGTACTATTTCATAATTTTCATTTAAAAAAGAATAATGTCTCAAACAATTTTAACTTTTAAAATGTAAATTTATTGTTGTGATTTTTCAAAATCTAAAAGAATGTGCAACATTAATTCATCTGGTATGTCCTCCTTTTCATTCCAAGATTATATTTCTTCAACACATTTAATTAAGTCTTGGTCTACATTGTCATCCATAAAGTCTATTTCTTCTTTGTCGTCCTTAGGATTGTTTTCCATATTTTTTTTAAATGAAATATTATTTTCATTTTGTTGTGCTTCCATTTTCTTGCTGTAAATTGCATAAAAAATAAATATATCAGTAGAGATAGGGCACTGTTGGGTTTAAGTTCAGACAGGTACTTTTGATTTTTTAACAGTGAAGTTATCTTTGGGCAGTGTATGGTTTCAGGCAGGAAGTAGAACTATTAAAAAGTGCCTGTGATGAAGCCTAAGTAAATTCATAATTATACCACAGAAGCCTAACTCAATCAATAATTTAAATAAATAAGCCTTTCTCAATGTCTAACTCTTATAGAGGGACAGTATATAACTATCTGAAAACGTTTTACAAAATTAACTTAAAGTGCATAACATAGTTCTCCTTTCAAATTAACAACTTACCTTCTTCAAAGTAGTTGAAGTTTTCTGTCAAATTGTTTTCCAAATGTACCTTAGGTAGTGTTAGTCAAAATCTGTGTTTCCCTCTCATCTTTTATATATATTCATGTACTTAACCAATCAAATGTCAGCACATAAAAGTACAAAATGTAAGTAACATTTTAATTGGTTAAAAATTCAAACAGTTTCATATTTTTTTTTGTCATGTAATTTACCTCAGGATATTTAGACAGGGCTACAGCCCAAATGGCTCAATGGAATACCACCAAATTTGGGTAAATGGTAGGGACTGCTATGTAGTAGGGCCTATTCTATATTTGATGAAAGTGTCTCCAGTGGTTTTTCTGTAAATTACTTTCCCACCTTTTTTTATCGAGCGCTTACCGGTGCGCGCCCCGGTACGCGTACCGGCAGCGTTACGGGAGTCCTCCATTTTGTGTTTGGGTAGAATTGAGAGACAAGATGGAGGGCAAACAATGTTCGGAATGGGTAGAAGGGGCAGGGAAGACACTTCCTGACCCTCTAGGTTTTCTGAGGGGGGCTTAGGACGCTCATATAGGCAAAAAAAAAAATTACGTGGGGAGCCCCCGGTACGCGCACCGGTAAGCATACCGGGGAGCGTACTTTGGTGAAAAATAGTGAAAAAAGTTAGAAAAAGATAAACGTTTTGAATGATCAGAGATAGGGTAGCTCTGAAAAGAGCTTTTGGGTTCTGTGGCTGATTTAGGTACCTACAAGTAGGTTCCAATGCACAGTCTTAAATTCAGGAGGAATATTCTATTCCCCTCATCTGAGAAGTGCACACCATCTCCTCTGTAGATGTCTTGTATGCTGTAACGCATGTTGTTGTTATATATTGAACCCATTCTAAAGTCTCTCATGTAAGCAGAAACAGATTTATTCACATGTTTCCGTGCTTTCTCAAATTGTGGACAAAATTGGTTGGACCAGTTCCATTTCTGTCTTTGGCATATATTGGAATATACCAAGGCAGTTTGGGGAAAAAGTGTCATCAATGGATGAAAGGTGTCCTTTAAAAGCATTTCCAGACCAACCCCAGTCATAGTGCCCAAATCATTTCCACCACAGTGCACTATTAAGAGGTCAGGGTTTGGCAGATGCATAAAAAAATTATAATAAATACATATAAAATATATTTTTCCTTTAAAAGAAGAATACATTTTACAGCTTTTAATATTTGCTATTAAAAAAACATTGTAATTCACTGAAAAAAACATAGGTTATAGACCATATATAGTTAGGAAATAGCATTTACAAAACCTTGAAAATTCACTGAAAAAACCATAGGTTATAGACCATATAAAGTTAGGAATTAGCATTTACAAAATCTTGAAAATTCACTGAAAAAACCATAGGTTATAGACCATATATAGTTAGTAATTAGCATTTACAAAACCTTATTTTACTCACACAAAACCATTGAAATTCGCATATATAGTTAGTTGCACTAACTATATATCGCGCACCCGCAATCCACTGCTGATGATGTCACATATTACATCATTCATGACATGGTCAGTGACATCACTGATGACATCACTGATGACAACTCAAATGACATCACTGATGACATCATTCATGTGATAATACAATGAACCTCTTCAGACTCTAATATAACCTTAGATACACTCAGTGTAAACAGACACTCACAGACTGTCACTCATCCATGGAGTTACTCATACACCTAGTCAATCATGCAAAGAATCAATCACACCTCCATTTCCTCAACTATACAGTTATACACACCTTACTTATTCTAACATATTCTAACACATATTTACTCTCTTATACAATCACTGATACAAGTTTACAATGATCCATACAGCCACTCACACATCACTAGCTCTTATACACAGTTATTTATATATGTCAACTCTCACATGTACTGTGTTTTACATATGTACTTACTTTGACATGTAGCACTGAGATATCCATTCACTCACCAAAGAACTCATACACACATACAGCTGTTTCCACATGCAGTTTTGAACCCATACATCTAGTGAATCAACTGCTCACACATCTTTGCACATAGTCACACACCTCCCAGCCACCCACACACACACTCACTCTCCCATACAAATACTTGGGCAACCAATCAATAACCCATATAGTTAATCATATAGCTACTGATCAACACATGCAGCAGTTTACAGAACAACAGATATAATGATGCACAAATTAAGACAGTTTAGTCACTAACCCATGCACTCAGTGGGACACATTTAATCACTCTCTCATACAGTCAGTCATGCACCTACTAAATCCTTCATCCAGACACTTATACATCCACTCATTCTTCAATATGTAAGACATATTTTAACTTTACAGAAACATACAGTCACTGGATGTTGTCATCAGTGATGTCATTTGAGTTGTCATCAGTGATGTCATCAGTGATGTCACTGACCATGTCATGAATGATGTAATATGTGACATCATCAGCAGTGGATTGGGGGTGCGCAATATATAGTTAGTGCAACTAACTATATATGCGAATTTCAATGGTTTTGTGTGAGTAAAATAATGTTTTGTAAATGCTAATTACTAACTATATATGGTCTATAACCTATGGTTTTTTCAGTGAATATATATATATATATATATATATATATACATATATATATATATATATATATATATATATATATATATATATATATATATATATATATATATCCTACTTTTGTTTTGCTAATAAATAACATCACAAACATTTTCAAAAAATTTCCCTTTTTGATTATATGTACACACACACACAATACATTTAAAATCATAACAAATTAATTGGATTTGTTTTTTAAAAAATATACCAATTTGATTACACATAAAAAGTAAACAGTATAAAAGAATACGTTTTACTAAAAATCTATTATATATCACAAATATTGCTAATTTAAAAAATATAATTTTAAATAGACAGAAACATAATAATAATAATATAAATTTAAACAATATAAACAAAATAATAAATAAAATTCTAGCAATAATACATATACTATTTCCACTACAGTCTGTGCAACAGTAGGGTAAGCTTTGGTCTCTGGAGGTGTAAAATTTACTGTTCTCACTCCAGTCTGTGCAACAGTAGGGAATGCGTTGGATTCAGGAGGGGTAAAATGTACTATTCCCAATCCAGTTGAAGCAACAATAGGGAAAGCTTTGAACTCAGGAGAGGTAAAATGTATTATTTCCACTCCAGTCTGTGCAACAGTAGGGGAAGCATTGGACTCAGGAGGAGTAAATTGGCGGAGGAGCATCACCCCACTGCCAGGCTCAGAGCCAGCAAATGAAAAAGAAAACGATGTTCTAGCATTGTTTTATTTTTCATTTGCCAGCTCTGAGCCAGCTTGTGAAGGGAGGTGCGGACCCAGGCACGGGAGGAGGAGTGCTATGTGCACTCACTAAGTGTGCATATGTGTTCGGCTGGCCATCTCATGCCGACCAAAACACACATGCACACTTAGGTTTCTTCAGTCCAGCTGCATTGAACAGCCGGACTGCAGAAACCCCCCAGACTACCTGGCCTGAGCAGAGCACATTTACAGCCCACTCAGGCCAATCCCCACTCTGCTCTCCTAGGAGAGCAGTGCGGGGATTGGATAGGAGACTGTCCCAGAGGCTGCCGGAAAAGAAGAGAAAGCATGGCGCGACACAGGATGTGGCTGTTGGCTTCAGGTAAGTCTTTTTTATTTTTATATATTCTACCTTCCCCTTCTCTCTCCCCCCCCACACTTCCCATCCCTGTGTCCTCCACCCACCCCACCACCTGTTGTTTGTGCCGGCCGACACTGTTAACACTCCAGTCGGTGCACAGTAGGGAAAGGGTTAGACTCAGGAGAGGTAAATTGTACTATTCCAACTCCAGCCTGTGCAACATTAGGGAAAGTGTTGGACTCAGGAAGGGTAAAATGTACTATTCCAACTCCTGTCGGTGCAACAGTAGTGAAAGCGTCAGACTCAGGAGGTGTAAAATGTACTATTCCCACTCCATCTGTGCAACAGTAGGGAAAGCGTTAGACTAAGTAGGTGTACAAATTCACTATTGCCACTCCAGTCTGTGCAACAGTAGCGAAAGTACTTCACTTCAAACACATGCCTTATTTTCATTCAAGTATTACTTTATTAAAATTATAAACCTATTTACATAAAATTATATATATACATTAAAAAACAATCCACCAATTTATATAATTATACATTTTTAAAACATTAATGTAAGAAAAACATGTTATTTAATAATGATGTCATTAAATTCCAACGCTATAGTCCCACATGCCTAGCAATGCACATTTAACATATATCTAAATTAAAAAGTTATGAAAAATTACATGATTTACATGATCAATTAACATTTAATTAATAATAAATAGATAATTCATAATTACTCAATTATTTGCTTAACTTCCTATCCTTTACACCTACGAAACCAATAACCTGCACCTAAAATGTAGGTTAAAAATGATAATAAGTACACAATTTATATAATTAATTAACAATCAATTAATTAATAATTCATCAATAATTAATCAATTATTATTTAATAAACATCCCACTCTATACCCCTACAAACCCCAAAACCTGCACGTAAAACATACATTTAAAATTGATAATTACAAAATGAACATAATTAAATAATAATTCATTGATTATTAATCTATCGATAACTAATACTACATCAATTATTATTTAATTACCTTCCCACAACCTACAGACCCAAAAACCCACATCTAACATATAACTTAAAGAATATTATTCATACAATTTACATACGCAATAGTCAAATAAATAATTCATATTAATTAAAATTAAGTTATAAATTAATTATGCTTAATTAACTTCCCACCCTGTACCCCTACAAACCTCACAACCTGCTACAGCACAATAAAAGACTATTTTACAGTTAAGCTAAAAATATAAACAACCTAAAATTGCAAATTATTTTAATAAAAATTTACAACAATTTCACAAACAATATAAATCATATACAATTAAAATATTATTTAAACAAATAATAAAATCAATATTTCTTACCTTTACAAAAATCGATATTTTTGTCAATGATATGCTTGCACATGATGTTTCTGTGGCCCAATATTAAAAACTCGATATTTCTGCACCCCAATATTTTTACTTGATATTTTGTTTGAATACCTATGTGGATGCCTATATATCAAAATACACCCACCAAAACGCCCTGCTTGAAAAACAGTCACATTGTCTATGTTCATGCCATAACTCAGTAATTTCAGGAGTTAGTGCATAAACTCTGAACTTCGGAGTCAGAAACGAATATGTCTGTTTACTCCACATATGTTTACAACGCTTACCATTAACCTGCATTTTTTACTCTGCAAAATGTTTTACAATGCAGGCCTTTACAACGCATTCCATTACAACGCATTATCTATTACTGTGCAATTCACTGTTTTAACTCTACCCGGGTGTTGGGGAATGTGTTGTAATGGTTTGCGCTGTAAAGCCCTGCGTTGTAAAAGTTTTTGCGTAGTAAAAAATGAGGGGTAATGGACTGCGTTGTAATACAGTTGTTGTAAAGGATGTTAACCGTCAGAAACACAGACCTCCAAACAGTTTTACATTTCCGAACTGTGCTGGTAATAGTGTAAGCATTAACTCATACGATCAGATTTATAAACACTTTGTGCTGGTCTTAAGTCGAAAAAGGGGACAGAAGTTGGCTATTTAATTTCCAGCTCAAGAATTTTTTTGCACTAGAAAGTAGCTTGTAAAGTAAAGAAACAGCATGTTGCGCTGCTTTGGATTACTTTGCGTCAAGGGGATGTCCCATGGGTGGTAATAGGCATTCCTATATTACTACTCAGTGCATTGAAGCAAAGCCCTAACTACTAACCATTATAGACAGGGTTTACGCCCAAAAATTCCACCTTCATGTGGCAGGCAGTAACATGTAGAAATGTTTTTATTTTGCGTAACCTTTCCAACATTGCATGTGTGCTGCACTGCCTTGCACACGTACAATGTGGAAAAAGTTTTAAAGCAAGTTTAAGCATAGTATTTTATACTCAAAGGGCACCCTTCCAGCACACAACCTATGCTAGACTTCATGTATTGTTTTGGAGTTTGTATATAATAAAATATTGTTTTATGCAGCACTTCAGACAGTACGTTTGCTGTTTCCAAACACTGTAAACTGCATTTATTATTCCTGGCCACTGTTATGGTACTCAACTTACTGGCCTCAGAAAGAGAGAAAGAGTTCAAACTCTAGTTTCAGATGTAGGTGTTCAACTCACTGAGCAATCCTGCTGTCTTTATGTGCCAGGCCTATAGGGCAATCTGGCATTGCCAAATGGGCCAGTTTTTGCAAGTCAGCATGCGTGCCTGGTTTTGTGGCTGTGTATGGGCTGGTATCGTAAACCTCTTTAAATAAAGACGAGGCAACAGTAGCACTGCGCATGGTGTGAATGCTGCTATCTCATCCCATGCAGCATGGATGGACTCATCACACTTTGTGAGTACAAGTCAGGGATAGGGATGTATCGATATTTGTATCTTTTTAATAGGGAATCTACATAGTGAAATTCACTGCTGCATTTCTCTAATATTACCGCACACACATTGCCTGTAGCAAGTTCAAATACATGTGGTCCCCACCCCTGAGACAGACGAGGCAGCATGTCCTAACCCCTCCCCTGCTGATGACGGAACCGCTCCGTCATCAGCCGCGGTGGCGCTGTGCAGATGACGGAGCGGTTCCGACATGGCCAGCCCGACGCTCCTACGCGGCGCGAATTCCGCGCCTGCACTGAGCGTTCTATTGAGCGGGCGGGGCCATGACGGAACCGCTCCGTCATAAGCACAGCGCAACCGATGCTGGTGACGGAGCGGTTCCGTCACCAGCATGCGCCCGCCGCATTTCCGCCCCGCCCCCTTAGCACTGCGGCGGAATAGCAGTTGCAGTGAAGGGGTTAAAAAGCCCAGAGTCGCTTGATTTACAAATAAGGGTCATTCTTTTTTATTGGTGCGAAGTTCATAACCAAGTTTTACTTTGGCGCACGGGCCTGATTACTCCCCCTCCATACGTGTTGCTCTAGTCTGACCCTGTAGCGTGCCCAGTATCTTCAGACATCTGTATGAAATGAAAAGGAGATTTATAGAGAGCAAAACATTTACCCAAGGGTATGCAATAAACTGCAGTGTTACGGAGACTCCTATTCACTAAGGGCCTGATTACGAGTTTAGGAGCTACTTATCGCACCTGATAAATAACGGTACCACGGGGTATGTTGTATATAAGATGCTACAAATAACACCCATTACGACTTATTGAGGACTAACCTAGAGATTTTGGTGTTTAACGCACCCAAATCTGTATTATACAGTAAATATCGATGCTTTTCCCTCATTAACCTTCAAATGGATCCCCCTCGAACACCGAAAGACAGTCACTCACGCCCTGGTCACCAGCAGACTCGACTACGGCAACGCACTCTACGCCGGAATAAACAAAAACCTCATCCGCAAGCTACAGAACATCCAGAACGCCGCCGCAAGACTGGTCCTCAATCTGCCAAAACACTGCCACATCTCCCAGCACCTGCGCACACTCCACTGGCTCTCCGTCGAGGCGAGAATCACCTTTAAGATGCTCACCCACGCACACAAGGCCCTCCACGGCACCGGACCAGCATACCTGAACAGCCGACTCAAATTCCACGCACCCCAAAGGACCCTACGATCAGCCCAGCTTTCCTACGCCGTGGTCCCCCGCACCAGAAAGACTAGATCGGGAGGCCGCTCCTTCTCCTTCCTCGCGGCCAAAGCATGGAACGCCCTTCCGCTCCACCTCAGACAGACAACATCGCTCCCCATCTTCGCAAGAAACCTCAAAACCTGGCTCTTCGACAGACCCCCTCCTTGATGGAATGGAACCTGCACCCCCCCAACCCCCCCCCCCACCCCTAGTGCCTTGAGACCCTTACGGGTGAGTAGTCGCGCTTTAACAAACTCCTGATTGATTAAATTTCGGCAGGTTTGGCGAAGATTGAGGGCCATATTATCAAGAAAGGGCGATACATTATCGCCGCTTTTATCGGCAGGAAATTGCCGCTAAAGCAGCGATAAAAGGCTTGATAATATGCCCTTGTGAATTCCCATGGAAGCCCAGGTTAACACCAGAACCTGGGCTGCTATGGGAATTCACAAGGGCATATTATCAAGCCCATTATCGCTGCTTTAGCGGCATAATGTATCGCCCTTTCTTGATAATATGGCCCTTAGTTCTTTAACGCAACCAATAATGATCGAATTTAAATATCTTCAAAGGCCCTGATTGCAAGTGTAGGTACTATTTAGTGAACCTGATAAATAACGACACCAGGGGTGCGATATTTATCAGGTGCAAAAAACAGCCTCTATCACGAGTTTGTGGAAAATAACAGGAGTTTTTCACTGGTCAGAACTAACCGCCCCCCTCGTAATCAGCCCTATGCCATACACCTCCTCTTAGCCTGAGCCTGGCGGCTCAGTGGACTAATGTGTCCACTGCAGGGGCCTGTGTTCGACCTCATGGACACATGTTCATATCCCGTCGGGTCTACTCAGCCTTTCATCCATCTGAGGTCGATAAAATGAGTCCTATTGAGTTCGGTAACAATTAACATCTGTTATTCAGCACCAAGACACCTACGGGTGAACGTGTGCTTTACAAATACACGTGCTATGTTATGAGAAGTTGTTTATCGGGCCACTCAGGAACAGGTCTCCGATAAGTAGTGCTTCCTGCACCTGATAAGCGCCTTACCATGTGGGCCCTGCTTAACAAAACAGGCTTTCGCCTGCCACATTACGGTGTTGCCCATTTATGCACAAAGTAGTGGAAATAGATCTGCGTTAGTCCTGCCCAGGCTATAATTTAAAAACATTAAAAAAAAAATAGTGCGAACATTACCGGTGTCTGCTTTTTCCAGAAGCGCAGCTTTAGAGTAGTTGTCAGTTTAAAAAAAAAAGTAACAACGATTTATGAAGGACAAACCAGTAAACAACTGGCTAACAGCGCCGCCAGATGAACGCTACGTCGAATATACATACAATGCGCAGAACAAAATAACCCGAGCCTCCATTTACATTAGTGTGTAATTAGCGCCACCTACCGGTTTTCCTCTGATCCAAACAATTTTATCTTCTATCTAGCTTTAAGTTAGGTGACATGCATGTAATTCTTACCAGTAAACTAAAATAAGTAGATACATTTGCTCCACAAAATAGAGAAACTATACTCTAATGCTTGCACGGTTGCGATATAAAATCAAATCCAGACTTTGATTAAATGACTAAAGACTTGAGTGAGGCACTAACATAAAAAATGACCTCTAGATGGCAGTGTAGACCAGGCTCAGTAAAAAAAAACACGAGCCAAGGCGCTGACATTGAACTCGCCTTGCTGGGTTCCCCTGCTACTCTCGTAATGTATATTTCCAGGAGAGGTGAAAACAAGCACGTAATGATGAAACACACGAGTATTCTCAGAACTAGGGAACGTTTAACAGTACAAGGAATAATTTGTAATGCAATTCTTTGGGTATTATCTGGATTATAAATACCAGCTACCTTTTAAGTTTTATTATTTTTTGCATAGATATACAAAAAAGCAGCAACCTCTTCTCCTGTCTCTTTATTTTAAAAAATGAACACATTTTTGAGTGCCTCTCTATGATGCCATTCATGTCAGCCAGTCCAATAGATGTGTATAACGATACTGAAGGTTTAAGAGGTGTAAGATTAGATATTGACGTTTAACTAAATACAATTGTGCTAGAACAACAGAGCTCATATTTTCAGGAAACTGTTGCTTTATTTTATATGGCTTTCTTGTCATACACATTTAAAAGTATGAACAGATGGGAGGTTGGGAAATAAAAAGTATTAACAATGAAAATCACGCCAGGGCGTGAGTCGGGGTTCCACGCAGGTGGACGTAGCCCCCCCCCACTTATTTTACCAGTAGCTCGATAACTGGAGCAAATGGAGCCACACATTCACTCTTTGACCTCTCTGGGGCGAGATCGGAGCTCATTTAGAACGCTGCTCACGCGCTGGATTCTCCGATTCAATCGCATCTAAGGGGTGAGCGAGGGGAGCCAATAAGTCTGATGGTGCAAGCCACCTTTCGTGAAATCAATTCCTGTTGTGATGTCAGCATCCCCCCACTTCTTTTTTTAGGACTTGTGCCCGGAAAACCACTTACCTGCCACTCTTCTCTGCTCCTGCTGCCGTTCGCCTTGTTCCTCCTGCTCCTCGCGTCCCAGAAGCCCAGAAACGGAAGGGTCTAAAGGCACAGGCTCCCCACCCAATCCAGACACTGCTCTCAAGCACGAAAGCAACGGCAGGATTGGTCTGAGCGGCCTTGTTTGGCGCCCAGACGGTACCTAGGAGTCTGTGCGGGTTCTCCAACTTGACTGTACAATACAGCCGGGTTGGAGAAACATAAGTGTGCATGTGTGTTTGGCCGGCCTGAGACGGCAGGCCAAACACACATGCACACTTATACGTGCACAGTACTCCTCTGGACCCTGCCCCTCTTGTCAGACGTCAGTAACTCCGACAGAGATAAATAGAATGATAATAACAATGTGTCATTATCCTTTTATTTATCATCTGCTGGCAACGGGGCAACGCTCCTCCGCTATTATGGAGGAGCTGCCCCTGAGTGTAAGATAACCACTTACATAGGGTAAACAACGTTTACCACAAATCTTTCTCCCCGTAGGAAATCACAACGCGGTCGTTACAACGACCGCGTTGTGTTCCCGCATACATTACTCCGCAAGTCGGAACAATGACTTGCGGAGGGGGAGAAGGTGTTGGATTTCAAATCCAACACCTTTCCTACTGTCTGCACAGACTGGAGTTGGACTAGTAAATTATACTATTCCAACATCCAGCGCCTCCCCTCCGCAAGTCGTTGTTCCGACTTGCGGAGTATTGATATGCGGAATCACAACGCAGTCTTTGTAACAACAGCGTTGTGATTCCCTGCGGGGAGAAATAGAGCGGGATAATATCATACATTCCTTACATAGATGTGGAAATATACTATTTGAAACTTTGGGGCATATTAACAGGAAATGACACATCGCTGCACCAAGTCACTAGTGTGTCAAAATTTCCTGCGCATGCGTGAAAAAATCTTACAACGCCATGAATGCGACGTATTTATAATATGCGGCTCCAAGGTTTATGGTTCCAAGGTTGCACCAGAATATCTGACATTTTAGTGGGAAGGATGCAGCAAGGTGTCCAGCCCAAAAGTGGTGCACTGCTGTAGTTGGTCATAAAACTGAATCAACTTCAGAAATGCGTCAAAAACAGGCGATGCGTCAGTTTTGAGTGATGCAAGTCACCTACTGTATGGGGACCAATGTAATGGAGTGTCAAAAGATGATGAACTCACTTTGCACTCCCTTACATTGGTCCTTGATGTCACGCACACAAATGGGTATAGTGTAATTATGTGTACCACTATGCCTACGTTTGTGTGACTTAAGTCTTTAATGGTGTGTAATGTGTGATTTACTATGTTATCAACCTTATGTGTGAATTTACCTGTTGGGGGATATGACGTGATTGCAGATTACACTGTTTCAAGAAACTTTAGCTGGTTAAATTCCTCTGAAACAGCCAACATGTCAGTCCTTTGCCTGGTTTTAGAGGCGCTGGAATATTAATGCATCTCAAGCTCAGCGGCCGCCTCTTGACAATGTGTAGCTTTGGGAAAAAGTCATAAATACCACTGTGTCAGTTTTACGGGGGATTTTAGGTGGGGACGCCTTCCTTACATATATTAAAACTAATGTGACACACCCGATTCCGACAAATGAAAAAACTGATGCAGGCCAACAAAAAGTGACACATCCAGCTAGATGCATCACCTTGTAGATATAGAGCAGTGACTGCACCACCGCTGTGTCAAATAAAATGACGCAATGGCGTGCAAGCTCTTTGTACATATGCCCCATTATTTTTTACTCTCCAAAATATAAATGTATGTAAAAACTAATACAATCATAAAATAATGATGGAAAATTAGACGCAAATGTTAAACAAAATAAAGTCAATTCTCTCAATAAAAATAACATAGGGCACACAACAACAAATATCTCCCTGTTTGGATTAAGTTGGGAAACAAAAGTTAAAGGGAGCACTCGTGAAAAATTGTTTTATTTCTTTTTATTGCAGAGCATCTTCATTTCGGAATAGGTCGTATGTTTATTACTGTTTCTTGCGCTTTGCATGGTCGTGTTCAGGTAATATGCCCCAGGCGGGCAACTAGAGCCAAATTTCGGGGGAGGGGGGGGCTGAAAAATAATTCTTCTAACCATAGACAGAGTGACTGAAAAAGGGGTGAAAACTCTACAAACGCCAAATTTACAAGTAAATGGTCTTTTAAAGACCTGTTAAGTACTCGGGTGCGGCTGCAATTAGATGGTCGCCAGCCCGCAAAGCTGTGTCCGCCCGGGCTGACACACACGACGGGGCGGGGGGGGGCTGAAGCCCCGTGAGCCCAATGGGTGTTGCACACCTGATATGCCCTGTCTTTTTCTACTACTAGGGCAGTGCCTCTCTGCAATGTTCAATTGGACTTTCATTTGTGATGAAGGTTGAGTCTGGAAGAAGGGTACTTTACCTTGAATGAGCCTCTCTCCACCCCCCCAACATCTCCTGGTTTTGAATATTAAACATCCCCTCCTTGTAAAAGGGCTCCTTGTACCTGTCTCGTGCGGTCAGATATCTTCAGCAGGATGGTAGAGGTTTGATATGTTTTACTGTGTGACCAAATAGTTCCCAGGCTGTGCTAAGCTGCCTCAGCATAACTTCCTCATCTGTTTGCACTCAAGACCATGCTGTTATTGAACAGTAGGATATTAAGGCTTGTGCTGTTACGTAACAGTTGCTAATAAGAGCTTTGCCATTATTGAATAGTTGGAGGTTTAGAACTATACTGTTATTGAACCGTTTGATATTAAGGGCTATGCTATTATGGAACACTTGGAATTTAAGAACTGTACTGTTACTGAACAATTTGATATTAAGGACTAAGGACTATGCTGTTATTGAACCGTTTGATATTAAGGACTAAGGACTATGCTGTTATTGAACCGTTTGATATTAAGGACTAAGGACTATGCTGTTATTGAACAGTTTGATATTAAGGACTAAGGACTATGCTGTTATTGAACAGTTTGATATTAAGGACTAAGGACTATGCTGTTATTGAACCGTTTGATATTAACCCCTTGCATGCTCATGACGAGCTGAACTCGTCATGAGCTACAGTGCTCCGGTGCTCATGACGAGCTGAGCTCGTCATGGCCTTTAGAACGCTCGCTCGCTGGGCTAATTCCCCTGCTGTGCTGAGCGTTCTAAAGAAATGGGTGCGGCCATGACGAGCTCAGCTCGTCATGAGTTCAGGAGCACTGTAGCTCATGACCAGCTGAGCTCGTCATGAGCATGGGAGCGCTGCACGCGCACCCACCTCCCCCCAGCACAGCAGGGGAATGTGCAGAGCAGCGAAGGGGTTAAGGACTAAGGACTATGCTGTTATTGAACCGTTTGATATTAACCCCTTGCATGCTCATGACGAGCTGAACTCGTCATGAGCTACAGTGCTCCGGTGCTCATGACGAGCTGAGCTCGTCATGGCCTTTAGAACGCTCGCTCGCTGGGCTAATTCCCCTGCTGTGCTGAGCGTTCTAAAGAAATGGGTGCGGCCATGACGAGCTCAGCTCGTCATGAGTTCAGGAGCACTGTAGCTCATGACGAGCTGAGCTCGTCATGAGCATGGGAGCGCTGCACGCGCACCCACCTCCCCCCAGCACAGCAGGGGAATGTGCAGAGCAGCGAAGGGGTTAAGGACTAAGGACTATGCTGTTATTGAACCGTTTGATATTAAGGACTAAGGACTATGCTGTTATTGAACCGTTTGATATTAAGGACTAAGGACTATGCTGTTATTGAACCATTTGATATTAAGGGCCATGTTATTATGGAACACTTGGAATTTAAGAACTGTACTGTTACTGAACAATTTGATATTAAGGACTAAGGACTATGCTGTTATTGAACAGTTTGATATTAAGGACTAAGGACTATGCTGCAACTGAACAGTTTGATATTATGGACTATGCTATTATGGAACAGTTGGATATGAAAGGTTATGCTATTATGGAACCGTTGGAGATTCAGGACTATTCTGTAATTGAACAGTTTGATATTAGGTACTTTGCTATTATGGAACAGTTGTAGATTAAGGACAAGGCTGTTAATGAAAAGTTTGAGATTGGACACATACCTTCACTCCTTCGAGGCAAAACACAAGGAGCCTACAAAGTTGTCAAGCTTTTTTCTTGCCACATTCACAACTTTCAAGTCAAAACTAGAGTGCACACTTGAAGGCTACCACAAGCCGGCTTGCACTTGAACATAGGACTTCTCAAGTTGCTTT
The DNA here is from genome assembly GCF_964263255.1 of Lissotriton vulgaris. Lineage (NCBI taxonomy): Eukaryota > Metazoa > Chordata > Amphibia > Caudata > Salamandridae > Lissotriton > Lissotriton vulgaris. The sequence goes on from NC_141690.1 coordinate 232,098,602, forward strand.
AATATTGCATACACCCCATTTTCCATGTTTTGTACATGAGTGTTATGTGACATTCTTTAAACTGGATAGCATTGTGTCACTCATCAGGAAATATTAAGCAAGCTATGAACTCGTATACAAAATGCTTGTGAATTACCCTATGGCACAAATTCATAGTAATCAAAAAAACAAAGAGGGGAGCAATGATGTACTGCTCGACACGAGCAGTGAAGGTGGATACATCCTCCTTCAGTCTAAAGATACTAAACAAAAAGATCCACCCTCATATAGACTTAAAAGCCATGTCCTCCCAGACTAAGTATGTTTCCTACAATGGTGGGAAAAAACACACAGTTTGTTTAAATACCCCTCACACACCAAAAGGGCACTTGTTGTCATGCTTCAACATAGGGGTCTTCCTGCCCCTTTACGAGACAGGGCGTGCTACGACCTATGCCTACGCGGGAGCACTGTTGTTGTGAGACAACTATGTGCCATGTAGGAGTGTGAGTGGAAGGGTCAGGAGACTTAATCTTGCTGTTGACTGGGTCTTTGACCAACACGACTACTTTAAAACAAATTGCCTATTCGTCTTTCCTTTTCTAGATTGTAACTACAGGCACCCCTCCCACCCGTAACAGGCTCATGGGGCATTTTTTCAGCTACGATCAAGTAGGTTGACATTTCTGCTCGCACTTTTCTCCTGCAGAAGCTTGACATACAGTGATATCGAGTATGTGTAGTAATACAAGTACACTTTGGACTAAATAGATCAAGTCTGTTGGTATTAAGTGCATGGTTTATGTTCTATGTGTATTTGTGTATTGTGTATTTGTCTCTGTAGATGTCATTTTTTCCTTTCTTTTAACAGCAGGACACATCACTATCATTTTTTCACTATGATTAACGATAAGGAGTACATTGTCACACATCACTCTTTTCTTGTGGGTCACTACTTGTCAAGATGGATGATGTATTAGTCTTGCATTTTAATATTATGCAGTTTTTCTTCCAGATAACGATGCCAGATACCTATTTAGGTATTGTATAAAGTGCATTGGAAATTCACATGCGCTACATATTTATTTGCACAAACACATATCGCAGAAAAGATTAGTAAATCATGCACCATGTTAGTAAGTGAGTGTAGGAGGGATCTTTTTGGTCCTGAAGAAGAATCCAGGGGAGGGCTTCCAAACATGTTGACAGACATAGGAGGCATGGCTCATTGGGGCGACATACCTCCTTCCCCATATTTTAATAATACCTGCTCAAAGGTACATTAAAGTTTTTTTGACCACCGAGCCAGGTATTTTTTAACTTCACCTTTCCATTCACTCCTGAACCTTCAACTCACACTCATGACCAAGCAAAAAAGACACTGGTCCAGGCGCTCTTCCTCTGTAGGATAGATTATGGCAACGCCCACTACCTGGGCACCCCTAATGGAGTCCTCACAAAATGGCAGATTGTACAAAATTCAGCTGCAAGACTGGTCACGGGAGCCCACAATCGCTGCTCAGCAAAGACAGCACTACGCACTCTCCACTGGTTACCGATGCAGGAGAGAATTAATTTTAAGGCCCTGTGCGTTGCCCATAAGCCTTGAGGAGGAAATTGATCCCCTATCATCAAATTCATTAACTGCACTTACAAGGCCAATAGAAGCCTTCTCTCAGATGAGATGTACCTAGCAGCGGTACCAAGGATAAGAAGTGGTGGCCGGCATTTTTCATATAATGTCTCAAAACTGTGGAATGGCCTGCCGCTGCATCTGTATAGAGAATACAACCATCTAGCATTCCAGAAACAACTAAACTGGCTCTTTCCATAGAAGTCCTGTCCAAATCTAGTGTCCACTACAGTGCTGGGATGCTCCCGGGTAGCCATGCACTATATAAAAATATTTCTATTCTATTCTATTCTATCCTTAAGAAATTTGAGCACTATAAAAATCCACAAAATATAAAAGATTTAAACATTGGTCAAATTATGGGTCTGTGCACTCAACGAGCATACACAACATCTTTCAGAAAAAGCTCAAATGACAGAAAATGGAGAGTCTTGGGGCCCCATTAGGATGGCGGGCGGATTGCCCTCGCCAGGCTGGCGGTAGCCACCGCCGGCCTGGCAGGGGCAATTCGCCCGCCATCCTTGCTTCAAAGACCCTCCGCCATATTAACATGGCTGGGGGGTCCGCGGTGGACGGAAAGACCGTCTACCGCTTCTTCGCCCCGGTCGGGGTGGAAAAGGGTTTATATGGTGGCGGTGCCTAGCAGACACCGCCATCCTTATTAGGAGGCGCAATTTTCAATGCCTTTCTGTGGTGGCAATGCTGCCACGTAAAGGCATGCGGAGTCTGCTCTGGGGGCCTGTTGCGGGCCCCCAAGGACTCCAGGGAGTGGGGGTGCACTTGGGGGGTACCTATGGTACCTCCCATCTGGGGGTACATCCTAATGCCATGCACGGGACCACCCCCCATGGCGGGCACATCCTAATACCATACATGGGAACCCGCCCTTATGGCGGGCGGTCCCTAGTACCGTGAGGATAGCGGGGGGGGGGCAAAGTCCGACCGCCATCCTAATGGAGGCCTAAGTCTTAAATAATAGAAGGCGTTCTACTCTTCAGAATAATGCTGTAAGAGTAACTCATTAAAATAGTCTTCACCTGTATTAATACTGCTAGAGGGGATGGTAAACCTCATGATATTTTTACATTTAATATATTGGGATACAATATTCTAGACTCAGCACAGAACAGTTTCAGACCAGGCAACAGCACTGAATCTGCTTTGCAGGCAGTAACTGAACAACTTCGGAGCTCATTGGATGAAGGCCATACCGCTGCATTGATTCTTCCAGACCTTAGTGCTGCCTTCGACACTGTATCTCACAAAATCCTGCTGCAACATTTGCAAGAGATTGTCCTAGGTGATTCCGCTCTCAACTGGCTCGTGTCCTTTCTGTCAGGCAGATCCTTTCAAGTAATTTCGCCTCCTTACGGCTCCCAGAAACAGCTCGTACATCACGGGGTTCCACAGGGCTTGGCTCTGAGCCCCACATTGTTTATTCTCTACGTTCCACCCCTGGGGGAGTCACAAAAAGCAGGGGACTCTCTATGGTCTCATACGCAGATGACACTAATACTAATAATAATAATAATAATGAACCATTTTTAAAGCGCCTGGCTTCACAGAAGACAGTGTGTCCCCGCGCTGAATACTGCTAATTCACAAGAGGCAGATGTAAAAAGAAAAAGCCATGAGAGGTAAGAAAGGCATGAAGGTTACACAAGAGGGAACAGAAGCGTTTTAAGCTTTCCACAGAACCTAATTTCAGAGGGTTCCATTCGGAGATCGAGCGGAAGTTCATTCCAGTGTTTGGAAGCCAGGTATCTAAAAGAACAGCCACCCATCCTGGCTCTGGTGATTCTAGGGGGTTTAAACAGCATCGCACCGGATGATCTCAAATTCCGGATGGGGCGATGCATGGTAAGAAGATTTTTCAGATAATCTGGGCCTTTGCCCTGGGCAATTCGATGCGCGAAACAAAGGGCTTTAAATTTAATCCGCTCCTTGACAGGGAGCCAGTGGAGTTTAGCTAAAGCGGTCTTCCCAGATGCTCTGAGAGGAAGTTTGAGCACAAGGCGGGCAGCAGCCTTCTGAACGCACTGAAGTTGGTGTAGGCCTTTTTTTCTCAAACCTAAGAGTAGAGCATTCCCATAATCAACATGGGGGGTCACCAGAGCATGGACAATGGTCTTTCTGGCATCAATAGGGAGGAGATCCAAAACCTTACGAAGAACTTTCAGAATACTGAAGCACCTACCTGTCACTTTACTGACATGAGATTTATAGGAAAGATCTGAGTCAAGCATTACGCCCAGATTTCGTACCGTATCCACAGGACGGGGAGGGCTACCCAGTTCCTCAGGCCACCACATGTGTGACCATGCTGAAACTGATTTCCCTACCACCAGTAATTCTGTTTTTTCGCCATTAAGGCGCAGGCAGTTGCTGTTCATCCATGTTGCCACTGATGACAGACAGTTAGAAAAATTAGTGGCATCTTCTCTGTGGTCGGGTGTAAGCTTGAACATCAGTTGGAGTAGCTAACAATGCCCACCCCAAATGCTTCCACTATGCGAGCCAGGGTTCCATATAGATATTAAACAAAGTGGGGCTCAGACTCGAGCCCTGGGGAACCCCATGGCTCACCTTCCTGAGGGAAGACTTGAAAGGGGGGCAGTGTATCTGAAAGCTCCTATTGGCCAGTAAAGATCTTATCCAAGCATGGGCCCGTCCCGCCACTCCCATGTCAGAGAGCCGAGACAGCAGCGTTGTGTGCTGCACGGTGTCGAAAGCTGCACTAAGATCTAATAAAACCAACGCTGCTGTCTCTCCTTCGTCCACTATTTGTCGAAGGCACTCAGTAGAATAGAGGACGGCTGACTCAGTCGAGTAGCCGGCTCTAAAACCCGATTATGTGGGGTGGAGGAGGGATTCCTCCTCCAAATCTCTCATGAGCTGGCCGTTTACCACCTTTTCCACGATTTTCGCACAAAAGGGAAGAAGGGAGATGGGACGCAGATTCTGGAATTGGGAAATGTGGATGTTGGGTTTCTTTTTTAAAGGGATGACCTGGGCTGTTTTCCACGCGTCTAGTACGTGGCATTCTTGGAAAGACAGTGACACAATGTGACTGATCTGATCGATCATCATACTCTCCATGACTCCTTTACAGTGTGTAGGCGGACAAGCGTCGCAAGGCGAGCCAGATTGTGTGCTATTGACGATGCTTAATAATTCCTGTCTCTCTGTTGTCTTGAAACATGTGAGACAAGACTTCCCCATAGAGGTATCTTTTACTTCCACATGTTTACTCGAGAGATCATCGTCATCTGTGAAGGTGGCGTGGGTTTTGTCGATCTTGCCTACAAAGTAATCAGCTATAAAGTCACACAGCCCACTAGAGTAGGTGTCTTGGGCTTCAAGTCTAGACGGGACCGTAAGCTCTTTATAAATAATAAAGAGTTCTCTGGTGGGATTGTCAGCTAGATCAATTCTGCTCTTGAGATGGATACCCTTTTCTGATCTCACTAATTTCTGATATTTTTTAGTTCCATTCTATAGTGTTTTTTATACTCTGGATTATAGCTTTTCCTCCAGCTACGTTCTAAATTTTTACATCTGGTTTTAGCTAGTTTAAGTTTTTCCGAAAACCAGGGGGCGGTTTTAGATTGCCTTGCGGGACGTTTGAGTGTCCAGGGAGCTACCTTGTCCAGCGCATTGGACACCCATTTTTCATAACTGCTCCATGCCTCCTGGAGAGAATTGCTTGGGGGCGGGGGTTTTTCTAGTAGGGCACATTTAAATGTCTCTTGTTTGAATTTTTTCCATTCTCTCCGCTTCTGGGGAAGGGGTTTAATAAATCTAGTTTCTGTAGGCATGATTTCCATCGCAAATGGAATAATAAAGTGATCCGACCAGATAGTTCTGATCGGAGAGGCGACCTTAATGCCCTCCCAGTTAGGAAAGATAGGATCCAGGAGATGGCCCAGTTGGTGTGAGGGAGCTGTAGATTGCAAATTAAGCCCTAGAGATTTCAGTGCTACAGCCACAGCCTGTGCCTCCCCGCACTCAATATCATCAAAGTGAAGATTTAGGTCGCCCAAAATGATGAATTTTTTACAGCTTGTGATTTCTCTATCGAACACCTCTGACCAACACATTACCAAGTTCCGAAATGACATGATGGCTATAGCGGAATGGATGACTGCCAACTGTCTTCAGTTGAATGCTAGTAAATCCGAGATCCTCATTGTTGGAAAGAATATGCATTTTTGGAGCAATCAATGGTGGTCTGCTGCGCTGGGCGTTTCCCCTTAATTTGGTTAGACTGTGCACTTACTTTCCAGGCACAGACAAAATCAGTGGCTGACATCTGCTTTGGACTCCTATGTGGTCTGAAACTTCTGCTCTGGTTCTTGGACACTCAAACACCCCAGACCATTATGCAGTCTACTGTCCTTTCAAGGCTGGACTACGGCAATTCCCTGAACCTGGGTGCTAATAAAGCAGGCATCAACTGCCTGCAGAGGGTGCACAACACCGCTGCTCGTACCCTCGTCGCCCTCCCGAAATCTTGCTCTACTTCCAAATACATACTTAAGCTGCACTGGCATCCGATGGAAAAGACAATTAAATTCAAGTCTCTATGAATAGCTCACAGAATTTTCTATGGCCAAGACCCTCTCACTCTAGCCAATCTTCATGTCCACTATGCACCAGAATGCACCCTCCGCTCCGCCAACCACCATTTGCTATGTATTCCCCAGGTTAGAAGAGCCCGAGCTGGAGGTCGGTCATTCCGAGTTCAAGCTTCCTCTCTCTGGAACGCTCTCCATAGCACTAACAGGAATCTACAAGATCATGGGGCTTTAAGGAAGGCAGTTAAGACCTGGCTCTTCCCTTCATTTATCCTCTGATTTGCCCCTCTCCTCTGTTTGCACCTGCAGAGCTAGCACTGGGATGCGCCGTGGCTGGGGCAGCCATGCGCTCTACAAATCTGATAACATAACAACATTTATAAAGCACAGCTATGGACTCAGGAATCAATTAAATATTATACATGGTTCTCGTAATAGGAGCCAACTGCAAGCACTTTTAGCATGTATGTGAGGATGTCCACAACACCTCAGTGGTACATGGCTGTCTAATCTTGAGTTTGAATGAAGCTAGTCCTAAATGTTTGATTTTTTTTTCTGACCAGGAAGTATCCAGAGGATGTTGACATTTTTCTGATGGTGTATGTCATCTAAGCACGGTAACTCAAATAAAGTAGTAACAACACAGTGAGTTAAGGGTTCACTGCAGCGTCGACTCTGCAGGTCCCAGATTTGAATCTAGCAGGGCCAACTCAGTCTTTCAGTTTCCCAATGTCTGGTACACTTGCCATCAGCAGAACAATTATTCATCTCAGCATGTCTTCATGGAAAGGTCACATTCCTGAAAAATGAATTTTATATGTGACGGGCATTAGACGAAGCACAAAGTTGGAAATAGTCACGAAGCGCTGAATGAATGATAAAATTAGTAATAAGATTCCCTTTACTCTTTAATTTGAAGAGGCGCCCCGGACCTACACTTAATTAAAACGTGCTTTGCTCTCTCGCGAACAAGCCCTCAAGTGAAATCCTTACGAGGGTTTTTAAAGGGAATCAGGACATAATGAGAAAATTCATTCAATTATCTGCATCTTTCCACACCAACTGAATTGCTTTAGATGAAAAGCTTCTTGCTGGAACCAGCAGTGTCTGGTTGGCTGAAGGGATGCTCCCAGCTAGGCAGAACCTACTACTTCCGACAACGGCGGGTGATTAAACTCACTCTACAACCCGTGCTCACCTTTGGGTAGCTTAGCACTGAGCAGTCAGGCTTATATCAGAGGCAATGTGTAAAGCAAAAGCACAGCAGCCACACACAATAAATATACCGAGCATCACAAAAGAGACTTCACACAGGATGTATGTAAAAACATTTATATTCAACCCACATATTCAATTCTTATACCATTAACATCATATGCTTTTGAGCATAAAACACATTTGGGAATATTACTAGTGCTACCAGGGCCACTCATATTTTTATGATGTCGATAGTACGCACACTGTGGACAATTCCTAATGTACCCCCCTCCCAATTGAGAGAGAAAGAATACCCTTATGTGGTGCATGATATCAACAATATGTACATTCATGAAAGTAGAACACTTTTTAGCAGCACCGTGGACCGGAGCCACGCAGGGAAAACCCGATGTCAAATATATTCTGCTTTTGGCATAAAATCCACGTATGAAGTGGCACCACCGGCCAGTGTTGTGAATCACAGGTGGTCTGCACATGATCACTCACACACTCACTTTGCACATGTATCAGAAGCTGGTGAACTAGGTCACCATAAACATTAATTATTTGTTTAACCCCTTCCATGCTGATGACAGAACGGTTCCGTCATCAGCGTCGGTTGAGCTGTGCTGATGACGGAACCGTTCCGTCATGACTCCGCCCGCGCAAGGCGGAGTCAGCACAGGCGGGGAATACGCCCCGCACGCAAGGGGTTAATAAAAGGTTTGCAGACAAAATAACAATAGATAGCACTGCTACCAAATACCATGATACAGGTTTGTGAGCTTTCAGCTGGCATGCACAGGGATAGAAACACAAAAAGTGTTATAAGTTAAATAGTAAAAAACACAGAGAGAGGAATACATTAGAACACAATTAGTGAGTATCACACAGTAAGATATGAAAGAAAAAAAAGTAAGTATGAGAGATAAATGATGGGTAGATACAATAGGAAAAAAGAATGGAAGGCGAAAGAAAGGGTGGCACGAAATGTGAAGTGAACAAATGAAAAAAGGTGAAAGGTAGGATAAAAGTGTGAATTAATGATGTGATGGAAGAGGGAGAGATTAGACGGTCAAAAGTGTGAATGGATGGGAGTATTGAAGAATGCACAGATGAAGAGAGAATGAATAGATGGTTAATAGATTGATGGATACAGGAACATATTCATGGTTAAAAAGATGGATAGATGGGGCAATGGGTGGGAATCTGTAAAGGTGAAAGTATAAATAGATGGATGGATGAATAGATGAAAGGGTAAATGGATGGAAGGATAGTGAAAGGAACTCTTCTAAGAAAGCTTGCATTTTCTCACTATGCACATTCACTCTGATTAGAGGCATATTTCAAGTGGGGGGTATTTTAATTTTCTAGCTACTCCATTGGTGCCACTGGTACCCAGCAGGCCAATGGTTGATACTTTGCAGACTTTGTGGCCCAGACCTCCCTCGACCTTATAGTTCACCCCAATTGTCCTATACCCCTGGATGGAAGATAACCAACCCAGGCTCCTTGACACTGGGCCATACATGGTCGAAGTCACACTAAGTCTGGGTCCTTGGGAAGCAGGTGGGAATATGAAGCAATTTTAATTAGGAGGTAGATGTAAACAAAGGGGTGATTAGCAGCTACCTGGGAAGTTCACCCATAGCTCTCAAAACACAAAGGAACCACACAGTGTCTTGTCCCACCTCTGAACATTCTCAGAAACGTTCCTTCACCCTTGGTCGGGCTCTTGGAGAGCACACTTCGGGGTGCCACACTTCAGTAGGTCCTCGCCCCAGGCCAGCCACAAGTCAGACAGTTACCCTCAATGTGCACAACAAAGTCCTCTGGCAATCTGAACCACGCAGTCCGGGCTCGCCAGTCACGTGTCCCTACATGCGTATCTCACCCTTTGCTGAAGGATGTCATCTGTATTTATACTGTTATGCATCTCTGAAGTCTGGGGTAGTTTAGGGGGCTTACCTTTGAACCACAGATGTCTCCCCTATCTTGTAGGACTGTTTGCCATGGCTCAATAGAATGCAGATCTTTAGTGGGGCCATGAGCTGGCCTTTAGAGGCTAAGTGTCAAAACCTCTATCTTCAGTCTATCCAAGCTGGCCCTCAAATTGCAGAGGTTTTCTGTTCTCATGGGATGCTCATGATTTATGGCTGTCGCTTGAGGAATGCACAGATGTTCTAAGTGAGTTATGTCAAAACTCACCAATGGAAAGGTGTTGGCACCACAAATCATGAGGCTGCTCCACTGCAATCTACTATTGCAGTTCGGAGTAATGACAACCACCATGTTAGCCTATGGGAAGAGCAGGCCTCATTGGTAGTGAAAACAAGCATAGGTATTTCTCACTACCTGGCCACACGTGCGCTAGTGCGCACACCAACCTGTAATGGCAGGTGGGACACATAGTTCCCAGCACCAGGGGTGCAAGTGCACCCACCCGAGTCTGCACAGCAGACTGGATACAGGTTTACCTAATACGTGTGTCTGTGTGCATGCACAAGCCTGCGTTGGCAGGAGGCACATGCAAGTATGGGCACAATAGGTGCACACTTACAGTAGCCTACAACGGCAATCTACTCATGCGTTTACTCGCAATAGATGCCAGTGGCACCCACTGGTCTGCAATGACAGATCAGACCGTGTTCCAGAACACTGAACCAGCAACACTACAGAACACGGATAGGAAGAGCACACCCACTTTCAAAGTATTTATAATATGAAAGTGCCCAGAGCCCCGAGGCCACATAAGAGAATCAGCAAAACCCAGGAGGAAGAAGCAAACCTACCTGATGCGTATCAGGTCCAGCACTTTTTATTATTTCCATAACAACCAAAGGCGTGTGACTCCTTTGTAAGAAATCAGTGAGAATTGACTGGAAGCAGTGCCTAAATTATAGGGCAAGGTATAAAAGCTACTGTTCAACAGAAAAAAACAGAACTGAAAAAGAGCATAAGCCACGCGCAGTAAATCTGTTGCTTTTTTAGTCTGTGGTTTTAAAGTGGTATTTAAATTAGGGCATGTGATAGTATAAATGTGCTCTTGAAAATGTCTGAAGTGAGAGCCCTCAAGCTGTGCTAAGCAAGACACAAATAGCTGGCCAGTTCTAGCTCTTCTGTTGCATATATTTTTTTATCTTTACTAGAATGCACAGGAAAATCCAGGGCTAGCTCCTAACTTGGCCCATCTTATTGATTTATGACTATAATGCCCGATTTGAGTTTGTAACTTTGCTTATCTACTATTAAAAACCTTATAGGTTGCAAATCGAAATATCACATTGTGCAGCACACATAGAAGTTGCAAATCGTCATTTTTTTAATGATTGTTTATGTGCAGGAAGGGAGACCTTCCTGCACATAAATAATCATTCATGACACTTTGCTGTGTCTATGTGTGCAGCACAATGCAGCACAAATAGAAACAGCAAAAACGAGGAGAAATCAAACATTTCCCCTTGTTTCGCCATGTTAAGACCAGGTTTTCCCTAGTCTTAATTTTGGTACTGCCCCATATTTACGCCACCCTTGTAAATAGGGGGCAGCATCAAAACCAATGGGTGCTGCAGCAGAACGCCCACCGCAACACCCATTGCTCACTCCTTTCACACTAAGGGGTCGATTCCGATGTCGTTAGGAAACTGTTCCGAACTAATTGGTCTTGGACCCGTTTCTGAACAAAGAGGGTCCTGTGAGTCCGGATGACCGATTATGATGCTACCCAACATCGTTTAATCGGACTCGCATTGATTTTACTGGGGGGTCTGTGTTCGGAGCGAGAACACAGGCTCCCATTGAAAAAAAGGGGTGGTTGGGGAAAACTTTGCACCCTGTGGGAGGCATCTCTTGGTGTCTACAACATTGTCCATGGATGGGAAAAAGGGTCCCTTGGGTAACCCCATGGGCCCCATTCGTATGCCTCCGGGTGAAAGGGGGACCCGGATCGGGACCCTAAAGACACATTTCGCCAGCCGCTTTGTGTCAGGCAAACTGAATCGGAACAACTGCCTTGGAAATAAGGCAAAGGGATTCTCACCACAGGAACGCACAAAAAGTGACATTCTTGTGGCGATAAGCCCTTGTAAATATGCCCATTAGTTTGCTCAAATCCTGTAAAATGTTTTGACAGGAGTCTCCCACCTGTTAAAAGGGCTATTAACTGCTTGAGATCACCTTATGTCTCATTATTGGTAAGATCACTCTATCAGTTACTATATAACTGATAGAATTCCAGCCTCTTTTGTCAAAGTAGACTAAACAAATAGTGTGTACACTCTACAATTTAACAACTTAATTACTGATCACCATAATTAAGAAATTTCTTATGCAACAAGAGGACCAAAGTGGGATGGAGAAGGCAGAACTGGTACCAGTAGCTAAATTGTAAAACAGATTGATGTAGTGTTACACTCATACATGGTGAGCGGGTATTGATAACGCAAATAGAAGAACACCTAATTCACTCTTTTGGGAGAATATCTGATGTTCAGTTTATTTTGTCACATGCACATATGATTGTAGCTTGGTACTAGTCTTAAATTATATAAGTGGCAGGGGGGACCAATTTAAAGGCACGCTAATGAAAGCCATTAAGAGTTACATGTGGGCTGTAGGATACGAGACAACACACATTCTTACATTAAGAGGTAATGGATACACTAAGGATTATGCATTTGATATAAAGGAAACTAAAAGCCATGCTGAAAGGAGCAAGCTTTAATACTACTTAAAATCCTTGGGCCTCGTTTATGAGGCTGTGCGTCATTTTTACGCCGCCGGTGTATCACTTTTTGTGATGCACCAGTGGCGTAAAAAATGCGCCTTGTTGTGTCATATTTACAAAGTGACGCATCTAGGTAGATGCGTCACTTTGTAAACCCCTGCGCCACATTATACCTGCGCCAGGTATAATGTATGCCAGGGGGGCGTTTTGACGCAAGAAAGGGTCATGGAAGTGACGCAGTGATATGTATAAGATTTCCCTACGCCATTTCTTGGCCGCTAAAGCATCAAAATCTTACGCCTGCTTCATGGCAGGCGTAAGACTGACGCAGGCACTAACAACATGGGACTTGCCCATGTGAAAGTACACATTGCTGGAGTTGCTTCACTTTTGTGACGCACTCCAGCAATAGTTACCTTTGCGCCTACAGATACGTCAGAAATACTGACGTATCTGTAACTCCTTGAGACATGATGCGTCATACTGTAAATATGACGCATTAATCATGTCGCAAGGAGTGTGCACTGAGAAGTGACGCATTTCTCATTAATGAGGCCTCCAAGACTTTCAACATAGCCTTAATCAAGCGACCCATATATGGAAGACATAATCAGGAAAACTATAGAGTTTGCGAGTACGACGTTACACAGTTGTTAGGGTACCAAGAAGAAACAATATGAACAGAGCACTTGCATGCATAATTAAAAAAAAGTGTGTGACTGGGCAATGCCAAATAGCCATTTTTAAATATACATTAAAGGGCGAAACCTATTTTCTTCCTCTTGAAATTGTGTAAAAGGGGGCTTTGTACATCCTCTGAACAGGAATGTGAGTCTCTTGGTATCAACTGTCTTCGAAGGAAATAGGAGCATAATAGACATGTCTTGGAGCCCTGCTGTTAAACCTACCACGAATAGAACTTATATGAGAAAATGGATTGTTAGATCAACAGTGTATACTTGTTCATTCTTAAAGAGAATACAAGCACAAATTCTGTGTACATGATACATTTGCTAAACTAGTCTACAATCTCATTTCGCAGGAGGTAATGAGATTTGAATTCTTTCAATGAGTACATCTCACCAGACAGTCCCATTACATGTTATAATCACTGCTTCTTAGCAAACTCCAATTTGTAAGTTGAATACTGAATGCTAAATACTACAGAGACTTCTAGAGAGCTTTCCCGAAAAATGTTTTCAAGAGGTATTTAGAGCATACTGAGTAGAAGACTCACTGAACAAATATTGATATGTAAAAATTGGAACTAAACTGTATCTTTTTAAAGAAATCTGAATAATCCAATTGCTCTCTCAAATAAACACAATTGGTGCGATTTGAAAATATAGGAAGGCCAGCATTATTTCAGATTAAAAACATAGTGAGGAGATGGGATAACAAGATTACTTCTATAAAAATAATTTCTGATACCTCTGACATCGGAAGGGGGTGTCCTAAAAATCCAAAAAGAAAAAATTGTGAAGTAAATCAACGCGCCCCTGAATTGAATTTGGCCTGATGTAGAGTTTAGGGAATAGGATTGTTTGTGACAGAGTACCCTCTCCACCAAACCAACATTCCTCTCATCGTATTTAAGGTTGGGAGGACCGCCAGATTTCTGTTTACAGAGCCCCCGTTGACTTAATCAGCAGAAATCTTCCTCCACCTGCTCAGTGGATTACTGGCCATTGGAGGAAGAGCAATAGGCTGCCTGCCCTGTTTAGGTTATAAGGCCCTTTTTATATGTGTGAGAGGAACAGAAACATATTAAAAATGTCCCTGACACCCAGGGAAAAATGTCAATCTTATTTTTAAAAAAATACCCCAAACTTTGGTAGTTTCTTTAAAAAAATTAAAACTTTGGTAAAGTTTGGGAAACAGCCATCAAAACCGACAACAGCCGCCCAGCAAACATTTTGTACCAGGACAGAAACCACCATTGCGGTAGCTCCAGTTAAAGTACCGAGATTACCGCTGGTCTGGGAGTGATCTTTAAATTTGGTATATGGTAGTCAGTCAGGGTGGTGGATGTAATGTCTTCCCCAGCCCTCACCCTAATGGACTGTGCTCCTTCAAGATCGGGTCCATCGAAACTAGGTGATTGATGGGGATAACAACAGCAAATCAGAGGTTATCACAACGGGGAACATCCTTTACAACGCAACTATTACCCCACACTACCATTACAACGCGGGGATTACAACGAAAGTCGTTACAACCACTTTTGCTGGAGGGCGTTGTTGGATAGGGAATAGTTTAATTTTCTATCCAACACCTTCCCTACTATCCACGGGGACTGCAGTTGGAATAGAAAATTAAAGTATTCCACTATCCAGCGCCCCCAACGCAGGTCGTTGTAACGACTTGCTTTGTAATCCCCGCGTTGCAATTGCATGCAGGGTAAAAGCATGCGTTGTACTGACATACAACCATCACAAATTTGAGTGGAGGCAATGGAGAAGTGTGGCTCACTGGTTAGAGCAGGCAGACCCCGAAGCAGAGGTCAGACCCGGGACCAGGGTTCAATTCCCGACGTGGCAGGGTCTTGAGCTCAAATGTCCACGGACTCGATAATTCTCGCTTCGGTGCCTGACCTAATCATGGGTTCACACTCTGCAAATCTGGGCATTAGGCTTGCTTAATCTCCACAATGCCCCCCCCCCCCGCGGCGGGATGCCTGGCTTTCACCTTGGGGATGCCCTGTAGGGGCTATCTCACAGGGAAAAGCCAGGACGGGTTCCCAAGGCAAGCGCTTAGAGACCCCTGGGTCTATATAAATCCAACATACAAAACAATACAATACAATACAATGGGCTGTCACTGGAATGTGATAGAATGTTGGGAGTCCCTCTAGTGCTATTACAGATGAAAGTTAGTAACAAAGAGTAGTCATTGAAATCATTACTACCTGAAGTCAACCAAACTGTCAGATCAGCTATGCTGAAGCATGCAGCAGCATAATGCAACATTCCTCCAATATCAGCCCATCTCTTTAGCAAATGCAGAAGTAAAAATTTGGCACTTTTCCTAATAGATCACGAATTATTTCCAAACTGCACAAATTAAAAATATTTTGTCCATAGGAGACCAGGAAAGGATAATATGTGGAAATGACTGCATGTTTTATTGGACAAGAAGGATGTTCCGGGCCCTTCAAACAAACTTTCATTATTTGCTGCACAGGATTTGAGGCATTGGAACCACTTATTTAAAGTTATGGCTAGGCAGATTATCTTGGGTATGAATGATTTTAGGATATGAACAGTATACCTTCGAATGTTATGATAAATCATAGGAATGCTCATGAAACCAATACCCTTTGAACATGCTAAGGTTTAGTTAGGTTTGAAGAACTCCCTTGTAGGCCTGCCTATGCTTCTACAAGCCCTGGAAGTGGATGTGCATGTGGTGGTCTTCCAGGAAGACATATTTGTGAAAGCAGATGTGGATCTGGCATCTTTGCAGAGGAGACAGGCATGGTGAAAAGAGTTTTGTGTACAATCACATGCTGGCACTGACAGTAATGCCGAACAAAACATGCTGTTCCGTGTTCGGATGGTAAAGTGCATATTCTGCAGATACTTGGGAAGTGGGTAAGTTATTATATGATGTGAGCCTTTCAAAATATGGATATACTATGGTAAAGACCCACCAATATTGAAAGAGGGTCTTTGTAGTCTATCTTAGCCCACACATGGAGCAACCATAATAACGTGGAACATGGTTAATCCTGAAAGGGTCACTCTAGACCTGGGCCCTTATTTATGAGGCCTTGCGTCAGTTTTGCGCCGCCGGTGCGTCACTTTTTGTGACGCACCAGCGGTGTAAAAAATGTGCCTTGTTGCACCATATTTAAAAAGTGACGCATCTAGGTAGATGCGTCACTTTTTAAACCCCTGCGCCACATTATACCTGCGTCAGGTATAATGTAGGCAGAAGGGGCGTTCCCCCGCAAAAAGCCTCGTAATAGTGACGCAGTGAAATCTCTGAGATTTCACTGCGTCACTTTCAGGATGCTGTTGCGTCAAAATCTTGCGCCTGCCTAACAGCAGGCGTAAGACTGACGCAGGCCCTTTCACATGTGAAAGGACGCATTGCTGGAGTTGCGTCACTTTTGTGACACACTCCAGCAATGTGTCACTTTTGCGCTTACAGATACGTCAGAAATGCTGACGTATCTGTAAGTCCTTGCGACATGATGCGTCATACATTAAATATGACGCATCATTGGTGTCGCAAGGAGTGCGCAGTGAAAAGTGACGCATCGCTGTTTTCACGCAGCAATGCGTCACTTTTCATAAATGAGGCCCCTGGTAAGGGCTATGCTGTTTTACAGATGATTTACCTGATCTTGGAAGGTTAAAGTTCTTCATCATTGGTTTAAGTCAACATAAGCACCAAACTGCAACTGTATCTTTCCTGATTCCTTCTTCAAGTAAATTAGAATGTGAAGCATTGAGAGCGAGAGAGAGAGAGGTACCAGTCTGTGAGTTGTGTCTGAGCTCTCACAAACTCCAGGGAATCTGGATCCTACTTGATGAGCTTGTTGCTGAGATGAATACCTGACTCACTCGTGTAGCTGGCTTACGTAGTAACACCTCTTTCAGAGAAATATGGGCAATGCATCTATGACAACAAAATCAGCAACATAGTTGAGAAAATAAAGAACAGAAATAGAAATATAAGAATGTAATAAGTAAACTGCCTCATCAATGGTATGATTCAAACTTTATAGCCAAAGCAAATTAGAATTCTTGTTGAAGCTGAGTCTTCTTTTGAACAGAAAATAAAAGAAAGCAATTGGCTTGCTGCGGCTCTCAATAACAGCAACTCAGCATCAGCAGTGTATTTACAGAAAGCAGTGCTAAGAAACTTTGGTTAAGAGGGAATAGTTGTGTTAGTAGTTTCAACTCTTCGGTTCACTAGCAGCAGCAAGCATTCTTGTGTAAAAGGTAAAATATGAAATAGAGTCGAGATCTTCAGGACTGGATCCTTCGAAACTAGTCCACCTTTTCCAGTTTTGAAGGAATTTCCATTACTTCAGTTGCACAGCAAATGTCTAGAACTAACTGACTTCTAAGTTCCCTGCACACCAAGCCCAACTCCTTTTCCCAGTGGAAGGAAGTGGTTTCACATGATCTTCCTCAAGCAACATGCAGTTACATTGGGCCTATTGGTTTGCGTTTGAGTGGATGCAATGCCCTTCGTCTCCCGGATCTTTGTCACTCTCCCATATTAAGACAGAAGATCCAACAGACAAGCAGATGTGCCCTTGATAGGACTTACACTCCTCCGCCCTAGTTGTTCAGTAAGAAGCTACTTTTTCATACCTTGGAGAAGCCATCCAGTCTGAGAGACACAAGATAACAAAGAAACCAGTACTCTTCACCATTCTCTGACAAACAGATTGGACTTTCTCCAACAAATTCTTTGGTTGCAGTCAGCGCTGTGTCACAAAAGCTTGCTTACAACACTTTAAATGTGAATACAGCTCTGATTGTCACAAACTACTAAGCAACCTAAGCTAATGTTTTTGAAGTATTCCCACTTTAGCTTTATCACAATTATCCAGGGCCTTTCTCAGATATATGCCTTGTGGAAGAAACTATCTCAAAGGGCTATGTGCTACAAGCCTTTAGTCCCAAGCTTTGACCAAATTCCTCTCCAGCTCACTCCATACTATGTCCAAGAAGAGCGCACTCCTGACTCCAGAGAATGGAGGAAACTCTACCCATAAAAGAACACTTCTGCCATTCACCTGCTACAGATGTTACGCTGGGAAGCCTGCGTCATATTTACTTGCTGCACAGGATATACCTTTCCCATATCTGGCACCATTACATGAATAACACAAACATACAATTTTTAATTGGAAGGAATATTTAAAAGTGCAGAAAAATATTCTGCCAAAAAATTATTAAAATGGAATATTTTATTACACTTCAAAATTTCCCTCTTTCAAAAAATGGCAGCATTTTTCCATTATACTTATAGCACAGAGTCTACTGGCCACTGGGAGTAAGAGGCCAGCTATTTGTAAATTTGACACTTTGAAATGGGAGAAAATTGAAATGAAGAGTTAATTTACTCGTCAAGGTAACTTTCCATTCTCATTTGATCTCATTTAAAAGCATTCATTTCAAAACATCATTATGTTCACAGCTCCAATATTGAATTGACCTGGAATTTTATTTCTGAGGTACATACCACAATGCTTCAGTTGTTCACCTCTGTGACCCAGCTTAGACTGGGGCATGAATCTGACTACGCACTGCTCATTATAAGGGCCTGCTACCTGCAGCCTGATGATTAAAATATAAAATGTATCAATAAAGAAAACTAGCTCAATATGACTATTATTGTTTGGACTCTGACTAGTTATGTCAGTGAACACCTTGTTGATGTGTTCATGAAGCCCTCACCCTCCAACCTAGTTGGTGGCATGCTTCATCATCGGGCCCACCCAGTGACACCTAATGTGTCCCGGGTGTGCTTCGACGCCTGATTACAGCGGAGCTGGTATGTTACTGAGAGTGCAGTGTAGGGTGTAGGTGAAGTGTCAATTAAAACGGCTTGGCGAGGGTCCCAGTACCCAAGGGCAAATTAAACTTTAATAACTGGGCCACCGTCAGCGGTTAAAAATAAAGCTAGAGGTGGTGAGTTACGACCTCCAACATCCGTTTGTTGGTCAACATGTTTCAGCCAGTGCCTTAAGATTAATCTGGCTTTCCTCAGGACCTATTGAAAATAGTGCTGGTGCAGGCTAAAAGGTGGGTTGGTGTAATACAGACTATGTGTTACACTTGCTAAGCTGTTTTTCTAGGTGTGAGAGGGGGATTCCCTTCTCATGCATACCTGAACATACAACATATAGGTAAAAAAGAGTAACTTAGCATGTAGCTACAAAGTCATACACACAGATAATTGCCGAGACTAAAGTGCATGGTGGGTAGACTATAGTCGGCTTAAGTGTAAAGGTACTGGTGGTACCGTTAGGGTGAAAATCGCATTCTAATTAGGTGTGGTGTAGCTAAAACACGGGTATCACACATAATAGGGTACATAGTGTGATGAGGCGTAAGTTGTTGTTCTTACGCTGGGAATTAGCAGCCAATGCTTCCAGGAGTGAAGCGACAAGGGGATGACCCTGCAGGGAGAAATGGTTGGCCACTGGGGTTAGGAGACCTGTAGGGAAGGAAAAGCGCTTACCCACAGTTGCTGTATGGAGATCGTCATACTCACAGTCTTTCTGATATGAGCCTGTCGTGTACCTGTGGCGCCGTCTTCACACTCCGGTGAACTGAGCGTGGAGTCTCTATTCGTTTTTATATGCCCGTTAATGAGTTAACGATTATCACCTGTGTGGGGGAGCAAGAGTAGAAAGACTTCCCCGGGTGTCCAGAGAGTAGCGCGCGCATGCGCGCTGGCAGGCGCTGGGAATCTCTGCCGGCGCATGCGCGGACGGGTTATGATGCGCGCATGCGCTCTGAAAGACGCTATATTTTTTGAATGGGGCATGCGTGGTAGCGCATGCTCTCTATTCAAGGGATCAATATGACTTCAGAATTCTCACGAAGTGTGAGAGGGCCATAGTCAGTAACAGTGCAATATATCGATATGACTTCAGAATTCTCACGAAGTGTGAGAGGGCAAGAATGTTCAAAAGTGGGCCATAGTCTATAACAGTGCAATATAGGTGCTGGGAGAATAACAACAAGTAGTGGGTTAGCAGACTATTATAGTTAAACGATGCTGGCTAAGTATGTCAGCATGTTATTGAATTCCATGGAATCACATCGTTCAAGCCCTGAGTTTGTGTAGAGAGGCGGTAAATCCACGCTGCTCCTTGCTTAGCAGTCTTTTCTCATTGTCTACTGCACTTTCAGGCAGTTGCTCTATTATGGTCCACGTGAGATCGTTTGGGGTATGGCAGTGGGTGATAAAGGGGTTGGTTAGTTTACTAATGTTTTTCTTGCACCTGATGGTGCTTCTGTGTTCCGTTATCCTTGTGCGTATTTTGCGTGTGGTCATACCGATGTAGCGGAGACCACAGGTGCATGTAAGAAGGTATACCACATTACGTGAGTTGTAGTTGGTGTGGCTGCGTTGGGTCCACACTTTATTAGGCTCAAGTTCCAAGGTTTTGGAATGTGTGGTCAGATGGCACACACTACAATCATTGCATGGGTAGTGACCGGTTACTTTAGGAAGTCCCCAGGCGCTGAGCACAGTATTGGGTTGTGGTCTGATCTGTGTTCTAAGGTGGGTGCTCACTAGTTGGTCTTTCAGGTTGTTGCATCTTTTGTAAGTGAACCTGGGGGTGTCCCATTGTCTTTGGCCTGAGTTTAGGATTTTCCAGTTTTTCCGGATCAGTTTGGCTACCTCGTTTGATGCTGTGTTGTTGCACAGGTGATAGGTTGTTCCTGGTGTTCCTTTGCTGTAAGTTGAAGGAGGGCATCTCTGTTTTGGTTCCTAGCCCTTTTCTTGGTTTTGGAAATGATTGCTTGTGGATAGCCGCGTTCTTTGAGTTTTTTGGCCAGGTCAGAGGATTGTCTTTTGCAGTCTGCAATGTCGCTGCCATTTCTGCGTATACGTAAACACTGCCCAAAGGGGAGATTTTCTCTGAGTGGGCGGGGGTGGAAGCTTGTGAAATGGAGTAGGGAGTTCCTGGTAGTTGGTTTATAGTATGTGGTGGTGACAATCGTACCATCTCTGACCGTGATGTCTAGATCTAGGAAGGCAAGTTGGTTGGCACTTGAGGTACTCGTGAATTTTAGATAAGGGTCTCTGCTGTTTAGCCATGTTAGAAATTCCTCTAAGGCTGGTTGGGATCCCTGCCAAATCACTAGAATGTCATCAATGTAACAACGTCATTTGAGGATGTGGTTCGCAAAGGGGTTGGTATTAGCTGCAATGTGTGTGCGTTCGAATTGATGAACATACAGTCCTGCCACGCTGGGGGCAAAAACGCTTCCCATGGAAGTTCCATTGGTCTGGAGGTAGAAGGATCCTTCGTATTCGAAATAATTCTCTTTCAGTGCGAGTGTGGCACACTGTAGGATGAGTTCCCTAGGGGTGTGGTGTGGCCATGGTGACTGCATGAGGATGTCATTCAGCACTTGTAGAGTTGCGTCCTGGGGGAGGCTGGTATACAGGCTCTCAATGTCTAATCCAACCAGTAGTTGTGTCTCCGTGTTAAATGCAGTGTTGTTGATTACATGTAGGAGGTGTTTAGTATCCTTGATGTAGCTAGGCGTTTGTTGCACTAGGGGGTTGAGGAAGAAGTCGCAGTAGTGCGAGAGGGGCTCAAGGAGGGAGTTGATGCCAGACACTATGGGTCTGCCCGGCGGGGGAGTTATGCCTTTGTGTACCTTTGGTACAGTGTAGAAGTAAGGTACTTTGATTTTCTGTGGGCAGAGGTATTCTGCTTCCTGTTTGGAGATGTATTCTGCATCGCAGGCTCTTTTTTATCAGTGCCTGGATGGCTGTGCGTAGTTTGTCGGTGGGCTCCTGTTCCAGCTTTTTGTAATTTCTAGTGTCGCTGAGCAGTCTGCGGCATTCTGTATCATAATCTTTCTTGTCCAGGAGGACAATGCCTCCCCCCTTGTCAGATGGTTTGATAATGATGGAGGCGTTATTCTGGAGGCGTTGGATAGTGCTCATATCTTCTTTGGATAGGTTGTTGAAGTAGTTGGTTGGGTTCAATTTTTCAACTTCGTTGTACACTGCTTGTTTAAAGGTGGTGATCTCAGGGGGGACAGTAGAGGGCGGCGGGTTGAAGGTTGATTTTGTTCTCAGACCCGTGATGTTTGGGTTCTCATTAGTAGGTTGGTCGTTCATTGTCGATTTTTTCAAAAAATATTTAAATTTTTAATTTTTTTAATTTTCTGAAGAATTCTGCCAGTTCCACGTGTAGCTTGAATTTGTCAAGTTTTGACGTTGGGATGAACGATAGTCCTTTTTCTAGTACTGATTGTTCTTTGGTGGTAAAAGGTGTGCTAGACAAGTTGAATACCATGGATGTCTGTGGTTCCTCTGTCACTGTCTGCTCGTTCCTGGTTGGTCCTTCGCCTTCTGGCGGGTATTGGAGCTCACTGGGTTTCCTTCTTCCGCCCAGTGTATCTGTGGTTGCAGCGGGTTATGTCTTCTTCTGCCCCTTGACCTTCGGCCCTGTCCTACATTGGTGGGTATCCAAAATATGGATTTTGCATGGGGCCAAAGTTGTGGGGGGGTCCATAGATTTGCCCGTGTTGGGCTCCCTGCCAAGCGTTTGGCCATCGCTAGCCGCGCCCGCCTCTGCCGCCTCTTTTATAGGAACCAGTGCTGGAGTCACTGTAAGCAGAGCTGTCATCAGCTGATGAGTCAGTGTGCTCGGGTTCTTGGGTTGTGGTGTGTAGTCGTGCTCAAAGTAAGGGTATGTTTTCGCGTAACTGAATTTTTTCAGATCCTTATCAAATTTTTTGATTTTGGCTTGTGTGAGGTGCTCTTTGTATTCATTAATTTCTTTATTGTGATCCTCAAGTTTCTTTTTGTGTGCGGTTATTGTCGTTTTGAAGTGACTTTCCATCGCTTGGGTGTCTATTATAATAGCGTCCGATAGACGTTTGGCCGTTTTAATGATCAACACTATCCAGTCCCGGGTGCAGTGCCAGGCGATCTGGGCCCAGTCTTTCCTGAAGGTTGGGTCTTTTAGAAAGATCCTGGGGGCGTTGGTAATGATAAGGCCTCTCGGGCCGTGTTTGTTCTTAAGTACTGGGTTAGGATCACACCATGGAGGATAGTTTGTATTCTATTGCACTTTTTCTCGGTCAAGGTCTCCTAATCAGTGATTTGGGCTATAGAGTTTGCGATGTTGAAGTCAGCTTGGAAGGAGGGATCTGCGAGTATGTCACTCACATCGTCCTCACTGAAGGTGAGACCATGGTTCTCTGCCATGGTCCTGTTTGCCACTCTCGCAGCTGTGCGCTGCCTAAGTATAGACGTATCAAGAGAGAGAGAGAGGACTAGTGCTCTCTCTCTCTCTCTCTTGATGCGTCTCTAAAAATATAAAACGAACACTGCCTTCCCCTAACTTTTAAAGGAAAATATGACCTTGTCCTATTTTAAAAATTAACTCAAGGCTGTGAGTTACTCTGAAGGTGTCTAGGAGCTACTAGTAGCTCCCAATCGACTGGTTAGAGACACCTGATCTATGCTGAGTGATTTGTGGGAGAAAACATATAGCAAATATCAATTTTGTTGTGAATATCAGAGAGGTTCCAAAGCTGCCCATGAAGAAGGGGCTTGGTTGTCCTGAAAGGCGTCGGCAAATGAAATAAAAGAATTGGAAGCTATCTGATGTGCTGATATTCATGCTGGAGGGCGCAGAGTTAAGTTGTGTGCTTTTCTCAAAGCTGAAGGGCGCTTTGTTTATTGATAAACTTGCACGGCGGGTCCTTGCCGTGGAGAAGAGGGACCAACTCGCAAACCTCAGAGAGGCTGGGGGAAGAACTGATCTTCACTATTTCGGCACTTCGCTCTGCTTTTAACTAAAGTGGCACGTCAGTGTATTCCACATCCACTAAGGAATTTTAATGCTGGTAATAAAGGAACTTTGACTGAACTTACTTAGAGTCATCATGCAATCAACTTACAACAACGGTACTACAGGTCCCAAAATACTGTGCTGCTACACGTGATGGGAGGAGTTGCAGCAGGGACATGTGGGTAATTCAAACCGGCAAAAACTTGTTGTGAATATCAGAGAGGTTCCAAAGCTGCCCATGAAGAAGGGGCTTGGTTGTCCTGAAACGCGTTGGCAAATGAAATAAAAGAATTGGAAGCTATCTGATGTGCTGATATTCATGCTGGAGGGCGCAGAGTGAAGTTGTGTGCTTTTCTCAAAGCTGAAGGGAGCTTTGTTTATTGATATATATATATATATATATATATATATATATATATATATATATATATATATATATATATATATATATATATATATATATATATATATATATATATATATATATATATATATATATATATATAGTGATGCAGAAATCCAACAGGAAACAAGGAATTCAGTGAGCCCACAAGGTAGTTGCAGCAGGTTTATATATATATATAATTTGTATAGAAAATATAATGTGTTTTCTAAATTAACATGATGTTAATTTTGTAGAATTCAATTAAATGATCAAATCTACATTTTGTATGCATAGTTTATACACACCAAATAAAATATAGGGGGTACAACACACGAAGCATACTAATGTTGTGGTGTACTGTAATTATAATGTGTTTGAAAATACAGATCGTCATAGTTCTAGGTAATTTTGAAAGACTGAAACCTAACCTCAATCACTACACTTTACTCAATAAATAAATGGGGCATTCTAACCTGTGTTTTAAAAAAAATTAAAGTTAATGAGAATAACATATTCATTTTCAACATGTACTTGTTGCTCTAGTGAGCCAAACAGTTGGCTGTACAGGGACAGGACCTCCGTAGTCAGAAACTCCAGCTCCTCTGGTGAGAAATTGTTGGCTGCAGTGTTAGAAGGCAAATTAGCTTTTTTTGAAATGCTGTGTACATGTGCACAACGTACGAGATTGTCAACAAATGCGGGCACATCAACTGGGTTTTGTATATTGCTATTACACACATTAGCCTATGGCTACATCTGTCATGGAGTATCACACCCACTACCCGGTCAACTTGTGCCATGGCCATCTGATAGAAAATGTCCTGATGGTGAGGTCAGGTGCCCACCATTTTAGATTTTGAAAGTGTGTTTGTGAATGTTAAGTGCGTCACCCCAACTCAAAATGGTGGCTACTTTGTTTACATATGCAAAATGCTAATGTTGTTAATTTCTTTTCCCAAAAGTGTTATGTTTTGCGTTAATGTGGGGAGATGCAATATTTGGGCAGTGTGGTTTTTAGCGATGTTGACGGACCTTTCGATGACAAACATATGAATGTTTAAAAAATACATTTAAAATGTATTATTTACACAGTAAAAAAATACAAAATTAATTTACACCTGTTTAAAATGGCAGTTTTTTTATGACAAACATATTAATGCTCTGTAAAATTTTGCAAAACAATTGTATTATTAAAAGCTAGATGAAATTTGTGTTTTATTTAAAAAGTATGTTATCAAACATTTACAAAATGTTTATTATCTTAAATGTAGACATATGAACCCAGGAAGAGTGAGGAGACAACAGCCTCAAGTGTTCAGATCATTTTTAGACCATGCCACCACGGAACAACGGGATATCATCAACAAATTCAGATTGAATAGGCAAACAATTCTTGATTGATGACATCAACTGGAGCCAGATCTTCTGCCTTGCAATAGGAATACCACAGCAATAACACCAATAGTCAAAATGATGGCAGTGCTACATTTTGTGGCCACAGGATCATTCCAATACACTGTAGCAGTATCTGGTGGAATGTCATAAACAAGTTTTATTGGTGTGCTACAAGAAGTTCATTCTTCAGGCACACCAGCAGCTTCATCCAGTTTCCACAAAATGTGGATTTTGTCAATGTGAAGGGAGATTTTTAATGCTTTGGGTCACCTACCACATGTTGTTGAAGCAATTGATGGCACACCAGAGAACAAGTCTACCGAATCGAAAGAACTTTCATTCAATGTGCAAGTTGTCTGCTTACCAGATTTGTACATCACAAGCATGTGTGTGCATTTTCCAGGATCGACCCATTATTCCTTTGTACTATGGAACAGCAGCATTCCCCAACAAATGTCAAAACTTGGACCTGAGAGGGCCAAGCTTGTTCGTAAGTACAATATGTCAATATATTGTTTGGTTAATTTTCAAGTTTAATTACCTAAACTATTGTTACATTTTGGGACATTGGTTTTTTTTCGTACAGGAGACTTAGCTTATCCTAACCCACCATGGTTGTTGGCACCACTGAGGACTCCAACAGAGATAGGGAAGTCCGCTTCAATGAGGCCAATGGAAGAACACAGAGGCATGTGGAGCAGGCTCCTAAAGGACAGATTACTATTTCTGGATAAGATTGATGGAGCCTCTTCTCCTCACCCAATAAGGTGTGCCACATCACCATGGCCTGCTGCATGTTGCACAACATAGCCCTGCAATTGAACATCCCATACAGTGCAGAGGATGGAGACCAGGAAGAGCCACCAGGTGAGGATGTTGAAATGTCAAGTGAAGATAATAGTGGTGAAGAAGAAAGAATTGACGTATGTCAAGATGTTATTGGCAAATTCTTCACATGATCATGAGTATATATTTACTGTTTACTACATTACATTTTAAACCAACTTTCAAACTGATGAGATGACAGTCTGTGCACGAATCTGTTTAGAAAGGGCAAGTTGAAGAAAATATAGTGCACAGATTTTGTTGGAGAAAGTTTTGAAACAATGAGTGCTCTGTTCATTTACATTGGTTATCCTCAAAAATGTTAATTTGCTATGTGAAAGTTTTGTAACGTAATCAACTAATTCCTTTTGTTTTTTAATGTTTTAGGTTCCTTCACTATGTCCTTTTCATATAGAAATTTCCAAGTTATGAGATTTGCAGTTATATGCTGCTGTTGCAAAGTTCAAAGGGAACCTGGGCTGATCCAATGAAAAACACACACAGACTTTGGGTGTACATATCTTGTACAAAGACAACAAGCATAGGAT
Source organism: Lissotriton vulgaris (assembly GCF_964263255.1). Lineage (NCBI taxonomy): Eukaryota > Metazoa > Chordata > Amphibia > Caudata > Salamandridae > Lissotriton > Lissotriton vulgaris. Next base: position 232,125,391 of record NC_141690.1, read on the forward strand.
TGAATTGAAGTTTTTAAGATTGTGTTAGACTTGTTTTCTGTGGAATGTTGGCACCAAACCAATGTGTGCTGCTTACAGTGGCGTCACTAGGGGGGTGCGGGGGGTGCGGACCGCACCGGGTGTCACCCCATCTGGGGGGTGACACCAATCTACACTGACGAGTCTACCTGCGTACTGCTTTAGTGCAAGAAGCGCGCCACCACCGCACCCCGGCCTGCCGTAGCTACGGGCACCATCTGCCATCTGCATTCTGCACGTGCACGGAATGGATGGGTCACAGAAGTCAAGCAGTCAAGGGTTTGGGTTTGATTTGTTGTTCTGTGACGAAAGTCGAAACGAAACCGAAGCCAAACCAATGCATATACCAGGCAGGCAAAGGCATCGTTGACTTGCCGGCCGGGGAAAGGTTGCTTTGTTCATTGAAGCCAGCGGACTGTATGCAGGTGTGTTAATAGAGATAGAGATTCAATCTTTGAATATTATGTGACAGGAACTGTTGCAATCATGTGCAGGCCTCGAGTGGGAACCTAACATTTCATGTCTTTTTTGGATATACCAACTTAGGCCAAGAGCTCTGCCTGTTCCTCATGCTGTTCACACTCGCCAGCGTCTCGCAGGAGATCTGCAATGCTTGACTGCAATTTTCTTTGCTCACAGGGCAACTCTATAGCAGCCTAGCTCATCTGAGGGTGCATGGTTTCCTATTTTTCTGAATCTTGCAGTTTTCAGTTTTCCAGTGAACCAGTTCAAAATTACAGCTTGCTCTTCACTACAGTGCCACCAGTTGCTCGCACTCTTGTTTATACAAATCCAGGGAAGACAGATGGAGTAAGAGTGAGAGGGAGACGGAGGGAGCTAGAGGGAGTAAGACAGCGAGAGAGGGAGACAGAGGGAGTAAGACAGAGAGAGAGGGAGCTAGACAGAGAGAGGGGGCTAGAGGGAGTAAGAGAGAGAGAGGGAGCTAGACAGAGAGAGATGGAGCTAGAGGGAGTAAGAGAGAGCGAGGGAGCTAGAGGGTGTAAGACAGAGAGAGAGAGACAGAGGGCGCTAGAGGGAGCAAGACAGAGAGAGGGAGCTAGAGGGAGTAAGACAGAGAGAGAGTAAGCTAGAGGGCGCTAGACAGAGAGAGGGAGCTAGAGGGAGCAAGAGAGAGAGAGAGGGAGCTAGAGGGAGCAAGACAGAGTGAGAGGGAGCTAGAGGGAGTAAGACAGAGAGAGAGAGAGGGAGCTAGAGAGAGTAAGACAGAGAGAGGGAGCTAGAGAGAGCAAGACAGAGAGAGGGAACAAGAGGGAGTAACAAAGAGAGAGAGGGAGCTAGAGAGAGTAAGACAGAGAGAGAGAGGGGGCTAGAGGGAGCAATACAGAGAGAGAGGGAGCTAGAGGGAGTAAGAGAGAGAAATGGAGCTAGAGGGAGTAAGAGAGAGAGAGCGGGGGCTAGAGAGAGTAAGACAGAGAGAGGGAGCTAGAGGGAGTAAGACAGAGAGAGAGGGAGCTAGAGAGAGCAAGACAGAGAGAGGTAGCTAGAAGGAGTAAGAGAGGGAGAGAGGGAGCTAGAGGGAGCAAGACGGAGAGAGGTAGTAAGACAGAGGGAGAGGGAGCTAGAGGGAGCAATACAGAGAGAGAGGGAGCTAGAGGGAGTAAGAGAGAGAGATGGAGCTAGAGGGAGTAAGAGAGAGAGAGCGGGAGCTAGAGGGAGTAAGACAGAGAGAGGGAGCTAGAGGGAGCAATACAGAGAGAGAGGGAGCTAGAGGGAGTAAGAGAGAGAGATGGAGCTAGAGGGAGTAAGAGAGAGAGAGCGGGAGCTAGAGGGAGTAAGACAGAGAGAGCGGGAGCTAGAGGGAGTAAGACAGAGAGAGGGAGCTAGAGGGAGTAAGACAGAGAGAGGGAGCTAGAGGGAGCAAGACAGAGAGAGAGGGAGCTAGAAGGAGTAAGAGAGGGAGCTAGAGGGAGCAAGACAGAGAGAGGGAGTAAGACAGAGGGAGCTAGAGGGAGTAAGACAGAGAGAGAGAGGGAGTTAGAGGGAGTAAGACAGAGAGAGAGGGAGACAGAGGGAGCTAGAGGGAGTAAGACAGAGAGAGGGAGCTAAAGGGAGCTAGACAGAGAGAGGGAGCTAGAGGGAGTAAGACAGTACCTAGCGCCGTACATTTCCGACAGAGGTGGTCCATGCGGTAAGTCCTGAGGGGGTGACACCATGAGTTACCCGCACCGGGTGACACCAACCCCAGTGACGCCACTGGCTGCTTAAATTGATTTGACCACATGTGGTAATTGGTACAAAGCATATTAATTTCCCTTCTCATTTGCAAGATCCTCAGTTTGTATTAACACCTTCAGTGCTCTGGACGGCCGGGAGCTGTCCATAGCCACGGTGCTCGTGTGCTCAGGATGGCTCTTTGCCATCCTCACACATTGCACTGGAAATCCCTCTGTCTGCAGGCACCAGAGAGATTTCCTTTTTGCTTCTACAGCCTTGGGGGCCAGGGAAGAGCTTCTCCAGCTCCAGAGGCTGTTCCTCTGGCTTCTGTGAAATGACAATCAGCGCGCAAGTCTCGATGATGTCATTTCATATAAACCGAAATTGAAATGAGTCTATAGGCTAATTTCAGTTTCACTTTCTACGTGCTCAGAGGGTTATCTCAGCCCCCTGAGCACGTAGAAAGTCAGGAGAGGTATCATTGTAAAGAGGAGAATCTCTGGTGGAATCCCTAGTGGATCCCTGCTTGGGGATCACCCCAGGAGGGCGATTCCCGAGCAGGGATCTACCCACTAGACACCAGGGAGAGGGAGCAGCGCCTCGGGCAAAGGCCCCCATTAGATAGCCACCGAGCCTGGGGCCAAAACCCAGGTGCCCCCCTTTCAAAACCAGATTGTTTTGTGATAGGTCATTTTGAAGTCTCCTAAATACGTTATGGGCCCTTGCCTGTCGCGAGTACTTGGGTGGAATGCTGAGTGGTAGGAAATTTGTGTCAGTCCGATGATCCCACAACTTTCCCACACAGAAATTTGAGAAAAGGTTTTTTTCTGCTAAATTGGAGGCTTGCAGGAGATTCTAGCTAGGAAAACGTTGGGAGATCCAGGCAAGCCATACCTCCTTGCACTCCTCTGGGTGTCCAGTTTTCAGAAATGTGTGGGTTTGGTAGGTTTCCCTAGATTGCCGCTGAGCCCAGGGCTAACAAGCCAGTGGGCCCCCCCCCCTGCAAAACCAGGTCATTTTGTGATAGGTAATTTTAATGTTTCCTCAATAGATTTTGGGCCCTTGCCTGTTGCGGGTACTTGGGCCACCAACACGAGTGAGATGCCATTTTTATTGGGAAACCTTGGGGAATGCTGGGTGGTGGGAAATTTGTGTCAGCTCGGTGATCCCACAACTTTCCCACACGGAAATCTGAGAAAAAAGTGATTTATTTTTCAGCTGAATGTGAGGTTTGCAGGGGATTCCGGGTAGAAAAAGTTGGGGGGGGTCAATGCAAGTCATACCTCCCTGGACTCCCCCGGGTGTCTGGTTTCCAGAAATGCGTGGGCTTTATAGGTTTCCCTAGATGGACGCTGAACCTGGGTCCAAAAACCCAGGTGACCCCCCCTGCAAAACCAGGTCAATTTGTAATAGGTCATTGTGATGTCTCCAAAATAAGTTTTTGGCCCTTCCCTGCTGCTGGCACTTGGCCCACCCACACGAGGGAGGTAAATTTTTATTGGAAGACTTTGGTGAATGCTGGGTGGGTGGAATTTTGTAGATCCACACAGATTCCAGAACGTCCTTCACAGCAATGTTGAGGAAATGTTTTTGTTTTTGCTTTTTACACATTTTGAGGTTTGCAAGGGATTCTGGTTAACAGATCCTGGTTGGAGCCACACAAGGCACCCCATCCAGGATTCCTCTGGTTGTCTAGTTTTTAAAAATATATACGTTTTCTAGTTTTCCCCAGGCTGGCAAAGCTAGGGATCAAAATCCACAGCTAGACACTTTGCAAAAAAAAGGGCCAGTTTTCACTGTAAAAATATGGTGTGTCCATGTTGCGTTTTGGGTCATTTCCTGTCACGTGCACTAGGCTACCCACACAAGTCAGCTGCCATTTTTATCAGAGGACATTAGGGAATGTGGGTTGGATGGAATATTGTGGCTCCACACAGATTCCAGAACTTTCCTTCACAGAAATGTGAGAAAATTGTGTTTTTTATAACAAAGTTTGAGGTTTGAAAATGATTCTGGGTAACAGAACCTGGTTAGAGCCAGACAAGTCATCCCATAATGGATTTCACTGGATGTCTAGTCTAAACAAATGCATAGGTTTGCTAGGTTTCCCTAGGTGTTGGCAGAGCTAGGGTTCAAAATCTACAGCAAGGCACTTTACAAAAAAAGGGTCACTTATCACCGTAGTCAAGTCAAACCACTTTTTTTGATTATTTAAAATCATAAAAGTATGCTATACATATACAAAACGTTAAAAATATTTGTTAAAAATATGTTATACAAGGTAAAAATACAGTGCAAAAACCATTTAAAAATCATAAACAGTCAATTCCACGTTTAAAGCCATTGATCCGTATACATAGTCATTATATTAAAAGGATTGAGTTTCTTGTGCAGCTTTCTGTCTAACCCTCCTGCTTCTAACAGACGCAGCAAGGAAGCTGGCGACACAAAACATGACTTCAGGGGATTCCAACAGTTGTAAAAACAGTAAAGCAGGTTTACATTGAATAAAATTCATCTTTTTCAGTAATGGGAGAATATACCATTTCCTGGCCTCATGGTACAAAGGACAAAAGATCATAAAGTGCAAGGTGTCTTGGGGGGGAAAAATCATCACATTTGCACGGAGCAGCACCCTCAAGCCTACTCCAGCCCTGCAAATCCCAAAGTACCATATGTATTTGGTTGAAACGGAATTTTGTCAATAGCCATCTATGAAAAGAATTAGTCACTATGGACAAGTAGGGAGACATCGCTAATGACAAAGTAACCAGAACATGTCCCCTGACCGATGGTTTACATAATTCTACTGCTTCCCGCTCTGCCTCACTTAGCTTAGTAAAATTTGTTTTTACCCAAGCATTGTCAGCCTTACATAGAGATTCTGGATTGAAAAAAATCTCGGGGCGCCCCATATCCACAGCTAACATTTTTATATAAGACAACCACTGGATTTCCTTCATATTATCTAGGTCGATACAGTCCTTTAGAATCTTGTGGTTTAGGGAAAGGTTCGAATTCAGCCAAATTTTGATCCATAGCAGGATAGGGGCAATTTTAATTATATCTGCTATGTATCCTATCCCCAACTCAAGATGGACAGAGTGAGATGCTGTGGATTGTGGAAGGCCTAGAAGGGACCGTAAAAATGTATTTTCTTCTGTTTGAATGGGGTCGGGTTTGGTAAACCCCCATATTGCAGCCCCATACCTTGCGATAGATATTGTCTTGGCTTTATAGATTGCCAAGATCGCCTCAAAGGGTTTCCCCCCAATCTTTTAGCGAATCCTAACACTGCAGCAGAAGAACTTCTCACTGCGTTTACCTTTATTGAGAGCTGTGGGGACCAAGTTCCCCTATCATCAAAAACTACTCCCAAATATGTTAATACTTTTACTCTGGTGATTTCTTCACTGCCACAGTAAAAGTTCTTGACTTTATTTTTTGAGACACCTAACGACATAACATGAGATTTGCCATTATTTACCACCAGATCCAGGCTTTTCATAAAATCCCCAAAAGAGTCCAGCAATCTTTGTAGGCCCAGCGGGGTCCTTGCTAATAAGACAGCACCGGGATCGGTGTTCCTCCCATGCGCGGGATGTCAGGAGTGGCTGTTAACAAATTTACCTCCAGCGAGTTTACATACAGCGTAAACAACATGGGGGCCAAGATGCATCCCTGACGCACCCCTCTACCTGACTTAAACTTGACATGCATTTCCCCTCGTTCGTCATCCTAATTGAGGCATTTAGGTCTTTATGCAGCTCGGCCAGAAAATACACAAGGGACCGATCAAGGCCCATCTCCAGGAGCATTGTCCACAGCCTTGATCTATTAACTAGATCAAAGGCCGTGGACAAGTCCATAAAGCCCAGGAAAATAGAGCCCCTAGCCGCCTTCGTGTATTTAGCTATAATTAGGTGTAGGTTCAGACATTGGTCCTCCGTGCTCCTCCCCGCTCTAAAGCCTTACTGGGCGTCGGACAGTATGTTATTGTCCGAAGCCCACTCTGTTATCATTGCTAGAATAACCTTCCCTAGGATTTTTATGGAGGAATCTAGCAAGGATATAGGCCTATAGCATCTAGGGTCTCCCCTTTGACCCTTCTTAAACACTGGAATTATTATAGATCAAGACCATGACTTAGGGAATCCTACACAGGCCGAGGTATTGAAGACATTAGTCAAGATATTTGCCCAGTACATAGGGTTTGCCTTGTACATATCTGAGGGTACCCCATCCGGGCCTGGTGCCTTTCGTCCTGCTGTGCCCTCAATTGCCTTGACAACTTCCTCTAAGAAAAACCTTACTGGCATAACAGGAGGTTCTGAGGCTGGGGCCACAAAAGTTTCCAGTTCTAGATGACTTCCATACATTTTCTCAAAGTGGCTTACCAGTCCTCCTCTGCAATATTTACTTCTAAGACAGTATTTCGAGTACAGGAAAACAAGGGAGTGTTAATAATAGACCAAAACTTGGCACTATCGTTTAGGGTTGCTTTATCCATAAGCTCAGCCCATGCATCGTGTTTAATTTCATTTTCCTTTCCTGAACTGCTCTTGAATACTCTCTCCTAAGCTGGGCAACCAGAACTTTATTCCTAGGTTGATCCTGAAGAGCTTTTTTGAGAAGGTTATGGGTTTAAGTACATTTGTGGTCGAACCAGCCCATTACCGGTTTATTTTTTGCTGGTCGACTTTTGGACGTTAGTTCTTTAGCCACTTGGGAGCAGATAGCTTCATATGAGGTTATTACATCCTCCCCATTAGAGAGGGGATCTCCACAGATGTTTAAATCCTGGGCGGCCTTAGCGGTGATGGTTTGAAAAAACTCTTCTGGCACAACCTTACTCCAATTTAACCTCCTCCCTTGGTCCTTGGCTTTAACCTCCACTACAGCCTGTGGCGGAACCATTTTATTTAAAAGAAAAAAACCATTTACTAACTCAATCACCACAGGATTGTGGTCACTAAAAGTAGAAGGTATAGCATTATAAGCAATTACATATTTTAAAAGTCCTGAAGAGAGAAATATGTAGTCAATTATTGTTTCACAATCCCTGCCTATATACGTGGCAACACGGGTACTTTTATCAAAAAACCCTGCTTCAAACAGATCGTTATTACTTATTAGACAGGAGTTTCTCCAGTGCTTCCCCCTTGTGATTATGCTCGAAATGCTGCTGGGATGTGAAATCTGGCCCATCATTATCAATTAATAGATAGTTCTGACAACATAAATGCACATTAAAATCACCCAACAAGATATATTGGCAAAAAGTGGTTTGCTTTTTTATTATAAGTAATTAAAAAGTCTGTCAACCAAACCAAATGTTCATTTGGGGAATCCCCTTGCTGCGAATTATAGCAGTTCACTAGAATTAATTTGGTGTTTTAGTGAGACTTAGTTCCAGAATAAGAAAATTATGGGAGGCACTATCTACCCTTTTAACTCTCCCCCTTACATTCACAGATACCAATAGCACAAGGCTATTGGTATCCAGATCATTGCGGACACTTGGCGAAATGCTGGAGATTAATGCGGGGATAGGCCTTCTTGCAATAAAGATTCGTCAATAGAAGGAATAAAGAATATTGGAAGGCTATTCACCGGGTTTAAAAACAAAATATTAGAGTTGTATCAGCAATACCAAGTACGTCTGGATACAGATTAGTTGACCTCAGAAACATGGTGGTCTTTCCTTGAAAGAAAATATTGTCCGGAAAGAAGTTTCTATCATATAAGGACTTAATCCGCAAATTGCCTCTACGTTTTTAATAACACGATCGTGATTATCCACACGGAATATCAGAAAAATACAGGACCTACTAAATGAGTCCACGTTTTAGATTGAATAAATTAAAAAGGCATTACCTCAATGTGGGACTTCCTTTCCATCCCATGGCTCAGAACATACTAGAAACTATATACCTGAGATTCTGTATGCAAATACTCTGATAATTTACATTGCACATTGTCAAGCCTTTTATGTTGTCAATGACGGTCACCTGACGAAGGCTACTGGCCGAAACGCGCGTAGTTGCTATATTCCACCGCTTTGCCTACCTCATTGTTACATCGACCGGAGATTTTGTGTTAGTTTTTGTATGGTGTATTCTTTTGTTGACTATTTTATATATATATATTTATGTATGCAATATATGTATGTTCACCAATGAATTGCTTAGTAGAAATAATCTATATAAAAAAGAAATATTTAAAATAAAATAAAAATAATACAATCAAAAAAAATTTTTTCACAACAGTTTGATGTGATTATTGAAAAATGTTGTTTTGATAGTTAATTACCGTATGGGCAGTTAGTAATCTTTGAGTCTTGCTAGTGGGAGTGCCTCTTCACTCTCAATTTTTTCATAGATGTTCATAGTTCCCTACAACTAGCAAACGTAGTTTAAGTAGGGGTCCCCTGTTTTTCAAAACACATAGTTGCGGGGTTACAGTGTGTATCGAGAGAAGTCAATGTAGGATGATCAAGTACCAAGGGAACCAAGTCTGGGGGGGAGTCTTCTCCTGGTCCCTCACACAGTTTTGTTTTTGAGGGAGTCATGCGATTCCTCGGGTGTCTGGGCCGAATGCATATCATGGGGCGGGACATTGGTTAAAACAACTACGTAGGGGGTACAATCCGGGGGAAGGTTGATAAATTTACTTCTCCTAGCAGGATTGTTGCTAGAAGTACCATCAGTCCCTGTTGTCCGTCGTGTTGCTACACTCACTACAGTGGTAGGGGCCGGGGTAACTGGGTCAGTTCTAGTTATGGCTGGGTGGGTTGCAGCTGATTTTCGGCTCTAACTTCCTGCTCTGGCCCCCCTATGCCCTTCCCAACCGGTTTTATACTATCAGCCACAGCTAATTGTTTGGCCAACAGCCCTCCTAGCCTATTTACTTCGGCAGAAACACTGTCGAGTTTACGCACTAGGGGTTGGACATACTGTTCTAATTTTGCTTCAAACTTGGCTTCCAGAGAGTGAAGTAATTGGGCAAATTGGTCTGAACTTATTATGTTATTAGCCAGATTACTATCATCCTGTATTATGATAGACTCATCTATGTTGTTTTTTGCTGGTATAGAGATATCTACTCTTCTTTTTGAATACTTCCCCCCCTTTTGCTTTGCTGTTTCCTGCAGGTTCTAACTGGTCTTGTAATAGGCTGTGGAAAAGAAAAGGAAAATACCCTGCCTTAGGATATGATGGCCCTAGTTAGAGGGTCCAGAAGATATACATAAAGGGGTGAATAACCTAGGGGTTGGCACTGAACATCACAATCATACGGTCACATCAGATAGACCAAACAGCTTATATTGAAAAATATGTATTTTTTTATTATTTTTTGTTTTCTGATCACATAGATATAAACAGTTTCTTCTTAGGTTATAGAGATATATTTTTTAATATATAAAAAAAGTTTTTCAATAGTGCATATATATCATAAATAAGACAAACATATATATCAAAACAAACACAGATGGGAAATTTGTCCTACCCAGTAAAGGCCAATACTAAACACACACCATATCATTCATACTCAATTCTAACTAGTCTCATACCATACATCCTACATTCAACTACTTAATTTTTCTACTCCTTGCAAGTATAGCACAACGATGGTTCATGTGCAGAATATGTCAAGGTGTTAATCCAGAACGGTGGTTTTGACTACAGGTCCTGATGTAGTGAGGACAATGATCGTGTTCGTGGAGACATACGCCGACGCGCGTTTCGGTGACAAGCCAGTAAGGCTGCACCTTTGTCAGGGCAAGGGGCAATATACTGGGGCGGACAAAATGATAAAATTCTGATGTTTGCTTAGTTATTAAAGGTTGCCAGGTATCAGGCAGCTTCCTAAAGGTTATGTAGGCACCAATCTCGCTGGTGTTGTCAGGATCCAGACTTCACGCTGTTCTAGTTCAAGATCGGTCGGTACTTTAGCGTGTTATTTAAGATCCCATTTTCTTATTTTCAGGCAGTCATATAGGGTCTGTCTGTAATAGACAGCAATAGAGCCCCGAAGGTAGGCTTCATAGGGCGGAAGGTCTTCTTTTAGATATTTGGGCCGGCATTAAATAACACATAGGCTTCTGGCGTTCCTTTTGAAGGCGAGGTTCTTTTTTATTCTTAACAGGAGTTTCAGTAGCGCTGCACTTATTCGTTCTCCTAGGAAACGAAATAGCCCCAGGAGGATAGAGCTGCCTCAGTAGTTTACTGGCCGCTTCTGTACCTTCGTCTCGCGGGCAGTCTTCCTTCAAATGGGGTTCCGCCGACTCGGTCCGTCGGCCGATGGACGGAGCTTCCCCCCTATTTCCTGCCATATCCTTAAGCTACCCATGGGGAACCCCCTTCTTTGTTCACTTGTAATAGGCTGTGCCTCCTCATTGTCAACACTTGCTGTATTTAAAACTTCTAAACAAGGCTCAGAGTGAACCTGGGCTACTGCCGTGGTAACCACAGCGGTATCCATTTCAGGGGTAGCAACCTCTGGGGGATTCTCCAGAGGGGTCGGGGTCGGGGAATCTAGGGCAGGATCATGTGGGCTTCCCCTACATAGAGAGGCCCTCCTATCATTATTGATTTTGTTTACCATCTTCACCAGGTAGTTATCAATAGGGCCTGCCCCCGATGTGAATTTCTCCTTTGTGGCACTTGGCATGGTTAATCCTGTTTCCTAGGTTAGTACTACTGGGGGGAATAAAACAGGGTATGTGTCCAAAGCTGTACAAAGGGGAAATCAAAACACAATAATGTGGTTACCAAACAGTCTACCGTGTGAACACTTTACCAGATGTCAGTGTCCTGAATCTCCAGAGGTCCCGACATGGTTTGGCCAGAGTATATGGCCCAGCCCTGTCTCTTCCTGTCTATGACTGTCATAGACTGTCCCGCCCTTGTCCTGGGCTTCTCCCGGCGCGTGCCTGCGCGCGTCCCGCGGGACGAGGGACTGGCGTTGCCTTTATGCGCCCCCTGGCGCTGCTGAGGGCATCACTGGTGGTGGGAGGGGCCCGGCGGAGCCAAGCCCAGCCGGCAAACAGGCGGAGCAAGGCCCGGCCCTTTGCTGCTGGTGCTGCGGCACTGCGGCAGAGCTGAGCCCGGCCGTGAAGGATGCAGGAACCGTTTGTAGATAACCCCCAACAGGACTCGGCCCTGGCGCTGCCTTTATGCGCCTCATGGCGCTGCTGAGGATATCACTGGTGGTGGGAGGGGCCCGGCGGAGTCAAGCGGAGTCAAGCCCGGCCGGGAAACAGGCGGAGCAAGGCCCGGCCCTTTGCTGCTGGTGCTGCGGCGCTGTGGCGGACCTGAGCCCGGCCGTGAAGGATAACACTGTAAAAATGTGGTGTGTCCAAGTTACCTTTTGGGCCGTTTCCTGTCGCGGGTACTAGGCCTATCCACACAAGTGTGGTACCATTTTTATTGGAAGACTTTGGGAAATGCGTGATTGGGGGAAATTTGTGGATCCACAGAAATTCCAGAACTTTCCATCACATAAATGTGAGGAAAATGTGTTTTTTATTTACAAAGTTTGAGGTTTGCAAGGGATTCTGGGTAACAGAACCTGGAGAGAGCCAGACAAGTCACCCAATCCTGGATTTCCCTGGATGTCTAGTTTTTAAAAATGTATAGGTTTGCTAGGTTTCCATAGTTGCCAGAAGAGCTGGGGTTCAAAATCTATAGCCAGGCTCTTTGCAAAAAAAGGTCAGTGTCCACTGTAAAAATGTGGTGTGTCCATGTTGCGATTTGGGCCATTTCCTGTTGTGGACACTAGACCTACCCACACAAGTGAGGTACCATTTTTATCGGGCTACTTAAAGAAACACAGAATTGTGGAGCAACTGCTATTATCTATTGACTTTTGATGCATTTCTGCCTTCCAAACGTAAGACAATGTGTAAAAAAGAAGTCACTTTGAAAAATTTCATATAATTCACATGATATTATGGGTGCTCACAGTTTCAGAGGTGTGCAAATAGCTACTGTTTCTAAACCCTATATTTTGTTCCCATTTCAGAGAGACATAGGTGTCTTTCATACCCATTTTTCACTGTTTATATTTTCCCAAATGAATTGCAATATATCCGGTACATAATAAAAACCATTGCAAGACACTGATCAGTTATAGGCTCTGGGTTCCACAGGTTCTTTTTGAATCAACAAATCCTATATTTCCCCACAACCAGAAGCGTCCAGGGGATGTAATGGTAAATTGCTGTCAAAAATTTGTCATACTTAGAAGAAGTTACAGATGAAAACATTGGCACAAATGGCTGTTTTTTTCTACTCATTTTAAATTGTTCCTATTTTCAACTGTTAGTTTATATAAACAAACCTTTAAGGATCTACACAAATGCCCCCTTTCTGAATTCAAAATGTTGTCTACTTTTCTGAAATGTATAGCTTTCCAGTATCCATTATTGCTTTCATACCCATCTCTACCGCTAACTGGAAGGAGGTTGAAAGCACACAAAAAAAGCAAAAAAAGGCTATGTCCTAGTAAAATGCCAAAAATGTGTACAACATTTGTTTTTCTGACAAAAGTCTGTTCCTGAAAGCTGGGAAGATGGTGATTTCAGTACCACAAACCCTTTGTTGATACCATTTGCAGGGAAAAAAGCAGACGCTTTCATCTGCAGCACTTTTTCCCTATTTTTAAAAAAAATCTGTATTTTGGATAATTTCTGGGTCCCCTCCAGGGGAATCAACAAACCCTGGGTACCATTAAAATCCCCATGATGTTGGAAGAAAAGGACGTACATTTGGCACGTATACCTTATATGGTTAAAAAGTTACAGGGGCCAAAGCGTGAACTACCCCAAATAGCCAAAAAAAGGCTTAGCACAGGGGGGGGGGGGAGGCCTAGCAGCAAAGGGGTTAAGTGTCTGACCTGACAGTGTTGATGTGTGTCATCACTGTAGAAAGAACCTCTTGTAGCACAACACCTAAAGTTGTCTGTGACATTGCACCAAATACTGCAACCTTGGGTTGGAATGATCCTGTGACCACTAAATGGAGTACTGCCATGATTTAGACTATTAGGTGTCCGTTAGGATGGCGGGCGGACTTAGTCCGTTCGCCATCCATATCCCGTGTGCACCCCCCACCTCTCCTTCACTCCGGGGGCCCACAGGGGGCCCCCGAAGTGAAGACTGCATGCCTTTCCGTAGCAGCATCGCCGCCATGGAAAGGCATCGGTTCTGGGCCATCCTAATATGGCTGGCGGTGTCTAATAGACACCGCCACCATGTTAGACCTTTTCCGCCCCGGTCGCAAGGCGACTGGGGCGGAAAAGCGGCAGATGGTTTTTCCGTCCGCTGCTGTCCCCCCGCCATACTAATATGGCGGGGGGAATTTAGGTGAGGATGGCGGGCGGATTGCCCCCGCCAGGCCGCCGGTGGCTACCACCAGCCTGGCGGGGGCAACCAGCCCGCCATCCTAATGGGCACCTTAGTGTTATTGATGTACGATTCCAATTGTGAGCCTGGAGCAATGGCTTCAGCGGATGATAGAAATCAATATTAGTTAGCCCATTTACTCTGATGTATTTGATTATATTCTGTTCTTGCTAGGTGGCAAAGTCTGGAACTGTCAATGAGAAAAAGGCACAAAGTATTTGGGTTATGCATTGGTTCTGATGTTTCAGAAAAAAAGTCACACATTTATTTCTTCTATTTAATAAAATACTAGATAATTTTCTGTAGTTTTTGTTCATCACCTACATTGAAATTATTAATGACTAACAATCATTTTAATGTTTACATTTTAAGATGTATGATGTAAAGAATAAAAATAACCAACTGAGAAATGAAATACAGCAACAGTCTATGACTTTGTCAGTTTCTGTTATATTCAACATAGCCACAAAAATAACAAAACAGGATGAAATCAAAACTCAAAAGCAAAATCTAAAACAGTCAATTATGATGAATGAAACTTTTATTGCAGAGCCACAATTCTTTGAAGTCCGATGTCCAAAATACAACTGGCATCAGAAAGGTAAATGTGTCCAGAAAATAGTCCTCAGAGTGAATGGTAGTAACACACTGGAGAAAATTAGGTGCTGCATCTCTTGCTGGTGGTGGTTGTGTAGGTGTTGCATCCTCTCCTGGTAGTTCACCTGAACGTCCCATCCTCAGTGGTGGTGGTGGATCCACAGTTGTAGGGACTGAGGTGGATGCAGCACTTTCCTCTTGCGGCAGGGCCTCCTTTTCTGTTGCTGAGGCAGATGTAGTTGTTCCAGATGAGGTTGGACCACACAAAAGGGGAAGTTGTTGTGGGAAAAGCCCTTGGGTGAAAAAAAATATCATGCAGCACTCCAGTCATTGAGCCAAAATTGGAGTTCAGATTCTCCATTTTTACATTGTGCTCCCTTTGTAACTGCTTCATCTCCTGGAGCTCTGTCAGGACCTGGCCCATCATGTCTTGGGACTGATGGAAGGATTCCAAGACTTGGTCGATGGTGGCCTGTGTGACAGTGAAACGAGTGGCTACTTTGCTGGCCCACAAATTACCTGCACGACCCCTACCCCCAATACCCTGTACCCTTGACCCAATGTGCTAAATACCACTGGTTCCTGGCTGAACTGGCAGTAGTAGTGGTGGTGTATTAACAGCGGGGAGGACTGGGGCACCAGTTTGGTGTGATGGTGTTTTGGACACAGGACATGGATGTATCGATAAGCTGAGATGTGGTAAGAGCTGGGGTGGGAGGAGTAGGTTTGAGCCAAGTGAGACTCAGAGGGCCTGATTCACAGAACTAACTTAAGACAAAATCATAAACGTACTACTTTTGGTATTCACAGAAGGCATTTAGTAGTAGTAAAGTTAGGATTTTGTCTTAAGTTTTACTTAAATTTGACTTAAGACAGACTTGAGACAGTCTTAAGACAAATTTAAGACAGACTTAAGACAAAATCCGAACTTTACTACTACTAAATGCCTTCTGTGAATACCAAAAGTAGTAAGTTTAGGATTTTGTCTTAAGTTAGTTCTGTGAATCGGGATCACTGTAGCTATCTGCCCAGACAGACCAGCAGGACCAGGCTGCTCTTGGTCAAACGGACTTGCAGGAGTTTGGTTCTCACTGAAGGTTTGATCCCGGTCTAGAGCAGAGGTATCATCAGTGGTAGATGGTTGCCCACCTGGCTTGGCTGTTGAACCTATTATGAATTAATAAAAAGTAAAACATTTGAAAATCTGGGTGATACATCTAATTATTTTGAAGCAAAAATATAAAGCAACCTAAACGTAAAAAGTAAAAGTTTATAATGATTCTACCTTTCAGTGGTATTATAATACGTTACACAAACAGTTCAAATGACATAAGACATTTTAAAAAACAGGTGAAAAAAATTCCTGAAATGCAATTAGATGATTAGAAAGTATATATAAAATATATCAAACATTTCACACATCACAGATGAGAGGTGAAATGTGAATTCAACCATTCCAATGCCTAGCGGCTAATATTGTGACCTTTAGGCATCTCAGAAGGATATACAGCATTAGTGATCATATAAACATTTCAGAGTACATTTTCACAAAAATAATGACTTATATTAAGCATACAAAATGATACGTAAATTTTTTGTACTGCTAGGTTAGTGGTAGTTTTACTAGGTGCTGGCGCCACAGAGGAATGTACACTTTTCCTAGTTGAAAGTAACCAATTTTATAAAGTTTCAACGGTGCTACAAGGAGAAGAGAACCACTTTTCTTCTTCTAGTTAGGCAAGAGCCACAAGATGCTTGATACTCCTTAGCACACGTTTTGTATACAATTTATATACATATACATGTGTTACCACCATTCAGGGTTGATTGCTGTTTATTTCTGGAGACGTCACAGGCTGTGACGTCTCCAGAAATAAACACCAATCAACCCTGAATAAAAAGGAATGAAAATTATTTCGATTGTGTGAATAATGTATGGTGGAAACACATGTATATGTATGTAAATTGTATACAAAACGTGTGCTAAGGAGTATCAAGCGTGATACGTAAATTTGTTTAGTAAATAAACATTGATTTGTGAAACAAAGAACATCAATGTCATCAAATAACAAGGATAGAACAACATGCAACATTAAACACAAAAACATCTGAGACCAGCATGATATAGAGATTGATCAAAACACAACACTTTGACATATTTGAAAATGTGGTAGAAAAGAGAATGAGCAAGATGACTTTGTCATATTATTTTCACAAAACAAAAACAAGGCATCATGGTAGTTGTAGTAATTTCAAGTAAACATTAACAACATCTGCAAATGTGCTGTAAGTAAAACAGACCTAGTGAAAATATGTTGTTAAAAAATACAGACATTTACATTATAAAAAACATATTTGCAATATGTTATTTGGGGTAAACACACATACAAGCAACATTACATCAATTGAAATGTTATGGACAACAAAATACCTTAAAACAAGCAAGATAACAAAATAATTTACATAAGTATATGTTTGTTTGTTTCCAAAAGGTGCAAAACTCATTAGAAACAGCTCACTGAAAATCTAAAACAAGATTTAGGTTTAGTGAGACTTACCAGTCTTCAATCCACCAAGGATTCCTGTCAAGCCTTCAGGATGTAAGATCTGCAAGACCTTCTCCTCCCAAGGAAACAGCTGTAAAGGGGGCTGGGACTACTACAATCAGTCCTCTGGGCTGCAGGTGACGCTTCGAGGCCAGGAAATGCACTCTCCCCGGCAGGTCATTCCACCTCATCCTAATCTCTTCCTGTGGGCACAGGTTGTTTTGTATGGCATTTACTCTGTCATCTATTTTGGCGCACATTTGTCTTTTCTGAGATATGGTTGCATTTTGCACTTTTGGGGCTCTACTCTAATAATTTTATTCATCATGACGGACAATTCGACTTCTGCACAATGGGTATTTCTCCTCCCTGACACTATCAAACAAACAAAAATTAAATAAATGTTATAATCCACAAAAAATTAATTATGAGGAAAACTAAGGTGCAAGAAACAGAGAAAGCCAAAAAATAAACCTGACTCAGCTGTCAAAAGTTCTGCTTAAAAATGTTGTTGTGCAGGTGAACACAATTAGCCAAAACTCATCAAGTGTGTGATACTAGCATCCATCTTAGCGGTCCCGGGATGCTTGTTTCCGGTCCAGGGAGGACCTTGCTTGGCGGTTCGGGCTGGACTGTTGCCATGAGAAGCAGGGTCAAGACTGATTTTTATATTGCTGGGTCAAAACTGGGGTGGCGTTGTGAGCAAAAAATGATGGATTAAACCCAGATCTTTGTGACTGGGGGTGAATGTTTCGTTGTCCAGCATTTCGTCCATTATTTGTTCCTTTTGCTTGTGTTGCCATAAGTGGGAAGGGTATGCCCAGACATGGGCCCCATGCTCACTGTGGCACTGGATTCAAGCTAGCCTGGCTGATGAGGGGTGATGTCCCCAATCTGGTCCCATGATGCTTGTTTCCGGTCTTAGGAGGGGTGGCATGGTTAGCAAAAGAATGATGGATTAAACTCATATCTTTGTGACTGGGGTGATTGTTTGCTTTGTTCATCATTCCATTCATCATTTGTTCCTTTTGCTAGCATCCATCCTACAGACACAGGAATAGTCTAATGTTGACGCATTATGCAATGTGAACGGAGAGTCAGTGAGCACACATCTAAGTATGGCGGGCAGGATTCCATCAGCTCTGCGAAGTACTTCGTCATTTGTTTGCTTGCCGCACCATTCGAAATTTTGACCTAGCCATATGCAAACCAGTCCTCACCCTGCTACTTATAGGAACAGTCCAGTCAAACTGCCAGGAAAGGTCCTTTTCTGAACAGGAAAACAAGCACAGATGAAGTTTTCGGTTTGCAAATATTTTTGCCCCATTTGACGAGTCTTCACAAAACTTTCCCCCAAAGAATTTCACCCACCTGAGCTAAGGAGCTGCTTTAGTAACACCCATTACATCTACAGAACACCTCATCTCGTGCAGCCCATGCCTCTAAATTAGGCAACCATAATGGATTGGTATTATCTATTGTGTATAATTGCTTTACATTTCCAAAATGGCCAACACATTAGTTCCAAATGTGGGAGCCATTTGGGTAATTAAAACAATGATAGACCATGTACAATACCATTGGAGGCTCCCCTTCTATGTTTAATTGTGTTTATGTTTGCAAGAATATGTCTTTTTAGGCAGCAGCATGATTGTTTTAATACTGTATTCTTTTAATATATCTTGCATATGTTGTTGAATTTGTGTGTTCATTTAATTGTGGATGTGTAAGTGGGTGAATGCAAGAATGAGTAAGTGACTGGATAAATGAATGCATGAGTGCAAGGATGAGTGACAGAGTGAATGTGGGAACCCATCAATGGATGAGAAGGAAATTACATTTGTAAGTAGGCTTGTTGAAATTTAATTTAGCATAATCTTGCATAATTTCTGGCACTTCGTACTACGATCTTTTTTACGCAAAATGCCTTTGTTGATGCTGTTACACCACTTTGCATCATTAAGAATTTGATCACGTAAAACTCCTATTGTTGAAGAATGCGAACAAAACTAAAGTAAAAAGCTTGTTTTGGTGAAATGCGATTTTGTGGCATATTTTAGCAGGAAATACATTCTTGCCATATAAGTGGCGAAAGCAGGGCATCTTATCTCACCCTGCATGCGCTGTGTCTCCCCCTCCTCTATGTGAACTGTGGCCCATAGCTGGGAGCTAAAATCAACTTTGAAAATGCTTTATTAAGAGGCTAAAATTGCCTAAAATTGCACTTTCTGAAGTAACCCAGTGAATTAGTCTGCCATTTGTCAGGGTGGTTTAGAGACACTGCCAGGAATAGTTGCACTAACATCTGTACGTTTCCGACCGAATCGTACAGATTTCCCAATAACTGATTTCAATGCCCGGAGACCACACAGGCAGTCCTAATCAGTTTTGAAAGGCATTGGGACAGTCCGAGTCTTTCGGAGTAGAATCGTACAGCTCTGGACATGGTTTCCGGATGAGCGATTACGATGACTGATTCGTACAGCCGTTCCAATTCGGTTTGCCCGAGATGAAACGGCTGTCAAAATCAATCTTTGGGGGACATTTACCCCCCCTTCCTCTGGAGGCATATGAATGTTGCCCATGGGGGTACCCAAGGGACCCCTCTACCCAACCACACACATTAGGCAGGCTCCATGGAGTGCCCGCCACAGGGTGCAAGATTTTCCCCAACCAACCGTTTTTGCAGTGGGAGCCTGTGTTAGCATTTGGAACACAAGCTCCCATTGAAGTTAATGCGAGTCCAACCGAATGATGTTGGGAAGCATCATAATCAGTTGTCCGGACTTGCAGGACACAATTTGATTAGAAACGAATTCAGGACAGTTTCCTAACGAGATCGTAGTTGGCACCTTAGATGGAAAGCCATTCAGATAAAAACCCTTTGAAAGACTAAATGAGCTAGGGTGGTCATGGCAAGTGTAACCTTGGGCGGAGAGCTCCGATCCGCCTGCGAAGTGTGCAAAGTTGTATCTACTCTGCGTTCTGCAGAGAACGCGGAGTAGGCACGACTTGGCACACTCAATGGCGGAGCAGAGTTGCCCAGTCCCCGCTCCCACCCCCCTTGGAGATTTACATTAAGTATACTCTAAAGGTAAAAAAAAAGAAACACTTACCTTAACTGCGGAGTCCCGGGGCTGCCGTCCTCCTCTTCCTTGGTTTCACAATGATCTCTGCATGCGCACGCGCTCTCGCATGCTCATTCCTTGTGAGAAATGTGCATGGCCAAGGAACGTATTCGTGTAGGCATAGTTTTTTGTATTGGAAGCTTAGCCTTTTTGTACAGGAACTATGCTAGACATCATTCACAAACCTTTGCACAAAAGTGTAATCTTGTGTACATGGGGCTAGGCACCCTGTGTGTGCACCAGCACTGGGGAAAAGAGCAACAGGGCTATATCTTATTAGATAAGGCACTACACCACTCCCCGTAGTGCAACTCAGCTAGAGAACCTTGGTAGCTAAAATATATTGCTCTATTTATTTGGTAAATCTACCCTATGTTTTTTCTTTCTACCTCCCCATTTTGTTAAATTGCATGCAATCAACTTTTGAACTTATTTATATGTCCTCATTTTTTTAATAAGATTTTGAATCAATCTTGAAACTGTTAGTTTGTGGGTAAATAAAATCTGGAATGGGTATTAACTCGTGGGAGGAAGAGCAGACAGTTCCCTTTCTCATGGGTTCATCACCATAATGTAATACGTTGGTAAAGCAATATTATTTGGCACAAACAAAACTTAATTACAATCTTGGGTTTCCAGCTTTACCAAATTGTTTGATCTTGGACAAATCATACTCTCCCAGCACCCCTGTCCCCTGATCTGTTAATATTTGTGCACCTTGAAGGGCATATTCGTAGTATGTGTTCTCAGCGTGGTCTCCACATTCAGGGCTGTTTAACTTCAGGACTCCAAATTCCACATTAGCATCTCTATAGTGACTTTCTCCCTGAAGATGTTTGGTTCAAAATCCTAGCTGTTCTGCGGCTTCTCCCTCCCAACCACATACAGGTAAGGAGTTCACAGTTCATATTTGGATGAAATATTGAGACGTGCACCCCCTGCCAGGCCACTCAAGGAATCTGGTCAAGCAGCTATCCATGAGCTCCAAAAGGTAGGAGAGTTAAATACCCCCCCCCCCCCCAGCCCCCCCCCCCGCACTGCCCCACCAGCTGAATGCTGATAATATGATACAACTGAAATAATTGTGCTTGGCCACTACAGCTTACAGCAATCCAGCTGTGGGTATTTATCTAGCAGGCAATGGCACTGGTAGAAGTGGGTGGTGCCTGTGGAGGAAGCAGGCAGCACCAGTTGAGGAAGTGGGCAGTGGCTACCTTAGAAAAAAGGGGGCACCTGCACTTATTTTGTACAAACTAAGCACTTATAATACTAGTACAGTTTTTGGTCTACGTGTCTTTTGTCTTTTACGTAGAAGCTACACATCTGTATGGCCACCAGCTTCACTGGATTGTTAGGGAGAAATAACCCCTCTGTGTGAAGCTAAGCCCTAGGCTTCTCCCAATGATCAGGGGAGTGGGGCTCTTGAGCTTCCTCCCAGGGAGTGGTGCCTCTCCTCTGGGATACATACATTATGGTGAGTCTGAGAAGGATGCTTGTATCCTACCTGGCCCCATGGCTAGCACTCTAACCCTTAAAGACGGCTGGAATGCCAGAAACCGGTCCTCGGAAGCTTGTTTCCGGTCCAGGGAAGACATGGCTTGGCAGTTCGGGCTGGACTGTTCCCATGAGGCACAGGGTCAGACTGATTTGCATATAGCCATGTCTGTACTGGGGTGGCAGGGTGGGCTAAAGAACGGCGATGGATTAAACCCAGATCTTTTGACTGGGTGTGAGTGTTGATTGATTCAGATGCTCCGTCATCACCACCCCCTTTTGTACCCCCTAAAGAGATCATGGCAATAGAACGCGAGATGGCTGAGACTGGCAATGCCACCACCATCACAGACTCCTCAGCATCCTTACCCTTCTCCTGTCAACACTTATGATCATCCTAGTCAGATGAGTGTGTCCTCCAGTTCATCCCCTCCTTGGCCAGGTACTGCCTGTTCTTTCAAGTCCATGCTTTTGAAATATGTATTTACCTGCTTTATTTCTCCATTATACCTAATCCCGAGAGCGCTTTGTGGCCTTCCTAAGGTGGAATGTAGCGCTTTGCAAAAACACAAATAAAATAGAATTGAAATTAAGTTATGAAGGGGGGCTCATGGTACTGGGGCAAGTCCTCATACAAATGGGACCCGCCCACAACTGCGGATCACTAACACAGGTGGGTGCTATACTCAGCCCCTTATGGATTCTGCTGCGTGCTATGCACACACAGTCTCATAAAGTTATGATGTTGCTTTATATACAAAGTATGTGATGAGTAACCACAAAAAGTCATCTTTTGTCAGGATCTTAAACATGCGCTGCAAGAGTACCTAATGGTGTGCCAGCAGCCGAAATTGTTTTTAAATATAATCCATTTTTTTTCTTTCCATTATATGAACAGTGTTCCATACTAAAGCGGTTCGAAATTAAATCACACGCAAAGCGCTTTACCTTAAATTAAGACACAATAGAGAATCTCCATTAAATCACGGACTGGGGACACATGCTGTATGTTTTAGTATCCATTAATCTGAAAGCATCACAGTTTATTGGTTTACTGGCTCTATTCCCTGGAAGGAATCCCTCCTTGCAGCTGCAGCATGGGATTTGTTTCTTCATAGCACCCGCTGGGCTCTCCGACACAGTGGCGATGCCGAGTGTCCCTCTCACCGTGCATAATCCCCCGTGCACAGGAAAGCTGGAGCCCACGCATAAAAACAATGAGAACATTAAATATTTCGCCAGCAGGAGCTCATAATCAGAGCCTGCATTTTTTAAGTGCTTTCTGCTGAGAAGAAAATGGACACCGCTTATGCCTGTGCATATTCATGTGGGAAGAAATTAATATCCTTGCAAAAGATAACGACCCAGGGTGCCTCCTAATCCCATCAAACTCCAAAATGATGAAAAAAAACCTCTATAAAATGTGCCCAGTGTGACAAAGCTCTGAGGCGCCCGTCCATTTACAACAGCTAGTGCTTTCTCAAGCCCAGAGACACGCTGCGAGCAGCAGCACTTTCATAATAATGGCACAAAGACATTGACAGGCACAAAAAGCTCTCTCGTTTGTCGACAGCAAAGTAATATTTAGAAGATAGATCCGCGGAGCGCAATTTCATGCAATTTTTACTAATGAGGCAATATGACATTTTATTTTATTACATTTAATCGTAAGAGGTTTTAATGAGGACCACCCAACGACAGCGTGGCCTACAGATATCCCTGCATGACACCACGGTGGATTTAAACTGTGTTTCAGCTTGTAAACAGATGCACATAATTCATCTTGTTGGACCTGCTGGGTGCCAGACGTTCAACAGGTCTGTGTTTTTTAGGCCTTAGTTAGCACTGCTAACTAAATGCAGCTTGTATTGCACGACGTTCCGGTCATGTTTGGCAAAGTACGAACTATTTACACTCCTCCAAAAAGTCGAGGACTGACCTGGTTCAAAGAAAGTGAGGGCAAGGGTACCCCAAACCTCATGAAAACCCCTCACTCACCAGACATTAATAATTCTTGTGTTATCGCAGCGTGCAGACCCCATTCTACTCGAAGAAATCAGCATTAAATGATTTTCAACAATCCAGGTAGCTTATCAAGTTAGAACAATCAGCAATCCTGCTAGCTTATCAATGAGACAATCAACAATCCTGCTAGCTTATCAATGAGACAATCAACAATCCTGCTAGCTTATCAAGTTAGAACAATCAGCAATCCTGCTAGCTTATCAACGAGACAATCAACAATCCTGCTAGCTTATCAATGAGACAATCAACAATCCTGCTAGCTTATCAATGAGACAATCAACAATCCTGGTAGCTTATCAAGTTAGAACAATCAGCAATCCTGCTAGCTTATCAATGAGACAATGAACAATCCTGCTAGCATATCAATGAGACAATCAACAATCCTGGTAGCTTATAAAGTTAGAACAATCAGCAATCCTGCTAGCTTATCAATGAGACAATCAACAATCCTGCTAGCTTATCAATGAGACAATCAACAATCCTGCTAGCTTATCAATGAGACAATCAACAATCCTGCTAGCATATCAATGAGACAATCAACAATCCTGGTAGCTTATCAATGAGACAATCAACAATCCTGGTAGCTTATCAAGTTAGAACAATCAGCAATCCTGCAAGCTTATCAATGAGACAATCAACAATCCTGGTAGCTTATCAAGTTAGAACAATCAACAATCCTGGTAGCTTATCAAGTTAGAACAATCAGCAATCCTGCTAGCTTATCAATGAGACAATCAACAATCCTGGTAGCTTATCAAGTTAGAACAATCAACAATCCTGCTAGCTTATCAATTAGACAATCAACAATCCTGCTAGCTTATCAATGAGACAATCAACAATCCTGCTAGCTTATCAATGAGACAATCAACAATCCTGCTAGCTTACCAACGAGACAATCAACAATCCTGCTAGCTTATCAATTTAGAACAATCCACAATCCTGCTAGCTTATCGACTAGGGACAATTAACAAAAAAGCCACTTGCCACAGTTAACATAGACATGCGTTATTCCTCATCTGCCAGGCTGGTCCAGTTTTACTTGAGGATGTGTGTAGGTCTCTCCAGACATGCACCACATCACCACTTTTATCTTCTTACCCCCCCAAAAAAACCTTGTTCCTCCCCAACTCTGAAGTTGCATAATGAATGTTTCCTTAATCAGTGAAAGACCACGATGTTAATGGTATTTGTATTTATAAAGCACAAACTGATACCCCAGGTATCCTGGCGCTATGAGAAAACCTCCAATGAACTGAGCATGGGAACATCCAGGTAACTAGAGAAAAGCCACGTTTTTAAAGCCTTTCTGAACGGCAAGAGGTTAGGAATGTTTCTGATGTTTAGCGGTAGCGAGTTCCATAATTTTGCTGCCTTAAACCTAAAACTCCTTCCGCCCCAGCAAGCTTTTTTATACAAGGGATCATGGCAAATTTTGGATCAGCGTACCGTAGTACTCTCTTAGGCACGTACCAGGTGAGGCGTTGTTGCAAAAATTCTGGTCCAATGCCATGGAGAGCCTTAAAAAGTAGGCATAAGGACTTGAATTGGGCACGTTTTACTAACAGTAAGCCAGTGCAGTTCTTTTATTTTGGATGAGATGGATTTATGTTTTGGTGTAGCTGTTATGAGTCGAGCTGCCACACTTTGCAGCATCTGTAGCTTTTTCATCGACCTTTTATGGACCGTTAGTTAAAGACTATTACAATAGTCTAATTTAGACATCATGAGGGCCGGGACCACTATTTATTGTGCTTCCTTAGGCAACAGGGGAAGAATTTTTCTGCAGGATTTAAGCATGTACGAGGTAGTGGAGACCACGTTGTTGAATTGTTCATAAAACTCAGTTTATCATCAGTCAGAATTCCCAGATTCTTAACCTTTTTGATTGGCACTGGCAAAGGTCTCATCTCATCTGGCCAGCAGCCAGGGGTCCAGAAGGTGGGGTCATTTCCAAAGAGAACCACCTCCGTTTTACCGGAATTAAGCTGCAGGCAGTTCTGAAACATCCAATCTGCCACCTTTCTAAGACACTCCTGCAACCTTGTCGCAATTTCATGTATGTTCTCTGGTAGTAAGGACACCACAATTTGGGTGTCATCAGCATAGGAGGTAAGAGAGAACCCGAAACTCTGGACGAGGGGAGCTAGAGAGTATACATAAACATTGAACAGCGTAGGGCTCAATGATGAGCCTTGCGGTACACCACACAGCAAGGAAAAAAGATTTAGCTTCAAAACTATCTAGTGTCACAGTTTGGGTTCTATCTGTAAGAAATGAATTAAGGAGCTTCCATGCATTATTTTTTATCCCTAGCTTATCCAACCGGTCCATCAACAATTTGTGATGGACCGTGTCGAAAGCCACAGATAGGTCCAACAAGATAAATACGGCTCTCCCCCCATGGTCCAAAAAAGATCTGATTTCCTCTGTGGACCTGTGAGTCCTGCAAAACCTTAGTGAGTTGGGAATTGAGGTTACTTTCTATGAGCTTAGCGGGAAAGGGTAACCTGGAGATGGGTCTAAAGTTGTTGGGATCCCCTGCATCCAAATTTGTTTTTTAAGAAGAGGCAGGATAGAGGCATGTTTCCATTTCTTAGGGAAGTATCCCTCTTGATAAATACTATTGATTATATGGATCAGTTGTGTTGCAACAAGTCCAGCAGCCATTTTTATAATTGAGCATGGGCAGGGGTCAGTTGGAGAACCCGATTTAACTTTTTCCAGGAGTTTGTGTGTATCTGCTACCTCTAAACCAGAAAAATGGTTAATAGTGGGCCTGTCTGAATTAATATGTTGCTGTCCTTCTGTTAGATTGATACCATGATCGGACGAAGATTCTGAGAAGGTTAAAATATTATTGACTTTGTCAAAAAAACTTTGAGCAATTTTGTTGCAGAGCTCTTGACTAGCCACAATAGGAGGAGTCTGAGGATGAGCCAGAGCTTTTACAATTTAAAAAAGTTATTTGGGGGAGTTTTTGGCTGATAACATTTTGTTGCTGAAAAATTCCTTTTTTGAGTCTTTAAGTAGTTGTTTGTATAATGCCAGACCTGCTTTGTATTCCGTTTTATCATTTTCCCTATAGCCCCCCCTCCATATTCTCTCCAGATGTTTACAAGCCAGCTATTGGTCCTTCGGCTCCTTCGAATACCATGGGGCAGAGGGCTGCTGTCTGGTATGGCTAAAACTTTTCGCAGGGGCCAGCTTGTTCCCTGCAGTTTCCAGCCACTTGGTATATGTTCTGGTTGCGTCATCTGGTTACTAGGAATAGGAGTCATAGTATCTATTAGAGTTTGGGATAAATCCTCAGCTTTTATCTTATTCCAGGCTCTATTCTTAGTATGGCTTAATGACAGTTTCAGCGTTTTTTCGGTCTGGTAGGATGAGCTAAAACAAAATAGCCGAACGATCAGACCATATTAGTGTCAAAATATTAGTTATTGAGAGCTGCAGATTATTTGAAAAAATGCCATCCAATGTGTGACCAGCTGAATGTGTGGTGCCCCTGACCAGTTGTTCCAGGTTGCCACCTTTCATGAAATCAAGTAGGTTAGAGGTATCAGGGTCCAGGGGCAATTCCAGATGATAATCACCTAGAATGGTGTAGGAGTTAGAGCATAACCCCCTTTCTAAAAAACTGCTGAGATGTGTTGGAAAAGAGCAATAGGACATTATCTTGTCATAACTCATAACCACACTGTACATAATACCAAGCAGTCCTTCTCAGCAAAAATGGTGTTCAAAGGCTCTGCAGACTGCTATAGTTCCCAAATGTATGCAATATATGCAGGTGATCTGCTCATGCAAAACCTCAACATAAAATGGTTAAGTATGAAAAAAGTCTGATGCAATTTCTACAAATGCCTACATTTCAGAATACAATATTACAATTAGGATTTCTTTGTTTACATCTTGGGTTAACCCTCCTGAGGAGGCTGGTACCGGTCAGGGCCTGCTTTTAGGAATACACATTGTTAAGCAGATGGATCACTAAACAAGGTTGAACATGAGGAATATTTTCACAAATGCAATGGGATTTGGTAAACCATGGCAGAATCAATCAATTTAATGAAGGTAATGCTCTCCCAGGATTAAAGGGACAAAACTGCATTTTTCCCATTTTACGATTTAGAGCTTGAAGGGAAGTTCTGCTCCAGTAAATCACATCTAGTACAGCTTTCAAGCTCATTCAACAAAACCTTGACATATAGACTTTAATCATGTATAACATTCAATTGTCTGTTTATTTCAAATCTGCTTATCATGTAGTTCTCTCTCTCTACTTCTAGGCTCCTTAACCATTTAACAAATTTCAACATACAATCTGGCTCTCAACTAAACTTATATATAAATCAAACAAATTCCCTTTTATACTCAAAACGATATAACTAAATATAGGACAGTTAATATGCAGTAGAAGAAGCTTTCAAAGCATCCAGTGGTAAGAATGATTTTAGGATAGCACAATGCACATGAAATGATTTGACAATTTAGATTTTAGTTACTTCTCAAGTCTAAACATGAAAAGACTCTATGGCATTCACTGATGTTGAACCCTACTAAATTTAACCTAAACATTCACAACAATGCTATTTGTGCAAAAAATTTGAAAAGAGTAAGGATGTGCATATATTGCAGACGAGCTGCAATCAAAGTATAAGTTAAATAAATGCACAATTTAATTGGTCAGACAAATATGTTGCACAGAAATCAAATGAATACTCTTTAGAATTTTAAAATAGTGTATAGAAAGAAAATTAGGAAACTGTTAGCAGACGAGACTGAGAGTATAGAGAAACATAAAATTACATCTTTCAAACTTTTGCATGGTAAAAAAGTAATTTAGTTATTTTTTATTTTACAGAGTTTTATATAGCGCAAACTTGACCCAAATTGGGTATCTTTGCGCTTTACATAGCACCTGTTACATTACATGGGGACACAATTATTTTTGATTTTTTTTATTACAATTTTGGTGGTCCATAGGACCACCAAACTCGCAGTAGAGGTGCGGTGGTGGTCGGGGACCGCTGGACTAGCGGTCTGACTGCCTCATTTCAAGTATGGAGTTTGGACGTCCAGAGAACCGCTGCAACCACCAGGGTTCCACACTCCCTGGTGGTGGCAAGGTGGTCTGAGGTCACAATATGCTTGGTGGTGCAGCTGCAGCACTGCGAAACATATTATGAGTTTCCTCATTGCCCTCCTTTTCATGGCGGTGAGCCTGCCTCTAAAAAGGTGGTGGTGAGGAAACTTAGGAATCCCTAAATGGCACCCTGGTGCCTTGGTGCACAGTGGTGCATGCAAGAGAACACATGGTGTGCCCCCCAGTCTTTCAGCACTCCCGGTTTCAGCAAGACATGGATTTTACAGTTAATGCCGTGCTGGAATGCGCTGTGGGTGTCCCACTGCCCTTCCTTTCTAAGGCTCTTCTTTGAAAGGCAGCGCCGTGGGCCAGCCACCATACGACCACCCGCCTGGATGACAACTTGTAATCTGGCAGGCCGTCGACGGTGGAGTTTGATGATGTGAGAGCAGGGCAGTGGCGGACCCTCTGCTCACAAACCGACAAACTCATATTCAGGCCCTATGTAATGCAAAGCTTAGACTCCAAATTGGTGCACACATTCAAATTAAATTAAAAGTTATTAATAATATTATATTTCGTTGTGTGTTGTCTGTGATTATTAAAGCCAGAAAAAAGAACAAAGATACTACAGATTAGGACAGAACCCTAATTAATATTTGATTTTTTCGCATGAAGTGCTAATGTCTTAGCACAAAATGCACCCTCACATACAAAATGGATGCAAGGGTGGTGAAATTTGCATTAAGAAAATAGGGATAAATGCAAAAGAACATAAACAGCAGAGTGAGCAGCCACTCTGGCTCACAAAATGTGCATTCATGTTCGGATTTTCAGCCCCCAAATTTACTCTTAACTTCTTGAGTGGGCATAATCGTGTTATTATCGGTAATTCTGCATCACAGAGTAACATGGAATTACCAAAGTTACTCCAATTACTCTGAGGTAATTGAATTCCACACAGGCCTAATATTAAAGTTGCCTACCAACTTTAAACCCTAATTGAGACCCCGCAGCACTGTATTAATTTTAAAATATACCTGATTACGCTCCCCCCTGGTTAATTTAATTCCCTCCAGCCCATAGTTGATCAATAGTTTGTCACTCCAGGGAACATCCAATTTAGTGTAATTAGAGGGTATGCTTCAATTTGCTCCATTTGATGGACTCCATGCCCCCATATGCACTATAGCGGGTATCTCATAGAGTCGACACCCACGGCTTGGCAAATTGATAGTCAACCCAGAATGCAGAAAAAGCTGTAATTTCACCTTTTGATTAACATTTACCAGATGGGTCAGTTTATCTTGTAAGTGTAATAAAGTTTGTTTTTAGTTAATTAAAACCATAACAATTGTACTGCATATGTCTATTATAATTAAAACAGAAGTTTAAAATTAATTCATCAACCAAATATTTCAACAATGCAATATCTCACAGTTATAAAATCTTCAATTGCCAATACATACTCTCTAAAATCCTGTAAAGTGGTGTCTAAAACATGTAAAACCACTGTTTCGATCGAGAGAAATTCCTTCAATTACCAAGTATCAAACTTATTAGCTTCATTTCTGGAAAAAGTTGTTTATAAATATATAGAGTAGGCTCTAGGTGTCTTTTGTTGCTGGCTTTCAGCAGTTGTCGACCCTCAGCGGGACATGTTTATTTGCTGCCTGGCAATTGTGGCTGTAGACTGCGCAGGGTACCATCCTTAAGGTGATTGATCGTACAGGTAAATTGCTGATGGTGTTGTTCCTTCTGTGGGTGAACCCTCTCATTGGTGCTTCAACTTCACAGCCTGATCGTGTACGTAAAGAAACTTGACCAGTTTGCAGTTCATCTGGGGGTCAGATGGATCAAGCCCTTTGATGATAGCAGACTGGGAGGATCGTGTTCCTCTGTCCAGGAAGGTTTTCCTTAATAAAGGGACACGTGCTGGATAAAGTTTCTGGCAGATACATATCAGGTGGATAACATCTTCTTTTTGATTTCCACACAGGTCACACCTTTTTAAAAAAAAACAGATTTTATTGATAGATTGCACATATGGCGCAGCATCCCGCATCCCGGGGAAGGACTACAGATCAGTTACACAGCATCAGATTAATTGCAATCTTAAACATCATTTTGATTCAACGAATAACAGCAAAGCCTACCAATTCTACATCCTCCCACCTCTTATCCCGCCCCGTCCCCCCACTCCCTCCACCCGGATCCCACCCTCCCCAGCCGCATGATAGCATCTCATATTTTGTAAGCCATGCTCTAAACTGACAGGGTACAAACACCTTCCCCCCTGGTCCCTTTACGCCATTACCGGGCACTCTTCCTGTTCCACTGGTGGTTCCAACCACAGGCCCCGATATTCCGCCCTTCGCCGCCATATCCTGTAATGTTTCCTTGGGCAGCCTCGGGCCTCAAAGACTGGCCGCTCCAACCCCATACAGAAGTCCAGCCCTTTCTTACACACCAGCACAGAGGGAGCCCAGGGGTCCTTCCATGCTTTAGCTATGTCTCTTTTGGCAATGGTTAAGCCTAGCAGCAGTAGATGCCTGTTATATTCGTTGCCCCCACCCCTTACATCACATGCAGAAGACCTAGGCGTGGAGTAGGGGGGAGCTCCCATCCCAAGACCTCAGACATACTGTCCCAGACCCACTTCCAGAATCTAATTAGGGAACCACAGCTCCACACTGTGCGAGTCAACGTCCCTACTTCCCATCCACAGCGGAGACAGTCTGGGGACGTAATCAGGCCCGCCCTCCACAGTCCCTCCCTTGTAAAGTAAACCGTATGTAAGTATTTGAATTGAATGAGTCTCAAGCGCATTTCTATAGCCGCACCTCTAGAGGCCTCAAGTGCCTCCCGCCAGTCTTCTTCCTCCAGCGTAACCACATCACCCTCCCAGGTCTCCCTAAGTTTCTGCAATGATGTGGAGCAGTGTGTAACTAAGATCTGACATATTCGAGATATCGTTTTCTCTCCTAGGTCACCCATAAAGACCTTGGCCTCTAGCGGGCTAAATTCAGGCATGGAATCAAGACCCTCCAGGCTCAGGGCAATGGCGTGCCGGAACTGCAAGTACCTAAAGAACTGGGACTGGGGCATACAATACTCCTCGTGCATCTCCTGGAAGGACCTGAGGGCCGTCCCTGACATTACATCTCCCAGCCTGGAGATTCCTATATTGTCCCAGCCTCGAAAACTCTAAAGGGACGCCAGCGCAGGTAGGCGTCCATTGTGCCATAGGGGAGTCTCTTCAGTTAGCTTGCCCCACCATCCAATACGACGTAGGGCTTGCCTCTAGAGTTTGAACACCACCTGGGTGACTGACCGGCGGGATCTTCCTCCGCAGTCGCGCCGAATAGAGGACTGTGTGTAGAGTATTGGACCTCATAAGACATCTCTCCACGGCATATGCCGGATCCCCCCTGTCCCCATACCACCATTCATTCAAGACTAGGAGATGGGAGGCTTGATAACAGGATTGGATGTCGGAGGTCGCCAGGCCACCACAGTATGTGGACAGAAAGCATGTGCGCAGCGCCACTCGCACCGCCCCTCCTGCCCATAGGAATTGCTCCAACGCCGAGTTGACCTATCGGAACCAGTGAGGCGGAATCGGAAAAGGGTGGTTCTGTAGTTGGTATAATAGTCTCGGAAGGGCCACCATCTTAAAAATGGCTTATCGACCGTAAATAGTGAGGGGCATGAGAGACCACGTCCTCATCTCTGTCCGAACCCGGTCCAAGACTGGCACTAGGTTCCGTTCCCAGGAGACCGTAGGGACGTCGGTTATGAAAACACCCAAATACTGGAGTCCCCCCAACGCCACCAGCAGCACAGATGCCAAGCCCCCGACCCCGGATCGCTCTCCCAGCACCCAAAGGGTTGATTTTCACAGGTTTATGTAGAGCCCGGAGACCTCGCCAAAGATCTGCATAATCTCTAAGAGACACGGTCCCGATCTATTTAGACTTGTAAGAAAGAACAGGACATCGTCCGCATATAGCGCCAGTCTATCCGACAGCCCGGTCTCCCATTCAAAGCCGCGCAGTTGCGCATCTATGCGCATCCACGCCGCCAGCGGCTCCATGGCAAGGGCAAACAGGTACGGCGAGAGGGGGCAGCCCTGTCTCGTACCACGACCAACAGAAAATGCAGAGGACATGGCCTCCGCCACCCTAACCGAGGGCGTTAAATCCGTGTAGAGAAGTTTCAGATAGGACAGGAAATGTGGGCCAAAATTGAGTCGGGCAGAAACCCGAACAGGTAAACCCAACTCAGGGAGTCAAATGCCCTGTCTATGTCCGCTCGGAGGAGTGCCGCTTGCTCCCCGGTATCCCTAACCGCCGCGACCACCACATGGGCCCGTCTGATATTATGTCTGGTCGCCCTGTGGGGCATAAATCCGGCCTGATCTGGGTGGACAAGTTCCATGATATAGGGCAGGAGGTGGTTGGCCAGCGCCTTAGCCAATATCTTAGCCTCCACCTTCAGGAGAGATATTGGTCGATATGATGCATGTTGATCTGGGGGCCTGCCCGGCTTGTGGAACACCACCACCTCCACGTGCGTCCAGTCCGCGGGAAGGCTACCCTGCTCCCGAGCCTCCTCTAATGCCGCCCTATAGTGTGTTCCCAGCTGTAAGTGATATTTCTTAAAAAATTCACTGGGGAACCCATTAGGTCCGGGAGCCTTCCCAGTGTTGAGTTCCCCCCGGGCCCGACCCAGCTCCCCCTCCGTCAGTGGGAGCTCTAGGCGCTCTCGCACCTCCTCCGACACAGCCCGTGGAGGCAGATCCGCTAGAAATGTATCCACTGCATCCGCAGGGAGGCACTCCTGAGGGGCATATTTAGTGGCATACTATGTAGCAAAACTTTCTGCCAATTCCTTTGGGTCCGTGATTGGGCCCATGCTGCATCTTGGATCCCCGGCAGGGTCCGTGCCTGGAATGTATTCTGGCATAGCCGGTGTAGCATAGTCCCGGATTTGTCCCCCTATTGATAGATCCTGCTGCGTGTCGCCAACAACACCTGTCGCGCCTCATCAAGTAGTAGTGACGCATAAGACTGCTGTGTCAATAGGAGCTGCCCCACTACCTGACTCTCACCATTTACGCTACAGCGTCTCTCCAGAGCCTCTATGTCAGCTGCGACCCTCACTAATTCTGCTCTGCGCTTCCTCCGGGCAGCCACACACCAAGCAATGTCCACACCATGAAGCATGGGCTTCAGAGCCTCCCACACGATCCCAGCATCTGTGACCGACCCCACATTTTCAACCAGATAATGCGCTATAGCTTCCCCCATATATTTCCTATACTCCTCATGCTGAAGGTGCCATGTGGAGAGGCGCCATCGGAAGGGCTGCCGCCCCCTATCCAAAAGCAGGTCTATCGTAACTGGGGAGTGATCCGACAGCCCACGCGACAGTATAGCCGCAGACTCCACTCTTTCTACAATTGCTCGAGGGACAAAAATATAATCTTATCTGGAGAAGGATTTGTGGACCGCTGATAGGAATGTATATTCCCGACTATGTGCATGTAAATAACGCCACGTGTCCACCCAGCCCAACCCCTGGATCATGTCTCCTAATTTGGTGGATGTTCCAGCCACCTTGCCACCCCCAGGTCGACATCTATCCAAGCGGCTGTCAATGACATCATTCCAGTCCACCCCTATCACCGCTAGGGCCTCAGGAATGTCCGCCCATACTGCAAACAATTTCTCCACCAGTGACCACTGTAGTGGGGGTGCGGCATACACACTCCCCAGCACCAGGGGCTCCTCTCCACTCATCCCCTTAATAAATACATACCGTCCCTGTGGATCCACCCATTGAGTGGAGTGGGTATAGGACAGTCTGCGATGCACCAATATGGCCACCCCCCTGGAACCCCTAACAAAGTTCGCATGGTAAACCTGCTGATAACCTTACCGCTGTAAACATAACACCTTATTACCTAACAGGTGAGATTCTTGTAGCAGCAGGACATCAACGCCCTCCCTCTTCACCTGCCGCAGAACCGCCCCCCCCTCTTTACTTTGTCAAGCATTCCTTGCACATTCCTACTCATGACACGCATGGACGTAGGGCTCTGTGGCCTAGTTCCTGTAGCCGTCATTTGGGAACAGGTGTCCTAGATATCCTAACAGTGGGCCCGGTAGGAGTGTACACAAGAACCATTGAGACTCCCTAGCTGCCGTGCGACTCAACCCGAACAGAACACCCCCCAAAACTGCCCCATCCCCCTCTGCCACCCCCAACTACCACCCCCATACCTCAAAAACACTGAAGTACCTGTCGCGGTAGGGACAGCCCCAGGTCCCAAACGTAAGACCCAAGACCGTCCGCACCAATGGAGCCCCTGCAAACCACCCATACAACCAACTTCCCCCCAACAAGCCCTATGCAAGGGGAAAAGTCCGCCCCTCATACATTCCCCCCCCCCACCGCCCCACACAGTCGGAAGCACCGTACACCACGTGGACCAACGGTCCCTTCACAGCACCATGATTACACAACCAGGCACCTGCAGCCCCCATGTACTGTAAAGGCACCTTAACATCAAAGTTCCGCTGCCTGCAGGTCGATAGTTCAAGGATCAGTTAATGGAGGTTTGGTGGCGTCCCCTTCCCCTCCACAGTTCCAGCCGAGGTGGAGCGCCTCCTGGATCTGGATCTCCAATTCCCTTTGCTCTGCAATCCCCTGTCGATCTGCGATCTCACCTCGCTCGATGATGAATCTAAGTCCCGGCCCGGCGGGGTATGCACCCTCACCTTCAGTCCAACGAAAGACTTCCTCTGGGGTGTCAAAGAAGTGGGTGCGAGACTGAAAGACCATCCGGAGCCGGGCCAGATAGAGTAGGGCATAGGGGAGCTTGAGGTCGCGAAGGCGTGCCTTGGCCGCTGTAAAGGACTGCCTATGCTGTTGCACCAGTCTTGTATAGTCTGGGAAAATCATGATCTTCTGATTTTCATATAGGAGGGGGTCCTTCGCCCGTGCCTGTTGTAGGATAGTGTCCCGGTTGTGGTTGTCCAATAGCTTAGCTATCACCGGCCGAGGACGGGCCTCCACTGGGGGCTTTTGCACAAGAGCCCTATGTGCTCGCTCTATCATGAAGCATCGTGAGAGGGAGTCCGGAGGGAGCCAGCTCTCAGCCACTGTGCCAGGAAGCTCTCCATGTTGCCTTTCTCGCAGCCCTCCGGGAATCCAACGAAGCGCAGGTTATTTCGCTGGGCCTGCCCTTCCGCATCCTCCGCTCAGAGCGCTAGGCCTTTCTGGACACTCTCCATGCTGGCAACTTTGCGCTTCAGGGCTCCACATCATCCTCCACTCCCGAAATTCTGGTTTCTGCCTCCGTAATGCGGGCCACTGCGTTGCGTAGATCCTGACGCAGCAAGGCCCCTATTTTTGCGTCCAGCATGTCTCTTGATTGAGTTATTGCTGCCATCAGCACCGCATTGTCCGGCCCAGGGTCTTGTTGGCCACCCGTGGCTCCGGCACCTCCACTCGGCCCAGTGAACTTGTCAATAGGCCCATGTTTTGCCGACGCTCCACCACTCCCGCCTCTCGTCATTTCCAAAGGTAGACAGGGACACTCACCTGGGGCCAGCTACCGTGTTTACCAGCGCACTGTCTCTGGGAGCGCCAGTCAATGAGAGATGCCCAGTCTTTGTGCCCCCACGAGTCCAGCGCCAGTCTGTCCGGCTAGGCGGTAGGATCTAAGCCCCACGTCCACTCCGCCGGTTGTCCAGTTTGGAGGGCAGCCCCAGCTCCTTCCAGGCCACTCACCATGTGCACCAGCCAAGTGCACCTGACCACCAGCTACTGCTCACAATCCCTCCCGTGGCCCCGGGCACAAGGAAGGGGACACATGTCCTGCCAGTCTCGGCATGCTCCCAGGTGACCGTCCTCCACTGCTACGCACAGGGCTGTGCTGGACCCCACTCCAGGCCGGGCACACCGCCGCAGCTCTCCAGCCGCGTCCACTGAAGGCTGACCTGCCCCCAAACCTCAGACGAGCAATCCTACTGC
Source organism: Lissotriton vulgaris (assembly GCF_964263255.1). NCBI lineage: Eukaryota > Metazoa > Chordata > Amphibia > Caudata > Salamandridae > Lissotriton > Lissotriton vulgaris. The sequence continues at coordinate 232,161,910 of NC_141690.1, forward strand.
AGTAGCCGCCACCTCAGGTGGTGCTAAAATCCAGCTCCCGGCTCCGCCACAGGTCTCCAGGCCTCACCCTTCAGAGGCCCCAGCTCAGCCACGAGGAGAGGATCGGGCCACAACAGCGGCTGTCCACTCTCAGCAGTAGTCCCTCCGAGGCTGTAGATGTCGTGCAGGGAGTCTAGGGAGCACCAATACCTCAGGGCTTCACTCCGCTGTCCAAGCCGCCACCAGCACACCGGGCCCGGGGAGTCACCAAACTCAAGGCCCCAGCTTCTCCACCCCAGACCAGGCCGCAGAACTCCGCTCCTCTTCCCTCCGATTCCGGGCACTGTAGCGCTCCGCAAACATCACCGGAGCACAGCAGCTCGGACCAGCGCACAGTGTCTTATCTCCGGGCAGCAGGGTAAGTCGGGGGAACAGGATATCAGGCGGATAATTCATGGGCGGGACGGAGCTCTACTAGGCTGCGTCCGCCATGTTGGCCCGGGTAGCCACGCCGCCAGGTGACACCTTTTTGACTCAGTATTTTTCCACCTTAGAGCATCTGAAAGTGAGGAATATTTTCCAAAGCGCAATGGACATTTTGTTTCTCAATCCATCAAAGCCCTTTGCACTACTCTTAAATTCCCCCCATTGCCATAGGGTCTTTCAAAAGGCTTTGCTGCACCGAATTAATTAACTAGCATGTCTCCCGTCTCTGCATTACAGCCACATCTACCATCAGGGTTGCTTTACCCAGATTCCCATAAAATAAATGCGTCATCGTAGCTATTATCTCTAATCCACTAGCTTCGCCGCACCCTCGTTTTCAGGGCTTCTGTCCCAGTTATGTTATCCTACACAACTTTACGGTAGACTTGCCATGGCAACCAACTTTGTGGCTCTCCTTGTGAACCTTCCTTCATACTGTGTTACGGCAGACTTGCTGTGTCAACCATTACCCAACTTTGTGGCTCTCCTTGTGATCCTTCCTTTAAACTGTGTACGCTTCAGTATCTGTTGAAGCTCAATTTTATTAAAGTTAGTCACAAGCCAAACCTTTTCCCAACTTTCAAGCACTTAGGGCCATATTATAAAGAAGAGCGTAAAAATTATCCCCGGTTTAACGGCAAGAAACTGCTGCTAAATCGGTGATAATGGACTTGAAAATATGCCCTTGTGAATTCCCATAGAAGCCCATGTTCACACCAGAACCTGGGCTTCCATGGGAATTCACAAGGGCATATTATCAAGCCCCTTATCGCCGTTCCTTGATAATATGGCCCTTAGCTCCTTTCAATTTCTCCATCAGATCTTCCATCTCTACTTAACTTTAAAGAATATGAAAGTCTATTAATGATGTACACACGCAGAGAGTAATATGTCTTTTTTATTATTTCGCGCAGCCGCGGGCCATGTGACTATCCATTATTCCCTCAGCATTACAAGATAATCAGTGATACACCTCTGCATCTTAGGCATGAGCATAATCTTCTATCTAGCAAAGCACCATCCAAATGCTGATGATACGCTGGCATTGACACCCACAGCAATGGTCATCATTACCAAGGCATGGAGTGAGAAAGCATCAGACTCTCTATTTACCCATTCAACCACACCCCTTTATATGCAATGAAGAAGTCAATCCTAGTCTGTGTGTGATATGTGTTAGTATTACACAAATATTCCTGCTGCGAGGCAGATTTTCAGGCAAACATCTTGCAATCAACAGCTTCCTATCATCTCTTTAATCTGTGTTATGACCTTACACTGGCTCTTCATCGTCCATAATTGGGGCCCCAAGCTATCCATATTGGAATGAGGTTAGGGTTCCCACCAAATAAGATGCCAAAGGGGTGCTGTACCAGAGCCACCTTCAAAGCTGCTGGATCATCACAGACCAATCTGTAGCACAAAAACACTTTTCTTGGCCACTGCCTGTTAGTCTGAAGCCAAGCCCATGCACACCAAGTGCACCATGATAGACAGGCTCTGTCTCACATTTCAAAAGAGTTCCTTGCCCTCAAAAAAGAACCCAGCATACCGCCCTGTATAATGTAGTGAATTTGAGTTTGTCAATGCATTTTGGCCTACCAACAGGATCTTTGCTAAAATAGGAAGTAAACGCTTAGAGACATCACTTCCTGCTTAGTACTCGTGACTAAATACCATGGTAAAAATATAATATTATGCAAGGAAGTGGAAATCACTTTTAAAACAACTCATCTTTTTAAATGAATCCCATTGAGGACTCGAACCTTTTTCTTTTCTGTGGGCGTAAGTGAAGTTCAAAACTACTGTGAAGGTTTTGCTATAGATCCAGACTAAGCAGATTATCTATAATTTTCCACCAGTCCCTCCTCACCTTTCCACTCCAAAATGCTGTTTACCACCTAAATAATATAGATACTCCCTGTTGTACATTGAATGCACAGGCATGCTGCTCTACTTGCACACATTTATATATTTGATCCAATTCTGCTTGTACCCTTTCACTTTCTTATATATGGGGAGCTTAGAGTATCATAATTTGAGTGCTGCATTGCCTCAGCTAGCAGAATAGCGTGTCTCGCTCTTTTTGCTTAGCTAATCCGTTACCCGTAAGTAGACTGAGGGGCATATTTACAAGCCTCTATCGTCACAGGAATGTCACTTTTAATGGTGTTGCTGTGGTCTTAGGGGCTTAGTCTTATTTACAAGGGCTGCCTTGTGAATAAGGCCCCCTTTAACGCTATACTTAGCGTGAAAGGGGAGGGCAATGGGTGTTGCGGTGAGCGTTCCGACGAAACACCCATTGACTTTGACTCTGCCCCGTATTTACAAGGGTGGCGCAAATAGGAGGAAGCTCCAAATTAAGACCAGGTAAAACATGGTGGTGGCGGTTTTAAATCGCCATTTGTGATTTGCTTGTTTATGTGCAGGACACCTTCCTGCACATAAACAATCATTCCCACAATGCAGGCGCCCTTGCACTGTGGTGCAAGAGTGCCTGCATTGGCACTGTGCAGCTTTATTTAGCACCAGCGCTAGGGAAAATGCAGAGATGTGCTGTATCTTTATAAATATTGCTCATACCTGCATTTTTAAAATGGCAGAACGCGGCGTTAGCATTTTGTGCTTAACGCCAAGCTGCGCCATTGCCTTGTAAATATGCCATTGATTATAATGTTTTGATGAGACATTGGCTGCCTATACTCCTCCTCCTCATCTATGCCTTAACATTAGATTACTTTAAGAAGTATTACTACTTATAACTTACTTTTTCTTCCCCCATTACCCTTCCCCTAAAAACCTCACTTTTTCCTCTGTGCTCATTTGGACAGCCCTACCAAGGTGGAGGTTTCTGGAATAACTGTCCCTCGGTTAGCATGGAACCACTGAATATGATATAATGACGAATTTCTCAGGGGCAGAATGACTGTGCTGTGCTCACTTATTTGTTCCCACATTATTACATCTCATCTTCAGCCCTCAAACAACAAGGAAAGATCCCTTAACATACAAACAGGTCAAGCCAAAAGTTCTATCCTCCCAATAATATGGTCACTGAGACACTTCTCATTCATCTACATCTCTCCAAGAGAGAAAAGCATACTTTCAGCTCCTTTAAAGACTTGCCTATGTACTACTTCCAACACAAACTCATCAGCCTGTTGAAAACCAGCCACACAACTATGGATGTTAACAGACTCCTCGACCTCTACAACTCCGCATAGAAAAAAATCCCCAAGTAGAACTCAACAGTCCACTGAGAACTTGACCCTCTCATTCCAGACAATCAGTACCTCAGAACACTAAAGACCTTTCTGACAACAAGCAAGCTATTCTCAGATAGGAAATGAGGATGGAGTAAGGTTCTCAATAACCTTAGCAAACTCACAGAGCTCTGCTCTCCCAGATCCCAACATCCAAAGTCTCCTTCTGCAGAACTAAATTTAATGAAGTGACTCAAAGAAGCAAAGCACTCTTCAACACTGTCTAGCACTGCATCTGTTATGTTATGTTATGTTAATTATATTTTTATAGAGCACAGATGCCCCAGCCAAGGGGCGTCCTGGCGCTAGACAGGTACTATAACATAACACACAAAGGGAAAAAGAAGAAAATGGCGACTACTCGGAAGCGGGAAACAAAAAAGTTTTGATAGCACGCCTGAAGGTGGACAGATCATTCAGGGCTCGAATGTGCACCGGGAGCGAGTTCCACAATCCCGCAGCAAGCACTCGGTAAGAGCGGCCACCCATTCTGCTAAGTTTAAAACGGGTGCAGACTACTAGGTGAAGAGCCTCAGATCTTAGTGATCTCGGAGGGATGTAGGGAGTGAGCAGGTTGGACAGTGCCGGCGGTGACGAAAATTTCATAATTTTAAAGGCCAGACAGAGTGCCTTAAACTTGATCCGCTGTCTTACCGGAAGCCAGTGTAGTGCCGAGATGGTACCTGACACAGAACAATGTCTGGGAAGACCCACAATGGCTCGCGCCGCGGCATTTTGAACCCTTTGGAGCCTGGATGCCTCAGCCTGGTTTACCCCTATCATCAGCGAGCTATCGTAGTCCAGCCGGGATAGAATTGATGCCTGGACCACGAGCTGTCTGGTGGAGGGATCAAAATATTTCAAGATTGCCCTTATGCCACGCAAGATACAGTAGCAGGTAGCTGCAACCCTCTTCGTGTGGTCAGTGAAGGTGAGCGCAGGATCCAGCCAAATTCCTAGGTTTTTCACTCCAGAAGCTAGGAATAATGCCCAGCTCTGGAGGCCACCACTGGTTTCCCAATAGCTCAACATGTTTCCCTAAGACCAGCACCTCAGTTTTGGTGGCATTCAACTGAAGGCAATTAGTACGAAGCCAACTCACTACTGCCACAAGTCCTGCTCGGAATCTGGTGGCCTCCACTTCAGGGTCTCCACTAAGTGTCACCGCCAGCTGCGTATCGTCCGCATATGAGGTCATCGTCAGACCCCACTGTTTGACGACTGCAGCTAGCGGTTTCACATAGAGGTTGAACAATGTGGGGCTTAAAGAAGAACCCTGTGGGACCCCCAGGTCCAAGGGATAGATGGTGGATTGGCCGGGTGGTATTGCCACTTTAAAGGTTCGATCTGAGAGAAAGGATCGAAACCACTGGAGAGTGGTGCCTGCTACTCCAGCTTCCTCTAAGCGTTGAATCAGTATCTGGTGGGACACAGTATCGAAAGCAGCGCTCAGATCTAATAGCAGGAGCGCTGCTGTACGTCCGGAGTCAAGCACCAGGCGTAAATGCTCGATAATATAGAGCAAAGCGGTCTCGGTACTGTGTCCTGGCCGGAAGCCATTCTGGCTGGGGTCCAGTATCTGATTACGGGCCAGGTGTTCGGACAAGATCGAGTTTACATGGGCTTCGGTGACTTTAGCCATCCAAGGCAATAAAGATATGGGGCGGTAGTTTTCTGGCAAAAGAGGGTCGGAATTTGCCTTTTTTAGGATAGGAGTGACTACCGCCTGCTTCCATGAAGATGGAACCGTTCCAGTTGACAATGACATGATGATAAGATTTAGTATGGGAGCTAGGCACAGCGGAAAAAGAGTACTAATAAGAGCTGGCTTCAGCGGGTCCAGAGAAGAGCCTTATTTAACGCTGAGGCTAAGTTTGTCAAAAGCCTCAGTGGACAAATCAGGTAGAGAGGTCAGAGTCTCATACCCCAGGAGATTAGGGTCAACTAGCTCTGGATCCGGCCGACATGTATCAAAACCTCGGTATATTTTCTGCACTTTCTCCAAGAAGAAAGTTGCCAAATTCTCGCAATGGATGTCAGTGCAGATCTCTGCCGAGGTGGCTCTTTTATTCATAAGGTCTTTCAATACCTTGAATATTAGTTTAGATGGATTGGTGCTGGCTAGAAATTCCTGCGCATAGAATGCGGCCCGTGTTCTGCAGATTGCCCTATGGTAGAGCTTAAGTTTGGCGAAATACAGGGTTTTCAGGGCAGGATCATAAGATCTTCTCCAATCCCTCTCTGCTTTCCGGCAAGTTTTTTTTAGCTCGGCAAGGGACTCATAATACCATGGGCTGGGTACCTTCAGATGACCTTTCGACCAGCGCATGGGTATAAGAGAGTCAAGAGAATCTGAAATCCATGAGCAAAACAGCTGTCCACTCACAGATCTCCACTGCTGACATCTCTTACAAGTGCATTGCTACAAGTCCCTTACAAGTTCAACAAAATCAGATATCACACCGGCAACACAAAATCAACACCTGCTCTCATACTCCACCATCCCAGGCTCCCATTGTCCACCATTCCATACCCAATAAAACAGGATGCAGTCTCTCTTGTACAGCGAAACCATCAGCATGATGAACTTTCTCAAGATAAACGCATATGAAAAAGACATGCTATCTCTGGGAGATTTGCTAATGTCTGCTTTCCCTCTGACTAGGAACCCTCCTGAAGAATCTGTCCTTTCTGAAGCAACCACCCATGGACCCAGGCAACCTTGACAACTTTCACCCCATCACTCAACTACCATTTATAGGAAAACTCATTAAGAAAACAACTATCGTAGAAGATCAAGCAAACCAACCTCAGAACAAACTGGAGACTGGATACAGATACTATCCAAGTAGTTTATGGGACACCTCTCACCAAGGGAAGAACTAAGCATCTCCCCCTGATTCCATTTGACCTCCCAACTGCATTTGATACAGTTGACCACCAAACATTGATTCAAACCCACGTAACACACACACAGGGTTCTCCACCTACCTTGCCAGATGCCAATAGTATGTGCATATAGAATTCCTAGGATGCCAGAATCTCCCCATCTCCTGTGGAGTAGGCCTGGCACCCCACCCCCCTCTAATAATCTTCATTCTTTATATAGAACACTTGGATACTTACTGAATTTTAACATCAACAAGGTTCATCAGTAAGATACTGACATTGATCCATACCTGAAAGTCTCCTCAGCAAATTAGGGACTCCAAATATGCCTCAAACTAATCTAAAACTGGGTGTGAAGTACCTGCCTATAACTTAATCCAACATAATGTTGATCCTTGTGTTTGCAGTCAGCTCAAAACATTCAACGATTCCAGTCAGGCTATCTGACATGAACCATCATGGTTTAATACCCAGCTGATTGACAATATGAAAGCCCTTGGATTCACCCTCTTCACAGACCTCACATTCAAGGAACACATTGCTAACAAAACCAAGACAGCATTGTTCCAATTCATTGTCTCAATAAGGTGAAACTCTTCCCTCTATAAACCACTTTTGAAACAACAGTCCTGGCCCTTGTCCTACCACCTGGATGGGTACAGCACTCCGGCACCCCTCAAAAGCATCCCAAATGCTGAATCAAGTCTTGTCAAGTTCAGGAAGACATTCAACTATTTCTCTCCCCAAATCGGGGGAATTATAATCGCTCCCTCTCCAGGCCCTTGTTGTCTGCAGAACCTGCTGTATCACCTACAGTGCTATCAGAAATTATATTTCACACACATGTCCGGGAAACTAAATACCTCAGGCATACTGCAGCACACTAGGAACCAGTTTTATCAAGGGTTTGCATTGCCTTTGTGTCACGCAGAGTGACGCAAGGCCAACACAAGCCCTTCAATGAGATTTAGCAGGCCATGCAAAGCCACCTTGGATGACCCTGTGAGACTTGGTAAATCTAGAGTAACACAAGGCAGCACATGTCTTTCCCTTGCTTTAGTCTGCGCTAGGTATGTATATCATGGGTGGAGAGTGTGCGTTCCCACGCTTCTATCCATGTGTTTGGTGCATTTCCAGATTTGCTTACACTAACTAACCTGGCATTTCCAGATTTGCTTACAGTAGTTAACCATCTGACTATTTTTCTTATACATTTCACAATTGCTAATGAAGTCCTAATCTGTTACTTGCTATTGAGGATAAACTTTGCTCACCGATTTGGCTTTCCTTTGATAATCTTGTACTGCTATACTATGTTTCTGAGACTGATTTATATTACTTTGACTTTGAATTTGTAATAAATCCATACATTATCCTACTTAATGACTCTAAACTTCACCGTGTGACTAAGGGCCCGATGTAGGTAGGCCGTTACCGATCGGTAACGGCCGAAAATACCGATTTTTGGCCCTTACCGATCGGTAAACAGCCATCGAGATGTAGGGAACAAAAAAAAATCAAAATCGGAGTGAAAACCGATTCGGAATGAGTACCGAATGGAAAAGAATCCGATACGTACATACCGAAAATCGGATATGTAACGAATCGGTAACACACCGAATCGGATGCAAACACCGATTCGGTCAATGTACCGAATCGGTAGACACACCGAATCGGAAAATAACCGATTCGGTCCATGTACCGATTCGGTAGTGACACCGAATCGGAAAATAACCGATTCGGTCCATGTACCGATTCGGTAGTGACACCGAATCGGAAATTATCCGAATCGGTCCATGTACCGATTCGGTAGACACACCGAATCGGAATGAAGCCGATTCGGTCCATGTACCGAATCGGTAGATAGACCGAATCGGACATGAGCCGAATCGGAGAACATACCGATTCGTATGAATCACCGATCGGGAAATTCCCCGATTCCGACAGATGGGGAGATGTAGGGAGGCACAGAAACACCGAAATCGGCTCAAATTCGGTAGAATTCACTCGGTATTTACCATGGATTACAATCAGGTGGTAACCAACTCCAACCCATATAAACAGCCCCAAAATGCATTGCAACTTGCAGGATGGCAGCTTTTTATGTCATTGCGAGGCGGCTACGGCTACAGCAGGAAGGACAGAGGGAATGGCTAAGAAATGAACAGGTCTACAGACAGAGGATAACCCTGTTCATGCTCACAGAGGCAGAGATCCTACAGAGATACAGGCTGGACTCTGACACCATACTTGAGCTCATCAGGGACCTCAAACCATTCTTGGACCACCACACCCCAAGGGCACACGCCATCCCAGCACACGTCCAGGTGCTATGCAGCCTACACCTGCTAGCGTCTGGCAGCTATCAAAGTGGAGTTGCAGCGGCAGGAGGGGTGAGCCAGAGCAGCCTGTCAAGGTTCTTCCACACATTCCTTGACGCCATGATACACAGGATGGACCAATACATCTCTTTCCCTGCAACCCACGCAGAACTGCTACAAACTAAAGCTGACTTCTACCAGATGGCACAATTTCCCCAAATCATTGGTTGCATAGATGGCACGCACATTCCGATTTGCCCACCAGCGGACACAGAATACATATACCGCAATCGGAAGTCTACACACACCATCAACGTGCAGGTGATCTGCAATGCGAAGTGCACCATCACAGACCTGGTAGCAAAATTTCCAGGGAGTACCCATGACTCCTATATTTTCCAACAGAGCGGCATCTATGCACGGCTGATGGCTGGCGAATTTGGTGAAGGATACCTCCTAGGTGAGACACATCATCAGACCCCCATAACACACAGTAGCTAGGTGGAATACATGTATGCATGTTTGTAATGTTACCCCTTTCTCTTCCAGGCGACAGTGCATATGCCCTCCGCTCATTCATACTCACCCCCTACCTCAACCCCTCCACACCCAGCCAAAGGAGGTATAACCGGGCCCACATACGCACAAGGAATGTCGTCGAACGGACCTTTGGCATCTGGAAAAGTAGATTCAGATGCCTGCACAAGAGTGGAGGTGCAAGGCAGTATACCCCCATCACCTGCTGCAAGATCATAGCTGTATGTGCAATGTTACACAACCTTGCGGTGAAGAAGGGCGCTGAGGTGGAGTTGTCTGACTACGAGGACCATGACGACGACGAAGCTGTGCCACTGACACAGCCAGCTGGGGTGTGTACGCCAAGTGATGGCAGATACAGACGTGAGGAGATTACAGAAAACTATTTCTGAGTGAGTACAGATGCAAAGACAGCTAAATGGTTGTTGTGAAAAAAACTATTTTTAATACTGTTGCAACACAGTTACTGCAATGATGTGCAACAAAAAAAAGGTGTAATGGCAAAGAAAACAAAAGTTCAAGGTCCAGGTTGCTCACCCGCCCTTGCAAGGCTATTTCTTTGACCGCTTGGCAGCACCACTGGGGTGTCCCTCAGCCCCCTCAGAATGACCAGCGGCATCTGCGGAGCGCCTGGTGCTCCTGCGTGGCTCTGACGCAGCGCTGGCCGGGCTGCTGCGGCTGCTGCTGTCCCCAGCATCCCCCAGGTCCAGGGCAGGATTTGCGGCAGTGTTAGAGATGATCATGGCCTCCATTGCAGTCGTGATGCGGGCCATTCCCCTTGTTATCTCTGCCGTATTTTGTGTGAGGCTAGACTCCATGTTGGCACTGCGCTGGCAGAGTTGTGCCGTTGCCGCAGCAAGGCGGCTCATGGAGCGGTTCTGCACCCGGGCATCCCGCCTGCGCACCAGCTCATGCTCCTCCAGTCTGCCACATAACTGGGTTATGGCAGTGGTTAGCCTGCCTAAACCTGCTGCTACCTCCTTGTTTGAATCCACGAAGGCCTGAAATCCTTTTACCATTTCCCCCATCTGCAGGTTGTGCTGCAGGAGCTGGCGTTGGCAGGCCATGATGGATTTCGCCTGCTGCCTTTGGATCTTGACCATTTTTCCCTCGAGGCCCATGAAGACACTGCCCTCCGATGCTGGTGCTGCAGCGGTGGGAATGGCACGGCGCCGGGTAATGCTGCTGCCGGCCTGCTGAGTGGGCTGGGGTGCCACTGGTGGGGGTGTGGTGCTGGCCGGGGCCTGAGCCCCTGCTCCCAGGACAGGGTGTACTGGTGCCACAGCCATGATCGTGGCAGGAGCTGGTGTAGGTGGAAGGAGGTCCCTTGTCGGGGAGTTCTCTGGGGAGAACTGCAAGGGGGGTGTGCTCGGCATTTGTGGGGAGTGCAGTGCTTCAAAGTCTATTACCAGGTCTCCCTCTATACCAAGCCCTATGGTGTTTTCTTCCTCCTCCTCCTCGGCAGCCTGACTGGTGCTCGGCCCTGCGAGTGCAGTGGTGGATGGTGCTGCTGCCTCTGTTGTCATTGTTTGTCCGCCTGATGGTGCCCCTAGGTACAAAGAAGCATTTGTAAATTGAGTGCCGATGTATTACAGTCAGTACAATTAAAGCATTCCACATGTCCTTGCATCTCCTTAGAATGTGTTCCACTGTTTCCTGTCTTGTGATTCTGCACTGCCATATTTTGCTAACTTCTGCTGACTACATGTACCATGATGCTTGTCTCTTGTATGTTGGTTACAGTACTGTGCTGGGGTTTGGCTATGCATTGTGTCTAATGGGGAGGTGTCTGGTAGGGTGTGTCATGATGCGCATGCTTCTTACCTGTAGCTGTAGCTCTGGCTGAGCTGTCCAGGGTCCCAATTCCAGTTACGCTCTCCCTCTCAATGGTGGTGGATACCATTTCCTCGAGGTCTGTGAGGGGTGGCGCCGGGTTCCTGCCTCCACCAGTGCCTCCAGCCTGCCTCTGGATCTCTGCCATCTTCCGTTTGGTGAGGCTGCGGATGTCATAGAAACGCTTCTTCAGCTCATCCAGGGACCTGGGGGTGACACCCACAGCATTCACCTTTTGGGCGATTTCACTCCAGAGCCTCCTCTTGGTGCTGTCTGGCACATTGAGGGACAGCTTTCCAAATAGCTGCCGGTGCACCCTCACCACCTCCTCAACCAACACCTGCAGCTCGATGGTGCTGAACTTAGGCTTCCTCTTCTGGGTGGACTTCTGGCTCTCACTCTGGTTTTCCATCTTGATCAGAACAGTTCACTACCTCCTACTCCCACTGCTGCTAACTGTGAGTGTTCAGCTCAGGCTGGCTCTCCAGAAAGTTTTTTTTTTTTTTTTTTTAAATATTTTTAAAGCGCTGCTTATACCCGTAGGCGTCTTGGCGCTGTAAGCCAGTTATTTGTGAATGACTCTGAGCATGAATGATTATTGGGTGAACAACCAGGTTTTCAAGAGCTTACGGAATTGAAGGAGGGTGGGGCTTTGCTTGATGTTGAGTGGCAGGGTATTCCATAGCTTGGGGGCGGCTACCAGAAAGCGGCGATCGCCCCAGGTAACAGTTTTGGTACGGGGGTGACTAATTGGTTAAGAGTGGCTGACCTTAGGGCTCTGGAGGGTTTGTGCATTTGTAATTGGTCTCTTAAAAACTGAGGGCCTTGGTTGTTAAGTGCCTTGAATACAATACATAGAGATTTGAATTGGATTCTTTTCTGCACAGTGAGCCAGTGAAAGTCCTTTATGCTGTTGGAAATGGATTCGAATTTGGTTTTGCCAGCGAGCAGGCGTGCTGCCGCGTTTTGAATGGTCTGCAGTTTGGTAATGACTCTAGATTGAGCATTTAGAAAGAGACCATTACAGTAGTCCAGGGAGGACAAAACAAGAGAGGTGACCAGTGTCTTGATGGCTGATTCAGGAAGAAAAGGGTGTATTTTCCTGATCATCTTAAGCTTTAGGTGTGCCGAAGACACCGTTTTATTGGCATGGTCCATAAAATTTAGGGCATCATCAAAGATGATGCCAAGGTTCCTGACTTTGGTAGCAGGCGTAGGAGGCATACCGAAGGTCTCAGGCCACCAGCTTGAAGGCCATGCTGGCAGGAGTGTTCCAAAAATGAGTACCTCTGTTATGTCAGAAAGTTCTTAATTAGCTGCACCTGCCAGGGTTGCCACTCCCTGTTTGGGTGGGGGAGGGGGAGCCACCTCATTGGCTGAATCGGCTTTTACCGAATCGGATATTACCGAATCGGTAAAATCCGATTCGGTATTATCCGAATCGGATTTTACCGATTCGGTTTCTTCAATGCATTCCTATGGGCTTTTTTGCCATGGGTGTGTTTTCATACCTACGATTCGTTAATTGCCGAATCGGATTTTACCGACTCGGCTATTTCCGATTCGGTGGTAGCCGATTCGGCTATTTCCGATTCGGTGGTAGCCGATTCGGTACTTTCCGATTCGGTCCGTGACGAATCGGTACGTACCGATTCACATTACCGATGCCGACCGATTCGGTATTATTTCGCCATTTGTTTGCTACATCTCGTTTTCCGATTTCAGAATACCGATTCGGCCCGCCTCGGTATTTTGAAATCGGAAAATCCCTTTTACCTACATCGGGCCCTAAATGGTTTGCACTGTAATGGTGAATTGAAACTAAACCTAACTCTTTTATTATACACCTTCCCAAGTGAGGTGCAATGAGGAGAAATATACCTTAGTTCTACTCGAGTTTTGTCCTATTTCTAAGTGCACAGCATTCTGCAACACACATAGAAAGAGGAAAAAGACATAGAGAAAGAGAATTGTTTTTATGCAGGTAGGTGCCGCTTCCAGTCCAAAAATAATCCAGCCGGTAATGCAGGCTCCCTTGCATCATGGCACAAGGGTGCCCGCGTTGTCGATTGGTAACCACAAGTGCACCAACGCAGAGAGAGGGCTGGAATGTGCCGTATGTTAGTAAATATGACACATTCCTGTCCTCTTCATTTGACACAGCACATTGTCTTGCTGAGTTGCGCTTCTTCAAATCTTGGTCATAGGAGTCAGGAGCCGCCACAATGGAGACAAAATGGTGCATGAAGGTTTTGGAGCAGAGCCCAGCTGACACAAGAACTGCTTCAAACCTCATGCGGTTCAGAAAGAAGTGGAAGACGTCCCTCTCAAAGAAACACTCTACACCCTCTCAGCAGGACCCTGTCCATTACCTGCCTCCCCATAAACAATTGTGAATCACACTTCTGTGCTTCTTGCATTACTCAGCGTCTCTCCTATCTAGGCATGCACTCTACCAATGCCGGCATACAAAAACATGCAAATGGTTCCATTACTAGTGGACCAACATTGGACACTGCTGCTTGTGTACCAATGTAGCCCCACAATTGCCTCTTGGGTATAAAGAGATGCTGATTCCTGCCGTGCATATTCTACAGTGGATTCTGCTCTGGCTTCAACGTTTCCAAGGAACTAAATGGTGAAAAGCTGCCATTCAATGATATTTAAGTCTGTCATTCTTCAACGATTAAAATAATCTTCCTTCCTTTAACTCAAGATGGCTTTTGCAGATTTGTCAAAGCACCAGATTGTTTCTCAGTAATGCTTGCAACATGTTTACCCACTGACTACATACAAGTCAAAATATTGCAGAGAACTTGATTCTGCTGAAAAAAGTGCGGGAAGGATTAATATACGAGAATTATGTACAGTTTGGTTTTTCCTGCCTCCATGTGGAATTCAGTGTAAGAACCCAAAGCTTCCAAGCCTCATGCACTTAGGCTGTACCATCTTCAATGCCCGGTCTGGCTCAGCCCCCGCCTTCATGACCTCTGAAATTCATATTTACGCTCCCTCAAGGGTGCTACGCTCATCCACCCAACAACTGCTCGTAGTCCCCCGCTTCAAACGAAAAAATGGGGAGGCTCCAAATTCTCCACACTCGCTACCGCCTTTTGGAACTCCCTTCCGGCTCACCTGAGATCCTGCCCCCAGTACTCACTCTTTCGCAAGGCACTTAAAACCTTCCTGTTCACCCAAGCCTTCCCTTCCTAAAGCCCCCCCCCGGTGTCCTAGCCCTTCTGTCCCTCAGGGATTTTTAGTACTGTGTAGCGCCATGAAACCGCTCGGTGTCCGTGCGCTCAAGAAATATTTTAAACTCAAACTCAAACTCAAACTTAGATTAGAACCTCACCTCTGTTTGGTCATCGCATGCCTTCTATTGTGGGCTGTGTATGTGAGGGACACCAAAACAACCCATGTTTTTTAAAGAGTATGGGGGCCGGGAGTGGGGGAATGGGGGGGGTTGTTTCACAACAACACATCCACTGCCCCGATGGAAATGGGCAAACTTAGCCTTTTTTTCGACTAGACAGAAACAGATGATTTTATGCACAAACTCTCCATCCAAGCATTACTTTCTAGTATACACGTATATCAAATAATGTGAGCAATAAATATGATTTTTACATGTTGGAGCAGCGTCATTTTGGCTCTGCCCTCATCATTATTGATTAGGTCACATATATGTTTATTACGGGTGTTATGTACTCATGTGGTATGGTTTGACTAATAAAGTGAAGTGCACTTAAAGTCATATAGAAAGCGCATTTACCATGTGACTTCAACATTTATATATGAGTGTACACAAATGCATGCTCCTTTTACAGTAACAATAAATTGCAGTTCTCATGTATATTTACACCTGTGCGTTTCAATAATATTTATTCATCTTCATGGATTCACATATTAATTTAAAGGTGTTCTGTATTTACTGTACAACAGCAGATGTTTCTATCAGAATTGCATCTTACACTTATAACGTAACTGTCTATCTATATTCACATTGTTACAACGTGTATTGAATCTTAGCTTTTGCTAACTTGACCAAAGAACTTAAGCATTTGGATTTCTAAATGTTTAATCTTCAACGTGAATTTTGTTTTGGGTGCAATAATTTTCTTTCCTCTGCAGGTGCCTGGTGGGGTGGGGCGATCCTCATTGACAGCAGCAGTGGTGGCACTGCTGCAAATGCACAGGCCGGTTTGGCCGGCCGTCATATGACGGCCAAACTGACATGCGCATTTGTATCTCTCCACCTGAGCTTTGTTGCACAGCCAGGTGGAGACAGGTTGAGACATGCACAGGCTCCCAGGCCCTGACTAAACGGAAAACTAGGCAGCTCAGACCAATCCTGGCGTGACTCTCATGCTGGGTATTACCAGCATGAGAGCAGCTTCTGGATTGGTGTAGGGAGCTCAGGAGCCTGCCAGGAGTTGAGAAGAGCAAAAGAAGACCGAGACGGTGGCCAGCAGGTACGTTATTTTTTATTTCCCTACCCCCGCTGCGGCCCCTCAACTTTTTATTCACAGCAGCTGCTACTGACTACTCTCTGTGTGGAATAAGGGGATGCAATTCAGGGCCGTTTCGAATGGGAAACAACCTTTACAACGCAGTCATTACATCACACTACCTTTACGTAGCAGTCATTACATCGCAACATCCTTTACATAGCATGTCATTACAATGCAGCCATTACATCGCATGTCACTACAACTCATGCCATCACAACGCATGTCACTACAATGCTGGCATTACATCGCAAGTCATTCCAATGCATACCATTACAATGCATAGTACCCTTACACTATCCAACACTTACCTTACTGTTGCAGTAATTGGAGTAAGAATAATAATTTTTACCCCTACACTATCCAACACTTACCCTACTGTTGCACTTACTGAAGTTAGAATAGTATTTATTATCCCTATACTATACAACACTTACCTTAAATGCGATGTAATGGTATGCATTGTAATGGTATTCATTGTAATGGTATGCGTAGTAAAGGTATAATGCGATGTAATGGAATACGTTGTAAAGGTAGTTTCTGAAAATGCGGTGTAATGGCATGCAATGTAAAATAATGCATTGTAAGGGATGTTGCGATGTAAAATCTGCATTGTAAAGGCACGCATTGTAAATGTATGCCTTGTAACTTCATACATTCGCTTTGAATATGTGGATCAAATGAGTGTTTCTGCCAAAGAGTATAATTTGAAGATGGTCATCAATTGGACCTTCGATCCTGTTTCTAGAAGCATCTTTCTGTGGGTATAACTATGGAATACTCTTTAGCTTTAGTCAGATTTCTTTCCGACTAGGAGAGGTACAGACTTATATGCGCTATCCTGGTTGCGTGGCTTCATGCTATGCAATACTCTTGCTTTAAAGAAGTTCTACAGAAGTTATTATATGCTGACACCTTCCTACCTTAATGGCTCTAATCTTGTACTGCTATACTATGTTTCTGAGACTGATTTATATTACTTTGGCTTTGAATTTGTAATAAATCCATACATTATCCTACTTAGTCAAGTCAAGTCAAGTCAAGTAATTTATATAGCGCACTACATACCCAGAGGGTCTCAAGGCGCTTGAGGAAGGGTGGGGAATTACTTGTCGAATATCCAGGTTTTAAGCTGCTTTCTGAAGGCTAGGTGGTTTTGAGTAAGGCGGAGGTGAATGGGAAGGGAGTTCCAGGTTTTAGCCGCTAAGTAGAAGAAGGATCTTCCCCCCATGGTGGTTTTGTTGATGCGTGGAAGAGCAGCGAGGGCTTGGTTGGAAGAACGTAACTGGCGGGAGGGGGTGTAGAAGGAAAGTCGCGTGTTGAGGCATTCGGGTGCAAGTTCGTAGAGTGCTTTGTGTGCGTGGGTGAGGAGGCGGAACATTATCCTCTTATTGACAGGGAGCCAGTGGAGGTCTTTCAGGTGACCGGAAATGTGGTCATTACGCGGGATGTCTAGTATGAGTCTGGCTGAAGCGTTTTGGATGCGTTGGAGTTTTTTCTGAAGTTTTGCGGTGGTACCGGCGTACAGGGTGTTTCCGTAGTCCAGGCGGCTAGTGACCAGTGTGTGGGTGACCGTTTTTCTAGTTTCGGTGGGGATCCAGCGAAATGTTTTTTTGAGCATGCGAAGAATGTTGAAGCAAGAAGATGAAACGGCGTTGACTTGTCTGGTCATCGAGAGTGAGGAGTCCAGGATGACGCCCAGGTTCCGTGCGTGGTCCGTTGGGATGGGTGCTTTTCCTAGGGCCGCTGGCCACCAAGAGTCGTCCCATGCGGAAGGGGAAGTACCTAAGATGAGGACTTCTGTTTTGTCTGAGTTCAGTTTAAGACGGCTGTGCTTCATCCACTCGGCTACTTCTTTCATCCCTTCATGTAGGTTGGTTTTGGCGGTGTTAGGGTCTTTGGTGAGTGAGAGGATCAGTTGAGTGTCATCAGCGTAGGAGATGATGTTGAAGTTGTGTTGACATGCGATGGTCGCAAGGGGGCTCATGTATACGTTGAAGAGGGTGGGGCTGAGTGAAGATCCTTGTGGCACGCCGCAGATGACTTCGGTGGCTTCTGACTTAAACGGTGGGAGGCGGACTCTCTGAGTTCTTCCGGCAAGGAACGAGGTGATCCAGTCCAGTGCTTTTCCTTGAATTCCGATGTTGTTGAGGCGTTGTATAAGGGTGCTGTGACAGACTGTGTCGAAGGTTGCGGAGAGGTCAAGGAGGATGAGGGTGACTGTGTCTCCGTTGTCCAGTAGTGTTCGAATGTCGTCTGTTGCTGCGATGAGGGCGGTTTCGGTGCTGTGTTTGGCTCGGAAGCCGGACTGTGAGGAGTTGAGGGATTTGTTGGTTTCGAGCAAGGCGGCGAGCTGGTTGTTGACGGCTTTCTCGATGACTTTGGCCGGGAATGGTAGGAGCGAGATGGGGCAGTAGTTTTTGAGTTTGGTGGGGTCTGCTGTGGGTTTTTTCAGAAGGGCGCTGAGTTCGGCGTGTTTCCAGCTTTCTGGGAAGGTGGCGGAGTTGAGGGAGCAGTTGTTGACGTCTCGGAGGTGGGGTGCGATGATGGAGTCTGCTTTTTTAAAGATGTGGTAGGGACATGGATCTGTGGGGGATCCTGAGTGGATGGAGTTCATCAGGCGAATGGTGTCCTCAGTGGAGATTGGGTTCCAGTCGTAAAGGATGTTCAAGGGGGGTTTAGGCTCGGAGGTAGGTTGGGTGGGTTGGTCTCCGGGTTGGTTGTTGAAGCTGTTATGGATGTCGGCGATTTTGTCATGGAAGAATGAAGCTAGAGAGTCGCAAAGGATTTGAGAGGGAGTGATGTCGTTGGAGTTAGCAGTGGGGTTGGTAAACTCTTTGACGATGTTGAATAGTTCCTTGCTGTTGTGGGCGTTGTTGTCTAGTCGGTCTTTGAATGCGGATTTCTTGGCTGTCCGGATCAGTTGGTGGTGTTTACGGGTGGCGTTTTTGAAGGCGTCTCTGGTGCAAGTGTTTGGGTCTTTTTTCCAGGCTTTCTCAAGGGAGCGACAGAGTTTCTTGGATCTCTTAAGGTCATTGTTGAACCAGGGGGCGTTTTTGCTGCCTAGCTTGATTTGACGTTTTTTCAAGGGTGCTAGGTTGTCGGCGCTGTGGGTTAGCCATTGTTTGAGGTTAATGGCTGCTTGGTTAGGGTTCGACGAATAGGCAGGGGGGTTTTGGAGAAGCGATGTGGAGATCTGGTCGATGGTGATTTTGTTCCAGTTTCTTCGCAGAGTAGGTTGAGGGTGGTTTGGATGGTGGTCTTTTTGTAGTTAAAGTGAACGCAGCTGTGGTCCGTCCAATGGAGAGCTGTGGTGTGATTGAAGGAGATGTGCTTGCTGGAGGTGAAGATAGGGTCGAGTGTGTGTCCTGCGTAGTGGGTGGGGGTGTTTACTAGTTGTTTGAGTCCGAGGTTGGCTAGATTGTCCAGAAGGGTGGTGGTGTTGCTGTCCTTGCTCTTTTCCAGGTGAAAATTGAGGTCTTCCAGTAGAATGTAGTCCTCAGAGGGGAGGGCGTGTGGGGTGATGAAGTCAGTGATGTCTTCACTGAATTGTGTACGGGGTCCTGGTGGCCTGTAGAGGAGGGTGCCTCTGAGTGTGGTCTTGGGGTCGGTGTGGATCTGGAAGTAAAGATGTTTGGCGATAGTGAAGTTGACGTTGGAGCTGGTTGAGATGCGGATCGAGTTCTTATGGACGATGGCGATGCCTCCTCCTGTTTGGATGGTGCGGTCTTTTCGGATGATCTTGTAGCCGTCCGGGATGGCTATGGTGATGTCTGGAGCTGATGAGGCGTTCATCCATGTTTCTGTTAGGAAGGCGACGTCCGGAGAAATGGTGTCTAGTAGATTCCAAAGGTCGATTTTGTGTCTGTGGATCGAGCGGGTGTTGAGCAGGATGCATTTTAGGTGGTTAGTGTCGGATGTCTGTTTGGTGTTTGTGGATTTGGTGTGGGTCTTGGTGCAGTCAAACTTGCAGGAGTGGCATGTGAAGGGTCCATGGGTGTGTCCCGGTGCGGCTTGGTGGCAGTTTGGTGGACGGCCGGGGTTGAGGGCAGTGAGAGTTGCGGCGTTGTATGCTATGTGGGAGAGCTGGGAATTGCGACGGCCAGGGAGTCTGGCGCTGGGCGCGGTCCAGGCGCGGACGGGCGTGCTTGACTTGACTTGACTTGACTTTCTGAAAACAATCTTCACATTGCAATTGATGTAAAATCATTCTAGGTCCACCATAATATGAACAGTAGTGAAGTCAATATTTTCTCATCAATTTTATGTCAAATTCTGAACAAAGTTGTGAACTCCAATTCATTTTTATTGATGTAAAATAGAATTTGCTAATACAAATCTACTTGCCAGTGAGCAGCTGCCTTTCTGTGACATAACTATTCACTGTGAGGTGAAAGGAACTGCTTGTCTGCTCAATCTGCTCTGCAACCACAAAATGCACTAATTAATGTTTTAATTTGTGAGCCTCATATACCAAACTGCAAACATATTTAATTTTATTTTGGCAGAATTGGTGGAAACAACCATTGGGCCCAGTGAATTGCAGAGACAGTCTGGCCAGTGACAGCTGCTGAACTTCAAGCTGTGTGAGGCTTTAATATTAGATTTGTGGGGGGGGGGGGGGGGGGGTTGATGAAATAAAAATGGTTTACGCAACATTTTGCGAAAATGGTGACAAATGGTGTAGTTGTGGGTTGAAATACTTAAACTGACAAAATGTATAAAAAGCCATAGGTGAAATAGGCAGTTCAGAAAATGCAATTTCACGTGGCTTATGATTTTAAGGGGATCTTCACTTATACATTTCACTCACTTAATTTCCAATTGAGCATTTTCAAGTAAATTCTTGTAGAGACATACAAAATTTTGCAGATCTTTCAATTTTAGCAATTACATAAAGCAGCAAGGCAAATATATAACTCTCATTTAGCTGTGCTATCACCTCCGGGACTATGACCTTAAAGGTTTGGACAATGTAGGAGTTATAAGCTAGTGTCTCTGACAGGAGTTACAATATGATCTTAAGGTCAACTGCAAATTTACTTCCAGAAACGTAATAACATCGGCTTTACTATCAAATGCATGCTTTTCAACTCAACCAAATTCTTGAAATAAAAGTGTATCCTTTTTATGAAAAATACTACCTTAGCCCTGAAATACCAGCTACCTATTTTAAATGCATGTTTGGTGATCAGGCATGTTTGGTATCTCAACCAAAACATGGATAAATTCTATCTTGCAAGCGTGTGTGTCACCATTTAATGCCATGAATGCCCACAATGGTTGTATGATGGAACTACGCAAGGCATTATCACTGCATACTTTAACAATGCAGTCTTTACAATGCATTAGTCTTTACCACAAAAATGTTTACCATACATATGCCATTACCATGCATGCCTTTACAACACAAATGTAAGTATTTTGCAGGTAAGTATAAAATATATATATATATATATATATATATATATATATATATATATATATATGTAGCAAATCCTGTTGCAGACGCCACGTCTTGATTCACGCGATGCAGTCAAACAGGACACAGACCCACATTTCGTGCTCATCAATCCTTTATTTGCCCAAGTGTATATATATATATTTCACCCAACGAGTCTCCAAACCCACCTCCAGCTCCAAAGAACCAGCGAACGAAGGAGAACAGACCACTTAGGTACATCAAGATGTTTCTTTTTATTGCCAAGTCTCACAAATGACGCGTTTTGGGCGCGAAAGCCCTTGATCACACAGCGGTCACAGCAAACTTTTTCATTTTTAAATGCTTTCAAGTGCACAGCCACCTACTTAGTCATGTGACTATGGAAAGTGAGGAAATACTATGTGAACTCCAAACACGCCAATATATTTCTTAGTGTATTTCTCAAAATGCTGAACATATCCATAAAAATAGATAAAAATATAGCAGCATTATAGGATATATATATACAATCACTGTTTAAATACAAATAAAACATGATCACATAGATATAACTGTTTAAATACATATTATATTCTATTACCAATCATATAATATTGTAAACGCCAAACATATGGTTATTATTCCTGTATAAATACAGACCACCTTTTCATGCATATATATGCCTTGATAACCAATATTATTGAAGAAATAAATTTGATATCTCTGGAGTTTATGTGCACAATTTAGCAAAAATGTTTTGTAAAGTCACTGTGCAAAAAACGTGCAAAAATCTGTGCAAATAGCTCATAGAATGTGCAAACCGCATGAGAAATAATATCTATCAATAACATCAACAACATTGAACCCAAATTATTTCGATAAAAATTGTTAAAAATATAAATAACATTTTTAAACATTATCATAGCGGTAAAATCTAATAATATATATGCTTATATATATATATATATATATATATATATATATATATATATATATATATATATATACATATATATATATATATGTATATATATATATATATATATACACACATATATATATAGGTGGTGACGTGTGTTTCAAAGGTCTTATTAGGGTGAGAGGAGGTCTGGCACTTTATCACAAGGATGATGTCAACAGTGATGTCATTTGAGATGTCATTATTGATGTCATGAGTGATGTCACTGACCATGTCATGACTGATGTAATATGGGACATCATCAGCAGTGCATAACGCCCCTGAAACCTATGGTTTTTTCAGTGAAAAAAAAAAAATATATATATATATATATATATATATATATATATATATATATATATATATATATATATATATATATATATATATATATATATATTCACTGAAAAAAACATAGGTTATAGACCATATATAGTTAGGGATTAGCATTTAAAAAACCTTATTTTATTTGCACAAAACCATTGAAATTCCATATATAGTTAGTTGCACTAACTATATATCGCGGACCCGCAATCCACTGCTAATGATGTCACATATTACATCATTCATGACATGGTCAGTGACATCACTGATGACATCACTGATGACATCTCAAATGACATCACTGATGACATCACTGATGACATCACTGATGACAACACCCAGTGACTGTATGTTTCTGTAAAGTTAAAATATGTCTTACATATTGAAGAATGAGTGGATGTATAAGTGTCTGGATGAAGGATTTAGTAGGTGCATGACTGACTGTATGAGAGAATGATTAAATGTGTCTCACTGAGTGTATGGGTTAGTGATTAAAGTGTCTTAATTTGGCAATCATTATTTATGTTGTTCTGTAAACTGCTGCATGTTTAAATCAGTAGCTATATCAGTAACTATATGGGTTATTGAATGGTTGCCCAAGTATTTGTATGGGAGACTGAGTATGTGTGTGGGTGGCTGGGAGGTGTATAACTCTGTGCATAGATGTGTGAGCAGTTGATTCCCTAGGTGTATGGGTTCAAAAGTGCATGTAGAAACAGCTGTATGGACAGTTGACTGTGTGCATGAGTATATTGGTGAGTGAATGGATATCTCAGTGCTACATGTCAAAGTAAGTACATATGTAAAACACACTCCATGTGAGAGTTGACATATATAAATAACTGAACATAAGAGCCAGTGAATGTGTGAGTGGCTGTATGAATCATTGTGAACTTGTATCAAGGATTGTATAAGAGAGTAAATATGTGTTACTATATGTTTGAATAAGTAAGGTGTGTATAACTGTATAGTTGAGGAAATGGAGATGTGATTGATTCTTTGCATGACTGACTAGGTGTGTGAGTAACTCCATGGATGTGTGACAGTCTGTGAGTGCCTGTTTACACTGAGTGTATCTAAGGTTATATTAGAGTCTGAAGATGTATTATCACATAAATGATATCATCAGTGATGTAATCAGTAATGTCAAATGAGATGTCAGTGATGTCATCAGTGATGTCATTTGAGATGTCATCAGTGATGTCATCAGTGATGTCATTTGAGATGTCATCAGTGATGTCATCAGTGATGTCACTGACCATGTCATGAATGATGTAATATGTGACATCATTAGCAGTGGATTGCGGGTCCGCGATATATAGTTAGTGCAACTAACTATATATGGAATTTCAATGGTTTTGTGCAAATAAAATAAGGTTTTTTAAATGCTAATCCCTAACTATATATGGTCTATAACCTATGGTTTTTTCAGTGAATTTTCAAGGTTTTGTAAATGCAAATTCCTAGCTATATATGGTCTATAACCTATGGTTTTTTCTGTGAATTTCATTGGTTTTTTAAAAGCTAATATCTATAGCGGTAAAATATATTCTTTATTAAGTGACGTATCACGTAGCCCGTGAGACGCCTCATGATGCATCGCATAACTGTGACGTATCGTCTCTGCAGCGCAAACCAAACCCAAAACGTAAGCGCGCCAGAACACGCTTAAAGATATATATATATTTTTTTAACCTTAATTAGACAAAATCCACACGTGCACATATCACAAACGTTCAAAAAACACAATATGTCGGACTCCCGTTACGCTGCCGGTTAGCTGCCCGGTTAACGTACCAGGAAGCACCTTTACCGCGAAAAATCGCAATTTTTTTTTCTTTTGCCCCGCAGGGAACTTTAATATCCCCCTCATCAATCCTATGGGGTCAGAAGGGGTCTACCTTGCCCTATTTCCTTCATTTCCCCCTTTGTTTTGGTCTCCTCTTGTCTCTTGATCCTACCGAGAGACAAGATGGCGGCCGCTCCGGACTGTTTACAATGTTGACAGCCAATCAGCTACTCCTCAGACTCCTGTTACACTGCCGGTTAGCTTCCCGGTTAGCTGCCCGGTTAGCTGCCCGGTTCGCTTACCAAGACGCGTCTCTACGGCAAAAAAATCGTTTTTTTTTTTTTGGGGGGGCCCCGCGTGGCTCTATAATATCCCCCTCATCAATCCTAGGGGGTCAGAAGGGGTCTACCTTGCCCCCTTTCCTTCATTTCCCCCTTTGTTTTGGCCTCCTCTTGTCTCTCGATCCTACCGAGAGACAAGATGGCGGCCGCTCCGGACTGTTTAGAATGTTGACAGACACCGGAGGGCCAATCAGCTTCGCATCGCAAAGTTCCGATACGCGAAAAGTTCGCTAACCGGATCGCTGCCCGGAGCGCTGTTACAGATATATATCTTGATTTAAACGTTAATTTCTCAAAATCCACTGAAGCACATATATTGAGACCTAGCAAAGGCACATCGGGCTAACAGTCCCTACAATTTTGCCAAGTTTCGTGGAAATCCATTAAGCCGTTCGGGCTAAAAGTGAGTCCAACCGCCCTATGGAAATTAACATGGGAAAAACGCGTTTTGGGACCCCCCTTTTTTCTCGGCCCCCCCTTGACGAACCCCCCCCCAAATTTCCAGGAGCTGCTCAGAAACAAAATGTGCCATTTTCCTGAAAATTTCAGCCGACTCCGTCCACAAACGCCAAAGTTATTAGACATAGAATTTTCAGAAATCCCATAGGGAAAAAATCCTAACTATATATACCTACTGGCGACCGCCAGTAGGTAATATATATATATATATATATATATATATATATATATATATATATATATATATATATATATATATATATATATATATATATATATATATATATATATATATATATATATATATAGTCAGAGCAAATGTCCCTTTCTGAAGGAGGAGCGACCATTCAGCTGGTGCCGGTGCCGAGTCAAGGACAGGACTCGTAGTCACTTTTTCAAAGCAATTGAAATAATCACCGCACTCTTCTCGGATTTGGTTAAGCTTATTTATTCCATCTCGGAAAAAACTTCCTCACCTACGCGTTTCAAACAGATTACTGTTCTTGCTCACGGTAGTTACAAGTCCGTTTTTACTTTTCACTATATATACCCTCCTACCCATTTGGCAGTTAGGATGCATTATGGGAGGGGTAGTTTTTGGTTGAAACAACCATGTCAGGTTCCTTTTCCCAGTTACCAAGTCATTATTGAGATGACGTTATTACGGTGTTGCTGTTGTCGGCTAAGTGCCTGATGGCTTGGAGGAACAAATCACTCCAAGGCAAGCTGAGTAATTAACTCTCTTGCAGCAATATGTACCAATATTGTACATATTGGTGGATGATAGCTGAGTGCTATATCCCAAGGTCATTGGCTTGTATCTTGGTCCAGGAACCTGACATTGTTTAAAACAAACGCTGTAAATAACAAACCTAAATTTCTCCATATATTCTTAGTTAACCTCTTACATTTCAAAAATCTAAACACTATGTACTCAAAGGAACTAATACGTCTAGTTTCAGTTTCAAGTTGACATTTCATATGGCTATTAATCTTTTAATCAAACACTTTTCTTTTGAGGTAGATGTCATAGTCAGTGAAGACTTTCATTGTTACTGTTGTGTGATTGTCTTAGATTTTGGATCTCAGTTTGTTCATAAATGTACATATAATTCCTCGTCCCCGTTCAATCCTTGGGGAGTCTTGGTTTTGAATTTTATTATTAGTTTGGATTCCAAACGTTTGTATGCGATTGCCTCCTCTTTCATTGTCAGGTATCATTGCTATTCCTGAATATCTGACATTTAACCAGGTTTTGTTTCTGTGAGTCATGAGGTGTTTGGCCATTGCATACGTTTGGTCCTTGTTTTGTATAGCACTAATGTGTTCTAGCATTCTCTTCTTAAGGGCACATATTGTCGATCCGATATATCTCTTTCCACAATCACACTCTAGAAGATAGACAACATAATGGGATTCACATGTGATCTTGTTCCGTATTTCAAATGGTTGGCCTTTCGGATCTGTTATGGATTTGAGGTTTTTGCCAATCTTGCACGCTTTGCACGATGTGCATTTGGTAAATCCTTTTTGTCTTTTTTCCAGCCAGATTTCTTCTCTTTTGTTTACGAAATGGCTGTTGACTAGAATGTCACCGATTGATGGTGCCTTTCTAAAGGAGATTAAAGGTGCATCTCCTATCACATTTCCAATGTCAGGATCTTTTTTCAATACACTCCATTATAAATATAATAATCACCAATGTTGTCCCACCCGAAGGATGCACTTTGCACAGCTGGTGCGCGTAGCGAGCCAGGACTAGCCTCGAATTACCATTTCTCACCAAATCAAGAAACACGCAGCACCCTCCAAAGAGGTGGATTTTATAAACGGTTTATTTCTTTTAGCAAGCCATTACTCCTGTATATATATATATATATATATATATATATATATATATATATATATATATATATATATATATATATATATATAATGAAAGAACAAGGTTACGGGGATGGTATAGGTAGGCTCACATTTCACTCATACAGAACCAGAGAATTGTAATAGTTACATTTACCTGAGCTAACTATAACGGATGCCCCTGCAAAGCACTGCCTATGATGTCACAAATTACATCACTCTTGACATGGTCAGTGACATCACTCATGACATCCCAAACAATATCACTGATGACATCATCTGTGAAGGTGATGTGTAAATGTTTCTGAGACTTAAATATATATACTAAGCTACAGTATGAGTTAAATTACTATTGTCATTGTATTAGGAATTAGCCAAACTATTTCTAACATATCTGATCTGAGTGGCTGTGTGACTGTCTGTATCAGTCTGTGAGTTTTAAGTGGGTGTGTGAGTGGTTGTATGGATGTGTTAATGGGTATGTGAGTAGCTGTATGGATGAATGAGTGGCTGTATTGGAGAGTGAGCAGGTGTGTGAGTGGCTATATGTGTATGTTAGTGGCTGTGTGAATGGCTGCATAGGTGTCTGAGTGAGTGTGTGAGTGACTGTATGGGCAACTGAGTGGCTCTGAGTGTGGCTGTATGGATGAGGGAGTGGGTGAGTGAGTAGCTGTTTGAGTGTTTATGTATAGGCAAGTGAGTGGGTGTGAGTAGATACATTGGAGAGTGAATGTGTGTGTGAGTGACTGAAATAGAGAGTGAGTGGCTGTATGGATATGTGAAGTGATATCTAAGTGGTTCTGTGTATGTGTGACCAGTTGTATGGGTGAGTGGCTGTGTCAGCGGATGTATGGGTAAGTGAGTGGGTGTGTGAGTAACTGTATTGGTGAGTGAGTGGCAGCTTGCTTGAGTAGTGGTGTAGGTGACTGTGTGGGTGTGTGATTACTTGTATGAGTGAGTGAGTGGCTGGGTGAGTTTCTGTCTGGGCGATTGAGTGACTGTAAAGGTGTATCAGAGGGTGTGTAAGTGTTTATGTCTGTATAACGATGTGACGGTGGTTATAATGGTGAGTGAGTGTGCCTATGAGTGGCTGTACAGTTGGGTAATTGGGTGTGTGAGAGGCAGTATGAGTGAGTGGATGTGTGAGTGGCTCTATGGATGAGTGATTGGTTGTGTGGATACTGGTGTAGGATAGGATAGGATGTGGATTTATATAGCGCGAATTGTTGCCCGGAGGCGTCCAAGCGCTGAGAATACCAGGTCCGACCAGAGGAAAAGAAAAACACAGAGGGAAGGAGGGAAGTTAGACTGGATGAAATAGGAATGTTTTTAATTGTTTGCGGAAGGTCGTGAGGTTAGAGTTGGATCTTAAGTGCAATGGGAGGGCGTTCCAAGCCCTCGCCGCATTGTAGAAGAAAGACCTACCTCCAGATCTGGATCTCCTTACTCTCGGAGTGACTGCTAGGAAGGACTGGTCTGATCTTAGGTTCCTGTTGGGACTGTAGTGATGGATTAGGTCCTGTGTAATCCTGGGGCCAGAGTTCCAGAAGGACTGGTGGGCTATGCACCTGGCTTTGAACAAGACCCTTTGGCGCACAGGTAGCCAGTGGAGAGAGACTAGCCCGGACCTGACTGACTGTCTGCGAGGGATGTCCAGTAGCAGACGTGCAGCGCAGTTTTGCACTATCTGCAACCTCCTCAAAGTGGATTCTGGGGCTCCAAGGTAGAGGACGTTATTAAAGTCGAGACGGGATTGGATCAGAACTTGTACCGCTGCTTGTTTGGCTTCCATAGGAAGGAGGGGGAAAATTTTCCTAAGCATCTTCATGATGCCGAAGCAGGTGGCCGAGAGTTTGGTGGCTTGTACATCGAAGGAGAGAGATCTGTTCATCCATATTCCCAGACTTTTAATACTGTTTTTGGGGGTAGGTGGAGGGCCCATGCTGGGTGGCCAAAGGGTGGGCGGGAGGCTAGGGACCGAATTGCAGAGGACCATAAGCTCGGTTTTGTCTCCGTTTAATTTTAAGGATGATTGGGACATCCAGGATTTTACCTCTTCTAGACACTCTCTGAGTCCGCTCTGTACAGGTAGATTGGTCTCCTGTGTTAGGGAGACCACCAGCTGCGTGTCGTCCGCGTAGGAAATGATCTTGATCCCGAACGGACGGACGACATCAGCTAGTGGTCTCATGTACAGATTGAAGAGTGCCGGGCTCAGAGAGGATCCTTGGGGGACGCCGCAGTTCAGGGGAATGCTGGTGGAGACTGAGTCACCATCGAATACCTGGAAAGATCTATCTTCCAGGAAAGACCAGAACCAGGACCATGCTTTACCCTTGATCCCGACCTGGGCCATACGGTCCAGCAGGGTGACATGGCTGACCGTATCGAAGGCCGCGCTGAGATCAAGGAGGATCACTGCCACTGACCCTCCCTGATCTAAGATTTTCCTGGCCTCCTCGGTGACCATGAGGAGGGCGGTCTCGGTCCCATGTTTGGGTCTAAAGCCGGTTTGGATGGGGTCCAGAAGAAGGTGGGTTTCTAAAAAGTTGATAAGTTGGAGATTTATGTATTTCTCCAGGACCTTGCTCGCCCAGGTGAGCAGGGATATTGGGCGGTAGTTGCTCATATCCGTAGGGTCTAGGCTGGGCTTCTTCAGCAGGGCCTTCACCATGGCCTGCTTCCAAACTGTAGGAACTGTGCCCGTGGAGATGGAAGTATTTAGGACGTCCCTTAGTGTGGGTAGGGTGGTTTGAGCGGCTGCCATTATTATCTCTGGGGGGGCAGGGTCGTTTTGACTTTGCGTGCCAGAGACTCCAACAAGGCAAGTTCCAGTGGAGGGAAATGGCACAGCGTGGGTGATTGAGGATTACGAACTGGCTCAACAGGATGAGGAGATGTGATGGACGGAGGGGGGTTGGTCAGGGGGAAGGCCGAGTAGATGGAACTGATTTTCTGATGGAAAAATTCCGCAACTTTGTTGCAGTGGGAGGCGGGTTTGTCCACTAGTAGGCTGGGGCGGGGGTTTGGTTAGTTGATTTATGATTTTGAAAATTTCCTTTGGTTTGGATTTTGCAAGGACAATTTTCTCCGAGAAGTAGGCGGCCTGGGCTTCCTTAATCAGACTTTTGTAGTTGCTGATAGCTTCTCGGTAGAGGGTTTTATGTGCCGCTGAGTAATCGGTTCGCCAGCGTCTTTCGAATTTCCTACAGCACCGTTTTTTTTCTCTCAGATTCTCCGTGTACCACGGGGCAGATTTGTGGAGGCGTTTAAGCGTGATTTCCTTTTTCGGGAGAGCGATGTCGAGAGATTGGGAAATCCAATTGACGTAGGCCAGGTTGGCTGGATCGGGGTTATCCGTGATCAGGGAACGGGTCTCTGTAAGTGCATTGGTCCAATTATCAATCACTTGATGGGACCAGGCTCTCTTGAGTCTTGTGGTGGGGGTATGTTCAGGGGGTTTAGGGATAGTCCAGTTGATGGGGATCAGGAAATGATCCGTCCAGGGAAGGGGTATGGGAGGACTGGTTAGGAGATCAGTGCAGTTGCTAAAAACTGGGTCAAGCAAATGGCCTTTTACGTGTGTGGGCAGGGTAACCCGTTGTGAGAGCAGCAGGGCTGCTAGGTCGCCTGCTAAAGTCGAAGCGGTGAGGTCAGAGGGTGAGTCAAAGTGAAAGTTAAAATCACCTAACAGGATAAAGTTGGGTGAGGAGATAATACGTCCGGATACATTTGTGGGTAAGCTGATGTGGAACTGTCTCGGGGGGGCCTGGAGGTCGGTAGATCAGGGTGCCTGAAAGGCATTTATTGGGGGACAGTTCAATATTAAAAGTGAGCCTTTCACAGTCTAGAATGGTTTCGGCGACCACTCTGCAGTTGAACTGCTCTTTATACATTATAGCTAGACCTCCTCCCCTCCCTTTTGGCCGGTCCTGGCGCAGGATTTGAAAGCCTGCAGGAAGCGCAGCTATTACGGCTGGATAGGCTTCCGGGGAGAGCCAGGTTTCTGTTAGGAACAGAATGTCAGGTGAGTGTTCTTCTATTAACAGCATTATCTCGGCTGTATGTTTGGGGAGGGAGCGGCAGTTCAGCAAGAACATCCGAAAATTGTGAAGCGGTTTGGGGGTTGTAGTGGGTTTGAGGGGTTTACGGCACTCTGGACAGAGTAGGGGTAGGTTGTCAGCGGGGAATCTGTGACAACTATGATTGTTCGTGGGGGCACTCAGACTATGAAGGAGGTCCGCACTGTAGAATATGCGATCGGTTGTTCGGGGGACAGGGGTTCTGGCCCTTGGCCCGGACGAGCGCAGATGAGCTTGCCTTATGCGCGCCTTCGGCGTGCAATCGTCGCGCCCGCTGCGCTCGTCCGCTGTGCTTCCTGTACATGCACATATTTATTGTGAGGGTTAGGGGGCGTGTCCCTCACTTCCTCGTGGCCGATGGCGGCTGAGGAGGGCACTCCCTCTGAGCGCTAGCTCCGCTCTGGGGAAGCAGGTGATTTCAGGTAAAAACAATTTAAAAAGCAGTCTTCAGTAAGTGCAAATTGGCAATTTTAGCAGCGTTTTCCTCTCCCGGCTGTGCCTCAGGAGGGAAGTGGTATACAGCGAGCTAGTGATCAGCGCGCTATATAAGGCGAGAAAGTGGGCGTGGCTACGAGGGGGGCGTGTCCCTCGCTTCCTCGTGGCCGATGGCGGCAGAGGAGGGCACTCCCTCTGAGCGCTAGCTCCGCTCTGGGGAAGCAGGTGATTTCAGGTAAAAACAATTTAAAAAGCAGTCTTCAGTAAGTGCAAATTGGCAATTTTAGCAGCGCTTTCCTCTCCCGGCAGTGCCTCAGGAGGGAAGTGGTATACAGCGAGCTAATGATCAGCGCGCTATATAAGGCGAGACAGTGGGCGTGGCTATGAGGGGGGCGTGTCCCTCGCTTCCTCGTGGCCGATGGCGGCTGAGGAGGGCACTCCCTCTGAGCGCTAGCTCCGCTCTGGGGAAGCAGGTGATTTCAGGTAAAAACAATTTAAAAAGCAGTCTTCAGTAAGTGCAAATTGGCAATTTTAGCAGCGTTTTCCTCTCCCGGCTGTGGCTCAGGAGGGAAGTGGTATACAGCGAGCTAGTGATCAGCGCGCTATATAAGGCGAGAAAGTGGGCGTGGCTACGAGGGGGGCGTGTCCCTCGCTTCCTCGTGGCCGATGGCGGCTGAGGAGGGCACTCCCTCTGAGTGCTAGCTCCGCTCTGGGGAAGCAGGTGATTTCAGGTAAAAACAATTTAAAAAGCAGTCTTCAGTAAGTGCAAATTGGCAATTTTAGCAGCGTTTTCCTCTCCCGGCTGTGCCTCAGTAGGGAAGTGGTATACAGCGAGCTAGTGATCAGCGCGCTATATAAGGCGAGAAAGTGGGCGTGGCTACGAGGGGGCGTGTCCCTCGCTTCCTCGTGGCCGATGGCGGCTGAGGAGGGCACTCCCTCTGAGCGCTCGCTCCGCTCTGGGGAAGCAGGTGATTTCAGGTAAAAACAATTTAAAAAGCATTCTTCAGTAAGTGCAAATTGGCAATTTTAGCAGCGTTTTCCTCTCCCGGCTGTGCCTCAGGAGGGAAGTGGTATACAGCGAGCTAGTGATCAGCGCGCTATATAAGGCGAGAAAGTGGGCGTGGCTACGAGGGGGGCGTGTCCCTCGCTTCCTCGTGGCCGATGGCGGCTGAGGAGGGCACTCCCTCTGAGCGCTAGCTCCGCTCTGGGGAAGCAGGTGATTTCAGGTAAAAACAATTTAAAAAGCAGACTTCAGTAAGTGCAAATTGGCAATTTTAGCAGCGTTTTCCTCTCCCGGCTGTGCCTCAGGAGGGAAGTAGTGTGCATATGTGAGGGGAGGTGAATGCATATGTGAGGGGTTGTGTGTGAGTGTATATAGGAGAGGTTCTATGGGGGAGTGAGTGGTTCTGTGGATGATGTCATCAGTGATGTCATTTGAGATATCATTAGTGATGTCATGAGTGATGTCACTGACCATGTCATGAGTGATGTAATATGTGAGGCCATAAGCAGTACATTGCAGGGGCATACGTCATAGTTAGCTCAGATATCTATAACTGCTGAATTTCACTCATTTTGTATGAGTGAAATCTGAGCCTAACTATAACGTCCCTGTAACCTTTGGCTTTTTAAGTGAATTTCTAAGGTTTTCATATTCTATTTCCTCACTGTAACATCCCTGTAGCCTTTGTGTTTTTCAGTGAATTTTAAAGGTTTTTTAAATTCTATTTCTTAACTATAACGCCCCTGTATCCTTTGGTTTTTTGAGTGAACTTCTATATATTTTTAACTTTTATATCCTAAGTGTAACCTGTCACCTTTGAGAGTGAGTGTGTTAGTGAGTGCATGAGTGTCTCGGGGAGTGTGTGAGTGAGTACATGATTGTCTCAATGGTTGTCTGAGTGGGCCTGGGAGTGGCTGTATAAGTGTCTCACTGGGTGTCTGAGTGGCTGTGTGAGTGTCTGAGTGGGTGTCTGAGTGGGCGCATGAGTGCCTGAGTGAGTGTCTGAGTTGGTCTGTGAGTATGTGTGAGGGTGTCTGAGCAGGTTTGTGAGTGCCTCTATGAGTGTCTGAGTGGGTATGTGATTGGCTGCATGAGTCTCTGGGTGGGTGTAAGAGTATCTGAGTGAGTACCTCAGTGGGTCTGTTAATAGGTGTGAGAGTGTCTGAGTGGGGTTGAGAGTGCCTTTATAAGTGTGTGAGTCAGTCTGTGAGTGAGTGAATGAGTGTCTGAGTGGATCTGTAAATTGGTGTGTGTGTCTCTAATTGGATCTGTGAGGGGGTGCATGAATGTCTGATTGGCAGCCTGAGTTGGTATATGAGTATCTGAGTGGGTGTGTGAGTGTCTAAGTGGGTTTTTGACTGCCTCCATAAGTGTGAGACAATCTGTGAGTGAGTGCATACGTATCTGAGTAGTAAGCGGGTGCATGAGACTTTAAAAGGATCTGTGAATAAGTTCATGAGTCTCTGGTTGGGTCTGTGAGTGGGTACTTGAGCCTTTGAGTGGATCTGAAAGTGGGTGTGTGAGCCTTGAAGTAGGTCTGTTAGTGGGTGCCTGAGTCTCTGAATAGGAACATGAGTTTGTGAGTGTGTGCGTGAGTCTGAGTGGATCTGTGAGGGGGTGCATGAGTGTCTGAGTTGGTCTGTGAGTGGGTGTGTGAGTGTTTAAATGAGTCTTTGAGTGGGTGTGTGAATGTCTGAATGGGAGTAATTTCATGGGTCTCTGGGTGAGTTTGTGAATGGGTGTGTAAGTTTCTCTGTGCTCTATTTTGCCCTCTTCTGCTCAGTTTTGCATATTCTGCTTGTTTTTTCTGCCCTCTATTTTGCCTTTCCTGCTCGTGTTTCTACCCTCTATTTTGCCTTTCTTCTTGTTTCTCTGCCCTCTTTTTGTCTTTCCTGCTCATTTTCTGCTCTCTGTTTTGTCTTTCCTGTTGGTTTTTCTGCCCTCTGTTTACCACTTAAAAGCCCTGGTGACCACCACCTCCCAGGGCCTTTATTGATATTAAGGAGGGGGTGGCAAGGAACCCCCTCCATTTAGCTCCAAGAGCCCTGGTTACCATCACATCCCTGGGACTTTATTTTTACTAAAGGAGGTGGGCCACTCAGACCACCCCTTCTGGTGCTTTCATTTTCCCCGGGGACCACCACCTCTCCAGGGCTAACTTAATAGTATGTGTAGGCCACACACAACCTGGGTCCCACATTATTTCATTTAAGTGAGAGAGGGCCATACTGCCCCCCCTCCCCAGGTCAATTCCAGCCCTAAGGACCCCATCTCCCAGGGTCCCGCCTCTTGATTGTTAGTCCTGGAGCCCAACCAGGGCACTGAGTCACCACCATTGGGGAGCTCAGGGGGACTTAAAAAATCCTGCAGTCCCTGCTGGCTTCCCTCTTCCTGTTAGTATTGCCCTAACAAACAGAGAGCTGCTAAACATGCAGCTCCCTGTCTGTGAGACAAATCTTTTTGCCTGTTTTCCTGCCCGCTTGACACGGGACAGGGAAGCAGACAAAAACTCCAATCTCACCAAGTGGGAGCTGTTTCACGGCTCTCGCTTGCTGAGACCAGAGTTTGTGTTTGTTCTGACTCTGTGGTAGCTGTCAAAGCTCCTGCCAAGTCAGAAACAGCTATGTCAATGGAGTAGGCACCCCAGGATATAGCACGAGCCTGTCGTAGGAGGCGGGGTCCGCAGGGCCATACATAGCTCCAGGAGGAGTGCCATGTGGCACCTCTCCCATTCGTAAGATAATATTTTGTCCTGAGGAGGTGGAAGTTCTCGGGGCCCTTTATAAAATGCCCTGTGACCAGGCCCAACCGGGGGCCCTTTTGAAAAGAAAAAACATGAAAATATGTTGCCATGAATTAGAAAATTTTGCAAATTTGTAGCGCTTCATTTAAAAAAATGCTTTTTTGCCATGCCGGGGTAGAGGGACCCCAAGACCACGGCTTGGGGGTCAGGGTATGCCTATCCTGCCACATTTTCTTTTTTAACATATTTATTTTGGGTCTCAGCTGAAGCTGAGTACCAACACTTCCTGGTTGCAGTATGGGCAGCCAATCAGAGCTCTGCAGTTCCATGCACTAGCTTGTTATTATTTGTGAATTAGCCGCAATCAAAGATATCCAAATTTGTATTTACTTACATTTCTGAACTACTGAACGGATTTACATCAAATAACAAAAAACATGTTCTGTGAACCAAACGCTACTGTTCTGCCAAATTTGGCGTAATTCCGTCTAGTGGTTCGGACTGCATGGGTGTCTCAAGAGTCTATGGGAATTTACATGGGAAACAAATTTTTTTTATCCACCTCCCCTTTTTCTCAGCTCCTGCTTGACGTTTCGTGCTGAGTCTTTTCATGCACAACAAGATTCATAGGTAGTTATAGTTAGAACCTAGTTTCCATTGGAAAAGTGTTTTTTGATTTGGCAATATCTTTGGCGCCGTTTGATGAATCTTCGTGACATTTTCAAAACGAATGGCCCGCTCAGGTTAGCTCCTCTCTTGAAAGTTTCGGTGTGAATCGTCAAGCGGGGCTGAGAAAATAAGGGGGTTCTAAAACGTGTTTTCTCCATGTTAATTTTTTTAGGAAACTATAGACAAAGCTACAGGTTGAACTGCTGAACGTAATGATACCAAATGTTGGCAAAAAGGTAGCTTTTGTTAAATGGTGTAAATCCGTTCAGTAGTTCCTGAGAAATTCCAAGAATAAAAAATATCTATATCTGGTGACTACGGTGGATCCGCAAACCCTCCCGAGCACAAGCTTCATTCTGATTTGCTGCCAACACCCCAAAGCAAGAAGTGTTGGAAGCCATCTTGTGACTAAGTAAAATCAAGTCCCAGGAAAAAAGGGAAGAAAATTATTTTTTTAAAAAAAAGACAAGGGGGCTGGGTAGAAACACCCTGACCCCCTAGGCCTGGTCAGGGGGTCCCATAGGGAGCCCCAGGGCCCAAAAAAGCATTTTAACAAAATATTTTCGGCCAGAGTTGCACTGGGGAAAATTTAAATTAAGGGTGGGGGTCTGTTGCGGACTCCCGGCGACCACCACCTGCCCAGGGCTTCAATCATGATGGGAGGGGGCCATGCTTTCTGGAGCCCTCCTTGGCCCAGGGCCAGCTCCAGCAATGTCCTGGGGTGCCCACCTCCATGAAGCACAGCAAATTGCTTTTGGACAAGGGGAGCTGCATGTCAGCGCAATGCCGGCTCCCGCATCAGCCGGGGTGCCATCAGGGATCGCTGGGTTATTGGGGCTCCCCGCAGTCTCCAACGTGATGTTTTGCCCCTGGGGATGGGGTCCCCGGGCCAGATACCGAGTAATGAATGTGGAACTTTTTTCTTTCGCAATCCCATCGCGACTCTCAGCTCCCTTGTGTAATATTGTGGTCGAATCTCGGATTCACCTTAAAATATAATAATTTAATAGTATTTAATTTAGAAGGTACTGTTGCATTTGTGAACCTTTTTTATAGAGTTAGTTGAATTGAAGTTCATAATCATGTTAAATTTCATTCAGTTTGTAGTAATATATAAAAAAACCTTGAAGAGTGTATTGTGTTGTAGTACATTGAATTCTTGCTTTTATTTTTTGGATTTGTGACGGGCTCTTGAATCCAATTTTTGTTTTAGTTGGGGGTGATCAATTAGAACCCTTGATCATGCCTCAACAGTACCAGCAGGGCTATGACACATCGAGGATAACTATCCTGTAAGTCAGCGTCACTGCACCGGGTCACCTACCCCTGCCGCCGGTGTTGGAAGGGAATCCATTTAATATCCAAATTTTGCAAGCCAAAGTCTTTGTCAATACCTCTGTGATCAGCATACCTTTTGCACCAGCAAACATAGCTGTGCCCTATAATCCATACTGTAATCATTTTGAAGGGATATCTGGAAGGAATCAAGAGATGTCTGTAGCTCAGGTAATCAGTTGGTAGAATGAGAGCTTTCTAAAATGGTGGACAAGATGCTATTTAAAAAAAAAAACAGATAACTGATTGTCTGTCATGAACATTGTACACTCAAAAATGTGGACAAGAGAAAGGAACGTTGTACAACCAATCGGAAGGAAACGAAAAAAGACATGTTAATAGAAAATCATGTTATGGGAAAACAATTAATGTTGAAAGACGGCTGAAAGAATATAAAGACATAAGGAAGAAGATGTATAGAGTACTACAAAATGTATTGAAAGATCATAAAAATATTAAAAAAGATCAGTAGCTTATAAGAAAAAGAAGCAGATTGAAAGTGTAGTAGATAAAGCTTTTGAATTGAAACAAAAATTATTTATATTGGTATTGAAGAGAATGAAAACATTGAATGAAACAGTGCACTTATATAGGAGCAAAGCAAAAGAAAAAGACTGGTTAATAGAAGTAACGTTTGAAAACCTTTTTCTGGTGAATGGAAGCACACTTCCAGTACTGAGCTTTTCTTTAATAAAGAAAGCTATTTTCAACAAAATAATTTAGTTCATGCAGTTGATACCAGTGGTTGATCTTTTGAAATGAAAGATGGTTATCCAATTGAAAAAGAAAAAAATGGTCCCTAGAAATGCGCAAGAAGTAATAGCTGAAGAAGTTCAAGGAATACGTACACAAGCTCCTGTGTATAAGTGGGAGTGTAGTAGTATTTGTAGTATTCAACAGGAATCTATTGATATATTATGAGTTTTATTACGGCAATATGCCAAAGAAAGTGTTAAACAGATTAAGATATTGCAAGGATTAGATCCTTGAAAAGTAAGAAAATATACTAAATTGCAGTGTCATTCTCTGGCCTGTCTTTCTAGAAAAGTGTGTAAAAGTACATTTCATCATTTCAGAATGTTAGCAGTACACCACACAGAAATGTGGAAGTTAGTAAGGCGATTGTACTACGTAAAAAGTCCTGCATTATATTTTAGTGAAATTAATGCAGCTCTTTTGCATCGTTCAGTATCGGATGTAAAAAAAGTTTGTGATGATTAGGCCTGGACGGTGGACTTCGCTCCGTTCATGGAGTTCGCAGAGTTTTTTTTATTCTGCACTCCGCAGCGTTTGTGGAGTGCAGAAAACTTCGCATAGCGATGTACAGTAGAGTTTTTTCCAAGCTCCGGAAGTTCGCGATCGTGAATAGTAAGTTAGCGAGCGCGAGTTGCCGCTCGGGTAGAATTTCTACCCAAGTGGCAGGAATACCAGCACAAACTTCAGTTTGCACTGCACTGCGCCATTCGTGGAACTTCGCAGAGTTTTTTGTAACTTTGCGGAGTTCCGCATAGCAAAACTCTGCTAACAACGCCCAGGCCTGGTGATGATATAGAATTTCATTTTGTTTGGTTCACAGGAGGAGTGTAGAGAAACTGACAGCTTGATAAGTGTAGGTGTTGAAGAATAGGTGGAAGATATTAATACTGACAAGTTTGTAGAAAACATTTTCAAAGTTTTAGATAGTTTCATCTGAAAAACCAAACTACGTTTGTGTTTGTCGTGGATGTACTCACTATAGAAGTCAAACTAGGAATGTTGATGTATATTTAAAAAGTGAAAAGGAAAACAATGATAAGAGGCAGCATTTTGGTGCTTATTTGTTAGAGGAAGGCTGTTTTGAGTCGGGTACTGATCAACATATTTGTAAATATTGTTACAACAGGTTAGAAAAGAACAAAATGCCTGCTAGAGCTATACATAACAACTTAGAGTTGGTAGCTATCTCTCCAGAACTGGCAGATTTAAATGCATATTAGTCCATTCCTAGTCAATCCGTGGGCCCGTTTCAGGCCATAGTTCGTGTGGAGCCTAAAATAGGTAACCTTCCTCTAACAGATTTGCAAATAGATCAGAAAGGAAGAGTTGTGTACTTACCTTTAGATTTTAAGAAAAATATTGAAACTGTTGGAATACACAGAGAGGAAAGTGAGCCTGTAGGTATTCTAGTTAATGGTGTGCCAACTAAGGGTAAAAAAATATGGCAAGAGTTAGCAGATGTTACCAAACTTCAAAAGGCTACATTATATCTTGCACAGAAGAATATTTACTGTAAAATCGTAAATGTGGAAGAACAGGAAATATGTTTAGAAATTCAAAGTGGACAAATAGAAAAGGTGAACAAGTCTAGGACTGAAGAGATTTACAACCATTACAGTATATATCCTCTACATTCAAAAGAAGCGATTGGAAATAGTATTGAATTATTTCAAATGAATAAAGTAGAGGGAACTCCCATGAGTGTATGGGAAAATAGTTTAGACGCCCGTTGTTTTCCGCAGCAGTTGCCCACTGAAAAAGATGGACGATATGATGAACGAACAGTACAGATTCCAGCTTCAGAATACCGCTTGACTAAATTGTACTCAGAAGATCCAAGATTTCGTCCGTGCATTCCATATATATTTCATCTTCTGTTTGAAATTGACTTGTCTGCAGTTTCATATGCAGTGAACCACATATTAAAAACAGGAGTTCATCTTACACATGTTTCTGCAAAGGAATTGATGGACAACATTGAAGAAAGAGATGATCATTTAGAAACTCATTTCATTAACTTGATGGTGTGTCAACGTAGTACCAATGAGTATGGGTATCGTCATCATGGAGAACTTAAATGTATGTTAAGAAACTTGGGTACCCCTACATGGTTTGTTATACTTAGCTGTGCTGCATATGCATGGGATGTTTTACTTGAATTTCTACAAGAAGTAAATTCAAATGTAAAAAATATTGAATTAAAGACAGCTGGAGCACTCTTTCCTTGGATCCTATAAATGTGTGCAGGTTCTTTAATCATAGGTTTCGAGCTATGATGTCTTTTATCTGCAATAAAAATAATCCACCTCTTGGAGAAGTAACTGAATTATTTTGGAGAAAGGAGCACCAAGCCAGAGGTGCACCTCATATACACATGCTGTTATGGATCAAAACTGCACCAAAATGTGGAACAGATACTGATGAAAGTGTTTTGTCTTTCATTGAAGAGTATGTTGCCAGTGCCTTTCCAAAAGAAGGAGGAGAAAACAACTTGAGACAACAAGTTTTAGGGTTTCAAAGTCATGATGTGGAAAATATTGTTGACAAAAATACAAGTCAAAGGGAAATGTTTGTACAAAATGTCATTTTAGATTCCCGCGTCCAATAATTTCAAAAGGAAGAGTAAATAGTTTTATGTCAGCAGTTAGGAATACAATAACTCGGAAATCTCCAAAGAATAGATTCAACTTAAAAAGAACTGCAGATTAAAAGTATATTAATGACTACAATCCAGTGATTTTGATAATGCCGAACCCAAACATGGATATTCAATATGTTGCAGATAATTCAATTGCTGTTGCTCGCTATGTTACGTTATATATAACTAAATCTGAAAAGACAGAGTTGAAAGAAATGAGGGAAGAAATTTCAGCAGAGAATAGTCTTAGCAAAAAATTGTACAGCTTTAGATTGAAAACGCTTTCTCACCAAGAGATTGAATCCTATGAATGTTTGAATCGGTTGAGCTCTACAAGTTTATATTCAAAGTCAAGAGGAATCATTTGGGTAAGTCTAGGTCTTGCTGCCGCATGAAATAGAGTATTGAAATCTCCACAACAAATTGAATACTTAGCATTGAATGAACCAGAAAGTACTGATATTGTTAATACTAATATGTTGAATACGTAGTATCCCAAAAGGAATCTGGAAAATCTATGTCTCTATGAAATACTTCAACACTACAGCTTTAAGAGAAAGGTTACAGAAAATATAAACGAAGAAAATATACAGTAATTGGATGGGACGGATGTTTGGTAAAACATGCCAAAGGAAATCTTATTAACCACAGAAAACTCAGTTGTGAAAGTCCTGATAAGAGGGAATTTTTCTATCTAGCACTTCTGCAACTGTTCAAGCCTTGGCATAGTGAAATGGAATTACTAGGAGATTATGACGGCTATGAAGATTCTTTCAATTCCTGTAAAGATAGCATTGAATGCACAATTTTCCCACAAGGCAGCACACATGGAAAATCCAAAAACAAGGAGAAATAAAGCATTTCTCTTTGTATCACCAACTTAAAACTAGAGTTTTCCTGATCTTAAGTTTGGCGGTAGATCCTATTTACGCTGCCCTTGTGAATAGGGGTAGCGGAAATATCACTGGGTGTTGAGTTAGAACTCCCTCTACAACACCTACTGCATGCCCCTTTCACGGCAAACACAGCGTGAAAGGGGGCCTATTCACAAGGCAGCGTTAAGCCACATTAAGGGGCTAAGCCACGTTAAGTGGCTTAATGCTGCCTTGTGAATAAAGCTAAGCCCCTATCGCCTCCACAACGTCACTGCCGTTGTGGTGCCGATAGAGGCTTGTGAATATGTCCCACATTTGATCAGATTAAAGCGGTAACACAAATTGGGCATTGTGTTGTATGTTTTTTGCTTGTAAAAGACTTGTATGCTCGCAGAAAAAGTTTCCTCTGCCTTTAGCATATGCAGTAACTATTCA
Organism: Lissotriton vulgaris; assembly: GCF_964263255.1. Classification (NCBI taxonomy): domain Eukaryota; kingdom Metazoa; phylum Chordata; class Amphibia; order Caudata; family Salamandridae; genus Lissotriton; species Lissotriton vulgaris. The sequence continues at coordinate 232,203,853 of NC_141690.1, forward strand.
TACATCTCATGGTTTAAGTATAGACAGTCCTTTTGTAAATATTGGAAGCACAGTGTTCAAAGAGGGAATGACATATGTGGTATGATCTTGAGTATGAACATTGTCTGGTTTGTAATTGATATATTTTGATGACAAAAAGATTAGTGCTGATGCAAATTGTGTAAGAGAGTATAATCATTTAAGTAGACTTTATGCTCCTGATTTAGGTGAATACCATATATATGAGAAACGTAATCTGTCCAAAACTGACATATGTCACAGATGGAATTGAGGTTAAAAAAAACTGAACAGAAACTTGAAGGAGTGAAGAAAATGGAAACTGTTGATGAGATTGCAGGATATCAGTTTGAAAATAGTTCAGGTATCAACTGTTATGCTAATGTGATTTTGAATGTTGTGTTTTATCTAGAAGAGCTTCATTGTGAAATTATGGGAAATTATGAAAAAAAATGTGTTCTTTATTACATCATGTATTTCAACAGTTGGTAACTGACAGAACTAAAACACATACAGCTTCTGGAGTTTGTCATCCTTTGGATGTATGTAGTGGTTCACTAACATTTACTCTTAATGTACAACAAGATGCACAAGAATGTTTAATGGTAATGCTTTTAGTGTTTGAAGATGAAGGAATTATGATTGAAAACTTATTGTGACTTAGTTATAGTTGGGATCATAAATGTGAAGATTATTGTTTTACTACTGTCACTGAAATGCATACAAACACAGCAATTCACATACTTGACAATACCAGACTGTGAATCTGTACCTTTTAACAAATTGATTAAAACAGTTAATCAGGACATGAGATTTTCACAATGTAGATCAGAGATGTCTACATTACATATAGAGAGATTTGGGAAATATCTCATTTTAATGCTACAACGTTGTAGAGCAAATGGAAGAAAATTGGAAAAAAAAATTAAACCAATTTGTAGCAAGTCAAATATCTATTTCAGGAAGAACTATTGGGAAGATGTGAATGGAAAATGGACAACATTTAAAAAATTACTATTTATAATTAGACTTTGGATTATTATATGTGCTGATTGATAATGCATTTGAAAATGTGTGTTTAAAAGTAAATAGTTTATATATTTATAGTTTATATTGTACAAGATATAAATGAGAGTGTACATTTCAGCAAATATACTTTAGAGAAATAATAGAGTTAATGTACAAGAAGGATGCAATTAACAAAGTATAGATAGATAAACACATTGCTACACAGATTGCCAATAATTCTCTGCACTTATTTGTTTGTTTTTTACAATCTCGTTGATTGTTTTTTCCCTGCTGTTTATTGATGATACTACATTGAAATCACTGATTACAGCAAAAAAAGGAAACTAAAATGTTTATATAATTCTAAAATCATATTATATTCTTAGAAATATAATATTATAGTTTGTATAGTTTGTACATTACATTATATGACAGTCTTTCTTGTTCTTGTTTACAGTAGGTAATAGTGAAGTTTGAAAAGAGTTTTAATACTGTTCACTACAATACTACTCTAAAATACTTCTAGAGATTGATGAATCTAAATTATTAAAAAGGTAAGAACACATAACATAATAGGCATCATAACATGACATCATGTTTAAAGTTCATTTAAATGTTATTTATTTGTAATACAAATAATGTTCATCCTTATCGGTATATAAAAACTTTCAGATAACATCAGCCATGTAGTGATCCTTCACACAAATAATATCCATGGTGTAATGTAATCTCTATAGCTTAAGGTTTGCAGTAGTAGAACAATTCTACCATTATCTTTGCCTTTTTTGTTTCACTTAGTCAAAACCCATGCACACATACAATCACCCAGATACTAACACTGCAGTCATCTATTCACCAAAGCACTACCCATGTAGTCATACAATCACCCAGGCAATACTGATGCACTCATCCATCCGTTTACTCAGCCACTACCCAAGAACTCCTCCAATCACCTGGGCAGTACTCCTGCAGTCATACTATCAGTCAATCACTATCATTGCACTCATACAATTACTAACAAACTTCTGTTGTACTCATTCATTCCCTCAAATAGTACCTACGCAGTCATCTGTGCATGCTTATAGTACCCATGCACTCCTCTAATCAACAAGGGAGTAGCCTGCACTCATACAATCACCCAGGCACTACTATTACACTCATCCATTCTCTCAAACACTACTCATGCACTCATGTAATCCTTCAGGCACTATCCATGCACTCTTCCAATCACCCTGACACTACCTTTGCAGTCAACCATGCACTTAGGCTCTACCCATGGACTGCTCCATGCACCCAGGTAATACCCATGAACTCTTACAATCACTCAGGCACTACTGTTGCACTCATCCATTCTCTCAAATACTACTCATGTACTCATTTAGTCCCTCAGGCACAACCCATGCACTCTTCTAATCACCCAGGCTCTACCCATGCACTCATTCAATCACTCAGGCACTACTATTGCACTCATCCATTCTTTCTAAAAACTATCCATGTAGACCTGCAACCACCTAAGCACTATCTGTGCACTCATGCAATCAGCGAGGCACTACTCATACACTCCTCCAATCATTCAGGCCTTTCTATTGCACTCATCCGTTCCCCAAACAGCACTCATGAAGCCACCCATGCACTCAGGCAGTACCCATGCATTAATGCAACCACAGAGGCACTATCCAAGTACTCCTATAATCACTCAGGCAGTATCCCTGCACTCATGCAATCACTCAGGCAATGTCTCTATTTTTAACCAGTTTATGTGGTCCCGTAAGAACCGTTTATCGTTTATTTAATAATTTTGGAATTTGTTTAGTATTTTCTAACAGTTTTTTCTTATTTTGGGTCTTTTTGACTTTTATTTTCAAACAAAACAAAAATTCAACAGTCTAATATGACTATTTGAAAAAAAAAGAGGAAAATGAAGCTTTGGAAGCATATACAAAAAAATAACACTTGTGTGTTTTTATTGCATTGAGAATAACATCAATGCATTGCTCCTCAAAACACAGTTTTGTGTCACATTTTTTTTAATTAATGGAAGCATCCACTAGCTCCGGGAAAATGTGTGGCTGAGGTGAAGGTGGAACTCCTGCACTTGATGTTGATGGTGCATTTGCGTCAGCCTGGGCAGCTTGTTCAATTTTTCTTCCGCACTATGAGTTCTTTTGGCAAATGAACCAGATGAATTGTCTTGAGGGGCTTTTTCATCGAAGATGTTCCACACAAGTACCTTTTTTCTGATCCTCGAGATAGTACTCTTTTGCACGATTTGCAAATGATTTTTCATGCATTCACCAATTTTTCACCCTCTAGCACTGTAAAAAAATCCCAAACTACACTCTCCTTTCTTTTTTTTGCAGGCTCCTCCACATCGTCAACCTCTTCCTGGAGATCTTCTTCAGGTTGACTGAATGCCATAATGAAGGAAAACAGTCAAACAACACCCCAAAAAAAGCAATTCCAACAGCCTACAATAAACAGGTCTTGCCAGGAAGACACACCCATGATAAGAGAAATACAATAGGTGTTAGATCCTCTTCCTAACAGAATGAAAAGTTTTTAAACCAATAAAAAGCTTTCATTCCAGGTCACATGGAGTCGCGGAGGGTGCGGGTCCCCATCACGTACACATCGCCACCCGTAAAATTTTGTATACATAATTGTAAAGTATAAATTGGTGTTTATAAAATAATTTGAAAAGTATATTAGAGAAAGTGTTTAAGCAAAACTGATATTTAAAGTTTGTACAGTGATATTTCACACTTTTAAAATTACGCCGGAGTCACGACCCCTGCACGACTCTGGAAATAGGGGCCGGCAAGCTTTGCGCATCCTATGCGCACTCGTAAAATCTCATACAGGTAATCCTAAAGTATAAATTCCTGTTTATAAATTGTTTTGCAAAGTATATTAGTGAAAGTCTTTAAGCACAACTGATATTTAAAATTTCTACAGTGATATTTCATACTTTTTAAATTGCGCCGGAGTCGCGACCCCTGCGAGATTCTGGAAAGACGCAGCAGCAGGGTTCGCACACCCTGAATCTGCACACCCATCTTGTAGTTTTTTTTAAAACAAGTTATCATACCAATACAATAAACCAACTTTCACAGTATTAAAAGCATAATTCACATTTCACATAAATAACAGAATACATTTTTAGTAGTCTATGATATATATATATATATATATATTTTAAAAGTGATTATTTACCATGGGCGAAGAACTACGCTACGCTTGCGCTACTTCGCACTAACACGGGTAGTGTAGCGGTCATTTCTTTGCTTGCTCGCGGTCCTCAACGTCAAGTTGGCGACCGCGAGTGAGCAAAATGACATCCTGGTGAGACATTTTCCTAATTTGCGATCAGCAACATCAAGTTGCTGATCACCAGTGTGGAAAATAAACCTCCAGACGAGATTCTCAACGCGGGGAGGTCAGGTTTCTCATTGCGAGTGGTCTCGTATGCTCGTGACCGCTCACGATGAGAAACTATAAGTCCGAGTTGAGAAAGCTGCTGCTCGAGTAGAAATCTACTTGAGCGACAGAAAAGAACTGCTTGCACTGTGCAAGATGCAGTTTGCACTGATTGCACAGAGTGGACAAGCATCCGGCACTGTGCAATCATGCAGTTCGTGTAGCTACGCTTAGCTCGCGTAATGCGAAGTGCACTTCGCGTAGCTACGCGTAGCACTACTACGCAAACTATGCCCAGAGTTAGTGATTATATTTATTATTTTAGAAAAACTATGAATGATTTTAAAAATAAAAGTAAAAAAAAACTTCCAATCCTTTTTAAATTAAAGGAATTCTATAAAACACTTAGAAATACCGTAAAAAAGCTAATATTACAGCAATTTTATTGTTAAGATTTAGCATTTAAAAAACCTTACAAATTCACTGGAAAAAACAAAGGTTTCAGGGACGTTATAGTTGGGTTGACATTTCACTCGTACAAATCCAGAGAAATTCAGCCGTTATAGTTAGCTGACCTAACTATAACTCACGCCCCTGCAATGCACTGCTGATGACGTCACATATGACATCACTCATGACATGGTCAGTGACATCACTAATGACATCACAAATGACATCACTGATGATATCACTGACGACATCATCCACATGATCATCTGATGCACCTCCTAACACTCTAATATAACCTTTGATACTCCAACTCAAAAATACAGACTACTAATCTCGAAACCCTAGACAGTCCAATACCAGTTAGTACATACCTGCTCACTGATTCATAGGTCGGCAATGGCATACACATCCACTCACTAACCCATGCAGTCACTCATACACACAGTCGTTCTGAAGATTTACTGCACATCTGCCTGATCCAACTACAACACTGTTTCGGCCTAAACAAACTTCGATAGTGCCAATTCGCCCTAGGGCATGAGTTTGCGCTTTAAAAGTTACATTTACATTACATTCATCAAAACCGCCACTGATATATCCACTCATATACCCATACAGACACTCACACACTGCCACTGACCCAAACAGTTACTCAAACACTTATTCAGTTACCCAAAGAATCAATCGCACTGCCATTTACTCAACTATACAGTTATACACACACACACCACCTCACTTATTTTTACAGATAGTAACATATACTTACTCTCTTCTACAATCACTGACATAAGCACAGACTTATCCATGCAGCCTCTCTCACAATCACTCACTCTCAAATTTAGTCACTTGTATATTCCAACACTCACATATACTGCCTTTCACATATGTAGTTACTTACACATATACCACTGAGACATGCATTCCCTCATCAACTCAGCTATACACACACTCACTCATCCATACAGCCTCTAATACGT